>NC_051253.2:2500000-5000000 GCF_015237465.2 Chelonia mydas | reverse complement strand
TGGCTCGGCTCTGCTCCAGGCTGTGCTAGGACTTGCGGTCTCTCCCGATTCACGTTAAACTCACTCAAAGTCCACAAGAAAAAAGAACCCCAGCTGGGCATGCAGTGTTATGTGAATGTGTAAATCCCCCTCCAGTCTGTGTCACTGCCCATCTATAATCTGCTACCTGCACGGAGTTATAACGTAAGGGAGAGGCACTTGAAAACAGATGGTGTTCCAGCAACTTGCTTTCATCCTGATTTGCATCTGCCATCAAGGGTCTCCATCCTTGTTAGCTGCTTACCAGAAACAGGGGACCCCAGAAAGCAGGAATGCATCTTGAGCCAGCCTCCACCAGTCCGACCCAGTGGAACCTCTTGTCAAGGAGGCCCAAGTATAAAGACTTGGCTTAAAAACACACAGCATTCAACACCATGCGCAGTCCGTAGAGCGAGGGAGAGGGGCTGGAGAAATCCAAATAGGCCAGGGGCTTCAGTTTCGCACTGGGGCCAGGCTGGAGCAGAGGTGGGGGCAGCTTACGGTTCTGATGCTTTGGGGGAGCTGGGTGAGGAAGCAGCCAGGTACACGACAGGTAGCTGCTGGCTCTGGAGGGCTCTGCATGTGTAACATAGCAAGAAGCGATTCAGAAGCCTGAACTAATTGGGGCTGAGTCACACCTGTTGGGATGAAGTGACCTTTTCCCCAGGGGCTTTGCTGAAAAGCAAATGCTAAGTGGGGGTGGTAGGTAAACGGTTTACGGACTAATCAAGGTGACTCCTGAGGATTTGAGTATTCTGTAAAGCCAGGTAGTGACCGGACAAGGATGTGAACTGAGGAAGGGCTGCAGCATCTGTGCAAAAGATCCAGAGAGAGTGAGAGACCCAATCAGTTGCACCGGGCTCCGACAGAGAGCGAGCGTTCAGGATCGTTTTAAAAGGCCAGCCTGACCCTTGCTGCACAGGGTGGATCTGTCTGGGTGCACTGCTCGCATCAAGCCTGGCTCTCTAGTGCCGTTGTGGAAAGGTGCAGCAGCGGCTTGGCCGCTGGGCCACAAGCGCGTGGGCCTCTGCTGGCAGCTGTTCCCTCTGAGCGCCATTTACTACCTTTCCATCTCCTTGTTAGGAACGAAGATCGGGAGCGAGCGTGGCGGGCGTCCCGAGACACCAAACTGGAGACCATTCCAAACTGTGAAGCTTGGTGAGTGGCTCTGACCCTTTATGTGAATGGCTAGTGGGCTGGCAGCTGCCTGCAGCCATAGGTGGGCTGCTCGATAGGCCCTTCTGCTGTCTGCTGAGCAGCCCCTGCCGCTCAGAGCAGACTCTGCCCCATCCCCCGACGCATCGCACATGCTGCCTTTGCACGGGCACGCACACACCCCTGTATGGTCATGCTGATCTGCACTGGTTCAAGCGCAGGGGCGTAGCAGCTAGAACTGGGGACAGGGAGTCAGGACTCCGGGGTTCTGTTCCCTGCCCTGCCACTGGCTTGCAACTTTCACAGCTTCTCCTTTCTGTGCCTCAGTTTCCCCCAAATGGGGACATTGTAATACGTCCTTAACTTGTGACGGTGCTCGTGAGACTGAATGTGAAGGTTTGAAGGTGCCAAGGAGTGTTTAAATGCCGGGCTGGGGGAAAGTATTATTTCATACCCAGCCGTGGGTGTGTTCCCCTCGCCCCTCCTTTGCTGCCTGTCGTGTGCTGTCTCTCTTGCACTGGCTGGGCTTTGGCTTATTTGCTCCCCCTTGTTACGTTTTGTTTTAAGCTTTCCTGTTGCCGCTGCGCAGTCCGTCCGGTCTGAAGAGGCTGCCAGCCGCAATGGACTGAAACGTCCCGTGGCGAGGCGCACCCCCCTTCCCTTGCAGCGTGCGGCTCAGGTGTCAGGGCTTGAGGGGGCAGGTCAGAGGGGCGGTTTATGAACAAAAATTGAAAAAGTGGGGGAAGGAATAATGATTGGCGCGGCCAGTGCTCCCTGGCCCTACCTCGCAGCCTCAGACACCAGCACCACTTGCTGCTTGGGCTTTACCCAGCCCCTCCTGCTGAAGTAAGCATCCTTTTCTAGTACCTACCACCCGAGCATCTTGGTGCTTTACACACACGGGTGCTGCTGCTGGTGATCATTCCCCTTTAACCAGAGAAACAGAGGCACAAAGAGAGGCTAAGTGGCCTGTCAGGGACTGTTGCCTGTGGCCACAAGCCAAGTGGCTGTCAGAGGCAGGAATCAGACCCCATTCCTCCTGGTTCCCAGGCCTGTGCTTCAAGCACTAGCTAATACTTTCCCTGCTACAGGAGACCAAGTCAGCAGGAGTCCTGTTATCATGGGAGGAGAGGTTATAAGGGTGAAGGTACCAGCTTACCTAGGCCCTGGCTGTGCCCTTCCCCACTAGATTGGCACGCTCATGGCAGTGGTACCCTACTGCTATTCCAGGCCTGTTTTTCCCACACTGAAACTAACAGCTAAACGTAGCCAGCAGTGATCTAAATATACCTCGGGCCATAAGGTCACGGAATACCAAGGCTGAAGGGGGGTGGCCGGCCCGGCTGCTGTGGGAGCCTTTGCCATATAAGGCTTTTATAATTAGTCAAGGGACTGCTCTGTTCCGTTGGCAAAACGAGGCTCCATTTGCCTCGGGAACCCCAGCGGGTGGGTGAGGCATGGACCTGCTGTCGGCCGGCTCCTGCTTCTCTCTATTTCCCCCCTCTCAAGGCCAGGGGGGAGATAGACCTGTCTAGAGGGGCAGGCATCCCTTTGCAGCATGCTTGGCTATGGAGTTTGCATGAAAACCCCAGTGCTTCCTCCAGGCAGCATGAGAGAGCCGGGCTTTATAGTCTTACATTGCCTTGCTCCTGCTGGAAGAACAGACCAAGCTCCTGGAGATAGTCCAATGACTTGAACTAATAACTGAAATCTGGGAGCTAAAATTAGGAATTTGCTAAACCTGCATCTGCTTGTCGCCCAGTGTGCTCCAGTCCTGGGTTTGTACAGCGCCAAGCACAGTGGGGTCCTGGCCCATGACTGGGGAGCCAGGGGGCTAATGCAATGGAAACACAATAATAAGTGGCTTTCTCGCGCTGCCCTTTAGAAGGTGGCGAAGAACACGTGGTGATATCGTAGACCCGCTTCTTTTCTTGAGCTCTGGGGCTTTGATTGTTTCCATGTCTCCAAAACAAATCCCTAAGCCCACCACCATAAAGGCTGTAGAGGAGATAGGGAGTAGAACAGAAGGGGTGCTGTGGTTACAGCTCAAAGGTGCTGGGCTGGCAGTCTCACACACACAGGGGATTCGCTCCAAAGTCGTCCATTTTGCAGTCCGAAAAGGAAACCAATAATAAATGCAGCTTTCCGTTTTTGTGCTAAACTGACATTCTGCAGAAGCAGCTCTGTGTTTTTTTTTTTTTTTTCCCCCAGAGCTTACAAAACAGAGTAGCACTCAGGGCCAGGAGATTTTGCTCTCTTCAAAATCCTTTTGTTGCAACAGTAAAATAAGGATGGGGGGCGGGAGGAGGCGTTTGTGGTGGTTCTTTCGTTCCCTTTTTGACTGCTTGCTGGAATGCTGCGAAGTTGCTGCCCTGCAGTGAAATGGTGTGTCTCAAACTGAAATTCAGTTGAGATCAAGAACAGCCTCTTGACTGGTCAAATGGACAGTTAAACAAACCGAAAATGCCTGTGTGAGCATTTCAGGAAAGCTACCAAAGGTGCGACTAGTATTAATAGTACATTATAGCACTACCAGGAAAGCGTTAGACTCCTCAAGGTCCAGATCCTACAAAGTATTTAGGAAAATCATTGAAATCAGTGGAAGTTGGGAGCCTAAATACCTCTGAGGACCTGGCCAGAGCACCTTACTCTATATTACCCTTTCTTTTCCACCGTGCTTCTCGTGTCAGTCAATCCCAGAATGCTGGGCAGATTGAAGAGCTGATCAAGCTGGAGAATTAAATGCAACAATTGCAGTATGGTTCCTAAATTCTATAGTCCAGGTGCATGAGGGAGAGCTGTGGGCAGGCTTTCTAACAGGTGCAGACGAGCCGCTGGTAGATGGGTCACAGGGTAACAGTTTCAAGCCTCTCCCAGCCTGCCATGACTGCATACTGGAGGGTGCTGGCTCGGAGCAGGCAGGTGGCTCAGGCTCACAATAATCCTGTTTTGTTCCCTCCTGTCCCTTTCTTTCTTTCTTGTGACTCCCCTTGTATTTTGGTGTCGCTGGGGCCCGACCAGCCTCAAGCCAACTCCCGACGAAGTGCAGGGCTGGGCCCAGTCATTCGACAAGCTGATGAAGAACCCAGCGGGCAGGAACGTGTTCCGGGAATTCTTACGGACTGAGTACAGCGAGGAGAACATGCTCTTTTGGTTAGCATGTGAGGAACTCAAAAACGAGTGCAACAAGCACACCATCGACGAGAAGGCCAGGATGATCTACGAGGACTACATCTCCATCCTCTCGCCCAAGGAGGTACTGAGCCCCCTCCCCGCATGCTGGCAGGCCAGGCTGGTGTGATTCCCAAGCCCCTGTGCTCTTGGGAACTCCAGGCTGCTCGGTAGCCATGCTCCGACTGGTGCGGGCTTCCCTGTCGAGGCAGTGAGGGAAAGCGAGTCCGCCCGCTCACATAATTCAGCCTTGGCTGGCCCCACTGGGGCAAAGGTGGTGATAGGTCCAAAAAAAAATAGCTGCTTCCCCATTTGCAACTCAGAACAGAACAACCTTGGCCATCGCTGAAGCAGTGTCCCTGCTGAAATCCGTTCAGGACCCGTTGTCCTCACATACAGCCTCAAACCTCCGGCGGGAGCTGGAACGGGGACTAGTTGGGGAGTGAATGCACCCAAAGGATGGAAGTTGTTTGACATCCTTCCTCCCTGACTTTGTAATGCCATCTTGAGCCTAGAGAAGGTTAAGGGGCAATCTCTGTCAGGCTAGAAGCACCTATATGAGAGCAAATACTTGAGAGTGGGCTCTCCGCTCTGTCAGACAACCGTATAGCAAGAGCCAGTGGCTGGAAGTTGAAGCTAGACAAATTCAGACTGGAAATAAGGTGTAGGTTTTTAAGAGGGAAGATAATTAACCCTTGTGGATTTTCCATCACTGGCCATTTTTAAATCAAGATGGGGTCTTTTTCTGGAAGCTCTGTGCTAGTTCACTCAGGTATTGTTCCATGGAAGTTCTATGGCCTGTGTGATACAGGAGGTCAAACTAGGGGTATGTCTACACTGCAGTGAGACACCTGTGGCTGGCCCATGCTAGCTGCCGCAGGGGCCGCAAGGGACTCGGACTGATAGCAGGGTAGATGTTTGGGATCAGGAGGGAGCTGGGCTCTAGGACCCTGTGAGGTGGGGCTCCTAGAGCTCTGGCTCCCGCCCAAAACATCTACGCCAATTAAACAGCCCCATAGTCCATGCCCTGCAAGCCTGAATCAGCAGGCATGGGCTAGCCATGGGTTTTTAATTGCAGTGTAGACATGACCATAGAGGTGCTTCTGGCCTTGAAATCCATGAATCCGTTAAAAGAGAGGGTAGGTTAAAATGTTCTGAGGATTGGACTGGGAGCCAGGAATCTCCACTTTCTCAGCCTGCCTTTGACACTGATTTCCTCTGGGATTTTAGGTAGGTCACTCAAACCATTATTTTTTAAAATTTGATGCTTAAAATAAGGACTCTAACTCCACATCTGGGCATCTAATGCGGAAGCCTGATAATTCAGAGGTGCTAAGCTCTTTCAGCTCCAGAAAGGTCCAATCCGATCCAATGGCTAGAAGTTGAAGCTAGACCAGGGGTCGGCAACCTTTCAGAAGTGGTGTGCCGAGTCTTCATTTATTCACTCTAATTTAAGGTTTCGCGGGCCAGGAATACATTTTAACGTTTTTAGAAGGTCTCCTTCTATAAGTCTATAATATATAACTAAACTGTTGTTGTATGTAAAGTAAATAAGGTTTTTAAAATGTTTAAGAAGCTTCATTTAAAATTAAATTAAAATGCAGAGCCCCCCAGACCGGTGGCCAGAACCCGGGCAGTGTGAGTGCCACTGAAATCAGCAAGGCGGCACGCGTGCCATAGGTTGCCTACCCCTGAGCTAGATTCATTCAGACTGGAAATAAGACTTGACAGTGAGAGTAATTAACCACTGGAACAATTTACCAAGGGTTGTGGTGGATTCTCCATCACTGGCAACTGTTTAATCAAGATTGGCTGAGTTTCTAAAAGCTCTGCTCCAGGAATTGCTTTGGGGCAGTTCTCTGGCCTGTGTGATACTGGAGGTCAAACTGGATGATCACAATGGTCCCTTCTGGCCTTGGAATCTGTGAATAGCTGCAGTGAGCTTCGACGTCAGGGGGAGTTGCAGGCTTGCACCCCTGAAAACTGGGCTTCTTAATTAGCGGCCTAAATGTGGAGTTAGCCCCACATCTTGCTAGCACTTGTGTGCTTAAGTGTCTGCAGGATCAGGCCTTCCGAGGCCTCCCTCTAGGTGGCCAGATCGGAGGACACTGGTCTCCATCTTCCCCACCGGTAAAAAGTGGCTGGCGATAAAATGGGGATGCCAAGAGTACCCCCGTAAGGCAGAGGCATGCTGAGCACTAACGGATGCCTGTTTTCAAAGTGCTGGTCGAACGTGAAGTATCAGTTTTCAGTCAGTTGTCCGTAGCTTTCCTCACTCATTTGGGGTGAAACTGTCTTGTAGCAGAGTTGCTCTGCCTTCTCCCGCCCCGTCCTTAGTCCCAGCCGCAGCTGGCTGTAGTGCTGTTGTCACTAGGGCCCGGGTAGCATGGCAAGTCCACACCTTGGGTTTCTGGTCGTTAGACTCCTCCGACCTCTAAAACACCCTCTGCAGGCTGGAGCTGGGCTTGGCCCAGATCCTCGTCTTCACTCTTCAGCCCGCCCTGTGTTTGCTCCTGGTGTTGGCTTTTAAAGCTCAGGGCACAAGAGACATTTATCACCCAAACCCTGCAGCCAGCTCGTGTGTATAGCGGATACTGTGGAATGTAGGTGTAATTCAAGCCTTTGTTCCTTGGGTCAGGGAGACACAAAAGCCAGAGAGTAAAGGTAAAGGACAGATCCCTGGTATGCCTGACTTGGGGTACTCAGATACTGGGGCCGCTGCCCAATAAAGCAGAAGCCATGTATCTAGGGGGCGTGTGGAACTTGCCCAGAGACAATACTGAATACAGCCGCAGCTGTATCAGGCATTGGCTTGTGACCTTCTTGAGGTGAGGAGAGAAACATGCCGAGTGCATGGATGAGAGATGGGGTGTGTTACTGGCTTAACCCTCAAGAGGGCACCAGAAAGCCACAAAAGCCGCCTACTCCCCTCAGGAGTTGCAGGAGCATCTGCCCGGGCGGCTGGAGGGTTTTGTGGCGTCTCTGCTCTGCTTCCCCCCAGCTGGTTTCCCAGAGGCCTGTGGGCCCCTTGGATCGGCACACAGCTGCTCCCAGAGCCCCACGCGACAGCACAGAGCCACAGGGGCAGGAATCCTCCTGTTACCGGCCCAGTCGTGCTCACGGCCCACAGCGGGGGCTAGTCACTTATGGTACATCTGCACTGCAATTCAAAGCCTGGGGCTGGGCCGGGCCAGCTGACTTTGGCTAAGGGGCTCAGGGGTTGTTTAACTGCAGTGCAGACATTCTGGCTCAGCTCTGGGACCCTCCCACCTCATGTTTTGAGATCCCAGGCACTGCAGTTAACAGTCTATGGGCCCAAATCAGCTGGCACGGGCCAGCTGCGGGTTTTGAACTGCAGTGTAGACAGACCCATTTTAGAGCCGCTAACTCTGCCGGCCTAGGGGAAGGCCCCGCCTCTGGGGAGAGCAGGGCTTTCCCCAGAACGCTCTCCCAGCAGGCAGAGCAGCCAGGCCTGGCAAATGCAGCCACGGGTCCAGTTGTTTCCTGCTCCCTTTGCCCCATCCTCTTGGCCACCCCCACTGCACTTCACCCACCTGACTCTGCGAGCTCAGATTTGGGCTGAGGCCAAGGGGTCAGATCCAGTTCAGCCCTGACCTCGGCAGGGGCTGCTCCCTTTGGCACCCCGTCAGTGGGGTTATCCCAGGGCTCGAGTCTGCCCATCATGCATCCAGTCTCTGGGGGTGCTGCTGCACATCTCAGCCTCCTCTTCGGCCAGCGCGGCCTTGTGCCCGGAGCCCAGGAGGGCCGTGGCGTGGTGCAGCCCACGGTGAGGCCCCATTGGCTCCTGGAGCGCAGCTGTGCCCCACCGTCTCCTGTCGGAGCCTCATCTGGGGAAAGCACCTTCTCCTTCTCAGCCAAGACTGGCCTGTGCAGTCTGGGGGCCGGGGGCAAGGGGGGCTGTTCTGAAAACCTCACGGCCTCTCTCTTGTGCCCGTTGCAAGCCTGGGCCTGCACCGTGCAGGGGAGTCTGGCAGAAGGGGGGAGTGAGGCTGGGCCTTGCTGCTCTGGGTGCGGGGCCCCAGCACTGCCCTTTCCCTCCCCTAACGGCCTTGTCTCCTCCCCTCCTCCTCCTCAGGTGAGCCTGGATTCCCGGGTGCGCGAAGTCATCAACAAGAAGATGCAGGAGCCCTCGACGCACACCTTCGACGACGCGCAGCTACAGATCTACACCCTCATGCACAGAGACTCCTATCCCCGCTTCCTGAACTCTGCCATATACAAGGCACTGCTGCAGAGCATCTCGCGGTCGTCCTCGGAGTCCTAAGCGCCTGCCAGCCTCGGCCCGTGGCAATGCCACAAACAGTTCTTTTTGTACACCGGTGTCGGGGGCGATCCCCGAGCTCTGGCTCTGTCTGGGGCAGGTGGGAAGGCCTCTGGGGCCAGGGGGCTGGAGCTCCCGCTCCGCTCACACCCCCGCCCGCCACCATCCACCTCCACTTCTTAGCTTTAGCAATGAGCGTCAGCCAGGTTCCCCGGCCACTGGAAAACACTGTCACCCCTCAGCCCTGCACCATGTCCCC
The DNA here is from genome assembly GCF_015237465.2 of Chelonia mydas. Classification (NCBI taxonomy): domain Eukaryota; kingdom Metazoa; phylum Chordata; order Testudines; family Cheloniidae; genus Chelonia; species Chelonia mydas. The sequence continues at coordinate 4,991,115 of NC_051253.2, read as the reverse complement.
CCTGCTGCTCCCCCACCGCCGCCGGTGCCCCCTGTGGGCGCTGCTGAATCAGACCGGGCTGGCGCTGCCGTTCGATCGTCACACTCAGGCCTCTCTTACTACTGAACCCCGTCGTCGTCGGGAGCAAGTGAGGGGGGTGGAGATTGCTGGGGGGAAGGGGAGCCCCACGTGGCTGGACTTTGCTCCCCCCCCCTTTTGAAGAGGTCACTTTATCCCCTCTCTGCTGCGCCTAGGGTCACAGCCGGGTCCTGTCTCTCTGCCTCCCAGCAGTCTTTCTGACGTTTTTATTTTAAATGCTTTTTGTTGGCTTGGGGGGGGGGATTTCACAAAGCTTGCGCATCCGTGTAAACACAGCCCAGGGTCAGGGTTACATTGCCCTGCCTGTTAAACATCCCGAGGGTTCGACCGGGGCCAGGCCCTCTGTTTGCAGCCATTCGATATTAGCACCTGAATCAGCCTGCAGGAACCAGAGCTGGCAGCCTCCTGTCAGCACACTGGGCAGGGAGTGTCCTGAGAGGGAGCAGGGGCTCTGCGCCCCTCCCGGTCTCCCTCCCCCCGACCTAGTCGTGTTCATGACTTGTTCCTGGGTAGGGTGACCAGAAAGCAAGTGTGAAAAATCAGGATAGGGGATGGGGGGGGGTGTCATAGGAGCCTATATAAGAAAAAGACCCCAAAATCGGGACTATCCTTATAAAATCGGGACATCTGGTCACCCTATTCCTGAGGCTGCCACCAGGCCCTGAGAGCAGAGCAGGCCACCTGGCTCCTGCCCCACCAAGCCGCCTCCTGAGGTCACAACCCAACGTGGTGGTTCCCAGCCGGCGGGGGCGCCTCGTTTTCAGCCCCTGCTGGAAACCAGGGCTTGCCTGCCTGTGGGCCGGGGCTCAGGGCAGCTCGGGAGCCTGGGGAAATGGCCCTGTGGAATGTCGGCTCAGTCTTTGCAGAACAAAATGTCCGAGGTTTGAAGTTTTTCTGGAAATTTTAAAATGTTGATTTCCCCCCCCACACCCCATTCAGAACAAACTTTTTTTTTTTTAATTTTGTATTTTCCCGGGGCACGGGAATTGCAGGAGCCGAGTGGCTCTATTGGGGATACGGAAAATGATGTGGGGAAGCCCCACCCCTTTTCCTCTCATCCCCCGGGGGCCTGGGCTCAAGCTACAGGAGGAGAACGGTGCACTGCGAAGGGGGGGTGGGGGGGTGTAAAGGAGATGAGGAGTGGACAGGAGGGAGCTGAGATGTCCTAGCCCCAAAGAAGCCAGCACAGCTTACTAGGTTCAACTGGCTTCTCCTTTGGGCTTGGATCTCTTCTCCCTCCCTTCTCCTCCCGCCATCCTGGCTCTGCGTGGCCCCTCTGCTTCCTGGCTCAGAGGGCCTGAGGCAGGCGAGGGGGAAAGGGGAAGAGAAATGCAGCGCTGTGTAGAAGCGAGACGCACAGGCAGCTCCCTCGGGACACTGGACAAGCCGGGCCTGGGGCACGTGCACTGATCTTGCCAGCAGAGGCTGTCGGTGTTTGGGGCAGTGGCCAGAGAACAGCTTTGTGTCCCTGGGCCCAAAAGAGCCTGTCTGGGGGAAGCTGTTGTCTCCTCCATAGGCTCCTTCAAGGCTGGCCCTAGAGTTCCAGGCTGTCTCCAGGGCACGCGGTACTGAGCTTGGGCGGCAAGGGTGAGCAATGGGTAAACAAGAGGGAAGAAGACCACTGTGCCTTGGAGACCTAGCCTGAAGAGCTTGGGTGCCATCTCAGCTGTGGCCCATCGCGTGATCATGGAAGACGCAGATGGAAACATCACCTGAGGGGTGGGGATCTGGCTGCAGCCCGCTGTTCCAGCATCATCCCAGCTCTCCACTGGTCAGGGCCAGATATTTCCAAGGGCAAAAAGCAGCCGGAGAGTCTTTATACAACATAAAGGAGCAGCCAGCAGGGCAAACACAGTTCATGCCCCACAAGAGATGGCTGCTTGTAGGGGACTCTGCCAACATCTGTTCCTCGCTCTAGTTGCCCTCCTCTCTGAGACACCCATCCCCCTGACCCAGGGGCCATTCGCTTCTCGGCTCATGTGGTTGATTTCTCATGAAACGATTGATTTTAGGGCTCATGAAAGCACTGGCTGGGGTTGATGCTTAGTGAGACCGCCCCAGTGTGAGCATCCTCCAGGTAGCTTTGCCAGTGCACTTTGCTCCCCTCCCCAGCATCAGCCGCTGTGTGGGGCCTTTCTCATGGGAACCACTGCAAGTGTCACGGTGGAGCTGTGAGGCGGCCAAGTCCTCGAAGGATGAGGCTGCATGTTGTCGCTGCTGTTTGTCTCCTGATCCAGATTCAAACAGATCTGAGGCCTTGGTCTGCAGTTCTACCCATGCCCTGTGCCAGGGCTCGGGGATACATTTCTCTTCTTGCCTTATGCAGTCCCTGGGCCCGGAGCAGAGCCAGCTGTAAAGAATGAGACACGGGGTCTAGTAGGTATCTGGTAGCCAGGCATCCCCACCGTATCCACTCCACTCCGTTTCCCTGGGCCACTTCCAAACCAACAGCAGTTCCTGATGCTGCACCTTACTGCCTCTGAACGTGCTCTTGCAGCTGTATGCCAGGAGCCTGGCTACGTGATCCATGCTGCAAATCAGAGGTCACTGCAGTGAAATCCAATCTCTGCCCTGCCCTGCCCTGGGGAATCACGGGTCTGGATTGAACACCAGACAGAACAAACAAACCGATCCACCTCTTTGGATGCTCCCTTGGATTAATTTGTAAGGAAACTTGCAGGCATCCCTTATGAAAAGATACTCCAGTACGCTGGCCCCATGCACACCTTGGGCCTGGACTGAACAGCAGCGTATCTTTGTAAATAAAGGGATTTCCTTCCAGAGAGGAATGATTCAGTGTTGCGTGTACAACAGCGATCTTTCTCCAGGGGGCTGCTTGCTTGGGATGGGCAATGCCTTTGGTGGAGCGTATATCTGTATATTTTTGTAACGCATGAGGAATGGTGTGTTTGAGCTGCCAGCTGTGGCTCCCATATTTAGAATAGTGTGCCGACAGCCCTTGCCCCTCAGTAGGAAATGAACCAGACACCACGCCACAGCCAGCTGTGTAGCCCCCCACACACACACACCCCCGGCTTTTGTATCTTCAGATCATTTTGAAACTCTGTGTCCCAGTGTAAAAGGATGCTGATTAGTCTTGACTGTCTGTATGTTTGACCAAAAACAGCCCACGGTTTTAATATTTATCCCCCCACCCTCCTGAAAGAAGAAATTTAGAAACGGTTCTTTTTATTGAAGATATTTTTTAAACAAACAAACAAATTCTCCTCTTGTATTTTTTTGTTTCCTTGCAGGCGGTTGCAGTTGTGTGGAAAGTCATGTTTCAGTAGCTGGAAATTTGGTTGTATTTGCCAAATGGGAAATTCAATCTTCCGTCTCCCACTGCCGCCCCCCCTCTCCCCCCCAAGGTGAGAGAAACTAGAGAGTGCTCATTTATTAAGGCATGGGCTTATCTTAATTAGCTGGTTGCTCATGCACCTGTGTTTACTGCCTCCTAGCAATGGATTGATTGCATCTTCTTTGGAAGGAGGTACAGAACTGCAACATATAGAGAGAGAACCTTTAACGACAGGGCCAAATCCAGCTGGTAACTTGTGCCATCAGACCTGCGCCTCTGGCTGACTCCAGTGTGAGTTGCCTGCAGGCGGCATGGTGCATGTGTCAATCAGTACACATCCGGCCTTCCGCCTTCAGGTGAGAGGGGTGGGTTTTGAAAGGTGTTTGTGTGCACCAGATTTTCACATGCAGATTTGCACTGCTTAGCTCACACCCAGGCACATGGACATGGAAGCGGGGGTTGTGTGTGCAAACCCCAGCTTGCACACACACGCACAAGCGATTTGGGAGTGCACAGGCCAAGCCGATTAAAATTGCATACCCTAACATAACAATGCTCTCATTTTTCAAGGCCAGGCCAGTCACCCACAGGTGTCTCCGAAGACAACTCTAATGATTGTGAAAAACAGTTCAGCGCTTACAGGAGTGCTTGGTTCTCACTGTGAGCGCTTTGCCTGAGCGAAATGGAGGCAGCTTTCTTTTAACTCGGAATGAGCTCAAGCTGCAAAATTCAGATCCCTCCCCTAAATTTAGGAGGTTTTTTTCAGCACTGGGGTTTTGGTTTGGCCTGTTGTTATGGCCCCAAATTTAGGGATGGTTTGCACAATCCCAAGCCAGTGCTTGGATTCTGGGCACCCCCTAAGCTGCAGGATGGTGAGATGCAGTCTTGGTTGGGCCCCTCTCAAGCACCCGTCTGTCTGACGTGTAGCAGGGGGTATCTGAAAAGGGTGATTTTGGTGATTTGTGTAGGAATGAGGCTATGTGCCTTGTAAGTGGAGTGTGCAATTGCTACTAAGCGAATGATAGAACGGTTGAGAATGACGATCCAGGAAGCTCAGTGACTTTTATCACCAGGGACTCCCCATAAAGTAACGGTAGAATTAATTACGTCTTGACCCACCAACCACTTCTGCACATGCTTCGCTCTAAATGTGCTGTCAATGGAGCTACTTGTGAGCTTAACATCAAACGTGCATAAGTGCGTGCAAGACCAGAGCCCGTATGACAGAGTAATGATATACACCATGCAAAAGCGGCATCTTCCCCCAGCCTGAATTCTGCCCTAAGAGAGGGGTCTGTTGGTAAACTGAGCCAGAACTATCCTGGGCAGAGACTATCCTGCTTTCACTCCCTCCTGGAGGTTCTGGGCCAAAGCCATGCCCACGAAGTCCCAGGAAGTCTAAAACAAAGCCCCCCAGAGCTGTTGGAGAAAGTAAAAGCGCTGCAGTGGTGGCATTTTGGGGCATGGCCGTGTAAGCTCCGTATGGGGCAGCATGACTGGAGGGGAGCTGAGAACATATGTGGCTTCCCCAAGCCCCGCCTGTTGGGCGGGACTAGAGCATGTCAGGATATTCTGTAACCAGGGGTGGCTTTCGAGTCTGAGTTCAGAGGCAGGAGCCTTAGATGGCAACTGAGCTGGCTGCCCTAATCCACCAGTTTCTAGGTGTCTCCAAAACACTTTGCGAATTGGAATTCTACTGTGCAGTGAAGATTGTGATTGTAGGGCTTCAGAAAGCACAGAAGCCCAAGCAGTCACTGTCCGGGTTGTGCTCCAGACTGACATGCTTACTGCAGCGGTTCTGGTCCACTTGTCACCTGCTGGTACAGCCCCCATTACAACCAGGTAACTTCTTTCCCTCGCATGCTCATGAATTTATTATCATGCATTCAAGCATCCGAAGAATGACTCTCAGGCTCCTCCTGGCCTCAGGAGTGCTTAATTGATGGGTTTCCCCTCATTCAGACCTAAGGGTTGGTGCTAGATAATAAGCCAGAGGTTAAAGGAAAATGCCAGGAGGCAGGGGGGTTTTCGGCATAAGATTAAAAGGATGAGGTGTGGGGGAGGGCGCCTATGCACCCAGTTCTGTGGATTTTCAAGCTACTAAAGCCACCCCCCCCCCCCCCCCGGGAAGAAACACCCATGCAGAAGCACCTTGTCAGCTCAGTCATGAGTCTTTGTTGCATTCCTAGTGTGGCGGTGCTGGCTAGCTAACCAGGGAGCACAACTCCCTCCAAGCAGCACATCCCTGGAAACGCACCAGAGGAAAAGCAACAGTGGCTGCTCATTGGCTAGCTTGCTATTTCTTCAGTACCTGGAATGCCCCCATGCTGTGTTGTTTAAACGCATGTGCCTCGTTTAAACGTTTACTGCCAGGAACCTGTTTCCACCACCGCTCTGCTTTGAGAGAATCTCTAGTCAGCAACAAGTGGCATGGAGTTCCACAAGTCATCAGCCTCCTAGGATCTGCTCGTTCTCTGTAAATCCAGCTGCCTCCTGTGAAGCAAAAGCCCTGGGCTAACCAGCTTCATGGAACCATTTCCTCATGAGCTGGGTGCTATTTAAAGAACCTGAAGCACATGTTGTGGGAAACCATTCGAGTCTGATCTCTAACAGGTCTCACGTGCACCCCCCACTTTGGAGGTCTCCAAGGAGCATGGAATGTTCTGCAGCCCGCCTGCTGACGGGAGAACAACGCAGTGGCTCATTTTTCGTGCAGAGGTGTCGCTCTTGGAGCGGACGAGCAATGCAACAGAAAGGGTGACTGCAAGCACCTTCGTAAATAGTGCGCGCCAAATCGGGAATAACTCCCTGGAATGCACTGGAGACCGCACTGGAGACCGCCCTGGACTCGCAACCAAATGCAGCCCTTTCAATGCTAATTGATGTTCCTACCATCCTTCCTTTACATTCCTGCCTCCCCAGTGTAAGGCTCAGCATCCTGCAAGAGAAGCAGGCTGAGTCCCGCATGGGTCTCAGTCTGGCTTCTCTGTTCTGCTGAAGGAAAACAATGGTCCATCAGGTTCTAATTATCTTGCTGATTAACTCCCTGAATGCTCACTCATGCTGCCATCATATCTGCACCAGGCCTCAGAGGCAGGCTCAGGGAGCTTGATCCACTGCTTCTGAATGCTGGTTTCCCAGGTTTAATGAAAGGAGCTGATGAATGAGGTATGGTTTACAAGTACTTTGCAGAAGTTAAGAGCTAAGGATTATTAGTTACCCTGGCAACCCATGTTCCTCCCAGGCTAGGATCTCCCTTGCATCCGATGAAGTGAGCTGTAGCTCACGAAAGCTTATGCTCAAATAAATTGGTTAGTCTCTCAGGTGCCACTAGTACTCCTTTTCTTTTTGATCTCCCCAGACTTTTCCAGGACTTGGAGTACTTGCCCCACATCTGTTTCCATTGAACGTCTCCAGCACGAACTGTTAAATGCAAACTGTCCCCACCCTGCTGTAGCAGCGAGGCGTGTCTGTTTATTGGATGGAGAGGCAAGAGCTCACCCAGTGCTATTAAGAGCATTCTGCTGATGACCCATGGCTCAGAGCTCTGCTAGAAACATACTGTCCAAACAACTGGCCCGACCCAAAGGGTTGATTCTGTGGCTGGGAGCGGGAAGCAATAAATAATGAAAAGGAAATGGCCAGGTAACCAAAGGAGATCGGCCCGCAGCAGCTGTCCCTGTTCTCACGTGGGCTAGGGGTAGAAGTCCTCATTGTTCTCAATAGGAGCTGTTGGGTGCTGAGCTCTTTTGAAAATCTGGCCCTCGGCGTGTGTGGCCATATTCTGCCCCACACCTGCAGTGAAATCAAGGGGAGCTGCATACATATATTGTAGGGCAAAATACCGAGAGGCCGGAAGATACCTATGGAAATCTCAGTGTATGGAGATGAAGGAGTTCATCAATTACAGACTCAGTCACAAATGGATTCCCTTCACCAGTTGTTAGAACTGGCCTCCCAGTTACATCAAGGCTGCCCGGGCTTGCTCTAACTATTGCAGGCAGGAGCCTACGGCCAGATGGGAGCTCCCAGCCAATTGAGTGGCATTTAGTAGCATGAGCCAGCTGAATCAGTTCGAACAGATACAACCCCTTTGTTTTTCACAATGTTCTGAATCAGCTAAAGCAGTGCTGAACTTCCAGGCCTGTAACATGGGGCCTGGTGTTAGGGGAACCTTCGCCAGCTGCCAGGTTTTCTGTATTGTATTACAATTGCAAGGAATCTGTCTCTACGATGTGGATTCAATCTGGGGACTGCCAGCCCCTCTGGCAGAGGGTATTCCTGTGGGTTCCCAGCACTCTTCCTCCCACCCTCCATCGGGAATTAAACATCTGTTTTCAGAGCTGCTGTGTTATTTTATGATCAGTGACTTTACAGACAATCTGTCCTTGATTTTCTTTACAAAACCCTCCTTTACATCAGCCTTCCCCAGCTGGTGTTAAAAGGTTTGTGACAAGAGCAAGCTGTGGATAGGGCTTCTGATTTTAGCTTTTAGAACATCCCCGCTACAAAAAAAACTGAAATTGGTGTTTATCCAATAATACTTGTATCTAAGGGCTAGTCTACGCTGAGCAGTAATGTGGACTATGGGGGTGTGATTTCTAACGCTGTGTTGCACATTACTTGGTCAGGACACCTAAAGGTGGTACGCTAAATGTTCCCTAGTGTGCGTTAATGCAACGCTGTTTGAACAGTACGACGTTAAAGTGCACTAGGGAACATTACAGAGGTTGCAGTTTATACTACTGTAATGAATAATGTACATTAAAAATATACACTGCAAAGATAATAGACATTATTCATTAGAGTGTACAAAGAGAAAGCCCCCCCCCCAAAAAAAACAATTTTTGGACACCTCCATAAAACTCAAAAATTGCTAAAAATAACCCCCCCAAAATGAAACGAACAAACCCCCCAAAACCAGAAGCCCTAGATCTGTACTAACGCAGGCGCTGTTCTCAGTTATGCTGCTGTAAATTCAGAGTAACTCGACTGCCTTCCAGCGGTACCCTGAGATCAGAATCTAGCCCTTGCTCTGCCCCACCACCCCAGTCAATGAGCCGTGTCCTTCACTGGATATCTGAGCAAAGCTTCCACTAACTCAGCTGGAATGTGGCCTATGTCATGGGTGCAGGATTTGGCTCAGGGCTTTTTGGTTCATGAGCTGATTAAAAACAAAGTGTCATATGTTTAGGACTAGGAAGCATCCCAAGGAAAACTGCAGTGTCAGGAAAACTGCCAGGGCATTTTTCACAGCCAGGATTCAGACAGCTGAGGTTTGAAGGCCGACCCCTCTTCTGATGGCACAGTGGGCTAACACACAACCCTATTGCCTAACAGACCAAATGTCAGGGTATCTAACTAGATCTAGGGAAAGCGGTGTGGTTTCTGGCTGGATGCTATCTCAGGCTGTGCCCATCCACCGAGTCCACACGACATTTGGGCAGGAAATGCAAAGTGCTGCAAGCAGCAAGTTCAAATAAAAGTCAGAAACTGGCCAAAAAAAAAAAAAAAGAAGAAGTTTAATACTGTTATGAAAAAATGACAATACTTATCTGGATGAGAAAATACAGCCAAAATGCATGGAGTGAACTCTCCTGCCAGTCTTTCTGCCCCCTGGATTCCAATCATAGCTGCTTCTCTCCACAGGTGCACAACCCGAGAGCCAGGTCTCCCCCCAAGACGATGCACTTAGTGTGTGACACAACGGAAACTCACTTGGGATATGGTACACAATGGCTGGAGAAGTCAGAGAATATAGGTTGTGGTCTGTCCAGGTTCGGCCGCTGCCATCGGGCTCACGGACGTCTCAACAGAACTGCAAGAGATTGAAGTTTATACCCAGATTAGAAAACCCCATTGTAAACAAGGGCCGCGGGCAGCACTTGTGGCCACGAAGGAACCAGGGATCTGGCTGACGGTCTCCCTCCTCATGGGGCTGGGGAATCTTGCTCCTCCTGGAGTAGGGGGAACCTTCTCCTCTAAAGATGGGCGATCTTGCTAACCTCCAGCGTCACCATTCAGCTCCCATTGCAGGGGAAGCTACAGGCACCACCCTGTGTAAATGAGGGTGAACAATATAAAGGCGGGGTAGAGAGCTGGGCATAAGGACGTGCCACTCTCATCAAGGGGCTGGGGCCAGTGCTGTTGCTGTTCACCATTCACTCTATAGCTAAGGTTTCTGCTCTGATCCAAGTCTGGGCACAGCACAAAGGGGCAAAAATGTGAGAGCTTTAAAAGCCTGAATAATTGTCACTGTTGCCTCCCTTCTGTCGGGTGCGTGGCAGGAGGGGAGCAGCCTAGTGAACGTGCTCCGGAGAAGTGTTCCATGTCCACGGGCGGCATGATTCATTGTGGCTGTTGCGGGTGAATGGGGCCATGGAGGCTGAGCTTGTTCTACGAACTCCTGCACCACTGATCTCCCACCAATGCCAGCATGTACATCTGGCCAGGCCTGCAAAGTGACTGGCTGCAAAGGCATCGTCCCGCTGTATCCCAGAAGATCATGTGCTCTATACAGCCAGCAGCCGAGTCCACCCTAACAGTGATCAGAGCAGAAGTTCTGAGTGTCCCATCCCCACAGACTCGCTGGACATGTTATGCTCTGTCTCTCCCTCTAGCCTGGGTGTGATAGCAGTTGCTAGAGTCAGTTGGGGCTTGGAAGGGGGCTAAGGATTTATTCCTAAAATGACAAACTACAGCTGTCAACACCACTTATCTTAATACCTTTCCCACCCTCATTCAAACAAGTGTCATTCACGCTCTACCTTCCAGCGGTTCCCACACTCGTTGCACGCGACGAAGGTGGTCATGGGCTCGTCAGAGCTGCGGGTCTGCACCTGTGGGAAGGAGACAAGAAAGGAAATGGGAAGGAAAAGCCCCCACTTGGACCTTTCAAAGAGATTCATAATGGGCTTTCCATGGTAGTCCTCAAATATCCTCTGGGTTCATCGATCAGAACCAGGGCGCAGACCCCTGAGAGACACTATGTTGCTGACATGTACAAGGAAACCTCTGGCTGTGTCTCCACCCCAGATGCTTCTCAGCCATGACCTCCCCTTGCACTAGCCCCATCTGACAGCAGGGACAGTGGAAGCTGTCATGGAGGTAGGGCACTGGGATTGTCACCATTGTGTTGGATAACTGCCAACAGCAGGCATAGACAGGATGGTGGTGAAAATGCCATTTTACACTACATCGGTGTGCCCACCGTTGCTACAGACAAGGCCTTAGGGCTTCCAGGTTTGAACTGTCAGTGCCCAGCACTAGCCTGGCTCGGTCACACGTGGGGCTGGGCTAGTCAAAGAGTGCATTTTCTTTCTGGTCATCACCATGGCAGCACTCTGCAGATGAGTCCCCAATGGTCTTTATGTGGCTGATACCTACTGCCATGGGGGATGGTCCATCTACCTGTCACCATTTGCCATGACACCCCCGGAAACTGATTCGTGTTGAAGCATGGGCTCAAAGCAGCAAGGGCTTCTGTTTTAGTGGTTAAAACACCAGCCTAACGCAGTCCGTTCCGATAGCAGGTTGCGCTCTGTGTGCTGTAGCTAAGGTGACCAGACAGCATGTGTGAAAAATTGGGAGGGGAGTGGGGGGTAATAGGGACAAAACCCCAAATATCGGGACTATCCCTACAAAATCAGGACATCTGGTCACCCTAGCTCGAGCTCACAGCTGATCCATTCCCATTCTGAAATCTGGAAAGAATAGAGCTCACAGGATCCATGATATTCATGCTTTTGGTGTAGGTAAGTGCCTAAGGAAATTGCCTCTGCATCTCCCAATCCTCCAGCCACAGGTTTAAGAGTAAAACATAAAAAAGCACTCAACCCATTCTCTTTTACAGGCTAGTCCTAACTTCGGCTTTACAGTCTGCCAGGGCCATATGCTGTCATTGCTGCCTGCAAACTACCAATCTGGTTTGTATTTAGGCCTATAGGGGATCCTGGTATGTGACCGCGGCCTCTGAACAGGCTTGTCAGACACAGGAACTTTACTAAACTCTAGAAACCAGATTTTCAAAGCTTGCAGATGATCCTGGGTGCCTCCTTGCATGTCAAATCACTGCAACTACCTGCACATCTCAGGTCACAGCACATGCTCAGGGATAATTAGGGTGCTCTGCATGTGCAGTGACCCAGCTGCCAGTCATGGTAACTACACACGCAAATTAAGTGAGCACATTTTGCAGATACCTTGTGGACCTAAACAACCCTGAAAAATCTGGCCCTTGTGGTTCTCCTGGTGAGCTGCAGGATTCGTGCCACCTGACAGTGCCCAATCCCATGATGTGCCAAGGACAGCTGGGGAGATGCTGAACATCAGCTTCCACTAGTCTGACCGGAGATGGCTCAGAACCTTGCAGTAGGATATCCTTTATAAGCAAAGGTGGTGGCTAACCTGAGTGTAAGTGCAGTTCTTCTTCTTGCACTTCCCACAGGTGAAGAGGTCGGTCTGGGTCCCTCCCGTCCTAGCTATCTGGTGCTCCCGGATCGCTTCCTTCGTCATGGCTTTCCTGATCTCCTTCAGCTCGTTACTGGCCATTTCCTTTAGGAAACAAACAAAGGCACATCAGCTCAACTTTCCCACCACACTGCTGCCGGTCCCACTGAAGCAGAGGGAGAACACAGCCAGCAGAGCTGGATGGCTGAAGGGACAGATAATGGGCTACAGAGCCTCTCAACTATAGGTTACCAGTTCAAATCCAGCCCATGTCACCTCTGGCCAATGGGAAGTGACTGGGATGCTCGGTCTAGCTTCCAGTAGACAAATGTCTCCACCACTAACTGGCCCCATTGTGTGGGATTCTCAGCTGAGAGGCCAAGTACAGAACTGCCCACTGAATTGTAGCAGTGCTTTCTCCAGCCAGCATTGAGACAGTGCAGGGAAGGGTGTCCTGTAGTGCTCTGTGGATACACAGGGGGCTTCAGTTTCCAGAGCTGTCCAGGACCAGTCTCTGGCTCCAAACTCCGTTGAGTAACTAAAAAGCTCCCCGACACATGGTTGATCCTGACATGCACATCACTGGCTGCTGCTAGTCTGAACCTTAACGGAGCTGCCATCTTGAGAGCAGACCAGCTACTACCTTGAACTTAATCAACGGGACACGATCCCTTAAGGTAACACCTATGAAAGTTTCCTCTCCTCACCTCTGAGGTCATCACCGCGATCTGCTCCGGGGTGATTGCTCCACACAGCACATTCTTTCTCAGCTCAGGGTTTTTGGAGTCCTTCAGGTTGGAGATGCGGCTCCTCACGCGGTTTTTGTACTTCATGTCGGTGTTCTTGACGTCTTGGTATATACGTACGAGGACAGTTAAGGAGCTACAAGGGAAATAATTAGCCCTGCCACCTCCGTTGCTCGGATCCAGGGATCGCAAAGCACTTTCCAAGCGTTAAGGAATTTCGCCTCAGTCTCCTGTGAGATAGGGGTGTTACTGCAGCCAGTGGACAGATGAGGACACAGGCCCTGAAGGGTTAAAGTGACAGGCCCGGAGGCATACAGCAAGTCAGTGGCAGAGCTTTGAGTAGAAGCCGGAATCAGGCCTCCCAGGCCCACACATTGACCAGCAGGCCACATATACTTGCCAGGCCATGGTTTTGTTGAATTTAACCAAACTCAAGCACTCGTAAAGGCCGGGGATTAATACTGGGAGATGCTGGGCTCTTTCCCTGCCTGCACGGCAGGAGCTGTCAAATGTGTGCCAGGACCAGTGCTGAGCTGCCGCCCTCCCCAGAAATAAATTGCAAAGGGGTTCCCTCAAAGCCAATTTAGGACCGGGAGGAGAGGAGAGGTCCCAGTGCTGCAGCTAATTCCCTTCTAACGAATGACTCCTCCCCAGCGCTGGAATGGCAGCATGGTGGAATTAATCTCTGATTTCCACTATCCTCAAGTACCTCCACGTGCTGCTGTTATCTACTAGAGCGGCTAGAAAGCTGTGCAACCCTACACTAACAGCATGTAACTAACCCCCCCCCCCCCCACACACACACACACACACACACACACTCTATCTTATCTGAAATTAGCAGGCTACGTGACATCAACTGCTATATCTTGCCTGGCCCCTGCCCCATGGCCTGGTGGCAATGAGTGCCATCAAGGAGGTAAGTGTGGGAAAGTTGCCAGGGAATGTCTGTTTCCCAGGAGGATGGGGCAATCGGAGTAGTACAAACAGGCAGCCATGCACAATCTCACCAGTGAGGGGGTCAGTTCTGAGTCGACAACAAATGCATCCAGGGGCTTCCTCTTTAACCTGCAGCTCTGCTAATCCAGAAAAACGCTGCGACCCCGCCCAGAGCCCGGGCTGCACAAACAACGCCATTCGCCCCTATTTTCCTGCTGGCCTGTTAACGTCACCCCCCCCGGGGTGCTGCTCACGGAACGCTCAATAGCGCAAGGATATATTCTTCAATCTGGCCAGAGAGGTGCTCACAGTCAGCAGCAATGGCAACGTAGTCATCTGCAAAAGAACAACCCGCACAATTACTGATCATTTTCGAACACCAAGAGAGTCCTCAGGGAGACCCTGGGGTATAGTGCCCTAAGGGAGACCCTGGGGTATAGTGCCCTAAGGGAGATCCTGGGGACCAATATCAAGCTCTCTGCCTATCTCGACTCACTCACTGTCTCTGTCACCGGCAGTGCCTCGGCACCCTTGACACATTTTAAAATACAACGACAAAATTTGATGACCACCAGCTGACTTTTGCCCTCTGGTGCTCCACTGGCTCCAACAGGGGTGTCCAGAGCGAAGGCAATGATTGGCACCCAGGTGCAGTAATATGCTTTGTTTGCCCGTAACCAACACAATACCGGGAACTTATAGCTTAGCCAAAGGTGTATACATAGGGCCTGATTCTGATCTCACATTGGTGTAACCTGGAGATAACTCCACTCCGATCCATGGAGTTACACAGCAGTAAAGCTGGTGTAATCAGAATCAGGCCTTCACTTTACTTATTCTTGGCCAAATGCCCAGCAACCTCCCTCCGCCCACACCCTTATCTCCCCCCCACTTCCTACTCACTCTAATTGGAGCAAAGAGCTGGTGAAATCCAGTAAACAACCTTTATTGTATAAGGAACAGCCTGAGTGATGTAATGATTGTGTGTTTGGAGCCTGGACATGGCAAATGACTGATGAGCAGGAAGGGGATGGACAGCCACAGGCTGGGATTCCTTAAAGCAGACAAGGGATGGGGTGAGGTGACGATACAATGAAATTCTTGCCATTACCACTCTCTGACATGTCAGACATACAGGAGCGATTTGAACAAAGCTTTGTGACTTGTGCATTTCTCCATCTGTCTTTTACGCTCCATCATTCCAAATTCATGCAGAGCCTCAGCATGCAGCCAGGCCCGCATTTTCAAAGGTGACCTCCCCTTTTGGACATCCCAAGTATTAGGGGCCCAACTTGGGACACTCAGGGACTGCTTTTCCGAGGTGCCGAGCACCCACAGCTCCCATTGACTTCAACCCGGGCAGCACAGGTGTAACTGAGGGACAAACGCACCCCAAGCCATTAGAGACGTACGACCTTCCAGGGGATCCATTCTAATAGCTGCGTTCCCTAAGAGTCCAGCCCTAGCTGCAGAACACAATGGGCAGCAGTGTGGTTACTAACATATCCAGCCCATCGCATTCCAGCTCCACTTTCTCCCAGCGGGGAAATGAGGATGTCAGCTGAGTTTTAAAGCTATCGGACAAGACCGGGCGATGGGGAGTGAACCCAATGCCTATGGGACTTCCCTGGCTTGAGGTCACCCTAACTAGATGCCCAGCGGAATACTCCCAACAGGAGTGTCAGGTAGCAGTTGGCCACCCCCACTCTCATCCCTTCTACGGCACAGAGAGGTCGATCCTCAGATCTCCTGGGTGAAATAAACTTTATCCAAGGGATTAAGGGCTACGGTCCTCTTGTTTGTGAGCCTGGAACTCCTCCCTACTGCAGCACTGACCTCTACTCACAGATGGTTCTGACACTCACTAGGAATGCATGGCAAAGGGGCCCCTGCAGGAGTTTGTAGCCAGCCCAGTGGAGCCTTTGCCCTAGGCGAGGCTCCTGGTTACTTACTGTCGGTCTGCAGAGCAGAAGTCAGCATTTCTCTGCATTTGTTGCGGACAGCGTCACAGGTGACGGGCACCGGCGGAAAGGTGGTGATTTTGGGTGTGGTCGGAGTCTTCGGCGGGTCCTGCCTTTTGTTGGAGCTAAAAGAGAAACTTCACCTGTCAGAATGATTCAGTTCATGTCACTGAGAGCAGCACAGGGCTCAACGACAATGTGGTCAAGTATCCTGTTCGTTACGATGACGTAAAACCAATCAGGAAAAAGCAGAGCAAAGACCTTGGCCAATAGCCCACCCCCCAAATTCACACAGATGACAATATGCCAACCAATAGGGCTATCCCTGGAAATGAACACAGAGCTCCTAGGAGCTGGGGTGGCTCTGCACACATGTGGATGCTGACAAGTCCTTATAACCTATCAATGAAGCCTAATACTATAGATGGAGAGATTCCAGAAGACTGGAAAAGGGCAAATCTAGTGCCCACCTATAAAAAGGGAAATAAGGACAACCCGGGGAATTACAGACCAGTCAGCTTAACTTCTGTACCTGGAAAGATAAGGGAGCAAGTAATTAAGCAATCAAGTTGCAAACATCTAGAAAATAACAAGGTGATAAACATTCAGCATGAATTTGCCAAAAACAAATTGTGTCAAACCAACCTGATAGTTTTCTTTAACAGGGTAACAAGCCTTGTGGATAGGGAGGAAGTGGTAGACATGGTATATCTTGATTTTAGTAAGGCTTTTGATACCGTCTCGCATGACCTTCTCATAAACAAACTAGGGAAATGCAACCTAGATGGAGTGACTATAAGGTGGGTACAAAACTGGTTGGAAAACTTTTCCCAGAGAGTAGTTATCCATGGTTCACAGTCATGCTGGCAGGGCATAAAGACTGGGGTCCCGCAGGGATCGGTTGTGGGTCTGGTTCTGTTCGAAATCTTCATCAATGATTTAGATAATGGCATAGAGAGTACACTTGTAAAGTTTGTGGACGATACCAAGCTGGGAGGGGTTGCAAGTGCTTTGGAGGATAGGATTAAAATTCAAAATGATCTGGACAAACCGGAGAAATGGTCTGAAGCAAATAGGATGAAATTCAATAAGGACAAATGCAAAGTATACACTTAGGAAGGAATAATCAGTACCACACATACATAATGGGAAATGACTGCCTCGGAAGGAGTACTGCGGAAAGGGATCTGGGGGTCATAGTGGACCACAAGCTAAATATGAGTCAACAGTGTAACACTGTTGCAAAAAAAAGTGTGCATCATGCTGGGATGTATTAGCAGGAGTGTTGTAAGCAAGACAAGAAAAGTAATTCTTCCGCTCTACTCTGTGCTGATTAGGCCTCAACTAGAGTATTGTGTCCAGTTCTGGGTGCCACATTTCAGGAAAGATGTGGAGAAAGTCCAGAGAAGAGCAACAAAAATGATTCAAGGTCTAGAAAACATGACCTAAGAGGGAAGATTGAAAAAATTGGGTTTGTTTAGTCTGGAGAAGAGAAGACTGAGAGGAGACATGATAACAGTTTTCAAGTATATAAAAGGTTGTTACAAGGAAGAGGGAGAAAAATTGTTTTTCTTAAGCTCTGAGGATGAGATAAGAAGCAACAGGCTTAAATTGCAGCAAGGGAAGTTTAGGCTGGACATCAGGAGAAACTTCCTAACTGTCAGGGTGGTTAAGCACTGGAATAAATTGCCTAGGGAGGCTGTGGAATCTCCATTATTGGGAATTTTTAAGAGCACGTTGGACAAACACCTGTCAGGGATGGTCTAGATAATACTTAGTCCTGCCATGAGTGCGGGGGACTGGACTAGATGACCTCTCGAGGTCCCTTCCAGTTCTATGATTCTATGATGTTGTCTATGCAAACTGATTTACTCCACTGAACAAAAAGAAAACGGTCATATCCTTGCAGGTCAACGAGAAGGGCTATTACACAGATATTGGACACTGCCAATACCCCATGCTTGGGTTTTGACTTTCTGTTACCTGCCAACATGAAGCCTGGGGTGTTTGGCGCTGGTATTTTGGCACACAGCCATACGAGAATCCACAACTCCAAGTAAGAGCTCCCTGGAACGTGGAACCTCCTGGAATGACATGCCGAGACCCGTAGAAGAGCTCCATGGAGCTCGAAAGCTTGTCTCTCTCACCAACAGAAGTTGGTCCAATAAAAGAGATTACCGTGCCTGCCTTGTCCCTACATTGAACAATCAGCACTGGAGCATTCAGTGAATCCACTTTGCAAAAAGACTGCCTTACAGAGATGGTGCTCTGTATGGGGCATTTCCGGGCTGGTGCAGAACTATCCCAGGTCACCCCTCTATCAGCAGAACAAGGAGGTGACTTGGAGCTTCCCCTAACACAGCTTGACCCAAGAATCCTGCCACAGAACCTAGAGTTTCCCATTTAAAATCTCCTAACAGGCCCAATGAGAAGGGCTATTACACAGCTATTGGACACTGCCAATACTCCATGCTTGGGTTTCGACTTTCTGTTACCTGCCAACATGGGGCCTGGGGAGTTTGGCACTGGTATTTTGGCACACAGCCATATGGGAATTCTCAACTCCAAGTAAGAGCTCTCTGGATCATGGAACCTCCTGGAATGACATGCCGAGACCCGAGGAAGAGCCTTACTCAGGCAAAAATCCCAGTCACATCAATGCCAGTTAGCGACGATGGGATCCTCAGGGATTGCCCGACTCATTTCACAGATGCCCGCTTTGTGGGGAGTTTAAAATTAATTGGGCTCAGGAGTGAATTCTGTTAGAACTGGGGTGGAGTGAGGGGGCCTGGGCTAGGATTGTGGGAGTAGGGTCGATTTTATTCCTGGAGTGTTTGTGTATTTCATTTCCTTGGTGTAACAAAGAAAAGAAAAAAAGAGACTTTTTTATCTGAAGCACTACACGCACCACACAATGCATTGCAAGGCACTTCAGCGAGCAATTAGAATATCCAGTCAAATAAAGGAGTTTGTTCAAATAAACACTGTGTGCTCCTCTGCACATTCTTAAAATGCAACAAGATCAAGGATGGTCCATTCCGCACCATGAACTCCCACCGTATGTGAAATGCTAGGGTCAGGCATGTCTAGCCATTCTAGTGAGCTGGTCCATCATGCCCCAATATTTTATCGTTCTATGCATCACTTCCCCCAAATTATGCCCTTATTCACCCCTTCAAAATGCAATAAATGTAAACATCACCCCTTCTGCTCCCCCTGTGAATCTGATATTTGTTGAATGAGTCAGGTGATCGCAGTCCAGTTCCTAAGTGACCACATCAGAAACTGCTCCTCTAACTAGCACCCTAGGAGGTAGGTTCATCAGAGAGCCCCAGAAGCAAATGGGCCATGGAGACTCATGTCCCCAGAGGCAGTTCCTCTAGCTCAAGATTGAGGCATATGGGCAGGGTAACAAGGAGAAGTTTGCTCAGCTACTGACGGCACTGCAGATTCTCCAGAGATAAAGATCTCTAATCTCCAGGGCTGGCAGGCCCACACCTTTCACCGGGGCTATGGTCTCATGGCCAAAAACACTGTATCGAAAACAAGGCTCTCGGCTGAGCTAAGTGCCTGAAATTCAATCTTCTAGAGCGAAATGCAGGCCAGAGGGGAAAATCAGATCAAGGCCCTTCACCCCATGTCTGCACTGTGGTGGGGCTGTCTATGGGACCTCTTGAGGGAAGGGGTGCAGCAGGGCCGCTACTCCCCCTGGACACGGCAAAGGGAGGCCAGCATGAAGGACTATTAGGAAGTAGACCAGGAAAGAAGTAACGGGATCCATAACTATGCGGACCCAGTCACCAAAAGACCCCATACAGGAGAGCAGTCCTTCCGAGTTGTAATCTCACTTCCTGCTTAGAGGTAGAGGGGTCTGAATTCTATGTCTCCAGCCCCCCACTCAGTTCCCTGCTACCCCGGCTTTAAATGGGAAGAGGTGAATTCCACCCACAATTAGCGTGACTTGATTTCTGAGCGTTGGTAATGGCGCGCTGCTTAGCAAATTCCCGACTGGTGAGGGGGTTTTCAGTGAAGATTATTAGAATCCAGCTGAAGATGTTCCCTGTTTATGACACCCCAGGAAGCCTGGCCCTGACCGAGAGTACTACCCAAATGTAGGATGAAGGCAGAGAACCCCCTCTCTGTCCCATAGCACAGTTTCTCTCAGCACAGATTGTAACCTCTTTGGTTTCTATGTAAAGCCTCATCTCTTCAACACAGCAACTCCTACCACCAAAACAGTTCAAACGAGTCCCATGGGGGGGAGGGATAGCTCAGTGGTTTGAGCATTGGCCTGCTAAACCCAGGGTTGTGAGTTCAATCATTGAGGGGGCCATTTAGGGATTGGGGGCAAAAATTGGGATTGGCCCTGCTTTGAGCAGAGGGTTGGACTAGATGACCTCCTGAGGTCCCTTCTAACCCTGATATTCTATGACTCTATGATTTGAGTTGAAATATAGCTGTAAAACCTGTAGAAAAGGTCAGCAGTTAACGAGAAGTAGAGGGTGAGAGACATGGGCTTTGTCTGTACTGTAGTATTAAGTGACAATCACAATGGGTCTTGCAACCAGAACTCCCCCACTCTGAACCTTTCCTTAGAGCACACTGGTTAGGAGAGACACATCAAGGCTTCTAACTTGGAGTCATTCAAGGCCCAAATTTCCAGAGGTGTTGGGAGCATGGACAACAGCTGTGAATTAACACGCTAATTGAGTAACTGCACCTGTAATGGTGAATCAGGGTCATTCTCATGGGCAGGCACAGCCAGTCATTTGCATGCACAATCACACACAGGTTTTCTAAAGTCAGGCCCCATAGCATTCACAGGTTTTATTTACAGATGCACTTACAGCTGGTTGGACAGCCCTGGAGACTAAAGTCCTCTGTGTATTCACAGAGCAGGTACAGCCCAGACAGTGACAGTGCAAGCTTCTCTAGCCACGTAGCTTAACCCTGCGGTGGGAAGGCCCACTACTAGGGCTGAAAGGGCAAATGAGTGTCCATGCCCTCTCAGGCTTAGCCCTCACCAACTGAGCTGCTAACAAGAGCGAGTGTAATGTGGACAAACCACCACTAGGAAACAGCCTGGAAACACCTACTCACTCCCTCTAGGCCACTTAACAAGAAGGGAATATTTTCAGCTCCTCCTGACCTAGGCTGAACTTCAGATAGTGACCTGGAGGTGAAAGCCTCTGTATCGTATGCTCAGCCTCGCAGGGTATTTGATCCCCTGCGTATACAGATAGGTTCTCTGTCCTCTTCTCTTCTCTTTGCACATTCAGGCAACACAAAGGGAGCAGAAACCATAGGCCTGCTGCTGAGGTTTCCCCCAGCACTGGGGAGCCCCAGCAGACTTCCCTTTCCACAGCCCCCTTGGCAGAGGACATGTCAGCAGCAGAGAGGGGGAGTGGCCAAAGCCCATGCACTCCAGCTAGCCTCCGCTGATATCTGATCCCTAGGGACCACATCCAGCTGTTTAACCTATTTGGGGGCAGGGGCACAGAATCAGGGAGTCTATAACCAGCTCCCCACCAGTGGGGGGGCCGCAGAGAACCCGACCCGTTTTCTGTCCATTCTATGGAAGAGGGAGAGAATGACTCCTTTAGAGTTGACATTTATAGCCACGGAAACAGACACCACTCTACTGTCCTTGGTCTGTTGGTTTACTAGCAAGGAGATGAAGCTGTCCTAGAACCTTGTGCGTTTATCTTCTAATCGTGAAGCTGCTGCTGTAGGACAATGGGACTTGGACAGCTCAAGGCATTGACCCTGGAATAGTTCAGTAGGGCTAATTCCAACCCAGCCTAGCATATCAGTGCCCAAAAATCTTACGCTGTCATGAGAGGAGGAAGTGGTTTGACGCTAGTTCTGGACGTACCCTACCCCAAATGGCACCCTGCAGGCACAGACAGTAAAGTAGCCAAGGATGAAATGGGAAGGGAAGCTGAACTACCTGCTCAGGCCTACTGGTGTTCCCTGCAGGGGCAATGTTATAAGGGTTAGGGCACAGTGACGCAGAGGGAGCTTGAAGCCTGGCGCTTGTGGAGGGGTTGAACAAAAGCCTTTAGGTCCAGATCCTCAAAGGCTTTTAGGCACCTAACTCCCATTGATCTGGGCAGGTAACTGGTTTAGGCGTTTTTGCAAAATCCACTAGGGGTTCATCTGCATCTTCAGGTGTCTAAACATCTTTGTAGTAACTGAATGTGCAAAAGGGGCCTGCAGGGCCTATTTTTGCAAAAATGTAAGTCTTGGGGCCAGATTTACAATGGCCCAAATAGTCACTGAGATGTACAATAGTTTATCAGCACAAATGAATTTGTGTGTGCATTTTTCTGAAAATGTAGACTAAAAAACTAGTGTCACGAAGCTGAGTATAGACAGTGTCACTTGCAAGAGATGCTGCAAATGGTGGCTTGCCAGGAAACAGCTGCTGTTTTGAAGGGAGCAAGTTCCATCGTTTACTGCAGTACATATGAATCTATGCCTCTCTGTACAGACTACCCATACATGGCTGAATGTATATTTCCATGGATCACGTGGGGCTCTAAGACACTTCTAAAATTGTCGCCATGAGACTGGTGCTTTTGTTGGGTGAAATTTACAAGTCCTTTGTCTCAGCCTGATAGAAACATTGAGCCACAAAAGTATCCCAAAGCAAAATCTCCACTCAAGGACCCCGCTTCCATTAACTGTCACATCTATGCTAATTAAACATCTTTAAAAAGGAGTAAAATAAGCTCCATGTGCTTTAAGAGCTAAAACATCAAGTCTGGCTGCCGAAAATTAGATTCTTAAATCAATATTTAGGGAGCTAAGGAAAAGTGGCCTAGTGTTTGAAAGATGTGGAGTACCTGCTGATTTTCAGTGCGATTTGCACATACCATTCCTGCCAACTATGGAGTGCACAAGTGATTGCATGCATGCAAATGGGGCCTATAACAATTGATGCTTTAAATAGACCAAGAAAAACTCATCCAGGGAAATGTGCAAAGCCTGCCGTACCTAGCAGCTGTTACATGAGCTTGTGGTTTGGTAGAATTCAACAGCCCAAGAAGCAACCATCCACCAAAGCTTTGGAAGACTCACTTGTGGACATGTGTATAAAAAGACATTGCCAACCTCAGAGAGAATTTGATATTCTGCCCCACAAACCTCACTAGGTGTTGTGTGTCTAAGTGCAGTTCTACCTCAGGGACAGAAGTCACCTAGACCTGCCCCAGGAAGGTTATGGCTCAAAGTAACCCCAAAACCCTGTAGAGCAGCTGCCTGCTTGTGCAGTAGAATGAAAGGTAACTGAAGCACTGAGAGTAGACCGTAGTCCAATGGACCGGCAGGAAAGCAGAACAAGCTTCTCCTCACTCCTGCAGTTTAAAACCATAGCAAGCCTGAGAACAACCTCAGCTGATTGCTCTTGGATCAAACAGAACAGATTTCACAGCAGTGCAGGCCACATTTACAAAGTCTGTGTAAGAGGGGGTTTGTCTCTCTTTACAATAGTTGGCAAATAAGAACCCTCACACACCACACAGAGCAGCTTTGCTTCAGGAAATCCTGGGGGTTCATACTGCTCCTGTCAAACATGGGAATGAGGCTGTACACTTTACCCAAGAGGAGAATAAAAAGTCCTCCGCATTACAAAAGAAGTGACACAAGAACAAAATGATGACAAGTGTGATGGCCAGACACGTAATAGGATTTGGACTGCAGTGGAAAGAAATTGCCATAAAAGTAGTACACTGACAGGCAACAAATCCAGACGCTCCCAATAAGTGGCCTGATGAGTGTCCTGGCAAAAAAGAAACCACAGTGCTGCCAGAGATGAAGACATTCTATATGCAACCTATTAAAAAATACTGTAGTAACAGTCCACAATACTACACCATCCAGAGGGCTCTGAATCATAACAATACAGAACTGCAGGATATAATTTTATAAGGGATACCATATACTAGTGTGTCACGTAAATATCTCACCTACCAGAACAAGCTCCACCTCCACATTGGATACAGCTCTACTGATGTTAGTTCCCCTAGTCATTGCCAAAGAAATTCCCCATCTGCACCGCAGAAATCAAGAAAAGTTATGGGCCAAGAGGTATCCCAAATTTCCTCACTGACACAAGGGTAAAGGCTCGGCCAAAATCTGTCAGACTACATGGCTGAAGTATGTACATTTCAACACTGGCTGGCCTCTCTCTACAGCTTTGATAGCAGCCTCATCAAACCAGCCTAGTAGTGCACTCATCGCCCATAGATCAGCCATACTGTCTGACTAATTTAGCCTCAGTCTGTCCTTCACAAGGGGCAATTCTTGGCCAATAAGCTCTCTGAGTTTGTCAGGGCACATTGGGAGTCTCTTTCATTACCATCAGAGGAACATATGCTCTTCTCTCTGTAACGAGAAAGCATGATGTACGGGACTGGCTACGGGCTAGGAGACAGGAGCTAAATATCTCTAACCCCTAACTTCTGCCTCAGTTTCCCCTCTGTAAAAGGAAGAGGTACTTCTACCTGACAGGGGTGTTGAAGGTTTAATGTCTGCACCACACTTTGAAATGAAAAAGAAGTACCAGCTGCACAGTGTCTCCTAAAGCCTTACTGGTGGAGGACAAAGCAGTGGGACAGATGGGAAATCCATTGGTCCTTGGTTGCTGAAAAAGCGTGTAGCACCATATTTCTGCCTCCATGACCACAACTGGTGTGTTATTTGGGCTGCAACAACTCCAGGCCGCTTCCTCCAAACTGCGAGTGTCCTAACAGACTGGGTTTGTTTTACTCACACAATTCTCACCCTACTCACTCTCCCAGGGGCTCTGGGGACAGCTGAGGAACTCTGGGCAATGTGCTGGGAAAAGCCCCTTACTTTAGGCTCACAAGCATTTCCTGAGGAAAGTCTATCAGAGGCTAAGCCAGAGGTTTCTCTGAGATGTTATTTCCTGACTCTAGTATACCATCAGCCTAACACAAACGCACTTTCCCCTTTGCCAACACAAATGAACTAAGATTCACCAGATTCCTATATGGCTGGCAAGTATCATTCTCCATTTACAGATTGAGAAATGGGGGTAAGAATTGAAGACGCTTGCCCAAGGGCACAGAAGGATCCAGTGTCAGAAGCAGGATTTAGATGGCGGGTGGTCCTGGGTCCCAATCCTGTGCTCACACCACTCCTCTCCCAACTTACAAAAGCACGCCTTTCACTGAAAATACGGGAAGCTCTGCCACCTCCGTCCCAGAGAAATCCTTGCCTTTGCACAGTGCAAAGGGAAAATTTCAGCTGGGAGATTCCAGATTAATGTTATTTGTAGAATTAGTACCTAGGAAAGCCAGTCATGGACCAGGACCTCATTGTGCTAGGCACTGGACAAACATAGAACAAGAGACAGTCCCTGCTCCAATTTTACACTGCACTGCAGCTGGGTTTATGGCCTCAAAATCAGAGGGATCCATTGTTATTAAAAACATTGCAATGCACATGCCAGATCATGATCTTTTGGAACATTTAATTCAAGTTTATACACAAGTGGAGGAGGATATATATGTAGCAAGTTAAACTGCTGTAGCTCAGCCATCACGTAAGTAACTTTCACTGTACCAGCCCTGCACAAAGTTGCAGGGGTTTGAAAATAACTAAGCTGCAACAGCAGTCACGTGACAGTTCTGAAACAAAAAGGAGACACGGTAAAGAGGCTAGGGACTGACTGACTGGTACGCACTTTAATGAGCATGGGAAAACTCGCAAACCAGAGAGACAAATACAGACCTAAGAGAGTTACCAATAAACAGAAACTAGAATATGGCTATTAGCCAAGATGGTCAGGGATGGAACCCCATGTTCCGGGTGTCCCTAAACTTCTTACTACCAGAAGTTAGGACCAGGCGACAGGGGGTGGATTACTCAAAATTGCCTTGTTCTATTCATTCTTTCTGAAGCATCTGGCACAAGCCACGGTCGGAAGACAGGATCCTGGGCTAGACGGACCCTTGGTCTGACCCAGTGTGGCCATTCTTACATTCTTAATATTAATCCTTAAGAAACTGACTAATCCACAGGTGTTTTACACCTTATGAAATGGCTAGGTTCCTGGAGTCTGTGCGGGATTTTTGGGAAATCTGGCTAAAAGGAAAGATCGGTCTCTTGCTTCTGGGAGGCACAGCTGGGACTCTGATGAAGCTGGTCCCACCCCAGAACCTCCCTGTCCTCCATCTGGGCCCCACTTCCCCTTGCTGACTGTTCTAACTACATTTTTCAGATGGGGAACAGGCTGGGGAGCACCCACGCCATGAAGAGGGGCGAGCCAGCAGCAGACCAGCTAGATGCATGGGCATGGCAGGCGGGTGGACTTCTTCCACCGCTTGTGGAGGGGAGATCATTGTGCAGGGAATGGGTGGGGGGGGGGTGAAGCTCCTGCTAGGAGCATCTGTGAATACTTGGCTCCCATGCATCAGCTTAAAATGCTAAGGCTGAGCATAGTCACAGCCCTTCTAAAGGACTCCAAGGGTTTACAACAAGCAAAGGGAAAAAAAATATAAAAATGCAACACAAACAAAATCAAACCCAAAGGAATGTTTTATTAACAGAGAAAGAAACCAGCATGAAACAGAAGGAAATGGAAACGTGAAGGTAAAACAAATCATGTATAACAGAAAGCAAAAAAACTCACTAAAGCCACTGTCTTTTGTAGATGTTTATTCTTCCATTACAGTTGTAGTTTCTCTTTATTATAGAACACGGATCTACAGGCAGCCTGTCACCTTTGCTGGATAGGCTGAACTCCTGGCAGGTCTGACCAGAATGAGGCACCTGAGCAGACCAATTGCACAGCCCAATAGACACATTAAAGATCAAATGTTAACACAGAAAACCCCAAGTGATGGAACATGTACAACAGCATCATCTTGGGCTAAAAGGAAGCGTTACCTTTGGTCTCTCGAGTCACCGCTCTCCTTTGAGGAGGATGCCGACAAGGAAGAATTCCTCCTCTTCTCCTCACTTTTGTCCTCTGAAGCATCTGCACCCAGTGAGAAGAGGGAAAAAACAAACACTTTAGACACTACAGAGGGTTCAGGGTTGATCTTCACACCACAATCCTGACTACACTAAGCAGAGCACAAAGTACGGTTAAGAGCCTGGATATTTGGTCAGAGGTAAGTGACTAGCTCCAGAAAAGCAGCATGGAGGAATAGGTCTATACAGCCTAAACTACTCTGTAATGCACCCATGGTAATCCTTCTACTTGCCTTTGAGTGGCAAGGAGTCAGGCAACTGGCAAACATACCACAAACCTTTCCCTAGCTAGCCAGTGTGAAAGGACCCGTCCTTCATTCCCTGAGGAGATTAGCTTCTTCATGAGGGAAGACCTATCCCAGCCAAAGTTTCTTTTCTAGTGAGGCCCCTGCTGCTGAATATAGACAATAAAATTTTCAAAAATCACTTTTGAAAATGGGACTTAAACCCAATCCAATTTTCAAAAGTGACTATGAGGGCCAGCCCCTCTCTCAAGGTAGGTGTTTGGAAGGCCAGGGATACACACTTCTTAAAAGAATAAATTGTATTTCTTTTCCAGGTAGTTCGGTGCTGTTGGAAGGTGATGGCTTCACAGTCCTGGAGACAGAAGTTCTGGTTAAACG
Organism: Chelonia mydas; assembly: GCF_015237465.2. Taxonomy (NCBI): domain Eukaryota; kingdom Metazoa; phylum Chordata; order Testudines; family Cheloniidae; genus Chelonia; species Chelonia mydas. Next base: position 4,964,018 of record NC_051253.2, on the reverse strand, counting down.
CAGAACAGATACAGGCCAGGAACAGACACTGAAGACTTCCCTTTATGGTCCCACCATTACGTATCCACCCTGATGTAGAAGGACCAGCCCCAGCAGCAAGTGGGAGGAAAAGATAGTCCAGTCTCCAACACCCGTTTTGTCTTTGGCTTCTTTGCCAAGTTATTTGTAGGAGGTTTCTTTGAGATGCAGACTGGAACTAGCAGTTCATTTCACATACACTTTGAACAGCCCCCGATGGTATTAAATATGGAAGATATTTGTTTCTACTGACTCAAACAGACTTGTTAGTTTTGATGAAAGGACATTCTACCCTGAGCTTCACCACACACAGGTACTGTCATATGGCTCAGAAGCATGCTTTATGCTAAAGACAATTACATCAGTTACCAATGACACAAATAACCCACTCAAGACATATCCTCTCTTCTGATTTGAAATTAAAAGGGCTTAGGGCTTCATGTTCTGTAGTCAGCAAAAAAAAAAAACAATTCCGTGGCTCCAGAAGCCTGATAAAGTGTCTTTATTAGTACTCAGGTGGAGTATTTCCATTTATTCTTGGAAATTCCACAGGAAAGGTTGTTTATAAAGCACTTTTATTTCCAGGGTGGTCTAGAGGAATGAACAAAGAAGTGTGAGACAAACTCCTGAGCTCTAACCCCCGCGTGCTAATGACTCACTAAGTTAGACAAGTTGACTGACTTTTAGAAAAAATGAGGATCATGCTAATTAGCTAGTCTGAAAGGGGGTTGAATGGGTTAATGCTTTTGAGCAAGCAAAAGGCAAAATACCATCTTCAAAGAGCTTTATGAACATTTGCTCATTAAGCATTACAATATCCCATTCCGGGAAGCATAGTCAAGCAATAAGATTTTAAATAAGACCTCTTGATCCAACCCATCGCAACTGGAAATGCTTTCTAGCAGGTTTCTTACGATGTTACACTAGTTGGCTTTTTATCGGTTATGCTAGTTTATATTTTAATATTACATTTACGTTAAGTTGCAGCACCTCAGTCAGCAAATGGAGAACTTTATAAATAAGATCAGAGTATTACTATCATTGTCACGCTAACTATTGTTATTTCAAACCGCGCAAGCCTGAGCAAGTACCCATTAAATACATGCAGTCCTGGCCCTTAATTCCACTTCTTCTGCAGGGACCATTTTCTTTTAAAATAGGAACTCAATGTTATTAAATGGAATTCACTGAAACCCTCCAGATGAGGAGTCTAATTTTAAGGTTCTAAGTTCTGTGGCCTGCTAGAATTTCCTATTTCTACTGATGCAGACAGAAGCTTGAAGGAGTAATGCAGCCTACAGGATAGCAAAGCAGCTAGAGTTGGCTATTTGGTAAACTGAATTCAACAAACCCTGCTTATTTTCTTACCGAGAAGCTTTTTCCAGGACTTGATAAGTGATTTGGAAAGCGATATCACTTCATCGTCAGTGCTCTGCTTCCTCAGCGCATTCACCGACATCCCAATCCGGGTGGACTGCAAACCAACATTCAAGAAGTGAACCACTCAAGAACTGACTACTTAGCCAATGGCGCTAAAATTAGAGAAAAACAGGTCTCCACCACAAGACACAGCAGCATTGACCAAGGTGTACAAATCCCTGGAGACAGGGCCAGCTGCTTGATGCTTCTACAGAAGAGCAGCTACCAACCAGCTGGCTTCTTCGGTGAGTCCTGAATATCTGGCTTACATAGCATATGGCTGTCTCTTGGTGGACTCCATCTCCCATGACACCTTTTCCCCTTCCTAACCACCTAGAAGCAGTACATATATTACTCAAAACTGAACATGATTTGAAAGAAAATCCCTCAGAGAGTCCTAGAAATCTAAAAACAGGGCCAAAATTATAAACAGATGCACAGCTGTAATGCACAATACTTCAAGCCTTTAAACCACAACCATTCTTCGAACAGGATTTTCTTTTAAAAGGACGGTCAGCACCTTAATTGTAACGAAAGCCCATAAGGAATGTTTTTAAGTTTCAGCATATTACTAAAGCCCTTAACTTTTATTAACTATTTAACCTAGCTCTAAAAACCAGACTGGAGTTATCCCCTGGCCCGAGAGTTTTCCCTAGAATCTCATCCCGATGGAACATGCCCCCCAACTTTTATGGATTCCATCAGCTTCATGAGTTTGGTGGGCCCTAGGCTGTGCTTCCCCTCAAGCTCTGCTTCAGTCCCTGTCCCCCCACTTAAAACATACCTTGATGCTCTCGTTTGTTAGTAGTTTTACAAAAGCTTTTTAAAAAATATGGCTGCTCCTGGCCACACATTTGCTGCTTCCCCAATCTGTTTTCCCCTTCTTTAATCCGATCCCTCCATTGGTTTTGTGAAGCTTGGCCTTTTCACTTCATGTTTACAAATGGAATTTTGAATTTCTTCTGATGACGGTGATGAATAGTACCCCAAGCCCCTCTGTTGGTGAGGCTTTATAAATATAACATTGCATAGCGTTGTTTGATGTTTTTGGGGAGAGGGGACAAATGGCAGGGGAGACTGGCTTAATCTCATTCCAAAAAAATCAGCATTTATTCCACCTCCATCTAGATTTTCGTTTTCCTTGCCTTAGTTGCATGATTTACCTGCAAGAGGTCCAGAGTTATAGGCATACTTTTCAGTTCCTTCAGCAAATCCATCGCACCATCCTGTGAAAGAAGGGGGGAGAGGAGGAAATCTACTAGTTACTAAAAAAAAAAAAAAAGTTATTACGGGCCACTTCTACCATATCACTGAAGGAAGAACAGCTACTTAAACTCAGCCTACACAGGCCAATGAAGCAATAATTGTTCCTAGAGCATGAGGGAGCCAACCAACCAATCTTGGGACTGATATTTGAGATGACACTAGAAACAATCCCCATTATATTCCTGAACTAACAGTATATAATGAGGCCTTAGCTAAGGTATGGGAACCAAGCAAGACAGAGAAGCATCGTTATGTACAGGACTGGCTCTAAGATTTTTGCCGCCCCAAGCAAAAAAATTTTTGGCCGCCCCCACTTTTTTTTCCATGCCCCACCCCCCACCCCCCGCTCCGCACCAACTCCGCTCCTTCCCAACCCCTTCCCCACCCCATTGCTTCCTGCGGCTCTCCCCCACCTGCAACCCCTCACCCTAGCTCACCTCCGCTCTGCCTGCTCCCCCCTCCCTCTCAGGTGAGGGAGAGGCAGCGTGTTCAGGGGAGCAAGTGGAGCGGAGGTAAGCGAGGGTTCGGGGGAGCACAGGAAGTAACCGGGGAGTGGTTAAGAGGAACCGCTGCCTGCCCCAGCTCACCTCCACCTCCCCCGAGCGCACCGCCGCTCGGCTTCTCCTCCCTCGCCCCCAGCCTTGCCGAGCGAAACAACTGTTTCGCACGCAGCAAGCCTGGGAGGGAGGGAGGGAGGGAGGGGGGAGAAGCGGAGTGGCGGTGGCGCGCTCAGGGGAGCAGGCGGAGGCAAGCTAGGGCGGCGGGGCACATTGCTAGGGGCGGCATGGCCGGTGCCGGAATGCCTCCCCTAGAAATGTGCCACCCCAAGCACCTGCTTGTTTTGCTGGTGCCTAGAACTGGCCCTGGTTATGTAACAGATCTGTCCTGGCACACAGCACAATTCTATTATGCTACTACTTACACAGTTTACTATTATCCTTATCCAGATGGTTTAATTACAACTCCGAAGCAATGAACCTCAGACAAAAACTGCCATCTAAAAAACTACCCTCCCACGACATTTTTCCTTTAGGAATAATCCTGTTAGCAAATCACCATTTTAAGCAACCTGCTTGATGATGCGGATACCTTTGCCAAGATATTGCATCAGAGGCTCTTAGAGCACTTCACAGTCAGCCCTGGGGGTAGTGATTATTGTGCCTATGGTAGGAGAGAGCTGCTGGCATTGTGTCCCTGGTAGGATTTGTGGCTAGAAGGAAAACTTGCTTTGCAAAAGTACTCAGGATGTCCACCCACTGCCGTTTAGGAAAGCTTTGACCACTGAATCAAAATTGATAAGAAGCAAGGAAGTTAGGAAGCAGGTCGCCTGGAACATGGTATGTAAAATGTTCACTCATCAGCTTCATTGTCCAGAAAATTCAGCTGCTGCATGGCTCTAACTACACCATGTGCACATTTTAAAATATCAGGTACAATTGCAAACTCTACGGACAGATGTTAGCAAAGCCTCACTTCCGCAGTGCTCTCCGTGAAAACGACAGCCTGGAATCTGTCAGCCTCCATTCAGACTGCCGTTTCTTCCCCTCCTCTCCTAACCGACAAGGCCTTCTAGTGTTCACATTTAACAGCTCATTTAAAATACTAACCACTCCAGGCCCATTTGGAACACAAAACCTACAGAGACTATAATTGCAATGGTGTGAAGCAGCCTGAACTGACAAGACATTTCAGCTTCAGATCCCTCTCCCTCCATGCAGAAAGGCTGTTTCCGATTCAGCTCAGAAAGAGATCCAGCTGCCAGCATCATCCTGCAGGACAGAGGCTGAGAGAGCTAAATCAAAGTGAAGTTGAAGGTTTCAATATGCACACACACAGACAATTCACTCCCTCAGGAGCCTTACAGCAACTTACCCAGAATGAATGACTTGCCAAATTTCTTTCTGACATTCTGAGATCAAGAGTCAAATAAATCCAGCCTTTACGGTGCACATAATGGCCCAATTCCTGTTCCCCTCAAAGGAAGTTTTGCCACTTACTTCAGTGAAAGCAGGATTGGGACCACTGTGTGTTAAAGTTAACTTCCTCATTTGACAAGGTGGGGCCAGAGTGGGGCACAAGTACTCAAAATGAGGATCCAGTGGCGAAGGACTATGACTGCAGTAACCAAAGGTTTGGATGCTGGTTCATGAGTTGTAAATTGCACATGGTTTAGTAGCCAAAAATCACAGGATATAGTGACCCACCTGTTAAACTACCAACTGGACAGTCCATTACCTTACACTCCAATGCCAACTAGGTCAAATCACTGCTTCTCCTTGCTCATCACTGACACTTGGAAGCCAATTCAACAATAATGATTCTTTCATGCTTCCTGTTCTCAAGAACACCCCACCACTTTGAGGCTGAGGACCTCTTCAGTGATGTGATTTTAGGAGAAAGCAGAGATTGTCATTTTATCTTCACAGTGAAGGGACAGAAGAGAATTAGGGAGGAAGAGTACTGGAGAGCAGGTCTGCATGGCAGAGAAAGCATATTGGGGGGCAGTCCAGGGGAAGAAGATTGGAGAAATAGCTATTGTATAAAGGGAAGGTTAAGAGGAGACATGGATCCACCTCTGAAGAAGGAAGTTGGGGACTGAAGTGGGAGAACTAGGGCAATCACAGAAGTTGGGGAGAACTGCTAGGTGAGGAGGAAGCAAGAAAGGATCAGTCCCCAGGAAGGAGATGCAGAAGGAGCTGGGGGGAGAAAGGAAATGAAGGAATTCCCTCACTTCAGCTGTGAAGATTGATTATGAGTTCTCCCACCAAAGCTTTCTAGGTTGGGAGGCAAATGGAATCCACAAGTAGGTAGGAGACAGCAGAAAGCTTCCTGTCATACTAGGAGACGATGGGAGTGCTTCCCCTGTCTCTGGCCATTTGAGAGGAAGAAAGGAGCTCTTCACACCTCTGGCTACAGAGGGATGATGGGAGCTTCCTCCTCATCTCACTACTGCAGCGGAATAGGATGGGGAAGCAAGGGAAGGTGATGGTGCTCCCCTTCTGAGGCAAGGCAGTGATGACCGAGTGATAGGAAATAATGGAGACCTCAGAGGGCTGAGGGAGCTGCAAGGTCTACCCTTTCCTGTACTGCAGGGGGCTGAGAGGAAGTGATGGTGGCTGCAGGTATACTGATGGGAGGTGGCTTCAGGAGTCAGCGAAGCTGCAATGGGAAGGTACAAGGAAGCTGAGGGGAGGATTTGGGAACAGCAAGAGGGGCTCCCCCAGACTCATCATGCTTTTCTGCGGAGGTCTGATGGTAAATGATAAGGCCACCAAAAGGCAAAGGAGGGTTCCCTGTATGCATGTGCTTTTCAGCAGGGCACTGGTGAGGGGACTATAGGGGCAGAAAGGCATAGATGAGGGCCCACCATGCATTTCTGCAAGGAAAGCACCAAGGAGGGGGGCTAACAGGGCTGGAGCAGAAAGCAACAGGTGGCTCGCCTACCACAATGTTGTAGATGGCTAACCCAGAATTACAATGCTTTGTTGCAAAATGGTTGATAGGTAGGGCGCTACCAAATTCATAGTCCATTTTAGTCAATGTCACAGTCACAGGATTTTAAAAATCGTAAATTTCATGATTTCAGCTATTTAAATCTGAAATTTCAAGGTGCTGTAATTGTAGGGTTCCTACCCAAAAGGGAGTTGTGGGGGGGGCGGGTTTGCAGTACTTCTGCGCTGCTGTAGGAGGCGGGCTGCCTTCAGAGTTGGGCAGCTGGAGAGTGGTGGCTGCTGGCTGGGGGCCCAGATTTGAAGGCAGAACCATCTCCTGCAGGTAAGGGTGGCATGGTATGGTATTGCCACCCTTACTTCTGCACTTCTGTCTGCAGAGCTGGGCCTAAGTCAGCACCGCCACGCTCCGGCCACCCAGCTCCAAAGGCAGTGCAGAAGCAAAGGTGGCAATACTGTGATCCCCTCCTAAAATAACCTTGCAACCCCCCTGCAACTCCCTTTTGGGTCAGGACTTCCAATTTGAGAAACCCTGATCTCTCCCTTGAAATCTGTATAGCATAGGGTAAAAGCGCACAAAAGACCAGATTTCAGGGGGGGAGACCAGATTTCATGGTCCAGGACGCGTTTTTCATGACCGTGAATTTGGTAGGGCCCTACTGATAGGGAACATGAGGGCACTGGAGCTAGATCCACTTGACAGTAGGTGAAGGGGTGCTATGGGCACACACATAGCGAGGGACAGCAGAAGACAGGGGGCTGTATGGGACAATGCATTGGGGGCAGCAGCAGGCTTTGGGGGGCTGTGTTGGGGAATACTAGATGTTCTGGGGAGATACCTGGGGACGCAGTGGTGGGGACATAACTGAGAACAAAGGAAGGGGTGTGGCAAACACTCCACAAAGGCAGCAGGGAGAGGGGACCCCAGGGCTCAGAAGGGGACAGAGGGACACCCCAGGATAGGGCTGTAGGGAGAGGGGTATGGGGGACGGAAAGGGGGTCGCACAAACCAGGTCATGAGAGGGATGGAGGCACACTCAGGAGAGAAGGGGATAACCAGGGACATTGCGGGGGCACCCCTGAGTACACATACTGAGGGGAGACACAATTGGAGACAGGGGAGGCCACAGACTGGTAGGGGGCACCCCAGGGGACATGACTGGAGTGCTAGTGGGGCTCTCTTCAGGGAGGGGGCAACCCGGTGGCAGGGAGCTGAGGAGGGAAGAGGGGTGCTCGGGGGTAGACACCCCAGGAGCTGAGGAGGGAAGAGGGGCACGCCAAGGGGGGCACCCCAGGGAGAAGAGGGGGCACAGATGGTGCTGGGGGGCAGGGCACTCCGGGTGGACCCAGGGGGCGGGCACAGGGAGCTGAGGAGGGAAGAGGGGCACCCGGGGGGAGACACCCCAGGAGCTGAGGAGGGAAGAGGGGCACACCAAGGGGGCACCCCAGGGAGAAGAGGGGGCACAGATGGCGCTGGGGGGCGGGTGCAGGGAGCTGAGGAGGGGAGAGGGGCGTTCGGGGGGGACACCCCGGGAGCTGAGGAGGGGAGAGGGGCGCTCCAAGGGGGCACCCCAGGGAGAAGAGGGGGCACAGATGGCGCTGGGGGGCGGGAGCAGGGAGCTGAGGAGGGGAGAGGGGCGCTCCAAGGGGGCACGCCAGGCGCTGGGGGGCGGGGCACTCCGGGGGGCGGGCGCAGGGAACTGAGGCGGGGAGAGGGGCGCTCGGGGGGGACACCCCGGGAGCTGAGCAGGGGAGAGGGGCGCTCCAAGGGGGCACAGATGGCGCTGGGGGGCGGGGCACTCCGGGGGGCGGGCGCAGGGAGCTGAGGAGGGGAGAGGGGCTCTCGGGGGGGACACCCCGGGAGCTGAGCAGGGGAGAGGGGCGCTCCAAGGGGGCACGCCAGGCGCTGGGGGGCGGAGCGAGGCGCTCCGGGGGGACCCCGGGAGCGGGGTCGGGCGCTCCGGGGCGGGAGCTGGGGGGCACCCCTGGGTCTCCCCGCCCACCGGACTCACCGCGCTTTTCTTGGACACCATCTTGTCCAGCCGCTTGGCGATGCGCACGATCTCGTCCTCCCCGCCCATGGCTCCGCTCCCCGCAGCCGGGGGACGCGGCGGGGCCGAAGCGGGGGGGCTGCCGATGCACTCAGCCACCCCAGTGTCCGCAGTCCGCCCAACCCCCCCCCCGCCAGCCCTGCGGAGCGCGGGGCACGCCGGGACTCGTAGTTCTTTCGCGCAGCCTCCCGCGGCGGGGCGACGCGCTGGGACTACAGCCCAGCAGAGGGCAGTGCGCCGGCACGCTCCCCCGCCCCCTCCGCGGGGCATTGTGGGATTTGTAGTCCACGTTCGCCCTCGTCCCCGTGCGCTTCTGGCGAGGCGGGGACTACAAGCCCCAGCAGTCACCGCAGAGGCAGGCTGAGAACGGACCGGCATGGGTGGCTGGAGCTACAGCTGTTTTGGGGGGGGGGGGGGCTGAGTGATGCGGGAGGGGAGGAAAAGAGGGGGAGATGGAGGGAGGGAACAAACGAGAGAACAGGGGAGAAGGAAGAAGGATCAAGAGAGAAAATCAAATGGGAGTGGAAAAGGAAGGAAAAGACAAGAGGAGGGGAAATAAAGGAAAGGCGGTAAACTGAGCCGGAGGCCCGGCCTCTACTACAGGCCTAGGTCGCCGTAAGCTGCCGCGGGAGGGTCTTCACTTAAATTCGTCTCCTGCTGGCGTGAGTGCCTCTCTGCGCCGATTCAGTAACACTGCCTCCCCGACTGGCGCGGCGTCCCGGGCCATGCAGTTAGGTCCATGCAGCGTCAGAGCAGGCGCTGCATTGCTTACGCCAGCCATTACCGGCCTCCAGGAGCCGTCCCACAATGCCGCACGCTCACAGGACGCTCCTGGTGAGGATGCGAGCCGCCGACACACGGAGCCAACTGTGCACCCACACAAGCGATTTAATAACTGCAGTGGCTGTATGCCAGCTAGGGTGACCAGATGTCCCGATTATCAGGATAAAGTATTATCCCTGACAGGTGTTTGTCTAACCTGTTCTTAAAAATCTCCAGTGACAGAGATTCCACAGCCTCCGGTCCTTAATTTAGCAAGTTTTTTCTAGCGTCCAGCCTAAATCTCCCTGGCTGCATTTTAAACCCATTACTTCTTCTCCTGTCCTCAGTGAATACGGAGAACACTCTATCACTCTCCTCTTTACAATAACCTTTTACATCTTTGAAAACGGTTATCATGTCCCCCCTCAGTCCTCTCTTCTCTGGACTAAACAAACCCAATATTTCCAATCTTTCCCCCCAGGTCATGTTTTCTAGACCTTTAATCATTTTTATTGCTTTCCTCTGGGTTTTCTCCAGTTTGTCCACATCTTTTGCAACATGTGGTACCCAGAACTGGACACTGTAGTCCACTTGAGGCCTCATCAATGCTGAGTAGAATGGAAGAATTACTTCTTATGTCTTGCTTACAGCACTTTCTGCTAATATGGCCCAGAATGATGTTTGCTTCTTTTTTTTTTTTTTTTTTGCAACCATATTATTTAGATTGACTCATATTAGGTTTGTGATTCTCTATAACCCTGAGTGTAGACAGGGGCACTTCTCAGGCCTTGCTTGTATTCAGAATTGCCCTGATTTAACTAAAGATGTGTTTTTAATTGCTTTAGTAAAACTGCTGCAAAACCATCAGTGTGGATGGTCTTAATTCAATTTTACCCTAGTTTATGTTGATTACACTTAATTCGAACGTTACTATTCTCTAGGCTTTAATCGGTGTAAGAGTGACCATGCTGGGTGTTGCACAATTTTAACTAAATTGATTTAGAAACAAAACAATTTAGCTAAACCTGTGTGACTTTAGTATAGACAAGGACTCAGGCAATCAAGCCTTGGTGCAGAAACACCATACAACAAGTGCATGCTGGAAGTGGCCTTTTAAAGTGTGTGATTGGATGGTGCGCAGACCTTAGGCGGGACAAAGGAATCAGCAGGCTGAATAAGAAAAGGAGCTTGGTTAGCTCCTATGTTGTCTCCTTCCTCCACAACTCAGCAGCGCCACAGGAGGGGGTGTTGTGGCAATGGACCAACCAACCTGGCCTCCCTCCAGGAGAGTGACTGTAGCAGATTTATGAAACAGGGAGCCTAGAACTTTGGGGGAAAAGCTGAAAATCGTTTAGTCAAAGCCATGTTAATAACCACGGTTCATGCTGGGACCTTGATGGAGCTTTGTTTAAAAAACGGGATTTGTGATGATATGCTTTGAGACTGCTCAAGGTTTTCTTGTTGTTGAGCGAAGATTGTTTGGGTTAGAAAACGTACTAGAAACGTTGGCAGGATGGCTGTGAACAGCCTGGTCATTTTCCATGGATTGAGAAGTAGGAGACCCAGTGTAAACCAAAAAGGGTTTCACTGGCTGGGCTTTGGCTTTGTTTGGTGTCCCTTCTTTTCTCTTTGTGCTCCAAGTTATGGGTGTCATGCTTAGAGAATCTCATGCCATGGGGCTTCTTGAATTTCAACAGCCTGGTCCTAGATTTGATTTTGTCTGTTCATCTGATGCTGCCTCCTGCTACTGGGAGAGACGGGGGAATGTCACCCAACAGTGGGAGCATGCCTCCACTCCTGCCTTCCCATCCTGACCTCTAAGGGATCAGGGATTCTGCCTGCATAAGGAAAGAGTAACGACCCTCACCTGAAACTGACAACTCGTCTTCCACCAGAAAAAGACCATCTCTGATTCCCCCCTCTCCCCTCCCCCCCGGCCGTTTTAGCTACTCCTGCATATTTACAGCCTAGACATCACTTAGCCAAGCTGCTCTGTAGGAATTGATATGGCACAGTCAGCTGATGGCGCTAGAGAGGCAGCAGGAGCTGCTGCTGTGTTTTTATAGGTAGGTTGACCCCATGGCTGCTGCTTCACTCACCCCCTTTATAGTGCGACCAGTATCCATCCTAGTCCATTGAAGGCAATGAAGCGTTCAGGTCTATCCACTATGTGTAGCCGTCTATGTGCAGCAGTGCGGGTGTTCTAACCGGCATGTTCAGCAGCGTTCAGGTGGTTAACACAGATAGCGTTGCTGTCATTCCCAAACCTCGTCCTGCCATCTGTGTAACGACGGGCTAGGATGACGGCTCTTTGATGTGGTTCGGAGGATACAGCCGTGTTTCTGAGCAACAGATCAACAGAAAAGATTCCGGGTGCCAGCGTGCATGTAATATCGCACAGTAACAAAGCACTGCCGCAGCTTCTCATTGATATTCTACACCTGGAGCGTGTCTAAAACCTCTCCTTTCTGCCTCGCAGGCTGGCAGCGTGACTGCGCTGCCTTTACCAAAAACTGAAGCAGTTCTGGCTAGGTGCTTCTACAAGGAAAACACGATTTGTTGCCCCAGAAATGTCCCTATGGAGGTGAACAGAGCCACAGGCAACCTTGATTTATTCATGACATCATCTATAGGAATAACAACAAATGCTGCCGCGGCTTATCAGACCACAGAGGTCTTCTGAGCTATAAAAATAGAAAAAGCTGATGCCAATGGCTTCTGTTAAACCAAAATGGCAATGAAAAGTCCATGGCGCCGAGCGTTGACGAAATAAAAACCGACTAATGACTCCAGAGTTTGGCCTCATCGGTTCTCGTCTTCTTGTCATGTACGATATGTGAACCCTTTACTTGCTATTTCTGGGCATATATATTTTCCTTACCTTGGCTATATTCTTTTTCCTTTCTTCTTTGCAAGTGTTAGTGAAATGGATGCAGGTCAAGTTAAAAATGCTCTCTCGGAAACAGGAGTTGTCATGAAGGAAGGGTCCCAGACATATGGCTGGGGTAGATTGCTTCTTTCTCACATGGTCACACAGATGTTCATTTCCTTTGGATCTCTTCATTAGTTTTTTTCCCTGGACTGAACTGATAAATTTAGTTTCAGACATACAGGGCTTCATTGACAGAGCCTGTTTACCTGCAGAACAATTGCATGCCTGGTTTGCATGCAGTTACTGTGACTGTGCACGCAAATTGGATGATTGCACCCTCAGATGTCCTTCATGGGCCTTTTGCACGAGCAATCTCCCAGTTTCCACACAACTGCAATAAATACACACATCAGCTAGGTGTATGATTGCACACACATTTTGCGTGTATCTTTTGTGCAACTAATTTTGGTGAAAAATCTGGTCCTTCGTTAAAAAAACTACCTACTTGCTTTTTTAAAAATAATAAAAAGAATTTGGTAAACTGATAAAGCAACAAAACATACTCGGGTTCATTTTTGTCCCATCAGATGCATGCCGCAATGTGTGCACTATTGCACACTTAGTTTGAATATGTATTTATGACATCTGCAAGGACAAATGAGGTGTTTGTGGATGCAAATAGTGTGATAGGCTACTAACTGGACTTTTGCATATGCCAATACCTGATTTGCTTTGCATATGCATTAATTGCACCCACCTTATTTTTTCCTCTGGCTCTAATCTTGTGGCGCTTTGAAAATTAGGCTCAAGATGTCTGGAAGCAAAGTGTCTTTATGTACACTAATGTGTTAGGTTAGAGTGTTAAGGCCATCCATATAAGGCAAATTCCCCCATGCATGCAGCAACACTTGGTTTTCAAATACCAAGCACAGAAGCACCCGAACCTCTAACGGTCAAGGCAATCGGATGGGCAGGATTTTTTCTGGTAGAATAATGCATCAAATGTACCTTCCAGAATTAGTTAATGGCAAGGCCAGCTTAAGCTAAACCCAGAGTTGACCCTTGGGTAAATCTGGGCAGGAAACGTTTTCCTGTCTCATGAAGATGTTCAAGATTTTGAAAATTATTCCTGCTCTGCATCAGGACGAACCTGAGATCTTTCAAAGGTTTTTGCAAAAAGAATGTGGCGGGGACAGGCTCTCTCCCTCTTTCCGATTTTGCCCGGAACTCTGTCCTGGACTCGAGAAACCATTTCCCCACCAAAGGTTTTTCAAAACTGATCCAGTCCCATGAAAAGTTTCTCTTTCTACAAACGGACATTTTCCAGTGAAAAAACACTGTCAAACAATTCCCAGCCAGCGGTCGTGGGCCTGCCACTCTGGGGTCTGTGAGTGTAGTGTCAATGTCTCCGAAATTCCTCTAGATGGGAGTCTTGAGCCGTATAAAGACTGTGTCCGGACGCATATTCACTAGTAAGTTGGTCCAGTGGGGTCTACTCATTAAGTGTAAAGCTCCTATTTATGGGGCTTATTTTAGAAATGCTGCTTTCTTCAGCTGATCCCCAAGAGGAGGAGAGCTTTACATTGCCTCTGCAGTTAAACAGGGCCAGCTGCATTGCTCTCCTTAAGGGTTGTGTTGGGCCATTGTGTGCTGCTAGACTGCTACTGCGTTCTGCCCCAGAGGTGGTGGTGCTTCAGTGGGAGTTAAAAGTAAAACCTGCAGAGAGTTGGTACTATAGACTGCTGCTCTGAGCTCTGGACCACAAGTCAGGAACCAGTGAGTTCTAACCTCACCGTGACACTGAATTCTGTGGCTTTGAATGAAGTCAGGCCAACAGCTCTGAACGTGGGTGTTTCAAGTTAGCTGCTTACATTCATATCAAGGCACCTAAATCTGTTATTTAGAATTGCCGGGCGCCTGCAGCTCCCACTGAAGTCAATGATCTACACTTGGGGATCATTTAGTAACGAATACTGTGTGCTGTTACTAAAGGGACAATCTTGAAAGTTCATAGATGAGCAGAGATGGGCCAAACCCAAAAGCCTCGCTCCAAATACTCTCATCCCTGGGGAAATGTAGATCCACCTTGGAACATCATGGCTCAGACCCATCTTTACAAATTAGGGCTCTGCCCAAACCAGGGTTTGGAGATTTCACAGGATCTAGAAAGCTTCCATTATTTCACAGGATCTGGGCTTGAAAGGAGGAAGGTCATTGCAGAGGGAGACTGTCTCTGAAAGGGAGGAGAAGACATCTCAAACCAGGCAGAACCCAGTGGGAGTGGGATGGAGTCCCTCCAGGCAGGAGACCCTGAAAATGGGGAGTGGGTGGGGAAATTGGGATACCCCAGTACTCTGCTTCAGAGGCGCACACAAGAGGCTCTGTTGACACTGGAAATATGGTTTGTATCATCTCAATTCAAACATGATTCATAACCACAAATATGGACTGTGGCGTTTCTTAGATTCCAGAGAGCTCAGTCACTCGGAGCAGTTGTGGAGCACCGTTACCCCCCTTCGTCCCGTACATGGAGCTACCTTCCAAGCTTCAGCAAGTCTCCGCTGACACGCGCTATAATCTGCTTCTCCACTGTCTCCATACACTGGTGCACCATGATGCTGCCCAGTAGTGCTGGCTCCAGCACCTTCCTCCTCCCCTCCAGTGCCCAATGGGGGAGGGATCCCAGAGGGGCATGACCCAGGTAAAAAAATGACACACTCTACCCCTGCAATCCCTTCAGTGGCTGCATCTAGCCTGGTGTGGGCTGAAAACCTTCATCCCCCATCTCTCCCTAGCAGAGACAGGGATTTCGATCAGATCCTGAGCCTGGATTTCTGATCTCACCCAGTACACCGTCCCCTCCGCCCACAAGCTTCCTTTTCAAAAAGACAGGGAGGCTTGCAGAGTTTGCTGGTTTCTTGGACGACCTCAGCTGGGAAGCAGCAGCGGTGGCGTCGCTCAGCCCAGCCCCCTGAGTCCAGAGTTGATCGCCAGCATATTCTCCCCGAGCCCTGGGTGGAGAACTGGAGGAAACTCCACCTCCGCAGGAGCCAACCTGCTGGAGCAGGAACTCCCAGAGAGATTCCCGCTTGGGCTGATCTGTCAACAGATCCGTGAACTTTCTCTTACCTCTTGCAAAACCAGCCCATGAATGTGCTAAAAACAGACCCAGGTTGCTTCTACCTCTAGAGCAGAGTCTGGGGGCTTTGGCTAAACCCTGCATGCTGATAGCCACCCTTTTACATCTGTGTACACATGGAGCCTGGCTTCTCATCCGCCCCTTGTGAAGGGGGAGCAGTGGAGCCATGAAAACTTTTAACCGCAAAACCTGAAACTCAGCTGGTCTGATGCCAAGCCCAGAGCTTGACTCAGGTTTGTTGGAAAGTTGTGAACCTCTGATGATTTCCGGCTTGGCAGGTGGGCCAGGTGAAAATGGGCAGAGTCAGGGGAGTTTCTCTGAGCTTCTGGATTTGTTTGAGCCCAGAACTTAAAAGCCAACCTCCAGGGTGCCGATGCCACACAGATCTGAATCTGAAAAATCCCAAGAGAGTCCCATGAATGAATGAATTCAGGAAATCTATGCTGCTCTCCGCACATGGGCAATCTCTGAAATGCATCTCTCAGATTAACCAACAGATGGGCAAGAGCCACAAAGCTAGTCTGATCAGCACCTGAACTCACCTACCGTTTGGGAATGTGGGGGTTGGATCCAAGCCATTATTAAGGGGGACGGGTAGCTGCAAAATTCTGATTTCTATTTGAGATTGGGGTTATGTCTATCTGCTGCATGGATCCAGATACTGTGCGGGGCCGATGTAACTAGGCCACTGCACCACTGATTCCAAACATGGGGTCTGATTCTCCTCTGCCTTACACCAGCTGAGGAACCAGTTTGGTATCGATATAATGGATGAAATCTCTGGCTCAGACACCCTGACCTTTGTGGTGTTTTGGCTCTAGATCTCATAGGCCATCCAGCCAAAACTCTTGATTTAAGCACCCCTGCAACTCTGGGAAAGCTTGGACCCAAATTCAAACTTGAATTCTGCAGCCTGGGCTGGGCTCATCATCTGGGATCATCTCACTGTTGTAAGAGAGTCTAAACTCTCAGTGCACCAACACTTGTGAAAGACCCTGCAGAATTTAACAGGATCTTCAACAGAAGTCAATAGGGTTCTATAGAAATTTCACAAAATTCCATAAAAATGACTCTGCAGTTAATAGACAGTGGCATCTTTCTGTAGGTTTGGTTGACGAGGAGGCACATAATTGAGGCTGGAGCTAGGCTGCTCTCTGTGGTGGCAGATGATAGAACAAGAAGCAATGGTCTCAAGTTGCAGTGGGGGAGGTCTAGGTTGGATATCAGGAAACACTATTTTACTAGGAGGATGGTGAAGCACTGGAATGGGTTACCTAGGGAGGTGGTGGAATCTCCTTCCTTTGAGGTTTTTAAGGCCCGGCTTGACAAAGCCCTGGCTGGGATGATTTAGTGGGTGTTGGTCCGGCTTTGACCAGGGGTTGGACTAGATAACCTCCTGAGGTCTCTTCCAACCCTGATATTCTATGTTTCGGTGATAATTCTCCATTAATTCCATAGAATAGTTCAAAAAAGCAATAGGAAGTTGATTGTTTTCTGTTCGGTTCCAAAAGGGAAATAAATGCAGCATTTGCCCTATCACAGCTCCCATTAACACTGGTGAGAGTTCTACATGAGTGAGGACCGCCTGCTTTGGCTGTGGCTGGAGGATTTATAGTCCAAGCGTCCCCTTGTGGTCAGAATAGCTACCTAAAGCCTACCCCTGCTGCATCGAGGTGAGGTTAGGGATGAGATTATAAATCCCCATGGGCTAGACGCTGGGTTTACGCCAGGGTGGCATTTGGCCCACTAGCTCTGCAGGTGCTTTT
Organism: Chelonia mydas; assembly: GCF_015237465.2. Classification (NCBI taxonomy): domain Eukaryota; kingdom Metazoa; phylum Chordata; order Testudines; family Cheloniidae; genus Chelonia; species Chelonia mydas. Next base: position 4,947,276 of record NC_051253.2, on the reverse strand, counting down.
CTGAGACACTGGGGCTGCTTCTTATAACTCTTCCCTTTCACTATGTTAATTATTTTGGCTGCTGCTCAAAATAGCAACAGCATAATGAGGAAGAAGTGCTAAGTAACCGCCTTTAACTCTAAACAAGGCACTCTTTGGGGACGGCGGAGTAGATCCTCAGCCAGAGTAAAACAGCGTCGCTCCACTGACACCAACGAAGTGATACCTGTTGACACCAGCTGAGGATCTGGCACTCTGGGTTGGGGTCTGGGTGGACGGGTGGCTGTGTCACTCTATTTGCCTACATGAAGCATAGGAAGTCAAAGTCATTCATTTTGCTATTTACATTCCCCCTCTGGCCTCCCACAGCCTTTCTCCTCTCGGCCTGCCCTGCATCCTTGACCTTGAGAAGTCCGGTGTTAATACACTTTCCGTTTGGCCCATGGAAAGCGCCGATCTGAAATGGGGCCTCGATAAAGGCTGCTGTGGGAAGGCAGGGGCTCCCGAACTCTCACACAGGGCTTTCCCATTGAGCACTTCCTATATTGTCTCCACTCACTGGCGCAAGCTGCCAAGCCAGGATGGCAAGGAGGCTTTCCAGAACAGCTTTGCCCCTACCATGCCGCAGGGCTGTCTCTGCTGGGGTCACATGGCTTGCTCCACCCAGAGGCCAGCTCCAAGCCTGGAGAGCAATGTGGTCTGGAGATGAGGGAACTGTTTAGCTTACTTGGCAGAGCTGCTGCAGGGGAAAGCACTGCAATCTCTTGTGCCAACACGAGCAGCTCCAGGCTCATCCATGCTAAAGGGCTGAAGGCAAAGCCCTGGCTTCGGGTTGCAATCCATTCACACCCCGGAGCTGCACCATTCCTGTGTAATCAGGACGCTGGTGTTTTCTCCCCCACCAATGTGATTCATGGGGTGGTGGGACCAAGAGGACGGTCTGTAAGAGGGCAGTGCCTGACAGGGCAGCAGGGGGCTGGGAAAAGGCTGGAGGACCCAGGATTGAATTAGCAGGGACGTTGGAGGGCAGAATTGCCATGGGTCAGCGGCTGGGGAGGAGGTATGCAGATGCAGAATGGTAGGGACGCTGCTGGTCACAATGAATGTGCATTGGCAAGGCTGTGTGTGGGACACGTCCATAACATTGGGTCGTAATGTCTTGTTCTAGCCAGGAGCGACGGGAGCTGGCAGAGCTGGATGAGCGAAGTTTGCACTTGACTACGGTTTGTGCTAATAGTCGCAGCTCGAGAGAGGTCACCGAGAGGGATGGTGGCAGTGACAACTAGGGAGTACTGGTGGGCAGAATTGTGGGGGTTCGAGGCAGGAATAAAAACGGTGTTGCAAATCAGTGTTGAAGGGCATCTGCAGAGTTATATGGAAGTTGAGCATGGGGATACCAAGAACAGAGATGCACTGGCAGAGTTGTGTGTGTGTGGTGGGCCTCTGGACTGGCCTCTCAGGGCTGGTGCAGTTTGGGACTGGCCCAGTAGGGGGCGGGATGGTCTGGTGTATTTGGAGACATTCAGGTCTGGATGGAGGAATGCTGGCAGAGGTCTGGGGCTGCAGGTTTGGACTATCAGGAGCGTGGCTTGTCTGCATTGAGGAGCAGTGGCAGAGCCATATGTTACCTGGGCATATTGCCTTCCATGCTGCTTCTGGCTTTGCCCAGGTCTTTTGATTACTTTCTTAAAAGGGAGCGGGGCAGGAGAGTGGAGTTGGGGACATCTGGTTTTTAGGAGCCTGCATTCTGCTCCTCCACTCTCATTGTACCAATGTGACTGGATCTGCCCCAGATAAAATCCATCTCCAGCTTATCACTTCATCAGCCACGGTGCAGACAGCTCCGCCGCTCCACTACCGAGCACCAAGCCCTGATCTCATCAGTGCTCTGCACACTTGTAACTCAAACAATAACCTCCTTCCCTGACCTACACAATTCCCAGAAATGCACAGCCTCTGCTAAAGCCTCCCTGGGGAAAAGCATGCCAGCCGGCCTGTCGGCACCAGCACAAACGGTCGCTGCCAGCCCCCGGCAACCGGAGTCCACCACGTCCCTCAGCAAGGCTGGTGTGGGGATTTCTCACAGCCCTCTGCAAAACAAGGGTGTGGGCGTGGGGTGGGGGGAGCGGCAGGGGGAGCACTGGGAAAGGCTGAGATGGAATCTGGCAGTTGGCCCGTTAGTTATTGATTCTTGGGAAGATCTTCCTTGATAGATGCATTGCGGGAGCCTCAGCAGACAGATATTGATTTATTGACAGGGGTCAGCAGGTCTTCTGTTTTCGTAAATGTTTGCTGGGCGTAATTATTGTGCTCATGAAACTGAAAGACTAACAGTGCCTGCTAGGGTAGAGCGGAGTCAGGGGCTGTGCTGGCTTCCCCCCGCCCCAGCATTATTAAGCACCCCAGTCTGCAGCAGCCTCAGCACCTATTCTAATAGCACGTAGATGCCCAGACCGCAGGGTGATGGGCACGGTATAATCAGCCAGCCCCAGAGGTAGATGAGACTGGCTGCAGAGAGGCGGTGGTTCCATTTGATACTTCCCTCTTTGTAATGCTTTCTGGGCATTAACTGGTTAGCCCCAAACTCAGGAAGGTAGGGATCTGGGGGGAAAGTGACGCAGACAGAGGTGACGGTGACAGGCTCAGGGGCAGAGCTGTGGATAGAACGCAATAGTTCCTGCCCCCCAGGATGCTGTTCTAACCCTAGCCAGCATCGCCGCCTGAACATTAGGGGTTAAATGGGGTTTCCTCTTGGGTGGGAGCACTGGGCTTTCTTGGACATGCCCCTCCCCAGGAGCCTTCGAGCACAGCTCCTCAAGGGGTACCACTCCCAGCTCCCCCGCCGCTCTACGGGAGCCCCGGATTCATTCACTGGAAGGCTGGATTCAGAGCCTTTCTTGCATGCCCGGTTTCAAGAAGGGAGAAAGAGAGAATATAAGGATGGGCCCAGCTGGTTGCAGGCTGGACGTCCATTGAGTCGTCCTCGGAGCCGGAGATAGAAAAGGGCCATTAGCTCCCATGAGGGGCAGGTCCCTCCTGTACCATTCTCGTGCTTGGCCCAGCCCACACTAGTTTGAAGGGTGTGTCTACACTGCAGCTGGGAGCGAGCATCCCAGCCCGGGTCCACAGACTTGGGCTAGTGGGGTCACACTAGCTTGCTAAAAGTAGCTATGCAGATGGTGCTTTGCCATGCCGGGCTTCAGAGCCTGAGCTGCACCATCCACCCAGCTCTGTTTAGCACCCGCTGGCGCAAGTCTGCGGACCCAGGCTGGGAGGCGAGCTGCAGTGTAGATATCCCTTATAGGGCCCAAGCCATGAGCCTTCCGCCATGGCCCTGAGGAGATTATCCCTTGGTCTCCCAAAGAGCCTTTGCAATCAAGGGGAGCCAGTGTCAGCCACAAGGAGGAAGTTCTGGACACCGGACCCCTTCTCCAGAAATTGCTGCCTCACATCATGTCCGCTGCGGGGACACATTGTTCATTGCAACACACAGGGAAAGCCGAGGAAGAGAGACGTGCTGGCTGCTTCACGCTTCCTGCTTCCTCGGCTGCAGCAGCACGGGCATTGTAAGGACATCATTGTACTTGGGGGTATCTCGGGCCCCAGGATCCAGCTCATTTGTCTGATGGTAATGGATGAATTTCTGACCTGGAGCCTGGTTTTACCCCTTCCTTCCCTGGTTCTTTTTTTAGCAGGTTTCTCTCTTTCATTGTCCCTCTTTTTTTTTTTTGGAGGGGTCTTCATTAGACCTTCTGCAACCTTCCCTCTTCTTGTCAACATGCAGGGCTGTTGTTGAAGTTCTCCATGCACAGGGGAACCTCTGCCTGGTGGGGCACGAACCACAGAACTTCGAGTCCAAAAGCAGCAGCTCTGCATCTTATGCCATTGCACCCTCAGCTAGTGGCCGGTTTGCAGTCCACTGATGAGCTGTCGAGCTCTACCAGGGCAAGGCTGCTCAGTGTGCCTGAGGTGACGCATGCCGTGGTGGGGAACTCGCCCCGATGTGTTGGCACGGCAAGGCGGAGATCCACTCGCGAGGCAGTGGTGGTAAGGCTCGGAAGCTCTTTCTCTGCACGCGTCACCCCACGAAGAACAGGGGAGCAGTGGGGACGTGGCCCCAGCCCACAGAAAGAAGAAGGGGAGTTCGGAAGGGTTGTGCAGCCCTCTGCGGAAAGTTCCACTCCCTCCCCCACCCACCTAGGGCCGTGCCTGAAAGACACGGTGCTGCCCTCACGAACATGACGAGGGTGGCCATGAATCAGTGGCAGAGTCAGGCTGAGAACCCAGTGACCGTAGCGGCTCAGTCTTACTCTAGGACAAACGTTTCCTCTGACCCCGGAGGAAGATCTGGAGTCACGGAAATGCAGAGGTGATTACTACTGCTGGGAACAGCCCTGTGGGGTCACAGGAAGTGGGTGGGTTGATGGAGGTGGAGGTCGGCAAAGTCTCCCTGCAGCTTCCCCTTGGTCTAAGGCAGTGTCCAGCAAATTGCCAGAGCACAGGGAGAAAGCAAAGGCCGGTGCTGGAGAATGAGCCAGCCACAGGCCTGTGCTGTGCGAACCCAGTCCTGGAGAAGGGGGTAGAGGAGGCTTCTCCCCTGGGACAGCCAGCTTTCTTTCAGAGCATGGACTCTTCAGAGCTGGGTTCATGACGTGAGGATGTCATCCCCATTGCAGTGGCGTGAGAGGTCAGTGAACTCCACTAGTAAGCCCCGAACCTACACACTTTGGGTTTGCACTTGTACCAAGAGTGGCTAGTCCCAGGGCAGCAGGGGGAGATTCGCGCAGGTCAAGATGCAGCAAGGTACCTCGTGAGATCTCCAGAGCACCTCCGTGAGTTATGTGCCCAACTCCTGTTGCCTTTCCATGGCAGTGAGACGCCTGAACTATCTAGGCGCTTTTGTAAATTGCACAATCTGCCGAAAGCCCTTTGCAAATCTGGGGCAGGGGCATTGAAAGGGCTAAGCAGTGTTGTGTTGTGTTTTTTTCTTGGTGGGGGGAGGGATGGTTTCATAAACCACAAAAACTCCCCCCATCCGACAGATGCCACCTTCATTCTAGTACCAAACTGAACATGAAACCATAGGGGAGTGGTTCTCAACCTGTGGCCCGCAGGCCACTTGCGGCCCAATCAGCACACAGCAGCGGCCCATGTGACATCCTCAGGGCCATACAGGAAGTATATATATTGTAAAAAGAAAAGGAGTACTTGTGGCACCTTAGAGACTAACCAATTTATTTGAGCATAAGCTTTCGTGAGCTACAGCTCACTTGTGAGCTGTAGCTCACGAAAGCTTATGCTCAAATAAATTGGTTAGTCTCTAAGGTGCCACAAGTACTCCTTTTCTTTTTGCGAATACAGACTAACACGGCTGTTACTCTGAAACCTATATATATTGTGTGGATGTGGCCTACATAACACATAGAGAGCTGCAGATGCGTCCCACGGTGGTAATAGGTTGGGAACCGCGGCCGTAGGGCGAAACCCTGCATCCACCTCTGCTCCAGAACTGGCAGGAAGAGCGCAAAACCACACAAGGTTGGTTTTATTCAGGCCCTATTAAAATCATAAGCCAAATCTACCCCCTCCGTGACTTCAGCGGGAGTCACCCCAGAGACGAGTTTGGATCAGGCCGTTGAAAGGCATGTCTCTGAGCAGTACGGATGTATATTGCCTTCGATGCTTGGAGTCTGGAAGTCATTTGCCACCCGATTGGAAGACTCTGTAGGTATAATTTTGAGCTGAACTATTTGACCATCTCCAACCATTTGGGCTGGGAAATGATCTTCCTTCTTCATCTGGTGCTGCTTCACCTCGGCCTTTCACACACACCCTCCCCTCCGTGCCTCTGTGCTTTGTGTTTTCATGGCATGGGTTCAAGGCTTCGCCACAGCCTGAGCCCTAAAGCGCCACACAGAGGGAGCAAAGCACTTCCTTCCTGCTCCTCTCGCTGTTTCCTGCTTGGCGCTTATTGCTATGGAAACGCAGAGACCGCCACTAGGCCAACTCCTGGACAGTCTGCTGCCAGCTGCAGCTTCCCAGATGGGGAAAAGTAAAATTAAACTCGGGGGGGGGGGGGAGTAGGTTGGAAATTCATGGGGTTGGGCTGGGCAGGTGGGTGTTAAAATTCATCCTCAGCGACATTCGGGGCGAATGACGCCGTGCAAGGCTAAACGGCAACATCTGTACAGGGAACGAACGTCCTGAAACACAACGTCTGAATTTCACACCACGTCAGTCCAAGGCCAGGGCCAACTTTAAGCATTACTCTAATTCAGTATCAAGACAAGAGCTGCCTTGCCCTCACTTACACAGAGGATGCCAACTGTGTAGGGGACGGATTTCAGCAGTCCATCAGAAGCGCACACTCACCTAACACAACGAGTAGCAACACACAAAACAAACTGATGCAAATCTACATGGAAAGAATTCATAGATTCAAAGGCCATAAGGGACCATTGTGATCATCTAGTCTGATGTCCGGTATAACACAGGCCATGGGATTTCCCTGGATTAATTACTGCTTCAAGTCCAATAGCTGCAGTTGAAGGAGAGCAGATCTTTTAGAAAAAAACATCCCACCTTCATTTACAAATTACCAGGGATGGAAAATCCACCATAACCCTTAGAAAGTTGTTCCAATGGCTAATTAAAAACTTGTGCTTAATTTCCGGTCTGGAATGGTCTAGCTTCAACTTCCAGCCTTTAAATCTTATTACCTTGTTATATCTTTAGCTGCTAGACTGAAGACTCTCTATTATCAAATGTCTGTTCCTGGTAGCTTCTTATAGACTGTGATCAAGTCACCCCTTAACCTTCTCTTTGATAAGCTAAGTAGATTGATCTCCTTGAGTCTTGCACTATCAGGCAAGTTTCCCAATCTTTTTGTGATTCTTTTCTGAACTCTCTCCAGTTTATCAACACCCTTCTGGAATTGTGGAGAACCAGAACTGGACACAGGATTCCAACAGTAATCACACCAGTGCTGAATACAGAGGCAGTATAACCTCTCTACTCCTACTTTAGATTCTCCTGTTTATACATCCAAGGATTGTATTAGCCCTTTTGCCCACAGCATTGCATTGGGAGCTCATGTTGGGCTGATTATTTCCCAGGACCCCCAAGTCTTTTCAGAGTCACTGCTTTCCAGAACAGAGTCCCCCATCCTGTAAGTATGGCCTACATCCTTTGTTCCTCGAGGTATGACCTTACCTTTGGCTCTATTGAAATTGTTGTTTGCTGGAGCCCAGTTTCCCAAGCAATCAAAATCGTTCTGTATCAGTGATTTGTCCTCTTCATGATTCACCACTCCCCCAGTCTTTGTATCATTTGCAAAGTTTATCAGGGATGCTTTTAAGTTTTCTTCCAAATTATTGATAACAATGTTAAATAGAATAGGGCCAAGATCCGATCCCTGCAGGACCCCACTAGAAACACACCCACTTGAAGATGATTCTCCATTTACAATTTCATTTTGAGTCAAGACCCTGATCCAATAAGGTATGTAAGCACATGACTAACCCAACTGACTTATGATGAATAAAGAATGAGATGGAGAATAATACAGAAAATACTATAATGCCATTATCATAATCAGTGCTGCAGCCTCATGCACAATACTAGTCAACCCCTGTCAAAAGGATATCACAGAATTAGAGGGAGATTAGAGATGGGTGACAAGAATGATCAAGGGCCTGGAAAAACTCTTGTATGAATAAAGATTGGAAAGATTATCTTACAAAGGAGACGAATAAGAGGGGACATGATAAAAGTATATCAAATAACGAATCGTTTAGGTAATTTAGACTGGGAGGTTCTTTTCTCTCTGTCTCATAACACAAACCAAGGGGCCATCCAACGAAATTAAAAGGTGGCAAATTCAAACCTAATAAAAGGAAATACTGTTCATGTAACATGCAATTAGACAGTGGAACTCAATGCCACATTAAGTTACTGAGGATAAGAATTTAACAAGTGTTTCAAAGGGATTAGGCTTTTAAATGGATAAAAAGTATATCTAGAGTTATAACTGTCCTTGCTAACAAAAATTCTGGAAAGGACATTAAGCCTTGTGCTTCAGGGGGTAAGCCAATTTCTAACTATCAAAGACCAGGATGAGACTTGATGGAGGGGCAGATTATCTCACATCTGCCTATTGTGAGGTTCTTATACCTTCTGCTGAAGCATCTGATGCCAGCCACCCTCAGAGACAGGATACTGGGTTAGATGAACCTTGGGTCTGACCCAGTCTGACAATTCCTATGTTCCTAAGTCCATACTGAACCAGTGGTATGACAAGAAGCTGGGCTGGTAGAACTGTAGTCACTTGGGGAGACGTATCATGTGATTGGAAAAGAATTCACGGTATATTCACGGGCAGATTTTCATAAAATCATAGCACTGGAAGGGACCTCGAGAGGTCATCTAGTCCAGTCTCCTGCACTCATGACAGGACTAAGGATTATCTAGATCATCCCTGACAGGTGTTTGTCTAACCTGCTCTTAAAAATCCCCAATAATGGAGATTCCAGAAACTCCCTAGGCAATTTATTCCAGAGCTTAACCACCCTGACAGTTAGGAATTTCTTCCTAATGTCCAACCTAAACCTCCCTTGCTGCACTTTAAGCCCGTTGCTTCTTGTCTTGTCCTCAGAGGTTAAGAAGAACAATTCTTCTCACTCCTTCTTGTAACAACCTTATATGTACTTGAATGTGGGCACGCAATGGCACTAGCAAAACACATAGTTAATAAACACTAATTGTGTGTGCAAATAAGGTGATCGTGTGCACCAATACCTAATTATTGATATTTTCATTGTAATTACTAATCTATGCACAATCAGGGTAACTGAATGCACAGATTAGATGCTTAATTGTACACACACACTTTGCACACATCCAGGTATTCTGAAAATCAGGGCCATGCACCGTATAAATTAGAGGATCTGGATACAAGGAAACAAATCCCCGGATTTCTGACTGTCACGGTTGTATCACTTCTTTCCTGAAAATCCCGCCATGTGTTATTCAGCAGCTTTGAGAATCTCTTTCCTCCTCCAAATCAACCTGAGGCTGCAATAGATTAATGTGGACCCTGGCACAGGGGCAAACCTGCCCAGCTTGCACACATTTCTCCAGATAAGCTGGAAAAGCAGTTGATTTCAGTTCATTTCATGGCCTTTTACTAGGCAGCCAAAATCCCTCCGTTTCCTATTTCTGGCTCCGAGCCATTTTGAATGTCAGATTTCTCCTTCGAGAATACAAATATAATTGTAATAATCGGCTTGCCCCTGCTGTTGATTTTGACGGCATCCTCCTGTCTTGAGCCTGCAAGAAGTGTGCCTTTTACACTGGTTATAGCGTGGCGCTCCTTCTCCCATCATTGTTGACTCCACAATGAAAACTGTTTGTATTATTCTGTCCCAGAACCTTTGCCAATTGCACATGTGTCCTGAGCTGATAGCAGCAAGCTTTGGCAAGACGAGTGCTCCATCAGATAAGAGCACTAACCTTATTTCTTCAGCTCCAGCGTGCCCCGGGGACGAAGAGGAGTTCTGGTGCTTGCTTGCTTTTGCTTCTTGCAAGTATTTTAGTCACTGGTGGGGTTCAAAGATTTAAGAAAGAGGAACTGTTATGGGGGGTGGTAGGAATTGAGGTATATAGCGAGGGTTCCTCGGGGAATGGTGTCAAAATGTGTGTTATAAGATCCCTGGAGAGAGATATCAGGATAGAGACACCTTCTCTGGGCCTAAGCATTGGGCCATCAGCTGGCTCCTTTAGGAACTTGCTCCACCCCAGCATCCCCCGGGGCGGCCAGCCTCAAGGCAAGGCACATACATGTAGGGGTCTTCAGGAGCAAAGTGAAAGAGCAGCACTGTGAACTCCAGACCCCATCACACTCTCCCCCCCGCCCCCGCTGGACCAGCAGCAAAGGATTGAGCCGAGGATCTCGGATCCTTTGCCTGGACAACCTTTTCTCGACACTGATCTTAGCAAAGTGACGCAAGATCCCTTCCTGGTCTCACACTTCCCAACGCTCTTCTGCCAAGCAGGAGCCCTGAGCTCAACCCCTGTCCCGGTCTGAGGCAGGAGCAAAGCAGAGCCGTGATTCTCCGCTGAGCACAGTTAGGGCTACAGTTTAGTCATGGGTATTTTTAGTAAAAGTCATGGACAGGTCATGGGCAATAAACACAAATTCATGGCCTGTGTCCTGTAATTAAATCATGGGGGAGAGGGCTAGGGAGCATGGGGGGGGCTGCTGCTGAGTGGGGGTGCCTGGGGCCAGCTGCACCAGCTGCCCAGGCCGCGGCTGCTCTGGCCAGCCACCTGGGGACCGCTGCCCGGGGACCGCTGCCGGAGCAGCAGCTGATGTGGCTGTCCCCAGGGACCACCTGAGCAGCTGGCCTCGGAGCCAGCTGCTTGGGCGGCCCTGGGGTCAGCCACACTGGCCCCTGCAGAAGTCACGGAGGTCACGGAAAGTCACAGAATCCGTAACTTCTGCAATCTCTGTGGCAGATGCAGATCCCCTAATTATAGTAAGATCTCCACTGTGCCAGTCGATGACCCCCAGCCACCAGTGACCTCCAACCCCTCGGGTGAATAACCTCCTGCTCCCTTCCTCCACAGAAGAGAACCCTCTTGGCTTCCAGATCCCTGGTACTGACGTACAGCCACTCACACCTCCATCTGTCACAAATAGCCGTCACCCCTCCCCACCCCTGCATTTCTCTGCCTTTCTTCTGGCCGTCTCCCACTCACCAGTGCAGCGCAGCATCCGCTCACAACTGACCGCAAGTTTGGCCCCAGCTCCAGGGCTCGAATGATTCTGTGAGAATGTCCACTTCCTTTTCGAAAAGCACGTTTCTAGCCTTCATCCGTGCAACAGAAAAGCCTGAGCCCGTGCCCTGAGTGAGGCCTGACATCTCGCAAGCCTGGAGGCAAAGAAAAAAGAACGCAGCAGTTACCCCTTTGACATTTGGTTAAGCCAATACCATGATTTTTTGAGGCCTGGCTCAAAATTTGTGAGCATTCACACACGGTATTGCCAACCCCTATCATGGCTTACAGCATACCCAGTGAATGGGAATCAGTGCAGAGACTAGACCCTATGTCCTTGTTGGGGTGCAGGGCAGGGATGCAGTGTGGGATGCAGTGTGCAGGGCAGGGAGGCCAAGTGCTAGCCAAGTACCAGTGAGAATTGCTTGAGGCAGTGACTAGGGCACTAGCCTATGGTTTACATATACAGACCTGGGTTCACGTCACTGCTTCACCATAGACTTCCTGGGTGAGCCTCTCTGGGCCTCAGTTCCCATCTGTACACTGGGGATAATAGCACTGTCCCGCCTCCCGGGGCACTGGGAGGGTCAAAGCATTAAAGCTAGTAAGGTGCTCGGATACTGTGGTGGTAGGGGCAAGATCAGAGCCACAGGCAGGCTTGACTGGGAGCCCCGCGGCAGGGGGAGCACCCACCCCGCACGGGAGCGTTGCTTTTCTCGGGATTGAGCATGGCAGTTGGTCGGAAGCCTGGGGCTGGCTTATCTTAGGAGGCGTCAGCGCTGGCTCCGAAACCCAGTGCCGAAAGGGAAAAGCGTTTCTCCACTTGAACCTCTCAGCTAGAGCTTCAGCTGCCAAGGCCCGAAAAGAAAAGGCATCGTCATCTCACAGAAAACTCCAGGGCCTTTTTCCCCCCCCCAACACCCTTCCCCACCAGGAAAGAAGCACTCGGTCAAAATGGCCCCGGCACATCCTGTCCCTTGGCTTGGAGACCCTTCGTTATGGAGCGAGGTGAGATCCAGGTTGTTCCCCCTCCTCCCAGCCCCTGGAACCGCGCTGAGTAATCAGCCCAGCGACTCCACACGAGGCTCCAGCGCCACGTAATGCTGTCAGCTTCCTTCTGGCCCTTTCCTTTCCGCTGACTTCCCCTCCCAGCCCTCTGGTTATGGGAATAGCCAGGGGTCGTGGCAGAGGAAGCTGGGAGGGCCCACCAGCCTTTCCTTTTGCAGGCACCGCTGTCAGACAATAATAATCTGCTCTTTGCACTCCTAGTGGTTCCTTCCAAAGAGCTTTACTGACAATAGGATGGGCTTCACCCCGGACAGTGAGCCGCCACTCATCATTATTATTTGTATTACCGTAGCGCCTAGGTGCCTCAGTCCTGGGCCAGGACCCAGTTGCGCTAGGCGCTGGATAGACATGGAACAAAAAGACAGTCCCTGCCCCAGAGAGCTGACACTCTAAGTATGAGGTAAGAAACAACAGTTAGATACAGAGCGACAGGGGAACAGAAGGAAGCGATGAGACACTATTGGTCCACGTGCCAGGCAGTGGTTTCAGCACAGCTGCGCAGCCTCTCCGTTGTCAGATTCTTAAGTGGTGCCCCTGATCCTTGTGCTGGCTGACTGCCCAGTGGTGAATTTCACCCAGTGAGGAATTCAACCTGCTGCCCCCTGAGAGGTGGGTCGTAACATTATCTCCATTTCACAGATGGGGAAACTGAGGCACAGTGCTGTGACGTGAATTACCTGAGGCCACAGGGCAAGTCTGTTACAAGACCTGAAAGAGACACCATTTCTCTTTAGCCACAAACATGTGCTCTAGCAATTGGACGTTTCCTGCCCAGCCTTGGGTGAATAGGAGGTGAATGTCCACTGCACTGATATCTATAGGCTGCCTCGCAGTCTGCAACCCATAAAGGAAATTAGCCATATTTGAGTTTACATCTATTAGGAATGGTCATATATACATCATGCACTGAGAATATTACCTAGCTGGCCACATTTCAGGGTATTTGCAATGTATTCCACTGTCTCATACGTAAAGAATAACACATGATCTGTGGATGTTGCATATCACATAGCCATACAGTCGCATGATTTGCCATAGCAGATTGGACAAATGGCCCCTCAAATCCATTTTCCTCTCTCTGGCAGGCGTTTAATTCCTGATGTTTCTGAGGACAGTGACTTTGTCTCCAGTACACCAACCAGCCACTGGACAAAGCTATGCTTTGGAAGAAGAGGTCCCTTCCTACCCCAGAGTCAATTGACTAGTTCTTGGAATCATGGGATTTGACGGCTGTGCCTAATCAGGAGGGACTCTAAATGTTATCATTAGTCTGAACCTGATGTTGATGTTGGTTCTTCTAAGACACATCAGTCCCTGCTCATGGTTCGAGAAGGCAAGAGCCCTGCAAATCTGCGGATGTCCTCAGATCTTGTTTGAGGATCAGATGTGGATCCAAATTTTGTATCTGTGCAGGGCTCTATTATTGTAACATTGCCCCCCAGAGTGATTTCCTCTTGTTATCAAGCTGCTATTAATTTCTGTAATATTCTCTCTCTTTATGATGAATATTCACGGCCGCTGCACTGGGAATTCCGCTTTTTGAAAGCCTGGGCGCCACTCTGTGAGTCGTGACATCAGACACAAGTCCAGAGGTCTTTCATTGCATGCTTGGGGTCAACCTCCAACCTCCCGCTCCACAGTGAAGACTGTCTGTGCAAATCTTACCACAAGACTTTTCCAATATCCCCAGCCCCCAACCTAGCACAATGCAAACAAAACAAGCACATGCCAATCCCAAGCCAGGTTACAATGAGGAAACCAGACAAAACTAGGAAACCAGACCGAAAACCTAAAGGAGCTGAGTTAAAGGGCTGCAGACTCAACTGGGAAAGCAAGAAAACTACTTAGTGCATTTTGCAGACAGCAGCCATCTGCAGAAGGCTGGTGAGGTAATGGTCTGTTATAACTTATAACATGTCAAGGACCACAACAGTTTGGAGGAGCAGAAAACCTTTCCCAGATGTACACATCCTACATTATTATATCAGATACTTCTGAGACGGGGGAATGTTCCTTTTCACTCTTAGCTGCGTTTCTGCAGTCTGACAGGCGGTGCTATCTGGCAAAGTGTATGAGCAGCAATCACCACTAGCCAACTCTGCGTTACAGACCCGCTCATGGAGACCCTGCTCTGTGCTTGTGAGGTTGCTTCCTTCCCCAAACAATCAGAGGCCCTGTATTTCTGGAGCTCAAGCTCTGGAGTGCCCACTTCCTTCTTTGTGGGTGTGCTTTACTGGAACTCACTGAGATATTTTCCTGCATCGGGATATGCTGGGTGAAGCCATAAGCATTTAAAAATCATATATCCATATTTCTGCTGTAGGTATAATAACTCACCATAGAATCATGTGTTGGGGATGCCCTTGCTTTCAAATGCTTTTGAATCATCATCACAGTATGTAACTCATTTCCCTTATTTTAAAGTAGCATTGGTTTCTGTGAGGCCACGTGGAACTTTTTATTACGACATCTTCAATCAAATGAAGTTTTAGCAACAAGACAAAATAAATTTCAAGAAAGGAAACCTGGTGATTAGGAAACTCTCAGAGCAGAGCCCAGGAGAGAAGGTTTTCCACACAAAAAGGGGGAGATATTCTTTTCCTGCAAATCATCTGATCTGACACTACCAGTCGTGAGAGAGACTTTGTACTCCAGGACGCTGGCCTCATAAAGAGCTTCCCTCCCTTTCTGTTGACAGCAAAGTGCTATGAAAAAACAACCTCACCGAGCTCATCATCAGAGGCAAGCTCCCCACAGACCGGGATACATCAGCTCAGCCCCTGCTATAACAGATGCAAAACCTGCCGACATAGCTCCACTACTTCAGTGATCAATCCCCACCCAACACCCTTTCAGGATCCGTGGATCCTACACATGCCTATCACAACATGTGGTGTACCTCACTAAATGCGCCCAGGAACATCTACGTGGGTGAAAGGAGACAATCACTGCGCTCTCCAGTGAACTCCCACAGAAAACTGGTAAAGGACAAAAACACTCTATCGCCCGTAGGGGAGCACTTTTCACAAAACACTCACTGCGTGGTTCATTGCACAGTCCTCACCTGCAAAGGAAACCCGTGCAACTTCATCAAAAGACGAGCCTGGGACGTAAATTCACAACTGTGCTAGACACCAAAAATCATGGACTTAATAAAGACTCTGGACTGACGGTTCATTATAACAATCTGTAACCCACTAACTCTCCTTTGTGCCAGACTGTAGAGGTGTTAGCTGCACACTTCACTTTGGATGGTCTCTTGCAACATGTGTTAACTCCTTCTCTGTTCCACATTGTATTTAGCTGTGATACTCTGAGTACCTTTCCCAGACCTAAAGTAGAGCTCTGTGTAAGCGCGAAAGCTTGTCTCTTTCACAAACAGAAGTTGGTCCAATAAAAGATTTTACCTCCCCCACCTTTTCTCTCAATGGAAAAACAGTCCACAGCAAACCTTCGTCTTACTGTAGATTAGTGGCAGAAGGACTGTGTGTGTGTAGGCATTGGTCCATGTGTATTGCATGGACACAAGTGTGCAACATATTACAAAATGACACAAAGATTGATGGGAAACCATCTATTGTAAAAGTCGTAGCACACAGAGGAGTGATATCAGGCACTTAAACTGGTCCTGCTTTCCTCTCCAGCGGGGTCACTTTGGTGTATACAGTTTTAGGAAAAGATTTTTATGAAAACAGATGTGTGCTTTTCTGTTCACGCTACTCCCAAAACCCACATACAAGGTGGGCTTTGTACATACTGATATGCATACATAATTCCCTGGGGTATGTCCATCAGAGGCTATGCATGCACAAGGCAGGGTACACACTTTTGAACGGCTATTCCCGAAAGTGGTCCATGCAAAGATTTTTTTTTCCTTCGAGATTGTAGCAGATAAATATAATTAACTGAGCTCCTGTAAAGTATGCAGTGCTCTTATAGCTGTATCGGTCCCAGGCTATTAGAGAGACAAGGCGGGTGAGGGAATATCTTTTATTGGACCAACTTCTGTTGGTGAGAGAGACAAGCTTTGGAGTTTACACAGATAAGCAGTACAAGAGTTCCTATAAGACTGCTTGGGTTTGTACAACCGATTTTACAAACTCAGTTATGCAAAAGTCTCAAGGATGATGGCACTATTGATTTGGCAGGTCTTTTCCTGCATTTCTTGCACACCCAGAGCCACTTAACAGACTCAAAGCAGCCAAGTCAGCAGAGTCCTGGCTGTTCAAGGAACTCAGGATTGTATGCATCTTTTGTACAAATACTAATGAATAATATTTTCTGCCAACAATTAAGAAAAAAGTCAAGCATAGCAAGCGAACATTTGCAATGTTTCAGTGTGGACCAGATGCTTTCCCCTGCCTGTACGGGATGCTATTTTCATGCTGTAATCAAGAAAATAAATGGTGTTGATCGGAGCTGTAGAATGGCAGCCAGTTCTGTTTCTCAATGGCTTTTCTGCAATCTGTGTCCACGTATTTGGCATGCGGCTGGCTATGCATTGAGGTAATTCATTAATGCTGAAACAAAAATGTGTTTATGGGAGTCTGGAAATGGTTGGGGGAAATGTAATACTTTCCTTTCTGAAATGCTGGGCTGGTTCAGTGATGAGCACTGAATACTAAAATAAACACAAACACAAATGACTTTTCAAAAAAGCACACATGCACCCCAGTCAGACCCACATGTACCCCCTTTTATATGCACTCATGCACATCGGGACCCCCCATTACACCCACACAGGATGCTGTCACACACAGTGGGACTTAGCACCTGTGTGGCACTATTCATAATCAGAGCACTTGACAAACTAACTAGTTATAAACACAGTGGGTGGAATTTTCCAAAGTGCTCATAGCTGACCATAACATACACCAGAGGTTCTCAGATTGTGGGTCGGGACCCCAAAGTGGGTAGTGATCCCATTTTAATGGGGTCACCTGGGCGGGCTTAGACTTGCTGGGGTCTGGGGCCAAAACCCAAGCTCAAGCCTCACCACCTGGTGCTGAAGCCAAAGCCTGAGCCCCACTGCCCAGGGCGGTGGGGCTTGGGCTTTGGCTTTGCCCCCCCCCACCTGGGGTGGCAGGGCTCGGGTGGACTCAGGCTTTGGTTCCCCCCAGCCCCAGGGTGGAATAGTAATTTTTGTTGTCAGAAGGGGGTTGTGGTGCAATGAAGTTTGAGAATACTTGACATATACCATTCAGTCACATATACACACACCTATGTAGTCACCCCCCTCGCCCCTTCCCCCATTCTTATTTCTGCACCATCCAGTTAAATACACAGGGCCACGCTTCCAAAGCACGGCTTCTGCTCGTGCCTGTGCAACGTTGTACGCACCAACCTTTTTCAGCGTGTGCACTGGGGATAGAATTTGCACATGCAAAACCCTCTCTCGGCTTCTGTTCAATTCCAAGGCCTCCACATGCGCACAGTTGTCTCTGCACGCAACGCTGCGGGCTCACAAATCAAGGCCAAGTCGAGGCCTTGAAAATACTGAGTCACGACATCACCCCCACAGGCACCTCTGCCATGTCACTGAGAAATACCCAGACCATTCAATCCCACACACACAGAGCCGACTCAGTGCAAGGGGTGTTTAGTACTATCTCAGTACTGAAACACATGTCACAGGTGTGATGAGTTTCCCATTTTCAAGCTGGGCGAGAGGGGCCCGTTTAAAGTGAGAGATTTCTGGCTGGCTGCACTCTGAGTTACAGAACAGCCAGAGTGGAAGACAGGCAGTTGGAGCAGCCATGGCAACAACCCCTTGCTTGAGGGCCTGTTTTAAGAAGTGCTGAATTCAGTGGGCACAGTGCCTCTGCAAATCAGGCCCTGGAGTCTTTGTGGGCAGACTTCTGATGAGGTGCTGGAGAGGAGAACAGCAGGGTCTGTGCCAGAAGAGAATGTTTAAAGGCAAATAACTCTGTGAATGTCCAACGGGAGCGAGAAGGAAGATTTCCTCAGGTGAGGGTTGAGGCTTCCCTGAGTGCAACAGAGGCGATCCTGAAATGCTCGCAATGCAAAACTTGATCCCCTGTTCCTGGGGCAACTGCTCCAGCTGTCTGGTGGGTGGAGCATGTGCAGAGCAGCAGCTCTTTTGGGTTAGCTGTGGGTTTCGTCTGCTCAGACAGCGGGGATTTTTGGTCACAGTGGGAATCCTGTATAAACAAGGATGACTTTGGTTTCTTACACAGAAGGAGAAAACTTTCTCCACTTCCTTGCGACTGGTGCCTGGTTTCTGTGCTGCGAAGGCTCACTTTGCCTGGGTGCAAGCCAGGGCTCAGAAGGTGTCTTGGGGCACCTTCTTCCTTGTGAGTTATTTATTTATTTGTATGATGATCCTAGTACCTAGGAGCCCCAGTCATGAA
The DNA here is from genome assembly GCF_015237465.2 of Chelonia mydas. Lineage (NCBI taxonomy): Eukaryota > Metazoa > Chordata > Testudines > Cheloniidae > Chelonia > Chelonia mydas. The sequence continues at coordinate 4,929,082 of NC_051253.2, read as the reverse complement.
ACAGGACCCCACTGCACTAAGCGCTGTCCACAAGACCAAAGCTGGCCCATGTCAGCTGACTTGGGCTCACAGGGCTCGGGCTGCAGAACTGTGGTGCAGACATTTGGGCTCAGGTTGGAGCCCAGGCTCTGGGATCCCACCCCCCTCTTGCGGTCCCACAGCTAAGACTCCAGCCCAAGCCTGAACATCTATGCCACAGTTTAACAGCCCCGCAGTCCAAGTCAGCTGACAAGGGCCAGCCGCAGGTCTGTAACTGCGGTGTGGACAGACCCTCAGGGGCAGTTTGGTGGCCCATGCAAAATGTATTTGGGAGGGTCTAACTGTGGTATTTGACCTATCGCTTAAATCAGCCTCTGTACCAGAAGACTAGCAGATAGCTAATGTAACGCCGATTTTTAAAAAAGGTTCCAGTGGTGATCCTCGCAATTACCAGGCAAATTGATAGAAACTATAGTGAAGAACAGAATTCTCAGACACATTAATGACCACTATATGTTGGGGAAGAGTCACCATGGCTTTTGTAAAAGGAAATCATGCCTCACCCTTCTATTAGAATTCTTTGAGGGGGGCCAACAAACATGTGGACAAGGGTGATCCCATGGATATAATGTACTTGGACTTTCAGAAAGCCTTTGACAAGGTCTCTTGCCAAAGGCTCTTAAGCAAAGTAAGCAATCATGGGCTAAGAGGGAAGGTCTTCTCATGGATCAGAAACTGGTTAAAAGATAGGAAACAAAGGATAGGAATAAATGGTCTGTTTTCACAGTGGAGAGAGGTAAATAGTGGTGTACTCCGGGGGTCTGTACTCGGACCAGTGCTGGTCAACATATTCATAAATGAGCTGGAAAGAGTGTTAAAAAGTGAAGGGGGAAAATCTGCAGACCATACAAAATTACTCAAGGTAGTTAAGTCCAAAGCTGACTGTGAAAAGTTACAAAAGGATCTCACAAAGCTGGATGACTGGGCAACAATATGGCAGATGAACTTCAGTGTTGATAAATGCAAAGTAATGCACATTGGAAAACAAATCCCAGCTGTACATACAAAATGATGGGGTCTAAATTAGCTGTTACCACTCAAGAAAGAGATCTGGGAGTCATTGTGGATAGTTCTCTGAAAACATCTGCTCAATGTACAGCGGCAGTCAAAAAAGCAAACCGAATGTTAGGAATCGTTCGGAAAGGGATAGATAATAAGACAGAAAATATCATACTGACACGATATAAATCCATGGTATGCCCACATCTTGAATACTGCGTGCGGTTCTGGGCATCCCATCTCAGAAAAGATACATTAGAACTGGAAAAAGTACAGAGAAGAGCAACAAGAATGATTAGGAATATGTAACAGCTTCCATATGAGGGGAGGTTAAAAAGACTGGTACAGTTCAGCATAGAAAAGAGACGACTGAGAGGGGAAATGAGAGAAGTCTATAAAATCATGACTGGTGTGGAGAAAGTGAATAAGGAAGTGCTGTTTACCCCTTCACAGAAGACATGAACCCAATGAAATTAATAGGCAGCAGCAGGTTTAAAACAAACATAAGGAAGCACTTCTTCACACGAAGCACAGTTGACCTGTGGCATTTGTTGCCAGAAGATGTTGTGAAGGCCAAAAATATAACTGGGTTCAAATAAGGATTAGATAAGCTCATGGAGGACAGGTCCATCCATGGCTATTAGCCAAGATGATCGGGGATCTGGGTGTCCCTAAGCTCTGACTGCCAGAAGCTGGAGCTGGATGACAGAGGATGGATCACTTGATTGACTGTTCTGTTTATTCCTTCTGAAGCATCCGGCACTGGCTGCTGTTAGATGGCAGGATACTGGGCTGGAAGTACCATTGGTCTGGCCCATTAGGGCCAAGCTTATGTTCTTATGTCTCCGGACAGTGCTGATTGGGGGTGCGCACATTATCAAATGCCACCATCTCATTTGGCACTCACCGGCCCTTTGTTGGCTGCCTCAGTGGAGAGACCAAGGGACAGAATGGACCCTGGAGACAGCTCCTCTCCTGTCCTAATACGTGGTGACTTCAGGCTAAGGCAGAGACACCTTGGTGGGTCGTATCATAGGGAAGCCTGCTGCACCTGCTCTGTAGACAAAGGACTTCGCTCTCCAAGGCTGGGAGCTCATCGCTTTTCAAAAGCGTGAAGGTCACTTCCACATAAAATAGACAAACACTAAGAAAACAACCCCAAGCAGGGAATGCAGACGATGGAGTCACAGACAAGAGGGTGTCCCCACAGCCAGCTCAACCCCCCTATGGGCCTGATTCAAAGCCCAGTGGTGTTAGTGGGAAAGTTCCATTGCGTCAGTGAGTTTGCATAGGGCCATAAACCTCCATAACCCACTCAAATAAGCAATGTGTGTGTGTGTGTGTGTGTGTTTGTGAAACATTTCAGAAACAGCCCTTCCTGAATGTTTAAAGTGTACTCAGTTAAATGCGGCCTCTGAAGCTTCACAGAAAAGTGAGAAAGAAATTACTACACAACCCAACTAAGCTTCAGTTATCATAGTGACCTGATCTAACAGGAGCCAGGACACTGAAAGCTAAGGGGGATTTCCACCCTTAACTTGTCCTGTTGCACCTTGGGCAAGTGGGAAAAACATCCAGCCTTCCTAAAGGTAATAGCAGCCTGCCCTGCTGTCCTTGCACAGGAGAACATGGCAACATCAAGTAGACCACATTGAAATACCCAAATGTAGTAAAGTTTGGACCTATTCAAGGGAAGAAGGGATCAAAGTTCTTGGAATTTCACCTGCAGTCAACGCCATTGGTCATCTTTTCACCATGAAGGTATTCATCTGTGGTCAGCCAGGCTACATTTGTCAGGTTAGGGATTCTCCCCACCCCTGGAAGCAAGGATTGGAGAAGCTACAGAGAACAAAGGTCAGACCAAAAAGGACAAGCATGCCAGTCCTGGCCTCCCATTCTGCTCCCCCTCTGCAGTGATCAGCTGATTCTGGTGTCCAGTGTTACCACATCCCAGTGGGTAAACAGATTTCAGCATTTGCACACCAGGAGGTTAGTCATCAAACATGGGTGCACCAGTGTGGGGTTTGCACCACAAAAGAAGTGGTCACAACAACTGTGCATGCAGAAAGAGGTGTGAAAAATTGGAAGCTGGCTAAAAAGTTTGACACTAAAAGGCAAGGGGCCGAATGGAACTCTGCTGGGAGTCAAATGAGTGTCACTAGAGATGAATTTCTCCTCACCTAGCTGGCCACTTTAGCTGTGTTTCATCTTTTAACTTCTCCACAAGGCTTATAAACAATCTTGGACTTCTGAGCATTTTGTTCTCCAGGAAATGTCTTTCTTTTTAAAAGTTTTTTGGAAATACTTGTTTTAGAAAAAGATGAAGTACATATTGCTGATCATAATACCAAGGCGACCAGTACCGGCAATGAGACCAACAGAGTCTGCTTCTTCCACTAGAGCTCAGATGTAGGGGATAGGTTGGTGCATGAATGAGAAAGTAGGGGACAGGAGAGGTGCATGGTCGATGCAGGGGTCAAATGAGTCTATGGAGGGCCCTGTTAATCATAGAATCATAGAATATCAGGGTTGGAAGAGACTTCAGGAGGTCATCTAGTCCAACCCCGTGCTCAAAGCAGGAGCAATCCCCAACTAAATCATCCCAGCCAGGGCTTTTTCAAGCCTGACCTTAAAAACCTCTAAGGCCACGTCTACACTACCCGCCGGATCGGTGGGTAGTGATTGATCTATCAGGGATCAATTTATCGCATCTAGTGTAGACGCAATAAATCGATCCCCGATCGCTCTGCTGTCGACTCCGGAACTCCACCAGGGTGAGAGGCGAAAGCGGAGTCGACGGGGGAGCAGTGGCCGTCGATCCTGCGCTGCAAGGACGCGAAGTAAGTGATTCTAAGTCGATCTAAGATACGTGGACTTCAGCTACGCTATTCTCGTAGATGAAGTTGCGTATCTTAGATTGATCCCCCCCCGTAGTGTAGACCAGGCCAAAGGAAGGAGATTCCACCACCTCCCTAGGTAACCCATTCCAGTGCTTCACCACCCTCCGAGTGAAAAAGTTTTTCCTAATATCCAACCTAAACCTCCCCCACTGCAACTTGAGACCATTACTCCTCGTTCTGTCATCTGGTACCACTGAGAACAGACTCTTTGGAACCCCCTTTCAGGTAGTTGAAAGCAGCTATCAACCCCCCCCTCATTCTTCTCTTCTCCAGACTAAATTATCCCAGTTCCCTCAGCCTCTCCTCATAAGTCATGTGCTCCAGCCCCTAATCATTTTTGTTGCCCTTCGCTGGACTCTTTCCAATTTTTCCACATCTTTCTTGTAGTGTGGGGCCCAAAACTGGATACAGTACTCGAGATGAGGCCTCATGAATGCCGAAGAGAGGGGAATGATCACATCCCTCGATCTACTGGCAATGCTCCTACTTATACAGCCCAAAATGCTGTTAGCCTTCTTGGCAACAAGGACACACTGTTGACTCATATCCAGCTTCTCGTCCACTGTAATCCCTAGGGCCTTTTCTGCAGAACTGCTGCCGAGCCGCTCGGTTCCTAGTCTGTAGCAGTGCATGGGATTCTTCCATCCTAAGTGCAGGACTCTGCACTTGTCCTTGTTGAACCTCATCAGATTTCTTTTGGCCCAATCCTCTAATACACTGTATATCTGCAAATCCCAGGTTTGCAACCCAGCAGGTCTGAAGATTGGGATCACAGCAGTCCAGCTCCAGTGCCTACTCTTCTGCAAACTGCATCGTTATATTCCCTGTCTTGTGCCATGTACAGTATAACCAAACTCTGGTTAATGGATACTCAGTTAACCAAAGGTCAATCATGCCCCCACCCCAACAGCAATCAGCATCATCCAGTACAGCCTTGTAGATTGTCCCATGACATGGGTAGGGGTGCGTTAACCCCAGTGTCCCAGCTAACTTCAAATGCTTGTAATTAACTCTTACTTAAATCCCCCTAAAGTTATCACTCGGTATATTAATCTTCTTTATTTCCTGCCCTAGCATGTTGTATAGTGTTGTTATGTGCTGTTAAACAGCTACCATGTTCTACCCCAGAGGTGGTTGCATTTCAGTGGGGAGTGAAATTATCTCATCTTTTAGATTGTAAGCTTTTTGGTGTACAGACTTTCTATATCTGTACAGCACCTAACACAATAAGACCCTGAATTTTTTAGCCTCTAGGTGCTACTGCAATATAATGTTAACCAATAATAAAATAATAATAATAATTAATAATAAATTATTAATAAATATCCCCCTGTTAACAGTTTCACCCATCCAATCAGAGTGTAGAAGCAGTACCATGTGAAACAATCCCACACCCCGACTGTGAATAATTGGAGTGAATGATTCATGCAGTAGTTCCTGAACCCACCCAGAGTCTGGACATTGTCCCAACTGGTTGGGGAATCCTTAAAAACAATGAATCCATTTTCAGGAATCAGGAGTGGCTCCTGAATGATTTTGATATGACAAATACTATTCTGCTGTTGGCAGTGTGGTCCAGCACATTGGGGCACTGAACTTGAATTCAGGACACCTGCCTTCAGTTCCTGACTCTGCTACAGCCATTTCTGGATGACCTTGGGGAACTCACTTCAACATTCTGTGCCTCAGTTTCCCAATCTGCAAAATGAAGCTAATGACCTTTACTTTTCTTGGGAAAGAGCTTTGAGATCATTGGCTCCTTGGGGTCCCTCGTCTGTCTCTCTGACTCTGCCTTTTGTCTTTAACTTATATTGTTAGTCTTGCGGGGGTGGGGACAGGGGCTGTCTTTTTGTTCTGTATTTGTACTGCACCTAGTGTGCTGCCGCCAGGTTCCACGGCGAGTCCTCCTAAGCGCTGCCTCAAAACAAATAATCATAAATAATAGCATGAGTTAGCTCCCCTGACCAGCCCTACTGCCCATGGCCTTCCTCCCCTGCCTATTCTCCTGCTGCGCCGTTTCCCAAAGACTCTGGAGGGCTCCAATTGCCTTTGGAGCAGGCAGGAGGCGCTGGGCCTATTTTTAGACCGGTGGGAGCTTGATGGCAGCCTCAGCGTCAGCCGCTTTGACAAATAATCAGAAGCACGAAAGACAAGGGGAGATGAGGAGCTGAGGGTGGGGGGGGGAACTCGGGGGGAAAAAAAATCTTTTGTGTTTAAAGAGCGTTTCAGCCACAGAGTCTGCATCCCCAGCCAAACTTCCTCTCCTAGGTGTGGTGCTGGAGCGCACTGAAGCACAGGAGTCTATAAAGGGAAACCGGGGCAGCGGGGAGGGGGTGGAGGGGAGACAGAAATCCAAGGGCCCAATAAAAAAAAAAAAAGCCCTATGTAGAGTGGCGGCTGCTGGGCTACCGGCCAGCTCGTCAGACGCCAGCCCTGGTGAGGCGGGTGATGGGAGAGGTCACCCAGCTGGCTTTTACAATGATCTTATCTCTGCCCAGGAATATCCAACATTTCCTCTCCATACGGCCGCTGCGAATCTGAACTGTGAGAAGCTGGAGGGCCCAGGGCAGCCCCCCCCCCCCCCACAGTGGCTTTCCCTCTCCCTCCCTGGCTGTCTCTCTTGCTCTGTCTCTCCCCACTTTCAGCTGGGCTTTATTTATTTTCTCCTTCTGGTGCGTGGGAGGTGCCGCGTGTGTATATCTGGATACACAGGAGTTGGAGGGGGGGCAGAGTCCCCGTCCCCCCAGTGAAAGTTAAGAGACTAGAGGAGCGATAGAGCTATCCTTGGGCCAGGAGCACGGAATGTGTTTATGTCACACCCCAAGCTTGGTGTCTGCTGGGCTCGGATGATTTACCCTCTCTGGCCTTGGCAAGGGTGAAAGCCAAGGGAGGGAAGACATTGCCCACGTAGCCACCCCTGACTGACACAGAGCCCAGCGGAGGGCCCAGGGCTCACCACGCTTCGGTCGCTGAGCCTGGACGAAATTGGCTGACTCAGGCCACGTTACCATGACCGTGTCTGGCACCAGCGGCAGTCGAAAGTTTTTGGTTCCCTTACTCATGGCTCTGTCTGTTTGCAGACCTCCCCACTCCCTCCTCTCCCTGCTTTCCTGCCTTAGTCATATTTCATTTCCCCTCCTGTCTGCCTCCTTCTTCCTTCACCTGTTCTGTCTGCCTTCCTCCTTTCCCTCCCTCTCTGGCTCTCCTCCTCTCTAATCTAGCCAATCTAACATATGAAAAATGTCTACATTAGGCATTTCCATGGTGCAGATTGTTATCCGTAGAAACCTCACACCACCTGGCACGAGCCCAGCTGCACAGGTGTGTGTGCACACAACAACACAGTGAAAGAGCGGGACAGATTTTCCAAAGAGCTCAGCACGCAACGTGTCCCAATCCCCAGCATGCAGAGTGTGTTTGAAAATCTGGCTCAGTATTTCTGGCTTCCAGTCCAAAACTGAGGGGGTGGGCTGCTCAGAAGTAGTCTGATGCTGGACAATGCCGTCTGAAAGGAGTTGGGGGAGGGGGGGTTCTCCCATGCGGCAATAAGTAGCAATAATTTATTATGTCCATGCTCCACCCCATGCTGACCATGAGCAGATGGCTGTCCAGACAGGTGCAGCACACAGCCCAGCCCAGCAGCGCCACTTTGATGGATTAGGAGTACACTCATAATGCAATACACAAAAGGCATGAGCCATAATTCTGCTGAGCGTCCCAATGGAGCACGCTGAAATATCTGCCTGTGGGGTGTGCTACGTTGCAATACAAACCACGCTGCAGATCACACCCAACGGGGTGTGAACATGGCCTGGGAGATCTCGACAGTTTACAGCAATGCTGGGCGTGAGTTTACAAGAGCGGTCATGGTGGGTGCACAAAGCTCCAGAGGGCCCTGGTTTGATCCCGCCGGCCGATGACCAGGGTCTGTCAGTGTTACAAGCAGGGGCTCGTCCAGGATTTCAACTGGGAAATCTCTGAAGCTTGGGACGTGTTTCCTCAGCTAGGGGAAGTATGTAACCCCCACACCTCCTGGGTGTGGTGTTCCGTCCCATCCAGTGGAACCGAGACCACTTAGAGAGAGATTAATGAGTTTGCTCTGTAGCCTTAGCTAACAGCCCGTTGGCTTTTAGCTCATTCACTAAGCTCCAGAGGTCCCAGGTTGAATCCCGCCCGCTGACGACCGGGGTCTGTCAGGCGTTACACTTGGAATGACCAAAAAAAGGATTTCACAACAGACTTGGGATATAAATCACTGTCCCCAAAGCCACAGAAAAAGGTAGGGTTGTTGCAAGATGTGGTCATGAAAGAGGGCCAATAATATAGCATTGTACTGGCCAAAACCATAGTGGAGAGACTGTTGCATGAACCAGCGTTTTGGTGCGTCATAGGGTTCTGCTCACAGAACTCACATATCAGTCCAGCTGTAACCTTGCAAAGTTTGGTCCTGACCCTGCACGAATGGGAGCTTTGTAATCGACTTGAATGAACACAGGATTGGGTCATTTGTTTGTGGGTTTGCTATTCTGTTATGCTACGTTTCGCTGGTCCAGGCTGTGCTGAGACAAATGGTGATGATTATGGCATTTTGAGGTGAATTTTGAGCTTGTGTTTGGCTGAAATCTCTCTCTGTAGCTAGTAATACTTTAAAATATATGGACATGTTTACTCTGCATCTTGGCCTGGAAACTGACCAAACAGCATCAGGTCCCGAAATGTACAGTTGCAGAAGTGGTTCCTGGACTGATACCATTGAAACAAGGAAATAATAGCACATTTCCCTGCACTGGAATTACTAAAAGGACAGTCACCCAAAGAAGCACTTGTTTCACTGGCAAGCTATCACTTACAGCTGTGCTCCTGCAGAGACATGAAATCTCCATTCTAATGCATTGGCCCTGCTGCCTGCACTGTGGCCCAGTCATCTAATCGTAGGCCTGCACCAGTTTCAGCCAGTCGTGGCCCAGACACCAGTACAGCTGCATTGTTGCAAAGAGTAGATAGGCCTAACCGCTATGCATCACAATTTGCACCAGTGCCGTTTAGCTGGGTTTCAACCAGGGGTAAGCTCTGGTTTGCAACAGTGTTGCTATGCTATGTATATATATATAGCTTTGCTATAATTAAGACAAGTGTCCAGAGCAGACGAGGCCCTACATAGCTCTTGTTGGAATACCGAAAGGAAAGGGGCATCTTATTATTTCATGCGACCACCAGTTTTTGTCTTTAAAATGTACGGTACCGCAGAGAGAACAAGCTTGGGCTTTTACGGCATTGGAGCTGTTCTGAGTAGCTCCTTGGGCCCCTCTCTCAGCCACTTCTCAAAGGGGGAATGGGAACCTCCCCACATTCCTCCCAGCCTGCCCCCCCTCCAAACTCCAGCACAGCTGGGATCAGCTAAAGCCTGCGTGTATAGTCCTAGAACGGAAAGGCAGCAGCTGCAAACATTCCGATGGACCCTCCACGCCACCTCTGACCACGGCAGGCCCACGTCTCTGTCAGCATCGCTCTACATTATTTGACTTTCTTTCAGTCAGAATAAACCCCCCTGGACTTGAGGAATAAACCGCAGACAGACACGAGCTGATCTGGGATTAGCCACTCCGCAGGCATGAAACGCCACCCAGAGGCACCAAAACAAACGGCCCGTGCAAAGAGAGCCTCTGAGGGCACCTGGAAGAGGATGTGGGTGTGTTGGGGGTGCCCGTGGAGGGATGAGTGTGAACGCACAGGTCCCAGGGAAGGTGCTGAAGGCACTAGGATGCATGCACCTAGCCAGAGAGGGGCTGGGGTGAATAGCAAGGGAAGGTGCTTGCTGCAGAGGGCCTGGGGTTGCTTCAGAGATACTCAGGCTGTATTTTCCCTCCGGGTTGTATATTTTTCCCTAATTGAAAAACACTGTAAGGACAGGCATTGGCCCGGGACAGGTATAACCTACTGCAGTTCCCCTCCCTGCTCCCATGGCCTAGGCTAAGGGCAGCGTTTTTCTTTCAGAAGGCAATGCAGCGCAGTGGGAGTTCTCCGCAGCTACCAGCCCCAGGTTGCAAGCCCATGTGTGCTCCTTCAAAAGTGCAGGGCCCAGACAGCTGGCTCCCCATGAAACCCAGCGCAGGAGGGAAGGGCGGGGGCCTGGAAACTTTCAGGATCTCCTCTGCAGTCACTGCTGATTTGTTGTTGCAAAATAGCGAGGGACTCCAGGACCTAGCAGGAAATCGAGTTTGAAACCTCCGTTGTTTCTGTCTCGAGATTGAAGGGTAAATTGGACAATTAAAAAAAAAAAAAAAGCCTTTTGTTTTGTTTAGGGTTAAATGCAGATTGGCTTTTTTCAAATCACTTCCAGACACACACAAACCGTGGCATGCAATGCCCCACCGCTGCGAGCTCTTGCTCAATCCAGGGCCCGGAGTCCGCCGAACGCTCAGTGTCAGATTTCAGGCCCGGGTCTGGGGGAGAGTTTGCAGACAGAAGGGGGTTTGGAGGCCGCTAGAAGCGGGGAGAACCTTCGCATGTGACCCGGAGCGCAGGGCCGGATGGCAGGGAGCACTCGAGGACAATATCTCCAAGCCGGTCTCTTCGCTCCGTCCCCCCCTGCCTGGACACTTCAGGGAAACACACACGTTGTGTAGCGCCCCGCGGCACGGCTGGCCTGTCACTGCACCGGCCAGCGGAGCCTTTTCTGCCCCGCTGGCGGCAAAGGGACCGCGGCATTTCCACGGCGGCGCCTCCCGGCCCGCGGGCCGCTCCGCAGGCACCCGCGGCTCGGCGAGCGCCGCTCCTCTGCAGGGCCGTGGCCCTCGGCGGTCCCACCTGCCCGCGGAGCCAGACCTGGCTGGGGCGCTGGGGGCGGACCCCGGGCGGCAAAGCCAGGAGCATCGCAGCTCCTCGCCCCAATGGCCCCGCGAAGGGAAGCCGCCTCCCTGGCCCCCTTGCTTTGCCGGGGAGGGGGTTTCTGTCGCGCCGCGGATTTAAGCGACCCCCCCCCCCCCCTCGAGCCTGCCCACAAAAAACCAACCGCCAAGTCCAAGCTCCTTGGCCGGAAGGGAACCGGCCAACCAAGGTTTCAAACTGGCCCCCCAGCCCACCCCCTTCCCGAGGCAGCCCGGGGACGCCTCCTCCCCCTCCCTTCCCCGTTGCTGATTGGCCCAAGCTGGCTATATTTGACCCCTTCCCGCTTCGCGGCGTCCCAAAAGTTTTTTGGGAGGGGAACGCGACTTTCCCTGGCTTCCCCCCGACGCGGACCGCTGAGCCGCTGCCGACCGCAGGCGCTGCGCCGGGCCAGGTTTCTCCTCTTTGCCCCGCACTGCTCGGTTCCGATCCAAAGGGCCGCCCAGCTGGAATGAATAGATCTGAGCCTAGTTACTGCCGAGAGGAGATATCTCAACCCAGGGGCGGCCGTTCATGGGGACCCACTGCGGCCCCCGCCGCTGAGCCCGGGCTCGCCTACCCGCAGACCCCGGGGGCAGACTCCGCGTCCAGCCGGACCCCCAGCCCTGACCCCGGCTTTGGATTTCGCCCAGGCGCGGCGGGGGGAGATCCAGGAGCGCTCGGGTCAGCTCCCAGCCGGTCGCCGAGCCCGGATCCCGGGTATGGATACAGTCCGACCTCGGGCAGAGCCGAGGGGAAGCCGGGGGAGGATTCCAGGATCCGCCGCCCCATGAACGCCTTCATGGTCTGGGCGAAGGACGAGCGGAAGCGGCTGGCGCAGCAGAACCCCGACCTGCACAACGCGGTGCTGAGCAAGATGTTGGGTAAGCGGCGAGGCGAGCCACTGCAGCGCCCCGGGACGGGCTGCCCCCTCTGGGACCCGGGACGGGCTGCCCCCTCTGGGACCCGGGACGGGCTGCCCCTTCTGGGACAGGCTGCCCCCTCTGGGACCCGGGACAGGCTGCCCCTTCTGGGACAGGCTGCCCACCCGGGACCCGGGACAGGCTGCCCCCTCTGGGCCCTGGGACAGAGACAGGCTGCCGACTGCCCCCACTGGGACCTGGGACCCGGGATTAGGGGCAGGCTGTCCCCACTGGGACCTGGGACCCAGGGTGGGCTGCACCCGCTGGGACCTGGGATAGGGACAGAGGGCACCCACTGGCATAGAAACAGGCGCCCCTCACTGGATCTGGGCCAGGGTCAGGCTGAAGCCCAGACGGGAGCTTGGGTAAGGACATGGCTGCAGGGCTTAGGTCCGGGCTGCAGGTCCCTTGGTGGCTGGGTTAGGAAGCTAGCTGGAACGGCTGCTGTTGCTAACTCTCCAGTACAGTGGCCCCTCCGCCTCCTCTCTTGCCTTGCAAAGGACATTTGCTTATTCTCTTTCCTATCCGGTCAGGGTTTATTTTCCTTTCCGGGGGGTGGCGTTCAGTGTCCCATTGCAGGGGGGAACCGCATGCCTGTGCCCAGAAAGCGTTGGAATTCTCAGCAGAAGGTGGGCTCCGAGTAGAGCTTTGCAGTCATCTCTGTGCAGGGCTGAAGAGTTAAATCCCTATTTTTCTTTTGGGGGAGGGGAGCTTGGTATCACTTTTCAGCCTTCTCCCCAGAGGGGGGTTAAACCAGAGGTTTGTCTGTTGCCGGTTTTTTAACCGCATTCTGGATGTGACCTCCTCTCCCCCCACCCCGCCCCCGTCCCCGTCCCCCAAAGCACTGTCCTCTCTTGTATCTGCATGCGTTGCTTCTTTGCAAAGGTCTGTGCGTTCTGGAGGAAGGGTGCAGGGCTGAGCCCTTTTAACGGGGTGTGCTTTCCACTTCCAGGCCAGTCATGGAAAGCCCTGAGTGCCAGCGACAAGCGCCCCTTCGTGGAGGAAGCAGAGAGGCTGCGAATTCAGCATCTGCAGGACCATCCCAACTACAAGTACCGCCCAAGGAGGAAGAAGCAAGCCAAGAAAATCAAGAGGATGGAACCCAATATCCTTCTCCACAACCTTTCCCAGCCGTGCAGCGACAGCTTCAGCATGAATCATCATAGTGGCAGCCAGCCTGGCCACCACCAGCCTCCCCCACTTAACCACTTCAGAGAACTCCACTCCATGGGGTCGGATATTGAAAACTATGGCTTGCCAACTCCCGAGATGTCTCCCTTGGATGTCTTGGAACAGACCGAGCCAGCGTTTTTCCCTCCTCACATGCAGGATGACTGCAGCATGATGCCCTTTAGAGGCTATCATCCCCATCACCAGATGGAGTTTCCCCAAGAGAAGCCCATGGGGCGGGACATGGCACTGCCCTATGCTCAGACCCCATCACATTTGGCTGATGCTATGAGGACTCCCCATCCATCTAGCATGTACTACAACCAAATGTGCTCTGGACCGCAGAATGTCCTTTCTGCCCATCTGGGCCAGCTGTCACCCCCTCCTGAAGCCCATCATGTTGACAGTGTAGATCACTTAAATCAAACTGAGCTTTGGACAGATGTTGACCGCAATGAGTTTGACCAGTATTTGAACATGAGCAGGACTCGTCCTGAAACCTCAGGACTCCCTTACCATGTCTCCCTGTCCAAAGTGACTCCGAGAAGCATCTCCTGTGAGGAGAGCAGTTTGATATCTGCATTGTCTGATGCCAGCAGTGCGGTCTACTATAGCTCCTGCATCACAGGCTAGGTCTGCCCCACCTTGTACAATGCGCTCACCCTGGAGAACGTATGACCCTTCAGTGCAGAGTCTCCTTTAAAAAAGAAAAACCGTCTTCCTTTAACCATTGAGCTCCATAATATTTAGAATATCTCATTAAATGCATCGCTTTTTTAAAAACATGCTGAAATCACTGATATACTGTATAACTATATAACACAAATAGATGCATTTGCCAACGCAGAAGGTTAACATAGACAAGAGGTCAGCCTACAGCACTCCATCTCTTAACTCTATGCCGACTGGAAAGTATGGCAAAGCTTCTTACACATTGTTTTCAGCCGGGCATAGCTGTAACTTCTAAGATCAGGCTGTTCTACCATGTCTTTAGACAAACTACAGTGATTCGTGTCTAAAACAACTGCCAATGGGACCTGCTCAAATTGACCGTGCAAGTGTTTAACTGAAGGGCAAACTACATAGCATGGGAAACCGTGGGGATCTTTTGAACTGGTTGTTTTAAGACTGGGTGCCTATTAGAGGTGGGTTTTAGCACAGTTTTCACTGTATTCTCAGCAATATATTTTAACTGGGCAACGAGGCTATATTTTTACTAAGCATTTTTATATATAAAATTATATTTAATGTGTTTGGGGTTTTTTATTATCAAACTTTTTTTAAAATAAATCCAAGGATATCCATGAGCTCTACAGCATTTATGTAGCAAGGCTGGATTTTAAAAGAAGAAATATTTGGAGAAAAGGGAATTATGATATCAATATTGTTGAACAATTGACTAGAATTCTGTACACTCCCTACCCCTCTCCTCCCTCTGCCCCCAAAATAGAACTGCATACATTTTTATTGTCTAGGTCTGTCTGGAGAGCAAACTGTCCTCTGGTTTGCATACTGGTTCATTATTAAAACATCTTCATATAGTTATTCCCATCTTGTGTGCTTGCCGTGTGAACACATATTTTCCGCAAATGCATGTTGTCGCAACCATTTCCAGATTATTGGATCACTTGATTAATGTCCTGACAGCCTAGCAATTGTATTAATTTCAATAGTATCGCCCGCCAGCGCTAGGAAGCCTTGTAAACGCTCTCCAAAGATATATGAAAGGCGGCTAGTGCTCAGAGAATGTCAGCAGACACAGTCCTCATGGCTGTCTCACCCTCTCTTAAATTTCTCATTTTGTAAGTGTGAAAGATATGTTCTATGGGGAAAGCATCTGTTCTCAGATAAATGACATTTAATAAAACATGTGATATCCTTCTCTTGACATTTGTGTGCCTCTGTGTGGTTATTATTTTGCTAGCATGGCTGTATGCTATCATATACAGCCTGATCCCTACAAGCTTTTCGCCTACCCTCATTCGAGTCAAAAAGTGCAAGGATGGGGCCCATAAAAGTTGCAAATGGGAACGGCTTCTAGCCCGGCCAGTGCAGGCTTGTTCCCTGTAACACATTTTCTAATGCTTTGTTCAGTCTAGTTATAAAACATTCCCAGCAACAGAGCTTCCACCCTGATCCTTTGCACCCATTAGAACTTCCTTGCAGATATGCAGCTTACATGGTCTTTTTCATGGTTTCAACCCATTGTTATACTCATTTGGGTCCCCCAAAGCAAATCTTATCCCTCTTTCCTATTTTATGCCTCTCACTTTAATTAGTTCTATTTATTTCTGGTAAATGCAGCACTTGCACCAGAATATTTACAAAGGAAAATGCCAATCTGTTGCATAAATTGCTTGCGGCATCCGTTCATTGAACGCTGGTGATTTAAACCAGATTGATTTAGCCCAAAAAGGCTACTAAAAAAATGAACAGACAAAAGGTTTTTGTTGTTGGCAGGGATTTGCCATTTAGGGGAGAGGGATATTTAACAAATGACATGAATTTTCAAGCTTCTCCTAAATCAGACCCACGTTAGTGTTAACAGGACTAAGTCCTGCCCCATTTTTTATGTGAAGTGCCAATAAATGAACGGAGTGTTTGTTCCCATTAAATTACAGAAAGGAACTCCATTGTGTTTCCATATACAGTATGTAAAAAGGGGGTGGGGGGGAATACATGGAAAAATGACATCATAGGCTAAACGGGAGAGCTGGCTTATGGCCACCAGTGGGTGTGTCCAGCATGTGCCAGGATCACCGGCTGAAACAAACAAACAAAGAAATGGGAAGCATCCTGTGTGCCTGGACAAACGACTGCGAAAGGAAACAGCCTTATATAGGCTGAATCCCATTCTAGTCCCCAGAAACAGTCTGGAAGGAAGGAGACCAGGGGAAAAAGAAAGCAAGCTCTGACTGATTGTCCAGTTCTGAGCTTCCAAGTACCTTGCATATTACCATGTGATCACTTCCTGTGATTAAAAAAAAGAAAAGCACACTCAGCCCCTCTCCCATCTGCCCTGGAGCTGACAGAGGAAAGGTAATGGGTAGATTAGATCACAGAGGAAATGCTAGTCATTTTCTACCACTAGAATTTCCTTCTTTCCCCCCACTGTTAGATTTGCAAGCTATGCTAATTCTGCCATCCCAGAGGATAGCTAGATGATTCTTTGCCTCTTATACTATAGTTATTTGGGTCCTCCCCCCTGCATTTTCATTGTTAATTGAATGCTGCTCATGATGCTAGGAAGGCAGATTAACATCTTCAAAAGTGTCTAAGTGACGTGGGCAGTTCTGAAAATGTCACCAAATCCTATCTGCAGAAAAGGCCCAGTATGGGTAGAAGATGCCCTGCCGATGTGCCCTAATCTTGAGCTGGAGGGGACATTTCTAGAGGTCAGATAGCACTTCAGTGTCCATGGCCCAGTCAAACCTTGGCTTCTCTACGGAGGTTGCTAACTATCCATAGCTGGAGTTGAGTAGATGACCAGTTTTGTATCCCATCCCCAGTCCCCCAAGCCTTGCAGTCATTCACCAGAAGGAATCAAACAGCAAAATACAGGTTTCTATCCATGTGTTGTATGTGGATGAGGTTCTTTTAATCCCTTTGCTGTTGTTTAAGATGTAGCTGCTTAACAGCTGCAAAAATACATGGAGCGAGCGGCTCTTCGTCAGCTGATGGATGCATCTAGCCGAGCGGAGAGAGACTATACTGGCCAGATGTTTGAAGTGTTCCTTCACTCTAGCCATTGTTTACAATGGGAGAGAGTCCCTGACGGCTTCATGGCTCCAGATCGTGTTCTTTTTAGATGGACAAAACCCTGCCCCTGACACACACACACAAATCTCACTTAACCAATGTCTCGATAACGCACTAAATCAAGCCCCCAGGTTTGAATTGCCCCAGACCTTGGAAGAGTTCAGATCTGGATCCAAAGGCTGAAGCTTGGGCCCATCTCTAATTCTGTTCCTCTGCAGGGCTCACTGAACAGTAGGTCGGTAGCCAAAGGAAGCAGAGAAGCGGCATGTGAGGAAACTGCAAACAGAGATTTGTGCGTGTCGCTCCTTTGGAAAAGTCAGAAACAGTCTGAACCTCATTCCCACTTCTCCTGTTCCTACAGCCCAGGGCTTTTTAATTCCTTGGCAATGGCTCACCACTGAAGTTAATGGCTTGACAGGGACCTGCTCTTGGTTAAATATTTCTGCAGCCGAGCATTTGGAATCATACTGTGCATTTCTGCGTTTTAATGGCCATTTGAGACTTAAGGTGTTTAAAACTCTATTGCACCACTGCAAAACAACACTGACTGATGCAGTCCCTGGGAGCTCCATGTGCTTCAGCACAAAGGTACTTGCAACAAAACAATCCCCACCCCAGCCACACACCATCTCTCAGACATGCTGGGCCAGATCTGCAGCTGGTGTCAATCTGCACAGCTCCATGGACTTCAGTGGCGGTCTGGCAATCGACTGCAGCTGAAGACCTGACTTTCTGTATTAGTAGTAAGCACTGACAATAGCCCCTAGTACTGGGGTGCTCATTGCTGATAAATCCTGACTGCTGGATTCCACCCTGATCCAAGAGTTCAGTGTTGGTTTTCTTTAATAACAAGTGCTACACCCCGGTACCTGTCTGTTCTGCTATTAAGGCCTTTCTTTGTCCGCCGGTTCTCAAGTCTTGACGAAGTCACTGAGCACTCTAAAGCATTTTGTAAACATCATTATAGATCATTACTTCTGCGCGGCCAGTATTCCCCATCCCACGCACAGTGGCATTCTTCCCTCACGATGGGCGTGCAGCTCTGGGAAGGCAGGGGAATGTGGCTTTTGTAAGGATGCAAAGTTTCCATCAGGTGGGTCATTCTGTATTCATAGGGGTGTCTTCTCCCTAGCCACCCACCAAAAGGTGTAGCTCAAATCACCACTGCAGGGAAAGAAGCTGGAGTGATTTACGGTTAGTTAGTCCATCCCATCCCAGGAGTCCCATCTACAGCATTAGCAGGTCTCCTTGCAGGATCGTCTTCCTACTGAATCATCTCAGCTGCACCGTTCTCTTACCCATACCCCTAATGAGGGAGTTCTCCTGGATACACACCCAATGAAAGGTTGAGTCCCCAGGCAGCAACGTGGCTGGTGGAAGCAAAGCGTTTTCACCCGCAAGGACAGGCAGGGAGAGGACAGTGACAAGAACACAACCCCCCCACACACACCCCGTCCAACTAGATGACAATCGGCTCGTGGGCCTGACTGAAGACTAGCTGCTGGTCACGTAGGCGGGGTGTCTCCTGAATTCTCAAAGGCGTATCCCGCAGCCCAGCAAGGCTGTTGGCAAATGCGCGTTGTGCGTCACCCTAACTCCATCCCACGTTTTACAGTAAAGGCTGCTCTCTCTTCTACATCAAAGCGGCAGAGGCTCTTCCAGCCCTGTGGCCTAACAATGAGGCATGTGTGTGTTTTTTAATAATAAAGCATAATTGCAACCAATACCGTGAACAATGCAAAGCTACACACACACCCCGCCCTTCCCCCCCCGATCAGAGAAACGAGGACGAAGGAAAACAAAACCACATCATAATGGCAGATGAAAGGTTAGGAGAGTGTATGTCAGTCGCAGATTTCTGTCTAACCCTTTTGGTGACAAACGCCTTGTCTTGATCAGCCAGAATACTGGGCACAAGTCGCTGTAAGAAGTTAAGGCTTCGCAATATGCCTGGTGGTGGAAGCGGACAATATTGTTCTCTCTGTTTCCCAGACAGAGAGCGTGAGCCCTAGAAAGGTGACTTGACAAAGGTCGCAGCAAGTTCAGTGGTAGAGGTGGAAGAAGGCAGGGTTCCCTGCCAGGCTCGCATTCTAATCACTAGACAATACTTCGGCTCTTTATAAATAGAACTATAGAAAAAGCATCTTCCTCCCCGGTCCGCTATCCAAATGGCCATAGGAGGAACCAGATTTGCTCTTCACTTCTTCCACACTGACAGTGCTCAGTTTGTCTCAGTGTGGCTGAGTCCTTCCTGACCTTGCTCTCCCCATAGACCTTCCCTCCTGACATGTGGGCCAATCTCCCCTTTTTGTAGGATCCATGGAGAGCTAGGAAGGTCTCTCATTGAGTTCTGGATCCCAAAACCACAACTTCTTTATGGGTCAGATTCAACCTCCATTGATTTCAATCAGAGTTGGATCCAGCCATATAGCTGCTGGCCAAGATACAACCTACCCCACACTATGGCTCTTTCCAGTTGATTTCCCCTTGTCATTTTAAAGCTCAACAGAATCCCAGATTACCTTGGCCATCCCATAATGCTATCACCAACAATGTCCCAGAGATACTTTTCTTAATTCTTCACATTTCCAGGCTTGGAGGTAGCATTCTGGGAGCCCGATCTCAATCTTGCAATTCAAAGAATTAACAAATAAGAAACCAACTGGATAGCCTTATATTCAGGAGTATTGTGTCTACTTCATCACAAAACCCAAAAGGGCCCCACCCTGGGCCTGAATCCATCCTTTGTATTGGGCGGCATCATGCTTTTGGAGCACCTGTTCGTTGATGAACAGCACTGAAAGCATGATGGTGGGGGCAGTGAGAGATCTTTGTAAGTACCCTTATTATTAATGTTGCGATTGTGTCATTTGCCAAGCACGTTTTCGTGTGCCCCAAATCTCAGATTTGCACACTGTTTGGGTGCACAGAAATGTGCATGTCGAGAACTGTGCAGCAGCAGCCGTTTATTTATGCCCATTTGTGGGTGCAGATTTAGGGGGCATTCTTGAAAATTTGACCCTCAATATTAGATAGCACAGGGGGCACAGATTCGCAGTGCTCTGTGTTTATAGAATCTCCACTGCAGTATTTTCAGAGATAATCAGGTTATCTAGTATTTGTATTTTAGCCCAAAGGATCCCAGAGCACTTTACAAGCTTTATACATACACACAGGAATCACTGAAATGTAACTGCTTTTGGAGCGGAACACAGGAGCTGCTAAATTATCACATTACATGTTAGCATGCTAGCACACTAGTCTAGCACGCTCAGCTACAGAGCAGAAGATCACCCCAATGCATCACACACAGAGAAGTGTGGCTAAGCAGCCTTGGACCTGGGAGAAAACTGATTCCTGAGCCAGAACATTGACCTTCTGCATCTTGCAGGCTAGGGCGGAAAAGCAGAGAGACCAGTGCAGTGCTGGGAAGCAATAAAAGTTTAGCAGTGTGAAACAGCCCTGAATATAAAAAGTTGACCCCCCCCAAAATCATGATTTTAGGAGGAAAAGACATTTTGCTCCGGCCAAGTTAAAGACTAACCTTTCACCCAGATTTTGTGTGTTGAACACTGCTGTTCGAAGTTGAGCCACTGAGTAGCGAAATATTAAAGGGGAAGTTATACGGCTCCGACTGTAGAACAGAAACCGCTGAAGACTAAAGAGCTGTCCCTCTACATGCATGGTTTAGTGAATGTATAATTGGTGTTTTCCCATGACTTCAGTTCCAACTTATTGCCAGCATCGCATTTTCTAATTATTTTGTAATCAGGACTTTCGTAGAATGGTTGAGATAATGTCTGTGGACTGACCCATGATCTCAAATGTCTCATAACACCTGTGGATCTGCTGATTGATTATCTGGATATCTTTTTGGATCCGTGGACTTTCCTAGTTCAAAACTACTGGAACGAGGAGGGTGTTCATTTACAGAAAGGTGATCTAATCAAATGCCACTGGGACACTTGTGCTCCGTTCTGATTTGGCAAGGGAGTCCTGAGGAAGAGTTCTAGCTGGGAGGGGGAGGAACCAGGCAGGCCACCATCTTAAAACACAGGAGGAAAAGAAGACAACTTGATTGTTTGCCTCCCGCTGCTGGCCTTGGGCCATGCAATGCTTCCAAAGAGATTTGTGCTTTCTCCATCCTCCCAGCTGCTTCACTGAGGGGCAGGACTCCAGAAATGTGCATCAACATGATCCAACATCTACAAGCAAGTAGCCTCTAGCCAGCCAGCAAGTCCACTGGTGTTCAAAAACCTGAGCCAATACAACCCCCAGCAAATTTGTTCAGCTATGTACCAGCTTCCTGAAGCAGAATGAAACCATGAGAGTCATGACAGCCATCCAGCATAAACAGCAACCTTTCTTTCACCGATTTTTATTAGTAGAGGGAGACCTGTACCTCAGCATTCGTGTGTGTGTGTGTGTAAAGATCGCACACACATGTATTCCCTGGGTTCGGAGATATATGCTTAATCCCGAGAAACCATGTTATTTTCCCCTGAATTTGGCATTTGAATTTTAAACATAATAAACTGCTTCCTTGTGAGTTGCACTGGAATGTTTAATGTAACCTCATACTGGCGGGGAGGAAAGGGAGAGGAAGAGACTGGCTATTACCTAACCACCAATACACCACTACTTTGGGCAGGCTGCCTTAACTGACATCAGAGCTGTAATCTCAACGTTTGAGATTTGACCCTCCCTCTACCAGCTATTTGGCTGGAACATAAATGTATCAATTGCCACTGAGACAGAGGATGGCCTGTTACTTTGGGGGCTGATAGCTAAACGAGATTGCTGCCTTCCCAAATTCATACATCGGGTTTATATGGAATTTGTGGGTTCACTTGCTACGGTTTACTCAATCTGTTTATTAGATTAATGGGATGATTTGATAATAACCCACTTTCTTTACATTTGATTAGTTTGTATATATTTTTTTATTTTATGTTTTGCGTCGTTATTTCATTTAGGTAATAAAACTGGATGCCTGTGTGGTTTGGCAGTTTCTGCCCCAGATGTCAGGGTTCCAGACCTGAGGAGTCTCAGGGTAAATAAAAGAGATAATCCTGTGACCCTCCTAGGGGTGGCCCATATGACTCCCTCATTGTCTTCTCATAGCAGGTACCCGTACGGGGACACCGTCAGCTTTTGAAGGAAAGCTGACTTATATATTGATCATGTCTCTCAATAAGTGACATGGGTTCCAGAACCGCTGAGCATCTGGGATGAATATCAGCTGCTCAGCCCCATAATAAGTCTGTGCTCCTCACGGTAGGTTTAGCATGCAAGACAGCAAAGTGATAGAGCTTTGATCAGCTTAGGTGAGAAGTAAGTCCAGACATTAGCAGACTTGTAGCCCTGGTAAGCTAGTGGTCCCTAAACCTACAGAAACCAGCATCATTTAAATAAATAATAATAACCAAAAAAGCCCATAGGCAAGGTTTTTGTAACAGATCACAAGTGGGTTACATGCTGAGGAGGCAGAATCAGGAAGAGAAACAAAAGGTTCCCAGGCTTTTGCATACCCTCGAGAGAAAGTCTGATTGTTCTGATTTTGCCCACAAATATAGTTCCCCTTTGCGGTTTGATTAATCTCTAAAGGATGCCATGGCAGGATGGAGGGGCAGGCACTTCCTGTTTTCCTAGAGAACAGGATGTTCCCTTACGATGATGCTTTTGGAGCTGGAGACCGGAGGTCCTGCTTTAAAAGGCTTTCATTCCAATCCTTGACCTGGTATTTACAAGGTTTTCAAAACCACAGGAGACTTGCTTCAGTGATTGGGCTTCAACAGGCAGCTGGGTCCCTTGAGGATACGACGGTGGATGCCCTGGCTATTTATTGTTGTTCCTGCCCTTCAGAAAGCTGCATGTGTGAATTGCTTGGTCACACATCAGGGAGAGGTGCAGAGAGGAAGAAATAGAGAATTCGGTTCCTGCTCTGCTTCCCGGGGGTTGAACCTGGTTTCCTTGAAGTCATGGGGGGTAATTGCCATTGACTTAACTGGGATCAGGATTTGACCCTAAGTGAGACGATTGGAAAGATTGGCGCACACATCCACATGGGACCTCCCCTGCAGCCCAGAGAATCCAAGTGGAATTCAACTCTACCCACTCCCGCCCCATGCCACCTCAGCTACCGCCACACGCAAAGCTCTGGGCAACCCTTTGTGCTGCAGATTCCTTCTTTGAGGGGCCTGTGGACTGACACAACTCTGCTGCTGTAATCACCAGCTGAAGGACAGCAGGGAATCTCTAAGAGATGGGCAAGGCTGAGCCTGCATGGAAAAGCCAGGGGTAAGGAAAGCTGGGTTGTCTCCTCCTGTGTCTCCGGCCTCAAGCTGAAGCCCTTCGTTTTCTTTCCCTGCGCACTTGGTTTTGGATTTGGTGGTGAGAGGGTTATGCAGTTTGGGAGATGGAGCTGACCAGCCACCCTCTCTCCTCTTGGCACTGTCACTGCTGTGAGCTAGGAGACTCCTTACCATTCAGATATGGACGCTGGCACTTTGAGTGATGGCTCCAGTCTGCGGCTGGGGATTCATTCTCAGCAGACTGCTACCAAAGCTGGGGCCCATTTTGCAAGTGAGAAGAGAGTGCTGTGGGAGGGAACACTTGAGAAGAACCTCTTTTTCTTTCAGGCTTTTACTTTCCAAAGCCACATTCACCTCTCCCCCCTTAACATTTTGTATATATACAAAGATATTTAGGGATTAAATATACAGCTCAGTGCATGGCAAATATACAGCCATGCAACCTTTCTTCGTGCTATTTCGAGGGTGGAGCAGGTCGGGACAAGTGGGGCAAAGAAAATGAGGTCAAGAGTAAGAGAAATCCTATTATCTGTGCTTTCTTGTAGGACTTCTGTCACCTTGGTGGCAGAGCACCTAAGAGGCAGAGATGAAAAAAGAGAAGCATTGGAGGGAGGAGAGATGGAGGGAAAGAGAGAGTGGGAGGGAGAAAATGAGCCAGACATGGAGAAAAAAGAGAGGTAGAGAGAGAGGAAGACAAGGGGAGCTAAAAAGAGAAAGCCAGAAAAAGAGAGAAAGGGAATCATCCTGATAGGGCAGGGAAAGAAAGACAGAGGGATGAGGGAGAAATGTTACCAAAACAACACATCTAAAGCTGGCATGAAATTCCACAAACTGGGCAAGAAAAGGATGAACATAAGAACGGCCATACTGGGTCAGGCCAAAGGTCCATCTAGCCCAGTGTCCTGTCCTCCGACAGTGGCCAATGCCAGGTGTCCCAGGTAATCACCAATGATCCATCCCCTGTCGCTCACTCCCAGCTTCTGGCAAACAGAGGCTAGGGACCCCTGGGTGAGTGAGCTTAGCTCCTAGTTTTCACAATTGACCTCATAAACCAGCCCACTCCCAACATGTGCTTGCAGAATTTCTCGGAGGGAGGGGGAGGAGTATGTGCAAAAGAGACGGCTTCGCTCCATGATGCCCTGGCCAGGTGCACACTCCAGGACCTGCACAATTCACTGCACTGGCTCCTCTCATTCCAGAGCCATAGACAATTCTCAGTCTCTTTCATGGACCGGGTTGAGACCCCTCCCGTCCCCGCAGATCCAGCCCGCCCAGCCTTCATCCTACACTTTCTCCATGGCAACTATCTGTGCTTGGTTGCCTGAAAGACTCCTATAGACAGTCTGGAGACAAGGTGAAAATGAAATGGCTTTAACAGAATGGGGGTCTGCAAGGCCCCCGCAGATTGTTCCCCATGATGTTTAATTCCTCAGCTGGCTGTAGGCCCAGGTTTGTCTCTTCATTAGCACCAGTTCTCCTCTTGCTACCTTCAGCCCCACTGCTCTCCTCCTTCCTGTGTGTTTGCAGTCCGGTTCTTTCCTCCTGTGTGTTGTAACCCTCCTCGCACCCCAGTTGTGGTGCTGTCTGCAGATTCGATCACAGCTGAGTTTTCCACCCAGGAAACACATGACAAAGACAGGTGCACGGCAGCCACATAAGGTCCAGAGAGAGTTTCCGGTTCACTTTGCCACAGGCCCTGTCTACACCAGGAAAATAAGATGTGGTTAGCAAACTTGTTAGCTAACACGTTAGCTGGTCATGCTGAACACTAGCTGAGACTTTTATAGGCACAGCTGGGCTGAATTCCCTGCTAACATGACTTCACTGAAGTCGAGGAGTTACTCCAACAGAGACCTTGGCTCAGCTGTCTTTGTCTACACTAGGTGTTAAGTAGTGTTTAAAACCATGTTAATTAACAGGTGTTAGCTAACACCACTGATAACTACACCACAGTTTCCTAGTCTAGACAGGGTCACAAAGGGCTTTGGAAAGAGTCTCAGGGCTTGTCTACACCGGCAATTTACAGCGCTGCAACTTTCTCACTTGGGGGGGGGGGGTGAACCCCCCCCCCCGAGCACAGCAAGTTTCAGTGCTGTAAAGCAACAGTGTAGACAGTGCCCCAGCGCTGGGAGCTACGCTCCTCGTGGAGGCAGTTGCCGTGACCACACAAGGCCCGTTGAAATGCTGCTATGGCAGCGCTCTCGCTTTGCCAGTGTAGACTAGCCCCTAGACTGGGATACAACTTGCAGAAAGTTTCCCAGCTTTAAGACTGATGGGTGCTTTGGAATTCGAACAGATATGTCTTGACAAATTATTTGGACGGCCCCCAAAACTTGCAGGTCCAGTGTATGTCCCTGTCCACTTAAGGCCTCTCATTCCTTCCAGCCCCAGTGGGAACCCATCTGAGACGGCAGTGCAAAGCCAGAGAATCATGGAAAGATTTGTTTAAAAACTCTCACCCATGTACCCCCCCGCCCCGTTCCTTTTATGGCAATTCTGGAATTCAGGAAACAATACAAGAGCTTTTTATTTTGTTGAGTAACTATTGAGTGGGGGTCAGGTGTGAAATGGAAATGGAAATGGACTTTGCTGAAATAGTTTGGGGATGAGTTCACGGCTGTTATGGCTCAGGCTGGGCCTGTTACCATGCAGTCCCCTTCCAATTTTATGACTTAATCTCTCCAAACTTTGGTGCCTGATGGTTTAATATTGGGAGAGGTGGAGCGCAGGGCTCTTAACAGATCGTTACTGGAGAAATATGGAGAAGGTATTTGACAGGTATATTTAAAAATTGACAGCTCCATCCTGTCGACTTTTCCAGTGATGGTTACTGGGGAGGAGGGAGGGGAGTTCGAGAAGAGGGAGAATGGGGAGGAAATGTATTTGGCTTAATGGGCAGGTGGTATCTGTTCCGAGTCCTGTCACTATAGTTTGGAATCTATTCACTAGCTTTGGCTCTCCTCCCGCTTCATCCCGCCTGCTTTTATGCTCTGTGGATCTTGGGTCCGTTTCTGTCAAGGCTCCCAACGCACACGAACACATGTGCGCAGAATGCAGCACGGAGCCAGCTGGGGGATACCAGTAGGGAGGCCTGCTGCATGGAGAACAAGTCATCTCCACGGCAAGGTGGGAAGTGCAATGTGGGATTAAACTCTCAAGGCTCTGGCAGACCCGAGGGACACCGGTTTGCAGAATGTAGGAGTTAGCTGGGGACCTTTGCTCCCTACCCCAGTAACATGGCATGTGGCAGGACACACATGGGGGTGCGTTCAACCTCCTAGTAGTGGTGGGGAATCGGGCTGTACTCTTCTAAGAGCTTCTCCTAGAGGCAACACCGGGAAGCTCTGCAGGGGCAGCTCAGGGCTAGGGAGACTTTACCGAGAGCTCTAGCAGCCCCCCCACTCTCCCCCCCCCCAACACACACATTCTGTGAGCTCCCCACTCATTCCCAAACACAAGGCAAGGTCCTGGTCCTAGTAGTCTTTAAGATCCTTAAAGGGGCAAGGCCCAGCTATGTTAGGGAGAGCCTCTCCATCCCCTACAATTGTTCTCATCAGACCTGCGACCAGTGATGGAAGGGCGGCCCAGTGAGGAGGTCACTAGGCTGGGAGTTGGGAGACCTGGGTCCTGCTCTGCCGCAGGCATCCGGTGTAACCCCGGGCAAGTTGCTTTGTCTCTCTATGCCCATCTGTGCAGTGGGGTATCCACCCACCTCACAATGACACATACACTAAAGCTGGTGAGGCGCTGAGATACTCTGGTAATAGGAGCCATGTAAGTACCTTAGAGAGAGTGATGGCATCTAGGTTGAATCCTGGGGGAGCTGTGGGCAGAGGGCTTCCCAATGGAGTCCAGACACGCCCATTTTCAAGGTCTCTTTTGGATGCACTCAATGTAGATATTAATTTTGCACGGGGCTGCTACATACTGGCCCGATGGGTGCATTAGAAATGCCATTGGGAGGCTGGAATAGATAGAAAGATTCATTTACATGACATTTCCCTTTGAGTTTGGGGAGGTTTTTTGGGTGGGGGCAGGGGTTTGAATCCCAGACCTCTCTGTGGGGCAGCCCCACCTGGCCAGAGACCGAGAGAAAAGATCTGGATAATGCTTCCGTGCAGCAAACCTGCTGAGATTCATCCAGCTCAACTTGCCACTAACCCCACTGGTGCACAGCCAGGAAGGGCAGAGGCTGGGGCGGGGAACAACATTCGGAAGCCCACAGAAACTCCCAGTCTTACAAACACAATCTGCAGAGAGGGTTTGTATTTTGTGTGTGTGCGCGGGGGTAGATTTGCGTATGTGGGTCAGTATGCACTCGGTATGTGTGGGCCTCTGGTGGGGGAGATGTCTGCATGCATTTTCTGCTGGTCCAAGCCAGGTCTCTGCACCAAGCACATGGAAGCAGGCACAGAGCAGGGGTTTCTATGACAGTTCCAGGGTGGGGCCTATAATTCTTCCCCCACTTCACAAAGCTGCAGGGGGGCTGCTCCGAAGTTACTGCAGCCTCAGCGCGCCAGTCGCCACAGCGGCTGCTCCCTGTTTAGCAGGGGGATTGGCTGGTTGATGGGTAGCTCTCTGAGGAGCTGCGGGGGGAGCCGCTCCCGTGATCTCCTCTCATTAACAGAGCCCCCGCAGGGCCCCACAGAGAAGAATCTCCGCTTTCATGCATGTGGCGAGTGTGGCTGCACACGTGTGTCGAACTTGCCCATGCATGTAAGTGTCGCATCCAGCAATAGTAACTTTTGCGTGTGTGTGTTTGTGCGAATGAGCACATCTGCCCCTGAGTATTCTCTATGGGGGCACAGACAAGGTTTGGTGAGTCTGTGTTTCTGAGAGCAATCCTCTCAGTTTGTGTGTCGGTGTGGACATGCCGTGTGTGTAGGAGGGGTGAGGAACGGTCTGACGGTGTGTGTCTGTGGATGTGTTTGTGTGAGTGCCCGTGTTGGTGCACAAGAGCCTGTGTGTGTTCTGCTGGAGGGTGACTGGTCAGGTTTATAGAGGTTCTGGTGTTTTTATGGCATTATGAAGTACTCGATGACATCAGCCAAATATTAAAACAGCATGGGCCATGAGGCCTTCCAGTGGAATATGCAGATTTGAATCTGAAGTTATTCAAGGGTGAAAAACCAAAGGAGGAGTTTTGGAAAATGGGGCCTTTTTCTTTTGGACGCCACCCTCAATTGCTCCATCTCTCCGTTTCTGCTCCCCATCCTTCGTCTTCAACATCCTTTAGCTTCTTTGTGCTCCTGGGTAAAGAGATTCTAGACATGGAGGTCTTTGTTGTTGGACTTGACAAAGCTGTGGTGGTTCCACTGAACATGCAGTGCTGGCTTGAGTCTTATTGTCTCACAGGGGGAGCCAGGAAGGGAGGGCGGGAAGGGGGCAAAGTGAACCAGATAGGGACTCAGCGCAACAAGTAATCAAGGCAGAGATTTTCAAAGGGAGTTAGGGACCAAAATCCCATTGACATTCAACAGGAGATGGCCACCTACTGACTCTGGATGTTTTAGAGAAACTCATTCATACTTCTCATTCTGCCAGTCATCGGGAATGAACATTTCTACATGGTTTACATCCAACTTTCTTTCTTGGTGGCTGAGATTTTCAAAAGCGATCAGTGATTCTGGGTGCCCAACCTGAGATACCTGAAAGGGTCTGATTTTCAGAAAGTGCTGAGCACCTGGCGTCTGGGAATAAGCACCCTTTAAGGCAGTGGTTCTCAACCAGGGGTCCAGGGGCCGCAATCAGATTTCAGGGGGTCTGCTAAGCAGGGACGGCATTAGACTTGCTGGGGCCCATGGCACAAGGTGCTGCGGGGAATGATGCTGGAAATTCAGCATGCGGTGATCTCCTCCCTGCCTCCCCACTCACATGTGAAGGGGAATGCTCTGCCGTCTGCTAGAGACACTCTCTTTCGAAGGAGATGTAAAACAGAGGGTCTCCGCTCCTGGTGGTTACTAAACGTCCCTGGCTCTTTCCACAGGAGTCGGACTGTTTAATCCTGGTGTCCTGGCCAAACTCCATTGCATTCTGGCCACCTAAAATTCCCCTTCTGGTTTGATTTGGAGACATTTCTGAAACGTAGTGGAGCTACATCTTTGATTCACTTATATCAAGGTTTGCTTTTGGTGATCAATGAAACGCTGGCAAAATTCCACCGTCTGTGCATGAGTCAAAGCTCCATCAAAGAGGCTTCACATCCCTGGCTATAATTGTTATTACTATCTTGCACCGATGCCTGTCCAGCACAGTAGCGGAGGGCTACTCTCCTTCTGGGAATACTGATCACATACCAAGGTGCTGCCTGCAGGCCCCAGAGGACCTTTATGTTTATGCATCTCTTTCATCTCTGCAGCATTGCATCTGCAGCAGCCAGAGGTGCCCCCCCGCCACCCCCCGCTTCTCTGCAAGTTACAGGCCTATTCCCAAGAAAACTAGTAACAACAACAACAAAAGAATTTTCATAAAACACAAATCTAAAATGAACCGAGGCCTTCCTGCCACCCCGCTGCTTTTGCAAATAACGTACATAGGAGCTGGTTTTCAAGGCCGCTGAGCACACACAGCCATCATTGATTCAGTGGGGGCTGCGGGGCTCAGCACTGGAGAAACTCAGACCCGTGAATACACAAGCGCACACACACACGCGTGTGCAGTGTGGATCAAACCGTCTGCTGGCACCACTCCACTGGTTGCAGCAGACGTACGGTGCCCACAGAGAATTTGGCCCCTCGTATCATCCATATTATAGGCTTTGCAAAGAAGCAAGGAGCCAGCACAGAGTCCGTAAATGCCTTCCTGGACGAGTTCCCCCACCTGAGACTAATTTTTTTCACAGCATTTCTACTGTTGTGAAGCTCAACAACCCTAGAATGGAGATACCGTTGATTGAGGGAGGTCTGGCTGCTGTTCCACATGCTCTCTCCCTGCCCCTGGTCCCTCCTGCCCGCCGCGTTCCCCCTGTCCTGCACCCGATGGCTCAGACTTTGCTTTTTCTCTCTGATTTCCTCCTCTAGAAATTTGGTCTCCATCTCCCACCAGCAGCCCAAGAGCAGCTCAGTGTTCTCAGAGCGCCCAGGTCTCTGACAGGCCCTCCTCTAGCACCCAGGCGCATGGAGGCCAGCAAGCCAACTCTCTCCATATGTGCAGCGACCCCGGGGCCAGGTTGAAGAGACGAGCCCAAGCCAAACCCTCAGATCCACAAGGGGAGCTGCCAAGCTGAGACCCAGGCTCTGAGCCAAGAGCTCTCAATGCTGGAGAGCTGTGTTTCAGTTTGGACCCATCCCTAACATCACACTTGCAATGAGAGACTCCTTCAGTGGCATTTGCCCTGGCTTTGTGCTGGGCCCCCATGAACACCCTTCTGAGGCACTTGGTGGTACTTCCCTGAGAGGGAACAGCCATCCCCCAGAAGCATTATGGGCCTGATTCTCAGAGATGCTGAGTGTCTCAACTGATGTCAGCTGGGGCTCCGCCTGTCTGGAAATCCAGGCCTACATTAGGGCTCAGAGTTAACACCATCCAGCATGAAGATTTCAACTGAAACCTTTTCTTCCTTCTGTGCTCACTTGCCTCCCAGGGGGTAAATCCTGGCAGGGCTTTCGCTCGCATCCTTCTCCTGCTGGAGCAGAAACGTCACAGACTCTCTGAGGCCCATCAGGAAAGCCAGGCCAGGCCGCACAGGGGCCATTCTGGGAACCGCTCCAGCCATCAGTGGAGGAGCCTGCCTAAAAATGACTCTCCTGGCTCCCCTCCACACGCCGGCTGTCCCATATGGAACAAATGTACATTTTCCATCAACTGTTTGTATTTTTTCATTTAAAAAAACCGGGCTGCATGTCCATGTGAAATGTCGGCGACAGCAGATCGGGCCCCATCATGGAGATGGAACCTCTGGCCAGCTTTCAAGCTACTCAAACGTATGGTATGAAGCCATAAATTTTAATGGGGGTTTGACATATTTGGTGGTCTCTGCCTCACACTTAATGAATGTTTGTCCACGTTACAAACTAACCGCACAGCTTGAGACCATTGGCCGGGGGAACCAGGGTGCCGGAGGTCACGGCTGCAGTGGTGCTGGCCGTCGTGGGTGGAGGTAGAGAGGAGCGGCAAGGGGAGCTCACGGCGGAAAGAAGAGGGGCATAACGGATTGGGTCTGAGTGCACTGGGGGGAAGCATATGGGGGCCCAGCACTCTAATAATAGCAAGTACTGAAAGCCAGGAGATCTGAGGTACATTGGCAGAGCTGCGTGAGCACTCAGGAGGGGAACTGCAGGGGCTGCTGCAGGTCAGAACGGAGATGAATTGGCAGAGCAGTGTGGGAAAGCAGGGATGCTACAGCTCAGGATTGAACAGTGTGCCGGGAGGCTGAGCATGGAAACAGGAGGGGGGCTGTGGGTCAGGACTGAGGTGCGCTTGCAGAGCTGTACATAGGCCTAGGACTGGAAAAGCGACGTTCATTCGTGTGTCAGTGCACTATGCCTGCCTAGGTGTCCCTCCAACGCTCACCAGCCTGGCACACGAAGCCCTCACTCAGCGCTGGGCTTCCGTCACTTTCACAACCACCATTTTCAACCGACCTCCCTTCCCCATGCAAGCCAAAAAAAAGAAACAGGTCTGTCTGAGTAGCGGCCCCTGGAATAACTGCCACTGGTATGTGCTTCTAAATGGCTGAAACACAGCACAACCCTGCAGCTGAATTGTTCATGCTGGTTGGTTTTTGGAAACCTGTAGCTGCATCCTTACATTATTAGATCCCAGATGTGCTGGGCTTGTACAATTTTATTTCTTTGGCTGGAATCAGAACCTGGGTTCTCTCATGTCCTTTCATAGCTGGCACTGAGAGGGACAGACAAAAAGAGAAGAAAACCAGAAAAAATAGAAAGAACCCCCAATCCCCCCCCCCCCACACACACACACACCTCGTTGGGAAGCCAAGCCTGCTGGTCTCCCCAAAGTTTAATACAGACAAAGTTTGAGCCGAAAGATGGACATGAAAGTGGAGTTTGGCTCTGTTTTCTCTCCCATTCAAAACATTCAAAAACTATTAACTGTGGTGGGGGTAAAAAAACAGATGGTTTTAATATCATGCTCTTCCAATTGTGTTTTTTTTTTTTCTTTTCTTGAGCACTTTAAGTGACATGGTTACATGTATTTGATTAAAAAGCTGTAATTCAACAAGTACGTTTTCTTGTACTGTACAAAACTGCTTAAAGAAACAGCGTTTATTTACGGCATTCTGTGGACAGACAAGATGATAGGGGAAAAGGGAGGGAGAGGCAGTCGGACAAACTGACAGTCTAGTATCTCTTTTAGAGTTTGGTGAATACTGAAAAAATCTCTCTCATCAATATTAGCTCTAATTTTAAAAATGAAGTTCCTTCAGCCACGTTGGTCTCTGTGAACATTTTCATAGATTCCCAGGCCAGATGGAAGCATTGTGCTCATCTAGTCCGACCTCCTGTATAACACAGGCCGGAGAACTTCCCCAGAATAATTCCTGGTTGAACTAGTTTGTGTGAACAAGTTTTGCAGACACGAATGTTCGCAGAAAACTAGTTCCAAAGTTTGCCATGACAATTCATGGAAACTGAAATTTAAATTCACACGGGCAAGGGTTTGCATGAGAGATGCCTCTGTATCATCCAATTAGGGAACAAAGATGATGCCGTGGGACTTATCTGACCAATCCCAAGTAACCAACGCAGCCCGATTTTCAAATATTCATGTTCAATCCATTGAGTAAAAAATTCAGAAAGCAATCTGAGCAGCAGGTAAATATGAGGGAATCCTAAGCTGCTGGAAGAATATCCAGGCTCAAACAGAAGGAGGCTTATCCAGTGAATGAATTATTTGCTCCACTGTCTAACAAAGACATAGAGAAACAGAAGTGCAAATGCAAGGAGCATCTCACACCTCTGAGTAGGGTGCACAATATGCCCCTGCACTGCCCCATTCCTCCACCATCATCCCATTTGTACCCCAAACTCAAAGTGAATCTCAGGGAGTATGTAAAAGTTCATTATAACCCACCTGCAAACTCAAACCACTGTGCTTTGCATGTCTCTCATGAGTTACTGTCACAGAATTATTTTAGAAGGACCTTCTGCTGGGGGTAGGTAAATAGGGTTGTATAAATTAGGGACCATCACAAACTATTACGTCATACTTGACGTTAGCACCCCAAATGCAACAGGAATGAGTCTCAACCAAATTCCCACATCTGACTCCTCAGCGTGCGCACACACACACACACACACACACACACTTACTTTGGGGACACTGGAACCTGGATGTTTCTCTAAGTGACTAAACCAAGACCCTGGCTTGGCTTTGGGGAGATCTAGATCTAGGTCTAAATTATGCGTGTTGAGTCCTTCTCTAAACAAGAACCATTTATGAGATTCAAATCCATTGCCCCCATTTCTGGAATTTAATTTTCAAGCATCTCTCTGCTCCCTGGAAGCAAAAGCATCAAAACCACCATAGGAGGGTGTTGAATCTGAATGGAACAACCAGGAAGTACCAGAAATCTCCCAGGAAGCTTGGATCTAAGGAGAATGCAGCTCTTTGTTTACAGCAAAGAGATTTGGGTACATTTGGAGAAGCATCTAATTTTGCAGATGCTCCTTACTGGTAATTATTCTTGAATATTAATACAGTGCTATCAGTGACTGCATGTGGCTTTATAAACATCAAAGCATTTATTTAACTTCACAATCCCTCTGTAACCCAGGTCAGTTCTGTCCCCAACTTACGGAAGACTCCAATTTCCAAAAGTGGCCACTAATGTTGCCCAACTGGAGATGACTTTGGCCTGATTTTGAGAAAGTGCAGATGAGCACGCCCATCTCCAGGGGACAGCAACGGGAGCTGCAGCTACTCAGCACGCCTGCAAATCTGCTTCCCCGTGTTTCCAGCTGGACGCCTAAAACCCAAGGCACCTAAAAATCAGTGGCCGCTTTTGAAAAGGTTTCCTAAGTGACTTTCCCAAGGTCACAGAGTGAGGCTGTAGCAGAGCTGGAAGCAGACACCTGGCAACTTGATTCCCTTAATCACAAACACCTCCTATTCAGGGAACAGGTTGAATGGAATCTAGGAATTGGTGGATTTACAGATGTCCAGTTCTGGAGACTTTAATCAAGTCTGACAGCCTTGACTTAATGCTGAAGAGGCCTTTGGTTTGTTTATGCCCTATGATGAGGCACAGCTGCCAGTCTCAGAAGTAAGCCCCCCCAAGGATAAGAATGGCAGGGGATGTGGGTTTTAACGTGCTGGCTAACAGCTGTGTGTGGGGAATTGTGAGATGCCCACTGAACTATGCTTTGTTCCCACTGCAGGCAGTCACTCAGTTTCAAGGGACCCAAACTGGCTTTGGAAGGGGGGAAAAAGATAGGGCAAAAAAAAAAAAAAATCCCTCTATGTGTCTTTATGCAACTGAAAAACTAAATTTGCCCGTGTACATAAAACTCTCCAGGCCGGCTGGAGAGAGGGGAACGGGCCGAGGAAGACAGCTGCAAAGCAGCTAAGCAGACAGGGAATCGCCCAGACTGACAAGACCACAGGAATTGCAGCAGCATCCTCGAGCAGCATCCTCGGTCGCTCTATCCCCGAGCTAAACGGAACATGCCGAGGAAACGAGGCTGGTCCATTACGGCGAGCGGTGGAACCCAGAGCGTACCCAGTGTAGGTGGCAGGACACCAAGGGACTCCTCTCAGTCTGTGCACTCATTGCAAAGTGCAAAATGGAGCCGGTTCGGTGCCGTTAGCACAGCTCCCAGGACACAGGAACAGGCCTTGGAGGCAATTCAGCAGCATCTTCCCAGGGATGATCACTTAGAACAGCATTTCTCAAATGCGGCCTCCGTGGCCGCATGCGGCCACCGGGTGCTTTTCTTGTGGCCAAGGCCTCCTGGGCTGTGATTGGGGGGAGGGGCGGCAAAGCAGCAGCTCCTCCCCTGGGGCTGCCTGCAGGGTTTGGTCCCTACCCGCTTCTGGAGCCACCAATGCTGTAGAAGCAGGCATCAGTGGGAGTTCCCCACCTTCCCAGGGGAGGCTTCAGGCTTCCGCCCGGGGATGGTGGGTGGAAGGCTCTGGCTGTGCGGCGGGGGGCTCTGTCCCCCAGCTGCAGGGTTTTGGGCTCCATCCCTGGACTCACCCCCATTATCACCTCAACCCCCCGCTGCCTCCTCCAGACCCCCATTGCCTCCTCGCCCCCCCCCCCACCTCCTCATGCAGGGCTTAATTTTTCCCCCAGCATGCCAGGGCTGAGTAAATCTGCTATGAAAAGTGATATTAACAAATATACAAATATCACTTTTCACGGTAGCAGACTTACTAACTAGCAATCTAAAAAATATCGAAACATGCAAAGCACCTTGTTTTTGTTTCTATTCTCTTAGGGTCCAGTAAAGAATAGAGACAACTGTACATTATTTTTATTATTGAAGCTGCAAAGGAACCCTACATAAATAAATTACAATAATCTGGAGATGTGTATATGCATATTTATTTGTTTTGCTTAAAGTTAATTAAGTATTTTAGGAAAAATTCTCAGAGCAGCCAACAGCAAGAGTTGGTGGCCGCACTTTGAGGCCACCCAAAAATATGTTGTGAGAACCCCTGACTTAGAAGGATAGTTCTGAGGGGTCTGCCAGTTCAGGGGAGGGGAGGGCACAGCAGAACTGAGGCATCTAGGAGGTGGAGCTGGGTGATAAGGCCACAAAGCGAACTGATAAGGCAGATCTGGGATCTGTTGGAAGAGTTGTCCAAGTCCCCTTGAGCTGGATTAACAGGGATGCTGCGTATCAGGATTGGAGTGCACTGGAAGAGCTTGCATGGCATATGCACACACTGTGCCCAGCTCTGGGTGCCAGTTCTGCCTGGACACCCATTAGCATCAAATGCATCCCCTTCCCTAGCCAAAAAACCCCAGCACACTCAATTGCTCAACTGAGCTAAAATGAAGTCTGTGCAGAGATGACCAGAGCGGTGGGTGACGTAGGGCAGTAAAATCTAGGCAGTGCCATGGTAACTCTAGGTGATTATTTCTCCCACATAAAAGCCACATAGAACAAAAACTGGCCCTGACACAGAACACAGGAGCCAGGAGATTCAAAGTTACAGCCTGCTACCAAAGCAGGAGAGAAATCCTGAGGCGTCCTTTGCTCACACCTCTGTGCATGGGTCTTGGTCGTGGCATATGATAGCTCTGCCCACCACCCTGAACTTTGGAGGATCATTCCAATTTCTCAAGCGAAGTCCCACATCCTACAAGCCCATCACGGTACATGCTGGGAAAATGTTTCAGTGCAATTTTTTTTACTCCTTCTCATAATACAAGAATACAAGAACAAGGGGCCACCAAATGAAATTAATAGGTAGCAGGTTTAAAACAAACACAAGAAAGTATTTTTTCACGCAATGCACTGTCAACCTCTGGAACTCCTTGCCAGAGGGTGTTGTGAAGGCCAATACTATAATGGGGTTCAAAAGGGAGCTAGATAGATTCATGGAAGATAGGTCCATCAGTGGCTATTAGCCAGGATGGGCAGGAATGGTGTCCCTAGCCTCTGTTTGCCAGAAGGTGGGATTGGGTGACAGGACATGGATCACTTGATGATAACCTGTCTGTTCATTCCCTTTGGGGCACCTGGCATTGGCCACTGTCAGAGGACAGGATACTGGGCTTGATGGACCTTTGGTCTGACCCCGTATGGCTGTTCTTATGTTCAATATTGCAACGCCACACATTTGTCCTGATGGGACGAGCTGCAAAAGCTGCAGCCTTGTTCTAAAGCCCATGTGCTGCAGAATCTCTTGGTGCAGTGAGGGACAGAGGTCTAGGTGGGGAGCCAGTTTCATTCTCAATGCTTGGCCTTTGGTTTGTTAGATTTCCCTGCATTTCCACTCCTTGAATGGCACTTCTGTGCGTGGCCCCGGATGTGCTGCCAAAATAAAATTCACCATGGAAAAAACTTTGCATCCCCCACTACAGTTTGGTTCGGAACAAAGATTAAAAAGAAAAATAAATATTTTAAACTAGAACTGAGGCCGCACCAAAGCCCCAGACCCAAGAAGTCCCAAACTCTTGGGAACTTGGGATCTGGATCCAAACTTGGTGATTTACCCCATCTCTTTAAAGGACTGGATGAAAACCTGGATCTAAGCACCCTGAAATCCTAAGAATTTTCACACCACAGCCCAAACTTTGTGCCCATCATTCTATGAACCCTGTCAGAGCAGGTCTTAGGGTCAGCAGCGTGGGAACCCTCTTCCAATTCTCCTACCACAACACATAGAAACCCCTTGAAGAATCCTCTTTCTTTTGTTTTGCTCAGCTCCTCTCGGTTTCCCTCTCTTCCCGCACTCTTTCCAAACACTTGCATTGGTTCCATTGACAACCTTTAGGAATTTCTTGTTATGTTACCAAGAGGCAGGATTTTGTATCCAAGCCGCTTCCTGGCTGCTCGGACTGGTGTCTTTTCCTTGGCTCTGTCCTGCTCAGGGATCACCTGCGGTTCATTTGATTTATGAACGGAGAATTTTTTGAAACGCCGTTTCCTTTTCATTGTTGTTTCAGTTGCTGCTCTCGCTTCCTCCTCACTTTGAATAACTCCTGCCCTGCTGCAAATGATGAGAATCATTGGGAATAAACACTCACACTCCAGCAGGGATTTTTGGCCTGCCGGCTGAGGCGCTGAATAAAGAGACCACCCTGGCCCACCTGCCCCAGCCCCAAAACATTCTGAATCAGCCTGGCTTGACATTCAGGTGAGGAGCCTGATGGGAAGGGGCTGGGAAGAGGGCTGCCTGCACCTGTTGCTTGGTGCGTGGGCCGATCCTGTGCCTGGGGTGTGTGTCATTAGGGGAGCTAGCTCAATACCACACCGCCTGATTCGCCTCAAAGCCCTTTCAAGGCAGAGCACTGAGCTCTCCCCGGCAGCCTGTAAGGACGACCCAGTTCCTAAAAGCATCTCCCAGTTTGCACTGACGTTGCTTCTTCCTTGGGATCAGGAGTGGGTCTCCTGGCCTGTTTTGGGGTTTGTAGGAGCCAGTCACTAATTCCAGATCTAGCTGATGCCCCCTGGATGCAGCGAGGCTGTGCCTGTCCCGGGCAGCCCAACACCACTAGGTAGTCACTGTGCAGGAGACGCACACGCTGCCCTGCATTGCTCGGACAAGATTGCCGCTCAGGTCATTGCTGGAGGGCATTGGGGAGGGGATGGGGGAAGGAGAGGAAAGACAGATACCTGGAGGCCTGGACTCTAGCTAACATACCCCAGTACAGCAGGCCATTTATCCTGAGCTGCTGCAAAAGGTACCACCGGAAGCTGATGTCCTCCGTTTACCCACACACACAGCCCAGACCACGGCAAGGCAAGATTCCCCACCAGGCCGTGTCACCATGTCTCACCCCTAGCCTGAAAGGCTCCCATCTAGCGGGAGGGGCCCAGCTCATTTTTGTACCGGGAACCAGGAAAGGCCGGGAAGCCCGGAACCAGGTGACTGAGCAGGCAGCATGCCCCAAGCTCTGTCTTTGGTCAGGGGCTAGCTCGGAGGTCAGGATGTGTCCCGTCCGTGTCCCCCTCAGCCCCCTGGCTCCATGGCTGCAATAAAAACACAGCAGGTTCTTGGGGCAGATCTGCAGGGGCGATTTCCCTCAATACGGAGGCTCATGGAGAAAATTCAGTCCTGGCAGTTAGCGTTGCCATGGGTTTGTGCTCCTCCTACCACATCAGCTCTGAGTGTGCAGGGGGAGGGGACGACCCCCCAAACAGGTTTTCTCTGTCCATCCCCAGCAGCTGCCTCAGGTCCCGGGGCCTGTCTGTCCAGGAGCGAGTCTGATTTCCTCTCTCTTTGGTGTGGCATCAGGACCCAGGGGATGCCGGGATGAGTTCTCCAATCTCTATTTACTGATGGCAGAAAAGGAAAATGCAGGGGTATGCGATTGCCTCTGCTTTCTTGTGGGACCTGGGGCTCTGTGCTGGAACTCATCTGTTCAAAGGGAGGTGCAGCTCTCTCTTGGATTTTCTGGAGAGAGGAGGTATCTCCAATAGGGCTCTTCCAAATCACCTACTCTTCTTGAGACACGTTCCTAGGGTATCCCCCACCAATTGCCAGGTCCTTCTGGGAGGACTTTAGTCCACTCTCTCCCCCTCCTCCAGGCTGAGTCTGATGGAAGGCTATCAGAACTAGGTTCAAATGCATGGTCTCTGCACCACCGCTGAGAACAGAATGCAGCAGAGAGGGCCCTCTTGCCTGTCTCCAGAGAAACAACCTCTCTTCCTTCTGCCTTCAAGAGAGTGATGTTATAGACTCTCTGGTTCAGATAGGAAACCCCGGAGAGACGATGATTAGATTTATAGCATCCCTCCCCAGGACCACGTCCTATCCTAGCCCTCAATCCTCCACCGCTTGCTCCTCAAAATGTTTCATTCTGCTGGCGAAAGGAAGAGTTGCATAGACCCCTGACTATCCATGGACTGTAGCCTAAGATCCATCAACTATGGATTCTGGCTGGCCTACGTCAGCAACAGCACCATAATTACCTCGCTGTCCTGCTGTAACACAGCCATGGCCACCAAAGGACATCCCAGCATCATTCTGCTGCACACTCATGGTGTCTCAGTAGCTGCAGAGTTGGGCCCAGGATCTTCCTGCTCCGGAAGGGCAAACATCTGCCTCCAGAGCTAAAGGGGAACCTCTGATAGCAGTAGAGGGCATATGGCACACAGTTGAGCAGTTCTGATTCCACACAGTAGAGGGCAGTAGTCTCACATTCACCATGGTCAGTTAATTACAATGCCTTGCGCTCCCTCGGAAGTCAGAGTGGATCTGGCTCTCTCTGTGAAACCT
Source organism: Chelonia mydas (assembly GCF_015237465.2). Classification (NCBI taxonomy): domain Eukaryota; kingdom Metazoa; phylum Chordata; order Testudines; family Cheloniidae; genus Chelonia; species Chelonia mydas. The sequence goes on along the minus strand of NC_051253.2, from coordinate 4,889,254 downwards.
GCGGCGGGCTCTCGCAGGGAAGCACCAGCTCAAGCCAGTCCCCTCAGGTTCAAGGCTGCTTGGCTCCCCAGCTCTCACGAGGGGCGAGCCGCCCCCATTCTCCTCCACGCCCTATTGTCTTCCATCACCCGTCCCCCACCCCCCACTCCTCCTGCTCACTCCCCAAGCGAGGCTCCTCCAGGCCCCCGCTACAGCCACTCCGGGGGCTGGCTAGAAAACAGGAAGCTCTCCCCAGCGTGATGCAGCGGAAATGAGACAAATGAAATGCAGTGGCAGCAAGGAAGCAGGCGGAAGCTGACAGGATATTTGGAACGGCCTGTGAATTCTTGAGCTTATCTCTGTGCAGCAGAGGCCCAGAATTCCTTCAAAAACAGAGCGCAGCTGGAGGGAGGCCCGCGGCAGAGCTGGGATGTAGCAACTCGTGGCGTGTCAGGCCAGGCTTTTCCCTCCAACGAGTCCAGGCCCCGTCGTGGAAGAGGGCTCTTGTTCCGAGGTGGAATCTGAGCTCATGTTTTTGGCGGGACTCGGTGCTACTGTCAAGGCATCAGCTGGGGCTGGGATTTCTGCGGGGGGGGGGGGGTCCTGGAGCAGCAGGTCCTGAGACTAGCATTCGAAGGGAGCATGTCCTCAAGCACAGGGCATGATCCAATGCCCAGTGAAGTCAGTAGAGGTCTTTCCACTGGCTTCAATGGGCACTAAGTCAGGTCCATAGTGAGTTAGGGCGCAAGCCTGGTAAATCCACAAGGGGAAGTGAGTTAGATGGCCCTATGCAAATCCCCATTTGCCAACATCCCTAAATCACCATGCAACCAGGCCTGGTCTGCTCAGAAGGCCCAGACTGGGATGGAGACGCAGGTGCAGAGCTGTGTGACCGTCTTGTGCAGTGCCTGCCGGTGCTCTTCCTGGATCTTGCTAGGACATTCAGTCCATCTCTTTCGGGAGCGCTCCATTTGCTCACACATACCTAACCACCCAGAGCCCTCCAGCCTCTGACTCTATGGGAGTCAGCAGAGAGGAGCTTTCAGGCTAGCAGGGAACTGAACCAGCCCTCAGTTTAATGAAAGAGGGAAGCGGGGCCTAGTGGTTCCTTTTAGATAGTGATGAGACTTGGCACAGAGGAACCTCATCGACCAAGCATGGAAGCTTCTGCAATTGCAAAATGAACCCCAGCGAGCACAAAGGAAATGCCAGCATTTTTATGGCAGAAACATGGCGTGTTCTGTCTGTAGGCTGGGGTCTCCCTGCAGGGCCGATCATGATGGTCCTTCCGGTTATTCTCCTGTATGCTGCATTGCAAGGATAGAGGAGAATGGAAGACTGTCAGTTCACTTTGTTTCCTCCAAGGGGGCTGAGTTGCAACCTCTGGCGGTAGAAGACAAGGCAAAACTTGTATATATTGGAAAGGGAGATGTGTCTCCTTGCTACTGCAAAGGACCAGATCTCCAGCGTGGAAGATCGGAAAAGAAGCATCTAGGAAAGAGCTCTCTTGGGATGAGGCCACTTGCTTCTGCTGTATTATTGCTGAGGAAAGTCCTCAATAACTTTTTCTGTCCCTCTCCCAGAGGGTGGGACAGAGACTGCCTTGTACTAGGCAATGGGAAAGGCAGAGACCCCTATCATATACCATACCCATAATCTCAATCTCAACATGTCATCAGATGAGCTACTCTTTTTGAAGGACTTCAGTTTGATTTATATCTGTCATGAAGTCAGCTTGAGAGACCTCCGCCTCCTTCATTCTCTGACCAGCCCTACCTTTATCTGAACTTTTTTACTCTACTTTCTCCCGTATAGGTCATCTTTGGTTCACGTTCTCAAAGTTCAGCTTCCACTAGATCCCCCGTGGGATCAAACAACAAACAACAACAACAAAGCCAAACAAACAGGAGGAAACCAGAGCCAAAGCTTCCGTCCCGGGTTCCCTTTTCCTTGATGCCACCTGTACATAGGGACAAAACAAATCAAAATCTGTCCCGGACATGCAGACATATAAATATACACAGCACAGAGGCAGACACAGCCCCTCCAGATGCAGAGATTCCCTAAGGAATGTCCCACCGTCCAGGTCCCAGAGCATCACCCCTCTTCCCCCACAGTCTAACTAACCGTAGGTAGCGTGAATAAGCCTCTTTCTCCCTTTATGTTATTGACCTGAGATTTAATTAGAACCCAACTTCCTCTCTGTATGAAAAATCACTTCCTCGAGCAGGTGGCTCTGCGACTGCAGGGATTCTGGGGGGTGGTAAGTTGGGGGAAGAGTTTGTTGTTTATTTTTGTATTTACAAAGCACAGCTTTTTCCTGATCCCGGGCATGGGAAGAGTGACAGGATGTGAACTCCATCCATCTCCTCCGAAATCAGACAATACCCGCGGCACAATAACGATTTACAGTGGAGAATAAAAAATGGCCCCTCCTGAAGTGCCGGTGCAAACACCTGGTGCCCTCACACACATGTCGTTAGTGTCGCAGGCGGAGCCGGACGCGTGCATGTGTTCCCCCACCCCCCGTCATTCCCAGCTGTGTTGTATCCTCTCTCTCACTCACTCTCACACACACACACAGACACACACACACAAAGCAAGGTTGCAGATTTCCTCTGTACAAAACAAACTCCAAGGCAGAGAGAGACAGAGGCATTGTGGGAAGGGAGGGAGGGATTTAAACAGTCTTATTTTATTCTTCTCCATTATCTCCAGTGCCTTCAGGGGTGTCTAAATGTAACCCTTCTGCCTGTCAGAGTTGGCAGCAACAAGGGCCGGGTTCAGTATCTAGGGGTTCCATTCCAATAACACAATGCAAAACCGGCTCGAGCCCCCACCCAGTGACCTGGGACAAATATATACCACCCCCGCTGGGCACCTCCAAGAGGCAATACTTCCCCTCTCCAAGCACATAGTCTAAGTGTAGCAAAAAGCCTTTTAATAACAGAGAGAAACAATGTGGCATTATGTTGGGGTGTCCACGCCAAGCAAACTGGGGCATGTCCTTTCCCTTTGGTTCTTGAGTCCAGCAACCCAAAATCACCCAAAGTCCCAAAAGTCCAATGACCCAAAAGTCTCTGTCCTTGGTCAGGGCAGCCCCAGAGTTCAAAAGTTTATCTGCAGAGTTTTTACCTCCCAACCTGGGTGGAGATTGCAGGGGGGGGGGCTGTGTTAAGGGGCACCTTACGTGGTCCAACACTGATGGCCCCACCTCTCCATGGGGCTCCGCTCCACCAGCCACTCTGCTCTGCCAGCCGCGCCGCTCGCCGTCCCGCAAACTGAACTGCTCCGCCAGCCGCTCCGCTCGCTGTCCTGCAAACGGCTCTGCCAGCCGCTCCGCTCACCATGCTGCAAACGGCTCCCCCACTACTTAACACAACACTCAGTGATTTCAGCTCTTTTGTGATTTCAGCTTGTAGTAGGGGAGCCTCAGGGCTGGTGCACCATTAGCCCAAAGTGAATTCAGCTCAGCGGCCTGTAACTAGACTCCTAATAGAATCAAAATTAGCTCTGATATTCCACAGTGGAGAAAGTGCAATTAGCATGTAAGACCCTCACCGGGGGCCCATGCCACCAGATATTAATACCTGTTCCCAATCTCTCTCCATTCACAGAGTTTTGGAACCCATGTCCCTTGCCTAGCGAGTGCTATTTAGTTGATGGCGAGTCCCTCCATCATAACAAAAGGCCAAGTACAGTTCCACTGTCCTTGATTCCCATAATCAGGGTAATAACAATTTATTCTTCCTGCCTCAATAACAGAGACACTGGGGATCCCACAGCAGTCAAAGTGACCATTTGGGCAGCTATGGCCTCATTCTAGGCGGGGTGGGTGTGCCAATGCAAATGAGATCAGCCCCTGAAGTTCTTTTCCACAACTTGCCACACCTCACCACCAGATGTCAGGGTGGAGCTCATCCTGACTCTGCTTACATCTATGACACAGAGGGTCTCTCCAGCCCCCAGAGTAGCCCAGGTGCAAAGGTGGCTTAAAGTCACCAGAGCTCCCCTCCCACTAGGCTGGGAGTCCAGTGCTGCATTTCTTAGAGGCACGGTGCAGAATCTCAGCCCTGTCTTTTTAATTTGCTCGGGAAACCTGAGGGTGGGTTAATACCTTAGGATGAGCAAATGGGTTTGGATAAAATAAAAAATGACCTAAATCTCTGCCAAATGTGAAGTTCTGAGGTTCAAAGTGCTCTCTCTCTCTCTGTTTCTCTCTCTCTCTCTCACTCACACACACACACACACACACTTTTGTGCCCTTACACAGTCCCCCGGACACACAAAATCCATGCCATCTATGACAACCTGGGTGGACAGCTGAGATGCAGGAAAGACATTCCCAGAGAAGCCAGCTCCTGCCCCATGAGATAAAGGGAATCTCTATCAGCTGTAGCGGACTGGAATTCTCGCGAAAAAACCCAACCTTTGAAGACTTCCAGTCCAAATGAACACGGATCCACTGAAGGAAGGCGCAAAGCTTTAACAGGAAGGGTAATTACTTATTGGCTCATTTTACCAAGGATTATGGTGGAATCTACAACTGCTGGAGTCTCTACATCAAGACTTGTCTTGATTAGATGCTGTAAGACACCTTTCCAAAAGCTATGCTCTAGCTCCACCACAAGGTATTGGGCTCAGTGCAGAAGTCACCAGGTTAAGTTATGGCCTGTGTTATAAAAGGAGGTCAGACTAGATGATCGTAAATGGACCTTCTGGCCTTCAAATCTCTGAAACTGACAAAATGGTGCTTCTGTGGAGCAGCTGTTCTGGGAACTGTTCTTGTTTTGTTCATACTGGGAATGTGGTAAAAGGAGCAGCTGTACTATGAATCGAAAGATAAAGTGAATTCATGCTTTTACATTCTTTTAATTAAATAAATATATGAATTGTAAAGCAGTTTTTTTAAAATAAGCCCTCCCTAACTCACCCGAGTACTGTCTTTTTTTCTCACCGTTCTATTTGCTCAACCTACTCTGTGATCAAGGTTCTGAGTCAAAGCTATAGAACATTATAATGACCAGGCTTGACTTGTAACCCTGCCCTCCACTGTATGGAATCAGAACTGTTCTGCATTGTGCCATAGGCCTTATAGCGTTAGCAGGTATGGAGATTCTCTGTTAGCCCAAGTGGCAAAGTCTTGTGCTTTCAGAGCACTAATGTTTGAGTTCTAACCTTGTTGCTGGTAAAAGCTCTCGTTTGTATGCCACATGGTGATAACAGTTAAGTCCTAACTGACTAGGAATTTGTTACAATATTTTACATTTCTAGAGGGTCTTTCATCCAGAAAGAACTTTACTAGCTATGACTGCTGTGTATAAAAACCAAACCATGCAAAATTCAGCTAGTTTCAGGTTTCATTGCAACCTGAAATCCCAGTGCAGATGAATCAGGAGGTTTTGCTAAGGCACCACTCAAGTAACCCCGGGCCCAATGTGGACAAGCCTGTGATGATTTATGGCTTCACTTCAGCATTAAGCAAAGCTCACACACTGGATTGATATTCTCTTTGAGTTTCCAGGTTTTTTCAACCCCCAAAGCACAACTGAAGGAGTGCAGACCCCACATGCATCCTAACCAAGGAGAATGTTTGCACAGTGCTCTGCATACAACAGCTGCCTGCTTTCACACGGCTCTGCAAACTCTACACAGAGATCACAGCAGAAATGCAGCCACCTCTGGGGTAGAGGGCAGCAGCCACCCCATGCACAGTACTCTGCACAACCATGGTGAGAAGGGAGAGGAAATTTTTGCCAATCCCCCTGCTGTTGTGGAAAGTGAGATCGGAGTCGTTAATGCCCACCCACAGCAGACAGCACCTCCGGAGATACAGATTTCATCCGCGAAGAGAATTGCAACACAGGGATTGGAAACAGGTTTCAGAGGGGTAGCCGTGTTAGTCTGTATCAGCAAAAACAACGAGGAGTCCTTGTGGCACCTTAGAGACTAACACATTTATTTGAGCATAAGCTTCCATGGGCTAAAACCCACTTCATCAGATGCATGGAGTGGAAAATACAGAGGCAGGTATAAATACATAGCACTTACCAAGTGAGGGGGTCAGTGCTCACAAGCCAATTCAATTAAGGTGGAAGTGGGCTATTCTCAACAGTTGACAAGAAGGGGTGAATACCAAGGGAAGGAAAAAAATCACTTTTGTAGTGCTAATGAGGCCAATGTAATCAAGGTGGCCCATTCCCAACAGTTGACAAGAAGGTGTATCAGCAGGGGAAATTAGCTTTTGTAGTGACCCATCCACTCCCAGTCTTTATTCCGGCCTAGAAAGTTTGTCTTTATCCTGTTGGTGTTCCCCGTATTTCAAGAGAACACCTATTGGGCTCAATCCTCCTCCTGCTCAAGTCAGCGGCTAAACTGCCATTGACTTCCATGAGAGCAGGTGCAAGCCTGCTGCGATACGCTGTACATCTCAGGGCGACACGCAAAACTCCCATTGACCTCCCTGGGGTTGCTGGGTGTGATGGAGAGCAGAATTAGGCTGGTCATACCCAGAGGACTTTTACCCGCTCCCATTATTAATTATTATTATTTGTATTACTATAATGCATAGGAAACGTAGTCATGGACTAGACCCTATTTTGCCAAGTACTGTGCAAACAAAGAACAAAAAGGTGGTTCCCCCCCCTCTGTCTTGATCCTTACACTGTATATACTCCTGGGATGAACACGGTCATTCCCTGACATTGCTGTTCCTGCTCCGTCACACACACACTTCTGTGTACAGTTGGTTGTCGTTACAAGAATTTGACGTAAGTAACTTCCATTTGCATTAACAGGAGGAGAGAGAGAGAGAAAGAGGAAAACCCAGCTCAAGGCAATTTTTAATAAGTTCAGCTTTATGAGTTGGGGAATGAGTGGAACACACAAGTGGTAACACAGGATTAATCTCTGCTTTAGCCCTGGGAATTATGTTTTCATTAATCCTAATTTTTCCAGATGTTTCACTCCTTATACCAAGGGCTTCAAAGCGTCTGTGGCTGTGAGTTCCAATGAAGCCATGAGAACATTTTAAGAGAAAGATTCAAAGCTTGAATTGCTTCCTTCCCCCCCCCCCCCCCGGCTGTTTGTGAGTGTGTGTGTGTGTGCGGTCCTGCTGCCTCAACATGTTGTGTTACACAATGTGCTAACAAGATGGAGTGGGGCATTTGGACTGGGTAATGAGAATGTGACGTCTTTATTTCTTTTCCCCCCAGGTTTTACAGGGTTTTGTTGGAGGTTTGGCCACCTGCCCATAATTTGTCAGTATTTTATGACTGTAATAACTCGAGAGACAAGGTTATTTGGGTCTGAAATATCTAGTTGTTTTTAAATATATTTATTCACCATGCTGCCATTGACCACATTACCCATGAAGCATTTAAAAAAAGACAGCAACAGATACTGTTTATGTAGGACCTACAGTGCCAAGGGATTTCACAGGTTTTCGGAGAAGGCTGCGTCCATTCTCCTGGATCTGCCATGAGAGCTGTGCTCACTTTATAACGGCAAACTGGAAAGAGTTTAGAAAACAGCTGCAAGACTGGGTTGAAGTCTGGAAAACCTGCCTTACAATGAGAGACTAAGGAAGCTCAGTCTATTTAGCTTAAATTAAGATGTGGCTGAGCCATACTCTCAGCATGGACCTGCGGGAGAAGATTTCGAACAGCAGAGTCATTAATCTGGAGGGCAAGGCAGCGTAAGAGCCACTGGCTGGAAACTGAAGCTAGACAAATTAGGACTAGAAATAAGATGCAAACTTTGAATGGTGAGGGTCTGTCACCGCTGCAACAACTTACCTGGAGACATGGTGGATTCTCCATCACTTGAAGTCTTCAAATCAAGACTGGGGATGAGATCCTCACTCCCACGCCAGCCTCTTTACAGCACATAAAAGGGATGGAGCAGCATAAAAGACCCTAAAGACTCGGGTGGGAGCAGGCATTGGGGGAGAAAGCTACCAGGCTGCCTTCCCAGAACACCCTTGTACACCCACGCAAAGGGGGCATACTGGGGGGGTGTCTCAAGGGCAGTGTTCTCATGTAGTCAGGTATTTTGAGGGTCTCTATATACTTGTGCTTAAGCATTTGAAATAAAATGTACTTAATAAAAGTACTAATATCCCTCCCCACTGTCTCAGATCCTGGATGCCCCCCCCCCCCCCCAGAACCCACTGTCCTAGCTGGAGCTTCAAGCACCAGGTTCCAGCTCTTAGGGCTTTTCTCTAGTGGACCCGCTGTTGCACTGGCCAGGTGGGTGGCAGCCCCGTGCCCTTCACGTCTGATTCATCACAGGGGTAGCATGGAGACTTGCTCCCCAGCCCAGCGGAGCGGAGGGGTGACTCGGGGGTGGGGGGGAGAGAGACCAGGCAGACACCTACCTCTGAGTGTCCTGCAGTGATGGAGCAAGCCCAGTTGCTGCGTCCGCTGCAGGGTGGGGTAGGAAACGCCTGCCGGCCGCTGGGCATAGATGGGCCAGTGCTATGGGGCTGTGGGGGCCCAAGCAATTGCTTAGCATGCCTGTTGCCTTCCCACCATGGATGGTGCTGAGTTGGTTCCCCAGCCCTTCCATTATAAAGCGACTGCCCACGCAGTTAAAGGAAGATGGGGGAAAATTCACGTCCCTTTTGCCCCAGCTCTCGCTAGATGCCTCCTTCATCTGGCTGGGACACCCCCAGCCTCAGCGGCCTGGGTGCCAAAGAAACACGGCTGCTAACAACACTACAGTCAACAGAGGGGACAAAGCCACTCTCACCCCTTCACACACGACAATAGGGGGTGGAGGAAATGGACACACACTGCACCTTTCCAAGCCCAGGTCTGCAGGGGAGGGACCCCCACTCCTTGCACTGGGAATGGTGTGACTGGAACATTGCTGGTGACTGCTTGTGCTGGAACTTCAGACTTCTTTGGGACTTTAACCCTTTTATAGGTGCAATAAATATTTTTTTTTTTTACTCTTAAAACAGGTGTCTTGGGTTTGATCAGTGGCTCCCCATCCCCTTCCCACCATCATGTTGGGACTTGGCCCCAAGGACTAGGGATCACTTGGATTTTTTTTTTTTGAATGGCTCACACAGGGGGCTCCTCCCCCATTACTGATTGGGTCACACCTCTTGTCTGACACCTGCTGTATGCAGACTGGTTGAGGGCAACTGGCGGCTATGCTGATTGAACTCAGCAGACTGATCTCTTCCTGGTGTTACTGGTGATAGTTTTAACCCTTCGCAGTCAAGCTGCACTCGTCACGCAGCGGGGCACACTAGGTTCTGTACGGCTCTGATTTCTAGAAAGAAAAGGAGTACTTGTGGCACCTTAGAGACTAACCAGTTTATTTGAGCATGAGCTTTCGTGAGCTACAGCTCACTTCATCGGATGCCTCTGAAAACCTCTGATTTCTAGGTGTCTGTGTTGGAACTGATTCACATTGACATTTCGGTATGGAGAGAGACACAGGCGAGACATTGTGTCTACTGGACTGACCACAGGGCAAGGAACCAGGAGCTCCTGAACTCACATCCTGACATGACTGGCAAGCCACCAGTTCACCTTTATGTGTCCCAATTTCCCCACTGGTAAAACTGGGATAATAAAAACCCTCCCTCCCTCCCAGGGGAATTGTTTGGAGCACTTCATAAGGCTGATTTATTATTATTAATTATCACTATTAGACTTCAGTAGGAGCCCTAACGAGGGAGCAGATATCTGCCTGCTGTAGGGTTCTTACACCTTCCTCTGGAACATCTGGTACTTGCTGCTGTCACAAACAGGATACCGGGCTAGGAGGACCTTGGGGCTGCTCCAGGCTGGCAGTTCCTATGCTCCTACTATACTGAGTACATCAGAATAACGTGTGCTGATTGAATAATAGTTCCATGTCAAGGAGTCTTTGGGTCCAAGGGCATGATGCACTTTTGTATTGTAGATATTATGATGGGTTTACAGTGGCTACAGGGGGTGTTGCAGGTGCTGAACGGCCCCTCACCATACCACACTGGCTGACTCTCAAATGTTTTCCATGAGTGGGCCTGATTCACCATTGCCTCGCGCCTTGGGTAGTCACTTAGGCAAAGTGGACGTGTCCTGAGCTGGAACCATTTGACACCTACTTTGCACTAGCATAAGGAACTGCACAAGGCTGTGGCAAATCCGGTGTAGCTGCCAGCAGTCCTCGTCTGGCTGGGGACGTCCCAGGTTTTACAAACCTGTCCCGAGCCAGGTCAGGTTTTCTAAACCTCGAGAAGTCATCAATTCCAATCCCCTGCACTGAGGCAGGACCAGCTAAGCCTGGACCATGCCTGACAGGTGTCTGTCCAACCTGTTCTTAAAAACCTCCGATGATGGAGATTCCACAACCTCCCTAGGTAATTTGTCCCCACGCTTAACTACCCTTATAGCTAGAAAAATTTTCCTTATTTCTAACTTAAATCTGCCTTGCTGCAGATTAAGCTCATGACTTCTTATCCTCCCTTCAGTGGACAGGGAGAACAACTGATCACCATCCTCTTTATTACAGCCCTTACCACATTTGAAGACTGTTAGCAGGTCATTCCCCCGCCTCAGTCATCTTTTCTCAGGACTAACCATGACCAGGTTTTTAGCCTTTCCTCACGGGTCCAGCTTTCTAAACCTTCTGTCATTTTTGTTGCTCTCCTCTGGACTCTCTCCAGTTTGTCCACATCTTTCCTAAGGCATGGCACCCAGAACTGGACACAGGACTCCAGCTGAGGTCTCACCAGTGCAAAGTAGAGTAGGACAATGACCTCCTTTGTTTTACATATGACTCTACATAAGAACGGCGATACTGGGTCAGACCAAAGGTCCATCTAGCGCAGTATCCTGTCCCCTGACAGTGGCCAATGCCAGGGGCTTCAGAGGGAAAGAACAGAACAGGTAATTATCAAGCGATCCATCCTCTGTCGCTCACTCCCAGATTCTGGCAAACAGAGGCTAGGGACACCATCCCTGCCCCTCCTGGCTAATAGCCATTGATGGACCTACCCTCCATAAATGTACCTGGACTCTCCTGTTACCACACCTCAGAATGATATTAGTCCCTTTTCTGCAACCACCTCACATTGCTGACTCATATTTGACCCCTTGAATTTGCCCCTGGCCTAGTATCACACATACCAAATAGAACAATTCTTAGATTATGCTTGGTCTGCCCAGAGACCAGTGAAAGGGTTAAAGTGTGGTACATGGCTAGCCTGGCTAACCCTGGGTTTCCTGTGTCTTACCGCCATCCCTCCTCCTCTGTTCCTTCTGACTGGTTGTTACCCCCTCTTCTGCACCTTGTTTTATTTAGACAATAAACTCTTGGCAAGGACTGTCTCTCATTGTGATTGTGCAGAACCTAGTGCAATGAGGCCTTAGTCATGGCTGGGACCTCAGGATGCTAATCATTATGATGTAAACAGGGTCTGAATGGATTCTCCCCTGACAGCTAGCTGGGAAGGGAGGAGACTTCAGGAGCACACTGTATTTACATGAACCTGCCTACTCTGCTTAAACATCCATCAGTTAGAGCCGTGTGTTGCTCAAAGTGATCCACTTTGGCTGGTGTTGGGTTACAAATCACTTTAGTGCTGAATGCAGGGGGAGTGAGATGCTGTTATCAATATCGTTGTCATTATTATATGAATAAAGGGGAGCAGAACTGTGCTTAACCTGTCCCAAATGAGGAGGTCGGTTTGAGCATTGGCCTGCTAAACCCAGGGTTGTGAGTTCAATCCTTGAGGGGGCCATTTAGGGATCTGGGGCAAAAAAATTTGGGGATTGGTCCTGCTTTGAGCAGGGGGCTGGACTAGATGATCTCCTGAGGTCCCTTCCAACTCTGATATTCTATGAGGTCACGCTTAGCTGAAAGGACCTCGTTAAGCCAGGGGCTCGAATGCCAGTGCCCTGTGAAAATAAGAGGGGTGGGGCCAGATATCCCAGCCAGGAGGTGGGGACTCACCCCAAAAGTCGCCTGTCTGGTTTAACCTGTTCCTCCCCACTGTTCAAAGAAAGAGCTAAATAGGCTTCATTAGGAGCCTCTTTGTTATTTTAAATGCACAATCAGAGCTGAAATCACTAGTGGTGAGACTGTGTTTCTGCCCAGCCTGCTAAGAGCTAAAAGTCACTAGGAGACTGACCTGAGCAATCACAGTAGAGAGGCAGGTGGCAACAGAAGGTGACTGATGAGGGGCCGGCAAGCAGGAGGACGGCAGGAGAGGGTAGCAAGCAAGCAGGCGGCCAGAGTGGCTGCCAAGAGCAACGAGCAAGTGGCCAGTGAAATCAGCGAGCAGGTGGCTGAAAGGAGCAGCCAGCCAGAGCAAGTGCTCAGATGGTGGAGCAAGCAAGGTGCCTTCTTCCCCGGGTTGGAGGGAGAACTCACACAGCTGCACCTCTGAACCCTGGGTCCTCACTAACCAAGGACAACCTCTGTGAGTGGGGTATGGTCAGAGAGCAGAGGGGGGCACAGTAAAGGAACTGTTGGTTGTAGAACTCAAGAACATGAGGCAGAAGGCTCTGTCCCACGCACTCTGGGGTGGGCGTCCTGCTCACAGTTTTATGTTTATGAATCCTACTTGTGGCATTTTCCCTAATTAATGTCAGGTGACTTCTCTCCTTTCATTAAAAGTTTCTTTTCTACACTCAGACTCAGTGCTTGTGAGTGAGGAAGTATTGCCTCTCAGAGGCGCCCAGGAGTTGTATGGAATTTTCCCAGGTTACTGGGTGGGAGCTCAAGTCGGTTTTGTGTTGCATTGTTGAAAAGGAACCCCTAGATATTGAACCTATCCCTGGCTGCTGCTGGCTCCACCTGGCAGAAGGGTTACATAATACAATTACCCTGGGTCCAATTGTACATGTTTCAAGTGTTCAGTCCCCTCACATTGTAATTTTTATTTATTTCTTTATTATCTCTTGGAAATCTTAAAACCCTTGTGTGTGCTTTTATTATTGCAAAATGAGACAAGCCACAATTTATGAGTATTACTTTTTTAAAAGTCTGCTCTCCTAGAGCATTAAAGTGTATCCCTGATTAAATTTTAACTGTAGCAACAAAACCTAAAACATAAGAGTGCCTCAGTGCTCAGCCCAGCACATGAGCCTGGCACAGGTTGGGCTGGTTTCCATTCCGAGTGAATGTGGAGGCAGATGGCGGATGTTGCCCAGAATGGCAACTAACTCACAGGCTGTGTGTCGTCTGCTGGTTTATTGCCTAATCTTCTCCTCCGCACAGAATCTGCTTGGCGCAGCCCAGTGCAGAATGTCCAAAGTGTTTTGCCCCAGTCTCTGCTGCCGATTGCGCGTGTCGCTTGGCCTCTTTCAGTGAGCCCTACAGGTGCTCTTTGACCTATGATGACCACACGGACACCGCCTCTCAGGCTGCAGATGCCAGCCCTGGGTGGTAACCAGCTCTACAGTCTCTTTCCCCTCTTCCAGGACATGCAGGTGATGCAGCTGGAGGGACAGGGCCTTCTTCTGGCTTTAACAAAGCTGGATGGGCTCAATGCCAATCTTACTGGCCAGCTTCTCCACCCAGTGGGCCTTAGTCATGCAGGGGTTTGTGCATGACTACCACCATAGCTAGGTTCACCTCGGCCTTGGCAGAACTAGCCCCTTCCAGCGCCTCCTCCTAGCTTTGTGTGAAATCCCCTTCTATGTAGCCTGCAAATGGATGGTCAAAGCCCATCTGAAGGTCACTTATGCTGGAGAAACCATACCTCTCCCTGTCTTTACTTGCTATTTTGGAGTTGTTGTCTCTGCTGCTCTGTGCCTGCCGGGGATGTGGCAGGAGCACCCCCCAAGAGACCCCCTCTTACCAGTCCAATCTCTTGTCCCTGGTAGGAACCATGTTTCTCTGGATCTTCTGGCTGATCTTTGTGGCAGCCCTTGCCCAGCCAGGGGATGCCTAGCACCAGGCTGGGCTGTACAACTTCATCACCCACAGCGCCAGTGCTCTGATCACATTCACGGCTTCCCGCCTTCTGGAGAAGCAGGACAAGCTGAGCATGTGCCACCCGCCTAATGCTACCTCTGCTGGGGGCATGGCCATTAGGGCGTTGGCCAACATGATGATCACACCAGCTGCTACCCTTCACCCTGGACATCATCTCCTCTTTGGCATGCATCCTGGGTCTCAAGTCTGCGACTCCCTTCTTGACTGGGAAACTCCATCTCCAGCTACAGTGTGGCATTAACAGCCTCCATGACCTGTGTGGTGTCATTGGTACCATGGGCAGGATGGTGGACATCTGGATTGCTTCTGAAGAGATCTATGGCCCCAACTCTACCAGGTCTTCCCTCTGTGTGACTGGCCAGGTGGCAATGTCAGCTTGGATGCATCCTCATTGGGGAAAGAGACTGGGATGGAGCACCTCAGAGCAGGTTCTCTACCAGGCTGAAGGTTTTCGGGCATCCTTTGCGGTGTCCCTCTTTGGAGGGTACCTCTGTGGGCTGGTTCTGAAACTCCCCTTCCTGGTCCCACCATCTGATCACCTCTGTTTTGATGATGCTCTTTATTTTAAGATCCTGCATCCGACTGAGATCTTGGACACTGTTAACCTCCATCAGGAAGTTTACCTTGCCAATGAACGACAAGGTTTAACAGTCCTCTTCTGTTGGGGCTGCAGGCCCGACTTGACCTCCTCTCCAAGCACCAGCTAGATCAAGGCCCTCATCCTCTCCCTGACAGGGAGCTGTGTGTGCATGGCACTTTGAATTATTCAGTGACTGCGGCCTGTACTGGTCCCTGAAGAAGGAGACGCAAGAAGCTTTCACTGTGTCCACTTGGCCTCTGATATCTCCAGGCCTATCTCCCATGGCTGTATCTAAATGATGCTGTGTCCTCGCATTGTGTCTATCTTGTTCCCTTGTTCTGCTTTAGGTGGGAATGACCTAAAGCCACGGAAAGGCAACTTGGCTGTTCAAATCAAAACAGCGTCACATGTGGGCCTGGATTGGATTCTGTCTCATTCTTGACTTTCCAACGGGGAGGCTTTGGGCTGCCAGAATGGGTCCCACATTGCAACGGGGTCTCAACCAAGCCCCTTCCCCAAGCCTTGGGGAAAGCACCCACGCAGCCAGGCCCACCTGCACTGAGCACACATGCAGGCAAGGGGTGGGGAGCAAGGGAACAGAGCCAGGGGTATTAGGGCAGACCTGGGGGACCAGTCTCTACCAGTGCTGCTAACTGCCTCTGCACACCCTCCTTGCTTTTTGTCATCTTGTTATGAACCAGAGGCTCACGTGCTCTTAGGGCTGCCGGCTGCCAGGCGAACAATCTCCCAAATCCCTCAGCCGTGAATTGGTGAGACTCACTTGTCTTCCTCCAAAACACCTCACAGTGTCCCTGCACCATGTTTCCTTTGGATTATGAAGTCTAAGTCCTCTACTTTTCTTGCCTACCAATCCCCCCTCTCTTCTTTATGGGGGAAAGGACCCATCTCCATTGATTCCTAGGGAGGATAATCTACCAGGTTAGTGAGACTAATCTAAGGTTTGGCTCATATATACGCGCAGTGACTCCCCCCTTCAACAGGGGACATTCTGCACCAGCGCATAGACCTCTGCTGCTTGTGCTAAAGGAGCAGCTCCACGAGCTGGCAGCAGTAGCCAACTGTTATCTCTTTGCGGTCTGGCTGCTGGAGGAAGACAGGACCTACACTGCGCAAACGTGTTACAAATATCTCGCCTCTGTCCAGTCTTGCTTTTAAACGTCCGGGGCCATGGATCCTCCAAAGACTTCCCTTGCGGAAGGCTCTCTGCCTAAAAGCTCTTGCTATCCGGAAGCTTTTATTGTGCTGATGGTAAACTCATTTTCTGTCTTTCGACCTGCTGAGTCAAAGTATATTGCCTGGTGAACTCCTGGGTGGGCTGCTGGGGCCTCACCAGAATCTGAATGTGTCAGGGAGGGCTCAGCGGTGGTTAGTTCTCTGACGCAGATACCAAAGAGGGGTCTAGGGACTTTTTTATAGGGGCACAGGCCTGCACCCCTATGGCCATGTCTCCCAAAGTATAACCAGCTGCAGCCCCTCCTCAGCACAGAGCAAGTTTCCTGCTTTATTCTGCTGGGGCTGCCGAGCAGCAGTTCAGAGTCTGGCCCAAGACAGAAAGAGGATGCTGACTGCTGGGCACAAAGCAAACACTTGGCCCCAGAGAGAGCTGTAAACAGGACAGTACAAGGGGGCGTGCAGAGGGGATTGCCCCATCGCTGCAAGGGGAATCCCATACCCATTACCTGCCCATGACTGTGAAAATTTAGGGGAGAGGAGACAAAAATGTCAGAAAAAAGACACCACTGCAGCAGAGTTCAGTGTAAACTGCAACCCGTCCTTGCAGCAGGAGGGCTGGCAAAGCAGCACAAACCTCACTGCTTCTCTGCGGCTTCCTGGTCGCTCCCGGACTGCTCCTCCCGCCATGGCGCACTTCGGTGTGTGTGTGTTGTCTTTGAGTCTTCCCCAGAAGCGCTGGCTCCTGTTTGAGGCTCCACTCGGGCAAGACACCCTGTGCATTGCCCGGACAGGAGCCCAGGAAGGGGTGGGCTTGGAGAGCCCAGTGAGGTTCTTAACTGGTTCTTAATCTGGACTGGACTGGAGGGAAGGGAGCGGCTGCCCATTGAAAGGCAGAGCAGTGGCTCCATGAGTGGCCAACATCCCCCCCAAAGGCTTCTGGGATTCAGGGAGCAGCCCCTCCCCCTGCCCGCCCCCCTGTACACCCCTTTCTGCAAAGGGCATATGAGTCATGACCCCATGTGGTGACACTAGTCCCCTCTGATCCTGCTGCTGTTGCAGACACAATGCCACGGAGGGTGTTCTGTTCGCAAGGTTGCCCCAAACCACCCCTCCTCCCCCTCGCCCTTGCTTGAGGAGTCTGGAGTCTCTGCATGGCTGGAGGTCCAGAACACAGGGCATCCAGCTGCCAGCCTGGAGCCAGCAGACCCCACTTGATGGATTGCACTGTGAGCATCTCCCCTCCTCCTGGCGCAGCGCCATGGAGAGGAAGCACCCAGAGCAAGGCTTGGGAGTTGGTCCTGAAATAATCAGAAACAGGCCCAAGTGCCATGGGGTTTTTTTGTTAATTGTTAGAATAAAAGAGTGTTAAACTCACCCAAAGGGATTCTCCCTCCGGATCCTCTTCCCCGAGAGCAATGGGCCCGTCCAAGTGGAGGCCACAGGGTGGGGTGACTGACCCATGGGGGCTGGGAGAGGTATAACTCAGAGCCGTGTGGGCTCCCTCTTTCCCGTGTCCCATCAACTCCACATGAGGCCCCGTGGCTCAGGCCTTTGTCTGAACGTTCCAACAGAACCAGTTTAATCTAGATCCGGTTTGAAATCAATTCGCTTCAACCCAGTGTGGACACCCGTATGTCTGTGCAAGCAGCTTATTGTAGTTTAGCTTGATCTTCTCCTAAGGTCACATCAACACTCAAACTGGCAAAATCAATGCAAACTCCTGTGTGTTTGAAACTGTTTACATGGGTTTCACTTGGCCCCAAGATAAACTGCTCCAAGCCAGGTTCAATCGAATTAAGTGTCTACACACAACATTACATTGGGTTCACCTCATCAGTTTCAGCTCACACCTTTAGTTAAAACAGTGTCACTTTGGGTGTAGCCTAGGCCTCACTGACTCAGGGTCACAATTTCAAAAGTGCCCTAGGCCGATCGTCAAAGGTATTTAGGCTCCTAACTCCCATTGAAAGATCTGGGTCTGAGTGATTTAGGAGCCTCAGTCCCATTCGCTTGCAAAGAGACTTAAGAACCTAAGTCACTTTTGAAAATTTGACCCTCCAGAGTAGAGGTGACATATTGGCGGGGGGGGGATCATGTGCCCCGTCCCTCCCCAATTTGCTGTTTGGCTTGTACAGAGCATGGTCACATAGACTGAGCATCCCCAATCTCACACACACACACACACACACACACACACACACACACACACACACACACACACACAAAGTCATCTCTGCTCCAGAGAACTCAGTGTATGCCAGGGTTGGAGGGAGTTCAGCACCCTCGTGGCCCTTTGATGACTAGAACCGGGCAACATTTTACGACTGAAACATTTTTCGGTGAGAAATGCAGCTTCGGCTGCACCAAAACATTCCCGTCAATTTCTCCAAAGTGTTTTGGTCAGAGGAAAAAAAATCAGAAGGTTTCGTTTCGATCGTTTCAAAACAAAAATGCTTCAATTCTTCTATTCGAAACGCCCTTTGGGTTTGGAACGTCTGTTCGTTTTATTTTTTTTTAATTAAAAATGTAAAAAAACCTTCAGGATCTAAATGAAACGCTCTGTTCAGCCTGCGGTGATTTTTCCCTCCCCAACTTTTTCAGGGACCAAAAATTTTGAAACCCTTTATTTTCGATTCCCCCGGAACTATTTGGTTGTTGTTCTTTTAACTGTCAGCTCAGCTCTATTTACGACACCCATTTTCATCCGTCATTCAGGAACGCTGTGCAGCTCTGGAGACCCAGCCACCCAGAGAGTGACAGGAGCTCAGGTGTTGGAGAAATTGTTATCCAGCAAATCATGTACCCACAGGCTCCTCTCCCGGTCTGGTGCCTGCCTCCAGGTGAGCAGGTGTCCTGGGACCAGCCCACGGAGAATTCGGTGGGGCTGGAGAGATGGGGGTTGGAACTGCAGAGATATTGGCATCACTTGATTTCTGTAGCAGCTGCTCAGGCTGGAATCCCCTCTCTGGTGTGGTTGGGAAGGGCTGGTCCCTTGAAAGGAGCATCCCCCGCTGAGGACATCCTGCTAATGGAGTCCCAGAGCAGGCACGCCGGGGAGGCCCCCACGCTTTGTGGCACTCAATCTGCTTGGCAGATGGCAGGAATATTTGTTGTCATGCAGGAGCCTGGAAACCCAGCAGCAGGACCAGAGAAAGGGGGAGGTTCTCCCCCACCCAGAGAGCCTCTTTATTATTAGTTAGCCTGAGGTTTTCAGTGTGTTCCTTGCTCATGGGCTCAGAGCGCTGCCTAAAGCCTGGCATGGAGCTAACAGACAGCATGAGTGTCTCCAGGCAGCTCCGCTCAGGCACCTCCCACCCGAGCTGCAGCCCGCACCAGAGACAGCCAGACGCCCTGACGGGCGAGGCACCGCCATGCAGGCCTACGGGATCCCTGCTACTCTAGTCCTGCACGGAGCTGTGAAGAGCACATCTCGGCGGGGCGGGGATTGTGGGGATGGACAAATGTCCTCCAGGGTTTGTGACCTGGCCCCTCGCATCGTGGATTTCCACAGCTGCATTGGATGGGGACAGTCTGCGTGTCTTCCCATTGTTTTCCACACCTGGGGGCTCCTGCCCGCAGAGGAATTCCTCTCCTCCAGTCGGAGCCAGGGAGGGCCTGCAGATGGGCGCGTCGCAGGGCTCTCCAAAAACAACTGCTCTCCAAAGGATCGAGCCGTAAAATATTAACCAGAGCCCCTAGCGTTTATCACACTGTAAATCTGGGCTTTCAACAGCTTTATGACGCTGTGCAGAGACAGGGAGAGAACAACACACTGTTCCCATTGTCATACACAGACTTAACATGCCAGGCCAATTCCCTTCTCCCTCAGTGTCCCTCGCTCAAGCTGGTCTGGGGTAGGGGAGGAGGGGGGTGCAGGAGCCCACCTTCCAGGTCTGGAACTCCCACAGGTGCTCTGGAACTGCAGGTACGAGTGCCAGGGTCAAGTCAACCAGCCTTCCTTTGGAGGCCGACAAAAGGAGCATTGTTGTGGTTTACTCCCGGAAGGTCTTTTGAGTGAGACCTTTGAAACCAAGAGTCTGCCCCATAAGTAAATGCGCCTCCAAGGGCGTTTGCACTCAGCCAAACCTTCACCCCAGAGGCAGCTGCATTTTGGTGGGGCAGAGTCCCTGGCAATTGTGAAGCCCTTGGGGTGAACAGCACTGTAGAAATGTGAAAGATGTTATTAAATCGCATCCTTGGAGGAGGAAATGCTGCAGCGCCAATCCGAGGGGTCCCTAGCGTGTCACCGGACATGGGCAGATACAGGATCAGCTGGTCTGGACGCCATCAGAACCCAGACCCAAACCGCACGTCTTTGGCCATTAGAAACAGTTGTCTTAACTGCAGCTGTCCCTCTCCCTCCCCAGCTCCAACATCCTCATGCTCTCCAGCTCCAGGAGCCCATGAGCTGCCCTGGGATGTTCTCGTGGTGTTTTTGAGTCTCCAGGAATGGGTCCATAACAGGATGGCCAGGTTTGTGCTCTTCCAGGCCTGATCCCAGTCTAAGAGTTTTGGGGAATAGCAAAATAGCCAATAGCATCTTGGCTCTAACCCTTTGGCAGTTCATCCATCAAAGGGGCTGGGCTAGCGTCCCAGGGCTCTCCAGAAGGAACAGATCACTGGACTTCTCCATACTGGGGCATCTCACCCCAGAGCTCCCACGCAATCTAGCCAGGCCTGTATTTAGCAACATGGAAAGGGCAGAGGGAGGGGGCGGCCCCCTTGAAATCGGTTTCCAATCCCCTTGGGAGCTGTGACTTCCCAGGCTGATGCCACGACCTACCCAACCACTCCCTGCACTACCCCAGTTAGGAGACAGGCTCTGGGCTAAATCCTCTGGAGCATCCGCAGGGAGTAGCTACCCCACACTGGTCCCACCCCACTGTTGCTGCTTCCCCGGCGCAGCTGAAGGACGGCCTAATGAGTGATAATTACACAACAAGAGCCCCAGCGAAGGAAGTTCGGATTCGGATGTTATCGAGTGCGTGTAGCATATCTGTGACGGCCGTTAAATGGACCTCTGCAGCACACACGCATCCCATCACGCTCACACAGACACGTGATGGCCGCACACATGTGCTCTTCCACATGCATCGAATATAAAAGACACGGTGGCCCGGGCATGGGCATGGACCCAAACAGGCACTGCTGCTCACGCCTGCCTGCACACAGACATATAGAAAAGCACACTCAGGGCAAACCCAGACACATACCCCCCCCCACACACACATTTGCTTTTCAAATTCAGCAGCCAGCAGGCAGAGACTGCGCAATCCTACAAAGCGCCAATGCCCCAGAGCTGGGCACCCTGCTGGGTGCCAGCCAACCGCCTGGCACTGTCAGGGGGAGCGGCGACGGGCTACAAGGAGCCATCCAGGGGGCTGGGATCGGGGCCACTTGCCAGGAGCCCCAGCCGCCGGGCAGGGAGCGTGCGCCCTCAAGGAAATGTGCTCACTCCCGCACTTGGCCTTGCCTCCCTTCTATTTTTATTTTACTTTTCAGGCCCGTTTCCTTTTTCCGGCTGTTTTGCTGCAATTCCACCATCGCTCCAACCTCCCTTTTCCCCTCCCTCCCTTTCGCATTTTCCTTCCTTTCCATTCACTCATCCCTCCCTGATGGTCCATAACGTTCTGCCTGCCCGGTGCTGGTTCTGACCGCCCCCCCCCGGGCTTGCTTCAGTCTCCACCAAGCCCCACGCACCCTGCTCCCAGCCGGCAGGGGATGGCGGAGCTGCAGTCACATGGAGCAGCGAGAGGAACGGACAGGAGAGGGGCAGGGGCTTGGTGTTTATTAGCTGTTCTTTCTTGCAATCACTGTAAAGCCCTCGTCACTGGTGGTGCCATGGTCTCGGGCAGCCGCTGGAAGGACACCTCCTCCCCTGTCCCCGGGGCCAGTGCGTTCCACATCTCGCTTCCCACGTCCGTGTAACTGCCCTGGCCTCTGTCACGTTTCCCCTTGATAACTCAGCCTTTTGCTGTCAGCATAAGCTGCCTGCCAGCTCTGGCTGCTGCTGCTCCCACCCCGTTCTGCGGCTATCCTAGGTCTCTGAGGCAGGGCCTGAGCCATGACGTCCGGACGTGGATCCAAGCGGCACCCACACGCCGGAGTGCCTGGATCCGAGTTCAGGCCCGTCTAGGCAATGCAAGGCCTTGGCTGCAGTTTCCAGGACAAGCAGCAGCCTGGGAGTTTCACGGCCGCTCCACGTTATGCGCCGTGGGCCAAGAGAACGGCACAATCTGCCCAGGCTTTGCCCTGCTTTCTCTGGGACCATGCTGCCAGTTCGGGGGGGACTTGGCTCCATGGCTCCGGTGAAGAACCGAGCGAGTGGTTCAGACAACGCAAGTCACAGCCCGTCCTGTCGTATGGAGCCACCAGGCCCGTTACGCTGGGAGCTGGCAGACGGAGGCCCCCGGCCACGTCTGGATCCCCGTAGAAGGTGGAGAGCTATGGTCCAGAGCCCGAATGCCTTTCAGAGACTGGGGGGATTTGTGTGATGGGAACATGCTGCTGTCCCCCGTACGTACAACCCCAAGCAAACACGCCCCTCTGCCAGGCCCTCGGCGACTGATCTGCCCCCACAGCCCAAACGACAGACACTCAACCCAAGGGCCAGCCGGTCCCACCAGCCCCAGCAGCGTCTCAGTCGTGGCCCTGCCTGCAAACGCAGCTAGCTGCAGCAATGCACGGGGCAGCACCGGCTAACGCTGCGAAGCACCTTGCCTAAAATAGCTCCCTCAGGGCAGCCTTGAGCCAGTCACTGGGCTGCTATGCAACCCCTTGGCTTTTCCGCAGGCTCTGCACCAGAGAAGGGGACAGCGCGTGGCACCAGCGGGACGCCCGGGGCACACTAAGCAGCACCCGCCATCCCACCCTCAGCCTGCCGCTGCTGGGAACAAACAGGGAAAATGTTCGCTCCGCGGGACCTGCATGAATTATGCTTCCCCTGGTGCATTGGAAAGGCTGATGGCTGAGCCTGGGGGCAATTGAGGAACCCCTGCCCCGATATTGTTATAAAACCTGGATGTAAATTGGCAAAATCTTTGCTATTTTAGGACTCTCAGGGGGATGGTTGCTAGGGGGCGGGATAGCTGGTCTCTCTCCCCCTCTCCCCTCTCCATTTAACAATTAAAACGCTCTTTGTATCTGACCTTTTGTTTAGGAAAAAAAGCCCAAACCCAAACAATGTTTTCAATGCAAAGCCCCCTGCAGAGCTGATAGAATGTGGATCAGCAAAACAAGCCCGTGTTTGTTCTCTGCACCAGCTACTGGCTCTCGGGAGCCAAGCAGCAAACTCTGCCCACCCTGGCCACCTCCCAGCCGACTTTGCTGGGCAGACGGGGTAAACGCTGCTCCCCGCTGACTTGCCAGGCCTGCCTGGGGCATGGACAGGAGGGGGCTCTGGGAGTTACGGGCTCCCTGTATAGGATTCACACACCCCTGGGCATAAACTCCACCCCAGCTCCAGGGCCCATGTGAGTCTGACATCCTTGTATAGGCTGCAGCTGCCACCAGGAGGGAACCCCAGACTGTGAGGAAAGGAGACGGACCCAGCCACTATAGACTGGGACAGGGGAAGCGCAGGCAGAAGGGGCATAGTACAGGGGCGGGGCTGGAGACAGAGGGTCAGGTGTCAAGAGGGAGCGAGTTTGGTGAGACACCTGGCACTCAGGACGGCAAACCCTTCGCCAGGCTGCTGCTGGCCAACAATGGCCTCTCTGCCCGTAAAGATCTCTTTCCTCCAACTCTGCCGCAGCACTTCCTGCTAATGACACTGGGCCAGGGTGGGGAAGGGGCCTGGTCTTCTGATTTTCCTTAAAGCCCCAGCTCCTGGAGGCAGGTGATTGTGGGCAACGCTCAGCTCTCTCTCACTTTTTTTTTTTCCAGTTTCTAGCCATTGCCTACAAACATGAGCCAAGGGAGTCCTAAAGGCTGAGGAACCAGAAGGCAAAGCAAAAGGAGGCCCCGTTTTTTTAGAGCTCATGATTTTTAAGCCTTTCTGGAGCTGGGCTCAGGCTTTCGGAAGGCTCCCCTTGGCAATGCCCCTCCGATTGATGCAGGGACACTTCCTCTCCGGTTACAACGGCGTGGCAGCCTGTAGCCAACAAAACAAGGAAGCGCTAGGTCTTGCTGGGGACCGAGCCCCCAGCAGCAAGGGCACGACAGGCCCACGAGGACCCTCCATCCCCATCTCTGGTGAAATCGCACTGACTTCACTCTGAGCGAGCGAGCAGACGATTTCCCCCAACCATAAGGAGGCTGGGGGTGGCAGGCTGGGATCCTCCCCGGGAATCTGAGTTCCACCCTCCAGCAATTCTTTGGGCAGCCCCACACAGTGGCCGCCAGCCACGCTGCGTGGCATAGTTAACGTGGCTCAAACCCCAAGGTCCTGGCCGCTTGGCTGCACAGTCTTTCTCTAGCACAGCCTTGCACAGCCCTCTCCTGCCATCTAGCGTTGTGCAAACGCCAGGAGACCAGGGCCAGGTTCTGTGCTCCACCCCGTGTTGTCTTACGTTGGCTCTCAGGCTGAGATTGTCCAAGGGCCTTGGCCGGGCTTGGTTCTCAAGCCCTAGCGCTCTTTTGATGGGCGGGCGTCCTGCAGAGGCTGCGGATGGACCACGGCCGTCCCCCGGCCGACGCAGAGCCAGACAGGCCGTGGCTCTGGATGCCAATCTCCCGCCTTGCTCCACGCGCAGGCCTGGCCCCAGTGCAACGGCTGCACAAAGCCCCCAGCGGCGAGCGGGCCTGGGAAGGAGAGTGACGAGCTGGATTAAGAGAAGCCAGTTCTGCCCTGTCCTGCCCCCATGCTAGCTCACCAGCCTCAGTGGCGCTGACCAGGTTCAGCTGGGGGCAGCGTTTGGCCCCCGGTGCTGGGACCTGGACTCGGGTCTTGGGAGGAGCAGTCCTTTCGCAGAGGGGCTGCGACCACTTTGCAAACAGTCAGTTTGGCTCAGCCCAGCAGGAAGGGGAAGCTCTCTGGGGCATGGGCCAGGTCTTTCTGGGCTTGTACGGCACCCAGCACACTTGGGATCCTGAGCAGGGCCTCTGGGCACTCCCTGACCCTGAGTATTAAATAAAGAGAGATTAGCCCCATTTCACAGCTCGGAAAACCCAGGCAGGGCGTGAGGCAGGAATTTGCCCAGGGTTACAAAGAGGGCCAGCGGCAGAGTTGTGGGGAGATGCCTTCCCACCCGGTCCTCTGCTTTAACCACTAGCCCATGCTCTCCCCCCTTGGCGGGGGCAGGGAAAGTGCATTGCTCTACAAGGGAGATCGCTGTCTCTTGGACAGGAGGGGTCCTAAGGAGGAGCCCCCCCAAGAGTTTTTTTGGGTACTAACCTTAGCCACTGAGGCAGCCTGCGGCGTCAGGACGGGGAGGGACGTGGGGCTGCCAGGGCACCGCACAGCGAGCAGGGGGCAGGAGTGCAGAGACAGAGCGGGGGGTGGGAAAGCCAAGGAACATGTGAGGGTAAAGGGACGGGGCAGGGGCTGATGGAAATGGCTGTGAACTGAGCTCCTCTCCAGCCTGCCCCGTTCACCAGCTCCCTGCTGAAGCCGCTCGGTGCACTGACCGCGGGGCCCTCAGGATCGGGCCCAGAGGGGCTGGCTGGAGCCACTGCCATCCTTTTATCACACATCCCCCGGGTGCATTGGTGGAGGCTGGGGGCAGGAGAGGGCAGAGGCCAAGCCTGCCATGCCCATTAACCCTCTAGCAGCAGCGCCAGCCGCCCCGCTCCGGGCGGGTTTACACAGGGGCCGGTGAGGAAGGGGGTTTTACTGCATCAGTGATGAGCAGCCCCAAGCCAGGCGTTCCCACCGCGGGGGCCCTTGGCTGCTCGCGGCTGTCACTCCGGTGTCGAGAGAATAGTCACAGCCCTTGCCTGAGCCTGCCTCCCTCACTCGGGCAGCGTGGCGTCCCGGAACAAGGGAGGCTGGCTCTGTTCCAAACAGATGGGCGGCTGCAAGCTGGCAATGGACCATCCAGCCCTAGGTGCCGCTTCTCTGACCTGCCACCTCCCCAGGAACGACACATGGGGCTCCCTGTTTATTCACCCTGTCCGGTTCCTAACAGGCTGGCTCAGGGTACAAGCCATCCTTGCTAGAAGAAAACCAGCAGAATCATTTGCATGTGTGCAGTGCCCTCGAAGGCAGTTGGGGAGAGGTTCACTTAAAACTGATCAAGGGATTTTTTTCACCCTGTGTATAACCGGACCCCCCTGCCACAAGATAGCACTGAGGTCAGATGATAGCAGGGTTCAGATCAGGACTGGGCATTGATAGGGAAAGGACAGTAGGACTAAAAGCCACCCAGGGTTTTGAAAGGGATCTAAACCTTCATACTTTAGTGCATGAGCCAGCCTCTAACTAACTGAGGTCAGGAGGAAACTTGCTCCATGGGCAGGTTTTCCCATTCCTGCAAGCTGCAGTGTTCTTTGCACCTTGCTCGGAAGCATCTGGTTCTGGCCAGAGTCAGAGACAGGATACCAGCCTAGATTGTCCCCTGGTCCAAGTTTGTATGACAAGTCCTGCGATTAGTATCATACCTGCTTTACAGCAAGAGAAACTGAGATTAATAGGCTGGGTGACTCGCCCAAGGCCAGCCAGATGCAGAGTCAGGAACAGAACCCAGCAGAATGATGCCTCCCAGCCCTCTGTTCTAACCACTAGGCCAGACTGCCACAGTTACTCTAGGAACTCCAGCGTCAGCAGCAGTTGAGGTTGTGTCAGCAGGGACAGGTGCGGGAGCTGTGAGAGGTGTGGGATGCGGCTTGCTCTCCTGTAGCCATGGTGGCTCTGGAGTGGGGGGCTCATAGGCCTGGGGGGCGCACAGATAGCACATGCCACTTCTCTGAATGCTGTCTCGCTCACCTCTCCCTCATCATCCAGGAGTTCAAACAAGCACCGGGAGTCAGGAGATCTGGCCTCTCCTTCCTGGGTCTGCTACCAACTCTGCGAGCGACCTTGGGCACGTCACTTAGGGGACGTCTACCCTGCAAAAAACACCCTGCATCAGCTAGTCTCTAAGCCCGCAGGCTGGGGCTCACAGTATGGTGCTCAGCATAGCGGCGTAGATGTTCCCACTGGGGCTCTGAAACCTGGGGAGTGGGGGGCTTTCAGAGCCCGAGCCCCACCCAAGCGGGAACGCCTGCACGGCTCCATTTAGTGCCTTAGCGTCAGCCTGCGTCTGCAGGCTCGGGCTGCGAAACCTGCGGCGGCAGGCTTTTGTTGGGTGTTTTTTGCAGCGTAAACATAAGCTGGTCTCAGTCCCCCATCTGCACTCCAGGGATAATAGCACTTCTCTGCTCCCAGGGGTGTTGCGAGGGTAAACTCCCTTAGGCCTGTGGGTGAAGCAGAGCCAAAGATGTACCCAGACAGGTGGTTGCAAAGGGTTACGGTTGCAGCAGAGGGACCGTACCTGCAAGACAGCGCCACAGAACACCTGGGAGTTGCACAGGGTGCTCCGATGAGTCTGCACCACCTCCGTCAGCCAGCAGGGGGGATTCTAGTTTCGTGATAAAATCTGGTCCCCAGACTGAAGAGCCATTGACTGTATTTTTGCAGCGAGGAAGGGAAAGGATGGTAGTAAGACGTGACCGCAGCTCGGGTAGGCCAGATCTGCACTAGCTTTAATTCAACTGGCATGGCTGAAACCAGCAGCCAAGGCACAGAGGCCCGGACTTCCACTCCAGCTGTACAAACTCTAGAAGAGAGGGGGGAAATCTGTGTTTTCTAGATAAAATATCCAGAATCGGTAAGGGAAGAAGTTTTATTTTCAAGCTTCTGAGAAGCTGCAAACAATGGGGCATTCACACCGAAGAACTGAAAGAAGGCAGAATGTGTTGGTAAGAGAAAATTTGTTATTCATGAAACAAACTATCCAATCCCCCACCACCTGGGTTTTTTTTTAATTATCACCATTATGGCATTTCAACATTGGATACACTGGGGATTTATGCATTTCATGGATTTGAAGGATTTTTGCAGAGGTTTTTGTTTTGGTGCATGGAAAACGCGTTCCTTTCCAACGCTGCTCCTTCGGGCAGGCTCATGTTGAAATGTCAGGCAGCCAGTAAGTAAAAGGATGTTTCTTTACGATCTCTACTCACCGTCTGTGACGGTCACTTGTCCGCACGAGGCTGGCTGAGTGCTTCTCGAAGAGCTGCAGGTGCTCAGTGAATCTCAGAGCAGCTCCTCCTGAACTCAGACTCGCCACTGACAGCAATGGAGTGGCACTCCCTAACTCCAGCAAAGAATTTGGCCCTTGGTGTTGCGTTTCTAACCAAGTAGATATCTTGGCCAACAGCCACCTGTATATGTAGGGGCTTGGTTGCCACCAGTAAGGATGCAGAGTACAACAATGGCATTGTCCCATGAAGAGCAGAGAGAAGGAGATTCATAGATTCCAAGGCCAAAAGGAACTACTGTGATCAAACACTTTTCACTCCACCTGCCACGGCCACAGGGGGATTTGAACCGCCGCCCTCTAGCATTGCAAGCAGGAGCCAAGTCCCAATGCCACCTCATATAGATATAAGACTGCTCTCAGCAGCCACTGGCTAGGGTGTCCCTGAATGTCCTACTGCATGGCTCAGCATGAATCCACAGCAAGTCGTGCCCTCTGGTGAAGCAAATGGGAGCAGCATTGCCTCCAGGGCTGGAGCCCTACCAGCAACAACTGGTTTTCTATAATGGATGAAAGGGTGAGGTCTGGTGCCTCTCCTCTAGAAGCAGGGGATTTGTTTTGCTGGCAGGAAGAGGACAGTAGTTACAACAACATAAATGATGAGCAACTAAAGGCTGGTTTTACATCTCGGCAGCACAGCCTTCCCCTTAGCACCACGAGGCAACATCCGTTCAGCCCTGACCCGGAGGGAAGAGCACACTTACTGAGTCACCAACCCCACCTCCGACAGCCCTTTGGCTTTCCCTTGCCCTCTTGCAAGTGTCCATCACAAAGAATGACGGGAAGAGAAACCCGGCCCCGAGAGGAGATACAAGTGGTTCTCAATTGCCTATTCTTCCTGGTTTTTCCAGGAGATGGTAGCAGCTGTAGAAAGTCCATTTCATTCTCCGACCAGCCTGTTGAGCTCAGGTTGAAAGAACGAGGGAGAGAGAGCTAGTTCAAACCCATGGAATATCAGGGGATCTAAGATTTCCTAGACTACTTGCCACTATGGCTACCATGCCCAGCCTTTCCTGAAGCACTGGCCCTTCGGGAGCTAGATGGCTTTCTTTCCAGCACCTGCTGGGATAGGAAGCCAATATTGCATGTCAATGAACAGTCCTGGGAAAGCAGCAGACACGATCAGGTGGTGCAGTTGTAACCCACACACCTCCTGGGTGTGGTGTTCTGTCCCATCTAGTGGTACCAAGACCACTTAAAGAAAGAGATAAAATGAGTCTGCTCCACAGCCTTAGCTAATAGCCAGGGGGCTTTTAGCTCATGCAGTAGAGGCTCATGGACTAAGCTCCAGAGGGGTGCCAGCTTCAATCCCACCAATCAGGGTCTGTCAGCGTTACACAGTGCTAGAGATTTCCTAGCAGACAAGAAGCATTTTCATGATCCAGGAGCCTCTTCTTACCCTATTACCCTCTTCTTTCACTGCCCTGTCCTTCCAAATTCCTAACGTACAGACCCGTCGGAGCCGAGACCTCCACTGTGGAAATGTCCCACAAAGTGTTATTCAGAACAAAGGAGCAAATTCTGTCGAGGCCACTCAGTTGATTTCAGGACTGTATCTGACCCTTAGTATTTGCTACCTGGAAGAGTAGTAGAGCGGGCCACGAACACAAGAGAAGTCCCTCTCCAATTCCCACAGAGATGGATGGGATGCAATGGAAAGCAAGCCCCAGCACTGCCTGCTTCACCCAACAGCAGAACCAAGAAATCAGAAGGCAAGGAGTTTCCATGAAATCAGTGTTGCTTACTGGCTAGTATGGAGGTGGTGGTACAACCCCAGGTGCTCAGCACCCATGGGGAGAGCACCATACATGGCTTCCTACTGACCCTATGTGTCCCAGTCCTTTGAG
The DNA here is from genome assembly GCF_015237465.2 of Chelonia mydas. Taxonomy (NCBI): domain Eukaryota; kingdom Metazoa; phylum Chordata; order Testudines; family Cheloniidae; genus Chelonia; species Chelonia mydas. The sequence goes on along the minus strand of NC_051253.2, from coordinate 4,859,531 downwards.
TGCAGAGAGAACAGCTTCTCCCAGCAGGTGACCAAGTTTTCCACCGTTCGCGCTATCTCCTTCAGCTGCTTTCTCCTGTTGCCCTGGCCTCTGTGTCGCGGTTTCTCTGTAGCTGTTGACAGACTCTTCTGTTAGCATGCAAAGAAAGAAAACAGTCACGGCAATGAAAACCATGGCCTAGATACAAACACCAAACAGGACAGAGACCAGTTCAGGGCTGTTCGTACCCCAGGGAGGGGGATAGCACTGGAAAATGAGGGTCCCCAAGCATGCATGTAACCCACAGGTTACGGTGGGACCTGTATCACACACACTTCCCAGTGGGTTGCGTGCACTCTGCTGGATACCTGGACGCTCATCCCAATGGGCACATGCACATCGGGCAGTACAGGAGAGAAGCCACCTGTGAGGTGTGGGGTTGTACCATCAAGCATCACTCTCCAGAGAGGGTGGGTGCGTTCCAACCTGGTGGAACTTTCCAAGGTAAAACTTCCAATGATGGGGATGGGGCATGGAGGTGTTTCTCTCTATATATATTTCAACAACAGCCTAAAATCCTCATAAATAATCCCAGCATTGGATATTGGCTAATTAATGCAGACCACACACATCTACTATGGAGGAAAGTCACCTGGCAAGTGGAGAAGATACAAGATCGGTTCCCCAGACGACTTGAAATGGTTCCCTCCCCCAGGTATCAGTCTCCATTCATAGGTGCTCTGATAGACTATTCAGACCAGTCAGCCACATTCCCCAGTGAGACGACACTAAATAAATTAATTTCTCTGACAAATTGAATGGAGGAGGGGCGGAGCCAGGGATTCCCTGAGATTGTGCCAGGTAACCTGAGTTCATCGGCAGACTCTTGCACAAGGGCATCAAACACGAATGGATCCCCTCAGCTTGGGCTTTCCCCCGCGACTCTCCCAGGTGAGGAGTATCTGTTAATGAACCCTGCACAAGTGCCAGATAGGGAGAGGGTGGCTATCAGCTTGGGGTTTCCCTAAGATTCTCCCGCAGGAGAAGGCTAAGGGAATTCATTTCAGACACAGCAGAACAGCTCAGTGACAGTTCGAAGGCATCATTTCAGGGCAGACGCTGGATCTTGCCCCAGGCCTGCATGTGAGGCTCAACAAAGACAAAGTGGGTGAGGTAATATCTTTGATTGGACCAACGTCTGGTGGTGAAAGAGACAAGCTTTCGAGCTTGCATGCACAGACCTGAAGAAGAGCTCAAAAACTTGTCTCTTTCACCACCAGATGCTGGTCCCACAAAAGATATCACCTCGCCCACCTTGTCTCTCTAGCATCCAGGGACCAAGATGGCCACAACACTTAAACGTCTTCACGAATGGCATTTTTGAAAGGGCTGGAGAGCCCTGGAAAGGCTGCTGCTTTCTGCAGCTGTCTTTCTGTAACCCACACACCCCCTGGGTGTGGTGTTATCCCATCGAGTGGCACCGACACCACTTAGAGAGAGAGATTAAGGAGTCAGTGCTACAGCCTTAGCTAAGGGCTTTTAGCTCATGCACTAGAGGTTCATGCACTAAGCTCCAGAGGTCCCAGGTTCGATCCTGCCTGCCAACTACCGGGCTCTGTTGGTGTTACACTTCTATGCTGGAGTCTTGTTGGAATGTGCATGGTGCAGTCTGGTGCAAGGGGGCAGCTTCCTCTATAGGGATCAGCCTTCTGGGAGATCCGCTCCATGGACCAGCTGCTGGGAATGGCACAGACTCTGGAGGAAGATCACTTTCTTTTTCCTTGCATTTATTTTCTGAGCAGGTCAGAGCCCAGGGGCCCCAAGGGCTAAACCTCCACTGGGAGTACTCCTTTGGTCTGGGATGCCAGGTGAAAAGCTTGGGAGCTAATCAGACTCACTGAGCTCAAATTTCAGTTGGGAAGAGGTGCCGGACAGCTGCACCCCAGACTCAAATGATGGCCCAGATCTTGGACAATCAGGACTGTGGGAAAGGATTTGCCCCCTGCCCTGTACCCCCCACCCATGGCTGCTGTTTTTTGCACTGTCCCAGCTGCATGGCAGAAGAGAAAAGCAAGCCCCAACCTTGTAGATTTTCTTGCAGTTCTGTTTGGTCACAGACTCCGTGTTGCTGACCACCTGCATCACAGCCACCACTTCAGGATTCCTCCGTGGGCCTCTTACCATGTCCCTGAGAGACATGCTCATGGTGGAGATAGACAGCAGGATTTTCTGCTCCTGAACAAAGGCGGATGCAAAATCCAGATGAGCAGAGGCAACTCAAGCAGAACACACTAGGATGAGTAGAGGAGCCAGTGCTAGCTTAATACAAGCTCGGGGTCCCAGAGTCTTAGATCACTGGAGTAAAGAGTGCCCTAAAATATAGTCGTTGGCCACCCCTGCCCCCCCCCCAAATATTCCCTTCCCCCACTCTGTGCCGTAATGCCCACTAGGACACAGCTTAGGGAAGCCGTTCTGCTGACCGCTTGGGGAACGAGGCATGAGGCAGTGTCACCGGGGAAGAGGCACCAGTGTTACCTGCCACCCATCCACCTGCACCCCCACGTTAGCATTGCTGCTGCCCAGCGGGAGCCACCCCAGCCGCTAAAGGGACCCGCAGCCTTTCCCTCAAAGGGTAGGTCATGGGCACATCCATTTCCCTTTTTTGATGATCCCCCCCCCCCCCACACACACACACACTTCCCCTTGTTTGAATACAAAAGAAAAAGCCCTCGGTTATTAGCTACACAAAAGCTGGGGGACAGGAACTCAGAACACAGCAAACAGCAAAATCCTCAAGTGTCAGCAGCAAACGGTGCGAAAGGTGGGGTGACGAGATGTACCGATTTTATAGGGACAGTCCCTCTGTTTGGGGCTTTGTCTTATATAGGCGCCTATTACCCTCCCCCCCGATCCCGATTTTTCACACTTGCTGTCTGGGCACCCTAGTGAAAGGGGCACCTATCACAATGAACTGGTTAGTGTGTCTATGCTCTACTGCCTCCTCCTGGGTGGACTCGTAACTGCTCCAATAGTTAGTGGCGGTTCGGAGTCCCAGGGGTTTGGAGTTCGGTAGCCACGGAGCTCTGAGGGGCCCTGGTGTACAGCCCAGTGACAACACTGGCTGCGGACTTGTCACACCAGGGTCAAAGTGAGACGGGAACTTCTGTGAGTCTCAGACACTCGTGGCTGGGCTTTGTCTAGCGAGGGGAGTGTGTCGAACTGGCTAGAGAGCAAGCGTCAGTCACGGCCCTCTGCTGAGTGCGATAAGAATGATTTGGCCGTGTCCCTGCTGCCACGAAATGCTGAGTGGCCCTGGCATGAGGATTAGTCACTGGGTGGCCACTCACGCATTCCCACAACACCTGGCTTTCCGGTACTTCTGGGAATGGCGTGGGCCCACCCCATCGGTGCGACCTTGCGCACGTGGGGCGCAGGAAATCGCTCTGCGGGCGCCATTTTGAAGAGCGCGCCGCTCCATTCCTGCTGGGGTGACCTTGCACACATGGCGTGCATGAGGTCACGTTGCACAGATGACGCCATTTTGAAGAGCGTGCCGTTCCAGCCTTGCCACGTGACCTCGCATACACCGGGTATGCAAGTTCACAGCAAGGGCGGGTGGAGCGGTGCACTCTCCAAAATGTCAGCCCTGTCCAATACGTGACAAAACCACATCTGGTTTTGTCTCAGTCCTGGACAGGGAACAAACCACCCAAGAAGAGGACTCTGCAGCTTAAAACCAGACAAACGGCCTGCCTGCATGCACTGCAGGATGGCCTGATGTGTGACCCAGTATTGTACAGACTCACATCTCAGCCTCCATGCTCTTTCTCACACACAAACACACACCCGTTCAATGGCAAAACCTGTGTGAAAACAGGAAGAGAACCCAGATCACCCTGTTCCCTTTAGCTCAATGAGCCCTGTCTGTGTATGTGGAAGTACTGGCTGTTAGCTAGCAGTACAGGGCTGATGACACACAGTTGAGCAGTCCTGATTTCATCTAGTACAGGATGCTGGTGTACACCCCCACACCCCCACCCCCACCAAAGTATATTGCAGAGAAAGCATTTGTCTAGAAGCCAGCATTTACCTTGTTAGAGAGGCAGGCTAGGCCAGCTCTCCCCCTCCTTGGGGTTCCAGCAGATCCCGTCAAGTTTTTCTGTGTAAAATACAAGGATTACAAGCTGCTCAGCTTTGGGCCTTTCCCCATGGCTCCCCTGAAGTTACTGTCCCGCGCTCTGTGCATAGCGCAGGCTTTATGCGCTGGGGAGAAGAGATCCACTGAACTGAGCACAGCACCCCATGAAGCTCTACGGCTGGCTTGAGAGTGGGGAGAGTGCTCCTTACAGAAATCTCCTGGCACTTTTCATGGGGGCGGGGAGCTTGCTGTTGCCTTGGCAGCTGCATTCCAGTGGCGCTCTGGGCGCGCGCTTCCCATTCTCAGGGAACGCTGTTATATTCCAGCAATGCCTCAAGGCCCAGGTAGGGTGGAGGCCCGATTCTGCTGGGCGCTGTGCCCACATCAGTGAAGCCACAGTCCCTGCTCCAAAGGACCGAGGCAGCCTAAGACAACCCGTGCCGCATGGCCAGATAGCTACATTTTTATACCCGCCCACCTGCCGGGGACCGTCCGCTCACCAGGTTCTGGAGCTCATCAAAGATCACGGCTTGGTACTGCCGCAGGATTTCCACAACGCTGCACTTTGCCTTGCCCTTGCTCAGCACCGATACGAGCAGTAGCAGCAGGACAGCACAAAGGAGAGTCCTGGGGAGAATCTAGATGGGAAAGAACAACTCAGCTTCCGCATTGTACACTAGTGCCCCACCTGCCTTCCCTTTGCCACAGAGGCTGAAAGGAAGCTGGTTTCTCTTGTGTGGTTTAAAAGCAGGACAGGGAGGGGTCCGCATGGACTCAGACTCCAGAAGTGCATATGGGGAGCTCCTATATAAGAAGTGGAAAGCATTAAGGGTGCATTGGACTGCAGTATAAATAAGGTATCCTCGGGGAATACATGTCCCTGGGTCAGCTAACCAGGTTGTGCAGCATTCCCAGCAGATTTGGGCTTTATCAGACCAGGGGAGAGGAAACTCCAAAGCTGAGAGGCCATCCTGGAGGACCTGCTACCAGCACTTCCTTCTCCCTTTAGAGCAAAGAAGCTTCCGTTTCACCCCAGCTTGCAGCTCTGGCAGCATGGGAGTGATGCATTCTTAAGTAAGATGGTCGTAGGGCATTTCAGGGTCAGATCCAAAGACTTCATTTAGAATTAATGGCAAGAGCATCTCCATCCTTGGAGAGGTGTTTTTATGTGTTCAAACAAAACTGGGGGCAGCTGTCACAATGATGCATAGGAACAGAGGAGGCCTGAATAGGCAGAAGAATGGCTGCTGTGTGGGAAGCCTATTTTGTCACATTTTAAAAAGGTGCTGAATATAAAATACAGGAGCAATAAAATCCGGTGAGACGTGGTCTCTTGTGCGATTGTTCTGCACTAGGTAGTTCTGCGTCTGCTCCAGTTTTTCAAAAGGGTCCTTTAATCCAGGTGCTCAGTGGTCTCCCACAGGAATGAAACAGACGCTCTTGATGGCTAAATGAGGGGGGAAATAGCCTATGCAGCTCTCTGCTTTCATTGGTGCAGCACGGATCCCTAGTCAAACCTTCAGGCTTCATGCTTTCCACGCAGTGCTGAAACCAGCTGTGACACAGCCCTGAAGCCAAAGCTTTGATATCTGAGACTGTTGAGTGGATGGAGTAAATAAATTTTATCTTAATGCTTGTCCTGTCTTTGAAAAATCCGTGATCCTCAGACATGTCAAGGGATGGTCTAGGTTTACTTCCTTCTGCCCCAGCGCAGGGAGTGGAATTGCTGTTTGGGTGTGGCAGAATCTTCTCAGATACGCCAGTTCCATAGCTTTGTTTTCTCTGTACATTTCCCCAAGAGAAGGGAGATATCACTCCAGAGCAAACTTCAAAACAGCACAGAAGATATAAATAATGCTCAAAGCCATTCATCAAAATACCAGCTTCGCTGCAAACGGACTATCCCTTTCCACACAGACACCGGCCAAAGTCTAAGGGTTGCTAGTCTGGAAGGCTTCCCCGCAGAGGAAAGAAGGCCATGCCACTTCACTTGAACTATTAAGTAAAGGACTCTTTCCATAAATATCAAATTCCGGAACAGAGCAACACTTGCACCATTTCCAAGCAGCTGGGACGGGTACTACATTTTCAGTACTTAATATGTGAAGAAACACAGTCTGCCATTACAAAGACAGGCTGGCTACACTCTCAAAGGCCATGACCCGCGATTCTCACAACTCATGTGACCAGCCTGGTGGAGGGGCGCCCGTAAGAGATACGCCCTTGTGGAAGGAAGACTCTAATGAACAAATCATGAGAACTGTTTTCTCTTAGTAACTGGCACTCTTCAGAGGTGGGAAAAGTTGTTACAGTTAATTCACATGCCTGGGGATTACTAATTCTCTCTCCATGACCGTGTGAAGGCTTTGTCCCTGGCCCCCCTTACACACACACCCCCGGCAACATTTCAAAATCGGCCTCACTTAATGTTTGTCAGTAGCATCCAGGAAAAGTTCATTCTGGGTTTAGAAGTCACCTGGTTCCATGGAAGGACCAGGGGTTATCTGTAAGGTTAAGAACAGGTCTGTGAAGGTCACAGGCAGCTAGGTAGAAAAATTCAGCCTGTTAAATTGTGCTCTGCATACTCCTGAAGGGGCTAGTTTCTTCTTTCCCGGCTTTAATCCTCTAGCAAACACTGACAGATAAGGGAAATCACCAGTATGGACAGCAGTTCCTGGTGGCTCATGCCCTAACCTCAGCGGCACAGAACCTGCTCCGGCAGAAATCACTTTGCCCCCCGCAGTGTCCTGACTTGCAGCGCCCTGATAAGTCTGCCCGGGGGTGTGGGCCCTGTAGCTCTGGGTAGCTTGGAGGGCAGAAGGGGTCTGGTTGGCTCTGCCTGAAACCTCGCAGAGAAGCCCGAAGGAAATCGGTTTCAACCCAGGGCTCCCCGCAGTGTCTACGCCCGCCCACGCTCTCCGAGCCAGCCGGCTCCAGCCAGGAGCCAGCACCAGGACTGCGGGGAGGGGGGATCCTGCCCTTTCCAGAAACAAGCAGCCGCTGCTGAAAAGAGGGAACATTTACAGGAAAGTCTGGCCCGCGGGACGCGGGGTTTCTCACTTGGACAGGAACCGTCCCCGGGGGCCGGTGCTGAGTGGGAATTTCCAGTTCCTTCTCCTGGATCTAGCTGGAATCGGTGCTACTCCCATGCGGGGGCGGGGGGGACCCCCACATGGTCCCAAACGACCCTCTCAGCCCCCTCCCCCCAGCAAACTCCCAGGTATCAGCTGCCGCGGGCTGGGATGAAGTCGCCCCCCTTCCTCTCCCCCCCGACGGGGACACTCACCATTTATCGCTCGCGGTGCCGATCCCCACCTCTGCAAATGCCCGGGGAGGGAGGCGAGGCGCCCAGCTGCATGGTCCCTTCCCGCCCCTCCAAGCTCCAGGATGCCCGGCGCGGGGGGCCCGTCTCAACCTGTGCCCCTGCCTCCCCTCCGAGCCCCGGCCGCTCCCTCCCCTGCTCCAGCTGGGTCCCAGCATTTGAACTTGGCTCCAGGATCTAGGAGGAGGAGTGGGAGGGGATAAAGCACTGGCGGCTTTAGTCCCACCCTCCCCATCCCCAGATCCTGCCTGACCGAGTTATCCCAGCGGGAGACCGGCACCTGCCCTCCCAGAGCTGGAGGAAGGGAAAAGGGGGCGGGGGGGAGGTGAATCAGCCTCTTAAAGCTTCGACAGGGGGGTAGGATCATGGCAGGAGATTGTAACTTGTCTAGAGAGGAGATGGAGAAGCAAGTCTGGGCCTGGGAGTGGAGGGTCAGGTCAGATTGCTCTGTTTTACAGTGCAAACTGCTGGGAATCAAGTCCCAGTGGGTGGAGGGTCAGATTTTCAGTGTGCCCCAGAAGTACCTGGTTGAAGAAGGTGCTTCTTGACCTGTATATGGAGCAACCAGGGCAAGTCCCTTCTGGGTTTCAACTGAAATTTCAAACCTTGATTGTGAACTCTTTGGGGCAGGGACCTTGTTCCAGGTATGTACATTGCAGAGACCCTGAGTCCAGGACAGGGCTACCACACTACAGGTAATAAATAACCATCTCCCTTCCTAAATGTTTCAAACACCACAACCACCTCCAGAAAGGCTCCTGAAAGCCAATCTCAACTTGAAGTCCTCGGTGCCGGTTTCACCAAGCATGCACAGGCCAGGTAAGGCTTCCAAAACACTATGGAACTACTACTGCTGAAGACAGCCATGCCTAGGCCAAGCTGCCAGAGATCTGAAGATCCTGAAACAAAAGCAAGAGGAAACACTTGCAAGTTCTGCTTTAAAAACAAGGCGTTGGCTCCATCCTTGCTCCCCGAGAACCACCTTTCAGGGCTGAGAATTTTTGCAGTAGGCCTAACTGTGGTCAAAGACCCCAGACCATGGCAAGGCAGACCTTTCCCTTTCAGTTTCTACTAGCAACATGTTTTAATCATTAGCAATTTCTGAAAGTGGATCTAAAATGGAATTAACCTACTTTAGTGCTCATAACTGCACTTTGTCCTATAAAATCTTGCTACACATTATCAATTTATAGACCTTAGTGGGAGTAGCCAGTGTGAAATGGTAAGACACTTTAGCACTGTTTACACACAAATAGAGGTTAAAAAGGTCCCTTTGTTAGCCTCAGACGAATGAGCCCAGAATCGTATTTGGAGTGTGAAGTCAGCTAAACCTAATTTAAATTCTTTTCATCGTGATTTTTACAGAACAAATTGTGGATAACTAACCTAAAGATTTGACAGCAACCAAAAGCATGCTTGGCCCTTGGGTATTAATAAGACATGGCCCATGCCCCAACAAGTTTACAATCTAAGTTCACACACGATGCAACAAAGATTAATGGACCAACAAAGGAGAACTGGGTTAACAGCAATAAAGAGAGTTACTTGGCAAAGGAGAGGGCACAGAACCATGAAGCAAAAATGTGTGGCTTTTCGTAGGATACCTGAATAACCCAACTAAATTCTTATAGACGTCTTGGCAGAACTGAGCCTCCCAGAGGGGAATGGTCTACTGGATCATTGCTTGAAGCAGGAGGAACTATGTATACTCAAGGACACACCACTGAAGGCTGGATCCAGACATGTTTATTGTGCTCTATGTGCCCATAAATCAAATTTACAGGTTCAAAAATCCATTTTCAAAATTTTAAGACATCTAAAAACATTAAGCTGGTAAAGGGAAGGATCCATTTTAAAAAAAATAAGCATCAACAATTAAGGGCCTTTTGAAAGATAAGGTGAAAGGTAGAAACACTGGGTGGCAAGAGGAATTTCATGCTCTCAAGGAAACAAATCCACGTACTGGTACATCGCTCTCACATCGTGATGCTTTCAATACCCCATTCTGTGCCTCAGCACTGGGAGAGAGAGTACATTTACCCTGAACGGTGAATTTTTGCATTAGTATGTTGCTACATTTTATGCTCTTTAAATTAGGGAAAGTTCACTCCAATCTCACACAAAGCCTTAACGAATAGACTTTGTGTTGGGAACAAAGCAAGGGTAGGGGAGGATGGAATTCAGCCCTCAACCAATGGGCAGGGATGCACTGTGGAGGTCAGAGTCCCAACCCTACAACCGTATTTGGGAGTTTCCCAGACATTGGAGCCAACAGCCCTTCCCCAGCCCATTCCAAAGCAGAGTGTAAAAACCTCACTGTGTTCCCTCCAACACAGCCTCACTGCAGGACTTAAGTGCCATAGGGCTTCACAGGTCCTCGGTACCTGGGTGACCGTGAAGCCCAAGCTTGCTGCCTTGATTACTATTGTATGTAGATTGTCTAGCACATTTCCAGTACTATGGCACTTTCCAACCAAGAGGAACAGTCCCCTCCCCTTACCACCTAAGATCTTACCACCTAAAGAGACAAAGGACAGATGAAAAGACAGGGAAGGGATACCACCAATAAGCAGAGGGGTCAGGATAGGCCCCACAGGTACTCAATATGTAAATGCCATTTGTTAATATATGCAGTAGCCATATTGGTCCCAGGATATTAGAGAGACAAAGTGGTCGAGGTAGTATCTTTTATTGGACCAACTTCCATTGCTTTAAGCTTGTCTCTCTCACCAACAGAAGTTGGTCCAATAAAGTATTACCTCACCCACCTAGTCTAATTTGTTAACAAATTTTTTCAAGCTGACCCCCTGCAGAACATTAGTTTGACCCAACTCTGGGAAATCCTACTTAAACTATCCCCTTATCTATACCCTCCCCATCCCAACCAACAAACACTCCTGTCCTCTCTCAGTACGATTAACCCAGACTCAGACTCAGCCCCTGCATCCCCCATGCAGAGAACCTTCACTCTCCCTCTGCATCAGTCCCCATTCTCCAGCGACGGAAGGAAAGTCACTGTTGGTGGTGGAGAATCTCTTGGGATACTGGAGGTCTTCCCTCTCCATGCTGCTTGCCCTAACAGCTGCAGGCCTGAGCCTTTGAAAGCTTACAAGCCCACAGCACACCAATGCGGTATACTTTTCTTAATGAAGGTGCAATTGCACATGTTCTCACCAGATACCTGAGAGAGAACACATGGGTTTCATTTCGCATTTATAAATCTGGAAGAAAAACTTTCAAGAGTGGCCACTTCTTAAACAATGTGCACTTAAAGCAAAAGAACATGAGAAAGCTTGGCAGATACATTCCTCACATGGGCACCGTTGTAAGGAGTAGCTGGCCTTTTATAGGATACCCACCCACTAGTCAGATCCAACCACCCTGCATTTAGTCTTTGACACGCAACAGTCACTGCAATGGAGGAAATGGTGGTCAAATAGAATTCAAAGCGAAACACAAGACAGTTGTATTTTATAGCATCCCATTACATCTGTACAGTTTTCCAGGCAAGTGACAGGTTTTCTTCAAGCAACATTCTATGATGGTACATACTTAAAAAAAAAAATCACTATATCCTAATATACAAATGCTATTAAATGAAGTTGGAGACATTTGTATCTTTCAGTTGGTGAAGAAAATAGACACAATCTCTCTGGAGGACATTTCTTTTCACTCAAAGGAGGATCAAGAGAACGAAAGTCACCCCTTTGGGTCAAAAAATGGCACTGCTCATAGGTTTAGAAAACCTTACTCATGAACCTAAGACAACTTACAGGGACTACAGACACAGAGATAATCTATGTGCTCCAAGATCATCCCAGCAACTAGCTAGTTTCTCTAGTTTTCATATCCATCCATCCTGGAGGTCAGCTTCAGTTGCTAAAGCACATGGCTTCTTAATGGTTCTAAGAATAAGGATTTTTTCTTTAGAGAGCCTCAAGTTGTTTTTACCATGTTGTTTTAACACTACTGCTGTAGTATTACAGTGAAATTATTCTATTAAAATAATATGCTTACATTATACATTTAAAAATTAGAGAAAATATCACTAAAAATAGGTTCTGGTTATTGAATTTCACAAAATGCTCATGAATAGTTTTCCACAAAAATCTGACCAGGATTCTACCCCAAAAGTTGAGGAGGCAGTTCCAGTCTAGCTTTGTCACACCAAACACACATTTTTGCCTTCCATTTCTGCCACCATGCCCTTCTTTCCACCCCAAAATTTCAGGCATGTCTTCCACCGATTATTGTTCTTTGGTTCCTCTATTTACTTTAAGCCTCAGTATGTTTAAATATCAAGGAGACAGCTTTGTTGACAATGAGTCATCATTAAATGGGCCAAACACCAAGAAACTGAAGGCCTGGTTGACAGGAAGAGAACTCGTGCCAGGGAAGACACCAGAGGAGTTGCAAGTCATCAGAAAGTGATCAAGTAATAATTAAGGTTTGAATTTACAGAATGGGTTCACACATCCGAATGAGAATGCCCATCAAACCTATGCAAAATTACTCAGCACCACCACCTGCCAGCAAATGTTCACAGAAGACACCATAATACAAATGCATCTGATTATGCCATACCAACGACGTCAATGTGCAGTCTCAAGGGCTACCGCAGAAGTGGAAGGGACTGTCTCCTCATCTTAATATTTTTTTTGGAAAACCAGGGGTCCTCCTTTGTTCCACCAACTTCCTTTGTTTACTCTACGCAATTGTGTTGCTGGCAGGGTTGGGAACATGTATAGCAAAGGGGCCGTGTCCTCCAGGGGTGATTGACGCAGCTGAACACAGCATACTCTAGAAGGCATTTTTAATTTTGGCTGCCACAACGACTAGGATCTCTCCAATTTTCTTCTGCCAGTTTTCTATGTCCTTGGACACTTCACACCACAGCTCTCCATGGCGGGGCTCAGCATTCTCACAGCGCTTTTTCACCTCTTCCTGCTGCTCCTACAGAGGAAGGAAACAACAGGCTGGGACTACCTTAATCCCCCAATTCTTTCCCCTAGCTGAGCAAGAAGGTCTTCAGATCCTACCATTCCTCCTAACACACTGGTACATTGTGCTGGAAGTTAAGGGCCTATACAAACCATTAAAAAAAGAAAAAGCGGTGGAAATCAGGGTTAGGAATAACTGAAGGTTAAAGATTGGCAGCAATGGCAACTGTTCTGCTTTGCAAAGCGGCCCAATGGCTGCCAAACTATTTTTGGTTTTCCACCGTCTACCTTTCCCCACATTCTTTACATAGTTGCTCTTCACAGAATCTAAGATTTGTGGTGAGAGAACACACAAAAATGGATATTTTGCAGAGTTATGAATCTAATACGGTGCTCTATAGCCTAGTCTTAGTACATTCTAGGCTGCCAGACAATGAAACCGTTTCCCTATTCACAGTTCAGGCAGAATCAAAGCAACTGTGGTGGATGCTTTCCTTATGTTGCCTAGACACATCACGCATATCGAGGGGGACTCACCTCCCTGAAGCTGACAAGTCTCACATCAGCTCAGTACCAGGTTTCTCATGAGCATTACACAGGAACTGCCATACTGGATTAGAACAATGGTCCATCAGCTCTGATATGCTACTTCCAACCGCAACCCATATAGATATTTCAGGGGATGGGATAAAAACCCTCATAAGGGGCAATTATCAAGCAACACCTATAGGGAAGCTTCTTACTAACCCCAAGCAGCTAGCGGATGGCTTATGCCTTGAAGAATGAAGGTCGATCTCATACATTTTTGTATCTGCTAATTAACTGTGGATGGCCAAGACAGGCTGCCAACTGTGTCGCGTTCTTTGTGGTGGTGTTTTTTGTGATATTCACTCCTGGTGGACTGAGTGGAAATACTATCTTTGGAGGACCACACAGAAAAATTAGTGTGCGTGGGGTCAGTGCTCAACAATGCATATTTTACTGCAGCTATTATTGGGGTAGCAGTTTCTAATTTTTAAAATCTACATTATTTTTCCATGCTGTGATATCTAGTGAAATTGGTAAAGGAACACCAGAGCGCGTATGTAGAGAGAAGTGCATATTCAGCCTAAACGTACAAGAGCTGTGGCACTGCTAACTGATCGTGAAGAATCCCCCATCCTCTGCTTCAAAAGCAGAAACTACACACTTCAGTTTAAGAGTAGATGTGCAATGGCAGTGAGCATTCAAGATGGCATTTGGCTTGACAATTACCATTTCCTGCAGAACCACACAGAGAACACAGATGGGGTACACTAGACTTACAGTTGCTCTGATCTATAATCAAACACTAGGCTTGCACACAATTGTTTCCCAGCCACATAAAGCTGTCTGTAAAGATACATAACCTTTTTTGTTTAGAGCTTTGAGATAGCTGTTCTGAAAGGTTCTGGATTCATAAAATGATTAAGTCGTTTGTAGGTTTACATTTTCCTTTTGTAAAGGCAGTCAGTTGGCAATTTCTGAAGGTGAAATCTAAAAAGTAATTGCATCTATTAACAATGCTGGTTTTAAAAACATCATGTTTTAAGTCACACTGCTCATAATTATCTAGTTAGCAAAAGCAGTCTCAGCCTCTCACTCCTCAGGCCAAGTGTAATGCAGAGCAACGCGTTCTCTGCTAGGAACAGGGTGCCCTTAACGGCTGAGCAGTAATTCCTGTTGCTGATTAATCTGTAGTGACGATGGGCTGCAAAAACAGTTCTGTTAGCCAGCGGAAGATGGGATGGGCACGCCACACCACTCCCAGGAGGTCACGGCTTCTATCTAGAGAGAGACACACACTCTCTTACCTCAGTGCCATGCTGGAGCTCAAATTTGTAAAAGAAAGCCCAGGCATCCCCCAGGTCTGAATCTATCTTCACTGTCCGATGGAACCATTCTCGGGCCTTGGTTATTTTACGCTCGCTCCAGAACAACCTGTTGTGGGAAGGAAAGGGAGAAAAGCAGAAGTGGGCAGTTGGCAGGTCACTCTACTTGCAGAGACAACTGGTCATCTGACACGGTTTAAAAAGTTCAGCTCTTGGCTCTCCCAGAACAAAGGGGGCAGCTATGCAAAAGAGATCCTTCTGCTTGGGAAGGTGGAAGAGGGACTACAGAGGTGAAATGGAACACCCACTGTTTCCTTTTTGATTGGTGAGTCTAAAAGGGTAAATTAGCCCCCAACCGAAAAAGGAAGCAGGTGGGAGAGTCAGATGTTCTGAAGAAAGAATGTTATTACTTTCTTGAAACCCAGACAGAATCTTCCTCCCTCATTTGCTTATTGTCAGTCAATCATGCTGCACCAAAGTCAGAAAATGACAGGATTAGGCAGGCAATCTTATCTCCCACCTCCACGTTCTTAATGTTTTGAGATGATCTTGTAGCTATCTAACAATCTATGTACAATCTTTAGATATTTGGACCTTATTTAAGTCCTGTACCTACAGGAGTGTGTCCAGATTTACGAAGGCCAAGCTCTGAAGCAGAACCCATCGTACCATGCATGTATATAGTGAAATACTAAAATCTACTGAAACAGATGTACACTGAAAATCTATTTCAATGCACAAGGGTAGGAGTGGGATTTAGATGTTTAAACCCAACTTTTGCACTCACATTGCCTGTCACCATTTCTAAAATTTTCTCACGAATTTCAAAACTTCTCCCCCCAAGAACTACTCAACTGTGTCAATATTTTATGGGTTTGGTTTCTGTACATCAAATAGAGTTCAATTAAAACTAGCGAGGTCTTTATGAATAGGAGGCTGTGTGATTGGCTAAGCTGCTAAGTTGTATAATTTTATGGTTTGATAACATGATTGATTTTTAAGCCTTATGATACTCTTGATTGTTCGGTGTTAGATAAACTGTGATTTAAAGAGCATGAACACTGATAGGAAACAGACAAAACACCTGCAAAGTAACAATTTGCAGTAACTTATTTACTTTTAACAAAAGCTCTTCACAATCATGTTACAGCCCTAGGTATCAGAGATACATACATAAGACTCATTATGGGAGGCGGAAGCAAGTTGTGCTGGGTTTAGTTTAGCTACTAAATAGTCTGAGGCTGTACCAGAAAGGGCCTGGAACCAGTTTCCCTAAAGCGAAAGTTAAAATTCTTCTCCTTTGCCGACAAATCTGAACAAGTCAGCTGTCATTGTCTGGCAGACCCTAGTGCCACAGTAACTGGAGTGAATCCTGTATGATTTGCTTTGGCTTACAAGAAAAATTGTGAAAGAGTTGGGCACTGTTTTACACACTTCCTCTATTAAACTCTTCTGGTATTTACAAAAGAAAAAACAGCTGGTTTCAATCACAATTGCACTAAAATCAGCCCTGCACTTGAATGGAGGCCCTTAACATAAAAGAACAGGAAAAAAGCCATGAAGCACAGTGGATTAAAGTACTAGCCCTTCAACATTTGATAACTCAAAATTTGGTCTAGGCAACAAGAGAAAAATGATATTTTAGTCTTGTTTCAATTCCTAAATGGACATTTGCCTGCTTCACAGAAGCAAATTCAGCACAATTGGCAGCTTATACTCAGGAAATGCCCAAAATGAAACAGCATGGGATGACGGAAGCAGAGCTGGAAAAGCAGAATACAGCAGGTCAAGATTATGGGCCACTGGCAGAATTTGGGGACTAAGAGGGCAGGCGGGGAAGAGACGGAGTTTAAATAACCTGTCCACATTAAACTGGCACAGTGCCAGCACAAGCAGCCCATGTTTCCATGGGCATGAACAACATATCCTAAAAAGTAAAAGCAATGACAGCTTGTCTTCAAGTCTTTGTCAAAGTTATGTACCAAGGTATCTCCTGCTAGTGATGTTTTCAGTGTACATAAACCTAACACTAGAACAGATCTCAGCATGAATCCACTGTGTTCCTACACTTCCTAGCTGACATTAGTACTCTGAGAAAAGGCAGACAGCTTGTGTTCAACCAAGCGAAAGAAGCCGATTTGCACTGATGCTCAGAGGCAGCTATACAGATGCATCAGTTGCTCCTGGATTTGAGGCATATCAATACTGTATTGAAGCAAGACCACGTGATACCAATCTGCAGCAGTGTTTTTGTTGTGTATGTGACCTCAACTTGTGTCCAGAGACAAAATGTCTATTTTTACTTAATTAAAATAGGAATAGCTACTCACTTGGCTACAGCCAACAGGACGTGAGGGTCGTGCTCACACTTCTTCAGGGCATCCACACTTTTGGTCTTTCGCTGCGGTCTTGCCTCAAGGAAAATTGCTTCTGACCACAGGATTCCTAAAAACCAAATAGGAAGATTCCAATTTTTGTTAAATCAGAGATTAAAAGGCCACATTACCAAGAATTATGAGTATGATAGATGCTTAAATCCAGAATGGAGTGTCTTTACTGTCTCAGACTTTCAGGCCAGAAGGGACCATCATGATGATCTAGTCTGACCTCCCGCATACGGCAGGCCACAGAACCTTACCCACCCACTCCTGTAGTAGGCCCACAACTTCTGGCTGAGTTACTGAAGTCCTCAAATCTTGATTTAAAGACTTCAAGATACAGAGAATCCACCACTTACTCTAGTTCAAAACAGCCAATGACCCATGCGCCTCACTCTGAAGAGGAAGACAAACTCCCTCAGGGTCTCTGCCAATCTGACCTGGGGAAAAATTATTTCCCAACCCACATATGGCAATCAATGAAACACTGAGCATGTGGGCAAGAACCACCTGCCAGACACCTGGGAAAGAATTCTTTTAACTCGGAGCCCTCCCCCTCTAGTGTCCCATCTCTGGCCAGTGGAGATATTTGCTAATAGCAGTCAGGGATGGGCCATAGGCCATTGTAGGCAATCACACCATCCCCTCCATAAATTTAGCAAGCTCAGTCTTAAAATAAGTTAGTTTTTTTGCCCCACTACTCCCCTTGGAAGACTGTTCCAAAACTTCACTCTTCTGATGGTTAGAAACCTTCATCTAATTTCAAGCCTAAACTTATTGATGGCCAGTTTATATTCATTTGTTCTAGTGCCAACATTGTCCCTTAACTTAAATAATTCCTCTCCTTCCCTGGTGTTTATCCCTCTGATGTATTTATAGAGATCAATCATATCTCCCCCTCTACTTTGTTTTGTTAGGCTAAACAAGCCAAGCTCCTTAAGTCTCCTCTTGTAAGATAGGTTATCCATTCCTCTGATCATTTTAGTAGCCCTTCTCTGCACCTGTTCCAGTTTGAATTTGTCTTTCTTAAAGACAGGAGACCAGAACTGCACACAGTATTCCAGATGAGATCTCACCAGTGACTTGTATAATGGTAACAACACTTCCCCATCTCTCCTAGAAATACCTTACCGGATGCATCCTCGGATTGCACTAGCCTCTTTCACAGCCGCATCATATTGGTGCTTCATAGTCATCCTGTGATGAACCAACCTAATGCTCAAATAGCTATTACCAAAACTCACTAACTTTGTACTGAATGTTTCTTTATTTTGTGCAGTATCAGCTGCTATTCCCTGAGTACTGAGACTCCAGCTTTGAAGAGTTTCTACAATACACACTCTTAGCTTTCCATTTTTTTTGGTACTTCATATACTAGGTATGTGCCGGCCCCAAAGACTTTCAGCTGAGACCACCACACAGTGGGAACAGTGCAATATAGAACTATCCTCAAACCTCTTCTGGAGACCCTGCATCATGCAACACACGTGATTGGTGTTATGCGGTGGCCATCGGCCATTTATGGATGCATCTGTAAGCAATGTTTGAACACGGTTATCCCACAAGTGCAGGTAAATGTTTTAATTGTACAGACAAATCACACGCATTTGCCTACATACTAATTCAGTTAATTCATGAGTGCCAAAAGGTGGGATACACTCATCAGCTTTCCAGTGGTTAGCATGAAGGGATAAACGGTCTGGTGAAACTTTCCACAGCTCTCTTCATGCACCCAGTATATTTCCCAACAACACTGCCAACAAATTATTAGAAGCAAAGCTAAAATGCCTTGAAAATATATACATTTCTAGTCGTCTGCTACGAAGGGGGCACTTAGTATGAAAATAATAGACCACACAAGGTCATTATTGGCAGATTGGCAGTAGCTAAACTTGAGCCTGGTCTACACTACAAAGTTTTGCCAGCAGAGTTGTTGGCTAGGAGTCCGGGGGAGGGTGGAAATCACACCCCATAGCCAACACAGTTATGCCACCAAAACCCTGGTGTAGATGCAACGATGCTGACAGAAGAATGAGCTGGAGCAGCTATGCCTGCAGAAGAAGAACTTCTGCCAGCTTATACTGCATCTGCCCTAGAGAGCTCTGCATCTGCACTACAGAGACAAGCCCATAGTGAACAAACCGGACCAAAAAGGTAACCAAATCTCTCAGATAGGCAGGAGTGAAACTGTTGAGGGTATGTAATTTTAATTGTGTGGGACACACTACATCTATCTCTTCAAAGCGAATCTGACAGGTAATTACCCTCAGGAGGAAAAACATTAAGAAGCTATAAAACATACCACCTGGAAGTAGTTGGAAGAGTTTGATGAAGAACGCTGAAGTCCTCCCAATGATCCTTACTGTACACTGCTGCCAAACAGGCCAGTCACAGGAGGCCCAGAAAAACTGCTCTAAATGCCCACAGAAGTTTAAGGTTACACATCCCCAGAGAATTTTTCTTTCATTGCCAAAAGCTGAAAAGGAAATCTGCTCAAAGGAGCATGAAATCTTCTGGTTCACATGTCAGCCAGCCACACCTGTGGAACACTCTCGATCTGTGAAAATCTTTAGAAGTCTTACATCTGTCAGGATTCCATCAAGTGGTTCAGAGCAATAGCTTCCTGTAAGTGGTAGCCATGTATGCACCATAGGTAAGGATACGATTCTGTCACAGATATTTTTAGTAAAAGTCATGGACAGGTCACGGGCAATAAACAAAAATTCATGGAAGCACTGACCTGTCCCTGACTTTTACTCAAAACATCCCTGACGAAATGGGGAGGGAGGAGGGTCCAGCACTCTGCCCCCCAGCCTGGGAGCTGCAGGGCTGTTGGGGGTGGGGGGGAGGGTTCAAGCGGTGGCAGTTGGGGAGCTGTGGGGGGGGCAGTCAGCAGTAGTGGCCAGGGAGCTCTGGGGTCCCCGTGGTGGCTGGGAGCTGCGGGGGGACCCACCGCCATCCACAGAGGCTCGGCTGCTGAGGCAGTCCCCTGCTGCTTGCAGCGATTGGTCAACTGCAGGGCCCCCAATGTCACGGAGACTCTGGAAGTCATGAATTCTGTGACTTCCACGACCGCTGTGACATAATCGTAGCCTTAACCATGGGGGGGGGGGGTGTCTACACACACACACACACACACTCACTTTGTTCTGATTTCACTGATCGTTTAGAGCAAGAATTTTCCCTTTGT
Source organism: Chelonia mydas (assembly GCF_015237465.2). Classification (NCBI taxonomy): domain Eukaryota; kingdom Metazoa; phylum Chordata; order Testudines; family Cheloniidae; genus Chelonia; species Chelonia mydas. The sequence goes on along the minus strand of NC_051253.2, from coordinate 4,839,734 downwards.
CTCTTTCAGGGCTTCCCTTTACTTGCAGGGTATATTTGTACCAGTGTAGAAAAGTCCATGACCTGACCATGTGTTTTATGACTATTGTGGTATTCCACAACAGGGGGAAAAAAAGATCCTTAAAATAAAAAGCTTTTCTTTCTCAAGATTATTTACCTATGTAGTTGCTACACAGCTGTTATACAATTGTGACTAGGAAGAGAAGTCAGCAATCATGAATGGCAGGGAAGGAGGTTCAGGACGAAATACTTCTATGTGGTTCATGCTACAAAAATGTTCAGAAACTCTTGACCTAGTGGGAGGGTGGGAGTCAGAACACTTGCATTCTAGTCCTGGCTCCAACACCAATTTGCTATGTTATCCTTAGCAAGTGCACACAATTAGTTTTCCCCATCTATAAAATGGGGATAGTATTTATCTATCCCATGGAAGTGTTGTGAAGGTGCCGACAAGCTACGATATAAGGAATTCTTATGAGTGCACATCTCGTAATGGAAGATGCAAAGAAATCTCATAATTTTCCCACTAAATCATACCCTGCTGAACAGTTCTACTGCACAAATGATCTCTGTTAACCCAGAGTGCTTTCATTCAATCCCAGAACTCATCACCTCTTTTAAACAGGAGCCATCAGTTTAGTTCTCAGAGGAAAAAAAAGTTACCCATGCCCAAGATACTCTCTCAGGAAACCAGGAACCACAAACTGGACATAGGCCTGATATCACAATCCAAGCAGCACTGCAGAAAAACTGAACCACCTGTGAACAATCCATGCCCTTTTCTTCAGGCAAGAGTCAAGACCTCTAACAGATCTGCAACACTTCTTCTGAAGAAGGAAATTACCACCTCCTACAGCATATCATAATCTGACCGGTACATAAGACGACATGGCTAGTAGAAACATCTTAGAGAGATGAGGAAACCTCTTATCCACCAAGCAAAAATAACTGCATTTCAGAAAAATCAGCTCCTCCTTACCCGAGTTGGGACATTCCTGCAATGCCTTGGCCATCAGCGTATTAGCAATGTTCTTTAGTCCAGCTCTGTATTCTAATCGCACGGACTCTAACCTGGTGTGGAAAAGATACCATTGTCAACATCTCAATTCAGTATCTAAGAAAGCAGGAGCCCACCAGTAAGACATTTCATTTGAAGGACATGGGACTTGTTAAGAACACATCTACCAGTGCTCTCTGCACAGCTTCCAGGAGACTAATTTTGCTCACTCTCATAAGCTCATTGGGCTAAATGTGTTCAGCAGGAAATCGTGGAAGAATCAATGACTATCATAATTTTTCCATCCCCTGGGTTAAGAGACAATTGTGACCTTTATTTTGTAACTCTCATCTTAGATAAAAGCATTTTGAGGAGACTGAATTAACATGGAAAAGGAAAGACCTGGTTTCAGAACGTTAGTTTAAATTAATCTACAGTTTCCATTAAAAGAAAACAGCTGGCAACCAACTGCATTCCCCAAACAAGTAACATGATGGCAGCTGTGTCCTGGAAGAGCCCCCCAGAGGACTGCAGGTATTCAGAAGGGAATTGTTGTCCCCAAAGCAAAAGAGTGAAATACCCAGGATTTCCTTCTGGCTATATGCGATAATAGAGAATCCATGCTTGGATGGCAGGAGGTTGGGGAAGGGTGAAAGGTGGTCAGCATAAAAAATACATTGCCCTTATTGTTCATGTGTACTCAGTTCAGCTCTACACTACTCACCAGAGGTCTGGATTCTTTGGATTCTTCAAGCGAGACTTCTCCAAGATGGCTCTTGCTCTGGTCAGTTGCCCAACTTTCTCCTCCAGCCTGGACAGCAAGAGCCACAGGGGCGTGGAATGGGGGCACTTCTTCAACTGTTTAAAAGAAAGCAAACAAACCATGGTTTGGGGCAACAGGGAGAGATGACAATGGGGAGTTTATAGAATTGACTACTTTTTATGCCAAAGCTGCAGAGCAACTTCCAGAGAAGCGAATCCCCAGTGAAACTCTGTGAAGTATGTGGAGAAGGGGGAAATGGGAGTCACTGGTGTCACTTGATATTTTTCACACCCTTTCTGGTGAGTTTTATTATAGGAATCCCTGTGAAAAATAATTTTTTGTCTTGTCTCTTGAAGTTCCAGGGGAAAAAAAGGGCAATGCATTGTATATTACTGAGCTGCCTCAGTGTTATGAGGAAACACACCTTGACTAATGGGTGTATTTAAAATCTGTGCCGCCTTGAGATGGAACATAAAGTGCTGCATCAGCAGAGGAGAACATGGTATCCAAATTTAGGTTTCCTTTGACTTTAAGGGACTTTAGGCCACTTTTAGCCTCCAATTACGAACATGTCTCCAAGTCAGTTTCATGGCTAATTTTAAGAGCATTCACTCTCTTATTCCACATCACTCCCAAGACGTGCCCCAAATATATTTGGGGTATATGGCAGCATGCACCTTTTTGGTGGCTAATGAATCTCTTTGGACTACTTAAGCTCTCTCCTTGCACTTTGTTCCTCGTAAAACCTACCAATGGGTACTTTTTTTGCTTTGGTAGCCATTAGAATATTAAATAGAAAAAGTAAATATTTTAAAGGGGAGCTTGAATTCCCCCTCCCCCCAATCAAGAACAAGCATATGGCCAGCTTCCTCTTAACATTGTCAATACAACTGAAAGAATAGGTAACTCAGTTATAGCATAACCATAGTCAATCTACTTGGATGTGTGGTTTGATGTTTATACTACAGAGCATGAATGTGTGGCGAAGAAGAGATTAGCCTCTCATTTTACACAGACAAATCTGAATGCACCAAATACATGTAACTTGGAAGGATCTTGGAATGAATATTGCTCTAGTGGAGGATAAATTCTATCCAGAGACTCTGGTTTAGATGTTCATACTTTGCTCAGCCTCTTCACCTAGCTATTCCTATGTGATCATTCTACCCTTTTAGCAAGATGTCAGCATCCAGCCTACCAGTTTGCAAGGGACAGATTCCTACAAGTTATGGCTTTTGCTTTGAGGAAGACAGTCAATACACAATTTCCTCATACTGGAGGCATGAAGCAGAGATGGAATCATATCCATTCTTACCCCTTGATTATAGGCTTCCCGAGCTTTTTCTATTAGCTCATCTTGCTCCTCGATCTGCCCTTTCATCATCCACAGCTTGGGGAAGTCTTCATAGTGCTTCAGGGCTTCCTCACAGAGCTCCTGGGCAGCAGCAATGTTCCCAAGCACCCATTCCAATTTCACTGATTTCATAAAGACCTAACACCAGACAAGAAGGTGCTTTATCATTAGCAGTTATTGATCCAGTAACATATCAATGCAGTGGATTCCTTGTTCCACAAACATACAGCTATTACATTAGCAGACTAGGAACAGACTTCTGAAAACAGGAAAATTAAGGCTAAAAAAATTCTGGAAGTCAGCAACAGCTAGAGATCAACACAAAAGTTATCCAGGAGCTGGAACAGCATGATCAAACTTAACCTTTGCCCCAACTATAAGCAGAGTACATACAAGTGATATTAAAGAAGTATTCCAGACACAAATATTTAGGCAGTAGAAGAGCATATGAACATGAGTTTGCTCACCGGCTTTCCTATCACACCCCACTTTCCTTTACCAGGTCTCTACCACAGTTGTAAATGTGGCTCCCAAGACCTCTTTCCCTCCTTCCCCACACTCCAAAGCTCTGAACTAGAAGGCTAAGGACTGCCACATACTGCTTGCAATTCTTCGCTTTAACATTTAGAAGGGCCATTGTTGAGAGGTAATGTGCTTCTTGCTGGTCCAGATTGTGAAAGACAAACTAAAAATCAAATACAGACTGCAAGACATTTAGATACTATTAGCTTCCCACATCTTTGAACACCCCCAATAGCCCATGCAAGGAGCAAAAGCATCGAATCTGACATACGAAAGTTTCACAACCCTGACTGCCAGGTAGAGAGGAATGTTGAAAAGATCAAGGATGAGGGGTAAATTTTTTAAATTAAATTTTGCTTTATTTTCCCTATTACAAAGACTAGATCTATTTTGTTTGAGGGGTGGGGTGGGAGGCTGTTTTAAAATGGCCCAATTGAAAATTGGCAAAATAACCTCTGCCTACACATAATATTGCTAGCTACATCCTACGGATTGACACACCAGTGTAGTTTTATATCACAAACCAGAAGAGTCTGGCCTTTTAGATAACATGCCTGTACTAGGAACTCAAAAAAATATGCATTAGAAAATCTTCCCTACAAATAGGATAGTTTCATTTTTAAACGTGAGAAATGAAATGCAAGACATGCTTTATGTAACATGTCTATTACATAAACTGTCCGTTGTAACTGGGAATTTCTTGACCTTTGCCATCTGTGTAACATTCTAAAGTTTTATTTGATCCTAGTCTTTTTTCTCCATAATACGTTTACTTCATGTTGCAATGCGCTGGGGAAGCACTTTAACAAATCAGTCATCTCCCTGCAAAGCACAAATAGCAGGATGCCATCTGCCAAGTCTCTGGGGCCAGGAAAGTGAAGGAACTTCCTCTTCTTCCCGCCCCTCTCCCCCACATCAGAAGAAGACTGTCGTTCCACCCATCACATGTTCTTACTCTGGCTGTGGGGGCACTGCTACGCGCTTTTGCCAGTAATCTCCTCGCTCTTTCATATTCGTTGTTTTCAGACTCCAGCTTCACAGCAGCCAGCCAGATCTCTTCACTGTTGGGGTTGGCCTACGAGAACAGAGTGAAATATATACTCTGATTCATCAGAAGATTTAATCCTTTGTTTGGTTCAGATTAAAACTGTAATCAGGCCCTTGTGAATCTGCACCAGGATTCTTTCAGCTCTAGCTCTTCGCAATCATCTATGGCCTTTTAAGGTTATAAAGAGTTCTCCCAAACAGACCCACAATCCAAGGATCTACGCCAGTTTAGGAATTGGACATTTAATTTCTAAACTGCACAGAAGAGTTGGTCCTTGAACCTTCTTCTGAACCATCAATTACAGTGAAAAGATTATAATGCTGACGCAGGGACTTTTTTTTATTACCCCTGAACACAGTGCCTGGCAAAATGAACCCTTGATCCCTGACTGGGGTCTGTAAGTACTCCTGCAATACAAATAACTTCAGGGCATCAATGTTGGGAAAGGTTCAGAGCTCTAAGAACAATTAAAAATTCCAAGAACCTAGCTGTGGAATCAAAAATCAGTCACCTCCAGTAAGAACAAGTCTCTGCTGTCATTCAGTTTTACTACCACTCTGCTCTGGAGGCCCCACTCTCCTCAGCATCAGCACTATGGAGCTCCCCACTCCTTTCAGTGTCTAGAAGATAACTTCCTTCATTATGCAGTAGGCTGATTATACTGGTCCAGGCTACAGACAATTACAGGGGGCAAATAGGAGGGCACTGCACTATCTGTGGGTGTGATCCTGGTTCTGGAACCCAAACCTGTACATTTCAATGAATGGAGGAAGTAGACTAATTCATCCAGAGGAACCTGCTGATAGTGGGGAGACTGCTAATTGGAGAAACTGGGCTGGGAGTGGCAATTTTGAAAGGGTTGCAGTCTACAGGGTTGCTTCCAGCCTGCTTCTCTTTTCTATCTGGGAAATACAGAAACAAAAAGGAATGTGAGTTTTGCCATTTTGAAAGGCTAACTTTGCTGCTGTGGGAGCTCAGAGCCCACTCTAGAAAGGACCTACTCACTTGCTTTGCTCTGTCCCACCCTGGCAGTAATTAATTTATGCATCTGCCAAGTGCTCAAGTCTGTTAAATGAAGGCTACACCCACCTGGAAAGCCAGGGCCAAAATGCTTCTGGCTGCAGGCACATCTCCAGCCAGCCACTTTGATTTGGCTCCCATGAGCCACAGCACTTCTGCTTTAGGACAGTGAGCCACCGCTCTCTGCAAGAGAGCCTCCAGCGATTCCCTGAAACGAGAAAATGTGAGCTACGATAACTCGAAAGCACAGCTATAAAGCTGAAGTGCCAGACCCTACTTCAATTATTACTCGATGTTATAAATAGTTATTGTTGCAAAGTCCAATGCTGTAAACTCTGATAAATCATGTCATAAGGAGAAGGGGATGGGTTCTTTTTCCATGAAGTTTCTAAAATCAATTTCCGAAAAGGGCTCGACAAAAAGTGAATCGTTGTTAAGACACCATCATTTGAAGCAAGGGTTTATGGAGAGACCTCATATACAGCTTGTGTGTCTTGGAAAGTGCTGTTCAGCCCAACAGTAAACCGTACTACATATGGGGGCAACTGAGGAAGAAGTCTTTTCCAGCAGTATCAGCTGAAGTAGCCTGGATCACACTGATAAGAGGTTATGTTTTCAGTAGAGTAAAAGTTTATATTACAAGTGAAATGCGGGGGTAAAAGTCAGTCACCACCAGGAAACTTGAAAGGCAACTGACAGCAGTGGAGGAAAAAACAAACAAATGTGCTGAGAAAGCACTCAAACATTACAAGTTAAGTCTCAGATCCCGCAATCAGTTACATCTGAGTAGTCTCATTGGCTTTAATGGGATTACTTGCGAGTGTGTATGTGTTTGTAGGATTGTGGCCATAGGCCCTTACAAGTTTAGCCCCTCTTCCAAGCTTTCTAAGGAGAAAATATTAGATGCATGTGACACAGCACAAACTTTAGATACACTATCTGCAGTGGCTTTTCTTTTCTTTTTAAATTTAAGTTCATGAATGATCTTAATCAGAACAGTTATCTGATACAAATTAGCAAAATTTGTAATTAAAACCTGACTGAGGGCCTCCCTGCACACACACTGGCTCACCGACCACCCAGTGTACCTGGAGAAGTTTAAATGAAACACATGCTAGATTTCTAAGTGACTTACCATCCTACATTCCCACCATTTCTCAGATGTCCCATTCCCAAGCAGTTTAACACCACGTCCATATCATTCCCACATACCAGGTAGCCCCAATCACCAAGAGGATTTTTAATGACTTCACACCAGTATTAGGTGCTGTCTACCACCATAAGAAATTAAACTCATCTCTGCATACAATTCCAATGGGTTTTCATCAGCTCAGAGACTTTCTAAATCCTGTTATTCAATAGTTTGTGGTCAATTTATTAGCTTCTTTGCCTACAATAACCCCAACCCACACACTTTAGAACTGTAAGAACACCCTTTTGGTAGCATGAGAAACATGCAGCATACATACCTGGTTCCATGGTTCTTTTCAAAGTAGGCTGCTCGCAACCAAACACTTTTCTTGCTTGGGAAAACTTGTAAGGCATAAGCATAAATTGCCCGAGCACACTCTAGGGCATTGTGAGCAACACACTAGAGAAAAACGAAGGGAGGGGAGTAAAACAAAAGAGAGTCAGTAGAGGGCCTAGAGATATAATGTGCAGGATAGAATGACGAACATATCAATGGTGACACAGAGCTCAAGGTTTTACAAGAATTCCGGTGACTGGTATTTACCAAGTCCATATATTAGCAACAGGACAAACATCTGAATAACAATCACTTAGTGGAAATTAAATATATACTGGATTCGGAATAATGTTTTATTCTAAATAAGGTGCAATGGTGGGATTCTCACAAGCACCTAGGAGTCTCAGGAACATGAATGCCATTGATTTTCAATTGGGCTTGTGCTCTTAAATCACTTAGATGATTTTTAAAATCCAATGTTTTTAAAATTGGTCCTATATGCTTGCATATGCATTGCGTACCTACAGAACTCACTGGTGAGCATGATTACATGTGCACACATGGCTTTGTAGGCTCAATTCCAGGTTAACATATTGAAAGTGTAGCTTTGGAAGTTTTATAAAAGTAATACTGGTAATTTAGTTGTCAGTGCATATTCAGTCTGTCCAGACTGACAAAGAAATCCAGTTAGATTATGTAAACATTTGAGCTAGAATTTTCAGAGGAGCCTAAGGAAGTCTGCCACCTAATTTCCTTAGGTTCCTTTGAAAATTGCCGCCTTGGCCTACAATATCTACTCCTATTACTGCAAAATTTCTGCGCAACTAGCAGTCTCTAGAACAGGAAGGTTGCTACAACTAAAATTGAGAAGTGCTGACAGAACTCAGAGACAAGCTTGCACAGAATCTGTTGGCATCTGGCCAGTAATATCAGCCCTTCGGTTTCATAAAAAACAGATCTACCTTCCCAATTGTCAGTCCCTTTCCCCTACTATAATTCAAAGAGAACAGAAAGGCCATAATCGGACATACACTATCTGCATCTTCCATCCAGGTATGTTTCCGATCTTCTTCTTCAATCCCAATCCCAATCACAGCTCGCATAATAGCCTGACACGTGGCCACACTCCCAGCTTTATCACACTCCTCAGCATCCTAGAGACAATGAGAGCAACACTAAGACAATCTGTTATTTCAGTCTGAAAAGCCAGCAAAGGAGACAGCACATTCTGTAGCATCCTTTGAGCAGGAGAAGACTGACAAAGCATGACCTCTCCAGCCTGGAAGGGTGCTCTCTCTATTTCACAGATTCCCTTTGGACTGACCCAACTGTGGATTTTTCCAAAATAAAATGCTGAAAACTATGAAGGGAAGTGAGGGGAGAGAGCATGAGAAGATAAGAAACGCTCCAAGACAGACTGAGCCGTGAAACCTAACAAAAATCCTGTGTGTGAAAACAAATACACAAATTGAGGATGGTGGCATCAGTGCTCATAACCTCAAAATTACTGAACTTCCTTTACATTTGGCTTGATTCTCAGATCTCAATGTTTAAATAAAACGCTGTCGGCCACCACCAAGTTAAGAAACATTTGGCACATTTATCAGAATACACAGGAGAAAAGGTTTGTTTTAATATACACAACTCAAAAAAGGCTAAGCAGATTTTCTTGAAACCTGAAAAATAAAATTCTGCTTCTCACAGGACATCCAGCATGGAAAATTCCAGCACTACAGAAATCTGAGGAGGAGGACAGCAGGTTTATAATGGAATTTTAATTTCAACCCTCCTTAGATTGGTTCCTATTGCTATAAATGAAGTTGTATCTGGTTTAAATGATAATGGGAATGGTAGTTTTATAATTCAAAAATATAGTTTCCTTACTGAAATTCTTTTGAGTGGTGTGCCAATTGTGCAATGCACAGGTGAAGAAAAGCTCTGTGTAGCTCAAAAGCTTGTCTCTTTCACCAACAGAAGTTGATCCAATAAAATAGATTACCTCACCCACCTGGTCTTAGTGCATATATAAGATTAAAGTTAACAGGGTAGGCTCAGACACTGCCTTACTTGAATTTTAGTTTGCATTCAGAACAAGAGCGTAGCATATGAAAACACTTTGCTGCCTTCATGCACTCCACCAAGTGCTTTAGGCCAATAAAATAAGTTATTTTAAAATAATTTTCTGCCTTTCAAGTGCAATTTTTTAAACAGAAGGATTAGAACATTAAGCCAATTGAGAGGTACATTACAGAGGCTATTGCCAATCCAGGGGCTTTGCAGGCATCATTGTTACCCAAAACATTCAGATATGGACACTGCACAAAATCGCTCCCCTACTTTTTGCTGTCCACATGCAATCAATTACACCCATTTCTTGTAATGTGTTGTTGGAAAAGGTCTCCTTTTGGTGAGTAGATGGCTCTTAAACCAATAAATCCAGGTGTAGGTAATACACAAAAGCACAGCTGGAGGCTTGTGCCAAAAACATCCCCATACAGCAGCTGCTTGAAGTAGCAAAGTTTAAAAAATAAAAAATAAAAAAAAAAAGATGTAAATCTGACTACAGTAAAGTACACTCTCCAGCTTGATTGCATGTTACTCCCGACATACCACTTAATCATGGCACTAGCCTGGTTCCTTCCAGCTCAGATAGTTATTGATCAGAAGTGACTCAGACATGGACACTGGTTTATATCAGAAATGTTAAGTTCCATATTATTTAGCATCAGTAGACTTCAGAATAGGAAGAGAATGAATAATCTGAAATGTGACTGTAGTTCAATACTAGGATGCACAGAAGGGTTTTTTTAAAAAAGGGAACACACACAAGTACCTGGATCCACTGCTCCCTGTTGATTTCTACCCCATTTGCCCTGAGGGACGTGATAGCTCTGTCAATGATTTTCTCCACCATCTGAGTGTTTCCATTGGCTTCCTCCAGTTTGGCAGCAGTTATCCAAATGTGACGGTCTGTTGGAATGTTCTCACGGGCTTTGTTTAAGACTTTGCGAGCATTCTCGTATGTCTCCAGCCTTGCCAGAGCAAGCCAGAGCTGGACAGCAACAACAAATTATATATTAAAACAAGGAGACGACAACACTTTATACAGCAGTATCTGCCCAGTCAACAGGAGAGAGAGAGAGAAGGCTTTGGTAGATTCTCCCCATCCCACATTGTAGCTAGGCTGCAAGATGCCAATATATAAGTAATAAAATAATCAGAGTTTACCACTGGCCTTGAAAATTCAATACCTCTTACTCCAAATGTGTGAATATGTTGTCTCTGTTGGACTTCTGCAATAATATCTTCTGTTGTGCTGTCAGTTGGATTTATAGCTCAATATATGGTTCAATGTTTTTAAAGTGAATAAAACAGTGGCCTAGGTAATGTGTGTGTGTTTGTGCAATTATCATAAATGCATGTGCAAATTAGGTAACTGTGCAAGCAAATATGCCTAACTAGCCACTTATGGGTACAATTACCCAATTTACATGTACAATTACAGGAACAAGTACCCAACAAAATGCGGTGTAAAAACATGCTGAAAACCACCACCTGAGGCGTGCAAATTAACCCAGAAAGATACTGCCAGACCGGTCTTGCTGGTCAGTTAAAATGCCTGGTAAATCCGCACATTGCACTTTACTGTCAACTTTGTTTTTCAAACCTTGTAAACATCAGATCCTTTCTATACGAATATCCTTAACCTGTAGCAGAGAGAGATTTGTTGACTTACTTCCACACTGGTTGGGCAGCATTCCACTGCTCGGCTCAGCATTATCCTAGCATCTTCAGGTTCTTCTAACTCCACTGCTGCCTTCCACAAGCGTACTGAGTTCGGAACATGCTCAAGGGCTAGTAAGGTGAAATAATAATATGAATCTTGGTAAAGAAGACTTTTACAAGAGAGAGAATGCTGTACTGGCAATAATCACTTCTGCAAATATAGCTATCCCTTTTCTTTCATAGAAGTCTTAAAAAAAAATCATTAAAAGTTTTGCTCACTGAAAAATAAAAGGAGTTGGAGAGGAAGAAAAAGTACTGTTTGTCCAAACCAGAAGGTCCTCTTGTTTCTCTTCAGCCAGTACAAGAGATGGAATTGGAGCAAAATCTAGCCTGAAATTCCACAGGCTGCAGAAGTCTTAACTGGTAACATCTGTGTTAATTCTTTCAGAAACTGCTTCAACAGTTGTCAGAACACAAAATCAGGAAAGCAAGGAAGCCATAAAGCACTGTTTCCCCAATTCAAGCCAAACAAAAGTGATTTTCAGACAACTGTTGTGCAAGTTAAAGGCTTTTCCACTTAATCTTGACTGTGCCCAGTTTGAGATTTTAGAGCTGTTAGATATTACAGGTCTAAATAGGGTTCAAATCAATTTTAGAACATTATGACAAATGTTTTAGCTCCTTAGGACAGGCATTTTGTTACTGTGTCTTTCACTCAGGTATAAAAAGAAGCACGCAGGGATTAATTCTGACAAAGACAGATATGACAGAGGGTGTTCTATATTTTATTTACAATCTCTCGCTGCTGAAGTTGGATTAATGTACCAGACATATATTACTCCTCCTCCTCCTCCCAAACAAATCTTATCCACTACAGCATGAAACCCACAGCGTCCTAAACCCTCCTTGTCTCTGCCATATAGACATCTTGGTGTGTGAGCATATGCAAAACACCTTAACATTGAAAGTTCCTATAAAAGAGTCATGCATCCCAGAGAGTATAGATTTTATTCAATAGTAAATTTGTTCACCAGTACATCATGCATTAGACACCATCGTGTAGTAGGAAGAGAGCCTGAGATACAAGTCCTCGTATTAGAGGCCTGGTATGAAACTTGAGCGAAAGTAGTGGGCACCTAAACCTGGCCGAGCATCTTTGCACCTTCATGGATCTTGCGGTCATTGGGTGGTTTGCTCGAGGTCTGCTGTGCCGGCTGTCTGCGCAGAGCTGGGACAGCACACAGGGAGATCACACACACGCAGCCAAACATCTAACAATACATCCTAATTGTCAAAACCATCCCTCAACAATTAAGCTCTCTTTTAAGCATTTGCTGACAGTTTAATGGACAGTGGTTTAACTTTCCCCAAAGCGATCTATCAACATATTAACCAAAAATATATAAATTATGGTTTTGGAAGAGCTTTGAAAAAAATGTTCCAGGCCAACACTAAAAATATACAAGCCACTGAATTCTAAGTGTCCTTTCAGTAAAGATTCCATTTAACCAAGAGCTTTTCAGCTTATTTTAGTCTTGTCCAAGCGGTTTTTATCCTTGATAGAAATGCATTCCCAGCAGATTTTCCCGGATGTGCTGTCTGAAACATTAAACTTCAAAACAAAACTTTTCTCAGCTCACCTTTTGATACCTTGGAATTTAAAGTGACACTGTGAACTTAAGGAAAAAAAAATCAAACTTTTTTTTAAAATCTTTTCTTACTACAACCAACACCAAAAGATTACAACAACAGAATATTTCTCTACTTTTCAGGTGTTTTTTTATTTGATGCACTTCGTGTACATTCAGTTTCATTGTTTTGCCTCTCTGGTTAGTCTTCTCCATGCTTATATGGGAATGTTATAGCAATGGGGAAGAGAAACAGTTTTAAAAACAGGAAAACGTGATTGTAAAACCACAAAAAAACTGAAAGATGATTCCAAGGCAAGTGTAACATCTGAAATTACTTTTAAACTCAGTTTTTGAAGTTGAGCAGGTTTCAAGTTAATGGTGTCCCTTTAATTGTTCCAACAAAGGTCCAGAGAAGACAAAGATTGTTATCCTGAGCTTCTCTCAGACTCAAAACCAGTAGGAAATACATATAGAAAATTATTATGGTATTCTGACTAGCTGGACGTTAACTGTTCATCAAGTTTATAGTGGCAGGAGCTTTTCTTAAAGCATTCTAAATGAGTAATGTCAGCCTCTGATAGCTTTAAGTGCTACTTGGCAGGAAAGAGCATGTCTTTACAGACAGAGCATTAATTTCTACACCTCAAAATGGATTCTAGCACTCAGCTTGCTGCCTCACTAGAGAGGATAAAAGCATTAGAAGCTCTAGAGTGTTTGCTGGGTGATAGGATCATACAACCCACAGAAACAAAAGAGAAGCACATTACAGAATCATATTTCAGTGCTGTTACTTGGCACTTAGCCCTGATTATTTTCTGGTAAATACTGGTTAAAATCACCAGTCCTCACATGATTCCTGATCCAAATATCTCCAGGCATCAATTTTGTGCTGCACCATAGGAAGCAGTAGCCTAGGAACACCATGAAGCTGATAGTAACATGTGGAAATTAGAAGCAGCATGATAAACTTGTATTCTTTTCCACCTACATAAACAGCTATACACCAAACTTTTTACCAGATAATATTCTGAACTGAAAACTAAAAGCTTCTCACAGAATATACAAACTCTCTAATAATTTAAACATCAGACGGAAAAAAATAACTTGTGTACTTAACATGCTGTAAATCATCGTTATAATCCAGCTCACAAGTCAGATCCAGAAATCTATCACTTTCTCATATGACTAACATCTGTTTTTCTATTTAATACTTATTGCAACTCTTATAGGCACACACACACAGTTTAATAGCAGCAGCTGTGCTTAGCAGCACATTGCAGAACAAATTCTTTTGCAGCATCTAACCCGTAATTAAAAAGGCACACACAAAATAAATATCTGAACTCTTGCAAGTTCCAGAACAACAGCTGCAACCCTGAAGTGCAAATCTTTTATTCAAATGTTGGCAAATACAACACAAGTGTCATTTCATCACAGATAACTAACTAAGTTGCAACAGTTAGGTAGGAGGTAATTTACTTTCCTTGGTCCTAATCCTTGCAGCAATCATACTAGATGCTATGCAGTCATTTAATACTGTGGATTGATGCATATTGAAGATCTACAAAAACATTAAATCCTTAACCTTCTCCCTGGACACTTAGAACACTGCAGTAACTCTGAGTGTTTGTTACAGAATTTAAATGCTAGGATTCAGCAACTTGACAGGGAGGTAGTTTTAGTCTCTTCTGAAATGGGATTAGCAGATTGACTTCAAGCAGCCAAAGAATTAATGCTGTGGTGCCATGGGCAAGACCTCTAATTTCAGCACACCAGGATGAATCGGTCATGAGAGAGAAGTGCCAGCCATGCTGTTGTGTGCTAGTTAAGGAACAGGCATTACGAGTTTGAAGGAGGCAGTACACTTCAGATGGACAAGAGTTGTGATGGCAACAGCATAAAAGATGCAAGCGTTTGAGTAAATAATGTAGAGAAAAGCTATCTGTCATAGGAACATAGGAATGTCCATACTAGAGATCTATCCAATCCAATCTCCTGGATCCTCTGACCAGATGCTTCAGAGAAAAGTATAATACCTCACCCCTTGTAAGCCTCTAATAGTTAGAGGCTGGCTTAAGTCCTGAAGCACAAGGTTTAATATCCCTTCCAAAGTTTTTTTTGTCAAAACTATAACTCTATATCCAATCCCATTTTGATCCTGTTAAGTTCTTAGGATCAACAACTTCCTGTAGCAATGATTTCCACAGTTTAATCACACATAGTGTGAAAGAATATGTTCTTGCTGACGACAAGAACAACAACATTTAAACCCCCAGGCCATGCCCTAAAGAGTTTATGTTTTATTATATTTTTAGAAGAACGCTTGCAGGAAATTGAAGGGTTAGTTGTTATAACCCTGTAGAAGGTCTCACCTTTCCTAAGGACACGTTTCTTTGCTCGTATATCTGTCTCCAGTTCTGCTGCTCTGATATAAATCCGGACAGACTGTGGGAGGTGGCGGACTGCCTGGGCCACCACAGCCTTAGCCGTATCTCCAGGCTGCAGCCGGGCAGCTTCTAACCAAACATCTTCACTCTGTGGGTCAGCAAACAGTGAAACTGACACCCTTTCCATCAGAGCAAACAGTGGCAAAAGTTCCATAACAAGTTTAAACCAGAGCTTTTGGATAAACACTGTTCCAACTCCTCTGATAAGTTACAGGAGAGGTTATATTAATCTATACCAAGAAGCTTAATGGATGAAAATATGCTTTTAGTAAAAGAGCTAGCCACACTCTTTTCACAATTTTTTGGAATAATCAACAGGGAGGCAAAACAACTCTTACCTTGGGGCACATTTCTGTCCCCTTCATGATGAGGTTTCGAGCTACTTGCAGTTTGCCAGTGACCTCTTCCAAGCGGGCTGAAGCTATCCAAGCTGGTGGATGATGAGGGTTGGTCTCCCGCACAGATTTCAGAAGTAAACGAGCTTTCTTGATGTCACTGGTAAAGGAGAAAATACAAACAAAGCTTTTAGTAAGCTAAGGAACAGCTTTCCTTCACCAATAAGCTCCCCACACCCAGTTCCTCACAATCACACTCAGATGCACATTAACTCAGACCTCAGATATTTTTGCACACAGATAACACATTGTATACTACCACTATACCTTTGTGGAGAATATATTTCAATGTAACTGAGGTCAATGTGAAGGCTGTGTATATTTGAGATTTAACCCATTTTGGCCAGATACATTAGAAATATAAACTTCCATTTACATGCAGAAGGGTCAACCATTAATAAATGCCAAACCAATTCACCCCAAACTAGACTTACTTGATATCTCCTCCATGTGTAGGTATCATAGAATTCAAGTCTGTCAGATATCCTTTTGGGTCTACCACAGTTTGGCCACTCACAGAGTCAGACACCTGGGAAAGTAAATCCAAAGCTGATGAAATTACCAGTCAGAGCACTACAGTTTGGGCAATGAAAAATACAGTAAGAGTGAAAACACACAAAAACTGTTCTCTCTTAATTTACATGGTCATCTGATATGAAAACCAAAATGGAGTAAACTGGAAAAGTTTCAGAGTAACAGCCGTGTTAGTCTGTATTCGTAAAAAGAAAAGGAGTACTTGTGGCACCTTAGAGACTAACCAGTTTATTTGAGCACGAGCTTTCGTGAGCTACAGCTCACTTCATCGGATGCATAGCATATCGTGGAAACTGCAGAAGACATTATATACACACAGAGACCATGAAACAAAACTTCCTCCCACCTCACTCCCCCGCTGGCAACAGCTTATCTAAAGTGATCCTCAAGTAGAGCCATTTCCAGCACAAATCCAGGTTTTCTCACCCTTCCCCCCCGCCCCCCCCCCCCCCCCCCACACACACATACAAACTCACTCTCCTGCTGGCAACAGCCCATCCCCCTTTGAAACCCCTCTTTATAATGCGCATGATAATCAAGGTGGGTCACCTCCAGCACTAATCCAGGTTTTCTCACCCCCCCCCCACCCCCCCCTTTTTTTTCAAAAAACCACACACACAAACTCATTCTCCTGCTGGCAACAGCTCATCTTACAATGTGCACAGCAATAATCCAAGTTTAACCAGAACGTCTTGGGGGGGGGTTTGCAGGAAAAAAACAAGGGGAGACAGGCTACCTTGCATAATGACTTAGCCACTCCCAGTCTCTATTCAAGCCCAAATTAATAGTATCCAATTTGCAAATGAATTCCAATTCAGCAGTTTCTCGCTGGAGTCTGGATTTGAAGTTTTTTTGCTTTAAGATAGCGACCCTCATGTCTGTGATTGCGTGACCAGAGAGACTGAAGTGTTCTCCGACTGGTTTATGAATGTTATAATTCTTGACATCTGATTTGTGTCCATTTATTCTTTTACGTAGAGACTGTCCAGTTTGACCAATGTACATGGCAGAGGGGCATTGCTGGCACATGATGGCATATATCACATTGGTGGATGTGCAGGTGAACGAGCCTCTGATAGTGTGGCTGATGTTGTTAGGCCCTGTGATGGTGTCCCCTGAATAGATATGTGGGCACAGTTGGCAACGGGCTTTGTTGCAAGGATAGGTTCCTGGGCTAGTGGTTCTGTTGTGTGGTATGTGGTTGTTGGTGAGTATTCGCTTCAGGTTGGGGGGCCGTCTGTAGGCAAGGACTGGCCTTTCTCCCAAGATTTGTGAGAGTGTTGGGTCATCCTTCAGGATAGGTTGTAGATCCTTAATAATGCGTTGGAGGGGTTTTAGTTGGGGGCTGAAGGTGACGGCTAGTGGCGTTCTGTTATTTTCTTTGTTAGGCATGTCCTGTAGTAGGTGACTTCTGGGAACTCTTCTGGCTCTATCAATCTGTTTCTTCACTTCCGCAGGTGGGTATTGTAGTTGTAAGAATGCTTGATAGAGATCTTGTAGGTGTTTGTCTCTGTCTGAGGGGTTGGAGCAAATGCGGTTGTATCGCAGAGCTTGGCTGTAGATGATGGATCGTGTGGTGTGGTCAGGGTGAAAGCTGGAGGCATGTAGGTAGGAATAGCGGTCAGTAGGTTTCCGGTATAGGGTGGTGTTGATGTGACCATCGTTTATTAACACTGTAGTGTCCAGGAAGTGGATCTCTTGTGTGGACTGGACCAGGCTGAGGTTGATGGTGGGATGGAAATTGTTGAAATCATGGTGGAATTCCTCAAGCATTTAAGCAAACAGAGAGGGGAATTAAGAGGCTTAATCAAAAGCAGAAAAATGTATGCAAATGAGATCAGAAATTAAAGGGAAAGTTACTGAGGTAAAAAGATCCAGAAAGGGTGTTCCAAATGGCAGCTGCAGAGAAGACTGCTCCTTTACAAAGTTACTAGTTTTGGTACAGAAGCTGAGAGGGGAGGACTGAGTAGAGAAGAAAAACATCTGTGAAGCAGGATGGAGCCATGCTTTTAAGCTAGACCCTGTTACAATCAGAAAATAGGAACTGAAACCAAGGCAATGCAATCAAACCTCCCTATATGTGAGAAACTAGGCAGAAATAGCCTGCACATGCTGTGTAGATATGTGTAACTATGACAGACTGAATTTCCATGTTCCCGCTGAATTCCGATCTTGAAATCTGGTGCACTTACTATGCAATGCCAATTACAGAAAAATATTTATATTTGATATTTGACACACATCACCAAAAGTTCAATGGTGTAGACTTACAAAAAAATCCCATTAATTTCTTCAGTGAGCTGATCACATTAGACATTAAGACCTTCAGTTTTGAGAAGTTAAGGGAATCTGATATCACCTGTCCTATTGACTGGGTTTCATTCAAGAGAATTGTCAAAGGCAAGAGAACTTGCTGCAGGCACCAAAGCTGATAGTCACCCTAGCCATGAACTGTTATTTGTTATTATTACATACACTCTAGTTTTGTGTTTTAAAAAGTTGGCAAACGCATGAGAACTGTTGATTTTACAAGAAATGGCACTGGTACCAGCTTGCAATTAAAGATAACATGAAGCTGGCTTGCTTAGTTAATCCTTTCCTGGGATTTCCTTAAGGAATTTAGCTGAAGAGTAAAGTAACAATTAAATATTTGATTTTACTGGGGAGAAGGGACAATTAGAGAAAAAGTTTTTGTAATGTTGTCTACAGAAACATCCCCATGATTATGTCTCTAATAGGCATTTGCGTTTCATGCAGCTATTCATTCAACATTCTATGACTATGTAAAAACAAACATACTCTGTGTATGTATTCAATCATATCTGATGTTAATGATATGGTGCATTTTTTACTTCTGTGACAGCACTGCAGAACTAACAGATACAGGAAAGGAAGACCGATTCTGTTCTCTCACCTGAATCAACGGGACTGTTAGTTAAGTTCCAAACATCTGGCCAAATTTTGCCTTCAGTTATACTGCGCAATCCCTCTCAGATAATAGGTTGGCCAAGCAGAACAAAAGGTGCAATTTAGCCTGACAAATCTTTAATATTTGCAAATATACACCACAGAGTCAAAAAGCACACAGCTTGACTCAGATCCCGTGGGAGAGTGTAGTGCTGATAGTTAGAAATGCCATCTTTTCACTTCTGAACCAGAGGGAAATTTGCTCTTGAAATCACTGAAATAAATATAGAACTCCATGATACCATTTCAGAATAAGTGTTGTGTACTGAATGGTTCACTAATTAAGATAAGAGGAACAACCATCGCATCAAACTAAAAACTGACTCTGTAGGTCTGATGTTCATTTCTGCCATGACTGGCACGCTCAACTCCTCTGAGATGGTCCAGAATGCAATGACCTGTCTCCCAGAGAATTCCTCTAGAACAGGCCTGTAGCTAAGGGCTGCAGGGTATTCTTTTGATTATTATTGTCCTGCTTTTCAATGGTTTTTTCACTATTTAATATCCCAAAGAGAATAAAACAATAGTTTTTCAAAACCAGGCTTCATTACAAAACAAGTACACCTTTCAGGGTTATGGTGTTCCTGTGCCCTTACCTGGCTCAGTCTCATATCCATCAAGGTATTCCTGGCCTGCCCAATCTTCCTCATATCTAGTTCACCTGTCCCAGGTGTCATTAGCCCAGGTGTCATTCCTCCTGGATATGGAGTGTTCAAACCCCCTGGATACGGAGTGTTCAGACCGCCAAATTGCTGCCAAAAAATGAGACATCATGTTAAGGTTTATGCTGGGATTTACAACAGAACTGAAGGGAGTTAGATGCTCAGCTCCTATGGAGTTTCAACAGGTGATAGATCAGGGGTGGGCAAACTACGGCCCATCAGACGTTTTAATCCGGCCCTCGAGCTCCCACCAGTGAGTGGGGTTGGGGACTTGCCTCACTCCACCCACCTGGAACTCCCCAGCCCCTGACTCCCAATTCCCCTGATGAGCACCATCTTCTGGCACGCAGAGCCACACTGTGCAGGCGTGACTTCACCGCGCTGCTTCCAGGATTGGAATCCTGCCCCTATGCGGCGACAGCCCTCCCCCCCACCCTGCATGCAGCAGCGCGCCCAATCCCCGCCCAATCCCCTCCCAGTTTCCTATGGCCCCACCCTCGAGACCCTCGAAACTACCCAAGGGCCGCACCCGTCCCAGCTAGGGTGCCTCTGCCCATGACAGTGACTGGTATGACAGCCTTGGTGTCACTGCCGGCAGGGCCCCTAGGAGTCCCCGGTACCACCCTGTAGAGCCCCCCTCCCCAGTAACATCCCTTTTAGATCCCCCCATGCTAGACCCCCATCGAGTTCCCCTCCCCCACAGGGCATTCATGGCCCGCTATACAATTTCCATACCCAGATGCGGCCCTCAGGCCAGAAAGTTTGACCACCGCATGCTAGATGTTTATGAGTTTGAAAATCTTTCCCATAGTATTGCCAGTACAAGTTGAACAATTGCTGCCAAGTCACAGTATGAACTGTGGTTCTTATACTGGGAGTTCAATAACTTCCTATAGACTATCAAGTGGTACTATTCAACAATAAAACATGAGAATAGGTATGTTCTCAGATTTTTTTCATTAAGTGTCAAAAGACAATCATGACAATATTAACTGAAAGAATATTAGCAATAAAGTCATGTAATCATTTGGTGCCAATTTAAGTCCAATAAGTTTTCTCTTCTATCAGCCGATCACAGTACTCTGCATCCATTTAAACAATTAATTATGATCCAAAAACTTCAACCACTGACCTGTCAACTGAAAGTGAAATGTCTTAATTCTAGAAGAAATTGAATACAGTAGCCACTAAGGGAAGTTTAGATTCCACTATGTGTTACGTATTTGGAAAAGTTTCGGTCAATAAGAAATACAATGTTGGTTTACTGACCAAAATTAATTCTGGACACCCCTTAGCCAAACGGAGCTAAAACAAAAGGATTTTTAGAAGCTTCCGATGTTAAAACAAAAGGCTGTCTGATTATTCTTGCTCAGATTCTGCTCAGCTCCAGAGTTTGCTGACTAAAATAGAAGTTTCCAATAAGCCTGGGACTGCAACACACAGCAACCTCTTCTAAAGGCTCTCATACTAAAGAGGTCTTTCCATATGCTATTCACTTAAGAAAGGGTTATAAACCTAGTGCCTTTGTCTTTATTTTAAATGGAATTGCAGGATCTGTTCTAGGCAAAGAATAAGGCACATTTCACAGCCAAGTACTTGTCTTTAGCTACTATTAATCATTTTCTCCAATTTACCATGAGTAAAGCAGTAACTTCTCCATGTTTGTTTTCATGCTCACCGTTTGCCGGGGGTCCACAGAAGTGTGATTCTCCCCAGTCTGTAAGTGTTTAGCAAAGAAACTATCAGGAACAGGAGTCAGTTTCTCATAACGTGGGTTCCTCTGACGTTTGTTCCTAGCATCACCAACTTCTGGAATACTCAGCCACTCTTCCTCTGTGACTTCCGCTAGCTTCCTCTACGCAAACAAAAGCTGTCATTACTAATTTTAGAAAATTCAGCTTTTAAAATTTACAATTTTTCTATTGTTTAGTGGACTCTCAATCCATTGGTTTCAGAGAATTCAGGGTCAACTGAGTCCCATTTTGAAATAAAAAGTCAACACTAAAGAATTTCAGTGCACAGGGGAGTTGTATACTTTTAATAGGAACCCTCTTTGTACAGACTGGGCTCTTGACCTGATATTTTTATACTTTTGCCTTGTTAATTGGTAGAAATTGTTTTTAAATTTTAACAGGGTGTTATAAATATGTAGTTTAATCTGACTAACTGCAATGTCCACCTTGAAAGCGTTCGCAAAAAGAAAAGGAGGACTTGTGGCACCTCTCTAAGGTGCCACAAGTCCTCCTTTTCTTTTTGCGAATACAGACTAACACGGCTGTTACTCTGAAACTTGAAAGCGTTGAGAGTCAGGACTGAAATTTTTCTTCCTCCACATCAGTTATGTCAATCCTGGACATTTTAATAAAGCAGAATTGCAACATAGCTTCTCAGCTGGGTGACCGGACCAACCAACTCTCAGGGTGCAGGGCTTGTTTATACTTGTGGAGCCAAAAAGATTGGATACCAAAATTTGTGTATATTTTAAAACCCTAATATGCCCATTTGGAATGGCAATGATCACATACACCTACAACTAAATGGCTGGTAAGTATTTAATCCTACCAGTCTTGAGAGTACATACACACACAAACTACCAATAATATTGATTTACTGTTAACGGCATATACCAACAGTACTCCAGTTTAAATCAATACTGACCAGTTAAAAAAAAAAAAAAACAACCTGTGTCCCCAATCCAAAACCATTTGCTGAAAATCATACAAGACTTAAGACATTATCAGCCCCAAATTGGTTTCTGCATCACTAGCTAATACCTTCATACCCATTCTTGTCTATTATTCAATGAAAATC
Organism: Chelonia mydas; assembly: GCF_015237465.2. Classification (NCBI taxonomy): domain Eukaryota; kingdom Metazoa; phylum Chordata; order Testudines; family Cheloniidae; genus Chelonia; species Chelonia mydas. The sequence goes on along the minus strand of NC_051253.2, from coordinate 4,817,390 downwards.
AGTTCTAGTCTTAAGGCAGGGGACATGCATAACATTCTTAACAAAATACTATAGAATAGGAACTGTGCAAATAAATGCCCAAAGTCACGTCCATCTCTTCACTCTTAAAATGGGCTATTTTCTTCATAATGTGTAGGACAGTTATCTCCTTACTTTTAAATCTGAGAACTGCTGCTGAATTTTGGGACGTTCCATACGGTACTTTTCAATCTCCTCTTTCTCCCGTTGTTCTCTAGAAAATACAGAGTGCTGAAGTCAAGCTCACAGAAACTCTAAATCTAGTACCATTATTATAGAAGAAACCTGTTTGGTCAGAGCTCTTAAGGCATAAGCCTGTATCAGAGAACTGTTAACATACTGCATATAGCAAGTTGAAGTTATTTATCTATTTACAGAAGAATATTAAATATCTAGTCAAATAAGGCATATTTCAGGATCCTCAAGCAATAATACTATAGAATAAAAATTGAACTTTGGATCCAGGTTTAGTCTTAATCCCCAGCTCCCTATGGATCTGATAAAATACTCTGTTTTTAGTAACGTTTGTTAATAAACATACAAAATATCCAGATTAGAAGACTTTTCTAACAATATCTCACTTGTTGTGTGATGCATTTAAGTTCAATTATATTAGTTTTGGATTAGCATATCTCTAAATCACCAAACCTCAGCCACTTCAACCATATGCAAGAAAAGCTAGTCAGTATTAACATCTGTTCAAGGTGTCATGCAAAAAGCCAAGCACTTCTGAAAATCAGACCCACCATCTCTCACATTGGCTACCCAAAATCAGTGGCTGCTTTTGAAAATTTTTCCTTTAGAGATTTGCCCAGGAACACAGATTGAGACAGTGGAAGAGCTGGAAACAGAAGTCACAAGTTCTGACTCCTAGACCCACTAAAATCAGCAAATAATGCCTCTCTTGACAGTGCAATAATTATACCTTCTCTCTTTACGCCGTTCATCCATTCTCTTATCCAAAGCTGCATAAATAGCATCAGCTTCCTCATCATCTTTTTCATATGGACCACTTGAGAACAGGCTCCCAGCATAGCCGTTAAACTGAGAATTTTAAAAACAATAACTTCAGTTTAAAGATGCTGTTATATATCTGGCACAGTTAACAACATCATTCGGGATAAGGAAAAGACCTCAGCAAGCCACTTCTAACAGGAGCATCCATCTAACACAACCCTAAATAAAAGCAACCCTTCCCTTGCCCATACTGTATGAATTTCAAAAGCAAAACCTTTTAGTAAATAAAAATTCCCATAAGGTAAAACCATTTCCTTCAATTTTGCCTGGTTCAGCTCAAGAGACTATACAGTCCAAATAAAGACAATGACACGTCAAAGGGCAACAAAGCTCAGATTTCACTTCTGGAGGCAGATGAAAGATGTATCCCACAAAGTACCGAGACTAATGTTTTATTTATAGATCCCTCACAAGATACTCAGGGCATGATATGGACAATTAAACCACAACAGACAAACATCAAAACAAAAACCACAAACAACACTGTGGCATCTATACAAACAAAACGTAGTGTTAAGTGACTCTACAAGGAACTCTGCCCTGGTCTCCTCTACTGTAGATCTGCCACGATTAAGGGGGTTGGTTGGTTAGTGTGTGTGTGTGTGTGTGCGCGCGCGCGCGCGCAGGGGTAAAGGGGAGCAGAATTATAGACACCTCCCTCAGCTAGGAGGAAAAAGCTAACAGGAATGTTACAGTTACATCACCTCATCATAATTGGTGTCATTCAGATCTTCATCATCATCATCAGCCTGGTTTTTCTTCATCTGGTCCCCAACAGTTCTCTTCCCTGGTGGAGCATGACGATCATCCACTGGGTCGTTGGCATCTCGAGCTGGGCCAATATCAGAACGGGTGGTAAAACCCGTGGCACTATATTGAGAGACCAGTAGCCAGCATTTAGCCTAGTAGAAATAGTGCTACAATATACAGATGTCTGTTTTAATCACTCTGAAAGTGAGCCATTATAAACCTTAGAATCATAGGACTGGAAGGGCCTCGAGAGGTCATCTAGTCCAGGCCCCTGCACTCATGGCAGGACTAAGTATTATCTAGACCATTCCTGACGGGTGCTTGTCTAACCTGCTCTTAAAAATTTCCAGTGATGAAGATTCCACAATCTCCCTAGGCAATTTATTCCAGTGCTCAACCACTCTGACAGTTAGGAAGTTTTTCCTAATGTCCAACCTAAACCTCTCTCGCTGCAATTTAAGCCCATTACTTCTTGTCCTAGCCTCAGAGGTTAAGAAGAAAAAATTTTCTCCCTACTCCTTGTAACAACCTTTTATGTTCTTGAAAACTATCATCATGTCCCCTCTCAGTCTTCTCTTTTCCAGACTAAACAAATCCAATTTTTTCAATCTTCCTTCATAGCTCATGTTTTCTAGACCTTTAATCATTTTTGCTGCTCTTCTCTGGACTTTCTCCAATTTGTCCACATCTTTCCTGAACTGTGGCACCCAGAACTGGACACAATATTCCAGCTGAGGCCTAATCAGCATGGAGTAGAGCGGAAGAATTACTTCTCATGTCTTGCTTACAACACTCCTGCTAATACATCCCAGAAGGATGTTTGCTTTTTTTTGCAACAGCATTACACTGAAGACTCATATTTAGCTTGTGGTCCACTATGACCCCCAGATCCCTCTCCGCAGTACTCCTTCCTAAGCAGTTGTTTCCCATTTTGTATCTGTGCAACTGATTGTTCCTTCCTAACTGGAGTACTTGCATTTGTCCTTATTGAATTTCATCCTTTTTGCTTCAGATCATTTCTCCAGAATATTTTGAACAAACTTGTAATTCACAGGTATGTTACCTGGCCCCCATAGCTAAATGATGTGATAGTTGTTCATGCAGGAACAACTGTCCTCTTAAAGAGACAGTTTTATGCAGGATGGACCCAGGTTTTAAACAGCCCTGTTCCCCCACCAGCTATTATCCCAACACTGCCACTCCTCCAGGTCCACCTCCTTTTTAAAAATATGTAAGACCGAGGGCAGGCTGTTGGCTGCTCAGAAGCCCTAAGTCCCCTGTCCCTAGCCTTTCCCCACTCTCCCAATGCTCTTTAACTGCATCAGAGTTTCTCACACTGAGCTCCTAAGGCCTTGCCCACATGGGAAAGTTGCACCAGTTTAACCGACGATGTGAATTTAAACTGATTTAGGGCTTGTCTACACTTAAAACACCGCCACGAAGAGGCTAGCTACACTGATTCAGGTAACCCACCTCCCCGAGAGGCGGTAGCTACGTTGACAGAAGCGCAGTCTACTGTCAGCTTAGCCGGGTCGCTCAGGAGTGCGGATTTTTCAACCCCTGCGAGCAAGGTAGTCTACCAACCACAGTGTAGACACTTCCGACGCAAATCCACCCCCGAGCGAGGCAGTTACCCCAACCCAACCCCCGGTGTAAAGCGGGAGGACTTCTACCGCCGCTCCTGGAAGTGGAGTAGGTACACCATTTAAATCGGTTTAAATTCACCCCAGGGCTACAACTGTCTCATGTGGACGAGACTTAAGGGGCCAGGAGAGGGGCTGTCTTTGGCCTCACTGGGACCCACGCCGGGTGGCCCCAGCGCCCCCCACCCACACGGGGGGGGGGGGCGCATTTGCACCCCCACACAGCATGGCCGGCGGGGGGGCACACACCCACATGAGTTGGGGGCGGGAAATAGGGACGCTGAGCCCGGAGCGTCCCGGCTCTCCCGGGCCCGCAGTGCTGGGGAGGCACTGGCGGGGGGGGGGGGTCCCCAGCGACGGCGGGGGGCCCAGGCCGCCTCTCGCTCACCCGCGGCCCAGGCCCGGCACGTAGCCCAGCGGCGCCGGCATGCCCAGGAACGGCTTCTTCTTCTTGTTCATGGTGCCGGTGATGGAGGCGGTGAGGCCCGAGGCCCCGCCGGGCCCGGCCGGGTTGGAGCCCCCGGGGGGCGCCGCGGCGGAAGCCGAGGCCGAGGCGCTGCTGGCCGCCATGTTGGGGAGCCGCGCGAGGGGGCGGCGCTACCCAGGCGGGCCGCGCGGCCGGAAGGGCCCGGCGGGCTCCGTGTCGCTCCTCAGGCCGGGCGCGTGTCACACACACAACACACCCACCCCGTGTGACACATACACACACACAGAGTGTGTCCCATTCATAGACATACACCCGCAGTGTCACACTCACCCCGTGTGCTACTTACACACAGAGTGTGTGTCACATTCATAGACATACACCCACGGTGTTACACACCCACCCACCGTGTGTTACATACACACACACACACACAAAGTGTGTGTCACATTCATAGACATACACCCACGGTGTTACACACACACATACACCGTGTGTTACACACACACACAATGTTACACACACACAGTGTGTCACATTCATAGACATACAACCACAGTGTTACACACACACACACACACACACACCGTATGTTACATATACACACACAGAATGTCACATTCATAGACATACACCCACAGTGTTACACACTCCCCCGTGTGTTAGATACACACACAATGTTACACACACACCGTGTGTCACATTCATAGACGTACACCCACAGTGTTATACACACACCCCGTGTGTTACACACACACACACAATGTTACACACACACACAGTGTTACATTCATAGACATAAACCCACAGTGTCACACACACACACCGTGTGTTACGTACACACAGTGTGTGTCACATTCATAGACATACACCCACAGTGTTATACACACACATACACACACACCGTGTGTTACATACACACACAATGTTACACACACAGTGTCACATTCATAGACATACACCCACAGTGTTACACACACACACCATATGTTACATACACACACACAGAGTGCTTGTCACATTCATAGACATACACTCACAGTGTTACACACGCACACACCCCCATGTGTTACACACACACAATGTTACACACACAGAGTGTTACATTCATAGACATACACCCACAGTGTTACACATACACAGTGTGTTACACAACACACACAGTGTGTTACATTCATAGATATACACCCACATTACACATACACAGTGTGTGTTACATACCCAGACACATGCAATGTGTGTTACATACACACGTGTGATGTATGTCACATACATAGATATACACCTGCAGAGCGTGTTACACACAGACACACACAGAGTGTGATATATAGACATACACCCATATGGTGTGTTACACAATTTTACATGCACACAGACATATGCAGTGTTACAGTATTACAGACATGCTACAGACACAATATTATGTACATAGACATACACAGAGTATGTTGCATACACACACAGTGTTACATTGACATACACACACATACACAGTGTTACGTACACAGACATAGACACAGTGTGTTACATATGCACATACACATGTGGAGTGTGTTACATATGCACACAGAGTGTTAGATACATACACATATATACAGCGTGTTATGCACATGCACACACAATAATTACCCATGCATTCACACAGTGATATGCACGTGAACACCCAGCACTACATACACACAGGCACACATAGTGCATTATATACATACACAGACAAAATGCATTATTTATATACTGTTACCCCATTTTGACCTGAATGGCTAGTCAGGACTTTGTAGGTTATTCCAGTTGGGAGCAGAAATTGACGATGGAGTTTGGCATTTTCTTGATGCAATCTTGTTTATTTACAAGGTATGTACAAGGTTCTACTTCTTACCAGGAGGAACCAGGGGATAGCTTTTTTGCGTATTAGCCCAAACTTCATTCATCCATCATGTGTAACCCAAAGCCTCTTTCTGGACTACTTCCAGGGCCACATCATGCTTCAAGGCTGCTCCGTGGCTTTCTTGCTCTGCCTTTAAGTCTCTCTCAGTTTCATGTCTGCACTCCATCTTCAGCTTGTTTTTTACACACACACACGCTGGCCCAGTGGCACCCTCTGCCCATGTGGTGTTAATTTCTGAGCAGACTCCATTATAGATTGTTTTAGGTAGGGCCCCTTAACTGTCTCTGACAGGTATTTTACATGAAGGGCATGTTCACACCCATCAGTTTCAACAAGGATTTAACCCAGCTCATTACAACAGAACACTCTCTCACACACAGCGCCTGTTACACACATACACATCCCCTCAGTATGTTACAGAAGGGGGCAGCAGCCTTCCTAAGCCCAGGCCTGCGAAGATCCCTATTGCACATGCAGAACCTTTCATCCCCAAAGGCCCCAGGATATTTGGCAAACTGTGCAGATGCTGCATCCGCCACGACGAGGGGATCTTTTGACTGAGGAAGCCAGGACCTTGTCTACACTAGGTCTAATCTTTTTTTCTTAAATTTCCCACTGTTGCTACTGCTCTTTTGGGCCGGCAAGTGGGAGCGCGAGCGCAAACAAAGCTCCAAGTGTCCATTAGTGTTTCAAGCAGTGTGGGTTTCTCTACACTAGAAACTTGCATCGGCGCAGCTGCACCTTATATACATAGTTACACCAAAGTAATCCTGTAGTGTAGACCAGAGCTGTATTGCATAGACCTGTGCTGAGTATGTTGGGTGGGGCATTATGAACAGATTTGTTTTTCAAGGGGGCTGTCTTGGAGGCCATTCATTGGTAGCACAGAGTTCAGGGAGTACTTGAGAGGCAGGGGTCTTTGGGCCCAAATCCCCATGGGGATATGGGAGAAAGTAATCTGTTAAGGAAGTGGAGTTGCAGCTGCATAGTTTTCTTTCTGGATATGGCCCTCTGTTCATAAAGTACCTCTGAAGCACAGCTGAGGTTTCCCACTTCATCAATGTGGAGAAGGCGGGTAGTCCGGAGAGAGAAAAATGGTACATTGTAAAGTTAGGGCATTTACTTCCCGTTGTTGCCTCGGCACATCATGATGCAGCGTGATAATGGGATGTCTGTACGTCAGCATGTCCTTCGCATCATCAGAACATCACTGCTACTTTGCTTTGCCTGGTTTCCATTCACCCAGTAAAGCTACCCAGGTTTGCTGGAATGAATCTCAGCCCTACTTCATAAAAATGTCCTTGGCAGAACTTTCAACATATTCTGGCCTGAGTGACAGATTTATAGCAAGTATCAGAGGGGTAGCTGTGTTAGTCTGGATCTGTAAAAGCGGCAGAGAGCCCTGTGGCACCTTATAGACTAACAGACGTATTGGAATATAAGCTTTCATGGGTGAATACCCACTTCGTCGGATGCATGATGAAGCAAAACCAGGCAGATTTGCTTTAAAGCTGCATTAGAAATATTACAAAGCTCTACAAAACTCCACTGCATTGACTCAGCTCTCAAGTGGCTACTCTTCCACTGTGAGAGACTTTTAAGAATTTGTTGAGGAGTAAAGACTTTTCTCTGTGAAATCTTGATGGTTCCTGATGGCCTTTGCTTTTTTGTTTACCACCAGATGGAGCACTTTACACATGAATTTGTCCATCAGAAATAATCATCTTACAGATGCATAGTTGAAGAGGAAAAGAAAGAAGCTAAAGGTTCTTTCTACATGTCCACACTTAACATTCAAACCCACCTTTCTGAATGAAAGCATATAAAATCTTCACACTGTACTTCTTTCCAGAATTCATTCAAAACTCAAGGGAAAAAAGGTCTTCATAGCTTTAGTAAATTTCTGTCTACTCTTCAGCCTAATGATTACAGCCTAGTTTTGTACATCAAGTGAACTGGTGTCTCATGTAACAGATCTTTATGAGAAAATTAATTCCATATCTTAGCTCTCTGTATGAAGTTAAGTTTAATCTGTGTGGGTGTATTTTGCTATATTGCTTATTTAAGGGATAATATCCATGGCACTGATATATGCAAAGCAAATAATTGAGCTTGTTGTTGATTAAATGCTGAAGTGGAGCTGTGGCATTTAATCAACGGCAAGTGCCATTTATTGCAAACATCGTTCAGCACCATGACAATTACTGCCATTGTACTACTAGAGAGCACTTTTAGGAATCTATTCTTATTTCAAAAGGGTTTTCAACTGGTGTGTTGCTATCACCATCTTTGTAGGACTTTACAGTGATGTTTATATCTGGGATAGGTGGGTGGAATTAACTATTGCTGCTGGCTTTTAGGACCCTCAAAATAAGTGTAGCCCTCTGTCCCACTCCATTCCTAGTAAGCCTCAAATTGCAAAACAGTAGGATATTTTACATGGGGTGTGTTGCTGTGTCAGTGCGTTGATTACAGGGGGAGGGGGAAAGGAGATTGAGAGGGGTGCAAAGAAAGATGGATTGAGGGGATTTATGGGGCATGTGGAGGGAAGACATTATGAAGGCCCTGATCCTCCTAAAAAGTCATGCTGATGTCCCCCAGAATCGTAAAACTGGTTCCATTAACTACTGATGAAGTGCAGGACAGAAAGTGCATAGCTGATCAAGGGTGGGTCTTGAATGTGAATAATTGATCCAGGGTGGAAGGCATGTGTGGAGAAAGGAGTGAAACCACTGGAGATAGGGTCTGAACGTCAGTAGTGGTTTCACTGTCGTGAATAATGATCGTGCTCTCTCTTTAGGACTCCATTTGGCTGAGAGTGTTCTTTTCTTCTAGACTGTGCTCAGTGTCATTGTTATGAGTTATTATTTGCTTGGCACTGGCAGCGTGCTCAGTCTTTTATCCCATGTGCATGCAGCAACCTGGGGCAGCAGGAAACAACAGCAGTGGAAAGAGAAATTGGATACATATATACTTTAGCCCAGAGCCACAAAATTACTTTGATGCCTAAACCCCTGACTTAGGCACATGAGTCCCAGTTTTAGGCACCACTACAATTCACAAAACCACTGCTTCAGCGTTGCCTAACCCTGGAGGTGCCTAAACTTCCACAGGTGCCTATGTTCCTGCCTCTGCGCATGCGCACAGCTGCCTTCCTCGCCACATCTAGATACCTATATCCTACCGAATCCCTAGCCTGAGCCACAAACCAGAAGGAAGCTAGGTGGAGGAACACCTCTCACGCATGGGGCACGATCTGATAGGTGTGCTCATAGCCTGCCCACTAGATTGGGTCCCATTCAAAATCTGGCAGGTGGTGGTTTTATAATTTATAAACCCAGTGGTTAAGGCACTAACCTGGGATGTGGAGACCCAGGTTCAATTCCCATTTCAGGCAGAGGGGGGAGAAAGGATTTGAATAGGGGAGTCCAACACCTCTTGGGAGAGGGGGGTGCTAACCACTGAGCTATTCTGGTGTAGGTCTCCCTCACTCTTTCCTGTGGAAGATGTTGCATTGTGGATTAATAATTAAAGAATCACTGGAGCAATGGGACAGGAACATGGGTCTTTCACCTCCTAGGTGGGTGCTCTAACTAGCAAGCTATAGAATCATTCTTCTGCTGGCTTGCCCAACAACTATGATTATTGCAACACATAACGCCCTTTGTAACTCTGGACCCTTCTAAAATGTTTCCAAAGCTGTTTGACCAGACTCCATGGTACGTTTTGCTATTACTGGATGTTCTGTGAACTGGATGTCCTGTACTTAATGCATCCTTGCATATACTTACTTGATGTTTTGCTTCTTTGCCAAAATTAGGACAAGTACCCAGAGACAGGACAAGGCTTTATGGTTTTTCTATTTCTTCCCCTTGGCACAGAGCAACATTTTCAGTTTTGGCTCAGGGCAGCAGAAAGAGCTTATCCTCTGGCAATTGTAATTCATTTTGTACATGCCTCTTAAAATATTTTTATTGTGCAGTTATTTCACTTTTACATGTGTGTATGATACTGTAAAAACGAAAAGTGAAGTATTGCACAGGACTAGCGTAGCTGAACTTAATCAAAAGCAACCCAAATAAGTCCTTTGACAAGGGCTTTAATATCTCTTCAGCACTATTGCTTTGCGGCACCGCAGTTCTGCTTAGAAGATAGAAGGAGATCGTAATCCTGGTCAGAGTGTTGCATGGACAATCCCTAATGGTGTAAGTCCACCCTCCCCATCAATACTGGCCCAAGGCCAATCATGGATGGTACAAACTGCCCAACTACTTCACAAATTATTCCTGTTGAGGCAAGCCCTGCAATAGAGACTGAAGCAAGATCAGTGGCATGAGACACCCCGTGGAAACTGTCCCTGGACAATAGCTGGAGCATTTCCAGACGGTTCCGGAGAGTGCTTACGAAGGACAAATTTTAGCATCCCCAGCCATGCAATGAAGACGGCTTGATGGATGGACCTCTTTATATGTGATAACTATGAGTTAGGCCATCCAGGTCTAAATAATAGCTCTTGTCCTCCATTTCATCCCCAAACATTCATCCCTTTGGTATATTCCAAATTTTAAGCTTCTCAGGAGCTTTCATAAACATAAAGAAGGAGAGTCTGCGTTGCCTAAATCTGATTTAAAAAAACCCCTCTCAGTGCCGCTCGCTTTGCTACATAAAAGGCACAATAACTGAAAATAAGTATATAAGACTAGATCCTTACCAGGTGTAAATCGGGATGTTTTCAGTGAAAAAAAATGGAGCTGTACCAATTTACAACAGCTGAGGATCTGGCCCATAAGAAAGAGCAAAGCAATTTTCCTCCTAATTTGTGTCTAATAATGAGAAAATCCTAACAGATTCATGCCATACTGAACAAAAGACGTGCACATGCATTTAAATAACTTGGATCTTTTTGCTGATTAATTACAAATTGGGTTCTTCTTCTTTTGCATTTCCAATTAAGAGTTGAAACAGATGGTGAAAGCTTAATTTAAACTTATATATCCCTTGAAATAATCAGAATCTCTGTGTGCTGGGGTTTCTGCTACATCAAGAGGCTTTGAAAAGAATCAGGACTACAGGAGAAGTCATCTTTTATTAGAAATTTATGATTGGGTAAGCTAGATGAGCCAGAGGTATGCTAATGCTTTGTGTTGCCTTTTGCCTGTGTGTCACCGGTTCAGATCCACTCCAGGGCCGTAGACTGAAAGTTGTTGACATCAGATGGATGGTTGTGTGGTAATGACTTCATCTAGTTTCTAAGGGACAAAACCCATATGATAAAAATCATCATCAAGCTTATGCTCAAATAAATTGGTTAGTCTCTAAGGTGCCACAAGTACTCCTTTTCTTTTTGCGAATACAGACTAACACGGCTGCTACTCTGAAACCTATCATCAAGATTGGCACCCTTGCAACCAGTTTTCATCTTAGCATATGCACAATGTGCCTCAGGTGGCATGTGACCAGGATTCATCACCGAATTTGGTCCACTGGTTGGATGCTTAGCTTCCCTGGTCCGGGCCAGGTACTGACAAGAAGCACAACAGGAACATTGATCCATGCCCTGCCTTGCAACCAGTGTTGGGCCATAGTTGCTGAGTTACCCTCTCACTGCCACTAGGGCCTCAGCAGGCAAGTTGCTGAGCTTCCTGACTTCAGAGCATATCAAAAATAATGGAAGAAGAAACTGCTTTTAAAAGAGTAAGGTCCAGAATTTCAAAAATATTAGGCTGGCAAAATGGGTGTGCAACTGCATGTCATATTCATGCATGCAGATACCACAGATGAGTGTGCAAATGGGGTAATTGCACATGTAAATATGCTTAATTACTGTTTGCATGTGCAATTTACCCAATTTGCAGAAACTGTTGTAATAACTACTGTACTTGCACAAAGTGGGAGTGCAATTGCACCTTTTGTGCTTTAATAAATCTGCCTGTGAGAGTGCGCTACCTGTAGCTCGCTGGTCACAGGTAATTGTGTAACAGAAAAGATCACAAGTTTAACTGGAAGCAATTAAACTTTTATGGTGGAGATTGTTGACACTTGGGGGCAATGGTTGGGTAGTGAGGTAATTAGCCCTATAAGGGGATGGCATACAATTGTCAGGAATAGGAAGTAAGGGGGGAGCCATGTTCGCCCTGCTTGGAATCTAGTGATTAAAGGTACATACGGGGAAAAGAAATGGACTGTCTGTTTTGGGCTTTGCAATTAAAAACAAAAATCATACTTCTCCATTTCACTGGAGGGAGTAGAGCTACTGGCAAGAACTCAATAGTGAAGTGCAGTGGGAGGAACAGAAGGCTTCACCCTGAGGAAACTATTGGGATGTGTTACAGTCCTTCCACACAGGAAACTAAAAGAAGGCTGTGGAATTCTGAGCTAGAATAGTCTCTCCAGTCAACAACTTTGGTAAATCTTATCAGAGACCAGTAGCCAGAGAAGAGCTTTAAATACATAAATAGATAGAAAATTGCAGGTTAATGCAAAGCCTGCATTTTTTTTTATTAAACTACAGTTTCCCAGTGTTTTAAATAAACTGTTTTAATGAGGTCTCTGAGAAAGGATTACTTTTTTTCTCAACTATTACCAAACTCCTCAGCATCCTTCTTCACTGTCCTTTAATCATCCCGTTGTAGTCCAAAGAATATTAGATACGTGAAAGGACGCTTCCTTTATGCGACATTATAGCTGGCATAATGCCATTATTGCTGAATTCCTCTGTGCAAATGTGTTTATGTTTAGGGGATATTTGAAAGGTTTAAAAACAATATTCTCCTGGGAGCCATATTAATCATAGTCAGCCCCTTGGGCTTGATCTCCTTTCTTAACCATGAACTTTAATACAGGAACATTTTCTAGCACAGCACTTTCTGAACAGACTAATTAAGCCCCAAAGTAATTTTCTGTCCAGCACTAGAAGCAGCAGCAGGTTGTCATCAGGTGCAAGTGGCTTTAATTTTCAGCTTTGTCTTCCCAGAGATGCAGAGGTGTCTGTAGAACGGGTGGCCTGTTGAATATGAACAGAAATGGAAAATCAGCTTGTTGCAGGTAGAGCTCTGATCCTGCTTTCCAGCCCCACAGAAACAGTTCAGCCTCCACCACTTAGATGTCCACATTGTGCAGTTTATTTCAGATCCCTCCACCAATACCTTTACAGATCCATGGGGCAATACTATTTAGAGCAGCGATTCTCAAACTGTGGGTCGGAACCCCAAAGTGGGTCACGACCCCATTTTAGTGGGGTCACCTGCTGGGGCCCACGGCCGAAGCCTGCGGGTTTCAGCCCTGCATGTTGGGACTCAGGTTACAGGTCCCCCGCCTGGGGCTGAAGCCCTTGGGCTTCAACTCCCCCCCGGTCAGTGGGGCTCGGGGCTTCATTCCCGTCCTGGGGTCGTGTAGTAATTTTTATTGTCAGAAGGGGTCGCAGTGCAATGAAGTTTTAGAACCTCTGATTTAGAGCATCTCCAGGACCCAAGAGGTCTACTTCCCTTCCCTGAGAACTCTCTGAGGCTATGTCTTCACTAGCACTTTTGTCAGTAACACTTTTATCAGTCAGGGATGTGACTGATTGGGAGCGGGCCCAGATTGGATAACCAAAAATTCAGATAATCAGGAGAATTGAAAAAGAGCTTTCTATCCCTTACTTTAAGATGGGCAGGGGAGGGCTTGGGCACTCAGCCCTGCGTGGCGGGGGCTCAGGCAGCTGGTGATTTGGTTAAAACAGAGAGCCGGATAACGGAGGCTTGGATAAACAGGGTTCTACTGTATATCAGTAAAACATCGAGTTCAACGGATACCTATATATAGTGTGGCTAGGGAAACTAAAGTTCAGCATTTCATTTTAATTATGGAAAAACATGGATTTTTATGTTTTTTTATCAGAGAAGTTTGGGTTTTTTATCACAGAAAACGAGGATCCCTGCCCATTAGATAATTACACTCTATTCCTCAATCAAACCTCCCTGTGGGAGCCAGTGAACACAGTTCTGGATCCCTTGCTAGCTCCCAGCACTCTGTCACACTGTCTCTGAAAACAGACACAGTTCAAATGTATTATTCTCAGGGTGACCAAATAGCAAGTGTAAAAAATCAGGACACTTTGTTTTTTCGGGGGGGGGGGAAGAGATAGTTGCCTATATAAGACAAAGCCCCTAATATCAGCACATCTGGTCACCCTACTCTCAGCTGAGTAGACAATATCAAATGTGGCTGCATTCTCTTTGGTTTACTTAGACATTTCATGATACCTTTGCAGTGGCAAAACTTTTCTCAGGTTTGCTGCCCCTTCTTTTCACTGTTGCAAAAGGCCTTTTGGTTACAGTGACAATCTTGTGAAACTACACCAGCGAAAAGTGATTTGTGTTTTGCCATTTTGCAAAATTGACAAGAAGCCAAAATAAATCATTTTTTAAAATGACTTGAAGTGGGTCATTTCTCATTTGAAATAGGGGCTTGTGCCACCCAGAAGTGTGTGTTTTGTAATGTATATATTGGTTGAAGAAAAGGGCTCACCTTACCCATTTTGTGTTTCTGTTCTTTTGGGGACCTGTACAGCTCTTGCTATTTGTTGTAGCTATGATTGGCTGATTTCAAAAATTGCAGAGCACCAATGGTGAAATTCACCCTGTTCACAGGGTCCACGTTAGACCTGCTTCAATCCCATTTAAGATTAATAGGTTTTAAATGGCACATTAGCCTTATGCTGGCCTTCTGCATAGGGGTGAATTTCAACCCTAATGATCAAGACAGTTCGGAAGGCCAGTCTCTGATGTTGAGGACCAGTCTCTTGATCTGAAAGTCCGTATTTCCTGTTGAAAAACAGTCTCCAGTGCTGAAGACCTTTCCCTGATGATCGGTGGACCAGCACAGGGGTGGAAACGGCTTATACTTTTCCCAGTATTGCTGCACCTCTGCTGTCTCTTGGCCTGACTCAAAGCCCATTGAGATCAATGGAAGCCCTTTCCATTGGCTTCAGTGGACTTGGGATCAGGCCCTCTGGGAAAGGGAAAAGGAAACAAATTGACCAGACTAAAGTTCTTTGGAATTTAAATTTTATGGGGATTTGACATTCTACCGAGATCACTGAAAGCTTTCGCACAAGCAATTATAGAGTTCATTTCTAATCATGCTGGAGAGAGAAAGACCTACTGTGCCCTTGTCTTTTTGATAGATGGGTTTCCTCTCCTGAGCTATCCGTCTTTTCTAAGAGGATTTTGTCCATAAATGTAAGCTCGTTGGGTAGAGAAAGCGAACTTTGCTTCTGCTGTGCAGATGGAGTGACTGTAGGGAGTAGCCTGATTCTTTCCTCCAAAGCATTGGACAATGCTTCAGAATAATATCTGGAAACATAATGAATTGGGAATGGGCTGCTGGGCTGCCAAAGCACATGGCAGTAATCTGGGGAGCACTCAGTGATTTAAAGATCCAAGTTAAATATTTTGCATTCATCTTCCAACCAGCAGCCTTGAGATTTGTTCAGCTGGAGTTCACGTCTCCTGGATAAGCCGTTAAAATTGTCAATAAAGGACTGAAAATAGAGAAGGTTTTCAGTGCGCTGAAGGGCAGTACATAATCTTGCCCAGTGAGGATGAAAAGGGACATTAATACAGGAGCGATTTACATTAACTAGCGAGAAAGGGCTCTGCAAGGCTCCTAGGTATATTAGAAGCTTCATCTCCTTTCATAGCCTCTTGCTGCAGCAGCAATGAGTGTGGTGTCACAAAACCTGAAATTATTACTTTGCTTTAGCATCAAAAACGTAGCTGAAGAAGAATTTGGGGGGGGGGGGGGAGCTCTATTTACAAGCAAAGTGCAAAGTAAATAGTAATACCCTCTTCCCTGGGACAAGTGGAATGAGCTAGGCAGTCTCAATCCAGTTACCAGAAGATGGCTGTACACATCACAAAATTTAACCAGCCCTCTGCTGGCTTTCTCATTAGAGCTCCAGGACTGAATGGGCATGAAGACTTTTACTCCAAGACTGAGGCAAATTGGTGGGTCCAGGTGTGGACGTTTACCATCATACATGGTTTACCTGCTTTCTAAGTGTCCAAAGCTGTCAGGCCAGCATTTTTCACCAGCACAAAATTCACGCGAAAAAGGTCTTTAAGAATTTGTTTTAAATTACTGGATTTAAAGGAAGGGAAAGCTACTAGAAGAGAAGTGATTAATACACAGGTGGTAGGTCAATGTAAGATTGCCTAAGCCCCAGTGAGGTCAATTCTATTAACATGGAATTTAGACCACTTAGGGCCTGACCTAGCTTGCATGACTCATACCTAGGGTGACCAGATGTCCCGTTTTTAAAGGGACAGTCCCATAATTAAGCCCTCCTGCAGGAATCCTGAATTTTTCTTAAAAATGGGCAAATTGTCCCATATTTTCTGTCTCTGCACCATCAGTGCTGGCGGTCCTGCTGCTTGCCAGATCCCTGCTCGCCAGCCACCCGCCCGCTAGCAGAGGGGAAGGGCTCCAGTGGCCAACGATGGGGTGGGTGTGCAAGGCTGGTGCGGGGCGAAGATGCAGCGCGCGGGGCCAGCCTCTCCCCCTGCTGGTCCGTCAGTGCAGTCCCCACTGCCTGCCAGCTTTCGGCCGGCGGGGCCCCACCCCCCATCCCGTTTCCAGCCAGCGCTGGCTGTGAGCTGCGGTGGCTGGTGAGTGCAGGCAGGTGCCAGGCAGCAGCCGGTTACATGTCGCCTCTGCTGCCCACCCATCAGCCTTTTATGTGCTCCCCCTCTCGCTGTCCTCTCCCTGCTTTGCCCTCCCCAGCCCCACTGCTCCTCCATATCCCCCAAGTGGGGCGCGTCCTACTCCGAGCACTGGCCAGCAGGCTCCTTCCTTGCCCCACTGCCTCTGGCTGGGCTGGTGCCCTGGGAAAGTCCAAGACCCTCCGGCCAGGGGTACTGGCCAGGAGGAACTGAGCTCTGCATGTGCCAACCCTCCCCCCCCCCCCCCCCCCCCCCACAGCGCTGGCACAGGGAAACCTTTCCACCCCTCTGCTAAGCTCTGGAGTGGTTGGGGGAGGGAGGAAGTGATTTCCAGCCTGTTCACACCCCGAACCTCCAGACTCCACAGCAGCCCCCTGGGCAGGGGCTTAGCACCCTCTTCAGCCACACCCCCTACCCCGCCCTGGATCCTGCCCCCAGGGAGCATGGGCTACTCTGTCCCCTAAGCACCCTCCTCTACTGAGCCACCTCTCTGGCCCAGTTCGCTGAAGCCCCTGCATGCTTAGGGCTTAACCCCTTCCAGCCCACGCTGAAGCCAGAGGTGGATGGGTTATGTCGCAAAAAGAAAAGGGGTACTTGTGGCATCTTAGAGACTAACCAATTTATTTGAGCATAAGCTTTCGTGAGCTACAGCTCACTTCATCGGATGCATAAAGTGGAAAATGCAGTGAGGATTTTTTATACACACAGACCATGAAAAAATGGGTGTTTATCACTTCAAAAGGTTTTCTCTCCCCCCACCCCACTCTCCTGCTGGTAACAGCTTATCTAAGGTGATCACTCTCCTTACAATGTGTATGATAATCAAGGTGGGCCATTTCCAGCACAAATCCAGGGTTTAACAAGAACGTTATGTCGGTGGCCAGCAGCAGCCTGGAGGTGTTAGCTGCCTTTCGACACTGTGGGGGCAGGAAGGGACAAGCTGTTTCTAGCCACTCAGGGGTGGGGGAGAAGAGATGAGCTCTGCAAAGACATGGGCCAGGTCATCCCCCCCACAGCTGGAAGCAGCTCCCATCCCTTCCCTCCCGGGCCACATTCTGGAGCAAATCCTGGCAGAAATCTAGGGAGGGGGGGCATGTGGCCCTGCGTGCTCCCCCCGACATGTTGCCTCAGGGATATGTGGTGCCAGGTACCAGCAGAGGCAGGTCCGTCCTGGGGGCCCAGCCAGGCATGGAGGGTGGAGAGCATGGGCTGGGAGGGTCAGGTTGGTCGGTCACACACACCTATGTGAGAGAGGTGTAGTGAGTGTCTGTGTGTGTCACTTCTCCCCAGGTGTGTATGTGGGGGGTAGGGATGCGTGTCACCCCATCCCGTGTGAAACCTAAGGCCTTAAAGATAAGAAGGTAAATAAAAAGACTCCAACTACGCAGTATTTCTTTTTAATAGGGGCTCAGTCCCCTTGATGTTAATCTGAACGTTTGTCCTGCCTCGTTCTGATCGATTGCTATTGAACTCGCTTGAATATGAGTAATTTCACCAGGTGTCCCATATTCAGCACAGGGAAATATGGTCACCCTACTCATGCCACTACTCCTATAGGACTCAGTGAGATTACACAAGCCACTAAAATAAGCAGCATTTAGATCTTAGTTTTCAGCATTCACTTTGAAACATCCAGAGGAAGTAAGTGAAATGACAGCTGATGCCAGATTGTATATTTGAAATAATGTTAGGTCTTGTTTCATATTTTATATAAAAATGCAGTAAATTATTCCAGACATAATGAATCTATAGCTACTCTGTGTCTCTGGGAATATGGTGTAGTGGTTAGCTCGGGCACTGTGAGTTGGGTCTTCTGAGTTCTAGGCCTGTCTCTGCCAGTGGCCTGCTGTGTGACCTTTCCTGAGTCCCTTAACTGCTCTCCATTTCCCCACCTGTAAAAAGAGAGCAATAATACTTATCCACCTCATGGGCAGTTGTGAATCTTAATCAATGTCTCTAAAGTGCTTTGCGATCCCTACATGAAAAGTATTGTGGCCAAGTTGATCAAAGTGACTGGTGGTTTTGGGTGCCACTTTGAGACACCTCAAGGGGCCCTGATTCTCAGAGAGCTCAGAGCAGGTGCTCAGTGCTTTCTGAAAATCAATCTCTTTTAGGTGTCTCAAGTTGGGCCCTCAAAAGCAGAGGCACCCAGAATCACTAGTCACTTTTGAAAATCTTGGCCATTAGTATTATTACTATTATTAATTACATATAAGAGGCAGCCTGGCACTAAAACCCTCGATCTGAACATTCCTGCTGTCAGTTAGGGTGTTGTTCAGAATCCAGAGGTAATTCTGGATTTTGCAAACATTCCCTATATTTCTAAGATGATGAACCAAAACCCAACCAAAATCTGGAGTATTTCAAATCTGGATCTAAATCTTGCAGATCAGGCGGAATTTCTGTTTTTTATTTTTCTGCATATTGGCATCAGAAACTCCCTGGATTTTAGAGGATGGGGAAAAGAGCATATGGTGCATTCAGCTGTCGTCCAAGTCAGTTTGCAAACAGTCCATGGCTAGTGCTGGCTGGCTAGTCCTACATCTGACAGTCTCAGTTGGAGGACAGAGAGAGAATTATGTGCTGATGTATAGCTCTGGGAAGTACCTGGGTCTCTCATCTTCCATGTGAGAGCACTCATTTATCTCTAGGGGAAAGGGAAATGACTCCACGGAGGCTCAGAGGCAAGATTTTATTACAGAATTCGACCACTACCATGTCCTGTGACCTTTACATCGCATCACATCTGTTAAAACAGCTGTGTCATGAAAGGGTGGAAGAAGTGGCCAGGCCTCCAGGGGAGGAAAACAAAGGCCTATGGAAGACTAAAGGCAAAGAGAAAAAAAAAACTATTCTGACTCTTTTGTCTCTTTCAGTGGCCTTCTCCTGCTGTTCACCTTAGCCTGTCCCAGGGCAGCTCACCTCCTGGAGGCTTCCACCCAGCTCCACTAATCTGCCCAGTCCTCTAATTACACATTTCATGGTTTAATGAGTTAACACGTATAACTCAGGGCCTCTGAAGGAGACTGCAGCAGAGGGTGCCTAAAGCAGGATTATTGTTTGTGTAAATCTCTTTAAACCACTGGCAAATGTGGCGTCCTTCATTCGGCTCAATATTTGATTATAAAGTTATTCCCTCAATGCAATTGGAAAGATCCCAGGTCCTAAATAAATGAGGGCATTGGTGAATTCTCAATGGCACACAGCAATCTTGCACGTGGAATAATTTCTATTGTTTCTTTTAAAAATTGTTTTTAAAAAAAATGTATATTTAGGGCATCGCGTCCATTTCCCTCTAGATGTCGCAAAGGTAACACAAATGGAGCGCAGCTATGGCCCAGCTCCTCAAAGGTATTTAGGCACCTAACTCCCATAGAAATCAATGAGAGTTATGTGGTTCAATCCCTTTGAGGATCTGGGCCAGTGTGACAATGGCTAATAAAGACACAACACAGATTTAGGCCCCAATCCTGCCGGCAACAACCTGCAATGACACAGAGCCCTGGAGAAGTCACTCATGTTCCATGGGCAGAATCGGGGCCCGAGTCCTTAGAATACACTGGCAATGCTTCTATAAAATAAAAGGCACGCCCCCTGTGGGTGTATAAAGCGTTTTGTGCATCCTAGAGGAGTTGGAAGCACTCAGCTTTGTTGCAGTTCTCACACCATAAATTCTCTCACTCATCTCTGGTGAGCCCGGAAATGCATGAGCTGGTGTCAGGCACATTCTTAACAATATTTTTCCCTTCTGCTGTGCTTTTCATCCCCACACCTTAACGTGCTTTGCAAATGCTAATGAATTTAACTTCTGACACCCCCAGTAAGATAGCTCTGTATTATCCCACTTTGCAGAGGAAGAAACTGGCACACAGCGGTGAAGTGACATGCCCAAGTCTTAATAGCAAGTCAGTGGCGGTGCAGCGAATAGAACTCGCAAGCCCCGACTATCCATGCAAACTCCTGCATCACTAGATCACACTCCCTCCTTTCCGTATCCCTTTAGCTTTTGTTTTCTACTTGCTTTCCTTTCCAAAGCCCATCTCAGAAGCTGGAAATAGACCGTTTTTAACCCCGTACCAATTGGTTCTTTTTCATTTGGCAGACATTGATTTCCTCCCCTCGCCCCACATTGTTTCTAACGGTGCTTGAAATGAACTTGCTTCTATTTTGCTTCCTGTTTGTGCCACAGTGAGGAGGACAAAAAGCAAGGCCTGCCGCCGGGTGGCTAATTGTTTTTAATTTTGGGGGGGTGGGAGCTTGTTGGGGGGAGGTTTTCCATTTGAGGATTGATTTTTTTTTGTTCGTGTGCTGGATATTCCTTTTTCCCTGTGGCAGGAATGTGCTAGCAAATGTGAGTGTGAATGGTGGCAAGTTCTAAATTGCTGTAGACTTTCCATCTCTAGTCTGTTCCATTCTGTTCTGTTCTAGTCTCTGTAGATTCCGTGTTCATCACCATAGTATCTGTGTCCTCCAGTAGCATATTAACATGACTAACACATCTGTCATGGATTGTTTGTTTTCTCGTCCGTTTCTCCAGGGGCACAAGCATGTGCAGTCAAGTCCTTGTTATTGTTGGGATTTAAGGATTTGGTCTGGGTTTAAATGTGCGTATTGCTCTATATTTATGTTAGAGAAGGCAAGGCCAAAGAAATGCACCTTGGAGTAGCAGGTAGTGAGGTTTTAGTGCTGGTCCTTAAGTTTCTCTGTTTCAGATCCTCAAAGATAGTTAGGTTCCTAACTGCCACTGAAATCAACCCGAGTTAGGTGCCTAAATACCTTTGAGGATCTGAGCCTAGTTTCCAATCCTGCAACTGCATCCATGGATAGGCCTTTAGATGGGCTTGTGCCCACCAGTGCCGTGGGAACTCAATAGGTACATCCATGGATACAGGCCTGCATGCCCTTTGAAGTCAACAGGGCTCTATGCAGGAGGTCCCTTGAGCTTATGGAGAGCCCATAGACTTCGGTGGGGCTCCACACGGGTCCAAGGGTCCACCCACATGGATGCCATTGCAGGATCAGGGCCCTAATGTATAAATCTTACCTTGCTGCATAAGGAACTGCCATGGGGATGGCCTGGCTGCTGCTGTCTCATACAGTCAGATTAGCCTTGTTTAGATCTCAGGTGCAGTGAATTGGCAAACTCTTGGAACCTGAGTTTCAGGAAGTGCAGGAATATAAAGAGGAAACTTAGCAGCAGGGTAGATAAGGAAGCTATGAAGAGAGAGTCTAATGCTGGAGCTGGCTAGAAAACCTCATTCTACTTTTGGTCTAAAGATTTTACTTATAGTAAGTTTGTTGATATTCTTGTGCCTTTGGCTCCTTTCTCTCCACTAAAGGAGGTTAATATATTTTATTTTACCTTGCTTGGTCTGGTGCACCCTTTCCTTCTGTGTCAAGCCCACCTTCCACTCCCCAAGCTATCATTATTGGTACAAGGGCTGCTTGTTCTCCTATTTATCAGGAACTGAGCTAACTTCTGTTTTCTGAAACCAATTTAGATATTTAGGAGCAGTCTTGGGTTACTTGAATTATCACCTTGGGTCAGGAACTCTGCTCTGTTTTTACAATGTCTAGCATGCTGGGGTCCTGTGTCCGTAACTGGTGTTTGTATTAACTCCATATAGTTCATCATTCTGGTTGACTACCTAGTTTTGCTAACACTGAGGATTCAAAAAATCATGTCACGCCTCCCAAAATTGAGATCTTATTTAAAACTGAGGGGTTTTTTTTAAACTTGCCTGCTTGTTTATTAATTTTTTAGGGTTCATATTTTCAAACTCTTCAGGGCTGGAACCTGGCTTTAAAATAACCAAAAGCAGAGCTTGAGGTGTACTAGGATTTAAGAAAAACACCAGATTGTGTAAGACTTAGGAGAGTTGGCAACACAGGATGGAAAAATGCCTGCAATTCTACCTAAGTGATGTGTAATTATCTAGTTGGATTTAAAAAATAATAAAGAAGCCTCTCTGAGGCTTTAGGCACCTTAATGTAATTAATTGCCCAATAAATGCAATTACATTAAAACTCAGCAGCAATGAAATCGATTCCACAGGAAGTTGGCTGGTTGGCCACCTAGCCTTCCATCATCCAGGAAGCATATCCTCAGCCTTCTCCAAAGACCCTATCAAACAGGTGACTTTCAGGGTATGCTGCCAGACACCAGATTTAGGGTATTTTGGACCCCGGGGGGGAGGTGGGAGGATCAAACTCTAAAGTCTTGGAACCCTCACAGAGAACGTCTTGCCGGCCACCTCCTTGCTTTGACAACCACAGCTAACGTTGGCTTTATGTGCCAGTAGTCATGGCATGGAACTGGCCTGTGCATGCTGGATTATGTAGAGGATTCAATTCACCTTGGATTTGTTTTTCCTCGTATAAAACATACTAATCATTTCAAAGGCAAATTATCCTTGTGACTATGAAGAGGTTTTGGTGTATTGAATAATTTCATCAGCCCCTTGTCCGTGGCTGCTGGTCTGTCTGGATTTCTTGCACTTTTAGGCTGTGGTGGATTCTAGATCCAATTCTACAGCAGGTTTAGGGGCTAAAATTCCATAGCATGTAGAGACCAGCTAAACAAAGTAAGGGGTGGAGTGAAATCTTTCCAAGGCTTGGATTATACAACCACCAAGTCAACCATTGAAAACACCGACTTCTCACCTCTCTTTAGACAAAACCTGAGTCCTTTACTTAACCGAGATGGAGTCAGTCTGCCCCCGTTACTCTGCAAATAGGAAGGAACCACTCAACATAAGTAAGGGTGGTGGAACTTTGCCCTTATGACCTGCCCATCGATGG
The DNA here is from genome assembly GCF_015237465.2 of Chelonia mydas. Taxonomy (NCBI): domain Eukaryota; kingdom Metazoa; phylum Chordata; order Testudines; family Cheloniidae; genus Chelonia; species Chelonia mydas. The sequence continues at coordinate 4,794,149 of NC_051253.2, read as the reverse complement.
GGTTTCTGCCCACACTGCTTACTATAAAAAAAAAAACTACTACTCCCACTACTACACACAACAGGCAGCCATAACCACGCCTTCCTTTCCCCACCCATGTTCTAGTCAACTGGGCCAACCCACCAATTAGAAGAGTCTCCAGAGTCTGAGCCCAAGGACAAGCAAACACACGGTGTCTCATTTCTGGTGCAGCTTATTGCTCATGCAACTGGTTTCTGAACTCTCTTCATGCTTCCTCACTGCTCAGCTCTCGGCAGCTGCCAGGGAGATAGCCCTGCCAATCAGCCTTTGCCAGTGAGTGAATCCACAAAGAAATGCAAGAGCTTATAAAAGGATTCCACACAGGGGGCTCTCTAAATAGATCCAAAGAGGCCACATGCAATGGTGTCACTTTATACGATAGGGATAAACAGTGCGGGGGGGTGGGGGGTTGCACTCTCTTTGTGACCTTGTCTGCACTGATGCTTTTCCCCAATTTCACCCATCAGTTGCCCAGCCATTGGCACGACCCTTAGTGTGGACAGGTTACATTTGCACTAAAGCAATTTGTGGTCAATAGCATCTTCACCTTCCTACATTAAGTTGAAGTAGGGGCAATTCATCAGCGTAGACCAGCTCTGTCAGTCTCTCTCTTTCTTTTGTGCAGAAAAGCAAAATTCCAGACTTTGTGAAAATGATTCATTTGGTGCAGCCTGCAAAAGCGATCCGGGAGCGATCAATGCATGTTACACCTAGATACAAGGGGAGAAGCCACAGTTCAGACCATTTATCTTCCTTCAAGCTGGAGCCTGCAGCGCTAGCATGGACACTTGGAACCATTTCTGGGTTATGGGGAGGTAGATGAGCGGATGTTTGGAACAGCATCCCCCAGAGTCAAAATGATCCCCATGCTGACTCCATCTCTGCCATACTGGCAATGCATGTACTGGGGAGCTGTCTAATGGGGCTGGAGTTTGAAACAATCTCTACCACTTAGCAGCCCATTCGGAGTAGAGGAAGTTCACCCCCTCTTGCTTTGCTAGGTCCATCTGTCTGAAGACAGACTCAGAGAGGCCCTGTTACCCTGAAGATTTGCTGCAGCTGGGATGGGTAAATGGGGCCTAAAACAGCAAATTGTAGATTCACATGAAGGCTCTTCACAACCACAAAGAGAAAAGGGTTCTTTATTTTAATGAAAGCTCAGACTCTGAAGAATTGTGTGTGTACACAAGGGAAGACGTTAGTTACACAACTCAGTAGCATAAGCAAAGGGCTGGGATTCAGGGACCTCTCCGTTCTAATTCTGTTTCTGACACTAATTCCCCCTGTGGTCTTGAGTAAGTCACCTAACCTATCTGCCTCAGTTTCCCCAGCTGTAAACACGAGGCTATTATTAATTTGCCTTTCCCATACAGCTGGTATCAGGATTAATTCGTTAAGATGTGCAAACTGGTTTTGAAGATGACAAGCGCTAAGTATTAATATCTCTCTACACAGATTTAACGGGCCCGTGGAGCTGAACGGCCGTCATCCTAGAACACACTGCGCTCAGCTGCTGTCTGCAGCTCTTCACGAAAGGTTAGGGCCTTGGCTGGGGCCACGTCAGCAGTGCTCATTAGGGCTCTGCAGAATTTGAGGCTGGCATCTGTTTGCAGTAGAGAGGCAGTAGTAGCATGTACAATTGAATCTGAGCAGGGGAAGGGGGAGAAATAAAAGACTGTCCGAAAGAGAGAGCCCAGGGAGATTTTTCTTCCATCAGGCAAGCCAAGGAGCTTGTACTGACTCCCTACTCGGCGAGGGCAGGGAAAAGAGAGAGCCCTGTGGCTCTGGAGGAAAAGATGTCGGCATGTGAACCCGGCAAGCACAGAAAACCTCACTGCTCCTCTGGCCAATGGCTCCCCCTCTCTTTTGAAGTCCCTGCCAGGTTGCTGAGCTCTGGATTTTGAAGTGTAAAGCAGCTGTAGCTAGGACACACAGCTAGGTTTCACATACGCGTTTCACATTGAGCTCTATGGTTTTAGTTTTGAAATCGTTCACCTAAGGCGAAAGGTTGGGGTTGCATGAGGATCATGAATGCTGGGCATGGAACGGCAGGCTTCTGTCCGAGAGGCTGGATCTCAGAGTTCAGATGCAGCATAGGGAACAAATTGACCCAGTATCAGAGGGGTAGCCATGTTAGTCTGGATCTGTAAAAGCGGCATAGAGTCCTGTGGCACCTTATAGACTAACAGACGTATTGGAGCATAAGCTTTTGTGGGTGAATACCCACTTCGTCAGATGCATGTAATGAAAATTTCCAAAGGCAGGTATAAATATGGAAGCAAGAATCAGACTAGGGATAACGAGGTTAGTTCAATCAGGGAGGATGAGGCCCTCTTCTAGCAGTTGTGGTGTGAACACCAAGGAAGGAGAAACTGCTTTTGTCATTGGCGAGCCAGTCACAGTCTGTGTTTAATCCTGAGCTGATGGTGTCAAATTTGCAAATGAACTGAAGCTCAGCAGTTTCTCTTTGAAGTCTGGTCCTGAAGGTTTTTTGCTGCAGGATGGCTACCCTTAAATCTGCTAGTGTGTGTCCAGGGAGGCTGAAGTGTTCTACAGGTTTTTGTATATTGCCATTCCTAATATCTGATTTGTGTCCATTTATCCTTTTACGTAGGGACTGTCCAGTTTGGCTGATGTACATAGCAGAAGGGCATTGCTGGCACATGATGGCGTATATTACATTGGTGGACGTGCAGGTGAATGAACCAGTGATGGTGTGGCTGATCTGGTTAGGTCCTGTGATGGTGTCGCTGGTGTAGATATGTGGGCAGAGTTGGCATCGAGGTTTGTTGCATGGATTGGTTCCTGAGTTAGAGTTACTATGGTGTGGTGTGTAGTTCCTGGTGAGAATATGCTTCACGTTGGCAGTTTGTCTGTGGGTGAGGACTGGCCTGCCTCCCGAGGCCTGTGAAAGTGAGGGATCATTGTCCAGGATGGGTTGTAGATCACTGATGATGCTTTGGAGAGGTTTTAGCTGAGGACTGTATGTGATGGCCAGTGGAGTTCTGTTGGTTTCTTTCTTGGGCTTGTCTTGCAGCAGGAGGCTTCTGGGTACACGTTCATTCACCTGCACGTCCACCAATGTAATATACGCCATCATGTGCCAGCAATGCCCCTCTCTTATGTACATCAGCCAAACTGGACAGTCCCTACATAAAAGGATAAATGGATACAAATCAGATATTAGGAATGGCAATATACAAAAACCTGTAGGAGAACACTTCAACCTCCCTGGACACACACTAGCAGACTTAAAGGTAGCCATCCTGCAGCAAAAAACCTTCAGGACCAGACTTCAAAGAGAAACTGCTGAGCTTCAGTTCATTTGCAAATTTGACACCATCAGCTCAGGATTAAACAAAGACTGTGAATGGCTCGCCAACTACAAAAGCAGTTTCTCCTCCCTTGGTGTTCCCAGGGTTCCAGGTTGAGGGTTCCCAAGCAAGAGCAACAGGGCTCCACACTGCTGTAGGGAGCCAAGTGCCATGCGTTAGCTGCTACTCCAGGCTGGTGGGGAGGAGATCAAGTCATGAGTTGCCCGTGTTCTGATTCCATCAGCGAGCCCAGAGCTGGCATCAGTTGCCTCCCATTCCATTCCTGCTGCTGGAAGGAGAAAGGGCACCAAGAATTGCTAAGTGGTTGCAGGATCTTCCAAAGTTCTAGCTCCCCAGGAGGTCACTTGCTTGTGCTCTCAAGACCAGCCCTGGAAATGCCCATAGAGATCTGAGACTGGTCCTCAGAAGATGACTTATTTGGCAGCTTCTCCCGAGGAAATCCCCAAGATCAGAGCAGTCAGGAGAAAGCCGTGCATGGGGCAGTCTTCCCTGTGTGTGCCAGGCCTGGCTCCAGCCAAGGCAATTAGCCAGTTGCTTTTAGGAATACAAACTTCACCTAGTTTAGGAAGAAACAAAGCAACTCTGGTTCCCCGAGGCAAACTTGCCCCGGCTCTGTGGTTCTTCCTGCCATTAGCATAGTTGCAATAACTGTGCAGTGGATTGGGTGCTGCTAATATTTCTTTATCCTATACCATCGTGTGCGCTCGCCAATTTGCTAAAATTAGATCATCAGAGAACAACACTGTCAATGCAAGCAGCAGAGAAGAAAGCAGCCCAGCTGCCCCACCCTAGCTTTGAAGTGTCAGTCTGCTTAGCTTAATGTTTTCTAGCTGCTCAGCTGCCATTTTCTAGGCAAATATGGCAGGCCAGGCTGTAACCCTTCGCTGCGGCCGGAATTCGCAGTGTTGTAATAAATGGAGAGCACGGCAAACCAGAACTATGCACATAAAAGGCCGGGGCTTGCTGTCACCATGGTTCTAGAGGGAAATCTGGTGTTGGGCTAGGCAGACAGACATGTAAGTTCCGAAACAGCCATTTTCATGCTCCATTACTTGCTCTGTGCACATAAATGTAAGGGTGCAGTTGTAGGCTTGGGCCTGCAATTTTAATGTTTGACCCAAAGAAGGGAGGTTGGCCACGCGTGAGACGGAAAAGGATTGTCTTGAGGTTAACTCACAGCAGTGGGAGACATTTGTGGCTTTGCCACAGACTGCCCTTCGTGACCTTGGACAAGTCACCTAACTTCTCCTTGCCTCTGTTTCTCCCTCCATAAAAGAGGGCTAATGACACTGAGCTGCCTCCCAGATGGAGTGTGAGACTTGGTTTGCTAATCGTTGAATTCTGGGAACCTAGGAGGGGAGGGGCCAGCCAAGGGCAAAGTCATTGTTACAGCTGGGCTTTTGTAAGGCTGCTCTGGCTGGATTGTTGGGGTGCGAGATGAATCATCTCTTCTCCATACGGTGTGCGCTGGGGGGCATTAGAAAGTTCACTCTGCGTGTTTTGCAATCATTGCTTCAACAGCTGGGAGCCAGTGTTTAGGTCTGGCTTGTCCCACTGGGAGCAGACGAGGGTAAGGGATGGGGGGGGGGGAGGGGCACGACTTTGTCAATGGTTCTCTCTGTGACAGTACTAATACTGTGTCAGGTGGGTGGACTTATCCTGTTGGGACCCCAAGCAAGGACTTGGGGCCAAGAGGAGGAGGGCTCAGTAGTGAAGTGCCGCCCCTCCAGCCTTGCTGTTGTTGCAGAAGATCAGGTGGCGGGTTGCCTCCCTCCTGGGAAATCTGGCTGGCCCTGGCCTGTGAGCTAGGATGGTGTCTCCAGATGTACAGTGATCACTTGCAGTGCTTGTGCAAGGCTGCGGAGGCACCGCAGTGCCGCCACCTATCTACCTTTTACCTACACGAGGGACAGGTCACTCTCTGATTGGTTTCTGGGTTTTAACCTGGGCAGGGAATGCCTGGCTTTCTTGGGAAAGTTGGTTGGTTCCTGGTTTTGCAGACCAAGGGCGTCATTTCTCACAGGCCTCCAGCTGAGCTGAATTACAGTGGGTGGGAGCTGTTACTTGCTGTTGGTCACGGAGCCAGGGCCTGGCAACAGGATGATGGACCATTGGGTACCTGGACTGGTTAAAAATCAAGCCAGGAAAAAAGAGAGGAGAGGATGGATGGGCTCAGAGGAAGGGAAGAAACGGGGGGGGTGGGAAGTGGAGAGGCAAAAAGAAGGGGGAGAAGACAGCAGAGAAAGTGGGGAGGGGAGAGAACAGAGGTAAGAGATTCAGGGAGGAAAAAGAATGAAAGGAAGGGGGTGAGAAGAGAAGGTAAGGAACAAATTCATGTCTCCTCTCTCTTCCTTCCCCACAGCCAGCGTTCCTTCCCCGCTCTCTGGCGCTGGAGGAGGAGAGCTTGCTGCAGCACAGCTGAAGGAGTAATGGCATAAGGGGCCTTTCAGGCCAGGGCCTGGCACTCACTAGAGAGGAAAGGCCAGGCCAAGAGTTGCATTTCTCGAGGCAGCAGAGGCCTTGAAGGAGCTGGCTTTGCAGCCTCCCTGGTTAGTAACGTCACAGAGGAGGAAGGGAAGCTGAGAAAGATTGATGGGAGGAATAAGACAGTGTCCTCCCCTTGTACCAGTTCCTTTCCAAAGAGGGGTTGAGCAGCAGGTTGAAGGCAGCGTAAATCTGTTTTCACAGGCAGCCTGGGTGCCAGGTTAATACTGTCAGCCAATGTCCCTTCAGAAAGTACATCAAACAGTGAGTCATCAGAGGAACCCTTTGCATAAGGCAGACAGGTACAGGCTGTGATGGGAATTGCAGAGGTGACCTTACCTGTCTTTCAGCTGGCTGTGAAGGTTGGAGGCACATTAAATCAACAGAAGGAAGAGGTGCCACTGCACATAAGTCTCTGGGTGAAATCTTAAAAGCCTTATTAAATTTCACAGATAAAACTACCTAGCCAGACCCCCCTCTCTCTCTCTCTCTCTCTCTCTCTCTCTCTCTCAGCTTCTTCCCTCTGCCTCCTGGCTGGCTACAAACACAAAGTGCTGGGCCATAGATTCAGCTGGGAGATGAGAAGATTGATCTGTTTCTCCAGACAAATGTGACAATATCTTCTTCATCACTGGGTGCAGCACGTGAACTGTGGACCCTTCCCAGTCACTGCATCTGTCTGCAAGCAGATCGTGTGTGTGTGTGTGTGTGTGTGCATCTGTGGTGTTGCTTTTGTTTTTTTAATTTAGAGACATGGCTCTGAAAAGACCCTGTTGTTCTAAAATACAAAAGGGGGATTCATGTGCTAGGGGAACTAGGCTAGAATCACCCAGGGCTCGCCTCTGCACCCATGAGGAGAAGGGGGCAAATCATTTCCTGATCGCTCGGTAGGCCCAGACATTCCACAGTAGACTAAGAAGAGTTTAAACACTTCACAAAACTACTTGATTTCCATGATGTCTAATACCTGGTGTGGCAACGTTGCGTGTCCTTTTCAAAGGCAAGTAAAAGGGCAGAGCCTGCAAAAAATACACATCTCTTGCACTCATAAAATTCACATTGGTACATACAGCCATCCACTGGTGTTAGAGTCACAGGTGGAGGAAAAACAGGCTGACAGAAGTGTTTTGCGGCGAAGGCACACAAATGGGAAGATTGGGAGTCTATCCCCAGCTGTGCTAGCAACCGCCTGTGTGACACTGAACAAGTCACACTACCTCTTTGTGGCTCAGTGTCCCCATCTGTAAAATGGGGATGATAGTACCTACCACACAGGGTGACTGAGGATACATTGCACCTTGAAGGGTTTAACCCTTTGTTACTTGCCAGCTGGCCTCTTAATATTATTGTCAGGCACCCTTTTACTGCCATTATGGAACTGCTCGCTTTTGATCCTGACTTACAATCAGAGTGACAAGGTGACTGAGATAATATCTTTCATTAGACCTCACCCACCTTGTCTCTCTAATATCCTGGGACCAACACGGCTACAACAACACTGCCTGTTACCATCCCAGTGGCAGGCAGATGTATTCCATGCCCTTTAATATCTTTTTCCTTACAAATCTGCCCAAGCACTGATTCTGTCTTAGGCCTCAACGTTTTGGCCCCTTGTCGTGACAGTGTAATTCATCTGGCTTTGCTTTCACTGGGTTGATACTTAAGTTCTGGGGTTTTGGAATGTAGACAAAATGATTTCTTTATTTGTATTGTACTGGTGCTTTGGGGGCCCAGACGCGGATCAGAACCTGCTGTGCTGAGCATTGTACAAATACGGAACACAAAGATGGTCTCTGCCTCAAAGAGCTTACAGAGCATAAAGACTTCCTAAGAATAGAGTGTGAATGACAGTGATCCGGATTCTGATCTCAGTCACCGTTATGTAAATCCAAAGTGACGTGAGAATCTGACTCAAGCCGCTGAAGGTTTTTTTCCCCCTTGTTTCACTTGATCCAGGAACCGCCCCCATAGATGATCAGCTTCCCACCCCCATTTTAGGAGAGACTCCTCCCTCTCAGCATCAAAGCAGATGGATGGGGCAGGGAGGGGGAAGGCTGCACTACCACTGCCCAGACTGCACCTGTTCTGTGGGTCAGTTAAGGATGTCACTCTCCGAGGCTGTCAGTCTGGCACATGTTATGAGCTCTATACTTGATATTGCTTCTCCAGTCCAGAATATTTATTCTGCCCTTTCAGTTTTCCTTATGAACCTGGCCACTTTGGCCCCACCCATAGTGCATCAGTGAGGCTTTGGGTGTGGTGTCACAGACCCTAACAGAACTTAAGCTTCTGTACCCTTTTGGTGCTTATTCTGTGCTGCTCATTGTTATGATATTTGAACCTCTCCATAACGTCCTCAGAGAATGAGACTGAGGCATGGCCTTGCCTGAAAGCACCAAGCACTTGTCCTGGTCGCTGTACTCTGCAGCAATTGTCAGGGGAGTGCTTGGGGAAAAGATCTCAGCTCATGAACAAGAGTTGGTACACGTCCACTTTCCTTTGTAGAAGTGGCAAACTGGGTAATAACTCATATATGCTGGTCAGGCTTTTGACCAGGTCCTAGGCTTCGGAGCTGGGGGTATTTTGGCTGAAGCCTCTCTATTGTTGCTTCATGCAGTGGCTGGCAGAGCATTCATGAACACAGCTGGGTGTGGCCCTTGCCTGTGGATGTTCGTGTGAGTGCAAACTTGGAGGGCTTTGCAGCTCGTCACAACATCACAGTGTTATAGGGAATCCAGATTGGTGAGACAGAGGGCTCAGCTGTATCCCAGTTCCTGGTGGCCCCGGGGAGGGAATTGTCACACATGTGTTTTTCAATTCCTAGCTTCCCAAGAGTTTCCTCCATTCCCCTTTAGAGTCTGTTTGTATGTACCTTGAGTCTTCTCATTTTGCCAGTCCCCCACGCGTACAGCCCTGCAGTCCTAACGCCGAGGATGCCGTCCTGAAAAACCCGTAGGAGGACAAATCCGGACAAATATCATGTGAATTTCACCAGCAGAAGAGTGGGGTTTGTGTCTCTGTAGTGCAGGAGCCAAACCCTGCAGATCTACATGGCTCTTAAGGGGCCCGCCTGAGGCACAGAGCCATCTGCACCCGAGGCTGTATGCCTCTCCTCCGGCTTTCAGGGCACGCTCCATCTCTCCCATCCCACTGCTGCTTCTGGAACATCGTTCTCTGTCCCCTGCCATGCCAGGTGCACATCAGAACCATGCTTCCAGACTGTCACAGTAACTCCCTTACAGACGTACAACGGGTGTGTACAGCACAAATGCAGCCAACAGCTGAACCCACCAATGGCATGGGGAACTCCCAGAGTCAGGGTGTCCAAACTTGGCCTTACCAAGGAGCCACGCTGGTTTCTTGCCAGGAGCACAAGGGACAGTTGAAAATGGGACAGACTGTAAACTCTTTGCTACAGAGGGCACCGTCCACGGAGATTGAAGGCCCTACTTTACAATACTCCCCTCTTGAAAAAAGCATCTGTCCTCTTTAACAAAGAGGCCATAGGGAGAGCAGATCCCAGCGTCCAAAGCAGCTGCCTGCTTGGCCGGAGATGGGGCACCGCTTGTGTGTTGGGATCCCCAGTCTCCATGGGCCGCTGTTAACACTGAAAGCAGCTGGGAGCCAAGCTGTCGAACTTCAGGCATGTGACCGTGAGTCATGCTCTGGCTGCTCCCACCAGACTGAAATTAACATGATGACATTTCCAATGCCCCTTTATCACACAAGCCCTCCTCTGAGCCTCTGAAAAATCAAATGCCACAGAGGACAGGACCAGACTGGCACAGGCCTTTCTTTTTCCATTGAGCGGGGCTATTTTCAGCATTAACAACAGGGAAGGGACCACCAAGTTGCCCTCTTCTCCCGGGACAACAGAAATACAAGACGAGGGAGCTGGGGTGGGCTTAGCGGGGTTGCATTCATCTGGCCTCTGCCCACGCTATTCTGTTCCAGCGTGTTGGGAGCCAGGGCCGGTCGGCTATTCCGTCACTCCTCTGGACAATGCATGGTCTGTTTCCATCTCCGATTAAGTTCTTGTTTTTTACAAATCCTCCAGTGTCGCAGGCTTGTCAGCGGGGCGAGCAGCCTGATGAGTAGCCCAGTGTCTCCGTGGAGACGGCTAGTGAGGACACCTTTCCAGGCAAAGCCAGCCTGTCCCCTAGGACCTCTGTTGCCCTCGGTGCTGCGTATGGTATTTTCTTAACATCTTTTGCAAGATCTGTTGTAAACAGTGGAGGGATTATAACCAGGTTCTGGGAACCCCTGGTCCTTTCCTCCGGGCTTCCAAAGCCGGCTAGCGCTTTATCTGACAGAGAAACTCAGAATTCTACATGTGTATAGAAAGTAATGTAACTAGAGTACCATGCACTGCAAAGCAAATGGATAATGAGTGATTATCTCTCTCCCCCAAATCTGGGGTTGGTCCCAGGGTGGTTAGTTTAGGATCTCCTGAGTATAGTTCCAAGGGTATGTCTGCACACGGGCTAGCCTAGAGAGGGTAACTATAGCCGTGAGGACAGCGCAGGTAGAACAAGTCCAATGTGGACCCTGGGTATGTACTCAGAGCAGAGCGCACTGGCGAGCCATCTTCACTGCTGTCGTTACTCCTGCTGACTGAATCAAGCTAGCTCGGGTCAGCTAGCCCCTACCCAGCTTTTGGTGTGTAGACATACAGACTCCTGGAGCGTGGGGGTAATTACTAAGGTCTAGATCCTACTGTTTTCTTTACATGGGCAAACCTCCAATGGCCAAGCCTTGCAGATGCTGAGCACCTCCCCATTGATTTCAATGGGAGTATAGAAGTCAGTGGCAAGTAGCCATGGGCTCCAAGGAGAAGGTTCTCGAAGAGTGTGGCAATTACATGCTTAATTTATATGTGTTGTTACCAAGGTTGTTCATGCAAATAACCAACCTTGGTCAATTGCGAGTGCAATTAACTAATGTGTCTACACAAAGTGATTTTATGGAGTAATTAGGCCCATAAATATATGGGGAAAGGTCTTAAACCCAGGCTGGGCTGGTCAACACTACAGCCCTATACAGGTATAACTATGTTGCTCAGGGGTGTGAAGAATCCACACCCTGAGGTCACGTCTACACTGTGAAAGTACTCCGATTTTACAGAAGTCGATTTTTGGGAACAGATTGTGTAAAGTCGAGTGCATGCGTCCACACTAAGCACATTAATTCGGCGATGTGCATCCACAGTACCATGGCAAGGGTCGACATTCCGAGCGGTGCACTGTGGGTAGCTATCCCACAGTTCCCGCACTCCCCGCTGCCCATTGGACTTCTGGGCTGAGCTCCCAATGCCTGATGGGGCCAAAAATTTGTCGCGTAAATATCGTAAATTGGGTAAATGGGTAAATGTCGTCAGGCAACCCTCCCTCCCTCCCTCCGTGAAAGCAACAGCAGACAATCATTTCATGCTCTTTTCCCTGGATTGCCCGAGCAGACGCCATAGCACAGCAATCGTGGAGCCTGTTCAGCTCACCGCAGCAGTTATGACCATTGTAAACACCTCGCGCATTATCGTGCAGTTTATGCAGAACCAGCACCTAAAAAACCAGGCAAAGAGGCAACAGCAGCGCAGTGATGAGGACATGAACACAGATTTCTCTAAAACCACAGTCCCCAGCAATTTGGAGATCATGGTATTACTGGGGCAGGCTCATGCCGTGGAACGCCGATTCTGGGCACAGGAAATAAGCACAGAGTGGTGGGACCGCATAGTGTTGCAGGTTTGGGATGATTCCCAGTGGCTCCGAAACTTTCACATGCGTAAGGGCACTTTTGTGGAACTTTGTGACTTGCTTTCCCCTGCCCTGAAGCGCAAGAATACCAAGGTGAGAGCAGCCCTCGCATTTCACAAGCGATTGGCAATAGCCCTCTGGAAGCGTGCAATGCCAGACAGCTAACGGTCAGTTGGTAATCAATTTGAAGTTGGAAAATTTACTGTGGGGGTTGCTGTGATGCAAGTAGCCAATGCAATCGCTGAGCTGTTGCTATCAAAGGTAGTGACTCTGGGAAATGTGCAGGTCATCCTAGATGGCTTTGCTGCAATGGGATTCACTAACTGTGGTGGGGCTATAGACAGAACGCATATCCCTATCTTAGGACCGGAACACCAGGGCAGCCAGTACATAAACCGCAAGTGGTACTTTTCAATGGTGCTGCAAGCACTGGTGGATCACAAGGAACGTTTCACCAACATCAACATGGGATGGCCGGAAACGGTTCATGATGCTCGTGTCTTCAGGAACTCTGGTCTGTTTAAATGGCTGCAGGAAGGGATTTCCTTCGCAGACCAGAAAATAACTGTTGGGGAGGTTGAAATGCCTATAGTTATCCTTGGGGACCCAGCCTACCCCTTAATGCCCTGGCTCATGAAGCCTTACACAGGCACTCTGGACAGTAGTAAGGAGCTGTTCAACTATAGGCTGAGCAAGTGCAGAACGGTGGTAGAGTGTGCATTTGGATGTTTAAAGGGTCGCTGGTGCAGTTTACTGACTCGCTCAGACCTCAGCGAAACCAATATTCCCATTGTTATTGTTGCTTGCTGTGTGCTCCATAATCTCTGTGAGAGTAAGGGGGAGACGTTTATTGCGGGGTGGGAGGTTGAGGCAAATTGCCTGACCGCTGAATACGTATAACCAGACACCAGGGAGGTTAGAAGAGCACAGAAGGAATCGCTGCGCATCAGAGAAGCTTTGAAAACCAGTTTCATGACTGGCCAGGGTACTGTGTGACACTTCTGTTTGTTTCTCCTTGATGAAAACCCGCCCCCTTGGTTGCCTCTAAATTCCCTGTAAGCCACCTGCCCTCCCCCCTTCGATCACAGCTTGCTTGCAAAGAAAATAACGTCACTATCCTTTAAAAAACATGTATTCTTTATTAATTGATTATAAAAATAGGGAGATAACTCACAATGTAGCCCAGATGGGGTGTGGTAGGAGGGAAGGAAAAGGCCACTTTAAAACTTCTTGTGGAATGGTTGGGTGCCCGGAGCCTCCTCCCCACCCGCGTTCTTGGGCACCTGGGTGAGGAGGTTATGGAACCTGGGGAGGAGGGAGAACGGTTAAACGGGTTGCAGAGGCAGTCTGTGATCCTGCTGCCATTCATGAACCTCCACCAGATGCCGGAGCATGTCCCTTTGATCCTGCAGTTGCCCCAGCATTGCCTCATGCCTCCTCTGATCTTCCTGCCGCCACTTCTCCTCACGTCCATCAGCCACTTTCCTATACCCTGCTATTGTGTCCCTCCACACATTCTGCTAAGCTGTGTCAGTGCCAGGCGACTGCATGAGCTCAGAGAACATTTATCGCTTATGCGTTTTTTTCGCCGCCTTATCTGAGATAACCTTTGGGATGGAGGAGGGAGGCTTGAAACATTTGAAGCTGCTGGAGGAAAAAAAGGGAGTGAAGTATTTAAAAAGATACATTTTACAGAACAATGGCTATACTCTTTCACGGTGAACAACACTATTCACATTACGTGGCACATGTGATTTTGGTACAAGGTTGCATTTTGCATCTTATATTGAGTGCCTGCGGCTTTGGTGTTAGAGATCACACACGCAGGGCCGGGCAACAGAATTAGGCTTGCAGGCGCCATGGTAAGCCATAGTCTTTTGGCTTCTGCAACCTTCATAACAGCAGCGCCCTCCTCTCCCATACCAAGCAAAGCACGTTAAGTTGGCCATTTAGTGCTGCGGTTTTCCTGTTAACGTGCAGCAGCAGAAATCATACTAACCCCTTCCCCCCACCCAGTTCTCTGGGATGATTGCTTTACCCCTCACCCCACCGCATGGCTGGTATCAGGGAAGATCCCTGCTCGCCAAACGCGAACAGCTCAGTGCCAATATCCCCCCCACAACCGCGTGGCTAACTGCGGGGAGGATTTCTTTTCAGCCACAGGCAAACAGCCCAGTAGGAACGGCCACCTTTGAATGTCCCCTTAATTAAATTCCTGTATTTCAACCAGGTTACCATGAACGATATCACTCTCCTGAGGATAACACAGAGAGATAAAGAATGGATGTTGCTTGAACATCAGCAAACACCGGGACCATACGCTGCCAGGCTTTGTCATGCAATGATATCAGATTACTTTCTACTAGCATGGCGTGGTAAAGTGTCCTACCATGGAGAACGGAATAAGGCTGCTCTCCCCATAAACCTTCTGCAAAGGCTTTTAGAGTACTTCCAGGAGAGCTTCATGGAGATGTCCCTGGAGGATTTCCACTCCATCCCCAGACACGTTAATAGACTTTTCCAGTAGCTGTACTGGCCACAAATGCATCCCAAGTCCTCAGGGCTACTTAATCATTAAAAAACGCTTGCTTTTATAACATGTATTATATTTAAAAAGGTACACTCACCAGAGGTCCCTTCTCCGGCTTCATTGAGTTGGGAGGGTATTTCAGTCAGGGTGATAAAAAGATCCTGGCTGTCGGGGAGAATGGTGTGCTGTGTGCTCTCCTCAAGCTCGTCCTCCTCCTCCTCATATTCCCCATCCGCAAAATCCTCAGGCATGGTGGAGAGTACCCCATCATCGGAGTCCACGGACAGGGGTGGGGTAGTAGTGGCGGCCCCCCCTAGAATTGCATGCAGCTCAGCGTAGAAGCAGCATGTCTGGGGCTCTGTCCCGGAGGGTCCATTTGATTCTTTTTGTTTTCTGGTACACTTGTCTGACCTCCTCAAGTTTCATGCGGCACTGTGTTGTGTCCCTGATGTAGCCTCTGTCCCTCGTGGCCTCGGAGATTTTTTGAAATGTTTTGGCGTTTTCTCTTTTGGAATGTAGTTCTGATAGCACGGATTCCTCTCCCTATACAGCCATCAGATCCAGTACCTACCGTTCGGTCCATGCTGGAGCTCTTTTTCGATTCTGGGACTGCATGGTCACCTGTGCTGATGAGCTCACCTGGCCAAACAGGATATGAGATTCAAAAATTCCCAGGGCTTTTCCTTTACACCAGTGCATCCGAGATCAGAGTGCTGTCCAGAGTGGTCACAATGGTGCACTGTGGGATAGCTCCCGAAGGCCAATACCTTCGAATTGCGTCCACACTAACCCTAATTTGAAACAGCGATGTCGATTTCTGTGCTAATCCCCTCGTTGGGGAGGAGTACAGAAATTGGTTTTAAGAGCCCTTTATGTCGAAAAAAATGGCTTCATTGTGTGGACGGGTGCAGGGTTAATTCGATTTAATGCTGCTAAATCTGACATAAACTCGTAGTGTAGACCAAGTGACAGTTAGACCAACCTAACCCCCTGTGTAGACAGTGCTGTCAGTGGGAGAGCTTCTCCTGCCAACATAGCTACCATCTCTCTCTTGGCGGCGTAGAGCGGTTTCACTAAAGCGCTCCAGCCGCACAGCTCTGAGGCAGTGTTTCAAGTGTAGACCAGCCCTCTGTTTCTCTCGCACACACACTATGACTTGTGCACAACATTAAAGCCGCATCTATGCTATTCGCTGCAGGGGAGTGACTCCCAGCTCGTGTACTAATTCTCCCGGCGAGAACTAGTGTATTTATAAATAGCAGTCTAGCTACAAACCCACCCATTCGGCCCAGCTCAGCCAAGCCACCACTTCCCATGCTACCATGGCTTTGCTATGTATACTCATGCTAGCTCTCCTCGAGCTACCAGAGTCTGTGCACGCAAGCAGGGAATCACACCCCTAGTTCGGAGCACAGATGTAGCCTGCAGGTGGCTCCTTGGAGGCTGGGCTGCAACTCAGGAGGGGGAAAAATTACAGTGAGGTGTCTCATGCTAACAGAGATGTCAAGCCCAGAGCCCGGAATGTAATGCAAAGCCACATCCGGGGAAATTGGCCCCTGCACTTTGCAAATAACTAGCTCTGTTTAGGTGTTGCTGCGTTATAAGCCTCAGTGTGATGATGACTTAGATTTCAGCTATGAAAGTGAGAGAAAGGGCTATAAAAAAGGACTTGTTTTTAATCCTGTGTCTGCCTCATCAACTATTAAATTAACACGTCTGGAAACTATTCTCACTTGATCAGTGCTGCCGAATCCTCAGCAGACAGGATGTCCTACTTAGCGAAATCAACTCTGCATTAGGTAAATATACTTCCTGAAATATTAAGTAGTCCCATGCAGCAATCCTGAGGGGCTCCCTCAGGATACAACTACCACATCTGCTTGCTTCAGGATGGGAAACAGATGCTCAAAACTTGCCGATCATAGGGGAGACTTTCAAAGGCACAAATGGTAACTGGCTGCCTAATTCCTATCAATGTTCAGGGAGAATTTGGAGCCTTTGAAAATCTCCCCCTCCGCCCAGTGGCAGAGCTAACAAGAGAGCCAGGGATGATGTCCGCCACCCGCAGCGGCCTTCACATGTACGTGTGGCAGCTTTTCAAGCATATTTTGCAATTGACAAAAGGAATTGTCCGGCGCAAAGACTGGAACGTGAACCTGCCCCATGCTCACCTGGCCTGAGCATTGCAAGATAGTGCAGAGGGTCATGTGGCGCTGGGATCCCATGTGCCAGGTCCCAAAGCCACCTACTCATAGTTGGCCCAGCCATCCCTCCCCTCCGTCATAGCCGGGCCAAACCTCAATGGCATTACAACCCCGTGCACCAGGTCACAATGCCTGGAGTGAGGCACTGACAGAAGCCACCGCTGCTGGGCGCACGCGGGGAAGACTCGCTCTCCAGCCCACCACCAGTGACCCATCACCACCCCTGGCTGCAAAACCTGATTCTGCCTAAGCCTGCCCATATCCCAGAGACAATTAGCAGGGCCTGTCTCATAAATCCTGTCTAAGCTGCGCGGCCACACAGCAGGCTATAAAGGGCTGCCCCGGTGGGGAGAGGTGCCTCTCCCCTGGCCTCAGCCCCGGAGCTGCCCCGGCCGGGAGAGGCGCTCTCCCCCGGCCCTGGACTGCTGCAGCAAGAGAGGGCTGTGGGGAATCCTTTCTCCCTGCTGCAGCCCCGGGGCAGCCTGCACCCCAAATCCCTCATCCCAGCCCCTCCCCAGAGCCCGCAGCTGGAGCCCTCACCCGCCCCGCACCCCAACCCTCTGCCCCAGCCCTGAGCCCCCTTCCATACTCTGAACCCATCATCCATGGCCCCACCCCAGAGGCTGCACCCCCAGCCAGAGCCCTCACCCCCCCACACACCCCAACCCTCTGCCCTAGCCCTGAGCCCCTTCCCACACCTCAAACCCTTCAGCCCACCCCTGCTACAAATCACCTCCATATTGGTGCACGTAACAAAATTCATTCCGCACATGGATGTAAAAAATTAGAGGGAACATTGCCTGTCTCTAAAGTTTCCTCTGTGAAGAGTTTGCATCCTTTGAAATGGTGCAAACTGGGTGAATGTCAGCTAACAGCTTCCTGGGAATAATCCCCATTTTAGGGACAGCCCAGAGAAAGCTAAAGGGCAGTAGTTTCTTGCCAGCAGCCAGCTAATGATAATACGTAGCATGGCTACAGCACCATTCCTCCAGAGATCTCCAAGGACTTTACCAAATAAAGCCAAGATTTATCACAAAAGAGACCCATGATTTTGGAACTTGAGATACCTTAAAGATTTTCAGAAACCACTGAGTTCCTGCCCTCTGGAAGACCCTTTAAGGTGTCTCTAGTTGGATACCCAAAATCACTAATCACTTCTGAAATTCTTGGCTTACCCCTCATAGCATCCCTGTGAAAGAGGAGACTTCTTAAAGCCATTTTAGAGATAGGGAAACTGAGGCACAGAGCAGTTAGGTGATTTCTCAAATCTTCCCAGCCGGGGGTAATAATACTTAGCTCCTTCACATTAATTATTTGTAAAGCACATGGAGCTGACAGTTGGTGTGGAATATTATTAATAGACTCAAAACAATCACTGATTGGGAATATAGAATGTATAAGGGACCGCTGGTTGTTGCATATAGAATTACATGTGGGTCTGCAACAATTGAGCAAGCTCTCCAGACAATGCTCTCCTTTACTCTGCAGCCCTGATTCATCCCCAGAGCAAGTCCAACCTGTGCACTGAGTGAAGCGGGGTCCTGTGGTTAAAAATAGATGCGACCACATAATAAAAGACTGCATCATAATGCATATGCCCAAGGGGGCTGAATTAAGGTTGCACAGGCAACCTTAATTCTGGCATTTCTTAAATTTTGAGGGCTGGACATTGCAGCCTCACTAATGTTCTTTCAGTGTGAGTTTTTTTGGGGTGTAATATAACTGTATCGCAGGCTGATGGTTTGTGGTTCACAAGTACGTACCTATCACTTATCAGATCACGTAACACCATGCAGTTATAATCAGAGCACAGCAAATCAATTCAAGCTGTCCTCTATCTTTTATAATCAAGCAGTGTAAATAATAAATCAAATGCCATACGCAATTAAAGATAGCAAGCACTCAAATCACAGTCCTGCAAGGGAGTGAGAACTTCAGGTCACACTATTGTATATAACTACTATACTTCTCATGCAGGTTAGCAGCTAGGGGCTTAGAAACCCTTCTTGGGTAACTTTGTAGGGCCTTATCTTAATAGGCACATAGCCACATTGATCTCAGTGGGGCAGCTTGCAGAGTAAAGAACTAGTCATTGAGAGTAAGGCTGTCGGCTTCTGGCCTCCTGTGTGTCACAGGGTTACATGCTGCCATTTCAAGGGCAAACTGTGGAGCATGTACTCACGTGAGTAGACCCACTGCCTTCAGTGGGACTCACTTGCGTAAGTGCTCGCTAAAGTGAGCGAGTTCACCAGTACTTTCAGTGGACCAGCTGGCCCTTAGCTCACCCTTCCATTGAGGTTTCCATTGTTGGACTCTTTACTGGGCTTATGGAGTTCACTCACATCCTGGTGCCGATTCTCAGGGTCTCATCCATGATGTGCGGTGGTTTGCGGCAAGACTCTATAATACCCCTGGGGGAGTAGGAGGTAGTAAAAGTGGTGACGCAGGAGGTTCAAGGCCAGATTCTTCAGCCATCCAAGAGGGTCGGGTTTTCCGGTACTGCTTCCCTTCTTGGCTGACAAACCCCTGCAGAGTGCTGAGCATCCTCTACAAGCTGATAAGCTCTCTCCACTCACCATGAAGACAACAGGAGTTGAGGGCACTTAAACTGAGAGCTCTTTTGGGCAGGAACTGTCTTTGTGGTGTGTGTGTGTGTGTGTGTACAACGCCTAGCACAAGAGGGTCCTGACTAGGCCTCCTAGGTACTACAATAATACAAATAACAACAGAAGCCCTCCCGCCAATGGGATCAGAACCTCCAGGAGCAGGTGGAACACTCAGTAATGAATGAAGACATGGATAGATGCATTTGGAGCTCCCAAAGGAACAGACAGCATGGATATATTATCAAGGGAGCACACACTACAAAGTCCTTCCATTAAGCCACTAGGATTGTGTCACCTCTGTCTTTGCATTGCAGCTGACAATGGTGCCTGAGGATGATGAAAGCGAGGAGAACAAAGCCAACAGTATAATTTAACGGGACTGAGATAGGATGCTGGGGAGGAGAATGAAGAAGCACGAATATTGCAAGACTATAGCCCCAATAAAACTAGCCTCTCTGCACATTTGTATTTGACAAAAATACCTTTTCCCCCTTTGCTAAAGCCATGGCTGACGGGGGTCACCCTTCTGTAGCCTGCAGTGACACCTGAAAACGGATAAAATCCCTATACTGAGACCAGTAGTCATTTATATTCAATTGGATTTTTTACTAGTGTTTGTTTTTGCTGCCTTGACATAATCCTGATTAGCTTTTCATAGCCCTGTAGACTGCTACCACTACAGTTATAAGCTGGAGTTAAAGGTGAACTTTCCTCCTCCTTTAAGCGTGCTGAGTATAGATTACTGTTTTTAAATACAATTTTCTGACTCTTTCCATGCAACATTCTCACTGTTGAGAATATTTATAAAGCTAAGAGAATATTTTGGCAAGGACTAAAATCTCCAGTGAATTTAACTCCCTTTTATGCTCATAAAATATCCATACCTACCTACCCACCTCCCTGGTCATCCAGCCTTGGAATCATTCCCAATTCTATGTCCTCTACACCTCTGGCACCAGCAGCTGAAATCACTAGTTGCCCGCCTGGAAAATAGCTCTCCAACACCACCTTCTGGCTTTCTGGTCCCTATAGGACAATCACCAGAGGCTGTGCAATCTTCCACAGAGGTGAGGGAGGGGATCACAGGTTAGGCAGGAGGGCACCCCAAGGGGGATATGGGACCTGATCGTAAGCTGAGACAGAGGACGATTTGTTGCTTTTCAGGGGACCCCACCCCAACCACAATTCAGGGCCTACCCTGTTTAAGTACAACGGAATAAAAAGGAGAGACATCAAATGCGGCTGATTCATTAGCACTGATGGGCCTTGGCATAGTATTGAATTGAATCCTGATGGCGAAGGTTAATAATGTCCTCTAGATTCTAGATATACTTAATGGCCTCTTTGATTTATTCCCATCGTGTGCTATGATTTTTCCGGCTGATGAGAGGTTTCCATTAATGAATGTGTGAGTGAAGTAACGGTGAAATTATCCACTTCTGTTCCTGCATTTTTCTCCTTATACAAATAACTTCCGGCAGAAATCTTTTTATCTCGTCTTCCTCCTTTAAGATTGCATCCGAGGGCTTAGGCTGGAGGGAGGAAAGCTTGTGCTTAATTACTGTCACTTAGCACTGGTCTGGCAGGTTTCCCCAGAAAATGCAGGTTTGTTGAAACCGAAACATTTTGTGGGAACATGTCAATTTCAATGAAACGTTTGATGGAAAAGGTTTGAAATAAAAATGGAGTCTTTCCTTTCGATGCATATGCTGTTCTATTAACATACATGTCAATGGTCTCTGTTGTAATGGTTTGCCATTACTGAAACAAAATCGAAATCGAATCGAAATAGTCCAAGATTTCATCCCAGTTCTGGACAAAACAAATTGCAAAGGGGAATTGACAGCAGAATGGAAATTCCATTTTCTGACCAGCTCCACTGACCCCATTCACTTCCCACTCCTGTCCTGGGAGCCACTGCTCTCATCTGATAGCTCAGCTGGGGTGGCACCTGTCTGGGACATCAGGGGACACACCCGTGCTGTGCCTGGAGAGGGAATTAGCAGTACTAGGCTCAAGTATGAAGATGCATAGGTACCATACTGACCCCATCCCTGCTAGTCTCTGGGTGGCTCCTTCCCCCAGGGCTGTTCTTAATTACACTATAATGTCAACTCTGTGTAGCTGATTTTGGGGGGCTCTCAATAAAACACAGGAATTCTGCTTGTGCCACCTGCCGTTTCTCCTGCTAGAAGCCACTGCGCTGCCTTGCAGTGCCAAGGCAGAGGTTCAGAAATGGCCCCTCTCTCCAAGCTTGGTAGCACTCACCCTCCACTGCAGGCTGGGAAGGGATAGCTCACGGGAGTAAGGGCCCAGAGGAAGTCCCCTCCCTTGCAGATTGGAGACAGGGGCATCTGCTGGAGCCCACCAGGGAAGTGGGGAGACTGGGATCATGTGGGGGCTCTTGGAACCTGCCAGGGGATTTGGGCTCTGGGTGATTGGGTGCAGGAATGGGGATCTCTGGGAGCCTGCCAGAGGGAGTGGGGGTTACAGGAAGCTAGTGGGGTCAGACCCAAACCCAGGATTTATTCTTTGGCCTAAATATCAGGAGTGGTTTTTTTCCCTTAATTTCATGATCTTGGAGGTTCTGACTCATGACTGTGGAAATGCTGGGATTGGCAGTGCTGATTACCTTGCCCCAATAGAAGTGGCTTGGAGCTGAGACTCCGGAGGAGGAAGAAGAAAATATGAAAGCAATCATCCAAAATATCTTGATCAGCTCACTGCTTCCTTTTTAAGATGGAGGAGGGGATTTACCTAGAAACTGAGCCCTGACTGCCTGCGACATTTCACTGGAGCAAACAGAGCCATTTGCTTTACTGGAGTGCGAGAATGGACTGAAAATAGCAAACTTCCATTGAAAAAAATCACCTAACTTTACAATGTCCAGAATTATTATTATTATTATTATTATTTTATTTATTTGTTATTATCTGATTCTGAATTGGCACCTGTGAGAAATGTATTTTTAGGGTCAGACTTCCTCTGATCGCTCTCCTCTCAGAGCAAATGCTTACAGTTGAGTTACTCGGTTTTATATAGGAAGTGTATGAGACACTTCACCGCTGGCAGGCACCTGGCTACCCCAGGGTTATAAACCCCAGGGTTAAAATGGGGTTAGGTTTATAATACAAGAGCCCAGAGCGTGTGCACGCAGAGCTCTTGTTCCAACAACTGTTTGCTTCTCGGCATTGCACACTGGCCCTTCGTTTCAGCAGCTTCCTAGATAAGGAATGTTGCGGAGAAATAAAATGAAATTACAGGTTAGTGAAATGCTGCTCTACAGAGACAGTCCTGGACTGCAGCTGGACCTCCCACTGACGTCAAGGAATTCAAGAAAGGACCCTAGGTTTGCATTGCATAGAATGGGGTTCCAAGCCCTGTGCCCACAAACTTGTTAGAACTTCCCCCGAGACCCCTGATTGCTGCTAGAACAGTGTGAACTGTATGAATTCAGAACAGGGAAGCACTTATTTCGTAATAAACACAGTTGGGCTTGGTCTGCAAACGTTTTTCCAATCGCGTTAGCTTCTTTCTCCCCAGATCCATTTTTTAAGCACAGTTTTCTTGGAAGATTGTGGACATGGTGTACAGACAGAGCCTTAAACTACTGGGATTTAAAAAGTAATAGATAACAGGGTCTCTAAACAGAGGGAGAGATGTTTACAGAAAGCTTTCTTTACCTATATTCCCCAACAGCGTTACTCGCAGTGGGAAAGGAATGCTGGTAGCAACCGTGCTAGTGTAGATGGGATGTCAAGCAGCTATTGGGACCTCATCTAACCTGGCAGGTGGTTAGAATGGCCTTTGCTACTGCTCCCAACATTGCAATCTCCAGTTCAGCTCTGTGTGTAGGAATGATGATAGGAAACTCGGGGCAACCCCTCCCCGCCCAAATCCTAGGCCCTGATCGCGCAAAGACTTACACTCATGTTTAACTTGACATTCGCGAATAGCCCCACTGACTTCAGTGACATTACACATGAAGCTAAGCACGTGCGTCGGTGGTTGTAGGCTCAGAGCCCGCATGTAGATAACAGTTGCATGGTTTCTGAAAAACAAAAAAAGTTCCGTTTCTGAAAACCAGAACATTTCCGCTTGGCAAAGCTGCCACGGTGGCTCATGGAAATTGCCTTGTGCCTCCATTTTTCTCTGTAAGATGGGCTCCCTGGTTGGACAATGTCCGAGGTGAAGGGTGCGGCCAGTAGAGGTCCCCAAGCCAAAGTCAGGGTTGGTGCTGGTTGAGGTTCTTTGGGTAGGGTTGGGGCCCCCAGGGCTCACTGGACAAGGGTTAAAGCTGGGGCCGGTACGGGTCCTTGGGATGGGGCCAGTAGGGGACCCTAGGTTATAGACCGGACCGGAGGGTTAGGGATGGGTCTAGTAGGGCTCTCTGGGCTAGGGACAGTGGTTGGCTGGCAGGGGGCCTGTACTCAGACTAGGTTGGGTGTGGAGTATGGTTAGGGTTGGGGTCTGTTGTGGTCCCTGTCTATGTTTAGGGCAGGGGCCGCTGGGGCTATTTGGCCAAGGTAGTGGTGGAGGTGCTGTTGATACTGGTGTTGTTCCTCATGCTGGGGCTGGGGCCAGTAGGGCTCCCCAGTCGAGAGTTACATTTGAGCTCAATCGGTGGCTCCAAGCTAAGGTTATGGTATGGCTGAACACGTGGCTCCAGGCAAGGGTTTGAGATGGCTGGTGGTTCCAGGCTACTGACAGGGCTGAGGTCTGATTGTTGCCTTGGTCATGTGGCATCAGTCGCTGGCCTCAGTCTAGGGTTGTAGTTTGGAACAGTTGGTCAACCTTTGTCAGGGTTTTGGTTGGGTCCCCTTGGTAGCCTCAGCCTAGTATCAGGGCTGGGGTCGGCAGGTTTCCTCACACTACACTTAGCGTAGGGGCTGGTTGGTGGCCCCTTCGGGTGCGATTTGGAGCTGGTGAATGATCCTGGTCTAGCATTACTGTTGGGAGTGGTGCGGTTAGGGGTTGGGGGGGGCAGGTTTGACATCTCTGGCTAATGTTAATACGAGGTCATATTTATTAATCACCGTGTCAAAATCTGGAAAGTGGTGAGGGGTCTAATCGCGTTTTAAAAAGTGCCTTGGACACTTATGGGCATAAGTCCCATTGATCTGGATGGATCTGATGCCATCATGAGATTGGTTTATAATCAATATTAATAAAAGCAGTGGGATGCAGGTTTTCGCAGTATCCCGGTGCTTTAGCAGTGCCAGTGTCACTGGTTCGCAGCTGAATTCAGAGTACTCAGGAAAACACAGTACAAGCTAGAAACCTACATGCCAGAAATACTCAGTTCTTGCTTTTATTATAGAGGCATTTGTGAAATATTTCCCCCCTTCCAGCCGCTTGCAGGATTCCTTTGTTGCATAGATCAGAAGAAACTATTCACTCCTCATTTCACTTCATAGCACCTTGTCAGGGAACTGCGGAAACTTCCAAGTCTGTAAATCCTGTACATCTTTCTAGATCTGGAGGGAGAGAATAGAGGCTTTGTGCCGTGAAGAGAATGGGCTTTCTGATAGGGAAGGGGGTTTAGTTTCCAGCACATCTGAGGATTAACTGCCAATGTTTTGCACGGCCATGCTATTTTGTACCAGGCGGCTGGATGATTGGTTTTCACACACACACACCCCCAGGCTCGATGGGGAAGAAATATTTTGTTTCGATCTTCCTATCTGCCTCCCTCGCATGGTGCACCGCCCCGCTTGCCGAGCACTCATTGATGGTTAACTGACCGGGCTTCCCTAATCATATGCAAATTAGCGGATGACCTGTCCGACCGTCCCCTCGCACGACGCGACCACAAAGGTCCTGTCCCTCCAACCGGCGCCTCCCCGCTCAGGTGGAACCGTGGGCGGAAGGGAAGTGGGTGTATCTCTTCCCTGCTGCGGGGGAATAATGCCTGGGAGCCCGGAGAATACCCGGGGCTCGGTTTTGCAGCTGTTGCCCTGAGGGGGCCAATCGGGGGCAGCGGCGCGCGAGAGAGGCGAGAGGGGGCTGCTCAGCTGGAAACGGAGCAGCTTTCCCTTGTCCGCCCGGATCAAGCTCAGAGCCAGGATTGAACCAGCCGCGGCGGCGGCACATGTGGCCGAGTGAAACCTACCAGCGCCCTGCAGAGCGCGCCAGGGAAGGGAGCGCACAGCCGCAAAGGAGACCCGCCAGACGCAGCGGGCCTGGGGGTGACCATTGCACCGCTCCCCCGATCCCCTCCAGCCCGGGGGGACCCCGGAGCAGAGAACCCCGGCGCCCGAGGGGAAGAGACCCGGCCGGGCGGCCCCCTGACCTCTCCGGATCCTGCGACCAGCTGTTGACGGACTTGCAAGCGCAGGGGGAGGGCGGCTGCCTGCGGACCCGGCGCCGCCGGCCGAAAGGGGCGAGCGGGCGCTGAAGGACGGACTGGCTCCCTTCGCCCAGGCTCCTCCCTGAGCCGGATCGGCCGAGGAGCCGGGGCCAGGAGGCGGCTGGGACATCGCCCCGGCGGGGCTGGGCTGGTGACCTTGCTGGGATGCCGGCGCCGGTGCCCCCTCCCTCCAGCCAGCCGCGTAGCGGGGCTCTCACGCCGGGGACACAGAGGCGAGGCGGCCGGGCAGCGAGCGGGGCCGGGCAGGCGGATTCTTAGCGCCCGAAGTGGGATCCCCCTGGGGCGGGCGGGAGAGAAGCCGGCGCCCGGCTGGATGCCCACACGCCCAGAGGGAGGCGGCCGCGGCTGGGCTCGGGGCAGCGGGCTAGGTCCTCCTCCTCCCCCAGCACGGTTCTCCTTCTCCCGCTGGGAGCCGGGCGCCCGATGTTCACCGACCTTCGAGCCAAGCTCAGCCCCCCGAGAGGCCGAGACGGGGCTCTGAAAAGGAGCTACGGCGCCCCGAACGAGATGGACGGTAAAGAGCGATGGGGCGGGCGCTGGCTGGCGGCACCTTGGGGCGAGCTGGGGATGCTCTTCCCAAGCCACACGCGCCGCTTGCGAGGGGCAGGGGGGCGGGCGGGGGGCAGAGCCCGGGCTGGCGCTGGCGCTGGGGCTGGCCCTCCGCCGGATGCACCAGGTGGGGGGAGGTTCGCAAGCTTTCGACCCGGGGTGTTTTTCCCCCTCCCCTCCTTTATCTGGGCCTCCAGACCTTGCAGGGGTCGGTCCCCTGTGCAGCTGGAGCCCCCGCAGAGCAGGCTGCGGGGAGGGGGGGCGAGGTGTCTTGAGCTCCTTCCGGGCGCTCCTGGGTTTGCAAGACTGAACGAGGAGGAGTAAAGGCAGGATGAGACGGGGCGGGAGCTGGAAGCGCGGGCTGCGGCGGGCAGGGGCGTGAGTGCCAGGGAGGGACGGAGGGGCCGGGGCTTAGCTCAGGTGTTAGGGTGCTTTGGTTGTGGGCGGGACCCCTCGGGGCTAGGGGGGGTCAGATAGAGAAGAGCGTGTCCGCTGGAGCGATACGGACCCGGGGGGAGAAAGACTTCAATCGCCTTGGGGTAGAAGGACAATGAGCGAAGCAATTGTCTAGGCTCGGTGTGCTGGGCTGGAAGGGCTCGCAGAGGACATCCCCGGGGAGTGGTTTCCATGCACAGTGGTCTCTGGCTCCCCCCGGCTGTGCTTTCACCAGACTCTGGCATCGATCACATCCAGGCGGTGCAATTTCCAGGAGCTGCCCTACGCCCTAGGTGCTAAAAGTTCTCCTCCCCTTTACAGCCCCGAGGGGGATGTGGCAGCTTCATCTAACCATCCGCGCTCCTTTGTCTGGGCCCGTCTTGCTGCTCGGAGTCAGGCTTGTCCAGGGCATCTTCCACCTGCTGTCCCCATCTCTGCATCTCACCCTGGCTGACCATCCTTAAGACAAGTCACCCCTCTGTAATAATACTTCCCTCCCTCTCAGCGTGTTGAGAAGCTAAAGGAATGTTTGTAAAGTGCTTTGAAATCCTCAGATGAAAGGTCCCTGTAAGTGCCGAGGAAGTGAGCTGTAGCTCACGAAAGCTTATGCTCAAATAAATTGGTTAGTCTCTAAGGTGCCACAAGTCCTCCTGTTCTTTTTGAGCATTATTTAGGACTCCACACAAATCCAGGGGGCGAACACTGTTCTTTCAAAAGACTTTGATCCAGAGTCTAGATCAGACCTCCCTAATGCAGCAGCCTAATCATTGACTTCAGGCAAGGAAGGAACAAGACCTCTGGGCTAAATCCTGACACATACTGAGCACTAGCAAATCCCATGGTCCTGAGCGCCTGCCCGCATGTAACCCTCCATGCCTAGATTTTCTGTAGTCTTGCTCTGGGTGGAATGAAACACCAATTTTCCTGTCTGATTGTCAGGGCCTTTGAAATATTATACATACAGATACATTAAACAAAGAGCCTGTCACTCAAACCCAGCACAGGCAACTCATCCTGGTAGTGCCTGTCTCCACTTGGCGTGCCCGCGTACTCGCTGGGTGCCTTCTAGTTCTGGCCTGGTGGGAAATCTTCCAAAATTTGCAGCTAAATCAACCTTTGGGCCGGATTGCGCTCATGTCAGCGAGCACTCACTTACAGGCACAGTCCCGTTCTCTTTTGTCATCGTTCCTTGCACTTCACCTGGCTCCTAGCTTTAATTTTCAAACCAAAACCGGGAATTCAGTGCAGGAAACAGAATAAAGCAGGTGCAGTTTGTTTTCTTTCCTCTCTTCTTTCTTCCCCCTCAGATGAAATAGCAGGAAAAGGCATCGACCTGATGCCTCTTAATGTAAATTAATTTTAAAAGAACAAAATAATATTTACAATGTAAATATTCAATGAGAGAGCTTTAAAGGAATGGAAGCTTTAATGGAATATTGGGATTAGCATAAACCAAGGCTCTGATATACACTTAATGGGCCAAATGTGTCCATGGTGTAACTTCATTGACAATAGAAATGAATTGGTTCATTGGTGTCAAGCCTTCCCTTTAATGGCGTGTAATTTCACTGAAGCCAATGGGGATCTCTGGATACAGCGGAGGGTAGAATATGGGCTATATGTTGCACTGAAGCTTGGGCTGGGGGTGGGAAGGCCATGTCATAATTTGGAGGCTTAGTGATCCAATGTGCTATGAACCACTCTTCTCAGGGGAACCACGTCACTCACGCCCTAGTGCCCAGGAATTTTTCCCAGAGGGTCGAGTAGAATTCTCCATCCTTTACAGCATTTTAAGATCAGCTGAAGGGGAAAAGTAAAATCACGTGAAGACCAATTTATTTTGTGGTTCACATGGTGAAGGTGTCGAAGGCCAGGCACGACCTCTGGGGACCCATTCCATGAGTGAATAATGTGATTTATTCACCCAGTCCTCAGAAGCCCCAGAAGAACCTTGATTGTTTTTTCTTTCCCCGCTGCAAGCAATGAAGGAAATGCAACGGGCCTCTAGTTAATCAGAACCACAAATCCATCTTCTTGATTGCAGCCCAGTTTCTTGCACCATTAGGTGCTAAATGTCTCTTTCCCACGGGGAAGTTGGAAATGCAGCAAAATGACAAACCGTTTTTATTCGTCATAAAGCACACTTCTCTAAGGCATTGTATGAAGCTTAGCATTTCTGTTACTGGGTATAATCTATTGTAGGTACTTATGTGACCCCCATCTCCATAGTATCTGTGCACATCACAATCTTTACTCCTCACAGCACCCAGTGAGATGAAAGTGCTATTATCACCATCTTACAGA
This sequence comes from Chelonia mydas, assembly GCF_015237465.2. Taxonomy (NCBI): domain Eukaryota; kingdom Metazoa; phylum Chordata; order Testudines; family Cheloniidae; genus Chelonia; species Chelonia mydas. The sequence goes on along the minus strand of NC_051253.2, from coordinate 4,765,558 downwards.
TGGGGAACTGAGGCCCCAAGAGACTAAGTGATTTGCTCAGAGTCCTAGAGGATGTTGTGGCTAAGTAGGAACTGATCCCAGGTTTCCCACAGCCTAGCCCAGCACGCTGACCACTGGACCATCCTTCTTCTCTGAGGAAGTTCAAGAGTTTGGGGCCAAGATTTCCCAGAATGGTGTGTGAAAGAAACATCTGTGCACTCCTAACTTGCACACGCACGTATCACTTCACACAGCTGCAGTAACGGAGCACACAAAGTAGATGCAAAAGCTGTGCCCTTGTGTTTTGTATGAGTTTGAATTATTTGCTTGGGCTTTTTTTTTTTTAAATAAGAGACTCTGAAATAAATGTATGGCCCCATATTTAGGCCTCCTATTGACATTTGTCCCAGGCTGTAAACCCCCGTGAAGTCTGGCATGGTTCAGAAGGACTGACAATTGAGAGGGGGAAAAGGTGCATCAAAGGGCCTATCTCTGGAGGTGAAGGGAAGATTGGAATAGCAGGAGTGTCACAGGTCAAGACTGAGGTGCACTGGGTATGGAACAGCAGGGCTGCAGTACGTGTAAGATTATCTGCCTTTCCCCGGGTATTAGCTCTTCCTTTTCATGAACAGCAAAATCACTCACAAATTTTAAATGGAGCTTATTTCCCTGAGGCAAAATTCACCTCTCTGACTTGTGTGCTGATGTTCTGCTTTTCTAGATCTGCATAGGGAGAGCTGATCCCTACAGATCTAGAAATCTGGGGGGGGATCTGCCATTTTTATTTTGCACTTAACAGGCCCCTATTCCCATAGTATCTGAGCGCCTCTAATCTTTCAAGTATTTATCCTCACAACAGCCCTGTGAGGTCAGGCAGATAAGGCCACTTTATAGCTGGGGACCTGAGGCGAAATGATTTGACCGAGGTCACATAGGAAATCTGTGGCATAGCAGGGAACTGAACCTGGGACTCTCCGAATATGTCTACACTGCAATAAAACACCTGTAGCTGGCCTGTGTCAGCTGACTGGGCATCAGCTGAGGGGCTATAAAATTGCTGTGCAGACATCGAGGCCCCAGCTGGATCTTGGGCTCTGGGACCCTCTCCCTTCACAGGGCTCCAGAGGCCGGGTGCTAGCCCACACCTGGATGTCTACATGCAACTTTATAGCTGAGCTCTGCAAGCCTGAGTCCCCTGACATGGGCCAGCCGCAGGTGTTTTATTGCACTGTGGACATATCCTTAGGTCCTAGGCTAGTGGTCTTACCACTAGGCAATCCTTCCTCTTTGCCAGGTGATGGGAATCTTGCTCCTAATTTGTATGCTTTTGATATGAATTTGGCTGCTTGAAATTTCTCTCGCAAGGGGAGGTTGGTAACATCTGCAAGTGGGTTGGCAAAACTGTCATATCAAGTCTGTTCCAAGCAAATTTACAGCAGCAGGTAGCGATCAAACTGCATCGACTCAAAACACGAGGCACTCCCTTCCCTGAGACACTGCCACTGTCTGTCTGTCTCATTCAGTGCTTTCAGGTCCTGGACTGAACAGTGGGATCTATTGTGGAGGACTCAGAAATCATACATTTCCCTCTCCTTTCCTACCCAGTGGTAACTGATGTTGCATGAGCTCAGGTAACATCCATTTTTCATCAACACGTAGCTAGTGTTAAAAGTGATGGGGGGGGAGAATTGAAGCTGCTGTATATTTTGAGTGAGTCGAGTGAACTCCATCTTCCTGTGCTGTTCCAAATGGCAGCTCCCAACCTTCTCCTAGCCAGACTCTCGCCCATTCTGAACCCAACCAAGATGCATGCACAGTGAAGAAGCTCCCTAGGCTGTGAATGTATATGCAATGCCTATGTTCCTGTCACCTGTCACAGAAAGCAACAGCTGCTATAGGTTTCCATGCAGCAGGTTAGCCTTGTTCAGCCTCTCTGGCCTTTCCAGCATTAGGGGAGAGGCACTGAAATAAATCAAAGGGCAACGAGAGAAAACTAGGAGGCAGTGGGAGATCAGCCAGTGTTTTTCTGTTCAGAGCACACATGCTAACCTGTTAGTTCTTTGTCCCCAGACTTCACCTATCTCCAAGGAAGATTTAGGACAGGCTCATCTCCAGTCGCTGCTGGTGGAGGCTGAAATGCTAGAGGGATGGAATGAACCAGGTTAATAAAAAATAACCCTTTTTCTTCCTGGTTCAACGCTGCTGTTAAGCACATCAGCTTGGCCTAGTAAGGAAAACGCAGCAAGAGGATACAAGAACCAGTGCTGTCTAGAAATGCAGTGAAACCTACTCTAAAGGAGGGAGTGTTGTCTAGTGATTAGATTGGGGGGGCCAGGTCAGGACTGGAATTCAGGACTCCTGGATAGAGCTGGATGAATTTTTTTTGGAGAATAGTAAATTTGCTGAAAAAGACACACTCAGAAATGATCTGAAACCAAAACTTCACTTTGGGTTAAACGAAACATTTTGTTCAACCTGAAATGAATTTTTTCAGATTTTTTGGTTCAGCCCCAAACTGAGACATCAGTTATTTGCTCACTGCTGCTGCTGCAGTTTGCTCCTAGCGGGTTAAGAGGGGTGAGTTCTATCCCCTAGAGCAGAAGACTGAAAGTCCGGATTCCGGGGTTCTAGTCCGACCTCTGCTCCTGAAGTGCTGTGAGGTACGAGGAAAATTATATAATCTTCCTGCTTCAGCTTCCCTCTTTGTATTTAGCTCCCAAAGGTGTTGCAATATTTAATTAATGTGAGTCAAGTGTTTTGCGGTCTTGGGCTGGAAGTCGCTCTAGAAGTGCTAAGTATTATTATGATTACAAAAAGACAATAAATCAAAGAGAATAATTTACAAGGTTTTTTACTGCCAAGTTTCATTGTAGGCAAATAATTGGTTGACGGACCCCAGCAGAGATGTTTTGAAATGGCAAGACCCCTATAAAGCGAGGAGAGATCCCCTGCTCCAAGGCGAGTGGCAGCAAAGGAACAGATCAGGAGTATGATTTTTTTAGGAAAGGAAGCATGGTGGGAAACAGGTAGGCTTGGAAGAAGCATCAACTTTCCATAGCTGAAGCCAGATAGCATTTTAAGATGAGGAAGGCAGGATAGTGAGATTGTATAGGAAGAATAGACCAGGTGAGGTAAGTGTAAACTACGTGTGGGTAAGTGGAGATGCATAGGAGGCAGGAACTCCTGAGCTGTCACTCCATCTCTGACATGAACTCCCTCTGTCTATGGCCTTGGACACCATTTTATCTGTGAAGTGAAGCTAATGATATTTGCCTGCCTTACCAGGGTGAGAGGTCTGGGGGAGGATCCTGGGTATGTAGGAGGCCCCCAAAGCAGGGAGTGTGGCCAGGCTGCAGGAGGTCCAGACAGGGCAGCTGCCCCCCATATGTGAGTGAAGAACTTGGGCTCTCTGACTGCTGTGGAGATGGCTGCGGGCAGAGGGATTTGGGGTAAGAATGGGAGCAGCACAGGTGCAGCAAGTGATCTGGCCTGGATGTGCAGGAGCACAGGGGACATGGGTGTCCCATGGCACTGGGTTGGTGGCGGAGAAAGGTTACATCCCTCTGAACCCAGCTGAAGTCCCCTGGCTGAGGCTCCCTGGCTGTGTCTACACTACCGACTTCTGCTGGCATAGCTGTGTCGCTCAGGGATGTGAAGAGACATGACACGTTCTCCCCCACCCCCTGCAGACCGGCAGAAACCCCTCATGTAGACGCAGTTATACTGGCAAAGCTCTGCTTCCAAGCTTGTTTCACTTGGGGATAGGAGGATGGAATTAGCTATACCAGTAAAAGTATAGCTTGGCCAGTACCACTGGGTCCACACTAGGAGCACTTTGCCGGTGCAGTATGCCAGTCACCCCATCCCGGCAAAGCGCACCGAGTGTAGACACAGCCGCAGGCTCTGCCCACGGGTCCAAGACTTGACTTGGTGCTTTGGGGATGAGAAAGAGAATGTGCTGGGCCATCAGGGAGACGGGATAAGCTCCGTTAATACAGGCGAGGGAGGCAGAAAGCTGAGAAGATTAAAGTCTCCTACCTTTTTCTCGCTCTGTGTTTCATACATGCCTGCTAAGTAAAGAAGCCAAAGTCTTGCAAGCAGTGAGTAAAAATGATGATTAATACTTCCCGTTTCTGTAGCGCCTTCCATCCCAGCATCTCACACTGCCCAATTCGGACGAGCCCCTGCTCAGAGCTAGGAGGGGGAAATGCCCCTTTGCTCTTTGCACACCTGGACACTCCTAGTATTCCCCTGAGTGCAAGGACTGCTCCAGTTTAGTGGCGGGACCGAGGGTGCATTGCCACGTGCTCGGCTCCTGGAGGCATTGTGTTGCACTGAGAAGGTCTCCCTCTGGGATGGTGAAGCTCTACGCTGATCCTCACCATAGATGCTGGAACTAAGGGTGCTGGGGGGGCTGCTGCACCCCCTGGCTTGAAGTGGTTTCTGTCATATACAGGGTTTACAGTTTGGTTCAGTGGCTCCAAGCACCCCCACTGTACAAACTGTTCCAACCCCCCTGATTTCCGCCCACCCCGGGCTCCATGGTGTCAGCACGCGGCAGCCCAAACCAGTGAGGCCGCACCACTAGAGCTGGGCAGAGCACAGAGATTCCGTCTCCGGGAGGATTTTGCCATTTCAGAATTCGATTTCATTCCGATTTGGAACTAAACCTACACATGTTTAAATTCTCCATGGAAGCCAAATTGCCCAAAGAGCTGTTTGTGTGTGGATCTCTTTAGAAACTGGAAATTATGAGGCATTTTGAAAGGAAAAATTGAAATGTGGATTATGTCAAAATGGGACATAATCAAACTCACCTCCTCCCCTTTTGTTTTCCTCTGAATTAAATGTTGGTGAAATCCACATGATTTAGCACAGCCTTCGATTCGGGGGGGCTGCGTTTTTCTCATGGAAAACTGTTCCGGCCCAGCGTTCCTGATTCAGCTCTACACAACACCCCAGGGGAGTCAAATGAAGAACGGAACATGGGGAAACGGAGGCCCGGAGATGCTAAGTGACTTCCCCAGGAGCATTCAGCAAGTCTGGGATCAAGCCAGGAACAGAACTTGGGTCTCCTGTAGATTAGCCGAGGCTTTCCTGATTCTCAGATGAGTTCCGCTTTGCACGGGCAGTTGATGACCACTGAACTGTGATATGCAGGATTGCCACAGGCCCTTAGCCTTAATTTTATTTGTTGATTTGGGTTTCCACTGGCAGCTTTGTCTCCAGTGGGGAGCTGCTGAATAGTGCACCGAACAAGGCTCCTTCCCCTCTTGGAGAATACTTTCACCTCCCAGGTATTCAAGCCCGTTGAAATCTCCACTTGACATAGGATTAGAAGGGGCGAGCGGAGGAAATGACAGGCAGATACTTAGGTCTAGTGCTAGCGGGTTAAGCCCTTTTCAAAGTAGTTTACATTCTGCCCTTCTGTGTCACTCCTGGCCATGTAAATGAAGGAGCTTAGCGAGGGGGCTGGGGGTTGTGGGATAGAAGAGGGGATTATCTAAGGACAATGACGTGGGGGGAGGGGAGCTTTGGCTGGGCTGTCAGCAGGAGAGCGCTGGGTATAAAGAATGCCAGGGTCTTAATCCTCCTCTCTGCATTGCTGATTGGCTGGGTCGCTGCCCAGCACGCAGAACAAGCAGAGGGTACCGAGTGCTGCATATTGGCAGGAGGGCTGAAGCGCCGATCAGCAGGAGTCGGTCAGGTATGGCAGAGGGCTGAGGGCAGAAGGGACGCAGCTGCGCTCGGGACAGCTCGTCCTGAGCACTCGCCCAGCGCTGGCTCGCTCCCATTCATCCAGCCTCTTCTGAGGCTGCAGCCAGGGCGACCATCCCTCTCCCACGGCGCTGACATACAGAGCCGTTGCGGTGCACCCCGGGAAGGCTGGGTCTGGTGAACCTGAGGTGCAAGGGCCCAGTTCCCTGTTGGTGTAAACGGCTGGTGCTCCATTGAAGTCAGTGGAGCTCTGCTGACTTGCACCGGCAGGGAGATGTGTCTGAGAACAGGAAGGGAAGGGGTCATGCTGCTTTGTGTTTGCAAAGATGCCTCTGCCCACCTCCGTACAAACACTGGCTCTGGAGAGGTGGGCCCAGGGGCAGCCAAAGCAAAGGGAGTTATAGTCAGTGCAGAAGGAGACAAAGGCCTGGCTGATTTTTGAATTCGTTCCTTTAGGGTCATTGTAGGAGGAAACCGGCTGATGCTTTTGGTTTTGTGGCTCTGCTAGCGAGCATTCATCTGTGCGTATTTATTACTGTATTTACTGTAGCGTATGAGAGGCATGGATCAGGGCGACACTGGGCTTGGCCTCGGTTCTTGACTATGCAAAGACAGGAAATCTCTTCCATCGCCACCACTGTGTCCCGGTACAGTCAGGGGCTCAAAGGAAAAGCTAGGGATGGCTTAGCTGCTGGACCCTTCTATGGCTTGCTGATCTGCTTGTACCTTGAACCCTCTTGCTCAAGAAAGAATGGACTCCGGCCCTTGCTAAGCGATACCTTGACTTCTGCTTCTGTGCTGCAGAAGTAAGTGCTGTTGAGTAACCAGAGAGTTGAAACCTGAGGGCTGGGTGGGAGAAGGGAGCAGAAGCTTTCTAAAGAACTGCCTCCGAGCTCTGGGATAATACAACTGCTGCCTCTCTCCATCGGAGCATAAACCCATCGGAGCGCTCGGTATGCTGCCTTTATTTGGAGCTCTTTCATTTTTTGCTTTTCTCCCATATGCTCCCTGCTCTCTGACACCGTTGACTCGTCTCAGACCAAGTTTGAATACAGCTACCTGAGCTCCTGTGAGAGCCTCAGATACTGGGGGGACAGATGCAAGATAATGACCTTTTGAAACAGGCCCCTGTCTTTCAGCTTCTGGCCAGGACCAGGAGTTCTTTAACATAGCAGGACCCCTGCTCCCCTGTGTACCCCTTCTGTACTACATGCCGCATAGATGCAAGTATTTGGGAAGGGATGCTAGTCCTTCTGCGGTGAATCTGAAGCCAGCTTCTCCTTACACACCCAATTTTATGTATGTAAATAACACACACATTGTGGGTATGTATGTGAATGGCATTACACGGTACATGAACTAAACTGGAGGGTTCCTGCAGTAGAGCTGTCTATCTTCAACAGCCTCAGGGTAACAGCAGGACCAGCTGCTAGCTAATAATGGGCTCTTCAATTTAGCAGGGAAAGGTCTAACACAATCCAATGCCTGGAAGTTGAAGCTAGACAAATTCAGACTGGAAATGAGGCGTACATTTTTAATGGTGAGAGTAATTAACCACGAGAACAATATACCGAGGGTCCTGGCGGATTCTCCATCACTGACAGTTTTTAAATCGAGATTGGATGTTTATCTAGGAATTATCTGGGGGAAGTTCTCTGGCCTGTGTTATACAGGAGGTCAGACCAGATGGTCAGCATGATCTCTTCTGCCCTTGGTATCTATGAATTACGGTCCCATCAGCAAAGGAAGTAAACAGCCAAACATGGCATGGTGTGGAAATAGAATCTACTGTCCCCCTAATGAGGGCGCATAAAGACAAATGATACTAGACCGAGCATTCCATCTGTGGGTGCATCATGTCTATTATATAATACTTCTGCTTTTAAAAGGGGAAAACCCCCAAACTCTTGTCAATTGGCTCTTGGGTTTCTGAGTGCAGCTGGTAACCTCTATCACCCTGGCTTGGAATGTTCACCCACCAGCGGGGCTTTAACTTCTGTGACAGCCATCTTATAATGCTTAATAACCTGTGGATGAGTCAGCATTTACATTTCAGCTCTTCTTTAAGAAAAGGTCCCCTCCCGTCTGTGATGTCAAAGTCACATTACACGGCACTGGCATCAGAATGATGAAATAGCCCTTTACGTCTGAACCTCTGCACTTCTTCAGAACAGCCCTGTGGGCTTCTCATTGTTCCCAGTTACTGATTCCTTTTGGTATTTACCTGTGACTGGCTTCTCCAGCAGACCCCTCTTTGCAGTGGGGTGGCCTCTGTTGCTAGGCCCTTGCACGGATTTGACTTAGCTCTCTCTAAGTACCGACATGGCCTCCGAGCACCAGGTTTCTCTATGCAGTTGCATTTCCATGGAAGACTCAGCTCCATTTGTTATATTCAAAGAAGAAGTAATCACAAGAGAATTGCTGCAGTGGTTTACCAAGCAATAATCTCATATCAAGGGTTCTGGTGCCAGGTGCTCTCATGACCCTGGGCGTCATCAGAACCTTCATGGCATATAGAGAGCAGATATATTTAGCAAGCCCATTCCTAGATCAGGCCAGTTTCCCATTCCGTTTTCCCTTATTCCCTTAGCTGGTTTATGTCGTAATTAATTGACGAGGGCTTTTCTCTATTTCTGAAAATTAATGAAAGGAGGACATTCCCTTTCAGAGACCCATGGTCCTTTTGAGCTGTTGGGTCATTTAGTTCCTCCCTTGGGGACCAGTGTAAGATTGCTTTCCACAGTGTGTTCCCTAACGGTTCCTTAAGTCAGATTAAAATGTCTCAGGCGATGGCATTTCCACCTCGCCCCTTGGGACACCGTTCCACAGCCTAATCGCTCTCACTCTTAGGAAATGTTTGATATTTCTCTCTCAAATTTCCATTGCTGAATGTGATCCCATTGCTCCCAGTACTACTCCTTGGATAGGTTTAGTTCTGTACAATGTATCATTTGAGTGAGGGGCATTTTCTTAGATTTCAGTTTCCTGTTGCACAAGGGTTGATTTTTCTTTTCAAGTGAGGGATCTCCCCTAGAGATCCCAACTATAGACATTAGCGCCCAATAGTGATGGTTTTTCTTTAAACCTTTAATTCCTACAGTGCATCAGGTATCCTTAGAAAGAGGCTTCTCTGTGTGTGGCTTCAGATTGTTCGTTGTAGTCTAAACAGCGAGATCTTAGTCCCTGCTTTGTGGGATCCACGTGGCTTATGCCAAGCCTCCCACCTTTCATCTAGAATAGATGAGCGTGTGTCTCTTGTACTGATACTTTATTCTTACAGAAGGATTCATTTTCTTTCCCCCCAAAGGAAAATGTTACATTTTAATTGGAACAAACGGAATAGCCCAAGCTTCTGAGCAACCAAACGGTCAATATCGAATGAGCACAATTACTTTTCTTTCTCACCATGGTCGTGCATGTGCAGATGTGGGCAAGCTCGCACATACATGTGGTTATTCACCCACACATGCAAATACACCCTTGTGTGCATGTACTCGGGTTCCCAGTGCATTCACACACACGCACACACATATGCTGGATGTGAATTCACACTTGCGTGTATCTGTTCAAAGTTCACATGTGTGCATGTACTCAGAGCTGTGTAAGTGATCACACATTCACAGACACACGGGCATTTCTGTAAACGCTCTGATTGGTGTCTCATAAGGATTTGGAAGAGGAAATGGGCAGGATCTGCTGGGCTTCATTATAATCTCAAGAAATCTCCTTTACCCCTGAATTGTCTGGGGATAGGAGGGCGTGGATGGAATTTTATCAAAGATCTCCAGGGGATGGATTGACCACTCCATAACACCAGTCTGACTCTATGGAGGCAATGGGCCAGATACTCAGCTCTCATAAACTGGCAAACTGTAGCGTTGTTGAAGTCAGCGGAAATACCCCAATTTACAGCATTTGAGGACCGGCCCAGTGGATTCACACTGGCATAAAACTGGTGTAGCAAACTGGTGAATCAGACCCTGTGTGTCTCGCTGGCTGGAATATTGGTGTCAAAGCAAGATTCGCCGGTGCTAGCACTGTGTGGGCAAATGTCTCGGGCACCTCTGTTCGTTTCATCAGAGCAAGCTGGCATAAGAAATTGTCGTTGCGGGCTGTTCGCGTCTCTTTGAAAAGAAAACAGGAGAATGGTGAGGGCAGGAAGACATTTAAACAGCATTCAGGGTATGACCCAGCCTGGGAATGGGTCATTGCTATCCCCAGAGTCTCCTGGTGTTGTTAACAAGAGCACGGGTTAGGGGCTGAGTCAAGAAGAAGAGTAATGTTTGTCACCTCTCTAGCGCCATCGGCCAAGAATTTCAAAGTGCCTCAGTTGAGGAATCACCTCACTGACTGCTGAAATGCAGCCACCTCAGAGGTCGCACGGACGCTGAAATGTTGCACAACAGCTTAGGGCAGGGAGTACAAAAGGATCCTGTAGTCACTTGAAATTGCAGTCGGGGGAGGTGTTTCAGGGAAGTAGAATATAAAAATCCGTGTTGGCATTTGGCCAAAGGATCGTGCTTTATGTCCCTACTCCTAACAACCAGTGCCAAGGGATCACGAGAGGCCGTGCGGAGTCACTCAGGCCCATGGCTTTAACCTCATCCTGAAGGCTGTGCCTTTGCAGTTTGTATTGCGACCTTCGGCTATGATAATCTCTATGCTTCAGGCAAATCCACCATGCACCCAGAGTCGGGGTACGTAGAGCCCCATGCATGAGCACCCTCAGACGATACATCCCTAAAGCCTGTGCCCAGGTACCCAGAGCCAGCGCACTCTCAGACCACACCTGCCATTCCTTCAGGTCAAGGGGCTTCAGCCTGCTGCTCACGGCCTTTCGCTGGCTCACCAGTGATGAGAAGCTTGAGGCCTCCCATCGTAGCCAAAATCTCTGCACAGGTTCCTCCATCAGGTGTTTTCCTTTGAAGGAAAACTGGGCTGGGCTGTGGGAAGGGAGGGGCTGCGGGGACTGGCATCAAGTGGTTGGGGTCCGGGGGGGAAGGGGGGGTTCGCAGCAGGACTGGGGTAGAGCCGGGAATGCCCACAGCGCAGACCCACTGTTACTCAGGTCGCAGAATCTGTTGCCATGGTAACAGCAGCCATCTGAGCAGACAGGATGGTTTCACAGGCGCGAGGTGGCAAGAGGCAGCTCCCCCGTCACTCGCGAGCCTCCATCGAGCCAGACAACACAGGCTCGTCCTGCTCTACCCACCAGGCCCCCAGCCCTCCTCAAGTCCGGCTCTGGGAACGGTCATAGCACTGAGCGTGGGATCCTGGGTTACACAGACCCTGTCTGGCAGTTTCGGGAGCAGAGGTGTACGGCTGTTGGACACCCCCCCCCCCGACACCCCCCTCTTCCCGTCCTCCTATTTTTACTTTCTGGAGCGTGGTTTCCACGGCTCACGATCCCAGCACGCAGCCCCCGGGATGTTGCCTCCTCAGCATTTTTGGTGCTGAACTGCCCCTGGAAAAGGCGCCAGGATTGCCCAGCAATGGTCCGAGACACGGCGCCTGCCCCGCTCCGAGCCCTGGCATGTGGGCTTCTCACTGCAGAGCTCTCGGGCATTTCTTCATGGTAAGGTACGTCTTTGCTGGCAGTGCCCGGACTGGAGAAGTGTTCGGGGAGCCATACGGCAAAAAGGCACTCGGTCCCCTCCCCCCACACAGGAGAGGGGCAGGCCTGGCCAGCCTAAAGCTCAAGCCACAGCCGGAGGGTCCTGTGCACACTCGGAGCTCCCCACTGCACCTCCCCCAGGACTGGCAAGGGAAGCAGCTCTTTGTTCAACCTCCTCTTTGCACCTCCCATCACAGTATGGAGCCCCACGGACCAGAAGGCCAGTGCCAGGAGTTTAAGGCACTGTCGCCTCTAAAGGGTTAACGGGTCCTAGCGGGTCACATGGCTGCTTGAGGCAAACTCCCCTCCAATAAGCCTTCATTTGCTGGGACACTAAATGTAATCGTATTGCCTGTGTGTGGCAGTTTCAGGCCCAGGGGACCCAGTTAGCCAGCCCTAGGCTGCGGGGGGGGCTCTACGTCAAAGCCTCCAGAATCAGCGCCAATGCAGCACCTGTGTCCACACCAAGCGCAGCTGAGTGAGGGGCGTAGCATCCCACATGCCAGTGGGAGATGGGCTCCAGAGCCAGCCCATTTCCTAACAGAACTGGGATTTGCGGTCGGAGCTCTTGCAGCCCGGGTGCGTGGGTCCTCGTCAGCGGCTGTGGCCCCATAGGGTGTCATTGTGCGTTTAAGTGCCTGCGACCAGCCAAAGCTGGTCACTGAGAACCGGGGCTGATTTCCTGCTCCTTCAGAAGACGTGGGATTGCTGACATGCTGCAGCTGCTCCCTGGGCAGCCCACAGACAAGCTTCCTTCCTTTAGAATGGCCTCACCTGCTTCTTCTTGGAAAATACCCCTGTCCTCCCAGCAAGACCTTCTCCTGGCTGCAAGCGCTGCCATAGCAACAGCCCTCTCCTCATGGCTGCTCAATGGAGTTTTGCATCTGTGATGTGTAGAACAGACTTCTGCCACGTCAGCTAAGAGCAGGTAGCAGTAGTAGGCTGTTGTCCTCTAGTGGACCAGCCACCAGAGGGGAAAGCAACACAGGCTTTGCCAATGTGGTGCACTTCCCCGTCCTTCCCAGGTCCTTCGGCCTCAGGGGCAGAGAAGAAGACTGGAGGACGTGGACTCAGTCCTGTCTCTTGAGCAGCAGCGCATAGCGCTATCTGGGCAGCTGTGGGAGGACGCTGGTGCATGGGGTATGTTTGTTGTCTTTCTGATATAATCGTTCTCCTCCCCAGCCGCAGCCGCGCACTTCAGCTTCTGCCGGAACCTCCTGGAGCACACGGTGTCGGCCGAAAACCTCAATTACCGTCTGCAGCGGAACACGGGCAGCAGCCTCACCTGGCACGACGGGCGGAGTCAGAGGTCAGCAGGAGGCAGGACCGTCAAGCTCCTACAGCAGCCGGGAACCGAAGGCTCACAGGTACCAGCCTGTCGCGAGTGTACGTTCCTCGCCTCTTATGGGACGCTAGCCATGTCTATGTGCACTGCTGAATGGCCCTTTGGGTTAGAGGGGGCCATTCCAGCATACTTCCAGCATGCTGTCCCCCTAACCCCCACCCCCTGGCAGTGCATGAGGTGTCAGAGTCATAGGCTCTGGCTTGCTCCGATCTCCGAGCTCACGCTCCTTTTGCCTGCCTAGCAGGGAAAGAGAAGGCCTGTCCTCCCAGACTAGTCCTGTAATGTGCTGAGCACCTTCCAAACTGACTGATTTTAAGGGGAGTGTCTCTCCCACGGAGCTCAGAACCTCGCAAGAGCAGGCTCTTGGTTTTGCTTTACGTTCTCATGATGACTTCATAACCTGCAGAATTTAAGAGATGATTATTGAAAGGAGATTTTAAAAAAACCCACCTTGTGGAAGGAGTAGGGGTGGGGAGTGGAGCTTGCCTCCCCTTTCCCCCGCAAGCATTGTTAATTCTCTTTTTTTGCAGGGCTTTGAAGCTGAAAAGAGAAGAGGTACTTTGATTAGTCAGGCTGCACCTGCCACTGGGGTTCAGTGGCACGTGGGGGCACCATCAGAGTGCATGCTGGTGTCCTGCACTGAGCAGGCGTGGTGACCTGGAGTGGGCATGGGCTCTCTGTTGTACAGACCGTGCTGCAGCGTCCCCTTTGGGTATGTCGATAGTGCAATTGGAAGTGTGATTGCCGCTCAGGTAGACATACCCGCCCTAGCTTCAGTCTAAGTGGGATGGATACAATAGCCGTAAAGACACAGCCACCCAAGCTAGGAATGCAAGTATGTCCCCAGGCTTCCAGGCCGGCTTGGACGGCCTGAGCTGCCATGTCTTCACTGGTATTAGTACCCGTGCTAACTAGATTAAAAGTAGTGCAGGAGAGAGCTGCAATCACACACCTCCAACTGCAGTGTAGACTGGCCCTAAAGCCTGCTTTGTGCACGGCATTCAGTACCTGCCACTGAAGCCGAGGGGGTGTAATGCTAGATCTCTGCAGCAGAGATGAGCCTGAGCTACAGAGTCTGGACCGAACTCCCCCAAAGTCCAGGGGTTTGGTTCTGGCCCCATCTCTGCAGTGACTGCCCCGGTGTTCTTTCTCCATAAAGCTGCCATGGGACAGCTCACTGCATTTTGCTCCAGCCAGGACTGGGGACACCTGCTGTTCTTTCATCGTCAAAGGTCTCACTACAGCCCTGATTGGCCTGTTGTGGCAGGAAGTCGGCAGGTGAACCCACAGGGACATTGTATTCGTTATTATAAGATATTAACGATAAGGCACTAGTCAGTGCTGCCTCCTCACTGGAGTATTTCCAAGGAGGGAGGCAAAAGGTGCTGACATCAGCAATTCTGCATCATGGGTTCTTTCATTTCCAGTGCAAACTCCTGTTCATCAGAGGCTGAGTTAAGGGTGCCAGAAGCATTTCGCTTTGTGTCTCCAGCTCAGCGTCTCTCTGTGCAGAGAGACGAGGACTGTGTCTCTCTCTTTGCTGAATGTCTCGGCCTCTGATTTAATTCTGCAGCATTAGAAACCAACCCCACCGACTACAACCGGGCTTCAGAGTAACAGCCATGTTAGTCTGTGTTCGCAAAAAGAAAAGGAGTACTTGTGGCACCTTAGAGACTAACAAATTTATTTGAGCATAAGCTTTCGTGAGCTACAGCTCACTTCATCGGATGCATACTGTGGAAAGCACAGAAGATCTTTTTATACACACAAACCATGAAAAAATGGGTGGTTACCACTACAAAAGGTTGGTGCTAAAGGACCATTGAAGACCTGGGGAGCCTTGCCATTGACTTTGAATCAGACCCTAAGAGAATATGCAGTGCGTGCGTCTGGCTTTAAACTTGCAATATCTCATTCCAGCTGCGTGTTCATCCTGCCTCCTCCTGGCCAGGGTGCCACTGAAGTTTAATTTCCTTTCCCCGGTGTTCAGTACGCACTGTGAGTGCAGGGGGGACAGTTCAGTGGCCCCCTCCCCTTTGTGACATGAGTTTGGTGGGTTTCAGTCAAGTGCCCACAATCCAGTTTGTACTAACAGGGCCCATTTCCACTTGGCAGTGTTGGCAGAGAAGTCAAGGGCTAAAGGCTTGTCCATAAGGCGGCTTAGTGCCTGGGAAGCAGGGGTGTGGATCTGCAGCACGCTAACTGGCTGCGCGGACCCTACTGCCGTGCACTGAATGGTCCCTAGGGCACTTTGACCCGCTGCTGCTTGACGTGGGAGTTGGTGAATGTGCGCTAGGGGACTTTTAGTGCCCAAGAGCAGGGACCACCTGGCCGATCAGTGCGCAGCAAATTCACACAGCCTCAGCTTGCCACGCACTAAGTCTCTGTGTCCATAAACCCTAGATGACCCATGGAGCTTAAACTCCCGTTTCAGCCTCCCAGGCAGCAGGGCTGAGTCTCCACGGACGGGCAGGCCAGCCTGAGGAAGCTGCCCTGCTGCAGTCTGTGCTGAGCCCATTCTGTGGATAAAGAGAATCCACGCAGGTAGCTGACCCATCCTGCCCAACAGTGACCACTCTGCTCAGGACCCACGGCTGCATCCATGGACTGGCAGGCTCCTTTCCCCTGATGGAAATGTAATTTGCTCATAGGGGACAGTCAAAGGTCTCAAGCTTTGGGTGAGATTAACAGTGTCTTGATGACAAAATCTCCAGCCCTTCCAGCTGGAGCTCTGCAGTGACCGAGCTAGAGACAGATCTGATGGCTGCAGCATGGGTGGTTTTGTTTTAGTCCCTGCAGTGAACCCAGGGTGGCCTCCGGAGATGCTCCCTGGAGGGCATTTTTCTCTGGGATTAGAAAAACAAAGTAGATCTCACCCTCTCCCTGTGGTAATCCACCTCTGGGTCCCTGAGCAGTGGTGACCCACAGACTGTCAGCTGGGGCAGTGGCTCAGTGGAGAAATGCAGCTGTGGTCAGCAAGGTTTCTTGCTAGGAGAGAGGAAAATTTAAGTGACTTACCATCAGAAAAGGACCAGGCAGCAGCTAGGGCTGCAGCCCTGCCCTATGAGCCCTGGGTGCATCCCCTGACTTTCCCAACTCTGTCCCAAGCAGCCATCCTTGTACCCCTTTCCTTGAGCACCTGTGCAAAGTGATGGCGAAGTGGAGCTGGGGTTGAGTCCTGGTTCACTGGGGACTAGGAAGCAAAGCTGCTGCCCCCTGTCACACAGTCCCATCAGAAATGGGTCAGGGCATCCACTTGGTTTTTAATACTAACTGCTTTGAAGCTTGTCTTCTCTCCCTGCTGGCTGACTCCAAGTCCCCAAAGCAGGGATTCAAGGTGAGAGAGGTTTCAACTTTTGCTGTCCCTGAAGGAAGAGAAGCTAATGAAGAAAAGCCTGGTGAATTAATGCAAAGCGATTTCACTGTATTCAAAACCCTTGCCTCGTAGCCCTTTCACATGTGACCCATAGAAGGAAGACATTAAAAGGCATCATATCTTGCAGATGGTTCCTTGGTCTCTTCCCAGTAGAACAGCCTTTAAGGCAGCCTCTACCTCGGTCCCTGAAACACTAGCGTTTGATATTCATGGCTGTGAGTTTATCAGAGAGACAGTTTAGTTCAGCCAGCTGGAAGAGGAGCCATTGATTCATTACACTTCCCCATTTACCACCTTCAGGAGCCCAGGGACTCATGCTGAGCTTCCAGCTGAGCAGGAATAACAAGAGAGAGAACCTGCAGATGAGTAGGCTTCAGGGTGTGCTGTTCCCACCCTTAGAGCCTGGTTCTCTGGACCCCAACTATAGCTTGAGGAAGTCCCACTGTGACTTTACTGCTCAGAACTGCAGCTGCCCAGGCCAGCAGAGAGAGTCTGAAGATCACTGGGGTGGGGAAAGGAGATTTGAAAGATTCTGATCTGGAGCGAGCAAAGGAAATATTTTATTATATGCTCTGAAAGAATTTCCAGGTGCAAGGCTGCATCTGTTTGGCTTAGCGGTCACGTTCAAGGCAACGAGGTGTAATCTCAGCCAATTAGGGGGAGAGGCGATTTCAGACAGCTTGCCAATTTATGAAAACGTGCTCAACCACCAAGAGTTTTGCATGGCTCACTCCTGTCTGGGGAAATTACGGGTTCCTAAGTGTCTATTACCCCGTTGGTGGGTTATTTGGGTAAGTGGTGCTGTAGTCTCAGCATTGTTTCTTTGTTTGGTTTTAAAGAGCCATTGTTATGCTCGGGCACTTTGTTTTCCTTTTCCCATCATTGCTTGTTACTTTGATATCTGTGGGCAAATAGTGGTGTTCTGCATTAGAACCAGCCCCTGGTGTTCCATGGTGCATGAATGGGAATGAACTGTGGGGACTCAGGCCGATTTTGGCTATAATGAGGAAAGGCTCCATACAGGCACGTAACAATCTCCTTCCTGCCCATGGTGCCATTGAGCTCACTGGAAGATTTGCCCATGTAAGATCATAATCTTGTGAGTCCTCCACGATGGGGAAGAGACATGCAAAGATGTGCGTGGGACTTAAATGTGCAACTTGCTTAACACATGGAACCGAATCCTGGGTGTTTTAAATAGCATTTTGCATCTTTGCTAATTCCTACCCCCAGTGAATTCATTCTCCCAACACCCCTTTGAGGGAGTAAGGGTTGTGACCATTGTTGTCACCAAGACACGGAGAAGTTAAGTGATTTGCTCAAGGCCACAGCAGGAATCCAAATCAGAGTCAGGATTAGGACTCTGAATTCTCTGGCTCCCACTCCTGTGCTCAAACCACTAGGTCAGGCCTTCATCAGAAAACATGTCGCGTGTTGGAGAGAAAATGTTAAAGCTCAAAGTCCTTCCCCTCCTTACTCACCTCTCCGGAATATGAACCTTTTGAATATGTCTTGTTGCATTAGCTTCCATGAGTCATGGGATATCCAACAGAAACTCTTTGTGACTCCTGGGCCAGATTTCTGAAGGGTCTCAAAGCGTACCTCTACGTTATGCATGCCGTTAATATAACCTCATGCAAAGTGGGTAACTGCATGTGCAAATGCCAATTCTGGTAACTAGTGTGTTCAGTTCCCCAATTTGCGTTCACAAAAATCATGGTAACAGTGCATACAAATGGAGTGTGTATTTAGGCTATTCAGTTGCTATTCAGATTCTTTGAAAATCTTTCCCTCCTGTACACACAGCACCAACACTCATGCATGTGCTCACACACACCTGAGCTATTTTCCCAAAATTCCCCCAAAAGATCTCGGGAGGGATTCTCCCGCCCCTTATAGCCCCTGTATGATGTAGTGGTGTACTGAGGCCTTAAACACTTCTAAGATGGCCGGGGGAAATTCTCCTGGTACAGGCACTGTTGGCAGCTGATGGCTGCTCTATACAGACCCCCCTGAAGTGCTGATGGGCACGGCTCAGGATAGAAAGGGTCATGTCGGACCCACAGCCATAATGCTGGGGGGATTTTGGAGCAGCGCTGTGTTGCAGAGCTGTAACTTAGCCCAGCCCTCTCCGGGGTAATTTTTGCCTTTGACTAATCCAAAATCAGGAGGAAGGAAAGGTGGCTTCCCCCACCTGCCCCTGGGCTGTACCAGTGTGCGTTATGCCACCTGGAGGCACAACACATGATCCTGCCCCCCAGGGCAAAGCTGCCGTTCAGTCTCATCCGTCCTTGGATGCAAAATTTGCTCGAGAAAAAGCTCCACCCATCTGAGCACTCCTTGTGCATCCAATTGCCAATGTGTGAAGGGGGTGGATTTGGGGCATTCCTACCCTTGTTATCTCCAAGATGAAAAGTTGGCCACACTCCGACACCTGCGGCTGCATGGAGGGGAGTCACAAAGGAGAACATTTAAGGTCATGGCTGATAAAAGGCACCAGATTGTCTGCAGGGACGGGGCAGCAAGTTCGTGTCACAGCTGCCTGTGGCTGGCTGGTGTTTGCCATTGCAGGGACATGGGACTAGTTTTAGTAATCCTGGAATGCCCAACTTCCTGGTGCACTAATTGTCTCTCTTTGCTTGCTTAATTAGTCAGTGTTCACATAAGGAAGTTGACACTGCAGTACAAACACAGCTGACCTTCTGAATCCTGGCATATTGCTACTAGCCGCTTCCAAACACCACCCCCTACTTCTTGCTTGCCTCGAATATGCCCCAGCCATATTCAGCACGTTGGCCCTTTCCTGAGCCGCAGCGGGCGTTGGGAAATTCAGCTTTCTTCTGTCTCAGAAAAGCTGAATCTCAACAAAGACTCGGAAAAGAAAGCTCTTCCTTTCGAGGAGATGAGGACACGCAAAGGAGGAGGTTCCCTGTACAGAATCCAAACCAACTGGAAGAAGGGTGTAGGGTGGATAAGATCCTGCTTATCCAGGAGCAGGAGAGCAGTTCTATGGTCCTTCTCCAAACTGCCCCCCCACCCCCGACCCACGTGTCATCCAATGTGCTGTGACACATGGAGGGGCCGAGAAGTTAAATAACTCGTCCAAGGGCAGGTGGTAAGTGTGTGGCAGAGTCGAAAGCACAATCCTGATGCCCAATTCCCTGCTCTAACTACTGGCCCACCCTTCCTCCCTAACACAGTGGCTAATAAGAAACATTTAAAAAATTCAGCCCTGGGCCATATGGGCAGTGACTGGGACCTGTGATCATTGGTGGAAGCTGTTTCTGAGCACGGTTTGACTCAGTGCTTCTGTGCAGAAAGGGGTCTTCTTATGGCCCCCAGCCCAGGTAGTTCCTGCAATGAGCTCTCCAAGAGCCCCATTGCTGTACTTGTGGGCTGTGCCAGCCTCCAGCCAAGGCTATTATTACCTTCCTTTTCAGGAGCACTAAAAAGTAACTGTGGACTTTGGTCTCCCAGGCCTATTTCCCCACCTAATTCGGCTGACTCCTGACAGGACGAGAACTCCTGCTGGCCAGAAACATTCTCCGTGAAGGATTGGAATAGTCAGCTCCCTGATACTGCTGCTCGTGACATGTTATTTGCTTTGTACTGAGCTTAATCCAGGTTGCAATGGCCTTGCAACGCTGAAGTTTCTGTAAAAATCAAATGGGAAGAAGAAAACTTTACCACAACTTCAGAGCCACCTGCAGGCTTCAGAACTTGGCCAGGGCAAAGAAGACACATAATGTGCACCCAGGACCAATGCTCAAGTCCCTGATGGGACACTCTGGTCTGCATGACATAGCGCTGTTCAGAATCAGAGTGCATGGGCCAGCTGCAGGAGACAGCTTCTTCGGTGGGAGAGGGGAGACCATTTCCCAGGTGAGTGAAGGCGAAGGCAGGAATTCGGTGCCACAGGAACCCCAGTGAGGAACATATTCCTGACACAGGCTGGGAGGCAAGTTTAACCTTATCACATTGCCACCAGGATGAGTCTGAATCTTGGATTTTGTTTGCTGTCGAGAGCCCGCTAGAGTCAATGAAAGCGGGGATGCGCCACATTCCTCTGGCTGCACTGAAGCCATTGACAAGCCAGGTTCTACTGAACGTTGGCTGGAACACCATGAGAGTAAGGCCCAAAACTACTTGGGATTCTGGGTAAGGGAAGGGATGTGCCTTTCTGTCCCCCCATGGGGCTCTACAGTCTGACTGCTTTTCAACGAGGCCTCTTCCCATATTGACCACTAAGAGAAAAGCTTCGAGCAAGGTTGACAATGACTAAGGCTGGCAGGTAGGCCTTTGCTCTGGCGTGGCACCGAGGGTCACTGAGTGCTGAGCCCCATGTTTCTCCATAAGGAATCCCATTTAACAGCTGAGGAAAGCAAGGCACACAGAGGATGAGAGACAAACACCTGTCAGGGATTGTCTAGACAATACTTAGTCCTGCTATGAGTGCAGGGGACTGGACTAGATGACCTCTCGAGGTCCTTCCACGCCTATGATTCTGTGACTTGCCCAGGGTGGCATGGCCATGCCAAGATTCCAATCCAGGATCCTGGCCTCATGCTCTTAACCACTAGACATGCAGCCTCTAAAGGGGGGGAGAGAAAGTGGATGCTCTACGGTTCTCTGCCTCCTAATGCAGGGAGTTTATTGATAAAGGGTTTCTGTGGGGATATTTAGGGGATCCACAACTGGGGTGGGGCAGAGGGTGAGTGGTCCCCTGGAGTCCCTGTTTTGGTGGGTTTCCAGTTGTTAGCAGCCTGACTACAGAAAAACTCTTCTCACCAGCAAGCCAGCAGGTCCACCAGGACCAGAGGAGCCTTTGCTGAATCTCAAGCTGTTCTTGTACTCTTTCCATCCCCTTTAGAACAACAGGGTCCAGGTGTAAGTGATGCCATTGCACCAGCCCAGGCCATGTGCTCCTAGCGCCATCAACAGGGTTTTTGCGTTTTGCTGGCGGTAACTTGCTGGTGCCTGGTTGACTACCGTGGACCCTAGACAGGTCTATTAGCCCACTCATTTGCAGGAGCTGTGAGCTGCAGATGCAGTTCCGGCCCCTTTCTTTCTGTTGCATAATGTGCAATGCATCTGTCCGTCCCTTCACCTCCCATTATTGGCGGCTGCTTCTTTCCACACTGAGCAGTTTAAATCAGACCAGTCCCTGCAATCTGTGAGGGTGGCCCCCTTGCTCTGGAGAGACTAGCAAGGAGCTAGTCACATGTTCCCTCACTCTGACTCTTTGTGAGTGTCCAAAGCCTGGGATGACTTCACTCCCAGTGCAAGCGGGATAAAGAATTTGGGGATGAGATGGAGACCGAGAGATTCTTGAAGCCAAAGGGGGACAGCAAGGGCCGGATGGCAAAGGATGGTGGGCTGCAGCTTCCGTACCCATCTCATGAGCATTGCAAAGCACAAGGCGGTTTTATGTGGCGGGAGGGGGTTTCTAGGTAGCTTTAATGTCTCAAATGTTGGGCTTAAATTCTGGGAGGACCATCCATGGAGCGGGCTGTGAAATGTCGCTCGAACTCCCCATTTGAATCCCTTGGCAGTATTTGGACCTCCCAGTCCGGTGCTGGGTATGTGCACTGAAACCGCGGGACTGAGCACCGGGGGGGGAGGGACGAGTCCCAGCCTGTTGTTATTGTTTCCAGGTCACACGTGGTGCCGCACACTCAGCCCTGCTGCTTTAGGACAGCACTGGCGAGTCTTGCTCCCTGGCTTTGGGAGCCAGACCCTCTCTCAGAGAAGGGGTGAGTGAGAGGGCTCCTGGAGGTCTTGCTACCTGCTGGGTGGAGCTGCGCTCTGCTGAAAAGTTTATGGAAAATACATAAGAGAGACTCTTTCCTGCATCAGGGGATGAGCCAACCTCTAATTGCCAGGGCAGGGAAGTGACTTCCCCATGAGCAAGCAGCCCCCATGGATGGGGTTTGCACCTTCCTCTGATTCATCTGGCACTGGCAGCTCTCAGAGATGGGATGTGAAACTCGGTGCATGACTGCTCTGCTCTGGCAATTCCTACGGGGACAGCAAGGCATCAGGCACTGCTGGGAAATGCATTCAGGTCCCCTTTGGTCAGGGCTAACGTCTTGTGATTTGGAGATTAACCCTGTCCCCTAAATGATCCTGCCACTACAGTGACCCTGCACAACTGCTCTTCCTCCCCACTGGACCTAGGGAACACACTGGAGAGGGCGGCTGATTTTGCAGCTGATCCCCTGGGTGGGTGCAGAAGGTCCTGGATGAGCCCTGTAACAGCTAGACCTGGGAGCTCATTGCTACTTGCCTTTGGGTGCAACCCCCCCGGGAAGGGAGCTGAGGAAGGAGCTATCATCTCCTAGTATTATGTGTGACTGAGGCTTCCCGGGCAGGTGGAGGCAGGGGGAAGGAATAAACAAGTGCTTTCTGGCCTGTGCATTAGTGCGTAACGGCCCTGAGCATTCGTTGTAATTGGATTCCTAACTAGCAAAGTCACGGCTGGCTGGGGCATCTTCACAGAACGGTTCCCGGGAATGTCACATACACTCTTCTGCGAAAGGGAAGGAAATAGCCCATGACAGGCCCCCCTTCCATCCCCCGCACCCCCGTCAAGCCCCCGTCACAGTGATGAAATGGGAATTCAAAAAGGTGGAGCTCTCCTGTTTATCCAGAGGAAGATGCCGCAGCCATGCCGGCATTAAATCACACACAGCGGGGGAGTGGGTGGTGTGACATCCTGGCAGCCCCTTATTCACCATTGTCAGGTAATTAGGATATGTTTTGTATGAAGTATGCCTTGTGAGGTAGCATTCTCAAAGTCTTGTCTGCTGGACAGTAATATCTCATTGGATTGTATGTGTTATCGTCATATGTGACGTTATGGAGTTTGGCCATGTGTGTGTTACCAAAATATGTTGGAGGTTGAAAACACCCACAAGCAGCCTTTCATGTACAACAATAAAAAGGCCAAACAATGTTAATGGCTTATTGAGGAAATGCACACAAGCACAAGGATTACCCCAGAAACTGGGCACAATAGAAACCTCTCAGAGATAGCATTACCCAATGGGAACTGTCTGACCCAGGTCACAGCAAAAAAGCTTTCCAGCAAGGGGAAGAAGATATAAAAAGGGGGAAATGACATTGTGATGGTACCGCACTCTCCCTACAACAACACACCTGGAAACACCTGAGGAACAAAGACTGAACTGGGGGAAGTGAGGTCCCAGGCTAAAGGGATTTCTAGCCTATGTATGAAAACCTGGGAAACCCAGCTGGCAAAGCCAAGGCAGCTTGTGCCTTAGGAATCTGCCAACCTGTTTCTCACTCAGGGTGAAAATTTGCTAATTCATATCCTATCTATCTAGTATGTTAAACCCAGTTTCTGATTTTGTTTATTTACTAGGTAATCTGTTTTGATCTGTTGGCTATCACTTAAAATCTATCCTTTTGTAGTTAATAAACTTATTTTGTGGTTTAATCCAAACCAGTTTGCATTTGACTAAGGTATCTGGGAAAAATCTCCGTTTGGTTACCAAAAGGTGCATGGTCTTCTTCACATTGAGGACGAGGCGGACCGGGTATTAAACCAGATTTGGCCAGGTTTGACCAGGGCAGGACGGTACTGCTCTGGGGTCCTAGGCGGGGAAGCTGGTAGTTAGAGAGCCTGCATGTGACTGCAGCTGGGCGTGTCCCTACCTGTGTAAATGCTGGTGAAAGTGCAAAGCTTGGAGGGCTTTACAATTTGTCACAGCAGCACAATGTGAGAGGGAGCCCAGGCTGGTGGGTCAGAGGGCTCAGTAGTACTCCAGTTCCAGGTAGCATCCCAGGGGAAACCCTTCACAGGTGCCTCAAGGACTGGCAATTGGAGAGATCGCCTTTAGGCCCTGGGTTGCTGGTTCTCATCCACAAGAGGTCGATGCTGATGATAAACTGTCTGCAGCCTGTGTCAGGAGTTGGGCGGGTCTCAGCCCCATCCTCTCTGGACAGGTGCCTCCCCCAAACAATCCTCACCACTGATAGTGATTGGCAGCCTGCAGGGGAAGGTGCTGGGACTGGTGGATAGGGAGGGAAGAGAGATGACAGAGTTATTTGTTTGGGGGAGGTCAGAGTATTGGCTTGATAGGCTTTGTGGGGCCCAGGTTGCAGTTACTCTTGGGAGCCTGCCTGCGCTGTTCTCTCCTGTCAGAGGCTCTTGTTCAAGAAATGCTCTGGCGAAAGAGCCTCCGTGATTATGGGTGCAAATCAGACGAGTGCACCTCCGAGGGCTAACGAGGCTGGGTCACGCCTCACTCGCCACGTGCAGGTGCATTTACCCCGTTTGCCCATGCAGCTCCGAGCACGTTGCTGGAGTGCTCTTGCAAAGACTTTTTTTTAAATATAGGTGCAGCTGGGCCTTGACTGTTTGGAAAGCAGCGGTAAGTTGTGAAGGTGCTTACTGGCGAGCAGCTGAGCACAGGTGCTATCTGCCTGTGCACTGAACGAAGACACGCAGTGTTTGCATTGCTCCTGGCAGTACCTCTCAATCAGGGCAGTACCATGAGTGACAATGCTTCTGAGACAAATGTTGCTGTATTGTTGGTATTAGTCTGTATGTAGGCAACCTAGGAGCCCTGCTCTGCACCCCGTTGTGCTAGCCACTGTGCATACAAAGAGGGAAAGATGGTCCCTGTCCCACACAGCTTACAATCTAAACACAGGATGAGGTAATGGGTGGAGAGAGCTGATGTGGGGAGGACAGACTGACAGGGAAATTATCCTGATTAGTACAGTAAGCAGCAGTCATAGCATGCCCATGCAATGCAGCATCCTTCCTGAATGCCTGCTTTCTGGGAAAGACAGGACAATGCAGGAGTAGAATATGCAGCTGGGGTGTGGTCAACAGGCTTGCCATGGATCTGAGTTCTCCTCTCTCCCTTCTGCAGTTGGTTTGTTAGCTTCCGTCCATGCATGGTTTCCTACAACTCGGCTGTGGCTGCTTCTGGACACGCCAATAAGAAAAAGACCATTAGGAGGGTTAGGATGATCTTACAAAGTATCTTGGGCAATATTATGCAGGCATTCCTGCTACCGACTGTGGGGTTCTCCCTTTCAGACTATCCAAGCACCTCTCTTCTCCAGAGATGTTTCAGCCTGGCCTCTGTTCATCCCATGGCTGAGTTTTTTCTTCCTGGTGGTACTGAAGTCCATTAACACCCTCCCCTTTCTCTGTTTCCTGCTTCCAAACCTCTGTAGAGTCGTCCCTGTGATCACTATGGCATTTACCATACCAGCCCCACGCTAGGCAGCCTTACCAAGCCGGTGGTGTTATGGACCCAACAGGATGTGTGCAGATGGCTAAAGAAACACTGTCCCCATAACTATCTCATCTATGTGGAGGCCTTTTCCCATCACGCTATCACAGGTACAGTAGATGCTCCCTCTCCAGCTGGTACTAATTGAAAAATGCTGATGATGAGTAAAGACTTTCGGTGGTTGTTGTGTACAGGTGGTTTGGTTTATTAACAGAACTAGCCGAATGTGATTCACGTTTCCCCAACACCTCTCCCGCAAGACAGCTCAGTCCTCACCTGTAGCTAACACCACACTCAGAGCTAGAGGGAAGCCTTCAGCCAAACCCCTAGATTCAAATACCATTTCAGGGCCCAGGGGTTTGGAATCAAACCCCAGATCCAAACTCTGCACGAGACCCCTACCTCTATGAATCAAGCCAGAGTCATGCCTCTGTAGGGTAGGGTGCTGGGCCAGCTCTGATCTGTCTGCACCCAGAGCCCAGGCCATTTAAAACCCTAGCTTACACTGCAGGGGGAATGTCTTGTGACAGGCAAAGTTGGTCTTTGGGTCCCATGAGGGCTTTGACATCCCTGATTTAAAGGGAAATTTCAGCTACTTTTCTTTCTTTAAGTAAGTTTCTCTCCCATTTCCCTGCTCAGGCAGCCATGGGGAGCATGAGGAGAGGCAGCAGCAAAAACTGCTTCACACTCCCACCCCAGAATGCTAAGACCGGCTCTAATCAGCCGACTTTCTTCCTGGCCCTCTGCTAACCAACACCTGGGAGGAGCTCCTTAGCCACTATCTCTTTAAGCTGACGGGTTCTGAGAAGGGCTAGGGGCTTTGTCAGGATGTCACAGCAGTCTTTTAATATAAACTGTAAGGCGAGATCTTATGTTCAAGTATCTGTCTAGGCACCTGAAGGTGACGTCGTGAAAGACGGATCTTCCATTGTTGTTTGCAGTGTAGCTGTAGCCATGTTGGTCCCAGGATATCAGAGAGACAAGGCGGGTGAGGGAATATCTTTTATTGGACCAACTTCTGTTGGAGAAAGAGACAAGCTTTCAAGCTCCACAGAGCTTTTCTTCAGGTCTGGGAAAGGTGCACACTCCATATCTGATCTCCGTCCTCATCCTCAAAGGAAACCTGCACAACACCTTCAAAAGACGAGCCTGGGAGCTTACATTCATAACTGTGCTAGACATTAAAAATCATGGACTCAGTAACAGACACTGGATTTATGGCTCATTATAACAATCTGTATAACACACTAACCCTCTTTTTCCTGCAGCTGCAGAGGTGTTAGCTGCCCACTTCACCTTGAATGGTCTCTTGCAACATGTGTTAACTCCTTAAGTTTAACAATCTGTTCCACTGTGACCCTCTGAGTACCTTTCCCAGACCTGAAGAATTGCTCTGTGTAAGATCAAAAGCTTGCCTTTTCAATCAACGGAAGTCAGTCCAATCAAACCTATCACCTCCCCCACCTTATTTCTTTAATAAACAAGAGTCAGGGCTTACTGTTTTCACAGCACAATTTAACCATTTCCAGTTTCTTTCCCAGTTCAGAATTTAGGCGGCTGTGGGTTTTGTGTGAAAAGAGGAAACGGGTGAACAGAAGTGTCCTCTTTAGAATCCCGTCACTCCAGAGTCTGAGTAGCTAGGTTCTCCACTGTTGTATCTGAGCACCTGGTAATGAGTCAGAGACTTTTATCCCCCACACCACCTCTGAGAGGTAGGAAAATATTAATCCCAGTCTACAGAAGTGGGACTGAGGCTAGGTTCAATTAAATGACTGGCCCAAGAGTCAGGCATTGAACCCAGGTCCTCTGAGTCCTTATCTTGTTCCCTAGTTACTAAGCCATTCTTCCTATCTGCCTTGCTGTTTATTGCTCTGCTCAATGCAGCAATAGACTCATCATCTCATATAATATTAATAAGGAGCCTGATGTGACCAAAAAAAATGGAAGTGATTGGAAAAGTCAGTAGAAATGCAGAGATGATTGAGGATTAAATATTAAACAAATTTCCTGTTCCTCATAATATCAATTTCCTACCTCATCATTTGTTGCTGATTGCATTGCATGCCAAAAGCTGCAGGGTTAGACATGGGAACTTGTTCACTTTTTCATTCTGCAGCAGCCAAGGAAAAGGCTGAAAATGCCATCAAAAGCCTTTAACCCAATGATACACCGGAAAGTGGGCCCTCTGCACCTCAAATATGAGCCAAACGTGGAACATTTTGCAGAATGTACATAATGTATGAATGGGACAGTTTGCTCTGTTCTGTATATTCAAATTCAGTTTACTTAGGTTTAGGTTGAGTTCAGATGCATCTACAAGGCAAATCATGCCTAGGTGGTGTATTAGAAATCAACAGTTGCCAAATCTCATAAGCTGTTCTTGCAAGAACGTTGACCCAAACTATCGACTATGATAATATCAGCTGGATAAAAATCTTAACAAATTGTTTTTTGCAAACAATTTCAAAATGTCTAAGTTGTTTCTGTTTTGCAGCATTCAAAACAGACCTATTTTTTTCATTGTCTGGGATTTTTAAAATGTATTTTGTTTTGTTTTTGCAAAACATTTTAATCTATTTTCATCAAAACCAGTTTTCAATACATAAAAATATTTGGATAATGCTTTTGATAAAGTGTTGTGAAAAATTTTGCAAAAGAAGACAAGCTTATAAAAGTCACCAGCTTTTTGTGAATTTCTTTGTTTTCTAAAAAGGGCCATTTTTTGTTTTAAGAAAAATAAATGAAACCAGCTCTGCTGATATCCTGATATTTTGCCCATCTCGGAAGATGTAAATCTAGTGAGATCAGCAGTTGTAGTAAGACTTCCACCATCTTCAGCAAAAATCTCATCAGCGACTGTTCTCGCAAGATTTTGCTACATCCAAACAGAAACCAGAAAATACCAGAGACCTCTCCCAGTTCTGGATCCAACCTAGAACCAAAGCCCTAGGCAGTGGGTTAATATGTGAGGATCCACCCACTTCTCCCTCAAACTCTCAAAGGCTTCAGATCTGAGATTCTGCTACTGTCCTATGTCCCACACACACATACTATAGCCAAAGTTCTGCCCTGGAATGCGTACACATGAATCCCTTTCATTTCAATGGATGGCTACATTAGCATTACCAAAGGAGGACTCTAATCAGCTGATGAAGGTTCTAGCCAAGCTGTCACTGGGAATAACCACAAAGGCCAGGGCTCATTAGTTTGTTACAGAAAGGTAGTCAACACCCGCTCTTTCCCTGCTCCAGAAATAACAACAAAGCAAAGCAATAACCTAGTTCAAGAAGTTTCATTATAGTAAATACCTGCCGTTCTCAAGCGGTTAAAGGGTCTTTGATCTTCAGCCTCATATTACACAATCTACCCACATTATGCAGGTATTGGTAACACTGCACATCTGGCCAGGTGTTATTGCTTACATATGTATTTAATATCGAGGTACCTGATATGGTCACATAAATTACACTTTTTTCAGGTGTTAGACTACAGCAGAGTATCCTAAAATAGTAAATCAGGGGCTGTTTGATCTGAAGAACAAAGGGATGTTTGTAGAAGAACATCAAGAAAGACAGTAAGCGAAGCTGCAGAATTAATATTTTAAAGTTTTCAATTAGCCAGCTGGGTGTTGGTAGTCAAAGTAGTGTCCGCTCCACGGGTGTGTCTCTCTGAGAGGACACCCAGAAAATGAATCAAGTCCCCACAAAGCAAACATAATTGACTCAGTCCCGGCCTTTTTTTCCTCCCTCTCTACCTCGCACAGAACCACTAGTCTGCAGCCTGCTTTGTGAGGCAGAGATGGATAATACAATGCTTTGCCAGGAGAAGGCAGCGGGGAAGGGAGCGAGTGAGATGGGAAGCTGTATGCCTTTGTCTCATGCCCTAGAGGAATGATACGGCTCTAATGTAACAGCTCACCCAAGTCCTTGCATCGGAAATAAAGGAAGAATTAGCGAATGTACTCTGGGAGGCAGGGACAAAAGCTGGCTGTAAAACCCCTCTTCTGATAGCCCCTGGACTGGAGGAGAATGGCTGTGACTAAAAGCGCTGATGGGAACGTTAATGTGTTCTGATGGGTACTTCTAATTTAACTCCTCACATTGCCAGTATACCAGAGAAGAGCGGAGCCAGGGCATTCCAAACAATATGTCCTGATGCAGGAGATGGAGCTGACAAATAGAAAGCTCCTGCCTTTAGGGATTACGTGATCTGAGGGGCAAGCCCTTGACCCAAACTTTAGGATTAGGGCTTCCACCATGCCACTGTCTGATTGGCATTGCTGGAGAGTTGTCCTTTTCAGAAATGCCAGAGGATGGTGAAGGGTGCCCAGTGACTGTTAGGTTCTGTTTGATTTATCCCAGCCCTTAACAAGCAGGGTGAGTGACTAGATCTTTTGCTGAGACAGAAGATGGTCCTAGCCTTGTGTGAGTACTCGCACAGCCCTTGCAGCTGTGTCGTGGGAGAGCCCCGCGGGTTATCCTCTAGGGCAGGCTCACTGAACCCACAAATGGAATGTTTACACTGAGTGGCAGTACACACTGGCAGTTGTGCATTCAACAGTAAACCCCCTGCTGGGAACAAGCGTGCCAGCATGGCTTTATTTGCAGAAAAACACCTCCCCCCCGTTCCTGATTTTACTTTCCATGACCACCTGGAATAGGCCCCAGGTACAGCCCAGGCTCCTGTACTCCTTGCACGGGGCTCTAAGCAATAGAGCACTTACTGCCGGCCACAGAAGTCATTTTGACAGAGACATAAATCTTGTCAGTGCCGGACTGAGACTCTCCCCATGAAGGGAGCTGGGGAGAGTCATCAATATACAATTCAATTTCCGAACAGTCTTACTGGAGGTGCATTACGATTCAGCCTAAGAACATGATAAGGCAGCAGCTAACACTACATGTGTGCATCTCTGGTATGATTCTTTTGTATTGTAGGGTTGCTGCTGAGGCTGTTGCATAGCTGTGTTAGGTGATAACTGCTGGAGGGGGCTGCATTTGTCACCATTTCTTCCCCTCCGCCCTTCCCTTCTTGCCTTTCTGATGATCGGAATTCAGGTTCTTATTTGTTCTGCAATTGGGGGATGAATTTTCAACATGCCCCTCCCCATTAGCAGATACAAATGCCAGGTTATGTGTATGGATGTTTGATGTTTGCAGCTTGATCCTGTGGCCGTTACTCATGGGGCACTTTTGAAGCCTGTTTGGGTACCTGGCCTCACTGTGCTAGGACTCTTCCTGATGGCTGCCTGTTGGAAGCATGCACCTTTTGACCCAAGCGGTTAGCCAAAAATTCAAGGTCTTGTGGGCTGTTCCAGTTAGGAGGAGAAATTGGTGATGGAATCAGGTGATTCTCTGATGCAGTCCTGTTGATTTGCATAGAATGTACAAAGTCCTGTTTCCCTAAACCAGCAGGAATCAAATAACAAGAGATGGTGTCTTTGTTCTGAGCCCCTTTTCCAGCCACCGCTTAGCCCAAAAGCTCTCTCTTAGCTTTTCTCAGGGCCATGTTGCCAGTGCTTTTTCTGACAGCGTCCTTGGCTTTCTGCTGCTTCTCACCCTGCTTCTCTGAGACACCCAGACACCCACAGCTCCACCAATCAATGCCCCAGCCCCTGTGTTTGCCATGACAGTTCCCAGGGAAACCCCTTGGGCCTCACACTTCAGTTTTTACTCAAGCCTTGCCAGATGCCTGTTTTGGGTGGTGGCTCCTATTGTTTCAGCTATCTGGTTATAGGAAGGAGTTTAGTGGTTTTTTTACATCCATCCTGGCAGCTGCTACACCCACCAACTCCAACAGTGGTTAACGCAGCGCCTGCCTATGGAATCTGGCCGGTGTTCCCAGCACCTGGCTTTCCTAAGCACTCACCATTTCACCGCTGACGCGAGTCAGAGCTGCCTTGCTCCGTCACTCTGAACGAGCGCTGTCTCTTCGCTTGCGTTTGGCAGGTCGGGCACTGTTGCGGCTGAACGCAGAGAAGCTGCAGCGTATGGGCATTATTCACGAGTCTCAGCGGCAGGAGGTCCTCCAGCAAGTCCTGCAACTCCAGGTGCGGGAGGAGGTCCGGAACCTACAGCTGCTCAGCCAAGGTACATGGGAGGGCGAGGAGGGGCTGTGAAGCAGCAGCCATGAATCCTTTGGTGACTGCAGTGGTACATGCCTTGCTCTGCCGTCATTGGGTAAATGCCAACATTCTTGGGGCTTGACAGGGGAAAAGGGTCAGATGGCTTAGGCTAGGTAATGGATTGTGGCACGTTTCGTCTGTAGGTCACCGGTTCGAATCCAGCCCGGGTCGGCTCTGACTGACAGTTGTTGTGGCCAATGGCTATGTGGTGGCCTGCATGCAATCGATTTGATGATGTCAGTTCCCTGGGGATAGGTGACCTCCTCCCAAAAGCAACCCCCATTAAGTACTACCTAGGATCCCATGCATGAGAACCGTTCTTCTGCCCTTGGCAGTGTCACTACAGAACAGGGCTCAGCTACACTGTGGAGCTTCTGCTTTCTTGGAGATTAGCAGAGAGCAACAGTCAGCTCCTTCCGCTGACACAGGCAATGCCATTGTTCCTTTTGCAACACTGTCTTAGACCCAAGCCACAGCTGGGGACCCTCCATGGTGCCTTAGCCTGCTGTCCCAGGATTTCTCAAGGCTCAAGCCCAAAATGAGGACTGCAAGGGAATAGAGGAGGAAACTTGGAACAATACAGGACTGAATTCTCTGACGCTGCTTCCTTTAGGGCCATATTCCCGACGTAAGTCATAGCAAAGCTGAGTCTAAGCCAAGGGCCCCTTCCATTAGCACTGAGGGACAGCTGGCTCTCTGGGGTGCAGCACGGCATTTGTGGCAGCTGTAAAGATGCAGCGAAGTTCTCTGTGCTTTGCAGTGGGCACACTCTCTAAGGCCTGGTCTGCACTCAAAAATTAGGTCAGCCCAGCAACATCGCTCAGAGGTGTGAAAAATCATAGGTAAGCCGACCTAGCCCATGGTGTAGATGGGGTAGAAGAATTCTTCCGTTGATCTAGCTACTGCCTCTCAGGGGGTGGATTACCTACTCCAACGGGCTCTTGGCATAGGTAGTGTCTACACTGGAGCGCGATAGTGGTGCTGCTGTAGCCATCCCGCAGTAGAGTTTCAGGTGTAGACAAGCCCTAAGCTATTGCACGGCAGGCTTGGTGTTCATCCTCTTCTCTCTTTCCTCCTTATTCCAGCTTCTTTTGGAAACGTCTCCTAGCCGAGCAGTCTGTTCGGCAGATTGTTTCAACACTGTGAACCGAGCACCTCTGGGATGGACTGTGGACCACAGATATGAAAACCTGAATCGCATGCTTGGAATATAAAGAGACAGTTTCCAAACCACTCATGGGTCTTCTCTCCCTCCCTTCTCTCTCTCTCTCGCTCTCTCTTTTATTAATATTTTCCTGTGCAGAGATCAGACATTTTCTCCAGCAGACATGGCTGACAATTAGAGGCAAACTAGGAAAATGGTCACCAGGACATGTGACATGCTCCCCTCTGGGATCCAGTCAATCACAGGGGGAAAGACCTCAAAATGAATGTGGTAGCTGGAGACAGTTCATTTTAAGGTCATTCTTAGGACTAATGACATGGTCATTCTTGGGACTAATCAAAACCATGCACCATGAAACCACATGTGCCCAATGACATGCTTTAACCAGGAGGCCCTCTGGGCCCAGTGGAGGCTGCAGATGTCCCCAGACTCCGCTAGTGTCAATGCCTCGGAGCTTACTGGGGAAGCTTTAGTTCTCTCTTCAGACTGGGCTGTCTTCCAGTGTCCTAGGAGATAACGTTAGCAGCAGCAAATAAGATGACTGGACAAGCCAGAAAAACTAACGGCAGAGCCAAGCCCCCGGAGATTGGCTTCGCTTTGTGAATTAAAGAGCTGAGTCACCGAAGCCAGAACGCTTACCCATAAAAGAGAAAATGCAGGATCCACACACTCGACGAGGTCACTGTGACCTCTGGGAAGCAACACCAGGAAACGTTCATTGGGCTGGCCTCGTCCTCATTTATGGGAATATGGAGGAACCATGATTAGTTGGTCTGCTTTGGCACCACCCACCTCTGTGACTGGTTTCTGCACTGCCGATGCAGTCAGAGCTGAGGGAGAACAGGCAGTCCTCTTTGTAAAGCTCAGAAATGCTGGCTGAGGGAAACTATGCCGTGGCCAAAGGCCTTGCCTGGCTGTCAGCCTACAAAACGGCAAGCTCCTAACAGTTCGTGAAGCTCACACTGGCTGTATTTATAATGCGGTGGAGCCTCCGGGGTAGTTTGGTTCAACAGGATGTGGCGGCAGGACTGGGCAGGAGACTGGCTTAAGGGCTAAGAATCAAGGGTTCTTTGATGCAATAGTCCATTGCTTTTGTGTCCTCTCATACCCTTCATCTAGAGAACTCCTTATAAAACCTCCATGTTTGTTTATATTTTTTTTCCCCTGGTTCATTTGCATTTCGAGCTTTCACCCAGGATTCTGTTCTGAATTCTGATTCTCCACCGCACACAATAATCCAGGTCTGAAGCCTGAACTGCTATCCAGGAGTATCCTGGCATTGCTGCTGCTTGCCCTGGCTCATGAAATGCAGGCGCCTTTCTGGCCTCCGTGACATGATTAGTACCAGCAGCACTCCTTTACCATCACATCTGGCCCCCTCCTTGCACACCCCACCCTGGTAAGGCAGGCATTGCTTCTGCAACAGTTGGCTGATATATCACATTTCACAAACTAGCAGGCAGGTAAGAAACTGTGAAACAAACCCTGGAATTTTCATCTGCGGGGTCTCTCTCTGGTATGTCTCAGACTTTCCATTCTTTTGTAACTTTCGGTGAATAGGGCAAACCTATGCACCCAGAAAGCAGTCAGAAGTGTCATCAGCCCTAAGTATCTGGGCCCAGGGCTTCTCCACCCACATTTGCTGTACACCCTCAAATTTCTCAGGCCAGAAACAAAAACCAAACAAGGCTCGTCTTATCTGCCCATTGTCTTATCTAGAGCTGGGCAAACTATTTGCAGTGAACAATTTATCCTATGAATCTAGCTGTTTTTTCTGTTAACAAAAGAATAGGCTTTGCTTTTTTGTATGGATTTGCCCATTATTTGATATTACTCAGCAGGTGGTTTTGTAAACATTTCAGGTTATGCAGAGCAAGAACCAATAGTTGGAAGCAGAAGGTAGATAAAATTAAAACTGGAAACAAGATGAAAAATGTTAATAGCAAGGGTAATTGACTTCTGAAACGGCTTACCAAGGGCTGTGGTAAGTTCTCTGTCTTCTGAAGTATTTAAATCAGAATTGGATGCCTTTCTAAACAAGATGCTCTAGTTTAACCACAAGTTATTAAACTAGATGGGTGAAATATTGTGGTCTGTGTTATGCAAGAGGGCAGACTGGATGACTGTAGTATAATAGCCTCTTCTAGTCTTCAAACATAGGAATCAGTCAGAAACAATTACTTTGAGTATTCACATAGCAATATCTGTGTGATTGGTCACTTAAGTCACATGGTATTCTTGCTGCATCCTGATTGGATGACTCATGAGCAGGTATCCTAGTTTTTGGTGATTGAAAAACAAAACAAAATTCTCTGATGAAGAAAACCATAAAAATCCACATTTTTCTGCGATTAAAATGAAAAGTTGAACTTTAGTTTCCCTAGCCACAATATACACAGCTTTCAGTTAAACACAATATTTTATTGATATATTTACAATTTTTAAGCCGACAGGGCCGGGCCCTGCCCATTCTCCTGGTTATCTGAATTTTTGATTATCCGATCTGGCTCCTGTTCCAATTAGATGAGATAATCGGAGTTCCACTGTTTATGTTTTTATTTGTTCACAAAATATAAAAACTAAAGATTCTCTGTAAAAATGCAAATTCCACATTTTTCCATGGCAGATGGGTTTCTAGTATCCCTGCTCATGCGTAGCTTTCAAGCTGGTTGCGTGAACGCTCCTGATCCAAATGCTACGGAAAGTACTCCTTCATAGGTGTATCCACAATTACTCTTTCCATGAACATCCTTGGGAATGAAATAGGCTTGCACACATCATCCCACAAAGGGCTAAAATAAGGTGTGAGTAACTTCAAAGGAAATTTGTGGGATTTATACCTAGATAACGCTTATGCCTCATTCACCCAGCTCTGGCCCTGTCTCTGTGCAAAGCAAACGGACTTGCACTTGAGCCCTGTTGACTCAATGCAATCAGAGTTTGCTAAGAGGCTATTTTTTCTTTTAAACAGCCCAGCACAAAATACTCAGCACGTCTGCAGCTTAAAAATAGACTGGACCAGCCTGTTGACTCTGTAGTGATGCAGAGGGCACCTGTATAGATGACATCCAGAAAAGCAGCACACTTCAGAAGTGTCACGCTGGGGGAGATGCAGGCGGGAGGGACTTACAACAGTCTCAGAGTGCCCCGTGTGATGGGCAGGGGTGGCTGTGGGCATCTCAAAAGAAAGACTTGGCCTTTTAATTTTTGACTGTTTAAAATCCAAAACAATTCCACAGAAATGCTACAGAAAGGAGAATCAAGGAACCTGTAATCTTTGCCCCTGTGGGAGTGAGGGGTTTATGTTTGCTCATATTTTAACAGTTCAGTACAGCTAACAACACATGGGAAATGAAAGGCCGCCAACTTGAGTGGAAGCTGCATTTCCAAAGTTAATGTGTTGTGGTAAGCAGAGTAGGAGCACCCAGTGCTGCACCCACTGATTAACACATCCGACAGTGCAGGCTGCTAGTTGGCAGGGTGCTGGCAGGGACATGATCCCCTGAGTGTCACTAAAGAGGAGAATGTGATGCATTGAAAACTGTGTTAAAATTATAAACAATCACTCTAAATTCTCAGGGGGCTTCTTGGTCTTGCTTGCAGGCTAGGGGGCTCTGTAGGGAAGCGTGTGATCTGGATCTTCACTCTTCAGAGTCAGTCTGCAAAGAGCCAGACTAGAGCGAGATGGGTTGAGTTGTGACTTGCCATAGGGAGCAGCCTGCTTTGTCTCTTTCTGGTTTTGGTTCTTAGAATATCAGGGTTGGAAGGGACCTCAGGAGGTCATCTAGTCCAATCCTCTGCTCAAAGCAGGACCAATCCCATAAGAACATAAGAATGGCCTTACTGGGTCAGACCAAAGGTCCATCCAGCCCAGTATCCTGTCTGCCGACAGTGGCCAATGCCAGGTGCCCCAGAGGGAGTGAACCTAACAGGTAATGATCAAGTGATATCTCTCCTGCCATCCATCTCCACCCTCTGATAAACAGAGGCTAGGGACACCATTCCTTACCCATCCTGGCTAATAGCCATTAATGGACTTAACCTCCATGAATCCCTATCTAAATTATCCCAGCCAGGGCTTTGTCAAGCCTGATCTTAAAAACCTCTAAGGAAGGAGATTCCACCACCTCCCTAGGTAACCCATTCCAGTGCTTCACCACCCTCCTAGTGAAAAAGTTTTTCCTAATATCCACCCTAAACATCCGCCACTGCAACTTGAGACCATTACTCTTGTGTGTTAGGTTCTGAAGTCTAAGAAATAAAGTAGTGTTCCAGTAAGAGTATATTATGTTTTTTTATCTAATTTCTCTCTATGTATGTTATGAACATAACAGAGACCATTTAAGTGTCACTGGAAGGGAGCTGGAGATTCTCATGCGTAAGGAATTGGAAAAATTAAACCAGGTTTTGATGTTTTAGCCCAATATGGTGCCTACACCGCAGAGGTGCACCCTGCAAGCCATCACAGCACTGCAACTGGCAATATCAGGGGTATCACAGAGGTGCAGCTAGCAGCTGAGAATGTGTGCAAATACCCAACACCCATCTGCCACTCCTGCACTCTCCCCAGAGCAGAAAGATCACTGCAGACTATAGCATTGCAACAGCTGGGCAAATACGGCAATTTTAACTTCCGCTTGTTAAAATGTTTAAATGAATTTGCTTTGGCTGCATGTGTCCCTTTTGTGTTTGCTCCCCGTGGATAGTCTAGCAAATGAGTTTACTGGCAAGAATGTTTGGGAATTTCAGCAAATGTTGTTGATTATTCAGAGATCATGAGTTTCAGACTCCTATTTACACCAGAAACTTGACCTTTCATTTATCCAGTCAGGGACCAGAAACATACCATGTGACCTGTGCCCAATCAAAACCACTCGATCACTAGTACTCTCTGTTAACTGCTCAGGGGGCGCTAGAGACAAAGAATTGTGGAAATTCAGTGACTAATTCTGATTAACAAATAAGCTTGGGAAAATCACAATCTGTTTGTGGACAATTTGCAATGAGAAAAAGATGTGGAATTAATATTTGTTATGAATTATTTGCCCAGCCCTAGTAACGACTGTGATCACTTACAGAGCTAGTGCTTTGCACTCACTGAAGTCAATGATAAAGCTCCCATTGACTCACTCTGGTTTCTCTTCAGATCGTATAAATCTTTAGAGGTGCAGTATCAGGGCCTGTGAACATGGAGGTCTAGCAGTGTGGTGTTAAAATACCATATGAAGTTGTCCCCAGTCAATGATGATGACACTCCGTGAAGCTATATGGCCCATCAAAGTTGGCCAAGAGAGCTGTCTTATTTGCTAAAGTAATAGCAACAGCTCACAGAAATCAAAAGAGTCGGACAGCCTTTGAAGTCCCCATTACTCCATACCCACTAGCCATCAGTCAGAAAGGGGACTAACCCAGTGATGGGTCCGGTAGGAGTGAGGCACATTAATGTCCCCAAAATCCCAGCCAATTTTCAGCTTTACATCTATTTGCCATAGAATCCACCTTTTCCCCCCTGCGTCTGGGGGAAAATCCATTCCTCACAATGCAATGAAGCCATGAAAAGTGGACTGCTTTGTATGCTCATAGTCATTCTATGAATGTTCACCAAACCTCTTGCAATATGCAGCAAGGAGCAACCCTGTGTTGGCCAGCAGATGGATTAGACGATCCGACAGCTCCTTCACAACCTCTAATTTCTGACGCTCTGCAGGGCTGTTAAAGAGGAACGCCAGTCAAAGGGCCCGATTCTCTTCTCAGACTGGTGTAAATCAGGAATAGCTCCATTGCAGCCCAATGGAAAGTGCTCAGATACTATGGTGATGGGCAGCAATATAAAACCTTCAGATAAGTTCCATGAGAGGAAAATTGGGCCCTGACCCTACCCTACTGAACAGGTGAGCTCCCTCCAAAAAGACATGGAAGATCTCCAAGCCCTGCATCTTCCCTGAGGCCTTCAGCATGTGAACAGTCAGCTCCGTCTGTGCTTCTGCGTCTCTTTGCGTCAGTCACAGCACTGCTGCCCTGCGCAAGGCCAAGCGGAGGATGAAGGGTCTCGTGGAGGGAAAGGGCTTGGAAGCTGTAAGCTCTTTGGGGATATTGTCCATGCAATTTTAATCAAAATGTAGTATTTTTATGTTAATTTGTTAATTCTGTTCTACTCTTGGCTAACCCCAGCTCAAGTACATTGGCCGACCTGCCTGGCAGGAAATGGACTGAGGCTTGGGACTTGGGATTTTGACAGGAACTCATGTGTGTGTGTGGGTGGGGAGAGGGCTGCAGGGGTTGATTAGGATCAAGAAGGGAAGCTGTGTGGGGCCGGGATGTGTGTCTCTAGTCGGAAGTACTGCAGGCCCCAGGCTCTTATTAATAATGCACAGAGTAGGATGGCTGGAGCTTCTTGCAGGTCCCAGGCTGATTTACTTCAATTGCCTGGTTTACTTAGTCACATTAATATTAGCAGCTTCAACAGAATCTTTGTGGGGGGCTTGGCCCCCTCTCGGCCCCCCACAGCCACCTGCCGCTGTCTCAGGTCATCCTCGGGGGACGGCAGCCCCCCCGGAGCAGCTGATGACTGCCATGGCTTAGAGATCCAGTACAGGGCATTTTGGTCTCCGCAGTGGACTCCGTACCCCTGCAGCTCAGGATGGAAAATCTGAGCATGGAAGCTGGGTGCCACTGCTGAGTCACAGCACCCAGGCATTCAAAGCCCAGAACGGGGAGCCGGGCTCCAGCAAGGACTCGGGGTGCTGGGGGTGCTCAGTGACCACAGTAAGGGCTCTCCTGGGTCAGCTGGCTGAGAGCCCACATTCGTGGTGTCAGCTGAGATCTAGCAATGCTCCTCAGCACAGTGCAGGTAAAATGGCC
Organism: Chelonia mydas; assembly: GCF_015237465.2. NCBI lineage: Eukaryota > Metazoa > Chordata > Testudines > Cheloniidae > Chelonia > Chelonia mydas. Next base: position 4,726,104 of record NC_051253.2, on the reverse strand, counting down.
AATGAGCTGTTGGGCCAGAGGGGCTCCCCAGCTGCATGCATGGCCGGTCTCCTCTGCAGGCAGGTCTCTCTCTCCCTGCCTGTATGGAAGAGATGGAGTGACCCTTCTGGAGCACTGTAATCCCTCCCTTGCATGCCCCCCTTGAACCCCCGTCTGCCGGAGTTGGGGGATGGGAGCCAGGACTCCAGGATTGGCACTGGACGGGTGCGTGGTGCCACTTTGGGGTTTTAGGAGAGGTGTGCCCCATGCAGAGCATTGGTGGTGGGGTATGATCATGTTCGGTACTAAGCGAAAACCAGAAATTTCAACATACTGTACCAACAACTGCTCCAAATGTTGGGCCCAATCCTGCCCTCCACGTGCAGCTCCATTAACTGCACGAGGCGTGTGCATGGCTGGCTGAGAACCCATCTGGCTCAGGGGTCTTACAGTGCTGCCAACCATTGCAGTTTTATCACAAGTATCATGATAGTTTGTGGGCAGGGATGGTGTCCCTAGCCTCAGTTTGCCAGAAGCTGGGAATGGGCGACAGGGGATGGATCACTTGATGATTACCTGTTCTGTTCATTCCCTCTGGGGCACCTGGCATTGGCCACTGTCGGAAGACAGGATCCTGCGCTAGATAGACCTTTGGTCTGACCCACTATGGCCGTTCTTATGCATTTATTTAAGTCCCTGCTCCTAGAGGCAAGTGACGGTGTGAGAATTCCCCTGAGTTTCTAGCCTTCAGGGTTGCCTTGAAAATGTTGAAAAGATGACCGGAGTGTCCCCTAAAGGTTAAAAAAGCAGAAGGCAAATAGAAAGATCCCAAATATATGATTTAAACAAAATCTCATGACTTTTAAGTTGATCTCATGATGTTAGAGGGGGACAGGTTCATGGGTGTTAATGTCTGAGTTTGGCAAGGCTGGTATTAGTCGTTCAGTCTCCATCCATCTGAAACCTCTCCTGTCCCCTCCAACTCCATGGGAGAATCCGAGAGCTCAGCTCCCAAGCCCTGCAGATCACTCCATCTGCATGGGGGCCTGGTGCCATCCCACCTGCTCTGGGGACCCCTACGGGTTTTCCCCCGGCTCCTGGGTGGCCCTTCGTCACTGGAGCTGAGCCCCTGTGTCAGGCGGCCCAGGGAACCCCTCGGGGTGGGGTGCACAGAGCAAGCTGTGCCGCTCAGGCCCAACTCTAGCATTCTGCTTTAGGGTGGGAGGAGGCAAGACCCTGCCCAAGTCTAATCCCCTAATCGCTAATGGCTGGACCATGGGTGCACGCGGCGCAGACTAGGGTGTTCCAGACTGCAGGGATCTTTTCTCCAGGTGGATCTGGCTCTCCCCAGCTCCCACCCTTTTATGCTCTTACCCACATTGTCCTCAAGGCCTGGCACATAACCACACCCTGTCCAAATAAAACAGGGTCCTTCCAGGGTATGTCTGCACCGCAGACATCTCTGGAACCAGCGCTTGTGGACTCAGTGTTTCCAAGCCCATGCTTGAGCATCCTCACTGCGTGGTAAACTTGGGCTTACAATTACTGGACCTGCGGGTCACAGCCGTGCCAATGCATCTGTACGGCGCTACGCAGACCTCGGACTCAGGTCTTGGGCTTGTGCTGCATCCACACTGCAAAATGATTGGACCTGGACTTGAGTCACGATGGGACTCAAGCTCTGACCCACCCCCTGAGCAGGGTGGTAGGCTCCGGGTCCTGGGTTCTTGCTAACCCAAGTCGGACTCAGGGGGCCTGGGCTTGGCACTGGGTCACAGCCCAGGGGTCGTGTGCAGTGTAGACATACGGTTCCCTCATGCTTCCCAGCCCCTCACTCTTCTGCAGAGGCCACTAAGCGCATCCCTCTCAGAAAGGGGTTCGGCAGAGCTCCCAGCCCCAGCACCCAGTGGCTGGATGGTACGCTGGGCTTGCTCACCTCCTGGTGAGGTGCAGCGCCCTGGGAGCCAGCCGTGAAGAAATGCTTCCGATTAGCTCTCCGGCAATCCTTGTACAGCAGCTTCGTCTTCCACAATAACTATCCATTTCAAGTGTCCACAGTGGTTTCCCTAAGTAGTCTCCCCTAAATCTCCCTAGGATTCCATATCAGCAATAGGGCTGCTTAAGAGAGGACAGCAGAGCCCCCTGGGAGGCTAGCCACCTTAATTAATCGGCCTTGTCGCGCATGCCACCAAGAAGGGGGATTAGATCTGCACAGCGGAGCTCTCCCAGGCACCCAGATCCTGTTACGCTCGCCAACAGCTTTGCTACATGCTTTTCTGGCGTGGGCCTGTTTGGTTCTTCCAACGTGGTGTTTTAATGAGGACACCGGTTTTGCAAGAGTCACTGAGTCCTGCAGGACTTTTGAAGGAACGCTGTGCCCTTTGGTGTGATTGGCCAGCAAAAGGCTTTTACCCAAGTCTATCCGCATTTTCCTCTTCCTCATCAGCATCTGGTCTATCAGGAGGAAGAGGCAGAAATACTAGGAGTCAACGGCACTGGCAGCAAAGGGCCAAAACCCCAGTGCTTCTGCAGTAAGTTGTGCTACGTGGGGCACCTCCCAGCCTGCTACGGTATTTCAAACTCGACAAGGGAACTAACTGCCCATCCCTGCGCCCATGGAAGTCACTGGAGAGTTCTGCCATTGACTTCCAAGGGAGATGGGGCGTATCCTAAAAGAATAAAAGTTACGGGGAGACCTCTTGGGCTTTCCTATTTGAATGCCATTTCCCACTCTGTAAGTGAATGGAGGAGGCCTCCTGCTGCAGTTTGAGTCCAACATCGCAGGGACAAGAGAGGTTCACACTGAGAGAGCCAGATGTAGGGAGTGCATCTCTCATGTGACCTTTGTCCTGCCCCATGGCTCTACTCTTGCTGTCTCCTAAGCAATGCTGCACGTGATGTAATGGCAATCATGGTCTTGGCTGAATGTACTAAAGAGAACGTGGTGAGAAGCAAGGTGTCTGCGAGTTTTCTCTCTTGCTTTGTGGTACCTGATCCTTTTCCTGGGCTTTGAATGTTGTGTGTAGGGTTTGTTAATTTGGTTTTGGTTTCAGCAGGGAGTTGGATTAAGAGATGGAGAATAGCTGGAATGCTTCTTTTTATACCTGACACAGAGATCAGGAATAAAAACTGGTTCTTACATTGAACAGCTTTGGTTTGGTTAATTGCTTTGCCAGATGGTGCTTCGATCTCAGAGGCCAAATTCTGCTCTCAGTTCCCCCAGGGTGACTCCAGTGATTTCTGTGTTACTCTGCTGTCACCAAGAGGCGTTTATCGTCCTTCAGCTTGGAGTCGAAGGTCTGATGCTGCTCTGGAGGCAACTCAAGGCTCAGATCAAACACTGCTCTGCCAATGCGGGGAAATTTGGATGCTGGTCTAAACCAAAACACCACATCCAGGCTCCCCTCTTTCTCAAACGTTGGTTGGGTCCTGATCCCACCCCAGGGGCTCAGTTAATTTCTATTTGTGTTTGATCACCTGCAGCGGGTTGATTGGAAGAAAACCGCCAGTCTCCATTTGTAGAGAGTGGCTTTTCTGCTTAGTTGCTGGCAAAAACAATCTGCAATCTGAATTTCCTTCTCTGCTTACTTTTGACCTTTTCAGAAATGCAGCTGATATTGGCTCCTGCCACCTCTCTAGCACTCCCCAAGGCAACAAGGCTGACTGGGTTGTATTTATTTATTTATTTATTTATTGGTATTCAGCTTCACTCTGTGCAGCCTGAAGATCTCAGCAGGACTTCTCACAGCTGCGGAAACTGAGTTTATTAACAAGCTGCTGGGCAGACACCACCTGAACAGCCCACATGTTGCTCCGAGGTGCGTCAGGACCTAGCAGTCAGCAGCCAGCAACGTGCCCTTAGTCATCCCAAGAGATGTCAGTATTTCCTCACTGTGATCCTCGTTTTACAGAGATGAAATTGAGGTGCCTTGGTTCATGCAGGGAGTCAGTTCCCTGTTGCCTCTCTTTCTTCCCACACTGTAATTTATAAAAACCCAATGAAGCTTTTAAACTGAAGATCAAAGCTAAATAAAAACCAAAGCACTGAAATTCTGTGGACAAATGCCCCGGCTCCATTCCCTGTCCACTCGCTTTTTCTCATTCTAAATTTAGCTTTCAGCCCCCCAGAAATCCTCTGGCGGAGGGGGCAGTTCTTTCCTCAAAGCACAGGCTCAGAGAGAGTGGGTTTCTAAGCTGCTCCAATACAGACCGTGGCCAAGCCAGCATCTGAAAGAGAGAAGCATAAAATTGCAGCTTCAGTGTGTGGATAAAGAGCTAACAAAATAAGCTAGAGCTCTGTGAAGTTAGAAAAACACCTCTGAGCTGGGTGCAATAAGCTGCAATGGAAGGTGTGGAGAGGAAGAGTGTGAAAACGTTTCAGCTAAAGGAGTGCAGGGTGGGTGGTGGCAGCCCAGGGAGAGTTCAGAATGCAATTCCTTCTTGAGAACAGAATGGTTTTCCAGACAGAGAGCGTGAGTGATGGAGTTCATGGAGGAGATAAGTGCATAAAAGATTTCAAGTACGTAAAAGGGTGTTACAAGGAGGAGGGAGAAGAATTGTTCTTCTTAACCTCTGAGGACAGGACAAGAAGCAATGGGCTTAAATTGCAGCAAGGGAGGTTTAGGCTGGACATTAGGAAAAACTTCCTAACTGTCAGAGTGGTTAAGCACTGGAATAAATTGCCTAGAGAGACTGTGGAATCTCCACCATTGGAGATTTTTAAGAGCAGGGTAGACAAACACCTGTAAGGGATGGTCTAGATCAGGGGCAGGCAAACTTTCTGGCCTGAGGGCCACATCAGGTTTCAGAAATTGTATGGAGGGCCGGTTAGGGGAGGCTGTGCCTCCCCAAACAGCCAGGTGTGGCCTGGCCCCTGCCCCCTATCTCCTCCCCCCACTTCTCGCCCCCTGACGCACCCCCCACAGACTATTGCCCCATCCAACCCCCCCTGTTCCCTGACGGCCCCCTCCGGGACCCCTACCCCATCCACACACCCTGTCCCCTGACTGCCCCCAATCAACCCCCCTGTTCCCCACCCTCTGACTGCTGACCCCTATCCACACTCCCACCCCCGACCACCACCCCAAACTCCCCTGCCCTCTATTCAACGCTCCCTGCCCCCTTACCGCGCTGCCTGGAGCGCTGGCGGCTGGCGGCGCAGACAGCCCGGGCTCTGCAGCTGCACTGGCGGTGCAGTGAGCTGCGGCTGCGGGGGAGGGGGAACAGCAGGGGAGGGGCCGGGGGCTAGCCTCCTGGGCCAGGAGCTCAGGGGCTGGGCAGGAGGGTCCCGCAAGCCATAGTTTGCCCACCTCTGGTCTAGATAATACTTGGTCCTGCCATGAGTGCAGGGGACTGGACGAGATGACCTCTCGAGGTCCCATCCAGTCCTATGATTCTGTGATAACTGCCGTTCTTGGGCATGCAAGTAGATTTGCTGGACGATGGCCCGCATTCTGGAAGAGAGGGGTCAATGTCGGGTGCTGTGTCTGTGCATCTCTGCATGTTTGCATGCACGCGCCTGGCCAGCAAGCAGCAAAAGCAAAGCAAGCAGCTTCCTGGGCTCCTAATCTTTGGGAAAACCTGCCCCCATGTGAAAGCTCCACAACACACAGGTAGTCTTATTTCTGTGCCTGGTTGCCACAGTGATGGGCAACTTTATATCAATACCTAAAATAGATGGATTGATCAGATCTCCCTCTCCAGCAGCGGAAGCAGCTAAAAGAAAGCAACTTGCCAGCAGAGCACAAACACATACATACACAGAGCAAAGGAGTGGAAGCAGGAAACAATTCATGGGCTGAGTTTTCAATCCTGCTGGTATTTAAGGAACTTTGAACATTGTAAGGCTGACTGTATACACATGGGCACACAGGTATGTATCCTCACAGTCCAGGCACCCTGAACTCCACGCAGATCCATGTTTTCCCCATGGTATTTAGCAAAAAAGTTCCCTGAGAAAACAATCACATTCCCCAACTGCAAAGTGAATTAAATATACACGTTGAATAAAGAAACAGGCCTGCTCCGTCAGGGGTCCGAGTGATTTCTGATCCCATCCACAGCGTCTCACTCATTCATTTTGAACTCTCTTGCACCCACGTGTGCGCATGCACACCCATACCCAGCCAGCCTACTGTCATCTAGCCCCGCACCCCCCTCTGGGTATTGCAGACAGACATTGGGAGCCTGGATTTGTCTTAGACACAGTAAACTCAGACACTTCTACACAAGCACCATTTTCTAAGTCACATCACTTGAGCAATGTGACCATTATCCTTGTTTGTTTGATCGCTAACGCTACGCTCAGTGCTGTATGAGACAAAAATAAAAAGAATGTCTGCCCCAAAGAGGCTACGCCAGGAAATCCAGAGCGTAAATGACTTCAGGTTCTTTTCTTTTTGTGATTGTTACTGTTATTATGAACATGCAACTGGTGGGCATGGCAGAAGAAATGAGTTATTAACAGGGACCTGAATGAGAAGAGGGTGGCGTTTTTGTGAACCAGGCCTGGGAGGTCATTCTCTACCTTGGGGACAACATGGAGAGGGGAATGGAAGAGGGAAGTCCAGGCTGGCATCATTGGAAGAGCGTGGTGGGAAGGCAAATTGAAAAAACCATACAACAGGAGGATAGCATGAGTGGATAGAATCATAAGACTGGAAGGGACCTCGAGAGGTCATCTAGTCCGGTCCCCTGCACTCATGGAAGGACTAAGTATCATCACAGCTGGAGCTGTGAACATCAGACGTGGCTCAGTATTTCCAGCAGCCCAAGGTTTGGAGGGACGTAGATCTAGGGGTTTGGGCTCATTACAGAGGTAGCTGGCCTATCAGAACACCGCTCCATTCCCCAAATGGAGTAGGGCTGCTCGGCGGGCTGGGGGCTGGGATCTTGTACTGAGAGAACAACCAAACATTCCGGCAGAGGAAATGGCCAAGGTAGCCTCATGGGGCCTTCCCACACCCACCTGGGGAGCCCCCGGGTTCTGCAGACAGAAACAGCAGTTGCGACCAGGTAGTTGTAGTGCTCCGGTCAGCCTGCACTGTTTCCATGAATCTCTTGTATCTCTGGCTCAGACTCTTCCTACCCTCCTCCCCAGGGTAATGCCGCTCTGTTTTAACGCTCTGGGTCTCCCCCTGACCGCTGCCCTGGGTTTGTGGACAGTGACATTACCGCTGCGTCTGGCCCGTCTCTCGCTGTCGGTGAGCATTGTATCATTAGCAGGAGATGCTGCGCCTTGATTTGAGAGCCCCTCAGACAGAAAGAGGAGTGACTGCATCGTTGCTGGGTTTGGCTTCAGGCCGCGCTACCAGCTAATCTCAGTCGGTTCCCCTCCAAACACAACCTGGGCAGGTGGCTGCTTGTTTCAAAATGATGCTTTCCCCATGCGGCCTCTGTGCCTGCGTTGTTTCAGTTTGTGACCCTGGGACAAAGAGCCCGTGGTCAGCACCAGCCAGCTGGAAACTGGTAGGGAGCAGCTGGGAGACCAGCATGCCCTCCGCTTCATGGCACATTGAAAGCTAAGGGCCCAGCCCCACTAGGGGTCATTTAGAGACCAGCGTGTCTGTTCTATCCCCTAGGTGGCAGCAGTGTGCTTCTACTCCAGCCATCAGCCTCCGCACCCGCTGCCCTGTGCCGCGTATTGCCCCGTGGCAAAGTAGGGTGACCAGATAGCAAGTGTGAAAAACAGGGATTGGGGGGCAATAGGGTCCTACATAAGACAAAACCCCTAATGTCGGGACTCACCCTATGGCAAAGGGCCCGGGGCTTTAACTTCCCCAATCGGTGAGCACGGGGGGGGTGTGAGGGAGTTCGTTTTATCTGCTCTTCTCTTGCCTGTAGTTTCTTCCCATCCCGCACCTGGCTGGGTGCATGGTGAGCGCTGTCTGCGTGTGGGGGGGGCGGGCCAGGAGCGCGAGCCTGGAAGCCACTCTGGGGCGGGTAGACATCCACCACGCCCTTAACACGTTCAGCCCTGCTGCACCTGGCGGAAAGGTCCCAGCACTGAGGATCTAGGAGGAGCGCGCGGGAGCTAGTGTCTGGGACAGGGCAACTCTTCCCTGGGGCCAGGGAACAAACATTGAATCCACTCTGCTGTCCAGGCAGATCGCAGCTGGATCAGCCTGGCTGGGGATGTGGGGACAGCTGGCTGGGTTGTTGTGGGTCCAGGCTGACGTATAGTGGCCTGGGTCACCCCGGGTCACGGATCCAGCCAAAAACCAGAGAGATGCAAGGTGGACCTAACATGACCCAGTCACCGCTGAGGGGCAGGCCTGTGGCCTTGCAGGACGCAAGGCCACAGGCCTGACACCAGAGAGCCTGACACCAGCTATTTCCCTGCCCTTTCTGGCCTTGATCTTCTAGCGCTGGTGCCCTCAGGGCTGGGCCCCCCCCAAGTGGAAATAAATCCCAGGGGTTTATGCTGGGTCAGCTTCCAAGCTGGCAAACGGTGGCCCTGAGGGAGTGCGGGTGTAGCAGGCCCTGCAGGCTCTGCCTCCCGCCATGGCCAGCCTGCAAAGGGGCTGATGCCCTTCCCCAGCTGGCCAGCTCAGGCCATTGCCCCGGGACCCGCTCTGCTGTCCGGAATTAAAACACGCTGCCCCCAGCCCCTTTGAAGGCCGTGGCCAGGTTATAAAGCTCTGTCCCAACAAGCCAGCCGATTACCGGTCCCGAGCAATGAAATGCCATTGCAGGTAAAGCACGGGCCAAGCCTCTACCTGAGCCCTCGTCTGGCTCTCTCTGCTCCTAAGGAAGAGTCTCAATACTGGCCCGCCCCAAAGGAGTAGCTGGCAGGTCCCCAGTGAGGAAATCCTGCCTCAGTGCTGGGGGCAGGCACCCCCCATTAACAGCCAGGCTCCTTCCTTTTCTGGAGAAGGTGACTGTGGTTGGAACAGCTCTGGCGCCATCTAGAGTCCCCTGGTTTCTATGGCCCCTTGCCGGCTGCTTTCAGGCGTGGATACGGTGAAGGGCTCCTCTGGTCCCTCTGGTGGACCATCTTCTAGCAACTGCCAGAGGTCGGGGGCCCATCATGACCCCATAGCACTACCAGCCACCTTTGAAACTGCTGACCACGAGGTGTGGGTCAGTCGACAGCAGATGCTGGCAGGGTGCCACCCAGTAGCTTCATTCTTGGCTCTCTGGGGACCTCAGTGGGTGATGCTGGGCGATTGCCTGGCCACCGCATGAGGTCGGCGCATGGAGCCCTGGTCTGTCCCACTCCCCATGCCCCCCAGGCACCGTGTGTGCGTGGCCATGCAGGGAAACTGCCAGGTATTCTGCCAGGCCCAACGGTATGTCTTCTCTTCGGGCACAGTCTGTGCCACCTTGCTTCTGCCCCAGTGCCTGACTGAGAAGTGGAGATGAGCCTCTGGAGGATTTGATAGGGGCTGTGTCTGTCTGTCCTCTCTACTGAGGGTATTTGTCCATCCTTATTAAAGAAGGTCTCCAGTTAGGGCCCCTCTGCGTCCACACTTGTGGCTGGATTCCCAGGTGGAATCCACACCCAGACATCTTTTTCTCTGTCTGTCTGGCCCAGAGCTTGTGACCTTCCCTCTCAGATGTGGATTGAAGCAGTTACTCATGGCTGTCACCTCAACATTGAAGCACTGCTCTGCCCTGTGCCTGATGCTACTAGAGATCCTGCATCAGGACTGCTCAGCCCACACCCTAGATCCTCCCAGAAAACCTCTCCCCCTCTCTTAACTCCTGAAGGGTTAACAAGTCAGCAGAGCCCTCCAAACCCTCTCCCAGTAGGATCAATGCCTGATAACACAGTGGGCTGTATCAGGCAAACACTGCCCACCTTGATGCCTGTTTCAAAGCTTCAGAGATACCACCATAGGGTCCTGAGGAGCAATTAGAAATGTAACCCCTCACCAGCTATGGCAATTACTGTAACAGCATCATGAACTCACATTTGTAGAGACACATTCTGCCCTGTTGAATGGCAAGTATATCAGCACAGCCCCAGGCATAGACATGTATTCCCAAGGTCATGAATCCCCTTTGTGCAAATACTATGTGAATGGAGAGCATGTGCGCACTCACACACCCTCCTTCCTCCCACCCCCAATTCCTCAAACCCTTCTATATTCTTTTATTTTATATTTTTGGCATGATGCCTCTGCCATTGCTCAGCTTTCCCAGAGCAATAATAATGACTTATATTTATCTAGCTCTTATCTGCCAATAGCATTCCAGGCCCTGCACCAAAACCAACACACAAGCCAATGAAAGGCAGATTAATAGGGTTCAAATTCATGCAAGATTAAAAACAGACAACAATTAAAATAAACATAAAGCACCAAAATCAAATCAAATCAATGCCGTGCGAAGAAAGACTTTGGCAACAGAAAGGCTTTTTTGAACAGACATTTAAAGCTCAGCCTAAAGCAAACAGAACTGGAAATGGTAGATATTGGGGGCTATTTGATTTTGCATTATATCTGATTGACTTTTTCTGCTTTCGGCTATTTTTTGTAATAAGCTGGAAAATGCACCATTGCATCAAATATAACAGCTATCATTTTCTTTTCCCTAAACAATAAGAGTCTCGGTGACAACGCTCAGTTATAAATTGTAAAGCTATCATGCTGGGTTTTTGAGCAAGTAAAGCAATGCAATTACATGTGCAAAATAAATGCCTAATTTGCACACATAGTTACCAAGATTGCCTGGGCAAATTGGGTATCTGCATGCCTTACTTGCCTGCAGATCTGGTTGATTATGTCTCAAATTCAGCAAACGCTCACTAGCCAGCAAAACACTTAAGTACCTGCTTAACTTTAGGCACATACTTCGGTTCCAGTCACTTCAGTGGAGTTTAAGCATGCTGAACGATTTGCTGAATAGGGATGGACATAAGTGTGTACTTAAGGGCTTTGCTGGATCAAGGTCTGTTGGTACCTGGAAGACATTCCCCAGGAGATTAGACACCAGATCAAATTTAAGGTTTGAATACCTAGACTTAAATTAAACAGGTCTCCACAGGAAATGACAATCCCATACTTTACCTAAACAAAACCACTTTCTTTTCATCTGTATTATCCTTCTTGTAAAGGAATTTGTACACATGCAAAAGCAGTGGGGAATGCGAGACAGCAGGAAATAATATAACAAACTGACAGGTAAGAAACAATAAAGTCAATATTACAGTATCACATGACAGAACAGGAGAGCCCTCCAATCCCCGCAATGCATAGCATGCATCTGTACCAGACAGGTAATTCTCTTTGGTGGTAAACATTTATATATAAGGAGAATCTCCTCTGGGGAAAAAGCCAATCCCTACTCGCAAACATTTTAAGGTTTTTCTTATCAGATGGTGCACACACTGGAAAACCCAAAAGGCAGAAGCACGCATGAAGCATGTGCAAATCCACCGTCACCAACAAAAATACTAAATGCAGATACTAAATGCAGATATTGATTTTCTTTAGAGTTCTTGAATACAAGGACAGCTGCAGTTGTGTATCTAAATAACCAGAGCGTGGGGCAGGCTTTAATGCTTTTCACCCATAAGCAGATCTCAAAGCCCTTTACAAAGTGAGTGAGCAACATTCTCACCATCTCACAGATGGGGGAACTGACAGACCAGAGCTAGAGTTTGTGTGGAAAAGCTCCAGCTGTACTAATGATCCGATCCAAGTTACACAGTGAAGCACTCATTCCCCTGAAAGACAAAATGTATTCACAGAAGATACAGCGCGGGCAGCAGAAGGGCTGGCTTCCCCCACATCACTTGCCAACGGATCTGAAACACAGGAGTATCCTCTACACTGATGACTGAAAATGAACATGTGCAGGGTCAAACAAATTCACCAGCCATCGTAGCAGAGCGGAGTCAAGTGGAGAGTCGAACACACTTTGCTACCATACAGCCAAACCTCAGTGGCCCCAGCCATAACAATGACAGAACCATATTAAAACATGAGCTTGGAGACAGTCCCCTGAGAACCCTGGGCTCAGGTCTTCAGAATTGCTCATGCCCCTTTCACGCACACCACATCTGAGACATGTGAGCAACTGTGGGGGTTGTGCTCCAATAACCACCCACGCATGAGCTGTCAGCAAGGTCGGAATGTGGAATTTACTGCTTGAGCTTAAGGAATAATTCTGTTACCCAGTAGCAGTAGTAGGCTGTCATCCTCCAGTACTGTAGCCACTGGAGAGAGAAGTAGCACGCATTTTGCTAATGCAATACACTCACTCTTAGGCATGTGCATGCAGAAACTTTGGCTTTGATGTGCCTGGCATCCAGTGCTCCTGGGCATGTCGGGTGCACACAGAATTGCCTATTCATGCTTTCATGCACATTATTTTTATTTTATTTATTTATTTATTTGCATCATGGTAGCACTGAGTGGCCTCAGCCCGGGAGTGGGTCCCACTGTGTGAGGTCTCCACATACAGATACCAAGAGGGCTTGCAGTCACTTTCTGATGGCCAACACGGCCATTTCTGTAATGCAGCCACAGCCTGACAGTGAATCCACTGAATGCATCCGATGAAGTGAGCTGTAGCTCACAAAAGCTTATGCTCAAATAAATTTGTTAGACTCTAAGGTGCCACAAGTCCTCCTGTTCTTTTTAGTGAGTTCTCAGTCTCTCTTTTCTCTTCTTTCAGGGCTGTGACTCTGGTGGTTCCATCCTAGTCCCGAGTAGGCATTTCTCCACATCACAGAACTGCCACCCGATTCTGCATAGCCGGGGCCCTTCACCTAGATCCAGATTGGAGCGTTACAACACTGGAGCGAGGGCATTGCTGCTGGGACTGCGGCAGGGCACCTCGCGGGGCTGCAGCTCACGCTGTGCTGGGATCCTGTCAGTCGCATCTGTTCATCAGCAACAACCTTCCGAAGGATCAAGCTGCACCATCCTCCACCTCAGCAATGGGAGCAGTCATGCCAGTTCAGTGCTGATAGGATGGCTCCGTTCGCCTTTACTCACAGCACGATGGGAAGAGGCTTGATAGACATCCATAATGGAGACTAGCCTCCCCAGGGGATTTTACTGGCCTATCTGTCTTAGGGACATGAAACTCCTTGGAATGGATTTCACCGGAAGCCTTACAAGGTCTAATGTCCTTGCTGGTATTTCCAGGCCTAATCAATCTCGATTCCTTGCTAATGAACTCAGAATGGTGCCGGGATGGATCAGATGCCATTCAGGACGAGATTGATAATATCATTAAGACTTCCTCAAAGGTCCTTTCTTTTTTACCTTGTTAATGAAGCTGATGCAGGGGAGTCCACCACGCGGAATGCATAATGAGACTTGGCCTGCTGAAGGGGGACCCTGCTGTTATTGGGACACAGAGTGGTTTCAAACTCATCAACCTGTCTGCGTGGCAGGGATAACGGGCAAGCCTCGCCCGGGTGGCTGAACAGAATAGTTTTTTCACAGGGGTGGAGTGGAGCAGGATCTGAGAGGGGAAGTGGCTGAATCTTTTGCTCTGTACACAATACGGCAACATGAAGCAGCCACACGACACAGAACTGCATTTACTAAACAGATACAAACCTGGAAGGCCAGGCTAGGTACGCACTGTTCTCTGGCTGCTTTCTGGAGGCCTCTAAAACCACAGAACCTGGTGAACTCCACTGGAGGGCTCACAAACTATTTAAAACAATACTACCCTATTCCTAGTCGCTGCAGAGGCACCCATAGGCATCTTACTGTTCTGCTCACAGACCTTAGGCCAGGAGGAATCTTGCTTATCAATGGGGATTTCTCTCAGCCAGGATTAAATTATGCCTCACCCTGTGTGGTGGTGTAAGGATGGAAGTGGGTAAAGGAAGTTTGGCTCTTTGCTTTGCAGCGTTCTGGTTGGACCCTACAGAATCTTGGCTCTTGCACTCCTGATGCACAAAAACACAGGGAGTGAGGCCCTGATCCTGCGACGGGACCCAGGCAGCCAGAGCCCTGTGGCAAAGCAGGACCCCCTGAATCATGATGACAGCCAGCGAAGAATGCAGTGTTGACTGCTCCTCACATGGCAGAGAGAGGACTGGCTGTAATAAACAAAAAGAGGATTCTTTATCGAGGTCACTGACCATGGGCAGGGCCCTCTAGTTCCTTCTAGCTAGATTCCCCAAAGAGAAGGGTGGGAGCAGAGGCAAAGTGTTCACCCCCCTCCAACTCCCATGCACACCTTCACCAGCCAGTATGGAAGAGTGGGCAATGGACTGCTAGCCCCTCAAGTCTTCCTTGGCTGCCATGCTTCTGGGAGCAGCAGCCAGCATACAGAGTAGCCTGATCCCCAACATGAACAAGTCCTAAACCCAGAGGTCTGAATCCTCTGTTGCACTGAGCCAATGCACAGTGCAATTTAGTGGTTGAGAAATGGTGGTTTTGCTTCCTGTGCAGGCTAGAAAACAGCTACAAAACAGCCCACGCAAATCAGAGCTGCCTCCGGGCTGCTCCAGCTAAAGCCAGCAGGAACCATCCCTAGGATTGTTTTGCTGGTCCAGGATCACTGGAGCTACACAGTGGCTCCACCTCCTCCCACCCCGATGCACTTCCTTCCCACCCTCCCAACATGCGCCTACGGGAGTGCGGAGAGGAAGTGACATGAAATATTCCAAATTAGGATTCTCCCCCCCACCAGTAGAATCTCAGCCACCTATTTAAGAATCTCTTTGCACTGCTCAAGTAGCCAAGGAACCAGCCCACAGTCTTGCAGGGGTCGGGAGGTGTTTTCGGAAGGGGCGTGGGCAAAATGGAGGAGCTCATAGAAATTAGGGACCAAGTGTTTGGGAGGTTTTAAGCTATCTTGATAGTTTTGGAATAAAAGTTCCAGTAGATGTGGATGGTGAATTAATGGGCACTTAGTAAGGGGGAAAGTTTCCTTAATTGGAATGCATCGAAGCAGGGATAATTGTTTCATCGAGGTTGGGGTGTTTTTTTTTTAAAGGAGTTCCTTCAATTTTAGACTCTCATTTTCAGCTCCTAATTGACCATGCTGAGAGATTTCTCCTTTGAACCATTCTAATGAGACTCCCAGAAAGTTAGCAGGTTTGAAGAATGAAGTCGCATGAATAGGAATGAGAGGGGGTCAGGACCGGGAGAGCTCAGCATTCTAGCTAGAGATTTCCATCTAGGTAAAATATAATCAATACACACAGATCAAAACAGGGATCTTTGGGGAGATCTTGATTTCACTGGGACTGCTCACAGGGCAACATAGGGCTTACAGTGAGTCCGGGGGAAACTGAGGGGAATCTGGCATTTCATCTTTACCACCTGCCCTGAGAAATTTCATGGTCACTTAAAAAATGTAAAATAGGATCTGGAAGTCCAGTGGGAAGGATTTGAAATAAGTAATTCAACTGGGTGGCCATTTATGGGGAGCGTGGTCTCAGCCCCACCTGTGACATGCCTAATTTGCCTTCCCAGATGGGGAAAATGGGTCATGTAGCTCTATCAGACATCTGGGATAACTGCTCGAGAAAGCTGTCAGAAGCAGAAGGGCTCCTGGAGGACACCCCCAGAGACACTGGGGGAGCAAAGACTTCAGCAGGTAGGACTGGGAGTAGCTTGAAAGACTCCAGGCAGGAGGTCATGGGAGGGGCTTGGTGAAGAGTGGGATGGGATGAATATACGAACTTTGAGGACTTTATTATGAATGGTCTGTGATAATAAACCAGGGTATTATTGGCCAAGGGAAAAGCCTGTGTGGAGTTCTTAAGGAGGCCTGGGGAGAGGGAAACTGAACCAGGGATGCCTCAGGCTACAAGGGCGTACTCTGGCAGCAGGGATCCTGTTACATCAGACTAGGAAGGACCTTTGTTTGGGGCAAATTCACCCTGTGCAGAAGGCCAACAGGAGGCCTCTTCATAAGTTAAGTTCCAGTTAAGCCCTCATGATAGCATGTATTTTGCCTGTTAAAAGACTTAATCCTAGTTCTCCAGGAAAGAATCAAAGACATCCAGTCTCGTGAGGCTTTACTCATTTTGGGGGGGCAGGGGGGAGCAGAAATTTAATTCACATAATTCCTCTCATTCTGGAGACAGGAATATTCCTGAATCAGTAATTGAGCCTTGCATCTGGCCCACAGGGCAGGAACAAACAGGGGCCGCTGATGACTTCAGGCTGCTGATGACGAGAGAGAGAAAGCAACTCCATTTTACCTAGACTAATTCTAAACCTGGCTAAGAAGTCAGAGGTTCCATGTGCCCTTACGATGCCTGGCCGAGATAAGGGGACTGTGGTGAATGTGTCATCACGGGGCTGTGCTATTTTAAGAGCTGTCTGTGATTTACAGTAAAACCTGAAATTTTGATGGTGTAACTAGGTCAATGGCTCTCAAGTAAGGGTAAAGAAAAGGTAAAAGAGGGGAGCCCTGTCTAGTATTTCCAACTAGCACAAGCCACTTGACTAGCACCCATTGATATTTATATTGCTTTTCGGGTTGTGATATATAATCCACTGAATAAATTGTGGGCCCAGGCTTGTATCCTTAACTGCCATAAAGAGGTATGGCCACTTCATCCTGCTTCCAGAAGAGGAGCTCTTTGTGGGAGGAGCTGGTTAATCTGGATACACTAGCCCCAAGAGAGGGTAAATATTGTTCTTTAAGACGCTGGATGTAAGTGGTCTATTCTTGGAGTTCATAGGGAATCTGAGGCCAGGTGCCTGCAGGGCCATCTCAGGCCATAAGGGGCTACACTGGGACAGTAGCTGCCTACACCCACATTCTCAGAATTGTGCACAGCTGTATGTGGAAACATACACGTGAATTTGCAGGCCAATGTTTATATTCAGTTACTGATGTGCATACAACTGTAGCAAAGTTTTGCCTGAATAAATAGACACTGAGTTTAAGTCCCACTGAAAATTTGGCCCCTTTACGATTAATCTAAACGTTTTTTTGCGGAGTTCTGTGAAAAAGCAAATCCGTTGGTTGAGATGCAGCACCGTTGCCAGTGGTCCGAGAGGCTGTCGTATGCTGGAGGCACGCACTGCGGTGGTGGGATGGGTGTGTATGTGAATGTGTGTAGGTACCCTGAATCATGGTGTATATACCCAGTAAGTAATACCCAGAGCTGTTTCAGAAATGCAGAGAGCGGCTTCTCCCATTCAGTCCCAGTCTCTGGGGCTTACAGCCTCCAGTGAGCTCCTGCTGGCATTTTACTCTGTGAAGAAATTAGCTTTGCCTACCGGCCTGGGTGATCCTGCTCCCTGCCCCGGTGGGTAACCAGAGCTCCAGAGGAGTAGCTGCTCCCAGTGTTCGGTTGCTGGCAGGAACTCTCGGTGCATGCCACAGGACCTCCCAACTGTCACCAAAGATAATGGAGCGCTCGCCATGCAATTCCAATACGGACCTGCACCCTGCTGTTCCTGCGTGGGTTCAGGCCAGGGCAGGGCCAAGGCAGGCAGCAGACAGAGTGACGGAACTGCCTCCAACCTGTGAACCCTCCCCTCTCCAACCTGCCTGTAAGTTGTCATTCTAGCTACATAACAGCACACATCTTCTCAGCTGAACCACCAGACCTGGAAGTGATCTTTTCAGCCAAGAGTGCCAGCAGCCAGACACCGGAGGGTGAAGTCTCAGTGGGAATCCACGGGTGTTCTACACAGTTTCCGGGGAAGGGGAGTGGGGGTGCAGTGTGGGGGCACTTGCTGAAGTCAAGGGGAGATTTATTATTGGGAGGCAATGTGACCTAGCGGCTAGAGTACTGAGACTTAGAAGACCTGGGTTCTATGCCTGGGTCTGCCACTGGTCTGCTGGATGACCTTGGGCAAGTCACTTCCCTGCCCTGTGCCTCAGTTTCCCATCTGCAAAATGTGGGGGGAGATAAATAATTTTGTTCAAATGTTTCTATGACGTATTTACCTATTGTACTTGAGACAACATTTCTCGAGGAAATATTTTCAAAATATTTCATTTTATTTCAGTAGAGAAAAATAAACTCTGCTCACTTTCACTTTTTTTAAAAAACTTTCCTCCCTTGGAAAAGGGGGAAGGGAAGTCTAGAAGTGAGGTGAAGGGGCATGTTCGTTTTGTTTCCCTCACCCAAGCCAAACAATTGTTCAGGGCCATGGAGGGGAATCCAAATTTTTCTTTTTGAAAGATTGTCCAAAATTAAAAATAACTTCAAAGTGATTTTTTGGGTGTGTGAAAAGGTTCATTTTGGTCAAAAAGACATTTTCCATTGGAAGACAAAAGTTTTTTGGAGCGCTTTTGACCAGCGGTGGTAAAAACCTTCCCACCACTGAGAGAGAGAACTGCTTCCCCAGGGTAAGGGTGGAAACCTCTTCCTTGGGACCTTCGTAATTCAACTGGACGAAGCACTAGGAAACATAGGGGACAAACCTGAAGTATCAGGCTGCTGGACAAGGTGTGGCAGAGCAGATCAGTGCATTTCCATCTCCAAGCTCTGTGGCATGCACAGACAGAAGAGAGTTTCTGGATGCCTTTGACACAGGGCTAAGTGTATTATGTGTTTAATGAGCACCGGGCAAAGATCACTGCATCATAAATCTTGATTAAACAACCGCACTTCCACCCACCCCCCTTGGAACAGTCAGCACTTGATTTACCGTGGCTGCCGGGAAGCTGTTGAAGGAAGCTCAACAGCACGAGCTTCGCAAACATAATTTATCCTAACAGCTTTGGCTTGATTCATTTGTAGGAGAGAGACGGGGCCATTCGTTTCCAAACAATTATCCAAGCAAAGGGCAGGACCAGCTAACCTTCCCACCAGCCCTCCATACGTCAGCCCTCCCCGACCCGCATATCCACGCACGCTGATGCTCGGGTAGACCAAAGACTCCTGGCCTGCAAGGTGGGCAGAACCCGCTGGGTCACGAGCCCGGAGACACAGACAGACATTATGTGGCTGACCGAGAGGCCGAGTTTTGTGAGCAGAATCACAATCCTGGCTCCCCATGGTCCATGAGGACGGAGCCCCTTGCAGACATGAAGTTTCTCAGGGAAGAGGTGTTTGTTGTTTTTTGGGAGGGGCAGGGAGAAGCTGAGGAAAAACGAGTAGCATCTTCAGCATCCCCTGCTGGGATGATGTTTCGAACGTGTGTGTAAAAGTAAAGCTTAGAGCATCTGCCCCATTTGATAGACAGGTGCCTGTGTGTTAACCATAGGGAATTCCAGGTCTCTGCATTCTGGCTCTGCTTCCACTGCCCACTCTCTTTATGCCTTTTGCTGCCGACTGTAGACTTCAGGCGATATTTTCAACGAGTTGTGGTGTGCACTTACCTGGCTTGTGTGGGTAACTGAGTATGCAGTCCCAGCAATTGTGCATGTCAGGTGGGTAACTGTGAGTAGAAACCCAGGAACTGCATATGCAAATCAGGTAGCAGTGCATACTATCCCAGCAATGATGTGAGTAAAACTGGTGGGCAATTGCATACTATCCTATTTGGAATTCTGTCCCTTTATCGTCTTTCATGCTCCCCATAAGCATAGAGCAGCCTCTCATTTCATATTCATCAAGCTCCATCACTTCCTAGCTTTGTAAAAATGCCTCTAACCACATCTGTCCCACAAAGCATTCCAACTGTAATGCCATGTCCCCCCTTGGGTTCTGCATTGCACCTTATCATACCAGCTTTTAGACTGTAGTTTCTTCAGGGCAAGGGTCTCTATGGATGGTCTATCTCACCTATCATACAGTGCACTGATAATGCCACATAAAGAATAAATAACACGGTGTTTTGATTTCTGGGGCCTCATTTCTCTCTTCAGGGAGCACATTCTCCATTAACCTTCCCCTCTTTTCACTTCTCTGTTTGCATCACAGCCATTTTGCTTCCTCGCTCTATCTAAAATTAAATCTGCTCGGGTTTGGGGTTGGGTTTTTTTGTTTTTTGTTTTTTTTTTTTGCTTATATTTGCTGAGTGCATGCAAGCACAGGAAAACATCAGCATAATTCATACCACACACAATCGTCTTGGCCTCGGTTTGCAATCAAAGGCACATGCTGAGATATAAGTGCCTTTCATAAGGAGGTCTGAAGATAGCCCAGGTGCTGTTTCGCAAACCATTAGTGATTCTCTCTTTGTTCTGATATCGCACTGCCTCAGCCTAAACCATGAGCAACCTCAAATGTTTCTGAGCTGCAGCTACGACGCTGCCAAGCTGCACTATGTTGATTTTTTTTTTCTTAAGGGTGATGCAAAAAGTGACTGTGGTTGCTCCATTTGATCACCTGCTACCAATCTCTCTAATCCCTGTGAACTGGGCCGTTGTGGTGAACAAAAACTATCGTGCGGACTGTTGCGTGCAGGAAACACAAACTCCCTAGAGCAAGAAAGTCTGATGTGAGGGAGGTGGCTATATGCTTTATGCTTGTGTCTGCGCTGCATGGGAGTCCACGCATGGCCAATGAAATACCCCAACGTCCTGGCCTGGGGCAGGCAGCTACCATTAGCACTGGCCCTCTGGCCTGGATGACGGAGAGAGACTTGGAAGCAGCCTGAACCTGCAGCATCACACAAAATCCGTTACGCTGTTAGCGGCGCCATTCCTTGAATGACCCATTAAACCAAGGTCCCATTTGTGGCTGTGCAGCCAGACGTTAACTGCTCTGTTACTATTCCCACAGCAGCCACCAAGTGCTGACATTCCAGTGATGTGCTTTAACCTGCAGGCAGGACCTGCCCCTGTTCCCAGGAGCCCAACGGGATTTTTGTCATTGACTAAAATTGGAAGTAGGATCAGGGCCATCCTGGTACATGGGCAGCACTGGAGGAGTTGTTGCCTTGTTACGTAGCACTGAAGCAGCTAAAGGTCCCTTTGCACAGAGGAGAACAGATGGCCACCTGCCCTCATCAATGGTGTGTATGTCTGTGTGCGCTCTTCACGGCCACTTCATTGCCTATCCAGTCCCTGTGCTCCTAGGAGTTATTGTTACTTTGTAAAGTGCCTTGAGAGTGCTGGGGTATGAAAGATGCTCTATAAATCTAAATTCTATTTGATTCCAACAGATTTAATGGGTCTGAAAGAAGCTGTTACAGCCTATTGGGTATTAACATGTGTTTTAAAATTATTCACCGTGTAACAACCTACTTACAGGATAGACTGGGGGGGGGGGAGGGGGAGAGGAACCGTTCCAGTTATGAACTGTTCCAGTTTCTTCAATGAAGAAATAATACACGTTCCAAAACTGGCTTAACACCTACTTGTGCGTGTGAGTAGATTCTGAATTTTCAAAGATTCATCTCTGTATGTTATGAGATAGTTGTTCTGGGCTATTGGGGCATGTTTCAGACTCCAATATGGAAGATATTTCATTTGTTTTTAACTCTCACCCAAGTGTCTTGCCAAGTCAGTCTTGAACTAACTAGAGAAATCTGGAGTTACGGTAAAGACTTGGGGTGTTACTTTGTCCTTAATTCACCCAGTTGTGGAGGGTTGTGTCTTTCAACTGATATTGAGGGCCCAATGTTGTGAGTCATTAGAAGTGGAGGGTGCTTAGCAGCTGGCAGGAGGGGGCCCTAAGAATGGAATTTAATTTAGGGTGATATAGCTCTCACTCTTTGCACAACAAAACGATATGAATAAACCACAGTGGCACAGCTGAGTCCCAAATAACCATGTTTAGTAAGTGCACACAAACATCGGAGGCCTCGCTACATCCGTGCTGCTGCTCTGACTGATTTCTAGTGGCTTCTTGAACACAGTGAGTATCACAAGAGGGCTCATAAACTTTTTAAAGAGCTACTACCCTAATCCAGTTGGGGAGAGGGTGGAGTGAGAGAGCTGGATGGGAGAAAACAAAGAAGGGTGAAGTTCGGTGGAAGTTAGGAAGTTAGGCCATTAAATATGGAATTCATCCGATCCATGTATTGTCTACAATCTGCTATTGGGCTTGTTTTGTTGTGTGCACTTTGAGTTTAAGTAATAGTAAATATTTTTTGCTATGAAAAAATAAAAATATAAATTATTTTCAAGATGCATAAAGCACCAGCGCAGAGTTCGCGACCCATTTTCCAAAAGCTCCAGCAGGAATTGAGCGCACCTGTGCAAAACCACCACATTCGTGATGCTGATCTAAAACTGTGCATGCAAATCGGGTGCTTCTGGCTTTCTGCAAATTCAGCTACTTCCCTGTTGGCATGTGCAGTTCTCCAGTTTGCTTGGGCAGACACGGGCACTTATGAATTCTGCTTTCAGAGTTTGTGACCCTTTGTCCAGCCCCTCACCTGCTGCACACCGGTTTCGCTCCATTTAAGTCAACACAGCTGCACCAGCTTTCTCCAACTGAGGAGCTAGAGTCCGAACCCTGAAGTTATTTGTTACTTAAACAAGCGAAATCAATCGCTCTTTACAAAATAAATAAAATAGGGCCAGATCCTCAGCTGGTGTAAATCAGCATAGCTTCTTCATTGACTCACTGGAGCTACAAAAACAGGGTTTCAATGGTGAATGAGCCCTCTAGTGGTGCGCTCTATGGTCTGTGTTTTTTTCAGATGCTGCTAGAAATCAGTTGAGGATTTGGCCCGTATTTTTATAAATAGCTTGAATCAACTGCTGGCCAAAGATGCCAGCTTGACAACCCTGGAGACTGGAGTCCTCTCTGTATCCAGAGAATAGCTGGGCAGTAGCGGGGCAAGATCCAGAGACTGCCCTGCCGGTGCGTCTCACTCCAGACCCAGCTTGGAGAGGGGAGTTCAGTCTCAGTGCTCCATTCAGTCCTTGGCCTCTCTGCGACTGCCAACAAGGGAGCAAATTAGTGCCGATGGCAGCGGAGTGCTTGTGACGTGGATCTGAGACCCCTTGAGCCATCCGCACAGGCCACCAGATGGTCAATGGACAGGCCACCAGATGGGGACAGTTTGTGGTCAATGCCATGGCAGGCTGCACTGTGCCAAATCTTGCGGGTGGTTTTGTGATATGAAGCAGAAAGGGCTGGTCTGAGATCACCAAACTTCTAGACACTTGAGAGCTAGAAAGGAATCTCAACTCGTCTCCAGCGCTGGCAGAAGGGTAGGACTTGAATCAGGGAGGTACTGAGCATTTTATGGGGGGTAATGAGCACCCTCCACTCCCATTGAGTGCTCAACACCTTGCAAGACTGAGTTTGTAGGGCACTGTCCTTCTGAGCCGTGGAGATCCCTCCACTGGGACAGGAGTGAGAAAAGCATTCACAGACATGGGTGTGAAGAGGCATTTGTCCCATATGATGCCTTTTCAGGTCACATAGTTTTAGCTCTCAGCAAAATCCTCCCTTGCCAACAGTTAATAAATGATGAGCCGAATGCCCGTGGAACAGCAGGGGTACTAGCTGTCAGCAAAGGCTATCTTTAATATCACTTTAATTTTCCTTTGCCTCTTGAGATGAGAGTGGCTGTTTGTTTTGCCCCTCTCTGACTAATGCCCTTTTCCCTCTTCAAGATCGTCAGCATCACTTCTCCCTCCCGCCTGGAAATGCAGGAGAGCCACTGCAAGAGGAAGGGAAGGAACCACAGATGTATTTTAGGATAGAAGAGGATGTGTAAAAATGAAAAGACTTAAACAGAGCATGGTAAGATGGTCTCTGTGCAAATATTTATCTGATTCTGGCCACGTAATTGCTTTCCTCTTTCCTCATTGCAGGGTCTGCAAATCAATTTAATTTACATCCTTTGACTGCTTCATCCTCTACTGCCTTGCACCTTCTGTAGTCATCTCCTTCTGCTCGAAAAAATGGGTGCAAATTGCCACCATTCTAAATTGGCTGCGTTTCACACCCAATTTTCATGCAGTGTAAATGGTGACAAAGGTGCAAAGCACTGGAGAATCAGACCCCCTATGTTATGGGCCAGATTTCCCCACTCCAGTTTTATGCAAAAGTAAATCAGGCATGAACCTAGAGTAAGAGGGACTGACTTTTTCTTTTTCTTCTTCTGTAGAATAATATAAATAATAATAAGAGGCCGAACTCTGATCTTAATCACATGGTGTAAATCCAGAGTAGCTGTTGATTTCAGTGGCGTCACCTCAAACTTACACTCATGCAATGGATCAGAATCTGGGCTGCAGCTCTCACAGCTGATCTCTAACAATGAAGCTGCAAAGCGCCTTCTCCTCCCCCTGGCTGTGCAGGGTGATTTGCCTCGATGAAATCCCCCACGCTGTGTGGCTCTGTTTTTATGTGCATAGGTTATATGCCAATACTCTTTTTTACAAATCCAAGGAGAGGGGGAAGCTAAGCAGTTCCTCGTGGCTCGTTCCCCCTTGCAGACCTCTCGCGCTCCTCCAGCACCACCTAATTGCTCCATACAGGACCTCCGAGGTTTCCTTCCTTATGGCTCCTGCCGCCCCTCCTGGAAGGCTATTGCACCTGGTTACAATTCTCTGCCTGCACACAGCTTCCCAACATCTGTTCGAAATTTGCTGGGGGGATTTCCAAGTTAATTTCTTGCCCTGCTTCCCCTTGTCCCAGCATGGTCTGAAAATAGTATAATATAAAGTCCATCACGGTTACTATTTAAGAGTTAGGTGCCTCAGTCAAACCTGCTGTTTGCTGCTACTCATGCTGTTCTAGATGGTTGGGCTACCTTGTGCTCATCGCTCAGATGTAGAAAATGCGGAGAGCAAACTTCACGGCACCGAGCAAGGGCTCCACTACATCATGTCTGTAAGGCAATGACGAGGAAGGAGAGCCCATTCCAGGTGGGAGGGTACATTCTGTTTCCCTTAGACCTCCAGGCTCCTGCTCTGCAGGCCAGTCGGCAGGTTCGTATTTCTCAGGACGGGTGCGTGTGGTCGGCCTAGCCAGCAGGGGAGGAACGGGTGGGATAGGAGCGTTTAAGGAGGCAATCTGCACTCGGTTTGCGGCCTTGTCCTGAGGAGGAGTCTCTGAACGTGCTCAAGATGATCCACAGTCCCACTGGGAGCATGAAACTGTCTGACAGTAACAGCTTTCCTGGCTTCCCTGACTGAGGCAGCTTCATGCCTCTCTTCACATCCGGCTGCTTGGCTGGGAAGTAAGCTGCCCAAGATATGCCTCATATTATAGCAAGAAGGTGAGCTGGTCCTTCACTTATCGCCCTCTGCTCTAATTATTAGGTATTATTATTATTATACAGTTATATGCTCTGCACAGATGTTAATTAAGCTCTTTCATTGGGATGGAGACAAGAAGGGAATCCATTAGCAAACTCCTGACATGGGATTCCTTAGGTGGGACTCTCCTCTGCACTTTCCACCTGAAAATGGTGGAAGCCCGCCCACTGTGGCCTTGCCCAAAATGAGAAAGAAAAATTAACAAATTAAAGGTTGTTTTGGTGCCCTTTAAGGGACTATTCACTATGCTGGCATCTGTGTTTTACTGTGTTCCTGATGGCCGGCTCCAAGCCAGTCTCAAGGCATTATGAGTGGGGCCCTACCAAATTCACGGCCATGAAAAACGCATCACGGACTGTGAAATCTGGTCTTCCCCTGTGAAATGTGGTCTGTTGTGTGGTTTTACCCTATGCTATACAGATTTCAAAGGGGAGACCGGCGTTTCTCAAATTGGGGGTCCTGACCCAAAAGGGAGTTGCAGGGAAGTCCCAAGGTTATTTTAGGGGGCGATCGCGGTATTGCCACCTTTACTTCTGCGCTGCCTTCGGAGCTGGAGAGCGGCGGCTGCTGGCCAGGCACCGAGCTCGGAAGGCAGCGCCCTGCCAGCAGCACAGAAGTAAGGGTGGCAATGCCACAACCCCCCCAATCACCTTGCAACCCCCCCCCAGCTCCTTTTTGGGTCAGGACCCCTACCCCACAACACCGGGACAGTTCAGATTTAAATAGCTGAAATCATTAAATTTGATGATTTTTAAACTCCTATGACCGTGAAATTGAACGAAATGGACTGTGAATTTGGTAGGGCCCTAATTATGCGAGGTTCTGTTACCTTGCTCAGAAAGTTGCAAGGGCTCGGCTCGTACATCTAATTTCCCCACTAACTGGGTTAGTAAAGCAGCTCTTGTTTTAGCTTTCGTGTCATTAACACCCCACTGGCCCATTTCATCTCTGCCATAACTCCACTGGCATCCGTGAAGTAGATGCCGGGGATGACTCTGGCTCTAAGTTTTAACACACAGCTGCAGAGTATCTTCTGAGATCTCAGAAGGCTCTTCCTACTCGCGGTTGTGAATTTCCACTGCCACCATCAAAAGGCGGTGTTGGGGGGGGAGTTAGATATTCATCTGCAAGCCACATTGTGCCAACTTCCCCCAGCGAACGAAAATCCCTCCCTGTTCTCCCCCCCCCCCCGCCCCCGCTGTAAGCTGAGCCTGAGCGATCTTGTCAGGGCCATGAACCATGCAGGAACTTTTCTGAGGCTTTTTTACTTCCAAGGCTTTTTGCAGCAGAAATTGCAAAATTTGGATCCCCTTCCCCATGTGTGCTGCTTGCAGCAAGAGGTGGTGGAAGAGTCTTTATAGAGCCCATGGCTGGGGTAGGTTAGTGTTAGGACATAGGACTCAGACACCTGGGTTCTGTTACTGGCTTTGCTAACCTGGGGTTGGGGCAGTCCTTATGAGCATGCGCACACATATGACTTTACTCACGTGAGTAGTTCCTGTAAGTATTTTCAGGATTGGGCCCTATTTTAATCACATGGCACTGTGCCTCAGTTTCCCCATCTGTAAAACGGGGGTAATAATACTTCTCTCCCTCAGATGGGTGGCATGTGGCTTAATCCACAAATGTTCCCAAATCATGTTGAGAGCCAGACATGAAGGTTCAGGTATAAATGCAGGGTGTGTGTGGTACTACATGGTCTGTGACAAAAGGTACTTAAAGGATGGGGTCTGGGACACTGAATGCCTGGGGAAAATCTACCAACCCTTCTGCCTGTCTGTGAGAGTGCTCTTGTCTTAAATGCCCGCCACGAAAGCCAATGGCATTTGTCCTAAGGAGGAACGAGACTGGAGATTCCCAACATGACAGCTCTCAGTTTCTGGGTACAGCTGTAATTTCTATTAATTATCTTTACAGTAACAATCTTCGGCACTTATACAGCACCTGGTATTATCCTCAGTATACAGATGGGGAAATCAAGGCACACTATACTGATGGGAAAATCAAGGTAACACATGTTCAAGGTCTGAGGTTTCTTAACTCCCCCTTCCCTGCTCCCTAATTACTTGACATCCCGATATGCACAGAGAGGTCATGGGCCTCACCTTCCAACCTACCTTCTGACTCCCTTCTAATTAACCCCATCTGAGGGTGACTCTCTCTTTTCAGTACTTGACACTTGGTGAGAAGGAGGACTTTTTTTTCCTCCCCAGAAAATAATCTCAGTTTTGGATGCCAACAGCTGAGCTTGATTTAGCCCTTGCGTGCATTTGCACTAGCAATAATAATCATTGATACCAGCACAATGCTGGCTTGGTTCCATCTTCTTCTGTTCGGAGTTTCACTGCACTCTTTTCACACCCCCGCCTCGGGTCAGCTCACGAAGATCTGCTTGCAAGTAATCTGCTCCTGGAGGGCATGATCCTGCAAAACCCTCCCTGCTGTCCTACTCCAACTGAAGTCAATGAGGCCCTTGGACTTTGAACTCTTTGGAAGAGTGGGCTTGATTCTCCACTGCTGAGCACCTGGCCTATTGACAGTTGGGCAAGGCGGCTGTGAAGCGTTACCCTTCTGATGTGGTGGTATCAGTGGGCACTCCCTTTCCATAGGGTTGTATGAGGCCACAAGCTACCTGATAAAGAACAATCCAGACCATTGTCTTATACGCTTGCAAAGCACTCTGCGCACACAAGCCCTCCTCCTGCAAATTCTTATCCATGTGCTTAACTTCCCTCCTTGGTGCCAGAGAAATACTTGGGACACTATGGCCAGGGGTTGTTTCTCTTTTATTCCTGATATAGAAATTGCCCTTTCATATCTTGCTTATTTAATCCAGATTCCTGGGAGCATATCCCATGATTGCTAGGCCTACGTAACGGGTGCGTATGTACCAGGGAGTCGACTTCTGCTGAGGTGGGACCATAGGTGCTGGAACTGGGGGTGCTATTGCACCCCCTGGCTTGAAGTGGTTTCCATTAAATACAGGGTTTACAGTTTGGTCCAGTGGCTCTCAGCACCCCTGCTATAAAAATTATTTCTGCCCCTCTGAGAGGGACATCCTTAGAATTAACCAGGGTCGGGCACAGCCCCTCTGAGTCTAGCCTCGCTGAAAGAAAAACTATGGGGAGCCACGGTCTGTTTGCACACACACAAGACACACCCCCATTGTAAATTAAACCCAGAGTCTGGGAAGACCAGCGTCCCCTTTGCTCCGGGTGGGGGCTGGACTATCCCCTTGATCCAAGGGGGCCTGGGCAGAGCCACCCTCTGCCAGCCGGCACCAGTCCCCTGCGCCCTCGGGCGCCCAGGCAGCGGGTGCCTTCCACCTCTGCCCCCACGTTTGCAAGAAGAGGGCCCCGAGCGCTGGCCACTTCCCACCTTTGGCCGTTTCCAAGCGCGCTGCTCCGGGGCGCACCTGCCTCCTGCGCCCTGGGCGCGTCGCAGGGTGCCCGCGCTCGCCTCTCCAAGCCCCCCGGTCTCCACCCAGGCGCCCGGGGTGGAGCGGGAGGGGGGGACGAGCCCACTGTCTCCGAGCGGAGGCTCCTTGCAGTATTAAAATAATAACGCGAGAGTTGCAAGTTGCTTCCCTCTTCCCCGACCGTAAAACTGTCAAAGGTAGCCGGGAAGGGGGGCGCGGGGGATCGCGCATGAGCCAGCGCCGCCTCGCCCGCTCCAAGCACGCGTGTGTGTGTGTGTGTGCGTGCGGGGCCCTGGAGAGCTCGCCACAAGCACCGAGGTAAGGAGGCCCCCCCCCGGCAACCCTCCTCCCCTCCCCCGCCCTCCCCCGGCCCTTTTCCACCCTTGGCCCTGCTTTTACTCCGCCCGGTCGCCCCCTCCCCGGGCCCGATCGCCCCCTCCCGAGGATTTTGCTGCTTCCTTTCGCGGCGCGCCTGGGATGCCTCCCCCCCTTCTCTCTCCCTCTCCCTCTCTCCTCCTTCTACATAAAAAAGTCGCCATTTTGCTTCACTGCCTTTTCCTCCTCCCCTTAATTATTTTTTCCCATGCACAAGAAATAAAAATAGTTTTTCGCCCCCTCCCTTTTGCCAAAAACAAACAAAAAAAACAACAACCCCACCCCACCCCACCTCCCTTTTTTTAATGGAAGGTGGACAATACGCTCAGGGGGCGGAGGAGACGATCTGGAGGGGCTTGGGGGGGGCTGGGAGTTGCAAGGGGGTATTTATTTCTTTATTTATTTGCAGCGTTGGCACTTTAAAGAAGGGGGCTTGGAAGTTGCTCCCCTGCGTCTGACTGCAGCCTCCCCCAACGGGGCTGCGCTCTGCTTGCCCCAGGCGGTGACAGGTGACATTCACATGGGGCTGCCCACACCTTTGCCTGGGGGAGGGGCCTGCGGCCAGCTAAGCTTCGAAGAATGGGGGGAGTACAGGCAGGTGAGCTCAGCTCACACCTGGGCAGGTCACATGGCAGCCAGGTGGGCAATGGGAGGGACAGGGCAAGGACACTAAGGGCAGGTGGGCACAGCCGGGGAAAGGCAGGCAAAGGTCATGTGAGCCATGTGGCCGCTAGATGGCGGAGCCCAGGGGGATGACAGCCAGGTGGGCACTGGGAGGGGTAGGTCATGCAAAGGGCAAAGCATGCAGGCAGGTAATGACATGAACAGACAGGGACATGACAGCTAGCTGGGCTCCCATAAGGATGGAGCAGATCAGAGACAGTACATCCAGGTGGGCACTCCCATGGGCCAGACCAGGGATGTTATATTCACGTGGACATTGACATGGGCTGGGCAAGGCAGGGGCGGAGCACTCCCAGCAGGGACATGGCAGCTGGTTGGATGTTTTCATAGGACGGGCTAGGTCAGAGACATTACAGCTAAATTGTCCCTTCTATAAAGCCAGCCCAAAGACGTTCTCTCCAGGTTGTCGTGGGCAAGCTAGGTCAGATCTGGGATGTTACAGCTGCATGAGCACTCACAGAGGCTGGGGCATAGACTTCTATGCCAGGTGGGCAGTTGGCTAGGGAGGCCAGACAGGGCTGTGAATCCCATAAATCAGTTTAGGTTAATTCTGTTTAATGTCTTTTAGGTTTCATGCTTTGCCATCAGCTTTGGTGCCGGGGGCAGGAAGCAAATCTGTTTGAAACAGAAACTTTAAACCCTCAGAAGCTTTTTGTGTGCGTGCATGTGCACACATACTCATTGTGATGAAAGATGGGCACATTTACACCCATTTTAACCTGGTTTTAGGTCTCTCCTTTCAAACTGCAGTACTGAATGGTACAAACGTAAAAACTACCAGCCCTTAATTCCAGTGCAGCTTTTGTGTGGCTGTGTTTTTCCTCCACTGCTCAAGAAAGAAGGGAATTAGTCTGTTAAGTGCCGTGTGCCTATAGAAAGCGTAGGGATGTCTGTGTAATACACAGAACGTTTCTGTAAGAAAGTTACCAAATAGCGGATCAGCACGTGATTTGGAGAGAGACTAACAGAAATTGCTGTGGAACTAGGGAACTGCTCAGTTCATTCATCAGAGTGTTGCCCTGGTTCCCGTCTAAAGCCAGAAGAAACGATAATCAATACTGAGTGAAAGTGAATTGTCAGAAACTCACAAGAACAACAAACATCAGTTTCGCCCATTGGTTTCTTCTAGCTATTGTTTCTGACTCTCTCCTCGTGCCTTTAGCTTCTATGTTCTCCAGGGCAGGGATCTGTGACCTTTTCGGCACTGTCCTACCCCTGAGCAACGCCATGAACATTTGCAGCAGTTTATAAATTATTAATAATAAGTAAAGCAAGTGGATATCAGCCTGCTGCACATCAGGCATCTTCTTTGCACCACGGTTAGCACTTTACCTGAGAAGGTTACGCTGGTATGTCAGGGGAGAGGATTTATTAAAGACCTATAGGCCATTAGCATGTGGACTTACTGGGGACTGTTAGATCGCGGCAGTTAGAAGTTAGTGGGGATCAAGCCAGGAAATGCTGGGTTAGATAGTAAGGGCCAAATTCAGGTGGCAGTGGACGTAGCTTGACCCAGCGTATTTAGTGATGAGCAGAAACTGATGGGTTTTTATGCACGGCACTGTTTTCCTTCTTATAGTTAGTGTCAAATAAATTCAAATAGCCACAGATTTCCATGGAGCAACATGCCAACTTCCTAATTGCTACCTTAAAATGCCAATATCTATGTGTCAACACTGGTCCCCCTGGACGCAGTGACCTCTACGTCCCCCGACACCAGATCAGTTCACAAGACAGAGAAAAAATTGCCTGAAAAAGTTAAGTATCTGTGGGAACAGGTTTACCTGTGTAAAACACGACAGACTTTAATAGGGCTTGTGCCAGCTTATGCCAGGGCTGAATATGTCCTGCATTAGAGTGAGAGATGCTCTCCAAGCCCCACTTCATGCTGTTGAGAGGGGCTATGGAAGCAATTCATGCTAGCCAGACACTTTTGCATGAAAGCAAGTTTGAAAAATATATGTAGATTTTGTCACCTTGTACGATTAGATTTTTCAGAGCCCTCTTGTCAATAGTCTCTCGCTCATTTGCTTTCTCCTCACTCCCATCCTTGGTCTCTGCATTTTCTGGACTCCCCATCCTGCTGAGCTTTTTGAATCTTTGCTCCCCTCTTGTTCCACCTCATCTGGCCATTTGTGTTGGTGAGCGATGGTTCGGTTTTGGAGTAAAGTGCATTGCTTTCTCCAGGGTAGAATATGCTGCTTTAAAAGCCTTGCTGGCAACTCCTGGCCCAAGCTGCTCAGGAGAGAGTTGGAAACTTGAACTCGGATTCCCTGTGTAGCAGTCCCCTGTGATATCTCTAAATCACAAAGCTGGTCCATCTCTTCTACGCTGCAGGGAGTCCGCTGGATCAATTTCTTTGCTCCAGTGTCATAAACATAACTCCTAGCGCTGCTATATTTAAGATGTCGATTTTCTCCCCTCCCCCCCCCGCCTTGTGAATCACAACAGGGTTTCAGCCAAAAGTTAAGGAAAGGATGGAAAGAGGTTGGAAGTAATTGATCACCTGGTTCCAGCATGTGTCATAAAAGAGCTAGAAGTTTGGTTAAAATATGATGGGTTGATTTCTGCTCTGTTACCCTGGTGCGACTCCACTAAATCCATCAAGTTGTACCAGATTTGGCCCCCACGAATATACAATAAATTGATTGTTATTATTGTAGGCTAAATTGAAAGGAGGAGGAAAGGTTTCAGAAAGCAATTAGGTGGAACATAAAATATGCTGGAGAGTTTCTAAGATCCCCACCCCCACCCCTAAGCAAGAAAAGCTTGTTTTAAGAGAGCGTGTACATTAAATGGAGGGAACAAAGTGGCTGGTTTGGTGTATGGGTTAATTTTTTGTTTAAAACCTGTGGTTTAATTTTTGGATGTGAAGTTTTTCGTGGAATCAATACTCAAACTTCCCCAGGCTCTCATAGTTTCCTTGATATTATTATAATTTTCAAAGGTGCCAAGGACCCACAATTCCTATTGAAGTCAATGGGAGTTTTCAGGTGCTCTTCATCTAAGACTCCGCAAATGCCTGGGGGTTGCCCTTGCGTGTTTGTAGCCGCTTCACGTGTCTGGTGGTGAAGCGCCCGCTCTGGCATTCACACCTCACATCTGCAGCCTGACAGGAGACCAGGTGGTTGCAACCTTGGTCCATCGGAGGCTGATGCCTAGAGAATCTTTCATGGGTCCTCCATTCCTTGGGTGAATTTCACTATATGTGCATGATGGGGCTAAGGGTAGAACCAAGGGAGTTCCTGAGTCCTGGACATAGGCTCAGCCCAGATTTTCTTTACCCCTCTCTTGCGTCTGTGTCCTTACATAGCATGTGTCATTCGAGGCAACAAAGTTCACACAGTGAGAGAACAGAGAAAAGAACCCAGGAGTCTTGACTCCCAGTCTCCCAATCTAACCACTAGATCACGCTGTCTGCCATGTAATGGTTTCAAAGGAAATGTTGCTGTCTATCAAGTAAATAATAGACTCTTCATTAAAAATTGTCTAAGTATGTACTCGATTTATGCGACAAACACAGGTATGGCATGTCTCATTAAAACACTATAAATACGCAATACTGTGGTATACCTGAGCTGTCCTAGTCTGGTAAGGAATGTGCAATTTTATGGTTTATTGTGTTAGCAGGTTGAGCATAGCCATGTCAGGTTGTCTTCTGCTGGATCTTTGTCGGTACAGTTATTAATAGTAGTATTTAGTCTTGCACCTCTGCCCCCACGTTCGCAAGAAGAGGGCCCCGAGCGCTGGCCACTTAGTCGTG
Source organism: Chelonia mydas (assembly GCF_015237465.2). Taxonomy (NCBI): domain Eukaryota; kingdom Metazoa; phylum Chordata; order Testudines; family Cheloniidae; genus Chelonia; species Chelonia mydas. The sequence continues at coordinate 4,692,877 of NC_051253.2, read as the reverse complement.
ATCCAGGACCCCATTGTGTTAGGGGTTGTTCAAATAGAACATACTATTCTGTGTATGTGTTTGTGTAGCCAAATCAATTCAATCACAAAGCAGTTATATATAGACGATGTTCCGGGTTTGATCTGAACCTGCGCTGGGTGAATATCTCCACATTCTCTTTTCGTATTTCGAATTTTCTTCCTTTTGGTGTTTGTGTTTCTGCGCATGAATTTACTGGAAGGAATTTTCAAGGGAATAGCAGATATTAGAAAATATTTGTGGAATGGGAACTTTTAAATTATTAACGTGAGCATTTGCTCTAGAAATGGGATTCTAGCTGTTATGTTCATCGGGTCAAGGAACGGGAACAATACCATGTAACCTATGGGCCCAATCAAAGCTAATCAACATGGCTCGAAAGTAGAATATTGAATGCATTGCGTGCACGAAGTCACAGGCATACTTTGTGGATCAAATATTTAGTAAATCTCTGTGAATAATTATCTCTAATAACCAATACATTTCAGAATAGCAAGCTGCTCACAGACAAGGATGCTCTTTGGTTAAGGCACTGGACTTGGGATCTCTGGTAAATTCCCAGCTCTGCCACAGTCATTCCCCGTTCCTCAGTTTCTCCTCTGTAAAATGAAGATAACAAGGCTTCCTTTCTCCCACCGTTTCAGTCCCGTCTGCTTGGACTGTAAGATCTTTGGTCCAAGGACTGCCTCAGGCTGTGTGTGCAGTGCCTAGCACCATGAGGCCCTGATGTGGGTTGGGGCCTCCGGACACTGCTGGGCTACAAATAATAACAATTAAGAAATACATCTCAATCAGACAAAGAGGCTAAGTGAGCTGAACGAATGATTCCTTCTGTTCAGCTCCAAATGCCAGAGACTTCAGAGTCAAGGCTGTAATTCCTCCTTTTATCTGGAGACTGATTAACCCTGGTGTCTGTGCTCCCGATCAAGCTTTCATCACCAGACACCACACGCTGGAGAGTCTCGGCATGTCACCACATCTCCCAGAACAAACCACATGCGCTGCCCTGACCCACGCCGGGAATCCCATGAAAGTCACATCGCAGCCTCTTAAAGTTCTGTGTGACCCTGCACGACGTCTCTGTGCCTGGGAGTCCTTGCCTCGACTTCAACGGCAGTTCCATGCGTGGAGAGCTTGCAAGAGCAGGTTGCTTTGCAGTCGATTCTACAGCCCAGCATCTTTAGAGGCAGAACTGAAATGTCTCCTGCTTTCCAAAATGACACTGCAGTAGAATGTCATGCTGTATCTGGTACATTGGGCAGCGCTGCGGGAATGTTTTCTGGTCTAATGCGCATGGCACAATATGATGATAATAATCCCTAGCTCTTCCGTAGTGCTTTTTACCGGTAGATCTCAAAGTCCTGGATAAAGAAGGTCATTATCATTGTCATCTTTGGAGAAACAGACACACAGTGAGGGAAAGTGACTTGCCCAGAGTCACCCAGCAGGCCAATAGCAGAGTTGGGAATAGACCTCGTGAATCCCAGTCTCATGCTCTTGCCATGGGGTCATGCAGCAGCAAGGTCAGGTGCCTATGCGCCAGCTGAATTCCAGATGATTCTGTTCCCTAGACCTTTGCCGTTACTTGGGATGGGACTTGGGTTGAGCCCTTACCACATGATGAGCAGTCCAATGAAAATTCTTTTCGCGTAACTGCGGGGGAGTTGTGGCACCTCAGATGGGCCAGTTGCTGAGCTGGGTGTCTATTGGTGTCTGTTTAGGGACAGTGCTGTGTAGATTCTTGTTAATTGAGTTAAGGCAAACAGATACAAAAAAAGGAATTTTGTAGGAAGTTCTGACATGAAACATCTGATCTGTGGTTTTTAAAGTTAAATGGTTTGGGGTTTAACTAGAGAACAAACCAGAACTGATTTTGCAGTTCCTTAGCTGTGCCGCTGGCCTGAATGGATGAGCATAATTGGTTGCGCCTTCAACACATACACGGTCATAGATTCATAGATCTTAAGGCCACGGGAGACCATTATGGTCATCTAGTCTGACCTCCTGCAGGCTTCAGGCCAGGCTGTTGCATCCGGGTCTCCAGGAACGACACGCTGGGGTGAAAGAGCTGTCCACGGCTGTTCAGCTCAGCGAAGCTGCAGGGTTGTCTGGGCCGAGGAGGGGAAGCGATATCTTTTGGGGAGTCTAGTGCTGATAAAGACATGGGATTCGATCCTAACTCAAGGCCACGTCCTGCTCGGAGAGGAATCCTGCAGAGGATGGGAAACTGAGCATCGCTGCTACATGGGAACGCTTTGTCAGAGGGAATTATGGGGCACTTGAGTCTACCCAGCAGCCTCCCTCCCTACCCCTCCTGCAGGTGTGTGGAGCTCCGAGGCTGTGTGGGGACATGGCTAGGTGGGCTCAGGGAGAGGGCTGCTGTCCTCGGCATCTGGCCCCCTTCATAGCCAGGGGGTTTCCCCACATCAGGTAACGCTGAGCCTGTGACCTTCTCCTCCCTGCTCTGAACCTCTCCCTCCCACCGGAAGGGGGCCAATCAGAAAGGGACCCTGGGAGCCAGACTCTGATGGGAGCCCTGCTGCTACAGAATAAGGGGGAATGTGGCACCTCCCCACAAATGCCCCGCTCCTCACAGGTGCCCCAGCTTCTACAGGCTGGTTGGGGGCCAGAGCAGGCAGAAGCTAGGCATGGAGGGGTGTTGAGTATTTAGAGATGGAGGAGGGAGACTGATGTCAGGGGGCAAGACACATGGGTGCTGTGGTGTTTGGGGATCACTGAGCATTCCTTCCTCTCCTGAACATGCGCCCCATCTTTGGCTTGGCCTGTTTGGCTGTAAGCTCTGGGGGGCAGGGAGCATGTGTTCTGTAAAGGACCATGTGCATTTACAGGGCAATACAGATGTTTAATTTAACAGCAACTCAGACTTTCAGAGTATGAATAATAACTGCAAAGAGCATGTCTGAATTTTTAGGTGCTTGTAGTTAAAGGTCTCTCGGCAAGAGTGTGGCCTAGTGGATAGAACACTGGACTGAAACTCAGGAGCGATGTGCGTTCTAGTCCTGCATCTGGCCTGCTGGGTGACCTTAGGCAAATCACGTCACCCCTCTGTGCCTCAGTTTCCCCATCTGTAAAATGGGGCTAACGATGCCTCCTTTGTAAAGATCTTTGAAATCTACTGAAGATAAGAGCTAGGTGTTGTTTACAAAACTGCAACATGCACAGTGGGTCTGATTCTGGTATCACTCCAGTGACTTCAGTGGACTCCTGATGTAGAAGTGTGTAACCAAGGGCAGAGTTGGGCCAAGTAAGTACAAAGAGGCCACTTGCCCAAATAAACCCAAGAGCAAAACAAACACCTAAGCATAAGTAAATACAAACAAGCAACCCTACAATAAACACCACAAACCAGGAAACGTTTGAAGCGTAATGTCCATCCAGAGAACAAAATATTTGCCCACTAGCTGACGGCACAGAATCACAGTGTCCATTCATTGTGCCTTGCCTCAGTGTTTGTTAATTGTTTTGCAGCATGGCTCTTATGGGCTAGCTGAGAGTGTCTGTATCTAGGTGTGTGTGTGGTGGGATAACGTTATAGCTGCCTTAAAAATGGCAAAGCCGTTGTGATCCGTGTGTGTCAGCTCTGTGGGACATCAAAAAAACACAACACGCACCCCCCGAGGGAGAAAAGTATAACGCTGCCGATGTTTATATTCCATTAACTTTTATATGCACTGAAGGATCTGTGCTCATGTGAAGACCCCTGTTAGAGGCACAGTAGCTTTTGGTAGAGGTTCCCGGACCTGGGCTATTTCTTCTCCTACTTTCAAACACACACACACACACACACACACACACACACACACACACACACACACACACACACACACACACACACACACACACACACACACACACACACACCCTTCATCAGAGCACTCTACAAACATTCGCTAATCAGTCCTCCCTCTGCCCCTGGATAGTGGGTAAATATTATCATCCTTGTCTTGTGACTTGGGAAATTGAGAGGTTAAATTACTTTCCTGTGGCCACACAGTAGGGGTGAGTCGGCCACAGGTCCAGGCAGGTTGGTCTATGTCCATAGGACTGTTTTGCCCCTATGTATAAATGTTCATCCTTCAGCCAAGAAAAATAACTAGTGGGGACTCTTCAGAGCCCCTCCTGCTGTTTCTGTGCTGTTCCCATTGAAGTCAATGGTGAAAACTTCCCTGTAGGGCTTAAACTGGGACACGAGGCATCCCTCACACACTGAGTGTGCTCCCTCTGCAGTATTGTGAGCCAGGGAGAGACTGGCCCAGGACAGGGAATTGAACCAGGATCTGAGGACAATATTGGAAGATATTGCTCAAATCAGATATTTTAAACCTGGGGTTTCTGGAGTCTACCTGTATTACCCATAGCCAGCCTTTTAAAAACTCTTTGTAGCTATGAATTGTCTTGCATTGTGTATTCAAAAAGGTGACATGGGGAGGTTTATTGTACTCGGCAAATTTGGCCTTATTTTGGAGTGGAGGCCTGCAAATCTGCAGCAGGGCTTCTTGAGGTGCTGGACTGCGTCTGCTTCTGCTGTTCCCTCTTGTTCATTTGCTGCACGTATTGTTAGTCTTTTACCCGCAATAAAAAGTGAAAATCTGCAAGACGTTCATGCAGACTACAGACTTGTCCTAGTAGTCAGAGAAGTGGATTGGGAACTGGATGCTAATCCCAGATCTGACTCTGATTCACCGTGGGATCAGGGCCAAGTCAATCACTTTGTGCCTCAGTTTCTCCCATTTGCAAAATGGATATAGTGATCTCCCTGGTTAATGAGTGCAGGCTCACAACTGTGTAATGTCGGTCGAGTGTTTAGCGATCCTCAAGTGACAGGACTAGGGAAATGCAAAGTGCACAATGTATATAGGTGATTTGGGTAATAGGAAGGGAGAAGGAGACAACCATACACACTGAAGTGCTCTATTGACCCTGCAAGGCATTGTGTCTGGATACCTGTTCCTCCAGGGGTGTGAGTTACAGCAGTGGTTCTCAGCCAGGGGTACATGTACCCCGGGGGGACTCAGAGGTCTCCTAGGGGGTACATCAATTCATCTAGATATTTGCCTAGTTTTAAAACAGGCTACATAAAAAACACTAGTGAAGTCAGTACAAACTAAAATTTCATACAGACAGTGACTTGTTTATACTGCTTTATATATGATACACTGAAATGTAAGTACAATGTTTATATTCCAATCGATTTATTTATAATTATATGGTAAAAAAGAAAAAGTCAGCAATTGTTCAGTACTAGTGTGGCTGTGACACTTTTGTATTTTTATGTCTGGTTTTGTAAGCAAGTAGTTTTAAAATGAGGTGAAACTTGGGGGTACGCAAGACAGATCAGACTCCTGGAAGGGGGACCGGAATCTGGAAAGGTTGAGAGCCCCTGAGTTACCACACTTGGCCATGTCCGGGTGTTATGGAATTGCCGTTTCAACCCTGCACAGCCCATTTATTTGAACTGAGGACCAACCATGCAACCTTTATTCACCGGAGTAAAAGCGGTAGGGTCAAGCCCTCGGGTCCGAGAGATTAATCGGGCCTTCTCTCTTAGATCCCAATTGGAAATTGACTTGTGCGTCAGAGGAACAAACTGCCAATGTAAACAGATGAACCAAATTCATCCCTCATTCAGCCCCATTGATTTCAGCTGAATGACATCAGGGATGGGTTTGGCATAGTCTGTTTAATCATCCTTTACAACAGAGGCCGGGCTAATGGGAAAGAGCTATGCTTCAATTGACTCCCATCTACTTTGTCTCCACAATGCAGCTAATTATAGAGACGTTGCTTGCCTCTCCAGTCCAGCCTTTAGAGACACCTGCCCCATGCTGCCCTAAAATCACCAGTTACTCAACACTAGCAGATTCATTACATACCTTAAGAGGCTTCCAAGCTATAAAAGCAATAAGGACCTCTGCAGCTAATGACTTCTGGAGGACCCCGTCATCTCTGCTGCGTGGGTGGCCTAGTACACCATGCGTTCCTGCCACTTGTTTTAACCCCTCCCTCCCTCCCTCCATTCATTTTATCGTGATGGTTTTACAGTGTGTTTGAAAATACTCCCACTCGGGCTGGAGTTGTAAGAGCCAGCAATTCCAAGGACTCATCCTGCTGCCATTGAAGTTGATAGAGTTTCGCTGTCGGCTTCTATGGAAGCGAGATCGGGCTTCTCGTGATCATTTTTGATGTTCATTATTTACAGAGAAGCCAACCTGAATTATTAATCCGGGGGATCTAGATAACATTCACAATTCTCAGTTTAGACGGGTTTGCCATTCATAACAAAAATTGGAAATTTATCGTGGGATCTGTTCATTAAAACTCACCTTTTTTTCCTTTTGTTATCTTCTAATGAAAGCAGAGAAATAAACAAAGAAGAAAAGCCGTTTGTTCGTTGTTTCTTTGTATGAATCCAGCCCGTCACTTCTAATAAAGTCTTTGCTCTTGTATGCTTAGAGGAAACAGGTTTATAATGAAAGCAACTCCTCAACCATGTCTATAGTATCCCTCAACCATAAAACAAATATTTGCAAATGCACCCCGCTTCTTTTTTTAAATGAGAACATTTAGTCCTGTTTAATATTTTTTCCACTGTAGATGCCATTCTTGCTTGCAGTGTATTCTTTCTCTGTGGCAGAGGATTTTTGTGTTTTTAACATGTGTCTTCTGCTCGTTCTAGAGATGGCGGATTCGTATTCCTTCAGAGGTGGAAGGAGAGCTGCAGGGTCCAGCAAAACCAGTGCAAGCAAAGAAGGCAGCAGGACAGAGATGAGGGTAAATCCGATCCCTGAGCCCCCCAAGCTGGGTAAGGAATTGGGTTTTCTTTTCTCAAAGCTAAGGGGGTGGAGGAGACGGGGCATGCGGTAGGTCTTGGAACTGCCACTTTCCAAACCAACGGGAAGGGAACTTGCCTCTCAGCGTGCCAAAACCTGCATGTGAGGCAAAGATCCAGACTGAGGGACACACATTTTACATGCAGACCTGGGAAAATGCTGGAGGATTCGGTTAGGTAGCGTGACGCTTTCTGCTGCCTCAGTTTCATCTCTATTGCTGATGTAAATGTTTTTCCACAGTAAAAGCGAGGGGTCCCTAGATCTGTATAGAACGTAGGGAAATTGGGGACGGAAGTGAATGATGTTGCTTGAAATCAGGGACAGCTGAGAGGTAGAAAAGGAGACCTCCTGCTTGTTGTCTGTCTAACTAGCCTATTGTGCCTGAGGTCTCATTTGTCACACGCACACAGCCCAGAATGCTGGATTTGGGAACGTGTGAGGCCAGTGGGATTTGTTTGCTAAAGGTTGTCCTTCCAGTGAAAGCTGTTTTTTTTTCTATCCAGGGATCTATAAACCTGCCATAAGTTTGAGTTACTGTCCTGCAGCTTGCCGTCTTGGGGCAAATGCCCTGGCTGTGCAAGACCCAGTCAGGAAGCTCAGCCTCCCCATTAAGTGACCTTTCATCAGCACTGCGTGACTCACATGGCCTCCGCCATCCATCACCATAAGGGAAGTCTCTGTCATCCCCACAGTGCAGCTCATTCAGACAGCCAGGACCGTGCCCCTAGGCTGTCTGGATACAGCACTCTCGTTTATGTGAATTCTTGGTCCTGATGGCGTGTAATTCTTTTTATGATTATTTATTTATTTGTAATGAGATTTGTCACATGGATAGTTTGTGCCAGTCCACAGAAGAGCCTGAAACTCTCCTCCCCCAGCTGGCAGAATGGAATGGTGCATTCGCTGATGTCCCTGTCTCTTTCCAGGAAAGGCTATTAAAAAGTTCAGCCAACTAGGTGATCTACTGGGCTGAAGTTTGTTGGTGCTTTCACTCCTCGTAAAGAATGCAGTCACTCGAAGATAGCTTTTTTCCAAGCGGAAGTTGTTGTTGGCTAATCCAACTTTGGCCCGTGGGCCACAATTGCAATGCACAGAACGGGGACTTTGCCTATGCTGATGGCTGGTGGAGGCGACATGAATCATGTGGCGATGATGAACAGTTACTCATTGAGGAAGTTCCCTCTGGGGCACCTGGCACTGGCCACTGTCAGAAGACAGGATGCTAGATAGACCTTTGGTCTGACCCAGGATGGCCATTTTTATGTTGTAAAACTAGCTGCTTACATGGAGCTGGGTCTTTCCAGTGATTTTAGGTGCCCAATTTGAGACACTTTAAAGGGCCCTAGGATGGGTACTCAGCACATTATGAAAATCAGGCCCCTTTAAGATGTCTCAAGTTGGGCGCCCAAAATCAATGGTCACTTGGTAAAATCTTGGCCTAAGTGTTACTTTTTCTTGTAGGCAATTGCCATAGTTGCTACAGGGACGTTATTCAATCGCCGGTGGGACGGGAGGTGATTCCCCTGACTGTACACGTGCAGGGGAGTGTTCGCGAGACACGCTCTGGATTAAACAGTGGTCCAGGCGCTGAAAAAGTTTGAGAACTCTTCTCACACTGAGATGAGTCACCCTTGGGGTAAAGAATGAGACATTCCATTCCACAGGTCAGCATCCATCCCACCCCAAAACTAGGTGTCAGAGACGCTCCGACGGGCAGCCCAATTGTCTGAGCACTCAGAAGTGCATGTAGCTGCAGTGAGGGAGAAAATAATTAATTATGGACATATAATTGCTATCTGAGTGGTGTTCCTCAGAGCTAAGCAGAGTGAACTAAATCTGTCTAAAGGCTTTTTTTGGTTTTTGCTATATCAGCTCTTGTCAGTGTCTTTAAAATAAAATAAAAACACCCTCCATTTTTGATTCCTCCACTTCCTGGTTTAAATGAATGTGATGGAGTGAAAACTTGTAATTATTCCCGCTGTGGGAGAGTTCTGTGGGGTGTTAGCTCCTAACAAGGTTAACTTCACAGGTGTGAAATTAAGCTTTGTGCAGATCCAGGGAGAAGCTGCCTCCGCAGTAGTAGCTTTGCTGGCCCTCTCTGGCTTGCTGTCTTTCCAAAGCCCTGTGCCTAGTTTGTCTGTTCTGTGATCCATTTCAAGGAGAGCGTGGTTTTCATGCTGTGGGTTTGGTCTTGACCATGAGGGGCTTTGGATACCTAGAGAATCTGCACAGAATACCATGTGCCTTAAAGGTATGGTGTTTGACCTTGCCTTTCAACTTCTTTTAGAAGATACACACGGCATTTCTCTTCACAGCTGCGGGAATGGAAGAGCAAGGCACTTGCCACAACCTGGATCAGGCAGGCTTGTTATAGCAGCCTCCCTTGTACATGACTATAAACAACCTGGGTTTAACACCCGCAGCGTTGTGCAGCACACTGCATGCCAATACAGTACCTCATCCCAGCACACTAACCACAGCTGGCTTCCCTGCAGCTGTGCTGTGGAGCTGGCAGGTGGTGCAGATGGGTAGCTGTGAGCCCAGATGTTGGCGAAATAAGCGATATATTTTCTGTTCCTCTGGAATAGGCCTCCAATTGCTCCCTCTTCTTGACGAAGAAGCAGTTTGCATCTCTGCCAGTGCTGGAAATGGATGAACAAGGATTTAAATAAATACAAAAGTTTTTAATGTCTTTAAAAGTTTTTAAAACTATAGAGAGGATGAAGTGTCACCAGCCATTCCAAACATGCCAGGGCCCCAACTGGCGTGCTTCTTTTCTTGGGAAACTACGTAGAAAAATGGGGGGGCACGCTGTTCTAAGTGCTTTGGAATATTTTGAACTGGCAGAGTGTTTTGGAAAAGTAACAGATATTTTTCAGAAAGGACTATCCCTCCTGACAGGGGAGAACAGTGAAGTTGCAGGGTTGCCAGCTCTTGCTGTTTTACAGTGAGTCTTGCAATATTGGGTGTTAGTCTTAAAGTCCCAGCTCCTGGAGTCATGTGATTATGTGAGAATCTCAGCTTTCGCTTACAATAAAGTAAAGTTTCTAGCCCCCATGGTTGCATAGAAAAGCTTGAAAATATTACCTGTGTGCACCTTACAGTCTCAGAATCCAGGAGGCAAAGAAAAACATGTAACCAACAAACAGAATTTCTATAAGTGGAAAACTCTTAACAGAACTTTGGTAAGGGTTTTGAAAGGGGACCTGCAAACCTTACTTCAGAACTAAGATGATTTCAAAGCAACCATGCAAAATTCTATTAACCCACTTAATCAGGGCTAGTAATTGTTTTTGATGGGCAAGTGCATAACATTCTTTTTTTTTTTTTCATCATTCTCAATCATCCTGGCAGGGGAAGGGCAGGCAGAGTTTCCATCTGCATGGGTGTGTTTTCATGACAGTTTTGCGAGGCTGTTTGTAAAGTTTGGGCCTGAATGGGATGAACAGCAGCAAATACATGGTTGTGAAGTAACCTGGTTTAATGGGCTCCGGTCCCTACTGTCACAGCAGCTGGCTCCTGATTGCTCTGACCACTAGACTGCATCATTCTGTTATATTGTAGCTATGGGAGCTGTGCTGGAGCAATGAGGTTACCTTACGGGAGGGGCGGAGGGTCAGATATGTGGCTTTATAAGGCAGAGAGCTCAGCTTTCGGCAGTTATTTTATATTCCGTAAGGGTTATAACTGTGCCAGAGACTAAAAGCCACATATTATACACACACATCGTTATGGATCAGCAGAACGATGGGTACATGGCTATCAATGCCAAGCAGAACAGCTGGTATGACTTTAAGGAACTAGAACTAAAATACTAAACTGTCTTATTTTCTAGATGCCTCTTTGCCCCGGGGTATTTGGGGCATACAGCATAAAACTTGAGAGTTAGCTTATTCTGGGGAAAAGTTTTGTAAACTTCTGTAAACAGGTAGCCTTTCATTTAACTTGTAAAAGTTGTTCAAAAAAAGGGAAAAAAACCCACAACCCACAGATCTAGCTTCTAAATTAGAGCCAGATTTTGAGCCGGAATCTTTGAATTCTCTGGCAGCGTAGCATGTGAGTTTGCAGAGTTTATTCTTGGGTTGTTTTTTGTAGATGTAAATTGTTCTCCACAAGCTGTTTTTGTTTACCCTTCAGATGGAGCATTTACTAGCAGGGTTTTTTTTCCCCCTCCTTTAATTAAACCCTCTGCATCTAAGCCTGAATCTTCATTTTACTGCTTCTGCTGGCCTATTCTGGATATTGCAGAGGGACATCTTTTAGAATAGAAGCCCATAGAATCTCAGGGTTGGAAGGGACCTCAGGAGGTCATCGAGTCCGACCCCCTGCTCAAAGCAGGACCAATCCCCAATTTTTGGCCCAGATCCCTAAATGGCCCCCTCAAGGATTGAACTCACTACCCTGGGTTTAGCAGGCCAGTGCTCAAACCACTGAGCTATCCCTCTCCCTTTTCAACCTGCCTTTGGGTTAAATTCACTCTGTGCACCACTTAAGTTGCAATTAAGCCCTCAAAGAAGTGCTTAAATGGGACAGGCTTTGTCCTGGCCCTCTGGAGCGGGGATGGTTTCACTTCTGGGGCATGTACACTTTTTTGCACACTCCCACTAGCTGATGCAAATGATAAGATTGACATGCTCAGAACCCATTTGCGTTTGGCTTGGAGTTGGTATGTGTCAGTGTTCTTAGTTTAGCAGCAGCGTGCCAAAAATTGTGCATGCAAGTGGTTGCTCCGGCAGAGTTGCGCATGCACACAAAGAGGCCCAGTTTTGACAATTTGGTCCCAAAGTCTTTCGAAGTTTTTATATCATGATTGCAGATATTTGCACCTTCACAGTACAGCTGCAAATAAGGTCTAATTTAGTTATGGAAAGCGTTAAGAATTTGTTTCCACTCTTCATGTTTTTTCTGCTATACACTGGGGCCTGCATTTTCAAAAGTGGCTTCTAATTTTGGATGTTTCCATTGTGGTTGCCAAATTTTTAACAACCTGGCGGCTGGCTTTTCAGAAGTGCTGAGCACCCTCATCTCAGAATGAAATCCGTATATAAGCATGTGCCAAGCAATATGGATCATATCTAGTATCATATTTTTAGCACAACTCTCACAGTATTTTTCTTAGAGCCCCAGCTCCTGGAGTCATGTTATTAAATGAGAATTGCATTTAAAAATCAAAAGTAAGATTTAGACTTCATGGTTATGGACAAACGTGACTCTTTAAGGCTCAGACACCAGAAAGCAAATAACCCCCACTCCCAGCCCCCAAATGTATTATTTTTAAAGTCAGTCTCATGACTTTGGGGGCCCTGACTTATGATTTTTGAATGCTTGCCTTAAACTATACCCTGAGTAGATGGAGGAAGCAGGAACAGAGGGAGAATGCTAGCAGTCAAAGAAATGGGCACATGGAAAATGTAATAAAAATCACTAAAATGTCCTTTAATATAACAGAAAAACAGGCATTTGCCAGTCTTAGTTGCTTCTGCCATCTTGCACTAGACCAGTGGTTCCCAAACTGGGGTTCGCGAACCCCTGGGGGTTTGCAGAATGTTACAGGGGGTTCGTCAGAAAAATTTCACTCATGGCGACCAGAGGACCCCGGGTATTGGAGGCAGCAGGTGGGACCCGGATGCAGGGCAGACAGCCCGAGCCCCAGGGAGAGCAGGGCCGGGCAGTTGGGGCTGGCAGCCCGAGCCCCAGGGAGAGCAGGGCCGGGCAGTTGGGGCTGGCAGCCTGAGCCCCGGCGGTCAGCGGGACCTGCAGCCCAAGTTCAGTGGAGCTCAGTTGACCGGAGCGGTCAACGGGGTCCAGCAGCAGGAGCCCCACGGAGTGCGGAGGAAATTTAAACTTAAATCCCTGGAAATATTCATTTTTAGGAGGGGGTTCGCGAGATTTCGCAATTTAGTGAAAGGGGTTCACGGGCTGTTAAAGTTTGGGAACCACTGCACTGGACCATTGCTGTACCTGACGCTATATTAAATGAAACAAAACAATGTTTTTACCTGGAGGTTCCTGAGCTGGAAGTTAGAGAGATATATTGCGATACCAGACAGGCACAATCAGGACGTGTTTTGTGGGGTCCATTCGTACCCACTATCTCTGGCACAAGGCCAGAGCCTCTAAGGTACGTATTTAAGGCCCCCTAAAACTCACTCTGCTGTGTCAGCAACTGTATTGATAACAAAACCAACAGCCAGTGGTTTTGTGGGTGCAGTAGCTCACGGTGATTCACACAGCCTGTTCTGTGATGAAGTGAGGGAAACTCGACTGTGGCTTTCGAGTGTGACTGGAGGCTCTTCTGATTCCTTGCCAGTAAATAAATACTTCAGTCGACTCCAAAAGCTCCTGTTTGCAAAATAAGCAGCATCGTCCACAGATTGGAAGGATGTCAGCAAAACTGTCTCTCTTGCCGTCTTTCGCAGGGCCAGGCCTCTTCATCCTAGAGGAGGTTCCTGGCGTGTCCTGTGTTAGGAACCCAAAATCCTCAGAGGCAGGCAAGGAGGAGAAGGAAACTGCCCCCCTCCTCTTGCAAGGAACTCACATCTGTGCCGTTGACTGATGTGATAGGCCGGGAGAACAGCACGTGGGTAGTCTTGTCTGAGTGTTCATGAGGAATTTAAGTAAGTGCCCCATCCGTGGGGTATGGAGTAGACCCCTGAAAAATCTTTGCTGCACCAAGAGCCCAACCGGGACACTGACAATCGGCAGTGGAGGAGGAAGGGCAGAGCTTCGCCCTGCTGTGGTGATGCTGATTCTCTGTGGCACTATTTCTGTCTTATTCTAGAGTAGCTCCATTGATTTCAGTGTAAAACTGGAGTAGTGCTGGGCAGGCCCCCAGGCTGCTAGCTGGAGACCATACTGTTATGACATAAGCAGTTAGATAGTGCTCAGCCCTGTGATACGTAAATACACATTGCCATTCTCTGACCCTTCAGAAGGCTTCTGAGCTGGTTCTGGCAGGCCCATGACAATAATGAAAACTCTGCTGCTCATTAGGGTTAGGCCAAACCGGAGCTTTGTTTTTGTTTTCAAGGGGGGTTGTATGAAATTAGAAAGGAGAGTGCCAGTCCTGCTTGAAATGATAGGAAGTTACATTGGGACGCTGGTGCAGGAGTTGGCAGAAGAACCCAGGTCACTGAATACCAAAGGAGCTCGACCTAATGGAATGTTCAGAGGATTAGCTCTGTTGATGAAGGTTATATTTTAAGGGCCCGTAATGCTGGCTGTAATGCAGGATGCTAGTGGATCTTATGAAAATACAGCCCTGTGGGACAGGGCAGATGGACTCTGCAAACCAGGGTCATTTGGGTAGGTACCTTGCTGCTGTTGATGCATTCAGCAAGTCTGATAGCAGAAAAACTGTGATAATCCAATCTTAGTTCACATGGGATGAGTTTTAGAACTGGGTGAAATTTTTCGGACAAATACTTTATTTGGTAAAAACAAATGCAGTTTTGGGCTGACCAAAACTATTCACGAATTTGGGTTGAATGCAATGAATAGTTTTGGCTGCAAAAAATGACTTTTTCTTAATGTTGAAACATTTCATGTCGATGTTTTCAAAATGAAAATGTCAACTTTTCCGTTCAGAACGACGTTTCGTTTAGAAATGGAGCTCGAATTGTTTTTAAAAAACGAAAAAGGGGAAAATAACATAGAAAACTATCCTAAAAAAATGCAGGGGGGTGGGATTGTTTTTGGTCAACAGAACCAAACCATCAATTCTTCATTCAGCTCCAGCGCAGTTCATCCCTGGACAATGGAGCCAGAAAAAGGGCTAAACATCATGATAGTCCCACTTAGGCCTGTGCTGAAACTTGCCCTGTCTGTCTGCGCATTACTGCATTCGGGCAGTGCCCATTTGGCACACTCACAGAACATGCTCCCAGCTCCCCATGGAGAAGTGCAGCTTACGACGGGGGGACTGGCCATAGAAAGGGCGGTGTTCCCCAGGGATTGCTAGTGAGCTCCAGTAACAAGGGGAGCTCAGCCTGGGGCAGTTGCTAACCTTTTCCTTCAGCCCCCCTGTTTGAGGCAGACTGATCCTACAAGCTAGATGTGAGCGAAAGCCCTGGATGGCTGCTTCCAGCCAGTGACCTGGGGTGGGTGGGTCTTGGGAAGCGCTGCCAGGAGCTAGAGACGAGGTTACTGTAAATAGGGCTCTGAAAAGACCCCAAGAGTGAGCTGAACTCCCGCTGGAACCAGTAGGGATTGCCCGGGAGTGAGGGCTCCTGTAGGGAACCCAGGGGCAAGAGGCTCAAAGCTGCTACGGCTTGAGACCAGGCTGAGGGGGGGCCGAGGACAAAGCCCTCAAGAAAGGATGTAAGCCGTTTACAGGCTGCATGCTGGCCCCCCAGCAGAGGGATGAACTTCGCCCCTAAACAGCCTCACGGAGGTGATATGCAGCGTGTAGTCTCTCCTAGGCCCCATCCTTTTTCTCCATCGTCTGTTCTTTCTTCCTGGCCTTACTGCCTCACCTCCAGTCTCTGCAGCTCCCCATGATCAGCTCCATAGCCACAACTCATCACTCTCCTCTGCCCGTCCCATCTCCTCCTACCGCTCACCTCCTCTGCCATAACGCTTCCATTCTAAGCACACCTGTAATTGCCACGTTGCTGGGAGCGATTGCTGTGCAGGCAGAGTGGGAGTGCACTGGAACTCAAATGCATTAAGGTGGGGCTGGGCGATTCCTGTGTTTTCCAGCCTGGCTCGGGCTACTCGGTCCCCTTGTTGGATCTTTGCCCATGGTTCCCTTCACTGGGCATCAGGGTTTGGCCCCTTTTTCCAGCCCAAGTCTGTTTATTGTTGAAGACAAAAAGAAAAGGACCGGTAGGGCAGGGATTTCAGGAGCACTCCGCTTCGGCCCGGCTCTGCTCCCGCTGAAGTCAGTGGGTTAAATGGGAGCAGAGCTTGCCCAGAGCTGAGCGTTTTGAAATTCCCGCCCTGGGAGTTCGGCTGCTGGCGTGCACTGGATTAGATACAGGCTGAATCGTGGCGGTGCGAAGCTTGGACAGTCACGGCACAGTCAGGAGGGAGGGTTAGGAAATGGTGGGCTATCTCTGCCGGACAATTGGCCGGAGAAGTCTAGTGCAGCAACAGAAATCAAGGTCTCGAATTGCTGGCTGGGTAGCTGTGGGCCACATGTTCTGTGTTTGTTTGCAGGAAATGCAACCAGCGACAAAACAGAAGGCAAGAAGAAAGGGAGACCTAAGGCAGAAAACCAGGTGCTGAAAGACATTCCTGTAAGAATCCAAATCCATTGGTACCCTGATTTCCCCCCTGCCCTCGTCTCTCTCTCTCGCTGTGATTCTCTCCTTCCCTTTCTCTCTTCCTCATCCTGTCCAGCCCCCTGCAAAGGAGCTAGTAAAAAGCCCAACCCCAACCCCTACGTGTCTGAGGTGGGGCAGGGCCAGCGCCAGGTACCCAGGTGGTGTTCCAGATCAGCCAGTTTTAATTCCACTGACTGTGAAAGAATCTGGGGAGATGCTGTTACAGAGCCTGTGTGTGCATCTGCCAGAAAGAAGGAGAGCGACAACCACCAGCCTAATTCAAAGCAACTCCCCCTTCCAGCATGAGGCTGCTTTGCAGTCTGGGTTAGCGGTGCAGGCGCCAGTCCGAGTCCTTACGGCAGCCCTTCGAGATAGGTGAGACGTCACTAAGTGAGATGTCCCTCTTTGATCATGGACGGTGCAATGTGGGACTGACCTGCTGGGTGCCCAGTGGACTCAGCACCTCTCAGGAGCAGGACCTAGGGATGCTGCTTTTAAAAAGCAGACAGCGCAAGTCTTTGTTCATGCAGTTACCACGGTTGCACATGCAAATGGGACATCGGCAGACACAGATGTCAGCCATCTCACTGCCCCTTGGGAAGCGTTTTTGCTCAGGCTGGCCCTGCTGTTGCATGTGCTAATGAAGCTCTGTTTGCACACACGTCTGTCTGCACGGCTGGGTGCGTCCCCTTTGAACAATTTGACGCCAAGGGTGATGTGCTTATGGGAGCGACGTGGGTGACAGGATGATGTGAGCTATGGTTTATTTATGGGGATTATATATAAAGTACGGCTTAACAACTGGCATGATCCACACTGTGGTTTCTTCAGTAGGGTGGCCAAAGAGAGGGGTGTTTGATGCGTGGGATTGGAATTACTCATTGGCATAATGTGAAAAATAGACGCAGTCCAGATTCCAAGAAGTGACTGGCAGGTTGGATGCCACGCTTGAGACACCCGTGCAGTTACTCGGCATTTTCTGGGCCTCTTCCCGGTGTCTCCAGTTGGACACTCAGCATCGCGAGTCACTTGTAAAGGCTTTTGCATGTCAAGACAGTGCTTTCCATTAGGCAGGTTAGAGATCTGGCGTATTCATCGTGAGGGTGTCAGAGCTGGTTTAATTATCGGGTGGCACTTAGTAAGGTGTGAGTTATTCCCTCGGGAATTGTACAATTTAATTTCAGCCCTGTAGCATGGACAACATATGGAGCAGGTTGTCATTAGACTAGGGTGCGGCGTGATTTGCTGACCAGATTAAATGTGGGGCAGTTAAATCACTGAGGCGACTTTTGGTGAGATTTATGGGCCTGGGCTAGAATGTATTTTAGTCATCTGGGAAACCCAGTGAGAGATGGGCTGCTTCCCTTTTGCAGGTGCAGTGTATGAGTGCGTGATTGCATCCCCAGTTGAAGCAAACCTGGGTGCATGTACCTGACTGAGGGTAGAAAGCAGGCAGTGACAGATACAAGTAGTTCATTTTGCAGGTGCACATTTTGAGTACACGCTGAGCCTGCACACTCTGCCCCAGCCCTTCTGAAATGTTCGCCCCAGCGTGTGTTGTGTTCACGGGATGCTGGAAGGTGTTTATTCAGCTGCGGGCCACCATGTCTCCCTTTCTCAGCTGCCCCTGATGAACCAGTGGAAAGATGAGTTCAAGGCCCATTCCAGGGTGAAGTGCCCCAATTCAGGCTGCTGGCTGGAGTTCCCCAGTATTTACGGCCTGAAGTACCATTATCAGCGCTGCCAAGGGGTAAGGAGGATGGAGGTTTGTGTTTCATTTTGATGATCCGTGCTTGTGTGTGTAATTTTCAGTGTTCCCCTTTGCTTCCAGCACAACACTCAAGCCTGGACGACTTCTCAGCAGTAGGGCTAAATTGCCTGGGAGTCTCAAGTTTTTGCAGGCACCTTCATACTGAGTCAATATTTTATCCCCACCCCTCCTCTAACCATCTGCCCACGTGCAGTGCCACCCTAACGTCTGGCCTTTGGCTGGAAGGGAAAGCTGAGCAGTACCTGTCTGGGCCCACTGCACCTCTTCCCCTCCTTCATCACATGCTCTGTCAGCTATGGGAGTGGGTTTCTCCATTGGTGGCGTGATGTTAGTGAGCGCCAGCCTTTTGCATGCCAGTGGTTTCGTGGCCACCAAAGCTGGGTAACTGGCCGGCTTGTATTATTGGGCAGCTCTCAAGAAGAACACAGAGTTGTCTCCATTAGGCACCTGAAGTTGTGGCTTGGGCTGGAGCGCGGGCTCTGACGGTAGGGACGAGGATGGGCTTCACAGCCCGGACTCTAGCCTGAGCTGCGACGTCAGAGCGCTGTCTGCACAGCTATTGTGAGAGCGCAAATGCAAGCCCCACTAAGCCACGTCTGCCGACCCCCCGCTCGCTGTGTGGACGTAGCCTCGTGACACATCCGCCAGCAGGGCTCTAGCTAGCTTGCTCAAAGCATCGGTGAGGGTGCAGCGAGGCGGGCTACACCATGAGGTAGCAATGCGAGTACGCACCTGGGGAACCTGGGGGACTTATGCAGTTAAGTTTGATCTGAATGTAACCTTTTTCCTAGTGTATGTGCAAGGTAACACCTTCAGACTGATTTACCAGCTTGAGCTATAGCCTAATCAGGGCTACCACCTGATCTGTTAAATCACACACATAGGTGCTGGGACTAGGGGTGCTGTTGCACCCCCTGGTTTGAAGTGCTTTCCATCATATGCAGGGTTTACAGTTTGGTTCAATGGCTCTCAGCACCCCCACTGTACACATTGTTGCAGCGCCCCGACCTTGCATATACACTAGGAAAAAGCTCACAATTCAGGTGAGGCATAGTTAACCGGTGTTAGCTAAGCCTGACCTACACTCCACCACTTTTCCTCGTTAAGACAAAGCTCTCTTGTTCCTCAGAATATTGATGTCTTTAATATTCCTTGAAAATCTATGGAAAGGTCGCAAAATGCCCTGGGTTGGTTCATTTCAATCATAGACGTGCAGGACGATCTCAACAGGTCGTCTAGGCCAGTCCCCTGCCCTCGAGGTTGGCAATGAATGGCAGGGGCATGACAATCGAAATGAGCTGGACCTTTTAAACCATTAAAAAATCCAAAACCTCCACAGTGGAGCCACCCTTTGAGCTGTTGGGGGGGAAAATATGGTTGTGGTTAGTTCGAATGACTCAGCTGTTTAAAAAGGAAATGAAAACTTCTTTTAATTAGGCTCTTCCTTATCCAGGAAGATGCAAATTTTGTTTGCGGTTGTCTTTTGTGCAAGTATATGTGCATGCATGTGCAGGTACACGCCTATCTGCGGAGCATGGTGCAGAAATCCAAGCTGAATTACCATCCTGCAAAAGGAAATTGCTCGCCTGGATTACGTGACCTCCCCTCTAAAAAGAAAACCACATTGCCCACAGATGCCCTTTTCAAAGAGAGGGTGGCACAATCCCTGCCCTATGCAGCTCAAAACAGGAAACAGGCTAGAGGAGGAAATATGTTGTCCTTTTATTTTATTTTATTTTTTTTTAATTGATTCAAACCCCACCCCCTCCAGAATTTTTTCCCCCCATTTCTAGCTGAGCAGTTGGGATTGTGCAGAATTTCTGGGCAGGCTCCAAACAGGTGAATTTGTTGAGATTCGAAGGCAACAGAAACTGAGCCGTGATGTGTTTGCAGAAACCTTTCAGTAATCTGCAATCTCCCCTCATTTTTCTGCCCCGCTTTTATGGCACTGAGGGTTGCTGTTTATTTCAGTCTCTAATAGTTCTGTAGTTTATTAAGAGGCGGTGTGAGCTGATCACATGGGGGTAGGTTTGCTTTACCTGGCATGGCATGGGTAGCTCAGAGGACGGGCAGAGAACATTTTGAAATATGGAATACACACTCCCCGAAATGGGATTATCAAATGTATTAGCCTCTCCAGCTGTCGTGTTCCCTTCAGGTCAGATTGTGCAAGTGGAGGAATTTTGCGTGATCCTGTGCAAAGCTACATTAGTACCGGCTAAGTGCAAATCAACAGGAAACTCCGCTCACTGCGGGCCCAGGCCAGTATCCAGCCCTTAGCCCAGCTGATTGGACTGTGTGCTGGGGACGTGCGAGGGAAGAAAGCCACTCTGTGGCTGGTACTCCAGCCTGAGGGCTACAGAAACCCCTTTGGCTGCTGCACTGCCTGCCTGTGGTGAGGGACGGTGGGTGGATCTGCAGTGATGTGCATTCGCTCCCTCGCCCCAATGCATTGCTGTGCTGGGGCACAGGGAGCCCTGGCATGCATTCCCCACAGGCTGCGCGGCCTTCTCCCACCCCATGCCAAGGGGCTGCGTTGGTTCTGCTGAACCTAAGGCCCCCACGGAGGTGGGCAATAGATTTTCCCCAAATATAGGGGCCAAGCCAGAGCCTGCTGTTGCCCTGTTTGAATGTACAATGGAGGAGTCGGGGAGGCAGTGCCCAGGGTTCTGATTTCCCAGGAGGGACCTTTGCACATAAAGCGGCAGATCTAACACTGCATTTCTTGACACGTCCCAGTATAGATGTGAGGTGAAATCCTGGCCCTATTGGAGTCAATGAGAGTTTTGCCCTTACTTTCACCAGGGCCAGGGTTTCACCCATAATCTCTTGAATGGAGACGGTGAGTTCTCGTGCTCAGTTGCAGTTTGCGTCCATTAAACTCCAACTCCTTCTACCCAGGCGGGCTGGACTAATGCTGCATCCCCTGACACTTCCCTTGTCTGCACCCGCCTCTCCGTGCCAAGGGTCAGCTCTTTCCTTTAACCCAACAGAGTCCTTCCGTAGGCAACCACACCCCTGCTCCTGCTCCCATCCCCCTGGATTCCCATTGCCTGGGGAAAGGCTGATAGAGAACTTCAGGTTTTTCCCTAGCAAAATGATCCAAGTCCCACATGGCCTAGTCCCCATCAGAATTGTAAAACAAGGGCTTTGCCTAAGAATTAAATTGACGGGGAGCCCAGATTGCATGGATTGAGGGAGTGAAAAGAGAATGGGAAAGGAAATCACACTGCAGGATTGACCCTCCAGTTCAAAGTTGCAACTTGAAATAAACTGGCCCCTGTTCTCAAACAGCAGCCATCTGAATTGTGCACAAAACTCCAGCTTTTTAGCAACCTTGCAGTTGCACGTCTCTGTGCCTGTTTGCATGTGCAAATGCAGGATTTGTGCTTGCAGTTTAGGCGGCTGTTTGCATTAGGATCTCTGTTATGCTTTTATTTTAAAAACGGTATTCTCTTTTCATCCCCACGAAGGATCAGATTCCCCTTTTGATTCACCAGGGTACGTGTATCTCACCAAAGCACTCCCTGGCTCCCGTTTAAAATGCTGGCTGGCATTTCCAGTGGAGCCAAAGAGAAATAACCCTCTAGTTCCCAATGAAAGTCAATGGGGGTCAGGTACCTACAGCCCTGGCGCCTTTGAAAAGCTCACCGGCTGTGGCGTGTTGCTGATGGCGCTCGTGGGAAGGGATTCTTCTACCTCCCAGTCTTGGCAGTGTGAGTTTGCGGGGAGGTTCTTGCACTTGCAGGGGAAGGGCTGGTCTTTTTTCTCTCCCACCTCTCTGCTCTCTTGCAGGGGGCGATCTCGGAGAAGCTGACTTACCCTTGCTCTTACTGCGAAGCTGCCTTCACATCCAAAACCCAGCTGGAAAAGCACAGGCTCTGGAACCACTTGGATAGGCCCGTACCAGCTAGCAAAGCAGAAAACAAAGTGCAGAAAGCCGTGGGCAAGGCCAGTGGCAAGAAAAGGTACCGGCGCATGGCTTAGCTGCTTGCCAGTGGTTTGGGAAAGGCTGGGAAGAGAGAAAGGGGAAACTCCCAATTCTCTTCCCACTGGGCACTGTGGTGCAAGCCGGGTTGGCCGTTGGGTTGGAAGAGGTGTCAACAGCGTTGGTTTCTTGACTCCGTTTTAAATGAGCCCTCTATGCTTTGCCCTAGAGCTGCTGAGAGTTCAGATTCCCCCACCATCCATCCCAAACAGGCAAAGGTGGAGAAGACTGTGGTCCAGGAGCTCCCCGAGAATGGAGAGTGCCTGGTGGAGAGCAGGAAGAACAAAGCATTTCAGATCACGGCAGTGGAGGCAGGAGCAGCAGCTACCCCGACGGCCAAGTCTTCGAGTTGCAAGGATCCCAAACAGCAAGGGGGCACGCAGGCTTCCCTCCAGGAGGAGGACCCAGAGAGGATGAAGCACAGTAAGATTAGAGCCCGGGGCTACACAGGTTCAGGAGGCTGGAGAGGGTGGTGTCCCAGGGCGAAGGCCGGTCTCCAGTACAGCAATGTGATGGAGAGGAACTCCGCTGAAAGCAATTGCATCGCTCTCCATTTACACTCGTGCATCTGGCCCCCAGGCAGCAGGAGGCAGTGAAGCTGCACAGCACCCCTCCCACCCCCCGTGTGGGCCCCAGCCACAGTCAGAAATCAAAGCCACGTGCACGGAGCGGTCGGTCAGAGGGGAGAGTGCATGAGACTGACATGGGTCACGGCTGCATTGGGGATGGAAAATGGTTCTGTGGAGTTCCGCTCCCAAGGCACTTAATGAGCCATGAGCTAAGGAAGCCGTACATGCAGAAACCGCGTAGGGGGTAGGGGAGCCATTAGTCACGCGACGCCAGGTTGTTCAACAGCCTTCAGCAGTCAGATCTGCCTTATGAAGATAGGGAATAACGTCTCGGATACTAGGGTTAGGTAGTTTTAGTTTAGGGTTAGGTAACAGACCTTTTAGCTGCCACGGGATCTGGATCTAATGCTGTACGAGGGTGTTAGACTGAGGTCCTTTCCATCCATAGCTGCTTCATTTCAGGGCAGTAAAGCCCCTTGAGGGAGGGAGGGTAAAGTGAGGTTGGATCCCTTACTGCTCACCTCCTGATCCAGAGTTCATCCAGGTTCCTTTGCATCGTGTGTATTTAAAGCCATGCATGCAGTGCAGTTATTTGACCAAATTTTTATCTCTGTTTTCTCTCTCTCGAGTCAGGAAGGAAACAGAAAACTCCTAAGAAATTTACCGGGGAGCAACCGTCCATCTCGGGGACGTTTGGATTGAAAGGTAACAGGCAGCCCTGTTTCAATTCCACAGCCTATAGCTTCCCCCTCTGTGTTCCCAGAATACTGCCTCACCGACCTGCTCCTGTGAAGGCAGGTATCTGTGATCTGTTCATTACCCAGGGCACCCCCAGCAGAGCCTCCAACAGAGGCATTGGTTAGATTCTGTTTCCAAGATGGGCCCTAAAACTTCACCTGTGAATGGCTTATGACTGAGGGCTAGGCTACACTTATATTTTATAGCGCTCTCACTGGCTGGCTCAGGGGGGTGAAAAATCACCCCCCTGAGCGCAGCAAGTCAGAGCGCTTCAAAGCGCCCATGTAGACAGGCTCCGAGCACCGGGAGCCACGCGCCCGGCGCTCGGAGCTCATCCCCTCGTGGAGGCGGATTACCAGGAGCGCTGGGAGAGCTCTCTCCCAGCGCTCGCACGCGACCGCACTCGCACGTCAAAGGGCTGCCGCAGGAGCGCTCCCGCGACAGCACTTTGGAGTTTCCAGCGTAGCCATGCCCTGAGGTTATCCCCTCTGACCTGCCACCCGAAAAGGGAGGGATGGGGCAGCCCCAGAAGTATGGCTGCATCATACTGCCTCTGATTTAATATTCTACCCGCAGTTCCACCCCGAATATGCTCCAGCATCCTCATCTCCTTCCCCATCTCAGATGTCAGCAACTGGTTACAGGATCCCTAGTGCCCTTAACAGCCAGTTGGGGCCTGGGAGTTCGCCGAACATTTTTGCATCATTTCTGCATGCGCGGTTCCTGCCGTTGCCTGAGCAAATCAGACGTCTGTGCTCACAAATACGCATCTGCACTTGCAAATGCTCAGTTTTCCCATGTAACTCCTCCCGTGTGGGCATGTGCAGGAAGAGCATGAAACCGATGCCTAAAAATGCACGTGGCTCTCGGGACTCGCATTCTAAAATCCCAGTCTGCAGGGGTTGCACCAAGAAGTGATTCTGGGCAAACAGGTCTTGCTGCAACCCACATCTGCCCCTGTTGGCCAGATTTTCAAAAGTGGCCTTTAAAACTGTATCTTCCATTTCTTGCACACACCCAGGTGGGTAACCTTCCTGTTAACTGCCCATACAAGGTGGGGTTGTGCGTGTGCAGAGCGGAGGGGCATCAGACGGAGCTGTTATTATTACTATTTATTTGTTGGTCCATCGGCTGCTTGTCTGGCACTATACAGTACGTAGGGGAAGACACGATCCTGGCCCCTTTCCTCGGTGGATTGTCGCCAAAAAGAATCACCTGAGAAGTGTGTCTTGAGGGACCAGAATGAAAAGCGAGTAATCGCTTGTTCCAAGCGTGGAACATGCTGCAAAGATGAGGTGGGAGAAAGGACACAAAGGCATGATTAAGCAGGGAAGCTGGACTGAGTGCCGTTCGCTCTGTGTGTATAGAACTCTGCCTGCTAATCCCTTTTCCACCAAGAGCAAATTTGTTGGCCTTTGCAGTCAGACTTGGCAATGCAGCAGCTCACTCAGCAGCGCAGATGGCAGCAGCCTGGTGTCCCAAAGGGATTTCTGTTCCCACGTGTGCCTGGCACTCACTCTTACACTAGCCCTCCTCTCTGCTCTCCTCTTCCCCTGCAGTTTCACACAGTCTGACAACACGGCATGTTTAAGGAAGTCCCAGGATTCACGATGGCAAATTTTTAAGGCTGTGGGGAGTAAAAGTCCCATTTGAGATCCCAGAACTGTGTTATTTCATAGTAGGGACCCTGGATTCCTTTTGCGAGCAGTTCCCCAAAGCTGTACCCTGCACGCGTCTCTTAGCGGAAACAGCCCTTTAATATTGCAATGTCTCAGAAGCGGATCCTCTTTCAAATTCCTCCATCAGGCGTCAGACAGAAATCCCTCCCAGCTTGTTCCCCTCGCCCTCCATCCCTTAGCTGAAGTGATGACCTGTGCTCTGTCTTGGCTTGGAATTTCCCATGCTGTAAACTCTTTGGGAACAGGAAAAGTGTCTTGCTTTCTGTTTGCAAAATTCTACATGCATGCGTGACTTGGCATATCATAGTCATGGGTCAAATCCTGCCGTTGCTGCTTAGGCAAAACTGCCATGGACTTCAGTAGTCATTGTGCCTAAAGGACTGCAGGATTTTTGCCTAATGAATCAGTTAGATAACGTTCACCGGAAGAGCATCCATCAAATCTCTTTGTCTTAAGGCTCCAGTTTCATGGTGTATGTCTTTAATAAAGGTTGCTCTCCTTCTACAGGCCTGGCAAAAGCAGAGGACAAGGCAAAGGCCCATCGAGCCAAGAAACTGGAGGGGACCAGCAGCACGGATGAGCTGAAAAAGAAGCCGCCAGGAGCCAGTGTGAAAAGGGAGGCTGTCGCGCATTTATCGTCAGGTGAGGCGTGAGGATTCCCCCGGCCTGCTGAGAACTGGGTCACTTGGTGGTAACTGCCCAAGAGTGAGAAACAAAGCAACAGTTTGGTTAATGGAGCTAGGATAATAAGAGACCAAAGTCATTTTGCCGGCGTGAGGAATGACTAGTGGTTAAGAAAACGTTTCGACACTTGTCTCAGTGCTTGGAGCACTCAGCCATAGCTTATTTTTGAACCTTCCCATTCACTATAGACTCGGTTCTCAACGTGGACTTTGGGGTCTGAGTGACATTGAGGCCCAGATCTCAAGCCGAGGCTGAGGAGTGCTTGGCAGAGCTCAGGAGAGGGTGGCTGAGAAGATTATGTCGCTGTTTCACCCCCGTGATCCTGGGCTGGTCTCCATTGTTCCAGTTCCCCACGACAATTTAGAGCAGCCAATAGGCTGCTCTGCATTACCCCAGCTGTGCATGGCTCTAAGGGGCCATTTTAGCAGCAGGCCATTCAGCAGCGGGGTGAGGTGTCCTTGCCACAACCCCTTTCTCTTGGCATTTTCCCCTGCACCAGCCACAGGGAGGGAGGGTGGGATAGGAGGCACTACAGCAGCTCCCAGTGATCCTGCTGCACAGGAGAGATTGCCCAGTGGCCAGGGAAGATGGCATTAGGGCAGCTCTGTGCCGGGAAAGCATCACAAAACTTCCCCAAGGCAGCCTAGAATCTGCCCTGCGGCTTCAAGTAATGACACGATAAGCAATGGGAAATGACATAGACGCAAATCTTGCCCCTCGTGCATGAAGTTGCTAGCCAAACTCCCACTGACGTCAGTGGGACCCGCGTCTGGGCTATCGGCTGGGCTTTGTGCACAGTTCTTCCGCTACTAACTGAATGAACATACCGACCATTTGATGTCTGGAGCCTGCGTTTCGGAGTTCTTCCTCAGGCAGCACTTGCTTTCGCTGGCAGTCTTGACAGGGAGAGGCATGCAGGAGGCGCAGAATAAACACAGCTGCAGCGCTTTTCACCGATTGCACATGCAAATAAGTGGCTCTCTGAGCTCATCACAATGCGGAGATGTTCAAATAAACAAGCTCGATGGGTCACATGCTGACCATACTTCCCCGGTGTAAAAGCAGAGTCACCCTATCTGAGTCAGCGGAGAGAACTCCAGATTTACATCAGTCTGAGATCAGAATCTGGTCTCCTGTGGGGGGTTTTAAAATCTCATTTCACACATTTAAATAAACACACGTTGGAAACTTGGCATGCAGACAGTAGCTGCCTATGTTTGTGCAGGTGGCAGAGATACCAGTTACAGAGCTTACATGCACACAGTCGATTCGGAAGCCTGACACTTATGTTTCATTCCTTCTCTGAGTTTCTCTTAGGGGAGATGAGTTGCTGGGGGGGAGGAAGGATCACTCTCAGCCGCTCTAGGGGCCGTCTGTCTGGTGGCCCCAGCTTTCCCCTAATGGCCCACTAAACTCTATTATACCATTCAACCACTAGGTGGCATTGTGTGTAAAATACCTTCTTTAAATGAACCTCAGCCATGCCTGGCAGAGCATTAAAGGATCTCATACACACCAGGTGTGATCATCATAAGCAAGCTCTGAAGACAGGCCGTATCTGGTACAGGGACATGACATGGTATCAGGAGTAAACTAAGATCAGAGACAGAGGAACAAAGCAACAAAGATTGCACAGCTTGCAGAAATAGCTTATTTTTGAACCTTCCCATTCACTGTAGACTCAGTTCTCAACGTGGACTTTAGGGTCTTAGTGAGCAAGAAAGATTGCAAGATCTCATCAACATGCCACTCTTCAGTGCTCCCAGAGAACTCCAGCCTTGATAGGCCTTCCCAGTGGACAGACTGGAAGCAGTGTTTTGCAAGATTTCAAACTGCAAACAAACTCCGCAAAGAAACTGGAGATATACAGGTATCTTCTTTAATTTGTGCTATGGGAAAGCAGGCAGAGCATATTTTTAAACCCTTTGACTTTACTGAAGACAGTCACAAAGATGTTTATGGAAAGGTTTCTGCCTATATTTGACACAGATGTGTTCACCAGAAAATTCAAGAACCAAGGGGAAATGTTGAATGTTTTATAAGAGCTCTGCGTACATTGGCTGAAAACTGTAATTTTGAGCATGCAAAACATGAGAATATCAGAGAGAGACTAGTTATTGAGTTAACAGATAAAAACCTTTCACAGCAGCTACAGTTGAAGAGAGATTTAAACTTAGCTAGAGCTATTCAGATAGTAAAGCAGTCAGAATTAGTGAAACAACAGAACAAAAGGCATGAGCAGTCCAAAAAACCTGAAACTAGCTTAGAAGCTATGAACAGACACTTGAAAGTTAAAAGTCATTATCATACAGCTCCTGAAGGAAGGTGAGAGAGCTCCCAGGCTAAGAGGGACAAATTCCAGCCTACATGCACAAGGTGTGGGAAAAGTCATATCCCAGGAGATGATGCATGGCCAACCGGAGACACACGGTGTAATACATGCACAAAATATGGACATTTTGCGGCTGTTTGCTGCACCGAAGCAGTCGGGGAGTTGACTCAAATTACAGACAATCAAGAGGCATTGTTTCTGGGATCTATCACTTGTGATGACACAGAGCCTGCCTGGAAAGTGAAATTGAATATTCATGGCAGAACTATGGACTTTAAAATTGACTCAGGAGCTGATGTCACAGTCATCTCAGAAAGGACTTAGAATCACCTTCAGCTCGTCCCAGGCCAGAGCTGAAGTCACCTGACTCAGCTCTGAGTAGCCCTACAGGGATTCTGAACTGCATGGGCCAGTTCATCACAGAAATAATTTACAAAGACAAAAGCTTTGCATTCAGAGCGTGTGTGATCAAAGGATCAAGGACCAACAACCTTCTCAGCTGAAAGGTGGCAGCTATGATGGGCCTAGTAAGAAAGGTGGAAGTCAGAAGAACTCTATAGAGGATTTGTTGATACTGAACTTTTGAAAGGAGATCCAGTTCAAATCAACGTAAGAGACAATGTACAGACACCGCTTCCTGAGAGACCTAGGAGGAGATTTGCTGCAGATTTATGCAGATTCAGAGGCCATAATTACCTGGTGCTTGTGGACTCTTTCCAGTTATACCGAAATAATGTACTTGAAAGACATAACAGGTCGCAGTGTTATTGAGAAACTGAAGTGCACTTTAGTTCACTTCAATATTTGAGAACAACTAATGATGGACAGTGGACCACATTTCACTGCGGCAGAATTTAAGTAAGTCCAAACAACACATGATTTTGATGCTATTACTAGGAGCACACCTTACCCACAAGCAAATGGAGAGGCGAGAGAGCTGGACAGATAGCCAGGAAAATCCTACAGCAGGGAGATCCATTCTTGCTCTTCTGAGTTACAGATCGACACCAGTAGTGGCTACTGGTTGTAGTCCAGCACAACTCCTGACAGAAAGACATCACAGAAGTACTCTTCCAACTTTGGAAAAAACCCTATCTCCAAAGTGGCCAGACATGAAGAGAGGAGCCAAATCTGGTAAAAAAGTTAAAAGAGCTTATGAACACTTCTACAGCAGATATCACTCAGAGAATGGCCACATCGAGAACCTGGTGACCATCTTCATGTCAAATTGGATGTAGCAAAAGGATGGGCAACTCCAGCTGTCTCAAAGGAAAGCTCGATCATACATGATCAAGACCAACAATGAAGAGTGCAACAGCAACGGCTGATGTCTCCAGTTTGCTCCTCAAAGAACAGGACAGAGCAACACTTCAGATGACAGATGCAGAACAAGAAGAAGAATCCAGGATTCCAAACCAACCACAGCCAGTCATTGCAACTAATGGACAGCCAGATGAACAAGTTGTTACACTTTTGGGTCATGTAATTAGAAAACCAGTATGACCCTGCAACACGTAACAGATTGATCTGTACTGAACTACAAAGGTAGCATGATAATGTGACAATGGGAAATGGTAGGCGTGTAGAACTTTAAGGGGGAGAAGGCATGGGATGCTAAACTGTATTGTACTGGTTTCAGAGTAGCAGCCGTGTTCGTCTGTATCCACAAAAAGAACAGGAGTACTTGTGGCACCTTAGAGACTAACAAATTGTACCGTTCAGCCACTGGGTAGCGCTGTGTGTAAACTACCTTATTTAACCAAGTCTGAGCCATACCTGGCAGAGCATTAAAAGGATCTGATGATGATCACACCTGGTGTGTATAAGCAAGCTCTGTTGCCAGTCCATATCTATGGAACATGATACTGGTCTCCCCCTGTTCATCTCAACTTAACCTGAAATGAGTCAGTCAGCTCTTAAACTCCAGGGCTTGCAGTCTTCCTTTGTCTCCCTCTCAGTTTCTTAGAGGCAGCCTGGCACAGGGCTGTTACCCCTCAGCTATCCCAGTCCTTTCAGCCTCCCCATCTTCCTCTGTTCTGCTTCCTTTATAGCTCGGCTTGTTTTCCTTATTGGTCCCAGGTGAGGGTGCATGCCTCCATGATCGGCAAGTCTGCAGCTGTGCTGAGCTGTGTTCAGTCTGGTCTCTTCTCCTTTCTGCCGGTGCTCAGTATGGGGTTTGTAAACCACATTGCAAACAAATGGCCTAGCAGCCTGACTCTGTGCATGAAACAGGAACATCCTGGTGCATGAATTACCCAAGTGCAGAAACTTCCCAGCAAGACCAGATACTGGAAATATGTATTTTTCCCCATTGCGCACAAAAATGGGCATGCAAATGAAATGACTCTGTGCACATGGCTCCGTTTGCCCAAGCTGTTACAATAATTTGAGGTGCAAATTAGGCACCCAACTGCCTTTTTGCACCCAGAATTTTGGGAATGTGGTCTGCAATGTGGGGGTTTTTTTCTACGAATGATTTGTTGCATTTGACCATTTCAATGGCTTCCAACCGTTTGAACCTTGATGTTTCTCTTATTCATGAATCCTGGAAAGGGCTTTATTTTAGCACCAATGGTTTACCTGTTTTGCCGTTCTTCCCCCCTCTAGCAAACCCAGAGGATCAATGGCAGCGGGAGATCAATGAGAAGGGAGAAGTTGCCTGTCCTACGTGCAGCGTTATAACCAGGAAAACCATTGCTGGGCTCAAAAAGCACATGGAAGTCTGTCAGAAAGTAGGTGCTTTGCAATCAGTGTTCAAATTTAGCTCATTTATTCTGGTGGGGAAGAAATTTGCACACCCTAGAATGAAATAATTGATAATAATAAATACCTACCTCTTATGCAGCACCCTTCCTCGGGAGACCTCAGAGCGCTTCACAGTTGTTAATGGATTTATCCTCATGACACCCCTGAGAGATAAGATAAGGGGGGAGGGATAGCTCAGTGGTTTGAGCATTGGCCTGCTAAACCCAGGGTTGTGGGTTCAATTCTTGAGGGGGCCATTTAGGGATCTGGGCCAAAAATCGGGGGTTGGTCCTGCTTTGAGCAGGGGGTTGGACTAGATGACCTCCTGAGCTCCCTTCCAACCCTGGTAGTCTATGATTCTATTGTCCCCATTGTACAGATGGGGAACTGAAGCACGGAAAAGCTCAGGGGCTTGCCCAGGGTCACACACAAAGTCTGTGGAAGGGCAGGGAATTGAACCTGGGGCTCTAAGGTCTTTGGTAGGGGCCCTAACCACTGGGCCATCCTTGCTCTTGTTTATTAATTAACAATTAATTAATCGTCTCTAACTGATATTGGTGCTCACTAAACCTCAAGCTGTGGGACACCTACTGGTTGTCTCCAGAGAGCTGACTCGGCGCTTCAGGCTGGCTTCTCCGCCTTCATTTCCAGCTGCTAAATTAATAGATTTTTAAGGCCAGACATGCCCACTGTGATCATCTAATCTGACCTCCTGCATAACACAAGGAGTTTCACCACGGGACATTCGCTCACTGAGCCCAATAACTTGTGGTTGTGGTCATGCACATCTCTCAAAAAAACACCCCGCTTGGATTTAAATTTTATTTAAAATAAGGCAAACACACACTCAGTACCTCTATACTAGTACTTTTCCACGTGGGCTATTGCGGCCTCCGGAGACCTTTGGCATTGTCAATGGGCGGAGGTGGTCCCTGGATAACGAATGCAAGTGGAGGCATGGATGAGATCATCTCTGTATTAAAATGTGGCCCGTTAAACTTCAGTCTCTGAAAAACCAACTTACTCAAAATCCGTTTCAAACAGAAGATGGGTGCCCGATTTTCAAACTGTTTAGGCGTGCGCCTGCACACGCAGCGTTTGTGTCTAATTTATGTGTGCAGTTACTGCCCTTGAGTGCACATGTTGGATAATTGGGGCAGTGTTTCCAGGCAGATCCCCAATTTGGACACACAGTTGCAGTAATTGCACACATAAAGGTGCCCCAAAAGCTTTTAGGAAACTGGTCCAGTACATTTTTGCATAAGCTGTTTTTTTTTATTGGCTGGACACAGCCGTCAGTTACAGCTGTGCGACATCCCCGGTGCCTGCGTTTGCATTGATACCCGTTGTGTGCGTGCTGCCGAGGCCAGACTTTGGGGCAACGAGGTGTGTTTAGTAAGCCTGTCAAAGTGCTGTCGGTCAGTCATGGTACCGTGAAAAACTGACTCTCCTCTGCATCAGCATCCATCAGACAAACCGATTCCATCTTCATCAGGCTCATGGAGGGTTAGAAATAAATCCAACCTAATAGAAAGACGACATAGGATCAATTCCTCCCACTTGGAAAGCATGCGTCGCGGCTTTGGCACCTCAGCCTGGCCTCTGCATAGATGCAGAAGTGGGATACTATTGTCCTATGAACTCCTGGCTCCGTTGAAGTCAATTGCAAAACTCTCAGTGGCGTCAGGATTTCATCCATTCTCTCTTACTTTTACAGTGTGCTTTGTGACGGTCTCCCTAGACTAGTGGGTAACATAAAGGGCCATGAGACCGGCCAGTCTGCTTGATGCGTGAATCCACGTGAGGGCAGTAAAACTTGCCTTTCCACATGTAAACAGGCGTGTGGGTGTGCAGATCAGGTAGCTGGGCTTCTTGCTGCCTGCTGGGTCACTCAGAAGGGCACCAGGCTGTGGTGCTCGCTGCTAGCCCAAAGCTGGCGCTCCCATCACTCCTGGCAGAATTTCATCTGGCCGATTTGGGCATGATTTAGCCATGGTTTATGATTTGCAGTGATGTTGGAGCCGTGTTGGTCCCGCGATATTTTAGAGACAAGGTGGAGGGGGTGGGCAATATCTTTTATTGGGCTAACTTCTGTTGCTGGAAGAGACATGCTTTGAGCTTCTTCATGGTTTCCGATGTCAGGAAAATCTCCTGCGATGGAACTGTAGACCCAGAGCTCAGCTCAGGATAGGGGTGCAAAAGCAGCTTTCTACTCTCCCGATCCTAGCCAGCTATGGGCCCAGCTGGTCCCCGATGTAGATTGGGCCTGCTCTGACTTGAACCAAGTTCCAGTAGCCACAAGGGCCTGCTATGGTAGTCAGAGATCTCCTGGGCACAGGAAACTCATGACCACACTCCTGGCATCCATGGAAG
Source organism: Chelonia mydas (assembly GCF_015237465.2). Taxonomy (NCBI): domain Eukaryota; kingdom Metazoa; phylum Chordata; order Testudines; family Cheloniidae; genus Chelonia; species Chelonia mydas. The sequence goes on along the minus strand of NC_051253.2, from coordinate 4,659,863 downwards.
GGAGGTGGTTTAAGGAGCTGGTGTTTTGCTACTGGGTAATCCCCCTACACTTTATACAGTTAGATGGACCATCAGGCTAGCTGTTTGAACGACTGGAACAATGACATGCATTGACTTCTCGTTTTGGTGGCTATTTAGACTTATTGTCTGTTGGTTCACTGCCAGGCGTATTTGCCTCTGGGGTCAATAAATCTTGATATTCCCCTCAGTGGAAGTCCATATGTGCTTAATCACTTTGTAAATTCTGCTTGTCCATCAGCAGGTTAGAAGTTGCAATGCAGAGTAGTTCATTTTCATTGCATTTTTTAACAGGCCACATGGAATGTAGAGTCAGGGGTCATATGGCAGAGTAATAGAATAGCAGGAAACTATTCTGCTGATGAAATCTCGGTGACATTTTCAAATAGTTCTTCAGTTTTGGATAGTCCAGTAGCAGAGGGGAGTATATCACCTTCCAGGACTCATCATGATTAGAGATGTCTGCAGAGTGCAGTCTCTATGAGACCAGTAGATCTACATTCTGTATCCCTCTAATGAGCTGAACTGAGACCCCAGGTCCAAGTGCACCCAAGCCTGGGGGGGTTGAAAATCCAGGCCTGAAATCAAACTTCTCCAAAGTTTGGGGCATGAGGGTTAGAAATCCGTATTTGGTGATGCATTGGAGAGAGAGGAACAAGCTGCCAGCTCAGACTGGGTCTCAGGGCTGGAGGTTCTGATCTAAAGTTCTGGTTCAGGTCCGGCACCATTCAGTAGCCTTCAGTATCATGTTATGGGGCCTACATCAAGTGTTCCCTGTTGGGTTGAGGCAGAATGCACGCTTGGGGAAATCAAAAATGAAATGGCCGGCGTGGTGACTCTCCTTTAATCTGTTCAGCTGCAGGATGCCTTGAAATGTCAACACTGCAAGAAGCAGTTTAAGTCCAAAGCTGGGCTCAACTATCACACCATGGCTGAGCATGTCAACAAGGTAAGGGCTCCTGGAGCAGGCACTGATCTCCAGCTTTCATTCTCTCTCTCTCTCCGGGAGATGCAGGCGAAGAAGAATAAACAAACAATTCTTTTTTTTTTAAATGGTGAATCTGGTGCTTATGCAAACAAAGGACTGGAAGCACCAGCTTTCCACCATCCCACACACAGCTCCCAACGTGTACCTCAGTCCAGATCTGCAACCTGCCCTGCTTTCCCTGTCCTGAGCACTGTCCGTCCTTAACACACAGCGTATATCCACATATACAGCATGGACACCCACTGGACTCCGCACGTCATAGCATGACCAGAAAAGACTAACATTGGGGAGTCAAATTTTCAAAGTGCCTAAACTCTGCCTCCAAAATTGGGCTTGCAAAACCATGGGAAATGGGTAGTTACTTACAGGAATCACATAATTGGGCATTTAACCTCCCAATGGGCATGAAACAAAGTCTACCTAGGATGTGCAAATGTGGGGTTTGCACAAGAACGTATCTGAGCTCACAAAAGCTGGCAGGCACAAACTTTTTGAGGCCGCTCTTAAAAATCTGGTCCTGTATATTTCTGGGAGACCAGGGCAAGGCATAACCGTATTTTCTGTATGTCCTGAATTTACCAATTCCATCTTGCCTTTTTGTTATGAATCAGGCTCCGGTGGTCTATTGTAAAAGCAGATTTTTTCACTTATGAATTGCATATGGATTTTCAATTTAGCCGTTTGCATGTGAAGACATGCTAACTGTATGGGCAAATTAAGCAAGCGGTTTCAAGGGCAGTGAAGCTCTGGAAAATCCAGCCCATGATTTTTAACCCGAGACTCTCCTCTAAGAGTTCAGAGAGAGAGTAATTCCTTGCGAGGGTGAAGTTTGCAACAGCACTCAGGGTACAGAGGACACGAGTGAATGGCTGACTCTGTTGCTTCTGTTACTTCCTTGTTTCCAGCCTGGTCCCTTGGAAACCGCTGGAGTTGGTGAACAGGAAGAGCGGGAAAGGCTGAGGAAAGTGCTAAAGCAGATGGGGAAACTGAAATGCCCCAACGAGGTATAAGAACAATTCCTATTTATCGTTCTGCAAAAGGATGAAAGGAATTAAGAGCCCAGATACGGAGGCGGACAGAGACGGTAGCACAACGACACTTTGTTTGTGGGCGTTTTAAAATGAGTTCCCCGCAGCTCAGTTCTCCCCGGGGCGTGTACGCTCTGTGTCAGTTCCTGGCAGCAATGGTCAAGGAAACAGGGAGGTTGAGGAATATTCACAGAAGGGGAATTCCCAACTGGTAAACTCAAGTATCTGCCCCAGAAAGCTGAGTCTCCTCCAACCAGGGAACAGAAACATAACACATGTGGGCAGCACGTCCAATCGGATCTAACCCATCCAGTGGGAATTTTGAATACTTGCAACCCACGAACTGTTGACAAGCAAGCTCCAGGGCAAGAATTATTCACTGAAGTTCTTCAGTGAATAGCTGCAAGTAACATGTACCGTGAGCTATTTGCAGGCACGTTGGGAACAGATGAAGGGGCAAAATAATTGGCTGTGAATGGTTTGCCAGGTTGATCCCACGAGCAGCAGTTCTTTCCACCCCAAGATGTACACTTTACACCCTGTCTGTCATACGCGTTTCTGAGAATCCTCGCACCTGGGTCTGAAGTGCTGCAGGTGGCACAAGTCCAGCCCAAACTGGTCTCCTCTCTCTATTTCTCCTTGTCGGAAGTTAAATGTAATTTTTTGAGGATGTTTTGGAATGAAGGTGTCCATTGGGCAGGCCAGGGGCAGGTGCCATTGGCTGCTTTCCATTTAATTGTGTGTGCTCTAAACAAGTGGAGAGATCGGGTTGCTCTGAACCCAAGTCTCAGAATTGTTCCTTGGGCAGGTTTGGTGGGTGGTACGAAATTGTATGGGAGGTGGAGCACGCCAGCTGGCAGAGCGGAGATCTTAGGGACGTAAACTAGGACAGATTCCCCAGAAAGTGAGGAACGTCTGCTCCATTCCCAGGGCAACAAGCAGAATGGGTTTGGGACACAACATCCTTGCACAAAATGAAGGACGTGATAAGAAACCTCCCAGACTAGTTACAGAGAGGTTGCGGGGATGGTGCAGCTGCCCTGTGGTTCGCAGCTCCCACAGGAGTTACATGGGGAAGTCCAGGGTCCATGCCGTGGAGGTGCAGAACAGCGTGGTAGATGGTATTGATGTGTTCCTCCTTGAAATGTTGGAGTGATGGTGCTATGATCCTTTCAACCTGTTTGCAGGCCTGTGCAGTGAATGCACCATCTAACCCTCTCTTGTTCCCATCTCCATAGGGCTGCACAGCCAACTTCTCCAGTCTGATGGGGTACCAGTACCACCAGAAATGGTGTGGGAAGCATCCCTCTGAAGTGGAGAAGCCCATATTCACCTGCCCACATTGCAGGAAGAAGTATAAATCCAAGGCGGGACATGACTACCACGTGCGGTCGGAGCACACTTCTTTGGTGAGACTCAAGAGCAAGGCTGAATGTTAAAGCTTGTGTCTCTGTTCACTTAAGCAAATAGTGCGATAGGTGCAGCAAACCCCCACAGCCTCCATTATGTTCATAGGGCAGCAGGAAACTCTCATTACAATGGGACCAAACTGTCCCTGACTTCTTTAAACACTATCTTGGAGTTTTGAGACAGATGAGAAAAGTTCCTGAGTGGAACAACCAGGGTCAAATGAAGCCTCAGTTCTCTGTTGTTTACACATGTCTCACTGCCCATTTAAATGTTCAGCCGGGCATGTAATTTGAAAGTGAAACTATCCTCTGATAGGGCATGAACCCATCCCATCACAAACCCAAAGAGAGTCCCCACTGGAGGCTCTTCTTGTGAGTGACTGCTGCTCCATGTGAGTAAGGCTGGTAGAACTGACTTCTGAGGGATACATCTATCCTGGAGGCGTAACTTCCATCTTAGCTTACCATACACGTGCTATCGGTGAGCAAGCTAGTGTGCAAAAAGTAGAAGTGTGACTGCAGCGGCGTGGGTTAGCTAGGGTCCCGGGTGGGATTGTGCTCGCGGTGGCCAGCCCATCCCATCGCCGGCACCAATGTGTCTACATGGCCATATTTTAGCGCGCTGGCTTGATGAGATCCACGTGAGCTAGAAATTACACCTCCAGCTCCAGTGTAGGTGTATCCTTAGTCAGCGTGTCATACATTTTGTTGAACTCTACTGATGGAACAGTCACTCACTGCTGTAACTTGCTCAGACTGAGACATTAATATACGTGGGAACATGGCTAGGGTTAAAAGACCATCTCACAAAAGAAGTTAGCCTTCTAGCTCTGTTAAGAAGGAAGCTTCACTCCAGTTGGAGGGCCAGATTTGCAGCCTCCAGCCTCTAACTTTGCATGTTTGCGGAGAAGGCCTGGGAAAGGGCTCTTAGCGTTTTGCAAGCCCAAAACTTACCTGTGTGTGACAGTTTATTTGCAGTCTGCCGTGCAAGTAACAGTGTGTGCAAAAGCTGGTGTGCAAATACGCAGGCCCTGAAAGTTTCCAAAGGCAAGATCTGAAGTTCCCTCACAAGTGATGATAAGAATTTCCTTTTCTCATAGGTCTTTCCTCTCACAGCTGTTAACCATTCTCTTTCCTAACCCTTTCCATATTTCAGCCTCCCGAAGAGCCAGAGGTGAAGCCAGAGGCCACCCCAGTAGAAGATTTTGAAAGGACTCCTAGTGGTAGAATCCGGCGCACATCAGCCCAAGTAGCGGTCTTCCACCTGCAGGAGATAGCTGAGGATGAACTGGCCAAGGACTGGACCAAACGAAGGATGAAGGACGACCTGGTACCTGAAACTAAGCGAGTAAGAACTCCTGTTTTTTCCTGCTGTTACGCTAGGTGTGAATGGAGACACTGGGGTGCCACACACCTCTACATGCCAGGGAACTGGTTGACAGCTGGGGTGGATCATTTCTCCCTTCTTAAATGAAATAATAGTGCTCGTGTGTGGGCATCTGGGGAGCCATTGCTCTACGCAGATGCACACTTGCCGAGCCTCGTCTCATCCTCACCAGCTCCAATCCAAGGCAGGATGCATCTCCATGCTTGGCTGAGAGGGAGTGGGACTGGAGGGAGCTGGCGATTCAGGGTGGGCCTACACAGCATGTTAAGACCGGGCTCTGACTCAGATTTGAGCTCAAGGCCCTTTTCCATCCCCACACACTTCAGTCTGACTCGGATCAGCAAGTACTCAGGACCCAGACCCTAGGACTCTGCCAGGGGGGTGGGTCAGAGCCCAAGTCCTGCTGTGACTCGGGTCCAAGCCCTGTCATTTTGCAGTGTGGGAGCAGCTCAAGCCGCAGTCAGATGGTCCACGCAGTGCAATGTGGACACGTTGGCACGGCAGCGAGGCCCAGGTCCAGCAATTGTGAGCCCAGGTTTACGATGCAGGGCGGACGCTCAAGCACGGGCTTGGAAGCACCGAGTCCACAAGCCCGGTTCTTACAGGGTGTGTAAACGTACTCTAAGAAGGACATGGTGATTGGGGATCAGGTCTTGCAGTTCCATCCTTCTCCTCGTTGTGCTGCCAAAGGGCATGAAAGTCTCAGATACGATCCACTTCCTTCCAGTTCTCTTCCCTTGGCCACTGGGAGAAGCTTCTTTCCCAGAGTCCTTGAAGACCGAAAGGATTATATATACCCAGCTCTGAGCTAGCCCAACGCCTCCTGCAGTTTGCATGAAAAAACCTGGCCGTTTTCATCTCTCAGGACTGAAGCACAGAACCCTCTCGCCGATGACAAGAATTTATCCCAGTGCTGCAGGATCTGACAGTGCACTGGAGTTCCCGGGCTGCTTTGCGGTACTCCACAAAATTAAAAGTCACATGCAGTTAAATCGAACATCCTGTCCCAGATCCCTGGGGATGCAATACCTGCGAAAGCTCCCAGATGACCCTCCCCGGGAGAGACTTTTTCCTCATCCTGAGCCGCAGCAGGCAGGTACTCGAATCAAATTGTAAAGCTCATTTAAGAACAAAGAGAAGAAAAGGAGCTCTTCAGTCTTTCGGTTTGATGGCTCAGTAGTCTGAGGGGTAGTCAGCACAGCCAGTCTGCATGCCCTTCTGCCAGCGGTGAACCTGCTTCCTGAGTAAAGAACTAAGCAAGGCAGGTGTCCTTGCAGTTCGACTCTGGCCTTCCTAGCTTGCTTGATGTGCTTGCACGTTTTATTGAATGCTCTTAAATCCATCCCTGTGCAGAGGCATATGTGCCATTCCAGCCCTGTTTTGAGGGCTTAGGTGGGAGTTGTTTAGGCCTGTGCTAGCCCTCTGCATCTGTGAATTCCCCCAAAGTGGGCTTCTGCTCTGAAAAGTGACTCTGAAAATGGTTCCCTCTTGTCATCCCGCTAACAATAGTGACTCGTAAGGTTTTCTTCCTGTTCAGCATTGCAGAGCTGATACAGCCGTGGCAGAGTGAGTGGGATTCTGGTCATTATAATTTTGATTACAGTAGCCTCGAGGCTCCACCGTGCTCTTCACTGTACATACATATAGTGAGAGACTCCCTGTCCCAAAGTCCTTATCGTCTAAACAGAAAAGACAGACAAAAGACGGGGAGAAACAGACACAGAGAGCGGTGAAGTGACCGGACTGAGGAATATGAGTGACACGGCTCGCAATAAAAGCCAAGCTTCCTGAATCCAGTGTCATTTCAGTAGACTCTGCTTGTCTGTTCTAATCCATTCTGGCTCTCGTGTTTTCAACAGAATTGTTCAGTAAGTTCTGACTGCAGAATGTATCCTCATTTGCGATGCATAAGCCCCAAAGAACCCAGCCTGACTCTCAGATCCCAGCCTGCGTGGGCAGAGTGGGCAGTTAGAAAAAACATCTTCCTTCTCGCTCCCTGAGCAGGTGACATCCGGGCATCGCTGAGAGGCAGTGAACAATGCACCATGATGCCTTTTGTTTTCACAGTCTGTTTTAGAGCCGAGCTGTGCCGGAAGCCTGATTGCTAGAGCTGGTTGAAATCTTTTGTTATTGAAAAATTCCGTTTTGCCAACATCAAAGTGCTTTGGGAAAGCAGTTTGACTTCGACTACATTTTTCAACCAAAGAAAAAATTTTTGAAACAAACATTCTGTTTTGTTTCAAATATTTTCACAGAAAAACTGAATTTTTTTTTTTGCTGAAATTAAAAATGGATTTTTTTTTGCCAGCTCCATTTCTGACCATTGCTTGAATTAGCTGGCGAAAGAGCCATTCGGCTCACTGTGAATCACTTGCTCACATGTGGGCTTTCACGTTCTGTAAGGAGCTTGTTAGCAATCACTTGTCTCTGCTACCCAGCTGAGTTTCCCTGCTCTCCTTGTATTGCTTTGCTTTGACTCGTGATGATGATGATGATTTGTGTTGCCATAGAACCTCGGAGTCCCAGTCATGGACCAAGACTTCAGTGTGCTAGGTTCTGTACGAATAAATATTAAGAATGGGAGGAACTTCCCCTAGAAATAATGTTCCTTTTTTTTTTAAGACATTTTCATTTGTTTAGATTTTATTAATATTTTCCCTTGTCTGATTGTAACCAGGGACACGAGCCACAGCCCTTTGTTAAGAAACCAAACTAATTTTTCAACAAGCCTCGAAGGGGAAAGAGCATTTATTGGTACATTTAAAGCGATAGTTAGAACCTCCTCCTGTAAAACGCTGAGTATCCCCAGCTCCCTTAGACGTCAGTGGAAAGTGATGGCTCTTAGTGCCACATAGACGGTGCTCAGCCGCTAGCATGATCAGACCCCTGTTCCACAAGAAATGGGTTTGAATCTGGATTGAGGCTTTCCCAGAGTTTGGGGATCAGGAGCCTTGAGGGGGTTCATCATTGCGTCCGGGGACCAGCTGTCAAATTCAGATCTGGGTTTGAATTCTGAAGGTGCTCCATTGGGCCCCTCTCCACCGTATTCCTGCCAGAGTCCCACTCCCTCTTTGGTGGTTTTTTGTTTTGTATTTTGGGGTGGGGGAGTGCGTTTTATTTTATATACAGGGCCCTGGGCCTTTTACCAGGCTGCAGCTCTGTGAAATCCTTTCCAGATTGCTCTGAACTTCAGTCTCTGAGCGCTATGATTTCTAAAAGAGAGGTCATTCCCAGGAATGCGTGAACGCTGAGTATTCCGCATAAAGAGGAGTTACATCTTCCCCCATGTTCTTAGCCCAAAACACTGATGTCAGCCTCTTGTGGGAAAGTCACTTCTAGTTAATACTTTGTCTAAAAAATATGGTTAAAGGGCCTTAATGCAGATTCTGGGCTCCAGAGAAGGGTCCTTGATCTCAAGAAGTCTGACTGCAAGCTGACGTATCCAGGGGATTGTTATGGACTTGACTTTTAGGTAGGGTCGATATCACAAAGATGAATTTTTTCTCAGAAAGCCTTGAGTGTGTTGCAAACAGGGCCTCGTTGCCTTGACAACTCATCTTTTCAAAAAGTAAATTCATCATACGCCCTATTCACTGGCAAAATAAACAGCCACGAAAGAGGCAGGAGGGTCTTCGCTGAGCTGCCGATAGGAGTTTTGCTGACTTTAAAATACACTGCTAGGCTCTGCATTGCTTTGCTGGCTTTTCTTTTCTTTTCTTTTCTTTTCTTTTCTTTTCTTTTCTTTTCTTTTCTTTTCTTTTCTTTTTTCCTTCTTTCTTTCAGAATTGCCTTTTCCCCCACCAAACTGGCTCGCTTCACTCAGCCCTGGTCTAAACTTAAAAGTTTTGCTGGCATTGCTAAGTCAGTCAGGAGGGTGAAGAAATCCCTCCCCTAACTGACATAGCTGTGCTGGCAAAAGCCCTAGGGTAGGCACATTCATGCCGGCAAAGGAAAGTCCTTTTGCTCATGTAGCTTATTTTGTTTGGGAAAGTGGTCTGAGCTGTCCTGGGGGATAAACTGCATCTCCACTGGGGAAGGGTTGCTGTAGCTACAACAGTAAATCCTCTCTAGTGTAGACAAGGCTGCCATTTTCAAGAGTTATAAGGGAATTAGGTGCCCCCCAATTTCGGTGCCTAAGGCCTTATGCTCTTTCGTAAAGGCCAGCACCAGATACTTGCCATCTACTTTAGAAAGTGACCCCCTCAGTCCTCGGCCTCTCAGAATTCCCAGTCTATTAGCCACCACTTTCACAGCATTTGGAGGAAAAATGCCCATGACAAAGGGAACACCTCCCATCTCTACCCCTTTCAGGGCAGCGTTGATAGTCCTGGGAACAAAGTTTAAATCCTGGGAGTAGTTTGGTACGTCACCATTGCAAAATAACTCACTGCAGCCTCTTTATCCCTTAGAGGAACAATTCAGTTCTGTCAGTTCCCCCAGCTGACAATTTGTTAGCTGCAAGCCCCAGTGGAAAGTTTCTTAAATGGATGTACCTCTCTTTACATTCACAACCCAGGTCTACGGCTTGCTCAGTGTGTGCCACATTCCCTTCTAGTGACTGGACTCCCCCACAGAAGATAACAAACTTCTACAACTACCAGCTGATTGAAGTTCTCCTGTAGCTCAAGTAGTGGCGGGCTGCTATAGAGCTGAGACCCTAAATTCAGATCCTGTAGATGGGGGTTGTTATAATGGCTCTGAGACAATTTAACAAGCTCCTCATAACCCAGGCTCTACGGCACTAGAGAAAAACGATTCCTCCAAAATTAATGCACTTTAACAACATGTTCCTCTCTGTGCTAAGCAAACCCATGTTTCTAAATATCGACTGGAGCCTTGTTTTCTTGACCACAATCTTTATATGACTCTGGTTAAACTGAAACAGATGACGTGTTCCATGCTAGGTGGCTGCTGGATATGTCACGCTTTGAGGGCACGTTCTGGGAAAGGCCAAGGAAGGCACTGTACAGATTTCTCCTTGAACCTCCTCTGACATTACTGGGACTTAATGAATCTAACATTTCCAGGATGGGGCATCACTCAGATCTCAGACTTCATTCGCTCCAGCTCCAGGCTCTGGAGCGATGTGTGCATGTACCTCAACGCTTTGGAGGAAAGAAATCGCACAGTGCTACCTCTCTGGAGCACAAGGACACACTTCTAAGAGGCAAGGTGACAGAAGATCTGTTTCATGGTTTGGTGCCCTCCCTCTGTGGACCAGTTTTATTTGGAGAAGCAATTCTCTGTGCAGGAAGCCCAGAGCGACTCCCCTGTCCTAGATTTAATGTGCCTTATCTCAGGCAGGGACTCTGCCATCCTAGCCCTGTTTTTCTCAGGTCTTTGTTGTGGCCTTTTGGGAGCTAAACTGTGATTTGCTTTTGTGGTTTTGCTAGATGCGCCTGCAAAGAAATGGCTGAGTGCTATGGCCTGTTCTGGTGAGCGCTCTCTGGCTGCATCAATGTCTTGATTGATTAGTTATTATAAAGATTGTGGCTTTCAGGCAGGGGTGGGTGGCCTACCAAGGGGTGCTAATTTTGGTTGGACGTATTCCTGGAGGTTTCATCCCATGACATAATCGTTAATTAAAGATTAACCTTTAATTCCTGGAGACTCCCAGACAATCCTGGAGGGTTGGCAACCCTAGGCCTAGCGTTCGGTGAATAAGCCCTGTTCACTCCTGGAACTGGAGGCTCAAATCCTAGCTGAGGTCACATGTGTAATGAGTTGGTTGGTCTTGCCCTAACCTCTTGTAAGCGTCTATCCGCACCATTGTCCCGTTGGCAATCTCTTTGGAGGACTGTGAGTGATGTTTTCACACCGATTGAGGCTGAAATGCACTAGCAAAGCTGCTGGTGTAAAGGAGGAAACACGCCTCAAGACCCCTCAGTGCATCCACCAATAGGCAGCAGCCAAGTTCCAGTTCTGGCCTTTGGCTGAACGAAGAACTATGACAAGATTAGACCTGGGCTCAAGCTGTGAAATCCAGACCGGGATCCAGATTTCCAACACCTCCAAAATCAGGCTGGGTTAGATATGGACATTTGTCTTGGCCTATTATAAAGCAAGAGAGCAAAATTAAATCTGGGTTTGTATTTTCCAACAAACCCAAGGTGGAGGCAGGAATGAGTTTAGGACACAGGATGCTGGTTCCAGCCCATCTCAAAAAACAGGGTTCTGTGCTCTTCATAAAAGCCTATTAATTGAAGATCTAGGCTGAGACTCACAAACTCATTACGCTTGTAACCCAAACTACATCTCCAAAGGTGAATTGCCAAATAACTATCTCCTCTTCCTCCCAGAGTTTTTGCTTTAGAGAGACAGCATGTGATCAGAGAACAGTGTCTTATGCTAAGAACCTCTCTGACTCATAAAGCCGGCTTGATTTGCAGTTTGCTGGCTCTAGCTTGGGCAGTAAGTGTGGTTTTGATTTGCTATGGGGTATTTTAGGGAAGGAGAGCTGTCTAGAGGGAGAGGATTGAAATATGAAAGCTAATTAAATACAACTGTCAGTCAAAACGCCTTCTCACCCCACTCCATCCTCCTACCCCCTGCTATTCTCCTGAAATGATGATGGGCCTTAGCCAAATACAGTTGTAGCTGTTTAATGATTTGGCCATGAAGATTTTTATTTACAGGCTGTTTGAGAAAATAAATGGAAAAAAATAAAAATATTCCATGCCTGAGGCTCCTTCTTAATACAGACATAAAGATGATGCTGACGTCTCTGGAACCACAGTGCTCTGGGGAGACATGGGCTTAGCTAGTTATTGTGACATTGATTTCTCTCTGGAGCTGGGAAGCTGGAGTGACGAGAGATGCTGGAATCTCGGCGCCCCTTGTGAGGCTGTGGGGATGGGCAGTTGCTGGCTCCGTATCCAGTTGCTATTAGCGTTCGTTTGTGTTGTTTATCGATTTTTTTTTAAGTTTTAATTAAAGGGGGTGGGACCCTTTGCTGCCCAGCTGTAGGCACCAATGACTGAAAGGATTTCAAGGGCAGTGGGCATTGCTTTGTGTGCTCCTCCCCACTCAGGTCTGGCATCCCCAAGCAGCTCCAAGCAAAGATTCCTGTCAGGAATCTTTGTTGGCTCCATCTGGCTGCCAGTTATGGCCGTTTCAAAAGCACCATGTTTCTCCTGGACAGAGCTGAGCGCGTGGAGGTTGCTCAGTGGTCTGTTCTGAGATGTGGCTCTTTCATTTTTCAGTTACATTTGATTGGCAATGAAAGCCCCGTGTTTGAGGACAGACCTCTTGGGTCATTAAAGTCATCTGACCTTGGTGGGACACTGGCATCCCCTTTCTTAGCAAGTGCCATGTTTCAGAGCAGATTGCCGGAAGGGGAGCATGTCGCCCCATCCCAGATAGAAGAAGGCAAGAAGGCAAATTCAGCATGTTCAGAAAAGTCACAGATGGGAAAGAAATGTAGACTGTCAACTCCCAATTCTATTGGAAAATGTGATCTTGAATTCCTTTGGGGAACACTTTCAAAACAAGTCCTGTTCTTTTGCAAGCACAGTTAATTTATGCATTATCACTTGTGAGCACAGATGGTAGAATTTACACATACAAAATCCATCAGTCTAAATTTTCAGAAAACTGTCTGCAGTTCCACACACAAAAATGCATGCACAAATGCAACAGCAGTAGCTCCATATGCAGCTAGCCAGTTAGACTATGTCAGTGCCCATTTATGCATGCAATTACCACAACACAGCACGCAAAATAAGCTTGCAGTTGTGTGTACATTTTCCTGAAAACGTAAGCCACCAGATGCACATGCAAGAGTACAGCACAGAAATTGCCCATGGACGTGATTGTGTGTGCAGTGCTGCGCATACAGAAATGGAGTCCACAGTGAGGTCCATTTGAAGCCCCAAAGCTTACACGAAGCCCCAAAGTTACTAACAAAGCTGTAATTAAAAGCACTTGGAATGAGAGCCCAAGCCAAAAGAGAGAGCGGACAGAGACACAAAGTCTTTCATTGTTTAATGGAATAGTCCTGTTAATCAGTGGATGGAAGCCATATAGGCTGTTGAAAGTTAGACATCACACCCTCTGCCAACAATAGAGTGTTGTTTGTTAATTGGTTAGGAAGTGCAGCAATTGCTATAGGGGCATCTTTAGCACAAAGCAGTGGAAATGTTGGGCCCAGTACTGCCCCCACTGAAGTCAATGGGAGATCCGACTCCAGGGCAGCTAAGTTTCTGTCTTCAGAAAACAGCTGCTTCAGATAGCACTGGCTGGCACCAGTTGTAGTGGTGACAATTTCTCCCACGCGACTCTGTCATATACATTAACCAGCCTCACTTTCATTCCCAATCCCTGGGCACTCCAGACCAGAGACCGACTCTCACGCTGGATTGCGTTCTGTATGTTCCGTGGTGAGGATGACGTAGCTATGAAGGCCTTGGCTGAAACCTCCAAACTCATTGTTCAGCCCTGATTCACCTCTTCACGGGGGGGGAACCCATTCAAAGGCCCAGAGGGCTGGTGCGCGCAGCTCTGCTAATAATGTTCCATTGTTTGGCAGCTAAATTACACCCGGCCGGGGCTTCCGAAGTTAAATCCGAGGCTGTTGGAAACCTGGAAAAATGAAGTGAAGGAGAAAGGACACATCAACTGCCCCAATAACGTAAGGAGGTTCTCTGTACGTATCACGGGTGTGATTTTCAAAAGAAAACACATAGCTGGAATCTTCAGTAGAAGGAGGGAATTCTCAGTGGGAAAACCCCTGAACTGAACACGGAGATGCTTGCTCAGGTTTTTATTCAGCCCATACTTAGGTAACACTCCCAGGGAAGTTAATGGAGCATGGCCTGAATAAAGACTTCAGGATTTGGCCCATTGATATTTCTTTGTTCTCGTTTTCCTGTTAGTTGCCTTGATGACTATTTGACGCATGTCCAATCACTGTGTGCTCCTGGGGTACTCATTATAATACTGACGGACATAATTACCAGCAAGAGGCTAGAAAGCAGAACTGGGAATCTGGGGCTCATTGTTCTCAGGGGAGAGCTCTGCTTGTTGAGCTAAATCAGCGGCTCGGAGGGACCTTCCTAAGGATTGCAGGATCTGGGTTATGGGAGCTGCTTTTTGAAGTCATGGGAGTTTTGCCTAAATAAAGACTATAGGTTTTGATCCAAGGAGTCTCTTTTTGTACAGGACCCACATTTCCCTAGACTGTCCCTTATTAAAGCAAGTAAGGGTCTGATTTTTACTCTATTAGATGTGACTATAGTAACTGATTGTGCAACTCAAGTAACTGAGTGTGCAAAGAGCAAAGATTAGCTGTTTGCACGCAAAAATACCCTATTGTGCATGCATGGCCACCGTAATTTCCCCTGTAGATTAGGTGCGTGCATTTTGTGGGTGCACTTCTGCATCTAACCTCTTTTGAAACTCAGGCTTTGCCTGACCTTCCTCTGGATGTGAACTGCCCCCATCTCACTGGGCCATTGATTTATAATCTGGAACAAAGCCCTGCTAATGGGAATTTTAAAACCAGGATGTTAGCAGGGTGAGACGCGTTAGCTAATTAATGTCATATACACGCACTTTGAAAAGACGTTGCTCAGAACGTCAGCTGATTATGCTACTGCCTGGGTAATTAGCCTTTCCGCCTGGATCTTCTGCTGCTGCTGTAAGAACTCCGGGAGCTCTGCAGGGCCTTCTAACGGCTAGAAAAGGTACATTTTTCACAGAGACATTTAGGGATAAATTTTTCAGACTTGGTGCAGAGGAACGTAGCCACATGACTCCCATTAGCACTAATAGGAAACGTGTGGCTTGATCCCTGTGCATCCCACAGAAAATTAACCTCATGCTGATTATCCAGGGCTGGCAATCAAAGACAGCCTCCTGGGTACGGTGGGCTGCCGTCCATGAAACATAGAAAGACAGGAAGCAAGTTGCTAGCCCTCTCTGCCTCTTCGTTTCTTTCTGCAGAGCTGTGAAGCCATCTACTCCAGCGTTTCTGGCCTGAAAGCCCACCTGACTAACTGCAACAAGGTAAGTCCATCTGAAAATGGGTCTAGGCTTTCTGCCGCTATTTCTGTTTAGGGCAGGCGGTCTTCTCTCTCCTTCTCCTCCCGCTCGTTAGGGGGAAATGGGCCAGATGCCCCCGATAGAAAGTAATTCAGAGGGTTTTTTAAAAACTATTTTATCGCATTGGGTCCTTGGGAAAGGTTGATGCCACTGGGAGCTCAAACCCTCTGCTCAGCTCCCACGCAGGCTGTGCTAATGCAAATATTTCAACGCTGCCCCACGCACTCGCTTTAACACAGCCCTCAAGGAGCCACCTCTAGGGGTGAGGAGAGGCGTGCCCGTCTCATGCTGACTGAAATCAGGGGCATTGGTTGCCAGGTAGAGCCGGCTGGGTGAAGGTCATCCTGTGCAGTGGTCCAGCACTCCCTGTACCCCGGACGGGCCCACAGTCCTTGTACAGGGCCAGTGCAGGGGGAATTGCACCCATTCTTGGGTGCAAGTTCCTGTGTTGTCACCTGCCATCTGTGAGCGGGATGGAGAGCACCAGCCCCTTTCACACAGTCCGCCTTGTGATGCTGGCCGCTTTCAGTGGCTCCCAGCCTCTGCCGGATTGGAACAGGAAGTAAAAAGCTCCACGTCTCACCAAGTCCCCTGGACCGTACCCACTGCCCAGAGATGGCAGCAGTCGATTCGTTAACCCTTTCATCCAATGTGCTGGGGATGGGGAGCCAAAATTCATCAGCTGAGTTGGGACAGAGTGTGGGACCGGCATAGCCTACTCCCGCCTTGGGAATGTACTCACAGCCGCAGCGCAGGGTCTGGTCTGCCGCTTTCCCCCGGCATTCCTGCCTGGCCACTGAATTCATGCAGTCACGATCCCTCCCCTAGCCTGCTACTACGTCATCGTCATCGTGGCAAGTCCCAAAGGGGCGTGGCCTCCTTGGAGATTGAGCCCCACCCAGCTCGATCTCTGGCAAGGGGCTTAAGGCGGTCGGGTTGTATATTCAGTTTGTGTGCATCACTAGCCATCTTGTCACGCCACCAAAGCCTTGGACGCCCATATGATCACCGGCCACATAGCAGCGTCCCTTGGTGTGCACGCCTTGGAATTGGTTGGTCTTCCATTTTAATAATACGTCCATACCAGGCGAGTTGCCGAAACCAAGCCAGTGCTGATGGAGGCAGTTGCTGGGTTCACCTTTCTGATCTTGTCCTGCCACGTAATATGAAGCAGCTGACAAAGCGGACGAGAACTGAAAACATCAATCTGGTGTTCGTCAGCTTCCCTCCGCACCCACGTTTCACTTCGCTGCAACTGAGCTGGTGTCGCTGTGTTCTGTAGAGCGGCGGCTGTGTAGCAAGCATGATGTCACGACGCCCCCACAGAGGCTGCCGAAGGACCGGAAAGCCGGCAGCAGCGGCTGCTGGAAACATATCCGCATCTTTTGAGCATCTTCCAGCACGGCCTACAAGGCTGCCCAAGTATTTGACAGCTGCCACCAGTTCGATACACCAGCCGCACAGGTTAATACTGAGCTGGTTGCAATCTGGAGTTGCACGCTGCTTGATGGTAGTGGCCTGGCACTTATCTGGCTTAATAACCAGACCAGCATGTGTTGCTTCTTGCCCAGTTAGACCAGCCCTCAGCTGCAGCCACTCACCAACCTGAGCCAATAAGACAATGTCCTTGGCCTACTGCAGATCTCAAAGCAGAACAGGGTCCCGCTCCACAACAGCTGCCTTCACAAGCTTATCCATCAACCAGTCAGTGCTGATGCCGAACAGCCGTGGTGACAGCCCTGCCACACACCCATGGAGATGGGACACCCTGCTGTGTATCTGCCATGTATCGAGCCTGATACAGCGCATGCTCAATGCCATCCGCCCTGCCGCCTTATTCAGGCGGGTACAGACCCCACCCTCATGGTCAGCAGGGCGTAGAGAGAAACGCCTTAACATGCCAGCTAGTTTGTCAAGCACTGGGCTTAAATGCCTCTGGTGTCCTCACTTCGGCCCCTCCTTAGACAGCGTGATTCTCATCCTAACCGTCTAGCAGGGTTCTGACACTTAACACACAGTACAGTAAATACAAAATAACCCGTCGTTCAGTGCCAAAGAGGAAGGTGCTAAGGGAATTAGACACCTAACTCCTATTGACTTGGGCGCCTAACTCCACTCATCCACTTTGGAAATCCCAGCCTATAGAAATACGGTGTGTCATATAAAGAATAGAATCAAGGGCAGGAAAATGGCCACATAGTCACATTATCTATCTAGGTAAGTATCTGACCTCCACTGGAGTGAAACATGGGGGCTATTACACCCGATAGATACAGCAATAGTGCTTCCAGTTTAAATTAACTCCAGGAACGTTGGCCCACAGCAAGAGAGGGCGACTCAGTGCAGAACCATGGAATTGGAACCGAGAAAGAACTTGTAAAACTTTATCTCCTGAAATCCTTCCAGCTCTAAATCACAGTGAATGTAGTAGATTCCAGAAGGCAACTCTTCAGTTCCTGTGGGCCAAATTCATACCTGCTGATTATTGAAAACATACACAGCCCTCTCCCCTCTAGCCTTAACTAGAACACTAATGAGAGAATTTAGAAAATCATATGCAGAAATCCTGCACAAAAAGCAGAGTTTTCACAAAATAAAATAGCATATGCATGAGATTTTAACTGTTGTTTGGATCGATTACAAAATCACCCTGCTTGCCAGAAAAAGAGGCCCCTTCACAGCAAAGCCAACAGACTGCTCCAGACCATGCAGGCCTGCATTTGCAAAAAATATGTATGCAGTTGCACCCTTAATTGTAGGTGGAATTACCATGGCAGTGCACAGGCAACAAATGCACAAATGATCTCTTACATCCTTAGCTGGTCATTTCAGTGCACAGTTGTGGTAACCGCCCTCACAAATCAACCGAGCAACTGCCCATGTATTTTTCTAAATGCACAAATTCTTGTGCCTTATTCTGCAATCTACAGGCTTGCCTCTAGCATCCTGGGTACAGATCAAATCATGTAGTCCTGTCTCAGGAGCCACCCCTGGGCTCCAACTTGTGCAGGGAAGGACACAGACTCAGTGCAGTTCCCTGGCATGGGGAAAGCGTGGGGAATTCCCGTGCAATCAGCCTGCAGGTGTCCTCTACCACTGTGTGGAGATGTAGTTTGGGAGCTGGATGTGGGACAGGCAGGGCAGGGGACGTGTGGCTCCCACACACAGACTAGAGGCCACAGGACAGCTCTGGAGGATAGTTGGAGGATACTATGCCCCATGGCTGCTATAGAACTCAAACACACAAGGCAGCACTAGTGTGAGGAACTGGGCCTCAGCTCTTACTGTAGCATTGACTTCAGAGGGAGTTTTGCTGGAAAAAAGACTGCAGGATTTAAACCTCCAATAATCCTCTCTACTAATCAGTAGGGCGGGTGAGGGGGGGTGTCTGGCAGACACCAACAGTAATTCTTATGAAACCCAAGGAGCTGGACTGAATTACATCTTTCATGCAATCCCAGTGGAGTGTTTAGAATATATTTATGGCTCATTAAGAAGGGTCAAACTGACGCAGAATCATTGCACTGGGGTCAATATGGATCAATGATCTGTGATTTTTGCATGCTCACTTCTGGGTTATGTGCTAAGTGGGAGTCTGGGCTGGCCAGGCCTGCCTGTCTGCAGACACAGCTAGGAAATGAAAGACCTGTCTGCCATAACATTTACAACATGAACCCAATTATGAAGAAATTCCCACAGAGCCCATACATCGCCCAGAGGGCCTAATATATAATTCCCTGGCCAATGGAGAACGCATTATCTCCTCTGTGCCAGTGGACTGAGGCAGAGTCAAAAAATCATTCATTTTCACAAGGACTCTTAATAATGAAAATCCAGCAAATTAATGGCCTGTTCAAGAGTATAAAGGCAAAATTAGGAAAGACCCGATGATCATAAATTAGAAGTTTCTCTCCCAGTAGGTGTTCTTAATGATCCCTGAATTTGCTGACAGTAAAGAAATGGTGTAGCTAGCGATATTAAATGAAAAAAATAAAAGTCTGTTAATGTAATATTACAGTCGAGATTTTAAATGCGCGAACACCCGGAAATTCACATTTTCGCTTCCACAGAAAGCATCATTCATTCCCCGTGGGGTGCATATGTGGTATTTTGTATTATTGTAGAAGGGGTTACTTTTATGCCTTGATACACAGGTACAATTACAGTTGCCGTGGGAACCGTAGCTTTGAATTTCCTGGCTTTCAGGCAATTAAAATCCACACCGTTATGGAGGAAAATGTGCCTCTGTTTCTGTGTGAAAGCTCCCCTCTCTCCTTTGCTTCCCCAGGGAATGAGTCTTATGCATCATGTTCCCTGATGTTTTTCATGGGTGTTCCAGGGAGTAGGCCCAGGTTTTCAGGCACATGTGCAAAGCAGGTGCACAGATGCACACATGTGGTGTGGGTAATTGCATGCACAAATGTCTCATTG
This sequence comes from Chelonia mydas, assembly GCF_015237465.2. Classification (NCBI taxonomy): domain Eukaryota; kingdom Metazoa; phylum Chordata; order Testudines; family Cheloniidae; genus Chelonia; species Chelonia mydas. The sequence goes on along the minus strand of NC_051253.2, from coordinate 4,640,561 downwards.
AGCAGGATAATGTTTGCAGCTTTACCATGGTTGCATGCACTCTTGCAGTAATTGCCCACACAAGTCAGATACGCGAATGTGCATGCGTCTGCACCCATGCCCAAAATTTGTCCTCCATTTGTATCAAAGGAAGCTTCTCTTCCTTTTGGATCCTTCTGAGGAGAAGGAGCCCCCTCACTGTAACAGATAAAGGGCCGGATTACATGGTAAGCTCCTGGCCTACAGCTCCAGGAGCACTGGCGTGTCCACATAACCGTGGATGCAGTATTTTAGGAATACATCTACTCCTTTACCTTGAAGACAAAGTCTTTGAGCTCTGGATGCTGAGGGGGCATTTGTGGCCTTCGAGTGGCCCTGGACCCGTCATCATGGGCCCAAACATCAGGACATTTTCTGCAGACAATGCCTAGAGATTTCCAAGGGGCTTCTGGGTTGTGAGGAGAGAGGGAGGCTGTGTTCTCACCTGAAGTTTGAACCTGCTTTGGCATACAGGAGGCTGCTCTTTGCCTTTCAGGGAGACCACTCTGTTGGGAAGTACCGGTGCCTTCTCTGCCAGAAGGAGTTTAGCTCAGAAAGTGGAGTCAAGTACCATATCATCAAGACTCACTCAGAGGTAAGGAAGTGGGCGGGGTGCAAGGGGGCTCTGGGGCATGGTTGAGGCTGTTTCCTGCTAAGGTTCACCTGTGACCACTAGAAGCTCCCATTGGAGCTCGCAGAGTTTAGGCAGAGGTGGGGGATGAGCTTATGCCTCTTTGCTTTTCTGGCCGTCCCTCCCTGTCCCACCTGTTTGACCTTCATCTGAGGCCCCAGGGCACCCGGTCTAGTCTCTGGCACGTCCAGAGACACGACACTCCTATGGCCTTGTTTTGCACACTTGGTATTCAGGGTGGGCGTTGGCAACCTCATTCAGCCTCACTTCCAACCCCACCCCCAGGCTGAAAAGCTTGACTCTGATTTGAAGGTTGTTGGGTTCCCGTTCTGCTTAGGGGAGACTGAGAGAAAGGGAAGAGAGAGAACTGAAAACAGAGGCGGGGGGAAAGTGGAGTGGAGCCTGGGAGGTGAGGAAAAGTAGAGAGAAACTGGGGGGATGCTGGGGGAGAGGAGGAGAGAAATGTTAAAGTGAAGAGAGATCCAATCCACACCTGTATAGCACATACAGAGGGCACCATTCCTTCTGTCCTTAATGCCCTGGACAGATTTTTTTCCCCTTTTGATGGAAAAATGGTTTGAGCTATAGGAGGAAAAGCTTTGCCACTCAGGGCCCTGTTATGAGAGGCAGTGTGGTCTAGTGGGTAGGCACTGGGCTGAGTCAGGACACCCAAAACTAATTTGTGGCATTTGCAAAACTTAAGCTTCCACAAAGATTCCCCCCTTCCCTGTTTCCCCTTCCCGCGCTTCCATCATTACATGTCAATGCCTCTGTGGACAGATGCTAAGAGAAGCATTCAGGCTGTGGCAGGAGATTTACTGAATCATTGCACAGCACCCCATTGGCAAGTTGAAACTGGAGGAACAGGGGCAGGAGGGTGGAATAAGGGGGATTTCCCAGTGAGAGGTAAGAGAGGGAAATCTGGGGGGGTTTCCCGGGTGTGTAGGGAACACAGGCGTTTTCCCCGGTGAGAGTGAGGCCAGGAGGGAAAATAGGGGTTTTCTATAACAAGGAAAGGGGGGAGGTATAAATGCCGTGGCTGGGACAGTGCTCGCCGGCCTGGGAGGGTCGCTAACCACCAGTCCTGTTCTTTTCCCCTTTGGACACAGAACTGGTTCCGAACCTCTTCAGAGGCTGCCCGGAAAAAAAAGAACAGGGACCAGATTTCCTCCAGCCAGGAGGAGAAAACGAAAAGCACAAGTGGGAAGAAAAGGGGGAGAAAACCCAAGGAAAGGCCCCCGGAAACGTCTCTGAAAGGCAAAGAGAGCACGGCAGCAAAGACTAATCTTAAGAAAGCCACAGAGCACTGGGAAGGGTCCAACTGCAGCCCCGAAGGGAGAGAGAGAGGCACCAAGCTGCCCGCCAACAGGAAAGGGGGAGCCAGTAAGATGCCTGAGAAATAAGAGGTTCAGAGACTCTCTGAGGATTAGTTTACAGCCCAGGGTAACGGGGTGAGGCCCCCCCAGTTTTCTCTCCCCCGCCCCCTGCTCATCCGTTTTGTTTTAAAAACAAACAAACAAACAAAACCACTTTAAGCAAAATCACGGACCGTGTTTCACACTGGAAAAAAGGAAAAGACTGCAATTGTCCATCCATCACCCGCGTGCACACGCCCGTACCCCTGGACTCCCCTACACACACACACACACGTGCGCACTTGTGCGTTCACTCGGGCTGCACAGCTCTTCCGCTGACATGTCCCATAATGCAGCCAAACCCCTGCAAAGCAGGAACCCCTCCCCCCGACCGTTTCCTTCAGATTCTGTGCGCTGAACCGGTGATGCTTGAGCAAGAGGAAAGTGCAATAGAGGCAGGGCGTAAAGGCTTTTTATTTGGGATTGCTTGTCGGATTGCAATGCCAGCATAGGATCCGGATTGGTTTCTTTTTGGGTGGGGCCGGGGAGGGAAGAATATGATCTTTTAGACGCTGTCTGTACCACGCCCACAAAAGGTGCTTCAGCCTGTGGCTTGTTAGTTGTGATGAACTAGGGGTGGGGTTGAAGAGGTGTCTCCGGTGAATAGGCTTTGGCTACCTGTTGCAGTAGCTGGTGAGGCTTAGAAAATGCCAATCCCGAAGCCAGATGCAGAACATGGTTATAGCCAGGATCCAAAGCATCGCGCCCTTAGGAAAGATTTGGGGTTTGTAAGGCAAGCTGGTGCCCCGTGGCACCCACCCGGAAGAGCCGCAGTTAAGTCCACTTTGTTTCTATGAATGATGCTACTGCTGGATTCCCAAAGGGAGAGCTGTAGCTCGGAAGCCCACCTGTCGCTTTCAAAAGATGTCATGGATCCGAGCATTTAACCCATGTTCTGTTGGTTTCATGGCCTGGCCAGTGTATTGGGCGTGGTTTCTTCTCCACCATTAGGATATGCAGGTGCGGTGACCGTAGGTAGCGGGGCGTTTGCCGTAGCACAAGGCGTTTGTCTGGTTTGGCCGTTGTCGTTCACAAGTAGCAAAGAATGCGCAGCGAGGCAAGAAACATGCCTGTGGGGCATGAGGAAAAGATCATGACTGTCAGAGGTGCAGCGCACTTGTGACTCCAGCGAGCGTCCACTGGAGCGCAGGTGCCCAGCACCTCTGGAAATCAGGCTCAGTGAAACCAGTCCCAGGGAAGAGTTTTTATATGGGGGGAGGAGGGGCATTTGTTTTATTTTTTTTAACTGAAGGCCGGGCAGTTGCAAAATTATCTGAGCTCCATTGCCAGATTGAAGGGGAGAAAAACCCTCTGGATTTTGAGAACTTTTCCAGACTTTTTTTTTAAAATGTACATCAATATAAAATACTGTATCAAATTGATACTGAGCTATTGGTACAAATAGCCCATTAGCAACAGAGCTGGGTGACTGCTGCAGAAAATATGCATGGACATTTCTTTGAATTCCCCCTTTCTGTGCTCGCTTTCTGCTGGCAGGAATGTTTACTACAAGAGCAAACGCTGTGGAGGATTGGCGGAAAGAGACTTTCAAATTCGCCATCATGAGCCTTCACCCCGGACAGCTGATTCTAAGAGTGAGGCTCATTCAGTCACGGGTCAGAAACAAACCACATGACCTATCTGTCCGATCAAACCAGCTCCACTTTTGAATATTGAAGACTCGCAAAGACACAAGAGGGTGAAGAACTTCCGATAACTAATCCATTTGAGAACATTGCAAGATGTTCACGGACAGAGAAAGAGGCAAAATTCATCCAAGTGCTCTATGAATTAGTCACCCAGTTCTGTTCACTAGGCCAATGAGATCTCTCCAGCCTGAATTTGGTGCACTGGATTGGCACCAAGTGACAATCACAGGTCATGCTTTATAGCCACACCTCCGTGGCTTGATGGATGCACTCCTCTCTTGGCTTGTTCTCAGCTCCCTCCCTTTGGGAGGAACATGCCGCAGCCCAGGGGAGCAGCCTCTGATCCCCTGAAACTCATACTGACCTCAGTTCATCTTCCCAATTTGTCATTACTGGGAATCCCTTTCAAACAAACGCACTTGTTTTGCGTTCATATTTCCCTGAGCTGAAATTCTCAGAACACCTCGCTCTGGGCTGGAGGAGAAACTTCCCCAGACCAAAGTCCATCGGCTTCGAGACAAAAACCAGGCTACCTCGCTCCTTGATAAATACATGGGGCTCGCTGCAGTTCATATCACAAGGAGGCTTACCAGAGCATTTTTGTAACACGTTTTTCACTTACCAGTGGAACAAAGCCCAAGTAGCTTTTCCCTCATTTGTTCCCAATTGTGGATTTTGGAAGGTTACGTTCAGGGGGAAAAAATTCTGCTTATTTAGTCAATTAATACCTTGACCTTCACTTTGCTTCACTGCATTTCACAGCCTGTCCTCCATCCCCTCGATTCTTAGTATTTTTTCATGCTCTGAGGAGCCATTCAGTAATAATTAACGTCCTTCTCCGGTGACACATTATTACTGCCGCAGAGATAGAGCCGTCTACTCCTGATGTCATGTCAACTCCGCTGCGAATCCTTGCTTAAGTGCCCACCGTATATCTTGGCAGCTGAATTAAAATGTGTGCATTTCCGCTGGTAGCACTACTAAGGAAGTGTGGCTAAAGCCTCCGCTACTTGCCCCTGAAAACAGTGGCCTAAAGATAAAATCCCTCCCTTGCGTTTGGCCATTGTTTACGGAACACTGTTAGGCCACATTTTAAAGCAATTAGTGAACAAATTTAATTAACCGGCACATCTGGTCCTGTTTGCCTTTTGGGTGTCATCTGTTCTGTTGTTTATCTTGTTGTCAGTAGTGCAAAGTACAGACCTTATCCCCCAGAGGAAGAGAATGCTTCTTAGTAGCCAGAAGGCCTGCGACTCCCTAGCCTTTGCTACAGGACAAACTGGAGTAACTTTCCTCACAACTTTTCAGTGCATTACAAAGAAAGTAGGAAAAAGATGAGCAGTTGAAATTTTGCAGTCATTTTGGTGATATTCTAGCCAGACAGAGCTCAACGGTAGGGCTGCCTGTTTCAAACGGAGTCATCAAAGCAGTAATTACCAGAAAGCCATTTGCACTGAGGGTTATTATTCCCAGGGTGGCGAAACGCTGTTAAACTGTATCCCACAGAGAGGCGCTGTCCTGTTGTTGTTCCGTGCTCCTATTGCCACTTGCTAAAAGGTCCTGGAGCAGCAGTCGCATTCTGCCGTGCCGTTGCAGGATGGAACGCAGCGCGAGAAGGGCTGTGAGAAGTAACAGGGCCTCGGATTTTCAAAAAGAGCACATCCAGTTATGCTTCTAAACCCGTACATAGGCTCCTAAATAAAGTGACCTGATTTCTCAACCGTGCTGAGCACCCAGCTCCCATTGACATCAGTGGACGCTGCTGGAGGCTCAGCACGTTTGAGAAATCGGGTCACTTTATTTCGGAGCCTAAATCTGGACTTTAGCAACTTGATTTCAGGCACCCGCTTTTCATAATCTCAGTGAGAATTGTTTGAATAGTTACAGATTAAACACCAGCTGGAAGATGTTCAGATAAGGATGCTGACACAGCAGAAAGCATGGCTGAAAGGAACAGAGGAAAGGCTGGGGAAAGAGGCAAGGAGAACGCCTACCGCATCGTGGCACATACAGTACAAATAGCAAGATTACACTTAAATGCAATTGGTGTTGTGTAGGCCCAGGCCTTGAAAAACATGGGTCCCAATGCACACTTGCTGCACCCTCAAACCCCGCAGGTCTGATTGTGCACATTGGCTGTCACACAGCATGATTGCGTGTCTTGTGCATGCTTCTGTACACATGCTTTTGCAGGGGCACCCACAACCACCTCCTTTAAAGAACTGAGCCCATAGGCCCAAAATCTTCCCCTCAGCCCAAGTAAACGGGCCAGGCTCCGAGGACTCTTCAAGGAGGAGTCCTCTTCTCATGGCACCTGAGCAGCTACTCAAGGCTAATGGCTCCTGGCTCCAAATCCACAGTGTCCTGCTCTCCTAGGAGACCTCACCAATCTGGGCCGTGCAGCATGTCTGGGGTTCCAGCGGTTGGGCTTCCGTTTGCATGGGGTTCTGTGCACCCCGCAGAAGAGGAGGCAGGACTGACTCCTTAGTACTGGAAACACCTTGACCTTAATTTTCAATGACAGTCGCACGTTTTTCATTAATAGAATTGCAGGAGGACACTTCGGTTTTGTGACGTCCCAGATGTACAGACTAAAGCAGCTTTTATCAGATACTCTTAGCACTTTGGGGGTCTCGCCCAGCTCTGTGCAATTCAAAATGGGATCTTCTGTATAACCACTGACTAGGGAGCTCCTCTCATATGGTACGGTACAGTCTCTCCTGAGGCCTTTCTCAAGTGTGGAATGGGTTGTGATTAGACAGGGGGCATTGCAGTTGTTTATATCTATTACATGGGCATGTCTGAAATAGGCCTGAGCCACAGAATCTGGATCTGAAGCCAGGTCTCCAAGGCTCCTGTATCTGGGGGTTCCATTTGCATCTGGGGGGTTCCATTTGGTCTGTTAGCGAGAGAGAGTGGAAATTTAGAGCCGGGTTCCAACTGGGAACTTTCCTAAAGTTTGGGGGCTGTTTGGATCTAAGTTTTGGCTTGTGGCCCGTTTCTGATTGCACAGTATATGTAAGTGACATCCATCCGCCGCAGCTGTGTGAGCCTCACCCAGCTAAGGCCTGAAAACGTAGATCAGCGCTGTTCTCAGTGACAGCTGATGCGGGAGGGGGGTTTCTCCTTAAGCTCAAATGGTAGAGCAGCTGCTACTGCTGCTTTTAGATCTCCCATTCCGCGGTTCAAGTCCCAAAATGGGGGGAGGGATAGCTCAGTGGTTTGAGCATTGGCCTGCCAAACCCAGGGTTGTGAGTTCAATCCTTGAGGGGACCATTTAGGGGTCTGGGGCAAAAATTGGGGATTGGTCCTGCTTTGAGCAGGGGGTTGGACTAGATGACCTCCTGAGGTCCCTTCCAACCCTAACCTTCTATGATTCTATGAAATGAGGATTCCACTCAGTGGCAACCAGTTAGTGGTTCATTCCCGTGGATGGCGTGTTGTCTGATGCTGGTTCGTGTGTGAACAGCAGTGGGCCAGGTTCATGCTGCTGAAGGAAGAGCTGGGTGCTAGATCTCGGGCATTTGATAGTCTTGCCCTCTGTGGCTGGGGGCTTGAAAAGTGACACGAGTCTGTGTTGATAGTGGGGCTTCTCCCTTAACGGAAGTGGTTGAGCTGCTTCCCTGGGCTCTGTGCTTCTCCGGTTCAGCTCCCCGTGGAGCACCGGTGGCCTCCCCCAGTGGTTAGCACATGGGCTGGGATTTGAGCATTCAAACGTGCACAGCAGTGGCTTGAATCAGACAGGAGTTGATAGCACCTCAGTACGGGCAGAGGAGGGGAACATCCGGAGGCAGAATGGGCCTGTAGGAGGTGATGTTTATCAGTACTACACAGCGCTCTCTACCCCATGCAGCTGGCCAGTTCGGGGTGGAGTCCTGGGCTGGCCCTGTGGGGCACCCTGAGGCGTAAAAGGTGAGAACAGGCCTCCTGCTTCGAGTGCTTGCTCATGTCGATTCCATTCTAGGTGTGTGCGCACCCAGTTATCAGAATTTTTTGCCTTAGTATCCATAGGGCCAGCCTCCGGAGTGCCGCGCTCATGCGCAGGTATCCAGGGCTGCCCAGAGGGCGGGGGCAAGTGGGGCAATTTGCCTCGGGCCCTGCAGGGGCCCCCACAAGAGTTTTCAGGGGTTCCCACAAGAGTTTTCGGCGGCGGGTCCTTCAGTGCCGCCGAACACACCCGGAATGAAGGACCAGCCGCCAAAGACCTGCCGCCACTTCTTCAGCTCCGGGTCTTCGGCGGCAATTTGGTGGCGGGGGGTCCTTCCACTCCATGTCTTCAGCGAAGCACCCTGAAGACCCAGAGCGGAAGGACCCCCGCCGCCGAAGACCCCAGGCCCCCTGAATCCTCTGGGCGGCCCTGCCTGCCCTACGCTCTCTCCGTTCCTTCTTGCTGCCGTGACAGTTTGTCAGAGCGCCTTCCTCTTGCCTCGCAAGTGGACAGTGGTTTTTCCTAGTACCTACTTGGTCTATAGTTGCTTACAGTAGCTTCATACCAGCCAGGACATATACTTACCGGTCTTCTTCCCGAAACCTCCTAAATCAGATGAGGAGCGAGATTACGCTCTCTGGACATCAGGAGGGTGCCGGCTTTCTCCACAGAAGGGACTAAGCCGCTCCGTAAGTCGACGCGGCTCTTCGTCGCGGTGGCAGACAGGATGAAAGGCCTTCCTGTGCCCACTCAGAGAATCTCCTCTTGGATCACCGCCTGCATCAGGTTTTGCCATGAACTGGTGAAAGTGCCACCGTCAGCGATTGTACCCGCCCATTCAACCAGGGTGCAAGCCTCGTCGGCAGCCTTCCCGGCCCAGCTGCCGATTCAAGATGCCTGCAGGGCTGCGACCTGGTCGTCCATCCACCCATTCACGTCCCATTACGCACTGACCCAGCAAGCCTGGGATGATGCTGGCTTCGGCAGAGCAGTATTGCAAGCCGCACGAGCCTCCATGAATGCTGCCTGTGAGTCAGCTAGAATGGAACCGACATGAGCAAGCACTCGCAGAAGCAAAAACGGCCACCTACCTTTCGTAACTGTTGTTCTTCGAGACGTGTTGCTCACGTCCTTTCCATTACCCGCTCTCCTGCCCCTCCTTGCCCGTGAGAAGGAACTGGGAGGTCGTGAGGCCAGCAGCGCCTCATCTACCAGCACGCGAGCGCGGCACTCCAGGGGGCACCACGGCCGGCCCTACGGATCCCGCTAAGGCAAAAAATTCCCACAACAGTACACACCTCGAATGGAATGGACACGAGCAACACATCTCAAAGAACAACAGTCACGAAAGGCAGGTAACTGTTTCTATGCCCCTCCCCTGAGCTCAAGGCCTGCAGTTCTGTCTGCAGCTCCTGCAGAAAATCTCCCCACCCCCATCCTCCTGCCACACACCTGTGTGCGGGCCAGGCAGTAACAGCCCCCTCGTAAGGGAATACAGTGCACTCAGGATCCCGGGTGGGAGGGCATCTTTACTATTCACCTTTTCCACAAATCTGCCCCACCAGTGGCCTGCTTTTCAGGGGCTCTGATCGCATGGCAGTTACTGGGACCTGCAGCTGCCCAGCCCCTCTGAAAAGCAATCGGTTATGCAGCACAGCGGAGTGCATGGGTCAGTTTGTACTCACACACCGGGGCTGGGACTTAGTCCCGCAGACATAGTTTCCATGCTGCTGTTAAATAGTATTTGTTTTACAGTAGCCGCCAGATGCCTCTGTCTGGATCAGGAGCCCAATCAGGATCAGGGCCCCTCTGCATCAGGCACCGTAGGAGACGTATAGGAAGGCACAGCCCTTGCCCTGATCAGAGGCCCATTGCACTTGTCACGTACAAGGCACATAGGACCCTGTCCTGAAGAGCTTACATTAGAGCTGCTCAAAGAGGGTTTCATCTGAAGCACAAATCCATGGTGCACGTCTGAGCATTGCCTTCCTCTTGAGCCTTGCAGGCTAGATGCGTGCAAGTGGGGCGGGCGCAAAAGTGCGCTCCCAAAGATTGGGGTGTGAAGGACTTGGTGCTCCTACTCTGTGGGGTTCTGTGGTATGAACCCAGTTCCGAGCACTCAGCAATGTTAAACTTCCTGCCAATGTTGATGATGCTGGTGGGTGTGTATGTGTGTGTTCATATCTAGGACCAACTAGAGGGGAATTCTGGGGTTACCCTGTGCATGGAGGATTAGCAAAACAGCCTCATTTCATTTTGGCTACTTCATTTCATTCCTGGTCACAGCTGCGTAGATTACAGTTGGTGGCCTTTGACCTCCATCATCTCTATCCAAAATCTCATGGGTTACATTTGGGCTGCCTGATCAGACCACTTGAAGCATCATCTGCCCACCCTTAAAAAAAAAATCTTATTAATCTCCCTTCCCAAACCAGGACACTTTCATTTGCCCTTCTCTTTATTATGCCGCAGTTTCACCACCAGTCCTGAGAAAGGAAAGGAAAGTCCCAAATATTTCCTGTCCCAGGTGTGGGAAGGCTGTGGCTGTAGAGAATGGAAAGGCTACAAATCAGTGGAGTGTCCTTAGCCCACCAGTGGGGAAGGTGTATGGTAAACAGCGATTGCTGAAGTACTTGATTCCCTTCCTTTATAAATCCCGCTTCCCAAGAGGAATGCGGCTTAGGAATAATTTCCCAGGCCTCGCTCCAACTTGCAGAATGCCTAAGCAGCTGCAGCTCTATTCTTCTCAGCAGTGCAAACAATGTTGAGACTTGCCTTAAGAATAGCTTTTCATTGCCCTTCACCCTTTCTGGTTTCACAGCACAAACAGCTGCAGAGCAAAGGAAGCAGCCCGAGACAAAGCCTAGGAAAATGCACATCAGCAAAATGAATGTGAGCACAAGATTCAGTGCAGAGTTTCAAATGTGTTAGGTGTGTGCACCTGCATGTCTAATTTGCATGCACTGGTCCCGCAGTTGTGTGCGCACACTGAGTAACTGCACGTGCAAATTCACCTGATTGGCGACTTGTGCACACAGGTTCCATGATCGCACATGCAGCAGCAGTCACTGTGCATGCAAGTGAGGCCCTCATTTGCACACTGGGCCATGTAACCTCCAGAGTCATCAATACACTGGGGAGAAGAACATCAGAAATTTCTGGAGCAGAAAAAGACCCTCTGGCCCAATGTGGCAGTCATGTTAACAGTTCTCGTTCTGCCCCAGTCTCAAGTTTCCATTCCTTTTCTCTCTCCGGAAGCAAAGCTTGGCGTCTCTTGAGCTCATTTCTGCTATCATTGCTGTTCCCTACGGTTTGCTCTATGTGTCCGTCACACCCACGTCTGATAGTCCTGCCAGGGTTCCACATATACTCCTAGTTTCCCACTTTCTAGATTCTTGGTAATGAACTGAAGCCCGATGGCCAAGAATTCCCAGGACTGCCCTTCCCCCGGACGCAATGATAGTCAAGCACTAGGCCTCTGATCTGATTGATAGTTTAATGGTCAGTGATGTATTTTTCATAGTAGTTCGTTCCCTTCTTTCACTTTCCATTTCTGTTCAGTGCTGACTCTTTCTCTCTCTCTCTCTTCCGATTTTCAGCTCTCGATCTCTGGCCGAGGAGGGCTGGAGAGAATTTCCTCCAGAGCCCGTCAGTGTCATTCAGTCCATGGGAGCTTTCTGTATAGCAGCGTGAGGCTTATGTTCCCTGCTCCTTCTGCCCTACTCAGTTCTCAGGGATCTAAGTGCGGTGCTAGTGCCTGGCCACCGTGCTCGTTACTGAAATATCCATCTGTCCATCTTAGACGTTTTGAATGCCTTAGTATCCGGGTACCAATATCACTGGTGGCTGGAGACCGAGGGCCATGTGCTCACCACCGCTGCAGCCCTTTTGCATTGCTCTGACCTGGCAAAGTGGCCATAAAACTGCCCTGACTGGGCAGCTTCAGATTGCCCAGATATGGGGGAATCTTTGGGTGGTAGAGATCCAACATAGTCCCCCTAACAGATCTCCTGCCTTGGTTCCTACACTGAGAGCTTGGCTGGACCCAATTGATTGGGACCCAAACATTGCAAATGCAATTAGCTCCTTGCTGGTAGCCAAAAGCCATGAAATATATTCCTAAGTTATTTTGTATTTGCTATTGGTAGCTTCAGTGACTGTTAGAAAACATTTGGCCCTTCTGCATGCATGTGGGGCTGTGTGAGTATTACACACCGGACTCTTATCAGGGCTTGATCTGTTCCTGCTAGGAGTTTTTCCTAACTAAAAACGTGCCAAACTGGAACCTCCAGTGGGAGCGCAGGTCAGCGTGGGGGTGGTGGTTAAGAAACAAACAGAAGAAAGACATTTTCCGTAGCACTGCAGTCAAATCCATTAAATACAAAGGTAGAGATCCTCAGCTGGTGGAAATCGGTGTAGTTCCATAGTTGTGAACAGCTGCACTGATCTACATCAGGAAGATCACAGTAGCACTTATTCTCTGTACGGTTAGATACCAGGGTTACTGCAAGATCCCTCATATGGGGAATGTGCGTGTAATGGCGTCCACTGTGTGCAGAGTGGGTTTGATTGGGTGTTGCTCGTTTTAGATTGTTTTCTATGTGTTTTTCTGTTTTACGGCACTTTGATACACATATGGAGCAGGTAATCTGTGCATTTGCCTATCCAAACTGGGTAACTGTGCCCACAAATGGCTGCTGATGCCTGCAATTACCTGTGCATGTGTATGAACTCGTGTGTTCCCAGTGGTTGATTTTGTGTGCACGCACCAGAGTATACATGACCTAAGCCATGTGGAAAGTTTGCCTCCAAGTCCACTGTCTCCCTGTGGGAGTAAAACATTTTGGCCCTGATGCTCATTATCACAAAGGCCCCTTTACCCCACTCTGGCAGTGTAAAAAGGGGTGTTTAGTGCAAATGACATCAGGCCCTTTGAGATCAGCAACCCCCTATGATCCGAAGTGCTGTCTGCAGCTCCAGGTTGGTAGCAATGCCAGCAGGGTGTTGGCCACTTCTCCAGGTACAGCAGCTTTGCAGCACATCTATTTAACACCAGGAAGCTTTTGAAATTGACATTTTGGCCCAGATTCAGTGAGTAGGAGATGCAGGCAACTCCTACTCACTGAATCTTGCCTTTGTGACACACCTTTTGATTGGATATCTGGTTTTGCTCCTTGGCTGCTTCCGTTAAAACCCGAAGTGTTAACTGCAAAAGCCGTTTTAAAAATATTACCTTTACCTCACGACTCGGTAATAATCAAAGGCTGAAACACTTACCGCAGAGCTCTGGGGCGGGGGGACGAGGGATGTGTCCTTTCTATTTATCAGTCATTTCTATATTTCATGTGCAGTTTCCATGCAGAAGACAAGGCAGCAGGGTGTCGTTGTGACCTTTATCTTCACGAGCAAGGGGAGTGACAGCTTGTACTTGTTCTGTAGCTATGATTAGTTCATGGAAAGAGTTATAGAAAGAGAGGTCAGGAGCAGGAACTGGAAATAACCTAAACAAAGGTCCAGATCCTCAGCTGATGTCAATCCCTGGAGCTCCATTGAAGTCAATGCCAGTATACGCTGACTGAAGATCTGAATGAGTTGTGTTCGGAGTTCTTTAGGGGTCATCTCTCCTCTCCCCTCCTTCCCGCGCCCAGGGCCTTCATTAAAGAGTTCCCATCTCTCCACTGAGTGGGAGTCAGCTGATACCTGCAAACTGTATTGGGGATACATATTCCCAGTTAGATGTTGCCGCCCTTTGTGTCTTGCACATCTGATGGGAGAAGGCCTCAGAAACTTGCATGAGCTGCCACAGATCAGTCAGCCCAGGAGCAGCCAGAAAACAGGAAAAATCGGTTATAAAATTGTGGGCCAGAACCTGAGCTGGTGTACATGAACCTACCTCCATTAGCTTCAAAGGAGCTGCACTGATTTACCCCTGCTGAGGATCTAGCCTTGTATCACTGGCAGCTGTTTCAACACCTGCGTTGCAGGGATGAGAGTGGAGATGCTGTAAGGCTAGTTATAAAACTTGGCCAGAGAGGAGGATATTCTAAGTCAGAGAGTCAATGTGGCCAAGTGGGTAATGCACTGAACTGGGACTTAGGAGACCTGGAGTTCTAGGCCTGGCTTTACTGCTGGGTGGCACTTGGGCCAGTCGTGTCCCTGCTCTGTGCCTCAGTTTTCCCATCTATAAAAGGGGGGTGATGGTACTGACTCCTTTTGTAAAGTGCTTTGAGATCTACAGATGAAAAGAGCTAGTTATAATAGGAGTTCTCACTGTAGCTTTTATCACTGCTGTTTTTTCAGAGCTTCACCGACTGCAATAGATTATATGAATTTTGACATTTACCATCCTGGTGTATGTGACTTTGCTATCTGTGAAATTTCCAGTTGCTAGTTGTGACTAGTGATGGCATATTTTATACCCTGATTATCCTCTTTATTGTCATAAATACTGGACGCTCTGGTGGTAAGATTTTCCATCAGGGTTAGAGTTTTGGATTTAAATCTCTTTGAGCCTTTAATGGAGCAGAAAGGTTTTAAAGTTGGTTGCAAGAGGGTTGGTTTATTGTTCTTGCTGGGGGGGGTTTTCCCTGGGGCTGAAGTCTGCGTTGGTCCCTCCATCATCTTGGTTTCATTCTCGGCAAGGAAGGGTTTTATTGTTGGAAGAAGTTCAGAAAGTAGATGGAGGAACATACTGTAAACATTGAGCGAGTATATAAATCTGGATCCCATCCTGCTTCTGTTGAAGCCGATGGCAGCACTGCCATTGGGATGAGGAAAATCATATCCAGGCTCCACTCATTAAAAGTCAATTCTTACGAAAAAGGAAACAAAAGGGAGCTTGTTCTGCAGCTAGGGGGGCCCCATTGATTTCAAAGGGAGGGTCCTTCATGGAGTGACTTGGGGTTAGCAATGACACTGGAGTATATTATTCCTCTTGCAGCCAGCCGTGGTTATCCATGTATCAACAGAAACAGTGTCATCACTTGCACTCATCAGGGTTTTAACTGCTTTTCTGCTTGGTTCTTGCTAGATCGTCGGCTGGACCTAGCTTCCAGGATTGCTGTATCGGGACTGGATGCACAGGGCAATGTGGGGCCATGCACAGGGCATATGTACTCCCTTCGCGACCTGGATATATTAGAGTCCGATCCAGTTCCATTAAAGTTAATAGATGTTAGATCATGTCCTCAGCCAGCATGGAAGCTGGGGAAAAAAACCCACTTCTTAGGAGATGGCTACACTGGAAACTTCAAAGCACTGTCGTGGGAACACTCCCGCGGCAGCGCTTTGAAGTGTGAGTGTGGGGTTGCGCGCGAGCGCTGGGAGAGAGCTCTCCCAGCACTCCTGGTACTCCACCTCCACGAGGGGATTAGCTCCGAGCGCTCGGAGCCTGTCTACACGAGCGCTTTAAAGCGCTCAGACTTGCTGCGCTCAGGGGGGTGATTTTTTACACCCCTGAGCCAGCAAGTTAGAGCGCTGTAAAATGTAAGCATAGCCACGCACTTAGAAACTTTGGTTTCAATGGGAGCTAGGTGCCTAAATATCTTTGAGGATCTGAGCCATCAGGCCGCCCCCCATAATCTGTCCTCTGTAACCATGCCTATTTATAACAGCACAGGTGTTATAACAGCACAGTGAGGGTGGCATGGTACTTCAGAGTGGGAACAGCTAGGGCCTTTTGAGACGTCCCATCAGATTCATGTACTAAAATCCTAATACCTGAATCCCTACTCCGTGGAGACGTTCATGAGTAGGGCCCCACCAAATTCACGGCCATGAAAAACCTGTCACGGACCATGAAAGCTGGTCTCCCACATTGAAATCTGGCTGTTGTAGGGGAGGGCAGATTTCACAGAGCGGAGTGGCCTGAGGGCGGCGGCGGCTGGCTGGGAGCCCAGCTCTGAAGGCAGCGTGAGGGTGGCCTGGTCTGGTCTTGACACCCTGACTTCTTCTGCGCTGCTGCTGGCGGCGGCGCTGCCTTAAGAGCTGGGTGCCCGGCCAGCCGCCGCCGCCCTCAGGCCACCCAGCTCTGAAGGCAGCAGCGCAGAAGTAATGGTGGCGAGACTGCGACCCGGTCACGACGCTGTGAAATGTGTGATTTAAATACCTGACACCATGAAATTTACAACTTTTAAAATAAGACGATCGTGAAATTGACCAAAATGGACCGTGAATTTGGTCGGGTCCTCTACATGAGCCTGCAGCTATGTACGATGTGAGCATGTAGGTACAGGCATAGAACAACAGATGGGCTGCAGAGGATAGCAGGGAGATCATTTAATTAGGAGGGCCCTGGGGAGGTTGTAACCAGGTCAGAACTCTAATACTTCGGGCCCCAGAATCCCCCAGATTTGCGGGCCCCATTTGAAGTTCTTCGTCTAGCCTGGAGCTGATTCCAAATTTGTAATCAAAACTTTTTTTAAAAGGGAAAATTTTAATGGAAGGAAAAATTTTGTGAGAAAATGTCTGGTTTCATCAGCATTTTTTGTATCTTCACAAAAAAACAAACAGGGTAGGGGAAGTTGATCTTCAGCTGTCATAAATCGGCAGGGGGGTGCTTTGGGGAGGTTGTTTTGGTTTTTTTTAACAAAAACTCAAAAGTCCATGAAAAACAATGGAAGAAAAAAAATTAACTTTTTTCAAAACACTTTAGTGGAAAATCGATTGCATTTTCCAGCCAGGTCTGCTCTGTGGGTACAGATCACATTCTCATTGAAGCCAAAGGGGACTTGGCGTCACTCAGGACAGGACCCCTGTTAGCTGCACATCTCCCAGAGCCAGAGAGACAGGAGAGGAGAAGCCCCCGTGTGGCTACGGCTGGAGGTGCTGAACCTGACGTGACTTTCGAGGGACTGACTTGTCCCATCCTGCCCCTGTAAGACAGAAGGAGGCAGAATGACTAGGGGAAGCTGGTTGAAGTGGGCTCCGAGCAGCAAGTACTGTGCCCGTTGCCCCCTTCAGCACTGGCCTCCCCTCAGGTACATGGAAGCAAGCCCTCCTCCCCTCCTCACAGGCGCCTGTAGGATGTTCCTTGCCGGCAGTGCCTCTAGACCTGTGCTCAGCTGCAGCATTGTAGCTGCCTCATTCTTCGGTGGCATGCTGTGGAAGGGCTCCCCTGCTACTTCCCCTGCTGACGACGCTGGGCATAGCAGCTTCTCTCAAGGGCGAGTCCTCCATCCCCTGCATCCTCCCAAGTCTCTTTCAAGGCCCTCCTTTCCCCAAGGCTGTGTCAGGGACCTGCCCTAAGGGCGGCTCTCTTTCAGGCTCTGAAATCCACAGGCCATCACAGCTCAGGGGCCGTGCCTTCAGCCGGGTTTGCAACTGCGTGGGTCAGGCTAAGCATTGTGGCTCTTGCTCAGAATCAGACTGAGCCGAAGTGGGGGATGGGGACGGGGTGATAGTGGGGAACCTCTAGCCAGAATGCAAGGAAGGGGTAGGGATGGGTCATTCTCTGTTGTTTATTTCCCAGAGCCATCCCTCCCACGCCCCACCAATCTTCACCAGGGAGCTGGCCAAATAACCCAGCCTGGCATCAGACAGGTGTTGCTGATGTCCAGGGCACGTGCTTCCTTCCACATTCTCTCTAGGCTTGATGATAAGATGCTGAAAGGCTGTTTGAGGCATTTGCTTTCAGTCACTCATGGATGTGAGGATGTGCAATGGCTCCCCTTCCTGGAAAGGCCAGTTCTATAGCCAGCCTCGAGAACAATCAGGAATTCTTGTTAAACAGCAGCAGGGCCACCTGACAATTCCTCCCCGCAACACAGGCTAAGCCAATACAAGCCCCTACCCCCCAAAGAAGTGTTTCTGATCATAGTGGAGAATAGTGCCTTTAGGGGCAGCCTGCAAACCTGTTCTTTCTTGCTAGGTCATTTCTACTTTGGGCTTCTCAGATGAGAAACCCCAACCTTGGATACTCAAAAATGGGCTTAAGTGAGTCTCTGCCTTTGAGAAATGCTGATGGAGGTAAAAAGCTAGACACAAGCCCCAAATGGAAGGTTCAAAGCCAGACTTCCCCAAAGCTGGGGCGTGTTTGGATCCAGGGGTTTGGTTTGGGGAGTTCTCTCTGTTGTGCTTCTTGCTATCTTAAGCAGCAGAAAAATAGTAGCAAGCAGAGTAAATGCCATCTTTACTCAATATGGTAAGAAACCAGCATAAATCGGTTACGGATTAAAACCAGTATGCAAACCTCTCTGAACCTAGCAGTCAGTTACACCTTGCAGCCTGGAGCAATTACAGCAGCAGAATGGGAAGCAGAGAGAGAGAGGGAGTTATTTTCTTAGCACATCATGGAAAAGAATAAAGTTCAGTACCTGAGACCCAACAGGCATCGAGTCAAGTTCAGATCTTCCCTGGACATGGCAGGGAGTAGGGCAGTCATCATCTGCATTGCTTGTTATCATAGCACCTTGATTGCAGTAACTTGCATTGTCTTCAGTTGTGATGCTTCTTTGAAAGTAATGAAATTCACCGTTTTTCTGGGATAGTCAGAAAAGCTACCCAGACCCGGCTCCTTTCGAGCCCTTTTAATTCTTTGCTGGAATTGCATAACCAGCTCAGGGGTTTAAAGGAAAATGGCTAATTTATTTGCAGTGCAAAGGAGTCAGATACTGGTCAGTTTCACTTGTGTAAGTCCTGAGTGGCTGTGAGCAGGAATTCAGCCCAAGAGTTTGCTGAGCTGCCAGATTTTAAGTGGGGAGAAAGTTCGGAAGACTTTTTTTTTAATCACCTAAAAAATAATAACTGCATAATAAATCTTTATTTAAGAAAATATTATCTACCATGGCTCACGTTTTCAACAGGCACCTGAGCAGACCTCTTACTACCCGATTTGTGCATGCAAATCTCCATTTGCGTGCACAATTGCAGCTAGTTAAATAGACAACTAGAGATTGTGGAGGCCAGCTGAAAATTTGAGCCAATTTCTTTCCATCCAGCACAGCCCTCCCCATATGTAGGTAGCCCTAGAAAACAATTGACGGGGTATGAAATAAGTAAGGACCACATTTTCAGAATTTGGCCCCCACAATATAGGTGGATTGGTGGGAGCATCCATTTGTGCATTCAAATGAGATAAATGCACTGCACGGATGACTAATTAGATGCACAGGTACTCAGCCTGCATACATCTATAAGTGCATCGTTTTGTAGGCCGCTTTTGAAATCGTGCCCCTCAATGTCAGTGCTGGATACACCGGTCCTAGTGTCTGGTGTTGTCGTTAGCTTCCTGTGGTTGTTACTTTAGCGCTTTACTCTGCTTCAGGAAGGGGATCTGCTTGGATCAAATAGCACCTCCAGGCTGGGGGATTAAGTTTAACATGGGGGGGGATTAAAATAACCTAAAATGCACCCCAAATGAAGATCAGGGCTTAGATGTAGAATGAGAGTTTCAACATAAAACAACCTGAAATTATTTCAGAGGCATGTTCTTTTGGCCAAAGTAAAATACAGTATCAGTTTACTCTCTAATACCTCTTCTATCTGGAAACTGTGGGCCAAATGCTGATCTCATTTACATTGGCACAAATCTGAAGTAACTCCAGTTCCTTTTCAGTGTATGAGATTTACTCCAGATTTAGGCTGGTGCAGATATGGTTTACCTCTCACCGGCAGTGGGACGAATTCACTAGGACAGGTCCTAACCCCTACTCTGGCTTCTTTGTACTGTACTAGTGTTGCAAAGAGTCTGTAACGCTTCCATAACATGGCAGCTGAGGATTCCCCCAGCATGGGGGGAATTCCTGGCTGGCAGAGAGTCAGTTTTACCCATCTCTGTGCCAGCCCTAACTTGCCCCCTCTCATCTTCAGCTAAGGGAGGGAGCAAGACTGCATTCCAACAATGTCTGCCAGTACAGCAGTCTTTGGACAGCTCTTACAAGCTGGTGCAAGTTAGAACAACCTTGTGGCAGCTCTAAATTGTGCTGGGAAGCAAATCAGCCCCAAGGATCAGGGGAGCACAAAGGTGGTATACAGCCCCTATACCTCCCCGCCTCCTTTGGGTTCTGCTCCAAGCACTGGACCCAAGAATGAGTTAATGAGTCTTTTCCAACTCCGATACCTGTGATCTGTTAGCTCCTGTGATCTGTTTGGGCTCCTGGCTACCCAGGTACAAGAGGTGGAAAAAAGAACATCAAAAAATTGCCAATTGCAGTGGTTTTATGTTGGAATTCCAGTTTTGCCAAAGAAAGCCTGCTTCCTCCACCCGGGCACTGGACAAAAGGTTCTGCTCATTCACCTTGGCCTCCATGAGGGACCTTTATATCATCAACTTCAGAGTAGATCAAAAGGAAAAGTCAGCACATAACTAGAGAGCTGGAATGACTGTCATGGGACTCTGAGCTCTTAAACAAACATAACCCCCCCCCAAAAGTTAAAGGGAGTATTACGCATATAGAGGTTGTGGGAGTGGGACCTTAGATGCCAAAATGTGTGAGTTGAGTCCCAGACAAGATGCTGAATGGCTGACAGGCTGAGTTCTGGTCAGACATACACAGGAAACCACGACCGACCTCGCAAAGGGCACCACAGTCAATGGCCTCTCTGGAGTTGATCCCAAATACATTGAGGGAGAGACGTGCCAAAGCATTCTGTGGGTTTTTTGCATTCTTTTTTTTTTTTTAACCATTAACTTCACCAGGAGCAAGGTTCGATGATTGCTGGCTGCTTTTCAAAATCCACCCTGACGTTTCACAGGCTGTAGGCGAGATCCGTCCATGTCCTATCACCTTAGGGAAATTCCTTCCAGAAACTCAACTGAGCACGTTTGAATCTGATCTGTGTTTAATCCCCAATAAAACTGACACTCATCAGGTTTTGTAGGTATTAATAGGTTTTCCTTCACAATAAGGCATGACACACACAACACACTTGCAAGGCTCCCTCTTGCATTTTGATTTCCTTTTCAGGCCGCTGTGCTCAGCAGTTTTGACACATTTTGTTATGTTTTCCAACACGGAAGAGCTCTGTACATGGAGAGGCAAGAAACCCAGGATCTCGGTTAGAGCAGTGGATGGCAAGCAAGGGCCCATTTCAGTAGGATTTGTGGAGACCTTACAAAAAATCCAATAGATGGGAACGTTGAAGATGAATAGGGCTCTTTCACCCAAACTGAGGGAATTAAGATGATCTGTGGTGCAAGTCAAGCCCCTGACATCTTTATTCGGCTTATTTTCCAAAGGAAGCTGAGGCAGGGAAGCTGTGGCCATCCAAGAGGTCCATCTCAAAAGCCATGCTAGAAATATCTGTCTATCACCTCTGGTCCAGTCCACAGAATAGCATGTTGTAATAACTACATTGTTCTGAAAACAGAGTTGGGAGCAGGGTTTCGGAGGGAGACTGCCCCGATGCCTTTAGACATTGTTGGAAATATCCTGGCTTGCTCATGTTGTGGTTTGTCCATCGTAAAGGGATGCTTGGCGGAGATTTTTGGATGGGCTGGGGTGGCTGGACTTTATAGGAAACCTGCCGTTCAAAGGAAAATATTTGCCATCATTCAGGCTGGCAAGGGAATCCATGCATTGATCCCTGTGGATAGGGTGCAATCCCACCCACGAAGCGCCAGCCCCCTTTATTAATACTAGGTGGTGGCTAATCAGATGTCCTTTTACTCCTCCTCCTCCATTTCATTCCACCCATGTACCTGTGTATATGAGGCATGAGCATAAAACAATTTCAGTTTGGTTTAAAAGGAGGATGAGATCCGGGAACTCGTTTCTCTGACTTTATCAGCTTCAGATCTAGTTGAGCTGGGTTAAGGGTCGATCAGTGGTTCTGAAGGTGGTTTTAAGGTCAGGCTTGACAAAGCCCTGGCTGGGATGATTTAGTTGGGGTTGGTCCTGCTTTGAGCAGGGGGTTGGACTAGATGACCCCCTGAGGTCCCTTCCAACCCTGATATTCTACGATTCTAAGGTCCTGGAGCATGCTGTGTTCGGGGTCTATACATACCTCGGACTTTGGTTTTATTGTATATCCCATTTAATTGTAGCCCAATTCTTCACTCCCGACATGTGTAAATCCCACTGAAGCCAATGGGAGTTCTACAGGGAGAAGAAATTCATGACTGGGCCCACTGTTTCGTCAGGCTGTAGCTCTGGTGGTATTTGGTCTCATTTCTCATGCAGTCACAGAAGCTGATGACATGTCTATCACTTACTCACATGCTGATCCTGTCGAGCTCTCTGTGAGCCCTTTGCCCATAGTACCTCTCTCCTAAGGATTTGGCCTAGCTTGGGCTGCCTAAGGAAATTAATCCAGGTGCAGACCACTGCTACTTCCTGCAGCTACCACCTGCCTCTTCTGTATTTTTGAATTAAGGAATTTCTCCCCTCTCCCCGCCATGGATTGATTGCTGGGAGCTCCCTTGTCTCTGTGGGAAATGCTGATTCCTAATCAGTGCAGGGAATGCAGCGTGTGACTTTTGCGTCCGTGCTGTTCATTTGCAAATGGGGTATCCTCCGTGGCTGTAGTGCCTCTTAGTCTAGCCTGTGCAATAACTACACCCTAAACACCTAAGCCATAGGGTCACCCCAAAGGAGACGCCGCAAAGCCTTTGGGTCCATTATCGAAGCCAACCCTCGTTGAATGAAACTGACGAATCTGGAGTTCAGACTCTCGTCACGGACCCGTCTTCTAAAATGGCTTGACATAAGCAGAGCGATTCAAACGACGTTTGTTCAGCAGTGCGGGTTGGCCCGTTTGTGCTGCACGGTTCAATAGACCCACTCCATTCAGCTGAAGTTGACAAAGGCCTGTTGCAAGCGAAGAAAGGGATAATAAGAAGAGTCTGAAAAATCAAACTGATTGTGAATATCTAGCTAGTTTATAAATGCAGGAAGGTATTGCAACTGGGCAGTCATGCTGAGCACCCATGTTTCAGGAGGGGCTGAAGGCATCTGTACATGCTCTTTGCGTTATTGTTTTCTGTGCATAACACCATAATGGTTTAAATGAAGGCTTCCAAATACCCATTTAACTTAGATTTAATAAGGCAGCTATTGCATGGTAAGTAAATCCCAGAAACTTCTCGGGGTTTAATAACTGTGTTGTGGGGGAGAGTCTGTTCCAGACTTTATTGTCTTCTTTAATCTAAATGAAGGGCCAGGGTTTCAGAACTGCAATGACCCTGACTGCGCACACAAATCAGGTAATGTCACCGATTCTTTTGCACACCATCACGGTTACTGCACACACAAATTTCGCACCCATTTTTGCACATGCAATAGTGCATCTCCAGTGGGTGAAAATCTGGCCCTAAATGTGCGTCTGCAAATCATAAATTGAAGGGCTAACATTTCAAAAACGACACAATTCAATCATACATACAAAGTGTGGCTTTGCACTCGAGTTCCATAACCACACACTTCACAGCATGCGGTGAAAATCTAGCCCAAACTTTTACCTGAAACACCAACTCCAGCCTTGATCTCAAATTTTCTCTTCCTTTTGGGGAACTTTGAAGTGAAAATGAGAGTGCAATATATCAGGAAAACCTTTGTACCCAATGACAGCAAATATTATGGTTCAATACGGGGAGAAAATCAATCTCTGGTCAGATTCTTGTTACTGTAGTTCTACATGGTGACTGATTCCTGACTGGAGTCACCTCTGAGGATGATCCAGCCAAAATGGGCACAGGAATTGCTTTCATCCCAGTAGACTCGCGCACATCAGCGCAAATCGTTTGGGATTTTTTTTTTCTTTCCGTTCTCTTTGCGGCACTCATTCCATGACATGTCCGAATGTTTCTTGTCAATGCCAGTTATAAGTGCATAAGTGCATTTTGGAAAAAAAGATTTTCAATTTATCACTTGTAACCATATATATAAATATAAATATATATATATATATAAAAGTGTTTATTTGCAAAAAATAAAAAAAATGTTTTAACAGTAAACTATCTTATAATAAACTCCCAATTTGTGACGATCTGTTCTTTTGTTAATCATAGACAAAGCCTCTGCTTGAGAGTACTGTAATAAATAAATATTAACAACAGCGCCACTGAACACCTAGAAGGGATACATCTATGTACTGTATATATTTAAAAAAAAACAAAAAAACTGTATCAAATAAATGTTTATTGATTTTTTTTGTAGTTTGGTGTGAGTGAGTTTGTTCACTGAAAGACAAGGGTTATCCTCCAATGAGCATCTTGTGTCCTCTCTCATTTGGCTTGAGTCTCTTGCAGGAACGTTCACTGGGTGCTGAAAAGGAACTCTTCCCCCCAGCAGAGAAAATTCTTGTTATTGGGATGAGGTGGTCTGGTTGGGCGTGAGACTGAGCCCATTTGGCTTAAGAGGTGATGTGGCCGAAGGCAAAGTACCCTGGACGGGGACTCACAAGACCCACTTCTGTTCCCACTCTGCCACTGGCTGGTAAAGTGACCTCAGGCAAGTCACTTCACCGTGCCGTGCCTCAGTTTCCCCATCCGTAAAATGTGGACAATGCTACTGACTGCCTTTGTAACATGCCTGGAGCTCTGCTGAGGCCAAGTGCTGGTATTATTAAGCAGTTGATTCTGCAAAGGGTTGAGCAGCCTCGGCTCCAGCGATCATCCCCGGGTAGGCACTCAGGTTAAATCTTAATGCTTAAACAGTGGCTAGCTTTTCCTTTGGAATCTTCACCTGCTGGCCTCACGGCCTCTCCTCCCAGCCTGGTGCATGAGTCACGAGTGACTCCCCTCCACGCTAGGAGCAAGATTCCAAACAAGCCGAGAAGGTAGGGCCTGGAGATGATGCATTCACTCTTCTACAGGACAGGTGCTATCTCCAACCCCACCCTGCCTCTGCAAGTCCACCAGAGGTAG
The DNA here is from genome assembly GCF_015237465.2 of Chelonia mydas. Classification (NCBI taxonomy): domain Eukaryota; kingdom Metazoa; phylum Chordata; order Testudines; family Cheloniidae; genus Chelonia; species Chelonia mydas. The sequence goes on along the minus strand of NC_051253.2, from coordinate 4,616,116 downwards.
GACAGCTTCCCCTTAGCAGATCAGCTGGAGATGCCACCAGACCAGGCCACCTCCTCAGCTTATTGCCCACTTTTGGGGAGTTCAGAAGGTCCTGCGTTTCCCCCATCAGAAGCTTCATACGGGTTCTGTGTCTCTACTAGCTGGAGGGTTATTCATCTGTCTTGCAACGTAGGCTCAGCGTGGTACTGGCATGCCTGCAATACCACAGGGGCAAAACAAGTTTTCACATGGAGCCTCTCAATATTCCTTGAACTCAAGTCTCCACATGGATGGAACCCACATGCTAAAGCGCCAGTCCAGCTCCCCATAGGACCCACGTCTTCCTAGCATGAATGGAGCTCTATTAATAGAATATGAAAGTCCAAGTACGGGGGCTATAGACTTTGGAGGTGCTACTATGCTCCTCCATGCATCAAGATCTGGTAGAGAAATTCACAAGGCAGCCTGAGAAGATTTCCTATCTGAGTACTTGAGGGGAGTCCTTTAGAGTTGACAGGTTGCATTACAAAGAGGTAAGCAGATGCATCCTTCTCTGCACTTATACAAACGGGCCAGGACCCGGTAAGCCTAGATAACTAAACCAGCTTGGGGCAAGCTGCATGCTGGGTAGTCTCCCAGCCAGGGATGCAGGCAGTAAGAGGCATTGCGGCTGGCAGCTGGCACCACACGCTGTCTACATCCTCGGTTTTGTTCTTTTTTAAACACCCTCTCTGTGTTCACAGTACGGGTAGAATAATGAATGGCTCTGGAGAGGCCAAGTGACAAGCATTTTCCAGCTGTTCCAAGCCTGCCTGCAAAGCCCACAGCTTGACAGCTGCCCCAGCCTCTCGAGTGTTCAAACCAAAAGCTGTTCTTGCTGAATGAACCTCATTCATCAGCAACTGGGTCATCTGGGCTGAGCTGACGGTTCAAGTTGGTGGCCCTGCATGAAAGCATCAGGTGAACAGAACCTGAATGCTGCCCCTCAGGAGGCAGATCAGATGGATGTGCTCTTGGCAGGCGGGGGGGGGCGTTTCTTTGCTTGGCCAGGGTGGGGATGTGGATAATGAGAACATCTCTCTCTAGCCCAGCGCTGGCTGCCAGCTCCTCAGCTGGGACAAGTGCCAGCGGGGCAAGAACTCCTGTCGTTCTTTCAGGAATAATAGAGTCGTGCTGATCACTGCACAGCAAAAAACAAAAGGCCACACTACTCTGTGAGGCCCGTTGGTTTAACCCGCTCGGCACTGAAGCGAGAGGTTTCTAGGAACTCGGGCCAGTTCAGCCAGACCGTCAGGCACAGTCAGCTGGTCCCTGTATTAGACCTGGATGTTCTCCAGCTGCAGGTCCCATCCCCAGCAACCCCCACCGGACTAAATTTCCCGCCCTGGCCTTGAGAACAAGCCTCTGCCCCGGTCCTGGTGCATCGCTGCTGTCCATGCCCCAGGCCAGGGGTGGCCAACCCATGGCTCCGGAGCCCCATGCGGCTCTTCAGAAGTTAACGTGCGGCTCCTTGTCTAGGCACCGACTCCGGGGCTGGGGCTACAGGCACCAACTTTCCCATGGGCCGGGGGGGTGCTCACTGCTCAACCCCTGGCTCTGCCATGGGCCCTGCCCCCACTCCACCCCTTCCTGCGCCCTCCCCTGAGCCTGCCATGCCCTCGCTTCCCCGCACCCGAGCCACTAAACAGCTGATCGGGAGGTGCGGGGAGGGAGGGGGAGGCGCTGACTGGCGGGGTTGCCAGTGGGCGGGAGGCGCTGGGAGCGGGGTGGGGGAGCTCATGGGGGGGCTGCTGACATATTACTGGGACTCTTTGGCCATGTACATTGGTAAATTCTGGCTCCTTCTCAGGCTCAGGCTGGCCACCCCTGCCCCAGGTAACCGGGCCCCCTGAACAGTGCAAGGCCTAGGCTGTGGGTTAATGCACCCGTAACGGACAGGTTTAGGGGAGGTCTTAGGCCTAGTCTTGCTTCCATTGAAATCAATGGGAGCTTGGCCATTGATGTCAATGTGAGCAGGATTAGGGCCGCAATGCGGCACACAGGTACGCTGACAACGTGAGGAACTGCTGCCCTGTGGAAGGCTGCTCCCAAGATGTCGGCCGAAAGGATCAGCGAATCCCTCTGGTAACTGGGAGATTTATGATCTCTGGCTACTAGGGGAAGAGGAAAGAGCTCAGGTCTCCTGAATTTTGACCCCCCTGACTCAGCTCCTCCTCTGAGGGAACTATTCTCTCTGGGGAGATGAGGGGAGGGGGCATGGAGTAGGAATCACCATAGAAACCCATCCTCTTTCCACTAGAAGGAAGGTCAGTGTTAAACCGGGGTCAGTTTAGTGATCAGCAGAGTCACCTCCCCCAGTGCAGACATACATTTCCACCCATCACCTTGATTTAGCTGGTTGAGGTCAAGTCTGGGGGAGACACATCTGATCTGACACGCCGGTCCCTATGTCAGGCTTCCGCATGCTGTATTTCAGTCAGAGCCCCCAAAGGTTTTCATTCATGAAAATCTCCTGGGAATATGCACGTGCAATTCCTTTCCAGCCACTGGATGGAGCTGTTGTTATTCGAAACCTCTCCTGGATCCGTTAGCCCCCCTGGCTCTGGGTGATGCTCCCAGGCGGCTCTGATCCAGCACAAAAATAGAAAGTTGAGACCTCGGGCAATGTTCTTCCCCACCTGAGAGGGAAAATGGGGATCACTAAAATAAGACATGGGAATGTGGCCATGTGTTCCCATGGACAACGCCTCCCACTCTGCGAGAGAGCAGCGGATGGTTTCCATAACCAGGCAGCTTTCCTTCAGTCCCTTGTGACTGGGCCAGAGCTGTGAATATAAACAGCAGAGGAACTTTCAACCAACTGCAGGAGGAAAGGCAGGCTCATGACTGTTAAATCCCCAGTTCATTTGGGAGACTCAAACGTGCTCAGATGGCAAAACTCCCCGTTTGGCCCTCTCATGAGTAAAATTGAAAAGCCCTTGGTCTCCTTTCAGGGAGCATTTGCCTGGCTAGATGATTGCTAATCCCGGATTCACTTTGGTTTTTCACTATAGTACAGCTACTTAATGTTAGGCCCCGATCACTCCCCTGCACCTGCCCAAAGCCTCATTAAAGTCAACTATGGGGTGCAAGGGTCCCCTGTCCACAGACCGATTGCAGGAGATGGACCTACATTTGCATGAGCTTGTTTAGCAATAGGCATAGCAAGGGCAGGCTCTGGATAAACTTCCTCCATATAGTTCTGCTCCTGCACCTTAACTCTGGCTTGCAGCATCATTTGCTTTACACTAGCAGGTCCTGGCCTCTCTAACGCAGACATTGCCAGCTGGGTTTAACCGTGTGGTGTTTTGGTGATGTGCACAGCTGGGATGAGACTCAAATGCATTAGTACTCGTCTTCTGTGGGAAGAGCTGAACTCAGATCACTAGAGATGACAGGATATTGCACCAGACGACCGCACCAGCTACTCCACCAAGGTCGAGACAATTGGTCAGAGGGGCAAATCGTGACCCCTGCTGCTTCTGAATTTTGTGAGCTGGACCCATCTCTGGCATGAACTGTAAATATATATATGTGGTAGTCAGTCTAAAGCAATGCTCCACCACCCCCATTTCACTTCCAGGTGTATGGTGTTACCTGGCCCTTGCAAAGTCCTTGCTTAAGTGTTCACAGCAGCTGGGGACACCAAAGATGTAAGAATGAGACCTGCCTGTAGGATCAGGTTTAGATTGCCAATAAAGTCCTCGTCACTTTCTAATGCCTTTTTTGGCAGATCACCAAACAGGCAGCAGAGTTAGTCAAATCTCCCTTAACGCAGCAGTTTGCCAACAAATCTGTGAGTTGGACCATTCGATCCCAATGAAATGAGGCTAAGGCCCTCTTTGACAGGGAGATTAGGAACGTGTAAAGCAAACTGGAGGATTTTCTGCATCTGCCCTTTCCCTTACCCTCTCCAAAACACAGGCCATCCTGAATTACACCCCGTGCAGCCCACAAATTCAATGGGGATGTAACTCAGAGCAGATCTGGATCTAATAATATCTATATTGTGCCAGGTTCCATTGCGCCAGGTGGCGTTCACCTTGGTGAGTATGAGGCCAGGCAGCCCTCCAGTGAAGAAGGGAGATGGCACTTTTGCCTTCTCAAGTGTCTGCAAAGGGTCAATAATTCACTTAAGTCTCAGGCAGTTCAAGAATGCAAAAGGCCAAGAATGTGCACAATGCCATGGGTAAGCGAGTGCAGCAGATCAGCAGCCCCCCTCCCTGTGAAATTTGCATTGTTGAGCCAGTTCCTTTCTGAACTTAGCATTGTTTGCACACATCTCTCCTTTAGCCTTCTCTGCCTCTGATGCTATTAATGACTCAGCCAACAGCTGCACCTCGTGCTGGAGAGAAGGAGAGGAAGCAAGTGCTCTTGTCTGTTCTCTCAGCCTTGGCTAATAGTGTTTGTGTTTCAGGGGCTGCTGGATGATGTTATAATCACTATTTTCTATTTAAGTGCATTGGGGCAGGGAACCCAAGGGTTTTCTTGCTCCTGCATTGGGCCAGGAGGGGAATGTCTTTTTTTAGTTCTTGCCTAGTCACAGAAGAAAAGCAGTCTTTGCTGTGTGGATGGCACAGCCATGTTGCTGTCAAAGAGACATTTTACCCTTTTGCGTTCTTTTCTGTTCCAGTATTTTCTTCTGTCCCTTTTGAGTCTCGAGTCGCATTCATTCAGATTTGCAACTGTTTGTGGGAGAAGGCATTCCAGTAACCTTTGTGGTCATGGAAAGAGAAATCTAATGCCCTGATCCTGCAAAGCCATGTGTTTAGTTCTACACACTGTGTCTTCTATGGGACCACTCCTGGGATGTAAATTCCACAGAATTCTTTGCAGGATCAAAGCTTCCTAACAATCAACCACATTATCTACCATCTGCTAATTCAGTTATGACAGCTAATGTATGCATCATTTCTGCATGAGCTAATAAATAAAATACACCTGAAGAGTGCCGAGATCAGTCATAGGCTTGAAGGAGGAATTACTGAGTGGAATTCTATGACTTGAGACCAGACAAGATGATCACCATGGCCCCTTATGGCTTTAAAAATCTATGAAGGCTCAGAATGGAACCCAAGTTCTGACGCTTAATTTAATAATACAGTAACCATTTGCTGTTAACCCACCGCTGGTCACACACAATAGTCTAAGAATATACCCAGCTCACGTGACTTAACTTCCTTACAGGACTTGCTGCAAGAGCTGCCAAGTCTCACCCATCTGGGGAGGGAAGCTCATTGCTGATTACTGTTGAGGCAGTTTTCAAAGGCGCTCTCAGCACTGAAGGAATGTGCAGCGTGCCACCGAAGCACGTTAACTCTCACATGCAATGTTGGGAGATCTCCTTTTTCCCGTTTACCACAGGGCCTGGTTGTTGACTTATCACATGATATAAAGTTATATAGCTCCAGCATTTAGCAGGGCTACGATTTGGTAAGCAGCTCTAGTATTTTGCAGGCCCAGTGTCCTCTCCCTCTAATATTTTGCAGGCGGACGGCTCTGGCATTTTGCAGGCTCGCTAGTGCACGCTCTGGTCCTTTGCAAGCTCTTTTTACATTTAAACCCACCACAGGGCTTTGCGTGGCCAGCAGCATCCATCTCCTTGCTCTGCACCCCATGACCTCCAACCCGCCCTTTCAGTTTCCTTTCCTTGCACGGTCGTTAAGTTTCCTCCCCTGCAAAAAAACTACGACTCCCATGATGCAAAGGGCTCCCACCCTTCCGGCGAGTTGTAGTCCACCCATGGGCTCCTCGCCTCTGGGAGTAGCGCGTTCGCTCCCCCCTGTGAACTACAACTCCCATGAAGCCCTGGGGCGCAGGGAGCGTCCCGCCCCAGCCCCTCTCCCAACAGCTGATCGCGAAGCGCAATGGCTGCAGCCGCCGGTGATGGCGGGGGAGAGGGAGTGAATGAGGAGAGAGGCGCGCCAGAAGACGGCAGGTAACAGGGCGCACCGGGGAGCCAGGGGCGGCCCCTGGGGGCTCTTTGGGGTGCAGGAGGGGGGTGTTTCTGTGGCTTGTTTGTGCCGGGGTCGGTTGCCAGGGCAAGGCTGGTGGGGCTGGAGTCCAGGCAAGGCAGGACAAGCTCCCCTGAGCTCTCCAAGGGGAAGGCTTCAAGATGCATCCACTTTGCCCCTGCAGTTTGCTGTGGTGGGGACTTTCTGAGGAGCCCCGGAGCGCGGTGGATCTCTCTCTTCTGCATGGGCATTAACCATCTCCCCGGCACTCCCAAGGGGCAGGATTTGCCCTAGGGAGCTTGTCCAAACTTTCCCTTGCGGCTCTGTCTTGCAAGGTGCTGTGCACCTGATAGGCATCCTTCTCCCCAGAGCTGGCTGCATTTCAGTGGGGCAGCATGGAGAGCATTTGGAGAGCGCCCTGGGGATACTTCAGGGTGAAAAGTGTTTGTGTTTCCGCTGCCCTGTACTGGGCTGAATCAGGCCTGCTCAGCTGCCTGGGTGTCAGAGGCCCTATGTTGCTAGTAGAGATTCTTCTTAAACTCAAGAATCTGGGGCTAGTACAGGAGATCTGAGTTCAAACTCAGCTCTCCGCATGAAGCTCCAAGTGCCTGTGATGAGCTCCGTGATAACGGTGGAGTGCTCAGTGAGCTTCATGCTTTTTGCAGGGGTCACTATTCAGAACCATACAGTTTTACATTATGACAGGTTTCAGAGTAGTAGCCGTGTTAGTCTGTATTCGCAAAAAGAACAGGAGAACTTGTGGCACCTTAGAGACTAACAAATTTATTTGAGCATAAGCTTTCGTGAGCTACAGCTCACTTCATCGGATGCATTCAGTGGAAAAAATGAAATCCACTAAATGCATCCGATGAAGTGAGCTGTAGCTCACGAAAACTTATGCTCAGATAAATTTGTTAGTCTCTAAGGTGCCACAAGTCCTCCTTTTCTTTTTACAGTTTTACATTGTAAATGATAGTATGATATGCCCTGCACTCATTAGGGAATAGTGTGGTACCCTTAATTACTTGCAAATCTCAACTGTAAATATTTAGAGGTGACCAGTGTATGCATCACAGACTGCTCTTGCAAGGGTTATAAAATCTGCAGTTTGTTCTTCTGGGGTGAAATTCTAAACCCTCTCCTGCCCTGCCCCCCCCCCCCCCAAAGTCAATGGCAAAACGCCCACTGACTTCAGAGAGGTCAGGATTTCACCTGATGTTTATAAACACAACTGGAACCTTTCTGCACTTGTGAAATCTTTATCTGTTGCTATCTTGAAAACTGTGAAAACGATCTCTGTGTTGAACTCTTTCAGTGAGGAAAGATTCTAAGTGGGTGTTAGTTTCACACACCTCAACATTAGCAAAGGGTTCTAGTCTGCATACACAGAACCAAGGAATTAGTCACTTTCCTTCTTGTTGCTTTGTAAACTGGTCAACAGATTAAACTGCCCTGAGGATTAGCTTTCTGGAAAATATTAAAGTTTAGCTGTTTGCAAATCATGTGTGCTTTTGCACGTGTGCACACACCCCTTCCAAATATCATGCACTGCAAAAAGTGTCTTAACATTTGCCATCTTGGAAAAGACGTGTGTATATTTTTTCCCTACTCACATAACAGAAAAATGGGTGGATGGATTTTCCTCAAAATTTCTTTTAAAAAAAAAAAAAATTCTTTGGTCTGAGACCATGCATGGAATATACCAGCTCTAGAGGTGAAATGTTCAGAACTCTACGATGAGTGTCTACAAACGATATTTATAATAAATGCTGCAAAGTAACGCTTACTACAGTGCAGTGCACCCTAGTCTAGTGTTTGGAGCAAACCCCTGGGGATGTCCAGAGTTCTCATGTGTTCTGCTCCAAATTAGTCAGCCGCGTGACGTGTGACTGTGGGCAAGTCACTAAGGCCAAATCTTTCAAACCTGGAGGCTTAGGTTTTTCAGAGACACTGAACGCACTGATTTCCAGTTGAGTCCGTGACAAACAGACCACTTACTTGGGGGGAAAGAGAGACTCAGGCCCCGGCGTTTGAAAACGTTGCCCTTAACCTTTTCGTGCCTCAGTTTCATCAACTGTCAAATGGGGCCTATGAACACAATGAGTTTACCAGAGGAAGGAAGTGCATTACTGAGTAATAGCTAGAGAAGCTGATGAGTAGTTGGGTTGTACAACAATGGCTGTTTTAACCAGGTAGTCGGGTATCAGTTACACTGACCTCATGGTTTCCTGTGTCCAAGCTGTCAGAAATGCAAAAATGAACAGATGATAAACTGTGGTGAGAAGGGTGCATTATTTTTGAACTTCATTGAGCTTTGATAATCAAAGTTATTAACAGAGGATAAACAAATGTGCGTGTGTTATTCCACGGTGCCTGGTTCTCCTCTGTTATACCGGTGTAGGGGAATGATGATTCCATCACACTCAAGGGAGTCACTCCAGTGGAAATGCGGTGTATGTTTGTGGTGGGTCGGGCCCATGATTTTTCAGTGAATGGAGCCCCTTTCGATGATTTGCCTTATGTGAACACTCCTTGCTGGCCAGGCGTGGGCTCTCTTCTCAGCTAGCAGCAGTGACTCTGCATTTTTTCCCCGTGGGCATGAATTTTGCATTCAAGTTGCTTCATGATTGTGGAATGGTGTTGCCATAGAAGGAAGTGGTGGTACCGTTGACCTCTGTTGTGGTATTTAAATATTTGGACATTTACCACTAGGGGGTGCTAGTGCCATCCCCGTAAACGTGTCCGGAGCCGCAGATTAAGGTGCTGCTGCTGGTTATACTCTAGAGTGGAAACTTTTTAACTCTTTGGACTCTGGAGCATTTTCATCGTGTGCAACTGGTGATCCGGACTGGCTGTACCAGCGGCTCTGCCAGTGTCAGGAGTTGGGTCCTGCCTCTCACCAGGAGAACGGGACTCTATCCCTATCTCCCTTTCCACGTTCTTGGGGCAGGTTAGCACTGCACGCACCAAGCCACAGTTACGTGTCTCGCCCTGGTGGTCGTGGCAGTGGGAGGATGCAGAACGCTACTTCCGAGCTCCTCCCTTCTGCTCCTGGGCTGAAGCTGCTGCTCTGATGAGCTGGCGGGGGCCAGGGTGGGCTGGGGGAAGGACTCTGCTCCCTTTCTGTTGTTAGGGAGGCTCAGTGAGGGAAGAGGTGCGTCTACCCTGTCAGTTCTGCACACACAGCTCAGGGCTCAGCTTTTTGCTAGGCGAGGCAGAGCGCTTCAGTTCTTGGTCCCAATCATGAAAACAGTTATTTACTTTTGCCAGTTATACTTGCTGGTTTCAGCCCTGCTTTCTATTAGCCTCATGCATCCTTGTTAGGAGTTTGCACCACCAGCGTAACTCCGACAATGTGGTTACACCGGTGCACGTTTCTCTAATGTAGGTGAGGCCTCAGTCTGATGGGCACCCCGCAGCTGCATGAGAGGAGTTCAGGGGACTTGCATGTGTCCTTTAGACTCTTTGATTGTTTGCTGATGTCTCTCCTATGCACCCGCCCCGGAGCAGAGGCTCCTGTGTGCAGAGACAAAGGTGGGTGTCCCCCTCTAAGGACGAGAGGCCCTTCATGCTTTGTGCATGCTTTGGCCCTGGGAGCTCCAGCCGCCAGACTGTTACGCTGCAACTGATGGGGCTGTCATGGAGAGAGATGGGTGTGACGAGAAGGATCAGAGGTGGCTCCTTCCTCAGTGTTAACGCAGCCCAGGAGTCTGAGCAGGCGGCAGGGCTACAGTCTGGCCGGTGGTTAGTCTCAGAGGCCTTCTCTTGCTGTCATTTCACCGGTAAATCAGCCTCGCTCCACCAGGCTCAATGGAGCTGTGTCCGTTTGCACCAGCTGAGGATCTGGCCCTGACAAACGCATAAGGTCCCAAATGGCTTGGAGTTGTGGTGTACAATTGTTACAGTCTGGTGGGGGGCTGTCCTTCAGATCCCGAATCTCTCTCTTCCCCCTCCCCGCCCCACTCTTTTGGATTGCGACATCCACCACTCTGTCATGGAGGATCAGTAGAAGAAATAAATGAGACAGGGTTTATACAGGACGTAGTGTGTTCTGCCCAGCCAGCGGTGTGAGCCAATGCTACATTCATAGCAGGGCCCACTATAACTGGTTCACGCACACAGGCCCTGATCCTGGAGTTGGATCTATGTGGGTGGTCGCCTGCTGGGTCATGTATGGACACGAGGGCCCACATGGATCCAGTTGTAAGACTGGGGTCACAGTGACCAAAACAGGAAGAACCCTGGTTCATTTCAGCTTTATCCTAAAAATTAAAGGAAAAATAAATTATTAGCATTTTCCCAAAATCTGCATGAACGTGCTGGAATGAAGGCAAATTGGGAAGACGTGACTCTAGCATTTATATTGAGTGCATGTCCTATTATGATAATGTCTGGGCCATTTTAATAGTCAGTGTGCAACGCCAGACACAGACGATCCCCCACTTTTATGAACACCCCTCCCTCAGCATCTGCATTTCACTTACACCCACCCAAGGGCCGTTGGGCTCTCAGTCGTAGAACTAATATAATATAGACATGAGGACCAGTATCTTACACTCGGACACTGCTTGTGAGGCGAGCTAAGAGCAGAGTTGCTGTGCTTCCATCAGCCTAACCAGCTGTAAAGGGAAGTTCACAAGCATCTGAAAGGTATGCATGCTAAGGAGGCCGAGGGATTGTTTAAAGAGGGTCAAGGAACAATGGGGCGAAATTAACAAGAGAACCTGTTTCAAATCTCTTTTAAATCTACCTTCTTTGATTTTCACAACTAACCCGTTGCCACTGCTGGATGAATCGACTGGAGGAAACGTGGGTGCTTCTGACGCAGGTTGCCAGCTCTGATTATTGTATTGTATCGCTATATTTAGGGGAGGGAGGGCTTCCAAGTCCCAGGTCTTGGACCTCATTCTCACTTGCTTGTGTAAGAGTCTCGGCTTGCATTTCTTTTTAAAAGTAAGTTTCTAGCCCTCCTGGGCCACATCTACACGGGAAGCACTTTGGCAGTAAAGGAATATCGGTATGGGATGGAAGCAAAGCTCTTCCTAGTGTGAATGCAGCTATATTGCTTGGGGTGGACAGTGCTGTTGATCATTCCATTCAGACTCTTCCTGAAGGTCCGCGAGCTCTTTGGAAGGCAGTCTATGTTGCCAGAAAGTGCAGTCCTTAGAACTGCCTTCAGACTAGATTTGATTTGATGCACTCCTCTTGTGTACAGCCACTGAGTCTTTGTTCAGAGTCCAAGACGATTTGCAAAGATGGAAAATGTTGTTGTTGGCATACTTTTAAAACAACCACAGCATAGAATGAAGAAAGGCGATTTTGTCTGACTCTTACTAAATTAGGAGCTAGATTAGACTGCGGAGTAGACTCTGTCAGGAGAATAGGTGAAAGCCCCGTCATTTGGCCATTGAGACAAAGACCGGAAAAAGGCTCTGATGTTCGCTGTAAAGAACAATGAAGCATTGGTGGGGAGGGCTCCAGCTTTGTATGTCTTTTTCTTTAATGGGAAAGAATAGAAATCACCAGGGAAAGATTTTATTTTTAAACTTCTAAAAGGGCTTTACAGACACCGGGGAGTTTAAAATAAAATTACAGCGCGGGAAAAGTTCTCCGCGTGTTCCTTTTGAAGTTCACCCACTCTGCCGTGCGATTGGCATCATTATTTAGGGGGGATGGCTCAGTATAATGGCTTGAGTTAGGGCCGCATTGTCATCTTTACCTTTGAATTCCCTTCCCTGTGGCCGTGTGTCGCAGTTTTACTGTTATTTCAAGCAGGGGTTTGGGGCAGTTTCTTTTTGTCTGTTTCTTTACACGTCCTCATTGGTCCAAGTGTTAGTGATTTGATACATATTTCAGGGTAACATTCTCTTCTGTTAATCTAGCTGTTGGGCATTGGTGCTATTGTTATGTGTCTTCCATACTAGACTAGGATCCCAGTGCCCCGAAATCCTATTCACCCACTCTCGTGCACACTCCTGTTTGTTTCGGAGTTGGGCCTTTGTCTCCAGAGACCAGTGCAGCAGGCCGTTGAGTGTTGAAATATGAGAGACCGTTGCAGTTGGGCTTTCAGATCCCGCAGCTTGCGTTGACCAGTCGGGGTGGTGGCTCCTGAAAATCAGACACCTGAAGTGTCGTACCTGCCTCAGCAAAGGAAACCAGCTCAGAGAGGTGCTTTACGGCCTTTAAAGGTCACTCACAAAAGTTGTCTGTATTGCACTGGTGCCTGAAGGGCCCGAAACAGGATCGAGGGCCCCTTGTGCTGGACAGGGCTGCAGTGTTCTTAAAACCCACATTCCTGGCACACTTGGAGCAAATGCTCAATGCCTGTCCCCTCAGGTGTACGGAATAGCCCCTCTGCTCCAGGCCTTCTTTTGGTCTGCCCTTCCCGCTCTCCAAACACACCTCTTGGCCCCCTTCTTCCCCACAGCCTGGCGGCTCCATTTTTGAAAGCACTTAGGTTGTCAAAAGTCAAACCCAGAATTCCTAGGGAGGGTTGGCCGGAGGCAGCTGTTATGGGTGCAAAACAAAGGAAAAACTTGATCAGAAAGTCTGTCCCAGGGAGCTGGGTCCCTCAGTCCAGGGGAGCAAATCAGGGCCCCAGTTCTGATCAGTCTGGGTTGTGGGGCGGCAGGGGAAGCTTATTTAATATTCATAATCTGGATCATAATCACTGCCCGTGTGAGGGGTGAAAGTCCCTAATTATTATGGGTGTTTACCCCAAACTTGTTGTCTTTTCTCTTTGTTCGAGTAACGTCCCTTTTGCTTTGATGACACATCAGCCTTACGTACACCGGTGACCTCGGAGCAAGGCCCGGATGTGTGGCACACAGCCTGGCAGGCTCTCATGTGCCCTGGGAAGGTGTATACAGCCCGTATGCTGCACCAGACACCTGCTGCTGAGTGGCTGAACGCTTCTATATCCTGATGCTCCTAGTCCCCCAACCCTTACCAGCTCTGCTGTGCCAGCCCGTCTGTGGTCCTTTGCCTAGAATCCTCCCCCCTTCACACTTCCTCTCACTCCCTGTGTTCAGTTTGCTAATTCCCCTCTTCCTGTACTCCGATGCTCATTCATGCCTCGGCTGCCCCTTGGCACCTGCTGGCAGTCAGGTATTTCCCCAGGCCCAGCCACATGGCCCCATGCCTTTCCCCATGTACGGCTCCTTCCCGTGTTGTTCTCTCTGCCGGGAGGATGTGTTAAGCTGGGAGAGGAGCAGCGGGTGGAAAATTGCTGTCGAAGTGGCAGGGCTGGCGTAAAGCACCTGGCAGCAGGATGGCTGAGAGTGCAGAATGCAGCGGCCTCGTGCATGGGGGGCGAGGGGCGTGTGAGGGGGTGTCTTGTTTGCGTGGTTACCCATGGCAGGGGGTGTTGAGTTTCACAGACTTGTTTATGCTGGGGCTGGAGGCAGGTCAGGGGATATCAGGAGACCTCCGCAGCTGCAGATCCACCTCCAGCAACAGGCTCGGCCACAAGCTGGGAGCTCGTCATAACTTCCCTGCTCAGAGTGAATTTGAATTTGTAGCCAAAAGCCAGGAGGCTAGGGGCTCCTGGCTCCCTCCCCTGCAGAGCTGGGGTCTGCCCCAGGAATGCCAGGGCAATATTAATACCCCGGTTCAGCTTCTGGTGATCGGCTGCTTAGCACAGAGAGTCTCTTCTGTCCCCACTGGCTCTTGTTTGGGTATTAGTCTACTCATTCCCTAGGGGGAGACTATCTGCCCTAGCAATGGGATGGGCCAGCTAATCCACTCACTCTGATCCGTTCCGAAGGACCCCGGCTCCCCCCCACAGCCCCAGCTGCAGCTCTCTTTATCCAGACACTGCTACAATTGCTGGGCTGGGGGAGTCGGCCCGTCACTTACCCCAGCAGTGGGGCATCCTCGCTGCTTCCCCCAGTGAGCCCAGACTCTGAATGTCAGCAGCAGGTGAGTGAGCCCTGTCCCAAGCCGCGGGTCTGTCGGTCGGGGTGAGGGGTGGGGGGAAGAGGAGGTGCTGCTGTCTTTTTTTTTAAACAACGTCCGTGCTATTAATATCAGGTAATGAACATAATCTCCAGGATAAGTGATCCTCTTCCCAGGCGTGCTGGCTGCTCCGGGACTCTGCTGCTGGTGCTTTCTCTCCTCCCGCTGGCTTCCTTGCCCAGCCCTTCACTAACACCCCAGCCCCCTAAGATTTCAAAGCAAACCGTGCTGGGTGTCTGAAACCCTTCCTCAAGCCCCACGGACCCTCTGGGGGTAGGGAATAGCCCCACGCAGGACTACGTTGGTGTCATTTCTCCAGAGTGCTTCATTCACATGGCAGCCCTGTTACAACGTTAGTGCCGTTCAGGCGGCCATGTGACAGGCAAGCCAAAAAATACACACACACACACACACACGCACGCTCTAAACTCCTGAAACCCATCCCTCCCTTGCCCCCCACTAGAGACTGATTCTGCAGCAGCTGGGTGGAATGAGCAGCCCCCCGATGTATGCTGGTGTCGGGATATCTGGCTGCTGGGCCCTCGGGGCTGAAGGCAGGTGAGTGTCGTAGTTTGCTTGCTTTGTTTTTTTTGTTTTTGTTTTTAAATCTCTGTTTGCCTGCGAATGAATTCGTAGCACCTCCAGACCCGAAAGCACTGTGCCTGTTTGTCAGAGGGCTGGGAAATTGGAGACAGCAGCTGGGAGAGAGAGAGCAGCTTTGCCCAGGACACGGTGAAACCTGTGCAAAACAGCTCCTCTTGCTGCAGGATTTAGGGGTGGCTATTGTTATGGCGGGGGAGGAAGATAGCTGGGAAGAGAGTCAGGCTCAATGGTTAGGGTTAGCATGTTGCAGGGGTGGGATTCCCCTTTAACTCACTGGCTTTGGATCCAAGGTCAGGAGCTTTACTGGCTGTTAGGGGGAAGGAGAAACTGTGATTTTTTTTTTTTTTTCCACGGGTTGGGAGTGTTTGGGAAGTGTGTGAACTCTTTTTCCTACTGAAAATTAAACCTGCTGCCTTTTTAGATGGACCAACCTTTGGGTGAGGGTGTGTCTCTTCTCTTTGGCCTCTCAACCCGTCTGATCTTGTCCATGATGCCGGCTGGTCCTAACGCTAATCAATGGCAGTTTGAAGCACAAAATGCATTGGGATAGAAGGAACTAAATTTTAAAAGGGGGAAACCCTAGGACTACCTGAGACAAGGGGCAAAGTCTGAACTAAAATTGGAAGCATCCTTCTCCTGTCCCCCCTGTATGATGAGTAAATTGAGTGACAAAGAAAAGCTACATTAGTTTGTGCCAGGATTAATTTCCACAACTAATTCCCATCTTGCAGCAGAGAGGGGCTAACAAATCAATCACCAACAGGAGTGCAGTTGATTTACTCTCCAAGATTAACAGACAGCTTTGTGGGACACCAGTGAACGAATTGCACTGTGGTGTTTCACACTGGTAAAGGAACTGGAATTATCCCTGGGGCTTGCTCTCCCCTCCCCCGGTCAGGGCAAGTGGGATTAGGTGGGCGGGATTTAATCTGGAGTCCTGTTTGGAGGAAGGATTGTGGTTGAGAATCAGAAGGAATCTGCAGAGACAGGAGAGAATTTTGTGAGGTTGGGAGTGTTGTGATGAGCATCCAGGGCTGTGTAGCCAGAGCATGTCTCTATCCTTCATCTGGTCAGGTTTAATGTTAAAAGCTGAAATAATACTTCCCTGGTTTATCCAGAATCCCCGTGTCTCTGAGTAGGAGGGGATGGGGCAAAGGGCAGCAAGGAAGGAGAGGAAACTTCTCTGTCTATCCAGCAGCGAATAATAATTTCACACTCTTCATACCTGGCTCTTCTCATCACAGATCTCAAAGCGTTTGGGGGAGCGGGGGGGGGTTAGGATCATTCTCCCCATTTTACAGATGGGGGGCATGAGGCATGGAGAGAGGAAGTGACTTGTCCAAGGTCTCCCAGCAGGAACAGAACACAGGTCTCCTGAGTCCCAGTCCAGTGCACGAGTTACTAGGCCACACTATGCATTACCCAAATACATTTGGGAGGTGCCCAGCCTTCCTTGTATTAAACTCTTGTAGCGTTTTTGGGCTGATGTGACGCTTTGTTTTTAACTGGAAATTCCATCTCCCTGTCCCACCCAAGACAACATACCATGGTGGGATGTGTCGTTCCCCTGTGGCTTCCTGGATTGACTTCACTGGAAACAAGCTCCCGCAGAGGGGACGTGTCCCACCAGGCTGTACGTTAGGGAGCAGCCGAGAAAGAGGAGGGGTTACTTGTCCCTGGTGTGTCTCCACTCCCCCCCTTTGGGAATAGCAATGAGAAGGCCCAAGTTGGGGAGCCACTGAAGGGGGTGGGGTATCCCTGTTGTATCAGAGCCCTTCTTTGAGGTCTAAGCTGAAGACCAACAGGGGAGACAGTAAAAGGATCGTTCCTGGTCTCTTCCGTTCTCCGGACCATTATGCTTCAGATATAGACTGAAGTTCTGGCTTTGTTGAAGCCACCGGCAAAAGTCCCATTGACCATGGGTGGAACCAAGATTCCACCCCCGGGTTCTTTTGAAATGTTATGTCGAAGCCTGAGTCCTGCTGGTTTCGACAAGACTTCGGCTGCGAGGTCACTTAGTTACTTTTAGAAACGTTACCCGTAGAACTATGGGCACGTCACCGTGGGGAGGAATCTACAACCAAGACCAATCCCCTTCGTGTTGTGTAGGTGGCATTAATGCTGGGCTTTCCTAGTCATTGCTGAGCCAATGGGCTTCACTTTGTGCCTATTTCAGGATCTACAATTTGGTGAGCAGTTCTGGGGAGGATGACCTTGCATTAGTCGTTATTTACTGGTGGCATTGCGATGGTGCCTTGGGGCCCCAGTTGCGGAGCAGGACCCTGTTGGGCCAGGTGTGGTACCCAGACAACGGTAGATGTCTTTAGAACTGAGCGATGCTATAGTGCCCCATAGGCTTTGAAATGCTTTCTGAGGACCCGCCACACCCCACAAAGCACCTGGAGCAATGCTAGAGTGCTCCCTTGCAACTCCCGGACCGGGCAGTCCTTTAGTATGGCCTACTGTTGTAATTACAACTTCCAGCAACGTAAGCCAAGCAGTGTAGATGTCATAAGTGATCGTTCTGAATCAAATTATTTCAAATCTCTCCAGAAACCTCAAGGCCCAATTTCTTCTTCCTAATACAAAATACAAATTTTCTTTTTACAAATACCTTTCCATATGGCCTTGGGCCATTAACCCAGAAATGACTATAGCCCCCTTGCCTAAGGGGCAGGATTGTGTGTGCTAAATGCCCAGGCTTGTTGCTGTTTCATGTTACAGCCAGCCAATATCAGGGCCCCACTTAGATTATTTGCTCTTTGAGGCAGGGAACCATTGTTTGTTCTGTGTTTGTACAGCGCCTAGCACAATGGGCTCCTGTTCTATTACTAGTGTTGCTAGGCGCCACTGCAAGACAACGAATTATTATTCTGTTTGAATGCTGTACACACGTGGTAAGACTGTCCCTTCTGCAAACCTCTTACAATCTAAGTAGGCAAGATTGAGGTATAAGTAAGGCTACGTTTTAGTCACGGGTGTTTTTAGTAAAAGTCATGGACAAGTCACAGGCAGTAAAAAAATATTCACAGCCCCATGACCTGTCCATGACTTTTACTGTATACCCCTAACTAAAACTTAGGTCAGGGGGCTGCGGGTGCTCTGGGGGGAGCACCCCAACCCCCTGCTCCAGCCCTGAGCCCCCTCTCACACCCAGACTGATGCTGCTGGCCCAGAGGCTGCCCGGCTCTGGGGGGACAGGAGATTCACTGTGCTGGGCTCCTAATGGTTTGAAAGAGTAGGAGCAGTTGTAATGTTAGGCATCTGCGCCAACTGCAGGGGTCCCAAGGCAGCGAAGGGCCCTCTGAAAGCCAGATCCGACCCGCCAGGTGTCAGCTGCTCTGTTCTCAGTGCCAGCCGGGGCTCAAAATGGTGCCCTCCGTACGGCGTGATCTTGCCCACGCTGTGCGTGTGAGGTCACGGGTAGGGCCCAGAACTGAGCTATGCAGGAGGCCCCCACGGGACAAGCACTGCCACTGAGGATGAGACAATCCCTGCCCTGCCAAGCTTACTACCTAGAACCCCACCCTGCCCAGAGAGCCCGGCATCTGCCCAGAGCCCAGCTGAAGTTGCCCACTCGTCTCACAATGGTATCGCTGATACTGAGAGTGAGAAGGGCTCTGGTAGACAGGATCCCTGTGTTCTCCATCGATAAAACTCCCTTCGCCGCTTCAGCATCATATCCATCCCCACCCAGAGAGCTGCGTTTGGAATGTAGATGAAACGATCATTTTCCCCTCCCTGGTAAATAACAATCGCGCCTTCGTCATCTTTGTTTTTATCGAGCTGGAACGTCTCTGTTTATGCACCAGCATCCTTCTCCGGTGTCAGCACCGCTCGGGGAATCGCGGGCACTGTTTAATTGCTGCTTCAGGGACCCCCAAAGGAGAGCAGAACAGAATGCATGGGCGGGCTGTCTGTGCTTTTCGCGCTTTCTCTAGGCGGGAAGGAGTCCTTCAAGTTGATACAGTCTAGTGGACTTTCCCTGTCGGCCTCACCTGTTTGTGATCATGGTTTTTAATTCTCTGTTCTGGACGTTTCTGTGTGGGCAGATTTCTGCACCTGGATGCAACTCCATTGAAGTAAAGGAGAGGCAGGGGCTGCCCACATCATTCTCTGGTCAGATGTGACCTAAATAGAGGAAACAGAGAAAAGGAAGGACAGCTGTTATCTGAAGCCCAGAAAGGCTACGTGAGTCACTCAAGGTCATGCAGGGAATCCGTGATGGAGCTGGGAACTGAACCTGGATTGCTTGATTCCTGGCCCTTTGCCTTACCCACCAGCCCTTTCTCCTGCTAGCTAAGACAGCAAGATTTACACCTCTTCACTGTTCATTCTGCGTAGCTGCAGCAGGTGCTTTTAACATTTAAACTTTCATTTGTGCTTTTGCTGAGGGTTTTCAGACCAAACTTTGACCAGATTTAAAATTGTTATAAGCAGGTTGGGAGAAAAAGCTTAAAAAAAACCAAACAAACCCATAAAAACTTACCACTGGGTAACCAAGAAATATAAAAAACCCCAAGCCAGTCCCTTGGTGTTGGTCTCAAAGGTTCATGCTCTTCGTGTTGGATCTGCAGCGGCTACCATGCCATGTCCACCAGAACCTGACTGCCACAGTCGGTACTGCCAGGGGTCCATCCTGCTGTTACCATCCGGATGAAGTAAAAGTTGTTAAAGGCGAGATGGTTCTGTTTCTGCTCCATTCAGACCCCAGGGAGTTGGGGGAAGGGAGAGGTGGGGGTGAATTGGTGTTTGCGAGGTGGGGGAAAACCCCAAAGGTATTTGGGGGGGAAAAGGGCCGTCAAGCCAATAGGAAAGAAAAAACTTGTCACCACCATCAGAAACAGCTCCATGTGGGCGGCAGGCGCCTTCACGCTGTGGGATTGGTGAATGCTGAATGCTTATCTCCTCTGAAGCTGGGCGAGAGTTTCACTGGGAGATGGATGCTGGCATGTTGTTAAATGCCGAGCCAGGTAGATGATCTCTCTAAACCCTTGGCTGGTTGCCTGCCACTGAGCCTCTCAAGCAGGGTTTGAAAGGTTACAGCCAGAACTGATCAGAGACCAAAAGGGTTTGGAGTGAGTCCGCAGAGGGCCGGGAGCTGCTCCACCTTCCAGGAGCCCGTTCACCCTGCATGACTCTGCTGCCTTTCTGAACTCACTTAAAGATCATCTTGTCTGCAAACACATACCTTTTCCACCACCCCCAGCCCCTGGTCCCCATCTCGCTTCCTAAAGAGAGTACCGCATAGAAATAGGATGGTATTGAAATCATGCTGCGGGGTGAACCCCTGGAAATAAGTGGGGGGTCACCCCAGCACAGTGAACATAGCGAGAGGGGATCCCCAGATTTCCTGTCCTGCGCAGGGTGATTTCCTCTGCCTGCCTTTTGTGGCCTGGCTGTTTTCTCCCACTCTTTGACCCCTTCAGCAAATCAGCTGGGGTCAGGAAGTGGGGTGGGGGTGAGATGCTTGATGTCCAAAGCACCTCTTTGTCTCCAGTTTCTTCTGTGTCCTGCTAATAGACCTGGGCAGCTCCACGGCAGGCTTGTCCTGCAAAGAACGGTGTTCCAAGAGACAAAGGAAGTAGTGGCCACACCAGCTCTAGCGTCCATCCTTCGGTGCCCCTCTTATCTACTGGTTCCCCACCTGCCTAGGCCAGAAGGGACAGTTGTGACAATCGAGTCTGACCGCCTGGATAACTCTGGCCATAGGATGTCCCCCGGATAATTCCTCTTTGAGTTAGAGCAGATCTTTTAGAAAAACACCCAATCTTGATCTACAAATGGTTGGTGACGCTTGCCAATTCGCTCTGCAAGGGTGATGGCTTTGCGGCTGGCCTCTAGGATGGGGCCCCCCAAGGGTGGGGGAACAGTGTCAGGTGTCGTGGCCTCCTTGATCTCCCCAGGTTGCCACGTAGAAGGGGGTCTGTACGGGGAAGGCTGAGAGGACCCTTGCCCCCTTTGTATGGTCAGGGGTCTCAGGAATAGCTTGGATCCTAGGTAGGAGAAGAAAGAGTAATAGCTCTCTCCAGGAATGAGCCAGTGGCCCTCACTTTCTACTGTTCCCACGCCAGCTCTGGTCTTTCTCCACTAGGACCCAGGAGATGGGGCAGGCGGTGCTAAGCCTGCTTCCCTGCCCAGGCAGCGCCTGCTGGTGCTGTTGTTATCCCCTTACGTGTACTTAAGAGGGAGGAAAGGTCCCCCCGAGCCTCGGAAGTGGAAAGCGCGAGGAGCAGGGAGGCCAGAGTCGGCAGGATCTGATAGAAATAATCTGTTCCATCCCTGGCACGTCGACCTGGCAGCGCCGGCTGCAGCTTATCTCCTGGCCGGCTGCAGTTTATCTCGGCACCTCTGCCACGGGGCGACGAAGTGCGAAAGGACTTGGTTCCCCCCCTCCTGCTGCAGCAGCTGGTGAGAGGAGGAGGCGGCACTTAGCAGCGCAGCACAGGGCACGCTCACACACCCACCTCTCGCGCTCCCCTCCCCAGGGGCTCGTGTGATTGGACTACAGCAGCCTGCGTCCCCCTCCCGCTGTGAGGCCAGAAGGGCTGGAAATGCACTGGCTGCAGCCAGACCGCCACTTCTTGGCAGATGGAGGGGTTAAAAATACAACCCACCACGCACCACCCTGCTATCAGGGAAGGAGGGGGGTCTCCTGTCTGTGCCTGGCTATTTTTGATCTCTTTAGATGGGTGATCTTTTCTTTGCCCCCAGGAACCCCTCTGCCTTCTCACTTGGGGGAGTGAGTCTGGTGTCTGCTAACCCGGGGGGTTGCCATATGTTGGTATTACGTGGATTGTAAGCTCTTCGGGGCAGGGACCATTTTTTGTTCAATGTGTGTACAGCGCCTGGCACTGGGGGGTCCTGAGCCATGCTTGTGGGACCTCTAGGTTCTACTGCAAGGCAAAGAATAATCATTATTAAACACATAAACACTGAATTTCCGCAGCACTTTATAACCCTGGGCACACATTCCCTGCCCTGAAGAGAGAAAATCTGAATGAGATGAGATTCAAGAGGGCAGTTCAGGGCAGGCCGGTGGGGGGCAGTTTGGGAGTGGCTAACGGGGGAAGGGGAAGGAGGAGGTATTGCTTGAAGAGGTGTGTGTGTTAAGGTGTGGGAGTACGTGGCCTAATATAGACACTTGTGTGTTCTCCACAGTAGTGTAAACACGTCTGGGCTGCTTCAGGCCAGGCCAGGCTAAAGAACAGAGGTGTTCTTACCCTGGCACATGGATAACACAGAATTCACTGCTTGCTGAGAGAGCTTTCTAGAGGAGAATGTCTCCATCATGGCACTTACCAATGCTGTGCTTGCGTAGCCCCTTCACTGGGGAGGATCTCAGAAGCTTTCACCAGCAAACGTCCCTCTGCACCCTGGGTGAGGTACCAGCAGGCAAGTTTTTACACATGGGCAAACTGAGGCATGTAATGGTTGAGCGACTGGCCTGAGGTCACACAAGAAGCCTGGCACAGCCAGGAAGAGAGTCCCGGGGTCTTGAGCCCCAGGCCCCTCTATCCACTAGAGACACTTACCCCGAACAGCAGCTTGCTGCTGATGGCACTAGTCAGGGCCAGAACTTGGGGCAATTTCCTGTTACCAGATAGCCTGTTTCCCAAGCCGGTCAGACCCAGGAGCGCCCTGTAGGCAGGGGGTTAATGCAGTGCTTTGGGCAGGGCCCTCCTCTGGTCTGTTCCATCCCACTGGCAATGCGAAGAACTGCGGCAGAATCCACTGCGGAGATCGCACGGTGGCTGGGAGAGGAGGGTTCGTCATTAACCCAGCTGTGTTCCTTCCCCTCTGTGAGTTCAGGAGAACACGGTTTGTCGTTAATCCCTCTGGCCTCTTTTCAAGTCAATGCGTCAGTTTCAGCCTCTCGAGGGGATGCCTTCACAGATCGGGGGGCCCCCGCTGCGAATGTTGCCCCAGATGACCAGGTTTCTTCTTCTTCTGCCCGTCTCCTAGCACCAGCGGAGCGGAATCCTTAGACAGACTGTACCCTGCGGTGGGTGCTGCGAGGCCGCCCCGGAAACGGACCACCAGCCAGTGCAAATCCGAGCCGCCCCTGCTGCGGACGAGCAAAAGGACGATCTACACAGCCGGGCGGCCGCCATGGTACAACGAGCACGGGACGCAGTCCAAAGAGGCCTTTGTCATCGGTAAGGCATCTGCTGGGAGCTTTCTGAGCGCAGGCCTTTCAGGCGTTAACGGCCGGAGGGTGGCTTCAGAGGCTCTTTGCTGAGGGCTGGTGCGGCGTGTGTCCCTTCAGGTCGTGCTGTCCCTCGCAGCTGCCATAGCAGGGATCTTGGTTTGAGCTTGGCATAGGGTCCTTTGCAAAAGTGCATCTCTCGGAGATGGCTCCAGCCTTACTAGCACACTTCGCTACCATGCCAGAGACTCCAGCTTGGTTCCCAAGCTTGGGCCTCCACACTTCTCAAACTGAGGGGGGGGCTCTGATTAGTCTGTCTTAGCGACTGCTCCCTTAGGGTCCTTGTCTTTCTCCGTGGGCAGCTGAAGGCTACAATGCTCTAGGAATTACGCTCTGGCCTGTGTTCTACAGGAGGTCAGACTAGACCAGAGGTGAGCAAACTACGGGCCACATCCAGCCCGCAGGACCATCCTGCCCAGCCCCTGAGCTCCTGGCCCGGGAGGCTGTCCCCCCTCCCATGCCACCACGTGGCGCAATGCTCTGGGCAGCGGGGCTGCAGAGCCCAGCCTGCCCTGGCTGCCTGTCCTGGTGCAGCCGCGCTGCCAGCCACCAGTGCTCCAGGCAGCGCGGTAAGGGGGCCGGGTCGGGGGGGGTGGATAGAGGGCAGAGGAGTTTGGGGGGTTGTCAGGGGTGTGGATAGGGGTCGGGGCGGTCAGAGGGCAGGGAATGGGGGTTGAATGGGGGCAAGGGTCCCGGGGGGCAGTCAGGAAGGAGAGGAGGGGTTGGATGGGGTGGCAGGGGGGTGGTCAGGGGACAGGGAGAAGGGGTGGTTGGATGGGGGCAGGGGTCCCAGGGGGCAGTCAGGTAGGAGAGAGGGGGTTGAATGGGGTGGTGGGGGGCAGTTAGGGGCGAGGGGCCTGGGGGCGGTCAGGGAGAAGGGGTGGTTGGATGGGGCAGGGGTAAGTCGGGTGGGGGTTGGATGGGGCGGCGGGGAGCAGTTAGGGGCGGGGAGTTGCGGGGTGGTCAGGGGACCGAGAGCAGGGGGTGGTGGTGGATGGGGCAGGGGTCCTCGGGGGGGCTGTCGGGAGGGGTCAGATGGGGGGGGCAGCTGGGCCATGCCTGGCTGTTTGCGGAGGCACAGCCTCCCCTAACCGGCCCTCCATACAATTTCAGAAACCCGTTGCGGCCCTCAGGCCAAAAAGTTTGCCCGCCCCTGGACTAGATGATCCCAATGGTCCCTTCTGGCTTTGGAATCTCTAAATACAGGACCGCAGGGGAGTGGGGCGGATCTGCAGTCCTACCAGTCACCATGGTCACAGAGTGACCCCCTGCGTACGCACCCTAGAACTTGGGGGACACCCCCCCCCCCAGTATGTTGCGGAGTGACAGACATTGGTGCATTGGACGTATCTGTTAGTATTACGGTGGTGCCCAAAGATCCCACTGAGATAAGGGTCTCATGCCTTTGGCTGCTGTGTGTACACATAACGAGTGATGCCCTCATGAGCTGATGCTCCAGATAGCCAGGGCAGAGGAGGGGTGGGGCTCGCTCTCTCTCTCAGCAATGTCCCCCTGTTTGCACCTCGTGCTTGTGGGAGGAGTCTATTTTTTACTGCCGTGTGTGACCGATACCAGGACTCTCTCCGGGCTGGTTCGAATGCTGGCTCTCCTCTTAACCCAGTGATTCTCGGCTGAAGGGCCTTGGCCGTCCCCAGTTACTTGTAATGACGGAATCATTCGTTCGTCAAGTGCAGCCCGGCGAGATCTGCCAGCGTTAATTGAGCTTGGAAGGTCGGGCTGCTGGTACGTTTGCTTCATGCTACTCGCTCTCTCTCTCCCCCCATCAGGCTTGGGAGGGGGCAGTGCTTCTGGAAAGACCACCGTGGCCAGAATGATCATCGAAGCTTTAGATGTCCCCTGGGTGGTCCTGCTCTCCATGGACTCTTTCTACAAGGTGAGCTGCCGCCAGCTCCTTAGCCCACAGCCGGCTCAGGTGTTTGTCCCCTCTGGCCTCTGCCCTCCGGAGTCCTCCCTGTCCTGCTGAATGGGGTGTGCCGGCGCCCTCGGCAGAGCAGGTCAGGGGGAGGCAGGCGACTCTTTCGAGTGTGTGTCTGTGGCCTGGTCATCAGGCGATGACCGAACCATGCCACTGGCACTTGCAGAAATCCCGCCTGCATTAGGCCTCTGTCTCGGTTGCCAGGGGACCAGGCTGGACTAACGTGGTCGGGACTGAGCTGTGTTAGTTGAACGAGACAAGCGTTCTAACGTTAATGAAAAGCGTTGTTTCGATTGAACCACCACTGCTGTAGGACCCAGGCGTCTCTCTGTCTTTAATGCATTAAAGATTCATAAAGCCCTGTGAGGTAAGGAATTGCTGTCATCCCTGTTTTACACATGGGAAACTGAGGCACAGAGAAACTTGACCTTGGCTGATGGGTGAGGAAGGCACTCAGTCTATCCGTGCCTCTGTCCTCCATTAGGAAGGGCTGTGGCAGAGCAAGGATTTGAACCCACATCTCTTGAGAGCCACAGGGCCAGCCTTGTAGGTGGGCGCCGTGGTCAGGGGGGCGCTGTGGTCACACACAGCCTGCCCCAAGGCCCTTTTAACCCCCGAGTGCTGGGCCTGGAGCTGGCGGCCCCTGCTATACACCGGCCTCCAGCTGCTAGTCCTGGCTGGGCAGGAGAGAGAAAAGGACTTCCTTTTCCCCTGCATGGGCCACTCCCAGGGCCAGGTCAGACCCACCTCCGGGAACCTCCCCCGAGTTGCAGGAAGCTCTGCACTCCCTCATTCCTGCCCCCATTGCTCCCAGCCGCAGGGGGAGGGGTCAATGTCTGGGGAGCTGCCCCCTCCCCCATTTGTCCAAGCCCCGTGCATCCAGACTCTTAGAAAGGGCCAGCCCTGGGATGAAACCCTAACCACTGGGCCATCGTCCCTCTTCCCTAGAAATAAAAGGGCTAGGGTCTCGTCAGCTGCAGCCCACGCCCCGCGATACGGGCCAGCAAGCCCAGCTGCTTCTGCCTGTCAGGGTAGGAGACCCAGGGAATCCCTGGCTCTAGGGCAATTCTTCACAGTTTGGCCGTCGTCCTGCTCTCTCATGTGTCAGGAACGTGCATCCGCACGCGCGCGGCACTGTCCATAGCACAGCCCACGTGGCTCCTGGCTGAGGCTTCCCAGGCTGTGGCGCTCTCCGCTTTGACGGTGTACGATGAACCCTGCAGCTCCCTCTCCTGTCTCGGGTAGGTGCTCACCAAACAGCAGCAGGAGCAGGCGGCCAGCAACGACTTCAACTTTGACCACCCCGACGCCTTCGACTTTGACTTGATCATCTCCACCCTGAAGAAACTCAAGCAAGGCAAGAGCGTAACGATCCCCATCTACGACTTCACCACCCATAGCCGGAAGAAGGAATGGGTACGAGGACACAAAGGGACTGATGGGACCTGGGGGTGAGGGGTGATTCATGTGCTGGGGGTGGGGGGAGGGTGGGGGGCTATCCTGAGATGGGAAGAGGGATAATGCACCTGCATCTTCAGACTAAAAGTCCCATCCCTTTCAAACACCATAGATTGAAAACCCAAGATCCCAGCCTAGTGGTCACATTGCCATGTGGGACGTATGGTGTCTGTTTCTGGTGCCTGGCTTGGTAGGAACCCAGCAGTGGCAGTGTGCTCTCCGCGAACGGGCTGGCTTTGTGTGTATAAGGGAGGGAGCAATGCTGTCATCTAGTGGCTGACAAACAAAAGATAAAGGATCTACTGCTACTGGCAGCAAAGGGAGTTCCCCATTAGCTCAAGTGGTAGAAGCCCATGGTTTTGGAGCCGACAGAGCAGGTCTCTGGTCCCAGCTGTCCAGGGACAGGAGCAGGTGTGTGTGAGCACGATTGGTTACAGTAGGGAGAGCTGTAGATTATGCAACACTGACCCCAGCCGTCGATGTGAGGAATAGCACGGAGAAGGTCTGAAGGGAATTCGATCCAGACCTCCTTGCGGAGGGGATGGTATCTGCAGCATACAGTCTTGAGGGAGGGGGGCAGAGATTTTACATGGAAAGGCTCTGAGTAGGTGAGATTTCCCAGCGCGGGGAAGGAGAAATGAAAAGACAGTCTCTTTAGGGGAAGCACCCATCTTGGGACTGGTATTCATAAGCAATATAGAAGAGGCCTCCTCCGTAATGGGCTTGTTCAGTCCCCAGTCAGGCTGAGCACTTTCCTTCCTTCTTTGGCTTGAAGATCAATTTAAAAGAAACACAGCAGCCTCATCTCTTGCGTGGAAACATGTGGGAGACCAGGTGCTGCTCCCTTTATCTGATGCATCCTCTCTCTGGGGATGGTGTCTCTTAAGGGGCTGGACCCTCTGATATCATTCATAGGTTGGTCTTTTCCATCGCCGTTTCTACTGTAAGGGGGGTGCCCTTGTCATGTCCAGTGTCCCAGCGGCACTTTTCCAGCGCCCACTCGTTGGGGCCCAGCAATGGGGCCTTAATTGACCCCAGATTCCCAGGGCATTCAAATCCTTCCTTTTGTGCTGAACTTCATGCTCCTTTATCATCTCTCCCTCCGGTGGAGTATTTTTCTCCTTTCGTTCTCTTACTAACTGCATTGGGTTTGACCAATTTCCTTCCGTTTCCTCCCAGAAAACACTGTACGGCGCCAACGTGATTATCTTTGAAGGCATCATGGCTTTTGCGGACAAGGAGCTCCTGGAGGTGAGAAAGGGTCCTTTAGAAGGATGATGGGCTGCAGAGGCAAAGCCAAGAGGGTCTCACGGCTTCGTCTCGCGTCCTGGCTGGGAAAGCAGGAGCTGTCGGGAAGCATTCCTTGCTGTACGCCTCCCCACCTCCTGCTCTCCATCCGCATGCATGCGGGGAGAGGAAGGAAAGATGGAATTTTCCCCCTAATGGTCTCTGATATCTGGGGCCAGGGAGATGGATGCTTTCAGCAGATGTATTCCTGATTGCTGTAGGAGTTTACTGTAGGATCTCAATGGGCTTCAGTTGCTAACGATTACAAAGCCAAGTGGAAGGACGTTGGGAGAAACACAGGCTAATGCTCTAACCCATCTGTAGAGATGTGGAGGCTGGTGATTTGGTACCAGGTGTAATGAGTTTAGTGGTTACAATCTAATTCCTGGTGGCAATTGTCCACTGCACAAAAACACCACTAAATCTGGCACAATTCTATTCTCCTAGTCTCTGTAATCTCTACACATTGCAGTCCGTTTGCTAGGATGAGCTGGTCCAGCAACTGCCAGCTTATCTGATCCTTGCCAGGGCTGCAAGTTCCTTTTTTTTTTATGAGCCCTAACGCAATACTTGAAAAATGTAACATGAGAGGCCAAGCTGTGTACAAACCCGAATGTGTCTGCTTGCTTTCATCTAGAAGCTTTGCTTTATTGTTCAATGCACTCTCGCGATCTGCTCGTCTGGAGCAATAATGACATCCAGTGGTCAGCTGGGTGAATCTCACTTGGAGCGAGGGATGTGATTCCCAGCTCACAAAGCCGCACTAGCTCTCATCAAGCTAGCATGTTACAGACAGCATAGCTGGGGTAGAACAGGCATCAGAGAATGGCCTGTGGGCTAGCTAGCCTACCCAAGAACATACCCATGGGGGTCAGGCAGGTTTACGGCTAGTTCATGCCACTACTCACTGCTGTGGTTACGCTTCTATTTTTAGCATGCTAGCTCATGGGAGCTAGCAGGAACATGTCTGCATGAGCTGGGAATCGCACCCCTATCTCCAAGTGTAGATGTAGCCCCAGAGGAGTATTTCCTGGGGGGAGAGAGAGATCGTTCTTGCTTTTCCTACTTAAAGGCAGCGCTGTGACTTGGAGCCACCATGGGCGACCTGCTGTGTTTGGTCCACTTCCAGCATTAGCCAGCCAGTGCCCACGAGTTACATTCTGGCACATCGTAATAGGTCTCTGCCATTGTCACTAGCCACTCGAATCTCCTCCGCATCCTTTTAAATTTGAGCTTAGGAAATAGCGCCCTGGCAAAAGAGTGGGATCTACTAGTACAAGTGAGTTTTAGAACAGAATGGATCTTGCGGGCATGAGAATAGATGTGTGAATTGCACTTGCTGAGATACAGGAAGTGGCTGATTAAGGCTGCGTTGGCTCAGATGCAACAGATCAGACCTAAGGCCCATAAAGCCTGATGTCCTGTCTCTGGAAATGGCCGTTCCCTGACTCTTTGCAGGACATGAAGGAGCCGTAGCGAGTCACGCAATGCGGTGTACAGAGGAGACGGGGAGGGCACTCAGAGGCTATGCTGATAGGATCCAATAAGAACCTGGATAGATAGAATTCCCTCCTGACCCATGATGAGCAGTGCGTGCCTGAAGTTTAGCTTGGATTATCCCTTTCCCCACCTTACTGATCCTGATGTTGGGCACAAGTTTATCCAGCCCTTTAAAAAGAGAATCAGCTGCTTTATTGGACTCTCTGACCTCTTGTGGCAGTGAGTTCCACAGGCAGACTATGGACTGGACCTTTGCCTGGAGAATGAAAAGTTGGCCCATCCTGACTGGGCTCCCAGCTCGGGAACTACAGTGTCTCAGTTGACCTGGATTTCTAGTGGCTTCATGGGTGTCTCTGAAGGTGCATTGGAGGGAGGGCTATATTCAGATTTTGCAATGTAGAGGCTGTCACCCGTTCATTCCGTTAGGTTAGGGATAGATTTAGGCTTGGAAGAATAAGATTTTTTTCAGTAAACGTCGATTTCACCACACACACACAAAATAAATATTCCCAGCAATGATCATTGAAATTTACAGCTAGATAAAGTAAGAAAAATGCTTCCTGAGAACTTATAAGAGTTTAATTTAAGGATTTTTACCTTGGATGTTTGACATGTGATGTTGACAGTTCATGTTTAATAGTTATAAAGCTTTAACTTTTTGAATCTCAACATCTGCTGTCATTAAATAATTAGTCTGACCCCTCCATACATTCCTGCAACTGTGAAAATTTAAATGGATAAAAATAAAGCTTAAAAATAAACATCAATAGTACCTGGGGAAATTATACCAAAAAAATCAAATTCTGCCAAGCCTAAATATATTTAATGTTAGTAGGGCAAGTGTCACTAGGTGACACTGTTACACATAGTCTTCCACGATATTTTTCTTAGTGTGCACGCAAATGCTTAGTCTTGGGAAGACGTACACTGTGGTGGTGTTTTTTTTGTTCTGCACGGTTCTGCATCGAGGAAGTGGTCCTTGGAGAGGGAGTTGTGTAAGTAGCAGTTTGAGATCAGCTTTTGAGGCAGAGTTGCTCCCTGCATGCTGGCTGACCACCTCTGTTCCAGGACTGGTCTATATGTATAAGTTACACATATACTCAGACACCACGTCTTTGATACCAGTGGGAAGCTGAGCTGCAAGGCCCTGATATCTGCTGTTGCTCAGCAGAGTGCTGACCCTGGTGTCGAAAGAAGGGTGACAATAGGCATAAAATTTCCCTCCCCCATTGATGGGTCTTTGAACCAAACTTCTCGTGCCTGTACCCATTACTGGCTCTGGCTGTATGGGCCCCTTTTCAGTGGCAGACCCTTGCTACCAGGTAAATTACGATCTCCCGCCGATGGTCCCGTTGAGCTGTAGGGGAAACGCACACTAGAAGAGGAGATTGTGATGAATTCCCTTCTGCCGGGTGAGGCTGGAGTTGGGGGGCTGTTTCTCTGTTACGATGATGCAGGCTTGTACAGCAGAACTCCAAGCGCTGCCCTGACATATCTTAGTTCCCCTGTTGTGATTTCCAAGGCTGCTTGGACCCTGGTGACTTCCCAATGGGTGATTTTCCAGCTCCCTTCAAGGGGCTTGAACCGGGCCCTCAGCTCTGTGACAGCAACAGGGGGATCGGGGAACTGCTAACCGCAGAGGGAGAGCTCCGCTTCCTCTCCCTGGCTTGACCGGGCAGGGCTCCACCTGCGGCGTCCCCTCCCTGCTAGCTGGTGCAGTGAGAGCGGGCCCTCAAGGCAGCGCAGCGGGAGGGGTCCGGCACGAGTGACGCTCCACCTGCTCTGGGTGCGTGTTCTGCCTCCTTTCAGCTTCTCGACATGAAGATATTTGTCGACACGGACTCGGACATCCGGCTGGTGCGCCGCCTGCGCAGGGACATCGGCGAGCGCGGTCGGGACATTGAGGGGGTCATCAAGCAGTACAACAAGTTTGTCAAGCCCGCCTTCGACCAGTACATCCAGCCCACCATGCGGCTGGCCGACATCGTGGTGCCCCGAGGTACCCGGCACAGCTCGCTTCCGGCCGGCCTCTTTCCTCGTTCATTACGTTGGCTCACTGAGAAATCCCGTGGCTTGTTGTCTCTTAGCAGAGCAGTCCGAACGCCAGCTCCCGCACCTCCTCCCTCTGCTCTGGCCTCTGGCTATTCCCTTGTGCCCTCCTGCTGGCATCAATGCCAACTGCGGCAGACAACTAGGGCACTGAATGACCCTACAGCCCCTGCTCTTGATGGCTCCCAATCAAAATTAATTGGCCTGGCAACTCTCTGTGGGCACGCGTTGGCACCAGGGTGAGCTGGCTGGCTGTGCCAAACCCTTGCCAAGGAGCTAACGGGGCTGCCGTGTGGGGGGTGGTTTTTGGTTACGTCGGTGGGTCTGCCTCAGTTCACCCCGGGTGACTGCCTGGGCCTGCCACTAGATTACCCAGCAGGGAGCAGAGTGACCGTTTTGTGAGTTATGGTTGGGGTCTGGGAAGGCAGGGACCCAGCGTTCCCGTGTTTCAGAATCGCAGGCAGCGGAGAGGATGGTGCTGACCTGACGCCGAGTCCCTGGAACTCACCCTGTCTCTCTCTTGTTCTTGGTGCACTGAAGGTAGCGGGAACACCGTGGCCATTGACCTGATTGTCCAGCATGTCCACAGCCAGCTGGAAGAGGTAAGGGCTGCGCTGTGAAGCTCCGGTTCAAAGCCTTGCCTCAGGGAGGTGGCAATACGGGTGCTAACCGCCTGGGGAGAGCCAGGGGCAGTGGCGTGGCTAGTGACACCATCCAGCACCTAGCCGGGGTATCGTTCGGCTTGGGATTTGCATGTGAGAGCAGCGGGGCGATGATACAAGATTCCTGACCTCCTAAGTAAACTCCTCTCCAGCCTCCCTCTTCTCAACCAGGCGAGTCTTCCCTCTCCCCCCGCCACCGCACTGGCTGGGCAAGGCAAGCTGTGCATCCACGTGCCCGCTGCTGCTGGGCCTGCCTCTGTACAGTGGCATGCGACAAGCTGAAGGCAGAGGGCTGCAGCCTGGATGCTGGCGCTTTGCACAAGGGTGCTGGGGGCCTGCAGAGCTGCATGGCACCTCTCCCTGCGTTCTCTGGGCTGCACCCTGCCCTGGCCCTGGGCCCAGGCTTGGCATATCCCAGTGCTTCCTTCCGTGCCTGCAGACCCGGGAACCTGCCTGTACCTTACTGGGAGCTCTTGGATAATAGCAACTTCTTGCTGGGAACTGAGAGTTTGCTGGTAAGCAGAATCCACTGTACTTGCCTCATCCCCGGTACAGTATTCCTAACTGCAGGCCTAGGAAACTCAGCAGCCCCAGGGAGTTAAGCACAAACCGGGCACTGACTTCTCCCTCCAGTGCATTGCTCTGGCCCCTTCTCTTCCACCAGTTCCTGCCCTCCAAGCACGTGCAGCCGTTGGGTTTCCGGCTCTGAACAACTCTCAGAACAGGCCAGTTTTTCAAATCCGGTTCAGACGCCCCCCACCCCCCCCACCCCACACACACACACACACACTGGTTGAAGCCTTGCGAAAACAGCTGAGATCTGCCCCCTGGGAGTGGAGACCTTTCAGCAGCAGCCAACCCAAATACCACAATTCAGCCTCACACCTGAACGCTAGTCTGAACCGGCTCGAAGGTGGATCCAGATTCCTACTTCCTCAGCCATCTCTAGTTTTCACAAATCTTGAATCCCATAACTGGACTGTAACTGCTCTGGAGGGTGGGTTACGTCTGAGCACTCGCAGGGGGTGTCAGATCAGCGGATGAGGTTGTGTACCATACGCTGTGGGCTGCAGTTCCTAGTGTCCCTGGGAAGATTAAGGGCAGACTGGTGATCTCAGGGCCACAACACTCAGGTCGATATAGCTTTTGTATGTTAACTCGGGGATATGCTGGGGGCAGGGGGAGGGGTCTCTTTGCACTTTGATTTTGCCATTGGAATCTGTTTGCTTTTCAAGATAGCTACGCTCCCCTTCTGCTCAGGGCAGAGTTCCAGAAGGGCGAATGCGCACACAAGTCAGATGCACTTGGAAGTAAAATTCTCCACTCCAGTTGGCCTTTCTAAGCTCCCACTCGGCTACAGCCATCTGGCTGCCTGGTATTGTATGCATGAGACTGCATGCAATACCACGCAGGCCAGCAAGTCCATATAGGAGACATTGCTCCTATACGTTAGCACTTCCCTAGAGTGTGCCCCTCCAAAAATGTCTCCTCTCCTAGTTAAAAAGGGGTCCCTGTATTTTCCTGCAAACAGCCCTATTTGTAGTGTTGAATAAGGGCAGGTCTAGAGGTTGTGAAAGCCAAGTTTCATCTTGCTACCCGGCCATAGGAGCTGTTTTCTTGTATATGTATGAAACGCTGATGTCATATCAGAAGAATAACTGGTATCTAAAGCAAGATGGAAACTGGTTTTGCAGTCTCTGAACTGACTCATAGCTGGGGTCCGAGACCTGAACGGTTTCCATGGAGATGAGATAGCTGCTGCTTCCAGGAACAGGCCTCAGGAAAAGCAAATTAGAGCAAAACTTTCTTTCAGCTAAATCTCACAGTGGGTGAGAAATGCGGGTCCTTCCCAGACTGCTGGTTTGGGAGAACCTGTGGATGCTGAGTTTTGAGGGGTGGGAGGGGTTTATTGGGGGGCAGAGGGAGAAAGACTAACTGTGAACACAGGAAAATATTCCTATTTTTCCCTTTTTTTTTTTTTTTTTGTCTCTAAACGCCCGTGGGCTTGACAATGCTTAATGCCGGTTGCGTTGTGTCTTTGTGTTACTGCTGCAGCGTGAACTCAGTGTCAGGTAAGACCCTCATGACTCTGTCCTGTCTGCGTGACCTGAGGCATTTCCAATGCCAGGCACTGCTTGGGCTGCACTGTCTCTATCAGAATCCAGTAACTTCCTCCTGGAGCTTAGACCCGTAGAGCTCATCTCACCCTTTGTGCTCAGGTACAGCCAGGAGGGCAATATTTTAAGCTCTGGGCATATATAGAAAGTGAAGGTACCTGCAGTTTATATGGCCAACATCTGACCTGACTGCATACCCAATCCAACTCCCATTGACGTTGGATCCAGGCCTAACTTGTTCTTCGGTGAATCAGAGACATTCACAAGGCTGACGACTTGCAGAATGGGAAAGAGTTTGGTATTTTTTACCAGAATTTTTTTTTTCTTCAACTAATGTGAAAAGTGGTTTGGAGAATTCTTCTTCTGAGCAGCGGCCGCTGGAAAAGCATAGGAAAACCGAGGCCTTGTGTTCGTAACCCAAAGGAAATTTAAGCTGAACCCTCCTCACGTTTAAATGAAGTTCCTTGAGAATTCAGGCAGCCCCGGGGAGCAGGAGACTAAAGCACAGGGGTCATAGCACCCAAAGGGAACTCGACTGATTCTGAGTGGTAATACACACGCTTTGGTCCAGGAGGACAAGTTCTATGGAAATAATTTCAGGATTTGCCAAAAATATAGTGGGAGATACTATTGCCTAGTAGCTCCAGGTGTATATACAGAGTAGACACCTATTTAGCTACCCTTACAATATCAGCATGTAGATGGTGCTTCTGCTTTTCCATTTCCATTAGGCATTCAGCTAAGATTTCAGCTATTTTTGTGGGAGGCGAAAAGATGCATTTCTAAAAATGCATTTCCACTTAGATGTATATCTTTGTTTAAAGAGACACGTAACTCAGGTAGGCCTGAAGTTTACATTTGGCATAAAAAAGCTTTTACAAACCCTCAGATGAATAGAAAAGCTTCTGTTTTTTCCCAAAGCTAGTTATTTTCAAGCAAGTAAATTGGATGGTTAAAATTTCACTTTTAACAATCTCGGGGCCTAATGTGGCAAACGTCTATACGTGTGAGTAACTCTACTCCTACGGGTACCTGTGCTCACGTACGTAAGTGTTTGGAGGGTCGGGAGGCGGCATATAGTGACACAACCATGA
The DNA here is from genome assembly GCF_015237465.2 of Chelonia mydas. Classification (NCBI taxonomy): domain Eukaryota; kingdom Metazoa; phylum Chordata; order Testudines; family Cheloniidae; genus Chelonia; species Chelonia mydas. The sequence goes on along the minus strand of NC_051253.2, from coordinate 4,581,273 downwards.
AAATGTTTCAGTTACAAATGTCTAATTTGTAACAGGCTGATTTTTGCCCCCAAGCTGATATTATTCTGAAATCCAAAAAGTACTACTCGTCGTCTTGATTTTGCCTTTTCTTCGTGCATCTTGAAAGTCAACAAATCTAATAAAATGGTGCTGATTGTGTGATGGAGAGTTTAGTGCTGCAGCCCTTTAATTGCACAAATAACTACAACACTTGGGTAACCTCAGAATCCTTATCGTGTATTTCAATCAAGGCTTCCTTTCTGGTAAAAGGTTGAAAAAAAATGAAGGTCCGGAGTTGGAACATGCCTGCAAACATTGGTTTAAACTCATGAAACCCAAAGGTTTTTATTAAGTCAGCTGTCTCCAGCGCCCCGTCCACCCAGGGGCAGCTGTGTGTTAAGTAGCAGATCAGGGCTGATAGATGGGGACATGCAACAAAAGTGAAACGTGCCTGAAAAAAATTGGGCCTTCCAACTAACCGAACTCCACAGCCTCAGTTCTTAATGGCTTATAATGAATACCAAAATCCCCCATTCTAATGTCAGTGCCTTTCAAATGCTGTGTTGGTGAAGCTATGCATAATCTGTAACTGGTAGAGAAAAACCCAGATGTTGGATCTGGGCCCGGGCTAACCTACCTTCCACACAAACTGTAGGTAAATTTGGGTAGGAATCCAGATCCAAACTCCATCGCTTTGGCCTCTCTCTAGCACTTCGTCAATGGAACTTTTTAAGTATTATGGAGGTGAGCTGATTCTAAGCCCAGTGTGTAATGACAGGGTAAATTACCAGGATGAACTGTTGATACCTCTAACTGGATGGTAACTGAGTTAGTTGCTGATGCATCCAAATTCTCACTCATTTAAAGAAAATTGTAATAATCGCTGGACATTCGACTTTTCAGTTTCACACCCAGACGCACGTTTCCTGTCTGAAACTGCAACACACTGAGCCATCCATGTGCAGGCGCTGTACACCCACGCGTGCAGTTCCCCTTAACGCCAGTAGGAACAGACACATACACCTCCTCGGCAGAGCAGACCCCGGAGTCTGCTTGCTTGCATCGAAGTATGATGCTCTCAGCGATGTCTTGATCCATTTTTTTTTCCTTCCGCCATGCTGTTTGAGAACTGGACTTGCTTCTAGAAACGGGTGTTCTCGAAGATGAATTCACCGTTGCCAATCGATACTTCCCATCCCCAGGTCTAGATCACCTCCATGTGCCCTTTGCCAATTGTGTCTTTAAATATCAAGCCGTGGCACGGTGTAGTAGTCCTTGTTTGAAATGTCAGCCGTTAAAAGCCAGCTGCCGTACGTGTTTGAAATGCCTTACCTACATTAGCTTCTTTGTAGCTGGCTGTCTCTTGTCTGCTTCCTGTCTGATTGCATGTACAGCAAAGAGCTGGTGGTATTCACCGTGCCTTTCTGAGAGACGGTCACCCCCATATTTCTTTTGCTTTCATTTCTCCCTCCCCCTTCCCCCCCCCCCCCCTTTGAAGCTTTCGTTCTGGGGAGGGAAATAAGTTTCCAACGTGAGACATTTTCTCGACCTGCTCATGGTGGCTTGGCTGAATGTTCCATTGCTGGTCAGCCACAGCGAAGCGGGGAGAGGAAATTCTGCTCACCTGCCTCACCCACAGGATGGCTGAGAGCCAAGACAGCAAAGAGGGACAAACTCCTGCAGGCCCCCTAAGCCTGATCTGTCCGCCATTCTCCAGCGCAGGGTCCAGAGAGAGCATGAGCTCTTGTCCCTGTCAGGTTGGCTGTGCAAGCTGCCGAGCTGTTCTCGCTGCCCCGTTTGCGATCCCCTGGTAGGGTCCACGCCCAGTTCTGTTCAGCGGGCCAGATTGCCAGTGTCTCTCTGCAGAACGTAAAGTGCTCTTGCCGTGTGTGTGCAAACATGGCTTGTACTCGACTACACTCCCATGCCGCTGGGAGAGGAGCCTGGGCTGTGGATCCCAGGCCAAATCTTTAACTGGGCCTCTATCAAGAGGCGTGTGCCACCCAAGTGTGAGTGTTTGTGTCCCCACGTGGGCCTGGCAAGCAGGTCGGTGGGCATATCTTGTGCCTGTTTGCGTGTGCCAACCGTGCACTTTTTGAGGCCCAGCTGCATGCTTGGCCATCAGTGTGTGCCCTTCCCCAGCTTTCCCAGTTGCTGGGATCTTGGAGTAAATGAAGGCTCCTCTCTCTGATCGTGGGAATGCACGGAGTCCTGGATGAGGGGTCTGGTCTCTCCTCCATGCAGCAGAGTCGGGGACGGAGCCATAGACACCAACTCCGGTTAGCGTCAGCAGGAGCAAGGTGTGCAAGTCGTGGAGGGCACAATAGGCTCCTGCCCGTCCGGCGTTTGTGACATCACGCTTCTCTGCCAAGGCCGTGGCTGGGACTGGGGCCTCGCTCCATGGAATGCACAGGGGACATAACACTGTCATTTTTCCCCCGCGCTAGGTTGGTGTGAGTGCTGGGTGGGGCCCCTGGGAGACTGTCCAGCAGAGGGTGGCATCTCTAAGACAATCTGTTAAGCAAACACAGGTTCAGTGGAAAAGACGGTTGCCGAGGGATCTCTCCCTGATGGCTCAGGCGCTGATCGAATCCAACTGATACTGCTTGAAGTTCATACGGATCATGGCTCCCCTCTTCCCCCCGGTTCTTTGACTAATTAAAATGCTTTTTCCTTTTTCCCCCTCCCTCCCCTTTAAACCCTTGTTGTATTTCCTGCTTTGTCACTCCCTGAACATCCCTCCCATCTGGTGAACAGAGGAAGCTACGCTGGGATATGTGAGGAACGCTTGCAGTGTTTTGATTTTGATACTAATCATGGGAGCTGGGGGGTGACGGCGGGTGAGCCAGGGCTGCATGCTGAACGTGGGGGTCCACCAAGAGGGAGCATGTGCAGGTTCCTACAAGGGTGATGTTCTTTAAGCTGAACCAAAAGGAACCCTCTCTCCCCCCAGTACCTCTTCTCCAGATCAGATCGTCCTGAGAATTAGACTATGGAGGTATCTGTCTTGGGTACCTATATGGCCACATTGCCATAGTATCTGGGCATCTCCTAGTCATTAATGTATTTATCTTTAGAACACCCCTGGGAGACTGGGCAGTGCTATTATCTCCATTTTACAGATGGGGACCTGAGGCAGAGGGAGGCTAAGTGACTTGCCCATGGTCTTGCAGAACATCTGTGGCAGAGCGGGGACTTGACTTTCTCTCCAGCCCTAGGTTATTGCTCCAACCACTGAACCATCCTTCCCCTCTGCTGAATCTGGAGAATTCCCCAGAGCATGAGGTGTCTAGTCCCACCATTGCTTTTGGGGGTTGTTTGCCATGAGATACACAGCAACTAATCCCTGGTCTGCCTCTCACCCCACAGAGTGGTATAGGGCTGCAGGCACCCCAAGGGGTTCCTCTGCTGTCACAGCCTGGAAAGCAAAGTGCAAGCATTTCAGGAACAAATGGAAACATAGGTGACAAAATGACAGGTTCCCCCAGGCCTGTTCACAGCTCGGTGGTGTAGGAGGGGCATTCCTGGTTGCGTTATGCCTGGTTGTGGCATCCGGGGACTGTGTCTTGGTGTTTTGTGTAGGTGCTGGAGAAGACAACATGGGCTGATCCTCTCTGGTGTGGCACACAGTGACGTACCACGGTGTGCGTGGGGGCGGGGAGCTGGAGGGCGGCGGTGACCAGCACTTGGATCGGATACAAGGGCGTGGGCAGCAGAGCCGTGACCTCGGAGGGCCTTTGCAACCCACAGGGCCGTTCGGTTTGTGGCTTGTGACGGTGCGGACCACACTCCTTGCTTTAAGGCCTGGGTCCCAATGAGTCTGCAAATGCCGAGTTGAGGCCAGCGCGCCGTCCTCGGGGGCGGGGGGCGTAGCCTTAAGGTGCAATTCCCTGGCTTGTGGCACGTAGGTGTAAAAGGACCCGCAGATGGCAGGGGTATTGGTGAATCCTCTGCCAGGCCTAACAAGAAAAAGTGGACTGCTCTGCCCTGGAGCCGTTACTGCTGGCTCTTGTCCAGCAGGTTTGCCAGCCTTGAGCGCAGAGAGGCGAAGCTCAGGGTCTGCCCCCGGGGGAGTTCTCTGAGGAGCCCCTGGGACGCTTCACGGGGAGTGAGGTCACTTGTCCTAGTGGCCTGTTCAAATGCCACCTCTGGGAGTTTTCCGTCTCCTGTAGGTGCCCTGCAGTTGGATCTGCTGCCCTTATCTGCTATTGCTGGGCCCTGCCACAGAACTGCCTTGTTCCCGCCCCGGGCGGCGGGTGCGTAGAGCCCGTGTTTCGGGTCCGGCTGTGACGCGCTTTGAGATCCAGGTGCTGTGTAAAAGCAGGGCACCGTTACCCCTGCCCCAGCAGCGCTGTGGGGGCGGCAGCCCGTTCTTCCAGCCGGGGGGCATGCTGGAGATGCCCCAAGCCCATTGCTCTTGTTTTGTGACAAGGAATGTTGGCTCCAGCTGGTTTCTTTGATGATTTCTCCTTTTTTTTTGTTTTTATCCCCCTCGACCCTCCTGCCCCCTCCCCCCCCACACACACAATTCTCCTCCTCTCGGGCTGGTGTGGACCAAGGCAAAACCTGTTTGTGGGCCCGATCCTGCAGCCATTCCCCAGGTAAAGTGGCTGCAGGATTGGGTCCTTACCAAGAGTGAGGGCCTCTAGTGAGGCTGGGGTCAGACTGCCCTGCGGAAGCCTGGAGCAGCGGCACAAGGAGGGGACCTGCAGGAGCATAGCAGCCTCTTGCTGCTGGTGAAGCCTCGCTGTGGGCATGGGGAGGGATGGGACACAAGGGGGGTGCCAGGGGGACTAACCAGGGGGTCTTCCTCGCTAACCGAGTGCAGCTTGTTTTGCTGACCATCTGCCCCCGAGGCTTTGAGGGGTTCATCTTACTTCAGAGCACAAGTGGTGCCGGGGCGGCACTTTGGATAATGCTCTTGCAAAGCCTCCCCCTAGAACTGAGTGCACCCCATGCACCCCATTTATCTCTCCGCCCTTGGTGGGGGTGTATTCAGATTTCCCCTCAAAGTATTTCACAAATGCCCTTTCCCAGCTTGGTTCCTGCCATTGAAATTTCTACCCTCTATCTGGGGAGTGGAAACCCCCACACACACACACACACACCCCCAAACCTATTACAGCCTTTCTGTGTAATCAGCTGATGCATCAGGGTGGGATCCCTGCATGCCCACACATGCAGAATGGTCACAGGCCATCCACAGCCCTGGTGACATGGGTACAGAAAGCATCTGTTTCCGTAAAGAAACATCTCTTTGCTTTTTAACAGTCAAAACTGGAGCTAGTGGAATAAGCACGAAACCCTCAAACGCTCAACGGGCTTCGCTCATGTCTTGATTTGCATTTGTTTTAGCCAAGGCCAAAGGATGACTGGGTAGATGGAGGAATCTGATCACCATGCCCCTCTTCCTAAATCCCTACCTAGTCATCTTCGTCCTCCTGGCTTGCTTGTGTGTGTTGCATTAATTAATCAGGGTGGTTCTCTACTAAATCTGTACTTGGCTGGTGCTTTTATCTTTTCCTTCCCCCAATATGTTCCCGAACCAGTTGCAGTCATTTTTGTGTGTGATCCAATGCATAGCTGTCTGAGTCCTGCGTTCCTCACATGCAGGGCTGATTGGTTCATCCTTTCCAGCCAGAGATGTGACCTTACTACATCTTTCAAACAAAGAGAGGCAAGCTAATGGGAACCCATTATCAATGGCATTTCCTTGATCCAGGAATAGGCATTGCACTCAGCCATGTTAATTGATTTGTCATCCAGAGATGAGTCATCCCAGTCGCCAGGCCTGTCCAGCTATAAAGCGTCTTGAGGCTATTCCTAATTTTGTAACGACGTGACTGTCTATGAATGGACCAGAGCTCCCACACCAAACCCTTCCTAGAACAGTCGTGCATCCCAAGGGGTGCAGTTAATCTCAAGGGATCAAAGCTGTCAGCCGGTGCATGGGTGTGGGACATGCTGACCAAGTACCCTGTTTCTGATGATGTACCAGAAAATATTTGCTCTGAGAGAGGCACCTTTTATGGGGTTAAATTTGAGATACTTTACTCCTAGCTGTCCCTTCCTCATTCATTGACTGAGGGATCCATCCACTGAATTAGAGCAAAGAAAGCAAATGAGACCCGTGAGCTGCGGGAGTGTGATCTTTTTTTTTGAGAAGCTTTCTCTCTCCTAACATGACTGGTCAGTTACAGTAGATGGCACGTCCTGGATGGTAAATATGTTTGTGCAGCCAGTTGGAGCCTTAACATCCCAGCTGTCGTGGGGGCTGGTGGGATGCGAAGGCTCCGGGATTCTAGACGTGGCTTCTCATTAGTGTCAACAACTCCCTTGTCACCTTTGGGTGTCTTCCTCCCCCTGGACTGCAGGCCTTGGGTACTGCCCTTGGAGTTTGGCTGGATGAGTGTTTATGCGTGTAAACAAGCGCTCACCTAGCTGTGGTGTTGTGTTGGTCTCCAGGGCAGCGCTGGCCTCTGCCCACCAGTGCCATCCCCTTCCTCGGACCCTCAGCGTGCTGAAGAGTACCCCACAAGTGCGCGGCATGCACACCATCATCCGGTAAGCACGCCACCCCGCGTTTGGAGTGGGTGAGGCTAAGGGCTTGGGGGCCTTTGGTATCATCCAACCTTGGTCTGGGTGTTTGACATCTCCCACTCCCCCAAGAGATGAAATCCTGTCCTGGGCCAGAGACCCTAGTCGGGGCTGGGCAGTTCTCACCCATTTCCTAGAATCATCCATTTAAAATAGGATAATGTCAACCCCTAACTCTGAGTGTCTGCATGCTGGCTGCCCTGGTCAGCCGTGAACAGCTAATCCTGCCATCACCCCAAAAGCTGGGTACCGTCCCTGTTGTACAGACAGAGAAACGGAGGCATAGAGAGGTAAGAGATCTGCCCAAAGCCCCACAGCAAGATCGCGGCAGAGTTAGGATTAGAACCCTGGAGCTCTGGGACAGCGATTGCTCCACCTCGGCGCTCCCTTTGCAAAAGTGCCTATGTCCCAGCAACAAACCTGCAACCTGGGGTGGGACAGGACGACGCAATATCACGCAATTCCTGGTAAAGGGGCCTGGTGAAGTTCAGGGTCCTCGGCTGGATCCCCCTGGTGGAAGGCCTGTGATGATATCAGCTGCCTCGACCTGGGAGGAGGCTGAGGAACCTGCCATGTGTATCTGGTCCACCTTTTTCTTCCTGCACGACCCTGCCTCACCCTTAAGGCAGCCCCTGACTCACAGTCAGCATCTCATGGAGAGTTCTCATTGACGGACGTGCCTTTCTCCCCTCCCCCTTAGAAACAAGGAGACCAGCAGAGACGAGTTCATTTTCTACTCCAAGAGGCTGATGCGGCTGCTGATTGAGCACGCGTTGTCATTTCTGCCTTTCCAGGTACGTACAGGAAACAAGGGGATGGAGGGGAAAGCGCGTTGTTCTCTCCTTTCTGATCCAAGTCTGGGGGGACAAGGAGAGGTCTGCGTTTGCCCCGTGGAGCCTTCCCTACTTCTCTGTGACTTGCCCTCATGGAAAAGGCTAAAAAGAAATGATTCTCCTAGGTCAGACAGCAGGGATCACCAGAGATGGGACCCTGTTCTGTTGTATATGCGTTCTTATTACCACGCTCATCCCCATAGTGTCTACATGCTTTCCAGCGGTGCAGTGAGCAGTGTGACTGACAGCTGTCACGTGTCTTGTTCTCATCTCCTCCCTGGGGGGAAAAGGTTTCAGAGTAGCAGCCGTGTTAGTCTGTATCCGCAAAAAGAAAAGGAGGACTTGTGGCACCTTAGAGACTAACCAATTTATTTGAGCCTAAGCTTTCGTGAGCTACAGCTCACTTCATCGGATGCGTGCAGTGGAAAATACAGTGGGAAGATTTTATATACACAGAGAACATGAAACGATGGGTGTTACCATACAGACTGTAGAGAGTGATCACGTAAGATGAACTATTACCAGCAGAAGAGAGAGAGAAAACAAAAAACCTTTTGTAGTGATGATCAAGGTGGGCCATTTCCAGCAGTTGACAAGACCATGTGAGGAACAGTAGAGGGGGGGAAAATAAACACGGGGAAATAGTTTTACTTTGTGTAATGACACATCCACTCCCAGTCTTTATTCAAGCCTAAATTAATGGTGTCCAGTTTGCAAATTAATTCCAATTCAGCAGTCTCTCTTTGGAGTCTGTTTTTGAAGTTTTTTTGTTGAAGAATTGCCATTTTTAGGTTTACATTAATTAATTTACAAACTGGACACCATTAACTTAGGCTTGAATAAAAACTGGGAGTGGATGTGTCAGTGATTCTGTGATTACACAAAGTAAAGCTATTTCCCCATGTTTATTTTCCCCCTCTCCTGTTCCTCACATGGTCTTGTCAACTGCTGGAAATGGCCCACCTTGATTATCACGACAAAAGATTGTTTGTTTGTTTTTTCTCTCCTGCTGGTAATAGCTCACCTTGCGTGATCACTCTTGTTACAGTCTGTATGGTAACACCCATTGTTTCATGTTCTCTGTGTATATAAAATCTCCCCACTGTATTTTCCACTGCATGCATCCGATGAAGTGAGCTGTAGCTCACGAAAGCTTATGCTCAAATAAATTTTTTAGTCTCTAAGGTGCCACAAGTCCTCCTTTTCTTCCTGGGGGAAAAGGTGTCTGCAGGGCATGTCTCCACCGTCACTGCTGCTGTGGGGTGGGTAATTGTATAGCACAAGGGCACGTCCATCGCTCGGCTTTGGGAGCAGAGATCACAGTGCCGGCGCAGCCGTGTTTCTAAGGCAGCTAAACCCCTGCCCCTGAGTAAGGGGCCATCTCTGGCTTGCGCAGCTAGTGTCCAGGGCTCAAGCACCTCCCCTGGCTCCATGAGTGTGTCCAGGGTGCACCAGCCTGTGGCTTTTGTGCCATGGCTCCGGTGCGCCAGCGGTCTGAGCCCGTGTTAAAGCTTGTGCTGTGATCTTTCTAGAGCTGCACCGTCCAGACCCCTCAGGGAGAGGACTACGAGGGGAGATCCTACAGTGGGAAGCAGGTAAGGGGAAGGGAAAGGCTGGATTCAATTGCACACACTGGGGCCAGATCCTATGCCCATTGAAGTCAACGGGAAGAGTCCCCCGGACTTAATGGGCCCCTCCTCAGCATCTGGAATAGCTGGGTCTGCTCCAGGGGGCAGCTGGCTTTCTGCTGGGCTGTAGAGACCAGGGGATCCTAACAGCAGTGACTAGTCAGGTCAGGCCCTTCAGTAGCACTAATTAGGTGTGTGCGCCGAATCGCTCCTCTTCTCATCCTCCCATGTATCCTGTTGGGGAGGCAGCTGTGTCTTGTTGGAGTCGGGATGGTAGCTGGGAGGAGCTAGCTGCTTAACCCTGTCACTGCTGGAGGAGATGTGGTTCACACGCGGCTGTGCATGGTTCAGTCCCATTGCTGGCCTGGGCAAACAGGAGCAGGGGACCAGGCCTGGGGTTTGCGTTCTGCACACAACCCATAGATCAAGTGCAGCTAATGAACTTACCTGTGGCTGTGAAGTGCTTTGAGCCTCTGGATCCAGAATTGCTGTAGATCTGTGCTAGGTCTAGTTCCTTTGGAGACCAGAGAACACTGGCGTAGGAGCATTTGAGGGACCCCGCGTGGCCACTTCATCCCCACTCTGTTGCAGATCACAGGTGTGTCTATCCTGAGAGCAGGGGAGACTATGGAGCCGGCACTCCGAGCCGTGTGCAAGGACGTCCGAATCGGCACCATCCTCATCCAGACCAACAGCAACACTGGAGAGCCAGAGGTAAAGGGCTTGGTCCTCAGAGTCGAGGGCGCCTTGCGCCCCGTGACCATTCGCAGCAGCCGAGTCTCTGTTGCAGGGATCCCTAGCGCTGCCACATGCCTAGTAATTGCAATCAGTTCATTTGTTCCTGCTGGACACAGCAGGTCTCGTCAGCAGGTGGCCGGTTGGTAACTGGCTTTCACATTTAATAAGCATCGGTCATTGAGGTCCAAAATGTCTGGCTTCAAGCGAACCCATAGGGTATGTCCCGTGGTCTGGAAGCTTTCACAATCGGCTGTGCAAAAATACACACACAGTTGCATGTGCAGTGACTGGGTAGACGTCTAGTCAGATGCACGTACACCGGCCACAGCTGACTGTGGCCTGGGCATGCCAGTGAGGCACAGAACTGCGCACAGTTCGGTACACTCACCATTAAAAAAATCAGACCACGCTCATTGGGGCTTTTTAAATGTATCCTCTTCACTAAGTGTTCATCCCCGTCTGGTAAGCACCAGCCCATTGCCTTGGTGCTTGCCCGGCTAGCCTTTTAGCAGCAACTGCCTCATAAACAAAGGGTCTGGTAACAGGCTGGCAGCCTGTACCTGATTCAGCCCAGCCCATTAATCCTGCCAGCAATGGGTAAGTGGCCTCTGCTGTCTCCCTGCGGCAGGTGGCGCATCCCCCGCCCAGCTAAGGGAGATGTGAGCAGAGCTGTTCTGAGGGCACTTTCCCGCCCGCATTTCCCAAATCCCTCTCTGGCCTGTCCCTTGCCCAGCTCCACTACCTGAGGTTGCCGAAGGACATTCGTGAAGATCACGTGATCTTGATGGACTGCACCGTCTCCACGGGGGCGGCAGCCATGATGGCGGTGAGAGTGCTGCTGGTAAGGAAGGACGGCGGGGGCCCGTCTCCGTTCAGAGGGGGAAACCCCGGAGCAGCCCTGGGGGTGCTGGGAACTTGGGGAGGGGGGCGGGTCCAGCCCAGCTCTCTGATGCCAAATCCCGGAGTCCAAGTAAACAAAGCGAATGCCAGTACCTTTAAACCTGGGCCCCGCGGTGAAAAGAGGAAGGAGGCCGGCTGGCGTGGTGCAAGCCGCAGTGACCTTCGGGGCCAGACACTCCTAGTCGCCCTTCCCTGGAGCAGCCCCGGGGGATAAGCCCTGCAGGAACTGAATTCACGTCCAACGCAAGCCAGCTCCTTCCCAGGACTTGGTTCTCAGTGTCCCCAGCCCAGCAGGGAGATCGGCTCCGAGAAGGAGATGAGGCAGAGGGCTGCTCTTGGTCCCCGGGGGCATAGGCCCAATCACAGTGCTGGCCCTTTTGGGTGGGAGGCCAAGGGTTTGAACTGGCCTGAAAGCGGAGTTCTCTCCAAGTCGGGGCTGACGGGGAGGAGGGGCGTACAGACCCTTGCACCGCTGCGGTCTGTGCATAGGGAGGAGGGGAGTCTCCAGAGCGGTGACATGGCTCCTCCCCCAACCTCACGCCGCGACTCTCTCGCAGGATCACGACGTCCCCGAGGACAAAATCTTCCTTCTCTCCCTGCTGATGGCGGAGATGGGCGTCCACTCGGTGGCCTACGCCTTCCCCCAAGTGAAGATCATCACAACAGCAGTGGACAAGAAGGTGAACAATCTTTTCCGGATCATCCCCGGCATCGGTGAGTACCCACCGGGTGGGATCAGAAGGGAAGGGCTGACGGCAGCGATCGTTCAACAGGGTGTGACGCTAAGAAGGGGAAATAAAGGAGGTTGCTCTGATCCCGCTGCTGTCTCCTCATTCAGCATTTCTTCTCCACCTTCCTTTTGCAAGTGACGGAAACTGACGCCCCCTGCCCTGGCCTTCCCATGCCCATGTGGGAGAGCAGAGTGCGTGGGCGGCCCAGCAGCCCCTCTGTTCTTGCAGGCTGTCCCGGGGGGCTCTCCCATGGGATGGCAGAGCAATCGTCCTTCATGTTTTTTGGGGAGCGGGTATAGTTCCCACCCAGCTGGGTTAAGGGTGTGCGGCATTCCTGCGGCACCGATCTCCATGTGTAACTTCACATTGATGCCTTGTGCGTGCATGTCTCTCTCTCTCTCTCTCTCTCTCTCTCTCTCTCTCTCTCTCTCCCCGTGCCCTAGGGAATTTTGGAGATCGCTACTTCGGGACCGACGCCCCCCCTTACTGGAGCGACGACACCCTGGACACTTAGCAAACACCCCCTCCTGCCCTGGGTCAGAAGACGAGACCCCACCCTGGAGACGAGGCAGCTTTGGCACGGCACCTTACTCTTCTATTGTACATTTCCAAAGGGATTTCCCCTGGGGCATAGATATTTTTTCAGCTGTTGCGTTTGAAGTCTAGGGCATATTTTTTAAAAAGGAAGAAATGCAAATCCTAGCTGACTGTCCTACTTTAGAGCGGAGTTAATTTATTTTAATTTAAATATTTGCCTATGTAACTTATGTGAGTTTTTATAACAAACAAAATAAAGTTTTTCTCCAGTTTTCTTGCAGCATAGCTGTTGGCAGTTAGACCCAACCCCCTGGCCTGGCTGCAGTGCAGGTAACTGGGTCTAATCCCTGTGCAGCTCACAGATAAACCCAGGAGGAGCTGTAAAGATGAGTTTTATCACCCTGAACCTGGCGCCCGTGTTGAAAATGCTCCGATCCCTTCTCCGCCGCCACTCTGTCCTGGGGGACACGGTAGATGCTCTGAAAGGCAAGGGCGGGCCATGGCTGAGGTCGCAGGCGCTGTCCTGCTGTCCCAGCGAGTTGAAGGAGGCGCTCTGGGGGAGTCGCGAGTTGCGCTGTATCCTTGTCTTCCTGTCCCTCCACAGCAAACAGCCGCGTCTGTGGGGACTGATGTTTGTAGCACCAGCCCTTGCTGCAGCTTCACTCGGTACTTGCCGCTCTGGCCAGCGGTCAGGAGCAATGCCTGCCTGCCCGGCTGGCTCCAAGTCCAGGGGCTGCCTGTTCCTATCAGTACAGACGCTAGCAGGAGGGCTAAAGGCACCACCTCGCTGTGGGAGCAGGGAGCCCAACGCCGGAAGGAGAACGCGGTACGCATTGCAGCCCGGCTGAGAGCAGCCAAGTGCAGACACGCTGGCTCCCATGGTTCTTGATCTCCCTGGGCCGGGCCTGCTCTCTGTGTCCCCTCCTTGGGCTTGTCCTCACTGAATCAGAGTGGTGACACAGCAGGGGGGTCGGGGACTGTCTGCAGGAAGCTGCTCGAGTTTTGTAACCCTCCCGGGAAGGGCTCCCTGCCAAAATAAATGGATTATGCCAGAAAACCTGCCCAGCTGAACAGCCAGTGCCAGTTTCCTGCAGGATTTCAGAGCAGCCTCCAGTATTTTCCCCTCCTCACGGCCAGGTTCTGAGTAACACCAGAGCTGCTGGCAGCAGGAGAGATTCAATCAGCCCAGCCCTGCTGCTCTGCAGGGAAAGGGCCCAGCTCCCCTGGTACAGGGGCACACCCCTTGAGCTGACAGCTGAGGCTGGAATGTACTTATTGGAAGGGCTTAGCAAAGGTTGTGTGGGCAGGAAGCCGCGAGGGTGGCGTGGGGGCAGCAGGGTGGAAATCAGTGAGGGGTTTGGGCTCAAAATAGCTGCACTAGTGAGTGCAAATTCTTGCGCAAATCCTCAACTAATTAAAACAGACTCAGTGCAGGATCTCGACACTTGAAAGCTGTTCTGGGAGGCAGGGCTGCTACCTGATGAGCTAGCACTAAAAATACCTCCAAGCGTAGGTGGCCCGAAAGCTCGTGAGCACAAATGCAATGAGAGAGAGAGTGTGAGTTTCCGTGGCTGAGAAAGTGACCCACAGCACTAGCTGCAGTGCCAAAGGGGGAGCAGCAAAGCGAGCCGCCGTGGGTGTGACCCGAACCCAGACCTAGCGGACGGATGCGAGGGCTAGTCCCGTTGGACCAGGCCTTCCCCTCCAAGGCCTGCTCCATACCTAAAATGTAGGTCAACCTAGTAGAGGCACTGAGTTCAGGCAGTGGAGGGGGTGGCTTGACCTCCACTCTGCCCCAAGACATGCCCCACGCAACCCCTTCCCCTAAACCCCTGCTCCGCCTCGTCCTGTCCCGCCCCACTCCTCCCCACCCCCAGCGCCTCCTGCATGCCGCTGAACAGCTGATTGCAGCTGGTGGGAGATGCTGGGGGGGAGAGGGGAGGAGCTAATCTGCGGGGCTCCGGTGGGTGCTGAGCACCCACTACCATTTTTCTGTGGGTGCTCCAGCTGCGGCGCACTCACGGCATCGGCACCTGTGCTAGCTACATCACTGGGAGGGAGTTAACCCCCTAGAGAGAGGTTGTTAAGCTGCCGTAAGCCCCAGTGTAGACACTGCTAAGTCACCGGAAGAACGCTTCCGTCAACCTAGCCCCTGCCTTGTGGAGCGGTGGCTTAACTCCAGTGATGAACAGTTGACTCAGGCTTGAGGGGCTAAAGATAGCAACATAGATGTTTCCAGCTGGGCTGGAGCCTGGGCTCTGAAGGCCAGTGAGGATGTGAGAGCCCAGGCTCCCACCCAAGCGGGAACTTCTATACGCCTATTTTTAGCCAAGCAGTGCAAGCCTGAGTCAATTGCCTTGGGCGCTGAGACTTGGTGCCGTGGGTTTTTCTTTGCAGTGGCATGTTTGGAAATGATATCTAGGCTGCTAAGTCACTGAGGCACGTTGGACAACCTTGCCCCTCCTTAATAATAGATGTAGCCCTCATCTAGCCCTCAGCCCAAGGGCTCTCCCAGTTTGGCGCTGGTTCGCTTACAGACACCCCCAGCACTCCGGCTGCAGGGGAGCCATTACCCCATTTGGTGACCAGCCCCTCTGCCCAGCTGGTAGCTGCGAGACCCCAACTGCTCACTGGCAAATTGTTCATTTGAAATAAAAGGGGCTGGAGGCCCAGCCTTCAGCTGCAAGAGCTTTGCTGGCCTGCAGCAGCTGCACCATTGTGCAATTCGGAGTCCCCCAAGCTGCCCTGCGCCCTGCTGCTGGATGGGGGCTAAGCACAGCAAATGGCGGGCGTCACAGCTGGTGGAAGAGCAAGGCAGCACTTGGCACTGCCATCGCGGGCTCTCAGGTCTAGATCGCAACATGCTGTCAGTTATGCGAGCGCGCTGTAAGAAGCGCAGCCCGTAGCGCGTTAGTTAATACAAAGAGCACCATCTGCTGGCATGCAAGAATACATAGCATTGCCCATGAGTTAGTATGATCGATAAAGTTGTTGCTGTACATGGCAAATGCAGCTCTCTGCACTTCTCATGCGTGGGCAGGCGTCGTCCCTGCTTTACATGGGTAAACTGAGGCACAGTGTGTTTCGACGGCTTGCGCAAGGTCACACAAACTAAACTCAGCTGGGTTGGGGAGTTGTGATTGATCAAACACATCACGTGGTGGTTCGTCTGGCCACGGATTGGGTGACGAATCTGGTGCAAGCTTTTATGGCCTATGAATTTAGCATGTGTTTTCCAGAGCTACTTGTATAAGTGGCTTGAAATGCGCTTTGAAACAGTGTGGAGATTTGGGAAAGACCAAGCACTGCAGGCTCCTGAGGGCCTGGCCAGTGGGAATGCATCCCAAAATTCATGGGGGGGGGCCTGTCATTTTTCATCACAATATTCCTGTCCCCAGCTTGTTGCTGATTGTATGGTACATAGGGACCTGCCCTAGCAGAACTGTCAACGTCACCATTGAGCAGGCCTCTCTAACTCATCCTGGCAGAGCAGGGCTTGCTTTTAAATAGACAGCCCTGCGGGAACAGCCACCAAGCCAGGTGAGCTCAGACAGGGGAATGACTGTTGAAAGGCTGCTACATAGCACAGGGTTAGCCAGGTGAGCAGCGTTGCCCCTGCCAAGGTGGAAAGAGGCCAGAAACTTTCACCTGATAGGCAGCCTTTTGGAGTCCTGGAATTGTCTCCTTCTCCTGCATTTGGCCCAGGAGCAGTGAAGATTTCCCCGGGCAAGCTGGGAAAGTCGTCTCCAAAACTTCAGCACCCAGAGCCTCAAAGGTATTTAGGTTCCTAGCATGCATCAAAAGCCGTGAGAACCAGGCACCTAATTACCATTAACGAGCTGGTCCCATGGGTCTGGGTGTAGGTTTTGTGACTGCCTTTGCCCCTTTGATCATTCTACCCCTTCCCTCTCCTTCTTCCAAAGTGTATAGGGTGTCCTATATTTGGTTACTGAGGGGACCAGTGGTTTGGCCTACATTTGGAGCACTGCCTTCTATTAGAGGGCTGACACTAGTCTATAAACCAACTCTTAGGCCTGCTCTGCACTTAAAAAGTTTTACAGTCCTAACTCATGCACGGGAACCGCTCCTCGTGTGCCCACAGCGGGACCTAGCTGCATGTGGTTTACGCTGCTGTTTGGCTGTAGAGGAAAAGCTCTGCTAATGTAAAGCACCTTCACGCGGCTGTAACTGCAAGCCCACGAGGCAGGTCCTACCACTTTAGGTTAAAGCTGTATCACGTTCCAGTGTAGACAAGCCCTTAGTGAGGCGTGCAAGAGTGTACACACACCTATCTCCAAGGGACAAAGAGGGAGCTACCAGCATCACTGGACACCCTCTAGGCATTAGACAGGGACACCATTTAACTTGGCTTCCTTTATAGGGTAAATGACGAGGCCTCAGCGATGGAACCAGTTTCCTTCTCATTTCTGCAACTGTGTGCGACTTGCTCTCTCTGGGTATATCTACACTGCAATGTAACCCTGTGCTTGAAGCCTAAGCTCAAGCCTAACCCCTCTTTGTGTCTACGCTGCAACTGTGCTAACCCCTGGGTTGGAGCTAGGGTCTCAGGACCCCACAGGGCTGGAGGGTCCGAACTCCAGTTAAACTGGGACCCAGGGTCCCAGCCCCATTGCTTTGCAGTGTGTAGACAGCCCCGCTTGACTCGGGTCCTGGGAGTTAGCCAGAACTATCCCACAATTCCACAGGACAATTCCTTAGTCCTCTCTGTCCCAACAACATGCAAAATCCATTCTGTTGAAAAAGGAAGCCAGCCACCCCCTTTTCAAATGGCAGCAGCTCAGTTTAGCATAAACCCATTCTCTTCGGATTGCTGATCTGCATGCACGCTATCAGAGAGCCTCCTGGGTTTGCAACAGAGAGCGAATCTATCAAGCCTTTTGCAAAGTGAACTGCTTCCTGGTGCCATACAGGGACGGCAGTAAAGTTTTCCCACAGTGCACCACGGTCCTAGGTCTACAGTGGCCGCATTTCGGGCTGGGTGGCACTAGGGACTCTGGGACATGGTTAATTTTACTCGGGTCTGAGCACTGCAGGTTCAAGCCCAGGTTAGAAAAGTCTGACCACAGGGTTAAACTACAATGTAGATGCTCAAGTCCAGGGTTCCCTAACATGGGTCAGCTGACGCGAGTCCCAGTAACCCTGGCCTTACCGTGCAGTGTAGACATACCCGCCCTTCCTCCTGGCCTCACCCAGGTGAACAGCTCCCTGAACAGGTGGGAGCTGGGGCAGCAGCAGTGCCAGGAGAGGCAGGTACAGCTTCGCAGGGCTGGGGTGTTTCATAAGGAAGCAAAGGAGATGGCTTGCTGAGGCTTCTGCTGCAGTTTTCAAAAGGGAGGCAGGTGCCCAGCTCCTGCTGGATATAGGCACCTAACTACGCTCCTTGGAAATTCCTGGCCTTTGCCTTTTCTTAAAAAACGTAGCTAGGAAACTCACCTACCAGGACTTGCTCCCATGGGGGGGCACTGCTCAATCATGAAAGCAGCCAAGGGAGCGTTCCCCAAGTTGCTTTGGTGAAAGCTAGGAGAGGAGCGAGGAGACGCCCATGCTTTGTATCAGGACCAGGGGGACGTTAGACTTGCCCCCAGCTCCCCACCGAACTCTCACACCTCTCGGTCCTCTTCCACAAGCAGGCCCATGAGTCAAACTAGGCGTGTGCTGAGCCAGTGCACCCCAGCTAGGAATGCCATGCTGGGCTCTGAAGGGGGCCCCCCGAGGAGCGCGCTGCGAAGTCACAACACAGAGTGGCCTGTAACCCTCAGGAAACCGAGAGCAAGTGGACAGTCTGCAAATAATCCCCTTTTCCCCCAGGGCTAGCCCCAGCCCCAGGCCGGGCTCATGTGTGCCACTTATGTGAGGCCCGCCGCAATCAGCCAGAGAGCGCTGGCCCCTTCCTTCCAGCGGGCCAGCACATAGCTTGTCCCAGGCAGAGACCTCCAGGGAACCTGGGCTCACCATGTTCTCCTCTCACTGCCCAGAGCAGCATGCCCACTGCTCAGACACCGGCAGCTCCATGCACAACGCCTGCTGTCAGCATGCCACGCGGCTCAGTTCCTTTGCTGGCACAGCGAGGGCAGGGCGGAGCTACCGCCCTGAAACCATTGCTGCCAGGAGCCCTCTCATTGTGCACGTCCCCGCCCTTCCTTTTTCAGCCTTTCAAGAGCAACTTTCTATTGTTTACAGCAAACTTCTGGCGGCAAAGACACCACATCGGAAAAAGTGCGTGGGAGGCCGTGTTAACCCTCTGTCTCTGCTCGCTGGCCAGACGGCAGCGCGCACACGCCCACCCAGCAGTGACCAGAAAGGCTGAGACACTGACAGGCTACGGCAGCGAAAACAACAACTCGGCTGTGCTGAGATACCAATCTTACAGCGCCCCACAGACCCCCTGCTTCCTTAACTAGCCTTGCAGAAAGAGCTGTGTCAAATGAACGGGCTTTAACAGCAGGGGGGCGCATGGCAAGGCAGTGGGGCTGGTCCCAGGCCATTCATTTAGTCTTTAAAGATTTGAATGGGCTCCCCGGAGGAGAAATCACCTGTGCCTGCCAGCCCCAGATTGCCCTGCATAGTAAGATTGTTCCAACAACCCTAAGAGACTGCGGGGAAATGCCCTTTTCTGACCTGAAGCCTGGTCTCCTAGGTCAGGTTTGCCCACTTCCCAGTGCGCCCCTAGAGAGCCTTGGTCACTCAGAGCCACACTCTGGGTACGTATCTGTTTAGAGACAACAGTCGCAAGAGAGTAAATGTCACCCTCCCTCATCTCATGGAAGCAGCAGCCAGATGAGACTGGGGATCCCCTGGTTAATGCATGACGCAGGCTGCCAAGGAACAAGCTTTATATCACCTTCCCCCTACCCCTCGATCTTCAGTATCGCATACGGCACGACTGTGCATTAACAGTATTATAACTACAGTGCTGCCAAGCGTGCTGGGTACGCTGCAGCCAAGCTGAAAGACGAAGCCCCTGCACCAAAGACTTTACAGTGAAATCTGTCCTTATTTCTGAGAGGGAAGGGCTGCCCTGTCCCCGGGCTGCAGGGTGAAAGTTGTCATTGTGAGATGGAGGGAGGGATATTTGAAAAGCTAGCACTGGCATCTTTTGGAGCAGTGGGCAGTGCCTGGAATGGTGATGAGATGTGTCAGGATATATTGAATCAGTGGTCCTCCTAAACCTGAGGTGTGAATTAAAGAAAACAGTTGTAGCGACACACAGGCTTCCACACAGCTCCTGTTCCAGCTTTGTCTTCCTTGTTTACCAGGGACTGTACCCTACTTATTTGGGACTGAAAAAGCACACAGAGACATCCAGTGGCTGAACAACACACTGCAAGAAAATACAGTATTACAAAGTAAAAGGCTGTCAGGCAGTAGTCTCCAGCGGGCCAGCAACTGCCTGCCCTGTGATTACTGTAGGCCAAGACATCCCCGCCCCTTACTATATTAAATAAAGGGGTTGCAAAAAATAATCCCCTGAAAAAACTGGGATGCTCCTGGTAATGAGAAACGCATTTACCAAACTGAAGCTACTGCCCTACTTACACACTGAGGAAATGTTACACTATTGCTTCCATGGCTCCCATCCCCCTTGCCATCTTCTACCCATTGATTAAATTAGTCCAAAGCAGCTTCAAAGCACTTGATTTATTCCCATCACCTACTATCAAAAACCCCATCAGGCAGGGTTCAGGATGACTGCTCCTGCTGGCTCCCTGCTCTCTGTCCCTGAGCAGGAGACCCCCTCCCACCCCAGTAGCTTCTGCAAACTCAACCGAAGCCCAGGAACTTCTTGTCTGACTTCCTGCCCAACACCAGGAGCTAACCAAACCACAAGTAGCCTGACCAGCAACCTAAGGACTTGAACCTGGGCCCCTCGCAACTAAAAATAGAGAAGAGCAGTAAAAATTAAAAGTCTGCTTGCATATGAAAGACAAAGTCGCTCACGCATTTCAAGCAGTGTACTCTGGAAATGGTAGTACTTTCCAATGGTAGTTTCTCATGCTACAGAGCAGGAGACAGGGCCCTCTTAAAGATGTGCAGTACTATCTTATTAGCATCCTGTAAGCACCAAGCTGGGACATCTCCAATGCACTGCTTGTAGCCGCTGGTGTGTGGATGGAAGCTCGGAGGGGTACGGAGATTTTTTTTATAAACGCTCAGCTCAGAACAGTAAATTCATTTTCCTTTTGACCTTTCAAACCATGTGTTTTCTACTTTTTCAGAGAGGGAGACCCACAGCTTTTAGCCTGAAACATGAAGGTGCTATACTGTATTCATCTGAGAACTTGGGCAATTTACATCAAAATTGCACGATTCTGAGGAAACAGACCAAAGCCCTGGATTTTTCCCCTTGGACGCATGGATCTGAAATAGAGCGACGTGGCAAAGTCGTCCTGTCCCGGGAATCCGCTGGCCCATAATTTCACGGGATGCAAACGCAGCCAATTAAAATGACTGCTTCACTCCTGCTTACTGCACACAGTGAAACGTGTCTGAAGCAGCCACCGAAAAGGTCGGCAGTAAAAATGGTCACGTAGCAGCGACGGGTCTTTAACTAGAAGTTGATATAAAATTGTAGTGGAAAATGTGGGGATATTTTTAAAATGTCTAAGGGGAGGGGTATAGTGCAGCGATCAGTGTGTGACATGTTTACATACACAACAAGGTTAGATAAGATGCAAGATACTGAATTAGTGGAAACTATGATTCACCGATACCGAAAATTAAATTCATATTGTCTGTCATTTCGTATATTTCCCAGATTGGGATCACTTACCTGGCAGCCATTTACATAAGCCAAAGAAAGTGGAAAGAGTTTGTTCTCTCCAGCTCTCAGTGGCATTATACCAGGAGAATTAATGTGGATAAAAGACATTTACTATGAGAAGAATAAAAAGCCGGTAAAAGAATTCAATAAAATAATCAAAAGAGTCAACAATTGTCCTGTGTCACCCCAGAGATGGCTACAATTCAGTGAAGTGTTTCAGGCTGTCACTTTGTAAAACAGTCGCTTTGGGATCTTTCAGGCTATAAGACAATCATCTCAATACTTGGGCTGGATGAAAAAAAACCTTGAATTGTCCAAATGTTAATGAATTCTTTCTGCAGGGGAAGATCACATTTGACCATCAACCCACATAATTCCAACTTTATGCTGGGATTATTTAATTTTAAAAACCCACTGCTCTTCCACAGGGCGGGGTGGGGGGGATGGGTGAGTGAGACATATATATTAATTACATTGTGGGAGGTGCAGGAATTTAGTTAAAGCAATTAGATACAGTATATTATTATCCATACATTTAATATATTTGCTAACAGTATAGCCATATAGCCAGCTCAAGTGCATCCAAGTGCCTTTCTAGACATTATTTTTTAGTGGTTTGTAAAGCTCATTAACTCATAACATTTTGATCTAGATTGAGATTTTACCACTTTCCCCCCGCCCCAGAGGGGGGGAGGTCTTTAAAAAAAGAAGTTATCTGGATAAATAAAATGAATTGAATAAAAACAGTTTTCAAATTCTAGTTAGGATTTTTAAATAAAAAAAACTTGCAATATAAAATTATTGTAATAGTCCCATTTTGCTGAGCCTTAGTCCATAAAGGTAGCACTAGAATTACACACACACACACACGTGAAATAAGAAATAATTTGGCTGATTTTATTATATATGTACCCACCCACATAATTAGCCAGGGTTGCAGGCAGGTTCAAACACCCCAAGCTGAAGTCCATGCTGCTGTATCTTCACTATCGATCCGTGAGCTAACTAGATTAAAGTTTGGATCATAAAGCTAGATTAAAGCTAGCTCAGGTATGTCTTCCCATGCTGCAATAACATCTCCCATTGCCGTGTAAGACACACCCTGAGCTTGCCCAGGTTTGCTCGACCGTGACAATGATATGGGTCTTTATGGCGTGTTGTGTCCATGATCTGTCTGTTATGGGAGTGTCTCATGCTAAGGTTAGGATCACAATGGCTTTGAGAGAGGAATAATAGTTCTCTGAAAGGGCCTCAGAACCTTATATACTGTATGCAAAGCAGGATCTAGAGGCAAAATAGGGTGAGTTCAAACTGGAAGGAGAAAGCTAAAATACTAAATATTTTTTTACCATATTTTTCTGTCTTTGAAGGAGAAAAGGCATCCAAAATATACACATATTATTCCCCAGTCCTTTCTTCATCTCCTTCCCTCTGTAACTACTGCTGCAAACAGTGAATTTAATGTGCAATGTAATGTAAGGTGTAAACTTTGAACACCCACCATTACCAAGAAGCCCTTTGAAGCCAGGCAGTGTTAGTGTCACTAATGGACAAGCAAATACATACAACTGCTTTTACAATGGTACACTGTCTAATGCAGACCCTGGACGTTTGCAGTGAAACCGACCGTCCTCTCGCATGGGGATGCAGCCGCATGGTTCAAGGTTTTTTTCATAATAATTTAACGCTTGCAAGGCACTTCGCCCAAAGAGGTTAAACCACCGTGTCCACCCCAGCCAAAGGAATGGCTTTCAAGAGCTCCTGGTCAGAATGTACCAAGCAGATAAAGAGCTTGCAGGATGCACGCTAGAAACTGGGACTATACTGAATATTCTGGGCCAGATTCTGGCACATTTGGGGGGGGGGGGGGAAGGATGTAATCACCTCCTCTAAATATACACTACAAAATGAGTGGCAATGTGCACCCACATCCCCATTGTGACGAGCCCCCCCCCCTTTCTCTTTGACAGCTGCTCCCCACTAGTACCAAGAATAGCCGCTCTGAGCTGGTGTGCGGGGTAGCTCCCCCCGGACTGTGGGGCATTCACCATGGATCACACTCTGCACGTCTCAACCCGGGGGGGGCCCACAAGCAGGTTTCAGAGGGTCGGCCAGCCAGAGCTGGCGTTAGACTGGCTGGGGGCCGGGGCAGAAAGCCTAAGCCCTGCTGTGTGATGCGGAGGCCTGGGGCCTGAACCCTAAGCAACTGAGGTAATTGCCCGGCTTGCGACCCCCTAACACTGGCTCTGGCTCTTATATGCAGAATAACAATTGCCGTGGCACAGGCAGGCCGTGGAGTTTGTATAGCAGGGGGAGGGCGGGCGGGGGGGGGAAGGGGCTCTGAAGGACGAATGTTGCGAACCCCCAGCTAGAGTGCCTTGCATCCAAGGATCTCAAAGCACTTTGCAAACAGTTCTCTCAAATAGGGTCTGTCAATACCGGGGACATTTGCACACCCTCAGGGCAGAGGCCCCCGCCCTGGTGCTGCCTGGGCCTTGCGGTGGTGCGGCCCGTTCCAGTTTGAAAGGTGTGTCCTGACGTAGTGATAGCGCCAGTGCAGACAGGGGCTCAGGCTCCCAGCACCTTTCTCCCTGTCTGGTGGGTCCTACCCCCATTCTAAAGAAGGGGAAATTGAGGCAGGAAGCGGTGACTGATCCAAGGTGTTGGGCATAGAGTCAGGAATAGAACAGCGGTGACCGAGCAGTTCTTTAACCACAAGAGCACTTCTCTTCCCCAGTAACACGTGGCCCTCACATCTCAACGCCTCGGCCACACTGTGCCCTTCTCTAGCTTCTACCGCAGAGAGTTTGCAAAAGCAGCATTTCCATGTGGTTTCACAGGAGCCAGAAAAAGGCAGGTAACATTCCCCTCCACCCCTTGCCCCATGTTCGCCCGCTCACTGCTATGCACATCACCAGCCGGAACATGGCCCAGGCGTGGAGACACAAATTAGGCAAGGAGCAGCCAGCGTCTTGGTCTGGAAACCAATGTGCTCCAGGAAGCAAAGTGATCTAATGTGTCCGGGACAGGCTTGGCTCTACTCCTGACTCTGCTACGGGCTAAGTCAAGCCATCTCTCGGACCATGGGACCAAATTAGGCAAGGAGCAGCCAGCGTCTTGGTCTGGAAACCAATGTGCTCCAGGAAGCAAAGTGATCTACTCTACTCCTGACTCTGCTACGGGCTAAGTCAAGCCATCTCTCGGACCATGGGACCATCACGGATCTTCTCCGTACCACAGCGTCCCCGTCTTCTCAATGGGATAATGCTAGTCAATCTCCTTTGTAAAAAGACAAGGAGGACTTGTGGCACCTTAGAGACTAACCAGTTTATTTGAGCATAAGCTTTCGTGAGCTACAGCTCACTTCATCAGATGCTGTAGCTCACGAAAGCTTATGCTCAAATAAATTGGCTAGTCTCTAAGGTGCCACTAGTACTCCTTGTCTTTGTGCGAATACAGACTAACACGGCTGCTACTCTGAAACCTCTCCTTTGTAAAGTACTTTCAAATCTGCTGATGCAAAGTGCTCCGTAAAAGCAGTGTCTTTTATTGCACCCCGTTTTTCACCTCTGCCCTCATTTGCTTTTTAAAGGCCCACATTTCTGCAGCAAAATGTGTTTTCTCTGCTTCTTTCAGACAACAGAGGCTCTTCTAGGCTTAGAAAGCGATGATGTAAAAATCACTTCTCACTGCACAGCCCATTCTTTGGGCATGGCCATGCCGGCTCTACTGCCCTTCGTAAGGAAAATACACTTGTGTGTCGTGCTCTTCTCTGCCCTGCAGAGTCAATACAGCCCGGGGAGAGGGAGCTAGGTTCTAATCTGGATCATGCATTGTCAGAAGGGTTATTAGCTAAAATCCCATTTGCAGATCCGTGGTACCTTGAAGGCCAGCGAGCTGGATACTGGAACCAAACCTCAGCTGGGTCAGAGGTTCCTGGTGCAGATGCAGGCGCTACCTTGACTGACAGACCCCAGGCTGAGTTTGCAGAGTTGGCAGCTAGAAAAATGCATGTTTCTTCTTGTAAACGGAGCACATTGTACCTAGGTTCCTTGAGTGGGGACGTACAGAGAACCTCCTGGTAACATTTGCACAGAGTCTCTTCTACCTGTGAAAGTTTCCATTCTAACAAATGCCCCAGTGACCCAGTATCGTGTAGAAATTAAACCCAGGGATCCATGAAGCGAACACAGATTTTCCCTCTTCCTGGGGGCACCAGACCTCTGGTCTTATGACTAAGGAAACCCTCTTTTAAGTCTATTTTAAAAGCTGAGTGGCTCAGAAATGTTCCCTTCCTTAATTTCGAGTAATCTTAAAGAACCTTTTCATTGTAAGCCTTTTTTGTTCTTCTTCTTCTTTGAGCGATTTTGCCGCCTCGTCTGTCCAGTGGTGTAATGGAAATTTTACCACAGACGTAAGCGATGAACAAACAGGAAGCCCGCAGAATGTGTGGCAATTTGCTACTAGCTGGCTCAACTCAGCCTAGTGCCGAGGAGGGCCATAAAAGCAGGCGTGGGGGAGGCAGTGGAGGAGTGAATGTGAGAGGCGGGGACCTGAGTCTGGGGCTGGGGAATCCAAAGAAGAGAGACCAGAAACCATCAGCTCTCCTCCCAGAAGAAGCCACAGTTTTACAGGTAAGACAAACACTGCTCTGCACCTTCTCCCCCCCCTCCACCCCCTTTGCAGAGGTAATTTCTAAGTATCCTTTGGCGTCCTGCAATGTATTTAAATGTCAAACCATTTTTATGCAATGGCTCGTTGCTCAGGAATTTGCTCAGGAATTTGCAACTGTTTCATCAACGCTTTATAAACATATTAAAGCTTCACACTGCTGCTGCAAAGGATATGGGGGAGAAGGGCACAGGGCGTATTCTAATTGATTAAATGTACCCTTGCCTTTTGGCCTTAACAAACCAGGGCATGGGAGCTAAATCAGCCCATAGAGCTTCGTGCGTTTAAAAAACTTGCTGCTCAGAGATCTGGCACCCTTCAGGATAAGCGCACGGCACAACTTGGCGATTCTCATCACCCCTGGGAGCCAGCTGTTGCTTTCATTGGCGTTGGTGTGAACCCTGAGTAACTCCGCTGAAATCCGTCAAGTTCACACTGGGGGAGCTGGGAGGCGAATTTGGTTCAATGCACAGTAGAGAGTGTGAAAATAATCCAACCAGGGAAACTAACCGGTAAAACCAGTCAAGGAATTGAGGACAGACAGCAGGTTCCTTTATGCATTTTTTGAATGAGTTACTGGACCTATTGGGGTTTTTCATGAAGTATTGTCAGCCATACGAAAGAAAAAAAATCTCTCTTCTGAGGTGTTTCAAATAATTCACTTTTTAAGTCTGCAAAACTTAACTAAGCAGTTCCCCCGCTTGTGACAAAGTGCCTTACGATTAGACTGTAAAATGAACAGATCAAAGAGAGCATGTCTGTGTGCTGGCCCAGGTATAACGCAGCGTTGCACAGAGTTAAGAAAGTGAAAAGGAGCCTTTTGGGAAGTGTGCTGGTGAATGGATGGGTGACCTCTTAAATATGCAGGAGCTCTTGTGCGGCTGAATTTCAAACTCCAAGGAACCCTTCTAGAAATACACTGCAGCACTCGGCAGCAGCAACCCAAATGCCCATGGCTTACAGGAGTGCTACTGTGGTGCTTTGGACCACTACTGTGCTGTTCAATATGTGACCAGGAAACCCCCAAATTTTGCTCCTTTATCCGCGCTCGATGCTGCACAAGCTTGCACCGAAGTTTGCAATTAATGGCTCAGCCCCACAAGGTGGTTGGTGGGCTCCCTGGCCCTTATCCAGCAAAGACCTTGCTTAACTTTAAGCATGAGAGTATAAATAGTCTGGTCTGATCTCAGTACGCACACTAGTTGGCTGGAGAGCTCCATCTCTATACAAGGAGACCTTAGGCTGCTGCTCTAAATTGTTCTTAAGCACTGCCTGACACCCAGCCTCTGCAGAAATTAGCATGCTGGTTTTATGGTGTGCATTCATATACAGGCACAGAAATAGGAAGAAGAGTCTACTTCTATCTGGCCCAGATAACCATTAGTGCAATCCATGTATATCTATGTCACACACGCAGAGGGAGAGTACATCTCTGTGTAAGCCATAATGCACACACCTTTATGTAAGCCATAACACATGACAGAGCACGTAGTTAATATGCAGTAAAAACCACACGGGAGACATCGTGGGCCAGAATTTCAAAGAGTCGGGCACACACCACTACCACAGTGGGAACTGGGTTCTGCAGTGCTCCCCTGAAGGTGTTGGCAAACCTCCCATTGACTTGAAATAGCACCAGATTACCCTCCAGCCCTGCTCGCCTTACCTAGAAATATCTGGCCCTGCAAGTCCATCCTGCGTGGGACAGAGCCCTCGCTGGCCTCCATTTGGATTAAAAATGCCAGCCTACCATTCCACTGTCTGCTCGCACATGGTGGGAAGCTCTGGCTTGCCCTCTCTGTGGCCCGGCTTGTAGAACCTCATGCTAACCATGCCATTGCACCCTAACGCCCTGGGCTGACTTCCACCCTGAACCTCGGCTGGTGTCTAGCTTCTAACCCGGCACCTTCTCCTGGAAATCTGTAAGGCATATTTACAACATTTAGAAATGTATATTGTCACACGTTGCTAGAGCACGGGGGTCACAGAGTAACTCTTGCCCTTCCAACGCAAAGGTCCATTAACAGCACGCCCTCGCCTCAGTAGCTATTAACAGACAGCACAAGCCTTCCTCTCCCCAGCCTACATGTGCAGGTGTGACCTACCTGTCTGCACCTTAGCTTTGCAGACACAAGCACATGTGCTTTGCAAATTTCTTGCAGGTGCAAGGACGGGTGCAAAGTCTATGGGACTGCCCGTATTGCAAAGCTGCATCCGCTTTAACTTCAGGTCAGAATTTAAAACCGTGCACAGCTCTTTGTGGACACTGAGTTTGGTTTAAAAGCGGCTTTCTTTGGTTTAGCTTTAGTCAGTTGGGAACAGGCTCGACCAAAATAAGTTGCTTTTAAACTGGAATAAGAGTGTCTATACAGGGGTTTGCACTGGCCTAACTAAATCAGTTTCAACAGCGTGTGAAGTTAACCAGTTACAGTGTTCCCCTGTTTGAACCTGCACAGCGCAGGCACGGGGGCCCTTGCACCTACGGGTGAGGGCCCCAGTCGGCCACGTTTGCCAAAATCCCCAATGCACAGGCGGGTAAAGTGCTGGAAGGCCTGCAACGGCAATCACACAAACACCTTGCTGGAGCACACGCCAATCTGCCCCATGCCCGTTCAGTGCTCTGCCTTGGACGCCCACGCCGGGAGCTGCCAAGCCTCTCCTGCAATCCCTGGACTCCACAGCGTTTTACATTCTGTGCTGGGTTGAAATGAGCCCCGCTGAAGGGGAGGTAGGCAGTGCTGATGTGCCATTCCCCAGCCCAGGGACTGACCCTCTCCGCCCCCCCACGTTAAGACAGGGAGAAAAGGAACCTGTGGTCACAGCCCGTAACGCCTGGGTACTAATACCGCACGTGCAGCAGTGCACACTCCTATCAGGGAAGCACGCGGAAGCATGGCCACTTGCTAGACTGGAGTTAGGCATTAGACAAGCGCTTGCTGCCCAGGCTGGGGGCATCATGGAGCCAACGGTCGCCATCCCAACGGAGGAGGAGGAAGTGTCACTGCTCTCGACACAGTCAGCTCTGTCTCTCACAGCAGTGACAGCACATGGAAAAGCTGACGCAGGAAAGGGAGGGAGAGAGGGATAGCTCAGTGGTTTGAGCATTGGCCTGCTAAACCCAGGGTTGTGAGTTCAATCCTTGAGGGGGCCATTTAGGGAGCTGGGGCAAAAACTGGGGATTGGTCCTGCTTTGAGCAGGGGGTTGGTCCTGAGGTCCCTTCCAACCCTGAGATTCTATGATTCTAAGCTACCCCAGGCCCAATCAAGCTGCTCTGCAGGCCCATTTGATGGCGATCATCGGCTGCCCCAGCCTCAAAGTGATATTTGCCCTTGTATGGTCATAATGCAGGTGCCTGTCGAACGAGCGAGCAATGCTAGTGTTACCAAATGGGCCTTCCCTGGGGTGGGCAGGGTCTCTGTAATCGCTACATTCGCCACTAGGCCAAACACAGTGTCGTGAGGCACTGGCCAGGCACAAGTACAAGGATGCCAGCAGCAGGAGAATCCCAGCATCCGAAGGTGTATTTTTGCTTTGCCAGATGGTACCCTCCCATCTATCTGCTTAGGCCTTGCCTGGCCCAGAAACCCACTCCCGGAAGCCAGCCCCTGACCAGCCCTGTGAGGGCTTTGAGAAGGTGATATTTTACTGCACGCTCAGGCTGGTGTGGAGGTGAAGAAGCTGAAATGCCTGGCTGGGAATAGAGGGATTGTAACTAGGAACGTGTATCAAAGGGACGGTTCGCGAAATGTTTCCTCAGCTCTTCCACCCCAAAATCACCACGTGCAAGAACGCAAGCACATTTGCAACCCTCTGTCAGTGCGCATGCAGTTCCCATGACTGCACACGCTGTAGCCATGGGCAGGCACGGGAGTCGCACGTGCTCTCAGGGTAACCCTCCGCACGTTCTCGTTTGCATAGGGACCTTGGGTTCTGAATCCTTGATCCCCCCCCAAATGCAGGAGACCAGTCTTGTGATATTTCAACCATCGTCTGCCGTGACAGCAACAAGTTGCCACTGAGTGCAGGGAAGGCCTAAGATCAATACAATACATCCACACAGGCCCCCCGCTGCAGTGGGGAGAGGTCAGTAAGGGAGCCCCTCCGGCACTTACAAGGGGGAAACTTTCCATTGCAGGTATACGACTGAATGGCTCTCACAGCATCCGCTTCTGGCCTAGACCATGGTAGACAGCTACACAATTTGCTACCATTAACTCGTGCCGTCAGCTGGCTGCTGTTTCGATAACTAGCCCCCTGAATGGTTATTAATACGGCACAGTAGCTGCAGGTGGCATTGGGGGTGAGGGCTCTAATTCACTCTCGCCCATGAAGAGCTCCGACACGGTGAGCAGACACGGTGTGTAGACGTTGTTGCCGGTACGTAAAGAGGGAGGGGGAGGTATAACGCTTCTCTCTCTCATCTCTACTGCAGGGGACAGGCGGGGGAAGACGTCCCACAGGAGGAGCCTGGCCGCTGCCCAAGTGAGGGGTGTTTCGAGGACTGTCTAACCTGAGAATGGTGAAACATGAAGGTCAATCTCAGGTTCGTCAGCCCATGAGACGCCTTCTCCAGAGCTGGAGAGGCAGCACAAAACCTGCACGTCGGCCTGGCGGCTGGACCCATCCCAGGGATAAGATATTTCCATGCGGTTTGTGGGGGGTCACCCTGTCCCTCTCAGAACGGGGCACAAAGCAGCCCCACGCGGCCTTCCAGGTGAACCACAGAAATGTTATGGGTGATGGTCAAGGCGCTGGTGTTACCCTATAAAGCCCTGAGGCCTGGGTCCCTGAGGGAACCCCTCTGCCTATGGCCTACACCACAGCGAGACCAGCACCGACTCCCTTAATATAAACCAGAGGGCACTGCTGGCAGGGTGTTCTCCGGGAGGGGGTACTGAGTTGGGGACTCACTCCCCCACCCCCGCACACCTTGGCCCAGGTGTGTAATCTTCCCCTGCACACTGCAAGATCCATCTCTCGCCCCTCGTTGCTAAGGCCGCTGATGAGGGTGTGGGCTGAGGTGGAGAGCTGGATGGGCCATCCCTGGGTGTGGGGAGGGCTGGGCTTTCTAATGTGTGGGCTGGGCACCTAGAGCACTGGCTGGCGCTCAGAGGGGGAATTTTTTTTAAAAAACGGAAAAATAAATAAATGAAACTATGCTTGTTCCATGTCCAGGCGGGTGAATTGACGCGCAGGCACTCGTAGAGGTTCCCCAAGCTTGGGAACGCATGAATTCTAACCCCAGGGTAACCAGCCCAACAGAGGGCATTGGAGCCAAGACATTCAGCACGAAAAATATGAACCTGTCACACCCAAGCTAAAGGGCTAAGGCCTAGATCTGTAAACGTGACTCGTCATCTTGGGTGCTTCCGGTTTAGCCGCCCAACTTGAGGCGCCTGAAAGGACTTGATGCTTCAGAGGGTGGCTTCCCAGCAATTCCTGAACATCAAACCCTTTGACGTGCCTCGAGTCGGACACCCAAAAACAGGGGCACCTAAACGTAGCTGTCCCTTCTGAAACGCGTGGCCCGAGTCCATAAGCATTAAGCAATAACAGAGTTGGAAGCCTTCTTGGTTAACCATCCACTAGATGGGGCTAAAGACCCACATTCATCTCGTTGCGGGGGTCGCAACAACACTGCCACTAGTTTGGCATCTGACCTTGGATAAGTCATTTCACCTCTCTGTTTCCCCACAGTAAAATGGGGATGAGACCATCTCTGTCCCTGGGCTGTTGTGAGGCTTACCATCAGCAAAGCCCCAATGGAAGGTGCTGTGTAAGTGCAGGAGACTCTTCCAGTTACAGTGCATGCATGTCTGCATCTCAGTGGCAGAGTTTCCACAAGTGCAAGTTCATTTCAGTCTCTCCCCAGAGGCTGAGAGCAGAGATAAGGGCATTGACTCAGCTCTTCCATTATATCTGGCCACCCTTCAGCACTCACCAATGTTATCAGCACCGACCGCATCTCCCCCAGGGCTCGGATGCAGTCAGTGCTGATCCTACCTGGCTCATCCCTGCCCATTGCAGAGCTTTACTGTACTGCTTTCTGTCCAGCCATACATGCCAGGGTTTGCGCCCAGTCAGGGTGGCACCTTACCAGCTCTTCTCAGCAGGCTTCAGCTGGGAGACGGGAGAAACGCGGTCAATGCCAGCTCCACCTAGCTTCACCCTTTGGCCTAAAGTTTTTAATCTCAAAGGGGTGAGTGGGGTTGCTGTTCTGGGGAGCAGGGAGAGGTCTCTCATTTCTTTCTCCCCACTAACTGACCAAAACCTCCTGTGCCCTTCTCTGAAAGCAAACCTTGCTGCCCAAGGACAAGTGCCCTGGAGTGTTCCATGCTGGTCACCCAAAGCCCAGTGAAATAGAGCTGGCTCAGCCTCTCCTTTGGGCTCACTGCAGCCAGGCAGATCTGGGAGAGACCAGACATAGAAATGGGTTCGGACCCTGCTGCAGGTTTAATGAGACCAATCACAGCTGTGCCCTGTCCTGCCTCCCCTCATGCCCACAGAGAACATTCCCCTCTGTGAGAGCACCCAGACTGCCCCACACGCAACCCATTGACCAACCCATGCCCTTGCACAATGGGGCGAATGCCTGCCTCCAGGACAGAGATGAACCTACATGACATAAGCCAATGAGTCTGCAGGGGAATGACTGCTACAAATTCCTGAGCCTCTGTTTCCAGATGTTCTCATTGCTCTGAACGTTACACAGCTAGTTTATTAAAACTTTCTGCGAGACCTTTCTCCAAGACAAAGTTGCGACACTATTCCCCCATATTCTTCATCGAGATGTTGTTATGGTATGATTATGGCATAACTATTATGTATTTTATGCAAGATAAAGCATGTGAGGTGTCATTGGAAAGGTTCTGATTTACTGAAGATGAATATCCTAGTTGTATGCATGTAACATTTTTGTAGCTGAAGTTGGGAATATTGTCTATGCATCTATTACAAATGTGTTTACACCTGAGGAACACCCACTAGACAGAAAATGAATCAATCTGGTTGGCTCGCTGGGAAGGGACATTAGGGAAAATAATACATCTTTGAAGATGCCAATCTCCCACCAGGAAGCCTTCCTGGGGACAGTGAAAGAAGCCCCTGAGCTATGATTGCAGGGACATATGACCAAGTCACCTGGTACTGGATTTCATGATAATACTAGTGTTTTTCCACTGACCGGGGGTGGGAATCAAACTGGGAGACAAAGGATTCCCGCCATATGCAAAGACTATTTATAGCAGGGGAGTGACATCATCGTGATTCGTTCTTCAGTGACTCCCTGCCCGAGAAAGAGGATTGCTGGAAACACCTAAGAACAAAAAGACTGGACTAGGGGAGAAGGGCTGAGCCCAGACTGGGAAGGTGTCTGGCCTTTGAAAGATATATCTGGAGTTTTAAGCTGCAAGCAGGTGCAGTTTGCCTTCAAGAATGTCTGCAATCTGCCTAAAATGTTTAGGGTGAGAATTTGCTACTTATAACCAGTTTCTTTAGTATATTAGCTTAGTTTGTGTGTTTGTTTCATTTGCTAGGTAATCTGCTTTGATCTCTTTGTTAGCCCTTATAATCACTTAAAATCTATCTTTTATAGTGAATAAATTTTCGTTTGTTTTGTCTAAAACCAGTGTGTGTGGAAACCATAACTGGGAGCAGAAAGCTGTGTGTATCCCTCTCCACACTGAGGGAGGGGGCGAATTTCATGAGCTTACACTGTACAAATCTCTGTGCAGCACAAGATGGTACAATTTTGGGTTTACCCTCTGCGGGGGGGTGCACTTCAGTAGTGGGCAATTCCTTAGCTGAGCCTTCCCATGCAGAGCTGATCTCACAGCATCTGTGTGTATAGCTGCAGCTGGGTGTGTCCCTACCTGTATGCATGCTGGTTAAGTGCGTCTGAAGCCTCAGGAAGGGCTTGACAGGCTGCATAGCAGTACAGTGGAAAGGGAACACAGGCTGGTGAGTTAGGCAAGCTCAGTGGTACCCCAGTCCCAGGTGGCACCTGGGGGGGCGGGCATCACAAAAGTATTGTCTCTCATTTGGCTGTATGGATCAGGTCCCAGCCCGGCCCCATCATGTGTAGGAAGAATCAAAACCACTCTGAGCCTCCAGCCTCGAGCTGTTAGTAAGGACTAAGGAAAGGAATTCCTAGTGGAGAAAAGTTTTCAGTGCTGCTAGGAAACACCCGTGTGCCAGGAGAAAGAAGTGAAAATTATCCATGCTTTGCTGGAGCTGAACTTGTCATGTTCCCTAGTTCAGAACTGCCACATCCACATCTAGCTTTTCAAGAGAGGGATAGCTCCCATGACAAGTCGTCCCTAATTGGAAGGCTCTTTGAGTCCCAAGAGCCATGGGACCGCTTGGATGATCCAATGAATGGAGCTGACTGATGAGCTTGACATCACTGAAAGCTTCATGAACACTTAGCTGCCTTCTGTTTTTACTAGAGGAAAACAAAATGGCATCCTTAACAATAAAGCAATAATTAATCCCCAGGCTGCCTGTCTGCATGTGCTTTTCAGCTATGAATGTGTCATTGATTCTGTGACAGAACAAAAATGTTTAAAAAATCCTGAGACGAGATCTCTAAATACTATGCACACCACTTATTAGACTCAGCTGTTGGTAAAGTTTTAAATGTCTCTCCTATGATTAAATGACTAATCCTAAAACACCAGGGGCAAAAGAAAAATGTTCCAAAGCACTATCACGCAGGATTTGCCATAAGGGAAACAGAGATACCGAGGGACAAAACTAGCTTTACAATCCTGAGGCAGCTCTGCCTGATAAATGTAATCTGCAAAACAATCTCTACTCATCGAGTTAGGATCTGACTTTCAAATTGAGCTGAAACCACTCACACCATCACACAGAGAAGGGCAGGGACGAAGGGTCTTAGCAGCTCAGTTGCTGTGTGACAGTGAGCTAGGGGTGTTTGATCTTGCAGCTAAGGCACAGGACCAAGACTGGGTTCTGTTCTCTGTCCTGCCACAGACTCCTGGGAGACTTTAGACAAGTCTCTGAATTACTGTGGCTCAGTTTCCCCTTCTCGACCAGACTAGGGACAGACCCGTTGCTGATTTTCACAGCTGCAGGACCCACAATTCCACTGAAAGTCGTTCGGCGCTGCAGGTGATGAGCATGCTGAAAATCAGGCCCCTGGCATGTTTCTAAAACCAGGCCCTGAAAAAAGGACAGGTCTGAAACTTTGGGCCCGCGATATAAAGGTCTTATGGGGGTAGATCCTCAAATGGTGAGATCTCTGGAAGTGCAGAGCTGTTCTTAGTGCAATGCCAAAGTAAAGAATTCCACAACGTGCCTTTGGAAACCTTAGTGACTCCAATAGATGAGACTAGAGAGAGCTTTACAGCGAGTATATAACAGAGCAATGCAGGTGTGACGAGCTAAGGTCACAAATGAATTCTGGAAGGGACAAGAGAGGATGCTGGAGGCGGACAAGCTATTTCATGTAAATACCTTCCGGTGCAATGTGGCTTAGGCTAAGCTGATCAAACAAACACATTCAGACACTTTAGCAAGAGACAACCGGAGCCATTTGCTTACCCTGTAAGAGATCCAGGGTCTTCAGAGTGGGGGGAAAAAACAAATCAGCCAACCTCAGGCTGTAGCTCACTTCCTGCCCTTCAGCAGCTGGTGCTGTTTACTCCACCAGTATGGGCAGGCAGAGAAGCTTGTACTCCAGAGTGGTTAGCATTGACCCCACAGCCCCAGTAAAAGGACATAAACCAGAGGCTTTGAATTGCTGAGACATGTACTGCTGCCAGGCCCAGGCTGAAGTGTCTGCATGAGTTAGCTAAAGCAGAGGTAACAGGAAATGTAAATCAAGGGGCGTAAAGGATTTAGTGCCCAAATCCCATTGAAATCCAATAGCAGTTTGCCCCCAAAGCCCCTTAGACCAGGTCTGCAGGAAAAGGGTTTCCAGCATAGTTAGCCCTTTAGACAGCAGAGCCTAGACAGGTTCCCCAAGTGACATAAACTAGGCCAGCAAAAGCACTTGCATGCTGGGGAAGCTTCATCTACCTCAGGGCTTTTGCCAGTATAGCACTTAGGGGTGTGATTTGTAATGCCATTGCCATACTGCTGAAAGCCCTAGTGTGGATGCAGCTATACAAGCCTAAAAGTGCTTTTGCTGGTAGATCTTATTTCACTCACTGAATCAGTATAAGCTGCACTACCAAAAGCACTTTAGTCTGGAATAAGCTGTTTTTACCCTCGGTGGGTTTGCTGGTAGAGCTATGCTGGCAAAGCTTTTCTAGTGTAGACCTGGCCGAACACTCCTTGCAAATCTGACACTAAATTAACAACCTTTGCACTTCCCCACGGCCTGCACACCGGATCCAAAAGGAATCTGTGCTCTCTCTACACTTTAGCACTCAAGCAGGGCTACGTCTAAGTTGATTAACTGCTCCACATGCCACCAGTGTCTCCGGCCAAATCTAGGTTCTAGACAGATTTGGCTGCATCTATTCACAAAGCAGCACCAGCCAGCTGGCTCCCTTTTGAATCTGGAGCGATGCTGCAACCTGACACCCAGGAAAATTCATCCACCTCCAGAACCACCATTTAAAAGAAAAAAAATTCTTCAACTTCCCCACTACTCACTCTGCAGGAGCTACACTGCTTCTCATAAACAAACATATGAATGAAACACCAGGCCTGCAGTTTGGTGACTGCCTTCACACCCCTCCTTGCCAGAGCTGTTCCCCAAAGAGCCAGAACATCCTGAGGTGCAAGCTAGAGCAGGGCTGAGAACTGCTGTCACACTCAGAGGAGGACCCAGAGCCCACTGTCCCAACAGTCGGCTCCCTGCTGGTTTTAATTCCATGTGCAGTGCTCACATAAAGTGGGGAGAGAGGGAGAGATAATCACATCAAATAGGGAAATGCTCCAAAACTTTAGTCCTCCATCTCACACTTATGGTTTCAGCAGGACCATCTGTTAGGGAACTAATTTAGGGCCTGATCCTGCACAGAGGTCCACTGCTGTCCATCATCTTCTATGCAGCTACAAGGGGTTGGCCTGTCCGGTACTCATTGCTGGGCCCTTAGGCTAGCTCATTCCTCTCAAAAAGGAGGAAAAAATATGATGGTTTCATTTTAGACTCAGTTATAAAATGTTCTCATCTGGACAGCAATTTCTTCCCCACAAAAGGAATCTGAATGGCAAAAAAGAAAAAAAACAACCCAGTGACCCACAATTATAGAATTAAAAGATATTCTGACACTTCTTTCTCAGGATAATAGATGGTTTAATCATCATAATATTTGTTTCTTCACAGTTTTTGAGCATATACATAAAATAAAACCTAGAAAATAAACTTGGACTTCAAGTGTCACTATGTACCACCCCTTGGCAAATGTAACTACATCATACAAACTAGGGCCCTGAGTCTGCCAACGTTTATGCATCTGAGTAACTTTACACACGCAGGTAGTGCCATTAATTTAATTGGGACTGTTCATTTGAGTAAAGTTACTCACGTGTGTGTGTGCAGAATCAACCCCTGTCTGACTGCAAGTGACTCTTGTCTATGGACATCTTCATTCATTTATGACACTAAGAACTTGTTAAATGTCATAAATCTGTCATGGGTGCATTCGCCCTCAGGAATAACCATCCATATCAATTATTTAACGTTTGGACCTCCTCTGTACCATTCACAGAATCAGATGTCACGAAAAGAAAAAGGCAAAACATTATGAAAGACATGGGCAATCTGTACTGAACAGCGACTTGCATTTGAACCAGGAGGGAAAATGAAGATTAAAAGCTTCTATCACCAGATCTTCCTTTTCTTTAGGTAATGATAGCTGCAAGACGCCATTATGAACGATTGCTCAGTTCCATTATACTTGGAGTTACTATAGATGATGCCTTCACACAGTAGCAGTTGTTATCTGTGTCTGTTACTTGTCATCACGTCTACCTAGGGAGAATTGCATTTTATAAGGTGTAATCACTGTAGATTGGCCTTTATTATCTGAGTGAGACATGGTGCTACTCATAACCAGGTAAAATGTGTTCTCTTGTTAACACTTTCCATGTTCAGAAGATCCATCAAAGCTTTCACTTGAGTTTACAATCCTGATCACAACCCAAATGGGACTCAGCCTCTCTCTCTCTCTCTCACACCCCCACTCCCACCCCCCCACACACACCATTTCTAGAGCTCTGAGCCTCACGTTCAAACAGAAAAGGGAGACATTCACATTTTTTTACTAAACTTACCTCAGATCCTAATATTGCTTGACAGGAAAATGGATAGGGAACTGACAGGCTGTATCAGACCTACAGTCTAGCCCAGTATCCTGTCTCTGGCCAGCACCAGATGCTTCAGAGGAATACCTAAGGACCTCACAGTAGCAGTTGTGAGATAATCTGCTGGCTACATTAGGTCTCATTCTGGTCCCCTTAAATTAGAGATTGTCTTAATCCCTGAAGCACAAGGTTTAATATCCCTTCCAGAACTAAGGACTCTGTATACTATCCCTATATACCTCCAAATCAGAAAGCCACCATTTGATCACCTGGATTGTGGTCCATGGAGAGATGGCTGGTGATACGGTCCTTGTTTCTAGCTGTTAAATGCCAAAAAGAAGCTGAAAAGACATTAAGGAGGAGATTTTTCAATGGCAGGAAGGGCAATTCCACACCCACTCCCCTGGGAGTTGAGCGCCTCACTCTTCTGCGTGTCTTTGAAAATCTCTCCCTAAATATTTTCCTGAAGTGACTGTGCCATGTGAGCAACTGTTGTCGTTGCCAGAGGGATGTTATTCAGTTGCCAGTGAGAGGGGAGATGGCCACAAATGGGAAGGGAGGCTTCCATCTTCTGGCACGTGGTCCACACCAAGGAAAAAACATGACAATCCATGGTACATCTGACTGCCCGTGGCCCTTATAAGGCCACCCTCTTTGGACCAGCAACCAGAGCTGCCTTTGGCCTCATCATTGTGCAAGGCCAAGATTTTCAAATGTGACTGCTAATTTTGGGTACCAGACTTGAGACACCTTAAAGGTGGGCCCTGATTCTGGGGGAAAGGGGCCATCCAGCACTTTCTGAACATCAGTCTCAAGCTGAGCATCCGAAATTACAGCCCTGGGTAATAACTGAAACCAACAAAGGAGCAGATACCAAAGAACTCCAGCAAAGGGAAAGTGGGGAAGATGAAATGTACATTGCAGTCTCAGTCCCTGGCCAATTATACTTTTTGCTGTTGCTTTAAATCAATTTTCATTTGAATGGGTTTCAGGCAGCAATGTTCGGGCTGGCTGGCAGGCAAACTCTGCTTGGAATATTTTGAATGAATAGCAAGAAAGCAGCCTCCCTTTTGTCTTCAGAACGAGCCTGCACATAGGGTCACCTAAACATAGGATGGTGCTTCTTTCCACGCAGCCAAGCTCTGGCCTGGCAGAAATCTCTTTACCCTTGAGCTGTTTGTTGAGCAGAATCTTAATTCTGCAAGATCACCATAATAACTGAGCATTTCACTCCAAAAGCTGAATGATGTAAGCACCAGTTGCGGGGGGGGGGGGGGGGGAGGAGAACCACCCCGCAAGCCACAATTTGCAGTAAGAGGCATACACCTTGGTGGGTGATTAGGCACAGAAATGTATTTACCTCTGTACTTAGCCAAAGGAGGAAAATTGCTTTCAAGAGCGTAAGTGAAGTTTTAATCTCCATGAGCTCATAAAATGAATCACTCTAAGAGGAGAATTGCAGACAGGCTAGTCAGGTAAATCACTTCGCTTCCCAACTTATGAAAGAGACACTTCAGCTCACATTTTTCACTCATATAAACCTGCAACGCTTCATTGCTCAGGCCAGTGGTTCTGGACCCACCGGGGGGCCCCTTGCAGCCCGGTCAGCGCCCAGCTGCAGGCCCATGTGACGTGCTCAGGGCCATCCAGGTAGTGTAGCTACCATGTGAATAGGGCCCAGGTAACACAGAGAGAGCTGCATACGGGGCCCGCAAGGGTAAGCGGGGTGAGAACCACTGGCTCCCTCCAATGCAGGCCACATTGGTGCCAGTCGCCAACGTCCACCGGGTACACAGGCGGAGAGAGAAATAGAAATAATATTGATCTTTTGTCCTATCGCACAGCACCCACCCCCCCACCCCAGGCATACGCCACACATGGATTGGCATATATCAGCGTGTGTGTGTGTGGCCGGGGGGGGGGGGGGGACCGATATAGGTACCCGCCGGTCCCTGCCGTGGGAACGCCCGGACCAGGCTCCTCCTGGGAGCAAGCCCCTCGGCGTTTCAGCACCTTGGGCAGCTCCAGCGCCCGAGGCCAGCGCCAGCCTGGCTGCGCCCGCAGGGATGGGTGCGCTAATTAATGCCCCCCCCCCCCAGCCCAGGGTCCCCAGTGTGCAGCCCAGCGATCTAGCCCCGCTCCCCGGGGAGCCCAGCTCCCCTTCCCCGGCTGGTCTCCAGCCCGTCACGATTCCAGCAGCGCCCCGATCCGGGGCACTGATCTGTGCCCCCCCCGCCCCAGCACACGCCTGAGGAGCGGAGCAGCCCGTCACGTGGTGGGGTGCCTGGCAGGCTGCCGGGGGTATATATAGCCCTGCCTGTATGGCTCGCCATGGTGTTCGTGTGTGAGGGCTCCTGCCACCTGCTGCGCTTGGGACCAGCGGCTGAATTCTCCAGAGAACCGCAACTGTGAGTCCCCCCACCCCCGGCCCCCAGCGCGGCGCCCGGGGCGAGGGTCCTTGGCTGGGCTGCAGCCGTCCGGCCTCTCCAAGGGCGATGCGGGGCGCTCCTTGGCTTCCCCTCCGCTCCCGGGGCCCCTAGTCCAGCGGCTGCCGCTCAGCAAACTTGAAAGCCAAGCGGCACCGCTCTCCGGTAGATGTAACTGAAGCTCTGGGGTGGCTGGTAACCCCCCCCCCCCCCCCGCCAGGGGCAGGGCTGGGGATCGGGCGGGGACAGCTCCTTTGCCCTGGCTGGGGCGAGCCCTAGGAGCCTGGCTTGGAGGGCGGAGAACGGGGGGAGTTTCTATCGCCTCCCTGCCTTGTGTTCAGGGGACAGGGCTGGCTCCTGGTAACCGCCCCAGGGATGGATCCGGCGGGGGGGCTCGATGCTGCTCGCCCCGGGAAGGTGCCTGGGTCGGGGCTGCCCGTGGCGGAGGCTTGCAGCGCCCCGCTGGCTTTGGGTAACCCCTCGCGGGCTCTCTTTGCAGGCGCCCAGCCCCAGAAGCAGAGGCTATGAGGATCCGGATGATGTCGGCTGCCTTCGTCCTCGTCCTGCTGTTTCTCCCGTCGGAGAACGGCTCCCCGCTGGAGCTGCCCCGGGGAGCTGCCCCGCAGTTCGCTCTGGTCCCCGCTCCAACCTGGGAACTGTGGCCGAGGAGACCGGGGCTGGGGGCCAAGCCCCCACTGCCTTCAGCGGGCACAGAAGCGGGGCCGCCCTCTCTCCACAGACTGCTCGGTCCCTGCGAGGCCGGGGGCGCGGAGAGCACCCCGGAGCTGCGAAGGAAGGAGAGGTCTCCCTACTCCTCGCGGCGGAAAGACGGCAGACCCAACTCCCTCGACCTGACCTTCCACCTCCTGCGGGAGTTCCTGGAGATGTCCCGGGAGGAGAGACTGGCCCAGAAA
Source organism: Chelonia mydas (assembly GCF_015237465.2). Classification (NCBI taxonomy): domain Eukaryota; kingdom Metazoa; phylum Chordata; order Testudines; family Cheloniidae; genus Chelonia; species Chelonia mydas. Next base: position 4,540,236 of record NC_051253.2, on the reverse strand, counting down.
GCCCTGAGCAATCAGCTGCTGCTGCAGAACATCGGGAAGTGAGGGCGGGCTGGGGGAGGAGAGAAGGGGCTGGGGAAGGGGGGGGGGGAGCGTTTTTAGGTTGAATATTTAAATATATTCTTGTAACAAGTGTCAATGGGGGGATCGGCCCGGCGCCCCTGAATCGCTGGGGCGCGAAGCGGACCCGGAGCGCGGGGGCAGGAAAGGAGATAAACACCCCGCCCTTCGGGCCAGGGGAGGGGGACGGCAGGGGGGGCGCTGCCAGGTGTGCGTCCCACGGGGCCAGGTGTGTTCTCGCTCCGCTTAGCGCTCCGTCCCGCGCCGCTGTTGCCTGTGTTCTGTGTGTGCAGTGGAGTAAAGCATGGCAATGCCCGAGCTCGCAATAAACTCTATTTTAACAAGCCTGCTTCTCTTAACGCCCGCCGGCCCCTTCCTGGCCCCGGCTGGAGCCTTCGGGCTGGCGCTACCAGGCCTGCTGCAGGCACGATGCCAGGGGGATGGCCGGGTTCTCACAGCGGCGCCCTGATGGGCTGGGGAAGCACGGAGGGGGGGGCGCCCCAGGGCTGCCCCCGCCCCCCTCCAAGGAGGTCAAAGACAGAGGGAGGCCTTTTCCGAGAGGGACAGGTTCGAACCTGCTACAGGGGCTGGATTTACACAGAAACTAGTTTGTTGGCATTTCGGACCCGGCTTGACTCCGGTGTTCCATTGGCTCCACACGACACTTGTTCAGAACCAGAGTGAGACGAGTCCCGGAATGCGCCCCAAGCAGGCAGCGCTGGCCGGGGCACGGATCCCCCTAGGGTCCCGTTGGCAAGCTGGGACTCAAAGGGCTTTTCAATCAGCATCTTATTCCATCTGCTCCCTCTGAGCTTTCAGGTAAAATCCTGGGGGTGATGCCAGAGGCTCATGCCTTGCTGAAACCCAGGGGCTGCCAGCAAAGCCACCTTACAGTGGCAACATATCTTCCCTTCCCTCCATGCCAATTTCTCCAACGCCGGCGTGTCCAAAGTGCAGGAGGAAATGCAACCAGCAGACGCCTGGAGCCCTTCACTTTCTGTTCCCTCACTGTGCAGAATCAAGACAGCTGCAGCAATCCCTATTCACCGCCCCGGGCACAGATACAAGCAGACACTACGTGAGCGTGCGGACGCTTTGGGTTTTATTTATTTACAGGTACACTTCTTTGCACATTCTATGCAGCCCTGGGGCTCCTGGTAAGTGACCATCCTGGCCTTTGCTATTCTAAATGTAGACAGCCCTGCTCCTAGCAGTCCCATGCCACCTTTCCACTTGCTCCCATGATTCAGTCTAGCTGCCTTATCTTCTTCCAAACAAAAATCCAGATGGGTGAACGGGGAGGTTTCAGATCAGAACATTTCACCAGGAAAACAAGAAACTATAACTCTGGTGGTTTTCAGCTGTTGAGCTTGGAAGGTGGACCTGGGAGAAAAACCATTACAATCATGTTAGATGTCTGACCTGGTTTCTCTAGTGTCTGAATGAAAGACATTCACGCAGTAACATCAGTGTCCATAGAGTACATTTCACTGAACTGGAGTTTAATGCTTAAAAAAAAACCACACACCAGTACTGGGTGTCTAACACCCTTTTAGTCTTCCAGACACTCCTGCTACACCAGGGCTCTGAAGTGCAGGGAGGAAGACTGTACATGGCAGAGGCAGACACACTAAATATCTAAGGATTTTACATGGCTTCCCCAGGACATATTTAATGAGGATTTTACATTTTTGCACATTTCCCTCCAAAGCCTTCTTGATGGAGAGCACACATGTCAGATGTTTGAGGTCAGAAGGGGCCCTTCTGATTGGCTAGTCTGATCTCCTGCACTACAGGCCGAGAACTTCAATACAAATTAGAAACAAAAGGCTGGACTTTCAGCTGTGCTGAGCACCTACAACTTGGGCCGGATTTGTAGGTGTTCGGTGCCTCTGAATATCAGGATGCTAATGTATCAGTTACTATTATTGAGGTAGGAAACCAGCATAAGTTATCCAGTGTCTCTCTGCCCAGTCTGAGCCAAGGGCGGCTCTACCCATGAAAATGAAAAAGGAGGGCAAGGGATTGGGGGCAATGGGGAATTGCCCACCCCAGGAAGCAGAAGGAGCCCTGCACCCACCTTGTCTTCATCTTGACATCACAGAGCAGGACTGAAGTTACTCCCAAATGGAGCTTCACTGCTTTCTTCACTCTTCCCATCCACCACAGAGGGGTCCTGGAAAAGCAAGAAGGAGCATATATTCAGTGCCGCTCCAGAGAGCAGGGGCAAGCTCCTCATTTCATCCCTTGTAACTCTCTAACTTGCTCTCTAACAGAGGGAGAGGGAAGGAGGAAGCTCAGTAACCATCTGTGGTTCAGGGTATTATACCTGGCTTGAAACGCCACACTCCCATCCCCAGAGCAGGCACATGGCCACTGAGTTCCAAAGGCATGTCAGGATGATCACCCAGGCCAGCACTGAAAGGGAGAAAGCTACAGCCTGGTGGAGAATCTCTCACTCACACACACACACACACTGCTGTGATCAGATGGGAATGCAGGCAAAGGAATGGGGATGTACAACAAACAGAAAGTGGTGTCCTCTGTGTATGAAACATAGAAGCCAGCAAGGCAGGTACTAGTCCATAGGCTCCTGTCAATACTGTAAGCTCCTTGGGGCTCTTTGTTCTATGTTTGTACAGCACCTAGCACAATGAGGTTGTGGTCTATAAGTAGGGCTCCTAAGCGCTGGGGTAATACAATCAATCAATCATAATATGCCATATTCCCCAGGCCTCTGAACTGCCCTTCGTTGTGAGACAGCTCTCTCATTCCAACACCAAAGCCCCCTAAGTCTCATAGAGATGTGAAGACCCCTCTCGTTGACTGCTGAAAATTGCTTACAGCAGCATTAAGGAGGCCTTTAGAAATCTCACCCCTTTTTCAGTTTTCTGCAGGAATCATTCTGATGGCGACCTTCATTGTGTGTCTGTGCCACATTGTGTCCTACCCCCCTCTGGCCTCAGCTGGCTGAAAGATGGAGTGCTTCCCTCTGACCCTCTGTTCTTAGAGAACCAGCTATAGAGAATAGGGCACTGAGAGGACCCTGAGCAGTGGTTCTCAACTGTATCCATATCGCCCCCTCCACTCAGCTGGGATCTAAACAACCCCAGGCTGACAGTTCATGGTGGAATGGACTTTCAGACGGGTTGGGGGCTTAATCTGTGAGTGCAAGTGCAGTAACTTGGTGCAAATCCATCCAAATAGTGATTTGCATGAGCAATTACCTGGTGCATGCACAGGCCCCCGTCTGAAAATCAGTCCTCTGCGTGCCTCATTATCTCCATTACAGAAGGGGAAACTCGCACCCGTCTCTGCAAGAGCCTTTGAGATGAAAGGCACTGCACAAGTGCAGAGCATCATTAGATCACAACAATCCTTCAGAAAGAGGAGGACGGGAACAGAGTCTCTAAAAATACATTTAGTTGGAGCAGGCAAGAGCAGTTCAGGTTCCCCAGCCTAGAAGGGAAAAAGTTTGATCATGGCCGAAGCAGCAGCTCGCTTTGCAGGGCTAATGCATGTGGGTTATTCTGGGGTATTTTTTCAAAAGTACATTTTTCCCCATCTGTAAAATACAATGTAGGAAATACCTAAACCCTGCTCTTTCCACTGGGGACGGGAAGAATGGTTTCATGGTTACAACAGGGCTTTGCACAGTCTGTGCTGGCAAAGAAGTTGCTGGTGATATTAACCCTTCACATGAGTGCACCTCAAGTTCTTAACAGCTGTAGGTGAATAGTTACATAGACTCTGGCCCAGTATCTCTCAGTTGAGAGAGGGATGAAAAGGGAGCCAGTGGCTGCTTCCCTGGTCCTGGGTGGGGTTCTCTTTGAACAGGCTGATCTTCAGAAAGACCTGAAGTGTAATAACCATACCGAAGTGAACAGAGGTTCTCCAAATACATTAAGAGCAAGAGAAAGATGAAGGAAAGCGTAGGTCCTGGAGTACTGTATTCAGATCTGGGTGCCACTCTTTAAGAAAGATATGGACAAATTGGAAAGAGTCCAGAGGAGAGCTATAAAATGATAGAGAAGCTGACCTATAAGGAAAGGTTAACAAATCTGGGGATGTTTCATCTTGAGAAGGGAAAGCTGAGGGGAGATCTGATAGTCTTCAAATATGTTCAGGGTTGTTAGAAAGAAAACAGTGATCAATTGTTCTCAGTGTCCATTGATACTAGGACATGAAGGAATGGACTTAATCTGCAGCAAGGGAAAATTAGGAAGTTTACCTAACTATAAGAAAAGGAGGACGTGTGGCACCTTAGAGACTAACCAATTTATTTGAGCATAAGCTTTCGTGAGCTTCGGCTCACTTCATCGGATGTAGTTGCATCCGATGAAGTGAGCTGTAGCTCATGAAAGCTTATGCTCAAATAAATTCGTTTGTCTCTAAGGTGCCACAAGTCCTCCTTTTCTTTTTGCGAATACAGACTAACACAGCTGTTACTCTGAAACCTAACTATAAGGATAGTTAAGCTCCGGAATAGGCTTCCAAGGGACCCCATCATTGGAGGTTTTTAAGACCCAGGTTGGACAGAGACTTGTCAGGAATAACTCGATCCTGTCTCAGTGCGGGGGGGTGGACTTGATGACTTCTTGAGGTCCCTTCAAGCCCTACTTTTCCATAACTCTATTATTCTAGCAGTCAGAGGATTGTTTCTGGCATTTGGAGAACTCTGCCTGCAGAAGTGCCAAGTGTGAAAACAGGGAAGACTAATATATGAAAGGTGACCAGCGATGGGGGGCGATTCCCGTGCACCAGGGGGCATTCTGTTCCCTTCCCCCTTCTGCAGGGATTTATTGCTGCAGCTTGGCCAGCAGCATTGTCTCCTCTGCATCTAAAGGACACAAGTTACACCAGCTTTTGGAGTCAGCCCCACCACAGCTCCTGCAGTGCAGCGGTAGGGCGGTGCTGAACTGGTCTCAGAGCCTTCCATGGGGAAGGCATTGAATCAAGATCCCACCCGCCCATCCGTGTTGACTATCCAGAAATTAAAGATTCCAGAACATTTCCTGAATAATAAAGGAACCCCCACCCCACCGGCACTTACATTGAGAGCCGTGAGACTAACAGGGTTTTCAGTTCACCGGTAATGCCAAAAAATTGGGGGGCGGGGTCAGACTCGAGGGAAAAAATTTCCAAAATTTTTAGTGAATCAAAAAGTCCATAAAAAGATCATATCGGGTCAAACTAAATGTTTTCCTTCAACCCAAAATGAAATGTTTCATTTCCATGTCAGGCTTCTTTCAGAACCTTTCGGTATTGTTTCTTTAGGAACATGGCGGAGGGATAGCTCATTGGCCTGCTAAACCCAGGGTTGTAAGTTCAATCCTTGAGGGGGCCATTTAGGGAGCTGGGGCAAAAATTGGGGATTGGTCCTGCTTTGAGCAGGGGGTTGGACTAGATGACCTCCTGAGGTCCCTTCCAACTCTGATATTCTATGATTAAAAACCTTTTCTGGTCATTTCAGCCCGATACCATGGGAACATTTCCATTTGAAACTGCCTAGATCAAATGTTCGGATTATTTTCGTGGGGGGGGGGGGAACACATTCCAGCCTCCACAATTGAGGTGAAACCGACACAACTTGGCAACATGTTTCCTTGTTGCCAAATCTGCATCTCTCCCCCCCCCCCCCCCCCCCCCCCACTAAGAAAGAAAAATGTGGATGAAACCTTGCCTCCAGCTCCCTCTCCGGGTGTGACAAACTCGGGAAGTCGCTCCCCGGCTGGAAGGCTTCAGGGATTACTTCCCAACGGCGACACGCGGCACCCACACCTCCTGGGCCATAAGTGGACCCTGCCCAGCCCGAGGGCCCCTAACCAGCCGCGGGGTCTCACTGACCTGGCCGGAGGCAGACGCCACAGCGAGGCCCCCCTCCGCGCTGCCTTTGGCCGGACTGGCACCGCCCTGGCTTGGGTCAACCCCCGTCTTGCTCCCGGCTGAGCTGTCCGAGGTGCTGAATGTCTCGGCTGGGACAAAGCAAGTGGCTTCTTCTGCCTCGACAGTTCCCCTGCCCTGGGCTGCGCAGTCAGCTGGGGTTTCCGGGGCATTTTCCCTGGGATTATTTTGCAGGGCAAGATTTGGGGCGGTCATTTGCCAGGCGTTGCTAGACTCGGCAGCTTCGGCCCCGGACCCCTGAGAGTCTGAAGCAGCCCCACCCGGAACAGCTGCATCCTTCGGAAAAGCAAACACCAGGGAGGGGCGAAGGGGAGGCAGTGAGAACACCTGGAAGGGAAACGCTCGGGTGTGGAAGGAATTTATACCAGATGCCTTCTAGAAACCCTGTCCAAACGGAGCCCTTCCTGGGGGAGATGGGCCGAATGACCGGACTAGGTTTGTCCCTTCTCGAACACCTCTGACACTGTCTCTGTAGGGTCCAATTTGTGTAATGACACCATGGATCGCTGGACCAAGCGTGGGCTGGGGGCAGGATTTCATTAATCCTGAGCTTCTCCACCCCCTCAGCTCTGCAACTCCTCTGTAAAGCACTTTCATGATAGCATAGGATGGGGCGGGGGGGGGGTCAAGTTGGAGGGCGCAAATAGGTCTCAGGAGAGTCACAACCACCATGTGGCTAAAGGGGGATGGGGGTTCTGGTCTGGAGAAGATAGGGGCCATTGGCCTAGACCACCCTAACGGGGATTATATTACACATGTGCGCACTGACATGTCGTACACGGCTCGCTTGTATGTCATGCATGAGTGTGTATCTTTGGCTTTTGAGAGGACAATCCTAGCACAGCAAGTGTGTGTCCCGGGTCCTTCTGCATCACTGCTGTAGAGATCAGGAGAGTCCTAAAGCCATTACCTGCTGGGCAGTGCCCGGCTCTCTTTCAGATCCCTCTTTGCCAGCTGGGACATCCAACTCCGCAGCTTGAGCTGAACCTGGTAGTTTAGCCTTGGCATCAGCTTCCCCAGCAGTCTCACTCTCAGCCTCCTTTAACATCTGGGCTTTTCCTTCTGCCTCCTCTTCCTTTCCATCTGCAGGGACGTTCAGGGTCTCCTCTCTGCCCTCACTGCTGGCCACTTGCTCGTCTGCCACAGACTCTGCTGATGCACCTTCAGCATCTCCCCACACAGCATCTTCCTCTCCTTCCTCTGCCCCTTCTTCAGACTCATCAACTACAAGGATAATAAATAGCCCTGGCAATGTGAAAGGGATGCAGACAGCACCTAGTCCAGATGGGCACAGAAACCTAGATTTCATAGACGCTGACGTCAGCAGAACTGTCAGCTGAGGAAGTCTCAGAGCAGGCGAACCCCTCAGTCTATCAATATCAGGGAAATAGGAAAATTACTGAAAATACATGGCGGTCCCTCCCCAGTGTGAATGGACTCTGGGGACGAACAACTCGAATGGGGATTCTGCTGAAGGGGAAGGAGCTGAGCTGGATTCCTGTTTCCCTCTCAAAGGAACTTTGGGGTCAGAGTAAGCTGAGCTGGATTTCCATACCCAGAATGGAATAGAGACTGGAACCCTGATCCAAAGCCCATTGGGGTGAATAGGAACCTCTCCACTGACTTCAGTGGGCTTTGGATTCAACCCTTAGGAGGAAAAGGTTCCGCAACTGAACAAAGCACAAAGGTACCATGAGGTGCTGGTTTTGTGGCATCCTACACTGTATGTTTCATTCTTCTCTTTGCTCACCAGCTGTCTCCCTCCCTCCCTGTCTCTTTCCTTCACTCATTCATGAGAAATGCACCCAGTGAACACAGCACTGCACCTCCAGTGCTTCCATCCCAGGACACAGAGTGGAGAACCCCGAGGAGGCGGCTTCCAGAGGAGCAGCCACAGGCCTCTGGTAGATGTAACAGGGATAAACGTCCAATGCAAGGAGAAAGGCTCTCGGCTCCTCCCCAACATAAAGACAGGATGACGACTGGATTCTGACACCTGTGCTCACATTCAGGAGTACACATTGTCCCACTGAAATCAGCGACCAGTGAAATGGACAAGGTGGCAGAACTGGGACACAAGTGACATTAGAATCAAGAAAAGGAAGAAGGTTTTTATGCTGGTTGAAGTAGCCCCCGATACCACAGTGAATGGAACATTGTGAGCCTGCAGACAGACCAGCAAACCCTCCTCTCCAAGGCCCCCATTTCTGACCAGCCCAGACCATTTCCTCTCACCTTTAATGAAGTCCAACTGATAAAGCACCCGCTCCTCGGCATTGAAATCCACAGCGTAGTGCTCCATATTGTCATAACCAGACTCCAGCGCCTCCACTTCACAGCTCTGGGTCACCTCGGAAATTCTGGGAAAGGGAAGGAAGATACGATCCCACATTATCCAGTCCCTCAGATAAATTGGGGTCAGAATGTGAATGTAAAAATAGGGAGTTCTACTTACTTCTGTATGAGAACTTTGGCATTCTGAGTAGCCAGAAAAGGAGAAGAGAAGAAAGGTGAGATTATGGGAATAGAACAAAAAAAATCAAGATAAAAACATGTGGCGAGCGAGCGTGTGCGTGTGAGAGAGAGAGAGAGAGAGAGAGAAAAACAGGTGGAGTTCCCACATAAGAATGGCCATACTGGGTCAGACCAAAGGTCTATCTGGCCCAGTAACCTGTCTTCCGACAGTAGCTGATGCCAGGTGCCCCCTAGGGAATGAACAGGCCAGATAATCATCAAGTGATCCATCCCCTATCGCCCATTTCCAGCTTCTGACAAACAGAGGCTAGGGACACCATCCCTGCCCATCCTGCTCCTTATAAAGGATACACACTGTGTATAAACCCAATACACCACCTTTGGGGTTTTGCTGAATTGTGAACCCAAACAACAACAAACAAGCACAAAGCCCAGCCCAAGTGCTCTCCTCAAGCCTGGCAGTCCTTAGGGTTTTCCCTACAGAAGCTGTCTGCCCAAGAACCTAGTTTCCTCTGCCTTAAAAGTAGTGACAACTCCTTATTCTAAAGCCACACCTTCCTGGACTTGAAGGATCTCAAGCAAGTGGGAGACTCCAGGCTATCAAGGTGTTGGTGGGAAAGGAAGATATGACTCCATTCCCATGGCACTGAGTTGCAAGTCTGCCTTGAAAAGCAATGGTTGCTTGTATTTTAAAGCCAGTCTTGTCCTACTCATGACTTCCCCTTACCCTGTACATCTCTTGGCTCTGGGAAACAAAACATACTGGTTCTCTTTGGCAACAGGAGACCCAAGGTTGAATAAGATGACAGTGGCCACTCAGCCTCCTGCCATGTTACCTGCACAAAGACTGTCATCTGCAGCTCCTCCATGGACTGCAGCGCTGCATCCACCAGCTTGGAGGATGACTCAATGTGTTCACTGTACAACCTGGTGAGGGACTTCAGATGCTGGGTCTTCTCCTCCTGTTCATAAGTGATCCTTTGCAGCATGATCTTCCTCCTCTCCTCCAAGATGGCATACATGCGGTCAAACTTCTCACACAGAGCCTGCTTCTGGGCCTTGCTGTTGTCCTGCTCGAAGGATGCAAAGAGCACATTCACTAGCTCAACTGGCTTGGCTTAGACATAGGTTTGGACAGCTGATTCATGAAGTATGGGGCAGGGGCTGAATATACTTTTTCATCAGTAATGTTGGATCGTCTGACATTTGTTTTGAGCATTTCAAAACAAAAGGATTCCAAAGCCCCTCAAAGCTATATAGGAGGCAGCATGATTTCATAATTAAACAAAGATCTGGGTAGAGTGGAGTGAACATTGGAATTTCCATGCCGTGGGAAATTCTGATATTTTGACATTTGTTTTAGTTGGGATGAAGTTGAAATCTCAAAAAATTTCACCAAATGAAACATTCCAAAAAATGTCAGTTCCTGAGAACCTGCATGCAGTACCTCGATGTTCCTGCAAGTGCCTTGCAAGTTATCGATGAAGGCCTGGATTCTGTCATTGGTGGCCACAAGGGCTCCAATCCCATCTGTCAGAGCAGACTGTGGGGGGCGGGGGAGGGAGAGAGAGAGAAAGAGAGAGCTCAGATAATTTGCCATTCAGCACCGAGAACATGGCCAGCAACGCACAAGACACCAGGAGAAGATTAAGATGGTCCAGGCTCCAAAGAGCCTGCCGCTGTGACAGACCATTCCCTCATTCTCTACCACCCTGGTTCCCAGCACAGGTGCCTGCTGTGGTGGAAGGCAAGCTTCACATTTTCAGAGACAAGAGGGAATGGCTTCATGCTGTCACCATTTGTGTAGTGTTCCCAAGCACCTCTTCCGGGGGGTGCTGGATAAATAAGGCATCAGTGTCTTCCCACCCCACCCCAAGACCCATCTAAGTCTCTGTCCATCTGCTGACAGCACTGTCCCAGCAAAAAACATACAGTCTGGCTTTGAATTTATCTCACCAAGTACAAGTTAGAGTGTAGGATTGGAATCAGGAGACCCACAGCATCCTGATCCCAGTGTGACCTTGAGGATGTCATGGGCTTACCTCCATGCCTCAGCTTCTCCATCTGTTAGGAGGAGATAACATGTGCCTGACAGGGGTGTTGTGAGACTTAATTAATGAGCATCAAAGTCTTTGAGTTCCTTAGGTGGACAGTGCAGGCATACTGTGTGCACCATCTCCCTACCTCCACCCCGCCCCAATGAACCTCGGTTCTAGCTTGTTGCATGTTCTGTATAGTCCCTATGTACTAGTGGTGTGAATGAACAGTAACACCGAACTCAGCACCTGAAGCTTCTGAATGGTCTTCTCTAGTGGACAGGACCTACACTGATGCAATGGGAGAGCTGCTGGTATGCCTGCATCATTTTAAAACTTTGTTTTGTCTCGGACCCTCGTAGCAGAGCCTGGAGTGGATAAAAGGCTGCGCTCTTTAAGAACGAGATGCCCAACTTTCTCCCCTCCACCCTGGTAGCAATGATCCAGGTACCGGGCACCCCATGAGCAAATGCCAGGGAGAAGCCAACCTTCTGTTTCATGTAGATGTCCGACAGGGGAGCTACTTCACACTCCTTGTGCTCCCCAAAGACCTTGCAGAGGGAGCAGGTGGGCACCCCACACGTCATGCAATAGATGTTGATCTTTTCTTCCTCATGCTCTTCGCAGCTTGGATGTTCTGTCTTTAACAGAGGCCTGGAGCTACATGGGGGGAGAGGGCATGTGAGAGAGGGAGGTGGAAAGTCAAGATGGGGTTTTGATTTTTCTTCCCCCTACCAGTGCCAAGACCTGAAGCCCAACAGGGCAGATGCTATGTGCTGAGAAGTCAGTACTGAGACCCAGGCTCTGGGGCAATGGAAACCAACCAGCTGCAAGCTCAGGGGAGCAGTGCCATCTGCTAGGAGCTCTGCACTGGTGTTAGCACCAGAGGGGCTCACCTCATTTCCTTCCTACCAAAACCAGCAGGAACAGGAAATGAACAAGGGGAGGCAGTATCCAGTGGACAGGAGGAGGTCAGGAGATCTGGGTTCTCTCCCAGCCCCCAACTGAGGGCCAGTCACTTTCAGCTCTGTGCCCCTCTCACCCGTGGTCTGTCTTGCCTACTTGCGCTGTAAGCTCTTTGGGGCAGGGCCTGTCTCTCACACTGCGTACGTACACCTGCGGGGCACTTGCATAAATGACAACTTCTTACTCCACCAATCTATCCCGTCAGCAGCCCAGCTCTGCTGATATTAGTAGGGAAGCTTCCCCCACTTTTTTTTTACTTCTGTTAGCCCTGCAGAGCCAACCCAGCTGAGAGCGGGGGGACCAGGGTTCTATTCCCGCTCGTGGGACAACAGCAGAATTGTTTGCTAAGTTCTACCTGCAGATGTGCAAACGCCCTGGAGGCAAGGGTGCTACAGAAAGCACAGTTTGGCCTGTAAGACCGTTAGTCCAAGGTGATGATGCACGAAAAGGAAAGACCCCAGTTTTTCTCTCAGATCCCACAGTGAGTTAACAGTTAGAAAAACTCTTTGTTTGACTTATAAAGTGGGCACGTTTGATCTGGAGTTGCCCTCTCATTTACACAGAGGCAGAGTCGCGTCTGTCGTAATCTATGGAATCAAAGCTCGTATGCAGAAGACATTGATTAAAGAAAACAACGACAACTATAGACACAACCAGGCTTCCACACAGGTTGATTTTTAGCTTTGACGTCTTTCTTTACCAGGGGACCGGAGCCTGTCTGGAACGCTATACAGTACACAGAGACCTCTAATGGCGGAATAATATTTTGCAAGAAGACACATTACAGAGTCTGCAGGCTGTATTGATGGATTCTCTCTCTCTCTCTCACACACACACACACACACAAGAAATGAACGGGTTGGGACACCTTGCCGACTCCTGTTTGTAAATATCAATGATGTTCTCCACCAGTAGATTCCTCTGCAGGCCATAGACACCGTGCCTGTCCAGGACCACTTCATGGCGACAGGATGGGCAGCGAAAGCGGCCTGCGGAGCCCAGGGTTGTCCCACGAGACTGAAACACAAACGAGGATCTTCATTAGATGCCGCTACAGGGGGGTTACTCAGCTGGCCACAGACTGGTTTGATAGGAATCACAGGACCCAAAGTGCACACTGCAAACCTGTCACATAGGAAGCAAAAGGAGAAGAGGGTGCACTGTTAAAGAGCGGGATTGCGGCGCAGCAGCCAAGTGTAAACACAAGATATTTAATAGCCCAAAGGCAGGTGATGAAAATCCCCCAGGACAACAGAAGGATTGGAATGAGAACATGCAGAATCCCTCAGCTATGCTGAGCCATCTGCACATGACTCAAGAAGATAAATCTGGTACTGCTACCGGAAAAAAAAACCTTCTCTTGAAACGTTAAGTTAGTGCCCTCAGTTCTTCTCAGTTAATTTCAATCAAATAAGGAATTAGCCTTTCAAAGTCAGCGGTGGTCAGCAGCAAAGAGCCATGAAGGAGTTAAAAGCTATTAAAACTTCAGAGTGTATCATCACCATACCCAACATTCCTGCATGCTGTGATGTGAGAACATGAACACTTCATGCTGAGGGAGATCCTGATCCAACGGCCCAAGCAGAGGATTAAGAGCACCTATATTGTGATCATGGCTCAAACAGGCTCCCAGCACAGCCTTGGGCATGACACTTCACCCGTCAGTGACTCAATCTTCCCATCTGTAAAATGGCGACAGGAAGACTAACAGACCTGTCTCAGGTGTGGTGGTGCTCCTTAATGAAATGCCATGTGTTGCTATGAATGCCCAGATTGCCACAAAAGAAAATGATGCATTACTGAGCTGCCAGTATGCCAGCCCATTCCTTATGAACACACTAGAATAGTTTCTCCTAACAGGTTTGGCACGAGCGGCCCCTCACGTCTGTTGATGGCTCCTCCACATTTAGGCTAACATTTCTCACTCTTGCTGTGCATAAAGACGTTGCTTGACTGTCTGGGAAACTTGAGTCACTTTGTTAGAGGTCAGCGAAGCACAAACTTCTCTACAACACGGCTAGGTGTGTGTTATAACCGCCTGGAGCAGGCAACCATCAGAGCTACTACTAGATCACCTCTTTGTGTTCTCCTGCCCCAGAAATGGAGCACTTACCATTTTCATACCTTTAAAAAGGACACTGGCCCTGTAACAGGGGAATCAGATGCAAGAGTAACACTAGCTGGGTCCCTCCCGACTTTCTGCTCAAGCTTTCTGTACATTAACGTTACAAATAGAGGCTATTCCTTGTTGGGGGATGTTAAAGGATGGGCTCGTGGTCAGGGCACTTGACTGGAACTCAGATGATCGGCATTCTAGTCCTGGCTCTGCACATGGGCTCCCCGTGTGACCTTGGCCAACTCATTTCACCTCTCTGTGCCTCCGCGTCCCACCTGTGAACAGGGGATAGTTCACTCCTACCTCACTGTAGGCTGGGCTGTTAAAATCACGAATGTTTCTAAGGCTCCCAGGTCCCTTGACAGAGCGAGCGGTCGGCCCTGACACTTGAACCAGCAGGAAAGGAATTCAGTGGATTACTTTCCTTTCCTGAGAGGATTGTGTGTGAGAAAATTTAGCAGAAGCTGGAAAGGGTTGACGACTAGGACGATTTGGGGGCATTCTCCTTTCCTACCCAATTGACCAATTCATATTTCAATAGCATGATCTCTTCCTGCCTACTTAGAAACACAGACACAGGACCCTGTAGTATCAATTGGATTAAATAAATAAAAAAACTCTCCCCACGAGCAGAAGGCTGCAACTCGGATTACTCACCTGAAATATGTCATTTGCGCATTTCCGGCACAGGTTGTGCTGACAAGGCAGGATTACCACAGGTTTGGTGAACACCTCCAAGCAAATAGGGCATATGAGCTGCCTCTCCAGGCTGTCGATGGGGTGATCCCGCCGATAGGAGTTGTATTCCATTTGGATAGACATGACAAGAAAGCCAATGCAGCCCTCGACTCTCCCTGCTCCCCCAACTCCCAGCAGCACTGAAGCAACAGAATAAGGAAGCACTGCGTGGCTCGGCCTGTTTGGCTCTGGACTGTGGTGCCGAGGAAGAGCACAGGAAGATATGGAAGGGGAAAGCAGCCTGCCACACAGATTAAGTGCTGGATGCAGCTGTTGGCCTAGTAGGTCTCTGGGGCTCTGCTTCAGCTCCACTTTAGGACTCCTGGAATTTGATGGCTGAGGCGACTCCCCTCTCATGTTACTATTAAGGTTCTTGCTCATCTCTGGAGGGAAAGAAGGCTCATTCAGTCTGAATTCATAGCCCAGTGTCAGCAGATTACCCAACAGAGACATCCACTATAGGTGGTGAAGCTAAAAAGGACTCAAGCACATTTAAATTAGTTCACACAGAGCCAGGGTGCACACATCCAGGCACCCAGTACGCATAAGCTCTTTGGCACAGGGGTTTCCCTAGTGCAAGGAAAATCTGACTAGCGACCTTTGGGTACTGCTGAAATATAAACAAATGTGAGATTGAGAGCAGTTAAAAGAATAGTCAGGAGAAAAGCTCAGCCGTTTGATTATGGGATGGAGAGAGGGTTGCATAATGGCTACTCCCGACCACAGCAGCAGTCGACTAACTAGAGGATAAATCTTGATCTTGCACAGCACCCATTACTGGGACTTACATAAGAGGTTGCAAAGTGAGGAAGGATGATCCAGTGGTTAGAGCACTAGCCTACAACTTGGGAGAGCTGGGCTCAAGTCCCTGCCACAACCCTCCTGAATAACCTTGGAAAGTCACTTAGCCTCTCTGCCTCAGTTTCCCCATCTGTACAAGGGGGACAATCGCACTGCCCTACCTCACAGGGTGCTGTGAGGATAAATACATTAAAAGATTGTGAAGTGCTCAGATAGTATGGAGTCGGCGACCATGTATTTACCTGAGACAGAAGAAACCTCTCCTTTTCAATGTATTCTTGACAGACAGGCAAACTTAACAGTTTTCCACGCCCTATGAATTCTTAGCTCTATCAAGGCAAAGATATGATGTGCTAGCGGACAAGCTTCACATGATGTATGCTAGTTCCCATTTTATTCAAATGGTCTCTTTTTATATGATTAACGGAGTAATCCTTCATAAATGTTTTTTTAAGATTAATAGAATGCCAATCTGAGCACATGTACAAAAAATTCATAAAAGCAAACAAACATGAGAATAAATATGTGTCAAGGGGTTTATTTTCATATGTAATTCTGGGAAAACCAACTATCTATTGGTAAAGCCTTATAAGTATATGCAACAATTTTGGCCATTTATGAGAGGTTTTGCATTTTTTTTTTCCTTTTGAAAATTTAAGTTGTCTTCACGTATCTTACATGTTCAATATTTAAATTTGCCTACTTTTTGCATGTATGACACAAGGAACTAAAATTTAATGTTGCATTACATATCACAAAAGCCTTTTGAACCAAAACAGCACAATAGATGCTGGAATGTAGAGTTACGGGAGAAAAAAAATGGGTGATTTGGGGGCCAAAGGTGAGAAAAATTGAGAAACACCAGTGTAAGGGAATCCTAAACCAGGTTATTTCAAGGAGGAGATTTAAATATTCACATGAGTCAAGAGCCAACAGGTCTGTGCACATTCAGTCACGGGAAAACCTTTAGTGAAATCAAGTTCAATCAAAACTCCACCTTCACCTGAAATCCAACCTAAACACCCCTCCTATTCCAGTCTCTTCTGAGTAGCAACCACAAAGTGTGTGGTGAGGTTCATGATGTGGACAAGTGTTCAAAGGTGCTAGGTAACACCCTCTGTGCTGTGGTTGACATCGCAAAGTGATGCTCTTGGTAGCCAAAGAAGGCTGCATTAAAGATGGAAAGAAAAAACCCAAACAAATGTTTCTGCATTGAAAACATTTATTTTACAACAGTGGTTTCAGATAATTTAGCAATCTTTATTTTAGTTTATACTGAGACATACATTACACAAATTACCATGCTAAAACATAAAATAATTCCTTCTGCTTTAACCGTATGTATGTATGTACAGGAGCTCAGTAGTATCGAGTGTTACAATCCACAAAGTTCAGACAGCCACATTTACTTACATACAATTCAAAGTATGGTCCTTTAGTTACATAACAAAATATATATATGTCTATACATATATAATTGCTTTTCAGATGCTTTAATCCTTTGTTTTTACAACTGCTAACATTTTTTAAACAAGGGCTTTTCCCTCACCTCACCAGAGCTGAAAAACAGTGCAAATGTGAAATGCATTCTCTCATTACATCTTCAGCTCCCACAGGCTTCATAAGAGGCTGATATGACAAACCCATAGTGAATTGCTTATCTCAGGGCCTTGCTCACATGCAAAACAAATATAAACCTTGTTGGATGTCAGTGACCAGGCAAACCAGTAGCCTCTCCTCTCCTACCTCAAAAAGGAGAAGGAGGAGGGGATGTGGCAGAATGAATGGAATGACAGCAATTGGCTTAAGTGGCACACATGCACCAAAAAAGGAAACCTCAACAGCAAAAGTTTTCTGAACTGGGCAAATGTCAAGGTTCATCTATTGTGACAGACACAAACGTCAGTTCAAACATTTAAGTAGCAAAAGGAACCCCTCCTTGATCCTATAGATTTTCACATTTGTGCTGATTGCCATTAGCAAATAGAAAAACCAAATGTGATTTGTGCATGTACTTTGTGTTCATGTTAAGCAACACCTTCAGGGACATGGGACCCAAGAAGGACCACCTGGCATTATCTAACCAAGATGACTAGAAGTAATTTGGTGGTAGTAATATGAACACTGGCCACAATCTGTGTGGCTTTCAAGTCACCACTAGTTTTACCTTACAATTCATAATGAATTCCATGCCACCCTTTTGAAGTCAGTCTGTCTGTAAGCAACAAAAAATGGGGTTACTGAACCAGACAGTGCAAAGGCATCTTATTATTCAAGATACAGTCATTCTAGCAAGGAGGGAAGACTTTGTGGACACACAGAAGCTGAGAGGATTTTAACCCCCCTTACATATGGCATGACATTCTTACTCAAATACTTTACCTAATTCTATTTATACAACAGGATCTGTTCATTTTTTTCCTTCACCTGTCATTCACTCACAGATCTACTTCTTTTTCCTGCAGCTGAAAGGAGAAGTTCTGATTCTGGGCACACAAAACTAACTTCTTCACTTGTCTGGCTGAGAGTTCATAAGAGTAGTGCTGGGAAGCAAATTTCGTGTTTTACCACCAAAGAAAGACAGCAGCAGTACCAGGTGCACATATGTTGTATAAATATATACATATGTGCATATATACATACATACACACACACACACAATATTGCAATCCCACACTTACAGCACAAGGTTTGGACCTCCTTGATTTGCAAACTACATTGAATCCCCCACTGCACAGGGTACAGTGTAGCTAAAACCAGCACAGGAATCAGGAACTATCGATGTTTTTTGTTACACCTCCAGTCACACAGTCTCATGGGACAGGATCAAAGGGCAGTTGACAGGGTTCAAATAAGCCTTCAAGTCTTTTGGAAACCACTGCTGCACACAAAATATAATCAGCAACCATCCACAAACAACAACAAGGAAACATTGTTTGTTGGTTGTGAAAATGTAGTAGGGAAGAAGACAGCCATTAATTCTTGAGCAATCTATTCGGGTTACAGCCGAATGTAACCTACCAATACCCAGCATTTCCCTCGAGGAATAAACAGAATGGTGCATGGAATATTGGCATTTTTCTTCCAAATGAAAATGTGTCTTCCCGAATTATGGAGTTTGGCATGGCGAGCAAGAGACAAACAGTTGCCCTGATGTAGCTTAGCCTTTGAAGAAAGCACCTTCCTGGAATGAAACAGGGACTTCAGGCTTGTAGTCTCTCATTTAGATAACAGTGAAGTCTCCAAATGCAGTATGTGAAACAGACTATCAGTTCTCATAGGACTTGAACACTGACAAGATTTCCTGCCTTTTCCCTTCCCAATACAGCCAACAAAATTAAACTTTCCAAGCTATCAGTGGTATTTCTTTTAAGGTGTATAAGCAGTTCAGTGGTACACTACAAACTAGAAGGCCCCCTCTATAGAAGGGAGCAGTGGCATTCAAATGGTTATGCATGTTCAATTCATACTAACCTCACACTATAAACATCTGTACAGGAGCTGGGTTTCAGTGCTCCAGTCCAAGGATTAATGCAGGCTGAATAGCACCCAGAGGGGTCAGTAAGATGGAGGAACTGCAAAGCGGCAGAAGCCTATCAATCTACCTAGCCAGGATCCTGTGTAAAAGCCGAGCCAATATCCAGTTGCACTAGGCAGGGAAAACTGCAGCACAAACACATTTCCTAAATTATTTGGAAACGTCGAGAACACTGAAGGGGATCAGACAGATTTTAAGGGCACAGACTAGTTAAGGGAACAGGGCACCTCTTTCAGGGCCGGTGTACACTATCGATACTCAAAGTCTAGCCCTGTAAAAGCACACACAGGTCCCACCACACTACATAAAATGACCCTAGTAAAAAAAATGGATCAGGAACAAACTTCAATCAGCTCCCTAACTTAGTTATATCTGTAGTGTAAACTGGCTCTGACAGAATGGGTTTTAAAAATTGTTGTCCCTCTACCACAACATTGTTGAAAGACTTAGTACCTTGTTCTAGTACCACATTAACACCTTCTTTCTGAACAGGTTCTGCACATATAAATCTCAAAGAGCATCATATATTTTAAACACTGAGCACTAATATCTAAAGCAGTTTAAAAATGTTACAAATCTAAAAATAAGACTGAAGATATGGCTCTAAAATGTCACTGCATGGAATTAGCAGAAATCTACATATCAAATGCCATTAAGACGTTTACATAAACAAATTTAAATACAGATAAATAGTTAACTTCCTACATACATTACCAATGAAATTAAACTGGCATTTAACAGGCATAGTGGCCCTTCATTCACTTAAAGTGAAGATTTTGACTCGTCATTTGTTGCTCTAGATGAAGTTTGGGGATTTCCACATCCAGAGAAAGAATGGGGTACAATAAATCCATCACCAGCTACTTCAATGGCAGTTCTGCCGTTCTGCTGATACTGAAGAGCTGCTTTGTTTACATATCCTCTCTAGGAGTCACAACAAAACTTGGAAGTAAAGTCAGTGGTCCTTAATATCACTCATTTGGGTACTCCCCAGACTGGGCTGTCTCAAAAATCCCACCTCCTAGATACCAAGCGGTTATGTTTCTATCTACTAAGGGAGCTAGTGCTCTGAATAGATTTTATGAGCTGGATGGGAACGACTAAATAACCTAAACAAAGACCTCAGGAAACAGAGAAAATTTCTCTTATAGTGTAACTTTTAAAAAAACCTTAAGTTTAAGTTTAACTCTGGCAATACACTTAACACAGAATAAAGCTGCTTAGGTTAAGTGTTTTGGAAAGAAACATTCTGCATCTAAGCCAGTAACAAAGGCCTTTAAGTTGACTTCCCTTTTTATTTCCCAGGCTTTGGTGCCTGTTCTAGCCTTTAAGTGAAGCTGCTATTCCAATTCTGGTAAGTATAATGCAAGCGTCCCATAAAGTTTGGAAATGCTTGCTGCTGCTTGGCATGTAAGATTTTTGCTAAGGAACCACTATTTACGTTTTGTACTCACTGGGTGTGTACACAAAGTTTGGCCATTTTGCAATTATAAAAGTGCAAGTAGTAGTTTTAGAACTTGTGGTGTTTATGTATAATGTATATGTCAATTAAAAATAAATGTGGCAAGTTATTTATTGGCAGGGCCCTTTTTTAAATAAAAAACAAAGATGAAAAGGAGAATGGATAACTTTCAAGTCTTCTGGATACATAATGCAGTTTAACATCCTTTTCTGAAATAACAAACTACATTTAAAATAACCACGTGTTTCATATAAAAACTGAGCAGTCAGGAAAAAAAGGGATGACACTCCTGCAACAAATCTTACGTTGAAAAGATTTAAGATGTTAAAAAGTAAGGGAGGGAGTGCACTATGTCCTGAGATCAGAGTTCTGGTGTTTCCCTTACAACATAACCACATACAATGATGCATGGTCTGCTAATTTACTGTAGATGGATGTGGACACATCAACTGTTGAAAGGAAACTACCACTTTCTGAATTATGGTCTTGCTAGGTAATTAAAAAGGAGGAAATTATGAACTTATGTAGTGGATAATCAAGTATATATAAATGTGTTACTAGTCTGAATCTTGGGTTTTTTTCCTCCCCTAACACCATTGTGGTGCACTTTTAAATGTACCCTTTCATGGCTCTTTTTCCAAACAGTGCAGAACATGAACTGAGGTGTCATCTTTAACTTCGATTTTCTGATCTTCCTCAATTTCAGTTTTAAGATTAGTTCGTATTTAAAAGTACACAGGGCTCCTACACTGTGACATTGTTTACAAAGAATGCAGCAAGTGACTTCAGTGGAGTTTGAAGCTAGAGTTAAGAAGCCTTGTCCTGCATTAAATTCTCACATTGCACACGGAAACATCCTGATGACTTTACTGATGCAAATGAAGTGCTATGGAAACTAAGAAACAGCATCTGCAATTTCAAAACTAACTAAAGATCAAAACTAACTTGGATCCCTGATACAAGGAGTCACAACTTCTTCACATTAAAGTGACAATTCAAATGAACTGATGTTTTGCATCAGTTGTTCTAGACCAGAGGAAGGAAGAATATTCTGGAGTGTAATTAATATATGCGGAAAGAATCTTTCCCTCATTTTACCAGCCCCTTTTGTCAGCTATGCAGATAAATGTGCAGTTAACTTTTACCCAGTAGCATTCACTGAGATGTTCAGACCACAAAAGCAGCTTTGGCCAGTAAGCTTCTAGGGAATTAAGTTTGCATATATATCCTAATGTACTCCAGAGTAGAGCATAACACTAAGTACGGGTTTAAGTAGAGTCTATACAAGGCCACTGTGACCCTAGTTTTGAGCTGGAAACTTTATTTAACCGCTTTGGATGGGGAATAAATTAAGTCTTTACTTAAGCAAGGATCTAAGATCAGATTGTGACTGATCTCTTGAGACTGCAACACAGGCCTTTTCCTGATGCTAAGTACTAAAACAAAGAGCAGAGCAGTAAATCACTGGTAGCCCAAGATATGCTGGTAATAGTGTTCAAGTAACTTCAAGTTTGTAGGATTATCAACTTTACTCAAATGCTACAGGGGGAAAGGGCTCATAAATGTCTCTGGTGTCTAAAATCTGTTTAGTTAAGTAGTATGACAGATTCCCTTTTGATACCACACCAGCATCCAACATAGTCAAAAGCACACTTTTGCCTGTATCAGACTTACATGCATGCAATTGTGTTCATGCACCAGCAGTTATTAGGGGGGGAAAGTCTGCTTTTAGAACAACCTGATTCAGCATGGAGAGTTGAAATCTTTTTTGCCTAATATGTTTGGCAGGATTTCAAGCCAGAGGTTTTAATTAATCTTTCACTATGTGCAAGGTTATAGTGAAGGATATTCACATGGACATTTCTGCACATCTTGACAAGGCACAAGCTACAGCCTTCAATAACAAAGAAACTATGCAAGGTTAGCCCAATTGTAGTGCTTTGCCCTGCTATGGCAAGACATCTTAGTTCAGTTCCCGGGCTCTTCTTCTTTAGGCTGGCAGGGAGACTTGAGCAGTGCTAAGCACTTTCTCCAAAGTGACCCCTCTGCCTTGTGAAAGAGCAGAATGGAAGAGTCCCAAAGGGAATGTTGGCTGGAAGGATGTCAGTCACTTTGTAGGGCCTGAAAAAGTGTGTGGTGGGGGCATGTGATGTGAAGAAACAGATACAAAGGGAAGAGAGGAGAAGTGATATAGACATAAAAGATCAAAGCAGAAGAGGCATAACTAACTACCAAAAGCTCCCTGTGTATAAGTTTACTAGTTGTTCCCCTAAATCCTTATTCAACGTTTTCTAAAGAGAAATCTGTTAAAAGCAAAATATATCAGCTGCAAAGTAAATGCTTCTGTGACAGCTGAGCAATCCTAAAATTCACAAATTAAACTACAGTTTTAAACATTATTCAGACATGATTTGATTTCAAGATAGCACAGGAAACTGTTTAATAGTTTCCACAATAATTTATGTGAAGAAAAATAAAACGTGTAAACAAACAAATCTAAACAGAATACTGTGTGCAAACTATTATTTGAGATAAACACAAAGTGAGGTGTTTTGTTCTTAAATAGCCATTTACATATTCCAAAAAGTTGTTCATGACAAAGTTAAAGGGACATGGTGAGGTTAAAAGCATTTTTTTAAAAAAGTGTTCCTAACGGTCTTAACAATAGCATTTTAGATTATTAAAAGAGCATTTTAAAAATCTAATTTGCTTTCCACCATTGCTGCTATTTGTTTACTTTGTGCTTCCTTCACTTGGATAATGAAAACGGACTAATCAGTTTCACTTTAAGATTCTCATGCACTAACAAGAGGCTGCAATAAATACTGCAGGGGAATGCTTAAACTCAGACAAACAGCTTCTGCTTGAAATAAAAAAGTCCCTAAAAATAATTCTAACATTTGGTTTTTGTCACAACCTACATTTTGGGCCTATACTATCAGAGAATTCCCATTATGCATAAGGAGCTGTCCATCAATTTAATGTCTGAAGAGTAAACCGGCATTAAAGAATTCCTGCCCTATCACACTGGTGTTTTTTCAGTTCTTTGCATTGTAAACTTGCTTAGATAGAGGTGCAGGGAGAGACAGGAAGGGCTAAAAACAAAGATCTTAAGATCTTTGTGGCACTCATAAAAATGATGAGCTCTATGGTCTTCACAGTTCAACTGTATGGAAGCAGAGCAGCTTGTGTGTGACTGATTTTACTCACTTTTAAAAAGATCTTGTTTTAGGCTGGTATTACTGCTTAAAATGCAGAATGTCTCCATCATACTCTTATTGTGAAAACTCCTCAATACATAACACAAACAGACATTTAACATAACTCCATACATGCTATAAAAAAGGAAAAAACAAACAAATAAGACCATAGCTAAACTGCTTTAAATACTGCATGCTACAGCACTTCATGTATCATCAAGATACGACACTGAAGGTGACAAAAGGCTGAAGGGATTACAAAATATTCTCAGCAGGTTGGAGGCTGCCTTCTTACTGTGGCAAAACTTTTTTTCCTCCCCATTCACTATTTCTAATGTTCATGATTCTAGTGTTGAGTTGGCCATGTATTTATTTATCCATTCTAAATCAGTGTTTCCTTAACTTAGTTAAATCCATCAGTGTGGTAGCTGGGGTGAGAGTCGGTTGTGAGCTGGGTCGTCTCTGAAGCTGATGCTGGTTGTATCACAATAGGTGTGTCTGTGGCCTCTGAAAAGAAGTGAAAGCAATGTTTTATTGCACTGGGGAAAATAGTTTCCATTAATTTTTGGCAGGCAGCAGGCAATCACACTTCTCAGTGACAGTATCAACAGTACACTTCCACACCCTCTCTTCTGAAGCACTATCTTAATTCATTATTTTCAGTTGGAGTTCAAATCAAATGAGAACACCTGCATGCTAGGTACTTTATTTGAAGGAATGGTGTTTTAATTTACCTATCAAGAGCCATGCATGCATAGAGCAGCCATTACTGGTTTCCCTCTTAAAAGCATTAATTCCAGACTAAGTGAGCTAAATCATAATGCCCAACTCAGGCTGTTTCCTTTTAACTCAAAATCATTTTCTTGCCTCAAAGAAATAAGTTTACATAGCTCCATGCATTGATCAGCTAAAGACTGAAAGATAATATTTTCACTCATTAACAGCTGCTAGGATCTCTGGCCCATCCCTGGAAGATAAGCAACCAGGTACTTTCTGTTCCCCTCTCTGGGCCTAGAGCTGATATCTGTGGGAATTGGGTAGGAGAAGAGTCTATGGCCAGTGAGGAGAGGAGGCTGCAAAGCATCAGAAAAGGTGGTGTGAAGTAGATCATCCGTCCCATAGCTCCATGGTAGTTGGAGTCTAGAGGAGCTAGGAGCCTCAGCAATTCAATTGAGGATGTTAAAGCTGCTCCTTCATTTGCTCACTCTGTCCATGATTCAAGAAGAGAGCGGTACACAGTCCAGCAGCTGAAGCATCAGTAAAAAAAGATGAACAGAACGCAAGGTTTGCACTGATATAAACAATTTTAAAATGAAAGCTCAGATTCTGTGTTGATTGATCATATTGGACATTCTTATATGGGGAAGAATCCTTCTTCCCACGTGCCTGAGGCGGTTTGCACAGCTGCTGTGACATTTAACTTAATGTGCTTTCCGTGTAAAGGGCCACTACACGTAAGCACAAGAATCTGGCTGGTTTACTACTTCAGCTACCCCATCTCCAATGACCTATTCCTCACCTGCTGTTAATGAAACTTACCCCTTTCGTCCGACTGTAACTGTGCCTCCAAGTCCTCTGGAGAGACATAGTATTCCTGCTCGCTGCCTTCAGGAGGTTTAGGTTTACACTTTCCACAGCAACAGTTACAGCAGCAACACAGACAGCAACAGCAGTAGCAGCCTGTGATGAGCCCACAGAACACAAACAGGGCCTGCAGAAAGGAGAGGAACAGAAAGAATGTACACAACACATAAGCTGCATCTTCTAACAAAGTGGATAGCTCCTGTTACCTAACCTAGAGCTCTAACTACAGAAGAGGTCAGTTTAAATGGGTTAATTATATAAACAGAGATCCAGCTGCTTTGGACATAAGGCTCGTCACTGGAACAGAATCAAACAAATACGAATATGCAGTATTTTATTTCCTAATTAAGAAAACAGTCATTAACATTCTAGTCCAGTGTGAACACTGGGCTGCTGAGAAGGACTGGATACACAGGAAGAGGAACCCGAAGAGAAGCACTCTAGAGGCAAAGCAAATTAAAGGAATCTTCTCCTCTCCACCCCCTCCCCAAAGAGGGCCTAGGGTCAGGATACAAAGGGACAAAGCAACACTACTTAAAGATAAGACTCATACATTATTCACAGCAGAATACTGCATCCTGAAAAAAAAATTCCTGAAATTGGGGTATACTGAGCTACTGTTTCAGCTGCATCCTAAAGTGTAGATAAGGCTAAGAACCACTCATGAAATACTAATTGGAATTCGTCTTGTCTTGCCCCTCTCCAGGTGCCTGTGGTGTTCATAGTGGCACCCACTGATGGTAAAATGCAACTCTTTTTGCATTGCTACCCGGAAGGGTTCTTTTATTTCAGCCAATTATCCAGTCACCGATCCATCAGTGATACAACTATTTTCTCACCCCAAAGGAGTCAGGAGATGAAGGTGCTGGCAACTACGCAGAAAAACATACCCAATGCCTGAATCATCAAGACTGGAAAACAATCTTAATCAACCACGTAGAATGGTAAGTAATGTCACTGTACTAAAGCACAGTGAGCTAGAAGAGTTCAGATTTCCTACTAAGAATCAAGTGGCTCCTAAGAAATATAATTAATCATGATATATTTGCATATGACAAACATCATCATCCGCCCTCCAAAAAAAGAGAATGATTTATAGATTATATATAACTCACATCTCATATTTTCTTTTAAATGCTCTAAATTCCTGAGTGGTAAAGATCTCACAATTTCATTTCAGGGTTTGCATGCATCTGAGTGCAGCAATATAAACATGAATCAAGTAAAACACAATGATTCTTGGGAACTGGCAATGTTTATTGCCAGAAACTCTCCACATAAGATTTATTACATCTCCTGTTCAATGTGCATATGAGACTATTAAGAGTTCAGGAGGACACGAGCTACAATGTTACTGACTACAACAATATTCAGCTCTGTTTCCATCACTTCAAAACTGGCTGGGTGCAGCAGAATAAATAAATAATCCATTGTCTATGAAACTGAAAAGTGGATTAGAGCAAACTGGCTGAAGAAATGGTGGGTGTTGAGGGAGAAGATGGGAATACTTAGTGAGCTTGCCTGTTTAAGGGAGTGGATTTGTGGCTCAAGTTTGCAGTCTTGGAATTTATTAGGTCCAGGGATGTTTTTGTAAAATCTAGTAGCAGCTGTTGCTTAAAAAAAACAAAAACAAAAAAACACCACCCACAACCAAACATCGCTTCCATCTGCATCTCACTATGATGCAGAACTGGCTACTGTTATTTGTGCCTGCGTCACTTAAGACAGATTACTGTGATAGGCCTACCTGCAGTAGCACACTGAGATGCTGTGGAAGATCAAGATAGTGCAGAATGCTGTCGCCTAGCACTTGAGCAGCACTCAGGAAGTGCACACCACCAATACACAGACAGATACTGATGAACAATACATTTCTGGGCAGTTATCTAAGTGCCTGTTTTAGTCTATTAAACCTTAAAATGTTTCGGAACCTGGTTGCTTAAAGGACCCCCTCTCTTTCCTTGACCATGTTGTCACAGTTAAGATCAATGCAGATGCCTAAACTAGAGACCTCAACACAAATGGAAGGGCATTCTCCATGGTCTACGAGAGCTCAGATATGTTAATCTTCCTGGGCACACTGCTAATTTTATCTTTTCTCTTAATCACTTAGGGAGGTTGAGGGTTTACAGGCAAAGGAAAGTGGAGGGTGACTGAGGTGTGATTCTATTAAATGACTAGCTATGGTGTGCAGTTCTTTGTGGGAGTCTATTAATTGGGAATTTGTAACTGGAAAATTGATGGATAAAAAGTATTGCATAAAAACAGATTTTCTAATGGTGTTTTAAATGTTTGGATCTGTCTAAAGTTCTGGATAGGTGCCAGATATATCAAATAAATGAAATAAAATACCACGAATATCCAATTACCAATATTGGTACAGTACCCATTGAATGGCTAAGCATCTGTTCAGAATAAATGCAAAAAAAATCTTTATTTCACTTACCTTTGCCCACCAGCTGGATAGGACGAAGTATGTGTTCACATTCTCCTCTCCAAACTGCTCTGCTACGTACAGGCCCAAGGAGCCATACTTATCATATATGTTTCGTTTTGTGGCATCAGTCAATATTGCATGTGCATTGTTGATCTCTTTAAATTTATCTGCAGCCTCTGGATTATCTGGGTTCTTATCAGGATGATATTTCAATGCAAGTTTCCTGTGGAGTGGGAGAAAAAATTCTCAGGTGCTTTTTTGCAATTCATCCTACTACAATAGGTAGATTGACCTGTCCATCTTTCCTCCCATCAAATCTGACAGGCTCTCCAGTCTCAGGCAAGAGTATTTACAGAATTATGATTTACTTCACTTCTACCTTTCCATTGCCCCACTGAGTCTCCTTTAGATGGTAACAAAATTGTAATCTTTCTACATGGTCTATCCCACTAGCCTAGTGGAGCTCACAGGATGAATTTCAGATTGAGACTTCAGTACAAAGACAGAGGAAGCTTTCTTTTCTGCTCATCTGATCTAGCAATTTGTACTGTTAAGTTCTCAGTAGCAATGCTCCAAATGAAAGGGGGCATACATAACAGAATAGAATGCGCAACAAATCTAAGACAGGGTTCTGAAGGCCACATCTGAGAATGCTGCCACACCTAACCTGCAACGTCTAGCAAACTAAAAATAGAACTGACAATTATCTGGGATCAGTGCTCAAATCACTATGCAGAAACAGCCTATTGTTCAATTCAAGATGTGCTTGTGGTGGAATTAACTTTCACAGTTACCAGATATCAGAAAATCATTATAGACTCCATTAAGTTTTCAGCAACGTGGCTTCAACGGATCTGGAAGTGTATATAGCCTGTTGAGGTCACTGAATTCAGGAACAAAAGGTTCTTTTGATCTTTGGGTTCTGTTTAAATTTGAAAGTTCAGACACTCGGAAGAGAATAAAAAGAATCTCTGAAGAAAAACTGGTAAAATAACCTATTAATAGATATGAAAAGAGAAACCAATCGTCCATACTTTATTTGGGCCATTGTAATTCTGTGGTACAAAATTAGGGTAATGCCACCAAACTATACTTCAAAAAGAAAAGGAGGACTTGTGGCACCTTAGAGACTAACAAATTTATTTGAGCATAAGCTTTCGTGAGAAAAAAGGGACAAAAATAAAAGGAAAACTATTTTCTCTCAAGAGCAATCACAAGGCAAGATTACTACTGACCCCTAGTGTAATGTTCAAACCACTGCCATTTGTTAACTATAACCATACTGAACTGTAGCACAATATTTATGAGTAGCAATTAAACACAAGAACAGTATTGTGATTTTTTTTCTCCCCAAAAAAATAAGATTAAAAAAATTGGACAATGCAAAGCAGTTTCAGGTTTTTTTGTTTTTTAAGGTTAAAAGTCAAATCTGGATTTTAAAAAATTAGTATTTAAAGTTTAATGTGAAAAAATGTTAACTGACTTTTACAGATACTGAAATACATTTCTGACACAAGTATTGTGTAAATATAAGTATTATACTTAGTAATATAATAAGTAATATGAGGAGCATTGATAAATATAAGCACAGACTACATAACACACTGAACGTGACATTCGGACTATCTGAAACGGTTAGTAAACATGCTCTGTGAAGTGTCAGGGACCAGACATTTGAACCTTTACCTGTATGACTTTTTTATATCATCGGAAGTGGCATTCTTGTCCAGTCCTAGGACATGGTACAATGATTCTCCGGAGGTAGACAGCGAACGTTGCCTCTGGTCTGCCATGTTGAACTAACCTGAGTGGAAGAAACCCCCGCATGCATTAGGGCAAAGCTATTGAAAATCCCATCTAAAACAAAGATACTTATAACCAAACAAAGTCCAGACCTCTGACTTCGTTCAATGGTCAACCGCCAACTCCACTAGAGTTTTTATATGAACTTTTATCTTTTCTTTAAAAAAATTATAAGTGGGCTTTGAAGAGATGCTAAAAGTTCCAAACAAAGCTATTTACCTTGCTTTCTTAGATCTTCCAGCTTTGCATTGTCAGGGGAAAACAACAAACTATCAGGATAAATCTGGGCAAATCAAAACCACTACACATTTCTGGAACTGGGAAAAATTAGAAGCTGAGGCTCAACATAAACATTATGATAGAACACAGACTCGGACTCTACTTAAACACATTCATTTATAATCCAGGTAATGAAATGGAACAAGTCAGATGCTACAGAACCATGAAACGAGTTGAGGTAAACAGCCGATGTGCATAAATTAAACGTTCATGAAACTACCTCATTATCTTCCTCCAAATCTCTCCTTAAACACTCTCCTTTTCCACAATGCCTACAAAAAACTTGACAACAATTAGGCTGCTTGTGTGCTGAGACCATCTTTTTGTTCTGGGTTTGTTCGGTCCCTAGCATAATGGAGTCATGATCCACGACTAGGGTTCCTAGGTGCTGACAATACAAATAATAAATTACTTGTCTTGGTTAAACAAACTTTAAAGACTCAGGAAAGGTGTCAGATTGACAGCTTGAACAGAGGAATTCCTCTGGTCACCCACAGCATGCACGGTGTAGTGTAAGCTTCACCACATCATTCCAACAATGTATGTCAATCCTCACCCTGATTACACACACACACACTCTCTCTCTCACTAACTATAGTATATATATGGCTGAGAGCAATTCAATCTCTTCCCTGCTCACTAAATCCCTGGCCTCTCCACCGAGATCACCAACAAGACTTGCAGTTGTGATAGTGGTTTAGCCAAAAAACCAACACCACTTTTGCTCAGGTTAGCAAACAGCCATTAGATAGTAATTTTCCACCACTACCAAATCTGGCTGTATTCAATAGGTGATCTAGAAACAAAAGGTTCTGTACCTCATTACCAGCTCTCTCAGCCATCCAGTTCACCACAAACATAGTATTTAACTGAGAAGTATTGTACTGAAGGTTTCTTCTGACTTTTAAAACCAAATTCTAAAGTCAGATGTTTAATTAATCATAATCAAAATACCGAAACAGATTTTGGGAAAAAACAAGTTGGAGTGCAAAGTTCAAGAGAGACCTTTTGTTTAAACAGTTACGTTATTCAAATCTGAATGCAGCATAACTACTTTATGACATCGACCATTTCAAATCTGCTTACTATTGGATTAGGAATTTCAAATGCTTAGATATACAATTACCATTAGAAAAAAGTGACTATGTAAAATAGGGTACCTTCTATCCAAAAGATCTGCTCCATTCATGTATTGACTTATGACTGCTTACTTCACTGGCAAATAGAACAACTCCAAAATTTTCCTTTCCTCTAATGGGGAAGTCCACAGACCTCTTACAGTGGTTTCCTATTGCAGAATCAGATCCATCAGGACGAGATGGGAGTGGCTATCCCCTTGCAGGCTCCATCAGTTCAAGATGCTTTTACAGCTGTTGCTCATGTATTAAATTCTCAAAGGATTAGCAGCTTATTGAAACACCAGAAACTTAATATTAAGATTTCTTACAGCAGAACAAGTATTAATTCTGGCCTAACGCATGGCAACTGAGAGCAAAAGGAAATTAGTCTCCTGGAAATGAAAAATGATTGGTGGGGGCAAGACAAGTCTGCAGAACTTCCCACTAGAACAAAAGAAACTTTCAGTAAGTTAAAATACATTTTCCTATTCTTCTGTACAAAGGAGGTCTACAGATCCCACAGAGGTGGTACATCCAATATCAGCAAATAGCCAAGGATGGTATAGTATAATTAAGAATATGCAATTGAGTAAGACTCCTTCCCGTCTGGTTATTGTGGTACCATGGTATGCAGAACCACTTGATCGAAAGCCACACGAGGCTTGCACATCCAGCTTGTAAAACTTTGTAAAGAGGGGTACTGACAACCAAGTGACTGCTTCCCCTCTTTGCAGGATGCATATGACCTTTCAGCCCCGGAAGTAGCCATTACTGAGAGAATAAGCATGGACATTTGCGGGAGCAGGAAGGCTTCTGGCCTTGTAAGCTTCTGCTATGCACCATTTTAGTCACTAGGGATATAAGAAAGCAGCCAAGGTATCAATTCACTGATGAATAGTATAAAACAAAAAGCAACAGTAGTATTCTGAAAAGGCTAGTGCATTCAATTTAGATCTGCAGTGGTCTCCTGACAAACAGTGTATGCCATAATTTTTAACAGGATGACTTGGATGCTGACAGAAAGATGAAAGGACTTGCGCCTATGGAATACCAAATTTACTGTGGGAATGAAAACTGCATTAGTTCTTAAAACAACTTTGTCTTGCTGAAAAGTGCAGTACTGTGGTTCAGCTGATAAAGCTTCTAGTTCTGAAACTCTTCTTGCTGAAGCAGTGGCAACTGGAAAAAACATTTTTTGTGGAAACAGATATTTGGGACAGAGGTTCAAGTGGTTTATTTAGAGTATTTAACACTAAATTTAGATGCCAAGGAGTCTGCTCCAAAAAGCCTTCCAATGTCCTGGTGGGACACCATCTTGCATTTGTCAGTAAAATGCTGGAAATTACACCCATTGAAATTTTTGTTTGCGGTTTAAGCCCAATGCAAGACCTCTCCGCACAAATTCCAATACATGATTTCCCTTTTTTCTTGGTGAGTTCTACATGAAATCTTCACACCAGGTCTTAAATCTAGACCAAGTCCTCAAATATGTCCTATTTTTCAATCCTTTCCTGGAAGCTAAAATGCTCATCTGAGATCCTCGGACTATCCTTGTTTTAGCTGCCTGCAACTGAAGTTCCTTCCTGAGTGGGAGAAGTAGCAGATAGTAAGATGCCATCTCAATTACATCTGAAAACCAGGGAGGGGCTTATTTACCAATGAGAGGCCACTAGAATTACTCTGCCCTTTCCTTTCTCCTTTGAATTGCCTCGAAGAGTACTGCAAACAGGGGAAAGGTATACAGCAATCCTTCTGGCCATGGACAAGAACGCATATATGTGGCTATGGGGTTAGCGGTCCCTTCACCTAGAGAAGAAATGGGAAATCTTCATGTTGAATATGGAAGCAAAGAGATTGAGTGATAGGTGACCTAGGGCTCTGATTATTGACTCAAAGACCTCCAGGTGAAGACGCCACTGCCCTGGTCCTATCCTATCTGCTCAGCCAATCCACTTAAGAAAATAGAGAAGAAGGAGTAGTTTGTTAGTACTTACAGTGCATGTCACACTTATATAAACCTGCAATGGATAAACAGTAAATATCTTCTTTCAATTATTACACTGAATATGCAAATGCTAGTTTTAAATATTGCAGTATTCCCATCTCTTACCTCCCTTGGAAAAAAAATTAACATTCACTTATTTCATGCGCTTCGTACATTTTTAGTAATAGCATTGGAGCTACTCCCTGGGACAGAGACTGCCCTTCCTCAAGTGGTATTGCTAATGCTATTTCAGACTGGGAAAGTTGCATGGGAGAATTCAGGTGATCAGAGGCTGATACAGAAATGAGATAAACAGGGGTGCTGCAGTTCCAACTGACTAATCTCTTTGCAACCAGAGGATACCACTAACCACCAGATGACTCATTTAAGTAAAGAAATAGAAGTCAGTCCAACTGAAGTTCCCCCCACTTCACACCCCCTTGCCCCCGAATACTTCATGTACATTAACAGGCCATGATATAGTTGCGGTTGAGTTTTTTTGTTTTTTTACTATTTCCTTTGAAGGATTTTGGAAAGGAGTGGGGAGGAGAGAAAGAAGAGAGACTGCCTGACCATTTAGGTAGGAGGCAGTCTCCCCTTTAAGGGTTTACATTAAAGGGCCAAACCATGTAATATATATTCTAGTTGAATAAAAATAATTGAACTTGAATTAACCTCTCAGTCCACATACAAATATGAAAAACCCCAATGGAATCCTACCCTGTGGCAAACCATTGACAAATACGTCATGACCTTAACATTAGGAGATGAGCATTTGCCATCTTTTAGCTGCAGCCCTGGAACAAGGATGAGCGTAGAAAGGAGACTTATTTTTGGATTATCTAGTTACAACTAACCCACACCAGATTAAATAGGCCTTTGAAATGGTATTTAAAGCCTCACACCCTCTTCTAGTTAAACCCTTTACCTTCTACAGTGAAAGGAGTAATTTCAGCTCATAGAAGACAATCTAAAACAAATACCCTTTGAAAGGTTGCAGCTTTCGTCACTTGGTTTTCACGGTCAATTCCACAGAAAGGACTGGATGGATTTCCGTCCCGGAGGCAAAATCATCAAGCCTGCCACCGTAGCAGAGGATCTCTTAGTACCCTCAAATCATGTTCCATTCCACTCCAGAGCATTGTGTCTCTCAGCTGAAGCGTCCAACAGAGAGAACACAAACACTTGAGACAGCAGAATTAAAAGCACAAGAATTCTGCAAATTCCTTTCTCTGCATACAAACCATCAAAAGTTAAGATATGAGGAGAACAAAAATAATGGACAATGAACAATCATCCTGGTTTTAAGTAGCAGTGAGAAAGGAGCCCAATGCTCAGGTGGATAGTTTCAGGGGGATAGCTCAGGTGGATAGACACAGGGTACTGTAACAGCTAGTTAAGATAACCACAATTAAATTTCAGTTTCGCTGTTTAATTCAGGGGTGGGCAAACTTTTTGGCTTGAGGGCCACATCAGGGAATAGAAATTGTATGGTGGGCCATGAATGCTTACAAAATTGGGGTTGGGGTGTGGGGGGGTGGGTGCGGGCTCTGAGGTGGGGCGGGGGATGAGAGGTTTGGGGTGCAAGAGAGTGCTCTGTTTTGGGATTGAGGAGTTTGGAGAACAGGAGGGGGATCAGAGATGGGGCAGGGGGTTGGGGCGCGGGGAGAGACTCAGAGGTGCAGGCTCTGAGCAGCGCTTACCTCAAGCGGCTCCCGGAAGCAGTGGCCTATCCCTTCTCTGGCTCCTACACGTGGAGCAGCCCGGCTTCCAGGAGCCGTGTGGTGCGGCCCCCGACCCAGCTGGAGTGCCGGAGCAGGGAAAAGCCTCAGACCCTGCTCCCCAGTGGGAGCTTGCAGGCCAACTTAAAACGGCTCATGGGCTGCATTCGGCCCGCGGGATGTAGTTTGCCCATCCCTGGTTTAATTAGTATCAGTGGTCATTAATGTTTTAGATATGTTTCTTAAAGACTGTCGAGGCAATTAGTCTTGATCAAAAGGTCTCTAAAAAGCTGCTTCTGAACACTCACTGAGTTCTTATTTCAGCCTCACTAATCTAGTTTACAAATTTCTGTTAGTCTACTTCAATACAACTTCTTTTCCACTCCATGATTATAATTATGAGTTACAGATGAAGAAACAGAAATGTCCACTTTCAATGTGTCTCCTGTATGCATTAGTAGGAAAATGTACATGATATGCTGGTAGTAAAGATTTACTCCTGATCTAGACATTTCACACTGGAAAGAGACTGAAGACATAAAAGAATTTTAAAAATGGTGTGAACAGAGCAGACATTTTAATTTTGAAATACTTCCTCCCCAGGCAAAAATTTAAAAACTTTTCCCTCTCCAAACTGAGCGACCCCAAAGAAGTACTTTGAAGCCAAAAATTATGGTCTGCTTCCTTCTTGGGCTAGATATCATGGCACAGCAAACAAAAAAGCCTCACACATAGCAAGTGCTAAAATATTTAGCGTTCTCCCCTTGCTGCATACATAACTACTATTGAGATTAACAAGAGTCATGCATGAGTATCGATGGGGAAATGGCAGCACAGCTCCAATCGTAAATCTGAAACAGTTGCATTAGAGTCCCTCCTATAAACTGTTGTGTACAGCAAATCTGAAACTCAGTACTGTTGAACAAAGACAGAAGGACGAAGTCATATTATTACTTTACAAGTGTATATTAGGAATGTAAATAAGCTGCTTTTTGGGGATTCACCAGACACCAAATACTAGCTGCCATTGTACTGATCAGGCAGTACAAATACAGCCAGTCTTGTGTCGCTTAGCAATAACTCTTACTAATTTGCCTCACAAAACACTAGATCTACTGCTACAAATATATAGGTATGCTGAAGCATGGGAATAATTGACTGACTGGCGGGGACAGAAGAACTCTCCCTGATTTCTTGACAGGCAATTTCAACGCTATCTGACTGCAGCATGGACTCTGCCAAAAATAGATATAAATGCCATTCTCCCTCTCTTCTTAATTCTTTAAATATCCTTTAGGTTCTCACTAGGGTAATTTAGCTGTTCCCCTGCCACAGATGCTGGGTCCAGAGAAACTGAAATAAGAATGAGTATTTCTCTACACAACTGAGGAGACCTCTCAAGAAAAGACCTCCCGCAACATCACTGCGACAGGAAGCCTGACAACAGGATCAAAGACTTAATGTTTTCAAGATGTTATTTGTTGTCAGTCACCAATAAGTTTTAAAGAAGTTATTTACTTCATTATTTCCTGGGTACTTTTTTGGCAGTCCCTTTGAATTAACTGAAGATAACATTGGAATTCTTTTAAGTGTTATTCAGACAAACGCTTCACATGAGAAAACAAAAAGTTAGATGTTAAAAATATGTTACAGTTTTGCACTTTGATATCTACACATGCTATTTTTATGAAAAATCAAAGGGATTATGGGATTATGGGGAAAAAATCACAGATCATGTTAAGAATCTTGCAGTTCTACAATAAGCATCCCTTATAGTTTTCTGAAAGATGAAAAATACACAAAATAAACAATGTTATATATTTTGTTGACAGTTTGATAGATTTTTATTATTTACAAACTGATAAGATTTATGTGAAAATTTAATTCAATTCCAGTATTAGTTACATCCTTCCTTATCTAACTACTTTTCCAGTAAGAATTCAAATGCCATTCACAAGCATAATTAAAGCACATACGTAACCTGAGCCAATCTGTCAGTCAATGACCACAAGCCATTTGGGGTTTTAGACCCTGCCTGGTTATGTAAGTGTCAAGGGTTAACTACTCGTGTCCATTTGGTCTTTCAAACTTGCCCTACACCTCATTAAACTATTTTCAGGGCAATTTCTCTGTGTTGATCCTCTCTGCTAAACCAGCAAACCTGACTTTTAATTTCCTTTACTCTAATTATTAGCAGCTTTAAGAAATTAACAAATGTGTTGATTTCTAGCTTCCTTGATAGACAATATTTAATGAGTAAAACACATCCATTCCTAAAATATTTTGTTTAAGAAACTGGGATGCAAGAGATAAACACACAAAAGAGTGAAATGTGGGTGCAGGGAAGGAGAGAACCCTTAATTTTCTGAAAAAGGGAGTGGTAAACCATCAAAGGTCTCAATGTGTGAGGAAAATTATTAAATGCTTGAGCACAAAGTACAGCAGATTTGTGTATTTGGGCATTATCTTAAGCTACGTGAAAGGCAGGAGAAATTTTCAGGAAGAGTATGCTATATGGCATGCTCAAACATACCACAGACCTTTGGTGCAGCTGCTCCCCATCTGTAGGCACTAGCCAACCTGGCTGTAGCCTACCCTGCCCCCCCAGCACACTGCAACCCGAGATATAATTGCAGCTCATTTAGGTATACCCAGGTCAGCTTTAATCTAGCTAGTGAAGCTAAAAATAGCAGTGAAGATGCAGCCATGGCAGAGGCTATATAAGCCCGCTTGACACACATGCCCCTCCCCCCCGGTATGTACTCACGTTCCTCACTCATGCTGCTGCATCTTCTTGCTATTTTTAGCCACATTCGCTAGGTGAAAGCTAGCGCAGATATGCCTACACAAACTGCAGTCACACCAATTGCAGTGTAGACATATCCTAAGAATGGTCCTACTGCCAAGGTCAGCCTGCAGGTCCTGAATCTATCAATCTAGTAGCTAGCTAATCATACTGACCAGTACCCCACTGACCATAAGGGATTCTCCTGCCCTTTTCACCTAAGGACAAACACCTTCTCCTTGCACCTGTCCTACAAGTTCCCCTTATGTCTAGTTACTTCTGTAGTGTAATCATCAGTGAGCACTTTCACCTTAAGTGAAACTTCTTTACCACCTCTCACTGTTTCAATACTTATTTTACAAACTTTCCCCCAGAGATCTGTGGGATTTATATCCGAGTGTCTCAGAAGGTTTGGCCTATTAAAATTTTAAACACTAATTTAGCTCTTGAAGGAACTGTCTATCAAGTAGGTTTTTGCCTTTACTGACAATCTAAAGATGAATACATGTGGCACTTTAAAACAAAACAAAAACAAAAAAAAACCCACTATGACCCTCATCAGGCAAGGAGATAGAGTTAATAAAGTTGAAACAAATCTGAATCCAGCCTATGCGTGTTTATTTATAGCCTTGCCTCAAGAATAAAGAAAAATATTGGTGTAGAAGTAGAATGATAATTTATCATCTTTAAAAGTTTGGGGTTGAAAATGATTAAAGCATCTGAAAATTAACAAAGTTCAGAGCCTGGAATGAATGACTGCTATTTGAATTTATTTTTCAAAATTGAAATGCAATTAACATGCAGGCCTATAAATGAGGTATTAATAAAGTCAGTGATAAAGTGTAACCTGATTACTGCAATCATAAAATTATTTACTAGTTACAAGTAACAGGTTCTTTATTCAGATGGCTACTTGGAGTTAATTAAGAAGATGAGACTGGTGAAACACAGAAACTTTATAAACTTCAATTAAACAGAGACAAGTATAACTGAAATCATAATCAACACACATCAGTATAAAAATAAGTTAAGTCAAGTCAAGTGGTTTCCTGCAGTTTGAACTTTTTATTTGCAGCCTAACGGTGGTCAAAGACTTTTGCAGGCATCACAGCAAGAGTTTTACTTTTTAAAGGCTGAAGACCCAAGTATTGGTTACAATACACTGTAAAACTGAATGCATCAGGATATTGTCTATTCTACAGAATCTGCCCTTTCAAGTATTCTGATTAACAATATTAAGAGATGCTGTGTACCTTTAAAAAAAGTGTGGCATACCCACACACTTACCCGCCATCTGCTACATATTCTAATCAGACAGGATTCCCTGAAGAGGTTTCGCTCAGAAGGTTATGAAGACACGTAATCCCCTGGATTAAACACCATCACTTTTAACCATCTGCACACCAGGTACCAAGAACATTATCATCCGTTAATCACCTCTACTGAAAAGCGTGCCTATGTATTTTTTGCTGTGCTAAACACATTTTGGTTGGGGGTTTGTTCATTAAAAATTCTTTATGTTAATTAGGTATTTTTAAATGTCTTATGTCAGATATAAATTTAGATAAACAGCCATTTCAATTCCTCACTGATGCCTTGATGGTTAGTTAGATCCCTACAGGGACTCAAATATTCTTTTTTAAAGCAAATGGCCAGCAGACCATCTGTTCTTTTTTGTGAAAGCCCATTCCCACACTAAAAGACCCACACAATATAGCAGGTACTGAAGAGAAAACTAAGCAAATCAAGTTTCTCATTGTATTTAAATTTTAAAAATTTAAAGCACTAACAAATCAGTGCTGTTAGAATTAATTCCCTAAAGTGCCAACCAAGCAATTGACAAAGTTAGTACATCTGGTTTAGAATCCAGACTACCAGGAACAGCTCTACTGTTGCTGCAAGGTAAATTTTTGCACTTATAATAGTTCTACTTTTACAATTCCCACATAAATCAAAAGGCCAGTTACACGTTTACACAACAGTCAAATCCTGAAAGGCGCAATCTCATTAACAGTTAATCATCCATCTCAATACCTTTAATATATCCAACTCCAGACTTGGAGTCCGTACTATCAAACTGAGTTTTACCCTTTGCATACCAAATCTTGGTACCTTTGATCACCATCTCTGAAGTCCAGTAACCTGGCAATACTTTATTTGTATCAGAGTCTCTCCTATAGCATGCATGAGAGTAAATTGCTCAGCCAAAAGTGAATCAGATTCAGACAGCAAGTATGTATTAAATTTGTGAATATATGAACGTCTTCAACAACTACCATACCAACGCAAATCAAACCTTTCCTTCACAGATTCTGGATTACTGCAGAATGATTATCTAAATCATCAATGATTTAGATAATGGCATAGAGAGTACACTCAGCAGGTTTGCGGACAATACCAAACTGGGTGGGGTTGCAAGTGTTTTGGAGAATAGGGTTAAAATTCAAAATGATCTGGACAAACTGGAGAAATGGTCTGAAGTAAACTGGATGAAATTCAATAAGGATAAAATGCAAAATACTCCATTGATGGAGAAACAATCAGTTGCACACATACAAAATGGGAAATGACTGCCTAGGAAGGAGTACTGCACAAAGGGATCTGGGGGCCACAGTGAATCACAAGCTAAATATGAGTCAACAGTGTAACACTGTTGCAAAAAAAGCGAACAT
Organism: Chelonia mydas; assembly: GCF_015237465.2. NCBI lineage: Eukaryota > Metazoa > Chordata > Testudines > Cheloniidae > Chelonia > Chelonia mydas. The sequence continues at coordinate 4,500,560 of NC_051253.2, read as the reverse complement.
CATTCTGAGATGTATTAGCAGGAGTGTTGTAAGCAAGCCATCTTCTATGAGGGAAGATTGAAAAAACTGTGTTTGTTTAGTCTGGAGAAGAGAAAAAAGGGGCGGGGGGGGGGGGAGGAAGAGACATGATAACAGTTTTCAAGTACATAAGAGGATGTTACAAGGAGGAGGGAGAAAAAATGTTCTCGTTAACCTTTGAGGGTAGGACAAGAAGCAATAGGCTTAAGCAAAGATGGTTTAAGTTGGACATTAGGAAAAACTTCCTGTAAGGGTAGTGAAGCACTGGAATAAACTGCCTAGGGAGGTTGTGGAATCTCATCATTGATGATTTTAAAGAGCAAGTTAGACAAACACCTGTCAGGGATGGACTCTAAATACCACTTAGTCCTGCCATGAGTGCAGGGGACTGGATTAGATGATCTCTCAAAGTCCCTTCCAGTTCTATGATTCTATGTTTCTAATGTAAGTGGTCCTTCGTATGAATTCTTTTAGTGCTGTGCTAAAACCTGGCCATGTTATTACCACAGTAAATCTGTTACACAGCAGAAGTAATTTAAATAGTTCTCATGTCCACCTCTTTCCACAGCTGCCTGACTGATGGACAGTTCCTTAGAATGTGCATCAGGGTTCCAGGTTTATGATTGTTTTTGCAGTTTTGACAAGTTGTAAAGTGTTGTAATTTCATAATTCTATTGGCAATCCTGTGAAGCATGCAATATTTAGAAATATATACAGGTTGTAAGTAATTTACCTTTTTGTATTTTTTATTCTTTCTGAAAAATCAATCAAAAAAAGTTCTTCTCCAACACTACCTAGGATTCCAAAAAGATAAGATGTCTTGGTTGCTTTTGCAGAAACTGACAGTCAAACAAAGGCTGAATACCTTACAAATCTTCTTTGTACCATGCGTTGGATTCTTCATATAATGTCTCATTGGCCAGGCTTTCAGAAACATAAATCTGTTTTCATGTCCAGTTCATATAACATATGTAATCCAACTAAAAATTCACTTGCTACTACAATTTCACTCTCACAGGCTGCTGAAGCAATCAGAATTAAACAGCACAGAATTCATAAGTAGTCAGGATAGAATTGTTCAAAACAGTGACGACATTGTTATGCTGGGAAGTACCGATGATTGCTTGAATCACAAATTAACATAACTGTCAGGATGAGTTAATCAAAAGCCCTCACCTAAGACAAAAAAGAGATTGTGAACCTGCCCAGGAGTTTGGACTGAATGAGCGGAGTACTTTCACTGTTTTGGGTAAGGAGTGTGTGGGTGCATATGTGTTGTGTCTTTTTCCCCCCTCTCTCATACATACATATATAAATACACACACACACACACACACGACCCTGGAAAAAGCGAGAGTGCAAGCTTTTGGGTTTGGTGTTGGCTGACGAGGCTTGGAGCTGTAAGCTAAGAAACTGCTCCTTTTGTTCTTGGTTCCTCCTGAATTCAAAGAAGCAGCTATTTGTAACCAAGCAAAACTGCATCAAAGAAATACCTGATCGTTACCATTTCTACTCGCGACTGGAAAATCCCAAGGGCCCCAAACTTTGACTAGCCATTCAGGTCAAAAAGGGGAAACCATACCTATAAGATGACAGCCCTCCTCACCTCAAAAGTTAAACTTGAGATTTCAGCTGTATTTCTGAACAGCCTAGTTGCTACCCAAACAAATGAACGCTTCCTCAGCTCTCATCCCCTAATACCCCTACTCTCCTTGCGCTACATTGATGACATCTTCATCATCTGGACCCATGGAAAAGAAGCCCTTTAGGAATTCCACCATGATTTCAACAATTTCCATCCCACCATCAACCTCAGCCTGGACCAGTCCACACAAGTGGTCCACTTCTTGGACACTATGGTGCTAATAAGCGATGGTCACATAAACACCACCCTATACCGGAAACCTACTGACCGCTATTCCTACCTATATGCCTCCAGCTTTCATCCGGACCACACCACACGATCCATTGTCTACAGCCAAGCTCTAAAATACAAGCGTATTTGCTCCAACCCCTCAGACAGAGACAAACACTTACAAGATCTCTATCAAGCATTCTTACAACTACAATACCCAAATGCTGAAGTGAAGAAACAGATAGACAGAGCCAGAAGGGTACCCAGAAGTCACCTACTACAGGACAGGCCCAACAAAGAAAATAACAGAACGCCATTAGCCACCACCTTCAGCCCCCAAATAAAACCTCTCCAGCGCATCATCAAGGATCTACAACCTATCCTGAAGGACAACCCATCACTCTCACAGATCTTGGGAGACAGGCCAGTCCTTGCTTACAGACAGCCCCCTAACCTGAAGCAAATAATCACCAAGAACCACACACCACACAACAGAACCACTAACCCAGGAACCTATCCTTGCAACAAAGCCCATTGCCAACTGTGTCCACATATCTATTCAGGGGACACCATCCTCGGGCCTAATCACATCAGCCACAATATCAGAGGCTCGCTCACCTGCACATCTACCAATGCGATATATGCCATCATGTGCCAGTAATGCCCCTCTGCCACGTACATTGGCCAAACTGGACAGTCTACATAAAAGAATAAATGGACACAAAACAGACGTCAAGAATTATAACATTCAAAAACCAGTCGGAGAACACTTCAATCTCTTTGGTCACTCGATTACAGACCTAAAAGTGGCAATTCTTCAACAAAAAAACTTCAAAAACAGACTCCAGGGAGAGACTGCTGAATTGGAATTAATTTGCAAACTGGATACAATTAACTTAAGCTTGAATAGAGACTGGGAGTGGATGGATAATTACACAAAGTAAAACTATTTCCCCATGTTTATTCCCCCCCTCCACCCCCCACTGTTCCTCAGATGTTCTTGTCAACTGCTGGAAATGGACCACCTTGATCATCACTACAAACTGTCCCTCCCCCCAACCACCACCACCACTCTCCTGCTGGTAACAGCTCACCTTAAGTGATCACTCTTGTTACAGTGGGTACGGTAACACCCATTGTTTCATGTTCTCTATGTATATAAATCTCCCTACTGTATTTTCCACTGAATGCATCCGATGAAGTGAGCTGTAGCTCACGAAAACTTATGCTCAAATAAATTGGTTAGTCTCTAAGGTGCCACAAGTACTCCTTTTCTTCCTAGATACTGTAACACTGTGTTTCAGATATGCAATGAAAAACAAACAAAATTTAAAAATGGATGCAGAATTGAAAGGAAAATTTGGAACATGTCATTATGTAAAATCAATACTATGCCCTTCCCTGTGTAATATTTACATATAACACCAGGGGAATTCAAATGGTTCCTCAAAGGAAGTAGCCGAAGTTCGAGATGCTGTGATCTGTATGCCTGATCAATCACTTTTCATTTGTTAGCAGACTGAGAGCCGGACACTGAAAATTTGAGCTGCCTGGCCATCCATGCAATATAATCAAAAAGCCCAGATAAGATGATGGTTGGCAGACAACTGATCACTGAATACAGGTTTTTTAAGTCAGGGTTTTTTTAGGTTTAACTAATTCTGACATTTGGAATTTGGGATAGAAATCATATGAGGTTTTTTTGGGAGGACAAGGTGGTTGTGATCCAAGCACCTCTTGATGACAACTGGTAGGACAGGGATACACAGAGAATCCATGAATTCACCAAAAGGGGTCATTTAAAATCTCTTCTGAAAGCCTACGTCACACTGGTCATCATAATCATTGCAAGATGTATGTACGGAAAATATATGAGGAGTTAGATATACATATTAAAAAATGTGTTCTTTAGGTCTGCGGTTAAAAGCAAGTCACTCAAAGGTAGCATCTCTTGAGACAAACTTCTCCAGACAGGGTGTGGTGGACCATTGTGTATTGTATGTCATACAACTGTAGTCTACTAGCATACTAAGTCAAATGCTAATGAAAGCTGGCAGAGACTTCAGAAGGAAATTAACAGGAAGAGGTAAACAAGTGGAGGGAGCCTTATTTACAAGTGAACATCAAAGGTTTGTTCTGGTATATTTGGGTATGCAGAGAGATACCCTGGTATTTCTTCAATCTGTGAGGACAAGCCACCAGCAGGTTTGCTCTTATGAGAAGGGATTTCAGCCATACTGATTGAAAACACTGGGGAAAAGGACTTGGGTAAGCTATCTTGTAGGGGACAGGGAACGTCTTGTTAAACATAAGAACAGCCATACTGGATCAGACCCAAGGTCCATCTAGCCCAGTATCCTGTCTTCCAACAGTGACCAATTCCAGGTGCCTCAAAGGGAATGAACAAAACAGTTAATCAACAAGTGATCCATCATTTGTAGCCCATTCCCAGCTTCTGGCAAACAGAGGCTAGGGCAGGGGTGGGCAAACTTTTTCGCCCAAGAGCCACATCCGGGAATAGAAATTATATAGAGGGCCATGAATGCTCACAAAATTGGGGCTGGGGTGCAGGAGGGGGTGAGGACTCTGGCTGGGGGTGCGAGCTCCAGGGTGGGGCCAGAAATTAGGAGTTCAGGGTGTGGGAGGGGGCTCCGGGCTGGGGTGGGGGAGTAAAGTGCAGTGGGAAGGGATGAGGGCTCTAGCTGGGATTAAAGGCTGTGGGATGGGGCTGCAGATGAGGCGTTTGGGGTGCAGAAGGGTGCTGCGGACTGGGACCGAGGGGTTCGGAGGGCAGGAGGGGAATCAGGGCAGGGGGTTGGGGCACGGGGAGAGGCTCATGTGTGCAGGCTCCAGGCAGCGCTTACTTCAAGCAGCTCCTGGAAGCAGCAGCCATGTCCCCACTCCGGCTCCTACACAGAGCTGCGGCCAGACGGCTCTCTGTGCTGCCCTGTCCACAGTTGCTTCCCCTGCAGCTCCCATTGGCTGCAGTTCCCAGCCAATGGGAGCTATGGAGGCAGCGCTTGGCGCAGGGGCAGCATGCAGAGTGGAGCCCCCTGGCTGCCTCTTCACATAGGAGTCAGAGCAGGGTCATGCCGCTGCTTCCAGAAGCAGCATGGAGCGGCCCCCGACCCTGCTCCCCAGTTGGAGTGGGGCAAGCCACAGACCCTGAACGCCAGTGGGAGCTGGAGGGCCGACTTAACACAGCTGGCAGGCCAGATCCGGCCCATAGTTTGCCCACCCCTGGGCTAGGGACACCATCCCTGCCCAGCCTGGCTAATAGCCATTGATGGACCTATCCTCCAGGAATTTATCTAGTTCTTTTTTGAATCCTGTTATAGTCTTGGCCTTCACAACATCCTCTGGCAAAGAGTTCCACAGACTGATGGTGCGTTGTGGGAAAAAAATACTTCCTTTTGTTTGTTTTAAACCTGCTACCTATTAATTTCATTTGGTGACCCCTAGTTCATGTGTTATGAGAAGGAGTAAGTAACACTTCCTTATTTACTTTCTCCACACTGGTCATGATTTTATAGACCTCAATCATATCCTCCCTTAGCCGTCTCTTTTCCAAGCTGAAAAGTCCCAGTCTTATTAATCTCTCCTCATATGGTAGATGCTCCATGCCCCGAATCATTTTTGTTGCCCTTTTCTGAACCTTTTCCAATATATCTTTTTTCAGACAGGGTGACCATATCTGCACGCAGTATTCAAGATGTGGGTGTACCATAGATTTATAGAGAGGCAATATGATATTTTCTGTCTTATTATCTATCCCTTTCTTAATGATTCCCAACATTCTGTTCTCTCTTTTGACTGCCGCTGCACATTGCGTGGATGTTTTCAGAGAACTATCCACAATGACTCCAAGATCTCTTTCTTGAGTGGTAACAGCTAATTTAGACCCCATCATTTTATATGTATAGTTGGGATTATGTTTTCCAGTGTGTATTACTTTGCATTTATCAACATTGAATTTCATCTGCCATTTTGTTACCCAGTTTTGAGAGATTCTTTTATAGCTCTCCGCAGTCTGCCTGGGACTGGACTATCTTGAGTAGTTTTGTATCATCTGCAAATTTTGCCACCTCACTGTTTACCCCTTTTTCCAGATCATTTATGAATATGTTGAATAGGACTGGTCCCAGTTCAGACCCCTGGGGGACACCACTATTTACCTCTCTCCATTCTGAAAACTGATCATTTATTCCTACCCTTTGTTTCCTATCTTTTAACCAGTTACCAATCCATGAGAGGACCTTCCCTCTTATCCTATGACTGCTTACTTTGCTTAATAGCCTTTGGTGAGGGACCTTGTCAAGGCTTTCTGAAAATCTAAGTACATTATATCCACTGGATCCCCTTTGTCCACATGCTTGTTGACCCCCTCAAATAATTTCAGTAGATTGGTGAGGCATGGTTTCCCTCTACAAAAAATATGTTTACTATTCCCAAATATGTGAATTATGGTGGTAAGAGCCACATCAGAAACAAAAGTTTGTAATCTTCTAGAGAGAGATGCATTTAGATTGTAAGCTCCTTGGGACAAAGACTGTTTTTCTGCCAAGTGCTATACAAACACAGAACAACGGGGTCCTGGTACATGATTAGGACCCCTAGGCACTCCAGTAATACAAATAAATAATAAATGATTAAAAGTAGTTGTGTGCGCATGCACCTTGATTTTTTGTTAAAACCAGGATTTTTGTGGTTCATTTTAGATAGTCTCTGTAAATTTTGTGAACAGAACTTCAAAGCAAACATTCTAGCTTCTCAGGAAACACCAAAGCCACCATCCTGTTCTGTATCAAGTGACAGATCTCATTTTGAAGGCCACAGAGAATGACAGCTTTGTGAAGTAGTCACACAGTACTAAATTAAACCATCTCCAAAACATTGTGTGCTCTATCAAAGGAAGCGCTGGAAACATTATCCTCAAGAATTACTCACACCTGACCGTAAGAATCAAGGACCTGAGAACCGATGCTGTACCTGGAAGAGGCTATGCAAGTTGTGGACAAGCTCCGAATAATATTTTCAATTTCAAAAACTGTGAAAGACTAGAACTGCTACAAAATCAAATCAAAATAATTCTTTGTATTACCATAGGTGTCCCTATTGGGAAAGAAAGGCCTGACCTAATTTTATTTATGGAAGAGCTATTGTCAAAATTATTAATATTACAAACCAGCAAGAACACTATACATGTAATATAGTGTGGGTAATGCAAATAGCACTCATTTTGCTTGAAATTAAGAGCCTGCTGACATATGCTCCAACCAGTTTAGCTATGCTCTTTGATAGAATCCAAATGCTCTCAGTCCCAGCTGAAACCTACCTTGTCATCCTAAGCTAAAATGAATAAAAAATCCTCTCCTCAGAACTGAAGCAGACAGCCAGCTGGAAACTCACACTTTGAGCGGTTTTAGGGTTGTTGTTTTTTCTCCTGTCTCATCCTAGTTACACAGCATTTTAAAATACATATATTTAACAATATAGGACTCATGAGAGCCAGATCATGGCTAGAAACAAACAGCCTTGAAGCTCCGCATCAGTTCATTGCTAACTCAATGGACAGCATAGTCCACGTGTCACTAGACCATTAAACTTGAATGCACATTCTAACAACGGTAGCTTTTCCTTTAGCTTCCAGACTTAGGCATTAAATATTTATTAGTGAAATATTTTCAAACTGGAGAGCACAAACTTGCCTCTAATATTACTTTACACACTTTAAAGATGAAAAGAAATACAAAACTAATTTGAATTAGCAAGGGTCCAGAGCAGAATAACCAATGGATTGACTGCTTTAGTCCAATTCCCCAGATGAGATACTGCTTTATAGCACATTCAAAGAGAGTCAAATGGAACTGAGGATGCTCAGCACCTCTGAAAACTTCTGCCACCCAAATTTTAAAATTTTGGGCTTAGCTCAGACTGTGCAGTTTTTGCAAATAAAAATGGTGGTGTATTGTTAGTGATAAGATATTTTAGGAGTAATTTTCTAGGCATACAAATTACACAGAAACACTGAACCACCACACTTGGCTTATACATCTTTTCTTAACATTGCCAATTGTGATTACTATGATACTTATATAAATTGAAGCTCTCTCCTTTCTGATCAATCTGCTCCTCCTGCATGATTTGTTGAGTACAGAAATTCAGAATCATTTCAAAGAAGAACTATGATGTCACAAACACTGGACTGACATCACTGAACAAATCAAAACGGGATGTGGAATATGGATGAATATGTAAGATAAGTCATATATCTGCAGACAGCCAATTCCTCTCGTGAGGCTGAAACACATCTTACCTATCAACCAATGTTATGTGGGGCAATTAAACTCTCCCACAGCTCTGCATAAATAACTCAGATCAAGGGTCCAACAGGGAAAAGAGCAGTTAGCATAAGCTTTCAATGAGGAAGAAACCTCTAATAAGCATTTAGTTGTTCAATGTCCTATAGATCTAGGTCACAAAAATGTCTATCAAAGATACACAACTATTCTTCACAATTAAGTCTGCATAAAGGGACTTTTTCCCCACCATTAAAGACTGTCCTGCTTAACCAACCTGCCTTGGTATTAAGAACTAATTTAATGTACATTGTTTGGATCAAGATGACATTTTCAAGCAACTTCCTTTGCATGTCTTCCTTAAACACTTGAATATTTCTAGTGCCACTGCTTTTTCAGCTAGGCTATAGACATAATGTTGTCTACCACCACCATGCAATAAGGTATTTTAAAGATATGTAATAAACTATTCTAAGGCCTAAAAAGTTTATGCTGGGTTGTAGCTCTATTGGACTCTATGGGCATGGCTACACTTGCAGATGTAGAGCACTTTGAGTTAAACCCACCTGCGGAGAGCGCAGTAGGGAAAGCGCTGCAGTCTGTGCACATTGACAACTTCAAGCGCATTGGCGTGGCCACATTAGCGGCACTGGGAGTGGTGCATTATGGGCAGCTATCCCAGCATGCAAGAGACTGCAAAGTGCTTTTCAAATGGGGGTGGGGGGCTGGGGTGGAGTGTGACGGGGAGTGTTTTGTGTGTATGTGGAGGGAGAGAGAGACTGGGTTTTTGGGGGGCTGAGAGCATGTCAGCATGCCGTCTTGTAAGTTCAGACGGCAGCAAACCCCTCTCCCTCTCCCTCTCCCCCCCCACAGCATTCCATACTAACAGTTGCTTTGTCTCGGAGCAGATAAGCAGCCAGCTGTCAGAAACGGAACTTTCAAAGGGCATATCTGCATTACTGCAGCGATTCTAAAACAATGACAAGAGTGGCCACTTGATTTACGGGGATTATGGGACGTTTCCAGAGGCTGATCAGAGCGCAGTAATGCAACACCTCGTTCACACTGACGCCCAGGTGTTTCAGCCTAGGCGCACCAAGCGTTAATCTTCTCACCGAGGTGGAGTACCAGCAGCGCTCTAGCCGTGAAGTCAGAGAGCTCTACATGCCTTGCCAATGTGGAAGGGTAGTGAGCTAGGGCGCCCAGGGCTGCTTTAATGCACTCTAACTCGCAAGTGTAGCCAAGCCCTATGTTATCTGGAACTGCATAAGCTTCAAAGAGTTGTGAGAAATGAAAAATAATCCTGTAAAGGATATTTACATACCAGAAACTAGGAGTTCAAAATTTGTGCCTCAGCGGATCCACACTGTAGGATTAGCATGCCATGGAAGCATCTGAATCATTGACAGAAGTAAAAATTGACAGAATCCATGCATCTCACTCAGTCTCTAAGCCTTTTGGAACTAAAGGCCCTTCCACCTAACCAGCTCAATTACTTCCAACCTCAACAAAATCTAATTACAAAACACCTGAAAGGTTCTTTGAGAAAAACAAGTCTCTTGGAGGCAAATATCTCCTTGGTGAGCGTGGATAAACAACATATCCAGCATATGAAGCTGAAAAGCAAAAACATTTCTCTCAGAAATCCTCTAGAACTCATTGCTTGCTTGCTGACAGACTTTATTAAAGGAATTCATATTCTGTCCTAACTAGGTTTTTCATGGTACTAGGTAAGTGACTTGTGCAGATCCTTCAAACTACTGTGGAAAGAGGGAGTCCTTTAATAACTTCTCTCTCACCTTCAGGGCGAAAACAGTCAATGAATTTAGAAGAATTTTTTATTTTTTAAAAGAGCTTCTCATCCTAGCCTTTATAAGACTATGCTCTCTGCAGCTGATTCATAGAAAGAAGAAGCAGGGAAAGGAATAAAGAAGAGCTCTATCAAAACAATAGGCTGGATACACCTCCTTCCTCTGGGTCAGACAGCAGTTCTTCCCCCTGCAAGATAGTTAGGCCAAGTGAGGAGCCCTGAAGCCCTAAGGATCTAACTATGACAGCTTCCCTTCTCAGTGAAGAACCTCCACTCAATTGCCTCCAAGAGTACAAGAAGAGGATCCAGACACCAATCAAACCACCAGAGGATAAGAAGAGAAAAGACGTCATTTACAGGTGCTGAGGTCATCATCAGTTTCTGGAGTAGGAGAGTTCAGACACAGATGCTGAAGGGAGCATCTTACCACCAGGCTGCTGCTCAGGTGGATTTGCAGTTGAGCCATGAGAGAGGAACCTAGGTAGTTCTTGTAAAAATGGCAATACAACCACTCTGGATAATATTTATTGAACTCTGCTAGCAGAAAGGACATAGTTTAAAACAAGGCTAAAGAGAGTACACTTCTTGCCTTTCTTTCTGTCTTGGGTTTGTCTGGAGACGGGCACACTCATTGTTTAAGAAAGGCCAGGAGAGAGTTTTAACTACTCAAAACAGAGAAGGGGTTGAAAATTAAGCACCCTCAGCCTTTTATACGTCAAGGATCTTAGCATCAGTATCAACTATCCATCTTCTAGAACTGAGTCCAAGAATTCTTATCTTTTCCTCCACTTAAAGAAAAAGAATCCCATTGGCAAGATTAACAGATACTATGATAAACGATCTGATGCAAATGGCAGAAAATCATCACAATAACAGAGAGTAAAATAAAAAAGTGCTATCCTATGGGAACTTTTAGCACAGCTTGTAAAATTGTCATGAAAGTATCAGCCCTCACAAAAAAAAATCTACTTGCCATCCTTTACAATGATCATCATGAAAATGAAGAAGCTATCCCAGATACACTGTCCTGGAACGCTGCTTTAGCAGATGAGCATGGAGACTGATCTGGGGCTGGGATTTTACCAGCTATTACAAACAGTACCTCAAGTGGGTGCTTTTTGCAAAATAATTTAGTGAAGCTCTAGATTTTTGGGGAGGGTTTTTTATCCCACAACTGAATCCTGGCAGCTGACTGCCTCTGTCCTGGTAAAATCTAAATGTCAATTACATATTAAAAAAAGTAAACTTTCCAAATGAAAAAGAAAGTGAAATCTCAAGTTTTCCAGTGCAGCAGATTATGTAGTTGAAAACTAACACTTTCAATTAAGTGTTCTGTTTCAACCAATATTTACCGGTAAAAGACTGCACAAAACCCCGAACGATCAGCACACGTATTAGTAAATATTGATACATACCATAAGTGTAATACCACTACTAGCCTCCACATCCAGTCCATCTGCTTCATGCTAATTAAGAACAGTTATCATGATCTGGCATCTTTCTAGGGAACTAAATTCATGTATATTTTCTAAAGGAAAAACCCACATGTACCAGACTGTAGCATGATTTACGGTGTTTGGAAGGAGTTCTAAACTTTGGTTTCTCCTTCCACCCCCATCAAGATGTTGGGAAATTTCTCTACCCATGAAATGTGAACCTTCTGCTCCTTCTGTAGTATTTGCCAATTAAATGAGATTTGCAAACTCTGCAAGAAATCAAAAAGACATTACTTACCTTAATAAATGGTCAAACTAGATCCTAGGTGTCTAATACCCGTTTCCACAGAAATTAAACTGAATCCTCCTAAGGGAAGAACACAAGCAAACCATTTGTGTATTAGCATGATGCTACAATACTGTTCTGTTCCTGTGGTTTTTTTTAAATCCCTGAAACCTTTAATAAAAAATATCACCGTCACCTTGTTACAGTTACCCTTTGTGCTATACTAGAGACAATAGATTTAACTGAAATGCCAAAAGAGGATTTTATACTTCACTTTTGAAAAGAAATATTTTTCTTCTGACCGTTTAAATAGGATAACAATTGAAATCACTATCTCGGTATATGCTTACTGGATGTACAACTACTTAAAGTCAGTAGCAAATAAGTGACTGATTAAAAGGGACATTATCAGAGCATTTAAACACAAATGCTAGGTTTTGCGTAAAAATGGTTTACAAAACCCAAGATACTATATCTGCATGTTTATTAAAATGAATTAGTTTCCATTTAAACATTCCCATTATGCTTTGATCTAAACACTACCTCACTGTGGCAGGCCATAAAAAAAGAAAAGTGAACAGATTAATTTATTTTCATTGTCCAAGCTTAGTGAAGAGCAAGTTAATGGCAGCAAATGGTGGAAAAAAAAAAAACATTTTAAAGAAAAACTTAACTTTTTAGAAAGTCAGAGAGAGGTATCTGCAAATACCTTTAACTCAGCCCCCTGTCAATATTTGTAGTTTAAAAAAAAAAATTACATTTTTATTTAAAAAAAAAAAAAAAAAAAGGTTTTTTTCTAGCCAGTTGCTACATAAAAGGCCTGCGTGCGCGCGCACACACACACACACGGAAACCACAATAAAACTGACTAGACGCAAAATGTTTGGAATGCACAAAGGAAAACATTTTCTAATCTTTCCATTATTATCATTTAAGGTGTTATTTGTAACACCAGTAGCTAAAAACTTTCAAGTAGTATGATTTTTAAGTTGATGATGCCTTTTTAATAGTCTGAAATGTTTTTAGAAAGAAGGTAAAAAAATTTGTTTTAAAAAATGAAAACAAAATTTTATGACATATGGTATGACCTGTTAGAAATAAGTGAACTTTAATTTTTAAATTCCATCCATAGTAAAAGCTATATTTTACTTGTGGTATCACCCCTTTTTTGGCAGTTTATGTACAACATTGTCCGATTGAAATTAAAGGGACTCATGCAAATGCATGGAGTAACTGAATTTCAATATGCCAATTTTAATGCCATTTTACATGGCATTAGTAACAAGAAGTTTGTAGCTTCATGCCGTGGGGACCACACTGACTCCACAACAATGTAGTTATGCCAGTGCAAATTTTCTTCATTTAGACAGGGCTTCTATTAACATAATTCCTGGAGCAGATTACATATAGCGAAAAGTGAACCAGTCGCAGACTTGGTCCACACTACAAACTTATGTCAGTATAAGTAGGTCGTTCGGGGTGAGAATTTTCTACACCCAAGTCATGTAGTTATACCAACCTAACCCCCCAGTGCAAGACAGCACTACGTCAACAGGGGGACTTTTCTCATCGACATAGCTACTGCTTCTCGGGGAGGTGGAATACCTACAGTGACAGGAGAAGCTCTCCCTTTGGCATAGGTAGCATCTTCACTAAGCGCTGCAGCTGTACCATTGCAGCACTCTAAGCCCTGGTCTACACTACGAGTTTAGGTCAAATTTAGCAGCATTAGATCGATTTAACCCTGCATCCATCCACATAACGAAGCCATTTTTGTCGACTTAACGGGCTTTTAAAATCGATTTCTGTACTCCTCCCCGACGAGAGGATTAACGCTGAAATTGACATCGCCGGGTCGAATTTGGGGTAGTGTGGATGCAATTCAACGGTACTGGCCTCTGGGAGCTATCCCAGAGTCCTCCATTGTGACCGCTCTGGACAGCACTTTGAACTCAGATGCACTAGCCAGGTACACAGGGAAAGCCCCGGGGAACTTTTGAATTTCATTTCCTGTTTGGCCAGCGTGGCATACTCAGCAGCACTGGTGACCATGCAGTCCCCACAGAATGTTTCTACGCTCCCCCTATATCTCCGTCCCTGAGGTTATCGCAGATTAGAAGGTGAAAAAAACTGCACTCGCGATGCCATGTTTTCCAAGCTCATGCAGTCCTCCCGCACTGATAGAGCATAGCTTAATGGATGGAGGCATTCAGTGGCAGAAGCCAGGAAAGAATTGCCGTGTTTGCTTAACAGCAAAAGTATCATGCCTTGCTAGCGATCCTGCCTGAGCCAGGTCGCTGTGTCACATGCACTCCGCGCTGTGTCAGCCTTGGGCGGGGGGCAATGACCACTTGTGAGCAGGAAAGGCCATAGATATAGACATTGCATTAGATAGCTTCTGTGGCTAGAGAAAACATTCCTGTGAATTCGGCAAAGTCTGTGGCAAAAAAAAAGAGAAGCCCCGTGACACACCAAACTATTCATAATACACAAACACATATTACATAAAGTATAACAGGGGACCACACGAGGGATACATTCAAGTTGGGTTTCCGTAGTGTAGTGGTTACCGCTTTCACCTAACACGCAAAAGGTGTTTCGAAACAGGTTCCTTTTTCTGACTTCCCTCCTGCATTTTTAGTCTTAGAACAGACCGCGCTGTGAAATTTTACTTTGAATTATATCAATTATGAGTTAAATAATATGGAAGCTCTCTCTAAATTACAATCCCGGGTTCCTTACCCTTTCAGCTGCTCTGATAAGTTAACATTTTGTTAGGGTGGGGGAAAATTTTTCATAAAGCCTTTTATAGGGACTAAACGCTATCTAGGACTCTGAAATAATCTTAACGTGGCCCATAGAGTGCAATCCTTCGTTCTCGATTTGGTCATTCCACAAGTTGAACTGCTCCTTACTACTCTCCAGGGCTTCATGAGCCATGGGAGCAAGGGCAAGGCTGGGGCAAAGCGCGACCGCAGGGTGTTGCCCGGCTGGGAGAAGCAGCCTGAGGCAGAAGCCTCCAGCTCGCATGATATTCCAGGCAGGACTGAATCTCCATGAGATGAAACTTAAAGAAGAGTAATGACCTGGAGTCACTCCATTCAGTGCTCTACGAGGAAGATAGCCATGTCTGTCCAGGCGCCCAATCAACCTCAGGAGCACTTCTATAAAAGTCGCCTGATTTCGTAGTGTAGACACACCCTAAGTGTAGACAAGCTCTCAGTAACTCGTGCTTTAGCATACAAGAAGAAAAAATGTGGGTCAGCAACATAAGCTGCTCCCCTCTCAGTGTTCTAGGAGAAAGGTGCGAAGATTGCTACTCGTCACTGGTCACACATAAGCTGCTCCCCTCTCAGTGTTCTAGGAGAAAGGTGCGAAGATTGCTGCTCGTCACTGGTCACACATAAGTGATAAAGAAGAGAAAAGTCAAGCACCAACTACAGTGAATGGATGTGAGAAGCTGCAGGGTGCTACATAATGTGACAATGACTCAGGAAAATAAAAATGGGATACAGAGTTTTTTTGAACAAGAGGCCTTTTCTAGGGGCAAATCTAGTCCAAGTCAATAGTGACTGAAAGTTGTTGCCATCCGAAAACTGTATAGTAATTTTAGTTAAATGACTGAAAGGTGGGGGTCTCAGTCCAATTTCCAACAGGCAAGAGTATACATCTGAGTTATTCAAAACCAAAAATTCTTGTTGACAGACACCAAGAAACCAAAAATTGAAAGAGCTTGAGTGTGAACTACCTACTCGCCCCAGAGGTGGGCTCTCTACGGCAAACTTGGAGTTTATTAGTCAAACAACAGAAAGAAGCTTACATCACTGATGGGCATGCAGCATCTATTCTACTGTACAACAGGAGACAATTTCTCTATGGGTGTCAATCTTTCACAAACACTGAGTATGGTTAATGAAGAAAACTGATGCTAATTAAACTCAGTAGCACCCCCATACTAAGGGAAGAACGAAGAACCCTAGTAAACATCCATCCTGGTCTTGATAAATCCCCTTGCTCACCTGATAGTTGTGGGTCGGAAACTCTCTCTGGGACATGGGGGTGTTTAAGCCACCGCTATCAGTAGAATAAAACTTTCCTTTAGAAAGAGTTTCTAGCCTTTATTGTTACAAAGCCCTGGTTTACACTCAAAAGTTAGGTCGACATAGCTACAGCACTCAAAGATGTGAAACACACCCCCTGTGCAACATAGCTATGCTGACCTAAACTCTGGTGTAGATGTGATTAAGTCAAAGGAAGCACACTTCTGTCAACCAGGCTACCATCACTCAGGGAGATGGATTACCTACAGCAACAGAAAAACCCCTTCCATTACTGTAGAAAGCATCTACACTACAGACTATAGCAGCTTAACTATGGTGCCAGAGCAGTGCCATTGTAGCACCTGTAGTGCAGATGTGGCCAAAGATAACCTTCCAAATACAAGTGGACATAGCGTCTCCTTTAACCTGCCAGCAGTTCTAGCGCCTCTGTTCAGTTTCCTCCAGCAAAAGAGTGAATTGATAAGATGGATGTTTCACAGCTGCTATTCAGAAATTTGCAAAGATTAATGAAACTTGATAATGTTGTCAATTAGGGTTGGGGTTCCCGGGATCTTTAGGAACTGGGATGGGCTTCTCATTAGGCCACTGGGCCTGGACCTTGTATATGGTATACCCCAAATCTATCTTACCAGCCTCTAGCTAGGTGTATCTTAAGATTTTTCCAAGCCCTGCTCCCACAAGTATTGTAATTAGTAAATCTGTTTCAACCTGAAACTTAAGTTTGGTGAATTTAGGAGATCAGGTAAAACTGCAGTACAGCACTAATACACAGTTGAGAAAATCTATGAACAAGCCAAGCTAGATGTGTCAAACTGATGTCTATAAGGGCTGTTTTCACTCTTCTGCCTTTGACGAAAGTTTCACCACATACGAGAGTGCATGCAGTGTTTGACTGTCAATGACAAGTGGAGAAGAGTACTAAGCAAGGCAAGTACAAGATACCAGCACAGAGCTGCCCACATGCTGGCAACAGGAAACATTTTTCAGAAATAAAACATACAAAAAAAAGCTAGCTGGGGAAAAAACAAAGAAAAAAATGCGTGAAAGAGAAAAAGATTTTCATGGTCTTTCTTTTCTTCAAGAATTAGCTATGGAGCTTGTTTGCTAGCATCAATTCTATCTACATCAAGAAAAATTCTTTAGCAGCAGAAAAAATAATTTGCAGCTGGAAACTACTTATCAAAACCAACATAGTAAATTACTAACAAACTTAATTCTGTTAAAATACAAACATATGAACAATCCCTGTCCCGGATATTCCTTACAATCTTCTCTTTCCAGAAATCATATCACAGGGTCCAGTCTCACTTATTCATAGCATTCTCACAAACAATCCATTCTCACTTATTCATAGCATTCACTGTTCAGTTCAGGGGCCATCTGCAGTACAGATTTCTGGGATTTTACTCGCTTGGTTTCTGTTGCAACTGGCAACTCTAATTTAGTGATTCAGGAACGTTTTGATCCACATGTACAATCCAATTATTCATTATTCAACAGGCCAGATCCACTGACCCAGAGATCTACATAATACCCAGCCTGTAATCACTTGTAAATACCTTCCCTCATTATTACATTGTGTTCAGAATAAAAACAAATGGGGCTGAAACAGAAGGAAGGAACCCCGAAACGAAACAGAAAACGTTCAAAGACAAAATTAGCATATGCTCCAGGGTTGTCTGTCCCATTTAAAGACATAGGAGGAGCAAGAAAGGCCAGTGAGGATAAACAAGTGCTTGAAAGGCATGTGATAGATGAACAGGTATATAAATCAAACAAAAAGATTAAAGAATGCCAGAGCCAAGCAGGTTACAACTGAAAGCAAGAGTACAAAATAGCAAAGCAAAATTCAATAATATACTAATATTAATGTAAAAAGTTTTTTAAAGTCTACATGAATTTTGCTTGGGGAGTATCCTTGTCCTGTTAACTGTGTGTATTATTTATTCAAAAAATTTCTGCCTGCCTCATTTGCTCTAATTCTTTGAATCAATGCAAACTATCGCATTTTAAAAGATAATTTTCTCTGCTTCCCCTCTATGCTTTGCCCCAATTAGTGTTTTCAGCATCTCTTCTTTGAAGAAAATCAAGCAAGCCATATGTTCCCAGTTTTTCTACAGATTCCTAACTCCATCAGTTTTCCTGCCATGTTTCTGATTCTCTTTAGTATTTCCACTTCCTTGTGAAAGAAAAAGTATGCCTATTTCTGACACTTGCGCCACTCTCCTCCCACACACAGGAAGAGGGGTTTTTTAAGTAATTTCTCCTTTCAATAAAATACTGTCATCTGTGTCCAAACCCTGATCCTCACTTTTCGTTTATGTATCATTAAAATATCTTACCCTGTGATGTGATATATCAGCACAATGAGAAATGGATAAATTCACAAGGATTCAAAGAATCAGTGCAAGTAAGGTGACTGTATTAACTATTTAAATAATTCTAAGAGTTGTCATACAGGGAAACTCCAAACCATAAACACGGATTTGGGGGGAAAAACTTTTCATATAACACTGCACCGATGATCAGTCTATACCAGCAAGCATGATATGCTCACAAATTTGATTAGCTAAAACTATTACTGTAACTAGATATTGTTCTGAGGTGACATCTGTAAATGTCAAAAGTTTGATGAAAAGATTAAAAAGGTTGACTAATGAAGTGTAAAAAGGATTAGTATTGTCAGATGAAATAGACTACAGATGAAACAAATTGCTAAAAGCTAACCACCATGCACAGGAAGGCTTACTGTTAAAACACTCTAGATACAGACTGTTTTATCTGTCTTAAAATAGTAACTGCAAGTACATTGATAAACAGACGGAGAAGATGGCTTGGTTCATTGCAACTTCAAAGTGCAGTACTTCCACATGCTCTTCTGCAATCCTACTTATAACTTCCCAAAGTAGTGTCCTTTTCCAAATCACAATACAAAGTCTTTTGGCTAAGATCTAGTGTTCAGTCTGCTATCTGATATGACCTTTATCAAGGAACAGATGCTGCACTTGCAGGAGGATGCAATGTCTATTAGGTTCTTCCAACTCTAAGTACTATGTTCCTGCGGGTTAAAGAGGATAGATCTTAACTATACACACAAGAGGAAACTGATGAAGCAAACAAACTGCCGGCCAACACAGCATGGCTTAAAGAGAGCCCAGCTAGCCCCACCCCACTATAACTGCAGCCAACGCCAGGTCTGGAGTGGGGAGAGAAGGAGAGAACCTGGGTCACCTTGGGGCTGCGCGGAGAAGAGGCAGGAGCTACCCTTCCCTACCTGAGGGGAAGAGATGCTAGCCTGCCAGCCAAGGTAGCCATATGGGAGTAACTACTGTCTCCTCAGACAAGGGAGACTGCAAAGGAGACCTAGGAGACTCTGGCACCTAAGGTAACTAAGTGAGAAAAGCCCAGAGACATTGTGGGGTTTGGCCTGACCAACTTGCAGCTGCCCCGCCCAAAGGAGCCAGGGACCACGGCAGGGCACTGCCCAAGATCCATGAAAGGGTGCTATGGGAGACAAGACACTCAGCAAATTGGACTAGAGGGGCCACACCACAAACTGAACAGAAAGTGGTAGGAAGTAGCCCAAGGCAGTGGATTTAGACTCCCTGCTAGGAGGACCCCACAAGGTTCAGGGGTCGACACACACAGGGCCCTGGGCTGGGACCCAGTGGAGAGGGAGGGCCTGGTTCCCCCAGCCACTGCTGCCTAAAAGACTTAGGATCCTCAACCAAACAGGGAGCAGAAAGCTAAGCATGCCAACCACTAGGCCACCCACCCTCCAAGCCACCTGGTAGAGAACCATTTTTCCTTTTTAACCAAAGGGACACTAGTAATTTGAAGCATTGTGCTTCAAGCCACTAACTGACCTAAGTGTAAGTTTGAACTGAAGTTTGTGTTTTAAAAATTAATGTGTAGATTATTTTTGTGTTATAGAAAGTGAAAAATAAATGCCAGTAACTGAGCCAGACATGGCTGCAACAGAAATCCTCCACTTAAATCCTGATCTACAAGTACCCTACTATTCTGGTCATGAACTTCTCAACACAGTCTCACTGTGTCAAATTTTGTGATGAAAATAGAGGGACCATGATGAGACCAAACTCATTTTTCACTTGGAATAGAACCTAGGTCTCCAACAGTGAAAGACTATTGTTCTAAATACTAAACCACTTCTCTGAAGTAGTATGAGTTACAAAAGTGTTTTAAAAAAGCAATGCAAACGACTAAATAAATAAATAAAACACAACACTAAAAACAAGGCCCAGGATAAACACAGCTCCTCTAATTAAATTTAAAGTCTGCATTGATTTTTATAGACATGAACCCATAAAACAGGGGCTATGTTGAAACTTAACTACAGCAGTACAAATGCCATCTCCATAATAAGCTTAGCGGATTAAAATTTAGCCATTTAAGGCTGATTGACCAACTTGTTATAAAGACTTGTGACCTTGTACAATCCATTGGTGATCTATACAATCCATTGGTGATCTTCCAGAAAACATCATCCTGGCCACTACGAATGTAGAAGCCTTCTACACCAATATTCCACACAAAGATGGACTACAAGCTGTCAGGAACAGTATCCTCGATAATGTCTCGGCAAACCAGGTGGCTGAACTTTGTGACTTTGTCCTCACCCATAACTATTTCACATTTGGGGACAATGTATACCTTCAAGTCAGCGGCACTGCTATTGGTACCCGCATGGCCCCACTGTATGCCAACATTTTTATGGCTGACTTAGAACAACGCTTCTTCAGCTCTCGTCCCCTAACACCCCTACTCTACTTGCACTATATAGATGACATCATCTGGACCCATGGAAAAGAAGCCCTTGAGAAATTCCACCATGATTTTAACAACTTCCATCCCACCATCAACCTCAGCCTGGACCAGTCCACACAAGAGATCCACTTCCTGGATACTACAGTGCTAATAAGCGATGGTCACATAAACACCACCCTATACCGGAAACCTACTGACTGCTATACTTACTTACATGCCTCCAGCTTTCATCCAGACCACACCACACGATCCATGGTTTACAGCAGTGGTCTCCAAAGTGGGGTGCGCAAGACGATCGATTGGGGGGTGCAGCACGAAGAGCGCCGCCAGAGCAAAAGGGCGGCGCGGCAGGAGGAGCACTGCTGGGGGCGGGGGAGGAGGAGGCAACCCCGAGTCCTCCAGCCCGTGGAGGAGCGGCCGGAAAGAAGCAGCACTTTCCCCTTCAAAGCTGGCCGGAGAGAAGTAGCGCTTTGAAGGGGAAAGCGCCACTTCTCTCCAGCCGCTGGCTGCGCGGCTGCCCCTGCTCCTGCTGAGTCCTCCAGCCCATGCTCTCAGGGCCACATTCCGAAAGGGGCTTTAGAGCTGCAGGCCAGGGCCCCCTTAGTCCAGGGCCCTGAAGCCCCTGCGTTCCGGGTGGCCCTGCCTGCCGGGGGGTGGGGTGGGGGGATGGGACGACAGCTCCCAGAATCGTGGCTCCCAGAATCGTGGCCATGGGGATGGTGCTGTGCTGCGTAGAGCCACCTGCACACCCCCCGCAGTAAACAGGAGCTGCCCCAGGTAAGTGCTCTGCACCTCCTGCCTGCCCCAGCCCTGAGCCTCCTCCCGCACCCCCACCCTGAGCACCCTCCCACACCCCGCACCCCCACCCTGAGTGCCCACTGTATCACAAAGTGTTAAACCAAGCTTTTCAAAAATAATAAAGCATATTCAATCACATTGCTCTCACTAAAAAGATTAATAATAATTTTTTTTAGTGAGAGCAAAAAGGTTTTTTGTACCGTTAATAAAATAAAAATTTAAAAAATATTGTTTATTTCATCTTTATCTCATCGTTTTTTAATTTCTATTTTTTGTGTATGTTTTACAATTTACACAATATATTAGTACAGTAGTACATGTATATAATTTATACATAAATAAATAAATATACATATATTGGGGGTGCGTGCTCAAAAAATTTTTACTAATGGGGTGCGCGATCAAAAAAGTTTGGAGACCACTGGTCTACAGCCAAGCTCTATGATACAACCGCATTTGCTCCAACCCCTCAGACAGAGACAAACACCTACAAGATCTCTATCAAGCATTCTTACAACTACAATACCCAAATGCTGAAGTGAAGAAACAGACTGACAGAGCCAGAAGAGTACCCAGAAGTCACCTACTACAGGACAGGCCCAACAAAGAAAGTAACAGAACGCCACTAACCGTCACCTTCAGCCCCCAACTAAAACCTCTCCAACGCATCATCAAGGATCTACAACCTATCCTGAAGGACAACCCATCACTCTCACAGATCTTGGGAGACAGGCCAGTCCTTGCTTACAGACAGCCCCCCAACCTGAAGCAAAAACTCTCCAGCAACCACACAACAAAAACACTAACCCAGGAACCTATCCTTCCAACAAAACCCGTTACCAACTCTGTCCACATATCTATTCAAGGGACATCATCATAAGACCTAATCACATCAGCCACACTATCAGAGGCTTGTTCACCTGAACATCTACCAACGTGATATATGCCATCACGTGCCAGCAATGCCTCTCTGCCATGTACATTGGCCAAACTGGACAGTCTCTACGTAAAAGAATAAATGGACACAAATCAGACGTCAAGAATTATAACATTCAAAAACCAGTTGGAGAACACTTCAATCTCCCTGGTCACTCGATTACAGACCTAAAAGTCACAATACTACAACAAAAAACACTTCAAAAACCAGACTCCAAAGAGAAACTGCTGAATTGGAATTAATTTGCAAACTGGACACCATTAAATTAGGCTTGAATAAAGACCGGGAGTGGATGGCTCATTACACAAAGTAAAACTATTTCCCCATGCTTATTTTTGCTCCCTACTGTTACTCACACCTTCTTGTCAACTGTTGGAAATGGGCCATCCTGATTAATAGCTCACCTTAACTGATCACTCTTGTTATAGTGGGTATGGCAACACCCATTTTTTCACGGTGCGTGTGTGTTTTCCTACTGTATTTTCCACTGCATGCATCCGATGAAGTGGGTTTTGGCCCACGAAAGCTTATGCTCAAATAAATTTGTTAGTCTTTAAGATGCCACAAGTACTCCTCGTTCTTTCTGCTGATACAGACTAACACGGCTACCACTCTGAAACCTATAGAAGAGTAAGATTCAAATCTACTAAAGAAGAACTTTCACATCTTAAGGAAAGAAATACCTTAAATGTAGTTCAAATTCCCATTTAGGTGCTCCATCCTGACTCTCACCTTTTCCCCAATTAAACCAAATATACAAAAAGCTTTGTTTTGAATTTGCATTCATTGTTTAAAATCCCATTCCTCCTATTTAATCCCACAGGGAAGTTCAATTATTATTTATGACATTACTGTAATTTCCACAGCAACATAATGGTAGCACAGATAGGATACTGCAGCAAACTCATAATTAAGATGGAGAAGAAAGCACTTGATCTGAAGTGGGGGAAAAAAGGCCGGAGGTCCATGAAAAACTGCAAAGTAAGTTGTTTTTTGTATTAAGGTTTTGGTTTGCTAAAATCCCCCTTTAAAGTTTCCCTATATTGGTCTGCACAGTTTTGTACTAGTACAACTATTTCAGTCAGAACAGAATGTGCCAATTTTTACTTTTCCTGTGAAGAAGTGAGCAAATTACACGGGAAGTTATCAAAACATAGCCAGACCTTGAAAGTATTCTCCCAAACTCTTCTCCCACTTGCAACAATTTTGCATGGGATTCCCAAACATTGAAAGAAATGAAGCTAGATCAGAGGTGGGCAAACTACGGCCCACGGGGACTGTCCTGCCCAGCCCCTGAGTTCCCGGTCAGGGAGGCTAGCCCCCGCTGTCCTCCCTTCCCCGCAGACTCACCTCAGCCCGCCACCAGTGCTCTGGCCCGCTGCTTGCAGCGTGGCTGGCTCTGGCTGGGCTGCGAGCTCCTGCTGCTCTGAGCAGCATGGTAACGGGGCAGAGAAGGGGGTTGGGGGGCTGGATAAGGGGCACAAGGTCCCGTGGGCAGTCAGGGGATGGGGAGTGTGGGGGGTTGGATAGGCATGGGAGTCCCGGGAGGGGCTGTCAGGGGAGGTTGGATAGCGGGCAGGGGCCAGGCTGTTTGGGGAGGCACAGACTTCCCTACCTGGCCCTCCATACAGTTTCGTAATGCCAATGTGGCCCTCGGGCCAAAAAGTTTGCCCACCCCTGAGTTAGATGGAACGCAACATCCAATATGCAAAAAAGCAAAACAGAAAATCCATCCCAACCTAGCCTTCCCAAAATAACATCAGACCAAACAAAAAGCCCAGTCTCTATTGACTGGAGGAGACAGACTTTTGCATGTTTTGGGACATGCTTCAGTGGAGGGTGCCATATAAAAATCCAGAAGAAAAACAAAGACTGTGTAAGCATCTGGATCTTTCCATTTAACAAACTGCATGTGTCAAATTATGGCTATACTAGATGAACTGAGTTATCTGGGAAGAAGAGAGGTTAGTCCAACAAGCTTCTTTCCCCAGAACCAGTTCTGAGTAGTCAAAAATAATTGCAAACAAGTTATAAGCAAATTAAAATTAGTGTTGTAGAGAAAATCTAAAGAAAAACCACCATCACCAGAATGGACTAAAAAAAAATAATGTCATCATAACAGTCCAGGATATTAACACATACTTTAATTAATGTTAGTCTGCCAAGTAAAAGCAATTACTTCACCAGGAAAGGCACAGATTTACTGGAAATTCCCCTCCCTATCTACCTCCTACAATAGTGGAGAACAGAAAAAGGAGACAAATGTTTTATCTATCTTCATAAATAATTGTTGCAGATACTATAAAGTAACAGAGAATTACTGAAAAAGTGGATTTACAAAAAAAACCCAAATAATGCTAAATGGCCTTTATAAACATAAACAAAGGGATCCTGTCAACTCACTTTTCGTCCAAAAATTAGATTTTTATGTAAAAGCTTCTCTTTACAAAACTTAAACCCAAAAGAAATGTTTCCATGATTTAGTTACTAATTCCAATTGTAACAGGCTTTTAGTTCCCCCTCTCCACCCAACAAACATTGCCTTGCACCATTTCAATCTGAGCATTGCAGAACTAGTACAAGAGAACCTGAAAGCAAAACTGACTAGACTATTTTAATCGATCAAGCTGAGAGGAAAGGAAGAAATTAAATCATACTAAACAGTAAAAATACAAATATTCAAATTCTCAGCTGTATCTACCCAAGATCTTATTGGTAATAGATGTAAGGAGGTTAGTCAAGACCATGACTGTTCAAAAAAGAAAGCCTCTTTGTGAAGAATTAGCTTTGTTTGTGTTCAGTTTCTTTTCTCTAACATTCAGTTCTGCACTTCCCTTCAGCCATGTGAGCACACATCCTTACTCATGATGAGTCTACTCTGACATCCAAGAAAGCAAGAAAAAGATCCATCAGAACCTTTTGGGATACTGATGTCCCTTCTTGAGCAGTTCAACGCATTATCAAAGAATGCTGCATGTAATTCTGGTCACCCCATCTCAAGAAAGGTATTAGAATTGGAGAAAGTACAGAGAAGGACAATAAAAAATGATTGTGGGTGTGGAACAGCTTGCACATGAGAAGATATTAGAAAGACTGGGAATGTTCAGCTTGGAAAAGACAACTGAGGGGGGATGTGATGGGGTCTATGAAATCAAGAATGGTGTGGAGAAAGTGAATAAGGAAGTGCTGTTTACCCCTTCACAGAACACAAGAACCTGGGGTCACCTAATGAAATTAACAGACAGCAGGTTTAAAACAAAGTACTTCTTCACACAATGCACAGTCAACCTGTGGAACGCATTGCCAGGGGATGATTTGAAGGCCAAAACTATAATGGGGTTCAAAAATAAGTTCAAGGAGGATAGGTCCATCAATGGCTATGAGCCAAGATGGTCAGGGACACAACCCTATGCTCTGGGAGTCCCTAAACATTTGACTGCCAGAAGCTGGGACTGGACAACAGGGGATGGATCACTCAGTAAATTGCCCTGTTCTGTTCACCGGCTCTGAAGCACCTGACACCGGCCACTGTCAGAAGACAGGGTACCGGGCTAGATGAACCATTGGTCTGACCCAGTATGTCCATTCTGATGTTCCTATGTTCAGAGCAACAGAGCCAATTTTAAGCATAAGCAATGCAAGCAATTACATCCCCGTCCCCTAATGCTGACCTAGAAAAGGTCTCCCCACCTCATGAAATGATATGCTGTAGTGATCCTCCCTTGATACATCAAGTTCGAAGAGAGAGACAACCCTTGGACTCAGGAAAAGCTACTCACCGTCCAACCCTTCTCTGTCTGGTAACTTGGTCCCATAGAAACCAGCTCCAGAAACAGAATAGCTTAAGTGTCTTTAAGGAGTCACCAGGAATCTACTGCAACTATTCATGCACAGACCATGAGTTTGCCCCCGCCCTCCCTCTCCCACACAAACACTTCCTATTTCATAACTAGTATTAAACCGTTTGTGTTGTAAAAAGGCAACGGTCAAAAATGATTCCTGGATGGTAGAACTAAGTCAATTTTTCTGAACAACAGTTGCATTTTCAACAACCTTAAGGATGGTCTGCAAAAGGATTATTTTAAAATATGGCTTATTTTCAGTTTTGCTTCTTCATGATTAATAGAGGGAATTAAAAGTGTGGGTTTGGTTTTTTGTTTTTGTTTGGGTTCCCCCCCACTTTCTTTTACCTCAGAAATACCTGGTAAATCAAATCTGGTCTTCCCCATGGTCTCAGAGGATGTATATTTAATTCTCACACCTTATATGAAGGGGTATGAATGTTGAAGCGTTTCTTTCTCCAAAATTTTAATTGCTCAACTTAACCAGTGTTAACGAATACCAAAAATCTAAGTTTTGAGCAGTATGTCTAAAAACCCATCCTCCTCTCAATTTTCACTCTCCCAGCTTTTGTAATGTCACAATTTCACCATATCTCTAGGCACTAGAGAGACTTCCAGAAAAGACTGGACTTGAATTTCTCATGCAAAGTAGCCCAGGGAAACAGAGCAGCAATTAGTAAAGGGACACAGTATGAGGCTGCTATACTTAAAGGGTCCCTGCGTTGGGACCCGGAGCAATGGGTGGGACAGGCCCCCTTCCCACCAACCACTGGGCAGAAGTAGCTACACCCTAAGGCAGGGAATTAGAACTGTGGCACTCCACAGAAGGGAACCACACTACTGGGACTGACTTAGCGGGGAGCTGTGGTTAGCAAACTGAGTCCAAGCAGGGTGGCTCAGCAGGAATGCCGGGCTCACTGAGGCCCCAAGGAGAGACAAGGAGTCCCCAGGGATGCTGTTCAGTACTAGAGGAGGAACCTTGCAACCTAGCTGGACCAACTGAGGGTACTGTGATGGGTTAAAGACTGAGCCCAGGGAGGGCTGCAGGACATTTTAGACTCTATACCCCGGAAGGAGTTAGTTTGTTTCACACATGGACAGAGTGTGACTCGGCCGGAGGGCTAGGTCACGGAAGACCCGCCTGACAAGTGCAGAGACTGGGGGATACTGCGTGAGGAGAAAAAGCTCCAAATGAAGGCAACTGTGTTTCACAGTGTAACAAAGGGCACAAATTAAAAACAATGGTGTAGCTGAGAATCTTTATTACTGGTGATAATTAAGAAATAGCACAGCTTGAATTTCAGATCCCAGTTTCAGCCTGCAAGCTGGGTAGTTAGAAAAAATATTCTGCATCTGAAATGAGCAAAACTGATATAGAAATCATTGGGACAGTAAGATGGAGAAACCTTAAATTCCACTTTTATAAACTCAGTTTTCAGAGCAGAACCACACTTAAAATAATCTTCAGGGGTTTATAATACAAGCACTTATATTACTCTACTGCATCATTACAAGTCACTCCCATTCTCAATGTATATTGGTTTTAGTACTGTAAGGTATCAAGTTATTAAATGTAAACTTTTATTTCCCTAAAAAAAATAAGAGAGATCACACTGCCAAAATGACGACTGGTCTGAGACTAGTTTGAGTGAGAGCAAAATTTTGGATCTACTTTTTTGGTGTTGACCAACACTAGAACATAAAAAGCACCCTATTATTCCTCATGCCATAACGCTCTCCACAGAATGCAAGCATCACCCCTATATATTAACCTACTGCTAATTCCCCTGAGAAGAGTAGTACCTCCAGAGAATCCCCGTCAATTTATTGTTTATACAATATTTTGAGATCCCCAAATGAAAGGTGCCACAGGAGTATTATTGAATTCAAACGGTCAAACTAGGGAAGGAGGGAAAATGATATAGATCAAACATATTGAGGGAAAAATACAATTCACAACCCACTTTCCCCCACTACT
Source organism: Chelonia mydas (assembly GCF_015237465.2). Lineage (NCBI taxonomy): Eukaryota > Metazoa > Chordata > Testudines > Cheloniidae > Chelonia > Chelonia mydas. Next base: position 4,472,452 of record NC_051253.2, on the reverse strand, counting down.
CTTCTTCCAATAGTATCTTTACACACCCTGACATTTTTTTTATTTATTTTTAACAAACCCTGCCGCATGACAGCAAGGAAGGAAGAGCGAAATCTCTTTTGCAGGATTTGTTTAAAAAAAACACTCAAGGGGGACAGCTAAGGTACTATAGTAAAGGGTGTCAAGAACAGAACGTAAGGAAAGGAACGTGGTTTAAAATAAGAAAGGACACAGGAGGCTAGGGTGGGGAGGTGCACATGAGATGACAGCAAGAGATTAAGGGAAGAAGAGAAGTTGGATTTTTATCATTTCAAATGTACACAAATTAATGTTACAATTCTCTCAGAGATATGGTGACAGGAACAAAACAAGTTAACTTTGCTCACAGTTTATATTGTTACCAGAATCCCTTAATGCAACTACACTTTATGTGTTGTACAACTGTAAACATATTATTCTTCAAGCAATGGCTGACAAAAATCCACTTGCCTACTCAGAGTTTGCAAGTTAAAATCATAAACTAAGTGTTGTAGCAAAATGGTACTTACAAGTATAACAGGAACTCTTCCCAACAAGAGAATGGAAATCAGGAGTTCTATGGGATAAGACAGAAGGAATAAAGCATATTAGGTCAGGTATAAGGAAGTGAAATGAGAAATCTAGTTTGTTAGTAATTAGGGAGGGGACATTTTCTTACAGTTTACAAAGGGCTAGGATACCGGAAGGCAATGTGGATGGTGATTTTACACTGACTACAAGAGCTCCTTGCAGGCTTTCACAGACACGTGAACATTTAGCTATTTTTGTTTTCCCCTCAGATCTCTTGATCATCACATGCCTTACCCATAGGAAGTAGACTGCCACTCTCCAATACAATATTTGAGGAAGATCTTACATGTTCACTTTGTCTGCTGACAGCACTTCTCCCATGTTTCTATCAGAACTGAGAACCAAGCAAAATTACACTGAATCCATGACTATGGAGGAGGAAAAGGACTAAAATCCTCTAACATGCTTTTCCCCCCCTACCCTTATAAAGATTTGCTTTAACTCTTCATAGTACCTTAAATACTGTGATTTTTTTAAAAAGATGTAAGAATTATTTTGGGAAAGTTCAGTGTCCTGCCTTATATAAGGGGTGAGACTAGATGATCACGATCCCTTTTAGCTATGATAGCTGTAATTTTTATTTATAAAAGCATCTCACTGGAAGCACTTGAGGCTATTAAGTACTAGCAGTATGAATCTCCTGTACCTGACACATTTCTAGATAGTTACATACACTCCTCTCTCTACCTACTGCCCTTAGCAATTTTTGTATGTCAGCATTTTTTCCTGCAAACAGCTGATTCAATGGTTAAAAAGCAAAAATGAACACCAACTTTTCCTTCTTACCTACAGCTTAGTTTCTTCTTATGGCATTATCAACTGATTTGAAAGCAAAAAATCTTTTGATGAGTGTAACAATCTGTGCAAAAGCTCAAATATATTATAGAGTATGGGTCAAATGTTTAATATTTCAAAGCCAAGAGAAATATTGTTACAAGATATCAATTAAGAACAGTAAAAAAAAAGCCTAAGACAGAAAATAGCATTTGGCTTCGTGTTACAATATGAAAAATGGAGAGTAAAGGAATATTTTGTTGCAAATGTGATGTGTCATTCCACATTCTTTATGAAAATATGCTTATGATAGGAATATAACATAACTGAAATATACTTCATGCAAGACAGCTCATGTGAGATATCATTGGAAAGGTTATGATTTACTGAATGTGATTATCCTATTTGTACGCCTGTATCATTTCTGTACCTGAAGTTAGGAATATTCACTATGTATCTGTATTTCAACTATGCTACTTTAGGTGACGCCCACTGCTAACACTTCAGGTACAACAATGGAAAAGCCAGACATGGCGGAGGGCCCATCGATAAGAACAATGGACTGTGAAAAGTTTGGCTTTCCTGCAGAAGCTCCATACTGCCAGTGACTCATGGAAGCTATGATACTACAGAGTCACGTGGTCTTGTCACCTGATACTGAACATTACCTGGAACTTCTGGTAACTTTTAAAAAATAAAACAGACTGTGCTTTTGTCAGTGATTAATAAAACCAAACATCTTGAGAATAATATGAACTTCATCATAAATTTTATTTTTACTGACACATTTCAAATACAAAATTTATTTAGAATTCTGTTTTTTGGGTATTTTCTTGTAATAGATTACTTCTGATAACAGAATTTCTTTCAATTCCATCCTTATCTGATTCGTGCTTGCAGTGTCCTTAGGTAAGACACAAAAAAATAAATCAGTATAGCTTAGTATTTCTGAAGCAACTAAGGAAACCAAAGTTGTTTTTGAAACATGCAATAACCTTGTTTAGAATAAAAGAAGGAGCAGAACTAAATTATTTATGCAGCTCACTCATCCAGTGGAGATTTGACATAATGGGTCTATACAAGGAGTGGCACCTAGCTTCTCAAAGTGAGGCTTGGGCAACAGAAAACCAAGAAACCTGGAAGGGTACAAGCTAGTTTTCCTACAAATTCCTTCCTAATCTGATCTGAGGAAATTATACACGACATGTCTTTGCATGAGATCCACCCAGGCATACAGACTCAAGGTAGGTCTACACTTAAAACACTGTAGCACTTCAGTGCAGACACTCACTACAGTGATGGGAGAGATTCTGCCATTACTATAGGTAATCCATCTCCCAAAAAAGTGGTAGCTAGGTCACTGGAAGAATTCTTCCACCCACCTAGCACTGTCTAAACCGAGGATTAGGTTGGAATAGCTATGTCTCTCAGAGATGTGTATTTTTCATGCCCCTGAGAAAGGCAGCTATGCCAATGTAAGTTTTAAATGTCAATTAGCCCTCAGGAACTGACTTTTAAATCTCAAGAGCTCACCTGAAATACAGGTTACAGACAAGTGTCAATAGATGATCATCATCAAGGTAAAAAATAAGTCAAGCAAAATTTACAGATATCTGTTCCTTTCTTGTTAAAATAGGAACAATAAGGCCAGGTCTACACTCAAAAATTAATTAGACCCAGCTACGTCGCTCAGGAGTGTGAAAAATCCACACTCCTGAGCGACATAGTTAAGACGACCGAACTCCTGATGTAGACGCACAAGGTCAACAAAAGAATTCTTCCATCGACCTACCTAGTGCCTCTTGGGGAGCTGGATTAACTACACGGATGGGAGAATCCCTCCCACTACCCTAGTGAAGTACTGAAGTACTGCAACTGTGCCACATTGGAACTTTGTTGAAAGCAAGAAATATTTAAAGGGACACTGCTTAAAAATCAAACTTCAGTCTGAAAATTACCTGTTATTGCTACACAAATTAGTTAAGGATATTATAAATGAAAGGAGCAAAACCACACTTTTTTACAATTTGTTTCCTTTGTGCACTGGACATCACTTTGTATCATGTTTCACTATTACTCCAATCCAGTAAAGTAGGTTTGTGGTTAACTTTAAGTGCACAAGTCGTCCAACAGACCTCAATGTGACTACTCACTTGCTTGAAGTTAAGCACATGCTTAAGTTCTTTGCTTGATATAGCCTATAACACTTCCCCTGTTTTTGTGGGATTTTTATCCAGAAAAACGTGAGAAAAGAGTATTTTAAGACAACTGAGAAGTGTCATTGTAACAAAAGTTAGCAGGGGGACTCACACACAGGGGTATTATCTGAAATTACTGTAAACTTTTGAAATGACTAGTTTTCAAATTGCTAAGGACCCTTTAAGATGAAGGCTTAAAACCAGCATCAAGAGAAAGACATACACTGTGGGAAATAAAATTAGTCTTACTGCTTCTTGTAGCACTGGTATTAATGATCAGGGATACAATCAGGTTGAATGCTAGTTTGTCATGATCACAGTAAACAGGAAGTGAGAGTATCTGCAATGTGTTATCCAAGTGGTTCATCAATGCAACTTTATTACAATTTACTACTTACATATACTTAATGAATAGAAAAAGCTTTCAGCACTTCTAAACTCTTTGAAATACATGATCATACCCAAGGAACATTGAATTATGAGGTTCTCCACACCCTGTCTTGACCTAATTCCAACAACTGAAGGAACAGTGGCGTACCAATTACCCTGCAAATTTTCTTTAAGAAACTCAATACAGGCATTTTGATAGTAAGGAGAACCTATTTTATTCGGGTGCAGCATTCTGAAAGTTCACACTTTCCAGCACACACTTAACACTAATTCAGTATACATAATGTTTAAAATTGTTTCTTCCAAGCATTAAACCTAGAAGAAAACAGATCTGTGATGAGGTATTGGACTGTCCACCATGCTGGTATCAGAGATGTTTCAGTACTATTGTGAAAACCAGCAGGGACTTCAGAAATGTTCATTTTAATGTAAAATTTATTTTTGGTATGTACAATTAGCAATAACTGACACGGAGGATGTGCCACTATGTGTACTTTAAACATTCACAAGCAGCCTCATGTACTCTAATCCAAGACAAAAGCCAATTCAGAGATACTGAAGTGAGAAAAATGGGTAAAGCTCTCAAAAACTTATAGTACATTTTTAAAGGTTCTAGAAACAGCTACCAAAAAACATAATGGAAATTACTATCATCTCTTCATTAAAAGCACACAATCAATCCTTGGTGCAGTATTTATTTGGGATGTAGCTACACACAGGATACAGCAGTTTATCTAGTTTTCCTTCATGCAAATGAAGTATAAAATATTTCACAAGGTAATGAAAGATGTATCCTTTCTAATCAGAGCTCTTCACATATTTTTAAAGAAATCTGAAAAATCAAAGTGAAATCCTAAATTAAACATAGTAATCTAGCAATCTCAAAGTACAGTCAGACTCAAACCTCTTGCCACCACTTAAGATAAAGGAAAACATGCTGGTTAGTCAATCACACACCATCAAGTCTGACTTTCATATTTTTTAACAAAACAATAGCAAAAACATGAGCAGAAAAATACATTGAATAAATCGGCATGAATTACTATATTGGAAAGAAAAGTGATGTTGGTGAATATCTGATACCATATGCTGGTAATCTATTCTGATATATTCCAGAATGCAGTTTGGTAAAATTAAAAAAAGTTAAATATGTCTAGTGTTCATTTTATTGGCTACCTATAGCTATCATTCGTTGCTATTCTTATTAGTTTTAGTACTATATCAAAGTGCATATTAAATTCCTAAAATCCTATCCCTTACCGTAAAGGTTCACCAACCTTCTCCATGCTATGAATTAATGCAGGAGAGACCCTCTCATACACCACATCCTCCCAGCCAGCTTTGTTCTTAAAATGTTTTGTTTTGCAGACTCAGAGACTTTCTGCATCTCACCAGACCAAGATGCTCAGACAGTTTATTTACAAGAGATCTCTATTAGCCACTGTACATTGGCCATACAACCAAGACACTTAATCTGGAGAATTCAAAAATAAGCAATATTAATTATGGTGATTCTTTTTAACATGTTCATAATTAAGCTCATTGCTACATTTGGGGTGAGAAAGAGGTTTTTCCACCAGACCATGTTGGAAGGAATGGAACATTTTGCCTTCCTCATCAGAATCGAGCAGGTTCTCATCCAATCCCCTACGCATTAGTAACATGACAAGTCAGTCTAGTGTTATGCGTAGGTGGATACATAGCTCTCTCCTGTGACTATACAAGATCAATACTGGTGAATCTTGGTCCTCTGTGCCTTCCTACTGTTAAAGTTAACAACTTTGGGTTCAAACAGCGAAAACACCTTGCCAAACAGAAGACCCAACCAGTTTTTGAAACCTTCATTCCTCAGACCAGCAAAGCTGGTGCATCCAGGAGGGAGACAGTAGCAGCTGTCCCCTACAAAGAGATTCCCCTTCCTCGTGCTACTCACTCACCTGTTCAGCCAGCTGAAGAGGAGACAGGTGAAAGTGAAAAGGATGAAGACAATTAGTGACGATCTAGGAGAAAAAAACCCAGCTGTCCCTTCATTATTCTGTGTTGGACAGCTCCCAAAGGAACACTGACTAATATGGAGAGGTCCATGTGTTTCGATTTTCTGGATAGAAGTACAATCCTTTAGGCTTATCTGAAGCTGCCTTTATACTGACCCCAAAAACATAATGGTGCAACCCTGTAAAGATATTAATGGTTAAGCAAAACATAAAGGAACAGTCACTTGTGGCCCAAATCAAGTTTCAGATTAAATCCAATTAGTTTATTCTGTGAAAAGAAAAGGAGTACTTGTGGCACCTTAGAGATTAACAAATTTATTAGAGCATAAGCTTTCCTGAGCTTCACTTCATCGGATGCATACAGTGGAAAATATAGTGGGGAGATTTTATATACACAGAGAACATGAAACAATGGGTGTTACCATACAAACTGTAACAAGAGTGATCAGGAAAGGTGAGCTATTACCAGCAGGAGAGCCGGGGAGCGGTGAGGAACCTTTTGTAGTGATAATCAAGATGGGCCATTTCCAGCACTTTACAAGAACAGTAGGAGGGGAAATAAACAAGGGGAATAATTCTTGACGTCTGATTTGTGTCCATTTTTTCTTTTACGTAGAGACTGTCCAGTTTGGCCAATGTACATGGCAGAGGGGCATTGCTGGCACATGATGGCATATATGACATTGGTAGATGTGCAGGAAAAGAAGCCCTTGAGGAATTCCACCATGATTTCAACAATTTCCATCCCACCATCAACCTCAGCCTGGACCAGGCCACACAAGTGGTCCATTTCCTGGATGCTACAGTGCTAATAAACGATGGTCACATAAACACCACCCTATACCGGAAACCTACTGACTGCTATACTTACCTACATGCCTCCAGCGTCCATCCAGGACACACCACACGATCCACTGTCTACAGCCAAGCTCTACGATACAACCGCATTTGCTCCAACCCCTCAGACAGAGACAAACACCTACAAGATCTCTATCAAGCATTCTTACAACTACAATACCCAAATGCTGAAGTGAAGAAACAGATTGACAGAGCCAGAAGAGTACCCAGAAGTCACCTACTACAGGACAGGCCCAACAAAGAAAGTAACAGAACGCCACTAGTCGTCACCTTCAGCCCCCAACTAAAACCTCTCCAGCGCATCATCAAGGATCTACAACCTATCCTGAAGGACGACCCATCACTCTCACAGATCTTGGGAGACAGGCCAGTCCTTGCTTACAGACAGCCCCCCAACCTGAAGCAAATACTCACCAGCAACCACACAACAAAAACACTAACCCAGGAACCTATCCTTCCAACAAAACCCGCTGCCAACTCTGTCCACATATCTATTCAGGGGACATCATCATAGGACCTAATCACATCAGCCACAATATCAGAGGCTCGTTCACCTGAACATCTACCAATGTGATCTATGCCATCATGTGCCAGCAATGCCCCTCTGCCATGTACATTGGTCAAACTGGACAGTCTCTACGTAAAAGAATAAATGGACACAAATCAGACATCAAGAATTATAACATTCAAAAACCAGTTGGAGAACACTTCAATCTCTCTGGTCACTTGATTACAGACCTAAAAGTTGCAATACTTCAACAAAAAAACTTAAAAACCAGACTCCAACGAGAGACTGCTGAATTGGAATTAATTTGCAAACTGGATACAATTAACTTAGGCTTGAATAGAGACTGGGAGTGGATGTGTCATTACACAAAGTAAAACTATTTCCCCTTGTTTATTTCCCCTCCTACTGTTCTTGTCAACTGCTGGAAATGGCCCACCTTGATTATCACGATAAAAAGGTTCCCCTCCCCCCGCTCTCCTGCTGGTAATAGCTCACCTTTCCTGATCACTCTTGTTACAGTCTGTATGGTAACACCCACTGTTTCATGTTCTCTGTGTTCCCCACTATATTTTCCACTGTATGCATCCGATGAAGTGAGCTATAGCTCAAGAAAGCTTATGCTCTAATAAATTTGTTAGTCTCTAAGGGGCCACAAGTATTCCTTTTCTTTTTACCGATACAGACTAACACGGCTACTACTCTGAAACCTTAGTTTATTATGATTATTTAAAAATTTATTCTAATCTTTGGGTTCTTAACAAACCGTTACTATAAAACTTAAAATATTATGCACACAATTAAACGAACAAATTTAATAAATTGCCCAGAACTCAGAAAACACCCATCGTCATTTTTAAACTAAGGGCTGGAGAAAAGCCAACAGGTGCAGAGGAGGTTCGGACATCCCTTAGGGGAGGATTTATAAATGGAGATTCCCTATATCCTAATAAGGAGGTGACAGAGGATGGAAGATGATAAAATACAGGTAGGATCTGATGAGAAACAGTCAAAAGAAAAAGAGTCCCATTCAATTACATCATGTAATGGCGGACAGCTAAAAAGTGACAAGTTTTTAAAGTGCTTACATATCAGTGCTAGACATCTAAATAATAAGATGGGCGAACCAGAGTGCCTTGTATTAAATGAGGATATTAATATAATAGGCATCACAGAAACTTGGTGGAATGAGGATAATCAATGGGACACAGTAATACCAGGGTACAGAATATATCGGAAGGACAGAACAGGTCGTGCTGGTGTGGGAGTGGCACTATATGTGAAAGAAAGCATAGAATCAGATTCTACGACAGGAAAGTTTGGGCACCACTGGCCTAGAGGATAACAGGGTTATGAGAAATAGCCAGCATGACTTGTCAAGAACAAATCTGCCAAACCAACCTAATATCCTTCTTTGTTACTGTTACTGCTCGGGGGGGCGGGGGGGGGGGGTTGTAAACATGATATATTTTTATTTAATACAGCTTTTGACACAGTCTCACATGACTTTCTCATAAGCAAACTAGGGAAATGTGGTCTATATGAAATTACTATATGGTGGGTGTGTAACTGGTTGAAAGACCATACTCAAAAAGCAGTTATCAATGGTTCGCTGTCAAACCGAGGACGTATCTAGTGGGATCATGCAGGGGTCCAGTACTATTGAATATTTTCATTAATGGCTTGGATGATGGAGTGAAGAGTATGCTTATAAAATCCGAAAAATGACACTAAGTTAGGAGGGGTCACAAGCACTTTGAATGACAGGATTAGAATTCAAAACAACCTCAACAAATTGTGGAATTGGTCTAAAATTAACAAGATGAAATTCAATCAAGACACATGCAAAGTACAACATTCAGACAGGAAAAAAACAAATGCACAAATACAAAATGGGGAATCACTGGCTAGGCAGTAATACTGCTGAACAAAATGAGGGGGTTATAGTGGATCACAAATTATATGAGTCAATGTTCACGCAGTTGCAAAAAAGTTTAATATCGTTCTGGGATGTATTAACCAGGGTGTGGTACGTAAGACACAGGAAATAACTGTCCCACCCTGTTTAGCATAGGTGAGGCTTCAGCTGGAGTACTGTGTCCCACTGTGCGTGCCACACTTTTGGAAAGATGTGGACAAACTGGGAAGTCCAGAGGAGAGAAATAAAAATGATAAACGTTTAGAAAACCTGACCAATGAAGAAAGTTTTTAAAAAATTGGGCAGGTTCCGTCTTGATAAAAGAAGACAGAGGGGGCACCTGATTAGAGTCTTCAAATATGTTAAAGGATATTATAAAGAGAATGGGGATCAACTGTTCTCCTTGTGCACTGAATGCAGGACAAGAAGTAATGGCTTAATCCACAGCAAGGGAGATTTAAATTAGATATCAGGAAAAACTTTCTAACTATAAGGACAGTTATGCACTGGAATAGACTTGCAAGGGAGATTGTGGAATCCCTGTTACTGGAGGGTTTTAAGAACAGGTTAGACAAACAACTGTCAGGGATGGTCTAGGTTTACTTGGTCCTGCCTCAGCGCACAGGTCTGGATTAGATGACCTCTCGTTACATGATCGGCCCTACGTTTCTATGATGCTACGATTTTTATTACCTATATTTGAAGTTTACAAAGAAAGCAAGTATGATGATCAAAGGCACAAGCATCAATAATCAGAAATACTATCTGCCGAACAGGTTAAACTGCAATAATTCAACTAGGTCAAGATTTTCAAAACTAGAAACCTTAAGCTAGGATCCCCAAAATCATATTTCTGGTACCTCCCTAATTTTCCAAAGTACTAAGCACTCAATAGCTCCCACTGATGACTTTATAAATGCTTTAAATACAGATACAGGAATAAAATCTTGGCCCCATTCAATAAGTAATTTCATTCTCTCTCTGATTATCAGTTGTCCAGAGCAACTATCTGACTGGCTGCTAATCATCTTTGGGTGATGAATCCTCAGTGACTGCTCTGGTATGACAGCCTCACCATCTCATTTACAAACTCAGTGAAATTACCCCAATTACTGTACTTTATTTTTGTAGCTCAAGTGCATTAACTTATCAAAATATAGGTTTCTTGGTATTTTAACTATGAAAGACCGCAGGAGATGCACTGATTAGTCATATTCTTTTGAAAGGCCTCCCGACCCCTGCACAGCCAAGGCATGTGTTAATGACCTAGTAAAGTGTGTTTTGTCTCTTGCTGTTTCTTTCAAGCACACATTGATAAAACACACATATTAAACTACAGAGCATACATACACCATGCATTTAGGTCACCCCTGTGTGGGGCATCAAGGTACTTAGACACTATTACCTAGGACTTGCCAATATGATGTATCAAAAACATGGAGCAGAAAATAAATGGTGTCAGACTAAAGTGACTCATCTACAACATGTAGTTTTATTCTCTTCATCACCACCACCATAAACAGTCTTTTGCTCAGACTGTGCTTACCTTTAACAGTAAGATGAAATACGCAAGGAAGGGGAGGATATTTATTTACTTAGTGCTCATAAAAAGGAGCTAGATCAACAATCCTGAAGCCCAAAGACCGACTTATCCACAGAACAAATACACCATGGACATCGGTAGCACAAGTTTCCCTACACTGCTTTCTTAAAGTTAATTCTACCTTCTGTGTCTTAGTTATGATTTCTTCCCAGATCCAGCTTTGCATTAAGAAAAGCAGCACAGTTATAATTCTTACAGAACCCGCTCATCAGCATCACCGGTATCTATCCCCCAGCACTAGCTACTCTGTCTAAGACCAGGCCACTTCTAACAACAAAATATATGTACACAATGACCCTGTGCAGTTTGAATGGTGGATATTAAAACTTGAGCTTGTTCTTACAGTTTAACTGAATTTCTCCATTGCTTAACAAATCTAAAACAAATGCTTCTTATGCACAACTGACAATATCCGACAGCCATTTGACCTGCCTCAGTGCACTTCACATGAAATAAAAAACCCTTGGCTCTTTTTAGATTTGCATGCTTATCATAGCTTAATATACCCAATGAGATGGCTAAAATGTTGCCAAAGCCAACCACTAAGTTGGCTTCAACCTACAAGTTTTTGCTTCAATGGTAGCAGATTATAATAATGTCAGATATAGTATAATTTCATTTTCTTTTCCCAAAAGAAACTGTCGTAATAAAACACCATCGACTGAAGAGACAGATATATGCTATAAATTCAGGCTCATCTTTCTATTTCTCCAAGAAGATCTTTTGAATTTGTCATGCACACTTACATACACATTTTATTACAGATTACAGCCTCAGAGAGAGCATTAAATACACACAGACAAACCCATAGCAATGACTTTCTGCACACTCTGCAGACTGATGCTTCACTGAATCAAACGCAAGCAAAAGCTGAAAATCTCCTTGTGTGTCACACAGCAGCAGCATCACGCATGGATGGCTTTCACCTTTCTCTCTGAGGGAGAAATGGCTCCGTCTCTATATTATACGCCAGTAATAAACCAACTGCCTTGTGTTACTATGCATACAATTGCAAGATCTAGACAAAGTATAAGCAAAAAACCGAAGTATGTTAGTAAACTGACTACCCCATCCACATTGTTACATCCAGACAGAATACCATTGGAGTCAAATTGTCTTCATTAAAGCATCACAAAAAGCAGCACAAAATAAATCAGTTCTCCCTTCTCTCCAAATTCCTGTTTCAAAAACTAGGTTTCCCATTGGTTCTAAACGCATCATTTAACAAAACTCAAGTGTGTAATACTCTGAGCAGCCACTAATTATAAAAATCCCAAGCAGCAACATAGGGGGAGACAACATCTGAAATCCCAAGCTGTCATTTGTCATTAGGAGTCTCAGTTAACACAAGCCCTAAATCCAAAGTTATTATTTATATTGTCTTTGAGGACTTTTTATTGTCATTTTGAAGTCCAAAGACAGAGGACACAAGCACACAAAAACACTGCAAGTCCCCCTGGTACCAGGTATGCAAGAGTGGGAAGAGGAAGCTGGGCTTTCTTCATCCCCCGCCCCACCCCCCAGCAAGAGGTTCCCAGGGAAAACACAATGTTCATAATTTTTAATACCTTATTATGAACAGGTTCTGTAGCTATGTGGCATTTATGACAAACTGAGATAATCCCTTGTCCCCATACACACATACTGCCCCTCAACAGCTGATCCCCCCCCCACCCCAGTACAAAGACAGCTAATGTTTAACAGTCTCTGTTTCATGATCCAAAACCCACCAGAAAGCAAAGGGGGTGGCAACTGGGGGTGGGATGAGGGATATTCCACTTTCTGATGAGATCCCCTATTCTATCCCCCCCGCCCCGCCATTCCCTCTCCCCCATTCCCTCTCCCCCTGCCCCCCCATTCCCTCTCCCCCATTCCCTCTCCCCCTGCCCCCCCATTCCCTCTCCCCCATTCCCTCTCCCCCTGCCCCCCCATTCCCTCTCCCCCTGCCCCCCCCGCCCATCTCCCCCTGCCCCACCATTCCCTCTCCCCCCGCTGCTCTCCTCACGCCCCCCCCCCCGCCCCCCGATGTGCTGCAGCGTCAGACCCTCCCCCTCAGCAGCATCAGCTCCATCTTGGCCTCCAGCCGCCCAGCCGGCCCTGGGTGCGTACGAGGCTCTGAGGCGCCACAGACCGGTTGGGGGCGGGGGGGGGGGCCGGCAGGGCGAACGGACCGGCCCCCCCCGCCTTCGCCGACCCTGCTCCCCCCTCATTTACCTGCGCCCTCCGCAGCGGGCCGGTGGGTGCGCAGCTCCAGGGAGGGGGTGTCGCCGGGCGGGGGGAGGGGCGGCTCTCGACTCTCCCGCGGGTGGGGTGGGGGTGGGGGTGGAGGTGCGGGGCGGCGGCTCCTCCTCACAGGCCGGCCCGGGCTCCGGCGGCGTCTCCTCAGCAGCCCCAGCCGCCGCCAAGCGACAGAAGCGAGCGGGACACGGCGCGAGCGGGGGGAGGAGAAGGGCAGAGGGAGGCTGCGTGCGCGCTCACACGCGCGTGCGCGCCCTCCCAGTTCCGCGGGGACGAGCGCGCCACGTCCCAGCGGGCCAGGGAAAAGGCGAGGGGGCGGTTGCTCGCCTGGGGGCGGGGGCGCGCCGTGCACGCGCGCTGCCACTCCGCGCGAGGGGCGGCGTGTCCCTGCGGGGAAACACACCGGGACCAGCGCGGGGGCGGGCGACTGCGCTTTCCCGCGGGGCCGCTTGGCACGGGGGCGGGGTTCCTCCCGGCGGCGTGCGGCTCCGGGGGGCTGGTTTCGCCTCTGGCCCGGCCCGTCCCTGCCCATCGCTCCCGTGAGCCCCCGTCCCGCCCGGCTGGTAGGGAAGGCCGGAGCCGCCCCGGGAAGCGCTGCCGCGGAAGCTAACGGCCAGGGAAAAGCTGCGTGGGGCAAGGGGGCAAATCAGCGCATCGCTGCGACCCCTGGAAGCGCGGCCGATGAGGTTTTTCGAATTAGGAAGCATAGAGGGGACCCTTAAAAAGAAGGTGCGTTCCCTGACCGGGAATCGAACCCGGGCCGCGGCGGTGAGAGCGCCGAATCCTAACCACTAGACCACCAGGGAGTCCTGAGGAGGGCCCTTCACATAAGTTTAACTTCCTAGCAGCGTTTCACTTTCATTTTCATAGTCAATACACCATTAGAGAGAAAGTGGATGAGGTCATATCTTTGGCTGGTGCAGCGTCTGTTGGTGAGAGAGAGAAGCTTTGGAGCAGGCCCTGAAGGAAGGCTCTGTGTAAGCCCCAAAGCTTCTCTCTTGCACCAACAGAAGTTGGGCAAATAAAAGATATGACCTCACCCACCTCCTCTCGCTAATAGCTGGGTTTAACTGCAGTACAATATAGCAAAGTGAATGCTTAGCCTGCATTTAATCTGCTATATCAATGCAAAAAGAAAAGGAGGACTTGTGGCACCTTAGAGACTAACCAATTTATTTGAGCATAAGCTTTCAGGAGCTACAGCTCACTTCATCGGATGCACAGCTCATTTCATCGGATGCATTCATCCGATGAAGTGAGCTGTAGCTCCCGAAAGTTTATGCTCAAATAAATTGGTTAGTCTCTAAGGTGCCACAAGTCCTCCTCTTCTTTTTGCGAATACAGACTAACACGGCTGCTACTCTGAAATATGTCAATGCAGTATTTTTAAATAAGTGAAATGTATTATGATACACTGAGTGCTCCAAAGAGCAGCACCTTTCTTTCAACCATTGTCGGATCCTCCAGCCTCAGACTTACATATTAAAAATGCCCAGCATGTTACTGATAGTAGTCATTTGATCTATTTCTCCGCAGTTCCATGCATGACATTTCTCAGCAATGAAAAAGTCACCAACGCCATCATCCCCAGCCAAACAGAAGGTGAGAGGGATGGCAGGAGCCTTTCCTCTGACGCCTCCCCAGAAGCAAGTGGGGCTAAGATGCAATCAGGAGCAGCTGTGGTGCTGGGACAGCCAGGCACAGAAGGGAGTCAGTGCCTGGCAGAAAGAGGGTAGGATTTGCTGGGAGGTAAAGCCAGGGGGCATCACCCTGCGTGGGCAGGCCAGGGTGAGATTGATGGGGCAGCAGAAGTTTGGGGCTGTCTCCCTTGTTCCCCATTCTGCTCTGTCCTTTTTCAACCTCTGCCCCCATTTTGTCCCATGTCCCCCACTCCAGCCTGTTCTGTCCCTGCATCACATCCCCTCCCCCTCATTCTGCACTCACCCTGCTGTGGGAGTGGGGCCTGCAGGCACAGGCAGGTGCATAGAGACCCCTGGCCCCTCTGCCTAGGACAGGGGTGGGAAAACTTTTTGGCCTGAGGGCCACATTGGGGTATGGAAGCCATGAATGCTCACGAAATTGGGGGTAAGGATGCAGGAGGGGTTGAGGGCTCTGGCTGGGGGTGCAGGCTCTGGGGTTGGGCCAAAAATGAGTTCAGGGTGCGGGAGGGGGCTCCGGGTTGGGGTGCGGGAGTGCGGGCTCTGTGGTGGGCTGGGGATGAGGGGCTTGGGGTACAAGAGGGAGCTCTGGGCTGGGATCGAGGGGTTTGGAGGGCAGGAGGGGATTGGGGTGCGGGAGGGGGCCTCAGGGGTGCAGGCTCCTGGCGGCGCTTAGCACAGGCAGCTCCCGGAAGCATATCCCCGCTCCAGCTTCGAGGCACGGCCAGGTGGCTCTGCGGCCCTTCCTGGTCCACAGGCACCACCCCTGCAGCTCCCATTGGCTGGGAATCGCGACCAATGGGAGCCGCAGGGGCAGTGCCTGCGGACAGGACAGCGCAGCGAGCTGACTGGCCACACCTCCGTGTACTACGTAGGAGCCAGAGGGGGGATCATGCTGTCTTCTTCCTGGGAGCCATGTGGAGTGGGGAAGCTCCCGACCCTGCTCCCCGCTGGAGCTGAGGGCCAGATTAAATGGTCTGACAGGCCAGATGTGGGCTGCGGACCATAGTTTGCCCACCCCTGGCCTAGGAGCTGCAGGGACATGCTGGTGGGAGCTGGGGAGCCCCCCACCCCAGATAAGCATTGCCCCACACCCAAACCCCCTGCCCCTAGCCATAAGCCCCCTCCCACACACCCAAACTGCTGCTGCTCCTGCTGCCCACTGCGGAAGTCATGAAGATCACGGAAAGTCACGGAATCTGTGACTTCCATGACCTCTGTAACAGACATGCAGCCTTACTTATAGCATGGGAACATAGGAATTGCCAGACCAGATCAGACCCCAGGGCCATCACATCCAGAATCCTGCCTCTGACAGCAGCCAACACCTGATGCTTCAGAGGAAGGTGTAAGAAGTCTGCAGTAGCAGATGTGGGATAATCAGACCCCCACATTGATCTCATCTTAATCTCTGATAGAGATTGGTTTAAGCCCCGAACCACAAAGATTAATATCCCTTCCAGAATTTTTGTTAGCATAATTTATAAGAGCTCTAGATATTCTTGTGATCCATATAAATGTCCAGTCCCATTCTGAGTCTTGCTAAGTTCTTGGTCTCAACTTTGACAAACTTTAACTGTTTGGAACTAATATTTCATGCTTTGTCTCTGCCTCAGCAGGGATTTCATTTTTTTAAGTTTGAGCAAAAGTGATTCAGACAGTTTTGAGAAAAGAGATCAGTGAAATATATCATCGGCGATCCCTCAATTCGAGGATGATCTCTACCACAGATTTACATATGGGTCTGAGATGACTCAGGAGTCTGATCCTGGAACCACAGATCTGCCCACAGTAGATACAGATATTTCCTGATGGGTCAGCTGCCTGCTGGGAGAAATTCTTTCTTTTTCCTTCCTTCTCTCTCTCTCTTTTCAGCTTTAAGGGCAAGACGCTTCTCCTCAAAGTGGGCCACTGCTTGATGGAGGATGTGGCACCAGTGACATATATACATATCACTCTCAAGCCTCCCAAAATCACACCAACTGGTTCCATTTAAGTCTGCTTTAAGGGCTCAGCATTTACCATATACCAATGTCACATGGAGTTCAGATGGAGAACACAGTAGAGGAGCAGGTAAAGTGAAGATTTTTTTTTTACTAGAATATGCTTTATTTACTATTCTATATCACAGCAGATCTATGTTTCTTGCAAAATCACTTTGGATGCTAAAAAAAGTGTGTATCTGATCACTCTGAGGCCACATCCATGCTCCACTAGGGCTCCATGATAGCTCACATCAGAGCATTAGAGTAGAGCTGATTGACATGTTGGTTTGGTTAAGACACCCAGAGACATTTAAAGTTAGTTATTTCTCAAGCATCTGCCTTACTTTTTTGGCATTTGGGCATTTAGCGCACAAAAATAAATGCAGCTAATTCTAAGCCATATTTTAAGGTATCTTTAAAAGCATCCTTTTTTACTGTAACCAACCTTTAATCATGACTGTCAATTTGTGGTATGTATTTTATTTAAAATTACTGGAATGGTAAGATGAAAAGATGGCAGCTATAACACAGTAGTGCATTACTTTCATTTTTTTTTTTAACACACACACACACACACACTCTCTCTCTCTCTCTCTCTCTCTCTCCCCCACCCCCCCTCCCTCCCTCCGAGGCTCAAAGTCTGGGTGTTTTTCCCAGGAGCTTAAATTTCCAGGATTCTTCTGTTTATTCTCCTGGTGGTGATATCATTGTCCATGTAGTATGCTGAACTTGTGAACTCCCTTCAAGCTTATGCATTTGGAAATATGAGTTGTCAAGGTTCCTTCCCCACTGATCTCTAGGGTACAGATGTGGGGACCTGCATGAAAACCCCCTCAGCTTATTTTTACCAGCTTAGGTTAAAACTTCCCCGAGGTACAAACTATTTTACCTTTTGCCCTTAGACTTTATTGCTGCCACCACCAAGCGTCTAACAAATATATAACAGGGAAAGAGCCTGCTTGGAAACGTCTTTCCCCCCAAAATCCTCCCAAACCCTACACCCCCTTTCCTGGGGAAGGCTTGATAAAAATCCTCACCAATTTGCATCGGTGAACAAAGACCCAAACCCTTGGATCTTAAGAACAATGAAAAAGCTATCCGGTTCTTAAAAGAAGAATTTTAATTGAAGAAAAAGTAAGAAAATCACCTCTGTAAAATCAGGATGGTAAATACCTTACAGGGTAATCAGATTCAAAACATAGAGAATCCCTCTAGGCAAACCCTTACGTTACAAAAAGACACAAAAACAGGAATATACCTTCCATTCAGCACAGCTTATTTTATCAAAAAAAGAAAAGGCGTACTTGTGGCACCTTAGCGAAGACTAACCAATTTATTTGAGCATAAGCTTTCGTGAGCTACAGCTCACTTCATCGGACGAAAGCTTATGCTCAAATAAATTTGTTAGTCTCTAAGGTGCCACAAGTACTCCTTTTCTTTTTGCAAATACAGACTACCACGGCTGCTACTCTGAAACCTTATTTTATCAGCCAATTAAACAAAACAGAATCTAACACATATCTAGCTAGATTACTTACTAAGTTCTAAGACTCCATTCCTTTTCTGTTCCTGGCAAAAGCATCACACAGACAGACAGACCCTTTGTTTCTCCCCCCCCCCTCCAGCTTTGAAAGTATCTTCTCTCCTCTTTGATCATTTTGGTCAGGTGCCAGCGAGGTTATCCTAGCTTCTTAACCCTTTACAGGTGAAAGGGTTTTTCCTCTGGCCAGGAGGGATTTTAAAGGTGTTTACCCTTCCCTTTATATTTATGACATGAGTCCACCATTGTTTAAGCAGGGAGCCCTGGATAACCTTTCCAATGTTTCATTAAGCACTGCATAGCTGGGTTACAGCACCAGGTCTCAAACAAAAGCCCTGCAGAGTTGAGTAATCTTTCAAAACCTAAGGATCAAAGGGTTTCACTTGCACCAACACCTTTCACATTCGGTTCCAGTTTGCCCTTTATTACCCCTTAAGAGGTCAATTAAGACAAGTGCACAGGTGCAAAATACTACAGTTAGGAAGGAAAAATCAAATGCACAAACACAAACTGGGGAATAATTGGCTAGGCAGCCATACTGCTGAAAAGGAGATGGGGCTGTAGGAGAGCACAAATTGAACATGAGTCCAACACTGTAATGCAGTTGCTAAAAAGGCTAATATCATTCTGGCATGTTTTAAAGGAGGGCCGTATGTAAGACATGGCAGGTACCTGTCCCACTCTACTAGACATTGTTAAGCCTCTGCTGGAGTCCTGTGTCCAGTTCTGTGCGCCATAGTTAGAAATAGGGGGAAACTTTCTAACTATAAGGATAGTTAGGCTCTGGAATAGGCTTCCAGGTAGCTCGTGGCGTCCCCCCACCAGTGATTTTTAAGAACAGGTTGGACAAATAACTGTCAGGAATGGTCTAGGTTTACTTGGTCCTGCCCAGCGCACGGGTCTTGACAAGGTGACCTCTTGAGGTCCCTTAAAATTCTATATATCTTTGATTCTCTGATATCTGGGCCTTGTGACATCTCCACATTATATGCATTAGCACAGCTTCTGGCCTTTCACAGTTCGAACAGGCCTTTTCCCATTTGACTACTCTGACCCACATTTTTAAAGGAATAAATTATAATGCATTTACTAACAGAATAATCAGGCTGAATCCTGTTATACTGCAGTAGTGCCATTCATTCAATACATCAATGGGCACATGCCCATTATCTTGGTATGCACTGAAGAGCCACCAAGCAAAATTGAGCTACTTTGTCACCTTATAGTGCCTCAAACAGATGAAGAAAGACATATACACACTCATTAGTATTCCTTGAATTGATCACATGCTGGGACAGATACATGGTCCATCCTGTCCCCAACTGTGGCCTGCTCCTGAATGGAAGATACTTCATTATTATTCAATAATGTTTCTGTTTCTATAGCATCCAGAGTCTCCGACAGAATCAGGTCCCCAGTGCATTAGGGAAAACAAAACCTGTACAAACAAAGATATGATCCTACTCCAAATTGCTTACGCTCTAAAAGTTTTAATTTCATCCTTGCTCTCATTGTTGATCCATTTTTCAGAGCGAAGCCTTTGTAATTTTGTTCTCCCTAGTCTAAAATAGAGTTGCTATTATTTATATCAAATTATTTTTTCAAACAATATTTGCTTTAACATTAGCATGGAGTAGTAAATTCCACAACTTAATTGCTTGTTGTGTATGTAAAAAGTAGTTCCTGTCAGCTGCTTGGAATTTGTTGCCTTTTAATTTCAGCACCTGGGATCAGACAAACCGGAGAAGCACTGCCTTTGTAACCTTCACTATTTATATACAACAGTCGTATCCCCTTTACTCACCTAGCCAGACTAGTAAGGGTTATTTATTTATTTTCCACCCTTTAATAGACATTTCTCATTGATGTCTCCAAATCATTTTTTGTGCCTCTCTCTGGTCCTTCAAAACTGAACACCATGTTGAGGGTAAGGGCCTAGATACCTTTTATCATCTCTTATGACTGCAGAAGACTTCACACTTGAAAATTAAAAGAAAAAAATCAGATCTCTTGGTCTGCGTTTTGCTTAATTGGGACCGTTGCAATATTTGGTGGAGTTTATTTATGAATTACTAATGTCCCTGTGTTTCAATTACTAAAAATACTTTCAGGGTGGGATGGATTTATTGAAAACGGATAAAAACTGAAGTTACAAATCAGCCCCACTGAAATCCCGCCATACCCTAGTTTGATTGTTCACTTTTCCATTTCCCATCTCTGCAGCCCTTGGTGGATGCGTGTTGTAATTCCTGGTTCTAGGAATCTGCATTTTGACATTATGAATTTTCATACTGGCATCAGGGAAGAAGCCAAACCTTGCTCTCCTGAGTTACTTCTCTACGAAAGCTCAGTTCAGACACTGTAACTGTATTATTATTTTTATGAAGTACCTACTTCTCCTGGTTGAGATGAATCTTTGATCCATCTTTGTTATGTGAGTGGTTGATCTTCGCAGCGGCGTGGAGTGAAAATATTTTCCATCCAACTACTGTAATCTTGTCTGCTTTTCTAGCTGCACTGGTGGAGGCCCAAGATCATGACTCCTGACCAGGGGCACACAGTAAATAGATACCACTGCATTAATGCCCCAATGGTAGGTGCTTCAGAAATATTACGCATTAGGTTGGGTCCCAGAGTTTTGCATCATGAACAACATCTTCCGTGCAACAGTGAAGTGATGCAATGAAAAAAATTTACCAACTGCTGTGAAAGAAGAACCTTCTCGGCAGTGGAAGGAGGTCCAAGATGCAGGCTAACTGCTGCACAGTCAACAGCACCAGTGTAGGAGGAAATGTCAATGTTAAGTAAAAGGCATCAAACCTGGTAACATTAGCCCCAGAGTCTGACAAGCAGTGCTGGGAATACAGATCTTATAAATTCAGAGCAACAAGGAAAAATAATCAGGTTTAAAAAAAAAGAAAAGAAAAAGGAATGGGAATGAGGAGATTCTGAAAGAAGTGATGATTCTCTGTAATAATTTATGAATACTGTATGGTGACCTGATTATTGGGATGTTTGCTGTTTGAATATATTGATTTAGATTAATAAAGGAGTTGTCAGGGAGGGAAAAGGGAACAATGGCTCAAAATAAGCCACTCCTCAGAAAATGGTTGATGGTTAATGGTTGATAAGAGACAAAGGCCTGAATTAGATTTGAAGATTCTACTGCCTAGTTCCAGCTAACTTACAGAACTGGTTTGCGTGACTGGGGCCAACCCCCGGGAAGTCACAAGAACAAAGGAGCTCTGGCTGGATTAAAAGGGAGAGAGCAGAGAGTTGTCAGACCAGACTGACAGACAGGTCCTTGCGGGGGCAGGACGTCTTGGCTGCTATCAGTGGGTGACATGCCATAACGTAAGATAGACGTGTGTAGTTTGTGTTCTAAAATGCTCTCTCTAAATGCTTTGTTCCTACTGTTAAAACAGTATTTTGGCTTTAAGACGACTGTTTTGTCACTGAATACCACTGGTCACAGACTGGCACAAGAAAGAACTACAGGTACCACACCCAGTCAGACCTACTAGGAAAGCAAAGTTAATACACAGGGTATGGTAGCCGAGGGCCTGGTCTAAAAGTAGGAGAAATGCAGATTTCCACCCCAGGGCATTTAGATTTGAGGCCTGCCAACTGACTGGGGGGTGCACACTGACCAGAAAGGGGGCAAAGATGCAGCTAGCACTGTAATGGTAACAGGGTATATGTATGTGGTCTTGGGTATTGTACTTAACCGTTCAGGGCCAGAGTTTTAAAAGGTAATTAGGTGCATAACTCACATTGAAATCAATGGGAGTCAGGTGCCTAACTACCTTTAAAGATGTGGCCCTCATTCCCATTTCCTCTTCTGCAAAAGGAGGACAAATTTCCTAATGACAGCTGTAATCAGACAGTTTATTAGTGTTTGTAAAGCACTTTAAGATCCTTTGATAGACGTATTTACAAACACAAATCTCTTCTCCCATCAGTGCTAGCACCTACAGCAGCTGTCTGGGGGTCTGTACTTTCTGCTTGGAACCTGCCTCCTGCCCTCACTCTGACAGTCCAGCCTTGCCATAAAATGTCTTCAACTGTAATCCTTGAGTTAACAGCTGTGGAAAAGCAAACATTCTTCCCTTATTGCTCAGCCTGCAAGGAGATGTGCCAGGGACTGACAAGTTCTCTGCCTGACCGTGGATGAGGAAGATATATTGATAGTTCATGGCTAGGTGGGGACATGGAGAACTGGAGACAATAGGCCAAATCCTGTTCACGGAGGAGAGCCATTGCCCTCCTCTCATGGGACCAGGTGAAAAGAGATGAATAAGACCATGCACCCACTGCAACAGAGAGGCTCTTTCTACTGCAGTGTCCAAAATACAAGGGAGTATACGATATTTCCTCAAATTACCACCAATTCAGAAAGACATTGAAGAGCAATGGTAGAAGCTCTGCTTGACCCTGGGAGAAAGGAGATGGCACTACATTACGTACCAACGGACCACCCGATCAAATATAAGCAGTTGTGACAGACAGGATCAAACCCCAAATCCAGTGTATCCATCCTGGGCAGGTCATAACCACATCTGACAACACAGGGGGCTGATGTTCTTATTCTTTTACCCTATGTGAAGCTGGTCAAGCCACAGTTTAATTAAATTGAAAACTGAGTTGGTGCTCTGGCTCTCCCCTCCACCCACCTTTTCTACTCCACAAAAGAATCCAGCATCTGCAGAGTGAAGTGCTTTCAACAATATTATGCCCATGATTGTTGCTCACAACTCATGTGGATGGCACTGGGAGCTGCATGACCGGATCATGATAGACTGTGGCCTCATGTTTGGAAGTGAGGCAGCAAATATGAATAAAACCAAATAGCTTTTGTGGTCGGCCAGTGGAAGTCTCCAGTTCAGCCACCTGGCTGCCCTCTGAAAGGAGAAAATATTTCCCTATGAGGTCACAGAGCTCTGCTGTCTTTCCCTGAAACATATGTCTACTCCATATTCATCCTTCTCCAAATGTTGTGCAGCCTTTGGAGCAGTTCCAGACTAATCAAAGAGTCGGAATTTCCCTTTTCCTTGCACTGCTTTAGTCACACATGGCTGTCAACACAGTTTCCAAGAAGCTATTTTCCAGGATTATCATGCTAAAAATTTAAGCCAGTGTTTCAGCTGCTGCTTTTCCATATTCCAAGTTTCTCTGGCTTGAAGAACTTCCAGAATTGTTGCTGCTGCTGCCGCCAAAGCTCAAATGTGGGACAGAAGCCAAAAATAAGGTTGAGGAGGAATTACTGGAAGGAAGCTTAAAGTCAAGTTCAATTAATCTTTCGCATACATTTCTGGCAGAGTGATGTATTTGAGATAAATTCCCAATACAAGCAGATCAATGAGATGGAAGCAATGATGAATCAATGGCTAGGATGGGAAAGAACTGACACTCCCCATGCAATGACAGCGCCACAGCCCGAGGAGCCCACTGGCACGGAATGTTTTCATTCAAGATTTTGCTGTTTAAGAATTAAAATGAGGGGCTTTTTAGGCGGTGGGGTACACAGCACGTTAACTTTGGTTACTCTGGCTCATTCCAGTGGCGAGAACAAGTTTAAAAAAACAACACTTCCCCCCCTTTTCTAAACTATTCCCAGAGGGAATGAAGAAATGCCCACATACAACTGAAGGCAGTCTGCAAGGTTATGAGAGTGACCTGACTTTTCTGAAGAACTAACCTGGGGCTCACTCCCCTCAGTCACTTTTTGGCCTACAGCTTTTTAACCACTTGCCAGCATCGCTTACAGCTGTGGCTCTCAACCAGAGGGACGCAGAAGTCTCCCAGGGGGTACATCAACTCATCTAGATATTTGCCTAGTTTTATAACAGGCTACATAAAAAGCACTAGCGAAGTCAGTACAAAATAAAACGTCATACAATGACTTGTTTATATGGCTCTACATACTAGACACTGAAAAAATGTAAGTGCAATTGATTCATTTTATAATCGTACGGGAAAATGAGAAAGTCAGCAATTTTCCAGTAACAGTGTGCTGTGACACTTTTTTATTTTTAGGTCTGATTTTCTAAAGCAAATAATTTTCAGGTGAGGTGACACATGGGGGTATGCAAGAAATCAGACTCCTGAAAGGGGTACAGTAGTCAGGAAAAGTAGACAGGCATTGATCATTTACACATACGTTATTTTTAATGCAGCACTAGCATCCTTCAATGCTCCTGCACCTTTTCCCTTCTCAAAACTAGGCCCAAGGTTTCCCAAGGGAGTTGTATGAGAAGAGTGGTTTCCAAACTGGGGTTCGCACAACGTTACAGGGGGTTCGCCAGAAAAATTTCACTCATGGCAGCCAGAGGACCCCGGGCATTGGAGGCAGCAGGTGGGACCTGGTTGCAGGGCAGACAGCCCGAGCCCCAGGGAGAGTGAAGCAGGCAGTTGGCGCTGGCAGCCCGAGCCCCTCCGTCCGCGGGAGAGCCAGCTGCCCAAACCCTAGCGCTCCACACAGGACTGGCAGCCTGAGCCCCCGGCTGACTGGGGCCAGGCAGTTGGGGCTGGCAGCCTGAGCTCCTCCCTCAGCGGGGGAGCCGGCCGCCTGAACCCCAGCACTCTGCACGGGGCTGGCAGCCCGAGCCCCAGGGAGAGCAGGGCCGGGCAGTTGGGGCTGGCAGCCTGAGCCCTGGCAGTCAGCGGGACCTGCAGCCCAAGCTCAGTTGACTGGAGCGGTCAACGGGGTCCAGCAGCAGAAGCCCCACGGAGTGCGGAGGAAATTTAAACTTAAATCCCTGGAAATATTCATTTTTAGGAGGGGGTTCATGAGATTTCACAATTTAGTGAAAGGGGTTCGTGGGCTGTTAACGTTTGGGAACCACTGTACTAGACTGGTTTTTCCTGCTTTGGTACCTACTTTGCTTTGGTAGAAAGTATGTTCTGCTCTGTGCCTCAGACGATATGATGTACTGAGCTCTTTTCTGCTGATTCATTGCAAAACGAAATTGTCAGCTCATACCCTCATTCCACCAAGTTCCTTTTGGTTCCAGTCTCTCCTCTTGACAGGGGCCAGCTCCTCCAATTTTGAAGCTGCATGCAAATTCATTACCTCCTTTGGTCAGTTTTGCACAAAAAGTTCATGGGAGCATACCGTATGTATCAACTGATGTTTGCTAGTGGCTGTTATAGGGAAGTACTAGACTGGAGGTACCAGTTCATCAGCTGAAGCATAGCACAGGCAGAGGCTTCTAGAGGCCAGAATGACGTACATTACACAGAAGTCACCAGTTTAGGCCTCCCTCCCAAAATTACTCTGCTAGTTGGATATTGCCCTTGATGGGTTCGTAACCTTTGCACTTACTCATTTAGATTTCTAAGTATAAATTCAGGACCAAAAATTCACGTAATTTGTTTCCCAATGGAAAGCTTTATTGACAAATTTCCCCAACATTCACCTGTAGAGAGAAACAGTTCAATATTTAAGCTCCAGCAGCCCCCCATTTAACTGACACTGTTTTCCCCACATTGCGGGTAATTTCAGCCACAAACAATAAAACCTGGTAAATGACACTCTACACTCCACCTATTTCCTATCACATCTGCCTTCTAATTTTTCATAGTATGCTTCCCCCCAACACCTGCAAAATGGGGGAACAAGCGTGGTTATTGAGGTTTATGATCAGCAGATTCAAATGTCAAAACTTGCTTCTCTAAAGGGCAAAAAAAAACTTATCCTAGAGGAACTCAAACCACAGAAACGAATTTGATATGTATGTAAGCAAACCTAAAGACCTGAGTAAGTCCCACTTAGCCTCTAAGGCACAGAATTGCTCACTCTAGGTTTTTATGTGGAGGCACCTTTGCCTAGAATAAGATCAGGCCACCATTGGGTAACCTTTCATTCTACGGCTCCTGAGTGATAGTGTCGGACAGCAGAATAGCAAAACATCCAGACGCTTGAGGAATAAGTTAGTCTCCAGGATTCTCTGCAAGTACTGGAAACAAAGATTATGGGTGGAGATATTAGCCAAGAGAATGTACCATCAGATTTAGGACCCTCCAAACTGAACCACCTACACAATGGCAGGGTAGAGACAGGATTCTCCAGTACAGTGCCCACATTGCTAGAGACAGAGTTTTGTCCTTTTCTAATCTGGCCACACTGCTAGCTGCCTTCAGAGCTTCTTCCTTAAAGGACGATGAAGGCATACACCCAAGAACAGAGAAGCAAGTTTTATACACTCAGGCAACAGAGTGCACCACTGAAATGAACACAATAACTGGCACATAGGCATGCTGCTACTATTGTATGATGCAAAACTCCAGTGCTCCAACCCCAACTTTGTAACCCTCACATTTCTCTCTATATAAAAAGATTAAAAACAAATAAAGCATAAGGTGATGTAAGGCTTGCGATTCAACTTCAGCGTCCAAGGTATTATTTCCCTATATGATGCTAAAGCTCTCTCACTTAGCTTTTATTTTTGAAGTTCATTGCATTTAAAAATAAAGATTTTAGTTCTGTTAAAGCTAGAGCATTAGTGTAACAACTAGGCAGTTATTTCCTTTTTGGGAGCCCAGAGAAAATGACTGTTTACCCCATTCCCATCTTAACGAGAGAGAAGATTTTCAATGCCTCTCAGGCCCTGCACCTCTGTGGTAGTGGGAGAGAGCAGTGATGGGAGACTGGGAACTACTTCTCTTCATAAATAATTTAGAACAGAGGGCTGTTGCCAGAAATTGAAGATTTGTGTTTCCCGTGCAGTTGGCTTCTTCCATATTTGCTCGTCCCACCCTGCCTAAAGAAACAAATCTTGCCTACTCAAACAGCTTATCACTGAGTGAGAAATGCATGTGTTTGGCACCAGAAATGCTATTTCTGGACTAGGCTGAGTAAACTCCATTTTACCTGCTCTCCCAAAAGGACAGCACAGTGATACATTTCATCTACAAACTTTAGTGTAAAATATTTGTGTACAAAACATTTTTATTTTACTTGACTCCAGCAGCAATGTCTGTGTATGGATGTATGGATACTTCTCTTCAGAATGGGAACTGCCCCCTTCCTGTATTTGCACGCTGTTGCTGTTGTGAAGAACTAGTGGGGCTCCTGCAGTTGTGCACAGCCGTGCAAAAAGCCACACTGAGGGGTTAGAAAGGAGCGTTGTCCTGGGGGGACTTGTCACCAGAGCCTGTGGGGGAGTGTGGGTCAGTGCTGTTCTCCCTGCTGCCCACCACTTTGGACTGCAAAAGGAAGAAAAGTTGTTGAAGATGACAAGAGAAGGACACTGGTCTTGTGTCCTCAGTGCAGACAGTTAGCCCTTCTCCAAGGGGTGTACTGACATACAGTAAAGTTATTCTTCCCCCCATAATCTATTACCAATTGTTAGCACTAGAGCCCCTTTGACAGTTTTAAGCTAGTTTCACACAGACTGTCTTGCATGGGGATTTGCTTATCATGGGAGTTTAGCAACAGGAGAACAGACAGTTACCTTTATGGTTCCAACTCGGTCTTCAAATGACTTGAAGGTCGTAGAGTTCCTTGAAGGAAAAAAGGCAATGTAAAGATCAAAAGGGGTAAGCTACTGGAGCAACTGGTTTTTAGTTTGAATTGAGCAGGCTGAGAATATCAAGCCTGTGAAAGTTCCTTAGCCATTCAAATGCAAGAGCACCACCACCCACAACACACCTAAGGCAGTTATCACTCCAGTCATCTTGCCATCTCCCTGCAGGTTAGGGTTCACTATCTCTAACTAGCCAACTGCATTAGACATGCTATACTTGGCATACAGCAAGGTCTGGAAGGCAGATATTTATACCACATTGTATTTTTCCCATTGTTTGAATAAAGGCCACTCAAGCTAAAAACCTAAAAGACAGGCTGAGTTCCATTATGAGTCAACGGATTACAGATTAGGTAAGAGGGGAAAGCCTCATAGACAAAGGAGTGGTTTCTCGTTTATGTAAGAAAGCCATGTTTTTAGTCCAAAGGGGAAGCTGAACATTTTAGACAGGCTTGAAAAAAAAAGTCTTTCAGCTTTCTACATTACCTACCATTAGGCTGAAAAGGAAGGACTTCTCCGGAGCAAAAGAGATTAATGGAACATTGAAAGTTATAACCCAACAAGAATACACAGGACTCTATTCTCTGACCACATGACAGAAGTAGTCACTTATGTCAGCGGGAGAGATTTGTGTCCTTTGGTATGAGAACTCAACTTTAGAGGTAAGCAAATAATTTTAATTCACTGTTTGATAAATGTACCCTTTCTGCTTACAGAACGATCACAAATGTTTCAGGAGTAGTAGTCTGTATTGAAGAGTTATGATTTAGCACATATATCATGGGGAATTGTTCCCTCAATGGACTGCAATGCACAAGCTCTTCTAGCAAGAACATTCACGAGAACAGAATTCAGTTTCTGTTCCTAGACATTGCATACAAGACTCATTTTGAATATTTGCACTCATGCAACAAACTTACCTGCTTTAGTATGCCAGAAATGCAAAACGTGCGAGTACAACCAAAGCAAAACTCATCTAAGAATCTGAACAAGTGAAAAGGGTCTGCACTCTTTGCCCAGCTCTACTCCCATCATACAGTTCATTCATCCCCATGTGTGGGAATGGAGATTACAGTTTATACCAGATTCTGCTAAATTCTGAAATTTAGCTAAAGTTTTTACTAGAAAATGAGCAGCTTTAAGGATAGTTTTGACTTGTAAGATACAGGATTAAGCTTCTCAACTTTGTGGAGATTACTTAAGAGTGGAAAGGATTTGTATTGCCTAACTCCTATGAAGATGAAAACACAAAGGCACATTTCTGTTCAGGGAAATTATACTGTCCCAAACAAAAGTAAACTCATGCAAAGGAGGACTAAGGGAACATTTTTCTTACATGTTAAAACCAGAGCTTCCAATTAAACATTTTATTGTCAAGAGAAACCAGGCTTTTTAATTAGTTTGTAATTTCTTCAGTAGCTAGTGATCATAAGGGTAGTTAAATTTTGGAAGAGGTTACATGGGGAGGTTGTGAAATCTCTTGCATTGGGGGTTTTTAAACAGGTGAGCAAACACTTGTCAGTGATGGTGTGCATACACCTGGTCCTGTCTTAGCACAGAGGGATGGACTAGGTGACCTTTTGAGGTCCCTTCCAGCTCTATACTTTTATGATTTTACCACATAAGGAAGACATTGTTCTACTGCAAAAGTCAGGGTATTTTGGCATGCTGGACCATTAGCTTGTAAACCAGGGATACAGCGGGAGGTCAGAGAGATGTCATCTGCACTACTGGTTACAATTGTATTGAAATTCTAAAAAAAGGATCATAATTCTCTTTAGGGACCTTTGAAAGCCATAAAATTGCAATTTGAGTTTTGGCAGGGTTACAACACTTCACTTGACTCCTCATTAAGAGAGAGTCTAACATAGCCACTAATAAATCTATGCAACAGGCCTCAAAGCCCTGAACTAGAGGGGCTGCAGGAGACATTACCCCACAGTGCACATTAGAGGTCAACTGAAGGAAACAGTCTCAATACACAAAATGAAAGTTGAATTTAAAGGCCCTAGAAGTGGGTTGGAATTAACTACGTCTCCCACTCCTCCCACGTTTATAGACATTTCGTACGTTACCTCATCGCTGGCATACTTATCGAATGGCGAATGGAATAACTGCTACTCGGAAGCATTAAAAGTGGAGAAGGAAGAGTTAGACAATTCAAACAGACATTGGGAGCATATGAGGTTAGGTCTTGCACAATTTCCAGACACGTACTGTACCCAACAACATTAAGGCTGCTGCAAATAGCTGAGGCAATAGAAGTAACCCACAAAAGCCCTTCTCTCCTGCCCTTTGACACACTGTAGTCCAAACTAGTTTTGTAATTATAGACTAGTTAGCCTGAATATCTTTAACTCAAGAATGCAAGATATGGACAGAGTGAATGGTGTTTAGAGGCTTTATGCTTCAACTGCTGACAGATTTGCTTATGTCAGTACAAAGAGCCAAACCTCCCACAGAAAAAAGTTTAATTTAGGAAAAGCTTTTTAAACACCACACTATGCCCAAGAATATCCAGAAAAGGCATCTGGCCCAAGATCCAGGACTAGATTATTTTTATTTGAGAGAGAAGAGATGTTGCATAGGCACCACACAAAAAAAGAGCTGACAGGGTCTATGACTGGCTTTCTTGCACCAAGTTACTCTGTTAATCAGGGTTTAATTTTAAGAGGCAGGATATTCCCAGAATTTAGGAACAGCAGCAAGAGGTACAAGACGTATGCAGCGAGCCTGAGAATGGAACTGCACTGAGCTGTCAGCTTTCAAATAAAAAAGCTGCTGTAAAGTGCCTACAGCCCCATCTACACTACAAATATGACCAAGTCAAGGGACTCAATTACAGCACTGCAATTATTTATGTTCAACCCTCTACCAATGGCAATCTCATTGTAAAGCCAGTCCAGGGGCATCTGTTGCAACCAAGTTCCCTAACTCATCTGTATTACCAGTGCAGATGGCCCCACAGGTCAGCTCTAAGTCTGCAGTGCCCCCTGGAAAGATTAGCAAAAAAATAAATAAGCCTCCTCTTTTAGCACCCCTAGAAAGCATCTTACCTAAAGGAATGCGAGAAGGGATGAGCCCTGGAAAAACCCAACGGCAGCAGCAGGAGAGAAAAGTGAAATGTTAGTTAGGCCCCAGTGTCCAGCTGACTGCCCCACTTAGCTGCCCATAAATCTTGCATACAAATGCCTTAGACAGAAAGCCCACCTATCTACAACAAAATTTGCCTCAAGAGGGATTAAGAAAAGCTGCCCAAGACGTATTTCTTACCCTATGATCTTATATTATGTGAACTGAGGTATGAAATTTTGCAAAGATCAATAATGGTACTGTCTGCAGTAAGAAGTTAGAGCCAGATCACTGCATATTCCAGCACTACTGAATCTAGCCCCTGCCACAGAGCTGTGTTCACACGCTCAAGCCTTGTCTTCATTAGAAAAAAAGGTTTTAAATCCACAAGTTGTCAACACTTGGATTTTACCAAGGGTTAGCAAACAATGGAAAACCCACCTCTGCCCCCTACAGTGGCCACACCCTAAGCTTTCATTTAAAAAGCTTTGCTAGCCTTGCTGTTGTGAATACTCCTTACAGGAAACAAATGAAAGCCAGGGCACTGTTTTCTTCCTGAGTCTGCAGACATGGCTGGTGAGGGCATGATAACAAGAACTGTTCATCCTTACTATAATTTATGCCACAATCCCAAACTGCCTTCCACCCATTCTTGGGTGCCAAGTTACAACTACTCCACCCCCCCAAGACTAAACTATCCTATCCAGGCCCATGACAGCTTCTACAATGGTTACATGTTGCCAATACAAAAGAGTCTAAGGCATGATGAGAACACTGAGATGGCGTAAAATGAATTTACAAAGAAACACCACTGCAGCTACTCTGATTTCTCTTTCCATTTTATATTATTTAAATGTAGCTGTCAGAGCTTCATCCTTTGCAGCCGGTGCAGTAGAAACTAAGTAGTCTCGCCACACACTTCAGACAAAAACTTTCCATACAGAACAAGGGGCTCTGATTACACCAAAGCCCAAGAAGTTAGTCATGCTTTGTGGTTTTGCCCCCAACATATATTAAGGCCATCTCTTCAACAGCTAGAGCCAGAGGCAAAGCCAAAGCCAAAACACTGGTATGTTTGAAAGTCAGAGTTTCTACAACTCGTTCCTGTAAAAAGATTAACAGCTTGGACAATATACACAAACATGCACCACGCCCAACACCGTATGTATTACCACAAGCACAGCTCAGCCTATTTAGCACCTAAAACGGAACTTCTGAAGATATATTTGTGCTTTTTGTAGCCCTTTTCCTTCTTTGATAAAATGTCTCCAGATTACATAAATTCAGGAGCTGTCCTGCAGCCAATCATCAGCTCAAAATAATATTTAACAATCAGTATGCTTGTAGTAGTTACAGTAGCAGACTCCTTCAAACGTTGAAATGAAATGTATATTAGAAAATATACATTCTGAAAATTATCCTCTCTAATGAGGAAGATGGCATTCCCTTAAGATTAGTTTACTGAAATTATACACTACAGTAAAATGCTGTAAGGTAAGAATGCCTGAGACCTGCATCAACGGAGAATGCAGAGATAACAGAGAAAGCTAAACTGGCTAAGACTTTTGTAGCTTTAATAGCAATGCTGTACACTACTTGCAGAACACATTAATTAAGCTAGCCACCATATGCACTAGTCTCAGAGA
Source organism: Chelonia mydas (assembly GCF_015237465.2). Taxonomy (NCBI): domain Eukaryota; kingdom Metazoa; phylum Chordata; order Testudines; family Cheloniidae; genus Chelonia; species Chelonia mydas. The sequence continues at coordinate 4,439,958 of NC_051253.2, read as the reverse complement.
TTAGGCAGCTGGGGAAGATGTAATAGAGTAACTAGCAACATCAGTCCTCTTATACATAGACAACTTCAAGTACCACAGGTTAACTATTGAACATGATGAATTCTAAAGCTATTAGATTTCAGACAATCCAGCAATGCATGGCAACTCACTGATGTACTGAAGATGTCTCCCAACACAAGTTATTTTGATTCTATAGTGGCAACGTTTTATACAAGGGAATTGTGACCAAGCATTCTGCACATTTATGTTGTCATTACCCCCTTTCTAGCATTTTTCAGTAGCTAACGAAGGCTGACAAACAGTCTGCAGTGTCCCCTTCCGTTACCTCAATCCTTCCAGCAGATGGGAAAATAAATGTCTGGATCCTTTTCTTATAACAAATGCAGGATGAAGGGACAATCAGAGATAAAGTCCCAGGAGAATTCTAACAAGCAATTACAGTTAAAGGCTAGCACCGAGATTCACTGAAAACAAGTAACATCTCACCCATTCAGAGGGAAACTGCTCACTACAAGAAACCAACCTCACTCACTAATCTCTGATCACGTTTCGACTACCAACAGTTTACAGTTCTATTTCAAGGGAACATTGCTACTGAAGACTTTGCTCCAAAAAAAAAAAAAAAAAAAAAAAAAAACAATTGAATCTGTGTTGAAAGTCTCAGGACCGTATTTTTTCCCTGAAGACAGCAGAAAAGTACAGACAGAGAGCAACATAGGTGTACACACACAACAGAGGAAGACTGGAAGAAGTGTTATTAAATCTTCACAGGAAAGAAGCAAAGGTTACTTTCATCTGTTTTCCACTATAGGGCCATAAATCCACAGCAAATCCTGCTGAGTTATTTGGTAATGCTTTGACTGATGTTACATATTTCTGACAGAGAAGCTGCCCACAGACCCACCACTTTGTCTTCCAAGAAGGAAGTGCTAATGGCACTAATGTAGGGTGTTTCCACAACCTTAGTGCTGCATGTTTAGACAGGAAATTCAGGAGTTTCTTCAATGTAAATTACAATGAACATGTGCCTTTTTCTATTCACTTTTTCTTGCTGAACTCATACTACGCAGCCTATGGATTCTGATGGGGACACTGGCATTGCTCTAGGAAACGTAAGGTTACAGAGTTAAATAGAGAACTAACAAGTTCACACTGCTGAACAAACAATATTTGTGCATGGTTTAGTCATACCAGGTTCCTGGTAGCACAAATGCTCCCAATCAGACTCTGAAGGGATTGTGCTTGGAGGGGACAGAATTCACACACTTCTGCCACAGCTACCACGTTTGGTAGGTAGACCCCCACATTTATTATGCACTTATGACATTGGCAAAAGGAACCACATTTTGCCCATTTCAGTCTGCTACAGCATTAAAATAAATGGGAGAAAGAAAAGAGTTATACAAATTGCGGTGTCATTAGTAGGAAAGAGGAGTCAAATGCACACTAGAAAGGTTAGAAACTGGACTAGTTCTCTGCCCAATTCACACAAGCTGGGTGCTACTGAAGATGTGCACCAATATCTGCTAGTCCAGGAATGCCATGGACAACTCAGTGAGAGTAAATTTGGAATATCCAGTACTATGATCAGAGATTACATCAAATGCTTACCACCTGGATACTCCCAGCCACAGAGGAAAAGGAGAATCTCTGTGAAGAATGAGAGCTGTGATGAAGCAACTGCCCAATCTGAATTTTGTCAAATGTCATGTTTAAAGACAGTTATTTTTGAACCAAAAAAGTTATTCTAATAAACTAGCAGCTGTGTATGCAGAGTCCAGGGAAGAGTTGATATCCTGCAAAAAAACTCTAGAGAAAAAGTTAAATACTGTATTTTACAAGGTATCTTTTCTGTACACTGTCATTAACTGTCTGGAAGACTTCTAACATCTTTCCCCATTACGTTTGGCCCATGCAAGACAGTTCTGGCACAGAATGGAGTAAGTGGGTTTCTGCTGTTCTAACACCTTAGTGCAAACACTTTGATCACAATGCTTTTGCACTGACCCTGTATGCAAAGTACAGCTTTACAAAAAACACACCATATAACTCCCTTAGGACTAATACACATGTAACAGAGTTTAAGAGCAATGGCTGAAGTCATCCCGAGACTCTTTTCCCCCATCCCCTCCGGAGGGGATTACACTCTACAATTACTAGATACTAGTTTTGCATGAAGGTTCTGGACTACATATGGCAGGTTTCAGAGTAACAGCTGTGTTAGTCTGTATTAGCAAAAAGAAAAGGAATACTTGTGGCACACCTTAAAGACTAACAAATTTATCTGAGCATAAGCTTTCTTGAGCTACAGCATTCAGCATCTGATGAAGTGAGCTGTAGCTCACAAAAGCTTATGCTCAAATAAATTTGTTAGTCTCTAAGGTGCCACAAGGACTAAATATGATCACATTTAGTAATCAGCCTTGCAAGACCGAGGCAACTAATACTCAAGCACAGGCAATAATAATATTTAGAGATGAGCTAAAACTATAGTTGTTCATCTGAAGACCTTTGAATTATTTCCACTTGAACCACTGACTCAAATCTGCCCTTATGGTTTGGTTTCCCTGTTAGACACCATACTGATGGGTGCAATATGGGCACTTAAATCAGAGCAAGCACTGCACCTAAAGCCAAACAGATAATTTTTCAGTTAAAGTGTGGCTAAAATCTAATGGGTTTTTTTTTAAAACCAGTCTGAACCCTAGTTCTAAGCTGACCTTGAACCTGAAGGGAAGGCTAAACCTTATACAGATTTGAACACTACCTCTTTGATGCATCTGAGTTAGAGATATTGTCAACTTAAGTTACCTAGGAATTCTCTTAGTTCAGTGAAGACTGTTAACTTGGAACTTCCCTTTGCATAGCTACGAATGCAAAAAGCACTGGGCTAGTACAAGACAACTAGAAACTGACTAGTTTAGCCATCCAAGCCAAGTGAAATGTTAGAAAAGATTCAGCAGAAAGTGAATCACCAGAGTTTCATAGCTCAGTTGAAGGAATTCATAAAGAAATTAAATTACTTTGTCAGTATCCCTTTGAGATAGGTGTTTTATTGACTGATACTTCCTGCCCTCAAAATCAGGTCAAACCAATACTAGATGGCACTTACTGAAATCCTGAATTGATCACACATGAATGCCTGGGAATGCCTCATTTCCTAACTTGCATTATTTCATTGATTATAGCAACCTCAAGTCATTAGAGATATTTATGAGGTTAAATATCCCCATATCTAAGTGAAAGACAGCTGAAATACAGTTGGTTTTGTGCTCCAATGGCTAATATGAACCCTGGCTTATCCATAGTTTCTAAAGCCACCTTCTGCTGTCCCAGGGAGCTACCTCCTCCGCTACACGGTGAGACATTAGCAGCCTTCCTGGTACAGTAGCTAATACAAGTGTCTAAAACTTATGCAATAATCTAATATTAGCTTTTACATCTAAAGATGTGAGAATTTTGGGTAAGTGACATTAATTCTAGATCTTTAAACAATTCCTCCTGTTCCCTTTCACCAAATTAGTGGGTTTATAAACCTCTGTAGTTACTGAACAAGGAAAGGAAAAGTTCTAGTCCATATTAGTAACAAACATCTGGACTGAGTCACTTCCCTTATTAACCCCCCCTACCCCCAATACCCATTCCCCACTGTGCTAGGTAGTTGTGCCCATCAGCAAGGAATTTTAATTTTCCATACTTCAGAAAACTGATGCATATTATTTTCGTTGCATAATATTAGATGTCCAGTTTTCTCCATCTTGAGGTTCTCTACATCTCTGATGGAGCCAAAGAGCTAGACTCTATTTTAACGCCAGCATAAGAAGTGAGAAAATGGAGTTCCATCTTCCTGCAGAAGAACAGAAAGGGCTCCCCTCAAATCTTTTCAACACCACTATTCGAAGAGGATGAATGAGCTGCAATGGAACAATATGGTACTTCTTCCCGGTATGGGGGAGACTACAATATTTTATCAGTTTGTGGAACAAGAGAATCAGATATTTAAATGTTCTGGGAACTGTTGAAAATTAAAGCGATAAGTGTTACCAAAGACAGACCTCTCAGAACACTGCTGGGGAAAGCGATGAAGAAAGGATTCCTGAGAATGAAGTTCTGACCAGAAATAGCTTAGAAAACTATGTATTAAACCCTGAGCAATATATACCAGGTCACAGGGAACAGCTGTATCAGATTCCTTTTGCCATTAACTGCAGTGCACAGAACTGAAAATGGAAAAAAACTAGGCATGCATTCCAGATGTTTAAACCTCAACGTTGTGTGAATCCTGGACTCCAGTGCTATAGCAAAAGTGGAACAGAGCTCTTACCTCATGTCACCAAGTTTACGGCTGATAACAGAGCCCACATTGGAAAGGGCAGCTGAAGTCTTCTGTCCTGCCTGGGACAGGGTTTCCTGAGTCTTCTTATAACTAAGCAGAAAGAAGTTGAACAACTGAAGGTTAGTGGGGGAAATATTACAAGCAGCAATGTGAGCAGCACCTGCCAGCATTTTGGAAAAGATGCCGAGGCAAAGAGAGCGGGGCACTAGGTTAGCAAGTTGCACTGACATGGCTGAAAGCTACTCTTCTGGTCTCATATGTACTTACGGCTTTGAATCTTAGCAAGAAAATGCAAGTAGATTTAATTTATTTCTTCATATTTACTCTATATTTTTACGATGTTGATATTTTAGTTTCTCTCTAATCATTAAATCTGATTAACATCGGATATTTCAGTGAACATTTTGAAATTTCCAGTTTGGGATTTTTTAAAGTGCTTATAGCTCCCCACTCTTCCTTTTCTCCTTTTAATGAAAAAAACTGCCCCCTTCAGTATTAAGTAAATTGTTCTCATAAATAAACTTTCAGCCCTGAGTGAAGAGAAAGCATTTTTGTTGCAGAATTCAGTATGGAAGAAGAAACTGGTAATACTGACATGTTACAAAATAGATAAGAATTGCAAGAATGAGCATCACCTTTGCAATTGCAGCTTAGAACCAATAGCTAGAAAAGTTTCCAGTCAGTTACCTTTAACCACAGGTAAATGAGAAGTCTTGGACAGCTTTACATCAGTTTGATTTTATACATATTTGAAAAGTTCATAAGAGGGGTCAAGAGAAGAGGCACTTCAGAGCCTTTCTATTTCAAGCCATGCTCTGGGACTACAGGTAAACAAATACATGCTAAGCCACTTGCACAACTGCATCCTATCCAAGTTACTCTTGGGTTGGCAATTAGCATCTAGGTCTACAGCAACTTCAACTTGTGAGAGAGAAAAAAAATTAGCTACATACACCAACAAGAGAATATTAAATTTGGGGTAAATTAAATCTGGGTTTTCTGGCTCCTGAATATTTAAGCCTGAAGTTATCCTTCTTATATAAACTGTGCTAGAGTATTTTGGAACAGGATGTGTAAGAGTCACCCACTACTCTCTCAACCCTCAAATACCAAAGCAAGAAGCAACAAGTTCAAGTAGGCAATTTAGGCTGACAGTTATTTCTCTCTCACTCTCCAGATGGGAGTGTGGGAGTGAGAACACAGTGGCACTTTGAGCCAGATTCCAAGGAGTCCTCTTAAACTATGCTTTTTTAAGCCCAACAACCCACATTCTGTAACATGAACAGGCCTCTTGACTCAACTACACTAGTTACTGCACATGCCTAGTACTTCGCAAAGCTCAGTAATGAACCAGCTTTACTTCTTCACCCCCAGTCCCAACAAAAATGACTATTCATACTGTGTAATCTAGTCATTTGCCAAATTCATGCCCCCCAAATTCAGTCAACAAAGACATAAAATCCATGGGACATTGGATGTCTAACATCCAAGTCTTCCAGCTTCACTCATGATCCTTCTCCACAGCACAATTTGTTTTGTAAGAAGTGGTGGTAATTATATGATTTAAGGGTGAGAGATATGTATTGAATGCTGTTAGCTTTAACACAGGCTTTTGGGCATTGTTGCAGCTAATGAATTTACACCTGACCTGCAGAGTCAAAACTTCCTTGGAATACAAGGAATTCAGGCCCATCCCTCCTGGGTACTGGGCATCTCCCCTGAGCAGGCTGTCACACTGTTCAGTAGTGCTATCCAACAGAACTGTGACAAGAACTGAATCACATCACACATTAATTTTTGGACTCCAGTAATGCCCATAAATTGAGAGGCCTTAGGCTCCAATGCAGGTTGCACATATTAATGAAGACCAGTACTATGGCAGTGGACACATATGCAATATTATACAAACTTAAATTGGCCCCATATTTCATTTTTATGAAATTGAGAGCACTGGGAGCATTCCACATGTTTAAGATGTAATCTTCCTTTTTTAAAGTAATGCTGCAACGTTTGGGTTTCCAACACTGCAGCATTAGGAATCTGAAAATAGATCCAATTAACAAAAGTTAGAGGCATCATTAGTTTCCATTGTCCCAGTTGACAGAAATGCAAGAGTAAACAGTGTAATTAGGAACAGGAACATTTTTACCGTTAACCCTCTAGTCATAATAAAGCTTAACAAACGACTTCAGTAGACTGCCTCCAGTAGGGACAACTCCATCCTCACTCAAATAAGGGCACGTCTACACTTTAGCTGGGGGCCTAATACCTGTGCTAGCGCTGAACAAGCTCAAGCACTAAAAATAGAGCGTAACCACAGAGGTGCAAGGGGCTACCCATCCCGAGTATGGGCGTGTCCAAGAAGCTAGGCACGCATTCAGGGCAGCTGGCCCCTCCTGCTGCAGCTACACTCTTCAAGCTAGTGCGCTAAAATTATCAGAGCTAGTACGGGTATGTCACAAGCTGGGAGTTACAAGCCCTGCTCAAAGGGTAGATGTGCCCAGTTACACCCCACCCCACTTCACGCAAGCCAGAGAAAGATGGCCTTGCACTGTACTATAAACAGTTCAAAGTCAGGCACTGTCAGATCAGCAGAGAGGGGAGGCCCTTTAATAAGTACACTGTCATCCCCCTTCCCCACCCCAATCAGTTATTTAAATATGGGAACTACTACCTTGAGAGCCCTTGATGTTCTTAACAGCTGAGGTCAAAGGCAAAAAGAGAGGTAGGTCTCTCAAAGAGCCAGGACTCAACCTATACAGGACTTCAAAGTAAAAATTTTATTGTACCTGGAAGTGATCAGAAAGCAAGAACTATTGAAGAACTGGTCCAATATGTTCCGTGCAACTGACCCTGCTAGGCAGCAGCAAGTTACAGCTAGTGCAGAATGCAAATGGTCTTAAAAGGGAGAACACATCAGATTATTGCTATCTGCAAGCCAAAAGCATGAACTACTGTAGTGAGGTATGGATCCTGAAAACAGACTTGCAAATTGATGCTATATGCTGCTAAAGGGAGGTAGTTTTGCATGTGTCAGATAGGTATCCAGGAGTATCAAGGATGTAAGAGCACTTTTGAACTGCATACCTCTTGGACAAAGCCCTTCAACACAGCGAAGGCTTACATCTAGACCCATAAAATCCTCCCCTCTCCCACTAGCATCACCTCTCCCTTGCTTGCTCCCATCCAGCTACCAGTATGAAAGACAGAGAAAGCAGAAATCACAGAACGTCTACAGCTGCCACTGACAGTTCTCTCATCTGACTAAATGATTCTGCAATCTCCTCCACCCACCTCATGTACACATTAGGCAAGTGCACCAGCTTCTACCCTCTCTCCACGTTGCATGCTTTGATTAGATGGCAAACCACGCTCTGCATCAAGGACTGGAAGCTAAGAGAAGCCTCTCAACAATGCACAAAGGATTTCTCTTCAAAAGTGCTACAAGTGTCATAGGTTAGGTCTTTGTTTTCAATTCAGTCAGGAAGCTTGTAAGTTATGCTGCCTAGCAGCTCACGCAGTGGTACAACAGAATATGACTACTTACTCAGCAGAAGAGTCCCAAGAAACCTGGCAGGAAAAACAACCTTGTATTTCTTGAATCTGACTACTGGCATTTATTTAATCCTAGACTGAGGAAATGGGAATTCTGCACTTGTTTCCCAGAATGCCCTAGGAATATCACTTTTCATCCCTTCCCACTTTATTTTAAATTTGTGTTTAGCTTACTAGAGTGAGACAAAGGCAGATGAGGTAATATTTTTAATTGGACTAACTTCTGCTGGAGAGAGAGACAAGCAAAAACTTGTCTCTCACCAACAGTAGTGAGTCCTATAAAAAATTATTACCTCAGTCACCTTCTCTCTCTAATATACTGTGACCAACACGACAACAACATTGTCTAGCTTGCTAGCATTCCAACTGCCAGATAACATTCTTTCCCGTGCCAATCCAAGCAGGAAGACTGGCATGCAAACACTATTTTAGGTGTAAACAAACAGCTCCTGAACAAGCTCCATAGGCAAGGCTTCCTACTGCCGTTTTCTGGCAATTTATTATCAATGACTGCAAGGAAACAGATCTAACAGGAAGTTTCTTATTCTATGAGAACACACCCATTGACTGAACTCTGATTAAATGCTACCAGGGAAAGTTATTCACTGACTTAGGTCATAACTAGCGTTTAAAGAACAGTGCTCAACATCACCAAGTAACAGAATAGCCAGGGTTTACTCTCATTTTGTAATACAAGTGGACAGTCTACTTGGAAAGTAGAACCCCACACTCTGGTAAGTTCTGATGTTTCTCGCCCCCACACACAGTCCACACTGTATTACACAACGAAAAAAATCTTCCATTTGCTCCCATGACAGGAAGCCACCTTTACGCTGACACACACACTGGCAGTTAATATAATTCAAGTTACCAGAAAAGAAACTGAATTCCATACCACGAAGTACAGAAGGGAGTTCAGCTACAAGTCACCCATGACCTACATCTGCCTTTATCTAAGCAAAATTAAGGAGAAAATTAAGGAGATCCTACCTACCTCTCAATCTACTCAGCTACAGTCCATTACAAATGGAGATTGCATTAAAAATGTAATACGCAGTTTGAGGGCTAGGGATAATTTTTATATTATATTGGTAGCATTTACTCCAGAGAAAACTTCAGTCAGCTAAGCAGAAAAAAATAAAAAGTAGTCTAATTTAATATTCAGCTCCAACCAAGGAAACAAATTATATAAGAACTCCCGCAGTCAAGCTACTGTGCAAGCAGGCAATTTTGGCCATACTATGACAGGCAGCAAGGCTATTATGCAAGCTAAGCTAAGTTTATCTTTAGAAGACAGTAGTTACTAGGATTCCTGAGGAGTGAGATGTAACAATCTGCTTAGATGTGAGTTAAGCTCACAGGTTAGACCCAGATTTTACTGCAGCACTGTTAACACCCTAAAATTAGCATGGAAAGGAGGAACCTCAACCCAAAGAAGGGATTGCTTAACATCAGAAGAGTGATTAAAGGGCTATTTGAGATTGACAGACAGAATACAATAGCTGTGGGGTTCGTAAGCTTTTAACATTTACTCGATGCTCTTAAAATGGTGTACTGAATGCCTTGGAAAATGAAGCCATATTGATTCTGAGATCAGACACCAAATAGGAAAAAGTGCATGCCGCATCACAACGACCCATTACTACCCCTCACCATATCTAGGTATTAGATAGCTCAGTCTGTCTCTTCAATCCATGGCTTGTCAGGTCAGACTGACAAACCCAGTGCCAACTCTGAAGATGGTCAGAGTGATATGGACCCCGTCCACCAAAAATTGGAAGGAATCAACTCATTTCTCCCAGGTCAGCAGACAGATGTTGGAGGGTAAAGATGTCACTACTGACCACAGCTGGATTTACATCAGTGACTTGAATATGAAATGTGTATTTATTGCAGGGGCGGGCAAACTTTTTGGCCTGAGGGCCACATCCGGTTTCCAAAATTGTATGGAGGGCCGGTTTGGGGAGGCTGTGACTCCCCAAACAGCCAGGTGTGGCCCGGCCCCCCGACCCTATCCAAACCCCCCCCCCCCCGCTTTTCGCCCCCCGATGGCCCCCCCCGGGACTCCTACCCCATCCAACCCCCCTGTTCCCTGTCCCCTGATAGCCCACCCCCAGGACTCCTGCCCCATCCACCACTCCCTGTCCCTTGACTGCCCCCGGACCTCCTGCCCCTGACTGCCTCCCACTACCCCATCCAACCCCTCCTCTCATTCCTGACTGCCCCCCTGGGACCCCTGTCCCCATTCAACCCCCGTTCCCCACCCTCTGACCACCCCGCCCTCTATCCACCCCCGACCACCACCCCGAACTCCCTTGCCCTCTATCCAACCCCCCCGAGCACCAGTGGCTGGTGGCGCTACAGCCAAGCCGCCCAGTTGGAGACAGCCATGCCACCACGCAGCTCAGAGCACTCCATCAGGCCGGGCTCTGCAGCTACGCTGCCCCAGGAGCTTGCTGCCCTGCCGCCCAGAGCATTGGGCCAGCAGCGCAGTGAGCTGAGGCTGCGGGGGAGGGGCCCGTAGGCCGTAGTTTGCCCACCTCTGATTTATTGGGTAAACATAAAAGGGTTTTGTCGGTAGTACTTTATGGGACTAGTCAAAGCAGAAAATTGTTAGCTTGGGGCAGAGTGTGTTAGTGACAATGTGCTTTTTGAAAGGTGGTTTACACTAAAGGTTAAAACACTCACGCTTCTGATTGGGTTAATTTTTCATTCCAGTCCTCCAGTGTGCTGCTGGCTGAAAGATATCTACAAATACAACGGAAATTAGAAAAGGTGCCAAAGCTTTCAAGACGGATGCTCTCCTTCCTGGACCTTCCACATAACTAATGCCTCTAGATGTTTAAGGAAACAAGTGCTATTCCCATGTGATAGACGGGGGGAGGGAATGGCTATTAGAGGAAAGAATTATAAAACACTTTGTTCTTTTAGATGTGGGCAAACATCGAAGCCCAGGTTTCCTCTTTATTCAGATAACTGTTGATGGCAAAGAAATTGCACAGATTTAAGCTAGGAGTACAGAGGATATCAGGCCAGTTCAAAGTTGTACGGTCTGCCACTTTGCCTCCTATGGGGAACCACTCCCTCCCCTCCACGCACTATATAGCAGCTACACTGCAGCATGGTATAGCACAGAGCATAGGAACCAGGAATTTGAGTTCTATTTCCAGCTCTGATACTGCCTTGCATGACCCTGTGCAAGTCATGTAACTTTCATCTCCATTTCCTCATCTTGAACAGGAAATTACATAAATCCAAAAACTTACAAGATCTCAATCGCTAGAAGTTCTACTACATGGCATAACCTACATTATTTTAGAACTAAGATCAATGAATGCCTAAGACAGATGACCAAGTAACTAGAAATGCATTGTAAGAACTACTGTCTGCTAGTAATTGAATTTCTACCACACGACACCAACTAAAATTCACAGCATTCTAACCTATACTCGCATCCAACAGATTAACAAAAGGCCCATATTTGTAAACTGTCAAAGTCACACGAACATGGTAGCAGCTACCAGTAGCTGACACATACATGCCCAAGTTTGTTTGGCCCTCATTCCTCCTAGGACTGAACACATCCAATTATCTTGTCTACCTTTGTGGCCAGAAGAATGGAGTCAGTCAGCTGGTCCCCAAAGTGTTTGCTATGATTTTTATGGAGTGAAGGGGAGAAAGTACAGATTAACTTTAAAACAGGAAATGCAATGTTCACTCTGATACAGCATGGGACTTCATTCACACTTTGCCTTACAAGGGCTAGCTGACAGGCAACAGTAATTCTTAACATTTCATGCTTCATTTTATGTAAAGTGTGTCCTGGTAACTGATTGGAATTTTACTTCAGCTATGGCAACAGACAGCTAAAGAGATGACAGCAATATCTTTTGCTTCCATCATCTCTGCAGCCGTTGAAAGTCAGGTACATTGTTAATAAGCAAGAGCTTTTAACAGGACTTCACTGTGCCCCAAGCATACAATCAACCCCTTAATGCCTAAAAGAACAAGAAGCAGTACAAATTGGAGAATAGAGTGAGGAGCAAGTAGGTGGTGCTGATGACCAGAGGAACTCACAGTTCAGACTGTGTCAGTTTCTCATTCCATTCTCCAAGTTTCTCAGATGTTTTCGTATAACTAGAAACAAAAAATCTGATGATTAATCATATTTTAAAGTGGGAACATTTTCATAAGGATAAGTCATCACTTTTGAGATTTAAGTGACATGTTGAAACCAGCCAACGATCAGAGACTGAGGGGAGAAGAAATGGGGAGCAAGATGTAGAGCAAGAAAGTCCTTCCCCACATGATGGCATTATCAGTCAGTTCAGATTCTAGTTATAGTCAACATGAGAACACTTATATTGGATAGGGTTCCTCTGGTTGCAACGCCTCCTTTCCCTCTTGATCATACTCCTAATGGCAGTCAATAGTGGTGCTCTTAACTCACCTCGTTTGCATGTGCTTCGTACTGCCAGACACAGGAAAAAATCTCAGTCTCAACACTAATAGTACCAGTCAGGGATACAGACAGTCTGGAATGACTCATTAGGCTGTCTAAACCATGACCTCACATCTTTTCATGAAGTTTAGGTGCCTCACTATATTCTGTTCCTGGGTGCAGTTTGCTATAAGTAGGGCCCTACTAAATTCATGACCTTGCAGCCTCCCAAAACTCCTTTTTGGGTCAGGACGCCTACAATTACAGCACTGTGAAATTTCATATTTAAATAGCTGAAATCATTAAATTTACGATTTTTAAAATCCTCTGATCGTGAAATTGACCAAAATGGAGCGTGAATTTGGTAGGGGCCCTACCTATAGGACTCAAAAATTGGTGACCTGAAGCAGGGATTGAGTAAACTGTGGTTTTCTACGTATTAGAAATGCCTTGTGCCCTTCCCTCTGAACAGTGAGGCTTTCTCTACACTATCACTTTTGTTGGTCAGGGATGTGAAAAAACGCAAAAAAACCCACCCCAACCAACATAAATTCAACCAGCAAAAGTGATGGTGCGGACAGCGCTATGTCGGCAGGAGACGCTCTCCAAGAGGTATAAAAATGTAAAGAGATTAGACTGTTCTGTTTAATAAAGGAGAGATCTCTGCAAGATCTTTAATAGCAAAACTATTACGGAATGATTCACCTGAGCTCACAGGAGTGATATTCCATTTAGGATAAAATAAATGGGGCAGTTGTAGCAATGAGATTTAGAGCTCAATTACAGTTTGTTTCTCTTCACCTCTGTGTGTCAAGTGAGCTCTACTGAGCATTACATGCACTAGGCCATATGCACTATAAAACCAATTCCAATCCCTGCTAAAATATGAAATTAAGAGCATTAAGCTTAACCAATGGAACACAGATCCCCATTGAGCCAACATACTGATTTACATTACAAATACTGAATAATAGTTAGCATTTCAACATTTAAAAAGAAAATACTTACTCCAGGACCATTCCAAGTGATCAAGCCTCTGAACTATGACATGCACTCATTAGAAAATGCTTTACCCAAATCATTTCCCAGACAATCAGAAGTGATAGATTTCTGGTACTTTTTGCTTGGCAGTCACATTTTACTATGACAAGCAAATATTGTGAGTTTCTTTACCCTCTCTCCACTAAGAAAGTCACAGAGGAACCTCACTGGGAAGGAACTGCTTTTTACAGAGAGTTATATACATATATATGTTTGAAATCTTTGGCACAGGGAACACCTACGCATTAGAGACTTGGACATCATGCCAGCTCTTTGACAGGTTCTGCTTCAGCCCATCAAAAGTGGTCAAACCCAGTTTTCTCTTCAGCTCTCCACAGTGCCTCTCTTTGGCAGCCAACACCTGACGTAAGGTACCAATTTCCTCTTCCACCTACAGGACAGGTTCCCAGTTAGAAGCATGCCTTAGTGTTACAGAAATTCAGTTTGATCACAACTTTTAATTAAGTGGTTAAACATGGAAAAATATGCAATAATTTTTCACAGCTCGCTCAATATAAATCTGATATATTTATATACTGAAACTCTAACAAAAATGTAAAAAGAAATCTAAATTCCACAGACACCAATTAAATTTGATTTTAAAATTTTAGACAGTTTAATTTAAGTATGCCACTGGTAAAAAAAACTGGAAGTTAAGTTAGGAAAACTTCCAGAAAAATAACCCTACTGGGCCACTTAATGTCACAAAAAAGTAACAGAAGCCTTTTCTAGGGCTGGATCCTCAGTTAACAGTAGATTCTATTAACAGATCTGAAAAACTGCAGAATCCTGCATACAAGGAAAATGGTTTGTTTTTATAATTCTGTTCCTTTGTTTTTATTAAGAAACTAAGATCCATCTTTTCCTGTGGTTTATTTTCTGGTTTCAATCCTGTTTGGCATCAGAACTGTAAGCGTCAGAAAATAAGTAGCGGCAGAAGGAAACAAATCTTAACAAGCCACAACTCAGTACCTCTGGATTACTTTGCGTTATTGAAATTGCGTTCAAGTCAAACAATCAGACTAGGTCCCTACAGTGAGTTCAGAAACTACAAGAAAACAGCTGTAGCTCTCACTTCCTGTTTTGTTTCAGGTGCAAGTTATAGACTGACATTTAAAGAGGTCACCTTCATTATTTGCCCATTCACATTTGAGTGTAAATTTGCAAACCCACAATATCTTAAAAGCTTTTAGATCCAAAGCCATTGCCTATAATGGGAAGGAACATTAAAAGGAACTCCATGTCCTCATAATTCAAGGGTAGTTTCTCCCCCACACTCCACCTGTTTTCTCACTCTGAATGGCGCTTGACATTTCCTGACAAAAAGCCATTTAAACTCTGATAAAGGTGCTAAGTGCTGTAGCAAAACCAGAAGGGAGAACATGAAATAAAGCATATTGTTAAAGTCTACAAAGTTAGCAATTAATTTTATTCTTCAGCAGTGAAATGATGGATTTAGATTCCAGAGGAGAGACTAACATTACACCATCGCGGAAGTGTCCCTTAAGCTTTCTTACAGCGAACAGAATTACCACTTGTCTCTTTTACTTCTCTCAGATATAGAGGCACAATCTAAACAGAAATGGTAGCACCATTTTACCTTGGCAAGCTCAGACCTTAACTCCTCTTCCTCAGCTTCAGTCAGCCCCTCTGGTGCAGAGGTCCTTGCACGAGCAGTATTATCCACGGGTACGTCTGTCATGGTATCCGACAACAGACCTTTGTTGGGAGAGTTAAGGTTGATATCTGTCACAGACAAGAAGCAGAATGTGGAAAAAATAAGCTGCTAGCAAGCAAAGCATGTTATGCAAGCAGATGTGCTCCAGAGTACATACAGATGGAGCCCAGGGGAGAAAAAGAGGAAGAGAAACTTCTCATCTAATAAAAGACTTAGCATCTTTCAGAAGTATCAGAAGAAAAATTTACTTGTCAAAAATATTTTAACAGCTCCTTGGCCTAAAGTAACACATTAATAATCACTGAGCACATGCATTGCTAATATACAAGGCAGGGTAAACAAGGTGCATCTCTCTACACAGGAGTAATAAGATCTGGATCAGAAGTTAATTATAAACTGGGCAATCCATCGGAACCTATAACACATCAGAGAGAGACAGTTCTGCAGGGAACATCTGTGCCAGTACGTCCCCTGAACTAGCTTGAAGCATCTCTCTCATTTACGGAATGTGTATAAGGGAAGGCAACAATTCAGCTTCCATTTAATTAACAAGTGTCATGACCTCAACGACTAGTTTAGTGAACTACATGCACTACACTGCAGCTGATGCTGTTAGCATTGCAGAGGCAAGAAAGCTTTGAAGCCACTCCAGCAAGCGTGCTCTCTAGAGCAGCATGGCATCTACAGATTGACAAAATCAAACCATAATTACTACAAAGAATGGAGTCAGACGCCCTCATTCCTACAATTGCAAATACATTTGTTTATAGCCTCATCCTCCATTTCTCAGTCTATTAAAAATAGGGGTGGCTCCAGCTCCAGGTGAGTTTTCTAATATGTGAGAAATCGTAGAAGTTAAGACATTTCCTCTTCCACAGAGAGTTCAGCCGTGATTCTTCCGGTCTAGTGTCTTCTAGATAGTATCTCTTGGGTTTCTGCCTAATGCCAGACAACATAATCAGGGTAATATCAGACACCCCCTCACTCAGCCAGGCAGGGGGATGGGTTTCCCCAGGGGAGGCCTTCTCCCCCGATCACTACTGCCTCGGGCGGGGGCTCATCTCCAGCGGGACCACGACTGTGGCTGCCAGGTTACCGGGGCGGCGTGCTGCGGGCGGAGCAGCCCCCGTACGCGCCCGCGACAGGAACAGGAGCGTCCAGCCCTTCCTCGCTCAGCCCCGCCCCGGGCGGCAGGTAGGGAGCCAGGCCGGGCCTCAGCAGCCAGCGCCCGGGCACCCTGACCCGGGCAGGGGAGGGGGAGGGGGAGGCGGCGGCGGCGGCGGCGGCGGCGGGGCACCCCCCCACCCACCGACCGAGACCCGGCCGAGCCGCTACAACCCTGAGAGCAGGCGCCGCCTCAGCTCAGCCAGGGGCGCCCCAGCTGCAGCCGGCCCCCCCCCGAGCCCGCGAGCCCCCGTCCTCCTGCCCCAACGGGCGCCCCTCCCGTCAGGGCGCGGCGGCCCCGGCGCAGTACCCTGGCTCGCGCTCTCCATCTCGGGCCCGGACCCGCTGAGCGGCTGCAGAAAGGGAGCTGCGCCGCCGCCGCCGCCGCCACCCAGCACGCAACCCGCCGCGCGACCCCTCAGCCGCCCGCTTCCGGGGAGGCGCGGGCCCAGCACGTCATCAGCTACGCCACGTCCCCGGACCGGAAACGGCCGCTTCGTGGGTGGGGCCTCGAAAGGGGTGACTTGGGCGGGGCACGGAACAGAGGAGCCGGCAAACGTCATGGGTAGGGGGCGGGGCCAGGAGGCACCCGGTGACGTCAGGACGAGGGAGAGGGGAGCAAAGGTTTAACGGGCCGGTTGGCGAGAGAGGTGGGGGGGCGCTCGGGGTGAGGGGACCTTGGGTAGGTTGAGAGGGGTCTGATGGCCTGATGGGAACTTGGGGGGCCAGGGACTGTGGGGGCTGAAGGGATAATGGGAACTTGAGGGCAGAGAATTGGGGGCTGGGAACTTGGGGGACTGGACGGGCTAGGGGTTGTTGGGAACTTGGGGGGGGGCTGGAGGGGCTAGGGGTTGTTGGGAACTTGGGGGGCGGGCTGGAGGGGCTAGGGGTTGTTGGGAACTTGGGGGGCTGGAGGGGCTAGTTGGGAACTTGGGCTGGAGGGGCTAGTTGGGAACTTGGGGGGGGGCTGGAGGGGCTAGGGGTTGTTGGGAACTTGGGGGGGGCTGGAGGGGCTAGGGGTTGTTGGGAACTTGGGGGGGGCTGGAGGGGCTAGGGTTTGTTGGGAACTTGGGGGGGGGCTGGAGGGGCTAGGGGTTGTTGGGAACTTGGGGGGGGCTGGAGGGGCTAGTTGGGAACTTGGGGGGGGCTGGAGGGGCTAGGGGTTGTTGGGAACTTGGGGGGGGGCTGGAGGGGCTAGGGGTTGTTGGGAACTTGGGGGGGGGCTGGAGGGGCTAGGGGTTGTTGGGAACTTGGGGGGGGGCTGGAGGGGCTAGGGGTTGTTGGGAACTTGGGGGGGGGCTGGAGGGGCTAGGGGTTGTTGGGAACTTGGGGGGGGGGCTGGAGGGGCTAGGGGTTGTTGGGAACTTGGGGGGGGCTGGAGGGGCTAGGGGTTGTTGGGAACTTGGGGGGGGCTGGAGGAGCTAGGGGTTGTTGGGAACTTGGGGGGGGCTGAAGGGGCTAGGGGTTGTTGGGAACTTGGGGGACTTGGAGCAAAGGATGCTCCTGCTCCTCTGCCAGGCAAGCGGCTACTTTGTGGCTGTGTTCGTGCCAGCACAGGGGTACCTCTGGATAGTTGACTGCCCTGGGGAGCTTCTTGAGTCCATGTGGGGGCACTGTGCACATCTGTAGCATTTTTCAGCCTCTGCAGGCCATGGCTTTCCTGCGTATTAGACCCATTAACTTATCCCACAGTGCAATCGAGTTGGGCTCCAGCCCTACACGGGCTGCTCCCTTCTGCAGCTGAGTAGGCCACATTGAACCAGAACAATATGCCACTCCAAGCCCCACTGCAGAACTGAATAGGGGCAGCAGTGGATGGGGAATCAGCACAACCCTTGGGTTCTGTTCCTAGCTCTGCATGATCTTTGGCAAGTCTCTTCACCCCTGCGGACCAAATTCAGCCCACTAAAGTCACTTACACTACAGCTGAATCTAGCCATCTTTGCCTCTGTTTCTGCATCTCTGGAATGGTGCTAATGCTTCTCTGCCTCAGCGATAAAGCTTAACTCAGATACATTATGCTGAGAAGTGCCTAGAGGCAAAATATCATCATGTTCTGCTGGCTTGCAACCTGAGCAGTAGCCAATGTAAAGGCCGTGCCATCAGAAATACAGTCAGCTTTCTGTGGGCCTGCAGCTTGTCAGGGTGCTACTGGGAGAGGAGAATTGACAGCTCCCACTATATGCTGTCTGAGTAGTTATACCAATTTCCCAGATTATGAAACAAACCTAACAGCAACAACCCTATAACGCAGTTGGGACACCTAACATTTCAGTTTGCTATTCTATAGCCCCAAACTAGCACTGATTATCAAAAACACCCTATCAAAGAAGTATGAGATGGAAGAGATACATTATGCCATTTAGAAAAGGAGTACTTGTGGCACCTTAGAGACTAACAAATTTATTTGAGCATAAGCTTTCGTGAGCTACAGCTCACTTCATCAGATGCATTCAATGGAAAATACAATGGGGAGATTTATATACATAGAGAACATGAAACAATGGGTGTTATCATACACACTGTAATGAGAGACTATCCAGTTTGATCAGTGTACATGGCAGAGGGGCATTGCTGGCACATGATGGCATATATCACTTTGGTAGATGTGCAGGTGAACAAGCCTCTGATAGTGTGGCTGATGTGATTAGGCCCGATGATGGTGTCCCCTGAATAGATATGTGGTAACAGTTGGCAACAGGCTTTGTTGCAAGGGTAGGTTCCTGGGTTAGTGTTTTTGTTGTGTGGTGTGTGGTTGCTGGTGAGTATTTGCTTCAGGTTGTGGGGCTGTCTGTAAGCAAGGAATGCACTGAACGCATCCGATGAAGTGAGCTGTACCCCGCAGGGCAACATATACATTCATTAAAGCTGATACAATAATAAAAAAAATACTCTTCCCAAATCCATTAAACCTTGTTTTTAGGCCCAGTGTGTAATTTTCTTTGCATTTTTAGGAGATACATTTCATACAGAAGACACATTCATCCAGCCCTCCAGCCACGTCTGGCTGAGAATTGGGAGGCGGAGAAGAAAGGGCAAAGCAACAAGAACTGGCCACGGCTGTTTTTCTTTCAGCCTCTTCCCGTTCTTGCTTGCTATGTCCTTGTTTGAAGGGGAGGTGGCAGCACCAGCAAGAGAATCCTCTCTGTCCACTTGCCAGGACAAGTGCTATTTATGTTATTTTTATTATTGTTCCACCCCAGTTGTGACCTAGGTATGAGCCAAAGCCATGATGTGGTTCCGTTTAAAAAATCCCCACCTTGTCCTTCGTCATTGGAAATACCCCTTCTTCCACCACCCAAAAAAGAATTAATAGGAAAATCCATTTTACTCTGATCCATATTTCCTTCTCTGTTTTCAAAGGGCCCCCTTGCACCAGGTTAGTCATTGCATAACTACTGTAAGCCATCTCTTCCTCTGTAAGAACCCTTCACAAAGGAGTCAGACCCCAGCACCACAGAAAATAGCAAAACTCTCTTAATCTAGGACTTCACTTGCCACAAGGAGAACCCACAGCTAGCTGTTGGCTTCACATCTTGTGCCTTCATTATCAGCCTTTATGCAGGACCACAAAGGTCATTTCAAGACAACTTTGCCGTTAGCAACCATATGGCTTCCATACCATGTGACCGCAAGGAGACAAACTTCTTCCCTGCCAAGCTGAATTCTACATTTCCTTCCCAAGAGGGAATGAACTCTCAGGGTGGCTCATTAATTCACAATGAAACATTTCCAGTCATCCTGCCCATTAGTCGCCAGAGGATTTGGAACTCCCATAGTGATCAGGACCTCCCTAAGAAATGCAGATCCCTTTGCTAACCCTCCATGTCTTAAAGACACACAAACATCCAACTAGAGAAAAAAATATCTCTGAAAAATGAGGTTTTTGCTCTATGTTTGTATGTGCGTTTGTGTGTGACGTGCAGAGACTCTATATGTAGGAAATACCCCACTTACCGAGAAGCAGAGCACAGAATATATAGCAACATGCTCTTCTGTATCATACCAAAAGGCCACTGCCAGGTCAGAAATTTAGGTTTTGTTAAAAAGAATGGCTTTATTAATAATAAATGATAATAATACTTATAGAACTTTCCAGCTGAGCATTTCAGTGCTCTTCACAAACATTAAAGGGGCATCAGTGTCGTGAAAATCCCACTTCTATCTAAAAATGCTCTATTCTGGTTAGAAGTAACACAAAGCTGCAGAGAACTGAAAGAACAAACTTAGCAGGAAAAGAACACTCTTTTCTATTTTCACTGTGTTCCCTTTATGCTGTTGGCAGCACTTTGCTTATACTCAGTTTCATGGTTTCCCTGTCAAACAGGTCGGCTGCAACCCTGCACATGTTTAACTTTGATTTCCGTGGGAATGTTCACAGGCTTAAACTTGAATACGTGCCGAAGTGTTTGCAGGATCAGTGCCTCAGTCAGTTTCTCCTTTGCTGAAAAGAGCCTGATAACAGTTGAAAGGGGATCAGGAAAAGGCTAGTCGGTTGCATTTTTCTTTATTTTTGCCATTTGGTTTGTTGAAATATCTAGTCAGTTGTATTTTTGTTTTTAGTCAGTTTCACGTTCTGATTTTCTGCCACTAGTCTGTTTTCATTGCCCAAGATAAGGCACGTGTAAAAAGGCAAGCAAATAGAAAAGGTGGAAAGTGCATTCGTTCTCCAACATTATTTCCAATAGTAACACATGCAAGGCTACATGATGGTGCAGTGGCGTATAAAAGTTTTCTCAGGATGAGTTTGTAATAACCCCATTATTCACAAGAGGCGAGGTCACCAAGAACTTATGCAGGTCATCCCAAATGAGTGCCCAGAACTCCTTTATGCCACATCAACACACATCCTGCACATGCTGGATAATTTACAGAAAACTTTTTTAAAAAATGTTTTAGGGAGCTTAACATTTTGTATTGGGACTATTTTTTGCATCCCTCCATCGATGTAGGTATGTGCCTGAGTTAGTATGGTCCCGATTTTAAAACAGCCCAGCACCCAAAAGCTCCCAATGAAAACAATGGGAGGGGGCCACTGAGTGCTGAGCCCTGTTGAAAATCTGGCCACTTCATTGAGATGCCTAGTCAGGAACTGAGCTCTTTTGAAAATCTGGCCACATGAACACGGATGTACAGGGCTCAGGAGGAGCCATAAAGCGCCCTACCATTACCTCAGATAGCTTTGCTGTACATAAATGTACTACTTTAAAGTCCAGTATCTCCAGAGGTAGGAGCAAGAGCTGTGTGTGTCCCACTGGGAAGCTGGGACTCTCTCCCTTTCCAATGGTATAAAGCTTCTGTTTCTAGTTTCACTGGACCTCAGGACATTGGGCCTTAAATCTGTCCCAGGTGCTGCACTGATTAGTCCCTGTTCTGCCCCACTGGACGGTGAAGTTTTGAGGGAGGGAAGGTGCAACTCCACATCTGGGGGGAAGAAGAAATCATTTTTGTGCCAGGCTGATTTTTTTGTATTTGAAATGGCATCTATCCGAAGCCGCTAGATGGGCTGGAAATGAATTTGTGGGCAGAGTGCAGGTGACCCGACCAGGTTGCCTGGTAACTACAATGTATCCCCTGGCTTTGCTGTCTAACTCATCTCCGCAGGTGGGATGGATATTGATATTGACAGCTAGAGCTGTAACCAGATGAACCTGACAGGGTCCCCTTAAAGCTGGTTCCTAAGAGCACAGTTTACTCCAGCAGCACCCAAGAGGCAGGGCAGCGAGCGCTGAGCAGTGTACGTGCCTCCCCTTTGGGATGTGTTCATTTCTAAACTTCCAAACAGCCCTTTTCAGAAGCATTAGCTCACTCTCGCCACCACAGACCGGCTCGCTACAGACCGTCCCAGAGTTCCCTTTTTACTGTGGTGGCGTTTGTCATCTGTGTGGGTTTATCGCCTTTTCTGCTATTCAACAGCAAACTGTGACATTTGCATCAAGCCTGGACCCTGTTGTCTTTCAGTTCCCTGCGCATGGGGCCATGAGCAGAGAATGTATAATTGATAGATTTATTCCTACGCCCCCACAGGAGCGGTGTGTACTCTCCCCTTCCACACATCTAATCCCTGACACACACATGCACACACAGTGCTTCCCAACTGCGCAGTGCGCTTCAAGAGCAGCTGGGAATGGAGAGGGAGAAGGGGGGGAGGCAAGCCTTGAAGGGCAAAGGGAACATCCCATTGCTTTCTGAGAGGCAGGTGGAATCTAGCCCACGTCCCATGGGCCTGCTACATGTCTAAAGAAAGCAGAGGGCACCGCGGGGCAGCACACCTTATGCCAGCCCTGCTCAGCCAGAGTCCAGCCACAAAACTTCCTTCTTCATCAGATGTGAGACCTGTTTGTTTTCTAGCTGCACTAGCTGCAGCAAATGAAACCCACAGCCTTAGGAGTACATGTGCACTGCGCTTCTGCCACCTGCCCCCCCTCTCTGAAATCAGAAGCCAGTGTTTGCCCAGGCCTCAGGCTCCTGTTGGCACCAGCTGCTTCCAGACCATGGGACAGACCCAGAATCCATTCCAGGTGGGCACAAGCCTTTCCAGTCTGTCATTTCTCCGCGTCTGTTCTGCGCTCAGACAGACTCTCTCTAGTCTGTTGAGTCCCTTGGAATCAGAAATGAATTGGGCTCAGTGCCCCTCTAAAAGAAAACCCTGACCTAGATTTCACTGCCCATCCAGTACCGCTCTCTCCCATCCTTCCCCCTCTGCTGCAAAGGGCGAGGGCCTGATAAGGGGCCCTATAAAGCCATCTTGGCCTGCACTCATAAAAGCAAATAGAGAAAGTCCTGTCGGCTGATAGGGCCATATCACTGTTGCCTAGCACTGCACGTTTCCAAAGCATCTAAGAATTAACTCAACATCTCTAAAACACCAGTGTGAGGAGGGGGAGCAAGTGTTATTATCCCACCTGGGATGGGGAAACTGAGGCACACAGTGGTGGATGGTCATATCTTCTCACTAGCACACAGTCCAGGGGAAGGGGTTCCATGCTGGGGAGGTCACAATCTCCCCATCAAGGCAGCAGAGCCACTCCCCAGCCACCACTAAGGCCTCTGTCTCTTTCCCCCAGGATATGGTTTGGCTGGGAGATCTGCACGGTTCATGTTTGCAGCATTCTGGACCTGCTGCAGTCCCTATTTGGGCCACAAGACTTGGCCCTAAGTAATTTTTCCAGCACCAGAAGCGGAACTTAGCAGTCCCTGCCACCAAGGCCTGCTGTACACAATCCTCTCTTCCCTGCGGACTTCCCCGCACCCTGCCCTCCAGCCAGGAACCCCAAATGGCCTCTCCAACCGAAGTCACACTCTCTTTACCCTGCCGTCCAGCGGTGCTTCCCTTCTGCTCCACCCACGGGTCTTTAGTGGCCCTATCCTCTTCCATCCGAAGCCCCAGTCTCTCCGGACACTTACCACGTCCGCTGCTCCTGCTGGTGGCAAGCAATCGCAGCTGCCTGCTACTGCCTAGAGGGGGCAGGGGAGTGATTCCCCACATGAGGAGCTCTTGCTTCCCCAGAAGAGGCCGCAAGATGGGTTGGTGGGTTCCAAAGAGCTGCCGGCCACCTGTACCTACTCCCTGGCTGCAGCACGAGACTCCTGCAGTGAGGGCAAAGATGTGGCAGGCTGCTCTTGGTGCACCCTGCTCTCCCCTCTGGCAACCCCTGCTGCCTCTACCCCACTGCCTCCCCTTGGGGGCCAGCCAGCCCCCATGGAGACTCACCATGCCCTTTGTGACAGCATCAGCTCCTGTAAGGTGCCTCCTATACTCACCCCCTCCCTCAGGCCCTGCAGAGGCTGCCAGGGTGTGGGTCGTGCCTGGGGTGTTCCATCAATTATGTCTAGCATTACGGAGCAGTTTTACATGAATGTGACTTTTAATGTCACCCTGTCTCGTCTTAAAAAGCTACATCCTCCCCACACCTCCCTGAGACCTTCATCCCATTCCCTAGAGAGCCCCAGTTCTCCCCATCTCTCCACTCCTCTCCCTACAGAGATTCTCTAATCCCCCGGGTCATCGCTCTTGCTCCTGTCTCCTAGAGCCCTGTGCTGAGCACTGAAACTCACCCCACATATCAAGTCTTTAAAACTCACCACCCCCACCACTCACAAACACCTCCCACAGTCCCACACCAAGGTTGCAGGAGGCGTTAAGCGAATAACAGGCCCTAGTGTGAGGACAAACTCGTCTCTTTCCCATCTATACCAAATGTTGACTGGTTTATACAAAATCTGGTGCTTCAAATGCAATGTGACAATCAGCTGCGAAATATTCCAACCACGATAGGCGTCCCATCCAGCTTAGACCCCTCCCGTGTGATGATGTGGCTCTGCCGTGCCACTCCCAGGAGGCCACATGCCCAGTGGGAGAAGGGACGAGCAGGGGAATGGCAGATGGACGACAGAGTGGGTGGGGTAATTCACCACTGCTGTCCCAGTCCCACCACTCAGCACAGTGATGTCACAATCCCACCTCTCAGGTCTATGAGTCAACTCCATGCTCAACAACACCCTGTCGCAGGGCAGCAGCTGAGAGGCGGGAGGTGGACAAGGTGGGTAGGTGGACGGGATGAAAAACCAGTCAGCTCCTCCTCCCTGGCCTGCGACACGTTCCTAGAGACCCGCTAGTAGTTGCTAATCATTTTCAATGTCGTGTAATCTTTTAACCATTTTATTTTGCATCCATCCACTCCCCGCTGGGTGAAATAAAGCCCCTCGGAGCCTGCAGAGCTTGTCACTTCACCTTTACTGGGTGCTCAGATGGGAATAACTGGAAACGCACACAATGAGTATATTGAAGAGGGAAACCCAGCTTGTTAAGTCCCTCTTTCTCTCTCCTGGGAAAATCTCCCCACCACTCCCCAGCTACAGCTTCCAGGGCATCTGGAATTCATTGGGCAGTAAGAGAGACCAGTGTGTGGCCTCCACATTCTTCATGTGCTTCCTGGCCAGAAACAAGGCCAGCTGCTGCCTTCTCCTGGGGGTCACATCCTTCCCGACCCTCCAGGGGAAGCTGTCTTCACCTCCGAGACAGGATTTGTAGCCTTGCAACTTGCTGACACACCAGTCATCATCCACCTCGAAGCGCCTGCAGACGGCCTCTTCCTGCCTGGGGTTGGAGGCTCGCAGCCAGTGGCGGACGGCCGCCTCCCCTTCCCAGGACATGACCTCGGGGTAGCGGTACTTCAGCAGCTGCAGGAGCAGCTCATTGCCTCTGTTGGACCTGATGTCAGCGAGCTGGTCCACGGCACTGATGCGGGTGGTGGTGACTTCATCCTCAGTCCTCCGGATCAGCAGCACCGGCCCCGGGTAGCGGCAGAGCTGCTCAGCCACGTTGAGGTTGAAGTGCTGCCGGACCGTCTGGACCACCAGCTTGGTCCAGCTCTTGGGCATGACCTTCAGGGCCAGGGGGAGCAGGTCGTCGAAGGTGGCGTCCAGCACCAAGGCCCCCAGCTCCGGGTAGGTCTTGGCAGCCCAGGTGGCAGTGTAGCCCCCCAGGGACCAGCCATAGAGGATGATGTCTTGCACCCGAAAACCCAGGCGGCAGATGGCATACTGGATCACCACGTCCACAGCGTTGGCGTCATTCTGTGGGAAGGGCAGGCCAGTGCTCCCAGCATAGCCAGGGTGGTTCCACCCCAGGGCCGAGTAGCCAGCCTCTAGTGGGGTGGAGAGACACCCCACTTCATAGAAACCAACATTCCCCTCGCAGCAGATCACCAGCTGCTTCCCTCGCTGCTCTTCCTCCATCCCCGAGCTCTTTCTCCTGTCCACAAACATGGTGTCGATCTCGTTCCCATCGCGAGCCACCAGCTTGGCCCGCTTCCCGTGAAACTCCTCCAGCAGGCGAGCCTGCCCCTTCACCAGTAAAGGCAGCAGGGCTTTCTGCATGAGGTACAGGGAGCCTGGGTAAAGCAGCCACCGGCCTAAGGAGTGAGCCACCATATAACAGACCAGCTGGCCAGGCAACTGCTTCATCTTGCGGAGGTAGTTACACCGGGTGGTTCTAGGCCTTCCATGCAGAGCTGATCTCAGCAGACCCTCTCTGGCTGTGGTCTGGGATGCAGCCCGGTGGCCAGGGCTGCTATCCTTGCCGCCTGCCTCATCCCATCGGAAGTCCACGGGCCAGCTCCTGAACTCAAAGTTGTAATTGGCCATCAAATATGTTTTAAACACGTGGCCAAGAGCTTTAGTGAAGCATATAATGCACATAGGGGGAGCTGAGGACCTCGTCCATGCAAGAAGGAAACAGAAAGGGCACAAGGAAAGGGGCTCCAAGAAAGCTAGAAATCACAGGGCAAGTTGCCGCCGAGGGCCTCCATTGGAGAGGTTCCCCAGCAGATGTCAGCGGCAGCTCTGGGTTAATTAGCTGGGTTACAGCCCTTCCGCCATGACGTGCCCCTTTAAGCCGATGTAAGCCCAGCAATGTCTCTGAGAAATGCACAGGGCACTTCCTCCATGGTCTCCCCATGCCAGGTAATCAAGGCAGCATAATAATGAGTGGGGTCAGTCTCCACTATGAGCACGTGCTTCACTGAGTGCGAGGCTCAGCTACCAACTGGCAAACCAGGGGTGCAGTTATCACTGAATACACTAGGTGTCTTCTAAAGGCACGACCATGTGGGGTGTGGATACACGAGAGTTACTATAGAGGAGATCTATCTATCTATCTATCTATTTATCTATCCATATATCTATCTATTCCCATATACCCCTTTTATCTATCTATCTATCTATCTATCTATCTATCTATCTATCTATCTATCTATCCCCATACACCCCCTTTATCTACCTATCTATTCCCATACACCCCCTTTATCTAATCTATCTATCTATCTATCTATCCCCATACACCACCTTTATCTATCTATCCATCCACATACACCCCCCATCTATCTATCTATCTATTCCCATACACCCCCTTTATCTATCTATCTATCTATCTATCTATCTATCTATCTATCCCCATACACCCCTTTTATCTAATCTAATCTATCTATCTATCCCCATACACCCCCTTTATCTATCTATCTATCTATCTATCCCCATACACCACCTTTATCTATCTATCCATCCACATACACCCCCCATCCATCTATCTATCACAACAAAATGCAAAACTGCCCCGCTCAGCCTAACAGCAGCTCCTGGCACATGCCTGGCAGATCAGAGACAGTTTTAATAACAAAAGAAGCCCATTATTTTTACAACCCATACCCCTTTCTTTGATCTCCAATAACCCTGTCCAGTTAAGAGAGCATTTGCCTTCTGTAACCCTATATAATGCTGCTGCACAGAGCTACATGTACCTCTGTGCATCAGTAACGAAGGCATTATTAGACTCAACAGGAAAACAAAAGTAAAATTAAAAGGAGTACTTGTGGCACCTTAGAGACTAACCAATTTATTTGAGCATGAGCTTTCGTGAGCTACAGCTCACTTCATCGGATGCATCCGTTGCATCCGATGAAGTGAGCTGTAGCTCACGAAAGCTCATGCTCAAATAAATTGGTTAGTCTCTAAGGTGCCACAAGTACTCCTTTTCTTTTTGCGAATACAGACTAACACGGCTGTTACTCTGAAAAAAGTAAAAAATGGATTTTTAAAAAAATGTTTTATTGTTCCCCCTCCCCATAGCTACTTGGGTGCTGCTGCTGTGATGTCCAAAGAGACGGCCCAGAAAAGAAAGGAAAAGAAAAGAAAAGAAAAGAAAAGAAAAGAAAGCATCACTTTTTGAAACTGCCTTGTTATTTGTGCTCAGATAAAGGTCATGATCCTCAGACATACGAATCACCCCCAATTCCTACTGGAATCAACGCTTGGCATCTCTCAAGATCAGGCCCTATGTTCAGGAAGTGCCACTGAAATGCAGCCCTCTCTGGGGTGGTGGGTAGCAGCCAGCACACAGCACGCTAGGGAGGGGGAGGAAACATTTTGCCCAAGGACTTGGGAGCAAACCCCACTCTTCAAAACCATGATATCTTTAAAGGTCACAGCGAGCAAACAGGAACTGGGTTTTTAATTGCTCATCCAGCCTGGTACTCAATTTAGTTCCCTTTGCAGGAGGAGAGACTCCTACTCGGCATTCAACCAGAGATGCTAAGGGGTCTGGACATTTCCTGCCTTATGCTTAGATCACTGTGTCACCCTAGGTCAAGAGCCTTCACACTGAGCAGAGATAACACGAGCTGGATCTATTGGGAAGTCACAGGTTTTACTGGCTGGAAAACCCCCCTTGTGCATCAGGTGAACCAGATCCTCTTTTCTTTGTTTAGCGCCTGAACTTCTCTCTGCTTCATGCCGGGAGGCTGTAGCCTCTGTACCTTTCAGGCAGGAGCCAAGAGGGAAGTGCCCCTGTGACTGCAAGAGGCGTTCCTCTTTCTCAGACCTCCTGACACCCCTCACCACTCCACTGCAAGGGTATCGCCTTCCTACTCCTCAAAACTGCCGCTCACCAGACGCAATCTTCCTCTTTTCTCAAAACCTAAAATAACCCCAAGCCCCACCGGGGAGACAGCTGGGGGTCACGGTTCCTCTTTCAGCACACCCAGCATGGGGGAAGAGAGCAGGATCATCAAGTGGGCCCAGAACAACGTGGGAGGGAAGGAGCTAACCCAGAGCCAATACAGGATGCCTGACAGCTTCCTCCATCTGACAGTGTTGCCTGAGACATGGGTCCTCATGGGGGGTGGGGAATAACGTGGGGGACCATTGATGTGGACCCTTGTAATTCCATTTGGGTTGTGAAGGGGTGCACTGGGGGGGGCGGGGGCTAGAAAACAATGTGTAGCTCCAGTCTCCGAGGTGGAACGTGGCAAACCTTCCTGAAGCAGGATTTGCGGGTTACTGGCTTCTTAAGAGGGACTTCTCTGCGCAGCAGGCAACTGGGGCTTGCCCAGTTTCTATCCGATCTCCAGTTTGTGAGCCATGCAGATTCAATATCCCCAGGTTCAGAGGCACCTGCACTGCCCTGAATATGCAGAGCCCTACTGAGACCTCACACCCATTCCAAACCATGCTCAAGGCAGACAGCAAAAACCACCAACACCCCCCCGCCCGGCGAACAGCAAGAAGCAGAGGAAATTCCCTCCTTGAAACCATCTCTTCCCTGGAAAGACTCAATAACTCCCCAGCCCAGGCCTGTGTTTTCCCAGCCCCAGGAGTGCTTTCAGTAGCTTGCGTTCTCATTTGCTAACTACCAGCCCTGGGCAGGATTCTGTTCTTATTTCATTTGCTGTGGATAACATTAGCGTTTATGAGGGGTACTTTCAAATCAGGGCGCCTGAAGTCAGGCTCCAGAGACCAGATATAGGCTCCTCCCCTCAGCAGGTGCTCCTTTACCTCAGAAAACCAGGCAACCTTTATTGAGGGGCAATTCAGGAGTCTAACTTTGGTCTGCCAATTTTGCAGGTGTTGGCCCTAATTTCTCCTTGATTATCACAACTATTTTTAGTCCTGTGTCCAAGACAAATTTTTCAGTGGTTCTCAGCTGCAAACAAACCTGCTTCTGCTGGAAGAAGCGTCTGTCTGCCGGCCTCTCTGTCACCAGCCTATCTGCTCATGTCTCTCCTGCGTCCTGCCCCTGAGGGGTTGCGCTCCTCCTGCTTTTAGTTTACTTTGTTTTGCAGCCTTTCAATGGTTTTAACCATTTGATGGCTGTGCATTTCCATTCATAGCCATGGGGTATTTTTTTTTCATCAGTTTTCAGAGGGAGGTTGATACCGAAATTGACCGGTTTAAATAGGAAATTGTTACAGTATTCACAAGCCTGGCAGGATTCTAAACATAGGCGCGGACTCTGGCGAGGCGGGTGTGGGTGCTTGCGGGAAGAGCTGACTGTGTGTGGGGCCTGGCGCAGAGCAGGGGTGGAGCAAGTCTGAGTAAGTCAGCACCTATGCCTCCAAAGGAATGCACAATTGGTACTACACTGCACACCGTGGTCATGGCATCAGCAGGCACAGAATTCAGATCTTCCTGCTGCAGAGACATAGAAACCTTGAATGAAAGGAGAACATGCATTAGCTGTTAGCAGTATAGGGACTATGACACACAGCGGAGCAGTTCTAATTCCCTCCAATAGATGGCGATGGTGCACGTACAGCTGAGCCGATTCTATATAATCTATATAGGCGTGGATGCTACTTACTGCTCTCCCCAGCTTTGAGACTTTTCTGTCGCTTCCCTCCTCCCACCTGAGGAATTTCACAAACGTCACTGTCCAGACCTGGGTTTTGTTTTTACTTCACAGTTTGTGGGTTAAGGGTAAAGTAATCAAATGGAAGAAGAACTCTTCTTTCAAAGGCTGAACCCAGGCTGTGTTCGAATGCTGGTGTCTGAGCTGCAGGCCACAGTCTGGGGGGGGGGCTCCCAAAGCACAGGCCAGGAGCATGCTGAGTCGTATCCCATTCACAGCTCCACCCACAACCTCTCTCATCGACACCAGTGGGGTGGTGCCACTGAGCAACTGGGGATCAAAGTGTTTCTCTCACAGAATGGGAGGTTGGAGGCCTAGTGTCAATCCTGGAGCCTCAAAGTATGATTAAAATACAGGGACTGTCCCCTCCCCACTCCTGTGCAAACCAGCTTTGAACGGAGGATCTAAGATGGGCTGGGCCTAGGAAGGAATCCCCCCACGGCATAGCACTGGACACATCTGTACAGCCCCTCGCACCGATAGTGCCCTGGTCCATGCCTAGGACTCCTGGGTTCTACAATCATACAAATCATAAATAATAATAATTAATAACGAGGCAGCTGCTCTGTTATCACAGCAGTTATGGGCTGAAATAGTAGCTGGGGCCTGGGCAGGGGGTTATGGCAGTGGATCCACAAGCAACTTTCCCTCACCCCTCTCTGCCATGCCCCTGAGCCGCTGTGAACAGAAGCACATCCACAGAGCAAACGGCTTGGGGAACCCACCCTGGGCGGTCTCCACACATCAGTCCCCCATTACCCTCTGTGCAGTGGAACCGGGTCCATCCTGCCACATTTTGGAGGCTTCCACCTCCACAGCGGGGCAACTCCTGGGACCAGGGAGAGCTTCCCTGGAGCAAAGCAAAGCACGGAAGTCTGTCTAGCTAGAGAAAGGGGGGTAGTTTGAGAAACTGTGGGGGTGACCGGGCCAGGAGGAGAACAGAGCAAAATTGGATCAAAGAGTAAAAAGCCAATGGGTGGATCAAATTCATCAAGGGGAGGGAGGGATAATTGATGGGGGAGAAAGGGAGAGGGAAGGGTCAGCCGGGCTCATGGCGACAGCTGGGAAGGGAGTGGGATGGAAAGTTAGCAGGAAAATAAGAGATCTGACCTGAAACAGTAAAGAAACAAGAGCTCAGTGGGGAGGGGAAGGGAGGGGAGGTCTCCCCTAAACCCTGTTCTCAGGCCTGTTAGTGGTACTGGGTTCCCCAAAATCATTCTTTGAGGCTGGACCCAGAGAGGTCACTGAGGTCACTGTTACTTAGTGAACTGATGTAAGAAAACACCGGTGCCTTGAGTGATTCTCCCCAGGGACAGGGCTGGGAACGGAGACTGGCTGGGGCTTCCTGAAATCTTTAGAGCTTTATCACCAGCCCTTGATTCTCCCCCTGGAGAAATTACTTCGCGTGCAACAAAAACATGTTTTCCTAAAGGAATGAGCCGAGTTACCTCTCGCTACAGGAAAAAATAAAATGTAAACCACCCTGGACTGACCATTCTTCCCCAGCCGCACGACTCCTGCGAGGCAGGGAGCGGGGGGCACGGAGGGTGGCAGGCAGGAGAAACTAAAACCAGTTAAACTTAAGAATGTGAAAAAGGAAGAGGGATGGTCGCAGGGTCAAGATACGGGTCTGAGCCATGGGACATCTGGAGTCAATTTCTGGCTCAGACCCAGCCTCCCTTGGGAAAGTCACATGGGACCAAGTTTCCAAGAACTCCACACCCACTGTTGGGGCTGGGTTTTCTACAGAGCCTCCCATGTTTCTGAAAATGTGATTCCTTATTTGCGGGCCTGAATGTCTTTCAATCCTGTGGCTCAGTTCCCCACACCTGTAAAACAGGGAGAGGACAACAACGTTTCCCTTCTCCCACCCTTGGTCTGGCTTGTCTAGTAAAACCATCGGCTCCACGGAGCAGGGACTGGTTCTCCCTATGTGTCTGCACAGCAAGGGCCCCGCTTTTGGTGGGAGCCCCTAGATGCTAGTGAAATAAATTATATACTAATAAACCCAGAGCAGTGTGACGCTGCAGGTAGGCCATGAGACGGGGAGGCTGGGTGCTAGTCTTGACTTTCCCCCTCACCCCCAGTCTGCTGTGTGACTTTGGACACATGACTCATCTCCCCTGTGCCTCTATAAAATGGAGGTGATGCTCATTGTTGTAAAGCTCTTTGAGATCTACAGCTGATTTTCCCCTGGCTCAGGTACCAGAAGCCCCTGGGTCAGGCACTGCCGCAGGGATTCTGGGGAGCGTTTGATGAGTTCAGGCGGTAAGCAGCTGAATTTGAGTCATGATATGAGAGTCGGAGAACCCATGACCACATTGTCAGACCAGGGCCTCTAATTCTGCACAGGTGGTTCCAGACATGCTATGATGTGAATGTGCTGAATCATCAGTGGCTGGAAGTGCAAAACTAGAGGCCAAATGAAGCCTGTTTGGAAATTTGGCCTAGTAAGGTAAATAGGGTGGCATTTTCAAAAGCACCTGCAAGACTTAGGAGCCTGTGTCCCACTTCCAGAAGTGACTTAGGGTCAGATTTTCAAAAGAATGTAGGGAACCCCAAAGCCGCCGATGAAATCAGTTGGAGTTAGGCCCCAAGGCACTTCTGAAACTCCCTCTGGGCACCGATCTGAATCTAACTACCTTTGAAAACCTGGCCCTCGGCACTAGGAAGTTAGTGGGACTTAGGCTGGTATGTCACTTTTAGGCTGTTTTGAAATGTGACCCTTAGCATCTGGAGGTCCTCCAGGTATGAGAACATCTGCACCCATTGCAGGAGGTTCAGGGAAATACCCTATAAACCGTCATTTGCGGGTCCTGTTGTAGAACTTGTTCGATTTAAATCCATTTCCTCTCTCTCTCTCTCTTTTTTTTTTTCTTTTCACTTTTTTGGTCTAGGGCAATGGTTGGTCTCCAGCCTTCTCCCCCATCCAGCTCACCTCACCTTTGGAGCCATCCAGCACCATCTGCCACTTGGAAAAACCCGGTCTGCTAATCTGCTCTAAGCTCTCTGAATCCTATCTGCTCCCTCTAGTCTGTACGGTCTGCCGGGCGGTTTGATGGAAGAAAATGTCGCTATCGCCCAGGTTTGCTGGGATATATGAACAGTGACAGCCACAGCTCTTCAAAGCCATCCCCGGGGAGCGCAGGTGGAGTGTCTGCCGATGCTGCCGGGCTCTGCAGTGTCAGCTGTAATTAAGGTTCCATTGGCATTTCCATTATAAATGGGATGGTGTAGGGAGAGGATCAGCTTGTTTTATTTTAATACCTCAGGCATCCCAATCTGCAGCTCGCGGACACCCACCCACCCCACAGGCTGCCAGCCTGCATCTTTCGCTTTAATGTAAAAAAAGGACACAAATTCTGCAGACATTTTTTGAGAGGAGGAAACGCAGCTCTGGATTTCAGCCCTCGCACCCTTTCAGCCCTCGCAATGACTGTTTCGTAAACAGTGATGGGCCAGTTCATCCCTTCCCCAGAGCTAGGCTCTGATCCTCTATTCTGGGACATGCCAGAAGCTGCCCTTAATTGCACCCTAGCTGCAATACCCCTTATGGGCTGTTCCAGCTGTCGGGAATAGCCAGGGCATAGGAATGCCCCAGTTATGTGTCCTCTCTCCCTGCCTCATGCCCCAGGGAGGATGCCACATGGGATGGCACGAGGCTGGCTGTCACCAGCTGTGCCTGTGCCGGGGTCTGCTCTATGCCAGGGCTGCTCCTTAAGCATCGTTCTAGGGGCTTTGTGGCACCTTTCCTTTGCAGCCTCGCCAAAGCGAAGGGGCTGCAAGGCTGTTTGTCCCTTTGTGCTTAAAGCAGGCTGAGCAGTCATTATAACTAATCAAGCCACACACCTAAGGCCTCATTCTCCCTGGACCCTAGAGTCACTCTGGATTGACATCATGGTCACAGAGGAGAATCCTACCCTCACGTTGGAAAATTAGCGGCTGGAGGCTAGTTCCCTGCATTAATATCACATTGAAAAATGGCTCAATATGGCATGAGAGGCCCTTTTCCCTGTGCACCTCCCGCAGCTCCAGCCCTAGCCTCCCACCGCTCTGCAGATGCACCTCAGGCCTGGCCCACAGCACCTCCTGCTATTCAGAGCTCCAGCAGAGACAGCTAATCACGCTTGCTTGTGCTTTAGGGAGCTCAGCTCAAGCCCATGCAATCTGGAGAGAATCTGGGCGGTTGAATTCCTCCCTGAGTCGATTCTTTCTCAGCCAGGTTCAGTTTTAAACCAACCAGCCCTTTATTTTCCAAGTGGGTATCTAATGCCAGCCCCGATTGGGTACCGGCTTTTGGAGCAGCTTCATTCTCAGCTGCCTCCCCATAATCTGCCACCTCGGCTGATTCCCCAACAAAAGGTTTTTCCAAGCAAGGCTGTCAGAAGAGAGCTGCTCTGGGGGAGCCTTGGCTGTGCTGGGTTAATGGTGGGTGACCTTTGCTTGCACTCTATCTCCCTTTGCTACTTTTGCAAATGAGTCCGTGATTCCCAACACCCAGGGTAGGTTAGTGTCACTTCTAATCCCCTAATGATCCCTGTAATTGTGGAGGCATATGGGGCCTCCCACTGCCTTGCCAGATGACCCTCTCCCATCCCCCCACACCGCTTGCAGGATAGCGTCCCCTTTTGCAAGGCTGACTTTGAACGAAAGCTCTGGACCCTGCTTCCCAATTCTGCCAGAGTCTGTTCTGACTATCAGATTCCCCCCGCCCTCCAGCTCTGAAGCACCCATCTGCCTCAAACATGAGGTCAGAGGGGGTAGGGCCAGCAAAGAGCTGCTGGCTCACGTGGGTCCATTTTCCAGAGCACCGAACGGGAAATGTATCGTGCAAGAGCAAAGACAGGGGCCTGAGCCTGCAGTGCCATCACAGGTAAAACCCTCAGCCACCTGAGTCCGGAGCGCAGGCTTGGCCCCTTGAGAGAACCAGCCGAGGAGAGAGGGGAACAGAAGGAGAGAGACCTACAGGGAGATGGAGAGGGGGGACATGACTGAGAGCGAGAGAAATGGGGAGCAAAATGCAGCCGGAAGGGAAAGGAAGAGGGGGAAGGAATTAGAAAGAGAGGTGGGAGCCAGACAGAGGGAGAGCGGAGCACAGAGAGAGGGGCAAGAACTGAATTACCGTGAAAACTGTGTCACTCAGGAAGCGGGGGCTGGAGGAAAGGTGGGGAGAGGCTACCGCCTCAGAGGAAATGCAGGGGAGCTCTTCCTAGAGGATGCTGGGCTGGTGGGGGCTGGAGAGGAAACAGCTGAGGCAGCTGCAGAACATCTGGCAGGAGAGAGAACTCCCCAGGGACCCCAGAGGACAGTGTGACTGGCAGGCAGGCAGAACAGGGTGGATCCCGCCAGCTCTCCGCTTCCTGCGCGGGCCTTGTTTACCAGATGTTTCTCTCCCTTCATCCTCTTTGCTCCCCAGCCCCCACCCCCTTCATGTTGAAGGTGGGGTGGGAGACTCCCCAGTGCTGCTCTGGGGAGGGTTGTCAAAGGGCGCTGGCAGGGGCATAGTCAGGGGCTGGGACAAGGCCAGGTGGCCCCTTTTGGTGCATCCTTCCTCATGCTGAGTCAATAGTTCCACCCAGCCTCTGTTTGCCTCCAAACACTTGCCTAGCGCCAGCCTCCACGTGCAAGCCCAGCTGATGCAACCACCCCAGAGTGAAACACTCCCCCCATCACCCCAGGGTAAAACAGCCCCCACTGCCTCCATCATCCCAGGGTGACTCCCCCACCCCCTTTTCCCCAAGGAGAATCATTCCCCCCTGCCACCATAACCCCAAAGTGAACCTCCCCTCCATTAACCCCCATGGTGTAACAGCCCCCCACTGTCTCCATTACCTGAGAGTGATGCCCCACAACCCTGGGTGAAACACCCCTCTCCCCATTGCCCCAGCAACAGTCATGCTCCCGCTGTTCTCCTAGCACCCCAGACTAATAACCGAACCCCCACTGCCAAGTGACCTCGGGGCAGCAGCCTAGTCTCGTTGTCTCCTCTTGGTTCTGGGTAACAAACGTGTATTTGCTTAGGAGCCTTTTGGCTGTTATGGGCCTTGGGAATGGTCTCCTGCTGAGCCCCACTCCTTCCCGGCCCCCCAGCACACTGTGTGAGCTCTGGTCCCAAGGCTCCTCACTGGGCACAGCCCTGATCTCCACTTGGAGGTGGAGTTGTCCAACCAGCGCCCCAAGCGTGGTCTTCTGGGGGCGGGATTGTGCTGTTGGAAGAGCTGTCTTGCAGAGATGTGCATAACCTAAGGGTCCAGTCCTGGAACCACTGACTGTGGGATACAGCCCCTTCCCTGCAATGGGATTACACTCCGTAGCAAGCACTAACGCAAGCCAGTGAGCATTACACTGCAGTTAGTGTCTGCAGAGTTGGACGCTGTCATGGCCTGCTTACACTCTGTCTTGTTGGTTCAGTTGGATACAGTATTGTTAGCTCCCAGTCCTGACCTGCTGCTTAGTCCTGCCGAGCGCTATGAAATGGCAGCTGTTTCCCACCCCACAAGGAATTGATTCTGGTGGTGGATGAAATCAGGTCAGAAGTCCAGTCAGGTGCTGCCCCTGTATTATGGAGAACAGTGTAAAGGAGAAAGAGCATCGATTGAAATGAAAAGGCTGTGGATTTAAAACACATATGAGGAAATGCCTTTTATACACAAGGGGTAGTAATCCCATGGAACTCACTGCCACCTGATTATTGCAGCAAACAGCTTGGTAAGATTTTTTGTTGAAGGATTAGACACACAAATTAAAAGTAGCCTCTTTCCTTAAATGAGCTCAGAAAAATAATAATAACCGGAGTAACCACAGCTAATGATTCAGGGACTAAACTGATCACCAGCTGGGATCAGGACACTCTTCCCCCTACAATATTGCACAATTAGGTGCATTATGGGGAGCTTATGTCTTCCTCTGAGCCATCTGGCACTGGCCACTAAGACCGAATACCGGTCTAGCTGGCTCATTGGCCTGTCCCAGCACAGCAGTTCCTGTGCTCCTGGGAGACCGTGTTAATGGGAGTTATGCAAACTAAATCCCCTCGCTCTGCTGAGCATTTACTCCTTAGTGTCCAATCAGTTTGTTTTATCAGGTGTTCATTTAACCCGGGTTTCCCATCAGTCTAGGGCATCCGTCCAACCT
Organism: Chelonia mydas; assembly: GCF_015237465.2. Lineage (NCBI taxonomy): Eukaryota > Metazoa > Chordata > Testudines > Cheloniidae > Chelonia > Chelonia mydas. The sequence goes on along the minus strand of NC_051253.2, from coordinate 4,402,424 downwards.
GCTGCATAGAACCTTTAACTGGGGTTGAGCACGCAGTCCATTCCAGACAGGCCAATGGTCCAGTTCAGGTTACTTTCCTCTCTAGGCTGTAAGCAGAGTCAAAGTTCCAGATGGCCTCTGAAATCCAGTTATTCTCCTCCCTAGAGCAATCCCTAGAGGCCATTTCCGATTGTCCCAGAAATCCAGGGCAGGATTTTCCCTACCTCAATCCACATGAAGAAACAGGCTGCGAGAGTCCTCTACCTCTCTTAACCCTAATGCAAGACTTAACCAACGTACTTCCTGCAGGACAGTCAAAGGTAAATCCCAGCCTGGAGATTTGCTGGTTTCCTTGAAACAGATTCGAGCTGGTCCCCCGCCTCTCTATCTTTGCCATTCTGCATAGACGTTTGCTGGCACACCCCCGCCTCCAGGGGACTGTCCCCTTCTCCTTGGTGGTACTGCTGCCAGTGGAAAAACCCTGCTTGGGGGTAATTTTCATGTGAAGGGCCAGGCCCTCTTGGGGAATGCTTCCTCTTTTTCTGGATCAGCATTTAAGATTCCTTTAGCAAATGTACTGCTCTGATCTGTACTTTCTATTGGCTCAGCTCCCCAGGAGTTTTGCGTCAAGTTACTGCGAGAGCGATAGCTCCGAAGGGAAGAAATAGGGAGTAAAAGTCAGAGAGATACAATTAAATTAAAAACATCTATTCTCTAATCCAGGGGATCCAAGGGGGGGAAGAGAAAAGCTGAAGCCGCTGAATGTTCACCTGCAGCACATTCCTAGCAGGATTTGTCTGTAGGCAAATTGCATCTCATATTCACTGTCACTGCCTAGCTGAAATCTTAATCCAGGCACAGCAGCGAGGGGAGGATTCCGAAGGAACGCAACCGACTCAGGGATTTTACCAGGGCTTCTAACCTTCCTTCACAGCCCTTAAGAGTCTCCTGCTTTAGCTGTTTTTTTATTTCATCCAAAATGCTCTGCTCTGCGTGGCCTTACTCCTTGAGGCGTTAGCTCATCAGCACTGACACTAAAACTGATTAGCCACAATTTGCCTACCTTTCACAGCTCGTGCTTGATCTTCCCTTGATCCCATGTGAGGCAGGAGAGAGGAATTTCCCTAAAGTCACAGGAAGCAGGAGCTTCTTGCTCATGTTCCTATTGTCCCCCAGAGGCCTTTACATACACGCAGGCCTAGTCAGGTCCCTGGGATGAAAACTCACCTCGCAATCAGCAGCTTCCCCTCACGCAAAAGGCCGACAGATGGCATATGGCAGCTGCCTCGCTCTGATGGTCACTTTAGGGTGGCATAGAGGGTAGGATAAAGCAGGGGCTTTCAAGGCCTGGTCTGGGGGAGCCCTGATTGTGGCAGTTTGGGGCTCTCAGTTCCTGTGGTTGTGGGCAGGGGAGGGGAAAGGCAGGAGACGGTTGTGTGTGGGGCAGAAACCCAGGGCAAGAGATCCAGTCTAGGTGCCCTGGTTCCATCTGTATCTGTCAGGTGACAGGCAAGGATTCTGGTCTTTGGTTCATGTTCTCATGTGCAAGATGAGTGGTATATAAAAAATAAGCCACCCGTGTTTCCATAAAGGGCGAGGGCCCTGATTTTGCAACGTCAGCAGAGTCCTGGGTTAGGTTATGGTCAGCCCCTGACTGAGGACATTCACTCATCCGTCACCATCAAGGTTCACAGCTTGGGGGTCCAGTTAGATTCCCATCAGATAACATCACTGACCAGCACAGCTCTTATCCATCCGCATCCAGTCAGGAAGCTGTGTCCTTTCTTCCTGGGTGGACCCATGCTGCCCACGCTCCATATCTTTATCACCTCGAGGCTGGATCACTGCAATGCTCTCTGCCTGGGGCAGCACCTTAAATCCACGTGGAAGCTGGCGGAGAATGTGGAGACTCGCTTGTTAAGAGGTGTATCTGGCCGGGGGCAGGTGACAACCATGCCCTCGGATCTGCACTGGCTGCCGATTGGCTCCAAGTGGAGCTTAAAGTGTTGGTGTTGACCTGCATAGCCCTAAGTGGCCTGGGGCCATCCTACCTGAGAGACCATGTCCCCCATCGCCCCATCTAGCACCGTTTGAGGTCAGCGGAGGGACTCATGCTGGAACTTCCAGGGAGAGGGGGCTGACAGCGGGGTGTTCTCCACAAGGGCCCCTTGGCTTTGGCATTCACTTCCCCTCCCTTGATCCCGCGCAGGTGGAACCTGCTGCCCTTCAGAGCTCACTGCTGTGAACCAGTGTTGTTGGGACGGGGGCTGAGCGTGCTCAGGGAATGTCTCCCCGGGCGCTGGAGGGCTTCAGACGGGATTGGGCAACTCACCCATCCTGCCACTTGCCCTGCTGCAGCGGCTCTGCTATTTGTAGTGCACGCCTTGAATCGGCGCTAGAGCTGATATGGAAATCCCACCTCCAGCTCCAGTGTAGACGTACCTTGGTGGAAACCCAAGGGGTCAGGAAAGTTTGTGCGGCAGCGTTTCCCTGGCTGTATGGTGTGGACGGGGGCGGGAGTTTCTGCTGTTCTGGTTTTACTCTCCTGGATTGTATTTTGAGTCAATGGTGGGGTGTCTGCAGCTTGGGAGAGCCCCGGTATGTGCGCCAAGCTCAGACAAACAAAGGATGCAGGATCTGAGCTTAAGTCCAGGGCTCGGCCCTACATTCTCCAACCCAGCAGAGCTGGCCTCAAGCACAAGCAAGGCAAGCCCCTGCTCCTTGGCAGCAGACACAATGACTCACAGGCCATTTCCCCTTTGAGAGTTCAGGCTCCTGCCGGCCGGGAGGAAGGGCAGGTTTTGGGCTGCTGGAGCAGAGCAAGCAGATGAAAGTAGAGGTGGTGGGTTATGGGAACAGGCTAAGCCACGCTGCTCCTTCCGCGGGGGCCCAGGTGGCCACACACCATGGGAGGCAGGACCGTGGCGCTTTCGTCAGTTTCTTTTTGCAGCAGCTGGGGGAGAAGAGTGACTCTGCCCCCCTCCCTCCCACACCAGTAAAGGGCACCTGCTCCTTCCCCAACCCGGCTCTCTATGGCAGTTTTGTGGGGACGTGTGTAGCCTCAGGCTTCCTCCCCACCCCCAATAGTTGGAGAACGTCTTTCCGGGCTAGACTGACGTCCCTCTGCCTCTCACAGCAGGAGGGTCTTTTCTCGGACAGCTCCCTGGGAGGCTGGAGGTGGCAGTGCTAAAAGCCCAGCTGCGTGCGTTAGCAGGCCCCACTCCTGCACTGAGCTCGGCCTGGGCAAACTCTCTGCCTGCGAGGCACTCAGCGCAGGATTGGGGCGTAGGCAGGGCCCGAGGTGCTGCAGTTACATCCGTCTGCTTCTCCACCAGGCACTTTTCCTCCGTGCCGTCCCGTGTTCATGGAACACCCTCCCCACATAGGTCCAGGAAGCCAGCACCTTCTCCTGCTCGTCCAATTGCTGCCCGCGGCATTTGGATCACGCCCAGAGATGGACTGGCTTGTGCGTGATCTTGTCAGTGTCACCTTCCCCTGAGTCTATGTCACATCTCCTCTTATGGTAGATTGGAAGCCCTTTCGGGCCTGTTTGCAGAGAGTCCCGCACGCTGACAGGGGCTGCTGGGAGCTACTGTGATGCAAAGAGTAATCAACGAATCAAAACAGCCAGATCCCATCTGCTAGGTCATCAGTCAGCATTTCACTTTGATAAAAAAATCCGCCCCCCACACACATCCCTCCCACTCAGAACAATCCTCAGAGGAATCGCCAGCCTGAAGGACAGTGGGGTTTTACCTTATGTGACGAAGTGGGGATTTTCCCTTGTTATGTTGTATGTGAATCTAACTGTTGAGCCTATGTGAGTTTTACTGTTTTGCATGAATACTGTGTGTGCCTCAGTTTCCCTGTGTGCTGCACCAATACCTCGGTGGGGGGAATAGGGGTGTGTGACTTTGGCTGAGACCTCTAGGGCAGGTGAGGCGGCTCCAGCTTCCTGCACATATGCTATGACCGGTGCCCTTTGTAACCTGAGACCCAGGAGGGGGATGCGACCACGTGATGACCAGGTGACTCTTTGCCCAGGAAGCGAGACACAGACAAGGAGGAAGAGCAACGGAGGTGTCGGAGGTCGGGTGGCTGGAAGCTGGCAGTCTGCTTGGGGGGACTGGAAGAGGGGAAGTCCAGGGCTTCTGGCCCAGGACTCCCCAAGATGGACTCGGCTGAAAGTCATTGATTTCTGTGTTAACAAGTTCTGTTCTACTCTGTATTCCTGTCAACTAATAAACCTGTTTTACTGGCTGGCTGAGAGTCACGTCTGACTGCGGAGTTGGGGTGCAGGACCCTCTGGCTTCCCCAGGAGCCCCGCCCGGGTGGACTGGCTGCGGGAAGCGCACGGTGTGGAAGGGGATGCTGAGTGGTCTGAGGTCAGACCCAGGAAGGTCGAAGCTGTGTAAGCTTCCTGCCCTGGCCACAGTATGCTCAGAGAGAAGAGGCATGCTCCCCTGGAGTCCTGACTGGCTTCTTATGGAGTAGTTCCAGAGCATCGCCCGGGGACTCCGTGACACCTTACATGATGGAGGAGGGGAAGGTATTTGTGAGATAGAACAGGGAAATCAGCAGCACCCAGGTCCTTTCCTGCGATTTTGGGAAGAAGGCTCAGGTGGGTGGGGGCAATACTACACAGTGAGTGTCTGGGAGACAGCTTCCTCTTTCTAGCAGCAACTAATAACGTGCCTGAGCCACTCCCTATGTTCTGACTTTGAAAGGAGTCCCCAAAAGGAGCCAGCTGCCCAGGGCTACAAACACCCAGGAACGGTTTCAGAAACCCAGGCCAATGCTGGCCCCAATGGGACATCAGGCAAGCAGAGTCTCTCTGTGCTTCAGTTCTTCTACCTTTGACATGATCAGAATGATTCTTACCATCCTCTGGGAGCTGGGGGGAGAATTCTTGCCCACAAAGCTCCTCGGAGGGTACTGGGCTAAGTACAAAGCATCACCATCATCAGTAGTAAACACGAGTCACCTGCACGGCAGCTGTGACTTTCTGAGTCTCCTTTGCTGTATCACCGGAACAGAAAGAGCCGTGAAGGATAGAATTAAAGAAGGAGGTGTAAATTCAAAGCGTAGGCTCACCCAGAAACCTTTGGCATTGGACAAACAGTAGAACCCACTGCAACCCGTTGGCTTGATATAGGAGAGTCCAGGAGCCAGATGGTCACTCTCTGTTGAGAGCATCACCTAAAGGGTGACTCGATGTCAGAGCAGTGAGGGTGGGTCAGCTCTGAAATCCAGCTGAGGTTGGTGAAAGGTGAGCCACAAACCAGACCTTCGTTGTCCCGAGAGATTCCCGGTCCAGAAGCAAAAGAACCTGCAGTGAAAAATTAGTAATAGGGCAGAGCAGCGTGGCTCCTCTTTCCCCAGCACATGAGGATGAATTGATCACAAGGGCTGGCTCACTAGAGGAAAGTGGACGTCATAAAAGACAAAGGGCTGTGTCGGGTGCAAATGATAACAAAGGAGAGGTATCCTGTGGCGAGTGTCAGGAAGAGAGAGCTGTTTCTTTATCTCTCTAGCAGTGTTGGCAGCTCTACTGATTTTATTATAAGTCTTTCAAAAAAGAAAAAGAAATCAGTGTTTTCCTTAAAGCCCCAGCTCCTGGAGTCATGGGAAAACAGGAGAATTTCAGCTTGTTTTGTGGCCAGAGCATGGCAGAGCACCACCCTCTTTAGTTCCCCATTGTGAGCCTTCAGTCCTTCTTCTCACCATACACATAGGGACCTGCCAGCTGTAGCAGCCATTGCCAGTGTCCACCTCCTGACCTGAGCCGCCATCTCTCAGCCTTGACAGGGCCAGGATTCCCCGCTCGTGGGCTGCACTCTCCCCCCCCGCTCCCCCGAGTCCTGTCAGCTGCCATCTCCTAGCAGAGTTCTTGTGGCACCTTAGAGACTAACAAATTTATTTGAGCATAAGCTTTCGTGGGCTACAGCTCACTTCATCGGATGCATAGAATGGAACATATAGTAAGAAGATATATACATACATACAGAGAACATGAACAGGTGGAAGTAGCCATACCAACTGTAAGAGGCTGATTAATTAAGATGAGCTATTATCAGCAGGAGAAAAAAAAAACTTTTGTAGTGATAATCAAGATGGCCCATTTAGACAGTTGACAAGAAGGTGTGAGGATACTTAACATGGGGAAATCGATTCAATATGTGTAATGACCCAGCCACTCCCAGACTCTATTCAAACCCAAGTTAATGGTATCTAGTTTGCATATTAATTCATGCTCAGCAGTTTCTCACTGAGGTCTATTTTTGAAGCTTTTCTGTTACAAAATTGCCACCTTTAAGTCTGTTACTGAGTGACCAGGGAGGTTGAAGTGTTCTCCTATCGTTTTTTGAATGTTATGATTCCTGATGTCAGATTTGTGTCCATTTATTCTTTTGCGTAGAGACTGTCCAGTCTTCAAATCAGCGGCACTGCTATGGGTACCCGCATGGCCCCACAGTATGCCAACATTTTTATGCCTGACTTAGAACAACGCTTCCTTAGCTCTCATCCCCTAACGCCCCTACTCTACTTGCGCTACATTGATGACATCTTCATCATCCGGACCCATGGAAAAGAAGCCCTTGAGGAATTCCACCATGACTTCAACAATTTCCATCCCACCATCAACCTCAGCCTAGACCAATCCACACAAGCGGTCCATTTCCTGGACACTACGGTGCTAATAAGCGATGGTCACATAAACACCACCCTATACCAGAAACCTACTGACTACTATACTTACCTACATGCCTCCAGCTTCCATCCAGGACACACCACACGATCCATTGTCTATAGCCAAGCTCTATGATACAACCGCATTTGCTCCAACCCCTCAGACAGAGACAAACACCTATAAGATCTCTATCAAGCATTCTTAAAATTACAATACCCACCTGCTGAAGTGAAAAAGCAGATTGACAGAGCCAGAAGAGTCCCCAGAAGTCACCTACTCCAGGACAGGCCCAACAAAGAAAATAACAGAACGCCACTAGCTGTCACCTTCAGCCCCCAACTAAAACCTCTCCAGCACATCATCAAGGATCTACAACTTATCCTGAAGGACGATCCCTCACTCTCACAGATCTTGGGAGACAGGCCAGTCCTCGCTTACAGACAGCTCCCCAACCTGAAGCAAATACTCTCCAGCAACCACACACCACACAACAAAAACACTAACCCAGGAACCTATCCTTGCAACAAAGCCCGATGCCAACTCTGTCCACATATTTATTCAAGTGACACCATCATAGGACCTAATCACATTAGCCATGCCGTCAGGAGCTCGTTCATCTGTACATCTACTAATGTGATATATGCCATCATGTGCCAGCAATGCCCCTCTGCCATGTACATTAGCCAAACCGGACAGTCTCTTCGCAAAAGAATAAATGGACACAAATCTGACATCAGGAATCATAACATTCAAAAACAGTTAGGAGAACACTTCAACCTCTCTAATCACTCAGTAACAGACTTAAAGGTGGCAATTTTGCAACAGAAAAGCTTCAAAAACAGACCTCAATGACAGGTTTCAGAGTAACAGCCGTGTTAGTCTGTATTCGCAAAAAGAAAAGGAGTACTTGTGGCACCGTAGAGACTAACCAATTTATTTGAGCATAAGCTTTCATGAGCTACAGCTCACTTAATGGTTAGTCTCTAAGGTGCCACAAGTACTCCTTTTCTTTTTGAGACCTCAGTGAGAAACTGCTGAACATGAATTAATATGCAAACTAGATACCATTAACTTGGGTTTGAATAGAGTCTGGGAGTGGCTGGGTCATTACACATATTGAATCGATTTCCCCATGTTAAGTATCCTCACACCTTCTTGTCAACTGTCTAAATGAGCCATCTTGATTATCACTACAAAAGTTTTTTTTTCTCCTGCTGATAATAGCTCATCTTAATTAATTAGCCTCTTACAGTTGGTATGGCTCTTCCACCTTTTCATGTTCTCTGTATGTATATATATATATATATATATATCTTCTTACTATATGTTCCATTCTATGCATCTGATGAAGTGGGCTGTAGCCCACAAAAGCTTATGCTCAAATAAATTTGTTAGTCTCTAAGGTGCCAAAAGTACTTCAGTTCTTTTTGCGGATACAGACTAACAGGGCTGTTACTCTGAAACCTTTAAAAAAATACAATCCCAAGATATTTCTAAGTAAACCTTCCACACAAACTTCCTCGTGGCTGGACTTTACAAAAACTAGACAAGCCATTTACAACACACACTTTGCTTCTCTATAAAAGAAAAAGGACCCTAAACTATCTAAACGACTACATGCCACAAGGGGCCACAACAGTGGTTCCCTTAACCCACCCAGCAATATTGTTAATCTATCCAACTATACTCTTAGCCCAGCAGAAGAATCTGTCCTATCTTGGGGCCTCTCCTTCTTCCCCTCCACCCCCATGAACATGATACAGTTCTGTGGTGACCTAGAATCCTATTTTCGATGACTCCGACTCAAGGAATATTTCCAACACACCTCTGAACAACATACTAACCCACAGAGACCTTCCTACCAAAACTACAAAAAGAAGGATTCTGGGTGGACTCCTCCTGAAGGTCAAAACAACAGACTGGACTTCTACATAGAGTGCTTCCACTGACGTGCGCGGGCTGAAATTGTGGAAAAGCAACATCACTTGCCCCATAACCTCAGCCGTGCAGAACACAATACCATCCACAGCCTCAGAAACAACTCTGACATCATAATTGAAAAGGCTGACAAAGGAGGTGCGGTCGTCATCATGAATAGGGCGGAATATGAACAAGAGGCTGCTAGGCAGCTCTCCAACTCCACTTTCTACAAGCCATTACCCTCTGATCCCACTGAGGGTTACCAAAAGAAATTACACTATCTGCTCAAGAAACTCCCTGAAAAAGCACAAGAACAAATCCGCACAGACACACCCCTGGAACCCTGACCTGGGGTATTCTATCTGCTACCCAAGATCCATAAACCTGGAAATCCTGGACGCCCCATCATCTCAGGCATTGGCACCCTGACAGCAGGATTGTCTGGCTATGTAGACTCCCTCCTCAGGCCCTACGCTACCAGCACTCCCAGCTATCTTCGAGACACCACTGACTTCCTGAGGAAACTACAATCCATCGGTGATCTTCCCAAAAACACCATCCTGGCCACTATGGATGTAGAAGCCCTCTACACCAACATTCCACACAAAGATGGACTACAAGCCATCAGGAACAGTATCCCCGATAATATCACGGCAAACCTCGTGGCTGAACTTTGTGACTTTGTCCTCACCCATAACTATTTCACATTTGGGGACAATGTATACCTTCAAATCAGTAGCACCGCTATGGGCACCCGCATGGCCCCACAGTATGCCAACATTTTTATGGCTGACTTAGAACAACGCTTCCTCAGCTCTCGTCCCCTAATGCCCCTACTCTACTTGCGCTACATTGATGACATCTTCATCATCTGGACCCATGGAAAAGAAGCCCTTGAGGAATTCCACCATGATTTCAACAATTTCCATCCCACCATCAACCTCAGCCTGGACCAGTCCACGCAAGAGATCCACTTTCTGGACACTACGGTGCTAATAAGTGATGGTCATATAAACACCACCTTATACCGGAAACCTACTGACCGCTATTCCTACCTACGTGCCTCCAGCTTTCATCCAGACCACAGCACAGGATCCATCATCTACAGCCAAGCTCTACGATACAACCGCATTTGCTCCAACCCCTCAGACAGAGACAAACACAGAGACAAACACCTATCTATTCAGGGGACACCATCGTAGGGCCTAATCACATCAGCCACACTATCAGAGGCTCATTCACCTGCACATCTACCAATGTGATATATGCCATCATGTGCCAGCAATGCCCCTCTGCCATGTACATTGGTCAAACTGAACAGTCTCTACGTAAAAGAATAAATGGACACAAATCAGATGTCAAGAATTATAACATTCAAAAACCAGTTGGAGAACACTCCAATTTCTTTGGTCACTCGATTACAGACCTAAAAGTGGCAATTCTTCAACAAAAAAACTTCAAAAACAGACTGCAGGGAGAGACTGCTGAATTGGAATTCCTTGCAAACTGGATACAATTAACTTAGGCTTGAATAGAGACAGGGAGTGGATGGGTCATTACACAAAGTAAAACTATTTCCCCATGTTTATTCCCCCACCCCCCACTGTTCCTCAGAAGTTCTTGTTAACTGCTGGAAATGGCCCACCTTGATTATCACTACAAAACGTTTCTCCCCCCGCCCTCCCCACCCCTGCTCTCCTGCTGGTAATAGCTCACCTTAAGTGATCACTCTCGTTACAGGTTTCAGAGTAGCAGCCCTGTTAGTCTGTATTCGCAAAAAGAAAAGGAGGACTTGTGGCACCTTAGAGACTAACAAATTTATTTGCGCATAAGCTTTCGTGAGCTACAGCTCACTTCATCGGATGCATTCAGTGGAAAATACAGTGAGGAGATTTATATACACAGAAAACATGAAACAATGGGTGTTACCATACACACTGTAAGGAGAGGTTTCAGTGTAGCAGCCGTGTTAGTCTGTATTCGCAAAAAGAAAAGGAGTACTAGTGGCACTTTAGAGACTAGCCAATTTATTTGAGCGTAAGCTTTCATGAGCTACGCATAAGCTTTCGTGAGCTGCAGCTCTGTAGCTCACGAAAGCTAATGCTCAAATAAATTGGTTAGTCTCTAAGGAGCCACTAGTACTCCTTTTCTTTTTACCCATTGTTTCATGTTCTCTATGTATATAAATCTCCCCACAAGTATTTTCCACTGAATGCATCCGATGAAGTGAGCTGTAGCTCACGAAAGCTTATGCTTAAATAAATTGGTTAGTCTCTAAGGTGCCACTAGTACTCCTTTTCTTTTTGCGAATACAGACTAACAGGGCTGCTACTCTGAAACCTAAGTAAATGTTTCAGAGTAACAGCCGTGTTAGTCTTTAGATAAGCTATTACCAGCAGGAGAGTGGGGTGGGAGGAGGTATTTTTTCATGCTTTGTGTGTATATAAAAAGATCTTCTACACTTTCCACAGTTTTCAGAGTAACAGCCGTGTTAGTCTGTATTCGTAAAAAGAAAAGGAGTACTTGTGGCACCTTAGAGACTAACCAGTATGCATCCGATGAAGTGAGCTGTAGCTCACGAAAGCTTATGCTCAAATAAATTGGTTAGTCTCTAAGGTGCCACTAGTACTCCTTTTCTTTTTGCGAATACAGACTAACAGGGCTGCTACTCTGAAACCTAAGTAAATGTTTCAGAGTAACAGCCGTGTTAGTCTTTAGATAAGCTATTACCAGCGGGAGAGTGGGGTGGGAGGAGGTATTTTTTCATGCTTTGTGTGTATATAAAAAGATCTTCTACACTTTCCACAGTTTTCAGAGTAACAGCCGTGTTAGTCTGTATTCGTAAAAAGAAAAGGAGTACTTGTGGCACCTTAGAGACTAACCAGTATGCATCCGATGAAGTGAGCTGTAGCTCACGAAAGCTTATGCTCAAATAAATTGGTTAGTCTCTAAGGTGCCACAAGTACTCCTTTTCTTTTTGCTAAATAAATGTGTGAGGGCTTCCTGTCGTTGCCAAGGCCATCAGGGTGTGATGAGGTGCTAAGCACCCTCTCTGTTGGGGGAGAGAAGAGACTTGAGGATTCTCTGCTCCTTGAAGTCTTTAAACCATGATTTGAGGACTTCAGTAGCTCAGACATAGGTGAGAGGTTTATCGCAGGAGTGGGTGGGTGAAATTCTGTGGCCTGCATTGTGCAGGAGGTCGGACTAGATGATCATAATGGTCCCTTCTGACCTAAATATCTATGAATGTCAGGCGGGATGGGGAGGTTTTGAAGGTGGAGAGGAAGTTCAGGTTGATGTATCTGGGAGGAGTGACGGGTTATGGGGGGATGGGAGTTGTGGCCGGGGGCTGATTGTGAATGTGCAAGGGATAGAATTTCTTTAAATGGGGGGACTGAGAATTGATTTGGCCTGGGAGGGAATGGACTGAGGGGCTCGATGATAATTTGGCTTTGGGGAAGAGGGGCTGCTCATGAGTGGAAACGGGTCGGGGGGGCAGAGAGGGAGGGGCAGGGTTGGTTCTGAGAGGGAGGGGAGGAGCGGGTAGTGACAGTAGCTGCCACGGGGGGTGATGTGTGCTTGCAAATCCCAGGGCTTCTGGGGGGCTGGGAGAGTAGGCAGCTCACCAGATGGCCTCACCCCTGAGGGGACTCATTGCTAGGGAAAAGCCTGGGAGGGAGCCAGCCCATGGGTCCAGCACTGGGTGTCAGAGCTAGAGATCCCAGGCAATGCTGCCAGCCCCAGCTCTGCGGGGACCAGGACAAAATCAAGCCCTCTCTCCGGACCCTGAGCCTCCCAGGTGTCACAGATGGGTCCTCCCGCCGTTCCCTGTGGGTGAAGTGTCTCTGTCCACATGGTACAGATGGTGAGCCAAGGCCTCTTGAGAGGGACAGTGACTTGTCCAAGGTCATTTCTGTGTTGTACCCCTAGGAACATCCCACGCCCATACTGAATCCTGCCCCCCAGCCCCCCGGCCCCAAAGGCTGATCACCAGTGCTCACAGTTCCTGCTCTGAAATAAAGAGGTACAAGGTCTCCGGTTCCTATAGCCCCTGCGGTATCAAGCCGGAACAGACAGGCTTGTAGAGGGGTCATCCTGCTCCCATTTTATGTCACCCCCTCCCACCCCTGGAGGATCCAGGCCCCAGCCACACCCACAGCCAGGGCTCCCCATTCCCCAGCCTGTGGCATTATCCAGCTGGTCTAGTTTGCAGGCTCTTTCTCTCTAATTTGCAAACCGGACACCATTAAATTAGGCTTGAATAAAGCTTGGGAGTGGATGGGTCATTACACAAAGTAAAAAGGTTTCAGAGTAGCAGCGCTGTTAGTCTGTATTCGCAAAAAGAAAAGGAGTACTTGTGGCACCTTAGAGACTAACAAATTTATTTGAGCATAAGCTTTCACCCCCGTAACCCGTGTGAAAGCTTATGCTCAAATAAATTTGTTAGTCTCTAAGGTGCCACAAGTACTCCTTTTCTTTTTACAAAGGAAAAACTATTTCCCCATGCTAATTCCCCCCCCCCCCGCCGCCGCCCACTGTTACTCACACCTTCTTGTCAACTGTTTGAAATGGGCCATCCTGATTATCACTACAACAGGTTTTTTTTCTCCTGCTGATAACAGCCCACCTTAATTACTTGGTCTCCTTACAGTTGGTATGGCAACACCCATTTTTTCATGTTCTCTGTTTATATATATCTTCCTACTGTATTTTCCACTGCATGCATCCGATGAAGTAGGTTTTAGCCCGCAAAAGCTTATGCCCAAATAAATTTGTTAGTCTCTAAGGTGCCACAAGTACTCCTCATTTTCTTTCTCTCTAAGTCACTTACACTGATTAAAAACAGCAACTGTCCCGGCCCTGACCCCAAGGGACCCCATTCAAGGCTACCTCCCCAGCTCCTCTCACAAGTACTCTCTGTTCTCTAGTTTAAGCTGGGGGCTGCTGTGACCCTCCCACTCAGCACCCCCCCTCCATCCTGCAGCCCCACACAGAGCCTGGGGCTGGAGTGGTCTGCCGCAAGCATTATCTCAGTGTTCAAAGTCATCCCCTCCCATGGAAGCCAAGCTGACCCCACCCTTATCGTCTCCCTCCTTGTGGTTTCTGGAGGAGGGGGGACGAGAATTGCAGAAGTGGGAGGCTATTTATGGGGCTGGGGGAATTGCAAGGTCTGGCCAGGCTACATTCTGCAGCCCCTCCCAGATCCAGCCCCAGCACAGAAGAGCAGACGACCCAGGACAGCTTCAGCTGTGGCATAAGCGGGGGCAGCTCCTAATGGCTTTGCTGTGAGCTGCACCCACATATCCCAACCATGGGCTTGGCCTGATCCACCTGCCAGCATCAGAGCCAGAGAGGGGCCTAAGTCTCACTATTCACGGCCAGAGCTGGACTGGAAGCCTCTCAAAGCTAGGGGTGGGGTTGGATCTGGGCTTGGCTTGGCCCACTGAAGTTCTGAGCCAGAGTTGCAGACTAAACTCCCGCTCCCCACCGAGGAGGGGGAAGGAATGGGTTTGGATCTGGGGCTTGGTTCAGCCCCTTCTGTAGTTAACCACAGGGGACAGACACGTGTGACGATCCCTGTGTCAGGAGAAACTGACGGAGTGCCCTGTGCATGGCCAGGGACACGTCCACCGCTCAGACAATCACATCCCGCCCTAAAACCTCAAAGGGATACAGTACTGATATACTGTTAAACAGCTGGCCTGTGCCACCCCAGACGTGGGTGCCTTTCAGTGGTGAGCAGAATGACCTCCCTCCTTCCCTCACCCACCTCCCTGGGGTGTTGTGAGGTGCTGTACCATGTCTCCACAGCTCACAGAGCCACCTGGGGACAGGAGACGCGTGTCTGTGATACAACTATATTGAACGCAGCTGACTGAAGACCAGGAAAGCAGCATTCTCAAGCTGTCTCAGCAGCTACACGCTGTGGGTGCTGGGATGTGATATTTAGATGGGGGCGGCAGGAGACAGGAGTGGGACCCAAGGTCCACTCATTGCTGCCACCCCCCCCCCAGAACAATGGAGGCTGGGTGGATCCTGCATGGCTGGCTCTCCCCAGGCCCCCACAGCCAGCCATCTCTCCAGCACCGTGGCCCCTTTGGGACACCATAGGCTGCCCCCAGAAGCTGCCCTCTGTGCCTGGGGAGGAGCAGCCTCCTCCCACCCCCCTTGCAGGGAATACTCAGGGGCTGCAGAGCCCCCAACCTCTGCCAGCAGAAAACATTTTAAGGTGGCTCCAGTTGTAGCCCCAGGTTGGGCACCCGTGGGAGGGGAGTTGGAGGCCTCGGCTCCGGCAGATCCCAGGGCTCTGCACCGATGCTGGGGGAGCTGTTGTTTGGGGGGGGGGGGGCGCCCCCTCTGCATGGAGAGGACGGCAGGATTCAGAGGAACCTGGAGTTTTCTGTAGTGGGTATTTCCAGAGAGTTCATCGCTGTGGTAGCCATGGTAACTCCCTTCCTCCCCCTGACCCCTGTGGTTGGTTTGCTGGAGTCTGGTTCAGGAGGGGCAGCGTGGCAGATAATGAACAGCACCATGCATTAACTCCACCCATCCCCCGCCGCCTGCGGGGCTGGGGAAGGGATCCCAGCACCAGGACACGCAGAGCAGGGAGACGAGACACAGAGGTGACTCTGCCAGGGGTGCACGGAGCTGGGGTTCAGCCTGCCTGGCTCCCACTCCACTGGGCCCTGCTGACCAAGGTGTGGCCCTGCCGGGTGGGAACAGTCCCATCTAATCCCAAGCACCTCGTGGAGTGAACATGGGCTACAGAATCAGGCCCCAAGGAAGCAGCCTCAAGGGGGCTGGGTAAATTTCCTCTCGCACAAGAGGCCTTCCCCCACTCTGTTCCCCATTGGGTGGTATTCGAGCCCCATCCAGGATGGGACGCCACTGGCTGGAGTGGATGAGCTGGGGCCCCTCGCCTGTATGGCAGGGCCAAGGAGGGAGCAGGGCGTGCAGCTGGCCTACATGCAGGCTGCAGCTCACAAGGCGCCCGCCCCAACTCCCTGCAGAGGAACTAGCCAAGCGACCACAAAGGCAGAAGGGGCCCCAGGCTGCTTTGGTGTGCCTGGGCAGCAGGCACTGCTAACCATGCGCCAGACAGACCTCAGCACACTGACCCACATGCCCCGCTGCACCCAGTGCCCAGCCTGCTCTCAACGGTGATTCCTAGAGCAGCGAAGGGCGCTTTGCAGCCGACGGGTAGGCCCTCTCTCGGGCCCACGCCGCTCGGCATCTGATGGTCGCTTGTGCTCAGATCTGGGGAGAGAGGCACGAAAGCCAGGCAGACAAAACCAGCAATGGGCCATAAGGGGCAGGGCCGGAGGTGGCATCACAGTGGCTGAGCCTGGGGTCTTGCTGGGGGCTTCTCCGTCATCATCCTCCCTCAGGAAAATGGCCTCACTTGTGTCACAGCCGTGGGCACTGCGGAGCGCTGAGAGTGGGGATATAGCTTTAGCATCACCTGGACGCCAACACCCTTGAGCTTGGGGCTTTGCACACCGGGGGCGCAGGTGCCACGCTTGACCCCGCGAGGCGGATCGTGGGTCCGGTTCCATGCTCTGGGCTATCTGGATGCTGGGGTTGGGTTCCAGCTCATCCACCCTGGAGACCCTCATGCTGTGGCCGTGCAAGGCGGCTGATGAGCCAGGCAGGAAGACCCGTGCGCTCCACCCCTGCGGATGCAAATGGGTTAATGCTTTGGGCAAATTCCTCAGAGGCCTTTTGCATGTTTGCCTCCATGTAACTGGAGCTCTCCAGAGAATTGTCGTCATCCCCCGCCCTGCAACTGGCATTGCCCCAGCCTCCCCTTGCCCCCCTCTCCCATTTCAGCTGCCCCTCTCCCTTTCATCTCCCCATCCCCCAGGGCTCTCATTTCAACAGCCCCTCACGCCTCTGGCCCCCATCTGAGCGTGAGAAACGCTCAGTGCCCTCCTGGCTTGCCCCTCCCCTGAATATCCTGCCCAAAGGCAGAGAGATTAAAGCTCAGTTTGCAGCATGCCCGGCCTGCCTGCCTCCCACATCCTTCCCTGTGAATTCCTCTCCCTCCTTCATCTCACCAGGGGAGCCTGGCTGCAGTTATCAGCACAGCAGACCCAGGCTGCAGGAGACCTTCGCATTTTCCCCTCTGTTAAAAATAGCCTGAGATTTATTTTCTGGCAGCATGGAAAGCCCCCGGGGCGTAAGAGAGGAAGCAGACAGGCTTCTGCAAGCCGGGGAAGGTGGGGGGTGGGGGGAGAGCGAAAAGGGCAGGAAATAACCCCCCGGCTGCAGCAGCCCTGTAGAGGGGAAAATGCTCAAATGCAAACAGTATGTGGTTAATGTGGAAACTCCCAGGGCAGAGACAGAGTGGCCTTGTGTATCCTGCTGTCCAGTGAAACAGCCTCTTCCTGCACTGGGCCCGCTCCAAGACCCAGGAGCAGAGGCCCTGCCCAAGCCAGGCAACACAAGCAGCCTCCACCTGCAAGCTCTGGGAGAGCAGGCTGCCTTGGAGCTCACACGCACCTCTGGGCTTTGCTAGCCGGCTGGCCCCCCTTCTTTCCCTTCACAGCCTCTGCCCTCCTCCTTCCCTTTGCATGGAGCACTCTTGCTGCCCCCTTTTCTGTCTCCCCCTCCCCCACTCAGGGTCGTGCTCTGGATACAACCCCCCCCCGGGTATTTTGGGGTGTGTGCGCGCAGCGGGGAGGGGGGCTAGAGTATGTCTGATGCTCTTTAATAACAAGCAGATCACAGACTTTGTTGCTTCTGCAGGCCGAGCTTCTTGCATACAGCAGGGGCTCCTTGTCTCCCTCCATTCCCTGCCACCAGTCCCCTTGTATACCACCCTCCCATCTCCCTCTGTTTCAGGGACTCCCTGCAAACCCTCCCCCACTACACACACACACACCCTCCCTCATGGCAGGGGCTCTGCGTGTCCTCCGTTCTCTCTCCCCCATACCAGGGTCCTCCATTTCCAACCCACCCCCCATGCCAGGGGCTGCAGTTCCCCCTCTACCACGTGCCAGAAGCAATGTGTGCCCCCCCAGCATATCCCCCATTCTGTCCCCCCATGGCAGGGGTTCTGAGTGCCCATATCCTTCCCTTCATGCTGTGTGCTCCCCTCCAATTCTCCCCCCGGGGTCTGGGTTCCCCCCTTTCCCCCCACAGATCTGCTGGCTTGGGAGGGAGAAGGGGGAGAACTCTGTGGGCTGGCCCCGCTCTCATTTCTTTACTGTCTGAGAGAGAAGTCAGTCAGGGGGGCACCATGCTAAATGCTGTTGGGAGGATGGGGTGGTGCTATGCTGAAGGGTGCTAATGGCCACCATGGAACTGTTCTTTGATCTGTAAAGAATTCCAGAGGTGGTTGAAGCTGCTGAGTCTGCTAGCCAGATGCAAAGGACTGCGTGGGTCCCCCTTTTCCCTCTTCCACTTTTCCGATGTTCACCAAAATCTATAGGGCTCTGCCCATTGGTGCCTAGAACATTCCCTGAAATTTTGGAATTGACAGGATGTGACATTCAAAAGTTACCCATGTTACATCCAAAGAGACATGCCAGGAAGCTGAATGTAGGGCCTCCACCAACACCAACAGCACTGAGCACTTGAGGCAGGGGGCAAACGGGACAAAAATTAGTAGTGTCACGTTTCCTTTCTCCGCCCACAAACCAAGCTCCTACCCACTTGTGACACCCAAAAGAGATGCTACCCACAGCACAAGATGCAGCTTTTGATAACAGGATTCTCTATCTTCTTTCTTGGCTGCTTTGATCACAGTGAAATAATTAACAATATTTAAACGGTTAGCCATCAGAGTCTACACCCAGCCATTGAGATGATAAAGAGCATTTTTCCACACCTTTCAGAGCTGATGTTTCAGGCTGCCTGCAGACTCAGGCAGATGCCCCGGCACTGGTTTATATTTGGTTCACATTTTGAAGGATTTCTTTGTAATCATACATGTTAAAGACTTAATAAAACAATGATCCTGAAGCACAAGGAGGCAGCCAGATGAAACTGTTCCAATTTGCCAAGCAGTCACAAATCACAGTATCTCTCAAAGGTTTTCTTCTGTTGTTGGTTTTTTGTTATTGTTGTTGTTGTTTTGCACACAAAGGAGAGTATCATTGTCCCTGTTTCAAAGATGGGGAAACAAAGGCACAACGAGGCGAAATGCTGTTGCCCAAGGTCAGCGACTCAATGCCTCAGCTGCAAATAGGACCCCAGTCTCCTGACTCCCAGATCCATGCCTTACCCACTATACCACACTGCCCCTTGTCTCTGGCTATGAGTTTGCCATTTCTTTTGGAGTCGTGCTGAGCTGCTGTTTTTTCTCCTGCTTTCCCCATTGGAGCTCCTGGAGCAGATTCTTCCGCCTAAGGAAGATGTAGCCGGACTTCATTCAGAGTCACTCCTTTAGCTGGCCCAAAGGTTTGGTCATCAAGAACCCAAGACCCTTCCCCTAAGCGCTAACCCTGCTACCCCTGCAGTCTCCCCAGTTTATTCTTCCCTGGGTGTAAGAGATTGGTGTGGGGGGACAGACCTCCATCAAGCACCATGTGCATGCTGCACTGGGAGTTATTTTAGCGCCTTATTCATTTCTCCTGGTCTGGTCCCAATTTCTCCTTCCTGCCCCAGAGAATTTCTGGCCTTCACCCCCATTCCTTTAGTGAACAATGAGACGAATAACTCACCGGAGAGAGCTAATATCTCCCTCTCCTGCCCATAAATCACTCCCAATCTCCTGCCTGGAGACATCACTGCCTCTTTCCCTGGCCTCTCCTTCCCAAGTCCCTGGAATCAGAATGCCTGCCTGTATTGTACAGGGCCCCCATTCTAGCAATGATTTAGGTACCGCTCCCCCACCACCACCATAAGGTTTCCACGAAACTGGCATTTACCTGCACTTGGAAGAGAGACTCCTTGTTCATCGTCACCCCTGCATATTCATCATCACCCCTGCATGATCTCCTCTGCGCTGAGAATTTCACCCTCAGTTACAGCCACTCCAGCTTCCCGAATGGGGTGGGGGTACTGCTGCCTGTGTGGGACACACAATTCCTTCTCCCCAAGCCCACGCTGTACTCCTCCCTGAGTTTGTCTTTCAGGATCATTTCCCCCCACCAAGCTCCCCCTGCCAGGCCAGCCACCTGCAGCGGATTCCCCCCACCCACTCACTGCCTGTATTGTCCTCCATTGTGAGACACAAGCCCTGATCCCCAACTCCTTCAGCCCAGCATTCCCCCCACATTCGGGGCTATTCGAAGGATGATGCAACCCCTAGTGTCCTGTAACTTACCCTCAGCTTCCCACGGGCCACCTGTGGGCCATGGGAAGCAGAGACTAGCTGGAGCATAATGAGCTGCAGCCACACCCCCTCCCTCTCATTGCCCCCCTAATCCAGGGCTGGGAGCAGGGCAGGGGTCAAATTGGGCTGGATTTGTCCCCTTCTGCAGGGAGTATTCCCTGGGGCTTGGAGCAGGCGCAGCCCTCCCCCCGCCTAGCCAGAGGCCATCCTGAAGCCAACCTCCCTCTGTTTCCCCCTCGGCAGGGCCCCTTCAGAAGGCCACAGCCCACATAATTAAAAACTTCGGAGGTCCAGTTTATTCTGTCCTCTGGCAAATACACGGGCCCTCCAGGGCCCAATCCCAGCGCAGTGTCTCTCGCCCCTTAGGGAGGGAGTCCCCAGCCCTCCTTCCCAGAGCAGCATTCACCACTCCTAGGCATCCCCTGGCTGGAGCTCAGCCTTCTGACTCCCTCCTGCCCTAGCAGGTTACTCCCAATCCTCTTAATTGGGGCAACTCCTAATCTCAGAGCCTTCCCTTAGCCTCTGACCAAACTCCCACCTCCTCCATCTAACGTCCTGATGCCCTTCATAGGGCAATCGGCTGTCTTCCTTCAGGCCCCATCACGGGCTGTTCACACAGGACAGGGCGCTGAAGCAGTTCCTTCAGCAATCCGGTTGGCTGGCCCCAAACACGCCAGCCGTTCAGGGGCAAGCCCCGCGGTTACAGGGCCCATTCTGCCCCCACCAGAGCAGCCTAAAGGGCCCTCAGTGGAACAAGGAATCAGCCCCATTACACTTCACGGCTCGCCTCCAAGATCTCCCCCAAGCACTACTAGGCTGCCTGCTTTCTCCAGTCACTGTCAAACCCCCTTGACTCTGAGATCCTGCCGCTCTCTGCATTCCCGCCACGTTCCAGCCGAGTGCATGATATTGAAATGCCCTTTGAGAGCAGATGGTCTGAGTTTCCCCCTGTTTTTTGACGTCCTCCTCCTTGCCTTTAGATACCCCCTGAGTGACCTTCCTATGTCTTTCTGGGGTTTTGTTCCTGTTTCCTGTAGAGGCCTCTCCCCCACCCCCCGTAGCAGATCCTGCCCCCACCCCGGCCCTTATCGGTTTCACTAGTATAATTTCCTCCCTGTCCACCCACCTGCTTATTTTAGCTGCCTCTTCCTTCCTCTCTGCTGCCTTCCGAATAGACTCCAGCCTGCCCACCCCTCCTCCATAAACCCTAGCACAGAGTTCCCTTATCCTCTCAGCCAGCACACCATTGCTCCTGCAAGGGTGGGGTCCCCTCCCATCCATCCTGGGGTCCTAGTCCTCCAGCCTCAGCGTCCCGGGGAACCTCAGCTCAACAAAGGAAAGAAATGTCAATGGACACAATGGCAAAAGGTGAGGGAGCCGCAATCAGGGTCTTTCTAAAAGGACTAGAGATGGGCCTGCACTTCAGCAGAGTTCAGGGTAGAGTCCCCAGGTCCCCATCTCCCCTATCAGGTTTGGGTGAGCTCCAGAATCAGGAGGGGGTTATTTTCCTGACCCGATTCACGTATGATCACAGATGGTGAGAAAAATGTCAACCAGTCTCATGGGATTTCCCCTAACCAGGGGTGAAATCTTACAGGAACCCATGGAGAGATTTCCACCCTGAACCTGATCCCCTTTCAAAATCTAAACTGAGTCCAAATAGTGCCATTAGAGTCCATCTCATTTGCACAGGATGCAGGGTGATGACAAATCAGGCCTTTAGTCTAATCATCTTTCCTAAGGCATGGTACCAGGACTCAAATCAGGCCGGGTCAGGAATCAAATTGGGCTGGGTCAGTGACTTCTGCTCTCCATAATCTCAGCTCTCATTTCAGGACTTCTCCTGCCATTGCATTTCCATCAACACAACTCCTCTTGGGGTAGCAGTGGCGAGGGGCATAGCGGACACAAACTGCCCTGTAAAGCAGATGCCTGTGTCTTAATCCAGCCTGCCAAAGGGTGTATGTGAACCCCACTAAGGGGAGCCAAGCAGGGACTGTGCAATCCTATTCTGAACATCTGCTCAAACTGCTGCAAGGGGCGTTTCCTTTTGGCATCTCAACCAGATGGAGCTTGGCTTGTAGGAAGAGCTTGGGAGAGTGCCACTTCCCCCAGTTTGGGACCCATGTGTTAAGGCTTTAGTCCACACCACAAGGTGTAAATTTTAGCCCACACTAGCATGTTACAAACTAATGAGCCCATGTGCCCCTTGCTGGCATGCATTAAAAATTCCCTAGCGTAAACTGGGGAAGTCCTGTTTCCAACCCATTAATGCAGTTCCATTTCCTTCTGGGGTGGGCTAATGCACCATGTAGACAAACCCTTAGAGTCTAAAGCACTCTTCTCTCCAGGCCCTTTAAAAATACTTCCTTTTTTTTTTTTTTCTAATTTCATCATGCAAACTCCTCCCAAAGGGAAACTAGCATCTTCTACCTGTTGAACTCAGGGACTCCTGGGGTTTGTTCCTGACTCCACCACTGGAGTGGGGGGAATCGTAGTTACCCACCTTAGGAAAGCTCTTGGCTGAAAAGAACTCTGTAGCTGCAAAGAATGTTTCTCTAGCCGTTATTCAGTGCCTGAAACACTCTGTAAGAGAAAGTTTCAAACAGTCCCTTTCCTCTGGAGTTACCCTGTCCCTGGCACGCCTTGTGGCCTGTTCTGAATTTCCCAGCAGATGTTTGTCTCTGTTCCAGAAGGACTTCCTAAAGCATTTCTGGGCAAAGGAGACAGTAGAAAGCCTTGGGAGAACTCCCAGCACTAGACTCAGTACTGGCTTAAGGCATTTCTGAAAACTGCATTTATCTGCAGCCGTTTCATTGTGGGGAATGCACCACCTTCTAGGCATACGGGCTCCCAGAGCTCTCTGCCTGCCAGGTAACCTGCCATCTCTCTGTGGCCCTGTCTGCGGGTAGCCCAGTCTCTCTGAGCAAGCCAGCACGTCATCCACAACTGTTCCCCTTCAGCAATGTCCTGACCCACCCAGAGAAGAGGTCACCATCTCAGCTGAAGGTTCTGCTGTGTGACCTGCCTGAGGTCAGAGCTACCTCCATAGTGCAGAACAGGGCGTCATGGAATCTGCACCCTGGTCTGCACTAAGATTTTTCTCTAAGTCTCCCTCTGTTGCATTAGCACAGGGGCAGTGCCAGTGGTGATAGCAATGGCAGGAGTGCCAGTGTAAACAGGGCATAGGAGTTCTTCACTCGACTTGCTCTGAGGGGGGAACACTTCTGCCCTGTCTGAACTAGTGCTCCCACCTTTGCCCTTGCTCCCACTGCGGGAGCTGCTGGTAGAGTAACGGAGGGAGATTTCCCAACACAATGCTGATAGGGTCACAGTCTCAAGCCTTGTCTACACCTAGAAATAACATCTCAGCCAGTGTTTCAGCTGAGCCAGGGCTGGCCACTGTTTGTCCTTCTCCCACCTGTACTCTGCATGGGCCCAGCTAAACCAACTGCTAACAACCAGCTGTGGAAATGGTGCCGTTTCCAACTGAGGCTGGCACCCACTGGTGAGTGTGTGTTACAAGTGCCCCAACCACAGAGGATATGAGTTTGTTACAGCCCCAAGGAGGGAGCTGTAGTAACTTGTGCTTTTAGCTCTGGAGGTCCCTAGTGTGTCAGCCAAGATGGCTGCCATCACAAAGCCATGGCCTCCTTAGATGCTAGAGGGAAGGGACGTGTGGGTCACCTAGCCCCGGTGCTGGCGAAACATTGCTGTCTATGCTAATCCCTTAATGTATCTAGTCTATTCAGGAACATCTCTAGTTATGAAACCTCAATGACTGTCTAGCTGCTTCCCTGGCCCTCAGCGCTGGAGTCTGAGCACCTCCCAAGTAATGAAATATAGAAATAACTGTAACAATCTCTCTCTTCGCAGCTGGCGAGAGGTTGTTCTGGCTGTTTTCAACATGTTTGTTTTTATTTGTGTGTGTGCGCGAGTGGGTGTGTTGCAGTGGGTGTGAAGAAATTAGTGAGGGGAAACGAAGCTGAAGACATGGGTTTTGTGTTGAGTTCTGGAAGTGGTTAGCTCACGGTGATGCTCACCTCTTGCGACAGTTCCCTTGTCAGCATCCATCTCCCAGAAAATTTCTGTCTCCCACACTCACAAGCCTTCCCCCCATGGGCAGATCGTTTCGTTGCCCTGGTTGTGGAAGGAGGGGTGTCTCTCAGGTACGCCCAGCCAGGCCAATGGGGAAGTTTGACTAGCAGGACAGAGACCTTGAACTGAACTGTGTGTTCAGTAGGGAGCCAGCACTGAGATTGTGGCCCTAGGGTGAGGTATTCACAGCAGCTTATTTGCTGAGCTGATGGGTTCTGTACCAACCGGAGCTTTTGGGAGGCAAGTTTCAGTCTTAGCTATAATCAGTTGCGGTAACCGAGCCCTGAGGTCACAAACGCATGGATCACCAAGGCCACAGCTGTGTCTCATGGGACAGGGCACAACCTTCTGGCTCGTCGCCGATGGAAGCGGGAGGAGTTTGCTGCCGCGGCTCTTTGCGTAGCCGAAAGGACTTGGAGGCTGGGGACAGGTTCCCTAGAGAGCAGGGAATGTTAGAGAGGAGGGTTCTTCCAAGCCCTTCCCTCTGTTTGCTGGCATCACTGCAGCTGTGTCAGGAATCAGCTATAGCCGGTGCTCTTCAGCCAGGGGCTGCTCAAGGCCAGGAACTGTGGGCATGTCTACACTGCAATTAAAAACCTGTGTCTGGCCTGTGCCAGCTGGCGGGGCTCGGGCTACAGGGCTATGTCACTGCGGTGTAGACATACACACAAGTTGCAGGACCCCATGAGGTGGGAAGGTCCCAGAGCTCGGGCTGCAGCCCAAGCCCAGCTGTCTGTACTGCAATTAAACAGTCCCTTAGCCTGAGCCTGAGGCAGCCGTCATGGGTCAGCCGCGGTGTCTAATTGCCATGTGGACATACCCTGAGAGAGCTGGGAGGGGCGCTGCTTACCGCTCCTTTCAAAGGGATGTTGAGCTGGATGTCATCTACTCGCTGCTGACACCTCAGCCTGAGTCCCAAGGACTCCCTACAGATGGACGATGGGTAATATGGGGGAGATGATTGGGCCTTACGGGACTCCATAGCCGAGGGCTTTGGAGGTGGACAGATGGTTACTCCTAATGGCCCCCCGGGTTTGGTCTCAGAGGAAGGGTCTGAGGCGTTTCAGGGCGTTTCTGTTCATTCCTGCAGACTGTTGGAGGTGGGCAATCGTAACGATCCAGCCCGAGCCTGCTTAGTCCAGGAGATCTGAGGCGAATGCCCACCACCCTTCACCAACACCGGCGTTCCTCTTAAATCCTCCCGTCTTGGCACCAGCCCTGGTGCCGCTCCACCAGCAGCAGCAAAGGCTAGAGCACTCGGCCAACAGGGCTCACCATCATTTTTACCCTTCTTCTTACCTCCTGAACGCTACACCCGCTGCTTGTATTCACGCACCCCTAGTCTAGCACTGGCCTTTTTTGGATCAGCTTCCCCACCGCCAATCTGTCTCTGCATCTCTGCCTTCTAGCCAGCGCAAGCTCCCATGTTTTACAGGTATTGCTACGTGGTATGGTATCAGTGCCCTTGGATTGCATTCGCCTGCGTTTATCTATATTACAACCTCAGGCTGCTGCTAATTGTCAATTCTCTCGACTCCTTCAGTCATCCTGAATTTCTCCCCTTGCAACCCTGGGCTCAGTCCCTCCCAGCTCACTGTCATCCCTGCGTTTGCTCCATCTGCAACTTGCTATTTCCTCCAGCTCATTTTAAACAAATATTATGAAGCAGCACAGAAAGTTGCTTTAATTAAGGGCTTCTTAAGCTGCCAAGCGCAGAGACCTTGTAGAAATTGGGGATTACGGACTTTCAGAGGAGAGTGCTCACTCCCACTGCAAGTTCTTGCCATGCTCTTGCACTTTGCTTTCCTACCCCTTCTCCTATAGTGGCTGCTGGGTCTGGGTCCCGCCACCCCCGTCACGGATCTCCATTAACTCTATATTGTTTCACTGGGACCCATTTTCCAGGCCATCAGTCTTCCCCTGTAGCGAGAGCAGCTTGTTATTCATTTCACTGCTTTTTTCAAAGTGTGAATGTAGTGGTGGTGAAAGGTGCTAGACAGAACCCAGGAGACCGAGGGGCTGCTTCCCCATCCTACACCAGCGTAAGTCAGGAGCCACTCCCCAGAGAGTGAGAAGGCTACAGTGGAGTGGAACTGGTGGAGGGGAGAGGAGAATCAGGCCATGACACTCTGTTTAAAGACATGGGGCCCGATCCTCTCCTGCCCTGCAGCACCTGTTGTCATTCCCACCAGGGCAAGGTACATAGGAAGTGCTGCCAGATCTCCACAGTGATGTTTTATCCCCACGCTGTGCAGGAATGAATGACAGAGCAAGGTGAGAGGCAGGCTCCAAACAATTAGCTGTGGTGCAAGCTTCTCCCACGTTCAGCTGCCGGTGTGCCTCAGCCCTGACCTCGAGGACAGCCTCGGGGTGAGAGACTAGGCCAGTCTCCAGCTCTTACCCAGCCGTTGGTCTTTCACCTGAGCCTGCTGGCATGGTTATCATCTAAGCATATGCATCGTATCCCTCACCGTACTGCCAGGGTTGCCATGCGTGATGGTGGTTTTTGTAATACAGGCACCTCTTTACTGCAAACAAGACTGCAATTCACCCAACTTCTATCACATAAGCCACTGAACCTTATCCGATCACTACGGGTCTGGTTTGTGTTCTTCCTGGCAGCTTACAGGTGAATGACCCTAGATGCCCGGTGTCAGACGCCGCACTGCAGGGGGATTGTATCCAGCCCCCAGCACATGCAGATGCAAGCTTTCACTTAGAGTCACTCTCCAAATTAAGCTGAAGCCCCTGCTGCACTGCTGTAGCACTGATGGAGTTACACAGGGGCAACTTTTCTAAGTACGGAAAAGGAGCCAGATTTTCAAAGGTATTTAAGCATCTAAAGACGCAGACAGGTGCCTAGTAGGATTTTCAGAAGCGCCTAAGCAGGGTAGGCACCGTTTTGAAAATCCCACTAGGCACCAATGTGCATCTTTAGGTGCCTAAATGCCTTTGAAAATCTGTCCCAAGGCTTTAGGTAACAGGGGAAAAATCCCAAACAAGCAAGCTTCCAAATGTGAACTGAGTGCAACCAATGCAGAGCTGCCTTTCTGAGTCTGCAGCCAGCCTGTAACAACAGCTTTGGGAGATGGGAAACTGCCCCTATCTATATTATTGGAGTGTCAGCTCTTATGCCCTGTGAAGTCACTTAAAGAGCCAGATCTTGAACTATTTTAGGCATGCAGTGGTGCCTCTAATTTGTGTGTGGACCACAGTCGGGTAAGTGCCCATGCAAATGTCAAACTAAAGAGCAGAAACAGCACCGCTCCTAGAAGTGACTTGCCTCATTTTTCCCCGTTGCATGACTCTGAACACAAGGGTGATTTACCAAGTAACAGTCAGGAACCCTACTCAGCATGTACTAAAGCAAGTGACTAACATTAGCCCTGGAACAGCCTGGTAGAAGACAATAGGGCTACGTATGTGCGATGTGCTTGGGGCCTTAATGATGGTGTAGGATTCCTATTCTACCCTCGACTCTTCTGTAATTCTCCCTGTGCTGCCAGTGTGGGATTCACCATGGATCAAGGCGAGTACAAGGTCCTGACTTTACAGTCACAAACCATAAGGAATATAATTTGACCCTCTCCACAGAATAAATTTGACAGGCCTGCTGCAGCCACCATTCCCAGTCCCTTGAGCCCTTTCCCTCTGCACCCAGTTCCCTTCCGCACATCCGCTCACATAAGCTTCCCTCTGCACTGCTCAGTGCAAGGGAGAATATGCCCCGCTGACAGCAGCTATTTCTTATTACAATATGTTATGGTTCATTGGCCTGAAGATCTGCATCCTTGGGACCTATGTGACTAGGAAGTAGATTCCTCTCTGTTAATTAGTTTATGCCTTAGCCGTGCTTTGAAGCTATAAAGCTCTAGAAGTGCTAGGCATTATTTTGATTATTTATTTCATTTACACTGCCCTTGGACATTCATCCCTGGGATCACTCTTTGAAGTTTACCCCACAGATGAATTTGGCCCTTGATTCGATAGCAGTGAATGATAAACCCCTTCTGCATGACCCTGAGCTACCAGATCGCTTGACTTTCAAGAGAAGGGGACGGTGCAAACCACATGTATTGTAGGATCATAGGATGTAAAATCCGCCCTTGAAACCAGAGTCTTTTCAAAAGGAGGGAGGTGCTTTTTTAAAGACCACCCCACCCCCTGTGCTGGGTCAGAAAATCATGGCTTGCATTAGAGTTGGCATCTTCAGAAACTCACATGGGGGCCACTGAAAACCATTTCACTCCCACTTCAGTAGCAAACAAAGCTGTCACTCCTGTAAATAACGGATGGTTAATTACACAGTCCCCATATACTGTGGCACTAGGAGAGAACCACTCTGGGGTTATTTTGACAAAATTCTCCTTTTCAGTAAATAATTAGTTGGATTAGTTTGTACTCAGCTTTTTCTAGACTTCAAATATTCCTTGTAGCTATTGCTACACAACAGTGGTTCTGACATGAGTATGTATTCTGTGGCAGGCTCACAGCTGGAGTCACTCCCTCCTTCTCTTGCTCAGCAGGCCCTTGCAAATTCCCTGATCCAGCT
The DNA here is from genome assembly GCF_015237465.2 of Chelonia mydas. Lineage (NCBI taxonomy): Eukaryota > Metazoa > Chordata > Testudines > Cheloniidae > Chelonia > Chelonia mydas. Next base: position 4,373,903 of record NC_051253.2, on the reverse strand, counting down.
TCACCTGGGCTGGCCACAAAAATCTTTCAAAATAAAATTACCTCAAGCTCAAAACCTTGATAGCAAAAGTCCTTCCTCCCAGTGTTCTTCTTCCACGGTGTGGGGGAGGGGACTGCAGGTCACCCTTTCCCTCCCAGGGTTGAAGATCCATCAGCAAACAGGCCCTTTCAACACCCACCCCACACCCCCAAACAAGAGGGAGCTTTTTGTGCTGTTTTCCCCTTAGGGTTTTTGTCTTGATTGACTCATGGAGAGAGAGGGGAGCCTTGCCCCATGCTACACTACATGGGTCCTGTCCCTTAAGAAATAGTCATCTCTTGTCTTCCCCTTTTACTCTCCCCTCACATCTGTCCCTGCTGTCCCCAGGTCTTTTACTTGGAACAGAGTAGTCTGGATCTCATCCCTCCCTGATTTCTCTTCTTCGTACAGGGTCAGTGTACGCCGTTACAATATCCATGGTCACGTACCGCATTGCATGCTAGGTAACAGCGTGAGAGGACTCCGTGTTTCTAAAACTAAACTGGCTCTTTATTAAAAGATCTACAGACGGGCTGTCTCTGGAGCTAGCATTCCAGCCACATGCATGCAGACTGACTTCCTGGGCTTCTCCAAATGCCTCCCTCAGTTCCATGCAGGTTGCTCCAATCCAGGCTCCCACATTGAGCAGCTGGTGCCAGAGCTTCTTCTCTCCACACAAAGGGCAGGTTGACATCCTTATGCCCTAGAGACGGGTGACACAGGAGTGCTCTTGGTCTGCATATGTGTAAGTAGGGGGTTAACAGATAAGTTGCCAGTAAATGGTGTTCAAGAATATGTAGCCTAGTTCCTGGATTTTGTAGGACCTATAAAACTGAGCACTGCAAATAGCTTCCTCTAACAGCTTTTTACACCAGCTCTTAACCGCTTTGAAACAGAAGTACCTCAAAGTGCATGAACAAATTGTTAATGCAAATCAGCAGGATCCCTATGGACAGTGAGTCCACGGCAGGCTAGTGCAGGGGAGACCCATATCCCAGCTTGCCGCAAACTCTATGTTTGTGTAGACAAGTCCTCAGCGTGAGAGCTGGAGAGCCCAGAAGAGCGGATGCGTGTCTCTGTCCATCATCGTCATTTGCATTACAGCCAAGCCCTGTCTTTTCTCTCCTGCGTGAGAAGCAATGGATCAGAGTCATACATAACGATACATAAGGCAAGAGAGCAAAGTTTGCAGCAGCATTCTCATATCGGATACAAACTACCCACTGTCAATATAGGGGTAATTACATATCTGCCTTGGTTCTGTTGGAGAGACAAGGTAGGGGAGGTAATATCTTTTATGGGACCAACTTCTGTTGGTGAGAGAGACAAGCTTTTGAGCTTACACAGAGCTCTTCTTTGGGTCTGGGAAAGGTATTCAGAGCGTCACAGCTAAATACCAGGTCAAACAGATAGTTCAGTGTAAGTAGTCAGCACATATTCTAAGGAACCATTCAAGGTGAAAAGAAAAGGAGTACTTGTGGCACCTTAGAGACTAACCAATTTATTTGAGCATAAGCTTTCGTGAGCTACAGCTCACTTCATCGGATGCATCCGATGAAGTGAGCTGTAGCTCACGAAAGCTTATGCTCAAATAAATTGGTTAGTCTCTAAGGTGCCACAAGTACTCCTTTTCTTTTTGCGAATACAGACTAACACGGCTGTTACTCTGAAACCGTTCAAGGTGAAGTGGCCGTTAACACCCCTGTAGTGATAGGACAAAAAGGGGGGGTGGGGTTAGTGGCTTGCAGATTGTTGTACTAAACCATAAACCCAGCATCTTTATTAAGACCATGGTTTTTAGTACCTAGTTATGGATTTAAGCTCCCAGGCTCGTCTTTAGACAGTGTTGTGCAGGTTTCCTTTGAGGACGAGGACTGATAAGTTTGAGATGGAGTGATCCCTTTGTGAAAAGTATTCACCCACAGGTAATGTGGTGGTGTTGTCTTTTCTCCTTTTCCTGTGTGAGTTCATTCGAGAGCGCAGTGATTGTCTGGTCCTTGTTATCGGGGCATTTAGTGCATTGGATGAGGTACACCGCATGTGGTGATTCTGTTGAACTCTTTGAAACGGTGGTTACAGAATGTCCCAATTATCAATTCCAAATTAATAGGTAAGGAGCAGAGAGCTCACACCACCATCCAGCTTGAAAGCCTCTCCGCCTCTTAGCAATAAACTCTCCCCAAGCAGCTGTGTCACTCTGGAATTGCCATCGTGAAATAGACCAATGGTCCATCCAGTCCAGTGTCCTCTCTCTGACAGCCGGCAGTGCTGGCTGCTCCCAAAGCAAGCCTGAAAGCCCTAACAAGCCCCTAGTTGTGCAGACTGTGCCATGGGGATGAAAAATCTTCCCGTCCCCAGCTAGTGATTAGCTCATGCCCTAAAGCAGCAGCATTGGTGGCCCTGTAGTTTTATCCAGTTTAGGAACTGCAGGTGCTAGTTTTGATCCAGTAAATATACTTTGACTGTTTATTTTCTGCTCTTTCCTTGTATCCAAGAGATTTTGTCTGTAAATAGAAAAACCCTTGATTTTGTAATCTGTAGGGCACTTTTCAGACTTGAAGGATCCCCATATTTTGTACACTTCTTTATTCTCTTTAAAATGAATTCATCACTGATGAAGGTGCATCCCTGGTGGAGGGCAGGAGATGAAATCCTTTCTGTATCAACAGACCAGGCATATCATGGGCAGCTGCAATCCTGGTTTCCTGCCAGTCTGCTTGTTTTGGAGAGACCATTCTCAGGGAGAAGACAGTAATAGCTTTGCCCTGCTCATCCAGTCCTTAGTCAAGATTTTTAAAAAATGAGTGCTTCAAGTTAGGCTCTTAAGACCTTATTTATCAGAAGAGCCAAGCCTCTAGCTACTCCCACTGATGTCAGACTTCTGAAAGCCAGACCACTTCTTTAGATACTGTAATCAAGGTTAGCTTAGCCCCAGGCTCTTCAGGCCATGGGACAAGCCACCCTGCTCCAACCTCACTTTGGGTCCCCATTTTTTAAATTCTTGACCACTGGCTTCAAATGTGCTATGTTATGTGTCACCCAGAGATTGCTGCTTGGCTTCAAGAAATTAGACGGAGACCACCAATTCAATTCCCACAGCCCACCAAACATCCAGAGACTTTCAACCCCTCCCCACATGAGCTAGATTCAGACCACAGACCAAGAGAGAGAGAGGTGTTTGTGGCTCATTGCAAATCCCGAGTTATTCAAGCTGTCCTGGGCAGGGACCTGCCTTTCTGTTATATGTGTGCACAGCGCCTGGCACAATGGGGCCAGGAGCCTTGCTTGGGGCCACTGCAATGCAAAGAAAGAATAATAATATCCAGTCCCCTCCAATGCCCTTTACAAAACATTGAGCTAGATATTGATTACACATGGATTAGGTCCAATCTTTTAGCAATGGGGTGGGAATTTACTAGAGACAGTGTTAAACTCGGCACAGATGTGGAGAAGCAGCTCCCTCTTCCCGCAGGGACTGAAGCCACTGGGAGCCGAGTTCACCTTCAGGACCAGGGAAATACACAGCCTAGCAGTCTTAACAAAATGATTTCAGACATATAACAGGGATTATTGTGTCCTTGGAAATTGCCAAGAACCAGAGGCTGGAAGGTGCAGAAGATTGGCAAACTGAGACCTGGAATAAAGAAGTCTGTTCTAATCAGGGAGAGAGAGAGAGAACAGTATTTGCCATTATTGATTGTCTAGACTTATCCTTGACTTTGTTTATCCCTTGCTGCAATAGTGCCCAGAATAATCTGTAGGCCAGTGGGTTAATGGGGTTGGCTGGTTTGTGTTTTAAAAAGGGATGAGCTGAATCTAAATCAAGGTGTGTGAAGAGCAGACACATGCTCTTATACCGTCAACTCTGGGCCTGACCTTGGTGTCTTGGAGGGAAGAGAGAGCCTTCCCAGCTGTTCAAGCAGGAGAGGGTTAGACCCTTTCAGGTCTGTTCTGTGTTGTGATGAAGAATCTGAGGCTGCCGTTTAGTGTGTTGCAATCCAGGCGATGCCTGGCTTTTCCATGCATCCCTGCCATGTTGGGAGGCTACAGCGATAAAGAACCCCTGAGCCAATAGCCTATACACATTATTTGCGAGGCACAGTTTAAATGGGTATTTTATACAGGTTGAGAAGAGTGAGTTACTTCATTATTTTTTCTGTTCCTTACACACCCAGTTTATGAACTTTCCTCTTTTTTGGTAGGGTCTGGGTGAGGAGAGGGTTACAGTAAAAACCTCTGCTACATCCAAATAATGCCTGAAACCAGGCAACCTGCTTTTCAGGTGAAAAATTGCAATTATATTGCCAGATATATTAGTTTTTCTGATCTAACCTGGAGGTAGTAAAATGAATTAAAAAAACCTTCCAGTAATCCAAATGGTGTGTCCATGGCAAAGAGGCAGTGTTACAGCAGAATGAGTACAGGGGCTAGGAATCAGAAACACAGGAGTTCTAATTCCAGTTCTGCCACTGCCTTGCTGTGCCCTTGGGCAGGTCACTTAACCACTCGGTGCCTCAGTTTCTCTCTGTCAGATGGAGAAGATAATGATACTGGGGTGAGGCTGCAGCCGGGGCATATCATCTAGCAAGAAGATGGGCTCTAGTTCCAGTCTGTGGTCACTGATTCTCTACTAGCTAAGGGTGTTTTGCTGTAGCATGAAGCGTTTGTGCAGGGGTCTACCCAGCCTCATGGATAGAAGCTCAAGTCACTCAGGAGTGACTTACAAATTCAGGACCCTTCTCTCATCAACAGAGAAAGGGGGTGGGAAGGACAATCTCCCAGAGACAATCCACAGGGGGACACGATCTGAGTGTATAGGTATCTGAGGTGGGTCAACCTCAGGGAAGGAGAGGAGTTATTGCAGGATCTCACCATGAGAAACGGGGGGAGAAGAGCATGAGATCTCATAGGCTGGGCAATAGTTTCCCACAAGCCCCATCAGCTAAGACATTTCAAACTAGACTGTGTAATCGGGAGGAATCCCACACGGGGAGGGGATTGCGCAGGAGACTCGCTTTAGCACCCCTCCTTTCTACGATCCCATGAAGTGGCCAAATGACCCCTGGCTGCCAGTGTCAGCTGAGTTCTTCAGATTACAGCACCCCCGGCGCAGGGGAGTCGCTAACCTCCCGGCTAAGCGAGCGTTCCTTCTTCGCCTTACACAGAGTGACTGTTATGGACAAGCCTCCTCTGCCCTCGCAGAAAGGGCAGAGCCGAGGTCACATTCCATGGCTTAGCCAAGTGCCCGGGGGAGCGTTAGGGGCTGTGCCCCACGTCTGCTGCCCCATGAGACTCCAGCGTTGTGCCGAGATAAAGCTGGGGTTTCACGCTGACGGAGCTCAGCGTCAGGGTTTCTCTCTGTTCTCAGAGAAGGCTGGGGGTGGAGCAGGGAGGGGAGGAGAGGCCAGGCCGTGCCTGGGCATGCTGAGGGGCTGTAACCCGCTGAAAGCTTTGGAATTCAGGTCAGTCCCCAGCCCCATGGCTGCGCCGGAGTTCAGCCAAGGCCGAGAGATCTTCCCTCTTCAGTGCATTGTTTGAGAACCTTAGGAAACTGCAGGGAAAGCACGTGCCTCTTTAGTCCCAAGGTAAAGCCTTCCTCACCCTGCCCCAGAGCCTCAGGGACAGCCCCCATCAGCCATACAGCAGTGCTCCCGGGCCTGGCTCCGAAGGCTGCGCTCTGCCATGCCGGCTGGGACATGGCTACCCAGTACTGTAGCAGATCAGGGTCTCCTCCGTCCCCAAGGTAAAGGCCTTTCCCTGCTTCCCTCTGCACGCTGGGACTCTGAGCGGTGACAGACCCAGCGAGGGTGGAGCTGCAGGTCTGGCGCACAGAGAACGTCCCTCTTTTCACGGGGCAGCCACAGGCTTTTGTTAAAGACGCTGGCAGCAGCAATGGCCCTCTAACAGCTGAACATGCCCCACTCCCGGAGGGATTCTCCTTGGGGACAGGCTGAGACTAAAACACCAAAAGGCTGGGGGCGGGGGGGAGAGAAAGCATTTTATAATGCATTTTTCCCTGGTTTGAGGCTGTCCCTCTTGCTATTTTTTCCTATTTTAAGTATTTAAATTCCATGTGGAACGCTGATTGCAGTGGACCCTCTGATCCTTCGCTGCTAGGGCCATGTCTACACAAGGAGAAAAAGGTGTTAAAATCGTAGAGTAGACAGGGCAAGTTGTAGTTTTAATCCATGTTAGCTGGTCACGGTAAACCCCGGGGGGGGGCGTGGTCGGCTTTGCCATGTCCAGTGGATCAGAGCTATGGCTCCAGCTTTGGAACAGTCTCTAGGAGGAACCCTGAGGGGTCTCGCTCTTCCTCCAGGGTAAGCCACGTGGCTTCACTTAGACTCGACCTCTGGGCCTGCAACATGCCTGCTTCACACCAGGAGCTCTATGAGTCCAAGTGAGACAGACCCCTGATGGTGACTTGTCCACTCTTCAGGCATTAATGCACCTCACCAGGCATTTGCCACAACCCTCGCACAGCATTGTCAGAACAGTCAGGTTTATTTATTAATCGAAACAGGCGTAGGAAGTCCTTAAGGCAGCACAGAGAACTGAAGGTTAAAGCATAGTCCATTCTGGTCAGCCCAGAGCCCAGCCAAGCTCTAGGGAACCCATTGTCCATCTCTCCATTTGACCTCCTTCCTCAGAGTCCAGGTGAGATCCCCCACTCTCTCCAGCAGCCAACACTTATTTATCCCCCATCTCACACCTCTCCAGTCCTTTGTTCCGGAGCTGGGGAAATGCTGCTTCACCCCCTTGCTGAGAGGCAGGGAAGTCTGTCTCTCTCTCTGGGTCACTGGTGGCTTGGTATCAATGTCTGGGCAACTGGATTTCCCATGGTCTTCCCAGATGCTCTGCTGATATGGAGATTAAGACCCAGACAACAAGGCGGCACCTACACCTCTGTCTCCTGGTCTGCCCAAGAACAAATAGTCACAATGCAGCATATCAGGGAAACCGAGGCACAAATGGGACTCAAAAATATGACAAAAAATTCCCACTTCATCACACCATCCAACACATTCTAAAACTACAACTGCCTTGTCTACTCTAGGACTTTAACATGTTAGCGCCCGCCTGTTCCTAGTGATCACAAAGCCTATCGCTGGCCCCAGTCAGCTAATGTGCTTCGAAACACCGCTGCCTTTGTCTGCCCTAGGTGCTCAGTGATGCTTTAAAATACGTTCATTACTAGGCGTGAGCTAAGGCACTTGCCAAATGCACCTTCCTTTCGCAGCCCAGACATCACTCTGGAGGGGATCCTTATGGAAATGCCCCCCTCCCATGGACAGGAATGACAAACCCTTTCATCCTACTTGTTCTAGAGCATGCATCCGATGAAGTGAGCTGTAGCTCACGCTCAGATAAATTGGTTAGTCTCTAAGGTGCCACAAGTACTCCTTTTCTTCTAGCTGTCTTAGGTACTCATACCACACCCTTTACCATAGTATCTAAGCACCCCACGATCTTAAATATATGTATTCTCCCAGCACCCCTGTGTGGTGGGGCTGGGCTATTCTCCCCATTTTACTGAGGGGGAACTGAGGTAGAGAGATGTGACTTGTCCAAAGTCAAACAGTGGCAGACCAGGGATTTGAACATAGTAAGTCTTCCTAGTGCCACGCTAGCACCTTAAGTACTGGGCCATCTTTCCTCTCTAGGAAGCTCTTGGTGTTTGCTGGATTGGTGGCTTATTGAGAAGCAAATGGCTGGTGAAAGTTCTCAGCCCTGGTTGGTCAGATTGTTTGCGCTGTCCACCTGCCAAGGTATTCCAGCTTGTTGGCTCCTGAGCAATATACAAAGAGAGCATGGGCTACTGCTATACTCTGGAGTAGCTTATAGGGGAGTGTAGCGAAGCAATGACTAACCAGTGCAGCACCTCCTGCTGGTTGTCCAGGGAATTAGCTCTCCAGAGTGCCCTCTCCAGGCCAGTGTCCCACTTGCCTCAGGCCCCCCCATGTCCCTCCCAGACCCCAGTGCCCCTTACCTCAGGGTTCTGCCCTCTTCAGTACCCTCACAGTCTCTGGGTCTCCCCTCCCCAGAGAACACCCAGACCTCTATCCCCACCTTGCCTCAGTGGCTATTGCCAGTCATCATCTAGACTCCGCTCACTAGGGCAGACTGCAGTCTGTAATCCACTCATCACTGGCAAGGGGGGTTTGGACATGCTTTGGCCTTCTATCGGGCCACAGCCCAGGAGGTGCGGTACCCCCTGCACTCCTAGGCAGCCAGGTCCATCTCTCTCTCTAAGGCTGGGGAGAAACTCCTGGTGCCTGCCTAGCAGCCCTTTTATAGGGCCAGCTGTGGCCTGATTGGGGTGTGGCCCCAGCTGTGGCTGCTTCCCCAGTCAGCCTAGCCTATTGGTTCCCCCAGGTCAGCCCTCCCCCGAGCTGTTTTAACCCCTTCAGAGCCGGAGCAGGTGTCCACCCCGCTACAGGGAGAATAATCAGAATAGTAAATAAATAACAGCAATAATGAAATAAATTATGTGTTTTAAATGGCACCCCAAAGAGCACTTTACAAATACACAGCTAACAATGGCAGGTTAGTGATTTGGGGCAAGCCCTAGTAGAATACTGTGTCTGCTTTTGTGCAGGCAAAACTTTCAAAGGGGTCAAATACAGTTGGAGACTCTACTCTGCTGAGGTCAGCTTAACAGCAGGTGCAAATGTGGGGGCTGTAAGAAGTCACTGGGGGAAATACAAGGCTAATGGTTGAAACAGAATGTAACTGAACTAATTATTGGCCAGGGAGGGAAGGAAAGTCTAGTAGTTAGAGCAAGGGATGGCAGGAACTGCTGGGTCTATTCTCAGCTCTGTCACTGACTCGCTGTGAAACCTTGGGCTAGCCACTTAATTCATTAATTATAAAATGAGTACATTAATCCTCACTTTCTGCAGCAATACATACTGTATCTGCCATCTGGGGCTCTGGGAGGCTTAATTAATTGCTGTTTGCCATCCTCAGATGCAAGGAGTTCTAGGAGTACAAAGTACAATTATTGTTATTATAATTCAGTGGGGAAAGTGTTGCCAGAGAGCTTGCTTGGGGAAATGCACAGAAATGATCACAGGTAGAGGTGCTGCACTTTTGCTCTCTACTTGGTGTTAAATTCAGTACTGTGTAGCTGTGACTGTGCATTTCACTGCATCAGTCTGAACCCGTGTTCCTTTAGCTGAGAAAGTAGTGTGCATGTGACGTGGTTTTATACACTGTCACTTTGGGCAGATGTTCCTTTAATGATGAGACACTGGATATAACTGGTCTATTTCTAACCTGGGGAATGATCCTGGCAACTCCTATTCATGTGAGCTATCCCACTGCGCCATGTTCTGATCTCATGTGCGTCACTGTGAATGTGGAGGCATTCCCCTGACTTTGGTGGAATCACTTTGGATTTACCCTGGTGTAACTGAGATCAGAGTCAGGCTCAATGGGACCACTCATGTGAGTAAGAGTTTTCAGGAATAGACCCTTAGACTGTGATCCCTCCTGGGTCTCTGAACTCCTCCTGCCATAGTGGGGGAACTTAAATTGCAAACAAGGGAAACAGTGTGGTAATTTTTTTTTAATAGGAAATTTATTTAGCTGACTCTGCCTCTTGATTGACGTGTCTGTTCCTGATTTTGGCATCTGCAGCATGACACTAACGCCAGCTGAGTTGTGCTCTAATCAGCCCAAAGCCACTGCCCGGCATGTCTTGTTGTTCAGGTGAAATGAAACAACGTGTTCCCTGAGTGAGATCTTTGTCTATTCTACGTTTCTGAGTAGCAGCCGTGTTAGTCTGTATCCGCAAAAAGAACAGGAGGACTTGTGGCACCTTAGAGACTAACCAATTTATTTGAGCATAAGCTTTCGTGAGCTACAGCTCACTTCATCGGATTTCCTTTTCTTTTTGTCTATTCTAGGTAGAGATATAGGGCCACGCCCTATCTTCATAAGCTGGTGTACATCTAGGGTCTCTCCACTGAAGTTGACGGGGTGACTCCAGATTTACACTGATCTGTGATCAGAATTCGGCCCACAGCCTCTGTTTTCCACAGGCAGCTGTGGCACCTTTTGCCCCTTCCACTTCCTGCATGCCTTTTTAGAGACTGCCTTTCCTGTTCTCTGGGCCGAGAGATCATTGCTGCAGCGGGCAGCTTTATCTGCTGTTAGGAAAGAAAGACACCTAACGGGACAAAAACAAAAAAACCTTGCAAACCTGGACAGATTGTAAGAGAGTTGGAGAGAGCCACATCATTCCTAGCTGGTGATTTTGGTGAAGAGTTAGCAAAGCAACAACCCTGCTCTAAGAAACTCATCAAAATGCATGTTGGAAAATTGACCTGCTTTTTGTTCCTATTTCAAGGCCTCTGGTCTCTCCATTATCCATCAATAGCAGCTACATTCTAATTCTTGAGAGAAAACACCTTTTGATCAAGTTGCCTGCAAAGAGCTAACATCACCAGCATATTATGGGCTGGAGATGTGTAAGTCTTTCTCTACATTGGCCCGGATGCTGCTCCAGTTGAAGTCAATGGGAGTTTTGTCATTGATTTCAAAGGGAGCAGAATCAGACTTATGGTGCATTCACAACTGATCTGCAGAGTATGCTGCTTGATTCTCCTCTCACTTACACAGGTGTAATGACATTGACTTCACTGGGATTACTGCACCAGTGTGAATAAGAGGAAACCCAGGCCCTAGATTTGTAAGCTGGCCTCAAAACTACAGGACAGATCTGGGGGCTTTTGTTGGGGATTTTTGTCCTCTAGCCCAATCTGCATTTATGCAGAGGAAGAAAGCCAAGGGAGAACTGTTGAATAGCTTCATGCTGCCCCAGCACAGCTGTCTGTGTGTAACCCAGAACATTTGTGGACAAGTTTAAAAACTGCTGGTGGCTAGACAATCTTTTCTGTTAACAGGTGGGGGGGCGGAGTTGTTAAAGATCAATGACATATTTCTGACTGCACCACAGAGCGGTGAGGGCTGGCTTTTCAAAGAGCTGCTAAAACTCTGACTTTCTGTGGGACTTGTGCTCCTAAATCAGGTACTTTTATTCTTGCAAATCCTACCAGAAATACAAAGCAAAACCAAACCCCCAAACAGGATCTCGTGGGGGAAAGACAAAGAAAGGTGATATTATTATCATCATTATTATTCATTATTAATAGCGTGGGAGCACCTAAAGGCCAGCCAGGCTGGGCTCCCACTGAATTGAGCACCAGACAGATATAAAAATAATGTTACCTAGCTCTTATAGAGCACTTTTCATCAGCAGACCTCAAAGTGCTTTACAAAGAGGTTCAGACACAGACACATTACTCCTATTTTTTTAACGGCTGGGGAAACTGGGGCATTGAGCGGTGACATGATTTGCCTGCAGTCACCCAGCAAGCCAATGGCCAAGCTGAGACAAGACCCCAGCTCTCCTGAGGTCCAGGCCACTGCCCTAGTCACTAGTAATTCACAGTCCCTGCCCTGAAAAACTTACAGTCTTATCACTCAAAGACACTCCTTGCTGAGACCTAAGAAAGCTCTGAACTCAGCCCCTGGGATACGGCCAGTACTCCAATGAAATAAAGAAAAAGGACATTTCTTGTTTTAAAAAGCTATGTAAAGAAAATTAGGGTCAGGAAAGATTTTGATAATTTTCAGTTTCAAAAAGGGGAAAGAAAGATTTCATTGTTTTAAGGTGTTAGTTTATTTCAAGCATCTTCTTGACAATAGTTAGCTCCCTGTTTTTAACTTTAGCCTGCTAGTACATTTTGCATACCAATTTACATACTAAGCCACTCCCCAACCATAACTCCTCCCTCCACTGCAAAATCCTAGATCTGCTGCTTGCCATGGGAAAAGTTTATGTCATGTCTAGTTTTCCTCTAAAAGGTGGTAGCCCTCCTGCTATCCTCTGTTGGTCCTTGCAGCACTTCTTGCTACTATAATTTGTGAGCTTCCGTAAGGAGAGATTGGTAGCATTGGCTGGAGCCAGGTTCAGAGTAGACAAGCATTGGGTAAGCTTCCCTCATGTAGCTGTGTTTATGAACTAAGCTAATGCTAAGCTAATGCGGTCTTGGGATGCATCAGGAGAGGTATTTCCAGTAGGGATACGGAGGTGTTAGTACCGTTATACAAGGCACTGGTGAGACCTCACCTGGAATACTGTGTGCAGTTCTGGTCTCCCATGTTTAAAAAGGATGAATTCAAACTGGAACAGGTACAGAGAAGGGCTACTAGGATGATCCGAGGAATGGAAAACTTGTCTTATGAAAGGAGACTCAGGGAGCTTGGCTTGTTTAGCCTAACCAAAAGAAGGTTGAGGGGAGATATGATTGCTCTCTATAAATCTATCAGAGGGGTAAATACTGGAGAGGGAGAGGAATTATTTAAACTCAGTACCAATGTGGACACAAGAACAAATGGATATAAACTGGCCACTAGGAAATTTAGACTAGAAATTAGACGAAGGTTTTTAACCATCAGAGGAGTGAAGTTGTGTAATAGCCTTCCAAGGGAAGCAGTGGGAGCAAAAGATCTATCTGGCTTTAAGATTAAACTCGATAAGTTTATGGAGGAGATGGTATGATGGGATAACATGGTTTTGGTAATTAAATATTCATGGTAAATAGGCCCAGTGGCCTGTGATGGGCTATTAGATGGGGTGAGATCCGAGTTACCCAGCAAAGAATTTTCTGTAGTATCTGGCTGGTGAATCTTGCCCATATGCTCAGGGTTAACTGATCGCCATATTTGGGGTCAGGAAGGAATTTTCCTCCAGGGCAGATTGGAAGAGGACCTGGAGGTTTTTCGCCTTCCTCTGTAGCATGGGGCACGGGTCACTTGCTGGAGGATTCTCTGCTCCTTGAAGTCTTTAAACTACGATTTGAGGACTTCAATAGCACAGATATAGGTGTGAGGGTTTTTTTTTGCAGGAGTGGTGGGTGAAATTCTGTGACCTGCGTTGTGCAGGAGGTCAGACTAGATGATCATAATGGTCCCTTCTGACCTAAATATCTATGAATCTATGAAAACTCTCAGTTCTGATCCACAACATCCTTTGCTGGGTTACATATGGGCAGATGCAATATCACTGTCACCATATTCCATCTCCAGGTTGCTCACCAGACATATTTCTCCTGCAAAGCGAGATGGATATAAACATAGGTTTCCAGACACGTAGTGCAGGTGCTTCCACCAAAGAGGTTCTTTCTCCTCCAGGAAAATGCTGCTGGGGGAATTGGTTATGGAATAGGGCAGCTTCTTCCTTTAGGTCATTGGTTCCCATCGGGGTCAAGCTGGTAACTGACGCCTGATGGCTGTGTTGGTGGCCTGTGTGAAATTAATTGTCCACTGCCTAGTGGATCATTATCCATGTTACCTGTCTCTCTACAGGCATTTACATTTGTGCTTATCAGTGATCATGACTAGTGGCTGTGTTGGCAGTCTCAAAGAGAGAATGGATGATCCTCTCACTCTCTTAGAAAGAAGAAAAGGAGTACAATTGGCACCTTATAAACTAACCAATTTATTTGAGCATAAGCTTTCGTGAGCTACAGCTCACTTCATTGAGTGAGCTGTAGCTCACGAAAGCTTATGCTCAAATAAATTGGTTAGTCTGTAAGGTGCCACTAGTACTCCTTTTCTTTTTGCGAATACAGACTAACACGGCTGCTACTCTGAAACCTGTCACTCTCTTAGGTAGATTGTGGGGAGTTCTCTCTTCTTGCCTTGCCCTGATCAATGCAGCTCCCAGCACCTTTCACTTGCACTTGATTAGCCTTGAGGAGACCAGTAAAAGGAAGGTGCATTTGCTCTTCTCCAGTGCAGGCCCATGCTGTAGATCCCACCCAATCAACAAAGCTTCTGTTTCCTGGTTCTCTCTAGGTTAAAGATGGCCTAGCTCAGTTCACACGCTCACAGTACTACATTCACTCCCATGTGGCAGGACCATCCAGTCTTAGGTTTGTGTCCATATGAACACAGGCAGATTTTCGGAAGTGTCCAGAGATGGTCTGTGTTTAGGAGTCACTGCGTCACTTTGGGTGAAATCCACCTCTGTGCAGAGGGACCAGAACAAGGCCTTGGCACCCCTTAAGTCCCACTTAAGCCCACAAAATAGGGCGCAAGTGCTGCTTAGGCCTGGTGCACCTCTGCACCGGGGGAAATTCACCCAGGGCGAGTTAAATCCGAATGTAAAGGAATGATATAATGTGGGCCAGATTGTTGTGCCCAGAGATTGTAGCATCTTACTCCACACGTGGCCCCAGTGACTTGAGTGGGACAATTTGAGGGCTAAGAAGTCAGGCTCTGAGTGACTGGAGCTTAACTTCCTGCTCTGCACAAGTTAATTTTACTTAAGTCCAAAAAAGGAGATAAAAAGTCAAGTAGGTGAAATCTCTCTCTCTCTCTCCCACACACACACACACACACACACACACACTTTGTTTTAAAGTTAGCTCTTGACCTTCCAAGACTTCACACTTATACATCTACCAAGGCTGTGGTCCTGGGCAGTGCAAACCGTGGGCGATACTGATCACTATTTCTGTGTATTCATAGAACTTAATTGTCCTGATTCCCATAAATAAAACACACTGGGAACAGCCCCCTCTCTAGCCTATTAATTTGAGATCCCAGAGGCCTTTCTATATGTGGATTCAGCAGCTTGCTGCTCTCTTCCTCTCTCTCTAGTAATCCTGGGAGTTTAGTAAAAGTTTTAAAGCCTCCTGCTCCTCTGAATCCCAGGTGCAGTGCATTAACACTTTGAGGGAACTTGATGGAAAGTCACATACTTTTATTTAAAAATAGACAGAAGGCCAATCCGCCTCTTCTATCACTTGTTTTCTTGGCGCTGGTTACATCAATGGACTAGCAGCGCTGAGTAAAGTCCGGGATCTGAGTGTAGTACAGTCTCCTGCCATAAGCTTTGATAATGCAACACAGCCCTGACTGGCCGCACTTCCTGGGTCCAACACTACCCCACCAACGTGCCTCAATCCAGGCAGGCAGACCTCCCTGCTAGTTTAGCCCTGAGCAGAGATTTACAGTTTTAAGGGAAAAAGGAAAGGAGGACTTGTGGCACCTTAGAGACTAACTAGTTTATTTGAGCATAAGCTCATGCATCCGATGAAGTGAGCTGGAGCCCACGAAAGCTTATGCTCAAATAAATGGGTTAGTCTCTAAGGTGCCGCAAGTCCTCCTGTTCTTTTTGCGGATACAGACTGACACGGCTGCTGCTCTGAAACCAGTTTTAAGGGAGTCAACGTGAGCTATTTTTTCCACAATATAACCATGTACCAGGGACCCTTCTGAAGCCACCCGACTCATTTCCCTTGTGCCCTAGCCAAGGTGTGGTACCAGTCGTGCAGACGAAAAGGCTGGTGCATGCACCCACTTTGCACCCCAAGCCATTTCAGCAGTACTCAGTGGTAGCAGCCCCTCGCCCCTCCAGCATTTCATGATCGGCATTGCTGATGTTCTCCAAAGAAAAAGAAGATTAGTTCAAAGTAGTTGGTTTCTCAAACCAGTCACCAAAGAGGTTAGCAGAGTAATGGAGCTTAATTATCTGGGTTTTCTTCTAGGAGGGCATGAACCTGTCTCTTTGTTGAATTTATCCACTGCTGCTAGATTTTTATCTCTTGGTTTTCAATTTTCTTGTGATGGTGCATTCTCACCCCGGGGATCATGTCAGCAACTCCCTCATTCACTCTCCTGATGAAAACGGCCAATGCTCTCTCTCGTTCTTTCTTCCATGGCATTTGTTTCTAGGGATTTTCTTTATGCTCTCACTAGGGGTGGAAGGAAGGAGGGGAATGTTCTGTCTCTCTGGCTGCTCGGATTCCATCCGAACTAGAATGCCTTGGGGGAGTTACCTAAAGAGACGGACCTGGAGTCAGCGATGCACACAGTCAGGAGCAGCAGCGTTAGTGATGACAAACACCATTGCATGGTTGCTGTGAAAAACACTGAATGAGTATAAAACGAGGGTGTTGTGAGGTTTAATGAACAAGGGCTTGTAAAGGGCTGTGAGATCCTTGGGTTAAAGGGAAATATCCCTACTACCACACAGCGGTCTTGATAATCAAAGGGGAGTCCCTGAATCCTAGGTAGTAGAATGGGCCTGAAAGATTCTAAACCTAGCATCATTTAAAATCTTCAAGTTAATTATTCAGGGAGCAGTGCAGTCTAGTGGACGGAGTCCAGTGCTGGAAGACGGGATCTCCTGAGTTCTCATCCCTGCTCTGCTGCTGTATCTCCTCTCTGTAAAGTGCTCTGGGAGAATGGTGGTGCTGTGTAAGTGCTGAGTCTTCTTTCAGCCCCGTTTGGCGAGGACTGGGCCTTCGCAGCCGTTTGTTTTGCTTGTGGAATACAAATGGCTTGGCTGGAGAATGAGGAGGGTTTTATTTGTGGTTCAGCAGGGTTAAATTTTCAGATGTTCTATGCAGGCCAGAGTTCACATGCTGGGAGAGGAGGGGGAATTGTCCCCTTCCGCCGCTTACTGGCTCAGAATTAAAGCAAAAACAATGCTTAATAACATTTGTCATCTTCAAAGCACTTTACAGACACTGAGCCTGGGATTTTTAAAGCAGCCTGAGAGAGTTAGAGATTTGGGTGTCTAAATCCCTTGGGCTGTTTTGAAAACCCCAGTCTATTTAAGTCCAAAATGTCCTTCCTCTCCCTTCCCACATGAGATAGGTGAGTACATTTCATTAACCCATTTTACAGATGGGGAAATTGAGGCACAGAGAGATAGTGACTGAATTTTTGTCAGAGCTGGAATCTGAACTCATGATTCCCAGTTCATAGCGCTCTTCTCAGACCCACATCTTGCACACTTGGACTTCTACTTTCTGCATCTAATAATGACTAAAGCAGCTGAGCTGCCTATCAATACTTCCAGGAGCCCCTTGTCAGTTTTGGCTGGAAATTAAAAAGAGGAACAGCTGTGGAACCTCTTCAGCCCACGACTCCAGATTCTCCGCTTTCTTCTAACGCAGTCTGTGGTCCATTTAGTCATACCCAGAGAAGAAGGGCCCCCATTTTCAAGTGACTCAGACTTTCCTTTCCTTCCTCAGGAAAACCTGTGATCAGATAAAGTCATCAAATTATCTGGTAAGCACAAACAACACACCATCTGCATGGATGCAGGCAATAGCCCTTCACGCCTCCACTCCCCCCAAGAAAGAGGAGGCCAAGTGCATTCGGCGTCAGCCCTCCTCTGCGGCAGATCAACGGACCTTTTTATTAAAGACTGGAGCAGGTGACTGTTGATGTGCAATAGCTCTTGCTCCTGATGTGCTCTGTGACTGAACACAGAGCCCTGCTTCCTTTCTCGTGTAACTCCACTGAAGTTAGCAGAGGTCACCAGGGATGGACTTGACCCCCAGGTGGTTATGTGCCATGCTCTCCTTACCCCTGCAGAGATTGACTCTACTGATCCTCCCCTTCCTTTCTTACTTATCATTGTCTACTGGTTTTGCGTTATAGTATCGATGAGACATAGCCTGGAAAAAATAAGGAGGGGGCCATCTTTGGTGAGCTGCTGAAGAGGGGAAGGTGACTCATGGGCCCTTGGTAGAAGAGAAGAAGATGGGGCGGGGGGGGAATAAAAGTGTAAAAACTGCAATTGTAAATAGATGGGCAACTTCCCACATTGAAGTGCGGTGTTGTCAGGCTGAGGGCCTGATGCGGAAAAGAGCAAACAAAGGTGTGAAGATTTCCCTTCAGATTAAAAACAAACAAACCTGTGGGTCTGTTATTCTGTAACCTAAGCCCTGCCAGATAAAATAGAGCAGAATCTGGGTTGGTATCATGCTGTTCGAGGGATCCCAAAGTGCTCTGAAAGCAAAGTCACCGGAGGCATGACCCTCCCATACCCCTCACCTTGCGTTGTCACTGTAAAGGGAGTGCAAAGTGGGCATGTCTTACCAGCAGAATCCAAGAGGTAGCATTTTGCACTAGTGTAAATGATGACCCAAAGTGTAAGTCAGTAGAGAGCCAGGCTCTGGAAGTGCAGCATCTGGGCACATTCATAGGCACCAACTTCTACTGGCGCCGGAGGGTGCTCGACCCTTCTCTGCTCCTGGCCCCACCCCCATTCCAACCCCCTCCCCAAAGTCCCCGCCCCAACTCCACCCCCTCCCTGCCCCTATTCCGACTCCTTCCCCAATTCCCCATCCCGGCCCCGCCTCTTCCCCGCCTCCTCCCCTGGGCACGCCACGTTCCCGCTCCTCCCCGCTCCCTCCCGGAGCTTACTACAGCTGTTTGGCGGCGGCGAGCGCTGGGAGGAGCGGGGACGCAGCGTGCTCAGGGGAGGAGGCGGAGGAGGAGGTGAGGTGGGGCGGGGAGCACCCACTAATTTTTCCCCGTGCATGCTCCAGCCCCAGAGCACTCACGGAGTCGGTGCCTGTGGGCACATTCAGAAGCCATTATGAGCTCAGAGGTGACTCCTTCTCAGCTGTGGGTGTTAGAAAGGCCGTAGGAAGAAAAGAATTGCAAAGGCAGCTCTTGGTTGCTCATTTCTCAGTTTGGAGAAGGCATTTACTAGAGCCGTCATTCTTCAAGCAATGGGCTGCACACAGCTGGAGTAATTCCGGGTGCTCTCTCTCTCTCTCTCTCTCTCTCTCTCTCTCTCTATCTCCTCTTCACTATAGTGTCTGGGCATCTTCTGTGGTGATGGGGATGCATCTGGCAACCTCCAAGCAGTGATGCTTGCTAGCAGCAGCCAAGATTCTGTAAGGGCTCCTACAGGCCTTTTTAATGAACTGAACTAAAACGAAAAAGTCAAGAATTGCTCTGCACTCTCTGTTGTGTGTTTATTGGGTATTTCTTGGAAGAAATGTAACTGTGCTCAGACTGGCTGATGACAGCAAACGCTCCCAAAGAGAGCCAAACCGCAAAGTCAAGTGAGGGAGATGTTGGAGTACTGGGGCCTGCAGGCAGCAGCAGGGTAGAGGGGACTAATAAACGTGAAGTCCTCCATCCAGGGAGAGGAAATCAACAGCCCAAACGCAGAACACAGAGGTGCAACTCAACAGCTGCGCCTGCCTCATTAGAACTGAATATTTTCTTCTGGTCTCTTTATATGGTCCTATGTGGCTTTGTCACAGAGCCAAGTGCTATCCTTAGGGGAGGTGTGGGCCTGTGGTTTGGATGGGAGGTGTCTGCGCAAGAGGCTCTTCAAAAGTGATCCCCAATCCAGAAAGGTTAGAGAAAGCCAGGTACAAGAGAGCCCAACCCAAACATTACTACCTTTCCAGGACAGAGGCGGGGGGCTCTTGCAGTCATTCTGGAGGGGCAGAGTTAAGAGCTGGCTACCATAAAGTGTCCATTTGAGGGGTACACCGTTTCCTCCTAGTCCAAAGCAGTTAGGGTGACCAGATGTCCCGATTTTATAGGGACAGTCCCGATTTTTGGGTCTTTTTCTTATATAGGCTCCTACTACCCCTTACCCCCGTCCCGATTTTTCACACTTGCTGTCTGGTCACCCTAAGAGCAGTGACCATCACAGTAAAACCTTTCCGCACAAATAGGAATGCCATGTATAAAACCTCCACGCTCTGGAGATTAGGACATGCCCCCCTCTAGCCTCTTGCCTGAAGAGGAAATCTTGTCTTTTGCTCATACCGTTTGCATTGGTGACTTGTGACCTTCGTGTCATAGGGGGCTGCTGAGACCACATCTGGAACGGTGCACACAGCTCTGCTCACCTCAGTCTCAAAAAGGATCATATGACTAAGATGAAGACGAGAGAGTGAAAGGCAGCCAGAATGGTGCAGGCACTCAGGGAAGTTAGTTAAACAGAGAGCTTCGAGAAACTAGGTCTCTGTTCTTTAGAAAAGAGAAGATTAAGCGAGATCTCACTGAAGTGTACAGAATTCTGGAGGGAATAGAGAGGAGTGACACTACAAGGCTATTTGAACTCATGTCAAATGCAACAATTGAGGGCATGAATGAAAGCTCAGGAAGGGTTGGACACTAAAGGGATTCATGTGGAAATTCTTTATGCTGAGAGTACTTAATACAGTATATGGAACAGACTCACCAAAGGAAGTAGTAAGAGCAAGCAGGTTGGGTTTAGAAAGGAGTTTTGAGACGTGTATTACATTTTGGGGGGGGATTTGGAACTTCTAACTCTACACACACTGAATAGCCTCCTCTTTTGCCATAATCACTTGTGCTCCTGAGAGCTTCCTTGGGACATCACAGACTCTCCCATGCATTCTTAGTAGTAATAATTCTCAGCTTGTAGAATCTTCAAAGCTCCATATTAGTGTTAGTTAATGAAGCCTCACAACACCCTTGTGAGATAGACGAGAGTTTGCAGCAGGCCAGCCGTGTTTGCCTGAAACACCCCACCGTTAGTAAGCACTGATCCCGCTGGGAGAGGGTTAAGTGGATCCTGCTGGTTTACTGAGGTGGGTGCTGGATATAAGGGAGGTGGACATGGCTTTCTGGGGAGAGAGGGGCTAATGTATGGGGTGAACAGACCTGAAAGAGGAACCATAGGAGCGGCCAGGCCTGGAGAGAAGATCTCAGCTAAGTATGATGTTATTTGATCGTTGATTTCTGTGTTAATAAGCCAGATCCTGGAAGGGGAGAGTTTTTACTACACACAGTGTGTGAACTGTGTCTGTAGAGCAGGCAGGGAAAGGCACCAGTTCACAATGTTACTGGAGAACTTAATGAGAGCTCACACTACCCTGGGCTGTGAAGTTCACTTTGTTGTCAGCACAGACCCTCGATTCAGTAAAGCATCTAGGGAACGACTTTGCAAACCATGCTGGCATGCCATAGGACTTTTACAAAGAGTGCAGGTGCGTGTGTGGGTCTTGCACATCAGAGATCTCTCGCTTCCACGTCCATGGCTGTGAACAAATTTCCTGTGGATAGGAATGTGCAGAGAATTATAACACCCCAGGCAAGGACACACCCCATTTTACATATTAGAAACCAGGAGCAGGGACAGTAAGTGACTTACCTGAAGCTACAAAAGAAGTCAGTGCCAAAGCGAGGCTGGTAACTGGCAAGTTCCTGTCCCCCAGATCGCTGCTCACAGCACTCAGACCACACGTCTTTGTCTCTTTCTTCTTCTAGAATGGGTCAAAAGTGCACATCATAAACCAGAGATGAGACTAAAAATATGACCCTCAGTGACTTGCACAAGGTCACAGAGGGAGCCAAAACTAGAACTCAGTTCTCCTAACGCCCTGCTCTAACCTCTAGACCATACTTCCTTCCTAATTGCTCACTGTGAATATTAGGTTCAGCACGAAGCTGCACCACATCACACCTGAAAGGATTTTGAAGTGCTTGCTAGGGAAGAGGTAACATATTGCAGGATTTCCCTGAGGCCTGCTTGGTGTAGATTGCATAGGGCAAGCCCATCTCCTGCTCAGGTGCAGGATCATGTGATGGGATCCCCGGGGTTCAGCCTGGGACTGTGGGACCACTGTGCCACCTTAACTGTCTCCAGCCTGGGCTGTCTCTCACAATGCCTTGCTAGTGACAAGCAACAAACCCCTCCAAGTGCTGTTATCACTCAGCACAACCCCATGGGGAGCCCCACAGCCAGCTAGAGTGCCTGACTGCTCCCAGAGCCACTCAGAAATCACACAGAGAAAGGCACTAGCCAAATCCCCCCTGCTCCCAGCACTACCTCAGGAATATACCCGTCTTGCACTGCTCAAGACAAGCAATGCCGATTTATTAATTGGTTCACCACTTCATCAATGGAAAGTGGATATACACCAGCCTTTGTAAAACCTGAACAGATTTACCACACACTTCAGGCAAACTCACTGGCAAAGATAAACAATTAAAGAAGTTTATTGATTGCAAAAGATAGATTTTAAGTGATAGGCAAAAAGTCAGAGTTAGTTACCAAAAGAAAAGAAAATATAAGCACGCAGTCTAAACTCTCAACCCTGTTAGACTTGGCAACATCTAGATTAAGCAGTTTTTCTCACTCCACTGGATATTGCAGTTCATAGTATGCAGATTTCACCCTTGAAACCTGGGCCAGTCTCCTCTGTTGGAGTCTTAAGTCTTCTTCTCAGTGTCCTTGTTGCTTAAAGCATAGGTGGGAGCAGGAGAAAGGCCAAGCATGTGGCCACTGTGTTCTGGTTTATATCCTTAGTCCATGTGCTTGTAGAACACAGATCCAGGCATGTCTCGGGGGGCATTGCTGAGTCTCCTGGCAAGGTTGAGCAATTCCCCTGGTGTGGCCTCACACAGGTGAGTCATTACATTGTAGCTCCCTTGCTGGACAATGGCTGGTGATGTCTGTTCAGCAGTACCCACCCGGGTGTTGGTTGTCTCCCTTGTCATTGTCTCTGTATAGCTAGTATCTGGGCACCCACAGCATATTTTAGTGAAAACCATACAACCTGTTACCTGTTAGGTTCACTCCCTCTGGGGCACCTGGCATTGGCCACTGTCGGTAGACAGGATACTGGGTTGAATGGACCTTTGGCCTGACCCAGTATGGCCATTCTTATGTTCTAACACAATTCTTATAATTTCATATGTATTGGTGATACACATATTTAGCTAGAACACTGTCTTTCAGCAGATCATAACTTTTCCCTTAATATCTTACAAGGCATGCTTTATATGCAAGATCACCATTATATAAAAATGAGGAATATGGGGGTTAAAGGACGCTCCCCCAAGGTACAGAACATCACAGATCCGTCTGGCTGTAATTTCATCTCTGGGATCCTGTAACCATTACTTGCTTTGCACTCAGAGCAGCATCAGGGAAATGAGCAGGCCCCCGGGCTCACCCTCCCAAACAGAGGGCTGTATCCGTTTTGTATTTCCATTTAGAGCTAATCTGACAACTCCCAGTGCACCTCCCCATTTCATCCTCTCCCCTTTGTTTTCTCCCCACCCAACCCCTGCATGACCAGCCAACGTGGGAGTCAGCACTTCCTATTCAGAGCAGCTTATCGGCTCGGGAACAGGGTTCAGTTTTCTGAAGTGAGCTGGCAGAGGTCAGATATGGACAGGTCCAAATGCAGTGGGAACTGCACCCAGCTGCTGAAAACATGACGGTTGAGTGAGTTTGGATGGCTCCCAGGTGGACCCTATCCACCTGGAGAAAAAGGCTGCACTGGTTCACATTGCATGCTGCCGACTTCTGAAGAGATAGGAAGTCTCTGTGAGCTGACAGCCTGGAGACAGATACTGATCTCCCTGTACCATGGTAGACTTTGCCAACAAGTGCCACACAGCTGGCATTAATACCACCTTTCTGAGTACAGGGGGAAACAGGTAACCTCTGGTAGTATTGAGTGGTGGGTTTGAGCAATTGCTGACCTTTTAATGGTAACCACTGTGTATGACCCACAGCTGACACAAGAGTCCTCTGGCAGCCTGTGGTCGGCACCTATCACCTCAGCATTTAGGCTTTTCCATTTTGCTTCAATACCATACGACAGACATTTCTTTAGCTGTTGTTGTGTGGGAGAAAGTTTGAATGGAAATTACTGTACATTCTTTTTGTAAACCAGGGGATAAGGTGCAGTACGTCAGTTAAGGTTGCTTGGGTTCTGTTCTTGGCTAAGTCACTTAGGGTACATGTGACTTAGCCAAACACCTGCAACTGGCTTGTGTAAACTGACTCGGGCTTGAGGAGTTGGAGCTGTAAAATTGCAGTGTAGATGTTTGGGACTGGACTGGAGCCCAAGTTCTGGGACCCTGCGAGGCGGGAGGGTTCCAGAGCTCAGGCTGCAGCCTGAGCCGTAACCTCTACAGTGCAATGTTACAGCTCCTCAGCCTGAGCCCAGGAGCCTTAGTCAGCTGGCATGGGCCAACCGCCCGTGTTTAATTGCAGTGTAGACATGCCCTCTGATTGAATTTTCAACTCAAGTGCCTAAAGTTATGCACATAAAATAAAAATGACCTGCTAACTGCCTGCAGCTCTCATTGACTTCAGTGGGTGCTCAGCACCGCTGAAAATCAAGCTAAATATGGATTTAGGGGCCTAACTTTAGGCACCCGAGCTTAAAAATGTCAACCTGTGAGTCAAATTTTAAAATAGTTTGTTCATGTGCATGTGTGCACAAGCTCTTGCACACGCGTTATTTTTTGCACTATCTCTTGTGCATGCAAATTCTGGACTTTTCACTCGCACCCCCCACTGGCAGATCAAATAAGTTATGTAAAAATACATTTTGTTATAGGCACCCACAAGTTACTTGGGTGCCATTTAAAAATGAAGCTCTTACCATGTGGTGGCCTTCTGTGGTGCTGAGGATGTTGGCAGTATTTTGTGCGATATCGCAAAGGCCCCAGTTCTTCGAAAACTCACATATGTACTGAACCTTATACACAAGAGTATTCTTATTGATTTCAGTGGGACAACTCACATGCATAAAGTTAGACCCAGGCATAAATCTTTGCAGGAGTGGGGCCTATGACTAATAGGCATAAACTTCCTGACAAAATTGTGTTTTATAGGTTTTTTCCATAAAAATCATGATCTTTAAACCCCAGCCAGTCCCCAATTAAGCAAGATTTATTTCTGCATGATTCCACACAGATTTAGCTCTAAATGTGCCCAGTGCATTGGAATATATTTTAATGTTGGTAAACTATTTGCTAAATATCATTACCTGGTTTTAAACAACTTTTAGTGTAAAATAAAGGTCATTCGTTTGATTTTCAGCTATTATGTGCAACAACTTTGATTTATTTAAACCAAACCTGTGGTTCAGTGCATTTTTTGTCATGACTTTTCCCATTTTTTACAATGACAAGCACTTAGACACCTCTGCACCAAATCCTTTGAATTGCACATCCTGTGCTATTATGGGACACTGATAAAGTGTCCTGAAATTTGGGACACTGTAGCAAATCCAGGTCAGTGGAGGTAAGGGACACGTGATCTTGGAGCAGGTATACTTCATGGGAACATAGGCCAAATTCATCAATAGCAAAGTTTATTGATGTCAGTGGAGTTATACCAGGAATGTTTGCACCAAACTGTTTTTAAAAGACTTCATTCACTGAGCAGAGCAACTGAATCCTCTCGAGAAATGTTTGGCTCAGGTGTGTTCATCTATCAACATTTTTCAGATATGTGATCAGTAAGTAGATGTAACCTGAAGCATTGATCACACTCTGGCTAATTTCTGGAGAGTCTGAGTAATCTCATTTGCTGGAGTACTAGAATTATGAGGAGATATCTGTCTATGCTCATTCCAGAGAGGTGAAGGCATTTGATGAGGAGTGCTTAATTTTTAGTTCATTCATACATAACATCTTAGGGGACCAAGTTGTGTCCTCAGTTACATGGTGCAAGTCCCATTGACATTTCAACTGTCGTGCACAGATGAGAGCAGAATTTGGCTCATAGTATCTAACCTAGATAACTAAAGCCTAGAATGTGGCCTCAATTGTTGTACAAACTCCAAATTGTCTGAGTAAACCCAAAACCACACTGCATAGCCTCTTTAGTAGAGTTATATATAGTTTAACTGCTGCTTCTATTTTTTAAGTAGATATATTACTTGTACTGGTGCACTATTTATGCAATCTGCGTGAAACAAAGGGCTTGTACACAAGCTCTGCAATTTGTTTGGTTTCTACAGAAAACAGAAAGATTTCTTTGCAGACAACAGGGAGATCCCTCAGTGGAGTCCTTCCTATACAAATGGACTGGTTTGAGAGATTGTAGCAAAATGGCTTTCGTTTAATGGAAAACTAGTTTATTTCTCTAATAATGTAGATATTAGCATTTAGTTAGGGGCATTTATCTGTTTGTATCTCATAACAATGAAAAAGACAATGAAGGTGCCCATCCTAAAATGAAATAGTGCAACTGAGCCATTGTAAACTGTATCACAGTTTGCAAGCATGAAGGGACGGACATAGGGGTGGAGAGGGAAAGGAGAAATCAAATTTATTCTAAACATGTCACCATTGTACTATTGGGCTCCAGGAAAAAGAAAAGCCCACATCACTTGTTCTCTCCGATGTACAGTGAGTCCATCTTAAATAAAGACCTGCAAAAAGAAAAGATCTGATTAAAGGATAAATTGTCAGCCTACCAGTCCAAAATGCAGTGTTAGAGGGAAGTTGACCCCAATCAAAGGAGAAACTTGTTAAGAGAATATACTCCCACCCAGTACACCAATGTATAAAATTAGATAGAAAGTGAACCTGATGCAAAATGGCTTTTAAAATGGAAGCAAAGACCATTTACATGATTGACTGTAAGAGGAAGACTATGTTGGTACAGCAAAGTTATCCATACAAAAGACCACTGGCTTCTCAGTCTGAACTAAAGATGGACACAAACAAATATCCTAGAGCTCAGCACTTCCAGATTGCAGTGGGACCTGAATGTTGCAGCTTGGGCCCCTCTCTAAATTCAACATTTTGAGGGGAATGTATTTTTGGAGTATTAAACATCTTCGGAGTCAGGCCAGTTCCTTTCAAGAACTGCACTGAAGGAGGTCAGTAGGATGTGGCTGGTTAAATATGTTATAAACGATCATCATCCCCCACCCCTTGAGTTTTTACAAACCTGAGGACTATTTCCTGTTGCTTCCCACTACTTGAATACTTGGTGTTTCTGCTCCTCTCTAATGATGTGCCTTGATTAATAATGAAGAAACAACATATTGCCCCAGTTCTGCCCTTCAGTGCACAGAATAAAACTAAACCAACATTGTGCATTTAGTAACACAAATAGAAATAGATTTAACTTTCAAGCAGTTAAACAGCAGAGCATGGTAATGAGAAAAAATAAGTGTGTGTGGGGGGGAGAGATGGGGGTGGAGAGAGGGAATTTTATTCTCCTGGGTTTTTTGTAATCTTCATTCACCATATTTAGTAGGATTGTGACTTGCCCTTGCTAGCTCACGGAGAATTCCCCCATGTGTTTACTCCCACAACCTAGTGAATGCCTCCTTACACATCATGGAAAAAAAATACAATTGACATGTTGACTCCCACTAGAGAAGGAATTCTCACTCACCAAGCAAGCACAGGCTGGGAGTATGTCTGTGCGTGAGAGAAAGAGACAAATACTTTTTCATTAGCTCAGTTTAAATGTGGTTTACTCCTAAAATGACCTGGTCAGGGTGCACATCACCTCCCTTTTTTCCGTTATGGTCCCCTGACAAAGAAACCAGATGACCTTTGATTCAGTGTAATATGGACAGGAGTATAGGTCCTTTAACCCTTACTTGTGACATCAGAGGTTTGGAGGGAAATTGGCTGACAAAGGTGAGAGTCTTGGAATTTTCATGCAACCAGAACCACCACGTTGGGCAGTAATGGGTCCCAGTCAAATTGCTTTCTTCCCACTCTGGTCAGAAATGAATTGGGTCTGAGGATTGGGATTCATTTGTAGGGTGCATAGAAAACCCTGTCAGAATGGCCTCTTGAAAACGAGAACTCTGACAAAGAAACTCGTCAGCTCAGAATGCTTGTTATTTGGTTTTGGACATCTATTTTAGGGTACAAAACACAGAGAAAAAGAGTGATTCAGCCACTTGGGATTTTGTCTTCGTCTTCATTCTGAATTTAGGAAAATTACAGAGCTAGAAGAAATTACATTTATCAAATGCAATGTCTGTTATGGTTTATAGATAGACAGGGGGACAGAGGTGTCTAGAGCTGAGCAGGGGACTGGGAGTAAGGATACTTGAGAAGTACTCATGGGACCTGCAACTGAATCATTCTCAAAACAGGCAAATCGTGTGGTCCTGTACCTCAGTTTCCCAGAAACCATGTGCAAAAATGTGTGCGCCTAATTTGTGTACAGTTATTGTGAATAGATACTCAGCATTTGCACATGCCCATATGATGACTGTCTATGTAGAGTAACCATGCAAATATGAATGCATTAAAGTGTTCATATATTCCTTATCACAAGAGAACTGCTCGCAAGAATGTGACTTCTAAATGCTTCTTCAGTGCTAAAATGAAGGCTGCAGATAGAAGCCTCAACGTCCCTGGGCATATGGTCTGGATTTATGAGCTTTGTGATTTGGCAGCCTTGGAAAGGGTGGGATACAGAAGAGTTACACTCAGTCTGAAAACCCGTGGTCTTTAATCCTTGACATATATCATCAATGTTACACACTGTTAAACTCTGTATCATGCTTCCAGGTGACGTGCTCTTCATTCAGCAAACACATCTTGGACCACACCTAGGGTGACCAGATGTCCTGTTTTTATAGGGACAATCCCGATATTTGGGGCTTTGTCTTACATAGGAGTCTATTACCCCCTGCATCCCCATCCCAGTTTTTCACACTTGCTATCTGGTCACCCTAACCACACCATCCTCCCTTTCTACCTTCCTTTCTCCTTCTCTCTTCTTTTCCCACTGTCAGTTCTTTCCTTCTTTCTGGGGAGCAGCTTCCCCTCTTCTGAGGACAGAGTATGTAATTGCATACTTACTTTAACTGCAATACAAACTGCTAATCAAAAGAAAACAAACAAACAAACAAAAACCTATCTCTACACAGCAAAATACAGGCTCAAGTGTATTAAACCCTTCCAGCTTTCCCCAGCCCTTTGTGTTCTGCAGCTTCAGGAAACTCAGCCTCTCTCCACCCTCCCCCTCTTTGAAAGCATTCCCCAGGGCAGTGCCCAGTCTGCAGCTGCTGCAGCTCATGGGGGAGTGAGTCCAGCATGACACACACAACTAAATAAATAAATACTTTCCTCTAACAAAGAGAGGAGGAAGAAATCCTGAGTAGGGTAGAACTAGGGCATGCATGTTTGGAATTGAAGGAGTCCAGGGGTGATAGGGGAATTCCTGCCCGGAATCAGAGGAGTCTTGGAAAGAGAAGAGACCAGGAAAGGAATAATAGGGTGGTTTACCTAGGGATAACACAGAGTGTTACAAACATACTTAGCTATAGCTATATGGCCTGATTTAATGTGTTCCTCCCGCACAACCCAGCTTCCACTTGTGCACCTGTAATTGTAGGCACTGGGATTCAGCTTTAAAGCATTCAACGGCTGCAACCACAGTGGAAATATTCTAATATCTGTATGTACACGTGAGGATATGTTCACATGTAAAACCCATCAGATAATTTAACATGGACAATGGGGATTTGTGTGTTAAAATTCTGTCACCTGCACACAGGTGAATTTCAACTGAATGTGCAGCGATGTGCACACGCACAAGATTGGGTTTACATAAAAGGAGGCAGAGGTCTAAAAATCAGGCCCATTACTTTTAATTTTGTATTACTTAAACTAAGAATTGTGCCCTTCACTGCATACACAGACAACTACTGCAAACTGTTCATTTGCATTTTAATGGAATGCTTTCTTGGAAGATGGTAGTTGGACTCCTTTAGCAATACAGAAGAAAAGGTAATTGAAAAATATACTGGAGTGAAGACATTTCATTTTCATTAATTAGTTGCATTGGGGTTTTTTTCTAAAATAAAATTGTTTGGGTTTTTGCGGGGTGGGATGGAGTAGGAAGAAAGACATGCTGGAACAACTGTTCATCCACTTTAAAACATACTAGGGATCAAAAGATCCTTTTAGGAATGCACTTAAGTAAGGAGCAGTGGTGTAATTTGACTGACTTCAGAGGAATAAATTCTCTTTACTCCTGGGCTGCATTTGACCCACTATCTGTGTGCATGGGGAAAATAGTCTCTCTCAATAAGTGACCTTATTATATGTACCATGATTTGAGGAAAAGGAAATTAGGGAGCAGATTCTCAGAGCTTAGGCACACAATTCTGTGCAGTTGCTGAGGTTACATACAGAAATCAGATAACTGCTCGTAAACGGCCACTTCCAGTTATTTGCATACATAATTACCCAATGTGTGTGCATAATCACAGTAAGTGCATGTACTTAAATACCTGGAATATTTGGTCCTACATCTTTGCGGCTAAATTGTGCCCTAGTACAACTGCACAACAACACAGGCTTCAGAGACCCATTGTCTTGGCTGTTAAAGCCATCTCAAAAGTGTGGAGTCCTGCATACTCCAAACCTGTTAGCTCACTCCCATGAAATATAGTCCAGTTCTTTGATCTTTTGGTCGTTATCCTCAAAGGGCCAAATTTGGCCCTGTTATCAGTTATACTTGGCACTTATAGAATGTATTTCAGCTGCAGATCTCAAGGCGTCCGACATAAACGAGTAAGCATTATCTCCATTTTACTGTGGCAAAGTGATCGAATCCAATTCTCTTGACTTCCAGCCATGATCTCTATTAGACCCACAGCTGCCCACTTGCAATCCCATTGAAGGCAGGGGTCTCTGAAGTGAGCATGGTCGTATTGTTCTTGGGGAACAGCTTATCCTTCATAAGAGCTGTCCCTCCTTCATGTGTAACTAAAGGACTCCCCCTTGTTTTTGCTGATACAGACTAACACAGCTACCACTCCGAATAAAGGACAGCGAGTGGCTTTCAGAGCAGCAGCCGTGTTAGTCTGTATTCGCAAAAAGAACAGGGGGACTTGCGGCACCTTGGAGACTAACCCATTTATTTGTGAGCTACAGCTCACTTCCGCTCACCACAGCTTATGCTCAAATAAACCGGGCCAGTCTCCAAGGTGCCGCAAGTCCCCCTGTTCTTTGAGAGAGCAGTTTGCAGAATCTCCCTATGGGCACACACAGAAGGTCATCCCATGAAAGATACTAACCTCGCCCAGCTCGCCCCGCTAATATCCCGCGACCCTAATACCCCGACCTTCACCAGGAACCCGCCGCGGGGGTCGGCGGCGGAACGCGCCAGGCCCCCAGGCGCTCTGGGGGTGTCTAGGGGCGCTGGGCCTGGCTGCGGGGGCTGGTGCAGCTGCGGGCCAGGCGGGACCCGCTGCTCCCGGGGGGGCACCTCAAGAGCCCCGGCACAGGGGGGCTTCGAGGGAGGCCGGCAGCCCCCCCGGCAAGGCCAACGCTCCACCGCGCACCCCACCCCCTTCTGGGGGTGCCTCCCATGATGCTCAGCGCGCTGCCCTCACTTCCGGCGTCCGGCAGTGCCCGTGGCTGGCGGCGCCCCCCATCCCCGGGCGCAAGGGAGCCGGGAGGAGGCGGGGCGAGGGGGCGGGGCTTGCGGAGGCCTGTGTCCGGCGTCATCCAGTGGGAGCGTAGCAGGGGCGGGAGGGAGGCCGCACGAGCCCCTCAGGCCACGCCCCCGCCCTCACCGGTCTCGGGCCCGCGCCCGCGCGCCCGCCGCCTGGGAGCGCGCGCCAGGGGGAGCGGCGGGAGCGCGCCCCGCCCCCCCCAGCTTCCCCCCCCTCATCCCCACCCGTGAGGAGAGACATTGAGTGACCGAAGGAGCCAAAGCTCCGGCCGCTCCGAGACCCCGCTCCCCTGCCTGGGGCCCAGGTAAGCGAGACCCCCCCCCCAGCCAGGCTCCCCCTCACCCCGGGGGCTCGGCACGGCTGCCCGGTGCCCCCTTCCCTGAGGAGAGGGGCCGCTGGGGCTCCTCTCCGGCCCGGTCAGGGGAGGGGGCCTGACCCCCCCCCGCCCGCTCTTTCCGCTTCTCCCGGCCCCTCAGGGGAGAGGGATTCGCGCCGCCCCCCCCCCCAATCGACCTGCCCTCCCCAGCCTGGCCGGGGGCTCCGGGCTCTCCCCGGGGACTGGCCGCTCCCCCCGGCTCGGCGGGGTCCCGGGGCAGCGCGGCGACGCGTCCCGCTGGAGGGGGGGGTGTCCGGGGCGATGGGGAGGACGAGCCGCTCGTCGTCCCGGGGTGGGGGGGCTGGCTAGGGAGGTAGCTGCCCCCACTTCACTCAGTGGCGGAGGGGGGGGGGTGAGCACGGGAGTCGCGCGGCGCTTCGGGGGTGGGCGGCGCTGGCCTGGCGGAGGCGCCCCCCCCCCCCAGGAGATGAGGGAGGCAGTTAACCCGGCAGCACAGGGGGGCAGCCTGGGGGTGGTGCTGGAAGCCTGGTTCACACGCTGCCGAGGACACCCCCTCCCTGGCTGGGTCGGGGGAGTGCTGCTCCCCCCCCCACCGGGAGTGGGGTAACAGCGGGGGGGGGGGTGTCAGTGCCGCGATTCCAGGTGCGGGGGTCCTGACGGTGGGGAGCTTGTCTGAGCCCAAATGTCTCCCCTGCCCGGTAAACACTCTTCCCTATCCCTGAACCTCTCTGAGCCCCCGGGGGCCGCTGGGCTAAGCCCACTACACTCGGTGGGGAGGAAAGGGGGAAATGTTCCCTTTGTGGAAGGGGCATGGAGCCCCTTTTGGCACGCCTGACTGACTTGGTGTGGGTGGATGGGTTAACTAGGTGAGTGGCAGGGTTTAACCCCCCCCCTCCCCCATGACTCGTCCCCCCTCCTCCCTCTTCCCCCCTCCCTGTAACCTCCAAAAGGGGAATTTTCCAGCTGGTAATTTCTGCTGCGTCAACACCCAGCTCAAGGGAGAGGAGAAGAGACAAGGGGGCATTTTAACAGCAGCTCCACTTGCAAATAACAAGCCTGAATTCTGGCTCCAGAATTAAAAACCTTTCCACCCCCAAAAAATCAGCATCTGTGCAAGTTGGACCAAGAGTTTGTCAAGAGTGTGGTTCAAAACTGCTTGGAAAAAGGGATGAGGTAATAATACTGGTGAAGCATGTTGTATTTCTCTCTCTCTCTCTCTCTCTCTTTCTCTTTTTAAAGCCAGGCCTGTTTTGGGTTATTGTCTCCCCCTAAAGCCAGACACAGATCGCCTGGCCTTGCCTCCATTTTAATTGCAGGCTGAAATGGGGGAAGTGACCCTATTTAAAAACAAACAAACAAACAAAAACCCCCTGAAAACAATGCCTCTCCTCTTTGGAGATGTAGGTGATTTTTAATATACTTATAACAAGTGCAAAAGTGACTGAAATTGTTTTCTGTCAAGGTGAAAAACTACTTTGCATAACCTCTCCCACCCCACCGAAAAAACAAAGTGTTTGTAAAAATAGGGGGGAGAGAAGAGGTGTTTTGGAAGGTGCTTGTAAAATAAGGGGTTGTAGTATTGGATTGCCTTTGTGTCCCTGTAAATAGACGTGACAGTTTCACAAAGTAATACAAGTAGTGTCTGATAACTCAATCCCAGATGACAAATAGAGAATGGAGCAGATTTTAGTGGGAGGATTTATCTCTTTGATAGGAAAAAAAAATGTTGATACTTAATGCACCACTAAAGAACCTGTGTTAAAATGTTTAAGCGAACACTTTGAAGAAATCCAAATAACTAGAACAATATTTTATTTTACACCTGCCAAGGAAAATATAAACAAAGAAAGGTTTAACAGAGACTTTTAATGACTTTCCACATGCTTTCTATTTTACAATCTGAGTGATTCATTCGGCATGGATTATAGGGACAAGATTATTATCAGCATTGTTTAAAGATATGCTAATTAGCATATGTGTTTTGCAAACGGTGCTATTGCAGACACCTGTACTGAAGTTCTTACATGCATATTAATTGCCTTACTTGTATCATTTTTTACATTTAGTTAATTTAGTATGGGTCTAGCTCCCAGTTCTTGTCCTCAACAAAATGTTTATTACATGTTTAAATTTTCTGTCTAGTTCCATTTTTGTTAAATTACATACCTTAGAGGGACTTTTTCTAAAGAGAGGATGGCGGGGAGAGAAGGGGGAAGAGAACAGTAATTGAAAGAAAGAACAAGGTTAGGTGACCTAAAAAACAAACAAAAATGAGGGTGTAATTTTACAAAAGAAGCTTGCAGTTCCTGGATACTTTTTCTACTTGTACTGAATTTTTTCTTGTATATTGTATATCATCATAACTATTATTGCAAGAGTTAAAAGAAGATGCATTCACTTCTTATGGCAAGTTTTTTGATTGTGGATTAAATTTGGCTTTACTGATTTGAATTCAAAGAAATGGAATTTAACCACGGTTTGTCAAGTTCTTTATTTTGAAATCCTTTTAGTGATGGAAAAAATGGGAGGAGAAGTGTATTATTAGTCACAACATTTTCAACATGTGGTGAAGAATTCTCACTTTGAGGTGTTTTTGGGAGCTGAAATAGAAGCTGATAGAGAAGATTGCCCCATGGGCCATGCTGGGAACTACATAACAATATTTATATTTGTATTTGCTGGAATTCTCATACACATGTTCCTGAAAATTATGTTTTGGTTTGATAGACTAATGGGTTAATTGCAATTTAAATGGAAAATTATATTATTTTTTGTTTTTCTGATTCCAGCCTCACTATTGCAGTAAAATAGCATCTTTTTAGATTCCAGTCACTTTCATTTACGTTTAGTTTTCATGTAAGTGATGGAAATAAAGTTTTTATATTTTTATAGTGCTATATGCAAAACTGAGAGTAAATTTTACAGACTTCAAGAGTGAACATTACAGTTTCATATTTTAAAAGCCATATAATATAACTTCTGTTAATGTGGTGATATACATTTATTAAGTGGAACTTTTGAAAATATAACCTGTACACATGATTCTTAGAGACTAAAGAAAATGGGCCACTTTCTCCCCATGGTCTGTGTTTTTTCTGGGACAGTTGTACAGCAGTGGATATGTTCTTCTGTGCAAGAGGCATTTATAATTGGAAAGCTTAGAGGAAAACCAGATTGGCAAGTAGTTCCCCCCCCCCCACACCCCCCCCCCCCCCAAAAAAAAAAAAAAAAAAAGAAAGATTTTTAGTCTGTTACTTACCGTTTCTATATTCATTCATGCTCTGGCACGGTGTTGCATTGATGTGGGATTGGGTATATTTTGAAACTATTTTTGCCTTGACTTCTCTTCCCAGTTGAAGTTTCTCCTAAAAACACCCATTTTGATCTATTATATACATATGCTTACATTTTTTAACAAAATGTTTCCTGTCCTGCCAGGTGAAGACTACCATCCAATCCACGTTTTTGTTCCTAGTTAATATTTCTTGCAACAGCCCAACTTTTTCTAAGGCGTCTTTCTCAGTGACTATTTATGCCTGTGTTAACTAGCTACTCTAGAGCACTCCATGATGTATTTTGAACTGTCTTGCTCTGGTGTGAAGCACTCACATGGGTTTTCCTTACTCCTACATGCTTAGTTTAATGGGCAAACAAAGGGGTAAGGAGAGGGCTTAGTTTAAATCTTTGAACAGCTACCTGCTGTTCTAATGGATATTCCTTATGTTCATTGTAATTCCCTGGAGCCAGCAGTTTCTGTCCATTACTGGCAACAAACTACAGCAGAAAATTCTGACACTTTACACAAAAGGATGAATATAACATTCTTATTTTGTTGTCAGTTTACTGCTGACCTACCTTAAACTTTCTGAATGTGCAGTGTACTTGTACAGTATGTCTCTAACACTTATGTATCTTACAATTCATTAATGATGATGGAAAATGTCCTGTGTGGTGGTCTGTAAATTGCAGATACAATAAAAAGGACCGAACAAAGTTGTGGGATGCATAATTTTTGCTTAGAGTGCAATGATGATACTGGTTGTTTAATGATGCCTGTGATATTTCATGCTGTTTACATTAAGATATAGACATGAACATATTTCCGGTGTTAACTTTTTAACGAACCATTGTTTTAGGGGGTTTGTATCAAAAGAATATTCTCTGGTGGTCTTGGCTAGTTCTTATTTCCCAATCTACTAGATTGCCCAGACCTTCTAATGTATTAATTGCCACTGGTGTTCTATCAGTCTTGGGGCAGGGGAGAGAAGAATTTTGACTCCCACAGCCCAAAGTATTAAATTACTTATCTGATGCTGCCTTGATGTGTCTGGATGCACAGCAGTTGGGAGATTTGGGTTCTGATCCCACCTCCGCTAATGACTCAGTGTGCGAGTCACATAATCTCTATGTATATCTTTGGTCATCTGTAAAATGGGGATGCTAATGCTTACCCACCTCTTTAAAGGGCTTCCAAATCCATAGATGGTGTGTTATATTAGCATGCAGCATGTGTATTCTTAATTAATTAATTAATTAATGCAAAATAGTCTGAAATTTTGGGTTCGTTTGTCAAACACTTTTTGGTATATTTCTGTAACAGGCTTGTATTTCATTCTTCTTTAAAGTCATCAGCAATATAGTTAGAGGAAATTACAGCTGTAATTTTCTTACTGAAGCACGCCTTTAGGAAACATTAGTTTTTTTAAATTGAAGTGTGGATTTTTCATTACTCTTGAATTCTTTGCTGACAAGATGGGATCATTGACAGAATTCTAGTTAGATGGAACCATGGTCTGCTTTATGTTAGAAGTTTGATTATACGTGTGTGTGTGTGTGTGTGTGTATGCATGCACAAGAATGGGATATATGTCTGTAGATATGTGCAGTAGCTAGTTGAAAAGTAACAGGTACTTGCAGAGTGACAGTAGGTACTTGAAGTTTCCCTTTAAATATATGCATACCTGCAGTCCGTTCCCATATTATTATGGGGTTTGTTCCTGTTCAATTATTTTATTACCTTATACATTTATTATAATGAATATGAATAGTTAGTATACCTAAAATTCACTTATAATGAGGTTGGGGTGGGAGTTTCCAGATTAGGGGCAGCAAAGAAGTCTAAAATATTCTACACATACAGTTACTCACTGGTGTATGTGCTGAAATATGCTTAGTAACTAGAATGGCAGGGTATATGTGCCAAGAATTTAGCTACTGACTGTACTTAGCAAACTGAGCAGGGGTTCACATGCTGAGGAATAGTTATAATTGAGAGTAGTTCCACACATACCCAGTTACCTTTCACAATTTTTTCTTATGTTATTACTAAAGATCTTTGGATATAAATGATCTGCTTTGTTCCATCCAAGCCAGTCTTCTCTTTGTCACACGTTGAGCAATGTAGAGTCCGGAAAACATATCAGAATAGGCAGTTGATCTTTCGTCCATTAACTGCTCTTAGTGCTTGATATCAGATGCTTGAGGAGAAGATGCAAAATCTTAATTGTGCAATACTATAGCATGGGGAGAAACTTCTTCCTGACCCTGGCTGGCTGAAGCATGAGGATTGATTAGTGAGTGTGTGTCTGTCTGGTACTTGGGAAAAAGCTTTCCCAATACCAGCTAATTTGGGGACTAAACCAGATAGCCTGGATGAAAAATACTTGTGCTGCCACACCCTTCAGAACTATGCCCCCGATGTTTTAAATAATGAAATGGTTGTGAACTGTGTTTATTTGTAACATATTGTCAAACAGTTTTCTATTTACAATTTTTAAAAAAAATCTTAACTTACTATTACCATATTCTTCTTGGTTTCATTCCGTTTCCTTTTTTTTTATGATAGATTATTGGATTTAGATTAGGTTTATACACCCCCAAAAAAATAAAAATAAAAATAGAAAGGGATATTTGTCTACTATGATAAGTTACCATAAATAACAAAAACAGATCATCCACAAAACACCAAACATGGTGTATTTAATTCTGCAGTGTTTTCTCTTTTTTTCTTTTATCATCCTTGACTTTCTTATAACTTTCTTAACTTATGTTAAATTCTCTACCTCAACTTTTACATTTTGTTTTTCTCCCATGTCTCCTGCAAAAGCCTTCTCAATTCCATACTTCTCTTCTCTAATGTCTCATAATTCTTCCTCTTTCTTTCACCCACCCCTTTTCACATTGAGCTTGGAAACTTTGTCAGACATCCCATAGTGAGTGTACTAAACCAAACAGCCAAAAAACAATAAGAAGGGTGAGGAGATCTCACTCTTTAGGAGCAATACCCGGTGAGATACAGTCTCTAATGCTGAGATTGCTGCTAGGGAGCTTGCTGTTCTTTGACCTGCTTTTGGGGGCTTGACATACTTCTCAAGCATCCTATAAGGTATCCTGCTTTTCAAATGCTTTATTTGCTAATTTCTGTTTTTTCCTCTGTGATGCAAGCCCCAGTGGTGTGAGCACTGTTGGAGCTGTTGTTCTGTCTCTGCTACATAGGTTACAGACTGAGGGAGCAGATGTGGCAGGATGAGAGCTATATAAGCAGTATTCCTGTGGCATGGGGGTGAGGGAAGGATATGGAGAGAAGGGAGGGGAATGAATAGAGGTGGGAGGACATGAGGAAATGAATTAGAAGGCAAGTACAAAGGGAATGCAGAGAGAGGGGATGAGAGGAGAAATAATAAGTAGAAAATTGTGTTCTACATTGTATTCTCACACTGAAGCATTTTGAAGTCAAGAGGTTTATAGATCATGGTAACTACTAATATCACAAAAGACTGATTTAATTAGTGGGCTGTGAGGGAGGATGCCATCCAGACATAAGTATCAGCGGTGTTATCAAGTGGAATACAGAGGTTCTGGCTAAGTAATCTTTGTGTTTGTTTAAGTTTTGTGTTGGTGTAAAAAAACAAAACAAAACCCCGCTTCTTTAAGTTCAGTTAGGTATTAGTTGTACTTCTTTTCATATCCTTGCTATTTTTTCAGAAGGTTCTCAGGTTGCTAAAGGGCAGCAGTAAATTTAGTGTCCTTGTGCAGTGCTTTCCTGTAACTGTGATTTGGTCTAAATGGAAGAAGGATTCAATAGGTCTGGGAATAGAACCCATGTCTCCTACAGACTTCCTGTATTGTACTGAACAGATCATTTTAATCTTTGTCAACTAAGTTGCCTTCGCAAAATCTCCATTTTAGAGAGATCTCATGGGCAGGCAGATGTTAGGTAAGACTATTGAGGTGCTTGGATGGATGGTGTAAATGAAATGCAAAGTATAACAACACCAAAGTAAACGCTTCACAATACATTTTTAAAAATTTTCACATTACCAGTACTTACCTTGGGACGTATTGTTTGTTGAGATTATTAGGCAGCTTCCTTCACTGTAATTCTGTGTGCTAGAAGTGTGAGGTTTTTGTACTGTAGATTTTTCCTTTGCCTGATCACTGTAGTAACTGTATTCTGTTTTATTATTATAATATCAATGTCTTTTTAAATACCTTTCTTTGGCGGTGCATCACACTTCAGATAGAAGGAACTTCTATATAACATAGAGGCCACTTCTTTAAAATTATAAAGATTCAGTTCCTGTATTGAAAGGGGCTTGGAAGCATTGAATTCAGGATTTCTTTGATGATGAGTTCTGCTGACCACATTAATTTATTAATCTAGTAATCTATTAATAGTATACAATCCTTCATTAAGACTGGAATGAGTATTTTTAAAATCATCAGTATTTTAAAATCAGCTTAATAAAGTTTGCTTCCTATGCAGCTGATTTTAGACATTAACATTTTTTATGTAATTTTTCAGGAATATTTCTCTTCATGAGATGGTAAATATAATAGTATTTTGAATGATTTAACAGGTATACCAGTTTAAAGTACATGCATTCTTTCTATTATTAAATAATAACTTTTAGTTTACGTATTAGACAACTTCCAGGCTTGGCTTTTTTTAATTATTGCCTGTAAGAACGTGGAAGTCACAGTGTGTAATACCTGATTTAAAACTTACTGACTTTTAAATTTCTTAAAATTAAGATTATTTTTTCTTCTCTTCTTCCTTCCCAGTTACAGGGCAGTTGATGAACCTTCCAAAGCCTGTTATCAGAAACGCTTTCCCTCTGTTCATTAAAACATGTATGGTGTACCATGACACCTCGTGGCATTTATCTTTACTAAAGAAAACAATTTTCAACTATTGGTAAGTTCTGAACACTTGAGAGAGTTGCTTTTTGGTTTGTGTGTGGTGGGGGAAAGCATTACCTTGAGGACTTTGAATTATCTTTAAATTTAAACTTAACACTGACAATGAAGGTTAATTTAAAAACCTAACACAGAATTAAAACCTGACGTAAATTTCTTTGGCTACTGTATTGTTCCTACCTTCTGGCTTGGTCACCTTCATTAATCCTGATCAGTCGGTTGTTCTCTCTGAGTATATGAGAAGCAGGAAGAAAGAATATCACAAGACTCAAAACAGAAAAACATTTAGGGGTGATGCAAAAACAGGAAAGGTAGGAGCTTCACTGCTCTTACTGTTCCTATTCTACTCAGCCTCAGTTCTGGGAAGCCTAGAGTCCATGGTCAGGTGCAAACAAGAATTAGCAGTGATTGGCCATAACAACAGAGTGGAAATTTGTGTACTTTTGTATTCAGAAAAAACAGCTGTGGTTCCTCAAACTTTCTGAGGCTTGCTGAAATAGCATGGCTTTAATACCCTGTCATTAAAGAAATTGGTATTGTTGATCTAAAAAATGATCCTCTTCCTTAAGGGAGCTAGTCTGTGACTAATAACTGTACAGAACACAGCTCTTAGAACGTGGGCATGTGAGTTTCAGAAAGTGGCTAGCTCTTTTAAGAGAGAGTGCACCTGGGACTGGGGAATATACTGAAAATTATCTTGTTATGATGGAGTTACAGCACACAAACTAAATTTAGAACAAGGTAGAGTGAAGAATTATAATTAAAACTTAAATGTCTTAAGACTACTGAATAGCATGTTTTCTTCATAATGTTTTATAGCGGGGAGATATGTGATTCACTGTTATGTTTTACCTGTTATTCAAGAAGATGGAGTTAACAAATAAATATACTGTCATAGATAAGATTAAACACCTCATCCCATTAACCCCAGTTTGCCCCCCCTCGCCAAAAAAAAAAAAAAGTGGCTGAAATAGTCACCTCTTCATCTATAAACTGAGTTCCTGATCCTGGAAACTGTACTCCATTGGCTTCAGTGGGACTACTCACACTATATAAAGTTACTCATGTGCATGATGAGTCTTTGCAAGATCAGGACCTATGTTTTGAAGAGACCTCCCAGACCTAAAATGTTTTCCTTGTCACAGCATACACAAAATAAATCCGTGTAAAATAAATAGAAACTGCTGAATAACACCTTTTAGTGTAAAAGCTGGAATTCCTAATTTGCTTAATCTATTCTAAACTGTAGTTTAAAATTACCATTACATTTTTGTTTTTTATTGGTGGAGGTGTATGAGACCATTTCTCATAGGTAGCTAGCTCTTTAATCTTGTCTGGAATCTGAATCACACTGTTGAGGTAAGAATTCTGTTAACAAGAATTAAAATTTAATTGTAAGGTTGTTTTAATAATCCACATAGAACAATATATTCATATACAGTCCCATACAGAATGCATGTTGTTAGACAGGCAGCATGGTTTAGAAGAATGAGCACAAATTATTATCCTAGGGTGAAATGTTGGCTTCCATTTAAGTCAGTGGGAGTTTTGCCATTAATTTCAGTGGGGCCAGGATTTTACTCTTGGTTTTGCCACGCATTGTATGGCCTTTGGTAAACCATTTAAACTCTGCTGTAATTTCTAAATGTGTAAAATGATAATATCCTCAGAGGATTATTGAAGACTAATGTGTGCAAAGGACTATGTAAGTTGTAAATATTATGTTGAATTAACCATTTTAATATTGGTCAATTCTTCTGTACACAAATCAACCATTATATGAATGTAAAAGAATTTATGTAGTGTTATCTTTTTAAATTGTGTAACTAAAAAAGAACATATACAGACACTGCTCTGTGTGTGTGAGGGAGTGGGGCACCAGTGTACCAAACAGTTTTACTTCTGTAGTCACAACCTATTAAAACTTATTGGGAAGTCTGTCTTTTGACATATAATGTGTGTGTATGTTTGGACTGTCTTGAATTTCTTTGATCTTTAAGTCTAGGAATATGGTATCATCTAATAAAATCTGGCAGTTGGTTCGATATTTGCAGGAGGGCATCCTCCCTGAAATTCTGTTGTTGACTGTTAGAGAAACTCTGAATTTTACTTCAGGTTTAAGGTTAACATCATTGTTTTATCAATTAAATGGGACGGATTGGTGTCTTTAGGACCACAAATGTCTCTTTTTAAAACAGCATTTAGAATTAAGAGTATCTTTAAAAATTGCAAAACAAAAAAATACTTTTCCAAGGAGTTTAAAATATGTGAACTCTAAAATTTGATTCTGTACATTTTTAAGGGTAACACTGCTGCATAATTACCATTGTGCAATCACATGGCTTGTAGATCTTGGAATTGTGTTCATAAACTCTAGCGCCTTCTACATTGGTGGACTAGGTAGCATATTTAGTCCATCAGCTGATAGCTGAGTGTTGAACACTCGTTAGCTGTAAGGCTTGACTGAGAGAGTTTCAGAATTTGTATCATTGTTTTATTTATTTTCTTACTAATTTTAATAATTGTTTATCAGAATTGTCTTTCTCATATAAGAGTTGTAGGAATAATATACCAGTAATATACAAACAGCTCAGAGAGCTGCTATGCCTGTGCTGCTCTAGAAAGTTTAATGTCCTCGACTGTTGTAGGAGAAACATGAAACCTTGAATTCTGCTTGTGACTATTAAGAGCAAAGTGGGTTTATTCTAAAATTTACTCAGATGGTAAAAACGTACACAGTTGTTTAAAAACCAATATTTTCTTTCTTTAACTTTCTTTCAGCTAACTTTTAATTAAAGAATACAAACCTGTGTGCTCCTGTTGTAAAGTTTAAACTGTTGTTGCCTAATTTATATTGCATTTCAATCTGCCACGGAACATCATGCTGTCAGGTTTTCCCTCAAAGCCATTAAGGGTAAGGGCTTGTCTTCACTATGAGCTAAATCAGCACTGCTGCGATCAATGCATCAGGCATCGATTTCATAGAATCATATAACTGGAAGGGACCTCGAGAGGTCATCTAGTCCAGTCCCCTGCACTCAAGGCAGGACTAAGTATTATTTAGACCATCCCTGACAGGTATTTGTCTAACCTGCTCTTAAAAATCCCCAATGATGGAGATTCCACAACCTCCCTAGGCAATTTATTCCAGTGCTTAACCTCTCTGACAGTTAGGAATGTCCACCTAAACCGCCCTTGCTGCAATTTAAGCCTATTGCTTCTTGTTCTATTTAGCAGGTCTGGTGAAAACACGATAAGTTGATGGGAGATCCCCTCGCCTCCAGTACTCCACCTCCCTGAGAGGCTGAAGTTATGTCGATGGCAGGAGAGTGTCTCCCGTTGACATAGCGTTACATAGACACCGCTGTAAGTTGATCTAAGCTATGTTGACTTAAGTTACATATCTTATGTAACTTAAATAGCATAACTTAGATAGACTTACCTTGTTATTGTAGACCAGGCCTAAATGCTCTACCATGCTTTTATTTTTGAAGTTTCTCGTTTTTCTCTGAAAACATGCCTTCACCTCCAACATTAGCCTGAACTAATAAACTAATATTTTAACAAGTTTTCACACTTTCTGGGTTTTTGTCCATCTGATAGTGTATGGCTTACCATTTTGTAGAATCTATTTATTGGAGCAGGAGGATTCTGGATTGGTTTGAAGAGACTCAGTTGTAGCCAGATGGCCTTTGAGGATTTGAGGCATGCTCCTAGCTCTTGACAGCCAATTTGACCAGTATTTAAGGCTTGATCATCAAGGTTTGGGAGCACAGGGTGAAATCTGTATTGATTGCTCCCACTTATTTCAGTTCTGGCTGTTGGGGTTTGAATGTGTTTTTGTTTATCTCCACCACTGCAGTAGCATGGTCTAAAGAATATAAATATTTCTGGCCCATCAGACACCTTCAGCTCTCCTCCTAGAAGAGGTCGTCTTCTAACTGTAGACTCCACTGGTGTCTAAGCTGTCATCTTTTACCATGTTTTGAGTTTCCTGACTTAATCTGCTCCATACAGGTTGAGAGTTTGAACCTGTTCTTTGAGGTAGAGTGCTTGGAAATAGCCTGACTGAATCAGTTGACTCCCTCCCTCATCCATTGATTTGTTAGAACATGTAAATATGCCAAGGGTGTAGTTGCTAACCATTCTTGCATTGATTGAAGTGGGTGTCTTTCTGTGTTCTTGAACACTGTCTATCGTAAGAATTTCTAAAAGGAAAAAAATTTCCTGCAGTAATGTCAGCGATGTCCTAATATTTTTGCAGCTTGAAATTAGTCAAAACCCAGTGCCGGAATTCAGTTGCATATTCCTCAACAGATTATGCTAATTATAGTTGCAGGCTCATTACACCATGACTATTGAGAAGAAATGGTCTTAATGGACATGATCAACATTGAGAGGCCCAGGGCTATGACATCACCTGTTGTTTTTTATTTTACAAAGCAGTAGTTTTGAAAAGTTTCAGATTTGTTTACTTTGTCATTGTCTCATTAAGTATAAAATGCCCTGGATGCTACTTGCTATAGTTACCTTTGCTTTGAGTTTGGTAGAGTTTGTGATAGCGAAGATCTCTAAATACAAAGCCTCCAGATGTGGGATGGTCTTGGAAAGTAGGTTTATCAATCAGTGATATTTACATTCAGCTTACATACTAGATATTCACAGCCAAATGCAATTTTAGGTCTCAGTTCTACAAAGCTTAATTTACTGGTTCCATTGAAATCAAGACATGTGTTTGGTCTTCGCAGGATCAGGCCTAAACTTATGAAGAAGGGAATGTTTGCCCCATCACCAGTGAGAACCTCTGTATCTAAAGTTAGTGCTTGCAGATTCATGGGGAGACAAGGATACATCTTGAGTCTTTGTGTGTGCAGAGGAAGCAGTTCTCTTTAAAGAGAAATTAGAAGCTGAAGGAAAAGGGGACAAAAGACATGCTGAACTCCCTCTGATGAA
Source organism: Chelonia mydas (assembly GCF_015237465.2). Classification (NCBI taxonomy): domain Eukaryota; kingdom Metazoa; phylum Chordata; order Testudines; family Cheloniidae; genus Chelonia; species Chelonia mydas. Next base: position 4,329,383 of record NC_051253.2, on the reverse strand, counting down.
TGTCTCTCAATCCTACATGTCCTAAGGATCCCTTAGTTATGAAAAGTTGTCCTATCAAATAATTTTACTTTTGTTTCACCACTGCTATTAATTGTTCTTGATACTTAAGTGGCTTATAAGCTGAACATTCTCTGCTTATGTAAAAATCTAATAAAAGTAAAACACATCTTAAAATATGTCTTTTCATTGGAAATGAACCCCAAGATCTCTGCCTTATCCATAATGTTCCTTACATTAGAAGACATTGCTTTCTAGGGGTAGAGTTTGCAGGAGTAAAAATAAAGGCAAGTACCCATTCTGGTCCTTAATGCAATGTCTTCATTCTCTCTCATTTATAGGGACAAGATTGTATATTGGAGTGCCTTCATCATACTCTTTTGCAAGTCTTGTCTAGTTCTCAGTGACATCACAGGTCCAAAGGTCCAATTTGTCCTTACCACAGACATCAGTCTGTATTTGAAGGAATCTGGAATTCACAATTTTGATTTTTTTTTTTCCTGGCCAAAAGGACTTTGTTTCTTTAATCAAATTAAGGTTGCTTACTTCTGTCTGACAATTTGTTTAGTCAAGCTTTACATTTGTGCTTTTAAACATTGTGCGAACTGAGTGTGTTTTTGAACATCCAGTATAAACACATTTTCTTGAAAACTTGTATTGGAAGTACTCTATCATCCATCTTATCCCTAAGATTCTCTTCTGTACGTTCCCCCCCGAAATACATTCTTACAGAAATAGTCTCTGCTTCTGGAGAGTGAGCTCTTCCATTGCTAGCTTGAGTAGCAGGAGAGTGACTGCTGGGAGTCATCGTCCATCAGTGCTTTCATTCTGCTGCTTTTTCTGACCCATTAAGTAGGTGCAGTAACCCAAGCATAGACACAATCCTCTTCTGTTTTTCTGTTTTCCGATTAATTTGTAGTAATGTAAGAACATACCTATGCCTGGGTTCCTGTACATGTTATTTTCCCAGTGTTCTCAACTAGATCCAAGTGAAATTGACAAGCATCCTGTGTCCTATTCTGCAAGTAGAAGAGTTGAAAGTGTGACCCAACCTAGCGGAGTTCGTCTGCACTGGAATTTAAAAAATGTTGGAATGCTGGGGGGTGGGGGAGGGCTGTGGGCATGGGCAGGGGATAAGGGAAATAGAAACATGGGATGCATTCATTTAATTTTACATGGTAAAATTTTGGACTGAGTTTCAGTTCTTCCTTAATCTGTTAGCTGAATTTGTTTTATCTTGATAACTATGAGCAACATTTGAATTTTTTTATCTATATTCCAGTTAAGCTTTTCCCCCAGGGGAGTATGGAATGTTAGGTTGTTCTTAGTATCGTGTATAATACATACAGTAATACAGGATGGGCAGGGATGGTGTCCGTAGCCTCTGTTTGCCAGAAGTTGGGAATGGACGACAGGGGTTGGATCACTTAATGATTATCTGTTCTGTTCATTCCCTCTGGGGCACCTGGCATTGGCCACTGTAGGAAGACAGGATACTGGGCTAGATAGACCTTTGGTCTGACCCAGTATGGCTGTTCTTATGTTATGGTAGCCTATTATTTATATGTCCTTTGTTTGTTTTTTTCACTCTAAGGCTATGTGGTACTTAATTGTACGCAGGCTAAATTGTTTGTACATTTTTTTGGTTAGTTTTTGTCCTAAAAAAAAAAATCTTTCTCCTGGATCATGCTTTGGATTGATCAAAGAAATTTGTAATCTGTGTTTTTGTTGCTGTTTTCCTTCTGAGCAAAGGAAACAAAGTACCTTTGAGGAGGAGGAAGAGTTGTTGTTTGTCTCCAAGATTTTTCTGGGGGACAGTTCTGTAGACTTACCTTACACCCAGGAAGTGTGTTTTCTGCTTGTCTCTTTTTATTCGGGACTAAAGTGTTATATAGCAGGGGTTTTTGTACCCTTTAATTTTAATTGGGTTAAATCTTAATCTTGGGACTACTCATATCGTAATGTTGACAGGATAGTCCTATAACTATTTGCTATTTTGAAGGACTGTTCTAACTTAACTGATGATCCCTCAGTTTTAGTAAGGCTGCTGCTATATCCAGAAGGCACACCTTTATGCCTAGGTATTGATGGCGTAAAATCAACAATTTTTGAATTGCTTAGAGTACTTAGCACAGTGGAGATAAGATTAGTGCAGGGTTGTGCCCTTAAGGTTCTAACTTTCAGATACTAATTCAGTCTGAAAACTAAATAGTTTTTTCTCAGCTGTATTTTAAAATATCTCACATTATGATATTTGAGATGAAAAGAGAATATTACTTGGGGGGAAAAACCTTACTTGGTTGAAGCAATAAATATTATCTTTGCAGTGACTGATTTAGCATTGAAATACTACTTTTGTGAAGTGTAGAAAGTTTGGTACTCTAAAGTTTAGAATTCATTGTGAAATTTAGAATAAGTGCTAAGATACTTTTTTCCATCAAAGATAATGTTGTGAAAAGTAAGATATTACAGTGGTGGCCACCTGAAACAGATGTACTTCAATGAAGTCTCCTTCATTGTTGAACTTCCACAGGAAGTCCGTTCTAATAAAACAAACAACCTCAAGTAACTGTCATTTTGACTGAGGTTTCTAGTTTAATATAGAATTGATAATAATCAATTCTATATTAACGTTCAAAGAATATTTTAACAAGTTGTGGTACAGTTGAAGGAGGCTACCTGATTTAGTGTTCTGAAGTCTGCAGCTTTGCTCCTGTTGTTTTATTTAGTAGATAAAGACTATTTTGTTGAGTGTGCAAAACAGTTTCTCATTTCACAAAAAGTGGATTAGAACATGTGAGCAAGACGGTCCATAAGCTTAGACTGAATGTTAGTGTCAAATCGGGCTGTATTTTATTAACTTGTTAAAGAAGTAAACAAGACAATGCTAAGTACAGTAAATTGTTCACCAACTGATTACATTGACTTGGTTCCATTGTGTGTATCTGCAATTCACTAGAAAATTCTTGAATTTACAGTATTTGTAGAACTAGGTTCATTCTAGCAGTAATTTAGACTTGTATTTTTAATACTTAGTTTCAGACCTAGCCTGTAAAAATGTGAGCAGTGTCATTCTGACCTATAGCTATAAATTGACATATGGCTAAGTAAAATTAAATGTGCTGAGATTTAAAAGCCCATACTTGATTTTACTATTGTGTAAGTGCATTTTTGTTTAGAAACAATCTCTATAATTTTGCAGTTTGTTTATTAATATGCTTTCAGTAGAATCAAATTACTATATTTGCACATTAGCTTGCGGAGAAAATATGTTCAGACTACAGTTTATTGTTTGTGTGGGGGGAGGATTTGTCAGAGTCCCTACAGATGAGCTTTCATGGTTCACTGGCCTCTTGGAAGGCACTGTTGTAGCAACCTTCCTTTATCAGAGTACCAGATTTTCCTCCCTCTGGAGGGTGTTATAGTAACTGATAGATCAATCAGAAAAGTCCTGTAGACTAGAGCAACTTTCTGTTTTGGAGATTGGGGATGCTGTCTCTGCAGTGTCCTTATTCCTTTGTTCCCTAGAAAGTGAGAGGCTGTACTTGGGGAAACTAACATGGTTGTTGGACATATTAATGCAGAGCAGAGGTGGGATTTACCATATTTCAAAGTTCAGCCCGGTAAAATACTAAACCCTTTGAATGGTATATCTAACACATGTTTTTTAAACCACTGGAAATGAGCTCTCCAAGGTTTGTTAGCTATTTATCAATTAAAACTTCCTCTGTTCAGATTGGTTAGCAGAATAATTTATTCTCTTGTACCATAAAAGTGGTATTAAAAAACTATAAATAGCCTGATATGCATAGTATCTGTTATATAACATTGTCAAAGTAGTAGACAATTGCAAAGCTTCTGTCTTTCTATAGTGGATATTTAATTTTAGGATTACCAAAATTTGCAGCTATTTGTTGGTGTATATCACCCTGACAGGGTTTGAGAGAATGCCATTTATTTATTCCTGGTTTCTTTTCGTCGGATGTAGCTTTTTGCAAATTGAAAAATAGATCCTAATGGTCAAAGATATCACTAGCTCCAGTTAATTTTTTCAAGGGCTGTCAAGCGATTAAAAAAAATTTATCGCAATGTTAATAAAATATTTATTTAAATATTTTGGCATGTTTTCCACTTTTTCAAATACTGTATATTCAGTTTCAACGCATAATACAAAATGTACAGTGATCACTTTATTTATTTTTTATTATAAATATTTTCACTGTAAAAATAAAAGATAGTATTTTTCAATTCACTTAATACAAGTACTGTAGTACAATCACTTTATCATGAAATTTGAATTTACGAATGTCAAATTATTCACCAAAAACCCCCTACTTTCTAAAACAAAACAATGTCAAACTTTAGAGCCTGCAAGTCCACTCAGTCCTACTTCTTGTTCAGCCAATTGCTGAGACAAACAAGTTTGTTTACATGTGCAGGAGCAGGGTGGATAAAAATCAATGATTTTTTTAAAATCGGATTTAAATCGGATTTTTTTGATAAAATGCTTTTTGAGGAAAAAACCTATCTAAAGATAGCATTAATTAAGATACATTCTAGTTCAAAGATATCTCATCATGGAACAGGGATTATAAATTCTAATTCTATAGTATGAGACTATATTGATGTAATGTTTAAGGAAAGTTTTGTAAATGAGTTCCAATAGTTCATGGATTAGGGACCCAATCTTATGGGGTTCCAGGGGCTTCTGTATAGATTATTTAGGTTAATCTTTCTATCTATCCAATGGGACTCAGTGCTCAGTCTAGAAGATGCCGTCAGAGATGCTTAGTTTTGCAGTTCTCAAACTGTGAATTTGTGTCTCCAGAGATAATATGCTGGTTAACAGCAAAAATGTTTTAAAATAAATAAATATATAGAGGTGAGAAATAACGGACCTCAACCCTGTTGTCCCTCTGCAAATTTGTGTACACAGAGTCAATCCCTTACCTCTCTCTAAAAGTGCAAAGTTTCAGAAAGTTCAATGAATAGAAGATTGCTGGGGGCGGAAAAGAAGGCTAGAGATAAATGTGGGAAGGGAGGGACAGGCAGTAGAAACAAAAGTGAAACTGTTTGAGCAGCATATTCCAGAAGTCTTGAGGTCTTTCTGAGTGTAGCCTTCATTGATTTGAGATCTACCGTACCATTCTCTCACTAGAAGGGAAAACTATAATGGCAGCAGGCCGTAAGAGAGACCCAGTTTGGGAATAAGAACCATTCAAGAAATGTTTGCTGATGATGTTTTAAATAAAGTCACACCAGTGAACTAGTGGAAGTCACTTAAGCACTTGGATTCAGAGACAGTTGAAGTGATAATCTCACTTTTAACAGCAGTAGCTTCTTCTGATGGTGTAGAAAGAATATTTTCTTCCTTTGGACTAATTCATTCCAAATTGAGAAATGGTTTGGGACCTGAAAAAGCAGGAAAGCTTGTTTTTCTTTTCCAGATTATGAACAAACAGGAAAATGAAGGTGAAGATGACTGAGTTAGCTGCAGAAGCCAATATTTTAAGTTCCTCATGTTGACCTGGCTGATGTAGTCAATTTAATTTTTGTTTTTTTAAAAAAATATTTCATTTAACTGTTTTAGTTAAAAACAATTTTAACAAAAACAAACCTGATTTTAAAAAACTTGAATGTTTAAATTCAAAAATTCATATGTTTGTTTTATTAAAATATTATGTTTGCTGTTGAAGAAAAAAATCCAGAATACATAGCATTATTGTTTTTAGTTAAATAAAACAATTTAAATGTCTGTCTGATGATGTTCTCTTCCTAATACAGCATGGCAAGAAAATCCTCCAAATATTGATTAAGCTGTTGAATTGGAGTTAGTTCATCTCCCAATGACTTCAATAAATATTTGCTTCAATTACCTTTGGTAAATAAAATAACCAAATAATCATTCATTTTCTGATATACCTGTAAAACTAATCTGAAAAGTTTTAAAAATATATCGTGTGTACCTTCTAAAAATGAAACCTACATCTATCTCTGAGTTGTGAAGAATATGTATTAAGGTTATAACAACCAACAAGAATGCACTTCTGTGTAGAAATCTATGATTAAATCGAGTCTTCCTGACTAGTGATTTAAATCATGATTTAAATCAAATCCACTCTGTGCAGGAGTCAGTGCTGCCCACTTCTTGTTTACAATGTCACCTGAAAGGGAGAATAGGCGTTCACATGGCACTGTTTTAGCTGGCGTTGCAAGATATTTATGTGCCAGATGTGCTAAAGATTCATATGTCCCTTCATGCTTCAACCACCATTCCAGACAACATGCATCCATGCTGATGATGGGTTCTGCTCAATAGCGATCCAAAGCAGTGCAGACTGACGCTTGTTTGTTTTTCATCATCTGAGTTAGATGCCATCCGCAGAAAGTTGATTTTCTTTTTTGGTAGTTTGGGTTCTGTATTTTCTGCATCGGAGTGTTGCTTTTTTAAGACTTCTGGAAGCATACTCCACACGTTGTCCCTCTCAGGTTTTGGAAGGCACTTCAGATTCTTAAACCTTGGGTTGAGTGCGGTAGCTATCTTTAGAAATCTCACATTAGTACCTTCTTTGCATTTTGTCAAATCTGCAATGAAAGTGTTCTTAAAACGAACAACATGCTGGGTCAGCATCCGAGACTGCTATGAAATGAAATATATGGCAGAATGCGGGTAAAGCACAGAGCAGGAGACCTACAATTCTCCCCCAAGAAGTTCAGTCACAAGTTTAATTAATGCATTATTTTTTTAACGACCGTCATCAGCATGGATCAGCATACACTTCCGGAATGGTGGCCAAAGCATGAAGGGGCATACAAATGTTGGGCATACAAACGTTTAGCGTATCTGGCATGTAAATACCTTGCAACGCCAGCTACAAGAGTGCCATGCAAACACCTGTTCTCACTTTCAGGTTACATTGTGAATAAGAAGCAGGCAGCAGTATCTCCCGTAAATGTAAACAAACTTGTTTGTCTTAGCAAGTGGCTGAACAACAAGTAGGACTGGGTGGACTTGTAGGCTCTAAAGTTTTACATTGTTTTGGTTTTTTGAGTGCAGTTATGTAACAAAGAATCTACATTTGTGAGTTGCACTTTCACAATGAAGAGATTGCACTACAGTACTTGTATGAGGTGAATGCTATTTCTTTTGTTTATCATTTTTACAGTGCAACTATTTGTAATAAAAATAATATAAAATGAGCACTGTACACTTGGAATTCTGTGTTGTAATTGAAATCAATATATTTGAAAATGTAGAAAAATATCCAAAATATTCAATAAATTTCAATTGGTATTCTGTTTAACGGTGCGATTAAAACAGCGATTAATCACGATTAATTTTTTTGAGTTAATCACATGGGTTAACGGCGATTAATTGACAGCCCTAATTTTTTCACTTCCTGAACCAACAGGAGACTTGTAGTCACACATCCTACACACATCTCTTGAGTTGTGGGAGAGGACCCTTGCATACCTGCTATGGTGGGAACTCTTTTGTCCTTTGGCAGCACAGTGATTCTTTGGGGAATTGCCCATATTGCAGTGTTAGTTTTAGGTATAATTCGAGGGCTGCCCTAACCTGACTCCCATGCGCACACAAAGCTCTTTAGATTGAGTGAAGTGGTGCTTTAAACTCTAGCTAGCTGGCCAGTCAGGGCAGGAGTTGTGGGTTGAGCTAGTAATGAAGTGGGAGCTCAGCTATTCTGTGCTGTTAATACATTCTGTGCAGCTCAAAAACTTTGCAGTGTGACTGCTGTCATGTGATGTAGGCTAATTTGAGTGCAGTTAACATGGGCTAACACTGCAATGAAGGTAAGCAGTGGGTTGGTTGTTAGTATCTTATATAGCTACCATAGGAAATTGGACAGACTGTTGTAGATGGAGGTCTGGGTTGGTGATGCTCTGTTTTCAACCTCTGTTCATACCACATTAATGGATATTTTATAAATGTAGTGTTGATATCTTTTTTTTTTTGAGGAAGCTCTGTATCTGTTAAAAGAAAAGGAGGACTTGTGGCACCTTAGAGACTAACCAATTTATTTGAGCATAAGCTTTCGTGAGCTACAGCTCACTTCATCGGATGCATACAGTGGAAAATACAGTGAGGAGATTTTATATACACAGAGAACATGAAACAATGGGTTTTACCATACAGATTGTAATAAGAGTGATCAGGAAAGGTGAGCTGTTACCAGCAGGAGAACGGGGGGGGGGGTAAGGGGGGGACACCTTTTGTCGTGATAATCAAGGTGGGCCATTTCCAGCAGTTGACAAGAACAGTAGGAGGGGAAATAACAAGGGGAAATAGTTTTACTTTGTGTAATGATCCATCCACTCTCAGGCTTTATTCAAGCCTAAGTTAATCGTATTCAGTTTGCAAATTAATTTCAATTCAGCAGTCTCTCATTGGAGTCTGGTTTTGAAGATTTTTTTTGTTGAAGAATTGCCACCTTTAGGTCTGTAATCGAGTGACCAAAGAGATTGGAGTGTTCTCCAAGTGGTTTTTGAATGTTATAATTCTTGACGTCTGATTTGTGTCCATTTATTCTTTTACATGGAGACTGTCCGGTTTGGCCAATGTACATGGCAGAGGGGCATTGCTGGCACATGATGGCATATATAACATTGGTAGATGCACAGGTGAACGAGCCTCTGATAGTGTGGCTGATGTGATTAGGCCCTATGATGGTGTCCCCTGAATAGATATGTGGACACAGTTGGCAACGGGCTTTGTTGCAAGGATAGGTTCCTGGGTTAGTGTTTTTGGTGTGTGGTTGCTGGTGAGTATTTGCTTCAGGTTGGGGGGCTGTCTGTAAGCAAGGACTGGCCTGTCTCCCAAGATCTGTGAGAGTGATGGGTCGTCCTTCAGGATAGGTTGTAGATCCTTGATTATGTGTTGGAGAGGTTTTAGTTGGGGGCTGAAGGTGGTGGCTAATGGCGCTCTGTTATTTTCTTTGTTGGGCCTGTCCTGTAGTAGGTAACTTCTGGGTACTCTTCTGGCTCTGTGTATATAAAATCTCCCCACTGTATTTTCTACTGTATGCATCCGATGAAGTGAGCTGTAGCTCACGAAAGCTTCTGCTCAGATAAATTTGTTAGTCTCTAAGGTGCCGCAAGTACTCCTTTTTCTTTTTGCGGATACAGACTAACACGGCTGCCACTCTGAAATCTGTATCTGTTGTGACCCCAATGAATACTTTCCAAGTAGGAAACTATACAGCACTTTAAACTTGGATACATTCTATTTGAAGTTTTTCCTAAAGGCTGGAAATTTCCATGTGATAGTTGTGTATTGGAAATGGGTTGTATAAAGTAAAATTCAGTGGAATTAAGGAGGAATACACAGCAATGCACAGATAGAATTTATGAAACTAAAATTTTAGTGACATCACATGACATACTGGTGAAAGGATCTGGATAGACACATTACCCAAGAGAAATGGGATTTGATCTGGAAAAGAGGACCAGCAATCTCAATCTGAGATTTAGATTAAGATGTTTTTTCAAGGGTACCTAATATTGGTCAGGTTAATATATATAGAGAGCGGGGCTGGGGGGGGGGACTGAATGGGGATAAGTGCTGAAGAAATTGTGGAGTGAGTGGAGATTTGTGCATATATGGTGGACATGTCCAGTCATTAGAGTATTTGGATGCAGCTTATTACCACTACCACAATTGTTGGATATTTATTACCAAATGATCCTTTGGTAATCCTCCTGGGCTTTCTAGCAGAAATGGTCACACACAAGGAAGTGAAGAATTAATCTCTCATCTGCTAGTAGCTGCAAGGCTACTGGTAGCCTTGGAAAAAGATAAATAGTCCAACACTAGAGGAATCATTCAAAAATGTGGGAGGTGATGGTTATGGAACAATTGACACACCAATTGTGTACCCAACAATATAGACGGAGGACAAATAGTTACTTAGCTATTTGGTTACCATTTATTCAGTACTCGGAGTGTACTCACCTGCCAAAAAAAAGTTACTTTCCAACTTTTTTGAATATTAACAATTGATAGATCTGCCTGTTTTGTTAAATGTGTAATCAGAAGTTTCACTCAGTTTTATAAAATCACCAAAACATCATGTTATAAAGTAGTATGAAGATGCTCACTCTGTAATATGGTAACATCTTATTTAATCATCAGACCTCTATCTTATTACTGTAAGTTTCTCGAAAGCTCATTGTTGTAATGATTGTTTTGTTTCCTGATATTTACATGGCAAGGATTTGTAAACAGGTTAACTTCCTAAATAAATATAGTTTGAGAAAATATTTTTAATGATATCAGTAATTATATAAGTAGATAATACTGTTGTGTGACGAGTGAAACATTGGTAACAGAATGTGTCTGCCAAAAAAGCCAGTACAGCTCTTACTTTTTGCTTTCGATAACGGTGCAGACTGTTCTGATCCAAAACTGGAACTTGTCTGTTCTTGGTATTCTATTTTTTGACTGAGATATAGGCTAAATCTTAAATCATGTATTCTCTCCAAACTCAGCAACTCTTCATACTTCTCACATGCTTTCTTTAAAGGCTGCTTCCTTATGTGTTTTTGGGTATCTTGACAGGAAGCTAGATATACTAAAGTTTGGTTATAGATGGATCCTGTTTGTAAAATGAGGTTTTAATCTCTGATAACCAAAGACTGTGTGTGCACTTAACTTTGTTACATACCGACTTTAATGGGACTACTAACAATGTGTAAAGTTATGCACACATGCAAGTATTTGAAATTTGGGACAAAATTATAAAAAGTAAGACATCTTTGAAATATGCAGGATACAAGTAAAGGCTTAGTGAAGAATAAATGAAGCTGTGGATGACTTCATATTAAACAAAAATAGATACATTTTCAAGAGTTTTACTAACATTAGACTTCGGAGAATTAAAGCATGTCAGAGAGATCGGTAGAGGACTGTGTGTGAGAGAGAGAGAGACAGAGAGAGATGTGGAGACAATAGAGTAAATGTTTCAAAATATAGAAGTAAAACCCCTCATGAAGCAAAGTTAGAGTAATGCTAATCCATACACTTTATAGTAAAACTTTCAAGTTTGTTAATTTGAGACCTGAATTTTAATACCCCGATGCCATGTTTCTTTAATTTTGTTCATCTATTAATGACTCTATTATAGTTAGTGAAATCATTCCAGAAGTTGTCACTTATTTATTATTTTATTTTTTGAAGTCTTTCATCTGTGTTAGTAGAAATGTATTGGGCACATGTATGACTTCATCTAGTAAATATTTTCATTTAAAAAAATCTGTCATTTTCTTCAAAACTAGGACTTTTCTTATTAAATATTTCTATTTAACTCTTTCAGAAGCCACATTACATTTAAATACTAACTGGAACTCCGGCCTAAATAATCCAATCTGAGTTAATTGAAATCTTATTCAGAGTATTAAAAAGAGCTTTCATAAGCTCACATTTTAATATTTTTGTCTATGTGATGATCCGTTTTTATAAAATTGACTTCTACTTCCCAGTTTATTTTTCTTTAGTCTCAGGTGATTCCATTAGTAGTTGGAGGGGCTACATTTCTGTAGAACTCCTTCCATTATTTCTCATAAATAGCTATATCTAATCACAAAGTAGGGTAGAAAACCAAAACCACAAAGCAGTGTGTAAAACTGGAACACGGGAGAGGAGGATTTTGAAGCTTACTGAATTAACTACTAGCAAATTGCCTTAAATTTAACTTGTGCTAATTCCCTACTGGTCCTTGACATAAAACGGATGCTCTAGTTTGACATGGGTAGACAAAAAACTAACTAACTCTTCTGAATTTGAGACATATTTAATTTCTCCCCCAAAGACCTCTTATATAAAAAGTACAATGATGTTATAAAATGGTGAATGTGGAACAAAGTATATAAGGGGACAGGTTCTGTGACACACAGATCAAGTAATTTATAACTGTTTCTCTCAGATTGGAAGATGTTGAATTTTACTAGTCAAACTGAACACAAATATTCTTATTATTGCGCACAAATTTGAAGGTGACAGATAAAGTGGAATTCTCTTGTTGCGATAGCCACTAGTCCTCACAAATAATAGTTTCATCACCTTGCCAATTGATGGCAGAAAGTATTTTTTTGTGTCCTCCTGGCTTTCAGTCTCCAGACTCTCTTCAGTTTAGGGAGGCAGGAATGAGAAATTCAGTCTCTTTCCAGTAGTGAGGTGTTCTGTTTTTCTTTTGTAGCTATTCTGCCAGTTTCAGATTTACTGTTGAGTGATTTTTGTTAGTCTCCGAGCTAGTGTGCTCCCCTTCCCTCAAGTAGATGAATCTAAGAACCCAAAGACTAGAAAATTCTCAACATGCAGTACATTTTTGCATCAAACATGAGCAACTTGTCTTTACTTTCAAGGATCTTCATGGCCTGTCTCCACCCTACCTGTCATGTCATTCTCTATCGAGAAGTTGACTCCTGCCTCTGATTGGTTGCTGATGCCACCCTCCATTGCCTACTTATTAAACTTTTAAACAAGCACTTTCATGTTTTCTCCTATGCTGTCCATCACGCTTGAGAGGAGTGCCCCCATAAACATCTGCAAAGTTATCGAATGATGCTCCTTCAAAACTGTCCTTAAACTTTTCTTTTTCCATGATACCTAGAAAAAGTTGATAGCACATCAGTGGTCTAACTGCTGAGGCCATTTGTCTGTTATGCTGACCAATATTGTCTCATTGTTTTGTTTTACTCTATTTTATCTCTTGTTTTATCCTTAGATTGTAAGCTGTGTGGGACACGTCTTTTTGTTCGTTTGTTCTACCACAATGGGATATTGGTCCATGACTAAGGCTTTTAGGTGCTACAGTAATAAAACTACAGTGCTTTTGCAGTAAGCCACCTTTCATGGTCCTGCAGAGTCTCATTTCCAGTACTCTTACCACTCTTATACTTAATATTTTAGTAGAGCATGAACTCAGAGCAGAATAATGGAGCGCCCCCACTTTCTTTGGGCCAATCCACACTCCAAACTGGTTTTAGTTCTCATGCAGTCTGCCTCTATCGTGTCTGACAATGCCACAGCTACTTACTGCCAGCCCTCTCCTCAAGATACCTGGCAGATTTGCATGGCCTACATTCCAAAGAGCCTGCCCCATAGGGAAACATTTTGGGGGAGAGTCCAGAGTTTCACCCCCCAAATGTATCCTCCAACCTTCTGCTTCCTCTTTAGTGCCCTTAGAAATATGGGCAAGCAAACTAGGATCATCCAGCTCCTACCCTTCTTTGGTTAGTGATTCTTTCATCCTGCCCAGAGGCTGCATCTTCTGCCAAGGTCTTGGTGAGTGGGAGGAAAGGTGATACTTGGTCCTTTATTGCTAGGCTCTAGAATCTAGTAAGAATATACTGAACAGGAAATAGCCAAATCCAGTGAGAAGCTCTCCTCATCCAGTGAGGCTAGCAAGTGCTCTGTCCGTAAGGACAAGGCTAGTAAAGATTGATTCAGGTTAGTTCCAGGGGCTCAGTCTCAAAAGGGTCTAGTTAAAGAAGCCCTGCTTGAATTTAAAACAAACAAACAAAGAAAGGCACCAGGAGATTCATATCACAAGCTTGCACAGATTCCTTTATCCTAGCCATCTTCAGTCTAGACACTTACACTGATTTCATCACTGTGGTACAAATGGCTTTTCTCTGTTGGAAGATAACTAGTAATGAGATGTATATCCAGAAGGCAGACAACACACAAAGAAAAAACATACATATAGTCAAAATAAGCTGAGGGAAACACACGTAGTGGCAGAGGTCTTCCTTATCAAATGCTAGGGAAATTCTCTGAACTTCAGATGGAAGGCATTGAAGAAGAAACCCACGAAAGGCTGTTGCTGCCTAAATTCAAGATGGATGAAAATGTTGCTAAATATGCTTGATATTATCCATAGCAAAATGAGGAACAGTAACTCCAAGGGGAGCCTGTTTCCAACCAAGTCCAAGAAGTTGCTCCTTTTCTTGTAAACTTTCATGTTGGAATGAGAACACCGAAAGGAAAGAAGACAAATATATAAAAAACCTGTTCACTTCATAACTGAGATTTCTTGCATCTTCCTTTGAATGAATGCATGGATGGTGGACCACTCATCTGATCCTATATGGTGGTTCCAATTTTCCAAAAGGCAAAAAGACTTCTACAGCCTCTAAAAGTAGATGCACTAGTGGCTTCTTTAATCAAAAATACTGTCCTTCCATCTGAGAAGCGGGCTTTCAGGAGCCCACTGGTACAAAATTATGGAGCTGTGGCAGTCAAATCCTCAATCACAGTATTTCAAATCATCAATCACAGTATTTCTAACAATTTTTTCCTTTCAAGTCCAAACATTGGAAGAACTGATTTTCAAATGTTCTCTCACTTTAGTGAGAGAAGACTGTCTGTCTGTCTGTCTGTCTGTCTGATTCTTGTATAGGGTCTTTAAGGCTATGTCTACGCTACCCCTGGATCGATGCTCTGGCGATCAATGCACAGGGGGTCGATTTAGTGGGTCTACTGAAGACCCGCTAACTCAGTGGCAGTTCACTGTCCGGTCGACCCCGGTACTCCACTGGGAACAAGAGGAGCAAGATAAGTCGACGGGAGAGTATCTCCCGTCTACCCCTAAGTCGACCTAAGCTACGTCAACTCCAGCTATATTCTTCACGTAGCTGGAGTTGTGAAACTTAAGTTGACTTACCGCAGTAGTGTAGATGTGGGCTAAGATCTGTGGCATGGGTAATGGCTTCCAGTGCAATCTTCAGGACACCTATATCTGAGGACTACTGGTTGAACCTGGAAATCTACCTGCAGTGATGTCATCCAGATATTCTGCAGGTACATAGCATCAGCCTCTTCTAATTTGCACCAAAAAGTCTAGCCCTCTTATGCGTTTTGTTTTCCCTGGTACTTCTTTAAAAGAGCTTCTGGTTACTCCCAAGGAAGAGGATAGATATTCCCAAGGAGGAAAATCTAGGGCTTACTCCATCTGGAATTTAAACACCAAAAATAACACATGGCTACCAGTTCTACCTGTCCAAGTATTCCTCCTCCCTTGGAAGAGGCTACTGTTTTCAAGTGTCTCTGGTCAAAGAAGATACTATGCCATGGAATTCTCACATTCCTGTGGAGACCGTTATCTTCTTGCAGACCTCAAGGAACCTCTGCAGACAGAGCAATGTGTGAAACAGTAGCTCACCTTCTGAAGTTTGAAGTCATCAGAGAGGTCCCTCAAATGGAGAGGTCTTACAGCATACTATTGATCTTCTTTTTTTTTTTCTCTCTCTCTCCTTTTTTTCCTGAAGATTTTGGGTTCAGATTCTGTCACTCTAAGACAGAGGTGACTTATTTAATGCTATATGGAAACCATATATGGACTATGTTCATGCTGATATTGGAGTATTTAAAAAATAATAATTAAATAGTAGTTTATCACTTCACTTGTGAATTTGATCCTACTTGCGTTATGGAAAAAATGTTAACCTTAACACATCTTGTTTTATGAATTTCTTTAGAAGAAACAAGTTAGAACATTTAGCAGCTTTAAGAGGGAAGACTTCTGCTGGCAGTTAAAAAAAAAAAAAACAAAACAAAACTATACATTTAAATTAAAGATTGTCAGGGAATATATATTGATGTTGGCAACGCTAGTAGCATCATCCAGGCTTGGCAGGAATCTGCTGTAAGGGTCTTCTGAATTGGTCGGTAAAAGTCCAAGTCTGATGCAAAAGATACCGTTTTGGGAGTCAGAGAATCCTTACTATGCATACATCTACAGTATTTGGTGAACAAACAGTGTTTTAGGGGCCCTTGATTGAAAAAAGGGTGATTATATAGAGACTAAATCAAATCCATTCCGTTCAAAAAGTATGCCTGGCAAATAAATTTATCGTGACACTAAAAATGATACAGACTAACACGACTGCTACTCTGAAACCTGTAAAAATGTTTTGATCGTAAATAGAAAACGAGTTAAAGTTCAGGTGAAATTAACTTCATAGTCTTTATACATTAAAACTTTACTTGATTGAGGGGGGATTTAAAATTTTCCGAAATGTGGTTTCAGATCTGTCTGATTTTTCTCTGACACCGTAACGGCATTATAGCCCCAAAGCAACAATATAGCAAAGTAAATGGCTAGTGTCAATTGACTTTTACTGTTTGAGGATTTAGAGTATTTAGCGTGCTATACATAAGTTGGGTTTTTTCCCCCCTAAGGAAATACTGCTGCTACAGGATACTATTCAGTGGTTTGCATCCATTAGCATAGTTTCAACTCTAGTTCTTATTTATCAAGTCTTAAATGATAAAAACTGACAGGTATTTTACCAGGACCATTTCAGTAACACAAAGCTTGTCTACAACACTAACATGTTGCACATTAATTGGACCATGTTGACTGCTGGTGTGCACTAAAGATTCCCTAGTGTTCTCTGACTTAGTGCTGCTTGAAACAGTACTATGTTAAAGCACACTAGGGAACCTTTAGTGCACACCAGCAGGGTATTCATGCAACAATTAATGCAAAACATGTTACTGCACTTTAGAAATCATACCTCCCATAGTGTACATTATCCCACTATGTGTACAAGCCCTTACTGACAAGCTTTTTCACCATAATCCTGTGTTAATTTAAAGTATAATCAGTGGTACATGTAAAATAATGTCTGAGATGTTCCTGTGTGTTGGAGAGTTGAACTTCCACTCTGATTTCTCTTAATAATGTGAATTATTTGAATACTAGCATTATGGTTAAGATTAATCACATAAGGAACACACAATCTGTGCTAGGCAATAATTTTTGTTTTATGATGACAAGATAATCCTCGAAGAGCATTTAATGTGGTGCAGTTTCACCAGTGCTATTGACAAAATACATTTTTACATTTGTTTTGCATTTTGAGGTAATGCTTTCCTTTCTCCCTCCAGAGTCTGTGGACGAGGAAACACAAAGATTCCCAAATGAATAACCGAAAGGAAGATATGGAGATTGCCTCCCATTACCGTCATCTGCTTCGTGAGCTCAATGAGCAGAGACAGCATGGCATCCTCTGTGATGTTTGCATTATAGTGGAGGGGAAGATCTTTAAGGCTCACAAAAATGTCCTGCTCGGGAGCAGCCGCTACTTCAAGACTCTTTACTGCCAGGTGCAGAAGACATCTGACCAGGCCACAGTCACTCATTTAGACATTGTAACTGCACAGGGCTTTAAAGCCATCATTGACTTCATGTATTCTGCACACTTAGCACTGACAAGCAGAAATGTCATTGAGGTGATGTCAGCTGCTAGCTATCTCCAGATGACTGATATTGTACAAGCTTGTCACAATTTCATAAAGGCAGCTCTTGACATAAGTATAAAGTCTGATGCCTCAGATGATCTTGTTGATTATGAACTTGGGGCCGCTTCCAGCAGTAGTACAGATGCTTTGATTTCAGCAGTGGTGGCTGGTAGGAGTATTTCTCCGTGGTTAGCTCGACGAACAAGTCCCGCGAACTCTTCTGGAGATTCGGCCATTGCTAGCTGTCATGAAGGAGGGAGCAGTTATGGAAAAGAGGATCAGGAACCAAAAACAGATAGCCATGATGACATTTCATCCCAGTCTCTTTGGTCCAGTGACATGGGCTATGGGTCTTTGCGTATCAAAGAGGAGCAAATTTCACCATCTCACTATGGAGGGAGTGAATTGCGTTCTGCCAAGGATAGTGCAATACAGAACACTTTCTCAGAACAAGGAGCAGGGGATGGCTGGCAACCCACTGGACGCAGAAAGAATAGAAAAAATAAAGAAACTGTGCGTCATATTACACAGCAAGTAGAGACTGACAGCAGGGCAAGCTCTCCAGTGCCATCTTTTTTATCTGCCTCAGGATGGCCATACAACAGTCGTGACCCAAGTAAGGTTTTGTTTTGGTTTTTTTTTTTCTTTTGATTTTCAGCAATGAGCAGCTGTAGTAATGCAAATATAGATAGTATTTTGCTTATAGCACACTTGTCATTCACTGAAATAAAAATATTATGAACTTCTGGGGATTGATAATGGAATATAGAACCTTATATCTTTAGGTTATTTATCCAAACTTATCCCTGGATAGTAGAGAACTGAAGTCATAGTCATCTCATAGGTATTAATTTGCGAATAAAATAGTGGCTTAAGTCAGGTCCTTGATGTACAATTGTCTGTCACCAAAACTGCCATTCTTACTAGCAGTGTTGGTAAAGGATTGAAACGGGACTTGACCACCTGCTAGATTAATCATTTCAGGTCAGGGTTGAGGAGCACTGGTTGTCTAGAGTAAGGAGTCTTTTTTAATTGCTACTGCATGTGCTCTAATCTCTGCATCTTAATGAGACTACTGTTTCTAACACTGCCTTCTGGTATCTACAGGAGCGCCAGTTTCACTCATATGGCCTGCTTAGATCACTCCTCAGTGGAGGAACAGCTATGGTGTTGACAGAGGGGGCGATTAAGGACAACATAGCATCCATGTTCCTCCTTAATCAAATGTCAGCCAAGTGTTTAGTGGCTTTAAGAATGGAAGTCCTCATGTCGTTTCATGGTTTAGACCATCTATTGGTTTATTATGAATATCTGCAGTCTTTCAGATGAGCAGGTTTAAATGCATTGCAAGGGAGACAAATACACTCTTCGCCTCTTTTGAATTTTCATCAGTGTTTATCTTTTAAAATAATATGAAAATTGTCCAGCTACATTCACTTTATCCACCAATTATTTAGGTTCAAGAATAAATATTTGCCTGCCAAAGTTATGGCTGAGATTTTCAAAGGAGCCTGAGCGTGTTAAGTGCCCAACTGCAGTTGAATTTCAGTGAGTACAAGGTGCTCAACTCCCTTGGCCTTCTTTGGAAATCCCAGCCTGTCATGAGTTATTAACAAAATCTGTTACGGCATGCTGGTGCATAAAGTCAGGAAAGGGGGGAGCGGGGTGTGGGGGTGTGTGTGTGTGCGTGTGTGTGTGTGTGTGTGAGAGAGAGGTGTAATGTATAAAGTAAATACGATTATATGTTTTCATATCTTGTAAGAAACAGAATTATAATTTTAGGGAAAAATCTACATAATTGATCCTATTTGAAGTTGAAGGGCAGTATTAGTGAAATATTTCTGGTCTGGAATTTGAATGTTAAATGTCATGGAAAGTCAAATTAGATGGAATGGATAACAGTCTAGAAATACTTTTGGATTTATTTGGTTGCGTGCAGCAACAAGCTTGCATATAATTTTGATCATCCTTATTGGTTAATGATAAAAACCTAAACAATTTTAATTTAAAACCAACAATGCCAAATGATATTGGCTTATAATGAATTTTGGATTTATAGTTCTCAGACTTCAGGGTATTCTTGAATAAAGCCTGTTGTTCCCAGTTAAGTGCCTATGATGCTGTTCAAGCATAAGTGTTTCTGGCTAGCACACCACCCCATAAAAACCACTCAAGCAATTTATATTATTCACACTGTGGACATTTTTGGACTGGTTTATAGAGTAAAATACAAGTATACTGGAATGGCTGCAAAAATGGAACTGAAAAACTAATTGCAGGGATATGTTCGAGGATTGTTTTAAAAATATAGTTTCTTAAAACATATGTCAGAGATATTCAGTGGCATAATACAAGAGATTCTGCTGTTGGAATTAATAGGGTTTTTGTCACTGAGTTCTTATTATTAAGGTACTGAACAGTATTAACTTGAAAATGGTCACAAAAACACCCCACCCCCACCCAAAAGAGACTTCCAGCGTTGATTCAGTACAGTCCTTAGACATCTGCTTCAGTGGACACTATCAAATAGTTTAGAATGGCCTTAAATCTACATTTTGTGTGTTAAAACTAGGGCTGTCAAGCGATTAAAAAAAATTAATCGCAATTAATCACGCTGTTAAACAATAGAATACCATTTATTTAAATATTTTTGGATGTTTTCTACATTTTCAAATATATTGATTTCGATTACAACACAGAATACAAAGTGTACAGTGCTCACTTTATATTTTTTACAAATATTTGCACTGTAAAAAAAATAGTATTTTACAATTCATTTAATACAAGTATTGTAGTGCAATCTCTTTATCATGAAAATTGAACTTACAAATATAGAATTATGTACAAAAAAAACTACATTCAAAAATAAAACAATGTAAAACTTCAGAGCCTACAAGTCCTCTCATTCCTACTTCTTGTTCAGCCAATCGCTCAGACAAACAAGTTTGGTTACAATTTGCAGAAGATTATGCTGCCTCCTCCTTGTTTACAGTGTCACCTGAAAGTGAGAACTGGCATATGCATGGCACGGTTGTAGTCGGCCTTGCAAGATATTTATGTGCCAGATGCCCTAAAAATTCATATGTCCCTTCATGCTTCAGCCACCATTCCAGAGGACTTGCACCCATGCTGATGACAAGTTCTGCTCCATAACGATCCAAACCGAAGTGATCCCATGCATTTTGATTTTTATCATACGAGTCAGATGCCACCAGCAGAAGGTTGATTTTCTTTTTGGTGGTTCAGGTCCTGTAGTTTTCGCATCTGAGTGTTGTTCTTTTAAGAATTCTGAAAGCATGCTCCACACCTTATTCCTCTCAGATTTTGGAAGGCACTTCAGAATCTTAAACCTTGGGTCGAGTGCTGTAGCTATCTTTAGAAATCTCACATTGATACCTTCTTTGCGTTTTGTCAGATCTGCTCTGAAAGTGTTCTTAAAATGAACATGTGCTGGGTCATCATCCAGGACTGCTACAACATGAAATATATAGCAGAATGTGGTTAAAACAGAACAGGAGACATACAATTCTCCCCTAAGGAGTTCAGTCACAAATTTAATTAACACATTTTTTTAATGAGCGTCATTAGCATGGAAGCATGTCCTCTGGAATGGTGGCCAAAGCAGGAAGGGGCATACAAATGTTTAGTATATCTGGCATGTAAATACCTTGCAACGCCGCCTACAAAAGTGCCATGCGGATGCCTGTTCTCACTTTCAGATGACGTAAATAAGAAGCAGGCAGCAGTATCTCCCATAAATGTAAACAAACTTGTTTTTTTAGCAATTGGCTGAACAAGAAGTAGGACTGAGTGGACTTGTAGGCTCTAAAGTTTTACATGGTTGTGTTTTTGAGAGCAATTATGTAACAAAAAATAAATCTACATTTGAAAGTTACTCTTTCACGATAAAGAGATTGCACTACGGTACTTGTATGAGCTGAATTGAAAAATACTATTTTGTTTATCATTTTTTACAGTGCAAATATTTGAAATAAAAAATAGTATAAAGTGACCACTGTACACTTTGTATTCTGTGTTGTAATAGAAATCAATATATTTGAAAGTGTAGAAAAACACCCAAAATATTTAGTAAATTTTAATTGGTATTCTATTGTTTAACAATGCAATTAGTCACAATTTTTTAATCGGGTTTAATTTTTTTGAGTTAATTGCATGAGGTAACTGCAATTAACTGACAGTCCTAGTTAAAACACATGTAGATCCTAATTAGTAGAACTTCTTTAGCTAAATCTTTTTTTAAAAAAACTAAACATTCCAGTAGTGCCAGTAGATCAGAAAGAGAAACTAATTAGAAATACTCTTATTTATTGTTCACTGTTGAAATTGAGTGAAATGCCAGAAATAAACAAACAGGGTTGATGCCAGCAGAGATAGGGACCTACAGAGATCTGGCTGCTGCACCACGAACACTATGGTCCTGAATACAGGCAATCTTGCTGAAGAAGGGAGATATCTGAAGGCTGACCAGCCCATGGTATACCCACTTAAGCCAGCTCAAGAATTGATCAGAAATAGAATTCTCCTCCCTTTACTGTTGCAGAGTGATGTTGCTCTTCTCCACAAGACTCTGTTGCCTGCCACAAGAGTGGGCTTGGATTGAATGCTGCTCGGCACACTTCTGCGAGAGCACTGTGTGATCCACTATAGTGCCAGAATCAATCCCTAAAAGTGTTTTAATCGACTGAGAGACACTGTTTTTCTGTTTCACACCTTGTGTATTTGCTTTCTGTTTCTGGTTACAACTTAATCTTTGGTTTCAGAGTAGCAGCCGTGTTAGTCTGTATCCGCAAAAAGAAAAGGAGGACTTGTGGCACCTTAGAGACTAACCAATTTATTTGAGCATAAGCTTTCGTGAGCTACAGCTCACTTCATCGGATGCAGTCAGTGGAAAATACAGTGGGGAGATTTATATACACAGAGAGCATGAAACAATGGGTGTTACCATACACACTGTAAAGAGAGTGATCACTTAAGGTGAGCTATTACCAGCGGGGCGGGGGGGGGACGGGACGGGGGACGACGACACACCTTTTGTAGTGATAATCAAGGTGGGCCATTTCCAGCAGTTGACAAGAACGTCTGAGGAACGGGGGTGGGGATACTTAGGACGTTTGCCAGTTGCAAATTTCCTTCCTGTGCCCAACTCTGCAGGTACATTGGATGAAATGAAATCTAATTAAATAGGCTATTCATGTGAGTTCATTTCACCATTCCAGTGGGTGGAGATAGGAGTGGAGGAAGTGGTCAACAAAGCTCTTACTTTTTGCTATGAGAAATAGGGCTTTCTGCCTCAAATTAATATTTC
Organism: Chelonia mydas; assembly: GCF_015237465.2. Classification (NCBI taxonomy): domain Eukaryota; kingdom Metazoa; phylum Chordata; order Testudines; family Cheloniidae; genus Chelonia; species Chelonia mydas. The sequence goes on along the minus strand of NC_051253.2, from coordinate 4,306,797 downwards.
CCATCTCCAGCAGGTGGAAGCAACCCTCTTGCTAGTTACTAGATCTACTAAGCTGCTAGGCTTCAGAGCTGAGCTTAGGTTAGTCACTGATATTTTTTTGGTTTCTTTAGCTTCTTAATTACTTATTTATTTAGTGTCCAAATATATGCTAAGCACTCACAAACCTGTAATAGATAGGCCACAGCCCCGGAGAACTGATCAGCTAAATAAGTAAAAACAAGAGATGATGGCAAATGCATGCCATATGTAAGCAAAGTGTTAGAGGTGATATTTAGCATGTTTTGTTACCATTTACCTTTTAACTAATTCCAGCCCCCTCCTTACTGTGAATTTAATAGCCTCCACCCTGATGAAAACCTTTTCAAACTGTCCCTAACTTTTTATGTAAGGTTCTTTGTCCTGTTCACTAATCTGGAAGTGATCTTACCCATTCAGTCCATATCCAAAGGGAAAAAAGTACTACCTCAATATTGAGGGAATTGGTGCTTGATATACCATTGTAATGTGTGTGTTTGGGATACCTAGGAGAAAAAAATATTTAAAACTTACTTTTTTTTGAGGCCCCATCTCCTCTTCATTCTGTTGAAATCTGACTAGAAGTATCTTGAGACTTCTGATTGTCCTGGAATTAAGTCTTTTAGAATAGTATGGCCTGTGATGAGATGTTAGATGGGGTGGGATCTGAGTTACTACAGAGAATTCTTTCCTGGGTATCTGGCTGGTGAATCTTGCCCATATGCTCAGGGTTCAGCTGATCGCCATATTTGGGGTCGGGAAGGAATTTTCCTCCAGGGCAGATTGGCAGAGGCCCTGGAGGTTTTTCGCCTTCCTCTGTAGCATGGGGCACGGGTCACTTGCTGGAGGATTCTCTGCTCCTTGAAGTCTTTAAACCATGATTTGAGGATTTCAGTAGCTCAGACGTAGGTGAGAGGTTTATCGCAGGAGTTGGTGGGTGAGATTCTGTGGCCTGTGTTGTGCAGGAGGTCAGACTAGATGATCATAATGGTCCCTTCTGACCTTAATATCTATGATCTATGAATACTGCCAGGCCAAGGGTTAGTGTAGACCATCTGGCAGCCTAAAATGATGATTCCCTGAAGGCCATTACAGGTTTATAGTCTGAAAGTGTTGATACCTTGCTCTGGGAATTGTGTGGTGTGAGCACTTGTTCTTCGCTAGAATTTTCTCTAGACCCTATAGAAACAGGAAGAAGCATGATCATGTGTGGATTTTGGAGTGGGGAGGAGAATAATACAGGGTTCCATTGTTATCACAAAGTCCCCTCAATTTATTGGTAACTTTTGAGGGGTGGGTATTTTAGAGTTGCTGGGTTGACATAGGAAAAGAATGAGTGTCATTTTCTTTCTTCTTAGGACTTGAAGTAACCAGTGCTAGACCCAAAACCCCTCCTGTGTTTTGCAGAAGTAATTCGTGTATTAAAACTTTAATGCTGTTATGGAGTTGATTATATAGTAAGCTATTTTCTGAAATTCTTTGCTAGTGTACACAACTGAACTGTAAAGGAGCTACCAGTCCTTTAGGGTAATGGTGCTTATTTCAGTGAGAAACATACAGGCACTGCATATTAGAAAGGTCCTACATACCAAAGCAGGCTATGGAGTGGAGCCTCAAACCCAGAAATATTCAGATTCTTGGTGGAAAGGCTAAGAGAATAATCCATGGATCTGTTGACTCCCTATCCCAGATGTGAATAGAGACACCGCTTTGCTTTCCTGAATTCCACTACACGGCAGGCCAGTTAAATAAATAAGGCAAACGTCTGGAGTGATTCTGATAATATTGTATTGGCCACAGGCACCATGGTACTTGGATACCACAGAAATAGCAAATGGGGAAAGGGATTCTTACTGTTCGCCGTGAATTCTGGATCCACTTTCTCCAGGAAGGAATGCAGAAGCAGGATTTGTGAAAGAATCTGGAGTAAATTGAGATTCTAGACTGCTGAAAATGTGATGGGAATCAGATAAATTGCAGTTTCTGAAGGATGGCCTTAATCGTATAAATGTTAGTGCATCCGCTCTCATTGAGATCTTCGGTAGTATGGGGAGGTGAAAAAGGTTCTAGCTTGGTGAAGTAGGCTAAGGTAGCTGTGTGGTCCAGTTTATGTGTTTCCTGGCATCTGTGGACACATTATTTGGCTGAAAGGGTCTTTCATGCAGATGTAGATTAATCTGTGTTTTTCTTTAGTGCTTTTTCTGTGTTCCTATCCCATTGCTATATGGATTAGTGTAAATTGTTTCGCCAGTCTCTTTCCCTTTCCTCATATCTGGGATATGCTGTTTTTTTTTCCCTCATAATTTAGTATACTTTAATTGTCTTAGCTGTCAGTTGCTTTCCTATGAGATGCCTGTCAATCCACCACTCCTTTTTTCAGTTTGGGGAAAAAAGCACTATACTATTTGCTCTGTGTTTTAAGTGTATGCTATTTAGTTGTTCTTGTAGCAGGATAGAGCAAAAGGGGTCAGGTTCATGGGATGTTCTTGTTTACTGACATCTCTACACTGTATTCATATCTGCCAAGTAATAGGAGAAACCACCGTCATAGGATGACTAGATCTTCACTTGGTTAATCTGCTAGTTTCTTTTCTGCAAGTCATTTATTTGAAATAAAGTACTCCAGTGTTCTTTTAAGAAGGTATTGAGACTTGTGGAAAGATGTATGCTCCTTTACAGTAAGCCTTTTCTGACCATGTTTACTGGAATCACAACTTTTAAAAGGTAAATTGAGAAATGTATTTTCACGTTGCAACTTTTGCACAATTGTTTAACCAAGAAGAAGCTTTTTTACAGAGATTTAGCTTAAGAATTTGGCTGGCTTATTTTTCACCTCCTTGTTATAAACCCTTTAGCATTAGTAGAGAATTAAAATGTTGCTGCTTGGATTATTCTGAATATAAAAGAAGCATCTGAAGTTTCAGACAAGGTCTTGTTAATTTTTTGGATTGTTCAGTTAGTGTTAGGAATATTCCTTTTTCCAGGATTAAATAGAGTCAGACTCTGGACTATAGGATTTGATGGTATTAAAGGTTGGCCTCACAGAGGTCAGTTATCTTCACAGGAAGAGCTGTTAGCCTTGCAAAACAGAGGTGTTGCTTTTTTCATATAATTGAAACTTCTGCCACTCTTTTTGTTTGAGAAATTTATGAACGGTTTTTGCTAATACATGTCAATTCAAGCACAGTAGTTCTGGTTAAGAAATTTATTTCTAAGGAAACACTCCCACTCGTATCTTTTAAATCCTTTCTCCCAAAAGCTTGGAGTGTTTTTGTTTTGTTTTGTTTTTTAACTATTAACAATGTCATGTAGCAGTAGATGATGATTTTTCAAACCAAAACTGAACACATTCGTTTTCCAAGATACAGAGTCTGTGGAACTTATAACCAAGTTTCAGCAACTAGCACACATAATAGCTATATTTTGAATGAGAGGCTCTAGTTATATTAATCTTATTGGGGTTTAAAGGGATATAGCTACCTTTTGTGGCCAAATTCGTCTGCCATCACAACTGAGTCATATTTCCAAGATGTATGTTGTGCATTTATTATCTAATTAATATTAAAATGCCTTAAAATTTTTGGGACCTGAGAAACCCAAACTCTCTCCAGTCAAAACCCTTTTATGCTATGCAACATTTCCTGTTGCCAGTGACGTGGAAGGCTCAGCCACATAGTTGGATCAGAACTCCGCACAATCCTGCTGCCTACTGTTGGAGGACTATTGTCTGTAGTCCTGGTGGAGAATTCAGCTGGCTGCACGCTCTACTATTTTGAAGAGAAAGCAAGAATGCTAAATGATACAGAGGGGTGTTTGTAAAATTGAACAAGAATAAAAGCAAGAGAAAACATGCAGTCTCTTCATCCTCTAATATTTTCATACAGTATTTTAACTCTCTAAGCATATAGCATCAACTTAACTATGTTTCTTTAAAGAGTGGAGGAGAAAGTGCCTGTAGGCTACCAGAGCAGTGCAAGAATTTGGTGTGTGTTCAAACTAAAGTGTCAAAATGTCAACAAACTATTTCCATTTTCACATAAGCTGAAAAGAGAAACCCTAGGAAAAAAATTAGTTTTAATTCATTTAAGCCGCTAAGGTAGTATTTACTAAACTAAGACGACCTTGGTTCTGAAGTAAGTGTTCAGTTTGATCTCTGGGGGGATGAGGGGGGTGGTATGTATAACTTTGAAATATTCCATGAAATGTTGTTCAGAGCATTTGAATATGTTTCATTATCAAGCTAACAAAAAAAATTAGTGTAGCACTTATGTGCAAAACTGCTGTTGAATACAGATGTCAAACTTATTTACCTAAAGATTTTAATAATTGAAAGGGCAGTACTGTACTAGCTTTCTTATTTTGCACATTACCTTGAACACTACTGGAAGATTGCTATTGGAGTAGAAAGAGAGTGAACACAGCAATGTATTTGGTTCTGTTCCATGAGGTTGGAGTGAAGGGTGGTCTGGCTGAACTAAAGAATAAAACTTGGATACCTTTGATAGTACACTAGACTTGTGAAGGAATGATATCTCTGAAAATTAAAATACTCTGTCATAACACAAAGCAGCCTTGTTTATACACTGCTTAGGTTCCTAGTCCACAGAATTTTCTCAGTATTTTTTGGCTTGCAAGAATGTCTTTCTACAAGTTGTCAAGATTCCCATCACACATTGACCTTGATAGCCAAAGGCTTCAGATCCTGACAGGTCTGTCATGGTTACAAGGATATATGCACCTCTGTCTCCTTTCTGGTTTCTGAGTGTACCCCTCAAATATCTACCTCTGCTGGGGTGAAAGCTGCAATTTTTCCCTTCACAGATGGGCCCTTGGCCAATGGTAGCCTGTGTACCAACTGCACTTACACTGCAAGTCCACATGGGTTTAGCATTTGGTTTTCTTCCCTTGCAGCGGTTCTCAAACTTCATTACACTACGACCCCCTTCTGACAACAAAAATTACTATGTGACGTGGGGGAGAAGCAGGTCAGGAGTGGAGCCCGAGCTCTGCTGCCCAGGCTGAAGCCCTTGGGCTTTGGCCCCAGGCATCACCAACTGTAACACGAGCCCTGTTGACCCCATTAAAATGGGGTCACAGCTTACTTGGGGTCACAACCCACAATTTGAGAACTGCTGCCTTAGGGAGTCTGTGACCAGTGATGAATATGACGACAGGATAACTCCCATTTCTGTTGACCTATCTGGAACAATGATCTAGCAGAATACTATTTGCTGAGGTAAACTGCCAACCATGAGTGATTCCAGAAGGACTTGTGTTCTGAAGCTTATATTCAGCAAGTGGAGCTTCCTGTGATAGACCTTTTTGCCACCAACGAGAACAAATGATCTCTGTTCTTTGCCAGAACATGTACCGGCCCAAGGTCCGGTAGGCATTTACAGCTGCTTCTTCTTTGCTGCTATAGTTGTTCAAGATAGCTTCATCACACATGTGCAGTCACACTTCTGATTGTAGTGTATACTTACCCTAACAGCTACTGTAATACAAAAAAAAAAAAAATTGAAATCCTTTTCAGCTAATTATTTTCCCTCTTCCTAGATATGAAGTCTCCTACCTGCAAGCTATTCTCACTCCTCCACAATGACAGCAACTCTACTAAAAACGCCTAGGCACTAGCCTTTCAAAATCTCTCCAAGCTGTTACTCACCCATCCTTCCTAGCAGCTATCCCTCTTTCCAGCTCTGCTATTAAATTTTTCTGTAGTCCCACGTCCCATTACAGCCCCACAAATCAGCAACCCTTCTGTAATAACGTAATCCATCATCCTAGGATATAGGAAGTGTATCTGCAAAGAAGAGCAGCTAGTAATATGCATTAAAAATCCCATTTTAGATAATGTTTTCAAAGTATCTGAAATTTTTGCAAATAAACCAGAGATTGTCTGTGCCTGGATGAGATGGCTAAGAGACTTTCCTTCTGAGCGAGATACAAACTTCAAAATTGTGAGGTTTTACAGCAGAAAAATTAACCTTATTCCATGTACTCTCCATCATAAATAAGCTTCCACTATTTTTCTTAAATAGTTGCAGATCAACTTAAAAGAATGTGCACTGTACTGCAGAAGTATGAGAAATACTAATGCCACCACATGCCTTTTCTAACCTCTTGCCTAGGTTAGGTAAGGGAATAAGCAACCTTTTTTGATGTGGTGTTAAAGTTGCTACTCAAGACTTTTGTCCCTGCCTCCTCAAGGTTAGAAATTATTTTGAGGCACCTATCGGGGCTTGTCCCAAACATCATCTCGTAACCTAGTCAAGTTGTCTAAAATAAGAATTATTGGCAACTTGTAGAGAAAAAAGTGCAGATTTTAAAGGAGGAAAATAATGCATCTACTTGGATACTAAAAAGATCCTCAGGAGGTGAGACCAGAGCATACGAGACAAACTACTGAAATGCTGCATATAGCATGGTAGGCAAAATCTTTGTCTCCTACAACCTGGAATGGCATTTCAGTCTGCCAGAGTCACTCAATCTTTTGTCCATCATGGTTCATATTTTCCTCCCAACTTGTCTGTCTTTATAGCAGCCTGGTTGGCTCCATTACTACCACCGCCAAAAAAGGGTGCCCTTGATGGGAATTGTACTCTTAAAGCACGAAGTTATAGCACCTCAAATTTTAACCACTTTATTTAAAGTGTTTGTATCTCCAAACAAACAATATTTTCCAAGTACCCTTTTCCAATATATTTTGTATAATTACTACGCTTTTGTTCAGGGTAATATGTGTCTCTCAGCAGACTTGTCTAAGGCAAGTTTTAACAAACCACTGGCTAGGCTGGGGCTTATATCTTCCTACTAGAGATTTTTATATGAAATAGAAATACAGGACATATGGTTAAAATCTTAATTGTGGATGGTGATGATTATGGTATAAAAGCCTAGATGGTATAGACCAGTACGCCACAAACTTTTTTTACTGGTGACCCCTTTCACATAGCAAGTCTCTGAGTGCAACCCCCCCCCCCCCAAATTAAAAACACTTTTTTATATATATAACACCATTCTAAATGCTGGAGGCAAAGCGGGGTTTGGGGTTTAGGTTGACAGCTCGTGACCCCCCCATGTAATAACCTCGCGACCCCCTGAGGGGTCCCGACCCCCAGTTTGAGAACCCCTGGCTAAGTTGTACATCAGGGACAGCTAACTGACACTGAGCTTCCAAAAAAAAGTTGTTTTTTATTTCATTTTCTGCAACCCAGATGCCATATGTTGCAACTCCTCAAATGGTGGGCATATCTGCCATGTATTTGGCACAAAAGAACTCTCTTGTTGACTCGTAATTAGTATAGTCTTTATGGAGGCACTTTCATATGTTGTTTCTGTCAATGAAAATATGTCTTTCCCTGTTTTTCCTCTTTCTAAATGGCAGTGTCTTTTCTTTCAGCTCTGCCTTTGGAAAGATCTGGTGAGTGAGACAATGGTATTAAAGTTTAACAATAAAATTGAATGATCTCTGCAGAAGTTCTGCTATCTAAGAGGAATATGTTGCTTCTGAGCCTGAAAAGGAGGTAAATAAACCAAATTGCAGCAATCACCAGACAATTTATTGCTAGTTAATTTGTGAGCTTTTTGCCCATGCCAAATGAAAACCATGTCAGGTAATGGTAATGGGTAAAGAAACTTCCTTGCCCAGCTAGGCACTGTAGGCAGTGCTTGAGTCCTGTGTGACTCAGTGGAGCTAAACTAAATGGTCAGGAGGTTTATGTACAGAAACGAACAATGAGGTGGTGGGGATATTAAAATGTAAATTAATTTGGTAGCTGGGAACCATTACAACTGAGCCATATTGGTTTCCACTTTCAGCATTTTATACATTTGTCTTCCACAATGAAGTCTTCAGTCTGGTTTTAAATGTAATGGCTCCCAGCTGCTAAACCATTTTCAAATTTTCATAGCTCCCTCTGTGATCAGAGGTATTCATAGTCTTTGAGATCTGCGGACTTCCACCGCCATCCATAGGTCAGCCAAGCATGATGATGCAACCTTCTGATGCATTTTTTGAAGATTTTTCAGCCTGTCAGGCCTTTATCCATCGGACTGCCCTATTGAGCTGTAGATATTCACAACATGAGGAAAAATGTTGGAGTTTCCATCACAAATATGGAATCATGACATTGGAAGAAAGACAAATGTGTACAACCATAAAAATTGTTTTCAGGGTAAAAAAGTACATAAGAAAAGTATGTGATCACAGAACACAATGATGTTTGCATGCATGCTGTTTTGAAAATCTGGCTGTGATGTGTGTAGTGATCCCCATCCTATAAACTATGTGGACAAGACATGGAAAATCATGGAAAAGTAATAATGGACCTTTATTAATTGCGGTAATTTGGAAATGCTAGAGAAGATCTTCATTTAAGAAAAAAATGCTGGAACAATACAAACACTCAAGTATTATGTTACGCCTGTTAATTTTTTTTTTTTTGATAACCAGACATTTTGCTGCAACTATATTATAGTCATTAGTGCCAGGGGCTGACAACGAGAGCCCCAGCCGTGCGCAGGGCTGACAGCGGGAGCCCCAGCCACTGTCATCTCAGATAAATGGGGTTCTACTGTACTAACGGGGAAAAAAAAATGTGCAAACCTCAAAATGTATGTAAAATTGTGCAAAGTAAGCTAATTAAAGTCAAAATTGTGGTGGAAGCCTAATATTGTGGGATCTGCAGTATGGCAAATTAAATAGGGCCTTATATATGAAATTCTTCTCCAAGAAAGTTATTTTGAGATCTTTCTGTAAGATGATTTCCCTTTATATAACTTCCTGTCTTCTGTATATCTGAGTGGGATGCCCTTCATCTAACCCTTCATAATATGGATTGTTAACCTTAGTCAGCAGAACACTCCGTTCAGTGAGTCGGACACCAAAGGGACACTTTCCCTGTAGAATGTGGATGGCGGGCATCTGTCTGCAGAACTGGTAGTCTAATTGGTACATATCATCATGGAGAACAAAGGTTCTCTAGAGTCTGCACTGGGGAAAGAAATTTGAGGGTAGAGGGGCATTTAACGGGAATACTTACGGGTTCAGCAGTTCATATTCAATATTCAAGGACAATTACAGAGGAGTCTGTGCTCCTTGGATGTAACTTGGATGAAGTAAACTGGATCAGTCCTCCTGAATATATCTAGATTAACTTAAAAATTAGGGAGTGGAGGAGACTGCCAGTTCGCTGAATGGTAAGTATCCATTGTAAAAGTCTTTAAGAATTCAAAATGTTTATTCTCCCAAAAATACACATTTTCCAGCAACCCACCAAAATACACAGTGGTGTGCAAGCCATCATCATCAGCTGAGGCCTCGTTGTGTCATAGGCAGATAGTAGTGTTTTGGTTCACAACATAATTGTAGAGGTACTAGCTTCTCACCCATTACTTATCTGTCCTTCTGAGAGTCTACGCTAAAAAATTAAGTTGACCTAAGTTATGTCGAAGTATCACCTGTGCAGTAATTAAATCACTTTTGCATGTCCACACTACACTTCTTGTGTCGGTGGTTTGCATCCTTTCCTGGAGCACTTGCACTAATTTACCTATTAGTGTGGCGCATTGTGGGACGGCTTCAGAAAGGCAGCAACAGTTGATGTAAGCAACGCAGTGTCATGCTGACACTGTGTTGAGCTAACTTCATTGACCTAAGCTTTATGCTACTCCTCTCGCGAAGGTAGAGTTAAGTCAGTGTAGTGGGCTAGTTACATTGATGGGACCTACATTTTAGTGTAGACACTTACACAGTTAAGTTGCTTTATGTCGACCTAGCTCTATAGTGTAGACCAGGGCTTATTTGTACCAGTGGCCCCATGAGGTTTCTGCAGTTAATGGAACTGTGAATTCCCATCCTGTTGTCACTGACTTTAAGTATTGGCCTAATGGATGTAAAGCACTTCAAAATCCTTGTATAAAAGGGGCTATTGAAGTATATATTTAAGCTCCATGGGACCCTTTGGACCTTTGTTTTTGGTCTCTATTTCTAACCATCAAGATGGCGGCAGTGGTGGTTTTTGAGTGGGCCCATACGTTTCGGTGAACTTTTCTAGGTTTATATAATGTTTTTTATGTAAATAAATTTTTACGAAGAGGTGTATAAAATATAATTTTATCAAGTCAAACCAATTTGAAATTTGGAAGAGATTGATTGATTGATAGCTAATTTATAGAAAATTACTCTGGAAAGCAAACAAAAGAGGTTTATGCTATTTGTTCTATGTCTGACCTATCAAGTTTTGTTTGAAAAGGTCCTCTACGCTATCCTTTTGTATTTTGTGTGAATACTATAAAGGAAACCAAAGCCTCAGTCCTTCTGTTGTAGATTTTATCAAGTAGACCTTGATGTACAATTATCTCTCCACTGAATGTCAAAGGACTTTGTGTCTAATGAGATGGAGAACAGGCTTTATTAGCGTTTTTAATAACATTTGTAATATAGTGTTTTGAGTTTTTTGCACCTCTAACAGATGCTGTAGATTGCATACTTTCTTTTGTAGATCCACTGTTTGGTTGCCATATAGCTATGCTGTTTTTGTTTAGCACTGCTGTTGCACAGATGTGGAGAAGGGGGACAGAAGATAATTGGTCCAAGACACAAGTATCTACAACAATGATGCTCAGTGTTATTGGAGCAGGATGAAGCTGCAACCCATCAGTCTCCATATCTTTTTTTTTTTTTTTTTTTTTTTTTTTTTTTAAGTTCCAGTGTTAAATATAAAATTGAACACTAGGGTTTGAATATTGCTACATTAGTGAATTTAAAACTGGTTTAGTTAAAAGTTGAGTTGTCAGAGTAATCTGGGATATTTTAAATTATAAATGCAACATTTGGGCTCAAATTTTAAGTAGATTATTAGAGCTGCTTCATTATTTGGACTGCTTTTATGCTGTTTTTACACTCAGTTTGTGAAAGATCAGAACATTTCTTGTTTTAAGTAGGATAGACAGAATTATGGTGCAGGGTGGTTCTTGGGAAAGTTAGAGGTTAAGAATCTTGCAACGGTATCAGAATTTTTCGGTATATATATTGAAGAGCAAAGTAATAGTTTTGCTCCAATTTGAGCTTCAAACAACATGCCACCTTAAAAAAGTAACTTAATTAAAAACAGATTGGCAATTTAGCAATTAAGACAGGATTATGATACAGGGTATTATGGATACCTTGCTATTATTTAGATGTATTTGGCAATACGATTAATCAATTTGTGAAACAATTGTGCATTTTGTGACACCTAGGGTAGGTGGTGATACACTGGAGAGCTAGGCTCTCTTTAAAGCCAGACCTGCAGGGATTACCTTTTCAGTGCTCGAATATCCCACACCCAGAATTCTTTTCCTGGAGTCCAAATCAGCTTAGTCCATGTTCTGCATTCCACTGGATTAGGAAGATGCCCAGATTTTTAAATTCTTTTGGTATACTCTCCGTTTTAAGTGTACAAAATGAGTAATTTTAATGTATACAAGGAAATAGATTGTAGTTGCAACAAAACAAAAAAAATACAATGAATCCTGTATTGGTCTGCAGAATGTTCAATGACTAGTTCATCCTAGAATGTTCAGGGAAGAGATCAGATACTTCACTTAACTACAGTCATACGTTTATGAAATTTGTGAGATGCAGTCTTCACAGGAATAGCAGTTTCAAGTTTCCATTATTAAAGGGTTAGGTCAGGTTATTTTCAAGTCTCTCTGGAAACTGCTTTAAACTCGGACTTCCATTCCCTGGCTACACCCTTGGTTTAAAATGGCTCCACCCTAAACCAGCTTTAGTTCAAAGCTCTGTCTGTTTCCCTTCCCCACCCTGCATTCCTTTTTCCCCAGGCTCCAAAGCTCTCCTCCTCCTCCTCCTCCTCCTCCTCCCCCCTATAATAACAGCCATGTTTCTGCTAATCTGCTTTAACTCCACAGATCAGAAAGCACTTCCCTTCCGTGTGTCTTTATTGCAACTTTAATGTATTTGCATCTTGAGTTGAGGCTATACTATTCCCTAATCTATATTTATCCAACTTTTTACCAAACATTCTATTACCATTTTAATATTTTAATCCTGCCTTTTCTCTTAGTTATAACCTTTTTTGAATATTGAATGAATAGAGAATTTTTTTAAATGTGAGTCAAAATTTCAGACTGCTAAAGTATTTTCTCCTGGTTTGTGAATCACACACTCCTGTAAACTGTTCAGTATTTTCATCTTTATAATGGAAGGGGTAATTTTGCATTTATGTATGATATGTAGGAGTTCATTCTTTGAATTCAGTGGTCTGCAATCTGAAAAAAATCTGAGATCTACAAGTACTGTGAAGTTACTACTGCTTTTTCTGAGTTTTGATCACGTCTTGAAACAAAATAATTTTTTTTAAAAGGATTTTGAAAATCTTAACATTATTTCTGAGATAAGATGCTAATCCAGTGGGGGCCATTAGCCCCAGTGCACCTGTCATTCAGTGTTAATATCATTTATTAATATCTCATCATAGCTTTGTGTGGTCCTGTACAAAAATAAAGGCAGATAAATTTCTCAGTGTTGAGACCTTATATTATAATACTTTGTCTAGAATTTTAGGAAATCCGTATTTAAGAGTCAAGAGATTAAATAAACATACAGTAGTACACTAGCATTTGCAGTGTTGAAGAATGTTACCATGTCATGTTAAAGGAGGGTGAATTATCCTCAAATTCCTATGGATTATTTGTTAATCTGTTAAACCGGAATTTAAATGATTTCTGTCCTGTGAGAGTGTTGGAGGGAGTTTTCTAATTTGGCGAAAAGGTCTGTGGTCTGTAACATGGAGTCTTCCTTTTGAAGGCCAATCAAGCTGTCATTGGTACTTTACCAGTAATAATTTTTTTTCATGATTTAGTTTTGTAGTAGTGGAAAACGAAAAATAAATTATTTGGTCAGACACACAATTCAAGTATTATATGTATGAAACATGTAATTATAATAGATTATTATATGTCATAATAATCATGGACTGTGTTAAGACTTTAGCCTTTACACATGACATTCTCATAAGCAAATTAGGGAGATATGGTCTAGATTAAATTGCTATAAAGTGAATGCGCAACTCGCTGAAAAGACATACTCAGAGAGTAGTTATCAATGGTTCTCTGTCAAACTGTGAGGATATACCAAGAGAGGTCCCACAGTGGTCTGTCCTGTGTCCAATCCTATTCAATATTTTCATTAACAACTTGGATGATGGAGTAGAAAGTACACTTGTAAAATTTGCGGATGACACCAATCTGGAAGGAGTTGCAAACCCTTGGTGGCTGGAAGTATAATTCAGAGTGATCTTGATAAATTGGATAATTGGTCTGAACTTTACAAGATGAAATTCAGTAAAGACAAGTATACAGTAATGTATTTGGGAAGAAAAAAAATCAAATGCACAAATACAAAATGGAGAATACCGAGCTAGACAGCAGTACTGCAGAAAAGGATCTGTCTGTTTGAGTGGATCTCAAATTGAATGAGAGTCAACAATATGGTGCTGTTGCAAAAAAGACTAGTGTCATGAGGTGTTTTAACAGGAGTGTTGTATGTGAGACACGAGGTAATTCTGCTCTAATTGGTGATGCCTCAGTTGCAGTATTGTGTCTGGTTTTGAGCATTACCCTTTAAGAAATTGGAAAGAGTCTAGAGAATAGCAACAAAAATAAGACAAGGAGTACTTGTGGCACCTTAGAGACTAATAAATTTATTTGAGCATAAACTTTTGTGAGCTACAGCTCAGTTCATCGGATCAGCTGTAGCTCACGAAAGCTTATGCTCAAATAAATTTGTTAGTCTCTAAGGTGCCACAAGTACTCGTGTCTTTTTGCGAATACAGACTAACACAGCTGCTACTCTGAAACAAAAATAAGAGGTCTAGAAAACCGGACATCTGAGGAAAGATTGAAAGAACTGGTCCTGTTTAGTCTAGAGAAGATTAAGGGGAGACTTCTTCAGATATGTTAAGGGTTGTTATAAAGAGCAGTCTGTTCTTCATGGCTACCAAAGGATAAGCATCTTAGTTTGCAGGAAGTGAGATTTAGGTTAGATATTAGGAAAAAATTTCTAACTATAACTATAGTTAAGCACTGGAATGGGCTTCTAAGGGAGGCTGTGGAATTCCATCATTGGAGATTTTTAAGAACAGATTAGATAAATATCTGTGAAGGATGGTCTAGGTTTACTTAATCCTTCCTCAGTGTAGGGAGATGGACTAGAAAATTACCTCTTGAGGTCCCTTCCAGCCCAACATTTCTGTGATTCTGCATGTGAAAGTATAATTCCTGCCCATATTGGAGCTGCTCTGTAATGTGTCAACAGGGGGAATCAGCTTATCCTCACGTGGGCTAAAGTACTTGGTATTTAAGTGATCTGTCCTAAAATATGTATCTTTGTAGTCAAGTGAATATCCTTTAAAAACTGAAGTTCTGCCAGAACATGCCCAGTCTAGGAGCAAACCCAAATCTTTTTAGCATGCTTCAAAAAGGCTTAGTGTTAGATGTTTGGTTTTTTTTTTTTAAAGAATTTGAAATACTGTTTTCAGATACTCTTCAAATCTAGATTTTGGAGAGTTGTTGAAATTGTCTTGTCTTGCTTTTTTACATTCATTCAGACATCTGGAGTTGTGTATTGAAAGAACAGATATATTCCACGTGAAGGATTTTAGATTTTCTAATAAAAATGTATTTGTTGCATTGACCATATGGAAATCAAATAATGGCCTATGATAACCAATTCATAGTTCATATTCAAGACCTTATTGGAAATATAGCAGAACTTTACCTTTCAAATGTCATGCACTTTGAACTCCTTGTATTCTAGAAGTTCAACTGTTCAAATACTCAGGGAGATCGTACTACAGTGCATTCTCAATTTATTCAAAGGACTCTGGGAGACCTCTAGAAATTTCTAGCTAAGACAAAACAAATGGAGTAGCTGGCCTAGCAAGCTTTGAAGTTTTCCCTCTGGGTCCCCAGCAATAGATGGCAACTTTCAAAAACTGTCCGCTGCGTTTTCCAAAATGATACTTAATGGATTATCCAAAGCCAACCTGCAGTGCAGAGGAGAGAGTGCTCCACGTCCCAGCATGGACCACAGTAAAAAGTTTCTGTAGAATCCATAACATAGTGAAAAATGAAGTGCAGCCCCAAGGAGATAACTTAGTCAAATTACTGTTTCAGTTAAATGTAGTTGTATTTCAGAAGATATATCCTGTTTAAAAGAGGTTCTTAGAATAAATTTGTGCTTGAATATTCATGTTTGCTTGGACCTTTCTGTAATAAAGCTGTGAATTGTTATGCAAATAAGGCTTTTGTGCTTTCCTTTAATAACCAGGAATATATCTTTATAGAACATATTGCACATTTTTATCCTAGTCACAGCTCTTATATACACATACACACTTTAAGCTAACAAAACTCAAAGGTGTGATAACCAAGAATCCAGGATAATGATGTGCCTGAATTCTGTCATGCAAATTAACTGCAGTAAGTGAAAATAGTAGTTTTGCTTAATAAATAGTGACCTGTAGAAAAGTTATGTCTGCTAGGAGTTTTCATTTTTGCCAACTAGGGATTATCTGCCGCCTCTCACTGGAGAGCCATCCTGAGGTGAAATATCATTTTCCACCCCCATCCACCCCTGCCCAATCCTGTTTAAAAAAGGTGGGGGGAGGGAGGCAAAGAAACAAAAAGCACTGGCAAATCAAAGAATGATTTCTGACTGTTTGCAAATCAGTCTTGCCTTACATAAATTTAGCTCTTTTCACAGTTTGTTCGTTGAGTAGATTAAAAGTGGAAATGTGAGTGCATGTTTTTCCAGACCTGCTTCATCTTTGGCACCTTGAATAAGTCTAGTATCTTGCAGATTTTCACCAGTTCTGGACAGTTCTCCTAAAACTTGACACATTTTAAAAAAGCAGTTATAAATGCATTTTGGAACAGTTAAAGGGGGTTTGTTCTGCTTCCTGAATTTGGATGAGGTAACAACATAAATACACCCCAAAAATGTATGTTCTGATGCTTTTAAAGGGACATGAAGCCAATATAACCCCCAAATTTAGGTTTGCTAGTATGTAGTATCTATACATAAATAAATGGGGTCTTTGAAACTTTGCTTAAGACCTGTAGAACAACTGACATGGATTAAATTCCAATTAAAAGTTCTGTTTTACGCAAATGTGAGGATTTTATAGAATTTGACTTTTCCAAGAAACTTAACAGAAATAAAATTCAGAAGTCAACACACACCTTCAATATCCATTCTGTTGTCTGGTCTCAATCAGGATCCACATGAACTTTCAACAAAGACTTTCATACAGCACATGTGGTTGGATTGTGTTTGCTCTCCACTGACAGCAGTCAGTCTTCTTCATGGTAGCATTGGATACTCACTGGCCAATCAAAGGAATTCTATTTGTAAGTTAGCAATGGCTCATGTTTCCTTATTACCAAGTGTCACAATGTTATTTTTAAACAGTCAAGTTGTAATGGGGAGCCTTACATATCAGGGTGAGCAAATTTGGGGTTTAACCCTGATTTTGAGAGTTTGATGTGGCAACAGAAGTAAAAAAGAACTTTTTCAGTTTTAGCCATAAAAGGAGTCCATATTAATGCTTCATTTTTTCTGTAAAGCTTGTTTATTATGTATCCTTTTTCCCTTCCATTCCTCCAAAATATGTCCCAAGTACTTCCAAATATCACTTGTAATATGGCACTTATCTAGAACCAAAGTTAAAACTAAGTTTAAAGGTGTGGCATAAAGCTGGTGTAGATGAAGTGCCTAGCAGTTATTTATAAAATTTATAAATTTATAAGGCATTCTAAATGCATTTGTTATTTACAAAGGGAGCCAAAGCTTTTTATCGAAAGGACATTTCTGTCAAATGAGGTAAAACATTACAAGGTTCTTTAACATTACTTCTTTAAGTCTCTCTAAGATTACAACATTTAAGATTATTTTCCAGGGTCTTGATCTTCTGATGTAACAAAGTTATGCTTTTTAGGCATCTTAAGAAGGGTTTTTCAGCTCTCTCCCTGAGTTTGTAATTCAGTCAAATTTCTTCAAAGCTTTTAACATACCCACAGGCACCACTCTCCCTTTCCCATACCCACCTTCAGTCTGTCACCATTTAGTATCAAAAGTATCAGATTTAATGTGAAGACTCTTTATTTTGTGAAGACATAATTTTGTTGAGGGAAGCTTTACCCGTTTTCTTAATTGATCATGAAACCTCACTGAATCAGAAGATGAAACTTCATCTCCTAATGGCATTAGACCATGTGATGTAACTGGGACAGTCATTCTTTTAACAGGCATCCTCTGTCTTTTTGGTCATATAATTGAAAGAGAGTGAGAACTTCTCCATAGTGTTACCATGCTATTAAGATTTCATCATCTACCCATAAATAGGTTGAATCATACCAAAAGACTGTCTTCATCCCATTGCAGACCTCCAGAAATCAAACAGCTTTATCAGAAAGTTCTAGTTCTGAAAGACTAATTTTAATTTTCGTCATTCCTGCCCTTTCCCTTTCAGCTGATCTGGGGCTTTGGACTTAAAGGGTACCTTAAAGAATGCTACTTTCATATAATTTTCAGACTGGCTCCGATAAAATACCTCCTGTTTTTCTCTGCAGAATTACCATTATCAGTACAAAGAGCTGTCCTTTGTCTTTTTCCCACATCAAGGGTATTCATTTTTGACAGTGTTTGCCACAGTTTACTTGGCATCCAGCTTTGATACTGACTTTGGGCGAGATTCTGATCCCTCCCCCCCCATTATGTTGAGTAATGCCTTACTCCACAAAAAGTACCATTAACTTCAGTAGGGCTACCTTTAGAATAAATTACTGTTCAACATGGTTCAGGATATCCGAATCTGACTCTTTGAGGGCACTTTTACAATCCTTGTGGTGTTAGAATTCCTCAGTCCAACTGCCTGAGTGCTGCTTGCTAGCATCTTGCAAGTAGGATTATGCAGGGGTCATTTTTTAAGAGGAAAAAAAAAACCCAACAACTTAACATTCTGACTGTGGCTCTTTGAGAGCGTTGCCTTTTCAAACCATACTATTTTCTCCTCTTCCTCGGAGTTCTTCTGTTGTAGGATTCTTGGAG
This sequence comes from Chelonia mydas, assembly GCF_015237465.2. NCBI lineage: Eukaryota > Metazoa > Chordata > Testudines > Cheloniidae > Chelonia > Chelonia mydas. Next base: position 4,288,664 of record NC_051253.2, on the reverse strand, counting down.
AGACAAGATGGGTGAGGCAATAGATTTTATTGCACCAACTTCTGTTGCTGAAAGAGACGAGCTCTTCATTATATATGCATACGTGCAGGAAGACATGCACATGTATGTACATAAAGACAGTGCTTTGGGAGAACCACAGTTACCATAATCAACTGCGTTTTATAATACGATGAGTAGTGCAGTGCATTGTTGGTATAAAACAAGCAAGGAATGTCCTATTGAATTGCATGTATGTATGAAGATTACTGTATGACCATTATTTTAAACTTAAAACTAGCATAGAGATTTGGGAAGTATTTGCACTCTGGGGGGGGGGGTGTATACTTATAGGCTATTTAATCTTTTTGATTTATTCATACACTGAAAGTGACTTTGGCAGTCCAAATATGTCCCTCATCCCTCCCAACGTATGTTCACTTTCCACTCCCACACAAATTAGTAAATTGCCTTCAGGTACCTTATATAGAGAGAGTTGGGAGTGGAAGAAAAGGACATGTCCCTTTCTGTAAATTGGCTTACATATCAGAAAACCCCAACATTAGATGAATTTATCAAGATACAGTAAGGCTTGTACTCTAAGTATCGATCCAATGTCATCTGTTAATATTTCCTGTCTTTCAACTAGTATTTACAATCTAAGTTCTCTAGTATTCCTCTAGACTTGTCTATTTTAGAGAACATGCAATAAAATGGTAAGAATACGTTTTATAAAGAACATGTAACAGTGTAAAAAATGTTGTGTTTTACAAATCCCCCTAACATCAATCCCATTGGTTGACTTCACTTGCAAAATATTAAGCATGTATGTGTTCACAGACTTGGGGCCGAAATATTTTAGAACTTGCTTGACTTTCCAGCAACAATAGGCTGGCCATAAATACTAGGTATGGAACTTAATAAGATGTACCGTTATCATAGTATTATATTAGGGAAAGTATTTGAAAGAAAATGTCTTTTGGATATTGGACCTTTTTTTATTGTGGAATCCTTTTTTTTTTTTCCTTCTCTTTTATTCAGCTGTGTGCTTTAGATTTTTTTTTATTGATGATAAAACAGAGTTATAGACTGTCCAAGTTGTTTTCTGACATAACTTTTTTGTCAACCACTGTTTTAATACTTAAGTTTATATTTAACTCTTATTTATTTACTCTAGAATGTGCATATGGGCCCCATCTTAATAATGCTCTATAACTCTAAAGTAGCTTGGGTCTTTGGGGCGGGGAGGGGAGTGGTATATAAATGCATGATTTTTATATATACAGTGAATTATAACTTAGTGTTTCAGTACCTTCCATTTATTTAAAGTTCCCACCTTTTTCTTTAAAGCTCTGTAGGCTTTATTTGCCTAAAGTTGTCTATAGGTCTCTTATTCTACCAGATATAAAGCACCAGAGAATATATATGATGGTAACTAAAATATTCCATGTCTACTCTGACCATTTAAACTTGTCTGGAGATAATGTGCTTTTAGCAGCCCCATTTTAAACAATAATTTGCTTCAATCTTGTTTTAAAATGTTCGCTTAGAGGAGGGTTTGTGTTTATATCTTTGATATGGCACTGGCAGCATTTCTAATACTTATTTCCCCGGTGTGCAAACCTGAGCTCCTGCACTTCTTATGAAGTAGAAGGCCAGGGTCCACTAGAACACAATAAATATAAAAGCTTGGTTTATTTTGTTCTGAACGTGGGTGGATGCAAGCAATTGTGGCAGTTGCAATGCATGCTTGTAAAGTTAATGTCCCCTTAGCACTGGAAGGTTACATATTTAGTTTTGGGTTACAAATACACAACACAACAGTAATTTATAAATGTGACTTACATGTAAAATGCCAAGCTAAATATTATTGATAGTGTTTCTAGGATACTTTTAAGAAATATCGACCCACCTGTGGATTTCCCCCTCCCCCCCAGGGTATGATATGCTATTTGATATGTTACCTGTGGATCACATACAGATGTAGGGAAGATACTCTATCCAATGTTGCAGCGCACAGCAACGTTTATGAATAACTCAGTTTTAACTCTTAAATGTAAAAATGGATTTTAAATGGTAAATATCTAGATTAGAAATTAACTTTAAAGTACAAATCAGATGCCTGTTTTGTTGCTGTGCCAAATATTTATTTCCAATAGTACCTACTGTGTGCTAGGTACTCATCTAGACTCTTTATATAAAACTGCACATATAATTACAATTAGTTTCCACTGATTAGATCATACGCTCCTGTCATCTTGTGCATTAGACTTTCTTATACTTTTCTAAAACATTGTACCTAGAAAAAAGACATTTGAAGAGAATATGATACCATAGAAATATTGACTCTGGCAATTTCTGAACGAAAAGCTATTTTCACCATTTGTTTTGTATGGTTCAGAGGTACACCCACAAAATCAAAATTCCTTGCCTCCCTCCCACCACAACCTACACATTACACATTTTATAAGATGCTCTTCCTTTATTAGGAGAAGTGGGATTAGTTGTCCGTTCACAATCAGTTATTGAAGGTTCTTATCAATATCTTTATTAGATGTCCAGATATTATGGTAGTGGCTGCTTTACAAATGCATGTGATACATAGATAGGAGTTGATAAATCCATTTACTTGTGTGATTAGCATCCAGCTTCTGGAGAATCGAAGCTTTAATTTAAAAGAAATGTAGTTTCTAGCTCTTATGCTGAAGAATACCTTCTAAACATGAACACAGTATTAAGTGATGCAGTTCCATCTTGAGTCTGCAGACAGTTCCAGTGCCTTTGGTGTTGCTTATAGCTTTGTCAAGCCTCAGCAGAATGAAAGTGACCAAAGTCATTTCAGTTTTTGTTACTTATCAGAACCCTAAGGGCAGCAATAAAATTGCCAAGGTGATGGGTGCTTTTGTTCTGCTGCGGCTCCTAAAATTGTGTGTAACAGCTGAAGCACTACTGACTTAGGAACCCGAAAATCAGGCAGAGAAAATGATCAGGTAATTTATTCATAGATTTATAGTGTCCAAGATTAGAAGGGACCATTATGATCATCTAGTCTGACCTGCATTACACAGGCCATAGAACATCCCCAAAATAATTCCTAGAACATATCTTTTAGAACAATATCCAATATTGATTTAAAAATGGTCGGTGTTGGAGAATTCAGCACAGCCCTTGATCAATTGTTCCAATGGTTAATTATCCTCACTGTTAAAAATTTATGCCTTATTTCCAGCCTGAATTTGTCTAGCTTCAGCTTCCGTTGGAGTTTTGTCTTCAGTCTTATCATCCAGGAGTCTCTGAAGACTGAGATGGGGAAACAGTTATTCTTTCTCATTCTGTTAGCCAAGGAGGGACTTATGGGAGAGAGATCAAACTCCCTTTAGCTAGTTCCTAGTAAACCGAGCTTGAATATTTTCCAGAAACCCAATATTCAGGAGGGAGAGGGGAAGTAATTGATGGAACAAATTAAAAAAAGGGGGGGGGGAATAAAAGTGTGATAGAAAAATGTTTAGGAGGAATTAAAGAACACAGTGTAGGGAAGAGAGAAATTGGTGTAATGAGAGAAGGAAAAGAAGAAACAGGTGCTGAATATAACTTGATATTGATATACCATGAACAATGATAGGAAAGAAAAACAAAAAGTGGAGTGAAGCCACAACAGGATAAATGTATAACAAAAGCAAGAGTTGGATTTTTTTAAAATGTCTGAAATGGAATAAGAAGTTAGTTAATTACAGTACACAATTTGTATTCAACCTTTAAATTGCAGGAGCTGTTTCTTTGGGCATATGATCCTTGTCTATGGGGTGGTGGCACAAGTAATTTTCATCCAGGCTAATAGGCTTAGTTATTTTAAAAGCGTCAAGTGCATTTTTCAAGCTCTTGAAGATTGGAATTATGTATCGCTCTTGTTTTTTGTTCTAATATTTGTAGAGTGTCACTGTCACATCTTACTTTTGTTTTAATTCTTCACTTTAAACTTCAAGGGGTAATACTTCATATTTTTCTGGACGGTACAGTCTTTTTATAAATAGAGCCTTATCTAAAAAGCTTATTAAATCTGACTGTCCTGTAAATAATTGTCCATGATAATACATTTTAGTTGATGGAGGTGGGTTTTAAATGCTCAGTTCTCTGGTACCGCTCCCACAGTTTTAATTAAATTTTTCATTTATCTGTGTCAACTTCTATCAGCATTGTAACATAGTTCATGGACTTGCTCTTCTCCTTATTGCAGCAGTAAATTTGAATCAAGGACAGAACAGTTTTTGGTTCATTGGTTACATGACATAGGTTTGGTGGATGACTACTGAGAAGGATAACTAAACTAAAAAATATCCTGAAATTATTGCAGTCCAGCCAACATAACTTTCTTGCTGTTTAATGTATTTAGCCAGAATGAGCAGTAGAATGTGATCCTATAGCATTCTTTTGTATATGGTCCAGAAATATTAAAAAAAAAATAAACCTTTTAAAAAAAATTTTTTTTAATTTTTGCATGGAGCATCAATAATATAGTTTTCTAATTCAAGTATGAGGCAGTGATTATAAAACAAAGAAGGGGGGGGAGTAATGACTTTTTATATGGTTTGAGTGAGAAATGCATGTCAAGGTCAAGTTGCTACTTTTTTAGAGCAAAATGTTTTAAATAAATTTGTGTCTCATGTGTGGTCTGCAGTGTTTAATGCTCAGTTTCTGATCCTTTAAAAATGAGTGTGATATTTGGTATTTGCTTTTTTAAGGGTCTCTAAACCTGTATATTTTAGTAATTGCAATTATCGTAAGATGTCCGAAGACTTGAAGCAACCCAACAGCTACATGCTCTAACCCAAGGGTCATCTTGATGTCAATCATTGACAGACATGAGCACTACCTGTCTTCTTTCAGAGTAGCATGATTGCCATAAATGCATTACTGTCTGCTCACAGATGTCACTCAAGCTATCAGGTCCCAGGAGGCTTATGTTAAGTTATACCTGTCATCCTCCATAGCTTCCCATTAGACTGATTCTTCAGTTAACATGGAAGCAAAGAAATTCTTAAAAGGTTAGTGACTGTATTTAGACTTCCTCCATTGGAATCATCCTCTTTTAATGTAGAATCTTTTGCATTGGGTCCCAAATTATCAACTTGAGAGTTTTGAAGTGGTACTTGAGCTCCTTGCCTTTCAAATCAAAGGGATAAGCTGCATTTCAGTGCCATTCCATTATGGCTCTAAACCCTCAGTTTGGTGGCGGGACTTCTGCAGAGCATAGAGAGAGGTTTAGGGTATGTCAGCACTGCCCACATTACAGCACGCTGCAGCAGCGCAGCCATGGCAGCACTGTGACGTGGGCAGTGTAGTCACGCTTTTTCGCCGCAGGAGAGCTCTCCCGGCGATTCAAAAATAACCACCCCGAACAGGGGGTGGTAGCTTTATCTCTGGGAGCACTGTCTATACAGGTGCTTTTAAGCGCTAAACTTTTGTCACTCAGGGGTGTGTTTTTGCAGACCCCTGAACAACTAAAGTTTTAGCGCTGAAAGTGGCAGTGTAGACACAGCCTTAGTGATTATCAAATCCATACCCCATTTTGCATCAGCTACATTTCTTGAGGTACCAAATCCCAGTAGTGTCCTCAGTCTGACCTGATGTGACACCTGAGAAATGTGTTCTGACATGTGGCTTTTGCTTCTTTCATGCTACCGTTAATCAAGAAAATGTCATGTGCTAAGTGTTCAAGATAACTATATAGCTACACAGAATGAGAGTTGTGCGTTCTAGCTGGAGATTAGCTGATCAAATATCTCTGTGGAAAAGGATTCAGTAGTGACACTAGGTTTTCTAGGAAGTTATTCAAAGTGTAAGCTTGCTCCTTTGAAACATTATATTACAGCCCTTGTAGACATAGCTCAGTCCAGAGAGCTCAGGTCTACTTGGATGGAATGCTGAAAGAACAGCTAGAAGATACTTGAAACAACTATACTGAGAATCGTAACCTAATAGTCACTACAACATGTATTGTTCTTGTGGTATACTTTCACATAATACACTCAAAAGATTCTGAGATCTCAGTGGTATGGCATCTTGAATCACATGGATGTGACACAACTCTTCAGAAAAGATTGTTGTAAAGAGGACGGTGATCAGTTGTTCTCCATGTCCACCAAGGGTAGGACAAGAAGTAATTGGCTTAGTTTGTAGCAAGGGAGGTTTAGGTTAGATATTAGAAAAAGCTTTCTAATTATGAGGCTAGTTAACCCCTGGAATAGGTTACCTTTGGAGGCTGTGGAATCCTGTCACTGGAAGTTTTAAAGAACAAGTTAGACAATCATCTGTCAGGGATTGCTTAGGTATATGTAATTCTGCTTCAGTGTGGGAGATGGACTAGAGATCTCTTAAGATCTTTTCCAGCCCAACATTCCTATCATTCTGTGATTTACCTGGAGTTGGTAAACAGTCTGACCTCAGACATGGACTTCCAAATTAGTAACCAACAACAGAACCAAATGTGTCATAACCGTTTCAGAAATAGTAGCTGAACTTTGCACCAAGCGGTGCTCAACCACTGTTTATGACACAGCGATGAATGTGGGTTTTTTGTTCTGTCTACATTTGTAGTCTATTTTCAGTGCTAGTTTAATTACCCCCATTGCTGACACATAATGTCAGTGACTGGTTCATTTCCTAGTGTAAACAATGCAATATAGAAGGATTATTTTCCTAATATATGATCTTTCTGGATGTACAACCTAAAATTGTCACACATCACAGAACAAATTAATATCTAGCTGCCTACAAACTTCTGCCACATCCCTAGGTATGTTTTAGCCAACTTTGAAAAATTCTTCTTGACTTAGGCAAGTAAGCTTTATGGCAGGTGAATAAAATACAGGGTTTTTTTCAGTTATAATCAATCATCATGTGTAAAGAGCAGATAAATGGTTATTTTGCCAGGGCTGGTATGTTTTTATTATAGTTTTATGTAGTTTGCTGCATTCATACTTTCCAAGTATGTCACTCACATAACAGTTTTGGATTATTTTCCCAACGAAGAAGATTGCCTTATGTTTTTCTGTTTTGACTGTTTAATTTGTGTTTGTATTTGTAACTTCTCCATCTTTTTTGTTTTAATTTTCTGACCTCCCTAAGCTTTGTAGGAATTTCCAGTTTAGTAGTATTTTCAAATAAAACCCTTGTTACAGCAGTGGCATACTGCTGAGATACAGTACCCTAGGACTCTGTATCTCAAGACCGTTAAATCGAAAGATGACTGTGAAGAGTTACAAAGGGATCTTATAAAACTGGGTGACTGGGCAACAAAATGGCAGATGAACTTCAATGTTGATAAATGCAGAGTAATGCATATTGGAAAACATAGTACCAACAAAATATATAAAAGTCTGGGGTCTAAATTAGCTGCTAATTCTCAGAGATCTTGGAGTCATTGTGGATAGTTCTCTAAAAACATCCACTCTGCATGCAGCAGCAGTCATAAAAGCTAACAATCTTCTATACCTACCAAAGAACAAAAAACTGGTTTCTTGTCACTTGTGCTCCTCAGCAAAAAAAGTGTCCAGTTTACCTCTATCCAAGTAGAAATTTATGTGCAGAGGCTTTGTCTGTGTTGGTTTAGGAAACTGCTACTCCAGCCACTCTGTCAAACTGCTTAAACACTGTTGTTTCTAGAATTGTGCTAATGCTTACCGTGGTGAGCATAGTTAGGGATGAAGTGTATGTGTCATGCATTAGTCAGCTAGAATGTGTGGTCTCTCTGTAACAAGATGCATGTAATTGGGCTTCATGTGTAAATAAGGATTTTTCCCAGTTAAACACTTTCAGAGTTTCAGGAATGTATGACCTACATTATAGCAGAAACTGTTAAACGGAAGCTCTTTTTTTTTTTTTTTTTTAAAGCAAGTCTTTGAGCAGACTGAATTTCCTAATAAAGATTTTCTGAAAGCGTCAGTGTCTGGAAACAAGGGTGGGGCAATGGAATAATTGTGGGAGAATTATTAGCAGATACTAATGAGCTCAGTTTTTCAGAACAGCATTTTAATTCCATATTTAATTTGCTGGCGCTAACAGGGTTTCCTGTGAATGATGCAAAAAGATGCAGGGAAATGCCTCTTTGGCAAGAAAATGTCATTTAAGCTCTCATTTAGAGTATGTCTATGTTATAAGTGAAGGTGTGAGTGTAGCATGAGTAGGCATATCCGTGCTAGGTTTAATTAGCATGCATGCATAACCATAATCGTGAAGACGTGGCAACTCAAGCTACTAACCCAGGTATGTACCCAGGTTTCTTGATGGCTTGTAGTCAGGTTGTTAGCCTGTGCTAAAGTTCTTGTTGCCACATCTACATTACTAATCAACAGTACTAGCTAGATAAAAGCTAGCGTGGTATGTTTAGTCACACCTTCATGTGCAGCATACACATACCATAAACGTTCGGTGAATTAAGGCTTATTACATTCCTCGTCTCCTTGGATAATTAAAAAAAAAAAAAAAAAAGCATTTACTGGAACTTGATTGACTTGAATTTGAAGGGCCCTGATGAACTCCTTAGTTCAGGGGTGGGGAACCTTTTTTCTATATAGGCCACTGACCCACAGAAAAAAAATCAGTTGAGGGCCACACACAGCCCTGTGGGGGAGGGGGGAAGAAGGCGGGTTGCAGAGGCTCGGGGCTTTGTCCCGCAGTGGGGCAAGCTGGTGTTTGCAGCTCCAGCCCCACATGGGATGTGGAGGCTTGTGGCTTCCCCTAGGCTCTGGGGTGGAGCCAGAAATGAGGGGTTCAAGGTTTGGGAGGGGACTACAGGCTGGGGCAAGGGGTTGGGTGCAGGAGGAAGGGGTGAGGGCTCCAGCTGGGGATGTGGGCTTGGGTAGAGCTGGGGCCAAGCAGTTTGGAGTGCAGGAGCAGGCTCTGGGTTGGGGCAGAGGGATTGGGATGTGGGAAGAGGTTTGGGGTGCAGGCTCCAGGAGGGAGTTTGGGTACAGGAGGGGGCAGGGGGTGGGGGTGCAGAGTCTGGGAGGGAGTTAGGGTGTGGGAGGGGGTTCTGACCTGGGGCAGGAGGTTTGGGGTGCAGGTGCTTACGGCAGCGCAGTGGGGCTAAGGCAGGCTCCTAGCTCCATGCTGCTCCCAGAAGTGGCCACCATGTCCGGCCCCTTGGCAGAGGGACCAGGGGGCTGTGTGCACTGCCCGCAGGCACTACCCCCAGGCACCACCCCCACAGCTCCCACTGGTCATAGTTCCCAGCCAGTGGGAGCTTCAGAGCTGGCACTGGGGGCGGGGGCAACGCGTGAAGCTTCCCTAATGGTCCCTGCTCCTAGGGGCCGCAGGGACATTCTGGGAGCTGTGCGGAGCCAACCGTACTTTTAACGGCCTGGCAACCTCAGCTTCCCCCCACAGCTGGGTGAGCTAGTGCTCGTGGCTCCAGCCCCGCGGGGGGGCACCAAGGCCCAGGGCATCTGGCCACAGGCTAGATGAAATGCAGCAGCAGACTGGACCTGCCGTAAGTTGCCCACCGCTGCCTAAGTTAATTGGGCAGCGATGGATACTTTAGGTTCATATGATTCTTGGCTAGCAAATTAGAAGAGCTGTTACATCAGATTTGAGAGGGGTTTTGGAAGCTCAGTTAAGGGGGACTTTGTGCGTTTGGGGTTTCTGGTTTTGTATTTTTATTTTGTATTTTTTTTTTAGTAATTACGTGAGTGTGATTAGTTATTTTGCCTTAATGTGTATTTGATTAGGTCATTTCAACTATAAATACTGGAAGCCCCAAAGGTACTATTTCATTGGCTGCCTCTAATCTTGGCTTTTGACGAATACTTAATATTTTGTTAGGTTTCAGAGTAACAGACGTGTTAGTCTGTATCCACAAAAAGAAAAGGAGTACTTGTGGCACCTTAGAGACTAACAAATTTATTTGAGCATAAGCTTTCGTGAGCTACAGCTCACTTTATCAGATGCAATATTTTGTTGTGGTTACAATTAATCTGTCTTTGTTTTAGCAATTAGTGTTTGTGTGCAGCATGCAGCAACACATTCTGGAAACTGTCAGTCAGCATCTGTAATAGGCTATGGAAAAGAAGTGAGAAAACCGGAAATGTTTTACTGCCCAATTTTTGGCAACAGTGATTGTTGTCAAACATCCTTTCAGGCCTGAATTCTTTGCCACCTCATGCAAAATGCACTACACACATGGCTGATAGGAGTAATAGGTTTAAAGATGTTTGTTAAATTGCCTTTTTAGTTAGCCAGAATTCTCTTCATTTCTTTATCTTTTCATGCAATGCATGATTTTGAATCATTTTGTTTAAAGGGACAAATGTTTTTTTAAAACAATCTGTTTTTACAATTGTTTTTATCCTTTAGTTATAAGCACTAATAAAAATGTGGCTAAGTATTAACATTTTAAACTCAGAAAACTAATTTTTAAAATACTTTTTTCTAAAAGAAACTAAGACAGTTGAATGACAAATTTATTTGAGCATAAGCTTTCGTGAGCTACAGCTCACTTCATCGGATGCATCTGATAAAGTGAGCTGTAGCTCACAAAAGCTTATGCTCAAATAAATTTGTTAGTTTCTAAGGTGCCACAAGTCCTCCTTTTCTTTTTTTCTTAAAACGGGTGAGCTGACTCTCCAGAAATAAAATATGGGGAGGGAGGGAATAATGAGAAATAGTTCTGCTTTAAAGAGACAGACAGAGAGAGAATATGTCTGATAGATGAACCTAAACACTGCTGTCATGTTTGTTGCAAAGCTTGCATTGCCATCGTTTAATTTTCCCTAAATCTCCAACAGTGTTGATTGAGTACTACATAGTAGTGAATAGTTTCATTTTTGAAGGAAGTGGAAGATGTTAAGTATGGGACAACACCAGGCTATTGTTGTATTATCATATATGCAATCCAGTTTAGCAGAATAAACCTCAAAGTATGATAAAAGAAAAGGAGGACTTGTGGCACCTTAGAGACTAATAAATTTATTTGAGCATAAGCTTTCTTGAGCATCCGATGAAGTGAGCTGTAGCTCACGAAAGCTTATGCTCAAATAAATTTGTTAGTCTCTAAGGTACCACAAGTACTCCTTTTCTCTTTTTGTGAATACAGACTAACACGGCTGCTACTCTGAAACCTAAAGTATGATAAGGAATCTAAAGTGCCCTGAGAGGCAGATGTAAGATCAGAGCATATCACAAATAACTAACTTCAAATACACTTCTGTTCAAAAAACTGTTAAGAGAAACTTCAAGTGCATAGTTAAGCACTTAAAAGCCAAGATATCCATATGATTAACCTTAATTCTGCTATTGTTATGCAAATGTATTGGGATAGTCTTAGTCTCATGATCACATTGTTCCTCAAATAGGGCTCTCAAGTATAGGGTATTGCAGTTTCCTCTTTCACCCCTCTTATTCGTGTGGCCATTAGGAAGGCCACTAAGATGGCATGTTTCAGAGTAGCAGCAGTGTTAGTCTGTATTCGCAAAAAGAAAAGGAGTACTTGTGGCACCTTAGAGACTAACCCATTTATTTGAGCATAAGCTTTCGTGAGGTGATGGCATGGAGTACAGTATTTTAAGTATTTTTTATGAGGGTGAAAGCCAACTTGTGTTCTGGACCAGTGGGTCTCAACCAGGGGGCCGTGAGCAGGTTTCAGGGGATCTACCAAGCAGGGATGGCATTAGACTTTCTGGGGCCCATAACAGAAAGCCGAAGCCCCGCCACATGGGGCTGTAGCCTGGGACCCCGAGCCCTGCCACCCAGGGCTGAAGTTAAAGCCTGAGCAAATTAGCTTCACAGGGCTGTCTGTGACATGGGGCCCTAGGAAGTTGCCCTGCTTGCTACCCACTAATGCTGGTCCTGGCTTTTATATGCAGAAAAACAATTGTTGTGGCATAAGTGGGCCATGGAGGTTTTTATAGCATGTTGGCGGGGCCTCAGAAAGAAGAAGGCTGAGAACCCCTTCTCTGAACAATGCTGTTGAACACTTTTAGCCAGTTTTAGTCAGGTTGAGATTAGGTCGTGGAGGAGGGCAGGTGAGTTAAATTTCAAACTAGGCAAACCTCAGGTGGTGCTAAATTGTAGGATGTCCAGTTTAGGATGATATGGAGAAATAACATAAGCCCCTTTGGCTGAAGGTATTTGTGACGGGATCCCTGGGATGCAGCCTGGGACTGTGGAACCGCTGTGCCCCCTTTACTCCCTATTCTGGGTTCTCTCTCACAATGCCTTACTAGGGGCAAGCAGCAAACCCCTGCAGGTGCTGTTACCACTTAGTACAACTGCATGTGGAGCCCCACTGCATAGACTGTCGGTCCTTCATCAGTTGAGACTGAGCCAATCACAACATGTCTTCCAATCTTCTCTCACTCTGGCCATCCTTCGCCATGCTTGTCCATATCTCCTTGTTAGGAAATCATCCCACCTCTTTGGAGGCCGACCACGTGGCCGTTTCTGTTCTCGCGGATACCACTCTGATATAGCTATGGTCCGTCTGTTGTCACTGAGTCGGGCCGAGGTAAACTAGGAGGTAAACACGCCACTGACAGCCCAGCCAGCGGGTAGCTGAAAACAATGGCTAAAACAATATGGAGCCCCACACCCAGCTAAATTGCATGAATACTCCCAGAGCCATTCATGAATCACACAGAGAAAAGCATCAGAGCCAAATCCCCCCAGCTCCCAGCCTTGTACCTCAGGCATATACCGTCTTCACTGCTCAAGACCCTTTCTTGAGCAATGCAAGTTTATTAATTGTTTCCCCACTTCATCAATGGAAAGTGGACATACACGAGTCTTTGTAACTTGAGCAGATTTACCAAGCACTTCAAGCAAACTCATTGGTAAAGATAAACAGTAAAACAAGTTTATTGATTACAAAAGATAGATTTAAGTGATTATAAGTGATAGGCAAAAAGGCAGAGTGGTTACCAAAATAAAATATAATATAAGCATGCAGTCTAAACCTTAACCTTTATCACACTAGGCAGTATTTAGATCAAGCAGTGTTCTCACCCCATTTTATCTTACAGTCCTTAATGTACAGGTTTGTCCCTTAAATGTGGGCCAGTCTCCTGTGTTGAAATCTTCTGTCTTCTCAGTGTCCTTGTTGCTTGCAGCCTGGGGGGGGGGGTGAGGAAAAAAGGCCCAGCATGGGGCCACTCTGTTCTGTTTTATACCCCTAGTCCCATGTGCTTGGAGAAAACAAATCTAGGCTTGTCTCATGGTCACTGCTGAGTCCCCAGGCAAGGTTGAGCAATTCCCCCGTGTGGCCTTGTGCAAGTGAGTCATTGCTTTGTAGCTCCCTTGCTGGACAATGGCTGTTGATAGTTGTTAACCAAAGCCCAGGCAGGTGTTGATCTCCCTGGTTATTGTCTTTGGGGGAGCTAATATCTGGGCGATTCCCAAACCCATAGCATATTTTAGTGACAATCATACAACACAATTCTCATAACTTCATATGCATTAATGATGTATATTTAGATGGAACAGTGGGTTTCAGCAGATCATAACCTTTCCCATGATACCTTACAAGGCATACTTTGTATTTAATATCAAAATTATATACAAATGAGGAATATGAGGGTTACAGTGTGCTCCCCTGGGGTGTAGAGTGTCACAGTAATCATCTGTCCTTAGTTTCTTAATTTTGGAATGGTTGTAGACCATCATTTAAAACGCAGTGGCTTTTAGACACTCCATATTACAGCAATGACCAATATGTCGTTTTTTGGTCTGTTGCCAGACAGGAGATTGCAACCTTTTCTCTCTGATTTGGACCTTGTTGCTGTTATCTGTGGCATTGTCACCTCAAAATTACATTATGGTAATGAAGAGCAGTGTGATCTAGTGGATAGAGCAGTAGACTGAGACTCAAGACCTGGATTCTGTTCCTAGCTCTACCATTCGCCTGCTCTGTGACCTTGGGCAAGCCACTTCACCTTTGTGCTCAGTTTCCCCATCTGTAAAATGGGAATAATGATTGACTTCCTTTGTAAAGCACTTTGAGATGTAGTGATGGAAATTGCTATCTAAATTATAATATGCTCTCCATGGGGCCACACATTAAATCCATATGAAAACTGCAGCTGGTGCTACAACTCACCTGTTAGGTGGTATATATTGTAAGGGAGCACACAGCATCAGCACTTTGATCTGCCTTGGCTGCCTATTGGTTTGAGTGATTTTTTAGAGACTTGGTTTTGACCTATAAAGTAATAAATCATTTGGGACCTGTCTACTGAAAAAACTGCTTCTCTGCCTATATGATGCAGCCACACATGCACTCTGCAGAGATACAGAGCCCCCTTGGTGGGGCATTCTCAGTGATGTTCTGCTGGCTTTCCAAAATAGCCTTAATCTGTTGATTTTTAGGACCTGCTGCACCAACAATCCATTTGCTCAGGATTTTGGCAATGGCTAAATTGTGTGTGTGATTGGGTTTTAGGTTTGTTTGGGTATGTTTGGCTATTTTGAATTGATGGCTAGTTAACTTTATTATGTGTGGTCACTGTTACTCTGTTGGGTGATTATTCCTTTGTGGAATATTTTAAATAATTATGATGGCTAAAGGAATGGATGTCATTTTTTATTAGAATAAAAAACATGCAAATGTAATATTTACAACTTTACATACATGAGTATTATCATTTTCTAACATTCTTTTCATTCTTCTGTACTTATACTAATTTTATTGTTGTAATAGTCCATTATATTTTTGACTTCTGAGGCAATTAACTATGTCGGGTGGTCTGTTTTGTCAGAAGTTTTTCACTAGTACTCACGTTAAACTTCATGTATAATATATGTTGTGCAACTGTGGTTTATGGTGTACTTTTAATATGAATGACCTCAGGGTCCACATGGAATTGTAGTAGACCTGTTGCTCAGATTTTCCAAAATCTTCATCCTGGGGGAAAGACCAAGCCTGGAAAATGTCAGCTGGAAAGCCACAGTTTAAAGTGGCTGAAAACTGTTTCTGCACTAGCTTGCTGTAATAAAATCTTAACTGTCGTGGTCAGTGAAACTCTTGCTGTAGTACAAAATATGAATTGCTCAGTATAATCACGTGAGTTACATTGATTATCGTATATTGCCTATCCATCTACATTGTTTGTGGTACCTGTGATGTAACCACCTGCTTCATAGGACAACAGTGAAGACTGCAACCCAAATTGGTAGGATCTGGTGGTGAACCTTAATTGAATTGGTTCTGATGTATCTCTTGTAATGCATACGCACTTTCTGTTTCACGATTATGGGTCATATAATATTGCTGTTCACCTTCAGGCTTTCTCAAGGGATGAAAGAGTTACTCGCACTAAATTTGTTTCTCACCATGTATTTGAATAAGTCTTCAGTGGTTGGCAACAGAAAAGGCTAACAGAGTTTTTGTTTTAATCTTTGTGTAGTCTGGAGATTAGAAGCATGTGAGTTGCATGTTTTGGGTTGAGTAAAAATGTGTAACTGTTTTAATTTAAAATACGTAATGGACAATAAAAGTTGAGACAAACCAGAATTCTGTACCATCTACTTATGAGAGCAAAAACATAGGTCCTTTCCCTATGTACTATTGGTGCCTAGCTGTTTAGTCCTAAGATTAGAAATGCACCTGTTGTAGATATCTCACCTTGAAAGTTTGAATACTTTGTATGTTTCTCTAATGGTGTTTTTATTTACATAGGTGCTGATGTGACAGTGACAGAACCCAGTAATTCGGATAGCCGACTGGAGAGATCAGACCTTTACGCAAATGTTGATGAAGCACTCATAGGAGGTGATGTTAGCTACCTATCTCAGCCTCTTACCCCAGAGAAGGATGATGCACTTCAGGCTGCGACAGTTGCTAACCTGCGCGCAGCCCTCATGAGTAAGAACAGCTTGTTATCTCTGAAAGCTGACATGCTGGGAGAGGACAGTTCTCTGCTATTCGAGTACTTACCCAAAGGCACACATTCTTTATCTCGTAAGTTTATACTTTTATATTTTTGCTTAAAGATTAATTTAAAACCTAATTAGGGGAAAAGGAGGAAATTCAGGGCACTCTAGATGTATTGCTCCTTTACTATTTGTATCTAGGTTAAACTTCTGTATAAATGCACATCCCACCAGGTTTGGAATCCTGTCGTCTGTAGTGTTATGCAGCATAACTCTAATACCAATGTTGGAAATACAAAAGGTATTAGGGAGATATTATTACATTGATTTTGTACTTTGTGCTTATTGACAAATCACTAGCATGGCTTTACATATTTAGAGAATATGGAATATTTGACTTTTTCAGTTAAAGAAGGGATGCTGTGTAGGATTTGGATCAAAAATGAATCAATCATAAAGCCAGGTGGGAAGGAACTGCCACTCCAGTAAATTTTAAAAATAAAATGAGAGTTGTAGTCATGTTTGTAAACCCAACAAGCCTAATCCTTTTTTTGCTTCTTCCTTTGGATTTTCTGCATTTGATAATGAACAAATATAGTTTCTATAGCCATACTGACTTTCACTATTCTTGTGCACAAAGAGGGATACTTGTTTGTTTTGGGAATTTTTTAGGACTAAATATTTGGAATTGAGGAAGGAAGGAAAATTCATGATAGCATCTTGTAAGTAGTCACTTGCACATTTGCTAGATATCTCCAAATAATCAGGGTGGAAGTGTTTACAGTGTTGCTGTATCCATGTTGGTCCCTGGATGCTAGAGACAAGGTAGGTGAGTACCAACTTTTGTTGGTGAAAGAGACAAGTTTTTGAGCTTACACAGAGCTCTTCTTCAGGATAAAAGTGATCATTCTGTGTATTCATAACTTAAAACATACATACTTCAAGTCTGAAGCATGCGGACACGTAGTTCATAGGATGATTTCCTGGTTGCTTCAGGTTATGCTCTACTGGTTATGTGTACACAACATTAATTGAACTTGAGTATATATGCATGCCTGTATTGTAAGATAGATCTATAGTTTCTTCTATGCATAAGTCTTTTGTAAAGTGTTTTAGATTCTGTGGGGTATACAACTAAGAAAACTGCAGTGGGCTGAAGAAAATAGAAATAACAACCATATATGCTATATTGAGATGGTATTTTCAGTAGTGGGGGAGCAGAACACTGGCCGTACAAAGCGAAGATGGCCATTAGCGGTGTATATGCACTTCAGACTTCCAGAAACGGGGGGGAGATCATCATTAAGGCAGTGAATGACCCAAATAAACAAAGTGAAAAGAACATTTAGCACATATTTGATTTTTATTTATTTTTATTTTTGAAGCTGGAAATGTTTAGGTCACCTTTAAGCTAACAATCACCTGAACTGCATGATGAATTACAGTGCAGTGGCAATGCAATTAAAAATAATGTAATGGCAAATCTTAATGTTCCTTCTCACTCCCAAAATGAAAATAATTGAATTTTTTGTTGACATTAGTCTGATTTTTTAAAAGTGAAAAAACTATGGGAGATTGGAAGGAGTAATCTTTTTGCAACTTGGGGTTGTGTGTTTCGTTCGTTTTTGTTTTGGGAGTGATGTTTTGCCTTTTTTTTTTTTTTTTTAAATTGCTAGGGTAGTTTCTTTCCTTTGGTAATATCTCTAAGTAAATAAGTAGAATATTCTGTTCTTCAGGCTGCTCCTAGAGTGCAAATGGCCCCATTGCAATGAAGCAGCACATGACCCTTTGTACTATTTAAACTCTTGCTGCAACTGTGTGGAGGAACCTGTAGGCAGAGTGTTTGCACAGGGGAGTTTTTGCCCTCCTTGCATTCTGTAGAAAGGGTCTCCTCACCAGGCCTACAGGTGGGTGGAGGCTAGAAATAGGGCAGGTCCAGGGGGGAACCTGGGATCAGTGTTACAGAGATAATGTGTCATGGCCACTGCTTCTAGGAGTAATAGCATGATGAAGCAGTTTCTGCCTTCTTGGGCAAGAGAAACAGCTCTGAGAGGATGCCACACTGCAGCCCCTCATCTTGGCCCTAGATTGGCAGGTACTTGATTTCACATCCTTACGCTTTCACCAGCGCATGAAATTCACCCACATAGGCCCTAATTACTTGGTCTTTATGCAAGTAAAATGAATGTCTTCTGGAGTTAAGAGAAAAAGATAATTGGTCTATACTTCTTGCCACAACTGCGCCCAAAAGCTTGGGGAGACTCATTTTACAGCTGACTGAAGCAGGGAATTGGGGCGGAGGGGGGAGGGGAACCTTCTCTTTATATTTTATTAGGCTCCTTGCTGTTTATGTTAATATATCACTAGGAGCTGCTGTCATAATTTT
The DNA here is from genome assembly GCF_015237465.2 of Chelonia mydas. NCBI lineage: Eukaryota > Metazoa > Chordata > Testudines > Cheloniidae > Chelonia > Chelonia mydas. The sequence continues at coordinate 4,270,444 of NC_051253.2, read as the reverse complement.
GAGTGTACTTGTTTTATAATGGTCCATTCAATCTGAGTATCTTTTTAATGTTAATTCTTTAATGATATTTACCTCTATACACTAAAATTTCTCATTAAACTTTATATTGTGTTGTATTTGTTAAAAAACCATAAGTGATAGCTTGTTTTTAAATTCGTGTTTAGTATTAAACTCATAAATTATAATGTATCAAGTGATTAGGGCACTGCTAAGACATTCAGAACATGCAGTTTAGGTTAGTAGTAGATTTTTGGATTTTTTTCCCCTCCCATTATTTCAGTTCTTTACTTTCTTTCTCAAACCCATGAGTTGAGGATTTTGTCATTTAAATCCTTGGTACTTAAAAGAAAAAAAAGAAGAAAAAAAAATAAAAGCAGTGAACAAAGTTCTTTTAAAAAAAAAAAACCCAGACATGTTATTTATTGTAGTTTTGTTTTCTATTTTATCAAATCTGAAAATGACGTGTACTTACACCAAGCATTTCTAAATGGTTTTCACCCTGAAGCTTTAAAAAAAAAAGAAAGAAAGAAAGCGTGTTGGATCTTAATCATCTGTTGATTCAGTTGTCTTTTTGACCCAGAAAATAGTAGTGTAAGAAGATGACCTAAAATTGCTGTCCTTTTTCTGAGTAAGGTTGAGGTAAGGAGGAATAGGTTGTAAGAGTGTATTTTCTTTGTTTGAAATACTCATGAGCTTTCTAAGAGAGTATAACTCTGTCACTGTTAGGGATGCAATGAGGGGAGGGAATCAGGGCGCCCAGGGTTCCCCCCGCCCCCCTGGCCATTGGGAGGAAAGCGGGAAGAGGTCATGGCAATGCCGGGGGGGTGGGGGAGACACATACACACAAATGCATCTCTCGGGCTCCCTCCTGAGGAAAATTCTGGTTGCACCCCTGGTTGCTGTAGAAACACAGGGGTTTTTTTAGTTTTTCTCTGGCATAGTTTATACTGTTGTAAGAAGCTAATTAAGAATACATAAAGGTGCTCATCATACCTTTGCTGATTTTTCTAATGGATTTTAAACCTGGGAAATCTTTGCTTGGTGAGTAAAGGGAACTGCTGATTACTAAAAGGCTTAGCTTCATGTCAACTTTACTGTGGTTCTGTGTTGTAAACATTAAGCTAACAAAACAAAGTAAAAAGTTCTGTGTAAATGAACATTAATTTTAAAGGATGTACAAGCATTGTACCTTTTGTAATGATGACACTGAAAGAGAGGCATGAAATCCTTAATATTCTGCTAATGGACAATGGGAATACAAGATGATTCTTGTTACAGTGGATATTAATATATTGTGTTTAAAACAACGGAGCAGAAGGTAATGCGGTACTTGTAAACTTAACCAATTCAAATCAGCTTAAAAATAAAAGTAATAAAAAAAAAAAAAAATTGATATTCATTTCTTGTCATTCAGGTAATGCTGTAAGAAATAAATTGATCCAATTACTTTATCCATATATTCCATAGTTTAAAAAGTCAGTTACGTTTTCAGTTTTCTGGTGATTGAAGTCAACTCTCATTTTAAAAAAAATTGACTCCTTTCATGTTTTCAGATTAGTCTGTTATAAAGTTCTCCATATGTCTGTTTGGCTCTTCCTGTTTACTCTCTCTGTTTGTTTATAGAAGCAATTCCTATGAAGCGTGTTATACAACAGATTGCATGGTACAAAAGGCCCTTTTTTCTTGGGCTAACCAATTAATATTTTATTTTTAGATACTCTTTGAAGCCAATAATTTATACTTTCACTAAAAGTTAAAGGAATACATTTACACAGTGGTCAATTTTCCCAAGTGGTATTCATGTAGGCAGGGATGTTTTCTTACAAGATTTAGAGGAGAGTTGATGTCATTTTAAGCATGTCATAATGATCTTGGCATTTCAATTTAAGTTTTCTACAGGAGTTTCCTGTTAAATCTGTTTGTGCTCTTGGAAATGGAGGATACTATTTTCATGTTGCTATCAGTGAGATCTTCTATGCATATTTTTCCATGAACAATGCTGACCATAGGACAATTGATAGTTTTAATTTCTGATTAAGAAAATTGTCTTGCTTCCTTGAAAGAATTTAAAGAAAAAAATAATCTTACCATTTCTTACTATATTAGCAAGAATGAATTAAAATCTAAACTCAGATACTGTTTACTTACTTACATGCATAGTACAGAATATCAATGATATACCTTCATTTGATACTTGCAATTGGTGGAAACAAACAAGTAGTTATTAATTATTGTTATGTATCTATTTTATGCTGCATATGTTTTCTTTCCATTTTCAGGAGTGGCATATTGTTTCCCCTTATTCTCCAAAAAGTTGCCCATTCCATCAGCCCTCACTGTTGCTTTAATAAGTGGGCAGCTGTTTACTTCACATTCAATACCAAGCACAGCTTCCTAAGGAAACTAGCAAGGGAATTACGAAAGCTAAACTACTGTTTCTTACTTTGTCAAAGTTCAGACTACATTTAGCCTGAATTGGACTCCTGATGTAAGTTCTCTAGAGTCGCAATGCAGAGCTGCAATGTAAACAGGGCAATCTGCATCAGTATTGTAGATTTAATCAGAACACCAGTTAATCTCATATTTGTGTAGGTGGACAGTGATTGTGCAATTACCTAAAGTAGTGTAATACTATAAATCTAATTTTTCCCCCCGATTCATTTGAATATTGAAAATATTTTTTACTCTGTATCTCAAAGAAGATGTATTAGAATTGGAAAAGGTACAGAGAAGGGCAACAAAAATGATTAATAGTATGGAACAGCTTCCAAATGACGAGAGATTAAAAAAACTGGGACTTTTCATCTTGGAAAAGAGATGACTAAGGGATATGAGAGAGGTCTATAAAATAATGAATGGTGTGGATAAAGTGAATAAGGAAGTGTGATTTACTCTTTCACATAACACAGGAATTGGGTCGCCCAGTGAAATTAATAGGCAACAGGTTTAAAACAAACATAAGGAAATTCTTCATAAAATGCACAGTCAACCTGTGGAACTCATTGCCAGGGGCTGTTGTGAAGGCCAGACCTATAACAGGATTCAAAAAACAATTAGATAAGTTCATGCAGGGTAGGTCCATCAATGGCTATTAGCCAAGAAGGTGAGGGATGCAACCCCGTGCTCTAGATGTCCCTAGCCTCTGGCTGCCAGAAGCTGGGACTGGACAACAGGGATGGATCACTCAATGATTGCCTGTTCTGTGCATTCTCTCTGAAGCATCTGGCATTGGCCACTGTCGGTAGACAGGATACTGGGCTGGATGGACCATTGGTCTGATCCAGTAGGCCGTTCTTACATTCGTATGTACTCTCCATGTGTTCTTGAAACTGCCACAGACCATTGCCCAGTCACAAGGAAATCACATAAGTTCTAATGGTAAATTAAGACAAGAAATCCACCTGTTTATAACTGGAGATAGTAACTTAAATAATTTAATTTTGCCTTATTACTGCATACATTTAGTTTTTCTTGGCATTCTTCACTGCCCTGCAATGTTTATTGTTAAATAGAAGGAAAGCTTAAAAATATTCTCTTCTCATCACTCCTGAATGTAACTAACTAAACTGTGAGAGTAATTTTAATACAGAAGACCAAAACAGAGGAGGCCAAACCAGAGGATAGTAAGAAGTGCAAGAGTAGCTGTGGTGTTTCATATGAACGAAAAATTAAATAAACTGAGGAAGTAATGGGGAGTTCTTATTAGAAGGCATCTTAAAGTCACTTTAATCTTTTTTGGTATTTAATAAAAATGTTAGGCTGCTGTGTTTTGGGGCGGGTGGTTTAAGTAAGAAACTCTTACCCAGTTTCAGTGGAATGCTTCGTTGTAATTTTGATTAAGTTGTATCTTTTGTGAAATAATTGTTCATGCCATGCGACTTAACATTTGCACGTATTTAATAATTTGATTAAAATTATGCTAAGTTTTTATACACCTTGTTTGCGATCTTGCAAGCAAATTATTGTACTCTTGTAATAAGAATAAAAAGCCTTTGAAAGGATGTAAAGTATTTAAAATTCTGCTTTTTTTACAGCTTAGTTTACAAAACCATATTTAACAGTGCATATATAGTATTTGTTCCTGTTGATTTTGCCCACTTTCTTTTCACAAGCAGTGGTTTGTGAGGTTGAAATGAGGCAACAATTAAGATGGCTGTTAAGGTTTAATTAACAATTTTAAACTTATATAGCCATTTGTCTTAGTCAAAACATTGTTGTATATTTTCACCATTGATTGTCAACATACTTTCTGAGTACGGTATACCATTTAGCTGCTGTCACAACATGAACAAAGGGGTATACTTTTATTTTGTCTGGCACAGCAAAAATAAGTTGGCCTTTTAGTGGCCAGGCAATATTCTTTTCCCTTAAACTTTAGTAGAGGTTTAGAATGTAACACTTTTTAGGGTTTAATTATGCGACCGTGAACACGTCTCTTAAGTTCTCTGCTCTCTCAATCATAAAATGTAGGTAATGCTTTCTCACCTTTGAAAAGCACTTTGAGATCTCGGATTAAGGATACTATATAAAACAAATTATTTTATTTTATTTATTTATTTATGGTTAAATGTTGATCTTAAGGCTTTGACAGAAGTTTTAAAGACAGTTATATGGATAGTTGATCATTTTTGTATATGTTCATGGAGAATTTAGAGCTATATGTTTAAAATAGTATTTGTTAAAGCAGTGTATTTCAGAGATGTAATTGTTCAGAATATTTGTGCTACCTTTTGCTTCTTTCTCCCATGTGACTCTCTTTAGTGACCATTTTGCTGCTGTGAGATATAACCCCCACCACATACATCACATGCAGACAACTGGCATTTTGGGTGGGGAGGCTGGTTTTAAAAACACAAAAGGCCTGCATCACTACACTCCTGCGTTCCCTCCCACTGACAGAAGATAAACTGCAAGTGCTCATTCACTGCCTTTTCAGGGCCTTTTTAAAAACCACCAGCTGGTGCTAGTTCACGTGGGTGAGACTCGTTTCCTGTGTTCCCCAGGGCCTGGTGCCAACTTGAATCGTTCAAGGGGCGAATTTGATGGCAAAGTGGAAGCACCATCTCCCCTGCTGCCTTCATCACACCTTGCCACTCAGAGCCCCCCTGTGATCTCCTGTTCTGGTGAAATGTCACCAGAAACCATGATAAAAGAAAAGCTGTCTTCCTCGGCTCAGGTAAGATCAAGAGATAGCTGCAAAAATTTGTAAATGTTAGAGGGTTTTAACACACATTCTCCTTAGTAGAAAAATGTGACCATCATATTTTATACATTTACCATGTCACACTAGCGAGTTAGATTTTCAAAATACAGTTAGTTTGAAATTTCAGGAAAAAAAAAATCCAGATTTGCTCCTGGGCTGGGTTAAGAGCTAATATTTTCCTAATTTTGCAGATCCCTTTCCCTTTTCTTCCTTTCCTGAATGGAACGTGCATCCAAAAGTAATTAGTATTTTTTTAAAAAATGGCAGGTGTGCTTTTTATTGTAAAAACCATTAAAATTTATAATACAGTGTAGGGATGCTTGAACACACAGGTGTCCAGTGTGCTTTTTTACTCATTACTTAAACATGGATAGAAGCAGGGATTGCTTTCCACAACGGAAAAGTTTCTGAACTAAAATATGTAGCTCTCAGTAATGAGTTACATTTTTAAATATTTTTGAATTAGATATTTGCCTCCTTATTAAACAAATGGAGTAAAATACAGCTCTTCTTTTGCAGTCACCTTAGAAAAAAATCACCTGGTAAGAACGGTTAATTTACCACCCCTCCCTGTCCCCAATCTCTGAGAAACCTGCCCAGACTACATCATCTGCTCTATTCCATAGACAGAGTCACCGTCTGCCATGCAATGGCATAGTGCAAACTGCTTATGCAAAAATCAGCTTGTATTTATAATTCAAATCAGTCATATCATATAGTCTTAACATAAAAGAAACTGAGGAGAGCATGCTTTTGCTTGATATGGATATTTCTCTATGGAAAGAAAAATAGCAGTAAAGGGTTAAGGGCAAAGTTAGGTACCTGGATCCATATGCCACCTCCTAAATAAAAGTAGCTTGACTTTCAGAATTGCTCTGCATCCATGGTTCCCATTAAGTTGAAGGGAGCTGTGTGTGTTAGGCAACTCTGAAAATTGAACCACATTTACTTACGATCCCAACTGTGAATTTAAATTCCCTATCTAGGTCCCCTTCTTTATGCTCCACACTTGAAAATTCTGACCTCCATTTCTAAATTTTATTAATGAAAAGTTTGTAGAAGAGAAATTAGTTATTGCTGAATAGAATGCTGGATCTCTGTTAAAGAAGTGGAGGGTTGGTGGATGGGTAAAAAATATTTTTCTGTGCGTGTGTATTTTAACTTAATTGAACTTTTCATTTGCAGGTCCCCTGTGATGGATTTTTAGCACTGTGGCAGTTTGGCAACTCTGACACAGGTAAATGGAGAGAACAATACCTTTAATAGAAAATTATTTTGTACTTAAAGTCATTAACGTGTGTGTGTTTCTGTTTTAGATATAAATGTTTCAAGATCTGAAGATATGGACTTAACCAATGAAGGCCTGTTCTTGGATTCAATCTTAACCAAGAGACTGACTTGTGCTTTCTGCAGGAGGGTTTTTGAGTGCACTGAAAAGTTGAAGGAGCACATACACGAGCATGCTTTTTCCATGATTCTTCCTTTTGACTTAATTGACTGTGCCAGACCTGTGCTCATTGGCCTCACTGATCATATGTCCCAGGATCAGCTTGCCCGTTTCCAATGTTCTAAGTGCCCTGCAAGCTTTACACTAAAATCAAATATGGATAGGCATGAAAAGACAATCCACTTTAACCACAAGAAGATGCAGTGCCCTGACTGCTTAAAACTCTTTCGAGACAAGACAGATCTGAACCGGCATCTTATGTCTGTGCACTCAGATGAACGTACCTTTGTGTGTCTCTTTTGCAGCAAAGGTTTTGGCACACAAAAGAATCTCACTACTCATATAAAAGTGTGTTACCTGGGCTCTGCCCAGCCAATTGGTGAAGAAGTTCTGGATAGTGTGGATCAAAATCAGGAACCTGACGTCGTCTATCAAAGCTGTATTAAGGAAATGAGAAAATCATGAGATTGGAGGGAGATGGGATCCCATGTTTTAGGCATTTATTTTTATTTTTACATGCCATGATTAACAACTTTGGCTTGTGTATTTTTTTAATATAAGCTCAAGCCTTTAGAGAAGATTTAATTGGTTATACAGAGGTAATGTTTTAAGGATAATTAATTTTTTATTTTTTTTTTAAAGCAGTTTTAAAAGATTCCTTTGTAAAGATAGCAATTTAGAGCAATATGTTTTATGCAGTCCCTATGTACTGTGAGGGTCTGTATGAATGGAAATGATCAGTGATTGTAAACATTTTCTTGGTTTAAAATTCTGCTTTATAGGTTCTGTTTAAAATAGTCTCAAAAGGATTATTGAGAAGTATACAGGATAACTGCATTTGGGAGTAGAAGAAGGCGTGTCTCTGTGTCGACTTTGTCATCTAAGGAGATTGCCCCCTCTGATGTTAGGCATTACACAGTTGAACTATAAGCTTGTTCTGCACTGCAGCTAAAGTGAGTCTGTTCTGAGAAGTACAAATTCCAGCAGATGTCAGGCATGGGCAGAGGAATATAGTCCTACCAGAAGAGGTGAAATTGGCCTGCTGTTTCAAAAAATTTGATTATGGCATTTTGAGATTTTTTTTTTAAACTTCCTTTGGCTTCCTGCCAGTGTACCATGTATGTACACTCAGCCACCTCCTCTTCCCTAAAGCACTCTGATTGTTGCCTGTATTAGGTGAGAAACTCTGTTGAACCACTGTGACAAATGTGTCTGCTTTGCTGAATGATGTCTTCATTTATACTAGTTTTAAAAACCACATAAAACTTCTGGAATGCTATTGGACAAAGATTAGATTTTTATTGCATCAAACAGATTATAAAAGAAACAGAACAACGAAAGACCTGAGCTTTGCAATTGCACAACTGTGGGATGGAGCTTGGGTGACCAGACAGCAAGTGTGAAAAATCGGGACAGGGAGTGGGGGGTAATAGGAGCCTATATAGGAAAAAGACCCAAAAATTGGGACTGTCCCTATAAAATTGGGACATCTGGTCACCCTAGATGGAGCTGCTAGTTCCATCTCTGGTCCAAACTACCAGTTAATGAAAGTACTTTGCTATCACCAAATGCCACAAGCTATTTATAAAGAAGTCCAGTTTTCTGTATCATATTAAGAAACTCTGTGCTACTTGGGCATATGTTCTATACTAGGGTTTTTTAAAAATTGCTGCAGGTTTAAGAACATTTGATTATTTAGTATGCTGCTGAATGTTACCTGGAGTTATTTTTTATATTTATGAGTAAGAATGTGGCATTCAAAAACTAAGTTTCTTCAAGTCTTTTAACTCCATCAATTTGTTCTGTACATTGTGGTTGAGCTAGCCAAATTGAATGTACATAAAAACAGATCCTGTTGCTCCAAAAAGCCTAATACTGTGTAGTGGAGACAGTGGAGCTTGACAATCAGTCACTGTTACTGGAAGGTTGAAGTCTTAATATAGTTCCCATTTAATTACTTTGGTTCAATTATTTGAAAGCTGTGAACTGTTTAACTCATAGCTTGCCGTTTATTTTCATACAAATACATATTAGTTTAATTACTCTAACAATTGCTGTAGTTTAAGGCACAGTAAGAGTGCGTTTCAAATACTCTGTGCACAATGCACAAGTTGTCAGCAACTTAGTTTGGTGCTTAAGTGTTATGTAGTGTGTAGGGGTTAACTTGTATATTGGTTCTTTTGATATGTGACACAACATAAATAGAAAGCAATAACAAAAGTTTTAGAAGTAGTAGTCCTGTGATTTCTCCGAAGTTCTCTTGTAGCATGGCCATACCTCAGGAAAACAAGGCAAGGAAATGCTTAGTTTTGCACAAACAATATAGTATACTTGTAGCGTGATTAAACATTAAGGGCCACATTCTTTAGCCTGCTAAATCCACTTTGCAAGCTACACAAAGTGGGCATAAAACAGCTGGAGATGGCCACTGGAGAATTTCTCATGCAGAGGAACTGTCCACCAGTGGAAAGCTGGAAGAGGTGGCTCCACCATCCCCAACATGGAGAGGAAGTGGCGCCTTCAAGAGCACTGCTCTGCTACACTCAGTCCTTCTCTGGTGTAAATTATATCTGCTTCACTGCAGCTCTAATTTGCACCTGAGCTGGGTGGCAGCTTAGGGCCAGGGAGCCACAAACCACTCCACCTCACCCCCACCCCCAATGTGCCTGAGCACATCACAGACAGTTTGAGTCTGTTCCTGTGTAACTATTACAGCACGTATCATGTTAATTGATATAGCAAGAAAGCCATATTAAACTCTCTCTTGTCCATATAATGCTTTCCCATTATTGATATACATGTAAATATGGCTTAGAATCAACTTGCTCCTCCTGTTAGGAACATGACTAATCTGCCTGTTTGATGTTTGGCAATAGCTAAGTAAATTTACTGTGCTGTTTGGCAGATGGGAGAGGAGGTGGGAAGGAACTAAGCAGTGGGAGGGAACTGTGAAAAAGCTCTCTGCCCCCATGAGAAATATCTGTGGCATTCTGGAAGCAGAAAATGAGGGCTTATCTAGACCGTATCAGAAAAGGAACATGAGTAACCACATCATACCTAAAAGGGCTGCTGTCACATGACAGAGTCATAGTCATAGAGTTTAAGGCAACAGGGGGCTAGTAGAGGGTCAGACCTCTTTATCGCAGGCCACCAGCACCCTCACACTAATCCCAACTAACCCAAAGTATTACAACCCATAGGAAGTTAGACTGTTATGTGCCACAGGCAGATATAATGGCCATATTAAATACCTACTGGGAGCGGGGGTTTCCCCCTGTATTAGGGAATTAATACCTGTGTAACATCAGTCACAAATCTCGATCCTATCTGATTTCTTCAGTGATGCTACGGTTCAGTCATTAGAAATCAAATTGCCACAATGGTAATAAATGTAATGAAACATATAAGGAACTGTTAAAGTCACTGAATACATCTTATAAATAGAAGGAGTAGGTGGCTCATGAAAGAAGACCCTTGATCATTTCCTCTTCTTTTCTCTCATTCTAACCAATGCCCCTGTGGGTTCTCTGATTTTGTTAATGTTTTCTGTTAGCATTTTCTGCAGTTTGCTGTTTTGACATTTTTAAGTCTGTCCTTTATTATTTTGTGTTATTCTTTGTGAAAATGTCTAGATAACATTCTTTCAACTAGATTAGCCCTCTCCTTTCCCTAATGTTTAAGGGACTTGATTAAATTAATTTAACATCCAAATGAGATCACATAGCAGTGGAAGAAATTATTTTCTATTAGACAGGTTAAGTAGGCATTCTATTGTAATATGTACAGTCAATACCGATCGTATTGATTCCTGACACCTGTGCAAATATTTATCCAACTTCTTGAGTGACTTGCAAGTTCTTGTCTTCACAGGTAGGAGCAAATTAATTAAAAAAACCACAAACATTAGAATTTCAGGGAACAATATAGCAGATGTTTATATAAACATGTAATAGAAAACTTTCTTAAACTTAAAAAGAAAAGGAGTACTTGTGGCACCTTAGAGACTAACCAGTTTATTTGAGCATGAGCTTTCGTGAGCTACAGCTCACTTCATCGGATGCATAGCATATCGTGGAAACTGCAGAAGACATTATATACACACAGAGACCATGAAACAAAACTTCCTCCCACCTCACTCCCCCGCTGGCAACAGCTTATCTAAAGTGATCCTCAAGTAGAGCCATTTCCAGCACAAATCCAGGTTTTCTCACCCTTCCCCCCCCCCCCCCCCCCACACACATACAAATTCACTCTCCTGCTGGCAACAGCCCATCCCCCTTTGAAACCCCTCTTTATAATGCGCATGATAATCAAGGTGGGTCGCCTCCAGCACTAATCCAGGTTTTCTCACCCCCCCACACACCCCCCCCTTTTTTTAAAAAACCACACACACAAACTCATTCTCCTGCTGGCAACAGCTCATCTTACAATGTGCACAGCAATAATCCAAGTTTAACCAGAGCGTCTTGGGGGGGGGTTTGCAGGAAAAAAAACAAGGGGAGACAGGCTACCTTGCATAATGACTTAGCCACTCCCAGTCTCTATTCAAGCCCAAATTAATAGTATCCAATTTGCAAATGAATTCCAATTCAGCAGTTTCTCGCTGGAGTCTGGATTTGAAGTTTTTTTGCTTTAAGATAGCGACCCTCATGTCTGTGATTGCGTGACCAGAGAGATTGAAGTGTTCTCCGACTGGTTTATGAATGTTATAATTCTTGACATCTGATTTGTGTCCATTTATTCTTTTACGTAGAGACTGTCCAGTTTGACCAATGTACATGGCAGAGGGGCATTGCTGGCACATGATGGCATATATCACATTGGTGGATGTGCAGGTGAACGAGCCTCTGATAGTGTGGCTGATGTTGTTAGGCCCTGTGATGGTGTCCCCTGAATAGATATGTGGGCACAGTTGGCAACGGGCTTTGTTGCAAGGATAGGTTCCTGGGCTAATGGTTCTGTTGTGTGGTATGTGGTTGTTGGTGAGTATTCGCTTCAGGTTGGGGGGCTGTCTGTAGGCAAGGACTGGCCTTTCTCCCAAGATTTGTGAGAGTGTTGGGTCATCCTTCAGGATAGGTTGTAGATCCTTAATAATGCGTTGGAGGGGTTTTAGTTGGGGGCTGAAGGTGACGGCTAGTGGCGTTCTGTTATTTTCTTTGTTAGGCCTGTCCTGTAGTAGGTGACTTCTGGGAACTCTTCTGGCTCTGCTGGAAATGGCTCTACTTGAGGATCACTTTAGATAAGCTGTTGCCAGCGGGGGAGTGAGGTGGGAGGAAGTTTTGTTTCATGGTCTCTGTGTGTATATAATGTCTTCTGCAGTTTCCACGATATGCTATGCATCCGATGAAGTGAGCTGTAGCTCACGAAAGCTCATGCTCAAATAAACTGGTTAGTCTCTAAGGTGCCACAAGTACTCCTTTTCTTTTTACGAATACAGACTAACACGGCTGTTACTCTGAAACCTTTCTTAAACTTGTATTTTTAAATTCAAAATTGGGAAGTAGGAGATGATGTGATAGGGATTATTGGTTTTACCATGTAAATAACAAAAGATACAGTTTAAGCTTAAAATGCAGTCTAATGTGTAAAATGAAGGGGAAAAAACTTGCCTCACGCTATTTTGTGAAACACTTCTTGGCATCCAAAAGATTCAGTATTCCAATAATTGTCATGCAGTAATGCAGCATATGCATAAATTACAGACTTGTAGAATAAAATTTAGTTTTATATAGCACCTTTATGCAATAGTTATGCAGTGTTTTACAAAACAGCTGCTGGTATTGATGTAACTGTATAGGAAATATAGCAGCTGTTTCTGAGAGCGAAAATTTTGGTCAGGAAACAAGTTGTCCCTTTAATTTAAAAAAAAATAATTTCCGTAGAATCAGAAGAAATCGCTTTTGGTTTAACATCTTGTCTTAAGGATGGCAGTGCTAATAACACACCAAATGGAATACTATATTGCAGTCTTGCAGTAATGAGAGTATATTTGGGTGGACAACTGAAGCAGGGGAATGCCAAACAGTATATGGCACAGAAATGATCTAGTTACTGCACAGGATTCCAGAAATTCTGTCTCCATAATTTGGGCTTTGAATTATAAACATCTTTTTGGGGGTCCTGACGGTAGCAATCAGCAATAAAGAGAAAAAATTATGAATAATTGTTGCAAATGAGATTAGCAAGATATTAAGAAAGCATAAATTTAGCTGTAGGTTTTTTTGGTGGGGAGGGTGTTGACTACAAATCTTCCAAACTGCAGAAAAACCTTACAATAAAATGTCTTCTGTAGTTCATGTGATGCTAAATGAAATGGGTTCCCTTTATCACTGACTTAGCGTGCATATTCTAAACTAGAGTGGAAATAACATAATTGATGTGAGTATGTTACATGATAGGACTAATGCATATAAACTTTGCACAACCGGTTGTTTTCCTATATCATCTACGCATTTGTCTCTGCTTAGCAGTGATAGTCGACAGACCAGATTTATGCTTTTTAAAAAAGTCTTTATCTTTCACCATTGGGAACTTGTTTGGAGTTTTAGATTTGCAAACAGGTTTTTTTAAAAGATCGTATGCAGGAAATGCATGTACAAACCAGGATAGTGTTAAACCTGCAGATCACTTTTTCAGGTGGGAAAGCGAGAGGGGAGCTAACATGTATTAGCAAGGAGAGAATTCTAAAAATGTAAAACAATGAAAATTTACCTCAGTGAAACAAGATAGATAACTTGAGACAGTAATGCCAAAGTTTTTGTAGTGTTGCTGGATAACTTTTTTTAAAATGCTCATTTTTTATAAATGTATTTATAAAATTATTTATTTTTGCAGTTTTTGTTTAAAAATACAGCTCTGTTCGTAATGCATATTTCATTTCTTCGTACTATTCTTCATGTATTTGCCATGTATCGTTGCTGGTAATGATTTTGGTAATCTGGTCAATGATCATTTCCTTGTTTACAGATGCTGCTATTCTTAAGTGTTGTAAATATTTAACATTAGCCTTTTTATTTCGGGCAAATAGTTTGTACATTTAACCTTTGTCATTTAGACCAAAAAATGCATTGTGTGTCCACACTGAGGTTAATATATTATTGACTAAATATATGTGCTTATAGGCATGTGTGTTTAACAGATAGATAGTACTGTGAAACTCTAAAATGAAACTGTGTATTACAGTTTTTCTAATGATGCTTTTATTTTTCAAGTTTTTAGATTATAGATGCAGAAATAAAAATATATGGATATTTGACAAAATATTTAGATTTTAATAAAATTATAACTGCAAAAATTGTCTTAATTGTTTAATTTTTGTTTAATCTTAAGTAAACGGCAAAATTTGTCGTATGCACTGAGATTCGTTGTAATACCCAAAGCAGTAAATTTGAGGGATATTATAAAATGTTCTGCATCTGTTATTTGAAACGGTGTTTGTATCTGAATTTAACATAAAACTTTCACATCTTTCTCTTGGTAAGCAGAAATAGTTAAAGTGGTTCAATCTGTTTTCACCATTCTCTCAAAGCTTTTGTGCCTGGTTTTTCCATACTGTTTAGGTTTCCAAGTACACGCATTATTTGCATGGATTTGCTATGACCATGCATCCAAAGTGGCGTAAATGGACATTTTGTACCTGGGTTTGCCTGGTTAACTCCTGGAACTGTATACCTTGGCTTTGAAATTGGGGACTTTTACGTCTGCAGTAACATGCAACATTTTACTGTAATTTATTTAGCCTCACAAGCTTAAACTATATGTTGTCTGGACAATAAGTTGAGGGAAGACCTCCAAGGGGCATCTTAGTGTTGTAGGAAGTAATGTGTACAGTAAGTGGCATTCTTACCTCTGAGTTTTCTGAACCAGTCACATTGATTTTTTTAATAATTCTTGGAACACTGGGGAAGTTCCGGAACACTGGAAGAAAACTTATGTGATGCCAAGATTTTCAAGGGTAAGCAGGATGACGTGGGTAGCTATAGGCCTGTCAGCTTGACATCTCTCCCAGGAAACTAATGGAATAGCTGTTATGGGACTTGATTAATGAAGAGTAATATAATTAATGCCAATCAACTTTGGTTAATAGAAAATAAATCCAGTCAAACTTGATATCTTTATTTTAAATGAGGTTACAAGTTTGGTTGATAAAGATTATAATAGTGTTGGTGGAATATACTTAGATTTTGGTAAGATATTTGACTTGGTACCACGTAGTATTTTGATTTAAAAAACAAAACAAAAACTAGATGCAAAATTAACATGGCACACATAAAATGGATTAAAAACTGGCTAACTGACAGGCCTTGAAATGTAATTGTAAAAGGGGAATTATTGAGTGGGTGTGTTTCTAGTGGAGACATACAAGGATCGGTTCTTAGTTCTACTGCATTTAACCTTTTTTGTCTTTTATCAAGGACCTGGAAGGAAAGATAAAATCATCACTGATAAGGTTTGCAGATGATGAAAAGATTGGGGAATGGTAAAATGGGAAAAGTCACTGAAACAGAGCAGTCTATATTGCTTAGTAATCTGGGAGCAAGCAAATTATGTGTTTTAATATGACCAAATGTAAAGTCATATATCTAGGAACAAGGAACGTACCACACTTACAGGATGGGGGACTCTTATTGTGGGAAGTGGTGACTCTGAAAAAGAGTTGCTGGTCCTGGTGGATAATCAGCTGGGCTTGAGTTCCCAGTGTGAGTGTGTGGCCAAAAAGACTGTTGTGAGTCTTGGATGTATAAACAGGGAAATCTGAAGTAGGAGTAGAGGTTGTATTACCTCTGTATCTGGGACGGGTGAGATCACTACTGGACTGTTGTGTCCAGTTCTGGTGTCCACAGTTGAAGAAGGATGATGATCAATTGTAGAAGTTTTGGAGAAGAGCCACAAGAATGATTAAAGGATTGGAAATTATGCCTTAAAGTGAGAGACTGTAGGAGCTCAATCTATTTAACAAAGAGCAAAGATTAAGGGGTGACTTAATCAGTTTATAAGTACGTGGATTATAGAAGGCTCTTCAGTCTAGCAGAAAAAAGTATAACAAAATCCAATGGCTGGACGTTGAAGGTAGTCAAATTCAAACTGTAAATGAGGCATAAATCTTTAACAGTGAACAGTGGAACAACTTACTATGAGTTGTAATGAATTATCCATCAATGGCAATTTTAAAATCGAGACTGGATGTTTTTCTAAAAGATCTGCTGTAGCTCAAACGGGAATTAATTCAGGGAAGTCCTATGGTTTGAATTATACAGGAGGTCAGACAAGAGGATCACAGTAATCCCTTCTTCTCTTGCCTTTTAATCTACAAATCAGAATTGACACCGTATCGCAGAATGGTGTTGGGGGCACTTAATTTCTGTGAGTACTTTCATGGCACTCATAGTATAGGTGGCATCCTGGCTAATTGTAACACTGTTAACTACATTCTGCCTACATAAAGTTCTGCAGTTGAAACAGCAGTACTTTTTTCTTCAGTTTCTGTTCTAAACAGCCACATGTTGTTGTGACTTACTCTAGCTTTTCAATTTCTATTCTATGTTACCTCTTCTGAATAGCTCCAGTACCTATTTCTGTTGCTGGTAAGAGGTTTCTTGGTCGACAGTGTGAAACTGATTTACAGTTGCATTGTTGTCAGGATTCTGAATAGCAGCGATGAAACTAACCATAATCTTGTCAGCTTGACTCCGCTTAAATCGGGAATGCCAGCAGCGGTGGCGCTTAGAACGGTCTGTCTTTGCAGACTCAGGAAAGCAGTACTGTATCACTTCTCATTTGGAAGGTTCTCTTTGCAACTGCAAGGATCACACTTGATTTTTTTAAAGAACATCTTAAATTCTGCAGAAATGGATAGCTTCAGCACTCTTCACACACCCACAGGGGAAAATTTCCTCTACCCCATCGGTGAGAGGATCAAGTCCTGCATTTATATATAGTGTATTTCACCAGTAGATTACTATTAATGACTTTTTTTAGGTGGTGGTGAAAGCTAATCCAAAATATCACAAATTTGCTGTTAATTTGAGGCATTTTCATTGAAAGGACCCAATTTGTTTTGCCATACTAGGATAGCATTTTTTTTTTTTAACTGATTTGGTTAACTGTACATGAGAGGGAACATCTCCTGTTCACAACATTGGCCCTGCAGGAACCTTGTTTACTGCACCTGTGACTAGTTTAATTCCTGTAAATAACCACCTATGAAGGAATCCAACAGAGCTGGATAGCTGAGAATTTAATAAGACCCTCCTGTAGTTATGTATGTTATGTTTAAATTGTTAGACAATACTGAAAATAGCCGTGTAGCTGTGAGAGGCTTAGCTGACCTTGGCTGATCTTACCTGATCTGTTTATAGCTTGCTTACCTTGTCTAGATTTTGTAGTATTTGGGTTATGGTGATCCTGTGGAGTGCAGATGTTTTGTTTGTATAACCTATTGTTAGTGGTCAAGCAGCTGAGAGATCTTATCCCATTGAAATTGGTAACAGATTATCATAAATATCTTTGTCCTTCACAATATTCAAACTTGCTAAAGATTGCTCATAAAAGAAATAAACTGGGAAATGTGTTAGATTCAATGCAAAGGCAAAATATTTTTCATATACTTTAAGTTCTCCCAGGCAAGTTGGAAAAATAAAATACACCAGAATACCTTTCCATTCTCTAGTTTATTTCAACAGTGCTTTACAAGTAACAAGTTAAATACTAGTAGCACAATGGCTGCACAAGCAAGGTGTTGCTATTGTTTTATCAACAATAGCTGGCGGAGAGCAATGGACATTAGAACATGCTTTATTGAGAATGAATGGTGCCGGGAACTCAGGTGTTCTATCTTTTATTTTGCACCTTTCATCCCATAGGTTCCCAAAGCAGTTTGCATGCATGGGTGTAATCCCTTTAAAGTAACCTTATGAAATTCTATTTGACTGGAGTGGGTAATCTTTTCTGACAAGTGAATAAAATAGTCTTTGTTTTTTCATTATTATCATTATAGTCACCATGGTGCAGGTGGGTGAATAGGTTTTGTGCTTGGACTAGTAAATTTTCATGACAGTTTTCCAGAGCTGCTTTAAATAACTTCAAGGTGGAACACAAGAGCTATAGAACACAACAGAGCAACAGTCTGGGACAAGACGTGAAGACTATTAAGTTCAAAGTGCTGATTTGAGGAAATTTAGAGGTAGATTTAAAAATAACTGCCCCTTTTGATGGAGCAGGAAACTGTACTTTGGATCTTCTCTCTAATTGGTCAGGACTAGAGCCAGCCAGAAGATGACAATTCTGTTTCGTGGCAACATTTTGAGTTGTTGAAATTTGATTTCATTCCATGTTAGAACGAAAACAAAATTTTTCAAATGTTTCCACAAAATGGAATTGTGTTGAAATGTCCATTTTTCTTATAGAAAAGATCAGATTTTCAATTTGGGCTTCTCTCTCTCGTCAGAAATGACCAGAAAGCCCTGGACCTTAGAAATCTTAGAAAACTGATAGGTCTCTGAAACATTTACTCTTCGATTTAACAACATATTTCAATGAAAATACATTTCATCAGAAATGTTCCAACCAGTTCTTGTTAGGACCATGTTTGTGCGTTATCTGAAAAATGGCACGTGGAAGCCCAGCACCCCAGCACAAACGTGGGGCATTTTTTACAGTACTGGCCTGGAGAAGAGTGTTTCTCAGTCAGTTAGTACTAGAGTGGGACAACATTTTTCTGCCAAATCCTTTCTTGTAAAAAAAAAAAAAAAAAAAAAAAAGGCCAATTTTTTTCATTTAATTTAAAAAAAAAAATCAATGTTTTGAATCACCAAAATTTACAGAACTCAGTATTTTGCTTGGTCTCCTGTTCACGTATTGAACAAATGTGACCTTGCTTAGCTTTTGGCATCTGATGAAATATGTTCATTTCCTCCTCATTAAATAAAAGTGCTATGCGTTCTAACTTCTACCTGGGCAGTCAGCAAAAGTTAGAAGGGGTTGCTGAATGATCCCCTAAGGGATAATGTTTCTAATAGTACTTCCTTATCTAATCCTACCGTGTATTGCAACACTGGGTAGGTGCCTCCATCTTTGGGTGTTATTTGAATCCACAATCTTCAGGCCTAGAGATAAGAATATAACCAATGAGTAACATTTAAATGTATAGGAAATCATAACGTAACAGATTTGGTTACAAGTATACAACAGGTGGCCCCTTTATTATCTTATTATGTATGCTTTTTAAAAAGGGGAGAAAATTGCATTACTCTTCAATTATTCCACTGAAATTAATGGAATATCAAGACATATCTTTTTGTGTTGAGTAGCACAACAGGTGCTGTTCTGCTGGATATATGATTCTTCCTCTGTCATCAAGGGCACAGCACTTAAATAGTTAAATGTGGACAAAAAAAGTGAAGGATTTGCCATCTATATGCTTAGAAATAAGTTACATTGACTACAAGTAACCATCTGCATGTGAGTATGGTTCTAGTCTAAAAAGTCTCTCTATTGGAGGGAAAAAAACCACAACCCACTGTGGTTCAATGTTTGTTTAATTGATTTTTACTTTGAATTTCACAGTTTACAACTAAGAAGACTGGTTGGTTGTCCAAGTACTAGTCCTAGAAATTTAACAATGAGACAGTCAAGTTTTTTTCAAAATGTTTTTTTCTTCTATCCTTCTTGTGTATCAGTTCCAGCAATAAAAATTCTTCCAAAATTGTTCCCAGGTGTTCCTGTGCAACTCAATATCTTCAAATTAAGCCTTCAGTGACACTTGTGCAGCCCCATACTAATCAATGGGGTTTCAAAGGATTGTCTTCACTGTGTATGCATGAGGAATCAAACCTAGTTTCCCACTCTCGTTGTGTTTGCTCTGCCATGCAAATAGAAATAAATTTTTAAAAATATCTGGTCACCAGAGTAAGCCGATGAGACGGAACGCACGCAGGGAGCAGGCCTGCTGAGTAAAAAGGTGTCATTTTAAAATAGTTCATTTCTCAGAGTACAACTGCACTTGAAGGGTGTGGGTCTGTGAGACGCTGAGAGCTGTCAGCGTTGACTTAGCTGCTGGGATCTTTGCAGGATGTAATATTTGAGTACGCATCTTGTAATTTAACTCGGTACCTTTAGTGACATAAGACCATAACAGACACTAGACTTCCCTTTTTTCCTTCTCTCTCCTACATGCAGTGCTTCATTTGAAAACACAGCGCTGGTTTGCCATCTACTTAGAACAATAGCGTATTTAAGCCCACCAAGGTTTAAGATGTCAACTAGAATTTGCTTTTATTGAATGCAAACCAGTATCCTTAAGATTAAGAATCCAGGTCCTTACTAGCAGTAAAACTGCTTTGGGCAAAGTCATTGAAGTGGGTAATATTTAACAGCTAGTAATGGCAACTAAGAGAATCACTAGTGGGAGGATATCAAACATTACATGCACAAAGACAATGACCTCCAAATGTATAATGGGTGGGTTCCATTAAGGAATATCAGATCTTCTGTTTTCCCCTGCTTTGTTTTGCATGTTCCACTTTCATTTTTATTTGGAGGGGGAAACAGCAACACAGCTTCTATGTGCATTCTGCTGGCAAATTAGACCATTAGGCTGTCAATACTGTATGTATCCCTGGGGTCCAGTTTGAGTGCACTTACCTCTAAAAGGATGGCAAAAGGAGAAATGTTGACAGCACAGGAATAACTTATAAAAATTCATTCTCTTCCAAATCATTCAGGAAAATGTGATAAGAAAATTAATCTCGCAAAGATTATACAATTTGGACCGTGAACCCACTTTCAAGAATTGCGCTTTCATTAAAGATTTTGTATCTGCTTTCTGCTACTCTCTGTATTTGCAGCAATAATAATGCTACTTTAAAGGTGGTTACTGTTAAATGCTTGCATGGTGAGCTCTGTCTTTGTCCAAGACACCCCTTAATCTTTGAACATTAATGGCAATAGTGCCACGGTACCTGGTTTCCTATAAACTGCATTTCACTCATTTGTTTTACTTAGGGGTTTAAAGAGAAATTCGACATACTGCTATCAATATGTCACATTTGTGATCCTCTCTTCACAGCTAGTTATTTCTGACCTGACTCTGCATGTAGCTGTTTCAGTACACGAGGGCATTGTCACTAACTAGAACTATGCTTGAATTTCAGATGTCTCTATATTGGCCAACCAATTCCTGAAAATAATTTCGGATTATAGCAGATTATAATCCCCTTTTGTTTTGTACTTTAACAGACATTAAGGAAATTGCGTCATTTTTTTACTGTTGCTAAATATTTGACAGCCTGGTGTACAGTCTTATCAACAAGTTTCTCTGGGGAAGATACTTGAAGTTCCCAGCTGTGTTGACACAGTATAAGTACCCTAGTTAAAATCTTCCACTTAATAAGGCAGACATTAGAAAGACAGTGCAACGTAATTGAACTTGTTAAATGTTTTCCTTGTGCAGAGCATAAAACAGTGGGAATGTGGTCTGACAGCAAAAACATTAATGAAAATTAAGCAAGAAAATGGATTATTTGAAATGTTTTGAGTTGTAACCTGCCCTCTTGGGTTGCTCTTTTTCAGTAAATGAATTCACAGTCATCAGAAAGAAATTCAAGTGCCCATACTGCAGTTTCTCAGCCATGCATCAGTGTATCCTGAAGAGACACATGCGATCCCATACAGGAGAAAGACCATATCCTTGTGAAATCTGTGGGAAGAAATTCACACGCAGGGAGCACATGAAACGGCACACCTTGGTAAGTAGGAGCATTTGAAGTAATTGGAAAACAGAAAGGTGGTTTGTTGTTGTGATTAAGGAGAAAAGGAACTTCACCTGACTTAGATTTGTATTCTGTTTTTCCCCTGGTGCTCTTCTGCGTCTTTTATGGAATGCAGAAGACCTCTCTCCTGTCTTCTCTACCTTTAAAAGTCCCAGTGTCTTGCTTATTGTTCCTCTGGAGCTATTCAACAGCTGGTCCTCCAACTCAGCCAGAGGAGTTGCTGAAGAACAATTTGAAGTGGTCTGCACACCCTGTTTAGTGCTCCTGGCCCTAAGGTGAGGGACTGAGCTGGGATCTCAAACTCCAATCCTCTCTTCTTGGTGCACTAAACTACTTTTTAATGCAGCATAGACTGCTGTGGAGGACCTATTAGGCTTTGGTGTTTCAAGGCACAAGAGGCAATGGTATCTTTAGGATTAAAAATGTTGGCCAAAGACTGAATAATTAGGAACAATTTATTTTGAAGTAATACACCACCCAGTAAAAGCAAGGAAATTCTGATCCAGGACTACCGCTATCTTGTTGTGCTTAATTATCATTTAATTAAAGATTGCTTGCTGTTCAGAGAGCTGCTAGAAGGTCAGTGTGTGCTGTTGTAACTTGCTGGCTTGTCTCAACTGCGGTGTTGTTATAAATACATGACATTGTGTGTGGGTTGTTTTTGTCAAATTTCCTTCTTTGGTGGTAGTATTTTCCCTTCCATGCATTTGTTAGCATCATTTCTAGACTTCTTGCACCTGACAGTCCATCACCTTGATGATGTGGGGTGAGACTGTGAGATAGTAGAGATGACATGAAGTCCCATCTGGTGATAGTGAAATTAGATATAATTGTTGCAAATATTGTTGTTCATACTCACTAGCTACTTTTTCAAAACCTTAATATCCTGGAAGAAGAACAGGAGGACTTGTGGCCCCTTAGAGACTAACAAATGTATTTGAGCATAAGCTTTTGTGAGCTACAGCTCACTTCATCAGATGCATTCAGTGGAAAATACAGTGGGGAGATTTATATACATAGAGAACATGAAACAATGGGTTTCTTCAACAAAAAAACTTCAAAAACAGACTCCAACGAGAGACTGCTGAATTGGAATTAATTTGCAAACTGGATACAATTAACTTAGGCTTGAATAGAGACTGGGAGTGGATGGGTCATTATACAAAGTAAAACTATTTCCCATGTTTATTCTTCCCCCCCACCCCCCACTGTTCCTCAGACGTTCTTGTCAACGGCTGGAAATGGCCCACCTTGATTATCACTACAAAAGGTCCCGTCCCCCCCCCGCTCTCCTGCTGGTAATAGCTCACCTTAAGTGATTACTCTCGTTACAGTGTGTACGGGAACACCCATTGTTTCATGTTCTCTATGTATATAAATCTCCCCACTGTATTTTCCACTGAATGCATCCGATGAAGTGAGCTGTAGCTCACGAAAACTTATGCTCAAATAAATTGGTTAGTCTCTAAGGTGTCACAAGTCCTCCTGTTCTTTTTGCGAATACAGACTAACACGGCTGCTACTCTGAAACCTGTTAATATCCTGGCAATTTCTATTTATTATAATAAATTCAGTACCCACAAACTAGAAGTGCTAGAATCTAACACCTTGCCAAGTTTATTTTGGTTTGATTTTTAAACAGAATGT
Organism: Chelonia mydas; assembly: GCF_015237465.2. Lineage (NCBI taxonomy): Eukaryota > Metazoa > Chordata > Testudines > Cheloniidae > Chelonia > Chelonia mydas. Next base: position 4,247,379 of record NC_051253.2, on the reverse strand, counting down.
TTGGGCTAGAATTTGACACAAAGGAATCTAAAACTAACTCACATTTTTCTCCAACAACAACAAAAAAAAAACTCCACCTTGAACAAGTGTTACTTTAAAAAGAACAAATTTTATGTCAACTTCTAGCACAATAGTTTCAACAGCCAAGACCAGCACTGTCCCTTCCCCCTTAAATCAGGTCTGTAGCACAAACACCAGTTTCAGCTTTAATTTTAGGGATGGTGGCGGCTTCATAGTAATACTTTCTCATACATCAACTGGTTTGTAACACTTTGGGAGAGAAAGGGGAAAAGAGTGCTGGGCAGAGAAATCACTGAAAAAAATTATTAGAGCCAGTTCAATAACTTGCTTGCTTTTACCTTTTATCACCTTTTTAATTTTGAATTTGCAAATAGATGCAACTACTAGAGAATTCAGTGGAATGTATTATCTTCAGAAGCAACAGTTCTTGATTGTGGGCTGTAAGACTGACTAAAATCTTCCAGGCTAAGAAAGACCCTTACCTTAATGGGTTTTGACAGATAGTAGCTGGAGACAGCTTTTCCTTTTGGATGATGTAGATTCCATGTGAAGTACGTGTAAATTAAGGTATCACAAAAGATTAAAGATAAATTTAGACTGATTTATGTTTTACTGGTTATAAGTCAAACAGCAGATATCCACAGAGAAATCCTCTCTCCCATCACCAGATTTTGAAAAGGTGATTTAAAACGATAGTTTAAGTTAAGTATAACACATTTGAATATCCTGAATATTTGCAAGGTTTTTTTTCCTATTGTAGTGGATAGTTTTAAACAGGTTAAATGTAGCATATTTTTATTTTCTCTTGTCTTTCAGAAGTGAAGTTGAGGTAGTTTTGTACAAATCCATCTTAGATCTCCATTTTTGCTATAAGGAAAGACCATTCAGGTCACTACCATGGTGTATTGAAGTGGAGTTAAAATTCTTTTAGTATATACATGGGGAGATGTATCAGACATCTCTGAGATATCTGTAGCTTTTCTTTTTATGCAGTTGAGCCTGTCTCTCAGAATCCAGTTATGGCCAGAGGTTAGGCATGTTGTTTTGAAAGTGCCAACTGGGTGTGCAGATTTGTAGGGCAAGGGATAAAGTCCTGAAAAAGTTTCACATGGAATAAAAAAAACATTACTACTTATGTTATCGAAGTTATTCCAAAGAGTTTAACTGATTTATAATGAAACTGATAAAGGTTGGGTTAACAATCATAGAAATGTTGGACTGCAAGGGACCTCGAGAGGTCAAGTCCAGCCTGAGTCAGGACCAAGTAAACCTAGACTGTCTCTGACAAGTGTCTGTCCAACCTGTTCTTAAAAACCTTCAATGACGAGGATTCCACAACCTCCCTTGGAAGCCTATTCCATAATTTAACTACATTTATAGTTAGGAAGCTTATCCTAATATCTTACCTAAATCTCCCTTACTATAGATTAACGATTTACTTCTTGTCATACCTTCAGTGAACATGGAAAACAGTTGATCACTTGTCCTCTTTAGCACAGCCCTTAACATGAAGCTTATCAGGTTCCCCCTCAATCTCCTTTTCTCACAACTAAACATGTCCAGTTTTTCTAACCTTTCATCATAGGTCAGGTTTTCTAAACCTTTTAACATTTTTGTTGCTCTCCTTTGGAGTCTCTCCAGTTTATCCACATCTTCCCTAACGCGTGGTGGTGCCCCGAACTGGACAGTGAAAATGACAATTAAAATAAATTAAAAATCATGATTTATTTCGGTTCAGACCATTGTTCCTTCTATGAAGAAGCACTAGGTAGGTTCACTTTGCTTTTTGGATGTTACAATATGGACCCATCAAGTTTACTGACAAAAATCTCTACAGAGGAACCCACTGACTGAGTATTTTCACCAAAGTGAGAGCCCTACAGGGGAAGATTGTGTATAAGACTCCAGAAAATGGATAGGTTTATGTTCATCGGATTTTTTTTTCCAGTTTAGCACAGCATCACTTTCCACAGGCTACTAGTTCAATCAGTATCTTGATCTTCAGTTATGGGGAGGTGTTGGGGGTTGTGTGACTGGGGGTTGTGTGGTTGGGGATTGTGTGAATATGGGGAGGGAAACCCGTGGAATCTTGTTCCTTGTGCTTATTTGTCTTGTGACTTTATTTTCCTGATATGTCAGACGTTTATGCTTCTTAGTGCCAGTTTGCAGGTAGAACTGTGGAGATGAATGTTGTTGTGCATCAAATGCAAACTGCACCTGTTATAAAAATAACTCCCAGACATACATCTCAGAGTAAAAAGTTGAAGTAGAGAAAAGGAAATGTGTTTAAACCAGCAAAGCCTTTGCTTCTTTCAGTTCCTCAATCAATGTGCAAGGTTTAAAGGGCCTGGGTTAGCTTATGTTTAGCCCAATTTTTTGTTTTAAAAATGTGTTTTGTTTTGTTTGTTAAAGCTTTTACATAACCTCAGGTCTGTAGAAATGTTTCTATGCGGTATCTTGTTAAAATCCAGAGCAAGTTTTTTAAGCAAATAAGATTTTCCCTGCATTCCTTGCTTCTCAGATACTTTTCCATTGCGTTACAGCATAAGAAGCTGAAAGTGAAATTAACTAGAAACAAAAATGACAGATATATTTTCATTGTCCAGGTTGAGAGAAATACAAAATGTGTGAACAGCACAGATTCTAGTTTTAGTAATGTATGCAACGTTAACATAGGTAAGGACATTAATTTTTAAAAATATTGTTTTAAATCTGATATTGTCCCTTTAAAACACTGTCTATAAAAAGTTAGTTTTGCCCGTGTGATTTCTATCTAAAGAGGAATTAGATCAACAGCTGTGCTTCTGAAAAACACACACACGACCTGAGTTGGCAAATATCTCTTTGTTATTTCCTTTCTTCTATTTGATTTACAGATGTGTATTGAGAAATACATATTCTAAATAAGGTTCATTTATTTTATTTTTAAATGACCATTTACTTTGGAGGGCCTAGATGTAATAGCAAAAGTAACCAATGGATAATGTATCAGTTAACGTTACATCACCACTCGCTTTCCTTGAAGTTGCAATGCACATTGTGTATCCAAAAATGGATGTCCACCTTGCAAGGAAAATGTGTAGCCCTATAATCAAATATTTCTAAATGGCTTCAGCAAAAAGTATTGATCTGCTGTTTGCTGTTGGGTTTTTTGTTTTGTTTTTCCCTTTGGGTTGTCCCTGTTTTTGCTAAAAATTTTCTGACCCCTGCTAGTTGCAGTGTCCATAGTGACCAGAAATTACTTAAATCTAGTGGCTTTGTGAGGGAAAAATAACAGCTTCCCTTGTTGCTGAGCACCCAACTCCTTGTACAAGCTATAGCTTTTTAAAAATATAAACTGACATTTTTAATGTAGATACTACATTGTGAATTCAGCTTGTTTTGTTCACACGTGCATTCTGAAACAATGTTCAGTTCCTTTTTCTGGGAAGAGTTGTATGCAGTCAGCTGGTAGGCAGTTGCCTGCCTACAGCAGATGCCAGTGTCATGTCTTAGCTTGCCAAGTGGTGGTGTTTATATACAAGGTGGCAGTTAGCCCATACCACTTAAACCAGAATGATCAAGGGGCTTATGGTATCAGTTGCTATGGTATCTAAAACCCCACCATCTTTTACTTCCTTCCATAAGTATGTGTCCATTCGGATGAGTGCCCAGCCATCTGGCCTTGGGACCAACTGCTCCTTGAGATGTCCCTTTATTATTTCCTTTGGGTGTTAGTCTTCTGGTGTTCAATAGGCACATCCAAGCAGCCGGCTCTGTCCCCTGTAGACACAAAGGTTTCAAGGTCTGTTGTTAATTTTGCTGTTGTAGACACCTTGTCATGCCAGCTGGTTCCCTGGATCTTTATAGTTCGGGGTGGAATATTTTTCTTTTTTACACTAGGATTTGGTGCAATTGCAGCCAGGGCAGTTATTCCCCTTTGAAATATTGGTGAATATCCTTATTATCAAATACAATAAGAATAGGGTCTGTCTACCATGAAAGTGGTCATTTTCAACCACTGAAGACAAACAGCATACATGCTTTTGTTTTAGATAGTACATCTTTTTGAGTTAACTGGGGGAATGGAAATAGTATGTTTTGATGGCAAAATCCAGTTGTGTGGGTCACTTTGAGTATTCCAGTTGGACTATCAAATGTAGAAAAGGAGCGGGGAGGAGGGGAGAATCATTTAAAAGTTTGGGCTCCTGGACTTCTGTTTGAAGTTACGGTTCATTTTGGTGCATATTGTGTCACTTCGGGCTCTCTTGGCCCTGAGGACCTCCCCTCATCTACCTATTTTGCCATCTCCTGAGATGTTGTTAATGTTTTGATTCCTGAAAATCTTTTCAGTAACACAGAATGGCATACATGGATACAGCATAGATCATTTTAAATCGCTTTTAAGATCCCTTCTTTAGGATGGGTCTACTATCCAACTTTTTTTAAAAAAGAGTTTGCTTCATATACGTATGGTAATACATCCAATAGTATTTCAAATAGTTTTCAAGAACCCTACATTACAGGGGGAGATCGATCTAAGTTATGCAACTTCAGCTACGTGAATAACGTAGCTGAAGGTGACATACTTAGATCTACTTACTGCGGGGTTCACCGATGCAATGTCAACGGGAGAGTGATCGGCAGTCATCTATCCCCCGGTAAGTGTAGAGAAGCCCTAACTTTTCTTCAGTTATAGTAAGGAACTGATGAAAAAACCCTAAATTAAAAGCTAGACTTTGACCTGACAATCTGAGTTTAGAACACATGCTTCCTCACATTGAAGTCAGGTGGTGGTGAGTTGGCTTTTCCACACAAAAAAGGAGATAGGAGGACAGATATTAATGCAGCCCAACTTTCATTAGGCATAACTTGATCCAAAGTTTTTGCATGACTAAATCTGAAATTAATCTGAAACCAGTCAGGAAATGTGCCGCATAGAAAATGCCATAGAAAGATAAAACAAACAGACAGGTCAATATAGAGCTGTGCCATAAGTCACCTTTGAAAGGAGATGGCAGCCTTGCAGCTGAGGCACTGGTCTGGGATTCAGATCTGGGGTTAATTCCCAAATCTGCGGCAGACTGCCTGGGTGAGCTCAGACAATCCACTTCATCCTTGTGCCTAAATTACCCGTCGGCAAAATGGGGATACTACCTATTTCCTTTCTCCCACCCTTCATCTGCTCTGTCTGCTTCGACTGTAAGATCTTTGAGGAAGGGACACAGCCTCTCATTATATATTTGTGCAACAGCTAAAACAGCGTAGCCCCAAGTTTGGTTGGGGACCCAGGCACTATAACAACCAGTTTGGGGTCCCCAGGTGATATAAATAATTAATAAAAACAGACAGCCGGAAATCAATTAATTTCAGTTGAAAGTAAGAATTCTTGTAGCACAAATCAAGTGTACATAGCAGACTTTTTTCTTCTTTCGGTGCTTTCTAAATGAATTGTCTGTAACCAACACAGCTGGTACCATGGCTAAATGCACACGAGAGTGGGTGAAGTGCCCACACTCTTGCTACCTGCAGGAGATGATGCTGTGCTGGCAGGATTGAGAACTGTGACTACTGACATCCAAGTTTGAATCCCCAAATATATGTAATTTCCTGTCTCAGCTCAAAGAAAAAGGGTTTCCTGAATAATTCCCATCCCCTGTAATGCATTTGACCACCACTAAGGCATTTGAGCAGACAGAAACTGGGAATGTAACACCAGACTCAACAAAAAATTCTCTCGAATCTTTATATCTAAGAGCAACACTTCCTCACATTAACTTTGTAATAGTCAAGCGCTCCACTCCGGAGGGCACTAAGCTCTCTGATGATTTCTGTTTCTCAAAGTTCAAGGCAGCTGGGAGTATCAAGAACACAATACTCCTAGTCTCAGAGTTAGGTTGTTTGAACAGACTCTAGTCATTCTGTTTAGCAACACTTATGGATTATGTTAGGTTTCCCGACTTGGGTAAGGTGCCACATGAGAAGAGCAACGGAGCAGTTAAAGCAGGACCAATTTATCACTGCAAACATACTGCTAGGGGTAAAGAAATGGGCAGCCTTTCTGGCCCTGTGATGGGCCCTCATAAAGCTGCTAAGAGATACAGCTCATGGCTGGGGAGTGCAGGTTCAGGAAGCAGTTTGCTGGTCCAATCTGTGTGTGTCGCCCCTCGCAACACACAGCTCAGTTGTGAGAACAGGTGTCTCGGCCACATGAAAGCAGTAAATATTCACCTCCATCACAAGCAGCGTAGCTTTCTGGTCATTGATGGAATAGGCAATGGGGACAAGGGGAAGGGAGAGAAAAAACCAAGAGAGCAAAAACTAATAAAAATGGACAGGAAAAAGGAGGAATGGGAGTCACAGGAGGTGTATAAAAAAGAAGCACACAGAAAAGGAGAGTAAAGTGAGCAAACAGAAAGGTTAGAAACACAGTAACTGAATCAGTAGACAGCATGGGGATATGGGGAGGCACTGCCCATATACTGTGTGTGCTCTTGACATAGTTGCATATAAGGTGTATCTACTAAAAGGGGGACATGGTGGCCCAAAAACTTGTAGCAAGGACAAGCATAATCACATCTTGGGAAGTTGAGACCCCTTGGGAAAATGTTGGCTGAGGACCATGGACCACTTTCTAATTGTCTGCTGGCAGCTCTCGTGGTGCTGGCTCCACTTCCTTGCTCCCAAAGGCATTTGGGCTCATCAACGTGAAAACATTTTTTTACTCAGAAAGAAGGTCAATTAAACACATTTTTAACTGAGTCACAGAAGATCTACATTTCCTGGATCTGAAGCCAAACCAGTTGTTCTATGGCAATTCCTATGCTCCTATTCCGATCATAGGCTAATCGGAGTGCTTACAACTAGAATATTCAATTTCCTTATTGGTTACCCAGCTGAATTAAAGGTATTTGGAGAGAGAAGAAACTGACCGACTTCACCTACTCTTACAGTCGAAGCAGACAGAGCAGATGAAGGGTGGGAGAAAGGAAATAGGTAGTATCCCCATTTTGCCGACGGGTAATTTAGGCACAAGGATGAAGTGGATTGTCTGAGCTCACCCAGGCAGTCTGCCGCAGATTTGGGAATTAACCCCAGATCTGAATCCCAGACCAGTGCCTCAGCTGCAAGGCTGCCATCTCCTTTCAAAGGTGACTTATGGCACAGCTCTATATTGACCTGTTTATTTGTTTTATCTTTCTATGGCATTTTCTATGCGGCACATTTCCTGACTGGTTTCAGATTAATTTCAGATTTAGTCATGCAAAAACTTTGGATCAAGTTATGCCTAATGAAAGTTGGGCTGCATTAATATCTGTCCTCCTATCTCCTTTTTTGTGTGGAAAAGCCAACTCACCACCTGACTTCAATGTGAGGAAGCATGTGTTCTAAACTCAGATTGTCAGGTCAAAGTCTAGCTTTTAATTTAGGGTTTGTTCATCAGTTCCTTACTATAACTTTGTGGCATAGCTAGCATAGTTTTAATTGCCTTGGAGCCCTCAAACAGAAAACATCTTTTCTCTGGTGGACATGGTAGGCCCATCAATTCAAAGAATAGACAGTCACAATCAATTTGAATGCTGTTTCCAGAGACCTCTTGGCATTGTAACATCTTAACAGAAAGAACCTTTAAAAGCATGTGTGCGTGTGCCAGATTATTTTTGGTGTGACTCCACTGAAGTAGAGGTCAGTAATCCTGACCCCACTGATACGTTCTTTTCTTTAGGAGTGGAGTGTAGCAAATGAGTTTAATGAGTAAATAGGCTCCCTTGCTTTGCCTAAAGTGAAAATGCACTAAGGCAGAGATTACGTGTATTAGCGTACTTTGTATGGAGCTGTGTTTAAACGCACAAACTCTTCAAGTATTTAGTTCTGGTTATTATACTGTGACGTTTGGGTCAGTTAGAACAATGTTCTCCCTCTGAATAAATTCTGCAGATTACTTTTCCACTGCTGCTCGTACTCTGTAACTGTAATAGCTGTGCATAATGCCATGTTCAGACACACAATGCTGTGTGACTTTTTCAAGAAACAGAAACTTCTGTGATAAACCTTCTTCAGCTGTCAAAGTAGACACAAATTTTGAAGCTGATGTACATTAGAAGGTGGTTTGGTTTTTTGTTTTGTTTTAAAGTGAGTACATTGATTAGATTTTTATTCTTTAGCCTGTGGTGATGGTGATAACGATGGAATGCAGACTGCTAAACTCATGCATTACAATATCCTGACACCTGTTGATAAATTACCACCTTTGAGCCTGTCTGCATTGGGAACATTTTTGAAAAACTTAATCAATGTAATTGTGTCACTGCAGCTAAAGCTGGGTACACCTCTCACACAGATGCACTGCACCAGTCCAAGACAGGGTTTGCAAAGGCACGACTTAATATGGTTAATTGCCAAAGTAAACCTTACTTTACTTCAGTGCAGTGCAGCTAGATTAGCAGTTTGCACCATGTAACTACACTGACATGGTTACACCACCAGTGAAAATGTTCCTAAGGTAGAGCGTTCCTTTGTCTGACCGATAGCACACACTGAAATTCTTGTTGTATCTTTGAGACATATTTCTGGGTAGCTTTTAACTAGCATCTGGTGACAGCTATTTTAAGATAGTATGAGACTTTCAAAATGTAGTAGGAATTTTAGGAATGTGTGCACTCTAGTTCCCTGTGGTAAATGTAGACCAATAGAAGCAAGGAGGTTTAGGCTGAAATGATTGGTTTCGCAGTCAGAGGTGTTTCAAAAAAAGGATTTTCCATTGCATTGTAAAATACCTTCCTACTAATATTAGTAGAAATATAGTGGATAAAAGTCATACCTGGGACCCATCATTTCTGTTCGAAATACCAGCCAGTGACAGTTACAGGCTACATTATTTTTTTCCCTTTACAGCAAAATGGAAAGCATCTCTTCTTTCTTGGACCACATTTGCAATTCTCTGCGTCATCTTCCTTGCCTTAATTTTTTTCTATTTTTTCCTTCCCTAGGTCCACAGTAAAGATAAAAAATATGTATGCAAAGTGTGCAACAGAGTGTTCATGTCTGCAGCCAGCGTGGGAATTAAGCATGGTTCCCGCCGCCATGGAGTTTGTGCCGATTGCTCTGGTCGAGGCATAACAGGCCACTTAGATCAGAATGGAGGAGAAGGTTCTCCAGATGAATTGTATCCTGGTGAAGGCCAGTACATGGAGGATCCAGATGACATGAAAGTGGAGGGAGATGAAGAGATGGGGGATGATGATGATATAAAATGGAAAGATGATGTAGGAATTTCACAAGATGATGTGATTCTAGAAGATGACAAAGAAGATGTCGACTCTCCACAGGAGCAAGAGAACTCTGGAGAAAATGACAAGGATTTTACTTGGATTTCTTAGGGAAATGGGGAAGATTTTGTTTGTAGGGGGAGGGAGGGAAGACAGAGTGTGCTGGGAAAAACTAAGTAGCCTTGTTGTTGTCCATGTGTGCAAAAGAGTTGTTTGTGGTTTTTTTAAACAAACAAGTCCTTTATCTGTACCATTCAGATACTGTATTAGTAAGTGTCACTTTTAGTGGCATCAGTTACATCCCCTTCCCCTTCTCCCACATGGAAAAATATGATTGTCTGTCTTTGCCTCTCTGTGGGAGCAAATCAGATTGCATGCAAGTGACTTAGAGTTTCTGAAGATGTGAGCACTGTGAGGGGGGAGAGAGAGACTAGGAGACAGTGTAAAGCATGTGTTCCTTTTATAAACCTTCCCCACCCTGAATTAAATACCAGGGAGGTTTTGTGTCCCAAACCACTGGTTTTTTTAAAAGTTTTGTTTGTTCTAAATTCACAGCAGCAGTGGACTTACTTACAAACTAGTATCATGTAAATAAACTGACCTGTGTGTTTGAGGGCTTCTCCATATAACCCAAGCCTTTCGCAAAGAATTAATTTAAATATTTAATTTTTTTAATGTATGGTTTTTTTTATGGAGCCTGTTAGATCAAACAGCAATTCAGGCTGCAGCCTTAAGAACCCCTTTCGTAACATGGGATCTTAACTCCCAAATAGTCCATCAGGTTAAAGATCGTGAAATTACTTGGGCCCACTGGCATCTTAACAGTATCCAGTTTTCCAACCTTGTTTAGTTCTATTATCTGAAATGAGTGTTGGTGTTTCCATAAGATTTCTTTTGCTATAAAAGACGCATAGAGTTTAGTACCCAGTTGCTTGGTTTACATGAAAGTTGTCACCTTTCTTCCTTAGGTGTCAACTAACTGCCTTTTTCGTATTTATATGCAAATTTTAGTAAATACAAGTCATTTAGCAAAATGAATTACAAATTGTGATAACTCAAGGAACTAGGGGAGAAATCCTGGCTCTGAAGTCAAGATTTTTCCCAAATTGTTATATTCATCCTTGCCAAGTTGAAACATTCCTACTTACTTTGTAGGTGTAGTCCGTATGTTTAACTGACTAAGTAAAACTTCCTTTGTTGGTTCCAAGTAAGTAAACCTTCCCTTTTAGAGAACCATATTTCTCCACTAGAGCATCTCCACTTTCTTATACAGTAGAGTTTACATGGGTGTGTTCCAAATAGTTCGGTTCATATTGGCCACTGCTGCCTTCCTATGACAACATTTAAATAAAAAACTCAATGAAAGTGTCCTGCTCATAATAAAAGCTTCTGCTGAACCTTTCACCTTTATGCTTTTGGTGCTTAAAAAAAAAAAAAAAAAAAGCTGAAGACCTCACTGTTTTCTTGCTATGGAGCAGATTTTTATACAACCTGTATGATTAATGGTGGTCTTGAAACCTGCCACAAACAAGACCAAGAGGCAACCAGTTAAATCTAGGAAGCCAAATTATTAAAAGGTGCTATTTTCCCCCCAATTGTGGGAAAGGTACTTTCTTGTGGGAAAACAATATAAGTCCTTGCAGTTTAATTTTAAAAAATGGAAAGCATGGTTCTACCCAGGGAGTAAAATAAAAGCAGATTTTACTGTACAAAATCCAAGTAATCAAATCTTTAGGTTTTTCAACTCTTTGGTGCCAGGAATCTCTTCCCAGTGAAGTGTGATAATGCAGGAACCTACCCACCTGGCTACCTAGAATAGTTGGACATTTAGGCATTGCTCTCTTTGAAGGGTCATATCACCATTGTTATGTATTTTATTCCTTTCTCTGCAGTTGTCTTCAGTTTCTTGAAAAGGAAAAAAACCAAAATCTCCCCAATTTTCCTATGCATGTTTTCTTCCTCCCCAAATTTTGGGACTCCACTCACAATGGTTTATACTTTCACATTGTGCATAAGCACCAGAATTGTTGCTGTTCAAGTTTGGTACTTGTCAGTAATTTGGAAAAATGTTTTTCTAAGTCAATCCATGGTCTTAAATCTATTGTTAGCTCAAAGCAAAGCTCTATGATCACTTGTCTACGTGCTGCTAATGTTTAGGATTGAGAAAGTTACCTGACAAAAATGGGCAACCAGATTCTTTAAATATTCAAGGAATAGTGTGGGAGGTCATATAAAACCATTTTTATGAAACTGTAAAAAGCTGTTTTTGCATTTTAGCTTGTTATAAAGCCCTATAACTATGTTTAAAACCCCCCCAATATTTTAAGATTGGACCTTTTTATATCCCTTTTTCTAAATGCAAAAGAAATCAGCAGTTGTGTCCACTCTGGGTTGATTATAAAACCAGGCCACTGTTTCATGAACTTGACTGCTTTCACCTATCAGATATGCAGGCTGTGGATTTATTGCCATTTATTCTGTAAATATTAATTTTTTTCCCTAGACTTCCAGCAATCACTTGTTACATGTAGACAAATACATACAGTACTTTAAAGAAAACTGTAGCTTGGCTTTTTATATATTAAATCTATTTAAAAATAGAGAAAGGAAAAAAAAAAAAAACCCCGAAACCACAAACCTTCAGTTTCTACATTCCACTTTTCGTCCACCCTGACTTCACTATACAAATTCACTATCTTCAGCTAGTATGTTTTAGGGAGAAACAAAAGGTATTGATCCTGAATTGACTTTTTCCCTTCTCCCTGCCCCCTTTTGGGCGAACTTGATTTTGTATTAATATTTTGGGGTGCTTAGCTTTATTTTGTGTTTTATTTGGAAATATTTTATATTGCCTTTTTCTTTTCCTTTTTTTAAAATGGTGGACAATAAGCCAAATGGCTTTCATAAATGTTTTCTACCAGTGCCACTTCTGTGCTCTTCAAACTGAGGATGCAAAAAAAGAAGAGAAACCCACAAAAAGTTAACTTGTTATAATGTTAAAATTATAATATAGCGCATACGTCTATATTACTAACTTACACTAAATAAATATATATACCAAATAAATCATTCTAATATGTGATGTATACTTTTAAGTGCTTTGTTTTTGATGGAGGTGTGCAGATTTGGAAATTAAAAACCTTTCAGGAATTGCTTTTTAAACTTTCACACCCTATGGGGGAGAGACATGGGATTTTATTTTTGAAAGAAAGTGAGTTTGAAAACGGTGATGCTTTCCATCAGATGGAAAGGGGGGCTCTCTATACAACTTTACCAGTTACTTTGCTTCTATGTTATAAACTGAAATCTGAAGCTGCACTGTGTTTAACTGCAGGGATAATCTATGTAAAAATTAAAAGAAATCAGATTTGAAAACAGGAAATTAAGCATGGAAAGAGACCAGCAATTTCCAGGTCCATCCCCAGGCCCAGTCCCACAAAGACGTCAGCAAATGCACAACTGCGCGCAGGTGTTTGACTTTCTAAATTTGGAGCGCCAGTTTAGAGTTTACCAACCATATCTCACATTTTTCTGTGTCCAGAGACTTGTGTAATTTGCTGCCTATATAAATTTCTCTTTGCTCTTCTGTGTAAAGAAATTCTGCCTAAATGTTGTTCTATCCAACACTAGCTCAAATAATCTTTAGCATCCACTCTTCTATTTCCCTTCAGGAATTTGTATATTTTACTGAGGTTCCCTTTTTAAATTTCATTTTCTTTAAATACATAAATAAATAAATAAATAAAATGCAGATTTAGTTTCAGAAAAGAACTCCCTTAATGAAAAAACATTTGATCTCAGTGGAAATGTGTGTAATTTTTAAAAAAATTTTATATGTAATGTGTGATCACTGTACCCTGAATCTCTTTATTATTCTCATCTTTTTTATATATAAAATGGGGCCAGGACTACAAAGAGCATCTCAAATACAGCTTTGCTAACTTCTCATGCAGTTCAATGATTGAATGCATTTCTTCAGTTTTATATACCTATCTATGCAGCTCAGAATAAATACCTAAAGAATGCTAAATGATGCAGTAAGTTAGACCTTTGTAAAATACTGCATTAAAAGCTTTCTTGAACAATACAGGCAACTTAGGTTCTTGGCTTCTCCTTCCTGTCCACCTTTTGTTTCTTTCAAAAAGTCATTTAAACAAAAATCCTAATTTATATATATTTAAGTATTGTTTCTTTATATATTAAAGTTTAAGGTCACCATAAAACCTCACAAAGATACAGAATGATTTTGCAGGGAGATGAGAAGTAGGACATGTCTCATGAAGGTTTTCGAAGTGACTGGCTCTTTTTAAAAACAAATAGTGTTTGGACTATTAAAGGAATATTTTCTTATCAAAAGGAAGCCTACTTTAGCATTAGGTCCCATTTTATGTTTTGTATCTTGAATTATGCCTTTAAATGTTCTGCAACTCCAAAGTGAAAATCGCATTCAGTTGACTTTTTATATATATGTATGTTTGGGAATTTATTACTTTGGGTTATGTGTCAAACTCTTGTTCCTGACAAAGTTGTATATTTTGACTCTCAATTTGCAGTAGAGCATTGGGTCAGAACACTGCCATCTTTGAATAGGCACCTGTGTGAAAAAGATCCACCTTAATGCTTCCAATTTTGCACATCATCCTTTTAAAAAAAAAAAAAAAAAAAACTCCAAGAAAATGCAAAAACTGGAATTTTTTGCAATATTATGAAAGATAATCTTATTTTAGCTCATTCTGTGACATGTGCAACTCTTGAGAAAGCCATACTTAATGGTTCTTTTTATTTTTAGATTCTATATTGTGTTTTGGATTTCTGCCTTTTTTAGAATTTCTGCATAGTAAGAGTGCTGTGTGTATGCTTTCATATATATTTATTTTTCAACATGCTTTAAACCTGTCTACAAAAATAAAACTAAAAATAAAAAACCCACCAAGACAGTGTTTGAAGATTGTTGACTATTTTTTTTTGCTGGGAATATTCTATATTATACTGACTTTATATTAATTATTATAAACCTGTGTTTGTATTGGAGATGTGTTTAATATTTTGGGGAGGTGGGGAGATTTTAGTAATCAGAAGTCAGTGGGAGAACATGACTGTGTGTTGTACTGATTTTCTGTAAATGTAGTTCAGGTAAATATTACCTTATTTTCTAGTTGATCTCACAGTTTCTTGTCTGCCTAGGCATGCCAAAGGTATGCCTGTTGATTATGATTACTTTATGTGATGGGATTAGCTTAGACATACTTGCAAAAATCAATCAGTTTCAATAAATTGGGAAATTGCTGCTAAAACACATTGTCTTGGTTTTTTTACACACTGATTGAGACATGATAGATGTCCAGGAGTCCCAGAATATCACTTGAGAGAGTTTGGTTCAGAATCTTGAATGACCTTTTCCCATGTTAAATTAAATTATCTCCACGGAGACAGCCTGTTGAAGCCCACCTGAGTATCAGAACTATTCATTTTGGAATAAGAGGGAACCATGTTAAGTACAGCTCATTCAGGGAGATTTATACAGAAGCATGTATCCCTTCTTCCTCAAGCTCCTTTTTTCCTGTCAGTGGATCTGGAGCCCGACTGAGCTGCTCTGGCTTGAAGTTTTCTTTAAAATGTCTACATTTTGATGGACATTTTCCTTAGCTTAGATTTTCTTACTAAACTGAAAACCATTTTTCCTCAGGCCTCATTCAAAAATTGTAATAGAAATTCTGGGGGTAACCCAACTCATCTCCCCACTGATGTAGGAACGGGTTTCCAGCTGTACATTTATGACTGTTTGACAAGTCTAGTTTGAAATGTCCCAAACGAAGCCATTCCACCTCTTGGGAAGTTTTCCTTAATATCATAAGTAAAAGGCCTCCCTTTTGTAATTCCCATGCCATTACTCCTAGTTATGTGCCTTTGTACTAGACTAAGCTATGGGAAAAGGTGAGAGGAGAGGGAGGGATAGCTCAGTGGTTTGAGCGTTGGCCTGCTACACCCAGGATTGTGAGTTCAATCCTTGAGGGGGCCATTTAGGGATCTGGGGCAAAAATAAGGGACGGTACTTGGTCCTGCTGTGAAGGCAGGGGACTGGATTTGATGACGCTGCAAGGTCTCTTTCAGTTCTGTGAGGTAGGTATAGCTCCATATTATTATATCTAAATCTGGCTTTAAAACCCGTGCTTCATGAGCGTGTTTGGAGGGATCCCCGTGACCTTTGTGTTATGCCCAGAGATTGCTGTTCTCAGAACAGGCTTTCTCAAACAGGGAGGTCCCATACTGGGGGAGCAAGGAAGAATGTCTGACAGGAGCCTGAAAATCTTGTAAATTTAAAGGGGAGGAAGCAAGCAAATGCAGATCTTCGTGTGGCCTTTTCTTTTCGATCACCCCCAAGGAGCTTGTTCCACCTCCAACCAAATTCTCTCTCATGCACCCGTCACAGGCTGTTAGGAATTCAGTCCCCTGTAGTGATTCCTCCTGGCCACAGGCTGCCACTGTGGCACTGGCATGAAGGCCAGGAAAGCTGTCGCCATCCTCCATGCTACCCGGGGTGGTGGCAGCTGCTGTTTCTGGGCAGTGCTGGCCGGGAGGGACAGGGGTGGCTCCACGGCACTGAGGCTCCCTATCCCCTTAGCCTGTTCCCTTTGGAGTCCTTAAACGTTGCCTCCCACCCAGGTTTCCTCATGGGCCCGCCTTCCCCGCAGTGAGACTTGCAGGTCACTCTTCCATCACCACGTGGGTCAGTCTTTCCCCCGCACTGTAGGTGCTGCACAGAAATCGTCTCCTGCAGCGCCAGCCTGGAGCGCCCCAAAGCCAAGAGCCAGGCCTGGAGCTCAAAAGTTAGGGAATGCCAGAGTTAAGGCAACATGGGCAACCTCAGTCTGGCCCCCTCGTGTACGTGCATTGTGGTGCAGTCTGTAATTACGTGCTGTTTTTCCCACAGGAACCCTGCCGCCTCTAGGGCTTCTCACCCTTTTACTTTGAGGCCTCCCCTCCCCCCAACATGCTATAAAAACTCCACGGCCCACCTGTGTCTCAACAACTGGTTTTCTGCATAGAAAAGCCAGGGCCAGTGCTACGCGGTAGCAAGCAGGGCAATTGCCTGGGGCCTCGTGCCACAGGGGCAAAGCTACATTGCTTAGGCTTCGGCTTCAGCTTCAGCTCTGGGTGGTGTGGGGCTTCGGGCCTGGGCTTCAACCCCACGCGGCGGGGCTTCGGCTTTCTGCCCTGGGCCCCAGAAAGTCTAGTGCTGGCCCTGCCAAAACCTGCTCGCAGCCCTCCAGGGGGCCTGTGACCCCTGGTTAAGAACCACTGCTCTCATGGACAGGACGGATGGACGTGGAGTCTGGATTAAGGGGGCATGGGCAGTTGTAAATCTAGCATTCCCTAAATGCTGGGGACTTGGGTTTACAGCCGAAACATTCTTCATGTAGTTGTGAGACCTGTAGCCTGGAGTTTAGAGCGCCAGGCACTTGCTGCTACCCTCGATCGGTGAGCGGTGGAAAGTGGCCCAGAGCTGCTTGGGAAGGCCAGATGGGCAGAAGCGCCGCAGGGTAAAGAGCTCTCTGCTGCCATCTACTGGTGAACGGGGAGAAGAGACTGAATTAGCCAGGCCTCATTTGCATTTTTGTTATGTGAAAGTTTTAGTGGTGGTGGTGAAAATTGTTTTTTGGGTGAAAGGATAATGAAATGTTGTTATCCTTGCTGGGTGACAGAAGGCAAAAGAACTACACCAAATGTGCCCTGGGTGGGGGGTCACCCTAACCAATCCTCTGTCTGCTATGGCTGGATAGTGAAATATGGACAGAAACCAAAAGGGCAAGTTTGTTCCCTACTATACTGAAATTATCACAGTTGAATTAAATGATGAAGACTCAGGACCAGACTGCATAGTGTTTCCCCTAGGGGTTGGAGATAGGCCTGCTGAATTCTGGACTTTGCTAACCAGGGATAATCAATGATGAGTGGAGTGCAGTAGCAGAGGGGGAAGGTGACTGTGACAACAAATCAACAATGAGAGGGTGTAACGGAAGAAGGAGAAGGGGATAGAAATTGTTAAAGGGACATTTTCTTATCCTGTAACACACCAGCCTTTTGGGAACTGAGCTGAACGTCTGCCAAAGATACCATGGGCGTGGGTGATTTATTTTATACGTACGCACACATGTTATTACTGTTCCTGATTCTGCATCCCCTTTTCCATGAATACAGTTTTCCTTGTTTCCTACTCACACTCCGTGCTTGCGAGTGGGGAAGTATTGCCTGTTAAAGATGCCCAGGGCAGGCATTTAGTTTTCCCAGGTTTCTGGGAAGGGGCTTAAGCTGGTATTTGTTTAATTCTAAAAGGAACCCCTAGATATTTGAATTGGTTATTTGTGCTGCTGACTACTCCTGGCAGAAGGGTTACACTAACATAGTCTAGAGTAGACTTTACCCTTTTTCATGTCAGTATAATTTCAAGGACCAGTTCTCCTCCACTTCCTGGATTCGGAAGTGTGGTTTGGTACATTTTAAAGCTGGTAAGCATCTTATTGTATGTTAAAAAGTGGCTCTAATCTAACAAAACATGGATAACACCCTGAGCAAGCAAAGGAAGTGACGGTACAGTGCCTGCAAGTCTGTCTTCAAATACATTTGGGGCTAGGTTTTGCCCGCTCATTATTGCTGTGAAGTGTGTTCCCTCCTGTACGGGACACACATACCCTGACCCCATCTAGATAGAATACACACAGTAGGTAAAATGCGCAAGAACCCCACCAGCTCGTCCTTCGAGCTGAACCCTTAGTAACCTGGCGTAGAGGTACCCGCCGCTCTCTAGTAGATTTGGCTGCTGCTGCTCCAGCTTCAGGGTGGTGGAAGTGGGCCGAGGGAGAGGAGTCCTCACGCTGCAGTAGCTGGGGGGAAATACAGAATCTCCTACGTGGAATGAACAGATGGTGCAGAGTGGCCCAACATCCTGCTGCTGGAGTGAGCAGTACCCTGGGTCTCGCGGCCGCCACATGCACAGATGACTGGGGCTTTGGCAGGAGTGCAGCCCTCGATGCAGTGACGGTGTAAGGGAACAAATGGGTAGAGCATGCTGCACTGCTGGGCCCATCTGGCCGGGGCCCATGCCCAACCAGGCATTCACCCCCATCCCTTTCCCCACTCAACCATGGGCAGCTGTCTCCTGTCATGCCTAGCTGCTCACCTGGCCGCTTGCACGCCATCACTGCTTCAGCATAGCTGCCTCAGGCTCGCATTGTGGTATACACTGGGACACGGAGGGAATGAGCAGCCTGAGACGGGGGCAGGATGAATATCCCCCAACCACCACCCGTTTGCTCTCACAAGGTCTTGGCAGGATCCTGTTCACCCGCCATCACCAATGCTCCAACTGCGAAGGGTGACATTATTTTCCCAAAGGGAAAACAGGACAGAGCACAGGGCAAGCCTGCAGCCCCCAGCTTCCCCCCTACACACATGAGCCTGCCCTCCCTGCCTTCTGCTGGCACGGGTTTGGCCTGAGGGCCCCCCGCCCTTCCTCTCCCCACACGTGAGGTTGGCACAAGGCCCTGCTGCCACCCAGTCAGCCCAAGCCACCCACATGGGGCTGACCCAAAGGCCCCATCTACCCACTACCACCTGCATGGGTCTGGCTCAAGACCCCCCTGCTGCCTGCCCGTGCACGGCTGGCTTGGCCCAAGCCGCTCTCCCTAGCCCTCCCTCCGATGCTGCCGCTTGCCCCCCCCCCCAACGGTCCTCTGTGCCTGCCCATGCACGGCTGGCTTGGCCCAAGCCGCTCTCCCTAGCCCTCCCTCCGATGCTGCCACTTGCCCATCCCCCCTCCCCCAACGGTCCTCTGTGCCCCACTTTTTTGGCAAAACTGCATTTGTCCAGCTTGCTCTTGCCAGCTGGTGAGCACGTGGCTGGGACAAATTCCCAGTTTTGCCAAACAAGGCGGGCCAGCCAGGACAGGGCTTAAAAAAGGGACTGTCCCAGCCAAAATGGGCCATATGGTCACCCTACAACGGCGGTGCCGCTGCAGGGGAGTGCGCGTGTGCGCACATCAGCACCCCTCCACTTCCCCCCCTTGCACCCACAGGGCTGGAGCGAGGCCTGCGGTACAGGAGACCAGCTGGGCCAGGCCTGCTGAGCCCTGAGGCTGCTGTTGGCCCAGGAGTACTCGGGGCGGGGGGGAGAGAGTTTACGCTTATGCCGGCGGGGGGGGCCTGCAGCTTGTACCACGCCCCCTGCCCCCCACCCCAAGGCCGAGCCCGCCTTGCTCTGGTGAGGAGCGGAGGGTGGCCTGCTGTGGCTCGAGCTGCAGTATCGGGTGATGGGCAGCAGGGGGAGCCCGCACGCCACCTGGTCCTGCAGCAACACGCCACGCGTGGCCGTGGCCGGGCAGCTGAGCCCTGTGGCCACGCGTGGGGCCAGCTGAGCCACATGCACAGCAGGGCTCCCACGTGCGCCAAGGGGGGCAGCGTGTCAGGGCTGGGGCGGGTGGAGGGGGGGGGCTTTGGGCCTGGCCCTGCCCCATGCAGAGCCAGCCTCGCCCTGGCAGTTTGCTTTGGCTTGTGCCCAGCAGCAAGCGGTGCCCGCTGTCTTCCTGCTCAGGTCGCTGTCAGCCATGGCGGGGACGGGTTGCCATAGCCGGCACCTCCCCTGCGGGGGTGCTGCACTGGGCGAAGAGGCTAGGGTGGCCCACTTTCTGCTTGCAGAAAACCGAAACCCCCCCCCCCCCCGCGCTACACACCATCCCACATTTACACCAGAATGGAGCGGGTGGGGGCTCTGGCTGGGGGGGGGTGTGCAGGCTCTGGGGTGGGGCTGGGGATGAGGGGGCGCCGAGCTGAGGCCAAGGGGTTCAGAGTGCGGCCCAGGGGAGAGGGTAATGTGGGCTCTGGGAGGGAGTTTGGGGGTGCAGGCTCCAGGTGGTGATTACCTCAGGTGACTCCCGGAAGCAGCCGGTAAGTCCCTGCAGCACCTAGGCACAGGGGTGGCCAGGGTGCTCCACGCACTGGCCTCGCCCGCAGGCGCTGCCCACGCAGCTCCCATTGGCCACGGTCCCAGCCAATGGGAGCTGCGGAGCCGGCACGCAGGGCAGGCGCAGAGCACGGAGACTCCTTGGCCACCCGTGCCGCAGGGGGGGGTCACAGGGGGCTGCAGGGACATAGCGGCTGCTTTTAGGATCTGCAGGGTTACTGCCTTAGCCCCGCTGCACCGCCGACTGGACTTTTAGTAGCTGAGTCAGCGGTGCTGGGTATTCCAGCCAAAAACCGGATGCCTAACAACCCTAGAAGAGGCTCAAACTGGAGGCCCAGCTGCTGGCCGCAGGGTGGGCTGAGGTGTGTTCGAGGGGGAGCTGTGTATGTGCCTGACGGGTTAAAGGGAGAGAGTGTTGCGCCCCCAGAGCGGCTGACCCTTGCGCTGCTGTTCAGGAAGTGGGGGGAGTCTCTGAGCCTTCTGCACCACAACCCCGTGAACTCGGGGGCTGTCTGGGGCAGGAGCAAGGGAGGAGGAAGGGGCGGCTTACACCCCGATGCCACTGCCTGGGATGAGAACGGCTCCACGTGGTGGGGGCACTGGTTGAGGGGCAGCGTCATGTCCCAGTCTGAGCCAGGCTGCCATGTTACTCAGCATCAGTTAGCACAAGCCCCTCTAGCCTGTTGCTGGGACCCCAGTGCAGACCCCTAACCTGGTATCTGGTGGGGCAGCAGTTCCCTTTGACTAAGTTACATCGGTTTTCAACCCGCGCTCCTCCCCGGACCGCTGGGGCTGGCTGGCAGGCAACGGGGCCAGTTGAGAATCTGGTCCCACTTGTGGGAGAGCCCCTGGGGAGCTGGCCCACAGCACTGGCTGCTCCTCCTTGTTCCCAGTTCCCCAGTTCCTGTAGCGAGCAATACAGAGACTTTGCCAGGGTTCCTTCTCCTTGGTAGCTAGTGCCATGTTTACAAGCAGGGGACTGGGGGACCCTGACCGAGGTGGGGATACGAGACGGTTTGAGCCAGGGGATAATCCTGGCACTGAGAATTTGACAGCGCCCCACTGCAGAAGAGCCGTGGGTTTGCTTATGGGGCCTTTCTGCGACCCCATCCTGCCCCAGGGAGAATGTGGCCACAACTCACCCACGTCAGGGCCTGATTAAGACAGAAGAGGCGGTGGCAGCTGTAGAAAAAGGTGGGTTATAGAGCGGCGAGCTCAAGGGGCACGAGCTGGCAGAGCTCTGTCCGGCCACGGTGGGATGTGCGATGGACAGAGCTGGCGGCACCAGGCCACAGCGTGGACAGAGCTAGCCCAGCAGAGCCGCGCGGTTGGCAGCATGTTCCCAGGAGGGCGTGGTCCGTGGCACGTACTGCTTTGGCCACGCAGGCAGAGCTCTCCTCGGGAACCGCTCCCGGTGCTCCGCCGTGGGGCAGCCAGCTGCAAGCTGAGTTTTCAAACTAAACAGCTGCATGGCTGCCAGGGGCCTGGCTGCGCTGGTCCAACAGCCAGGTGCAGGCTCCTACCACGGCTGGATGGAAGCCCCACTTGTTCCATGCCCCGTTTTCCTTGGGACTGCAAGGGGTGACGATGCTGGAGGCAGCTCTGCGGTGGGGGAGCTGGAACCACCCAAGGGGCCACGGCTGCAAGTACAGTTTACCCCAGAGGCGCTACGTTCCGTGTTTCTCAACCCTTTTGATCCCAGGGACTGGCTTGCTGCCTTCCTAAACTGTCAGGGAAACCTCAGGGACCGGCACCGACCTGCAGACCCGTCGTCGAGAAACACTGCACTAGTGCACCAGGCCTGGCAAATGCAACAAGCTGGTTCAGTGCATCACGTGGCCCCTGGTGGCGGCTCCAGCCACACGTTTACGACTCTGCAAGCTGACGGAGTCACTCCATCGGTGGCAGGAGTGGAGGCCGCAGTCCCTAGGCACGGATCCAGGAAAGGATTTGTGTACACGCCTAACTCCCAGCACATGACCAGTCACCAGCTCCCATGTTCCATTCCCCACTGGTGAGTACTGGGAATGGGTCATTACACACCCAGCTCCCACTGCCCCACGATCCAGCAGCCAACGCTGCCACCCAGCCGCCCCACCCAAACTCTCCCCCCGAGCCGGGCACAAAAGGCAGACAGAGAGGAACGACTCTGAAAAACACAAATCTTTTATTTTTCTTGTGTGTCTGACAAACCCTCCCTTCCATGGGCACATGATTCCGGGCACAAGAGGGACCTGAGCGAAGAACACGTGCGACAGATAGCATCGGCCCAAATTCCACTTGCAAAATCCTGGAAGAAAATTTTAAAAAGGGGCAGCCCCAGCAGTGCCCGCTCCAGCCGCACCCCTCCTGCCAGGAAGAGCCACAATCCCGGGTCACAGAGTGCAATTCCCTGTCGGGTTTTGTACATTCTAGCCCAGGTAATTCAAAGCTGGTTCCACTCGTTCCGTTTTGTTTTTTAATTGCCACTTACAAACACCCTTTTACACATTGATTTTCCTTTTCAAAGCGCTGTTTGGCTTCGTTACTTTTCCCCGACCTAGCCTGGGATCCCCAAAGGCCATGCTTCCTCTTCGTCTCAGTCTGCATGGAGCCAGCAAGCTGGGCCGGTTTGTGCAGTTGCGGGAGAGATGGCATGGCCTCTTACTGCCTTCCCCACCGACTGAGCCCAGCCTAGCGCACGTCCCCCAGCTCTGGTCCTGACTGACGTGAGCAGGAGCCTCACCGGTGGTAGGAGTGCAGGAGGACTGCCTAGGCTGCAGGGCTCCTACAAAGTGCATGACCATACCTTCCCCTTCACCAGTGGGGCACCGGGGGCCCTGGCACGTGCTGCCTCACCCCCCACCCTTTGCAATACACTCTGCCCTCTTTGGAAGGAAGTGCTGGCTCAGCTAATGCACGGTCACTGGTGCATTCTTCCACCGCAGAGCGGCTTTCTGCCAGGGCACGGGGGCTAGTTTGCAATGCAGAGGCTCAGTACCAGTAATCAGCAGTGGACAGGGTAGACGACAAGGGCTGGTCCGACAACTGTTCCTGCCCAAGCTTTGTGTTATTAGCCAGGACCTCAGGTTCCTAGAGGGACCAGCGCGGGCCAGACAAGGGACAGGAAATCCAAGCAGAGGGACCCTCATCCCAACCCAGCTTCAGTGCAGCTGCAGAAAGCATCAGTACCTACAAAGATCCCTAGTGCATGAACCTGTCAGAGTCCCACAAGGTCAGAGAAATGGGTAACATCACACAGCCCAGGGAAACAAACAAGCTACATTCATTGCCTGATGGCCAGCAGGTTCACAGGTCAGAGCTAAATTCACCTCTGGGGAGGCGGGGTGGCTCAATTCCCCTGAATTGTGACTGCCTGTACGGAGGGCATGCGGGAGTTCGGAGTGTGCCTAGGGTGTAGCACATCTTTGGTCCACCCAGGTATCTCTTGTGCATTCCCTGTCCATCTGGCTTTAATCCTCAAAGAACGTGTCCATTGCACTAGGAGACCACACGCATGCACACGCCACTCACTGCAACCAGTTACCTTCCCCCCTTGCACAAAGCCCGAGGCGACACCTCTGTGAGCAGCAGCAGCGAGGCCAGAATTGGTGAAGGGGCCCGGCAGGGCAGGGAGCTGGTGGCCAATCTCTGGGGTGAGGGTGGCACTGCCAGCCAAAGCCGTTCAAAACCACGAAGGAGCAGCAGCCTCAGTCGCTTGCATTTGCCACGGCCAGGTAGGTAGCGTTGCCAGCTCTGGTCTGCGGCATCAAGCTCGTCTGTATCAAGTGCAGCCAGAGAAAGGAAAAAGGCCACCAGGATTCCTTGGGCAGCCACCTGCACCAACCCTCCCAGTGCAGGGACCCCACTGGTGCTGCAACAACCTGGAGCCGAGAGCAATTCCAGCCAGCTGCGTGTCACAGCCCAATCCCCCATCGCACCCATGGCCCTGCCAGCAGGGCCCCATCGCCACTTGATACCCGTCACAGGCTGCACGCAAGGAGCCACGGAAACCACGGGCTCACCCCCTGCACAGCAAACCAGAGGGGTTTTCCCACTCGGCAGGGAAGAGACTCTTCTCTGCTTTACAGCTTAGGAGCACCATCAGCAGCCATGGGATGACCCCGCTCCCTCCAGCCGGGGCCGACCTGCCCCCTGCAGGCCGTTCCCATGCTCAGTACATTCGCTTTGGGCAACGTTCCTGCCACTTCTCCTGAAATACTATTCCCAGCGTCCAGTGGACGCGCCTGTTGGATCTTTAAAAGACACCAGCGGAGATGGAGTCTGCTGCTTCTGAGCCGCCGGCCAGCATCTGGGGATGTAGGATTGTCATATCGCTGAGACCCGCCACGCACTCGGACTGCAATCCCACCAGAACCAGCCCGAGGCCCAGACAAGCTCCCCTGGACCCTCGCCGGGAGAAATCGTCAGGTGCAGAGCTGTCACCCAGGGCACTGCTGGGATCCCACCCTGCTGCCACCGGGTTGGGAAAGCAGGAACTGAGCCCTACAAGAGGAGGTCCTGGGAATTCGTGGGGAAATCTTACAGCAAAAGGGGATTAACATGCTGAAGAAAGCAATGAAATGGTCATTAACGCACCAGGCCCAGTGGTGCCAGCAGCACCGACCCTGCTGTTTGGGCAGCCCCTTCCCTGGGATTACGCTTCTCCGCTTTGCCCGTGGCTGCAAGAGGTGCACCCCTGCCCTCCCCCAATCATTTGCCTGGGGAAATCACAGTGCAAATTTGCTTTCTTAAGAAAAGTGAGTTGTGTGCTAGTGAGCAGGGCCAGCCCCAGGCCCCGAACTCCCTGATTTACCCTCAGAATTGGCACACCACAGGTAGGGCACATGTCCCTTCACACCCCACCCCTCCCCCACAGGGTGGGGGTACCATTTCCATGCTTGTTCGGGCCCTGGCCACGGGGGAAGCTGCCAGCATTTGCAGAGGGTTAGACCCTGCAGTCCCTTCTAACCCTCTGACTCTATGGGACACTAACCACCAGGAACCAGACTTGGGTCCCAGGCCACTGGCCAGCCCTCAGAGACTTCTGGTGACTACAGACCAGCGCCAGCTTCAAACCCGTGCCCCTGGCAGTGGACAAGGGTTAGTGCTAGCAGGTCCTCGTTACACCATGCTGTGTTCTACCCTGAGAGAAGCCTGGGACATGCGACCCTCCAGCCTCCCCTTGGTGCTCCCCCAGAGACAGCGGGTTCTGCAGGATCCCGTAGCTCTGAGTGGCTGGGAAACTCAGTAATGGTGGAGCAAGGGGTGAATATGGACCCCTGGAGCTTGAGAGGGAAGAAAAAGGCTTTAGGAGGAAAATAGCCCAGAACAGCAGAGCTCAGAATGATCTGTCCTAGAGCGCGGGTGGCTGAGCTCAGTTTTATAGAACTGTGCTGGGATACTGCCCCCCACGGCATGGGGCAAGAGCTCTCACTGCCCCACAGCATGGGGCCCGCTGTGTCAAGTCCCACATCACCTTGCTCTGAGTCTGAGCACTGGAGCTGGCTCAGGAAGCACCTGGCCAGGCGTTCCAGCTGGGGATAAATTAGGGGAAGGTTTGACCCTGCTGAATTCTCAGAAGGGCTTTGAAATGCTGGAAGTGGCGGGAGATTCCTATGATCCCGCACGACCCCCGATCAGCTGAGAAATACAGCGGGCACCAGCTGGATCTGGGGTTTGCATCTCAACCCCTCTCCCCTGGAAGGATCCAGCGTAGGCCCATGGCTAGTCAGAGGCCCCGCTACAAAGCCACCATAACGCTACCTCTATGAGCCACTGCCCCCTCTCCACGTGGTCTGAGTCAGGAGATCAAGAACGACCGGACCAAACTGCTATGAGCAGAGCCTGAAAAGAACCATGGACAGCAACAGCTGAGCAACCAGGAGAGAGCTGCAGCCATTGAAGTCTCTCCGGCCATCTTGGGGAAGTCTTCAGGGGCAGTAAAAGATGGCAGCAATTCTGAAATCGGGCTTTCCCAGCCCTCCCCTCAGACTGTTGGACAGCAGAACGGGCAAAACTTCCAACCGAGTTTTCGGCAACGTTTTTCAACAATGGGAAAATACCACCGAACGTTCAGAGAACCATTAAAATGCTTTAAAAAATTCTCAGGATTATTGGTTTTTACTTAAAAATAAACTGAAAACCCAAAAAACAGTTAGATCACATGGGTACTGTAGCATCACCAGGCTAGGAATTCCTACAGCTCACCCCCTGCCCACAGTCACCCCTCCACACCGACAGCAGGCCAGGAATCACTGGGCTAGGTACTCCCACCCCACAGCCCTCCCACCACTGTTTTCTTCCTGTGTTTAGGACTAATCAGAGCTATATTACTGCTTGGGGGTGGGGTGGGGCCTGTTGGTTTTAAACACACCCAAACAGGGCAGGTTTGTGCAGGTGATTTCTACACCCCAAATCCTAGAGTTCCTCCATGGAGACAGGCTTAGGGTCACTTCCCCAGCCAGATACATGAAACTAACACTCCCAAACTACGGCCCTGACTCCCAGTACCTTTCACATTCAGGAGCTCCCCCCACCCAGGGGCATTCACACCAATACACACCTGGCCCACGCTCCCTTTCCCCCACCTTAGTTACAAACACACACGGCCTGCCACCACTCCTAGCCAAGTCTTCAAGCACCATACACCCACCTGTGAATTAAGTCTCGTGTTACCCTGGAGGTAAGCCAGCATTATCCTTGTTTTACACAGGGGTGAGGTGCACTGTATTCTGCTCCCACTGAAACAGATGCAGAAGGATCAAGCCCCATGTTAATTGCCTAAAGCCATGCAGCAAGTCTGTGGGTGTGGCAGGAAAACAACCCGGATCAGTGCCCCCCATCAGACCACCCTCCCTGGTTACAAAAGGCCCATTCCCAGCCCGGCACTATGCCAGGCCAAGCCCTCACCTCGCTGGAAACAATCAACCTGCTGAAGCAGGCCTGCGGCTGGCGGCTTTGAAAGCACAGTCCAAGGCAGGGACAGGCCTCGGACTGCACAGAAGGGAAGCGGTGCCCTGGGCGACAGAGCAGCCTCTAGGCATCGCAGCCTCCAGGCAGAAGGTGGCAAAGTCCCTTCACTTCAGTCTGTTCCAAGAGACCTCGAGACGCTTGGCGTTTCGGCAGGGCCTTTGCCCCAGGGCGCTCAGTGCCACCATGAATGACCCAATTCATGCCTGGCACGTGGCACTGGCCCAGTTCCACAGCAGAGCGGAAAGTGCAGAGACCAGCCAAGAGCACAGAGCAAGCCTGGGGGCAGGGGAGGGGAGAGCAAACGTTTCTGAAAATTACACAAAGTTCCCACAATTTAATCGGTCAATGATTCACCCACAGCCTAGCACCAAGGGCTAGTGGCCATGATCAACTTACAAGCGGTGGGGGGGGGGGGGGGGGGGGGGGGGGGGGGGGGGGGGGGGAGGGAGGGGGGATGGAGAGATGGGGTGCGTGGGGGTATTCAAAAGGGAGAATATAACCTGTGTCATGAGTGTGAAAAAGCCCTCATCACCTGCCCTGGCGAGGCAAAATGGATTGTGCCCAAAGGGAAACTGTCAAATCATTTCTCATTCAAATACCAGGAGAGAGCCCATTATGAAAATTATTCAAAGCCTAGAAAGGCCAGGGGCCCAACGTGAGCTACCTCAAGAGGGGCCTGGGTTTTCAGTGCTGAAAATCAGGGCCCAGGAAGGCAGCTCCGGCCAGATGCCCAAAAATTGCGGGTTACTCTCGAAAGCCTTGTCCTGGCGATTATCACTCTGCCAGCCTGAGTCACAGCCCAAGTGCGTGGCCACACTAGGAAGAGAAGCGGGAAAACCTGCCTCCCCGGGCTGTACAACAAGTCTCTGCAGGTGCACACGTTTAAGCAAGAGTGGCTGTTTGGAGACCACCCAAGTCCCACCTACACTGTGGGCATACGTGGGATTTCAGCGATCTCCTTAGCGCCACTTACGTACTTAAATTAGACACCTGCCGAAGCACCCTGCAGAGGACCATAACCGGAGTATTCCCCCTGGCACGGACCGTACTGCTCAGGCACAAAAGGCAGCAGAGGAGTATTCATTATACATTCATAATAGGGAGCTTTTTCCATTCAAATCTGCCTTAGTCGGGCCACTTGGTGCACAGACAATTGGTTTTGTTTACAAAAAACCCAACAACAACTTACATAGAATTGAGCCAGGCTACAAACATTGAAAAAACAATCTTACAAAATACGGCTTCGTAAACACACGCACACACACGCGCACGCACACAGAGACTCGTGTCTTTGCACCCAGCAAATGGATTTGGGGGGGGGATTATCTCAGACATTAACGATCCAGGCAAATTCCAATGGACGTTATCCGGGTTGTTGCAGTCAAGACTGCAGGACACACAAAAAAATGCACAAAGGGAAAACTACATTTCCCAGCAACCAGTGCTGCTTGCTTATAAACAGGGTGGTCAAAGGGATGGGGGGTGATGGGAGAGAGAAAGGATTCTGGGAAATATAGTCCCTACAGACACAAATCTAGAGACATGCTTTTGGAAAGCAAGGAGATGAGGGTTTTCTCCGTCTCTCTCTCTCGTGCCCAGGGAGGGAATATTTAAAATACGACCTTTAATATATTTTATTAAAAAAAAAAAAACACACACACAAAGAAAAGAATAAAGAAAACTCTTTGTGCAGTTTGGCTTAGTGCAAATGGGCGCGTTGACGCAGGCACTTCCGGGCGCTCTCGTTGCCACGGGAGCGGGGTTTTTTTTTTTCCTTTATAAAAAAAAAAAACAACAAAACACTTGAATCCCTCATCCTGGGTGGACGCATGTCCCCCGTCTCTGCCCTCTGCACCCAGGGAGCCGGGCTCCACCCACAGAAAGGCGACAGAACAGGTGTGGCTGGGGGAGGGGCAGGTAGCGAGCCACATTTTCCACACGGAAAAGGACGACCAAGAGATGCCGCATTTTCCAGGCACAGCTTATTCTTCGGCACCGTTACCCCCACCGCCGCTTTCCCCCCACCCCGTGTCCATCCCGGACACAGAGCTCACAGATCTGACCACACACGCGTCTTCAAACAGTTGAGGCATCTGTTGCTGAGTCCATCTCCCTCCCCCTCTGCCCTCCCAAAATCGAGAATTCCCTGGAGGAGATAACAAACAGCACCGTCCCCCCTTGCCCCTGGGACGCTGGGTGTTTTAGCCCACCAGAGTCAGGACTCAGATCGGACGTGGCACTTTAAAACCAAGAGATAAAAAAGAAGGGTAGAAAACGGCTGCTCGGAACCTCGTCACATCCCAGCGGGCTGCACCGGCAGGCCGGGTTGGGTCCTTTTCTTGGTCTGAAGTCCATTTCGGTGGCGAACTGTGGTTGGTGAGATTCCAAAGCAAAAACCAAAAGGGAAAGGAGCTCGCGGCTTCCTGTGCAAGCACAGTACCAGGTCCGCTCCCCTCCTTTCCCACAGCGCGAGACGGAGCTGGTGGTTGATACTGGCCTCCCACTGCTGGATCCCAGCGCACGGACATCCCTGGCTCGGCCGGATCCCTGACGGCAGTCAGATGGCGGGAGGGAGGGGAGAGGAACGTAGTGAAGGAAGAGAAAATAGCTTATTTCCAAAAGAGAGTGATCAGAAAAGCTCCGTGCGTATGTGTGCGTAAAGTGTAAAGCTTCCAAGAGACAAGAGCACGACGCTTGCGGGGAGGAGACAGGACGAGGCGCCGCAAAAAACAAAAATACAGCGCCAGACAAATGGCTCTCAGGGGCCCGATCCTGGAGGGAACCGGATCTAAGATGATGTCGGGAGCCGTGTCGCACCAATGGGGATGGAGGAGGGGGAATGAGTTTTTCCTTTTCAAGGACAGCCCCTTCCTTTCCCCCCCCCACGCCTAGAATCACCGCCCTACAATTCCTCAGAGCAATTGCAGGCCAAGGGGCTCCTTTTTCCTGAGTCCGGGGCAGTTTCCGGCTAGCCACAGCTGAGTCCCTGGGGGCCCGGAGGTGGGGTCGGGGCTCGAAGGCACCTGAAGTGCAAAACGTGCAAGAAGGAAGCGTTGATGCTGACTTTCCAGAGCTGGGAGGTTCCAGTGGAGCCAGAGGGGCCCGGGCAGCGGGGCCAGGCGCGGGGGGCAGGAGGCGCTCAGTCGACGAACCTCTGACAAGCTTTCTTCCACCGGCAGGCTGTGCACCACATGTCCCGGTTCTCCATCCCGTACACCTTGCGGCACTTCTTGGCCTCGCCACGGGGCTTCCTAGGGGAGAAGAGCAGATGGGCCCGTCAGAGTGGGGCTCTGCCTCGGAGAAGGGAGCGCGAGCAGCACCCTCAGCGCAGGAGACAGGGCTCAGCGGGGACGGAGGCCGATGCACTCCCAGGGCGCTGCTGTACCAACGGCCAAGGCCTCTGGCCGGGAGAGGCGGGGCCCGGCTCTCTGAGACCCGATGGGGTAGGACTGATCGTGGAGCGTTAGCACGAGCCCACGGGCTCCCAGCACAGGGAGCTTCTGCATCTTTAGAAGCAGTTAACTGGCACGGTCCTGCCCCGCCACGCGGTCCCCCCCCACAAGTTGTGCGGCAGGTGAAAGGGGCGGGGACACGGTTAGACACCAGGCCTCGGAACGTGGTATCCGTTCAGTGGGGTGAGACGACTATCCAAGGCCTTGCCCAGCTTGCCCAGCTAATGTGCGGCTTGTGCCGTGAGCGTGCCTCCCCTGTCCCAGAGACGCCTTCGCTGGGCACGCTCACGGCACAAGCCGCACATTAACCTGGTGTCACGATCCCTTGAGCTGCCAAGAGCACTCCTCGCCCCGGGACCGGGCCGGAGCACCGCTGGGCTGCCTCCCCGGGCAGCACACAGCCACACTCGAGACATGGGTCCCTGCACCTGGGCCCCCAGGGACTCCCTCCCCTCCCCTCCCCTCCTGGCCTGCGAAGAATGGGGAGACAGGCGGCTAATGGAGCTGGGGAGGGATCTGGCTCCCAGAGCAGCCCCAGGTGGCCTTTTCTCTCCACCTATGAGATTAAATGCTCACGCACCTGAAGTGTCCAGCTGCCCCTGAGCCTGGCTCCTTCCCAGGCTGGCAGCACGGCTGGAGGGGATGGCTCAGGTGTCTACGCATCAGGGACAACTTCTCCCTAAAGCCCAAGGTTCCAGCCCCAGGAGGATCGAGTCGGGCTGTGGTCCGGCAGGAATGGGCTGTTAGCACCGCCCCAACTCACCTGGTGCCCGCAGCCAGCTTTGGCACAGAGGGGGGCGCTGCGGTGACGGGCGGGTGAGGGATCTGCGGCCGCTTCTCTCCCACGCCAACGGGGCGGAGTGCCGTCAGGCAGCCCTGGGGACGACACAGCCCACTGTGAGACCCTCCTGTCCCAGCCAGCACTCACGGGCCCGGCAGCCACGACCCCGCCAGGGCAGAGCGAGCATGGGGGCGAGAGCAGACAGGTCGCTGCCGGGCAGTGGCACAGACCTGCACCCGCTGGGATCTGCCCTCTGGAGATACTAGCCAATGGGAGGGCAAGGAGCCTTCAGCCCACGGTCCCCACGCTGAGATCTGGGAGCCGAGATCTGGGTGGCAGGCACCAGAACGCACCCTATGCCCTTCCACCTGGCACGGCCGAGGAGGCCTCAAAGGGCTAGATGGAAGCAGTGACTGTCCATTTCAGCCTATGGCTGATGCTGCAGCTCCCTTGGTTCTGCAGGTCTCACAACCTACATGTGTCCTGCCAAGCGGAAACAGCAGCTGAAGAGAACGGGAAGAGTGAGTCAGAGCCAGAGAAGAGTTAACGCTTGGGGCGGGGGAACCTGGCTCTGCCTCAAGGGTCCAGAAAAGAAGACCAGTTCCCTTCTTGTGAAAATCGCCACCACCTGTTTCGTGGCCTAGTGATTAGAGCTAAACCCAGGGTTGTGAGTTCAATCCTTGAGGGGGCCATTTAGGGATCTGGGGCAAAAATTGGGGATTGGTCCTGCTTTGAGCAGGGGGTTGGACTAGATGACCTCCTGAGGTCCCTTCCAACCTTGATATTCTATGATTCTAGTTCTGCCACAGACTGTGCGAGCTTGTGAAACTCACGGTGCCTCTGTGCCTCAGTTTCCCCATACGTAAAAGGAAAACACCACCCGACCTCAAATGGGGCTCAGGCAGCTTAGCACGTGTGTGTGAAGTGTTCTGCAGTCCCTAGGCAGGAGGCACCAGGCAAGCCCAAACATGATAACTGAAGATCTAGGAAAACAGGGAACTTTTCTACCAGGGACCATTTCACAGCCCAAAGTTTTCCACTTTTCACACCACACCCTGAAAGGCAGAAGCTTGCTCCAGTGGCAGCTGGAGTCTCTGCTCTAAATGCAACTGGGTCCCAATTTCCTGCAAAACCAGCCCAGGTTCGAGCCAAAAACATCCTGTCAAAGGCCACAGGCTTGTCATGAAACAGAGTTTGTTTTGCAAAATGGAGACAAGACCGATGCAAACCCCTGCAGCGCACGGCACTCCAGATCAGACGCCAGCCTGCATGGCACATGCACTTCCACTGTGTCTCTGCTGAATTCTAGCCAGGAAACTGCTCTGTGCCTCCCTCCTTTCCCTCTCCTGATGGACTTGGAGCATCCCTCCTCTCAGAGAGCGTATTGTGCTTGGCACCTCAGGGACAGGGACCCGTAGACGGGACGGGTTTGGGGAATGATCTGGGCTGTTTTAGTGCAGCCATATGTCCCACTGAGGTAACGATAGGGGCCATTCTAGGACTGCAGCTGCCTCTCTCCTGCCAGCCAACACAGAGGGTGGGGGGACTGTCTGGTTACTCACCGGGGACCCTTTAAAAACAACTGGTGACTGGGGCGCTGGGGGCGGCTGCCAGGAGATGCTGAAGCCCATCCCGCCAGGCAGGGTTTTCGAAGCAGCTGAGATGCTGATGGGAGCCATCGCCTGAAAGCCACAAATGTAACCAGGAGAGGATGAGACGCATCTGGGCACGAGGACGGGGGGTGGCCAGGAGAGCTGGGGAGGGAGCTGGCTCCCATCGCCCCAAAGGCCACCAGCTGCGGGTCAGTGGCAGCAAAGCCCGGTGAGACCCCCCCGGCGTGGGCCCCAGCTCCGGCTAACACAGCACTATGCCTGCATTGCCCAGATGGGGCAGAGCTCTGGACAGGCCTGACAGAGAGCAACAGTGCCGAGAAATGTCACAGGCATCCGAACAAGCCCCTGCCAGGCCCCCACCTGCCCATCCGGCGGGCGTGGTCTGCCCAGCTGGGTAGGGCCACCACTTCATCCGAATGCTCCAGCGGAACAGGGCGGGGGAGGGGGTCAGGGGGGTCAGGAGAGATGAGCAGAGGGAGTCCAAGTCCAGCACGGTTTTGGCATTAAATACGCTCTCAGAACCTTCCTGCCACGGGATGGTTCGGCTCCCAGGTCTGCGTGGGGCTTTCCCACTGTGTGTACGAACATAGGGGCTGCCCATTCACTCCAGTGTCCTGCCTCCCACTGGCCCATGCCACGCACTTGAGAGCCCCCCAAATACCACCCGGGGTGGGCAAGGAGGGACCATCCCCAAAGCCCAGCTGCTGAGGAATTTCTGCCCCAAAACACGAGGCACGACAACCCTGGAGCATTTCTACCCTGCAACTGCAGCTGCTGCTCTCGTCTTTTGTCCTCCCTGAAACGTCCCAGATCTTCAGCTGGCCTCAAGCTGGACTCTGACTTCACCCCCGTTTCCACACACACCCCTGGCTGCGCCTGCAGAAGTGTCCAGGCCCCCACCCAGTGCATCCAGATCAGGCAGCCTGGCTCCAACTGCCTGACTCACACAAAACTGGAGCAAACACACTTCTGGGAGCACTGCCAGTCGTGCGAGCAAAGATCAGAGGCCAGACTGCCCCCCTAGGCAAACCTGCTTCCTGCAGCGGTGAGTTCCACAGGCTCGCGGCAGCATTTCCCTCCCGACATGGCAAGGGCCATGCTCCAAAGGCACCTCCTATACCCCAGCCACTGCCTCCTTCCACAAGCACCATCTGGGAGCCTTGTTTGAAAATGTTTGCTGCACAGTCTGAGGCTGCAGCATGGCCAGGGCAGCAAAGATGCACCCTGTTCTAGGGACACTCGTCAGGGCGGACGTGGGAGACGTCAATGGATTTGCACTGGGCTGAGCCTGGTATGGTTTCAGCTCAGGGACTGAGGAGCCCACATGTCCCAGCATGCATTACTCCACCATCTGTGTCCTCCTTCCCCACCAATGCGGTCTCACCTGCTTTTCCACATGGCCCACCTGATAGGCGTGGTCGGTGTGGACATGGCACAGGCTCGTTGGAGCTGAATGACTCAGAGGAGACTCCACGGAGTCCTCGGGCTTCACCAGCACCGGCGGGGTTCGCTGCACCTCCAGGACAGGGAAGGCCGGGGGCACCGAAGAAGTGGGCGAGACGGGGGTCAGGCTGGACAGTCCATCCGTCAGGGAGTCCACGTTGACGTCCAGCTCCGTGTAGTAAAAGTCCTCCTCGCCGTCACTCTGATCCAGGTCGGCTTTCCGGCTGCACAGGGAAAACGGAGTCAGGCGCTGGAGACATTTCCAGCCCTGACCCAGCCACGGGGGCAAGGCCAAGGGTCCTGCCTACCGCCTGAGAGCATCCCACATGCAATTGTGCTGGGCGATCACAGCACCTGGAGCGGTTTGCTGCTGGTCACTAGCAAGGCATTGAGAGAGACAGCCCAGGCTGGAGAGAGCTAAGGGGGCACAGTGGTCCCAGACTGCACCCCAGGGATCCCATCACCGTGGCGCAGTGAGCAGGGTGAAATACACAGCTTGTTGTGCTGAGCAAGATTTGCACTTCATACACTGGTGTAAAGATTTTAAGTGAGGCTTTAAGTGTGGGTGCTAAGAACAGTCAGGAGGAGGCTACCGGTTTGTTATTTTCTGTTTGCTTATTTCGGGAAAGGGAAATAAGGACGGAAAACGAGTGCAAGCAGTGAAGATACTGCGAAGTTGGAATTTTTTAGACTGCAGGTTGCAGAAAAAGAAAGAACACGAGAGAGTCTTGGTACTAAAGAAACTGGCCATGGAGAAGACGGAAAGAGAGAAAACACGAACTGGACCTCCTAGAAAAGCAGAACCAGAAACCACCGACTCCAATCATTCCCATCACTCCAAAAACCCACAACTGGGACCACCTATGGCCTGCATACAACAAGGACCCTGCTCGCTGCCGCACACCCATCCTATCCAACAACCCTGGAGGGCCAGCAAGAGGGATTCCACGCCTGGCTCATCCCACCGATAGGGGCTGGGAGGGGATTGCTCAGTGATCTCTTGGGCTGGTTAAGGGAAGCGATGGAGTGGATGGACTCCAAGACAGGAGGCTGCAATGAGAGGCTTCCTGAATGGCAGACATAAAGGCAGGAGCACGGGAGGCGAGGAAGGGAGAAGTAACCTGGAAGCAACCAAACACGGCTGCAGGAGATGTGGGGGGAAAAATTGGGGGAGGAACTTTGGCAGAGCCTGCCGTGCCCGTAGGACGTAATTCCTTCCTTCCCGGCCCTCCTCCTACAGCGCAGGCTGCCTAGTACCGCCCAGAGCACTGCAGGACCCAGCGCACCCTCACGCCTACCCGAGGTGGACGGTTCGGATGTGCTTCTGCATCCCCGAGGAGCTGCTCAGAACCTTGCCACAGCTTTTCCACAAGCACTTGAACATCACCTTGGTGGAGTTCTTGGGGAGGGGAGAGAGAGAATGAGAAAGAGAATGAATGAGGCCCACAGCGCCCACTCGGGCCCAGGCAGCCCCACTCCATGGGGCTCAGATCTCCACCTGGAAAGGGGGCCAAGGCTCTTAACCCCACAGGCTGGGCTGAGTGCGCGTGGGGAGGGAACATGGTCCAGTGGTTGGAGCAGGGAACAGTGAGACTTGCCCATGTCACCACGTCCCTCTGACTTGGGTGAGCTCCTGAACTGCTCCCCCAACCGTAACATGGGCCCAGAGGTGCTGGGAGGTTCTGAACTGCCAGGCCCAGAGGTGCCGGGGGGCTCTGAGCTGGCATAAATTAATCACTGGTGCTAGAAGAGGGGCTGCAGACCATTCTGCAGTGGGGAAAGCCCTGCTCGCTGCAGGGACGCAGCTCAAACTACTCGGGCTTCCTGTTCACACCCGCGTGCCATGCGGGGCACTGGACTCTTGGCTGGAGAGTCAGAGGCCCCTCACTGTTACTGTAATTCAGCCCCCACCGGGAGCGCCCCTCGGCCCTGCAACCCGCTCCCCAAGCCCGTCCCGAAAAGCGAGTCCCGTCAGCCTTGAAGGCACAGCACAATGCCCAGCTCTCCTCTCCAGCCTGGCAGGGAGGGCGTGTGGACGAGGAGCAGAGGGGGAGCACGTTGATTATTTGGGGGAGGAGACAAGTCTTTTTCTCCTGCCTGCAGAGAGGCCCCTTTCTCGTCATTTCGATGAGTCCGCTTCGCCCCCAGCACTGCTCCGGCCCCACCCCCAGGGACGGCCCCCAGCCTCGGTCCCCCTTACCCCTGTCCATGCCCTCCCACCCCTCCCCTGAGCTGCGGCCCCACTCCCAGCCTGGTTCCTGGGGTGGGGCGCAGACAGGGGCAAGGGGGGCGCGACCGTGAAAAGTTTGGGGACCACTACTCTGCCGGACCCCCGGGACTCTCCCCCCCAACCACCTTCCTCACTGCGCTGCTTTTGGACCGGCCCTGCAGCCCCATCGTTCCAGCTCCCGTCCTCCGCACCTTCCTCTTCCTGGGAATGGGGTCTCCGAAGAGGAAGTGGGTCGCTTCGGTCTCCTCGATGCCGTCGTCCAGCTGGGGGGCCGGCAGGAAGCTCTTGGCCACGTCGGTGGAGAGCGGCGGCGACGGGGTGGAAGGGGTGGAGCGGTCGCTCGGCAGGTCCCAGCTCCAGTCCCCACTGTTGTTGCTACTGCTGCTGTAGCTGGAGGACATGGCAGGACCCTCCTTCCAGGCCTCGCAGCTGGGCTCTGCTGCGGGGGGAGGGAGGAGAAGAGGAATTCAGTCACCCACTGGTCACGGGGGTCAGCCCCAGGACGCGCAGACGTCAGCCCCTTCCAGTGCTCTGGCAGATAAGGCACCTGCTGAGCAGAGCTCTGGGAATCCCGCAGGCAGAGCCAGCCCCGGGGGTGAACCCCCCAGGCAGCAAGCGCCGTGCCCAGCCCGAGCTCTCACGCGCCATCAGGGCAGGTTTCTCCCCGGGCACAACTCCTGCAGCAGTGGGCTTTGTACAGCAGGGGCTGCCACGCTTGTTGGGAACCTCAAACCATCCAGGCCTCAACACCGCCCGCCCCCCGCCCCCCAGGTCCTTTGTTACGTGTGGTGCGGTGATGGAGGGGGTGTCCCAGAGCGCCAGCTAGGAACACTGCCTCCAGCGGTAGTGCCGCCAGGGCCCTTCGTCAGCAGATCTCAGAGTCCTTGACAAAGAGGCCAGTATTGGTATCCCCATTTAACAAATGGGGAAACTGAGGCAGGGGGAGGGCAGTGACTTGCCCAAGGTCCCCCAGCAGGCCAGCGGCTGAGCCAGGAATAGAACGTGTGTCTCCTGAGTCCAGTGCTCTAGCCCTAGGCCACGCTGCCTCCCATTATTAAGCCAATCTCTATTGGAGACGAGGATGGGATTTCGTGGAGGAGGGCAGATTATCGCCTATCTGCTGCGGCAGGCTTCTTACGCCTTCCTCTGAAGCACCTGTCCCTGACAGCCACCAGCACTGGGACACAGGGCTAGATGGACCTCAGGGCTGACCCAGTCTGCCAGTTCCTATGCTCCTACAAGTGGGCTCGGGGGCCTGAATTCCGCTCCTGGCTCTGGAGGAATTCCCTACATCATACAGGATTTACAGAGGCGTAACCGAGAGCAGCACATGGCCCGACACCCCCGCTAGCAATTCCGCCTTCCCCATCTCGGGGCTCAGCATCCCATCAGTACCTGGGCTGAGGGTGCCAGGCGGGTTGCCAAGCACTAGAGGGCTAGTGGACAGGCTGGTGAGAACTGCGGCTGCCATGACCTCATCTATCCCCGCCTTGCCCGATAGCTTTCTGCAAGACAGAAAAACGGAGAACACAGCGGTTAGATCCAGCTTAGAAAATTCTCTAGCCATAACTCCGCCAAGCGCCCCAGAGCTACCCCGCAGCAGCGGGGCAAGCGGATGCCCACACGCCACCCTGACATCAGGTCCCAGTCCCAGGGCACGACGAACCAACGTTCAGTCCACCAAGAAGCCTACTGAGACACCCCATCAGGGCAGACACCCGTCCGCAGGCCCCTCCCAATACCATTCCCACAGACCGCTGCGTGCCCAGCACCTGGCAACCATCTCCAGTTACTGCTGGCTGAACCAGCCACTGGAGAGCAAAGGCGCTTTTACACCCCATAGGATTCCCGCTTCCAATCCAGGCTTGTGTGGCTCCTACTAGCCACACGCAGGGGACAGGGGCAAGACAGTGACTGCCATGGTCATTCCGCTTCAGGTCTTTTCAAGCCACGCCGGCCGCGCAGGCTGGATCGTATCATACCCAGAAGAGCCACTTTGGGCAGGGGGGCTCCCACCCAACCCTCTGTCCGACGCCCCTCCATCCTACTGAAGGCGTGGCTCATTCCCTCCACGTGGCCTACCCCAAGTACAGTGCTCCAGAGTGCTCACCCCTGGGGCAGGGCTGCTCTCAGCACCGTATCCACCCTGGTAATCATGAGCCGGCTCTAAACCTGCCCTGGGCAGCAAAACCAAGGCACCTGTGCACCTGGGCACAGACACTGGCCTTTACACGTGCACACATACAGGAGGGACAGCTGCCACCGGGGGAAGAGACCATCCCTAAGCCATTAACATAAAACCAAAGGGTCGAAAGAAGAGTCCCAACTCAACTGGATTCCTGCAGTTAACAGGCTTCCAATGAACAGGACAGGCTGTCGCCCCCCTCAACGCTGCATCCTCCAAACTTCCGACCCAAGCAGCGTGTTACACTGGGCACGCTCCCCGGCTGGGAGACAAGCCGTGGGAGCCTCTCCCCAAGCCTGAGACGAGCGCGGCAGCAGGAGGACAAGGCGTGATTGCTCACCCCTCTAAGGAAGAGTGTAGATCGCTGGATAGCGCAGAACAGCGAAGCGCACCGTAGGTTGCAGGCCAGCCTTGTGGCGTGACCAGCTGCCGTGTGGCAGGGGCAAGCCACAGGTTTGTGCATCCAGCCCCTCGCTCCTGGGCCAGCGAGAGCGGAGGTGCCCCAGGGGGCGAAGAGCGCCTGGACGATACCTTGGGCAGGCCCCCACCGCCTAGCAGAGCGGCTGCCTTAGGGTGCAGGATGGGGGAACCAAAGATCTAGAGCAGCCAGTGGGTCCGGCAGCGAGCAAAGCACATTTCTCAATCATAGGCAGGTCAACAGTGGAAGGAAGGGAAAGGAAAAGAAATGAGCCCTAATGCAAAGAGGGGTGTCACAGGCAGCTGTACGCTGCAGGGCGAGAGACCCTCTTAGTAGAAATCCCCAGCACCAGCCTGCCCCCACCACCTACACACCTCAGAAGGTGCAGTCCCTTTAAAAGCCAGCATGATTCATCCTCTTCCCCCGCCTCCCCAGTCTGCACCACATGATCCACCAGACCCAGGCAGCAGCCCAGAGCTGGGGGGGGGGGTGGGGGCGGGGGGTGCGGGGGAGAGAAGGGTTGCGCACAGGGCCTCTGACTGCCAAGTGCTTTATCTGGGTCAATGTCTAACCGAGAAAACCACGGGCGGGGGCTGGCCATGCCGAATGAGCAGAGCCAGGGAGAGAGGCTCCCGGCTGCGGAGGGGAGCAAGGGCTTTTAGTTCTGCATGTTCACGGAGGGCAGGGAAGCAGCATCTTGGGAGAGGCTGTAAGGGGGGAGTCGCTCCCCCTCTGGGGTCACTTAAAACACCTGGTTCTCCTCCGTGCAGGACAATGCTCTGCCAGCCAGCGAATTATCCTCACAACTCCCCTCCTCAGCTTAGGCAGGCAGCCATCCTTCTACCCCTCTAGATGGGGAAACTAAGGCACGGAGGGGTTAAGAGACTTGCCCCCCCGAGACACAGTGAGCCAGTGACAGAGCCATTATGAATACCCAGGAGCTCTGGTGCTGGGTCACACTCCGCCCCTCCCCCCGCTATATTGACTGGCAGCCCAGCACTGGCTTGGCGAGTCTACCCTGCCGCCCGCGGGCCTGGCTCTCTGCGAAGGGACAAGGGGTTCTCAGCCCAGAGAGTGACGGGAGGCTGGCAGGGGCTGCCGAGCTCCGGCAGCAAGGGTGGGTCGTGGACTCTAGTCCATACATGCCGAGTGCAAGCCAGCAACCTCTGCCGGGCATCACCTGCCGAGAGCCAGAAGTGGGCGACAGAGCAGCTAGAGAGCTCTGGCCTCTGCTTGTCGAGGGGTGGAAATG
This sequence comes from Chelonia mydas, assembly GCF_015237465.2. Taxonomy (NCBI): domain Eukaryota; kingdom Metazoa; phylum Chordata; order Testudines; family Cheloniidae; genus Chelonia; species Chelonia mydas. The sequence goes on along the minus strand of NC_051253.2, from coordinate 4,206,826 downwards.
TACACAGGGCCTGTGCGTGACATGGCACACGCGACAGAACACAGCACTGGCCCTGCAGCGGTGTCCCCCTTCCCGCGGGGCTAGGGCTGGCTCCTCGCTCCGGGCGCCACAGGTCCCAACCAAGCTGGGCCCAGCCCAGTGGGACAGGAGCTGCAGGGCAGGCTTGCCCTGGAAAACCCACCCCATGGCCTCCCCCCGCCCGATGACCCCCACCCTGCCAGGACCTCTCTCCCCTCAGGAGAAATGGGCAAGTGGAGGGGGGACTGAAGGGGGCGAAGGGGAATATAGATGGGGGAAACGGGGCATCCAGGGAGGAGTCCCTGGAGCTATTGGGGGGCAAGAGAGAGGTTAAAGAAGGAAGCAGCAGGGACTGGGACAATCCATAGGATTTGTGTTACTGAGTGGCGATGGAGAAGTGGAGGTTAGATGAGGGCTGCAGTACTGGGTACATTTCAAGGGGGGGGAACCCTAAGGAGCTGTCCAGGTTATTTCAGGGTGCCTAACTGTGGTGGGAACTGGTGAGTGTCTCAAGGCAAGGAATAAAGCCTAATCAATAATATGGTACAGATAACCTAGGATCTATAGACAGAGACGAGTACTGGAGGTATTTTATTAGCGTAAAAGAAATAAAGCAACATTTTAATGGCCAAAACAAACCATGAAATTCCCCAAAAATAAAACGAAAATTAAATCACACTCTCTAAAGCTTTCTGCTGGAGATGGCGCCTCCTGCTGGTCAGCACCTTCCTTCCCCGCCATTCGTCAGCCCAGGAGGCCACCCTGCAGCTCTGACACCGCTCAGCAAGTGGGGTTCCCTCCCCGCCAGGGGCCTGACTGCTCTCGAGCCTGCCAGCCTGCCCAGCCCACGGCCGTCACCTGCTCTCTCTACACCAGAGCTCTGCCTACGAAGGGGTCGGACTCCTTTGGCAGAGCGGGTAGGATCCATAGTCCAGCGCACTCCCGTGGACGCACTCTGCCTCCCCGACCTGTGTATAGAGACGCTGGCTCATTCCTGCGCTCCAGGAGAGCGCCAAGCCTACGCCGGCCGGCTGAGTGCTACAGGCTACCTTTTCAGTGCTTAGCCAACAGCGTCTCCCAGGACCCCCCACGCCACGGCCCGCTTCCCAGGGCCCTCTGGGGGGAAAGCAGCTTGGGGAAACTAAAACACAAAAAAAACCCCCCAAACACCACAGAGCACCCTCCCCATGTCTCCCAGTAATTAATGTCCTGCAAACCCCCTCCAAGAGCAGGAATCAGCCAGACTGGTGTATTTATAGCACATGTGGGGGTCCAGAATTTCTTGGGTAGCTCTTTCTGTGCCAAATCGTGCATTCCCTCACTCAGCCCCCGGCGTCCCCCTCACCCTGTAGACTCCTTCTGAATTCCAGCAAGGAGCTCCAGGCTCGATTGATCCCTGGGGTATAACTATTTACCCACCCCGTCTTGTGGCTTCCCTACAACGGAGCAACTGTCTTTGGTACGCACCAGTGACCATGCTGGAGCACGGCTCACCAGCACAAACCACCACCAGGATCAACCTTGCCCTTATCTTCAGCTACTTAGACTTCCTAGCCTTCAACTCCAAGGGAGAGAGCATTTCCCGAGTACCCTGGTGCCTAACACAATTAAACCAGGTTTTCACAGCCCTCCACTATCACCAGAAGGCACTTCTGCTCCAGATTCAAGCACGAGGCTTACACCAGAACATCGGGTCCTAGCATACAAAGAGGGCCCTGAATGGGCATTCAGGGTCAGAATTAAGGGCAGCAGGGACCACCTGATCGTCGAGGCTGACCTCCTGCACACCACAGTGCACTGCACTGAGCCCAATAACCAGGAATACGCTAGAGTGCAACATCCCCCCCAGAAACAAAACGATGATGCGCCACAGGTGGGATGGTGGTGAACCAATGGCTCAGGCCCTGCACTGGCAGGGAACGGAGTTGGTCAGACGCTCGCCAAGATGGTCCGGACGTATCTCTGGGGACTGCCTAGGAGGCAAAGCTGCTGGAATTGTGATGTCCTACATGTTGGATCCCTGTGACCATCTGCTAAGCTTTGATATCCTTGGCATTCAAGTGGTAACGGCCTGGCTGGCTATTGCCTTCCCTGTGCCACAGGTTAACATGGCCTAGACAGTCAGGGCGTTCTTGTCTCCCCGCAAGACCTGCGTCATTCCGCTACTCCTCCTCCGCTATCTCCAGCGGACTCGGCCACTTGCTGCCACCAAGAAAGTAGATGGGGAGCACAGAATTCATTGAACCAGCAGCGTTTCAACCCAACACTTCCAGGGCCGCTACCAGCCTCCGGATTGTCCTGGGTTTAGAGTCACAGTGCAGAGAGCGGGGCGCTGGCATGCACGAGGCACCGAAACTCAATTAGCATTCTAGGCTTCACCAAGCCCACCCCACCCCACCCACTCCCTCAAACCCTGAGCACAAATATAAACGTTCAACGCTGGCTGCTGCATGGCCCAGACTATTGGGTAACCTACATGGCACAGAAAGCCAGCAGCGTCCCACCTCCCTCCCACAGTGCCGGTATCAGCTCCAGCTTGTGGTGGTGAAGCGGAGATCGGCTTTCCCAGCCAGAGACGGCCTTGATTGTGCAATCACTACCTTGGCCTTACATTTGCACACCTGCCCCTCCTCAGCCTGCCACTGGCCCCAGAGCCCGCGTTTGGCAATTTGACTTTGCGCAGGGAGCGACACCGCTTTGTCCTCCTGCTGCAGGAAGTCGGAGGGGTACGCTGGAGCTCCGGTGGGGCAGAGGCATTCTGCCTGACACACAAAAGGCATAAAACGGGGGGAAAGGGGAGGAATGAGAGAAGTCACCATTCTTCGGCCCCCTCCCACCAGGCACACACCCCTCCTCTCCTTGCACCAATGACCACCAGGAGTTTAAACGAACATGGTGGTCAATGAATCATTCCCCTAGGTGGGGGACTGCTTTACTGGGGGGGGGGGGGGGGGGCGGAGGGGCTGTGGTGATTGGATGGCACAGTGCCAGGCCAGCCAATTGTGGCAGCAAAAACAGCAAGAGAGCTGGGCAGCTTCTCCTAAAGAGCCACTTTAAAATGGTTTCTTCCTGTCTTTAAATAAACCAGAGGTTGGGGGGAGGAGGCGTGGGGAAAGAGAGGAGGAACAAAGAGCCAGCAAGACAAACGAAAAAAACGAGAATCTTTTACTGCGTGTCAGGCCAAGGCAAGAAAACAAGAAGCCCTTCGCTCAGGGGCCTGAATCTGCCTTGCTGGATTCTTTGGGAAGCAAGATCGCAAAGCTGAACTGAATCCAGCGCTTGGCCATAAGTCTGGAGTGCAGGACAGGACAGACCTCAGGGGGTGTAAGGGAAGAGACTTGGAGAGCTGGAGGCTCCAAGGTTTGTTATTTTCTATTTTCCCCAGTGAATGCAGAGCGCCTGAGACGCCCCGGAGCCCTACAAGCTGCAGCCCTGTCTACACAAAGCTTCCCCCCTTTCCCAGTCACGCAGAATCCCTGCACGCCGCTGTTTCATACAGCGGCTGTGACTCATTGAGGCACTTGGCTTCACTGCAGCCCTGCCAGCGTGTCCGCCAGCCAAGTGGCGCTCATTTGCAACAACAGTCACACTGGCCCCCCGCTGGCACTCTCACTCGGCACTCAGAACCAGGGCTGCAGACAGAGGGCAAGGCTTCCCTGGCAGCTCCTCCTCCCAGAGGCCATGAGCAGGTAGCCAAGGGTCCCCTCCCCTTCTCATTGCCCCCTGCAGCAAAGCACGCCGGGGAATGGCTAGAGGGGCAGCTAGCCAGCAGCGCTGCGCCCTGGGCTGCAGGAGCACATGTCACTGCTAGGAGGCAGCTGTGATGTTAGGGAGGCCAGGCCAGAGCAGGGGAGAAAGACATTCAGGGAAAGGACGGACAGAGGAGATGGGCTTGGCAAACTGGCTGATGGGGGCACTGGGCTAGAGGAGAGCAAAGCAAACAGGACAGGGATAGTCTTGGGGCTCCAGCACAGGCCAGGGCTCTCCCCAGCCCAACTCCGCGTGATGAACAGTGCAGCATTTTCTGCTCCTGGGTTAATATTTAACAGGGTTGCTCCGGTTTCCCAATCCCCAACGTTTGCCAGACCACTGCCAAGTGCGCACAGAGTTTGCTGCTGCCTGCCATCCTGTCCCTCCCACAGCACTGCGAGCTTCCCACCTCCAGGGTGTCATCGGTCTGGTGCTCTCCAATGGGGAGCTGGACACACACGGATGGCACCGGCAGGCTAGGCACTCACAGGGAGAAAGGAGAGAGCTGGGAAGCTTTACGGCACTGCCATCTGCTGTACTCATCCCCCACAACCCCCATCTCGATCCCATTACCAACCCCCCGGTCCCAGCTCCCATCAGTCCATCGCAGGCTCCCTCTCAGGAATCCACAGGTTCTGGGCAGGGGTGGCTAGTGGATGCTGGAAAAGCATGAAGACACTGCAGCTACCAATAATCCAAGTGTTCCTTGTGTGGGACACTAGCAGACCTTTCTGTTCTCTCTAGTGGTTTCACCTGCGGCCTGTTATCCTCGTATGTAAGCACGGAGCTGCCCTCCTGGGGAAGCCAACTGGGAATCTGATCTGGTTAATATACAAGAGCCAGCTCAAATCTGTGCCATCAGGTTACAAGAAATGTTACAACCCAGCTCCCAGGATCATGGTGGCCCCCATTCATGTGACTCTCCCCCCCGCCCATCAGTGGGTTTCCACACGACCAAGGCCCGGATACCAATGCCTAGGTAGCACCTCAGAACTCTTGGGTGGGGAGATTCTATTCAAACCTCCTTAGCACCAAGAGCATCTCTTTCCACCATCGCCTCAGCCAACAGCAAGGAGGATGGGAGAGGCCTAGGAAGGGATTTATGACCTCTCTGGAGTTCTGTTGGGAAAACACAAGCATAGCATCAAGAGTCGCAACAGCCAGGGCTCTGGGCTAATGTTTCCAGCGCCCCACGTTCACAGAGCAGATGCACAGACCATTAGAGAGGAGAATCTGGCCAATCAGAGCAGCGTGTTGGAACAGGATTAATAGTTTGGCCACAGAATTGTGCAGTGCTACCGACTGGATTGATGAGCAGTTGGATGGTGGTGTTGCAGCTGCAGGGAGCTTGGTGGGGGAGGGAAAAGACTGCATGGTGGAGCTCCATCACACATCTCTGGCTAAACAGAACAAGCCTAGGAAGATACCTCTCACTTGTGATTAGCTGTTTAGAGTCCAGCTCAGTTACTGGTTGGGGCAAAGGGATACAGCTATATACAGAGCCTACTCAGAGATCAATCTCACCCAGCCCAAAAATAAACTAGAGACCATTTTAATCAAATATAAACTAAAATGATATACAACAGCCAGTGGTTTCCCGATAGGCATCTCAAGCTAAGCAGCATATGCCTGGTTCAGTATTAGGAGGGGTGACCCACTTGCACACTCCAGAAGAAACAGTGTGGGTGACTCAGTAGGAGGTACTCTTCAATTATAGGTGGTATTGAACCAGCGGCAGAAGGTGCTGTGCTACTGAGGATAACCCTCTTTCAGCTGAGACTTAAAAAACACAAAGTCCTGATCATTGGTGGCCATATAAAATCCAAAAGGACACACCCTGGACTGGCAGCATTCCAGCTTTAGCAATCACAATCCCCCTGCAGGGTCAATAAATTCAGCATCTTCCTTCACTATTTCTTAGTGATGCTGGGTACTGCTGAACTTACTCTAGTTCACACCAGAGATGGCAGCACTTCCATGGTGGGAAAGCCCTTCTCTTCCCCCCCCCGGGAAGAACTCACAGTTCAGGGCACTCAGCCATTTCAGCATCCCTAAACACAGCATCCTGCTCATTCAGACTCCCACTTTCTCATGAGCCCTACCCTGCAAGTAATTTACTTACGACTAGGACTGTCTGAAGCCAGAAAGAGATTGGAAATTAAAGGCAGCTGGGATCTTTAATAAAAATAATAAAATAAAAATAAAAACACCCTCCTCCGTACGGATGCATTCACTGGCTGCACCCCAGAGATAGCTACATTTTGACAGTCACATCTGTATGTGAAGTGCTTTGGGGTGAAGTGGACTGGATACATGCATGGCCATGATTAATCAGTAACTAAGTCTGAAAAGTCCCCAGAATACCACTGCAAGAATAGTGCGTGTTTCTCATTAGCTGTAAGATTTCAGACATGGGCTACATTATGAGAGGAAGGGTGCAGCTCTGACGACCAGAATATAAAATCCTGAGGACAAGTAGATTTAGTTTATTTCTTAAAGCAAATGCCCCTTGAGTGAGAAAGTTTGCATGAAATTCTACTCTCGAAGCAGGGCTGATGGGTGTTCAGGAGAGAAAGAAGTGAGACAGTGGGGGAGGTTATGCAAAAGCAGATGCAAAGTCTTGAAGTTTAAAGGTGAGCTGCGTGGGGAGAGATTAGACTCATGCTTCCAGGCAGTGCTAAGAATATAGGGGAAAAAACTGCCTTTTAATTTTTTTTTTTTTTAAATTCAGATCTTCGAGCCTGGAAGAGGGTCTGAGAAGAAGTAGATGTTTTAGTTCAACCACAAGTTGTTGGGCTCCATACAAGAATCAATGGGTGAAGTTCTCTGGCCTGTGGTATGCAGGTCAGTCTAGATCAGGTGGGGTAAGATTTTGGTTTCAAACCAACAGTTGTCATATGCGCTGCAGTGCATCAGAAAGTACCTGAGCCGTAAAATGCTCTTTCCTGTTTTCAACCAGGACGGGGTACAAACACTCTGGGACCAGGCTGGCACAGTAATTTTATTTAGCAGTCCGCTATGCAATGTGACTGTACTGTACCCTTAAGCAGGGCACAGCTGGCTACAGCTGGCTCCAAGTCACACAGCTCCAGCCACTGAAGCGAAACGGTGACGTTCCGTACCACGCCAACACAGTTCCTCTCCTCCAAAGAGAGGCACATTCATACAGGGTCTGGTCACAGTGTCTGAAGAGTCAGCAGCGCCAGGGAGCCCCGAGATCAACAGGCCGCCATACGGGAAACTGCTGTCAAGCAGGAACTCCCTCTGCACTTCCAGGTCTGCAGAGGCTGCAGCCTAGACCCTGCAAGGCTAGGAGGCAGGGGGAGCATGGAGAAATTGGCTCTGCAAGGAAATTGTAGGGGACGAGGGTGCCCAGTCAGGCCCACTGGATAAAAGCCTAGCTATGTGACTGAGAGAGCCTCCTGGCTCTATCTGTGGGGCAACCGGCTGCTTGCTATTTAGGCCTCCTCCCAGCAGGGAAGCGACACTTCAGTTTGCCCAGCATTGGTATATCCAGGGTCCGGAACCACGAAGGAGCAAGAAGCTGTCTGATGAAGCCCCCACTTTCAGCCAAGATTCACCCACTTCCTTGAGCCCCCGCCCTATTATACATACCTTTTGCAGAACGGCACTTGTTTTCCCGTGTTTGTCCTCAAAACACCCAGCCCTTTTAGATGCAAGTTTTGTGAGAAAAGAAGCAAAGCGCCCTTTGGCTCATGTCCAGCGTGACTAGGCCAGATAAGAATGAGCAGCAACGGCAAAATTAAAAATCAAACAAATTAACAAGTCAAGCCACAGAGCTCAGCAGCATACACCAACACATCACGAGATGTCATGATGTAGGTAAACTGTTTCTTGCAATCCGAGTAGCTCAAAAGAAATAATCAGAGCAGTTTCATTCTGGGTTTTTGATGCATTGTCTAAAACCATGATGTTTAAAAAGGATGCTATAATCTAACCTTTTAGGCTTCCTTAGGCATTTGTTTTACTATGGAGTCCAGAAATACTTAAATTATACATATTAAGGCTTAAAATAAATGGGCACAAAAAGGAGAAATTTGCATGCTTCAAACTTTTTTTTTTTAAGATAGTGGTAAATGAATCAATAGAGGTTTTGAAATCGCTGGTCTAGATTATCACAATAGCCCCTTTTATGGCCCTGAAATCCGTGAAACACTGTCATTCCAAGAAATTGGAACACCCTTCTGCTCTCTACAGCTGGTCAGATGAGTTAAGGCCAGTCTGTATTAGTAAAGTTTTCACCAGTCTATCATCATCAACTTAGGTGCTTAGCCTAAAGATTTCATTTTTGTTTACAGCAATTAAGATACATCTGGGAGAAAGGATGTCTGTGTTAAAGATTCAACATCCCAGGTTTCATGGAAAACCAAAGAGGCCATGGACAAGACCATCAAGAACTTCCCCAGCAGAGCCAGGAATGAGCAGATCTGACAATCCAAACGCTCACAATACAGTCTTCCTTAGCCATCCCAGAAAGGCAAAAAATCCGATCTCTACCAACTCCTTTGCAGGTCACCTCCACGAAGGGACCCGGTTTGAAGCACACATATGAAGCAAGCAGTCTCCTTCCCTCTCTACCCAACAGATCAGCAAGAGGGGGGGGGGGGGAATTCTTTTTAAGGTCAACTTTTCACTAGTTATGCTGTTTGTTCCCCCGGCCCTGATCCCTCCTGCGATTCTTTCAACGCCGACAAGTTTTGTTTATAGCCAGTTTCTCCATCAGACACTGGGTGCCGCAGCGTTTGGGTTACAAACAGCACAGCGGAACGGTTATTTGTTTAAAAAAGAAAACCACAACTCCTCACCCGCCTGCTGGACTAAAAACGATACGTCTACATAAAGATCCATGCCGAGGGGGCCGGGTCACAGTTGGTGACTAGATCTAGATTTGGGGCCAAATTGAATTATTGGCCTCCTCGGAAACGCTGCTGCACTTGTTCTGGCTGGGGAGGGAGGCAACGAGCTTTATTTACACAAACCGCAAGGCCCCCAGCCGCGCGGCTGCTGGTTATCAGAAAGCATACAGTGCACAGGGCTGGAGGGTTTTTTTTTTTTTTTTTTAAATATAAACAAACAATTGCACTTAAGGCAGGCCCCTCCCTCTCAAACAAACACATGGCCAATCGCCATCTCCATGGCGACAGAGGAGCCAATGGGAAGGCAGTTGCCAACTGGTTTGGCAGCTTAGTGCCAGGAGGCCCACCCCCCGTCCAGCCCCTTGCTAGCCGCCACCCCCGACTCCTCCTCCTCTTCCTGTGGCTGCTCTTGGCCCAGAGATCATGGAGCCAGAATTAGTCAACTCAGCTGCTGCGGCTCCAGCTTAGGGAGAGCGCCCGAGAACGCCCGGCAGCAGCCCCTCTGCACGAGCGCGGGAACGAAGCCCCAGCAGCATAGCTTGCTGTCCTGCCTGGGAGGGAAGCAGCCGGCGGGCTCGGCTGCGAGGGCCTGGGGGTGCTGGCCTAGGGGGAACCACCCTGCTTGTGCCACTCCAGCCAGCACGCCAGGGCTGGAGTCGCTGTCGAGCTGGGGATCTCTGCCCTGCCAAGGCCGCTCCTGGGCTCCTCACCCCACCAAGGGCCAGACGTGCTCTCTACCCCTCCCTCCCGCGGCTCACGCCCCCAGCACTGCTCTGTACAGCCCTCCCCATCTGATCAGGGCGTCTCCATCGGACCCACCCAGCAGAGGACGAGTAGGAGGTGGAGACAGATGGGGTAGCAGGAGAGATTTAACTCATCCCCACTCCAGACCCCCCCTCTGAGGCAGGAGCATGCAGCCGCGTGAGCAACCCAAGGGCTAAGCTACGTCACGATCAGAAGGGCTGCATCTGAGGCACTGAAGTCCCAGCGAAGAGAATGGCACCCTACTCTTCACAGAAGCAGAAGCCAACAGCTACATGGTGCTGAAGGCAAACCTCCACTTCTTTGCCAGGAGCCACACATCTGGGCACAGCAGGGCTTCCGGCAAATCAGCACCAAAAAAATCACAGCTCCTTTGAGAGCAACAAAACAGTACAGCCTGAGAGGAAGTGCAGTCTAAAAGACAGAGCACGGGACTGAGGGTCAGGAGACTGGGTTCCATTCCTGCCACTGACCTGCTGTACGGCCTTGGGCAAGTCACTTTGCTCTCCATTTCCCCCTCATATCCTTTGTTCAGACTGTGAGCTCTTGGTCTCTTACTAGGTGTTTATACAATGCCTAGCACTGCAGAGGCCAGATCTCAGTGGGGGCCACTAGCGCAATAAAAACCTCTCAGCCAACAAATAGATCATTTCCGTCAGAGTTCGGACACCAAGGGACTAACTGCCCAACAACTTGCCCAGTGTCGCTTTCTTTCTGAACAGCATATTCCCATTGCCAGCATGGGGAGAAGCGGTACTGTCTAGAGCACAGGGGGCACCAGTATCCTGGCCTCAACTTGCCGCATGGCTCTTGAGGAGTCATTTAACTTCTGCGTCCCAGCCTCCCCAGTGGAATGGGGATATTTGGGAAAGGAGGATATTCCTTCTCACTGGGGTGAGAATTTCTGTTAATGGGGTAAAATCCTCCGCTGAACTGGTTGAAAGACTGTTCACCTGTAGCTCCTACAAGTGCTTGTCTAGCCACTCCTAAAACACCAAGAACCATATTCTGTGCTCAGGTACATCTCATACAACCCCATGAGGTCAACAGAGCAGAAGGCTGTTCCTGAGTTTTTAACTCCTTGCTGCAACAGGCAGTGAATAATGTCAGATATCCTTATGGTTCCTGCTGGGACAGCATAAATGGGGGATTACTGCTCATCCTTCAGCCGCAGAAATAGAGCGCAGCTTCGGAAGGCTGTTTTGCAGCATAAGTGGAACCTTCTCTTGGAGACAATACAGCCTATGAGTTAGGACTTTTAACTTGACTCCTGTTTTGATTCCTCTCGCTTGCATCCGTCTTGGTCTGGCAAACCTAGAGCTAGTCTCCACATTCAATCAATGTTAAATTGATTTACTTCAAGCCAGTGCAAAAGACTGTGTGGACATACATATTTTGGTTTAAACCAGGTTTATTGCAGTTTAGCGTAAGTTGACAGGAACAGGTTTTAGGTGAACTGAAATGAGGGGCTTGCACTAGTTTAATTTAAATCAGGGCAAGTTTGTGCTTAGACACTCACAATTTTACCTCTTAAATCAAAAAAGCACAAAATCACCATGGCAAATAGGATTGCCAACTTGGTAATATTTAAAAACTGGACACTCCAGCAGGAGTGTGGGAACCTCCCCATCCCACCTCTTCCCCCTAAAACCCCCACCCTCTCCCCCCATCACTCACTGCTTTTCCCCTCCCATCCCCCTGACCTGGGACAGGAGTGACTTGCCTGTGGAGCCAGGGCTGGGAGCTGCAGCCACCCGAGGCAGGTAGGAGGCAGCCCCGGCAGAGTAGGAGCTGGCATGGGTGATGGCCCAGTGCCTTCCCACCTCCCCCGCCTGCAGTGACCGGACACTGTCAGGTCTTCTTTTCAATCGGACTGTCCGGTTAAAAACCAGGCACCTAATATTGGCACGGTAGCATTTACTTCTTTGCAAACAAGCTCACCACTGATGGCAGTAATGGAAATAGGCCTTGTTAGTTCATATGGGTGCCCTCTGCTAGCTGGATTCTGCTTTTGAAGGGGGGAGGAGCCAGTGGCTACTAGACTGCTCAGCTGTTTTGGGGCCCCCCCCCAACAAAATATTTAAAGGGAACAGAGCAATTGATTTAAAAGGAGATATATTTAGCATGCAGGGCCCTTCCACAGCTGCATGAAGTAGATCAGAGCTATGGTCACATTTCAGGTTTAAAGTCCTAAGGAGCATTCCTTTAGGAGTGCAGGCTTAAAATGGTAACATTTAGGCAGCTCAGACACAAGGCTGCCTATGTCTACCACATCCATGTCCTAGCTGGAGGCAATGGGTTTGATACCAGGAAAGACAGGAGGACACTCAAGGTGGCAGTTGCGCGAGGACCTAGAACAGATCGGCAACCTTTGGCATGGGGCCCACCAGGGAAAGCCCCTGGCAGGCCGGGATGGTTTGTTTACCTGTTGCGTCCACGGGTTTGGCCGATCGCAGCTCCCACTGGCCGTGGTTTGCCGCTTCAGGCCAATGGGGGCTGCGGGAAGCAGCGCGGGCCAAAGGACGTGCTAGCCGTCCTTCCCGCAGCCCCCATTGGCCTGGGACGGCAAACCGGGGCCAGTGGGAGCCGCGATCAGCCAAACCCGTGGACGCGGCAGGTAAACAAACCATCCCGGCCTGCCAGGGGCTTTCCCTGGCAGGCCAGGTGCCAAAGGTTGCCGATCCCTGACCTAGAAAGTGGGGAGGCCCAGGTTCCAGCAGTGATGTGTTTAAAGTGTGCAGACGGTTGGTGGAAACATGGCACAGCTGATGAGATCCACCAGTCTGGGGGGGGGGGATGCTTTCTAGTTCAAGGACAGCCCCCACTGTAGTCAGTAGAGATAGACCAGCTTTGAACAGAGCTCAGAATATGGCTCTAATAACGCTACCCGCAGGGAGTCAGTGACAAAGGGATCAGGAACACCAGGTATTCCTTTCCCAGACACAACTGGGAGGCGGGAAATGCGATGAACGGATCCACCCTGTGGCAGGCAAGGCACTCAGGCACTCCCCATGGGCTGGGCTGAAAATCACAATGGCCCCAGAAGGCCAAAGCCAAGCTGAGCTACTGCTATTACTCATCAGCGCTTGTGTGTGTCCAGTGAGCTTCCCACCCACCCTCAACACATCACTGCTCCAATGGCCTGGAAAACCCCAACCCTCGCCAGAGCCACCAGAAGAAAGCAACTGCCAAGACCAAGTGCTCCCAAGGAGAGAAAGTCTTTTGCAAAGCAAGAAATCAGGACTAGGACAGCAGGGAAGGGGGCCACATCATGAAACAACACAGCCCTGGAAACATAACAGCCTCGTTGCCCTCTGCTCCCACCTGACTCGTGCACACCTACGCACGCAGCACCCTATTACCCACCAGCCTACCTTCCCACTTCAGAAGCGCACAACAGTGATCATAGGCAACGACAGCGCCACAGAAGAGCATCTGCACCTCAAGCAGCTCTAAGCAGAATGCAGGTACACAGAGGAGAGAGGAAGCCCCGAAGGCACAACCACAACCCCAACGAGGCCCACGTTGTGTCATACCAAACAAATCAGCCTCGTGACTTCCTCCGAGACGCAGCCGCTTTGCAAGCTGCCTGGACCCACTCACCGGCAAGGTGGAACAGTGACAACAGCTGGTGTAATCATAGCCTAGGCAGTGGGCTCAGCCATCCCTCAACACCCACTCGAGGAAGCAAGGCGCTACCTGAATTTAGACACAAGCCTTCTTGAATTCCATCATCTATCACCCCTTCCACATCTCACCTTTAGTACTCAAGCATCCAACCCTTAGCACCAGTGAGTCAGCACCTGGGCTCCAGCAAACACCTTGCTCCTAAGAGACACTCCAAGGCATTTTGGGACATGTGGCCCCACATCCACACTGACCACAAGGAGGGAGGAACAGCTGGAACTTGAAGGACATCCATGCTTCAGATACCCAGACAGCAAGGGGAGACCAGGCGGCCTGCAGATCCTAGAGCACCAGCAGTGGGAATGACAGATGATGGGCAGCCAGGAAGAAGAGGGCAAAGAAAGAAGGTATCCAAAGAGAATGAGGGAAGAAAGCAAGACACCACAAAAATCCCTTCTAGGAAGCTATGCATCTATAAACAAATGGCTTCATTTATTATAAATCCCACTGGAAAGCAATATGAACTGACAATTCATGCTAATTTCTGTAAATATATACAGATTAGACACTGCCCCAGGATTCGGGCAAGCTTCCTACATGGACTGCAGAGTTGGGGTCTCTCTGCTTTAGCTCTTCCAAATATACTTGGGAGTCACTCTCCCATGGAGGCAGTGAAAGCACTTTTAAAATATATAGCACTGGGCTCCGGGATGAATCCTAGCTGTTAAGTTACAGTCCAGAAGACACTTCACCTCTTTCACTTTCTTTCCAGGAGTAATAGGTGCAGAGTGCCTTGGAACAGGGACCGCCACCACCCAGGTTCCAGGACTGGAAAAGGCTCATGCCCTTTAAACAGCATCAGCAGCCAATGCTTACAGATGGGGAAGAGTCTGGATTGGTCTAGATTCCAAGACATGCAGCTGCAAATCCCAAGTGGCTAGAACATCCCACCTCTGGTCATTAGAAAGCGGTCAGCAGCCTTCACACCACCACATGTGCATTTGTATAAACAGAGCAAAATCCTGCCTCTGCCCATCACTCCCCAGATGCATATACTGTCTTGAGACGGGTCGGAGGAGCTCACCCATGCATGCAAAGGAGAGAATACACATGAGCAAAGTTCTGGGCCTGTGCAGTCTGCTCAGCTAAACAGCTGGGCTGGAAAAACACGGATGGGCAGCATGCAAGGCCGAGAGGAGCCAAGTGGGCACAAAGCCAACCAAAGCTGTTTACTACTAGAGCGATTCCTTAACAGGCCCTCATTAGACTATCCTCCTTCTCCGCCCCCTCTGCACACTTCCCACAGACACAAAATGGGATGATTAAGTTCAGAGACACCCAACACACGCGGCCATTGTGCAAGGAGAGGACTGGCACCGTGTGTCCCACAGGGGTGTGTGTGCATGCTGCATTCGAGGAACGCAGAGTGCCCGAGACAGGAAACAACCTCCTGCAAAAGGCTGGTAACAGCAGGAACCATTTTTCAATCAGCTCCCAAACCTCCGGCCTGGAAAAAAAAAAAAAAAAAAGAAGAACAAAAAACCCTCCCTTGTTTTCCAGGAAGGAAACACACACAGCACATGTTCCAAACTCCACTGCCTTCTCCCCCACAACACTCAAAGCACCTCCCAGCCCTTCCCTGCAACAGACACCAGAACTGCAACCAAACTAGCATTTTCATTGTAGCGTGGTAGGTAAGGAAAGAGGGCAGAAGGAGGGGTGGGGGTCCCTACCTTGGAGCTCGGCTAGGTGGTGTTAGTCACACAGAGCACGGTGGGGAGGGCAGGGGGAATCCTGATCTCAATTCCTATTGGGGAAAAACTGAAGCAAGGGAATATGATGTGCCCCCGTGATGGAAACGGGAGAGAGGAAAAAATTCTAGGCATATGATATAAAGAGAACAGGAGCAAAGAGTGAGCACGTTCTCCAGGAGAAACAGCAGCTACTGGAGGGATGCTACCAAGGCTGTATCCATCACTCGAACCCCACACCTTGGGCTATCAAAAGGACGCTGAGCTGGGAGCCACCTTCTCTATTTCAGCCTCTGCACCTCTGCACTCGCTGTGCCAGCATCCAGAACGGCCTGGTGTCCGGCCAAACATGTGTTCTAGTTTTAGGAGTTGGATGAGATAGGTCTCAAATGGCCAGGAGTCAGCATGCAGGCTGCCAGCCTCAATGCAATAACCCAGCGTCCCTCCACAAGCATCTCTCTCTCTTCAACCTTCCCTGCTGCAATACGCCTCCTCAAACCCATCATCTTCTGCACAAAGAACCGGAAGGAGGGAGCTTGGAGTCTGATCCCACAACTAGCCAGAGGAGGATTGCTCTGCAGAGGTTATACAAGCTGAATCTCTGCCTATCCCCACCCACACTGCCCTCCCACCTAGGACAACCCCAGCCCTTGCACATCTGGCGGTCAAAGGACACCTTCCCCAGATAGCAGCATCCATGCGTGTGTTCCTGGGCTGCGAGAAATGGGGGTTTACGTAAATGCCCTGAACATAGATCTGATGAATATTTGACATCTACCCCACATGGGGGAAAGAGGGCTTTCTGAAGTGAACAGAAAGATTCCTGTGGGTAAGTCTTGCATGTGTATCTAGGAGAAATAAGGTCAACCAGATAGATCCCTTTCCAGTAGGCAGAGGAGACATACATCTGTGGCCAAGGCATCTGTGGAGCAAAGAATTGTAAACCAAGGAAGAGCAGATCCAGGTATTCAGATGAACTGGAATCAAGTTAGTCTGGGTCATCAAAACTCACTGCTTCCCACCCAGGCTGGTTGTGATCTGATTCTCCTCACACTTTGCCACTTCACACATCACTCATGCAATTAGCTGCTCTGCGTAAGAGCTGATGCTGTAATATTCCCTCTCGCAAGGTGGAATTTACTGTACTACCCATTTTGGGGGGCGATCTCTCTGTTCTATTCTGTTCAGGCGTCACACCAGGCTCATCACTGTAATATCTGAGCACCGGCCATATACAATAGCTGTCTTGTCCCTTGATGGAAGGTTCATAGGATCAGTCACTGGGACCCTCCTCTATTCCTCAAAGGATGGGCCCTGGGTGCTCCCAGCCTGCCTGTAAGAGGTCACAGCTCCTGTCTCAATCAATGGTGTAGAACGGGGGTGGAAGAGTTTTCTTTATAACCAAATTGCTTTGCAAACGCTCCGCACACCCAGTTTGTTTGGAGAGTATCTGAACGTCGGAAGGCACTTTCTGGGAGCCAGAACATGCTGCCATGAAGCCTTCTCTCTCCCAGGCTTCTGCTAACTCCGAATATCCATGCTATTGTCCGCTGGAGGCTGCCTCTCCTTCCTTACCTCACCGTGTTGGGACACAGCTATTTCAGTACCCAAGGTATGTGAAATCAGCCACTGTTCCCAGAGCCCCAAAGTGACTTGGCACAGCCACGGGGCAGAGCAGCAGCATTAAGTCTTTACTGTAACACTGTGTACTCCATTCACATAAGACACAGGAAACAGCCAGCAGCAGTTGCTGTTCAGCACAAAAATCCAGGTCAGGATTTCTCCATTGCAGCCTATTCCAGGTGATGAGGGTTTTCATGCTATTAACACTGTATTAGAGCCGCACAGATAGCATGCTTCAGCGAACAGCTAGTTCCCTTGCAATGAGCCGGAGGAAAAAACAACAAAAAAAAAAAACAACAAAAAAACCTCAATAGGAACAGACTTGAGGAAAATGGGACATGAACTGAATTTTCCACGCCTAACTGGGACAGGCCCCATTACAACCTGACAGCACCAAGCCTGCTATTATCCAAACCATCCTGGCAAGGGTGCCAAACCCTTCTTTAAAGGGTCAACTAAATAAAACTCTGAAAGCCAAGTCCCGTCAGCCCATGCCAAGCAGCTGTTGCAAAAAACACAAGTTCCTCCTGCTGCCACCACCATCATTTTCTGGATTGGTGTCAGAACTTGTAACATACTACTAGACAGCTCCAGAGACCATCCCCCCCCTCCCCGAGTGTGACAGGCCTCAACTGGGCCAGGCTATGGACACTGATCCAGTTACAGAATAGGGCTCCTCCCTTCTCTCTACCCACTCCCGAGTGCTTCTTCCAAATACTCCCCCTAGCAACAGCATTCCACACTGGAGCTACCTAGGCAGCTCCTGGAAGTGGTCTCTGCACCCAGTGCCTGATCCCAAGAGGTGGTGAGCATGTCCAGTTCCCACTGAGGTTAGCGTGCTTCCAGAGCAGCAGTGATCTGAGCTGTAAGGTCAGGCCTGGATCTTGCTGCGCTCAGAAGCGTGTGGCAAGTTACAGCAGAAATCCAGGCTAAGGTAGGGGAGGAGAAGAGAAAAGCAGGGCAGTATTTTAGGATACTTAAGCGCACCAGCACTCTTTTGGAATCTCTCCCTGCCTGCTCTGCATCACCTGTAGAAGGAACCTCCTCTTTGATTCCTGTCTGGGCAAGGAGACAAACCCTGTTTGTCTCCAGCTCCGAGAGGCAGAGACAGGTCCACGTCTGGGAACTGCCCCGCCTGGAAGCGACTGGAGAGTTCGGCCCAGTATAAGGCTGGGAGAGGGGAATACAAGACCAAGAGTGGAAGGGAGGAGAGATGGTAGGAGGCCGCAGCACCATCATGATAAGGAGGCGTTTGCAGTCACCCCTCAAAGAGCAATCAGCCCCTCACGAGCCCCTCGCTGCCTGCTGTAGCAGAGTGAGCTGCATCCTCCCTGTGCTAGCTGCCCAGTGAAAAACTGAACTTCAAAGGCAAAGTTATCAGGACAGCTGGGGGGCGGGGGGGGGGGGGGGAGGACAAATGGAACAAACTGACTCTGTAAGGCACTACTGATGAGTATTTCCAATAGACAGGCTCACAACTTCCCAGTCACACCAGGAGATGCAATTACTAAGAAGAGGGCTTGAAAAGCACCCACATGACCAACACTTCCAGATTTCCTCTGAGATGGCCTGGGTATGGTGCATCCCTGCATTAGCTTGGTGGCACCCTAATACTGTGGGGCCCTTTGTCCCCAGCTAGTGCCTTGACTGCCTAAAAGAGTTTGCAACTACGTATGAGCTAATGGACCTGGTTTTTTAGCATAAGCAGCAGATGCTCCTGTTTTTCAGATGCAGAGGAAAGGAGTTCAATCCCCACACAAGACCCATCCAGGGCTGTCATACAGGAAAACTGAAGTATTCATCCAAAATGATGGGTCTCTACAGCCTTCGAAAATACTGGTCAGTCCCAGGTGGTGGGACGGCTGCTTCCTCTTATTAAGCTGCACACGCATCACAAATTATTACTTATGTGCGCCAAGAGCCCCACTGCTAGTTGCCTTTACCTATAAGAGGACAACGTGCCCTTCCACATGCTACGTTTGACCAAGGATGCCACTGGGATTAGGGATCTCCCTTCGCACCCTGAACAGTAGATGCCTATAATGAGGAGTCTGGAACTATGATCTTATTAATAACTCACCTGGAAGCAGGCCTCCTTGGTGGTGGATTCTGTGAGCAAGGCAGAACCTACCTCACCCGATATGAATCAGGCAATGTTTTTTAAAATTTAAAGTTTAGAGATGGTATTAAAAAAAAAAAAAATCTTTTGGAGCTGTCCATCTGCAGTCAGTTCCGTAAGCACAGCAAGAACTGGTCTCCCCATTGTGTTCGCACAGGCCTCTGGAGCGCCACATCAGGGAATTCAGAAAGGGATATGCAAACTTCAAAAACAAACCAACCCAAAAAGCTTATGTTAATGAACACCTCTCCAAAGCTCATCCCCTTAGCAATATGGCCTCCTGCTGCTCCCTTTGGTAAATGCCTTACTGCTCACCCCCTGCCTTCTGTGCTTAAGGGATGCCCACAGAGGTAAGCCATTATTTCAATTCAACAAGACTGAGGGATTCAAAGCCTCCTCAGAAAGAATTAACACTGTCCCCAAGTCAGCCTGCTTGATGCCCACCAAAGGGGACCAGGAAGCAGAATGAGGGAAACGGACTGGACTGAAGAACTCAACGATCTGAATGTACAGGAGGCTTGGAGTTAGTTTCTGCAGCTTTGACTTAAAGCATCCGAAGCCTACATCCCCTCCCACCCCATACACCTTGCTTGGGGAAGTGTGTAGAGAAGGGTTGCAGACCAAACTGGATGAACAAGCATCTCAAAACAGGTTAAGAGACAGCAGAGAGCCTACACGGAATGGAAGATGGGATGGATCGGCAAGGAAAGCTACCTCTGGGAGAGGTCAGAAAGTGTAGGGAAAAAGTAAGAACTGCTAACAGCCAAGCAGAGCTGGACCTTGCAAAGGAAATTAAAACCAATAGTAAAAGGTTCTTTAGCCATATAAATAAAAAGAAAAGAAGGAAAGAAGTGGGACTGCTAAACGCTGAGGAGGGGGTGAAGATTAGAGATAATCTAGGCGTGGCCCTACACCTAAATGAATACTTTTTTTTTTTAAAAAACCTCAAGCAGAGTAATTAGGAGCTTGGAGGCAGTGGCAGGGTGGCTACTGGGAACAAGGATATGGAAGAAAAAATTACCACTTTTCAAAAGTGGAAGCCAAATTCAAACGGCTTAATGGCACCAAATTGGGGGCATGGATAATCTCCATACAAGAATATTAAAGGAAATGGCATATGAAATTGCAAACCCAATAGCAAGGATTTTTAATGAATCCGTAAATTCAGGGAGTTATACCCTGACTGGAGAACCTTAAATATAGGTACTATATTTGCTAAAGAAAAAAGTGATACAGGAAACTACCGGCCTGTTAGTTTGACCTCAGTTGTGTGCAAGGTTCTAGAACAAATTTGAAACTAAGTAGTTAAGGACAGAGGTAAATGGGAATTGGGATAAAACACAACCTTGTTTTATAAAAGGTAGATCATACCAGATCAATCTGACCTCTTTGAGAAGATATGGATTTTCTAGACAAAGGAAATGCAGGAGACCTAATCTACCTGAATGTCAGTAAAGCATTTGATACAGTTCTGCATGGGAAATTATTAGTTAAATTGGAGAAGTCAGGGATTAATATGAGAATTGAAAGGTGGTGAGGGAATTGGTTAAAGAGAAGAGTGCAGCGGGTCATACTGAGGTGAACTATCTCAGGCTGGAGGGTGGTTACTAGTGGAGTTCCTCAAGAATAAGTCTTGGGACCAATCTTATTTAACATTTTCATTAATGACTTTGGGAGCGTACTAATAATATCTGTGGATGATAAAGTTGGGAGGTATTGCCAATATGGAGGAGGACCAGAATATACAAGATTTAGATGACCTTGAAACCTGGAGTAATAGAAATGGGATGAAATTTAGTAGTGCAAAGTCATGTACTTAGGGACTAACAACAAGAATTTTTGCTACAAGCTGAGGACCTACCAGTTGGAAGTGACAGAGGAGAAAAAACTGGGTATTAGTTGATCAGAGAAGGATTATGAGCTGCCATTGTAACATGGCCATGAAAAAGGCTAATGTAATCCTAGGATACTTCAGGTGAGGTATTTTCAGTAGAGATAGGGAAGTGTTATTACCATTATACAAGGCACTGATGAGACCTCATCTGGAATACTGTGTGCAATTCTGGTCTTCTATGTTTAAGAAAGATTAATTCAAACTGGAATGGTGCAGAGAAGGGCTACCAGGATGATCAGAAGAATAGAGAACCTACAGTACAAGAGGAGACTCATGGAGCTTGGTTTGTTCAGCCTAACAAAATGAAGGCTATGGGGAGATAATTGCTCTCTATAAATGCATCAGAGTAATAAACACCAGAAAGGGAGAGGCGTTATTTAAGTTAAGGGCCAATGTTGGCAAAAAAAAAAAAAAAAAATGGATATAAACTGGCTATCAATAAGTTTAGGCTTGAAATTAGATGAAGGTTGCTAGCCATCAGAGGAGTGAAATTTTGGAACAACCCTCTAAGGGGAGTGGGGCAAAAGACCTAATTTGTTTTAAGGCGGAGCTTGATAAATTTAAGGAGGGGATGGTATGATGAGATTAACTACAATGGCATACGGCCCATCTGCAACTATTAGCGGAAAATATCTCCACTGGCTGAAAGTGGGACACTAGATGGGAAGGGCTGGTGTTACTACGGAGAATTCTTTCCCAGGTGTCTGGCTGGTGGGTCTTGCCCACATGCTCAGGGTTTAACTGACTGCCATGTTTGGAATCAGGAAGGAATTTCCCCCCAGGTCATATTGGCAGAGATCCTGGGGGCTTTTCATCTTCCTCTGCAGCATGGGGCACAGGTCACTTGCTGGTCAGAATTAGAATAAATGGTGGATTCTCTGTAACTTCTGGAGTCTTTAAATCAAGATTTGAGGACTTCAGTAACTCAGCCAGACCTACTATTATGGGCGTAAAACAGGAGCGGATGGGTGGGTGAGGTTCTGTGACCTGCACCATGCAGGAGGTCAGACTAGATGATCATGAACAAATTAGAGAAAGTCCAGAGAAAAGCAACAAAAATCATTAAAGGTCTAGAAAACATGACCTATAAAGGAAGGTTGAAAAAACTGGGTTTTATTTACTCTGGAGAAGAGAAGACTGAGGGGGGGGGGGGGGGGGGACACAATAAGTACAGAAAAGGTTGTTACAAGGAGGAAGGAGATAAATTGGTTTTTGTTAACCTCTGAGAACAGGTCAAGAAGAAATGGGCTTAAATTGCAGCACGGGCTGTTTAGGTTGGACAGTAGGAAGAACTTCCTAACTGTCAGGGTGGTTAAGCACTGGAATAAATTGCCTAGGGAGGTGGTGGAATCTCCATCATTGTAGATTTTTAAGAGCAGGACAGACAGACACCTGTCAGGGACAGGCTAGATAATACTTAGTCTTGCCATGAGTGCGGGAGACTGGACTAGATGATCTCTTGCGGTCTCTTCCTGTCCTACGATCGTCCTTTCTGGTCTTAAAGTCTATGAGAAGGTCAGACCCCTCCAGGACAAACCAACTGGAAAACAGACGAGCTATTCTGGCTGGTGTTAGACACCCATCTGCTACAGATCTGACATCCCATCTTTAGGGTCAGCTCAAACACACAATTCACCCTTTCAGGGTTGATGTGGAAAGGGAAATGAGAGCTTGCCTCTAGTGATGGCCTCTATTCTGAACAGGACAGAAAAGCATAGGCCAAGTACCCAGAAAGGATTTTGTCTCGAGTGCCTTGTTACATGGAGTTTCCTTGCCCTCACTTCATAACTTGGGGTCCAGGAATCAGAGTTTTCCCTTTCTTCCAACACCATCCATGGTTTAAAAGTCTTCAGTCGCATAGATTATGGAGCCAGAAGGGACCACTAGTCTAACCGCCTGTATAGCACAGGACTTCCCTCAATTAATTCCTGTTTGAACCAGAGCAGATCTTTTAGAAAAGCAACAGTCTTGATTTTAAAATTGAGAATCCAGAATTAACCCTTGGAACAGCTCAACAAGGGTTAATTACTCTCACTTTTAAAAATGTATGCCTTATTTCCCGACTGAATTGGTCGAGCTTCAGCTACCTGCCACTGGATCTTTTTAAACCTTTGTCTGCTAGACTGAAGAGCCAACGATCAAGTTTTTGTTCCCCATGTAGGTACTTACAGGCTGTGATCAAGTCCTCCCTTAACCTTCTCTTTGTTAAGCAAAAGAGATTAAGCTCTTGGAATCTCTCATTATTCGGCATGTTTCCCAATCCTTTGATCATTCTTGTGGCTCTTCTCTGAACCTTCTCACATTTATCAACATCCTTCTTGAACTGGACACATCAGAACTGGATACAGCATTCTAGAAGTGGTCGTTCCAGATCCAGAGGTAGCATAACCTCTCTAGTACTCGATATCCCCCTGTTTATACATCAAAGGATCTCACTAGCTCTTCTGGCCACCGCATCACACTGGGTGCTCACGTTGGACTGATTATTCAGGACCCTCCCCAACTTCACCACCTCACCCCCAGAGTCATGCTTCCCAGGACAGAGTCCCCCATCCTCTAAGTTTGTTTCTAGGTATATACATTTAGATACGGCCACATTAAAACATAGTTTGCTTGCACTGAGCTTAAAGAGCAATTCAAACTCCTCTTTAACAGTGACTTGTCCTCTTCACCGTTTACCACTCCACCAACCTGTGTGTCGTCTGCCAGTGTTATCAATGACGATTTTATGTTTTCTTCCAGGTCATTCATTAAAATTTGTATCAGGACTGATCCCTGCAGGGCCCCACCAGAAACACACCCGCTCTACGAGGATTCCACATTTACAATTACATTTTGAGAATTCGCACATGTCCAATGGGCTAAAACTGGCTAGCTGATATGTTTCTTTTTTTAAATCATTCTAGTTTGTTTAAAAATCAGAATGCTGTGCAGTACCAAGTCAAATGCCTTACAAAAGTCTAAAATTATATCAACAATATTGCCTTTATCAACCTAACTTGTAATCTCATTCAAAAAAAAAAAAAATCACTTTAGTTTAATAGGATCTTTTTTCCATAAAGCTATGCTGACTGGTGTTATTCTTCCCTCCTTTATTAACAAGGCCCAAATCAGCTGTCCCCACGATCAGTGTCAGGCCTATAATTATTTGGGTCATTCTGTTTACCCATTTTAAAGAATAGCACAATAGCTTCCCTCCAATCTTCGGGAAGTTCCCCAGCATTCCAAGAATTATTGAAGAAGAGAGGGGACAGGAGCAGGGGGGTGCGGGGGAGGAGGAGGAGACAGGGGACAACCCCCCCCCCAAAAAAAAGCCATCCATGACCCAGCAAGCTCCTCAGCCAGTGCTTTTAAAACTCTTGGATGCAAGTTATCCAGACCTGAATCCTCTAAATTTCCCCACTCTGATAAATCACAACTGCAGGCTCCCTGGGCTGGATCAGCAACATCTGGTTTATTCTGTCCTCTCCATTAGGTATCACTCTGCCTGCATCCGCCTTATAGAACAAGTAGCAGATCCCTGCCCAAGGAGGGAAGCCGATTCCTCCCCTTCCATTGCCTTTTCAAATGCAGGCAGAGCACAGGCAAACAGAGAGCCTCTATCCTGAAATCTAAGAAGATTATAAATACATAATTGCCTCACCATTTGATTTATTTTTAGCCCGGTGTTTCCCCAGCACAGATGCTGTGTGGAATTAAGTAGCATGTCAACATGCTGCATGCCTGACTCAGAGTCAAGCGCTGCTAGGAGCCCCATCACTAGCCTGCATGCCCACATCAGGCTAATGCCTCCAGGCGATACAGTAGCTGCCTACGGATAGGACCAGGACAGAATGAGAAGGGACACACACTGCACTAGATCCATACTGGTGCTAGAGTGCAAGGATCCACAACTGGTGGATCGGTTTGTGCCAGTACCCAAGTGCCCTGCCCTTCCCAAGCCAGTAATTATTTAGCTTGATGCATTTACCTTTTCCCAAGGAATGACATCTGCCGCTTTGCTCAAACCAGGTCAGAAACATACTGGCTTCAGCCTCCTCTCCTAACCTCACTCACCCCCATTTCCCCTCTCCCACCTCCTGCTGCACAAAACCCATCCTGGGCACAATGAGCACAAACCCTGGCACCAAAACATTCCAATGCTGCTTTCTCCAGAGAAGCTGGTGCCCCCCACAGGGGCAGAGAATCCAGCAAGTCCAAGGGACTCCCATGGGAAAACATGTCATATGGCAGAGAGAGGGGTCATTCATGTACAGTTTTATCACTACGGCAACTCTTTCAGGGACAACAGCAAGGTGGGCCATCCAGGTACCCAAGACGGCGCGATTTAGTTAAGGAGGAACAGACAGGCTTCCATCCTGAACCTACCAACCCCCAACACTTAGGGTGCCCCTGCTGCCCTCCCAGCGCTTGGATCCTGAGCGCCCCAATGCAGCACAAACAAATCACCCCACACCATTAGACCAGCTAGGACTGATCATTAAGGATATGCCTTCCCATGGTTCAAACCTGTGCTAATAAAACCCAACCCCTCAAAGAGAGGATCTGCCCTGCAGGTTCTGCTCTCCCCAGCCACAACATCCAATGCAGCAGGGTCTTGGCATCTCAGGTTTACCCTTGCAGGGGAAGAAAAAAAAGCTATTTGTCAGTAGGATTTTTAAATCAACGTTCCTGGAAGATTTCCCCACTGCCCAAGCCAAGCCACGTTGGGCAGACATCCCAGCACTTCTAGCAGAGGAGGTGGCAACGAGGTGGGATTCAGCCAAGTTCTCTACCCAGGGAGCACAATCCCCCGGGGTGGGGAGAACTTGTGGGTTTTGGTGCATCACACGAAGATGGATGCTCTCAGTGATCGAACAGAGGATTAGAGAGCGACTCAGTCCCTTGTTGCTTGAGGCACAAGCAACCCTTGGAAGGTCAGGAGAGGGGAGAGCTCCCTGCAGGCTGGGCTGGGCATAGCACAAGGGGAAGGAGCAGCTCCCCTCACTCACTAGCAGCTCCTCCAGGGCAGCCCTGACTGCCTCAAAGCCCAAGGGTACACCTTGCCCAGCCCTTACTCTGATAGGGGGCAGTAGGACTTGCACTCATCCCCTGCATGAGGCTGGGAGACACCAAGTTACTCACCTTCTAACCCCCCCCCCCCCCAACCCCTCCCCAACCCAGCAGCAAATCTCCTACCTCTGCCTGGGCACTGGGATGTAGGCCGAATGCAGGGGGGGGTGCTGCTCCGGCCCCACGCTGATGAGTCGCAGTGCTGCCTCCTTGTTTGATCCCTCCAACTGGCTGTGGGTCACGGCAAGCAGGCCCTGCCGCTCATCCACCTTCCTGCCATTCAGCACCAGAGCGTCCGTCAGGCCCCTCGGCTCAGCTTCTTCGAGCAGCACATTGCCATTACAGCTCTGCAAGACATGACACAGGGACAGAGCTCTCAACACGGGCGCCAGGGCGTGCAGCGGGGTTATAAGATTTAGGGGTCCAAGGCAGCATAACCCTAGTCATCCCAGAGACACCCTGAATCAGCCCTAGCAAGCTTTGAAGCCTGCATCCAGAGTCACCCCTGAGCAGAAACCACTCTGGTGCTCCTCTCACGGAAGCCCTGGCAGGCTGAGAACCTGAGTCAAACCTTGGAGGATGGATGCAGTTTCAAAGCAGAGCAAGTTAGGCTTTAAAGAGAAGCCAGGTTAGTCTGCAAGTCAGGGACCCCACAGTCAGTTCTGCAGTAAACAAAGGTGCTTCATTAGCAATAGCTGGACCCCATTTTCCCTCTTTCTGAAAAGGCAACTGCTTCAAATAGCCCCTTCCCTCAACTGCAAACTCCCTCCCTCCAAGGGACAGGCACACATTTCACACACAGACACCCCATCCAAACTAAGGTGCAGTGGGCGGTGTGAAGAGTTGGCTCTCCTGCTGTTCTGCATATAACTGAAGGACTTGGGCCCCCAGGGCCACCAAGCCAATACCTCACTCCAGAGTTAGATTTACACCTTTGGCCTATAACATACAAAAAAAAAAAAACCCCAAAACCCACCACAAGTGATTTTTTTGCACATGCGGGATTACCTGCTGCATAATCCCCATCTGGAGAGGGACTTTGCTGGCTCTTTCATATCTCACCATCAGGCCTCCATGTCTGCAGAGAATCAGCCAGGTCTGGCTTCCGCAAACAGGGCGGCAGCAAGGCTCCCAGGCCCCTCAAGTTATCTTACACAAACACAGCAGGTGTGAATCAAGGCAGCTCAAGTCACCCCTCCCGCTTGTGCGAGAACCGATGGCAAACGTCCACAAAACCCCTTCATTTTTCTGTTGCAGTTTTCTGTGATGGGCTGCACCCCCCTCCACCCAATTGTGCGACGCTTACTTACACCAAGCAGCACTTCCACGCAGGAGCAGTCCAAATGACTTCAATGGGATGGCTCCCACACGTTGCCCTGGGTAATGGTTGCAAAGTTTGGCCATAGCTAGAGGAAGCAGACTCACCATGGCACACTCCTCCAGGAGGGAGGGTTTGAAACCTATGGCAGAACTCCATCTGCACAGACTACTCCACAGCGGCCTGACTACAAACAGCTAACCCCGCCAGAAAGGAAGCTAAACAGAACAGAATGCATCTGCTTACTCCTCAGATGTGGCCCTGAGAGCCAAGCTCGCCCCACTCCTAACCCTACCAGGGTAACTCAGAGGCTCTGTCTACACTAGGACAGTTTTAAAGATGACCTTTCACATTCAGTTCCCACCCATCCTTTTTGCCTAGCCACTCAGGCTGGCAGCGTGGAGAGCCGGGGACGACTTAAGTACCCACTGAGGATTTGGGAGGGGTGGTTATTGAGCAACCAATGCTCTGAGAATGCAAGCTACCAATCATTAAAGTGTTCTCTCACTGCCAAGAACTATCACTTCCCACTGACTGCAGTGCCACCTTCTGGAGAGGTCAGAGCTGATCAAGGCCCCTTCCAGCCACACAGAACCCAACTAAAGCCAGCTGTGCATGTCGTCTGCATCTCTCTTTGATAAGGCCAGATAGACAGAAAATGGAGTCCAGTTGCGCAGAGACAGGTATTGTCAGTGATCCTTTTAAACAGGAACAGTGCCACAAAACACTGAAAATACCTTTCTTGATTCTACTCACGATTGATGTTCTTTGTTTACTTATTACTAGTGTTACAATAGTGCAATAGCAGCATATCTAGTCATGTCTGGTTTAAAAACAAACAAAAAACAACACGAAATTTCTGTCCTGACACTTTTCAGTGTCCCACTGCAGTTCAATATCCACTTGTGCCCCCACCTCTGTAACATGCACCTTTCTGCCCAAACCATTCTCTTACAGGCCTTCGGAGACCAAAAAAACCAAAAAACCAAAAAAAACCCAAGCATTTGCTCCCCCTCTTCCTAAACAAACGAGCACAGGAATCAGGCCAATTTTAAACAGTGAGTGTGGTGTGAATAAGGAGTTACCAATTTAAGAGGTCAAACGTATTAGGTAGTACTATGCTTTAATAGCCATTGTTACTGGAACTGGTCTTTTTCAAACAGTGGGGTGGAAACCTTTGCAGACTAAACAAAATTACTCAGGATAATTAGATCCAAAGTTGATTAAGAAGAGTTATAAAGGGATTTCACAAAACTGGGTCACTAGGCAAGAAAATGGCAGATAAAATTCAATGTAGATAGAAACAGTAATGCACATTGGCAACAAGTAATATAGACCCCATCATTCTGTATGTATAGTTGGCATTATGTTTTTCCACTCAAGAAACAGGTCTTGGTGTTATTGCGGATAGTTCTCTGCAAATATCGAGTTAAAATGCAGCAGCAGTCAATGAAGCTAAAAGAATGCTAGGAACCATTAGGAAAGATAGATAGTAACACAGAAAATATCAAAGCCACCATATAAATCCATGGTACGCCGACCCCTTGAATACTGTGTACAATTCTGGTTTCAGTAGTCTCAAAAAATTATTATAATTGGAAAATGTGCAGAGAAGAGCAACAAAAAAATCATTAGGGGTATGGAACAGTTTCCATACGAGGAAAGATTTAAAAGACTAAAAGAGACGCCTAAAGGGGGATAGGATAGAGGTCTATAAAATCACGAATGGCGTGGAGAAAGTGAATAGCAAAGTGTGTTATGTGAAAGAGTAAACAACAAGAAACAGGGTTAATCCAATGAAATTAATAAACAGCAGGTTTAAAAAAAAAAAACAAAAATATTTCTTCACACAACACACAGCCAACCTGTGGAACTTGTTCCCAGGGGATGTTGTGAAGGCCAAAAGTATAATTGGGTTCAAAAAAGAATTAGGTAAGTTCGTGGAGGATAGGTCCACCGGTGGGGCTATTAGCCAGGATGGTCAGGGACGCAACCCCATGCTCTGGGTATCCCCAAGCCTGACAGCCAGAAGCGGAGACTGGACAGGGGATGGAACACTCGATAACTGCCCTGTTCTGAAGCATCTGGCACGGGCCACTGAGGGAAGTCAGGACACTGGGTTAGATGGACCCAATATTGGTCTGACCCAGACTGGTCATTTTTATGCAACTCCTAAAATGAATTACCTACCACATACAGCAACTGCTGCCGTACTGTACTCTAGGCCTAAAGAAGTCCACTAAAAAGCTTCATCAAGAAACAGCAACATTACTTTTGGAAAAAAAAAAAAAAAAAAAAAAAAACACCAAAAACAGGTGGGTGGGGAAATTGAGCCTCTAACAGTAGCTATCCCCACACTTGATTAAAACAAGTGTACGTGTTTGGGATGGGGGGGGTAGACACCCCATCGAGTAAGCTCTTAGTCTTTTTACAAAAATCCTAGAAGTTAATAGCAAAGCTGCTGTTGCTACAGTATCAGAAGTGCAGAGGAGTTTGTGGTGATTAGTATCTCCCCCTCCTGCTCCACTCTGAGCAGCCTGCTCACGAACATATAAGAACCAGAAAAGCGTGCAGCTGGCGGAAAGTACAAGTGGTTAGAATCATCTTCTTCTTACAGCAGGGAACTTACATCTGCATAGCTACGGCTCTCCAGGGTGTGAATTTTCACACCCCCGAGGTACGCCGTTAAGCCAACCTAACCCTCCTGTAGGTGGACAGACTCTTCCAGGAACCTGGCTACGGCCTCTCAGGGAGGTGGATTAACTACAGCCCCGGGGGAAAAACCCGTCCCACCTCCACAGCAAGTGTCTACACTGAAGCACTACAGCGGTGCCGCAGCAGCAGTCTGAGTGTAAACATACCCGTGGCATTTACTAAATCTGGCCTCAAAGCAAGCAACCCTGCTCCGGCAAGTCTCCCCGCCTGCAGGATCCATGCAGATCTGCCAGGTCCTGGGGCTAGGTCACAAACAGGGATCTGCACAGGCGGGACGGATCTGCACAGAGCCTTGGGCGGATCCTACAGAGGCTGGAAGATCCCTCCTCCCCCACGATCTACGCCCCACCCCCAGGAGCCAGCGCTTTCCCTCCCTCCGCCCCGGCCCGTGCAGCCCCCACCCCCTAGCCCGGGGCCCGGCAGCCCCCTCCCCCTGCCCCGCCCCCGGGGCTGGCTGTCCGCGCGCGGGGTGATTGATGGCCCGTGCATTCCAGCAGCGCCGGGCGGGCGGGCGGGCCGGCGCTAGGGGGTGGGGGGCCGGCCCCGCTCGGCCCAGGCCCGCTTCCCTCTAAACTTTCCGCACGGCCACTTCTACCGAGCGGCGCCATCTTTAGCGAGGGAAACTTTCCCGGCACGGCGGAGCCGGCGGCCGCCCCCCGCCCCCGCGATCGCGCCGCAGCGGCCCGGCCTCCGCGGCGGGCGGGAAAGAAAGAGGCTTGGCAAGCCCGGGCGGGACCGAGCTGTCACGAACCCCCGCTGATCCCCCCACCCCCCCCCCCAAAAAAATTACAACGGCGCCTTCAACAGACTCGCACCCCCAGCGGGGAGCGACACGTCCCTCCGTGCAACCCCCCTCGGAGAGCTCCCTCCGCCCCATGCACCCCCCCCCCCCACGAACTCCCCTCCCTCCGCCCCAGCTGCCCCATGCACCCCCCCCAGGGGAGCCCCCCGGCCCAGGCAACCAGCCTTCTACGGGGAGCGCCACACTTATCGAGGCGCGACACCCCCAACAGGCAGCTGCCTCCGCGCACATGCAAGCCCCAGAGGCAGCCGCACCAGGCCACGGGACACACCCACCCCACCGGTGCCGCGCTCAGCCCCGCTCCCCGTTCGCGGGCTCCGGGAAAGGGTCGGGCCTCCCGTACCTTCTGCAAATGCTTCCCCCGGCCCTTGCCAGGGCTCTTCCCCTCCAGCCCGTTGGCCACCGACGCGTCCTCGCTACTTTTCCGCCGCCGCCGCCGCAGCAGGGCATCTTCCACCAGCACCGTGTAGACGGCGTTGCTGGCCGCGGAGGACGGGGCTTTGCACGCCTGGATCACCCCGCAGTACAGCCCGTGGCGGTGGGCAGCCGACGGGGGGCTGCAGTCGGGGCAGCAGGGCCCGGCCGCTGTTAAGCCGGGCGGAGGGGAGCAGATCCTGCTGTCCGGGGCAGCTCTCTTGGGGAGGCGCTTGGGATCCATGGCCCCTGCGAGAGGGACCGAGCCCCCTCCCGGCAAGGGGGAGGTGGGGGGCGCCGTGCGGGCGGAGGCTGCAGCCCGGCCGGTGGCTTCGGGTCGCTCCCTCCACACCGAGCTCCCCCGGTCTCTGCACCCGCCGACCACGCCCCCAGCCCGCGCTCTCCCCCTCTCGCGGCTCGTGCGAGCCGGGGAACCATTCTCCACTCCCCGCCCTTCGCCATTGGCCCGCTCGCTGTATCAACATTCCGAAATGGAATATGGGCCCGGGCCCGGAGCCGGCTCGCACGCCCATTGGCCCCGCGGTGTTGCCAATTAGCGTGGGGGCGTTCCATTCGCCCCGCCTCCCTCCCCAGCCCGGCTGCTGCTTGACTTTGATTTCAGACAGGGAGGGAGATTGGGGTTGGGGAGGGAGCCGGGGTGTGCTGCTGGGTTTAGCGGCCATCTTCAGGGGCTTGGGTGGGGAGCGAAGGAGCCCTTTCGCCTTGACGCTTTGGGGTGAGGCGAGAAAGCAAGGCCTCCAACGAGCAAAAGTGGTTCATCAGTTAAAAGCTGCATGTGTTGTGGGTTTTTCCTAAATGTAACCACTTGGAGATGGACCCCAACTAGGGTGACCAGACAGCAAATGTGAAAAATCGGGGCAGGGGGTGGGGAGTAATAGGAGCCTATATAAGAAAAAGACCCAAAAATCGGGACTGTCCCTATAAAATCAGGAGGTCTGGTCACCCTAACCCCAACCGAACCCCCTGGCTCTGAACTTTGGGGAAGTTGGATTGAGATCCAGCCTTTAGTTGGCATTCTGTACTTTGCAGCTGGGGCCTGTCTTTATTGACCATTAATAGGCTCACAAAAGCTGTTTGGGGAAATGATTAAGCCAGTAACTGTACTCTTCACAACTCAAGCACCCACTGTCTGAGCATCTCAAAATATCTGAGCAATGTTTATTATTTGTTTAGAGTCCAAGCTACCTGATCTGAAGAGATTAATATCTTAAAACTCAAAAGCAGATACTGACGTGGGCAAGGTATACACTATACAAAGTCTTTGTCATATGAAGTCTTCTATGTATCTTGTTAGTTCCAACTTTAAAAAAAATATATCAACTTTCTCCATCTGCCAGTCAGTCCTGGTGCCCGGCTCACCCACTCCCACATCACCAGGCTTGTTTAAAACAAAAGGCAGTATTTCTTCATACAATGCAGAATCAACCTGTGGAACTCTTTGCCAGAGGATGTTGTGAAGGCCAAGACTAGAACAGGGTTCAAAAAAGTGCTAGATAAATTCATGGAGGGTAGGTCTATCAATGGCTATGAGCCAGGATGGGCAGGGATGGGTGACAGGGGATGGATCACTTGATGACGATCTGTTCTGTTCATTCCCTCTGGGGCACCTGGCATTAGCCACTGTCAGAAGACAGGATACTGGGCTAGATGGACCTTTGGACTGACCCAGTATGGCTGTTATGTTCACCACCCTATGTTAATGATACTTTGCAAACATATATGGGAAAGACCTTCTTATGCTACCTGGTGTGCAAGCACAGACCTCTGCAGATGTGTGGAGCCCCCCTGAAGTTAATGGTTTCCCCAAGGGTGCAGGAATCCACTCTAGAAGATCTGATTGCTGGATCAGAGCCTGGGGCTTGGTCTACACTACCAACTTATGTTAGTATAGGGTCCATCTAGCCCAGTATCCTGTCTTCTGACAGTGGCCAATGCCAGGTGCCCCAGAGGGAATGAACAGAACCGGTAATCAGCAAATTGGGGGGAGGGATAGCTCAGTGGTTTGAGCATTGGCCTGCTAAACCCAGGGTTGTGAGCTCAATCCTGGAGGGGGCCATTTAGGGATCTGGGGAAAAAATTGGGGATTGGTCCTGCTTTGAGCAGGGGGTTGGACTAGATGATCTCTTGAGGTCCCTTCCAACTCTGATATTCTATGATTCTAAATGATCCTGGCAGACAGAGGCTAGGGACACCATCCCTGCCCAGCCTGGCTAATAGCCATTGATGGACCTATCCTCCACAAACTTATCTAATACTTTTTTGAATCTTGTTATAGTCTTGGCCTTCACAACATCCTCTGGCAAAGAGTTCCACAGACTGATGATGCGTTGTGTGAAAAAATATTTCCTTTTGCTTGTTTTAAACGTGCTGTCTATTAATTTCATTTGGTGACTCCTAGTTCTTGTGTTATGAGAAGGAGTAAATAACACTTCCTTATTTACTTTCTCCACACCAGGCATGATTTTATAGACTTCAATCATATCCCCCCTTAGTTGTCTCTTTTCCAAGCTGAAAAGTCCAAGTCTTATTAATCTCTCCTCATACGGAAGCCATTCCATACCTCTAATCATTTTTGTTGCCCTTTTCTGAACCTTTTCCAATTCAAATATGTTTTTTGAGATAGGGCAACCACCTGTGCACGCAGTACTCAAGATGTGGGCGTACCATGGATTTATATAGAGGCAATATATTTTCTGTCTTATTATCTATCCCTTTCTTAATGATTCCCAACATTCTGTTCCCTTTTTTGACTGCCACTGCACATTGAGTGGATGTTATCAGAGAACTATCCACAATGACTCCAAGATCTCTTTCTTGAGGGGTAACAGCTAATTTAGACCCCATCATTTTATATGTATAGTTGGGTTTATGTTTTCCAATGTGCATTATATTGCATTTATCAACATTGAATTTCATCTGCCATTTTGTTGCCCAGTCTCCCAGTTTTGAGGGATCCTTTGTAGCTCTTCGCAGTCTGCCTGGGACTTAACTTAATCTTGAGTAGTTTTGTATCATCTGCAAATTCTGCCACCTCACTGTTTGCCCCTTTTTCCAGATCATTTATGAATATGTTGAATAGGACTGGTCCCATTACAGACCCCTGGGAAACACCACTATTTACCTCCTTCCATTCTGAAAACTGACTATTTATTCCTACCCTTTGTTTCCTATCTTTTAACCAGTTACCAGTCCATAAGAGGACCTTCCCTCTTATCCCATGACTGCTTACTTTGCTTAAGAGCCTTTGGTGAGGGACCTTATTAAAGGCTTTCTGAAAATCTAAGTATACTATATCTACTGGATCCCCATTGTCCACATGCTTATTGCCCCCCTCAAAGAATTCTAGTAGATTGGTGAGGTATGATTTCCCTTTTCAAAAACCGTATTGACTCTTCCCCAGCAAATAACGTTCATCTATATGTCTGACAAATTTGTTCTTTACTATAGTTTCAACCAGTTTGCCTGGTACTGAAGTCAGGCTTACCGGCCTGAAATTGCCGGGATCACCTCTGGAGCCCTTTTTAAAAATTGGCATCACATTAGCTATCCTCCAGTCATTTGGTACAGAAGCTGATTACAGTTAGTAGTTCTACAATTTCACATTTGAGTTCCTTCAGAACTTTTGGGTGGATAACATCTGGTCCTGGTGACTTATTACTGTTTAGTTTATCAGTTTGTTCCAAAACCTCCTCTAATGACACCTCCATCTGGGACAGTTCCTCAGATTTGTCACCTAAAGGAATGGCTCAGGTTTGGGACTCTCTCTCACATCCTCAGCCATGAAGGCTGATGCAAAGAATTAATTTAGTTTCTCTGCAATGGCTTTATTGTCCTTGAGTGCTCCTTTAGCATCTCGATTGTCCAATGGTCCCACTGTTTGTTTAGCAGGCTTCCTGCTTCTGATGTACTTAAAAGTTTTTTTGCTATTACTTTTTGAGTCTTTGGCTAGCTGTTCTTCAAATCCTTTTTTGGCCTTCCTCATTATATTTTTACACTTCATACCAACCTAGCCCCCAGTGTACACAGCGTTGTGTAGACAAGAGGGCTTCTCGGGGAGTTGGAGTATCTACGCCAATGGGCGAAGCTCTCTCATTGGCGTAGGTAGCATCTTCACTAAGGGCAAGTCTACACTAAATTGACCTACATTATTTCGACATACAGCCACCACGGTAGTTGAATCGCTTTTGCATGTCCACACTACGTTCCTTGTGTTGGCGGTGCGTGCCCTCAGCAGGAGCACTTGCACCTATTTAACTGTCAGTGTGGGACAGCCAGTGCTTAATTTGTGCCAGGGCTTGCCACATCAATTATGAAAGTAAAACAATTGGTTAAGCCCCGGCATCTCTTTCATTACAAATTTAACACTGGGGCCAACTTCTGAAAGGCAGCAACAGTCAGTGTAAGCAACGCAGTGTCTACACAGACACCGCATCAACCTAACTACACTGAGCTCAGCACTATGCCTCTCATGAGGGTGGAGTTATTGAGTGGATGTAGTGAGCAAGTTACATTAGTGGGATCTATATTTTAGTGTCGACGCTTACAAGTTAGGTTGACATAAGCTGCCTTACATCAACTTAACTCTGTAGTGTAGACCAGGCCTTACAGTAGACAAGCCTGAACTCTCATAGCATCCTTGTGAGATAAATATTACTCCTTTTATAGATGGGTAAAATGAGATAAAGCAGGTTTAACTGGCGTATTGTTGGAGCCTCCCGTTGTAGTACACATATGAGAGTCAGTTTGTTTCAGTGCGTCTTTTTGTGCGAATGTAAACCAACGAGGGATCTGCAGATGCGTCCGCACGTCAGGCAGACGTGGCCATGTTTTTACCACTGGTTTCTTCACTCACACGTCTCTTTGGCTTTTTCTGTTCTGTTGTTCTTGATGGCTTTAACCGCAGACCAGCAGGTCTGCTGCCGTCCTGATCTATCGGCAGCAGCAGCAGCTTCCCATGTGTTCGGGTCAAGTTGGCCAGCTTTTAGGGGAGCTTTGAGAGTGTCCTTATTTTCATTTTCATTGGCCTCTCCATTTTCAACTGTTGATAAAATATGGCTTTGAGGAGGCTTGCATCATCCATACGTACAAGATAATCAGTCTAGCGATGTTGCACCTGTATGGTTAGGAATTCAATGCTGGTCATGCAGCACTGGTCCAGGACTTTGATGTTAGGTATCCTGTCCGACCACTTGATGTTACAGATGAAACACAGACAGCGCACGTGAAAGTGCTGTCGTTGCTTTAGAGCGTCTGTGTTTCACAGCCATATAGAAGAGTGCTCAACACGACTGCACGATAAACACTGTTCTTGGTGTGAAATCGAATGCCACTTGCATTCCACAGGCAGTGACAAAGTCAGCCATAGGCAGAACTGGCTTTAGAAATGCTCTGCATTGATTTCATCATCGACCATGGAATTATTAGACAAAATGGCTTACTAAGACCACAGTGGTCAGTAGTACACCTGGAATAGGATCCAAATCCCCTGACTACCAATCTAGTTCTTTCTTAGTATTTGAATGGAAGTAGCCCCAACCACAACCAGGGGCCTGTTGTGCTAGGCACTGTACATACACATAGTAAAAGACAGTCCCTGCCCCAAAGAGTTTACAGTCTAAATAGACAAGACAGACAAAGGAAGTTGTATTATCCCCTTTTTACAGGTGGGGAGCTGTGACACAGAGAAATTAGGTGACTTGCCCAAGGCCACATCGGGAATTGTGATTGAACTCAGTTCTCTTAAATCCTAGTCCAGTATCTGAACTGCACCATCATCCTTCCTCTCAAGCCAAAACTACATCTTACTCCTAAATAATAACTAATTCATTTTATTGCAAGTATTAAAAATAATATTTACCTATCTAACAAGGGTATTGTGAGGATTCACGTGTATGCACAGCACCTTGAAAATGCAAAGCACTATTATACAATTATAATATACTATTATACAATTATACAATGTTTTGCACTTCTACAGTGCCACATTTTAACCAAGGTTCTCAAATATATCCATAAGCACTATCTGTTTCTACTGAATGCAGCCAAAGGCATCCCAAAGCATTTTATAGAGCTAAATGATAGTTAAAGAGGGAGAGAGAAATAAGGAGACATCAGCAAGGGAGAAAATGGAATTTCTCATCTGAGATTTGAAATGAATTAGAGTCAACAAAGTAGAGGGTCTTCCCAGAAAGAACTGCAGAAAAGGCTCTCACACTAACAGTGGCAAAATTATGTGAAGGCATAGAAACGAGGCTGGTGCTAAATTAGCAGAAGGAATAGGAAGGGAAAGAAAGGGAGACAAGATCCATTAATTAATGAAGTCCCAAGATAATATACATTCTAACGTACAGGGGCCTGTGTCCAAAAGGTACTGGCCATCTTAACAGGAAACCAAATGACATAGAGAATCCAATATGATCAAAACATCTAAGATCTTTGTGAGCACTCAGACGTCTGCCCAATACACAGTTACAGGTCACATATACACAAGCAGTTACAGTAACTAGTCATCCTTGGAACCTCTAAATATTATAGATGACAATTTCCTAACTCAAAAAGTGTTGCATCCAGCAAGGGGAGAATTCTATATTAGATCTCGTCTTGACAGATAAAGAGTAACTGATCACAGAGCTAAAAATTAGTAACTTAAGTACAAGTTATCACAACTTGATAACATTTATAATGTGCAAACAGAATAAAGTCCAGACCAGTGATATATATATCTATAGGTTTCAGAGTAACAGCCGTGTTAGTCTGTATTCGCAAAAAGAAAAGGAGTACTTGTGGCACCTTAGAGACTAACCAATTTATTTGAGCATAAGCTTTCGTGAGCTACAGCTCACTTCATCAGATGCATACTGTGGAAAGTGTAGAAGATCTTTTTATATACACACAAAGCATGAAAAAATACCTCCTCCCACCCCACTCTCCTGCTGGTAATAGCTTATCTAAAGTGATCACTCTCCTTACAATGTGTATGATAATCAAGTTGGGCCATTGTAAGGAGAGTGATCACTTTAGTTAAGCTTCAGAGTAACAGCCGTGTTAGTCTGTATTCGTAAAAAGAAAAGGAGTACTTGTGGCACCTTAGAGACTAACCAGTTTATTTGAGCATGAGCTTTCGTGAGCTACAGCTCACTTCAGCTATGCATCCGATGAAGTGAGCTGTAGCTCACGAAAGCTCATGCTCAAATAAACTGGTTAGTCTCTAAGGTGCCACAAGTACTCCTTTTCTTTTTAGTTAAGCTATTACCAGCAGGAGAGTGGGGTGGGAGGAGGTATTTTTTCATGCTTTGTGTGTATATAAAAAGATCTTCTGTATTTTCCACAGTATGCATCCGATGAAGTGAGCTGTAGCTCACGAAAGCTTATGCTCAAATAAATTGGTTAGTCTCTAAGGTGCCACAAGTACTCCATATATATCTATATATCACTCACACACACACATGGTGCTTTTAAAGGGCCAATTTAACAAAAATGAAAACAATTATAAGCCACATCAGCTGGCAGGAAGAATTTAATCAGAAAAATGTGACTGATACCTGGGAATTATTTAAGAACACTTTGCGAGCCCAAAAAACCACAACTGAGACAGAAAACCATATCGATTAAAAAAGCCAGCCTGGTTTAGAGGGAAAGTGAAGGCTGCTATAAAAATAATATATAATAAACGGAAGAAAGGGTAAGTTGATAGCAATGAATATAAATAAGAAGCTAGGAATTGTAGAAAATTGATAAGGAAAGCAAAGGGACACAAGGCAAAATCTATGGCCGGCAGAGTTAAGGACAATAAGAAGGAATTTTTAAAGTATATTAGGAATAAAAAGAATCCTAAAAATTGTATTTATCTATTACTAGATGAAAATGGTAGAATTATCAATCATAATGCAGAAAAGGCAGAAGTATTAAATAAATATTTCTGTTCTGTAGCTGAAGAAACAGATGATGTAGTCATATGCTATGATAACACTCTTTCCATTCCACTAGTATCTCAGAAGGATGTTAAACAACAGCTACTAAAGTCAGACATTTTAAATCATCATACCTGGATAACTTGCATCCAAGAGCTTTAAAAGAGCTGGCTGAGGAGCTCACTGGACCATTGATGCTGCTTTTCAATAAGTCTTGGAACACTTCAGAAGTTCCAGAAGAGTGGAAGAAAGCTAATGTTGTGCCAATATTTAAAAGGGGTAAACAAGATGACCCAGGTAATTATAGGCCTGTCAGTCTGCCATCAACCCTAGCAAGATAATGGGGCAGCTGATACAGGACTCAATTAATAAAGAATTAAAGGAGAGGAATATAATTAATGCCAGTCAACACTGGTTGATGGAAAATAGATCCTTTCAAACTAACTTGAATTTTTTTTTATGACAGATCACTGTTTTAGAGATTTTCTCTTTTAATTTCACTGGTATCTTCCTGTCATAAAGTACTCCACTTCTTTCTCTCTATTTGAGCCAGCCATTTATGATCCTAGCTCTAATTTCATCCTCCATTTCCCTGTTTTCTCAGATTCTGGTATCCAGATACCTGAAACTGCATTTTTGCTATGTTTGCCCATCTAGTTTGAAAGAATTCTTCATTGTTCACACTCTTGAAATTACATACCATGTACTGTTTTTTCCCTCTGCTTATTTTGAGTCCACGTCTCTCCAACACGTCTCTCCACTTATCAAGATCCTCTTCTAGATGTTCTCCTCACTGCACAGAATGCTATAATCTGCAAACAACACGCACCAAAGGGCCTTTTTCTGTATGTTCCTTGTGAGAGTATCCAGGATGAGGCTATACAAGAAAGGGCTCAGTGCTGATCGTTTATGCATTCCCACTTTTACTGATAGGTCATCTGTTTCAACCACTAAAAGTTCTGACCACCAACTTGCACCTACATACCTGAACAAGCCATATCTAGGAATGCATGGCCGTCCCTCCCCGTCAGTCTTGGAGGTAGGCCACGCCCTCTCGCTCTCCCATCCCTATCAAGGCAAGGGTTATTGGGGCAATTAGCAGTCTTTAAAGCCCTGCCTCTCTAGGCAGGGTCAGGCGACAAGTAGTCCAGGCCCTGGCCTCAGGTAGGGCAAGGCAGACAGTCTAGTAAACTCAGACCCTCAGGCAGGGCAGAGCACTAAACAATCTAGGGTCTCAGGCCCTCAGGCAGGGTGGAGCGTCAAACAGACGGTCTGATGTCCTGGCTCTGGTGGATGTAGGGTTGCCAGGTGTCCAGTTTTCGACCAGAATGCCCGGTTGAAAAGGGACCCTGGCAGCTCCGATCAGCACTGCTGACCGGGCCATTAAAAGTCCGGTCAGTGGCGCAGTGGGGCTAAGGCAGGCTCCCTGCCTGTCGTGGCTTCATGCAGCTCCTGGAAGTAGCAGCACGTCCCCACTCTGGCTCCTATATGTACGGGTAATCGGGGGCTCCGCACACTATCCCCACCCCAAGCGCCGGTTCTGCAGCTCCCATTGGCCAGGAACTGTGGCCAATGGGAGCTGCAGGGGTGGTGCCCGCAGACCGGGTAGTGCGCAGAGCCACCTGGCCGTACCTCCATGTAGAAGCTGGAGGGGTGGGGGGACATGCTGCTGCTTCCAGGAACTGCTTGAGGTAAGCACCGCCTGGAGCCTGCACCCCTGACTCCCTCCCGTGCCTCAACCACCTGCCCCAGCCCTGATTCCCGTCCCGCCCTCCGAACCCCTCAGTCCTAGTCTGGAGCACCTTCCTGCACCCCAAACCCCTCATCCTCATCCCCACCCCAAAGCCTGCCTCCCCAGCTGAAGCCCTCACCCCCCACACACCCCAACTACCTGCCCCAGTACTGATCCCCCTCCTGCACTCTGAACCTCTTGGTCCCAGGCTGGAGCACCCTCCTGCACCCCAAATCCCTCAGCCCTGGCCTCACACCAGAGCCCATACCCCCAGCCGCAGTCTGCACCCCAACCCCCTGCCCCAGCCCGGAGCCCCCTCCCATACTCCGAACCCCTCAGTCCCAGCCCAGAGCCCTCTTCTGCACCCCAAATCCCTCAGCCCCAACCCCACACCAGAGCCCGCATTCCCCAGCCGGAGCCCTCACCAACTCCCACACCCCAACCCCCTGAGCCATCCCGGTAAAAATGAGCAAGTGAGGGAGGGTGGGGAGAGTGAGCAACAGAGGCATGGGGGATGGAGTGAGCAGGGATGGGGCCTCAGAAGGGGCAGGATATGGGCAGGGCCTCAGAGGAGGGGCAGGGCAAAGGTGTTTGGTTTTGTGCAAGTAGAAAGTTGGCAACCCTAGGTGGATGGCAGACAAACACAGGCCTCTGGGCCTAGGCAGCAGGGGAAGTAGGGAGACTCAGGCCCACCCTACTCCACCAGGTCCCAGCCCAGGGCCCTAACAGCGATGGAGTGTTCCATCACTGGGTCAGCGGGGATCCAGCCGAAACCCACTGACCTGGATTCAGGCAACAACACAACCAGACGATAGTCTAGTGTCCCTGGGCTACTTCCTGCATTCCCCCTAAGGTGTACC
This sequence comes from Chelonia mydas, assembly GCF_015237465.2. Lineage (NCBI taxonomy): Eukaryota > Metazoa > Chordata > Testudines > Cheloniidae > Chelonia > Chelonia mydas. The sequence continues at coordinate 4,165,581 of NC_051253.2, read as the reverse complement.
TGTGACTCAGAGTCGTCCTCCATCTCCCCGGGGTATGCCGCTAATGGAAGTCCCACCAGTGCCTCGGCATCTCTGGCTGCAGGCAGCTCTGACGGCTCCTCCAGGTCCTTGGTGCTGTAGCGGTCTCTGACCAGCTCGAGCCCTAGAAGCAGGCGAGAGGTGTCCATCTCCTCCAGTGGCTCCAGCCCAACGGGACTGCAGGGCCCCCCTTTTATACTTTCTGTCCCGCCCCCCTGCTTTGGGTGGGCACAGATGTCCTGGCTCTGCCCACCAGGGGTGGGCGGGGGTTCCTCCCCATCAGGCTTGGAGGGGGGTCATACCCCTTCACTACACCACACATTATGTTTTGGCACCATTTTCAAGCCTTACCTATATTACTAATAACACTTTCGATTATAAAAACTGAAAGACCTGCAAAAATAAAATGTACTGTTTGTTTATTTTCTCAGTTTGGATGATGAAAATGGACTAGTCGGTTTCACTTTTGTTTGTAGTCAGCTTCACTTTCTGAGTCCCAATTACTATCTTAATACTACAGTGCATGGGTTGCAAACAGTGCAAGCATATGATTAAATTCCTACAAAAATGTTTCATTGAGGATGTTTTATTCAATTTATTTATTGAATAGAAACATTTCTTTTAAATTTTGTCGCATAGCCTCCTTGTACAGCCAGCTAGACTCCCTTAGGATTGCGCACTCTACCTTTGTACGTAGTAATCTGAGCTACCATCACTTGGACATCTAAGCACCAGAACACCACCTAAGAAGGTGCAAGTTCCCACCATACTTTAATGTACTCTCACGTCTTCCTCTGGCTCCTAGGCAGCTAAGTGAGACCCTCCTAGCCTCCCCTACGCATGGACCACGTGGGTGTAGGTCAAAGGGAGTCCAAGCTACTGTAAAGTTTTATATCACCTATGGCATCACCTCTGAATTTGGCCAATTGACTTCAATGGGGCAGTCACAGCAGTAAGAAAAATGGTTGATAGTGAGTGCGTGGAGGATCTCTCCTTAGATGAATTTGCTGAACCCCACAGTACTTCTCTGGTACATTTACGCTGGGAGCAGGGAGCATTTAACAGCCTCTTGGCCTCTCCTCTCTTCCTTCAATCTCTGCCTGTTCGGTGTCAATTTTAAGCCCACAAGTTGCCTCAGCTGGGTATTAGAGGCTGTGGTATCATAGCTCCTTCAGGACTTGTGAGTTAATAATTAAGAATTTACCTAAGCATTAGAGACCAACTTCCTAGCTAGATCTGGCTAAGACACAGCTAACAACTAATTTTGTTCAGGCAAACCATTTTGTAACTACAGTAACCATAAGCAGGTAAATCCTACCTATGGGTCTGTGTTTTTGTGTTCCCAGCTGCCTACTAAGAGGTGCCCAGGAGGTTCTGAATAGCATCTTGCCAGGAGCCCTAAGGTGGCACCAAAACTGTATAAAGTGGCCTAGATTGCAGTGTTCCTCATCTTTCATATGATGGTGTGGCCCATGGAGACTACAGGGCCCAGCCTTCAATGCTCCATCTAGGACACACGGCTAAAGGTGTAGAGCTTAGCGTTGCTGGGACACGAGGTATGCAAATGTGGCACATGCATAATGCATCAGGGCTTTTGGTAGTGAACCCAGCCATCATGAGGAAAGAACGCTTGGGTCAGATCGTACCTGAATGGGAGACCAGAGACTCCAGCGTACACCTGTCATAAGTTTTCCAGGGACCTGTGCTGGTGATACAATAGGTAATCCCCTTCCTTCTGAGCCACTACTGAACCAAAGGCCCAGGAGGATTCACATCTAGAGAAAATGCTCCTAGCTGCCTGTGGCCATTAAAGAACACAAGTCACTTTCTATATGTGTCGGAGCGTGAACCCAGGTGTTGTGGCCAAATTCCACACGAAACTATATCCCACCTACCTACATTCCCCCGGGATGCAGGATTTTGCTTCACATCCTTTCATAAGCTGTTGTGCGGTGCTGTGTCATGGCTGCATTTCAGTGGCCAGCAAACTGATCCCCACCAAAGCAGTGTGGTTAATTCGTTCACATCCAGAACGCTCTTTGAGATCCCTGGATGAAGAGTGCTGAGGACGAGCAGAGAATTACTCTGTCCCAGAACATTGTGGGGTCATTTTTTCTTTTTACTCTGCAGTCTGTGGTGCAAGCTGGTGGGCTTGTCTTCTGGAGGGCACATTCTGCGGTGCATGGAGTCTGCCTGCTGCTAACCTAGGAATCTGGGCTCTTTAGTTCTCTTTGGCTGTGTAGCTCCTCATGCTTCTGTGAGCGTATTTAAGTGTGCGCAGAGAGTTTGCTCCATTTATCTTACACTTGCCTATCATCTTGTGACCATTGTGTTACTGATTCATTTCCTGTCATCTGACGCCTTGACCTGCCAAAAGATAGATTCCATGACTACTGACCTTCCCTGCTAAACCAGGATAAGCCACAAAGTTTGAAGGTGGAGCCAAGCCAAAAGGTCTGGCTTGGGGGAGCCGGGTCACTGGAGCTGAACTCTGAGCATGGAAAAGGAAGTTCAGAAACTGATCTGTGTGGTCAGTGTGATCATTGGGAAGTGATGCCAAATAAATCTCTGGCAGCTTAGGTCCTCCTCTGGCTCGGACACATAGCTGGTTACTCTGCTCATGCTTAGCCTGAACGTTCGTTGCCTCGCCCATCTCTTAGTTCCACAGTTCTTGTACACGAGGAAAACCCTAGCAAGATCACGCGTGTGTGGACAGAAGTGGGGTGGGGGGGGGGGAGCTGAGAGAGGAAAGCATTAGGAGGAAGAACATGGACATGACAGGCCAGTTAGCATTTCTCTGAGCACCGTCTTCTCCCCCCAGCATACTTTCAGTGTTGGCAGCCAGCACAGTGGGTAGAAGCTTTCCAGACGCTCTTACTGTCTGCTTTACAAACCGGAGGCTGAAAAGCCAGGACAGAGTCAATATGGATCCCTCGCCTTTTGCTGCCCATGAAACGTGAACTTAGGTGCATCCGTCCATTCCGTTTCCTTGCAGCATGACGTATCTCGCTTGGCTGGCGCCTGGGGCCCTTTAGCTACAAGAATATTGAGGTTCAAAAACCTCTCGCCTGCTCAACCTCCTCCTGCTCTCATCAGGACAGTGAAATTAAAATTATGTTACTAGAAACCAGATTGTTCTCCAGAAACTACCCCCACCATGCCCCATGCACTGGGATGATGTTTTCTCCTCATGCACACAGATAACTTCTTTGGCGTTATTTTTATATTTAGTTCCTCCCACACGGTTTCCCTCTTTTCGCCAGGGAACAGCAATTCCTTTTAACCCTTCAGGAACCAAAACAGTAACTGAATAAATCCCCAAAGCCCCGATCGCCATACACAGCAGTGGATAACAGTCAAAAGATGGGTACAATTTGAGGTCCTGAGGAAGCACCTCACCAGCTCTGTCCCACCAAGTAACCAACCCAGAATGCTGGAACCTGATAAAGGAGCAGTTTTGGGGGCTGAAGTCAGACCAGACTCACCCCTCTAGAGTTCACCCCTGTGCACTGCAAGGCCTACATACCACTGAAGCCCTTGAAAACCTGGCATCTGGTTCAAACTGAAGTGGGTGGGACCATCTCTGTATTTGCATCTAATCCTGGGCTGGATGCCTGTTAGACTCTAAGCTGCCCAGGGCAAGGATTCTCCCTTCATCTGTGTGTGTCCAGTGCCTAGCACCATGCAGAGCCAATCCCGACTGGGGCCATGGGCACCACCGTCATGTAAATGATCAGTAATATTATACCCCTCTCTCCCCTCCACTCCCTTAGTGGAGAGCACCCAGGTCTTTCCCTTTGAGATACTACAGGAAGACTGCCCAGCCGGAGGCAGCCTATTGCAGGAGACTGTCCATCACGGAACAGTTACCAACAGGGTCTGTTTATTAGAGATTGCCTTAATCCTAGTGGGGCAGGAGGGTTCAGAGCTACCACACAGGAGGATCCCGGATTCCCATGTCCAGGGCTAATTCAGTAACCATAGCCCATAACTGCATTCACGTGATTTGCAAAGAACATACGGGTTAAGATTTTAGGCTTCCCTCCCGCCCGCTCTGCAGTCCAAGGCAATACCTACAAGAAGCCTGTGTGGAACAATCTCCCCAGAGAAGTCCTCGTACGTGCCATTCCAAACCAGATGGGACAAGGCCTCAGAGTCCACTCCGCAGGAGAAGGTCCTGCACAGGTGGAAGGAGCATGGCGGATGGACTTGCCGGTCTCTTCCAGCTCTAGTTTCCGTGACTACCTTGCCACAAACAGCAGCTCGGCTTGGTTTTGCAGTGTTTAAGCGGGCGAAGCACCCACTGACTTTGAATGGAGTTTGATGCAAGGATGGCAGGGCCCAGGGCGGCCAGCAACTGAGGGCACTGCTCGCTTTTCCCGTGACGGAGACTCCGTCAGCTTTCGCTTTAAACAAACCCAGTTGCTGGAATTAGTGGAGTTAGGCTAATGCTCCATACTACAGTCAAGTGCCAAAAGGATCCCTTGAGGGCTGCAGCCTGGAGTCAGCAATGAACATGAGCTCCGACTTCTCCAACTATCTAGATACTTATCTGGCCCTCCCAGTCATGAATGGATTTTTTCCTCACAGCACCCCAGTGTGGTAGGAAAGGGTTACCCCCATTTTACAGATGGGAAACCAAGGCACAGGTCAGATGAAGTGACTTGCCCAAGAACACACAGGAAATCCGTGGCTGTGTGGGCAATTGAAGCCATGTCTCCCAGTCTACTGCCCTAGCCACGGGACCAGCAGTCAAGCAGTGCAGGACAAAATGCTTCTTGGCCACATGGCTGACCTTCCTTTTCTGACCCTGCTCTGCAATCCTGGGGTTGCGTAGGTCACCGTGCCGCTAGGAGTGGTAACAGTTTGGGATTCACTTGCAGTCCAGGTCTCTGATTCAGCACACTCCCTTTTGCCCAGGCAACTCGCCACACCCGCAAACCTGGACAGGAACGGGCATCATGTGGGCAATTTTCTGTACATGTGCAAATGGGACAGCTGGGTTTGGGGTGCACAAAGCATATGCAATTGGTGCATTCAGCTGCCGGGATCAGAATCGGCTGTGCATATTCCAGGGGAGGCTGAAAATGGACCCCTTAATGAGCCCCAAGTGCAGCCCACCTGCCTTCACTGGACTGCTCCTTGGTAACCTTTACTGGCTAAAATGATGAGATTACTCCTGGTCATTCAAACCTGAGCTCTCAGACCCTGCCCACCTATGCCCTGGAATTGCTGCAATTAGTGCTGTGCTTACAGCTGTCCCTGCTCGTATACAATTCCACGGTCGTTACAGTATATGGACCAGTGCAGCAGCTGGGGGGGCGGAGAAGAGGGCTTGGTTAAACCCGCCTGCGTTTGTTGAGCTCGGAAAGAGTTAACAGCAGAACAACCTGCCATTGGCTGGAAAGGCAACGCCCCTTTTTTCTCTTTTCTCAAATTATTATCGAAATAACAAGTCTGGGCTGTTATCACGCTGGGACCCGGGTGTCAGCTTGCAGGCTGCCTTTTTTCCAATCTTGTTTAATCTTTAACATAAAAATGCTGAGCTGGCTTCTTTAGTCAATTTAAATATTATGCAACCACAGCTAATGTAGTTTGCAGCTGTTTCACAAGAGCTCCCCTGCATCGGGAGCCCACGGCACAGACACCCACTCTGCCTTTACCCTCTGGGGCCGAGGGGTCTCTGTCCTGGCTACCTTGCTCCTCCAAGGGGTCTCCAGGATGTTACTCTGCTTCCCCAGTAGATTGCCTTGTTGGTATCTTGTTTGGGGCAGACCAGATTCTCGCTGGAAAGGAGAAGATGCCAGATGGACAGTCCTGGGGCCTGACCTCCTCTGACTGTCCACAGAACTCGTACGGGAAAGGCAGCCGTGGCACAAGCCTCCCCCCTTGCGACCCCATCAACAGGCCTCACCCCTAATTTGGAGTCACCACCTAGATAGGGAAGAGGGACGCTGTAACCTTTTGTCCCCTCTTCCGCCAGCTCAGCAGGGCTTTGCCCTTCTCACTGCCTGCAGCCGGCTCAGCCTGCTAACACCTGTGGAGAAGGGGCATCTTTCACCCCGCACCTTGGATTGGCACATTTTCCTACCCAAAGGACAGAAGTCTGTTTTCCTCAGCTTGGAGATGAGCCGCAGGGATCCCCCGAGAAGAGCCTAAGTTGGACAGTGCCCAGTATAAACCAAAGGCACTTAGAAAATCAAAGCAAATGGCATTGCTCTACATGCTCCAGGAGGGCCAGCTCCACTCCTCAGCTCCCTAGACCTTGGCCGTTACATCCACCCTGGCTAGTCTACGCTTCTGGCTCCCCCTCAACTCCCTGGCTGCAAGCTGGAGGCAGCTCTGGCTCATCAGCCCCCTGCTGACCAGCTCCAGGAACATGCACCGTGCTCCGTTTAACTCCCCCTTGTGGGGAAAGCTGGAAGGTTGCAGCTGGGCAGGTCAGAGACCCAGAACACCGGGCTCCCAGCTGCAGCAAGGCAAACCCTGCCGCGAGAAAGCTGAATTCTGTGGTATCTTGGGGACATGCCCAGTTCTGCAGCATGGCGGTGTCTACAAAGCCCTGATCATACCGGGGCAAGTCCCACGAGGCGCGCGGCGGAGAGGAGCAGCTCTCCACAAGGGTTTAGGAAGAGATGGGTTTGTGCTGCATGGCTGGACCCCAAACACGGCAGGCACAGTTTCCATTCAAACTCAGCATCACCAACCCCAGATGAGTCAGGCCCCCCAAAATCATGAGATTGAAAAGAAAATCTCCTGATTTTTAAGTCAAATCATAAACTTGGGGTTCTTTTCACTTGGTTTCTGATTTTTGAGCCATTAGGCTGCACTCGGGTCATATTTTGATGCTTTTCTACACCTTCACAAGGATCAGAAATATGCTCTTTTTTTTTCATTGAAAGCTGAGATTTTCCCTTAATCCCTGGACTCCAGGAGCTGGGGCTTGACAGCAAACTCCAAATACCATGAGGCCGGTGACAAAATCATGAGTACTGGCAACACGGCAAACTGCACCTTTTTCTCCAAATGCTGCTCACACAATGCTACTCAGAGCGGGTTTGGGAGACCCCTGGTAGTCACACCATTTAATGTGAGCAATAGGCCCATCGCTGGCCTTGGCATAAGTGGGTGCAATTCCCATTGAACTCATCCGGCCACTTCCCAGAGCTGTGTGGGAGCCGGGCCACTGGCCCGACTCCAGCATTTTAGCCTGGGAGCGTTGTTGGGTCTTCCAGCCACCGGACCAGTGAAGTGCAGGTGTGTTGTGGAGAAGAATCCAGACCAAGCTCTTTTCTTTATTCCAAAGACACGTGCAGCCTGTGGGGGGCAGGGAAAGACCTCTGTCTTTCTGACCCTGTAGACTGGGCTAGCTAATGCTTTTAACCCAGGACACCCGCAGGTGAAACCTAGACTAGATTCTTGTGCCCATGTGGAATGGATTCTGGTTATGAGACCAGGTAGGAAGAGACTATCAGGAGCCTATCAGGAAATATGGGTGAAGATGCTGGTTAGGAGGGCAGGGTATATCAGAAGGGCACTGTTCTTGGTACCAGATGCCAATGTGAATGCAGATTGATGCCTCTCCACAATACACTTAGGCCTATTCTGACGAAGAGGCCTGGTCCGAAGGCACACGCACCATGGCCCCACAGAGAGACCTTTGCTGCACAGGAATAGGCTGGAACATGCACATCAGAAAAAGTCACAAGGCAAATGTTGATTAAAATGGTCCAGCTTTTCCCCCAGCCCACACAGATGCAGCTATTGTTCAGGACATGAAGCCAGCAATTCCCCTTCCACACATCTGTGCACAAAGCCATACGACAGAGATGGGACTATTCTCTTCTCCCTGATTTCTTCCACATCAGAAGAAGAGAATGGGTTCCCTTGTGGTGAGAGAAAGCCCCAGTTCTTGCAGCATTCCAAGCTCCAAACTGGGTTTGCAGACATGACGTTCATTTCCTTCAGCGCTCTCCAACCTTCGTTCTGGTAACTAGCTCGGGACACCATTTCCCAGCAGAAAAACTTGTCTGTAGCAAGGTCAAAGGGGTAATCCTTGGACGAGCTGAATAATGAAACCATCCCACTAGCATTAGCAGAGCCATGAATTTAAGGGGCTTTGCAGAAGTGGATGGGGCCAATAGTCATATCAGCCCCTTTGCAGGGCACACGATGGCCTGTCTCCCTAAAGTCAGAGCCCCAATGGGGGCAGTTATGTGACATGCATAAACATACTTGACTCCTTTAGGGCCAGATCCTGCAGCCTCGGGAAGTCCTTGGAGCCAGGGCAGTTCTGACGCAGTGAGAAGAACCCAGCCACAGGGTAGTTACGCAACCGGCTTCTGTGCACCCGAGCACTCGTCCACGGTGACTCTCCCTGCATTGCCCGGCAAGGGACTTTGCGGCCGAGCCAGGGTTGTGGCAAGAGGTTCCAGGACTCCGGTGAATCCTGCAGCAACAGGGGGAGTGCAGGAACCACAGATGTGAATGCAGCCCTGAGGGTGTGAAGCTTCACTCCTGCAGTGAACCCTGGATGCTGCCTGTTTATACAGGATTCAGACATGGCTCAGGACTGGCCCCCACATCCTCAGCTGTATGTCCGATGGCTCAGCAGGTTCCTCCCTTGCTGGGAAGCTAGCTGAGGAAAAAAGGGTGCCCTGCCAATTCGCATTTTAATCTCTCCCCAGCTTCCGAGCCCACAGGGAGGGAAGCTGTTCTCACCCAGGTGCTTCATGCCCCTGGGACAGTTCACATTTCAGGGCATGTTGCCTTTGCTGGCAGTTAGCCAAATCTAGTGTCTTTCCAAGAGTTTCTGAGCCCACCTAGGTCCTACCATAGCCCATAGGCTCTGGACGTTCCCACCGCGGGTAAACCCAGCCAGCCTGTGACAAGTAACGCAGGTTTCAGAGCTAGCTGGCCAGAGACCTGGGTCCTGCTGTAGCCTGTTTCATTGCCATCCAGGAAAAAACGGAGCTGTGAACTGAGCACTTCTGAAGATCTGCTACCCCCTGCCCCCCACCAGCACTCTAAGGATTAAAAAGCATGTGGCCATTCAGACCTTGCTGAATGCTTTGGCCAGCCCAGGCGTGGCAAACCGCTGCTAACGAGGGCAAAAACCACTTCAGCTCACCGATTGAGATCAGCTAGGCATGAAAGTCAAGCCATTCCCAATGGGAGTTTCCACTGCCCTCGGAAGACTTCATTGTCTTTGACAGCGTATGCTGCTGTCATTGCAGTCAGCGAGGAGGGGAAGCAGATAGCTCCTGAGGACCGGGCATCCTAATCCTCCACATCACTATCTCAGCACTGTAACTAACAAACTAGTTGAATGCCCAGGGCCAGAGGCTCAGCTGGTACCAACTGACGTCCCTTCACTGAAGTCGCTGAATGACGATTTCAATAGCCGAAACCCTGGCCCACGAGCGCTAATGTCACGGCACTTGGTTTGGTTCCATCAGCATCATTATTACTCAGGTGTGTTACAGGAGCAGCTGGAGGCTGTACCCAAGAACAGGGCCCCGTTGTGCTAGGCCCTGTACGCTCCGCTAGTGAGAGAGAATCTTTGCCCTGCAGAGTTTACAATGTACAGAGATAAGAGAGACCAAGCGTGGGAGAAAAGGAAGATTAGTAGCCCTGTCTTTACAGAGGGTGCCCAGGGTTGCTCAGGAAAGCTCTGGCAGAGCCAGGAATTTATCCCCTCTCTCCTGAGTCCCAATCTAGCACCTTAGCCACATACTTTTAAATTCAAAGCAGTCACATACAGCGTGCTAATGTTATAACAGGCTCATGATCTGATATGTCCCCTATCAGGGAACTGTGTCTGGCAGAGAGATGGGACCAGATTTCTAGCAGGGCTTTTCTATCGCTAAAGGCTGTGGTTCACCAGTAAGCATCAGTCTGACAAAAATGCGCGTGAAGAATGGCCCATTAACTCCCTGCTGCCTGGAAGGCTTTTAGGCTTAACGTACTTTGTGCATAGCGTTTTTAAAAGAAATTCAATAGAGGGTCAAAGCCACTCGGAGATGCTATGCGATTTCGATCCTGTGAAACGGAATGCCGGCTCTGTCTCTGCACTGGGACAAGTATCATTGCTGGGGCTTGGGATTTGGAAGACTATTCAGCCTAATTTCTGCATCATTTAAAAGTCGAGGTGTTACTACAGTGGTGAAAGGTCACCAATTGCTTGGTGCCTTGTGCTCAATGTCTATCTTGGCAGGATACTGCTTTGCCAGTTACAATCAAGGGTGCCAGGAGAGCTGTTAAAGGTCACCACTGTTTCAGTGCTTGCAAAGAGGTGCCACTGCAGGGCTATGTACCCTTTAGCTAAACTGAATGTAAACAGGATGGGAACTTCAATCAGAACCAACTGGAATTAAGCTGATTCCACCAAAGTAACACTATGCCACAGAGATGCACTAAACCACATTCAAATATGACCATATTTGCCTGTTCCCCATAATGCACGAGGGGGAAATATTTGATACACTATGTTAATGACACACGTTTGTTGACCCCTGTAGATTGCCTGCTCTGATCACCAGGGGAAATGAGAGTAGTAAATATACCTTAGGACCTGGTGTGCATATTTGTGCATCCCGATTCCAGGGCACAATGGCTGCAATTGCAGTAACACACAGCAAATGCACACTTTGGCACCTGAGAACGAGGTGCGCAGGTCTGAACATCTGGGCCACGGCACCTTGATAACTCATGGGCAGCTGAAAGGCAGGTAAGTGTTTCCTTAGCTTAGTATAGGACAAAGCGTATAGCCTAATCTATTTAATGGCCTTTGAAGTTTCCACCACCCGTGAAACATTTCCCTCCAGCAGGGATCCAGAAACTAGCCTACTCATTTGATGCTGGAGAGAGACAATGAAGTGCAAACCAAGTTGTCTCAGCTGAGGAATGCAGAGTTTTACCTGTATCAACATCAAACCTTCCCAGGGCAAATCCTGACTCCGCCCAGACGGGCCCACAATGCTCCAGGGGTTGGGAATAAGTAGGATTTACAAAACTTGGCAGAGGGGTTGCACCTCCAGCAGCCCACAATGCACCTCAGGGCTTTTCAAACGGTCACGCATGTGCGTGCGCAGGGCGAGGAGGGAGGTGTGCAGGCCTGAGGCTCTCGGAGTGGCCTGGAGTCCAGAGCTCCCCACTCCCTGCACGGCCTGGTCCCTCCAGCTGTGTTCTGGGTTCAGGTTTGTCACGAAGGGAACCATTGCATGGGGCAAATCTACACCATTTTTAGGCTCTGCAGAGCCACTTGTCGTTACCTTTGCATCCGAGCACTTTGGTAATGCAAACATGCTGGCACACTTGAAATGCCACCACTGTGTTTATTTGAACCCTGAAGCTGTCCTAGTGGACAGGACAATAAAGTCTGGGTTGGGTGGGTTTGGTTTGTGTGTTACAATGTGTCAGGAAAAAATACCCCAAACCAAAACCCAACCACAAGCCCGTTTTTTAGGTGAAAGTTTAAAAAGATGTTTGCTCCAGTATAAAAACACTCTCAGCCCTTTAATGATATTATTGTGTTATTATAGTGATAGGAAACTGCAGGGGGCTGCAGGCTTCCAGACCTTCAACAGCCAGCAGGAGACATCTAGAAGAAAAACAGTAATCCCTGAATCTGATCATCAGTAGATCTCAAAGCACTTTACAAAGGAAATCAATATCATTATCCCCATTTTACAGATGGGGAAACTGAGGCACAGATCAGCGACGGGACTTGCCCATAGTCACCCAGCAGGTCAGTGGAAGAGCCAGGAACAGAACCCACATCTCTTCTGAGTCCCACTTCAGTGCTCTCCTCACTAGGCAACACTGCCTCCCAAAGTTACCTTCCAAACTATCAAAGCAGTGCATGGAGGTTTGTGATTTCTGTTACAGGGTAAGGGCTTTACAAGGGTGCTACGTTACACAGAAACGCTACATACACAGCACGCATTTTGAACAGCAGAGCTCGTCAAGCTCTCTGGAACGCAGTCCTCGTCTCCGCTGGGATTTCAGTCAGTGGTGGAAGCCCCCAAGCACGCTTGTCCCCGGCGCTGCATGATTTGAACAGTTTCCTTGTAGGTAAGCCGTGCCAGCGGGCAAATCAGAGCCGCATTAGTGCGGCAGCACCAGTGGCTGGAATCCCAGCGGAGACGAGGCCTGACTTGCTTTCTGTGCAGAAGCACCATTTCTGAGGCGCCCTGGGGCAGAGTCCTCAATTCTCTCCTCCTTTGCTGGACTGCGGGTTTCCTTACACTGGAAATGCTTCTGTGTAGACGCTCATGACAGCGGGGGGAGGGGTCCTCCCATCAGCGAAGTTCCCCCAAGCGGCGGTAGCGAGCTGACGGAAGAACCCTCCCATTGATCGAGCGCTGTCTACGCCAGGGGCTAGGACAGTTTTACTCCGTTGCGAGGGGATGTGGGATCTTTCACGCCCTGAGCGACACAGCTGGGTCGATTTAACTTTTGAGTGTAGACCCAGCCTAAGGCAAGGCAGCTGTAGTGTGTGTGTGTGTGTGTGTGTCCGTCCGTCCCCACCACGAAAGGGTTAATTTGTACACAGCCCTAGTTTCCCCAAGCAGCAAGCACCAGTGTCTGGGGTTCTCAGGGTATTGTCAGCCAGCGTGGGTTCCTTGTGTTAATACGTTGGTTAGTGAGGAGAGGAGATTCCTAGATCCACATAGGGCAGGCGTTAGCCCTCACTCCAGCTCAGCCGTGCAGTTCTGCAGAAATTCTCTCTCTTAATAAACAGTCCTTATTTTGCTAATTTGTCTCTGGACTCTTCAATATTCCAAGCACTAGAGGAGCCAGTTACTCCGCGTAACCAGTTAGCGGGGCCCCAACGATAACTCCCAAGCTTAGCACATGGGCGTTCTGGGCCAGATGTGCAGCCCTCTGTCTGTCTGGCATGCATGGCTCTCGCAGAACAAGCAGTGCACCTGGGGACTCCCCTGACGCTGGAGAATCCCAGGGTGGCGTAAGAAGGGCATAGCCCGTTCTCAGCCACCACCAGGGAAGGCTGGCAGCAGGAAGGGCTGTGGCCAAAGTGGCAGTCCCTGGGCAGCGTAACAGGACCTGGAGGACCGTTCCTGCTGGTACTGTTTTGGCTAGGGGCCGAAAGGGCCCTGCTCAGCCCAAGGATGGAGGAGGTGTACAGGTGGCTTAGAGCCACCCTTTTCCCCCTGCCCCCAGGCCATGCACGTACACAAAGCTCTCTGGCTCCAAATCTGCTCTACCTGCTATGCATTCAGCCCCAAATGTCGAGCTCCACCCATTCACTGCACTGCCTCAATTTCCTGTCCTCTCCTTTTGCCCCTCCAGAGCCTGTGGCCTGCACCCTCCAGCCTGACTCAGAAGTCTGGCCAACGTTTGCCTCGTTTAGCTACCCCCGAACTGTTATAGCCCTGGGCAGCTCAGGCTGATAATGAGAGCTCCAAGGACCTGGACAGGAAACCCTCACCGTCTCAACTGGAACAAACTGGCAATGTTATCCCATTAAATGTGCATTCTCAGGCAATAAAAACCATCCTGTTTCTGGGTATCTCAGTTGCTGCATTGTTAGCCTGCTGGCTGGGACAGATGCAGAAATTCAGAACAACAGGATTAAAATACATATGGGAGAGTTCTCTTTATTAACTCAGCTGCCCCTTTCCTTAACTAGGTTTCTGTGCCCAGCTTCACTGGACCCTGCAGAAAGACTCAGGCAAGAGAGGTACCTGACCTGGGTGTCTGTGCTCCTAGAATGGGCACAGCCCCCAAGCAATGCCAAACCCCAGTGGGCACCTATTAGAATTACTCAGTTCTTTTGCCTGTAGTTTTCAGGTCACCATAGGTCCATGTAGCCCAGCGAACTGCCTCAGACAGTGCCCAGCGCCAGCTGCTTCAGAGGAAGGTGCAAGGATTTCTGCAGAAGGAGCAATGGGATACCTGGCCCACAGGGAAACTCCCATGAGTGACAGGTTGGCCTGAGACCTGAGGCAGGAGGATTTAGAGCGGGTTGATGTTTTTAGTATTTACCGTTGTGGTGTTGGATGTTCTTGCTGTGCCTCGCCACGTGGCTGAGATCTGAGACAGCTGGAGGTCTCGGTGGAGGAGCACAGATCGTCCCTGGAAGGGGCCAGCTATGCATAAGGGGTTATAAGTCTGTCATGTATATCTCCAAACCATTGGGAGCCATCAGGGCAGTTGTGGTCCTAGCGTCCCCTTCCCACATTTCGCTGATGCTTTCATACAAGTTCTCAGCAGGGCAGTTCTTGGTAGACTTGTCCCTTTTCTTGGGCTTTTTCCAGTTGACATCTACTGCCTCGTAGGCTGGTTCTGGGGATGGGTTCCTGCTGTGCTCAGTCCAGGATCCAACACTGATAGACTCATAGCAGGGCTCAGTGCGTGAGACTCGGCCTGGTGTGGACTGATACCCCGCCCTGACATCTCCAAGATGGGCAGCTGGCCACCCCTGTTCTCCTTGGCCCGTCTCCCCAGGGTCCATTCCTTCAGAGAGGGACGGAGCAGAGCCTTGGTGTTTCTTCTTCTTGCCAGCTTTGCACACCGTCGAGTACATTTCTTCTACCTATAAAAGAACACCTGCGGTTAGTGGGGATTCCTGTACAGCAGTGGGACAACAGAACCTGCCCGTGTATTCCTGCCTGTGACTCACGCTCTGCCCACTTGCTTCATAAAGTCACCAGTCCCACGCACAGAATTAAGGGCATCCAGGCATTTACGCAGCAAAGGTCAATCTAGACCAGGGGGTAACGGAGCCATGAGACAGAAAAGGTTGAGAACAACTGATCTAGACGTAACAGGCCAAATTCAACCCTGGAACAGCTGAACTGCGCCCATTTATGCCAGGCCTGGTTTCGCCCCAAGACCTGGATTTCAAAGAGGCTCTACATCTACCCGACCTGCCAGCAGGATTAACAGAGGCCCAAAGCACTTCCTAAACCATCAGCCCCTGACCCCTGTAACAGGGGTATTATATCAAGGCACGTTAACTTGAGGGCAATAGCTTAGTACTAATTCAGCAGGAGGCACGCCCAGCTGCCCAGGACACCTGAAGCGAGGGTGCGGAAATGGGGGAAGTTGCCTCCATCAGCCCCAGCCCAGATTTGTTACAGGGAATACTGGGCAGCCGTTTCAGCCGCCCTGTTCCTACCCGGGATGATCCTGAGAATTCAGTTCCTTTGATTTGCCTCCCATCCTTCCCTCCGGGGAAACATCTGATCCAAGAGAAACACAAGGAGCCTCCTCCCAGAAGCCTTTAGCCTTGGTGATGGACTGACTCAGCTCCCGATATAAACCCCTGGACAAAGTGCCCAGTACTTCTCAGTGCCCACCACAGCCCTCCTAGGAAGGCTCATGGTTTTGCAATTAGGACACCATCTACTGGTGAGGTTTCAGGGTCTAAACTTGGCTAACAACCCCCTTCTCCTTTCACTAACTTCCTCTTCGGGCAAGCCCGCGAAGCTCCGATCCTAGAGGGATCCATTTCAGAGTCTTGTCCTCACCTGCCTCTTGTGATTATTCGTATTCCTCTACTGCAGGAGGGCCCGGCAGCTCCCCTCGGGGATCAGGGCCCCACAGTGCTAGCTGCTGCACAGACGCACACTAAAAAGACAGTCCCTGCCCGTAAAAGCCCATGATCTAGGTTACAGCAAGAGAGCAACGTGCCGCAGGGAGATGAGACGAATGGGGCGGGGGGTGACGTAACAGCAAAGTGAGTAAATTATAGCACAAAAAGCCAAGGTCCTGGAACATCCTCTGCCGAGCTGCGGTCAGTGGCAAGTCCCTTGCAGGCATCACGGTAGCAGCACAGAGGGCTGGGGGCTGTCTGCAGTCCAGCCTGACAGCTTCTAGCGAGGAGACTTTGGCACATGGCTCTCCAGGCAGGTGCAGCATCCTCGGTGGAGGGCTGGTGGCTGTGCAACCCCCCGGCCCCCCCACTATGCAGCAACTCAGCCCGCGTCTGGCCAATTCAGTCTCGCTTTGGGGAGGCGTTTTTTCCGACGGGGCTGGGTCTTTGGGACACGGGGTCTGAGCAGGGAGGAGCTCTGCTGCCGTGGGGGGGAGCCTTGCCCGTATAATCACTTGTGTATGGCCCGGCCCAGCACTGCACGGCTGGTCTGTGTAGCAATGCACACGACGGCGCGTTACACCTTCAAACTCCACCCGCACGCCCAGGCCCAAGCGAGCTACTGCACGGGCAGAACAGGCCCCTCTTGGCACCGTTCCCCCGGTGTGGCGTGGCCAAGGGAAGGCCCGCGCCTTGCTAATGGGATGTCGATGCTACAGCGGGGAACGAGCCTCCCAGCCTGGGGAGACAGCCGTGTGCTAGCACGCTAAAAAGAGCCGGGTGGCAGAGGCTCCGACTAGCCACCCGAAACTACCCCCTCGGTGCAAGCTCGCGTGGCTAGCCCGCGCCGCTGCCAAAGCGCCCGCACTGCTCTCTATTAGTGCTCAGCATGAGCCCCGCCACCGGCCTTCTGTCTACCCAGCTCACATACCCAGAGCGTCAGCCCCGGCACCTTTGGCCCCAAAAGCCAGGGAGTGGGAGCTGCTGTTTATATTGCTATTTAGCTGTGGGGCTCGGCAAGCGAACATCACTGGCTCTGGACGCTCCCTTGGGAGACAGAGGAGGAGGAGTTGCTGGCACTCACATTCCCCTGCCCCCCCCCAGCCCCACCGGCCCCGCCGCTGAGGCTTGGGATGGTAACAATCAGCCTTTTGCTTTCTCTGAAGCTGTTAATGCTCTTTTGCCTTCTGGTCCCTGTAAATGCACAACCCTCGCCAGGGCTGGCTGGAGATGCTGCCACGGACCAGCCAGCAACAGTCCAGGAAACCCCGCCGGACGCTGGAGCCAGAAAGCTGGCGAGACAGGAGGGATTTTAAAAATAACACAGTGCGGAGACAGAAGGACTGGCAATCTGCTGCTGAATTCCCTCTGTCTCTACACGCTTAGTGGCTCGGTTCCTCCGGTTTGGACCATGGTTTGGCTTCTTGCAAACTGAACCGAGCTGGCCTCCCTCCCTCTCTCCTCCTCCTGAGCCACTTTATCCCAGCCCAAGTCACAGGTGCAGCTAGCTGCTCCTCTGGGACCGAGTCTGGAGTCCTCCGCTCTGCAACCAGAGGTCCACCCCCTTCTGTGGAGAAGCCACGTTTACCCACTGGCCCCTCTTGCAGGCTGCCCAGTTATGTATGAGACATCAAATCCTGTGACTCCAGAATTCCTGAGTTCTTAGTTCCGTGGGGGTAAAAGTTCATTGTGTCGTTGCCCGGAGCTCACTAGCTTCCCACAGTTCCACCATTGTCTGCAGTGGAAACAATCTACCTGTCTTCTCCCTGCCAGGCTGCTGGGTCTACCGTCTGTTAGCAGCTCTCAGCTGAGCCACGGCCAGGTCAGCGGCCATCGTCCCAGCTCGCCAAGGGGAAGGAGCATTATCCAGATGGTGCCTGCGCTCTGACAACATAAGGAAGGAGGAGGGAATTGGGCAAGGCTGGAAAAAGGCCTCCTGGATTTCTGATATGTGCAGCCCTATTAGGGGATCCCTTGCCATAACAACAGTCACTGGGCAAGTTCAGCCCTGCCCAAAGTCACCAGCGTTATCCTGGCTTACACCTGCCCTGGCCTTGGCCCGTTCTTTGCAGGGATCGCCCTCTGCAAAAATTCAGACCTGGGGTAAACGGGGGACAAACCTACTGAAGTGAATGGATTTGCCTTTGTCCCAGGGACTGGCTTCTGAGGAGCCAGCCAGCCAGCCAGCCAGCCTCCCTGTGACCGGCTCTTACTAGGGAGAGCAAGTTTCACCTGCGCATCATTAAGTGGACAAGTTGCTGAGCTGCAGTTAGTTAGTTAAGGAACACTGGGTTGCAAGGGCTCACAGGTGCCAGGCACCTTCCCCCCCGGCCACCACTAGGCAGGCCACCCAGAACAGCTGGAAGTGAGGGGCTAGCAGAACTCGAACCCAGCCCACAGGCACTCTCCACAAGAATCCAGCCCGGGGACGATGACTGGCCCCACCGATTGGCCTGACCAAACCATTTAAGCCAGAAGGAGGCGCAAGGAGTTGTCCAAGAAACTGAGCGATTTCCCAAGTGACTAATGCTCCCCAATTCCAGCTCTGACCCCTGGCTTAGAATCTGGCTCTGACCACCCTGGCTCTGACCACTAGATCAAACTGTCCCAGTCCTGACACTGGGCTGTATAAAGAGTTATAAAGCGCTCAGTCAGGAGGCCCCAGGACAGAGGAAGCTCCTGGGGAGAGAGAAGCTACTCCCAGTGATGCCACCCTGGAGAGTAGAGGCATCTGCTCAGATCCCCCCCAAAATGCAAAGAGGGAAAACTCCCAAGGAGAAAGACAAAGACCCCAGTTGTACAGGGGAGAAGTTACAGAGCTCCAAGCAGTGGAGAGGCCTGGAGACTTAGAGCAGGAAGAGACAGCTTATTTACATACCATGCTTAATAAACCAGACTCCAGAAGTGGCGCTTTTCACTGTATGCAAGTCTCATTGAACGTACTGAAAGCTTACTAGGGGAAACTGAGGCAGGCATAAGTGTGGTTCAACACTGGGCTGCCAGGGGGCACTTGTGGGATGAGTGCCTGCCGTTACAGCCAGGTCTGAATCCAGCACTTTGACTCAATGAAGCTTACACCCACGCACCCAGAGCCGGTATTTGTTAAAAAGGTCAAGTATATTTCACAAAAATGTCGACAGAAACAAAATGTTTTTTATTTAATTGAAATTTCCCACAATGTGTGTTTATTGGTGAAAAGACTGCCAATTTTCTGTGGATACAAACATCCCCACTGGTTTCCAGTGGAAAAAGTTTGGGGGAGGAATAAAAACAAGGGGGAAGAGGCTGGGATTTCACCCACAGCTCAGAATGGTTGGCTGAAAAATTTTGATCAAAATTTAAAATTTTTCTTTTGCAAAAAGTTTTATTTTTCTGAAAAACACTTTCATCAACCCCTCCCCCCATCTCACCCTCCTCCACCCCCACCCCAACTTTTTATCGGAAAGATTTTCACCAGCTCTAAGGGCTACGTACACATGCAGACGTGTGCACATGTTTAAGGGAAGTGTTTTCCCTCGGTCATTCCAAGGGGTCTCGCCCTCCCAAACCAATTTTGTATCCCCTCAGCCACCTGTGGAGTTGAATCCCGAGAGCCTGAGCCACGGCTTACCTAAAGCAAAGCGAAGCCTCCTGTTTCCTCCCATCAGCTTTGGATAAGGCCCTGACTGAACTGCCCGATGCCCCAGTGATCCCCCAAGGTGAGATCTGCCTTAGGGATTGTGGTGAACCCTTGTACCCTGCTGCACAGTTGATCCCCTGCAAGCTCATGGGCTCCTGAACTCAGTTGATAAGCTACTCATCAGCCCGGCAGATGCCCGGTTACAACAGCGAAGACAGGATAAACTGTTTTACTCCCTTCCAGAAGCACAGGCAAAATCCAGCCTAATCCAAATCCAGAGTTAATCCAAACCCCCTCCTTCCCTTCTGACGTGTGATTAAGGAAGGTCAGCTCATCAGTACAGGCAGGGGGAGGTTGGCACTCCTAGGAGCAGAGGATTTAATAGACCTAGAACCTTAGTCCAATAGGCATCAGCACCAGCACCAGCCCCATCAAGCTTTGTTTGAGGCGGACCTGGAATCTTCCTGTAAGGAAACCTTCTAAGGGTCATCTTGCAGCTAGTCTGCACCCACACCCCCCTGAGAATGAAAGCAACAATAACACTGGTTAAGTGTGTTCTTTAGTGGGGAAGGGAAGGAGGTGAGAATCTAGTTTAAGGGGGAAAGAAATCAAGGCCCACGTTTTCAGAACGGCATGCACATTTGCATGTGTATTTACTAAGATTGCGCACACAATTCCCAACACTTGGGCCTTTCACAGGCACAATATTTACAATTCTGGGGCTCCAGGCTCTAGTTCCACTTAGAACTTTCTGAAAGCTTAAAAATTATCCAGAGCTTCTGGCTTCCTTCTTGCGTTCAAGTTCTCTTCCCCCATTCCACAGGGGGGACCCAATCTCCATGACAGTGGGTTTGCAAGTCAATTCTCACCTCCTTCACCTTTCGTTACTAGAGGTGATGAGTTTGGATGAATATCCTCAAACTCGCTGTTCCCACACTGTTTGCTTTGACTAGTCATTATTCATGGCGAGTGGTTGGCTGCCAAAGTCACATTTCTGCTCCTTGATTGAATAACTGAAACATTTCAAATGGAAGGAGCTGACAAATAATGAATAAAATAGGTAGATTCATAAAGTTTAAGGTGAGATCATTTACCCTGAACCTCCTGTATAACAGGGGCCAGAGAATAAAGCACTCTGCTCTTTGGGGCTTGTCAGTCCTTGTGCTCTGTGTTTCTGCAGCTCCCAGCAATGGCCCCCTCTTGGTGCTATCGATAATAAATATACCCTTCCTGCTGACACTCAGGAGGCTGGCAGGATTTGTAACCATTTCCACAGATCTCCCCAGCCACCTGAATCCCCACAAATAAAGAACAATGTGACCCCCTGGATAATGGCAAGCCAAGCTCGGGGCTTCCATTCAGGGCCAGGCAGTGTGTTCCTACCCACCTAGCACCGACACTGCCCGTCTCCCATCCCACAGCATTGTGAGGCTCAGCGCGGGAGGAGGTGATGGATGTTACTGTACCTTCACCGCTGGGGGGTTACAGGCAGCTCCTTCCCAGCCTTCTGTGTCTGCAGGCCCCACGGAGGATTCACTCTGTGTCTCGTCCTGGAGCTCTGGCTGGAAATTCTTCTTCGCCTTGCGGATGCAGGCGTACTCAGCCGTCACTGCCTTGTCCGCCTCACTGAGAGGGGACGCCTCCACTGGGCTTCCCAAGACGGGCATTGGTTGAGGACCTTCCTGAGTCACGGCCGCACACTCGTACAGCACCTCCGGGGCTGGTTTCAGCGGGGCTGAGAAGAACAGGTTTGAGTAAGTCTGGTCAGGACTCAGGGCATCAGCCGACGGGTTGGAATGGGGGATCTGGGGCAGTTCTCGGTGCAGCAGGATGCTGAAGCTCGAGCTATACGCAGCTCCTTCTCCATCCCCCAAAGACCCTGATGGGTAAAGGAAATCCACGCTGGCTGGTCTTTGGTCTGGGAAGAGAAGAGAAGAGAAGGTGCGTGAGGAGTCTGCGCTGGCTCTTGTAGGGGACACTGGCTGGCTCTTTCAATGGACTCACCAAGCAGAGTTAGAAAGATAAGTGATAATAATACCCTGCCCTTGTCAATCCCCCTTCACCGGGAAGCTCATTCACAGCGTGAGTGAGTGTCATTGCTCATGCTAACGAGGATGACTTGCACGTGCAACTACCCCGTGTGGACACGTGTGATTGCAGGAATACACCAGCCATCCAGTAGCAGGCAACGCGGCCCTACCAGAGAGGATGTTGGGAGAACTACTACCCTATCCCTGCAACTGGAAGGCTGCGCTGCTCCTCAGGCATAGACACCATCTCCCTTTGCATCGGCGCACTCCCAGCCCCAGAGCCGCCAGATCTCTCTGCACGTCAGCTCCAGCTATGGTAGAATTTTACAGCCACTCACGCTCATCCACGTGCTTCACCCTGTTGAGCTCATGCAGTTTGGTGTCCGATTTACTGAGTGATCGGAGCTGCATCTGCCTCAGCAACGACTGCAAAGAAAGGAGGAGACGCACCGGTGAGACTCATAAGAGCGGCCACACTGGGTCAGACCAAGGGTCCACCTAGGCCAGTGTCTGGACTTCCGACAGTGGCTGGTGCCAGATGCTTCAGAGGGAATGAACAGAACAGGGCAATTGACAGAGTGATCCATCCCATCATCCGGTCCCAGCTTCTGGCAGTCAGAGGCTTAGGGACACCCAGACCATGGGATTGGATCCCCGACCGTCTTAGCTGATAGCCATTGACAGGCCTATTCTCCATCAACTTATCTAATTCTTTTTTTAACCCAATTATACTTTTAGCCTTCACAACAGCCCCTGGCAACGAGTGCCACAGGTTCATTGTGTGCTGTGTGGTGAAGTACTTCCTTTCGCTTGTTTTAAACCTGCCGCCTATTCATTTCATTAGGTGACCCCTGGCTCTTGTCCTACGTGAAGGGGTAAACAACACTTCTTTACCCATTGTCTCCACACCAGTCATGATTGTGTAGACCTCAATTCTCTCTCCCCTCAGTCGTCTCTTTTCCAAGTTGAACAGTCCCAGTCTTATTAATCTCTCCTCATATGGAAGCTGATCCACACCCCTAATCAGTTTTGTTGCCCTTCTCTGTATTTTTTCCATCTCTAATATCTCTTTTTCAGATGGGGAGCCCAGAACCGCACGTAGCATTCGAGGAGTGGGGGTACCGTGGATTTATATCTTGTCATTATGATATTTTTGGTCTTATCTGTCCCTTTCCTAACATTCTGTTTGCTTTTTTGACTGTCGCTGCCCATCGAGCAGATGTTTGCAGAGAACTATCCACAATGACTCCAAGATCTCTGAGTGGTAACCGCTAATTTAGACCCCATCATTTTGTAGGTGTACTTGGGATGATGTTTTCCAATGTGCAGTACAATTTGCATTTACCAACCCTGCCTGCCATTTGCTTGGCTACTACCCATTTTGGGGGATCCCTACAGCCAGGCTGCACTGCCCCAGGCCCTCCCCAAATGGCTCCACCCAGCAAGACTGCTCCATCCGCCTAGTGCCATGCTGGTGAACTTTACCTTCTGATTTAAGCACCATCCAGCAACAGCTAGGGCTCAGTGCCTTCTCCCTGTCACATACTATGCTTGGTGGAGGCTGGTCTCTGCTGTTTAACGAGCACTCCAGCCCCCTGCTGCTCGTGTTTTTGAATTAATGCCTCGGAATAAAATAACTCAGCTTTCCAGTGCATCTCTGGACACCAAAATATGCTGCTTCGGCTAGAACCTGGCTCCCAGCTCAGCTGGTCCCTCCCAGAGCAGTACCACAGACACCATTCGACAGGCCGTCCCAATTCCCCTTCCCGCGGGCTGCTGACTCCAGGCAGAGAAGACTCGCTCCACCTTCCACTTCGACAGCTCTTCCCCAGAGGCTTCCAGACAATCCTAGCGAGGTGCTGAGCACCCCCAATTCCCACTGAGCCAGGAGAAGGTGCTCAGCACCGTGCAGGATGGGGCTCTAAGACAGCTCATTTCTAGAGCTTTTCCTGCAACAGCTGCTGTCCAGGAGACGGCCATCCTGGCCCTTTCCTAAGGCAGTGCCGCTGGGCTCCCCCTAGGCCACCCATGCTCCCCTGGGGCAGGAGTAGCAGCCCCCCCTGGTTGTTGCGTGACTTTGGGGCCATAAGCTTATCTAGCCAATGTGCGCACTTACCACATCTACCAGCTTCACCCCGTCCGGTGGGACCACCTTCTTCCTAGCTTTCCTGCAAGGAGAGGGATTAAGCTAAAGGTTGGATGGTGGTGAAGGATCCGCCAGCAAGCACCCCGTGAGAAGAGCTCTCCTGTGGCCTGGAGGGCAACATTTTCAGACATGACCAGTGTTTCTGGGGGCCCTTGTGGAGAGACCTCCAACAGGCCTGATTTTCAGCCTGCCCCTGGGAATCAGGCCCCAGTGAGACGTCTCTAGTTGGGCACCCAAAATCACAGGTCACTTTCTAAAGCCTCGGCTTTAACGTATGGTCTCCGTGGCGCACTGGTGAATGCTAATCACCCAAGGAATCTGCTTCTCACGGCTAGCCCAGTGGATCCAGGGGTATTGTATCCAGGGTCTTACACATGCCCATCACCGTTATATCTAAGGCCACGTTTCCTACTGCAGTACAGTGGTCACGCGGACATTAGGAGCATACACCGAATGCTGGGAATGAGCCTAACGAGAGCACCATCGGCGAGCGCTCTCTGCTTCCTGAGACTTCTCAGTGCATCGTGCAGCTGCGCGGATCAGTCAGACGAACACACCACATCCTGCCTGCACGGGCACCAGCTGCAGCATGCCCGTGACCTTGTGCCTTGTCGGCACTGCACAGCTCCTAAGCTTGTACAACACGGTGCATCGCATTTGTTCCCGCCTCACTGCACCTGTGCCTGGGAGCCTGCCCGCCACTCTGGATCTATGCCCATGTGCTCCTGTGAGCACACCCGCCACTCTGAATCCACGCCCACGCGCTCTTGTGAGCATGCCCGCCACTCGGGATTCACTGTGCCCATACACCACTGTGAGTGTCCTGCCTTGTATCTTTCCAGAGCCCCCTCTAGCCAGGCCTGGACACTGTGTGAGGTGGCAAGCCGACTCTCTGTGCTTCCTGCAGCACTGCTCTCCTGAGGGCAGCTGTCACTTGGCCCCCACTCCCCTGCTCTTTGCCCTGCCTGTCTGGGCTCTCCGACAGCCTGATGCTGCAGAGCGCCCTGCTGCGCTCGACGTGGGAATCCTGCCCACTCCCTTTATCTTTACAAGACCTTCGACATGCTCAGTTGCATCTAACCCTGATGGAAACCTCAGGGCTCCCTCTTCAAAGGGCCTGGCATCTCCGCAGCTGTGCCGTGCCCTCCTTAGTTTACACACCAGCCTATGGGAAGTGTTTAATGAGGATCTGGTGGGACTGACACATGCCTCCGGGCCCTGGCAGCCTTCCTGGGCTCATGCTGCTGCCAAGGGGCGGAGGGGTGTTGCTAGGATCACTTCCCCCTGCATTTCAGACTCCCCTAACCTCCCTGCTCTGAATCGCTATGGTGGCGTAAGGGCCAACTCCTCCTATTAGCCATACCCCACCCCACATGGCATGGTGACACTGGGAGCAATGGCCCAACCCCACCTCCAATGGGTAGCCCTAAGCCTCCCTAGGCCCTTCCCAGGACAATCCTGTCTGGCCTTTAGTTCAAGCCCCGCCTCTGCAAGAAGGGGGATCTTTACTGGTCCCTTGGGTGGGGGGTTTAAGGCAGGTCCCACTGTACTCAGCCAGGACAGATATGTCCGGCCCCCTTTTTATGACAGCGATGGGCAGCTGCTGTGCCAGGCAAGTGCTGGGGCCAGAAGACCAGGCGGTGGAGAAGCATGGGGAGAGGCCCAGTCGTAGCTGAGAGCATAGGGCTGATTCTGATCCCATCCCCGCCCTGGGAGCCTAGCTGGGCTTTGTGGCTTGTGGTTTGGGTTGGCTGGAAGAAGCCGCCAGTTTGGGAGATACCGGCCTCTCCCTAGCCTGTGACTCATCTGTTTGCAGCCAGTGCAGCGCTGGCTTGGAGCTTTGTTCCTGCTTTGATGCTGGGGAACAAACCTGGCAGGGATAGTCCTTGGTGGAGGGGAGAGGAGTGAAGCAGGAGGGTGGGAGCTTTTGGAATCTAGTTGCATGTCTGCAGCAGGGGGTTTCAGGCAACTGAAATCCAGGCACTGGGGTCCTCACACTCCTGCACTGCTGGGCAACAGGGATAGGTGGGTATCCACACAGCATCAGCTAAGCTCCCCCAGCCTTGCCCCAGCATGCACAGCTCCATGGTTGGTTGGTTGCATTTGAGGGACAGTGGGACGGGGTGGGGGAGAGGGGCTGACATACAGACTGCCACTACTTAAGCCAAAGGAGATCCATGTATGAATTAACCCTTCCATGACCCATGCAAAACTCCTGAGGTTTGCTCTGCCCTGACGCGTGGTTTACACTGTGAGAGGGAGGCTCAGACACGTACCTTCTGCAGGCAGCACACAGGGCTGAGAGGAAGACCAGGACACCGAGCAATGCCAGTCCCAGGGCGGCAGTGAAGGAGGGCGGATGGGGCCCAGCCATCCTTTCACCACGATCTGGAGCCACTTCAGAAATCCACTTCACGCAGAGCTCTGCAGGAAGAGAACACTGGTAACTAGTGCACCCGAAGGAGAATGCAGAGGGCAATGCCCTCTAATGTCCCCGTCTCGGGCTGGGGCAGGCATGGGATCACGCAAGCGAGGGAAGTAATAGTGTCATGCTTAAAAATTTTATTAAAGCTAAAGTTAAAAAAATTATAGACTACATAAGTTGGGAAAAGAGTGTCTGTACATCTGGGTGTACTGCTTAGATTATCCACAAATATAAAGCTAGTTTTTAAAAGTCATATCATATATAGAGTACATAATCAGCAATAACCCAAGTTTAGGTGAACAGATTTAACAATACAGTTTAAAGTATCAGAATCTGAATACTCGGGTACATCACTCATGAGAAGTTGGACAGAGATTTGGTTGTGGAAAGCAAAAATATATCCATGAGTGGAGACTGTCCCTCCGTAATTGAGAATTCGGTAGGTTGTCTGTTTAGAGCCAGGTCTGAGCACGATGCCGGGCCCCAGCTACTCCTGTCCTCCTGTCTGTCTATCCCAAGCACAAAGCACCATAACAAGCAGTTGGTTGGCATGTCTTGAGTTTACAGCAATGTATCCACACGCAGTAGCCCAGCCCAGGATTCAGGCACCGATTGGCCCAGTGGGTCGCATCACCTGAGCCAAGAGTTTCAGGTGAATGCAGCTACAATAGCATCTTCCCAGCGTGGATGGGGAGCCACAATCCTTGCAGCCGATCTCCTGCTCCTCCTACCTCCGCTTCCCAAAGCAGCACCTCTCCCGCTGCAGCTACTGTAAGTTAGGAAGTTTAATTCAACAGCATAGACAGGGAGTCCAACAAAAATGGATCGAACCCCAGCACAGAGCGCAGCTCCACCCTGGAGGCAGGTACTAGCCGCTCAATAGCTACCTAAAGGATCTGCCTCGTGAATTACACTTCGGCAACCCGCACTAGCTTGTCCTGCCAATGAAGTCTCCTAGAACTGAACTGCTGAAATTCGTATGGATTTGCCACCAGGGGGAGCCAATAAGGAAGAAAAAGCAGCCGTCGTCAATGGACGCTTTGAGCCAAAGCATTCCTGGGGGCTGCCACTGTCTCCAGATCTGGCCCAATTTCCCCTTTTCCTAGACAAATGCTGAATGGCTGGAGTAAACAGACCTCCCTCTTTGCTGAGTTTCCGGGGCTCCAGGGCTGTATCCTGTACGTACTCTCTCTCAAGTGTCCTTTCGGGCAGAGTGGGCCGTGAGCCTGTGATCTCCCAGGTAGAGGTGTTTTGGGGGATGGATGCGGTTCCTCCCCTGGAAGGCAGAGTTGCCGCTCAGCAAGAGGGCACCCTCTTCCTTACTGCTGCTTTGCACCAAGCCATGGGAGAATCCTACGTGGCTGTTCCTGGCACAGCCCAGCCAGGTGGATTCCGGCATCGCTAATTCTCACCGTTCTATCACGAGTCTGGCTCAAGTTGGTGCTTTTCTTGAAGCCCCAGCTCCTGGGGGCATCACGTTATTAGGTGCCAATTGCAGCTTCCATTTAAAAGAAAAAGTTCCTAGCCCTAGAAACGCTCAAGAACATGACTCAAGTGCTCCCTAAAGACTCAAACAGCACGAGGCCAAGAAAAAGGACCCCAAATGACAAGATTTTGAAAAATCTCGTCATTTTTAAGCCACTCTTATGATCTCTGGGGGCCTGACACCTGATCTTCGAATACTTGGGGCTGCCAATACTAGGATTCCAACTATAAGCCAGGGGTCTAATGATTCCGGGGCCAAGTGGGCGTGACAACACTGAATTCTGGAGCCGTGGCACTTTGTCCTGGAGCCAGCTCGATGCTGGAGTAATGGCACCTGCTTGGAAGAAAGGAAGGGAGGAAAAAGAAGAGAAAAAGATGGGAGCCCAGCGCATGAGACTGCATTTGAACTCTGACCCACCTAATGCAGTAGAATCAGAAAGGGAGGTGGAGGGAAAGTTTCAATCTGGCCCATCAGCAGGTTCTTAACAGAGCAAGCACAGGGGTGATGTGCTTGGAAATGAATATGGAGTCAGACCAGCCAGGTATTTTACACTGAGCGGGGCTAAGAACAGGGCATCTGCTCTGCATTCAAGCGGGCATGGGAGTTGCGGGCTGAATCCAGGCTGGGATTCAGGTCCCATGGTGCTGCTGTCTCACAAGCCATTCTGGTCTTCACTGGTGGAAACCTTGCAAGATCGTCTGTTCTCATGAGATTTCTCCTTAGGTTCAAATCTCCCAAGAATGGCTGTTCAGGCCCTGAGATCTCAGTGGGTAACAGGCCCCTCCTGGTTCTGATCCAAAACTAAAGGTATAATGGCGTGGAGGAGAAGCTCTGATCCAGAGAGTCAGATCCTCCTGAAATTCAGGGAGTTTCAGCCATGAGGCTCTGGGTGGGGCCCAGCTTTTGGTTTAGATTCAACACATTTTTAAATCTAAAATGAGAGGCAGCCCCCAAGCCTGAAATCCCCAAGCTGGGTATTGGGTCCATGCAAAGTTGGGAGCCTCAGTGTAGCAAAAAATTCACGAGGGAGAGTTGGGTTGGCATTAAGTATTGCCATGGGGAAAAGTCCTGGGAGCTCCCATTCCCAGCCCCCGGAGCATCCGGCCTTGGTCTGGTGGCTGCATCACCGACCCCGCCCTGCAATCCCACTGTCCTTCCTCGGAAGGACACAGCTCGTACCCCCGAGTGTGCCTGCTGCCAGACTCTGCCAGGACATCCCAGAAGCCCTCTGCCATTAACAGCCTGCCTGCCTGCACTAGCCCAGCTATCACACCGTCACGCGCCCCCTCCTTGGGGCAACACCACATGGCAGATGGATCAGCCCGTTGGGACGTGGAAGGGCCACTCTGGCACTGGAAACAGGTGCCCCAATGTGCGCATATGGCTTGTGTGGACAGGCCTGACAAGGCCAAGTCCAGCTGGGGCCAGGGCTTATCTGCAAGACACTTTCGTGCTGCGTGCGTCCAGGTCACCCAACTGCTCTTTCCCCACGCCCTCCCCCCACTCACCACTCTGGCCGGCACATCGAGACCCTGGTCTCGTGGCTCCGGGGACGGGGTGGCGAGTGGAAATGCTGTGCCCACCGTCAGAGAGCTCAGCGGCCGCACATCTTCACGGCCTCTTGCAGAAGCAGGCTTGAGTTGTGGGGTGAGTAACAATGGGAAGGCAAACAGGCTCTGTGTCAGCACACAGGAAACCATGAGGGCTTCACAGTTAATCGCACCGCCCGCTTCCCACAGCCCAGCCAGCCACCAGACCTGCTTTAGCAGCTGTGTACAGTGGGAGTGGTTCTGGTATTCTCCTTGGGCCCTGATCCTGGGGCCTCAGCAGGCACTCCCCGCTCCCAGGCTTAGGCCCTCAAGAAGTTCAGCTCTGTAGAGCCGCAGCTTGCCAGTGACACGAGTCCTGTAGGCAAACGAACCCCCGCGAGAGCCATCCTCCGAGCTGGTGCAAGCAGATGCCATGCCGCTGGCTTCGTGGAGTTAGAGCTGGTTTAACGCAGCCGGTGGAGCAGCGTCACTGACATCAGCTCTGAGTGTGGCCCCAGGCCTTGGAGTCCAGGTCACACCAGCGGGGGAAAGCAGCCCCTCTCTGGTCTCTGATACGTACTGTGAGAGCTGATCTCTGCCAAGGTCAGAAGGGGGCTTAATGGGGAAGGGAAAACAAATGCATGTGGGACAGAAGAGCAGGGCTGCAGGCTCACCGCCCTTTGCCCTAGATATGCAGCAGGTTTTGAATCTCAGCCCGCCCCGGTGCTATTTCAGAATCCAGTGCTGGCCTTCTGCAAACCTGCTATGGCCTTTTTCCATTTCCCATGCACATTAAGTCACCACTGTGTGAGCCCAGCCACATCCTGGGCTCAAGGTATGGCCCCAATGACTGGTTCAGATGCTGTCTGTGACTGGGGGGCCCAATAACCAGGATGGGTTTTTTGGAGAGGACTGGCCAGCCATTCCTCTGCCTGGAAAAGGCAGAGACAAGACGCAGCCTCTGCTGGCTGGATTCTCCGCTCCTGCACACATCATATCTGGTACTGGAAACAAATTCCTTTCCTGGCCCGGCCTTTGCTAATTTCCCCTGGCTGTGGCAGCTTGCCCAGCCCCTGCTGGCATGAGGCGTGAGACCAGACTGGGGCTTCAGCCCCTGGACGTCCTCGCTGGCAGCGCAAGGCACCAGCCATTCACCAGTCTGGCTTGTAGCAAAAGTCACACGACTGGGGCGGTGCTGACTTACGGGGCTGGGGCGCAGCCAGATGTCTCACAGGAGCTCCTGGGGCCTGCAAACCAGTGGCTGTGTCTCGCTCCACCCACAGTCCACAGACAGACCCACACTGAGCAGTACCCTGCTCCCAACTGCCCCCTTCAGAGGGGCTGAGTGCTTCCACGCAGCCACGCTGGCCAGCCAGGCTTCGGGCAGTGCACTGAGGACAAGTCTCGGCTGCTGTCCCCTCCTGCCCAAGCTGCCGGAGCGAGTGGCAGAGGACTGGGGACGTTCATCACATGGCACGGGGGGTGTGGGATGTTCTCCCACCCGGAGGGATAGGAGGGAGGAGTGGCCCGGCTGGGAGAAGAGCCATCTTAGAACCTGCTTCAGCCTGACCATCGCCTGCCGCCCTGTTCACGAGCAGGCTTGGAACATGGCCCACCCACGTGAGTAGGAGCCAGGTGTTAAACATGGCACATAAGGACTCAGCCACATCACCAGCTCAGTAACAATCTGTAGTGCTGCTGACCCCTTTAGCAGGCCCCCCAATGCCGTCCCCAAGGGGCTGACGCTTTCCTGCATGCAAGCAGGCATGTAGTCACATCCTCTCTTTCTGGGCTGGCTCCAGTTCCATCTATCAGGGCAATCAGTTTCCTGTACTCCCCCTGCACCAGGCGTGCTCCTTGCAAAAGGGACCACAAAACGAAAAAGCCACAGCTCCCCTCCACCTGGCCTGCCAACCCCCCCCAGCGCGCTCACTGTGGTCTCCAGTGCATCCGACGGGCTGCAAGAGAAACAAGACGAGAGAGAGAGAGTGTGCGGCGGTGCAAGGTTTTGCAGAAAAGAGCAAACTGTGCAACAGCACAAGGGGTTAGCAAAACTTCCTGTGATGTGGGACATGAACCTGCTGTTGCCTCTTACCAACTACGGGCCTGGCCCTGAAAGGGCACCAGCAACTGTGTCTAAGCAGGGTGCTTGCACGGTTTCCATCATCACCGTGCAGAGGGGTTTCTCTTAGGCCACGGCTACACTACAAAATTAAGTGTGTCTACACTTAACTCCTGTTGTCGGTGGTACGTGTCCTCCCTTGCATCAGTTGTACTGTCAGTGCAGGGCATTGTGAGATGGCTCCTGAAAGACAGTCGACGTAAGGGACAGATAAGAAGACAGAAAATGTCACATTGACTCTAAATAAATCCATGGTACGTCCACATCTTGAATACTGCATGCAGATATGGTCGCCCCATCTCAAAAAAAGATATATTGGAATTGGAAAAGGTTCCGAAAAGGGCAACAAAAATTATTAGGGGTATGGAACGGCTGCCACATGAAGAGTGATTAGTAAAAGACTGGGACTTTTCATCTTGGAAAAGTAGATGACTACGGGGGGATATGATTGAGGTCTATAAAATCATGCCTGGTGTGGAGAAAGTAAATAAGGAAGTGTTATTTACTCCTTCTCATTACACAAGAACTAGGGGTCACCAAATGAAATTAATAGACAGCAGGTTTAAAACAAACAAAAGGAAGTATTTTTTCCACACAACACACAGTCAACCTGTGGAACTCCTTGCCAGAGGATGTTGTGAAGGCCAAGACTATAACAGGGTTCAAAAAAGAACTAGATACATTCTTGCAGGATAGGTCCATCAATGGCTATTTAGCCAGGCTGGGCAGGGATGGTGTCCCTAGCCTCTGTTTGCCAGAAGCTGGGAATGGGTCACAGGGGATGGATCACTTGATTCCCTGTTCTGTTCATTCCCTCTGGGGCACCTGGCATTGGCCACTGTTAAAAGACTGGATACTGGGCTAGATGGACCTTTGGTTTGACCCAGTCCAGCCGTTCTTAAGTTCTTAAGCAACACAAAGTCACTGTGCTGATTCATAGCTGTGGAGGATGTCGCCCTGTGTTTGTGAACTGGGTGCCAGCACTGGAGTTTACCTAGTTATGGCACAGACTAGGGATGGGGTAAGATTTGCTTCAGTGCCACCCACCTGGCAAGAATTAGCCATATTTGAACCCACCCAGGCTCTCCATTGGGCAGCACTTCCCGTGCAGAAAGGAGCTCTGCGCCTGTTTATAGAACGCTTGGCTGTAGGGCACGAGTCACAGGCAGTTCTAAGGGTGGGAGTTTCAAGGCCACATGCGTGTTGTCACACCACCGTTGAAAATGATGCATTTTCTGCCTTTGAGGTTTCACCCACTTCCCTCTTTGCAAAAAAGTCACCTCTTGGGAGGGGGACTCTCCTGCCTTAGCCGTTCTCTTGTTAAAGGGAAAGAACAACCCAATGAGCTTTAGAATCACAGATGCGGACAATGTGTTGGGCTCTGAGACGACTGTGAATCCTCCTTGTCCTATTCTCTCCTCCTTCGGCCAGGGGAGGCAGTGCCAGGCGGCATGGAGAGGCCAGAGTGTCAGCAGCAAGCTCGCCAGCATCCTCTCTGCCACTGATTCTCGGGGGGCCCATGGGAAGGTCACTTACACTATGTGCCTTGGATCTCCCTCTCTTTAAAAAGGGGATAATGGTATCGAAGCTCTAGGAAGCTTGGGAGTCTTAATGTCTGCCAAGGGCCTAGAGAATCTTGGAGTGCTGTAGAAGGACAAAGTATTTTATTTTGCATAGTCCTATGGAAAATAAGTCACACCTGGCCTAAGCCTGCTTATCTGTGGCTGGCCCTTCTCCCATACCCACGCATGCAGGCCAAGTGTCCAGGCACAGGGCCCTAGGCAACCCAACAGACAGCATAAACCCAAGGACCACACTGCCAAGGTGGATGTGGTGCTGAGTCCAGGAACTAGGAGAAGGCGAGAGTCCTATTTTCCAGGGCTCTTTCCGGAATCCCACTTTCCCCAGAAGATGTGGCAAAGCACAGTTGTTCCCCAGCTGCATCCACAATTCTCTTCCCGACCCCCTAACCTCGATGGGCAGGCTGCAAAATGAGCCGGGGGTTCCCACCCCCATGCAGATGGAAGGATGGGGGTTGCAAGAGAATGACTTAGGGCAACCTCCCATCGTTGCAGCTGCCATGCTGAAAGGAAGTCAGTGAAGGAAGGACAGGCAATGAAACAGCTGCTGCTCACGTCAACGGCCAAGAAGGCACAAAGACAGATTCACTACCTAGAAAAACAGCTCGCAGTCTGGATCGGGCAGAGCAGAAGCACACAACTTCAACAGCATCCCTGGAGGGGAAAGAACCAGCTCAGCCGTGCTGTTGGGCCCTGTGTGTGCCTCCTAAGTGCCCCGTCACCCTGCCCAATACTAAAGTACCTAGAAAAGGAAAACGAAGTCAGGCAACTACCCGGCTTCAGTCAGCCCATGGCAGGCCCTAGTGTCAGCCCCACACGTTGAAATTAGGGCTGATCTCCCTCATCTCCCTTTGATTACAGCAAGAGTGCACTCAGCAACTCCAGGATCAGCCTCCTAACAAAGCAACACAATCTCCAGCCACATCGCATTGGAAACAGAAGCCCTCAACCCTTCCTCAGCAGTCGAAGGCCATGTGCCTGGGGAAGCCACTTGAGAAATGGGAGCCGAAGGAAGCCACAGTCCCATAGACTGACCGATCTCTTCACAGGCTTGTGCGCCCGAAGGTACAAGCCAACGTGCGCAACAAATCCTTGCCCAAACAAACAGAGCACTGCCCTCGGACAGCACTTGCCACCTGAGAATCTCACCATCCTTTGAAAATGTTAGTGACCAAAGCCTCCACACCCAGAGAGGAATTATTCCAAGTTTTACAGATGGCAAAGCTGAGACAGAGGTTAAGTGATTTGCCCGAAGAGACAGCAAGTCAGTGCCAGAGCTGAGAAGATAACCTGAATTTTCTGACTTCCCGTTTGATGCTTTTACTAGACAACACTGCCTCTCTCTCGGAGGGGACAGGTCTTTTATGGGATACTCGCAGGACAAACACTAATTTTAGTCAGGTTTCAGAGTAACAGCCGTGTTAGTCTGTATTCGCAAAAAGAAAAGGAGGACTTGTGGCACCTTAGAGACTAACCAATTTATTTGAGCATGAGCTTTCGTGAGCTACAGCTCACTTCATCGGATTCATACTGTGGAAATTGCAGAAGACATTATATACACAGACACCATGAAACAATACCTCCTCCCACCCCACTCTCCTGCTGGTAATAGCTTATCTAAAGTGATCATCAAGTTGGGCCATTTCCAGCACAAATCCAGGTTTTCTCACCCTCCGCCCCCCCACCGACAAACTCACTCTCTTGCTGGTAATAGCCCATCCAAAGTGACCACTCTCTTCACAATGTGTATGATAATCAAGGTGGGCCATTTCCTGCAGAAATCCAGGTTCGTGGTTTTTGGAGTGGGGTGAGGGGGTGAGAGAACCTGGATTTCTGCAGGAAATGGCCCACCTTGATTATCATACACATTGTGAAGAGAGTGGTCACTTTGGATAGGCTATTACCAGCAGGAGAGTGAGTTTGTGGGGGGGGGGGGGGGGGAGGGTGAGAAAACCTGGATTTGTGCTGGAAATGGCCCAACTTGATGATCACTTTAGATAAGCTATTACCAGCAGGAGAGTGGGGTGGGAGGAGGTATTGTTTCATGGTCTCTGTGTGTATATAATGTCTTCTGCAATTTCCACAGTATGCATCCGATGAAGTGAGCTGTAGCTCACGAAAGCTCATGCTCAAATAAATTGGTTAGTCTCTACGGTGCCACAAGTCCTCCTTTTAATTTTAGGAAGTTCCCTTAGCTAGCACAGTCCTAGTGCAGCCTTAGAGTGTGGGTCCCGCAAAGCAAAGCTAACGCTCAAATCGACGGATACCTGGTCATGCACACATACTATGCATCCTCCAATATTTTTCACCCCTTAGCAGCCTTCCAATGCTGCCAAGTGTAGCTGCAGTCCAGAAGCATGAACACAGTGTCGGGTGTGCACTACAGCACGCTGATAGATTATTCTTTTGCTGCACAGAGCTACCACAATATCTACTCCCACCTGTTTTCGGAAGACCCAGTGCTTTAGGACCATATAATACAGATACAGCCTTTAGTATGGGGATCGGCAACCTTTGGCACGCGGCCTGTCGGGGTAAGCCCCTGGTGGGCCAGGCCGGTTTGTTTACCTGCAGCGTCCATAGGTTCGGCTGATTGCAGCTCCCACTGGCCGTGGTTCACCATCCCAGGCCTATGGGGGCTGCAGGAAGTGGTGCAGGCCAAGGGACGTGCTGGCTACCGCTTCCCACAGCCCCCATTAGCCTGGAGCGGCGAACCTGCGGCCAGTGCGAGCGGCGAACCTGCGGCCAGTGCGAGCGGCGAACCTGCGGACGCTGCAGGTAAACAAACAGGCCCGCCAGGGGCTTACCCTGACAGGCCGCATGCCAAGGGTTGCCGATCCCTCCTTTAGTATCAACGTACCAGCGTGAGGAGGTAAACATTACTGTCTATGTAGCACCAGCGAGCCGAGCCCCAGCCTCACGTTATAGGCAGCTTTCTTCCTGAAAGTTTTCAGCCAGGTTTTAACATTTCCTCAAGGCCCATCAAGTGTCCAGATGGCCTTGTACAATAATTCCATAAAATACAAATCACAACAGTCAGAACACTCAACCAGCAAAAAATGATCCCAGAACCCACAATGAGATAATGCTCTCATCTGGCCTCAAACTCTATGAATTTAAGAAAAAACAGAAGAACAAGGCAGGAATGAGGAGTGGGAGGGGAATCCTACATCTGTTGACAAAAGTATGATTACTTTTGAGAAAACACACTTTTGGGAGGCTGGAGTCAGCATTATGGACTATGAATCGGGGTCATCTGAAATTTTAAAATTTAACGGCTGACTCTGCTTACCCTTACTTACATGAGGAGTCTCTCCTTCTGCGAGTAGCCTCATGGAAGTCAGTGGGCCTCATTGCATGCATAAGGGCATGTCACACAATTAAGGGTTTGCAGGATCAAGTCCTTAAATGGACTTTGAAATGTGCAATTAAGCTCCCTGGCAATAAAGCTATTGACCCAAGCCCCTGCAGCTGTTCTCTAAGGTAAAGACGTACAGCAGTGCTGCACAGAGGACGAGCTTTACAGGCCATAGCAGCTTTGATCAGGCAATTACCATTATTAGCATGTGTTCAGAATACAGAAACACCCGGGCACTAGGAGAATTAGTGGGGAAAGCATGCAAAGGTAGGTGCTAATCAAGCATGAAAATAGTTCATTGCTGTTGATTCCCCCCCCCCCTTTTTTTTTTTTTTTGGCTGTTACAAGTAGGGCTTACATCCAAGCTAGGCTGCAAGAGTACCCGAAATGAAATTCACTGGGAGATGAAATTCGACAGGTTGTGTAAAAAAGGAGGTCAGACCAGATGATCCAATGGTCCCTTGTGGTGAGAAAAAAAAAAATCAATGAACATGAATCCACATTTAAGAAATAGCAGCTTGAAAGAGAGATGCCCTCAAAATCCCCCAAAACATTGGCTCAACTTTTTGCTGTTATTTGAGGAGGAGAAGGAGAGAGGAAGGTCACAAGCTGGGCACCACCAGAGATCATCAGCTGGACTGTGGCTGACACGGCTCTCAGGGACTCAGGGCGAGGAGGGGGGGGGTTATTGAAAAAAAGACGGTTTCTCCTTATCAAGATTTCTACAACAGCAAAAGCAGCCAGAGAGGTTCACTTCAACGAGAACTGCAGTCAGCCCAGGGCAGTATCATGGGAGGCTAATAATGATAAAGCACTAACAAATCCGAGAAGAACTTTTCAAACCTGAACTGAGCATAGAAGCACATGGCCAGCAATTCAGCAACAGAACCCATGGGAAGATGGGCAGGCTCTGAGCGACAGCTTTGGCTAATGGCTGGGGGTGGTGTGGTTTGGGTTTTTGAAGAGCCGTGCTGAATTTATGAAGGTTAGACTCAGAATGGCCAGGGCTACGGGCACAAAAACACAAACACTTCCGATTGCAGTGCTTACTGCTCCATGTAGGGTGGGGTTTTAAAAAGCATTCAGCGTTGGCCTAACT
Source organism: Chelonia mydas (assembly GCF_015237465.2). Taxonomy (NCBI): domain Eukaryota; kingdom Metazoa; phylum Chordata; order Testudines; family Cheloniidae; genus Chelonia; species Chelonia mydas. The sequence goes on along the minus strand of NC_051253.2, from coordinate 4,128,607 downwards.
CTTCTCCCCGGAAGTCCATGGCAAAACTCTGAATGATTGCCATACAGAGCTGGGCCAATGCCAAGCACTCTTTAGGTGCCCGACAGCTTAGGCCCTGTTTTTGATCACAGCATAGGTGCTGCTGTTTACACTAAAAATAAGTAGAAAAAATAAATAGAAGTTTTGGTAAAGACACCTGTGGCTTTAAATGTTAGGTTGCCCTCCCATACCTTGAACACCATGGAAAACTTGAGATTCAGAAATTTGATTATTTTGTGCCTCCCTTCTGCTGACTGAGACAATAAAACTGTTTCTGCTGAACTGTATGTATTTTTAAAACATGAGGCAGGCACTGCTAGAGAGGTTTCTGATGCAAATATTGGGCTGGAAACAGCAAGGTAGCAGTTCTGGTGAGAATTCTCATTGCTACGTTTATAGAAAGCCAGATTACAAAATACCGAGTCGTGCTGTACGCCAGGAAGGTGCTTTTAGAGAGATGTGTTTGGTAGTTACTAGAATCATTCACCTGCTTCTGAAACCTCCATTTACACAGTTTGAAATCCCGGATATATGCTGTTATTTCTGTGATCAGTCTCTCCACCCCTAACAACCTCAACTCCCGTGGTGTGGTCAGTGATACTGGGGATTTCTACAAGAAGGTGGCTCAACCCAAACAATCAGGGGCCTGACTTTTCTTCTCTCCCACCCCTCCACCACAGGTGCTGAGCCTCCAGTTTCAACTGATTCCAAACTCAGCATTTCTGAAAACCAGGCACTAGGAAATGAAATAGTCCCCACTGTTCTTAACAGGGTGTCAGTTGCAGGGCTGTGAAGTTCCACTCATGAGATGCCAGACACATTATCAAGCTCAGGGGACCTTTCTGTGCATTTAAGCCTAGATGCTCCAATGGGTATAAATCTTAATTTGCACAAAGCTGACAGCCCTCACTGGCCAGTGACTAACACATGGACATTTGTTAAGTAACCTGACCAATACAGAGATAATTGGGGAGCAAGAATCTTGCCATTCCAGCAGTGCCAGCCTAACATTTATGTACAAAACTTAGAGGGTTATGAACAAAACTGGTTCAGATACAGGAGATGCAGCAATGTTTTTCAGTAGTTGATAAGGGGACACCTGAGTTTGCTTGGTAAGAAACGAGAAACACTTACTTTACAGAGACTCAGAAGAAGCCAGATAGCATGAAGAGCAGAAATCCATCCATATCCTCTTCCTTCCATATCCTTCCTTCCCTTCTATGCCTGCTCCCCTTGCACTGCAGAATACAACTGTTCTGAACTACACATTCTGGAGTGTTTCAAACATCTTGATTGTGCCTCTTTCTCAGGCTGCTCCTTTGTTCAACCCTGATTTTCAGCCAGAGATAGAGATGCCTTTGAGCTGAGACACCAGGCAGTCTAATACCACAGCTCATTTCCTGGCCTGCAAAAGTCATCATATCACCCAACTGACTTACTTTCTCTCTACTCTGCTTTTGCAGAAAACATGCAGGTGGATGGGATCAGCAGGACTATGTGCAACGGCACCCGCGCCTGGCCATTCATCAGAACTTGGCCTTATTTCTATCACCATTTACTCCTGGGAAAATTCTGCGCCACAAATTAAAAATTCTGCGCACAATATTTTAAAATTCTGCAAATTTTGTCAAAAACAACACTACATAATCACACCAGTTTCAATTATTTTGGTAATTTTATTTCAAAATACCTGTCAGTAAGTATGTCTGTAACAATACGGAGACACAAAAAAATTCCCCCAGGAGTAGAGTTAAAGAAACCCCCATGACAACCCGCTTCCTGTTTCTCTGGCACACCCCCCTCCAAGCCCAGCCAGGTAGCCAGACACCCACAACCCCTCTCCCCCAGAGCCCAGCTGCGGGCCCCCACCAGCCAATATACCTGAATCCCATACCCTGCCCCAAGAGCCCAGCTGTGAGGTCCCCCCCTTGCCCAGATATCCGCTCCCCTTCCCCCCCCCAAAGCCCAGCCATGGGACCTCACCCACCTTGACACCCACCCACTACCCCTCAGAGTCCAGCTGTGGGCCCCCTTCAGCCCAAACATCCATCCCCTGCCCCCCAAAGTCCAGCTGTGACCCCCCAACCCAGACACCCACCCTCCTCCCCTCAGAGCCCATGGATCCAGAGGGAGAAACAGCCTGATGCTGGGTCCAAGGCTTATGTGGAGTTTCCTGCATGCTGCAGTCTCCTTCCCTTAGTGTGTGCTGGGAACTGCAACTGCTAGGAACTCTCTGCTCTTCCCCTCCTATTCCCCACCCCACAGCAATGTCTTTTATGTGTGAGCTGGGCTCTGCCAGGTCCAGCAGCCCCTAGTGGCAGCCAGCAGCCCATTTCTGTGGGGGAAAGGAAACTGCGTGCACATTAATTTCTGCAAAATTCTGCATTGTGCAGTGGTGCAGAATTCCCCCAGAAGCATATAACACCTGTAGGGGTTGCTTGATTTGTTTTGTAGATTAATATAGTGAAAAAGAATAAGTTACCTTTTGGTATAGTATTGTTCATTGTGAAGGATCACAAAATGCTTTACAAAGAGAGATCGCTTTATCCACCATTGACATGCAACCGTCTCAAGGTGTAAGTGTTTAGGACGGTATGTGAGGAGGCAACTGAAACCACTTAGAAAATTCAAGGGACTTAAAATGCAGTTATGCTTATTGGATAACGAAACTAACACACCCGCCCTCACAAAATAAATAAATAAAAGATGACATGCCCACGAATACTGGCAAAAGAAGTTCCCATGCAAGACTCCTCCACCCTGACATGCTTTTCCAGTACCGGATCTCTCACACAGAGACAGACAGCCATGTGGAGCTGTGAATCTTACCACAAATTGTCACAAAGAGCACTCATATGAGACCACTAACTGTAACTTGGGAGCTAAGTGCGTTAACCTTCTTCACCACCTGTCTCCCATTTCCCAACCCAAAACAGCTTTGAATTAACCCAATGCAGAGAGAAGACCCATACTTAGTCACAGAATGATAATGCTTGTGGTGTTGGTGCTGATTAGTTGCAGGCTTGGAAGGAGACTGATGTGTTCAAGACAAAATCCACATCACTTTCATTTACACTGTAAACAGAAGAGATGAAACTTCAGCTCCTGTTTAAGGTCTTATGATAGTGCCCATTGCTGTAGGATCGAGTATTTCTCAGAAAAGGACAATCACGAAAGATCTAATTTTCTTCCTGCATCCCTGAAGTAGGCAAGAAGTTAGCGGTTTTTTTTAAAATGTATTTTCTCTCTCTCATTCTTGCCATCACTTCCTTTTCTGCTCTTAAGTCATGGGGAGGAGCCGGGAGAGAAAACTTCCACACCTCGGTCTGAGGCTGTGAAAGCTGTGGTCATTTGAATTCAATTGCCCTGCCCCTGTAGTCAAGGAAGCACTGTCTGCAGCTCTCGTGACTGTTACCCTTGAGGTTGACAGCTCTGTAATCCTTCAAAGGCATCTGAGAGGTGGAGATAAAAAAGCAAAACAAGTCTCTTCTAAGATAACAGGGGTCAGATATCTTTTACTTAAAAAAAAGTGTTTTCTCAAGACACCTGCAAAAATTACAGAATCAGAAAATAAAGGTGCACTAGAAAACACTTGAATGTATAGGCCTCTGCCTAACACAGAACGCCTGATAGAATCAACACCTCCTCTACAGCAAGAGCTGGCCACCACCGACAGAACCTGTCTGGGAGATTTTTCAACTGCCTGAGATTGCCTGTACCCACTGCAGGGCAGGAGAGTCTGCTCAGCTCTCCTGCCTCCAGGATTGCATGAGCTCTTTCACAGGGATAGGTATGTGTGGTGGGTACACCTGGATCTTGTGTCGTTTTGTATGGTTCTGTGGTGTTTCATAACAAGGAGAACCTACTTGTTCACATAGAGATCTAGAGCAGAAAAACTCAAAGCAGCCAGAGAGAAAGCAAAAGGCTGCCTGCAGTATTGTTACTGGCCGGCAGGTATGTAGCTGACCTGTTATGTACTTAGCTACTTATGTGGTTGCCACATTCCCCTACCTCTGGCACTCAGTGCTGTGATATGGAATGGGGCAGCATTCCATATTGGCAACATTAGCATGCAGGCTGACTTCACAGGGAGGGCCTTTTGTACTAGTTTGGGACCCAGTAATACTTTTGCAGTCAGCTGGCAATAGTGCAAGGCCTGGGGATCTCAGAACTTAACACGGTCCTGCCTCTTCTCTTTCTGTTCAGTGTGCTCGTGCTCTAAAGAGCTACTCTAAATATCACAGCAACATCAGAACTAATAGGGACAAACCCAGCATTGACCCCTGTGTCCCTGAGTGACACCCAGAGCCAAGGATAGAGGGAAGCTGATAGCTGAAGTGACCCGCCCTGGTTTTCACCAAAACCAGACTGTCTTTTCTGCAGTGCTGAAATGTGTTTGGGACTCAGTTCCCAGCCTAGTAGATAAACACACAGAGACACAACCCACTGAGTCTCCAAGGCAGAGTGACAGGCCATGGGGCTCCCATGGTTCTTCCCACCAGCTGATCTGTGAACCACTATGGTATCACCTGGGTGGCTATAGACTCTCTGGATGGAGAGAACTGCCATGGTGATAACTGGGAAAAGGGAACAAAAGCAGGGTGTAGTGGCCTTATTTCTTTATAGCAGGTCAATGTAATCAGCTTGGGCCTTCTGAACACCTTCAGGACTGAGCAAGTACTCACTCCCCCCTCTCCCCACCCAGGAAAGCTCAGCTCAGATAGCATCTGTTTTTTTGGGAGAACTGCTGCTTTTCACTCCAGTTTCACAGCTGGGTTGCCCAAGACCAGAGGAGATGGCCCAGCTCATCCCGGTTTCAACGCACGGAGTGCTGGCTCAGACATAATGACAACCAGTACATCACATCAACAACTTTCCTTGAAGACTAAAACTCAGTCATTTTCTTGTGTGTCTCCGCTTTCTTCTGCTCCTGCTGCAGGCTGGCTTCCTGGGCCCGCAGCTGCCCCAGCTGTCTGTGAGCACCAGCTAGTTTCTCCTGCAGCTGGGCTGCGGCAATACTGTGCCTGAAAGCAGAAGACAGGCACATTAAGGATATCTCGCATGTTAAGAACAAAGGTTCCTCATTAACATCTCCATTTTACTGCTAGGAATCCCACTCTCAGCAGTGGGGTGGATGTAAATGACCTGCTGGGAGCCATGAAGTGTCAGATATCAAGCAAAACATGAGCCAGAGAACTGTGATTGTTCTTGCCAGAGTACTACTCATAGGAATACTACAAGGATGGCCCCGATCAGTGTAAAAAAACAAAGAGAAAATTCTGCAGGACTCTGGAGGGTTCTCCTCCTTCCCCAATTTGGATTCTGGCCCAGGGGTCCTTGCCTTCTTAAGGCAGCAATCAGACACACAATCTGGTCCAAGTCATGGTTTGGAAGCTTTTGCCTACCACTTTATTCTAGGTCTCCTCCCATGCCAGTGGGTAGAGTAGGAACAGTGACAAACACCTTAGTATAAGTTCAGCTCTTCTCCTATAGAGAGCCACCTCAAGAGGTCATCTAGTCCCCTGCACTCACGGCAGGATTAGGTAGTTTCTATCTAGACCATCCCTGAGTACCCATTCTGAGTCCTCTTCAAAACTCTTACTTTTTAATGTAACATAATCCAACTCTTCACCTTCAGCTCCCATGACCCGCATGATCCACCCAAAGCCTGAGGAACAGGCAACCCAAAATCATTCTGGAACCCCAACTGGGGTTTCCCCATACCGTCCAACGTTGCGTGCCAGGGCCTCCTGGATTCCCTTGATGGTCTTCTGCGTTTGGTCAATCTTCTCCATTGTCTGGAAGAGGCGGACACTGAGGGCCTTCTTGGTGCTCTTACTGGCATGGTAGATCTCCTTGTTGTTTCTCTCCACTGGTGTCATCCCTCCATCCTGCTCCCCAGAGCCCTTCCCCTGAAGCTTCTCATTCAGAAAGTCAAAGACATTGCGAGAGGTCTTGCGGCTCCCTGCAGAGGGACGGCCAACATGGTTTGCCTTCACTCGCCGTTTCCTTGACTTAGCTGGATCCAGCTTCTTCTTCTGAAGGATCTCGGCACATTGGTCAAGGGACTTCCCTTTAGGCAGCACTATGGCTTGCACGGGCTCCACTCGGCCCTCAGCATTCTTCCCCAAACCTGAGGGAGGAAGAAGGGCACAAGATAGAAGCCAAATGCTAACAGTGGAGTCTCTTCATCCACCAATGATTCCTCCCATCCACCTCTGCACAGCCACCAGGCTCAGAACAACAGAAAACAGTCTGTTGGGGCTCAGTGCCGTTACCCTTGACGTCAACAGGAGCAGTGTTGGACTACATACTTGATGGTAACAAGAGATAAGATGCACCTTCCCCCATACACACACGATTCACACTGTTACGCACACATGAGCCTCAATGATACAGAACAGGGTCATGCAGCTGAGGTGTTGCAGGGAAGCCACGCTTGGATTTGCACTGTCACCTCCTTGAGCAGAGAAGACACTCCCCTTCAAAAGCAGTTTCAGTCTCTCCACAAGAACAGGAGGCAAGCATGGGCAGCAGGCTGGCTTCCCAAGCCCACTGGGCTTAGCAGAACTTCAGTACAAGTTGTCTGGAATCAGAAGCTGGCTTTGAAGTCTGTGTTTGGGGCTAGAAGTCCCTGAGCCAGATCCCCCACTACCTAATGCCCTACAGGACAGCTGAATAGCTAAAGCTCTGCTCTAACAGCTTTAATCATTTGGCCATTGCTTTAAAATCCCCCCCACCGATGTATCACTGAACATGAATGTCAACAAGCACACACCTGCATCCCCCCAAACATCGATATTAAAACTTTATCCCTTATCTGTACTAGGTCATATTTCAGCACCACCACACGTGTAAGCCTGCATTTAGAATTGAATGCATACCCCATTTTGGGCCTGATCCAAGCAATGCTGATTAGACTTACTGTCAATGGACAGAGGATTTAGTGTCAACCCATTCCCCCACTCTGCAGGAACAAGCCCCTGGTCCCTTTGTGAGGCTGGGATTAAGCAGCAGGCAACACACGCAGGCTTCTTGTCCTGCGGGTATTTTATTCTTCTGCCCTTACCTTTTCCAAACTCATATCCCATTTGAGCGAGTAGTTTGGAGCCGATGCCACGAGTATGGGCCTCCCAGCCACCAAAGGAGGAGCTGCAAGCTGGAGCCCCTTCCCCGTTCTCCAAGGGTTCCGAATCGATCACTGTAGCACAAAAAGGAGATTGATCAGTAAGGCTGAGGAAGCAAAGCACCAAGTGAAAACCTCAACAGGTATGAAGCTGTGAGCAATGGTGCAAAAACCAGCAACCTCTCCCTCCACACAAGCACTCAGCAACTTCACAGCCTCTTCTTCAGACCTCCGGAGTACAATCAGTTCTGGCCCCCCCCCCGTTCCTACTGAGCAGCCACTCCCAAATGCATCAGCCCAGGTGAGGAGCATGAGGAGTAAGTAGGGTTTTAAATGCTGGGGTTCACGCGGAGATCCCTATTTACTACACACAGAAACCCCTAAGTCAAGCAGAATCATCCAGCAGTGTTAGTGGATCCTTTCCATGCTCCTGGGGTCTGGCTAGATTTCACAGCTTCATCAGGACAGAATTCAGCATGCCGAAGAACATCATTCTGTGCTTCCATCGTACTTTTAACAGGTTCAATGGCACGGAGGAGCCTTTTCTCTATTTACCTAAAATTAAGGATCCCAGGACACTCCCTGTTTGTTTCTACGATGTGGTTAGGGCACTAACATAGGACTAGGGAGAGCCAGATCCCTGCTCTGCCAGACTCCCAGTGTGACCTTCAGCAAGTCACCTAGGGAACTGAGGCACGCAGAGGCACCTGTACAGTGGCGATAACAGCACTGCCCTGCCTCACAGGACAAGTGCATTAAAGATTTCAAGGCGCTCAGGTATTACAGTGATGGGTGCCATGTAAATATGTAAGACAGATGTCCTGGTGTCCTAGCAACGTCCTTTGGAAATTTGAAGTCTCCTTGTTTTTCATTTCATTTTCAAACTTTTTTTTAGTAAATAATTAATTAGCTCGACCAGAGTCACACAGCAAAACCGCACCACCACCACAGGGGTTCCTACTCCCAAACCGCATTTCACTCCGGTATGCTCTCTAGTCCCATTGGGGGTGAACTATGTTTCTTTTTCATTTAAGCTATTTATCTGCATCAGCTTAGTGAAAACCATTAGCATGAAACATCACAGAGATTTTAACTGGAGACAGTGATATGCATGATACTTAATGTCCTTTCATCTCCTCCTGCAGCAGAACAAGAGGTACAAAACATTGTCAAAGTTCTGACAAGTCGGGCAATGGTCAAAGAGGTCCTGAATTAAATAGCAGACCTTGATCACGGACAATTGCAGTTCACTCTCTGCCTTGTCTACCTTTAGCATAGCCAGAGTCATCTACATTGTCTTCCTCAGACTCGGGAGAGGAAGAGTCTTCCTCGCTTCGCAGTGGTGGCATGATGCCATCTCCCTCCACGACAGCCTCCTTCAGCAGCAATGACTCAAACTTCACCGTGTAGTAACCACTGTCAACATCTGTGGGAGGAAAAGCAATGGACCACATGAGCAAATCTCCATGAAATTACTCCTGGGGGAATTCTGCGCATCTGCGGACATGCAGAATTAATCTGTCTCATATAATTTTGTATTTTCCCGCATAAAAAACATTTTGTCTCAGAAGTGCTGCAGTTCTGCCTTTTGCCCACCAGAGGCTGCTGTGGCACCATAACAGCCAGCTGCGGTCATGCCGGCTGTTCTAGCACCACAGTGACCTCTGGTGGGCAATAGGCAGAACTGTGGCACTAATTAGGCAAAATGTATTTTATGCGGGAAAATACAAAATTCTATGCCCAGTGTTGCAGAATTCCCCCAGGAATAGAGTTCATCACAGCACCCTGCCCATGGAGCCAGGTTAGGACAGAGTGGGGCACACACGGCTGCTGGGGGTTCAGAATGGCTAGTGGGGGGGACAGATTGGAGCATGGGCTCAGGAGTTAGTGGGGTGACAGCGTTGAGACAGACTGCAGAGACCCATGAGGAGGAGAGGTGTTGGAATAGGGGCAAAAGTGCCTGACTGACAGAGAGGCTTGGGATCAGACAGGGTCTGCATGGGGGAGGCTTCCCAACATCCTAACAAGCCCCCCCAACCCCAAAGAAAAACCTCTCCCACCCACACCCAAACCCAAGAGGCTCATTCCTAGGCTCCTTCCCTCTCCCTCAGCTCTTCCGTTACCCCTGACCCCCCCAAAGCCTTTGCACTGCTTCTGAAAAGTGCAGGAAATACAGTTCTGTATTCACAAAAAGAAAAGGAGTACTTGTGGCACCTTAGAGACTAACCAATTTATTTGAGCATAAGCTTCCGTGAGCTACAGCTCACTTCATCGGATGCATGCATCCGATGAAGCGAGCTGGAGCTCACGGAAGCTTATGCTCAAATAAATTGGTTAGTCTCTAAGGTGCCACAAGTACTCCTTTTCTTTTTGCAAATACAGACTAACACGGCTGTTACTCTGAAACAGTTCTGTATTGTAATTTAAATGAATTACACAAAGTTCTGTATTAATATGCCTAGTAAGGAATCTATTTGTCAAAAAAAATTACCAGAATTTTTTTTTGGTCTGTATTGTTACAGACATACTTGCTGACAGATATTTTGAAATAAATTACCAAAATAATTGTAACTAGCATGATTATGTTACGCTATTTTGACAATATGTAGAATTTTCAAATATGTGCAGAATTTTTAATTTTTGGTGCAGAAGTCTCCCAGGAGAACAAAATGTAACTAGAGGACCATGTTCATTCCATCTTAGCTAATCACACTGACTTAAATGGAATGACACCTATGATGAGTTTGGTCCAGGAACATGGATTTAAAAGTCTCCTCTTGGCTTTTTCTGCTTCATCTATTTTGGGTTTTCTGTTAGAAGGTGGATCTATCATCACCCACTGCTACCATCAGATACTGCCACATGGTACAAACATAGAGCTAGTGTCATAATAAACAGTACTAGGGTCATCACTTATCTTCAGTTTCTAATGGTTCCAGTGTGTTTTACAGCATCTGAGCACATTACTCAGAGTTTGTTCTTACAGGGGAAGGACGACACATTTGAAGAAATATAAGAAATGCTACTTCACAGAGCTTTGAGATGAAGTGTGAGGAACAAATCCAACCTCCCCACACACACAGTGAAGCACCAGTCTAACACTCCTCTCAGTGACTGGTGTGCAGGTGAAGTTCTCTAGCTTTGTTTAAACTGGAACTGGATTAAAACAGAGCCAGTGGTTCCAAGTATCGAATTTCGGTATTTGACAAGATATCAGGAATGATATTTGGACAAAGCTGAACAGGGGGTAGGAAAATAAAGGACAATTTACTGAATGTCTAGTTGTTTGTATTGATTTTTTCATTCTCTCTTTCATTTCTATGTCCTCTGCTCTGCTACTATTCTCTTCTCCCAAGTCTCCCAAACTTTCCCTGTAGATCCCTCCCACCACTTTTATGCCCTCCCATCCCTAAATCCTTCTCTGGTTCCCCTTTCTTAAAGATCATCTGCCTTTGAGGATCTCAAAGCACTTTACAAACATTAATGAATTAAGCATCACAACATCTGAGATCCCCCATAAGCCACCCCCAAAGTCTGTGGCAGAGAACTCAGTTGTCTCGGACTCCCAGTCCTGGGCTTTAGCCTACAAGACCATCCTTTGCTCTGTTTTGTCTTAGGAGTTTAGTTAGAATGAAGATTGACATACTTCTGTTCACCTTTCAACACCCACCCAGATAAAACAAGACTCACCAGTGATTTTTGCAGCATACCATATTCCATCATGGTGCTTTGCCAAGCAAGCTGAGCCCACTTCTAGAGAGCTGAGATTGGGCTCCTGAAATGGATGAAGCTCGTCTACAGATACCACTTGCCCATGGGAAAACCTGCAGGGGATATAGGGAGACGCAATCAGATCTGCCCTTGTTCGAAGGGGATTCTAGAAAAAGTTTCCTTCCCTTATGGAATTATGGGCAAATTGTCTGCATTGTTCTCACCAATAACTGTGAAGATCTCACCACTAGAATAGTTTCAACTGCATAACTTATTCTTCACTGTGTCTTAAAAAGAGACTGTTTTATAGCATTACTGTGTTCTATTAAACAAGTGTCACATTTCACCGCAGAAGCGGCTGCATTTCACGGGCCAGTGACAAATCCATTAAAAAAAATGACAGGGCTCACATCTTTTAGGATAAGATACACTAGCTAAATGCAAAGTTCTTATTAAGATGTGCTATTTTCCCTACAGTAGATTTTATTTTTCCCTCTTTAGCCAATATTCATTTAGCTACCCAATATATTAGAACTAATCCTTGTACTTTTCCCTCTAAGGATTTTCCATTTTCTCCATGGGTTAGCTGAAGGAGTGTACGCCCACTGACAAAGCACAGTAAAATGACAACACTTTAAACAAATAGAAAATTGTTCGGCAAAGTTGCAGCTGATTTAAAAACCAAGTAAGGTGAGATATTTACAAGCGAGAAGTTGTTCCCACGGGCTGACATTGCCACTAATTGCCCTCTTACTACACAATGGAGAGAAGCTTTTTTACCGACAATTCTCTTTAAATCTGCATTTGCCATCCAAGAAGAATGGACATGGCTTCAAGGACTTGTGAGTTGGGTAGAGATACAGCACTCTGACTCCTGCACTGCCATCTTCCAAACACTCTGTCCCCACAATCATGGCATTATGGTACTCCAGGGTACCCCATGGACTGTAGTACGGCGCTTTAACCTTCATCCCACTCACTTCCTCCTCCTCTTCCTCAGATGCTTCTTCCTCTTCACTGTACTTTGATTCATTTCCCCCATCTGCCTCTCCATCTTGCTTTGGAGAGGCCTCATCTTCAATACTCAATGGCTTGAGTTCAGCAATAGCTTCCTTAAAAGCAGCATACTCCTCATCATTGCCGGACCTGCCTGAATTACTGTCCTGTTTTAGGTGACCTGCTGGAGAGATGAAGGGTGCATCTGTGTCTAAAGTAGCCAGTAGTTTACTCTTTTTCACTGACACCAGGCTGGATTCAGTCAGTTCTATCAATTGTTTCAAATCCTCCTGCAGTTGGATCAAGTCAGACTGCTGTGATGGATCCAGCCCCGCCCCTAAAGCCAGTTCCACTTGCTGCAATTGTGCTTTATAGGTTTGAATTGCTGTTTCCAGACTCTCCTCATCCATTGTTATCATGCAAAAAGCTGTTTCGTTGATTCCTTTCTGGGAATTCAGTACATTCTCAAGTAATTTACTAGACAGTGATGTGAAACATTGAATCTTTGTCCCAACCAGCTGTCAATCTTCTTGGTGGTCCTGTGTTTTCTTCCCTTTGGTGCAACCAAATGAAGATCACTGCAGTGAACAAATATTATAAAGCTGTGTTAAAGAAAGGGTTCACAAGGAAGGTAGCCATTCTAAATTGAACAAAGCATCTTTAATGCAGACAGCTACCACCATGTGGCATTATACCCACCTAGCACGAGTCATGTACATTCAACCTGACACATCGCATTTGCAAAACAGAGAATTAAAGTGCAAACTATTAAGCTTTTAACTTAGCTCAGCGAATTCAAGCATGATATGTTATCCTCTCTTCATAACTATTGCATTGCTTCTCTGTCCCTTTAAACCTGCAGCCCCATGACATAACACCATCACTGCCTACCTCCTCTTTAATCCTATCTTTCCGCACACTTTGCCTCGCACTCAATGGCATGCAGCACCTCACCTGCTATGGAACTGGGGGCAAAACCACCTGTGCTGCTCTCAACCTGCACCTTTCCAACGCCTCCCACGCTCCGCAGGCCCCATCAGGAGCCCCACACTGCTTCCTATTCACAGGGGCACAGAGTCTACCCTACCACCTAGGTGAGGTGCTTAAAATCCCTCTCCCTCATTCCCTCCCACTCACTGGGGTACAAAACAGGGGGAACAACTGCCAGTACTCCTTAAGGGGACCCAGCACTCCCCAGCCATGGAGACCCCAGGGGAAGGGTTACTTCCACCCCTCCCATTGAGCCCCAGGGGAGGGGGTTACTCCCAAACCCCCCAAGGGGGCCCAGCCCCTCCCCAGCCATGGAAACCCCCACCCTGATGGAGCCCCCCGGGGGGGGAGGGGTTACTCCCAACCCTCCCAAGGGGGCCCAGCCCTTCCCCAGCCATAGAGCCCCACCCCCAAGACCCCACTCACCTCAGGCCTAGGCCTCCGCCTCCCGCTCAGCCACCGCCACGACACCCTCCATTGCCAGGGTTTCCGCCTCCCCCCACCGAGTCCGAACGATAGATACCGCCCGACTTCCGGCTAGAGCTGACTTCCGCCTCGGCCGCCATCTTGGGCCGGGAGGGGGACGAGTCCTCCAGCTCCGCCTCCTATAGGATTTCCGGCTGGCCGAGGCAGGGACGCCTCCCGTCGCCTCGGCGCGCGGAGCATTCTGGGAGTGGTAGTCCACTAGGCCTCCCTCTTCCGAGCCGCTGGCGCGGGCCGTCTGAGCCGGAGGAACTCCGTTTCCCAGGGTGCCCGGCGGGACGGGGGTGCTGCCCACCCAGGTGGGGGGCTGATACGGAGCCGCAGCAGGAAGCGGGGGGCTGCGGGGCCGCCGAGACCCGTCACCCAGGTAGGGGGCGGGGCCTTCACTGCCCCCCGCTCGCCACCGGCCGGGTCGAGCTGGGTCCGGGTCGAGCTGGGGGGGGCCCCGGCGGGCGGGGATGGGTCGATGGGCACGGCCCAAATCCCTGCAGCCGGAGCCGGGTGACCCCGGGGATATGGGCGGGAGGGGGAATCTCTGGGCCCCGGCCCCAGCTCGGCAGCCGGAGCCGGGTGACCCCGGGGATGGGGGGCGTGGGCTTGCGGGCCCTGCTGTAGACTCTGGGGGCTCTGTGGGTCGCTGTGACTGCAGGCCTCTGGCTCCCAGGGAGAGGCCAACACCCCCTTGTCATAGGTGTGGAACGGCATCGAGTTCAGCCATCGAGCCTTCAGTCCTCGACTTCAGCCTCCTGCTCTCACGGGCCACCACATCAGATCATCCCATTCATAAACTTGAAGTAAACTTGGCCTCGGTTGGGCGAAGTGTGTGCGCCCCCCTGCTAGGCAGACCCCATGGAAGAGGGCTTGTTTGTACAGCAGGTTTCAGAGTAGCAGCCGTGTTAGTCTGTATTCGCAAAAAGAAAAGGAGGACTTGTGGCACCTTAGAGACTAACCCATTTATTTGAGCTATAGCTCACGAAAGCTTATGCGCAAATAAATGGGTTAGTCTCTAAGGTGCCACAAGTCCTCCTGTTCTTGTTTGTACAGCAGCCATCTGGCTTTGTCTGAGTCTGCCACCCTCACTCAGGGTACGGACTAGTCGGTTTCACGGTCTGGTCCTCATGCAGGTGGTGATGTAATGTGTATACTGCAAACCCTGCAAGAGGAGGTCCTGCCGGGAAACGTTTGAATTCTGACAAGAAACTGTTTTTGTAGGTTTTTAAACCATAGGTCCTGTCTGCTCAGTGTAATCGTTAAGTGTGCCCCAGTATGTCTCATCAGAGTCAGGGATTGCCCTCTGCATTCTTAGTCAAAATACCCCCTCTCTGCACATGTGTGGGTGCTATGCATCTGGCTGTCGCCCTTCCTTTGCGGAGGTAGCTACATTTCAGAGAGCTATCTAGACTAATACTCACGAGTGCTCAGCTCCCATTTAGTCACCAAAATAAGTGGCTAGATTTTCAAAAATGGTCAGCATGAGGGGTGCACATTAGGTGCTGAGCTCTTTGGAAAATCTGGCCATCAGTGTCATGACAGAAGCTGCTGGGTGCTGAGCGTGTTTGAAAATCTGGGCCTATTTAGGTGCCTAAACAAGAGTTGAGCTGTCTTGAAAATCCACCCCCAAGTATTGAGTTTGAGCACTTGAAAATCTGGCCTTGAGTTCTTTTTTAAGGTCAGTCTCCTAGAGTCTGTGAGTTGCTCTGTGATCCCACAAGGTGAGGTGCTATATAAATATAAAATTGTATTGTCATCTGGCAGTGAACAGAACTATACAGTTGAATGGAAGGCCCTGGGAAGACTCATTTGCTGATGTCTTGATATTTGTTGCAGGAGCAGGATGTATACACTGCTGTCTGGACTTTATAAGTACATGTTCCGGAGGGATGAGTACTGCATTTTGATCCTTGGGCTGGACAATGCGGGGAAAACGGTACGTGCTTTTAGTTACCCGTTAACATGGAGGGCACATGCAGCCCCACTCACTCCTCCCCCAAAAACACAACTATGTTAGCACGGGCCAATTTCTTCCCTGGTGTCATTTCACTTGTTTCAGTGGTGTTATCCCAAGTATGAATTTGACCCCCCCGCATCTAATTTTAGTACAATAAGCCTTCAGAGACATACCAGCATGGGCTTCGCTAAGCGCATAATCACCTGTGAACTCTTCCATGGCTCTATGCTATAGTGGAAAACTAAGGTCTGTGTTGTATTCTAAGATTTCATGGCAAATCCTGATCCAATAGGGGGAGAACAGGTCTTGGATAGGATTGTCCTTGCCAATAAAGAGTATATAATACTAGCTAGTTTTATTTCTTCTTCCCTTTCAGACCTTCCTTGAGCAGACTAAAACCCGATTTAACAGGACCTACAAGGGGATGAGCTTATCCAAAATCACTACCACTGTGGGCTTAAACAGTAAGTGAATCTGTTTAGAGGTTCTTTGCTGCCTCATACAAAGTTAGACAACAAGTGATCATTCCAAGAGTTTACACTGTGAAAATAGTTCCTGATAAGAGCGACTCTACCAACACCCCCCCACCTACCCTCGCATGCTTTAAAGAGCAAATGGACTTCTCCATCAGATGGAGAAAACATGCTGGATCTGAAGGCGAGTGTGCCCCATTTAGTGATGCTAAGCCAAATTCAGCACTGTAACACCATTGAAGTTAGCCTGATTCTCATCTTATTTACACTGGGGTAACTCCACTGAAATCAATGGGTTTCTATCTGCTGATACAAAGGTCAATTTAACCCACTATCTGCCAATGATAGGTACTGCTATCCTGCTGAGGATTAACACTGCTCTTCCAACCTGCCTTCCCTCCTGTGGGACTATGCATGCCTGCCTGCTTTAGAGAACAGTCAGTCTGCATTGGGTTATTTTTTCTTCTTTCCCTTCTCTAGTTGGTACTATTGATGTGGGCAAAGCCCGGCTAATGTTCTGGGATCTTGGAGGACAGGATGAGCTGCAGTCCCTCTGGGACAAGGTAGGGGAAATAACTTCTCTATTTTAAATGTTTTGTGTCTCAGAGTTGCAGAGAAACAGGGATACTTTAATTAGCCAGCCCTGCTCCTTAGCACTGACCCTTGTGCTGTTGTTCCACTTCTGTTTGAGAGAGTCACAAAAATTAATATTTAACAGTTACACGTATAGTAACTCCTCACTTAATGTTGTAGTTACGTTCCTGAGAAATGTTAAGCGAATCCAATTTCCCCATAAGAATTAATGTAAATGGGGGGGTTAGGTTCCAGGGAAAATTTTTTTGCCAGATAAGACTATATTTTAATATATACACACACATACACAGTATAAGTTTTAAACAAACAATTTAATACTGTACACAGCAATGATGATTGTGAAGCTTGGTTGAGGTGATGAAGTCAGAGGGTGGGATATTTCCTAGGGAATGCCTTACTGCTAAATGATGAACTAACACTCGGCTGAGCCCTTAAGGGTTAACACATTGTTGTTAATGTACTCTACAAGGCAGTACAGAATGGAGGGCGGGGAGACAGGGCTGACCCCACTCTAAGTACATTGCCTTTTTAAGTAGATCAGCAACTTGAGACAGCAGCTACTGTCAGTAAGCTCCCTCCATCCTGAGCCCTGTCGTGTCCCTCCCCTGCTCTGTGGAAATGGGGTAAAGTAGCAGGGGGGAGGAGGAGGACACCCTGACATTAACACCCCTCTCCTCCCCCCCCCCCCCCCCCCCACAGCAAGCAGGAGACTCCCGGGGAGCAGCTCCAAGACAGAGGGCGGGAGCAGCACATGGCAGTGTCGGGAGGAACAGCTGAACTGCTCAGCGCAGCTGGGCTGCTGCCACACAGGGAACTTAGGGGAATGGGGAGCTGATGGGGGGCTGCTGGTCCACCCTACTTCCAAGGCCCCACCACTGGCTCCAATGGGCTGCTCTTTCTGCAAGCAGTGAACAAAGCAGGCGGCTGCCAAACGATGTTACAAGAGAACATGTTCTCTAATTGCTCAGCAATGTAACAACGTGAACCGGGACGACTTTAAGTGAGGAGTTACTGTAGTTTTGCAGACACTAACTACTTCTCACAGCACCCATGTCAGGTAAGTGCCACTATTCTCATCCCTATATAACAAGTAGAGGAAATTGGGGCAGAGCTTAATTAACCCAGAAGTTATGTGCACAAGATCACAGAGGGACGTGGTAGTCTAGCTTGGATAGCTTCTTAAAAGATAGGTTATAAAGTGTAAAATAGGAATATTGATACTGACTTTCATTGTGTAGTGCTTCTCATCCATAATCTCAAAGTGCTTTACAAGAGCTAGGTATTATCGCTCCAACAGGAGTTACGGGTTTGATACAAAAATTATTGGGGGAGCTTCTCTTGCCTGTACTAGAGGAGGTCAAATAGTCCCTTGTGGCCTTAAAAATCTATGAAAGCCAGTATTAGAACTTAGGAATTTTTGGCTTGACCATGCCTCTTGGTTATTACAGCACTGTGAAAAAGTAATGTCTGTAACTGTTAGCAGCAGCAGTCTCCATCCCTAAGAGCCCTGCGTGCTGGGCACTAACCTCTCCGGCAGAGTCCTGTGTCATGTTATAACCTACATTGCCAGGAAGAATTATTACATACCCTTCACAATAGCATCTGGCTGCTGTCCAATGTAAAATTGAATAAATGTACCCGCAGGTCATCCAGACAAGCCACCTTTACTGTTGGGTGTACTTGTCTGGCAAACGGATCCTCATAGCTACCAGATCAATAGTTAATAGAACACTTGACTAAACACACTTTGTACCATGCTCTAAAAGCCACCCAATCCACGCTGTGGTGCTCTGTTGGGTGAGGCCAGCTCAACCGGTTCAAATCTGTTTCCTGGAACAAATGTAATGAGTTTTGTCATCTCTGCGTAGCCCTTTGTGAATTTGTGCACATCTGAAAACATCCGCACAGCTGAGTACCACTGTCAGGCTCTGCTTACGAGAGCCTGTGGCACTGGACTAGCACAGGATGCTGTAAGTCGAGATTGAGGTGTATTGGCAGAATTCAGTAGGAGGCCCACAACAGGAGGAGCAGGCAGTGCATCTTACCTGTCTGGATAGAGGAACTTCGGCAGATCTGCGTAGATGGAGCTTGCAAAATCAACTGCCGGGACCGTGCCTGGCTCTGGCTATTTGATCTTGGTCCGTCTCTTTCATGAGTACCAAAAATCATATTAAATCCACACCAATGTTGAAAAGACAAGCAAGCATCCCCAGCTGTTAGAGACTAACGCCTGTGCTGTGATTTCAGTACTATGCTGAATCCCATGGGGTCATCTATGTTATCGACTCCACTGATGAAGAGAGGCTCTCAGACTCTAAAAGAGCTTTTGGTGAGTACGCTGGGCTTTTACCTGTAGTTATGTCCTTATCATTATATCCTGTGAAGACTTCCTTTTATTTCAGTCAAACCCCGTCCTGGCACTCTGATTGAAATATACCGTTGATTGTGTTACGCATGTGACCACCTATGGGCATATCATGGCTTGCATACTTTGCAGGTATATGTTTTGAAATCAATGGGGCTGTTTGGGCATGTTGCGTGTTCTGTCATTCAGACATTGTTACTGACAAAACCTTTAGTTGTAGTCGCCTTTAGTTCTCTTGGATCTTTCCTTGGTCTTGTTTTCCTTGTCTGTCAGCATTTTGTCCCTTATTCCAAATGTAGCAAATTTTTTATAACAGGTGTTAACCTATCCAATTAATACCTGCATAAAATACTCAGTTGATCAAAGTAAAGGGTGGGAGTTGTGATGTTTTTGTGCCATGACTAATTTGGTTCTAGGTGTGATCAAAGTAAAGAGTGATGCACGTGGTGCCTTTCACTCCTGTCTATCCAGCCAGTGTAATGTTTGTATTTGGAGGAGTCTCTGTGTGTTCTAGAGTTACCTAGACATTGCCTGTTTCTGTGATTTACAGAAAAAGTGGTCACCAGTGAAGCTCTGGAAGGGGTTCCCATCCTGGTGTTAGCTAACAAGCAGGATGTAGAGGTAAGATCATCTCCCGAGGTTCCACCCCCGTAGATTGTGTTCTCAACTGAGCAAATTTCTTGCATATTATTTTAGCTTAAAAAAGGTGGGCCATGTATTCACTCTGCATCTGTTTCCTGCTCTTAGGCTGAGCAATGGCAATGCTTTCTTGCTATTCGACGTAATTGCTGTGAATTTGATTTTCAAGTATTTTCCTCCCTCCCCTCCCCTCCCCTCCTCCCACATTGTAAAATGACTCTATAGCAAATATTTCCATCTTTGCAGTAGCTGTCGTGTACTTTATGTAAACGCCAACACAGTACAGGGCTGGTTTTTTTTTTAAATGTTGACCTAATACAGCTGATCCAATTTTTGATGAGTAATAACACCCAGTGAAACTCGGTGCTCATGTAATCTCATACCGGTGTGACAAGTCATGTGATGAGATGCTCTCGTTGTTCTTTCCTTGAACCAGACCAGCATTACTCAATGAGACAGTCTCTGCTACAGTTCTCCATTGGAAAAAGCTGTGAATGGCAGAAGATGCAGCCTGTTTTTTCCTGGGTTTATAATTTCAAAACTCTCTTGGATATCTAGAATTACAGAATAGACCTACTGTAGTTTCAGATCAAATTGTGGATACTGTTTGGGTGACAGTTTGCTGTTCTAAGGAAATGTAAGACTTCTCTCTTTCCTTTTTGCATATGGTCTACCTGAAATTCCAAGAGCTGCAGTAACATCTGTCATCCTCTAGAGAGAGCCAGATACATTTTAATAAAAAAGGAGGACTTGTGGCACCTTAGAGACTAACAAATTTGTTTGAGCATAAGCTTTCGTGAGCTACAGCTCTCTTCATCGGATGCATCAAGTGCACTCCGCAGATCTCCAAACTTTGCCCACAGTTCTGAGCTTTTTAACTGAATGAGCTTCATTTCGAAATCTTCGACACCTATCCACTGAAATACAGACAAATCCAAGTCACTTTCATTGAACTTTTCAGGTTTAATTAGAAAAGAAAGCACTGGGCCAAATTGCTGGAAATCTTGAAATCTGTCAGAAAAGTCTGATTCCAGTTCTTGTATGAACATTCTAATCTCAACGTCAAATGCAGTGCGCTGTTCCATGTGGCAAATCAGGACTTAAAAATATCCCAGTACAGTGGCACTGGAACAATTTTTAAGGTGGGGGTGGTGAGCTGTGTCCCCTCTTGCCCCTGTCTGCACCCCTCACTGCCGCATGCTGGGGCCAGCTGCAGAGTGGGCTGAGTGGAGCCGGCGGATGGAACCCCAGGCAGGCAGCGGAGCCCCCAGGACCGGTGGCCAGGACCTGAGCAGTGTCAGTGCCACTGAAAATCAGCTCGCATGCTGCCTTTGGCACACATGCCATAGGTTGCCTACCCCTGATCTAGAAGAATTAGTATGGGCCTGAGTGCCAGGGCCTCCTGAATTCTAGCCTTAGTTTTGCCACTGACAAGCTCTGTGACTTGAGGATGTCACTGAATCTCTTATTTCAGATTCTCTATCTGTAAAAGAAGCTGCTTTACTGTGGGGAAACTGGAATATAAGCTGTCATGAAACACTGTAATTTACACCAGGGCCCCATAATCCATTTCCATCTTCACTCTCATATTCAGCCACTCACAACCAGTCATATACACTGGTTCCAAGAACTGTTCCAGTTTGCCCTGGCACTTCAAAGTAACAGCATTTGGCATTGTCAAAAGCATAGAATGCAAGTTCAATGCAAGTAGGCTGCACCGTGCTCACCGGAGTGTGGGACCCCACCAATGGTACCATACAGCTCCTCTTAATATATCCGATGCATAGTCAGTGCTAAGTCTGAAGATTCAAATCAGAACTTTTTGCATTTAGACTGGCTGAAGACAGACTGGTTTGGTGACAGAGCTATGAAACCTCACAGTTTCTCCCACAAAGATATTTCAAGTGGTTTTGAGTGGGAATCCCTAATGTTTAGACAAGTTTACATTTTTTTGATTGCTTATCCTAGTCAAACCTGCATAAATGTGAGCTTACTCTCTTTTTCCTGTGTGACTGGGGTGATAAAAATGTCAGTGTCATGGGAAAATTGTGGGGCTGAAACTTCATGCAAAAAACATTTTATTTTGGAAAACTGTGACCTGCCCATTTATAACGTATTCTGAGTATGGGCTGTGGTATGTAAATCTAGGGAGATGTGGTCATTGGAAGGGAATCATTTGACATTTCTGAAAATGAAGTCTGAAACCCCAGAGCTTTGGAGAGCCCCTGTTTTTTTTCTGATAGGCCTTTCAGAAAGAGATGGGAGGAGTACTGGTGGATAGCTGTGTGTTCATGGAGTTTGGTGATCTTGCCTCGTAGTTGTTAGTGGTGCAGAATTTAGGAAATTTGCCTCTTCCTGCCCCTACTGGCAATTCCAATTTTTGATAATACCTAGTTTATGTAGCACTTTTCAGCAGTAGATCTCAACGTGCTTAATAAAGGAGGCTTGTATTAATATCCTCATTTTATGGATGGGAAACTGAGGCACAGAGGCAGTGACTTGCCAAAGGTCAGCTAGCCTCTCAGTGGTAGAGCCAGGAACAGAACCCAGGTCTGAGTCCCAGGCCAGTGCTGTATCCACTAGGAAACACTGCATCCCTACTATTTTAACCTCTCCATAAAATAAGATTATATTCTAGGAAGACAAGAATACCATGGCAGATTGGGTATGCTGGTCATGCATTTTCTTTTCTTTAAATGTTTCTCACAGGCAGGGTTGCTGCCCATCCTGGAATTAGCAGAACAGTCCCAATCTTATTCGTATCCTGCTAGTCAGTTGCTTGAGAGGCATTTAAAGAGCCCATATTTATTTCAAGCATATTCCCGACACTGTGGCTCTGCGACATCACTGTCTTTTTCCAGTCGAGGACATGAAAATAGACAGGGTCCCTACAGGTGCAGCACTTCCCCTGGAGCCCTCTCTAGATCCTTCATAAAAGGATTTAAGCCTGCTCCTAAGATTTAAAAGCGAGACCATTCTGGGAAGTGACTGTTTCTTGGAAACAGCCATTCTTCATAAAAGGGATTTTATGGAATTTACTGTTTATGGAGAGTTGAGGTGCAGATTTATTCCTCAAGTGAAAACAGTTTCCGCAGTTATGTGACTTTGCTTTGAAATAACTAATGAATCTGACCTTTCCAGGGCAGTCTTTGTGTGGGTTGTAATGACATGCTATCCCGTGTGCTTACTGATCTGATTTCCAAGACTTTGTTCTTAGTTCAGATGGTTTTACGTCAGAAACAAAATGACGTTCTAAAACATCACTGTGCAAGCATGGGGGGAAAATAATCTTAAACTATGCTGACGTTCTCTCCCAAGCACAAAACATTCAAGTGTGTCTGGCCGAAAGGAATGGTTTTCAGGATCCCAATTCATGCCTTCCTTTTGGAGGCTGCAATAAAGCAACTACTCTGTCAAAAGTGGTATATCCTTGTATCAGCAACCTACTGCTGACCCTGCTGCTGTTTTTCCTCTTGAGACAAAGCGTGATTAAATCCTCAAAGCAGATTCTTCATCCTAGTGCACTGGCTGCTTAATGTAGTCAGCATAAACCCTGCCTTGGTTTTCCTCTGACCTGCGTTTCCATTGAGGGTCAATGATTGCCTGGTTCTATATGTCACAATAAGTAATCATCATTGCAGGGCCAACAAGAAAGAGAAGTGACCGAAATAGTGTGTAAAAGTTGTTCCTAGCCTCCTGGATGACTACAGCATTCAAAACTACTATTGAGGTGGAGCCTCTCCAAGTTTGTTTGTGCCATGAGTGGTGAAAATATCTCCCCCCAAGTCCTTCGTAGAGATCTGGACACAGTGAAGTAGACTGACGCTCTGGGCCTCTACATCACAGCACAGAAGGGCTTCCAATGGCCAAACATGTGAAGTTAATAGATCATGGAGAATGGCCACCCGTAGGGGGCTGGTGTGCTTGTCCCTTGGAACTACAGTGCTTTTGAAAAGCCTCCAGGCTGGCTATTTTGCGCTGGACAGAGGGAGCAGCAGTGAAGATAGTCTTTATTTCTCATCCTGCTTTCTTTTGTTCTGGCCAATCCTCCAAAGCCTGTGAGTGGGAGCCTGGGATATCTTCTGAAAGCCAAATCAGTTTCCAGCTTATAGTGAGTCTAAGGCCGGATCGGCGGGTAGTGATCCATCTATCCGGGATCGATTTATCGCATCTAGTGTAGACACGATAAATCGATCCCCGATCGCTCTGCCGTCTACTCCGGAACTCCACCAGGGCGAGAGGCAGAAGCGGAATCGACGGGGGAGCGGCGGCCGTTGATCCCGCGCCGCGAGGACGCGAAGTAAGTGATTCTAAGTCAATCTAAGATACGTCGACTTCAGCTGCGCTATTCTTGTAGCTGAAGTTGCGTATCTTAGATCGATTCCCCCCCTCATAGCGTAGACCAGGCTTAATATCAAACTAACCTGGCGTTGTAGCGGTGTCCACTGTACCACCATGGTAAGGGTCAAGACTGTAAAGGGGTTGGATGAGAGAAGTCACCGCACGACTATTGTAGCATTGCCTCTCTGTTGAGCGGTAGCAGATGGAAGCCAACAAGCAAGGCCTCAAGAAGTGGAGGAGAAACCAGTGATGCAGAGTCTGGCTATATTCCAAGTGTAATCTATTGACTGTAATGAAACACATACCAGTCCTGGATGCCAGATGCCAGCAGTCTCAGCCCAGCACCAAAGCCTGATTCCCAGGGAGCAACTCTGCCTTTAGAATTGACTCGAACCAGAGCCCACAGCAGAGAGCAAATGCTCCTGCTTTGCACACCACTCCCTCTACCCCAGCACCATAGGCAGCCACAATCTAACACGAGTATTTCTTCCATGACAAAAGTTGCTTGCGCACAGAGAAAAAGAACTTGGCAGGCTGGGTGTAACAGCAGCAGCAGGTGATGTCTGCTGTAACAATAGTGTGCCTTACCGGCCTGTTTGGATCAGGACAAGTGAATTCATTGAAGTCGGTACACCTTGGGCCTCGCTCGCTGGTGCGGTACAGTTAGAACGCTTGGGGTTGTGATGATGCGTGGGCTGTTGATGTACCCACGCTAGAGGGAGGGGGGAGATTAAAGGGGGAATATGCAGTTGAGAGGTAAAAGCCCCCTATTACTTAAGGCCTAGATCCTGTCATTCAGGAGAGTTTTTACAGATGGGGTAGCAGGGGTGCATATGTGCATGTGCCCCCTCTGCTCCATCCCAAAATACCAGTCCAGGCAGTAGAACTGTTCTCTTCCCTGAGCTCCACATCGTAACACAGAGCATCCTACAGGGCCCTCTCGCCTCTTCGCTTGCATCTTGCTGCTCCTTGGAATTTTTCAGAGATTCTGAAAAGTCACATCGGACGTTATAGCCAAATGAGTCAGTGCTCTGTGCTACCCACAAGCCTTCCGTGGAGAATCTGATGTAGCTTATCAAAACGTGATAAGCTGAATGGTGTCCCTTCAATGTCAGTAACCTTAGAGGTTTTAACGTCCAGCAGCTTAGCACTGCAAAGTCGCACTTTCCAAATAAAAAAAAGGTCATGTTACAGTAAATACTACGCATTTCCTAGCAGGCATTTCCTGGTAGGCAGCACTCTTCATCTTCACTAGTACTGATCTTGGCCTGAATTTCCATTTGTCAGGAGGTGATTAGCTCTGCCCTTCTCTTTGCTCAGTGAACATTGTGCCTGAGAGAATGCCTACAAAATCTGTAGGGGCGCAATCATTTCAGTGTGGTGGTGTCTCACTCACCTTCCAGACCCTCTGTTGTGAGTTCTGCCTCTCCAAGGGCCCGTCTGACTCACAACGCAGTTAGGGTTCGAGTGAGCCACGCAACAGGTGACTGGACATATTGTATTTACACGTTGCAGCCGATTAAAAAAGCAGAGAGTTGATTGTTATGGCTCCACGGCTGGCGAACTGTAGCATATGGTCTAAGCCAGGGGTCTCAAACTCAGTTTACCTTAGGGCCAGTGCCAGTCCTCAAATCCTCGCAGCGGGCCAATGATTTCACTCATGTTGCCCAGAACTCGCCCCCCAAAACTCCAGCCCCCGCCAGCCTAAGGCTCTGGGAGGGAGTTTGGGTGGGGGAGGAGGTCTGGGGTAGAGGATTGGGGTGCAGGCTCTGGGAGGGAGTTTGGGTGCAGAAGGGGTGAGAGGTTGGGCTCTGGGAGGGAGTTTGGGTGGGGGAGGGAGTCTGGGGTGCAGGCTCTGGGATGGAGTTTGGGTGCTGGGTGCAGGCTCTGGGCTGGGGCAGTGGGTTGGGGGTGGGACGGGCTGGGGATGCAGGCTGTGGGAGGGGGTGGGGGTGCAGCGCTTACCTGGAGTTCTTGGGTGGGCTGGGGGGCTTCCGCACGTGGCTGCCCCCAGGCACTGCCCCCGCAGCTTCCCATTGGCTGCAGGGGCGCTCGGGGTGGGGGCAGCGCGCGGAGGCACAGCCCAGGGCTGCAGGGAGGGTCCGGCAGACATGTGGAGCAAGCAGGCAGAAGCTGCTCAGCTCCACTGCGCAGCCGGTGCCCTGGGTGGGATGCATGGTGGGCCGGGGGGGGAGCACCTGGGGGCGGCAGGCAGGGCCAAGGGAGAGACCCAGCCCCAAAATTGCTGGAGTCCTGCGTGCCACATTGGGGAGGTTCTTGGGCTGCAGATGGCCTGTGGGCTGGGAGTTTGAGACCCCTGGTCTAAGTAGTACAGTGGATTTGTACACTCGCCTTTCGCTGCTGGAGAGCAGGAGTTCAAAGCCCATCTTGGGGCACAAGAGAAAATGGTTTCCTATTAGTCCTGGTTGGCTCACAAGAAATTGCACAATTAGCTGTCACTGTTCAAGTGCAAGACAGGGCTAGAATAGCAAGGGGAGGTGCACAAGGCCACAGTCGGGGGGCATTGGCTGAGCTGGGCAGGGAAACACATGCTAACCCTGGCTCCAACTGCCAATAGCCTCTCGCTTTCAGGAGCACTGAAGAATAATGGTACTCCCTTCCAGCACTCCTCCTCAGAGGATTCCCCTATGTTAACCATGCAACGCCTCAGTGTGCTGCAATAGGTATCAAGGATCATTATCCCCATCTTGCAGACAAGGAGGATAAATTTAAGGTCTAGCCTTGTTGAAGATGGATTTTCAT
Organism: Chelonia mydas; assembly: GCF_015237465.2. NCBI lineage: Eukaryota > Metazoa > Chordata > Testudines > Cheloniidae > Chelonia > Chelonia mydas. The sequence continues at coordinate 4,102,160 of NC_051253.2, read as the reverse complement.
CTGGCGGGCACAATCTGCACAAATTATACCAGTAGTGTTTTTTCCTTGTCTGCATTAATTGTGAATGCAAAATACTGCTCCTTGGGCAGATAAAGTCCTGATTTGTTCCTTGAACAAGATACTTAACTGGCTCAAAAGTACGTGTGAGCCTGTAACCAGTTGCAGGTTCAAACTATGCTTGCAAAGAGGGAGGCTGGGCTAATGCCTAGTTAAAAATAAAGCACTGAAATGACCTGTCCAGGACTACTAAGAGAGGATCAGTGTTGGAACAGGAATTAGAGCGTATGAGATCCCGGCTCCTAGACTTTACTTAGGCCACCACATGTCGTCATCACATCTCCTCTTTTCCACCCTCCTGCTCTAATTTAGAAATGTGGAAACTCTGAACCAAATCATTTCCTGTGGCTAACATTCATGTGTACATTAATCACGTTTTAATTAAACTTCTCAAATCTGTTCAGGTCTTTTAGAGGCTTTTTAATTAATCACTGCTGGTTTCTGGAGCCTGAGCTCCAACTGTCTTTTGCACAAGCATGTAAGAAAATGTCAATGTGGCCGTTAGCAAGCAGGACACAGATAATTATGAGATCATGGCTTTCCATTGACAGACAGTCTGTGTCACTGAGGGAAGCCAGAGCGAAAATTTCAACAGCTACGCTTTCATTTGACCCTAACGCTTTCTAAAGTTTCTGTAATCTGTGTCTGATTAGCAGTGACGGGAACGAGAGGTGAGAACTACAGGATTCCAGTGGTGCCAGGAGGAGGGGAGAACCAAAGTTCTCTTGCCATTCTGACCCGAGAGGTCGTAATCTGAAAGCCTGATTCATTAGTCTGAGAAGGGTAAAGCTTCCTCATGGCAATGTTGTGTCGGGGAAGGTTAGGAGCAGGGTAGGTCACGTTGGCCTCCTCTTCTTTTTATTCACTTACATGTTCTAAAATCCACTCCTCCTAGCAGTCTGGGCACGTGGACAATGTACCTGCACCCAAGAACTGGTCAGCCTATGTCAACCGAGAACAAACTGACCCAATGGCATAGAAAGTATGCAGGCAAAGCGAGTTTGAGTCACGGGCCCACTAACAAGAATACACTACTCCCTGCCAGAAGAAAAGTCTAGGGAGGCCACATCAGCTAATGGAAATGTTGCAGAGACGTGAGCTGAGATGACATTTGAGCCGTTTTCTTTGAGTTCTGCTAGTGCACTCAGTGCTAAGGAAACACCATCTCTTTCCCAGGGTCTGCTACAGAAACAAAGTGGTTCCTTTCTGTCTAGGATTCTGGCCAGAGCTGAGGTTGGTGCAGGCCCCCTGTTGAGGTGGTTTTGGAAAGGCTTTGTGAAGTCCAGGTGTTGTAGGGAGTGATTTGGAGGAGGAGGGCTTGTTTGGTGGATGGGAAGAGGGAGTCTTTCCATGCACATGGGATGGAAAAGGATACAGAGGGTGCTCTGCTCTGTACTTCACTCCACAGGGGATATCGATCTGTGTCACTAACCCATTGCACAATTTGGCATGACAGTTTCTGCCTCGGAGAGGCCTGTGCCTTGGAGAGCCAGGTTTATGTACCTAAATATAGACGTGTCTGAAGCTAGTGAGGGCATTTCTATACTTTCAAAAACACTAAAGCTCACTCCAAAGACTAGATCATTCAGTTTCAGATGGAAAGAAAGAAGGGTGAGGCTGTGATGCTCTGGTTAGCGATGGTCAGAGAGCAGAGTTCAAGTGGAGCACCGTGGACAACAGCTGAAAACCTCTCTGCTTTCCGTAGGAGGTGGAATACTGGAAACTGCTCTGGGCACAGTAGGATCCATTTCAGGAAGGTGGGCCAATGATCTCTATTGTAGCATATGAGGCTTATATTTTATGGCTTCCCTTACAGACCTGTCTGTCAATCCCTGACATCAAGACAGCCTTTAGTGACTGCATTAACAAAATTGGGAGGAGAGACTGCCTGACGCAGGCCTGCTCAGCTCTCACTGGGTAAGTGTGGGTCTGGACAGCGTCCTGCGGAAATACTGCCGCAACCGAGTGTACGTTGCTAGAATGAGCTAACCACATGCAGGGTGCTCAGAGAAGCGGGGCAGGGGAAAGGAGGACAGCATTGTGGGCCTAGGGATTTCTGTGTGCACTGCTCGTCTGCACCAAGAGCAGGTACCCTCCCTGGTTCACGAACTTGCTTAGTGCTATAGGACCTTGAGACTTTGGATTGTGCAACAGTTGGTGACGGCTTTATTGCCTAATGACGCCGCACCATGATCCCAGTTGCATGAGTTAACTTTTCCGCAAGGCATTTTCCACAGAAACCAAATGGGAATATGACTGCGTTTGTGACTCTTGGCAGTGGGAGGGGTGGGTGGGTGGGTGTCTGTTCTCAGAAAAAGAGAAGTAACTCCCCTCTTGCCATCCTTCTGGTTTCTCAGGCAGGAGATGTACTTACATTTCAAAGTAGATAGGCCTGAGAACAATACTGCAGCATGCGTGCACAGGTGACTGAGGTGCTGCTTGCGGTTAGAACAAGGGGGTCGAAGTCAGGTGATCACCCAGTGTAACCTTGCGGAAAAAAAATCACTTAACTTCTCCAAATGTCGCCCTCTGTACCGTGGGGCTAACAATCACTACCTACTTTGTATAAAGCTCTTAGGATGAAAAGTATTACTCTGTATAAATGCAAAGTCGTATTATGAGTGGTTAGAAAAGGCTACAATGCAGGCTCTGAATCCAGTTCATGTCGAGCGTACCCTGCCAGCTTTGGTTAGTTGGCAGCAATGCCTTGCAAGCCTACGGCAGTAATACCAGAGAGAGCAGGAGAAAAGAACCTTCTCAAATTGGAGAGCTACTGATGTAACCCTTGCACAGAAGTAATTTCCACCAAGGAGATGAACAAAAGCTCGGTATCTAGGTGATGCCTGGAGCAGGAATGGGTGCCAACAGCCATGTGAAATGCAGCCTTTCCAGTTCCCAGAGTTGTGCGCAAACACTCTGATCTCTGCGGAATTTTCTTCCCAAGTGTTTGTTCTGAGTTTGGGGTTTGACCTAATGGAAAATTAATTGAGAAACTCAAACGGTGTTGAAGCCTGGCAGAGCTGTGAGTACCCAATCACAAAGGGGGGCCCTGCAAACTGGACTCAGGTGAGTCTGGGAGGTTTACAAACCTGGGCATAGAGCTGGCCAGACATTCAGAGTAAAGTCCCTACCCTGCCGAACGTTGAGTGATTTGATTTGATGCTTTGCATGAGCCTTTCACGCAGCCACTAAGTACCAGCAAATTGGATCTAAAACATGGTGTACGAGCTGGGACCCACATCAAAAGGCGTAAACAGGGAACCGAAGAGAGGAATATTTTTAAAATGTGATGCATACAACTGAATCCTGTTCCTCAGATGCGTGAGGAGCCAGTGTAATAATCCAAATGAAGGATTGCAGGGAATAGGGAGAACTAAACATGCCGGGGTGGGTGGTAGGCATGGCATGGCATGGTGGGGGCCGTGACTGCTTTTTGTCTTGTGTTTCCTCAGCAATGGGGTGAACGAGGGAATTGAGTGGATGGTGAAATGCGTGGTGAGGAACATTCATCGGCCCCCCAGGCAGAAGGACATCACGTAAGAAGGTGCTGGGTAACTGAGGCCTGGACAGCTTCTTCCCATACAGACTGCTCTCTACAGAAGAAGGTCCACAGGACTCCTATTACACCTGATTCTTTCGTTTGTTTGTTTGTTTGTTTTTGGAGGCAAACATTCTTTTTCTCTATCTAAAAAGAACTGTAAGAGCAAAGGATTTGGACTAGAAAATGTTTCTAGTGTTGTGTATTAATCCCTTGGCCTGAGAGCACCCAGCCTTCCCAGATACTGAGTGGTAACTCATGCTGCGGCCAGGCTGTGCAACTGCAGAGGATTTAGAGATTTGAACTTCATCGCTTTAGGCTGTGGGATGTATGATTCTTGGGTTCTTAATCTAATAGATGCTGGAGGCCAGTTCATTGGATTCTCATGTTCCAGTCACTGATGGAAGCTACTTCCAAACCTTAATTGTATCAAAGGTGGTAGCTCTGTGTGTGTGAGGGACAGAGGGGAAAGGTCTGCACTCCACCACCCCAGTGATCATTGGAGGTGGTATTACTGGCCTTATTTATGCAGTTGTTAATGCAATGGGTAGGATCAATGTTGATTATAGTTCTATTTCCACTGTGGCAAAGTGAGCTGTGACTTTACAGTACCGCAGAGATGGAAGCCAGCACCCCAGCAGCTGCATGATGGCATATAAGCTCACAATGGGCTATTTTAACTGGAAAATGACCTTCAGAAGTGTCGCCTCGTGTTGATTGTCAATAGCACTATTGTGCTATCTGTCTAATTGAGAGAATACCTGGTGTCTGTACTGTAATTAGGAGGGATTGAGGCCCTCTGTATGTGTGTTCCAGGATGAAAGCTGTGCCTGTAAGCTGGGTGGGATAAGTATACAATAAAGCTTCATGCTGCTCTGCCTGTCTCCCTTGCTGATGTAGTTGTTTAATAGGCCTCCACGCTAAAGAATTAGTGGCACTCGCCCTTTGCAGCAGGCTTCTGGTCACCGGAAATGAAATAGAATGCAAAAATGCCACTCTCCCAGCCAAACCCCAGGCCTGTTGGGTGCCTGCTAAAGTGATCATAAACTATTAATGAGTCAGTACCTTCACAAGTGCTCTGTTAATTCCTCTTCTGAAACAAGACACTTGAGTGAAGTTTAAGAGGTGTTGGCAGGGGTGACTGGGTGCTGTGGCTATGCTAATATCTGGACATGAATGAGTGATAATTTCACAAGAAGGTAAAGTGGCATTTGTTTAAACCTTTGATGCATTGCATTAACGTGCCAAGTTCCTCTGAGGTTTTTCTGTGTAGTTTAAACTGAAAGATGTGAGATAAAGGCTACAACTAATCCACTCACCTCCAGGACCAGGGGCTGAACCAGCTCTGAGCACCCTGTAAGAACCTGAGGACACAGTGACGTCAGTGGAAGCCGTACGTGCACACTGGAGAGTAGGCGCAGACCCATGCCAGCAGTGATGGGAAAGGGAGTTCAGAAAGATAGTCATCCCATAAATTAGGATTTTGGCAAATAGTCCTTTTGGAGAGGGAGTGGCTAGGGGTTGTTTTTTCAAACAGGCTGAACCCTATCTAATCCAATGAACCAGATCTGACAGATGTGAGTCCTGTCCCTTAATGTACTGCTGGAACCATGGGAATGAGGGTGGTATAAGGGGGGAGGGATAGCTCAGTGGTTTGAGCATTGGCCTGCTAAACCTAGGGTTGTGAGTTCAGTCCTTGAGGGGGCCACTTAGGGATCCAAGACAAAAATTGGGGATTGGTCCTGCTTTGAGCAGGGGGTTGGACTAGATGACCTCCTAAGGTCCCTTCCAACCCTGTGATTCTGTGTGAACCTCTAAAGAATAGCTGGGTTGGCTGCTGCAACAGCCTAATGCTATATTGGAAGCATAGATCTGAATCACTGAGAAATGACTGCCTTTGAATTAGTCTTTTCTGACAACATCTCAAACCCTGCGGTGAGGGTGTTTAATAGTGGATGTGTTGGCAAATGCTGTGTTTTGTCTACAGCTGACCATAGCCCCAAGATCTGCAGAGAGCGGGGAATGTACCAAGAATCTGACCACGAGCTGCATAATGGAAAAATCCACTGATGCACAGGCCTTCTCACACAGAGTCCAGGACTGTGTGTTACAGGATGCATGTAAAGGGCTACAAACAAGGCATGAACCTATTGCAGAAGATGTTGAGAGCTATATTGTTTGCACTTAACCCAGGGTAGGCGCAGAGTATATCCACTGCAGACAGTAGGATTATTCTGAATTTACCCCACTAAATGGGAGCAGAATTTGGGCCATTTGGCTTTTGAAGTGATCCCAGTTTGGAGAAGGGGAAAAGCCAGCGTGTCTGGATGAGTTACAGGAACAGTTTCAGGAGGTTGCATCACTGTTCGCAGCACCATTGTGGGATTTCTTCCCTCTTGCACCAATAACTGATGTTTGCTCATTATTGTTTACACAGCAGGGGAAGGGAACAGGTGTGAAGTGGCCTTGCTAAGGCGGAGCACAGCAGTTACAGATTTCTTCTTCCTTTAAAACAGAAAAACCTCCTTGGAGGTGTTCTCAGCTGCCCGGACTCTCCATCTCTCTGCTGAGGAAAGAATAAAGAGGGAAGGGTGAAGTGAAGGAGAATGTTTTCTCAGACAGCAGTCCAAACGTCCCTCTTCCTTTAGGAAATTCCAGCAGACCCCTGCAGCATGTAACAACGCTACACAAGACGTCAGGGGGAAAAAGAAAATTCTTTACTTGAAACTCATGGGGAACTGGAGACTGAGTGTAATCACTCAGTTTGAATGTAGCCAAGGCCCCAGGCCTGAAACAGCCTGGCTCACAAGAGCCAGACTCCAGTAGATTTAACACAGGGACTACAGATTCTGTTCACCAGCAGTAAGGTGGTCTAACCATAACTCCCTTCTCATGCACAATCTGTTGCTCAGTGGAACACTTGCCGTAGTGAAAGAGAGACAGCTGGAACGCAGAATTGCTCCAGCAGTTGAATTCATTGAAATTCTCAACCTTAAACTGTGTGAGAAGGCCACTGAAGGGATCTAGGTGCCCAAGCCCCATTAAAATGAATGGGACTTGGGGATTCAGATAGCCCAGGCAGCTTTGAAAATCTGAGTGTTTTTAGTGCATTGGTTTAGGTCTGTTCCTCTCTGGGACAGAGAGGCCAACAGTCACAGTCACAGTTACATAACTGAAACAGCAGATGAAAGGAGACCTGCCTATTTGGTGGTTTTTACTGAGCAGTTGCTTTGCACAGGGTTATAAGGAATAGGCCCTTTCTGTTTAAGTGGATGCCAGGGGCATTTCAGCGTTTTTACCACTCTCCCTTTCCCTGTGGATGTTGGGAGGATTGTGTCTCATTCCTAAGCCAAAGCCATAATTGTTCTAACATCCAGAAAGTACAGTCCAGCCTGAAGGGCAGAATAACTTCCTCCTTCGCTGCAGTCTGAGTGGGGCTCTGAATTTAAGCAACGCTCATTACATTAAATCCAAGTTAAGAGTGGAAAGCACCAAACTTTCCTTTTCCCGTCAGCTCTTCATGAAGGTCAGTCATGTGATTTCCTCTCTATGCAGCAGCTCTGCCCAGCGACCTGCTCTCTAATGCTTGCTTGTTGTTCAGTATTTCTAGAGAGCACCAGAGGTGGGTGTGGTGCTTTGCAGAGACAATGGGCCCTGGCCTAAGACCCTGACAGTTAACAGCTCCCAAACCTGCAAGCAGCTCAGCACAGTTAAAACCCTTTGCAGGCATGGAGCTCCATGGCAGGCGATGGGCTCTATACAGAGACAGGGCTGCCCAGGAAGAGCTGCTTGTAGACTGGGGCCTTGACATCCCTGTTATAACTAATCCAAGCTCTGCATGGTGCCCTGATCGTTTCCCCATTGACATTTAAATCCATCGAATAGCCTGGAGAGGAGATGAAGTAGTTTTGATCAACAAAAAAGAAATCAAGTTGTAGCAAAGCGGAAGACCAAGAGCCAAGGCGATCAGGAATAACCCAGTATATTGATGGATGCCCCTCCTGGCACTACTCCGAAGAAAGCGCCTGAATATAGCTTCTGTTACCATAAAGCATTAAGTGAACCTTGTTGCCTGTTTGACCAGACTTTGAAACCATGTTGTGTGGCCTTGCAGTTCAAGCTGGCAAGAATTCCGAATGCACCAGGTTTGCTGCTGGACAGAAAGGCAAATGTCAGCTCGATAGCTATTCACCTCCCGTTTCCTCTTCCTGAGGAAAGCTGCTTTCCTTTATCTTGCCCAGTAGATGGGTTGCAGATTTGCCACCTTAGAAACCAGTTGTCTGGTTTGCCCCCACTCAAATGAGGCTTGAAGTCTCTGAAAAAGCATAGTCCCACTTGTGAGCAATCCTCTGATAACAAACCACTGCGTGCTCAACGAAAGGGGAGACCAGTAAGGCCACAGATGTCAGTTCCCAAATGGTCACTTAGTTCACATTTTTTCCAGCTATTCACTATTTTAATTCTTTAAAGCGGTACGTCAAATTCCACGGGGTATAGGTTTTGGACAGTAAACTGTTGAGAATGGAAAGCATTCATGCTTAAGCCTCTGTCTTCACGTTAACCTTTTCAGTCACAAAAAAAGGCAGCAGACAAATACAGAGGAAATGCCATTTAAAAGGAATGATTTATAAACAGATCAGTGTTTTCTGTAAGGCACCAAATTCTCTTCAACAGCCTTTTACCTGATAAAAGAACAAGGAGGACTTGTGGCATCTTAGAGACTAACATTTATTTGAGCATAAGCTTTCGTGGGCTAAAACCCACTTCATCGGATGCATACAGTAGGAAGATATATATATACACACACACAGAGAGAGAACATGAAAAAATGGGTGTTGCCATACCAACTATAATGAGAGTAATGGTGGTGGACGATGGCCTGCAGCCTACCAGAGACTACAGGAGACCAAAGGGACTTGTTTTGCATTACTAGCCACCCCAGCTTTGTTCTGACACTAGTACTTCGCGGGTGCTCAGTGCTTATGGCGGAATGCGAACACGTTCTTCCCGCTGCCCATAAGGAATCAGACGCCACCTAATGTTAGTGCTGTCAGACTGTTTGAGAAGGGGCCAGCTGCGTCAGGCTAGCTGTACAGACTAGCGTGCAGGTCAGCGGGCTGCAATGTTCACAAGGAGGGCAAGAAGCAGCCTATCAGGGAGGGCCGCAGAAGCAATGGTTAGCTCCTAACATGACGCCAGTCCCTGCTCTCTTCCTGCACCACAGCCAGACACCTCAAGCCTACCTGACACGGTCCATTTAAGGAAACCGTGTCTGTGTCAGTCTTTGCCAGCATTACAAATAACATGCTCATCCCACCCAGTCAAAGGCTTTCCCTGCACCCTGGGAGCGAACAGCAGGTGGAGGTCGGTGTGCCAGGGAGAAGGGGACAGTTGTTAAGTATTCTTGCTATGTTTTCCAGGGCACAGCTGTTGTGAATAAATCCAGCTTAGTTCGGTGAGGGAGGCAGTGGCTAAATGCTTTGCCTTGGTCTTTTCCAGTATTGTAACAGTGCAGTGAGTTATCTGTGCCATAGAGCTGTGCAGCTACGTCTAACTCCAGTATTGCGTTATGCAAGTACAGCATGGGCCTGACTCGCCATGACCACACGCAATTATTGATGCCAGTGAAAATTGACACATTTTACACCCACTGTGCACAGATGTGACACACACGTTCTAGAGTTATGAAGACTCAACCCCCATGTGTCTGTATGACGACACCTTGGGTCTAGGCAACCAACCCTACATCACAGAACTGTGCAAGGGCACTTACATCATAGGTCTAGATGACTACACAAATATTTCTAGGTTGTAGGGCTCATGTTTATGGCTCATTCTCCTTGTTGCAGAGACTAAAAAAAATAGGGATGGGGTAATTGACCTGAATTGAAACAGTCATTAAAAGGGAGCCTTGGTATTAGCCATTGCATACATAGTCCTGAAGAAGCATTCTAGTAAGCGATTAAAGGTAGGCGGCCAATGGCTATTCCTGTTTTCTGGGCTGTAATAAAGGAGGCTGGCTGAGTTTTGAAGTTCTTAATGGAGGGAGACTGAAAGCTTTGATGATTTATCACAGCCTGCGCTGGGGCATTATTAACACACACACATTGTGGTTTAGGTGCCATTCTTTGTCTGAGCAGTCACTGTTCCTTCCCTTGGCAGAACAAATTCTTTATCTGCACCTCATCATCTTTTTTTCAGAATATTTTCCAGGATTAGAATTAGTCACCGCAAGAAGCTGGTTTCAACTTCAGAGGATTCCTTTATATACAGAAGGACTGACAGGAAACTGCTCTTTTGAATTGTTTTGAGTGAATTCCTTCTGTTGTATGAATTCCTAGGGGATCTACTGCAGGCTCCTTGCATTATTGCCTTAATTTATATCTGTAACCCTTCTACCAGGTGGAGTCAGCAACGACAAGGACCGGATTCAATAACTAGGTTCTAGGGAAGGGGTGGGCAAACTATGGCCTGTCAGACCTTTTAATCTGGCCCTCGAGCTTCCACCGGGGAGTGTGGTTGGGGGCTTGCCCCACTCCGCATGTGCTGTGGCTCCTGGAAGCAGCGGCATGTCCCCTCTCCGGCTCCTACACATAGGGGCAGCCAGGGGGCTCTGCATGCTGCCCCCACTGCAAGTGCCAGGTCTGCAGCTCCCATTGTCCAGGAACCGTGGCCAATGGGAACTGCAGGGGTGTTGCCTGTGGATGGGGCAACACGCAGAGCCACCTGGCTGGTGCCGCGCCTCCGCGTAGGAGCTGGAGAGCGGACATGCTACTGCTTCTGGGAGTTGCTTGAGATAAGGGCCGCCCAGAGCCTGCACCCCTGACCTCCTCCCGTGCCTCATCTCCCTGCTCCAGCCCTGATACCCCTTCCGCCCTCTGAACCCCTCAGTCCCAGCCTGGAGCACCCTCCTGCACCCCAAACCCCTCATCTGCAGCCCCACCCCAGAGCCTGCACCCCCAGCTGGAGCCCTTACTTCCCCCGCACCCCAACCCGCAATTTCATGAACATTCATGGCCCACCATACAATTTCCATACCCAGATGTGGCCCTCAGGCCAAAAAGTTTGCCCACCCCGTTCTAGGGGTTCCTTTTAACAATGCAGCTCAGAACTGGCATGAGCCCCTACTCAGTAATCTGAGAAAATTACACACCACCTCTGGGTGCCTCTAAGAGGCAATACTGCCTCTCTCACAAGCACTGAGTATAGAAAAGACAACTTGTGGTGCGAAAGTCCAACAAACAAATGGTCCTTTAACGTGCTACTCCCCTCTCCCTCCACCACACCCCACTCACAGCTGTTCTTGTCTTTGGTCAGTGAAGACCCAGCGGTGCGTTCACGTGACAGGCCATTGCTCCCTGGGGAAGGCGGCGAGCACTGCCTTATTTGCTGCTGCGTCATTCATTAGGTGTTGCTGCCACCACCATTCTGTCCTCCCCACCACCACCGGGCCGTCGTTCTCTTTGCCACCGCGCCACCACCGGGCCGTCGTTCACTTTGCCACCGCGCTGCTGCTCGGGTTGTTCGCTCTGCCGCTGCACCATTGCCCACTGCGTCGCTCTGCGGCCACCTCTGTGATGTCTTGAGGTCCCACCACTTAACACAGCTCTCTGTGACTTCAGCAGTTAGTGGGCAGCCTCACTGCGAGAGCAGGCTGGTCTGCCTCTTTTACTGCAGATACTGCCCCACAGCAGGTGAGGCTTAGCACGTTGAGCTGGTTGGCAGCGATTTCAGCCCTGGGGATCTATAACAAAACAAACAGATTCCCCATTGAGTCTAATCAGCTCTGGCATTAAACAGTGAAGAGGCAAAATGGTGCGTAGGACTCTTTGGGCAGAGATCACACCACCAGATACAAATACTTGCCACCACCCACTCTCCTCTCCAGTGCGTTTTGGAACCCCTTCTGCCGGCTTAGCCAGTGTAGGTCAGTTGCGGGTGACTGCCCTCAATCAGGGCATGCCAAGCAGAGCTGTGCTGCCCCCTCTCACACAACCACCACCTTTCAACACCCCTGCACCCAAGATCAAAGTGACTTGCAATCCAACACCAGCCAAGAGTGATCATCTGGGCAAAACAGCTCCATCATTCTGCGCACCTAGGCAGAGCTCATTCAGACCCTGCTTACATCCCTATGGCTCACCTAGCAAATACCTATAGGCTACGCTATTTGGTACGACACTCAATAATCCCCTTTTGCCTCACCAGTGAGACGCGTGCGTTGTCAGACTTCACCGGTGTGGTGCTCTGCTCTGTCCAACGTTGATAACAGTCAGTTGCGCGTGTGCATTCCCTCTGTGTGCTGCCCCGGCTCTGCAGATCGCTGACACAGCAGACCCCGAGAGACCCCCCAATGCCCACAGACTCCAATCAGGTACGAAGGCACCCGGCCAGGTTTATTGCCAAACGAAACACAGTCCCTAGCTCCCCAGATCAGAGGTCTACAGGTCTGCTAGTACATTGTCAGGAAGCACATATGGACACAGCTCAGTCAGTGATGGGACTTACCACTGCCCCCTAGGCCAGACGAAGGCAACTCCTCAGGGGTGCATTCTTATACACAGGTACAAATAAGTTACACGTCACGCCTGACGTATTGAGGTACGTGTTGGGGTGTCACCTCTCACCTTGTACCAACCCCTCTACGTGTTGGGGTGCTGCCTCTCACCTTGTACATGTTGGTTTGAACGAAACAACCCCATCCATCATATTATGTGTGGAATGTGCAAGTTTCAGAGTGTTCTTGGTACCATCCTGGCACCTGTTTATATTACTAATGCTTAGTACCTTTTAGGTATGTGTATTTTTGCAACATCAGCCTTCTTCTTGCCAACTTCTGTGAGCAGGGCCTGCCTCTGGCTCACAGCTTAACTTTGCTTTATGTTAAAGTCTTGACCATTACTTCAGTTCAGGCCTCAGGCCTCATACCGGGCCTCAGATACAAGGGTTTACGTTTCAGGGCCTCATCTTACTACAGCATGTACATTTCATTCTTGAGCAAATCACAGTAACATCTCTGCTGGTTTAGCTCTCCTGGTGTCTTTCATTCTCGATGCTCTCCAAGATGTTGGTCAGACCCAATAATCATACCCAGTATCGACGATGATGATGCTGAGACGTTTTAGCAGAGATACTATGGTGATGAGAGCCATAGAAATCCTGAATAGAACAGGAGATACTGGTTCAGTCAAAGCATCGTCTACAATAGGTATTTTTAAAATATATTTTGTCAAAGTAAAATGCAGGGCTTGAAGCTCCAGTTTCCCAACTTCTCTAATATCTGTCAGTCCCAAATCTTGCACCTGATTCTAAACTGAGAAGCTCTGCTCATTTCAATAATAAACTTTTGACCTGTTCGATCAAACTCTCTAAGCGGCCATTCAAATCTACATCCACTGCAGCATTCAGAGACTGGACATAGAAAGTTATTCTGTGCCTAAGACATGTTCTTGGGATACCGTAAGCTGTTTCCCCTCCAGGGCAGGTGACTCAGAAAAAGCCAAGACTAACAACAAAAATAGTTGCCCTTTACTGATAAGAACAGCACACTCCATCTGAGCAGTACAGGCTGCATTCCTAACGAGCTGAGAAGCATGAGCCAGAAAATGCACTCAAGGACATCAATTTCCTGGAAAACAGCAACTGGAATCTGCTGAATGCTAGCAGTCAGGTCAAAATGAAAATCATCCAAGGATTTGCCTCTAAAATGATTTATGGGCCCCTCCTCTGTACAGAATATTTCTTTCTGTTTCTGTTCCAAAGGCACTTGAAGCCCTTCAGATGTTCAGCCCTTTCAACTCACTGTGTCCAAACCCACCCCACTTCTCAGTGTGGGACAGTTTGATTTGAGCTGTGTGGGATCCAGACCCACTTTAAGTCTTCATAGATTAATAGAGTTTAAAGTCAGAGAGGGGACATTGGATCATCTGATCTGACCTCCTGTACGTCACAGGCTAGAGAATTTCAACCCATTACTCGTGTATTGAGCCCAATAACTAGTGTTTGGCTAAAACATCTTCCAGAAAGGCACCAGTCTGCATATGAAGACATTGAGAGACGGGGAATCCACCACTTCCCTTGGGAATGTGTTCCAGTAGTTAATCACCCACCCTGGTAACAATTTGTGCCTTGTTTCTAATTTGAATTTGTCAGGCTTCGGCTTCCAGCATTGGGTCTGCCTTTCTCCACAAGCCTGAACAGGCCTTAGCACCCAGTATTTTCTCCCTGTGAGATCAAGTTAGCTCTCATTCTTTTTGATAAGTGAAACTAATCAAGCTCTCTAAGGCTCTCCCTGGGACTGATCCTTGCAGAACCCCACAAGAAACACCCACCGTTCAATAATGATTCCCTGCTGACAACTGAGATCTGTCAGCCAGTTCTTAAGCCATCTAACATGTGCTTTACTGATACTGATATTGTGACGGGCTAATTTTTTTAATCAGAATGTTGTGCGATACTAAGTCAAACACCTTACAAAAGTCTACGTCTATTACCTAGTTACCTTTAACACCAAACTTGTAGTCTCCTCAACAAATGAAATCAGGTTTGTTTGATAAAAAAATCACATTGACTGGCATCAGTTATATTCCCATCCTTTAATTCTTGATCAGTTGAACCCTCCATCAGCTTTTCCATTATTTCAGCCGGGATTGATGGCCAGCTAACTGACTGATAGTTACCCTGTTCATCCCACTTGCTTTTTGAATATTGGCGCAACATTAGCACTCGGCCAGTGTTCTGGTCTTTCCCTGGTGGTCCAAGATTTATTCCAAATTAACACCAATGGTCAGAGATCTCCTTAATAAGAAGTCTTTTTGCTGCTTGTGTCTCTGAGCATCTGTATTAACATGCCGTACACCCGTGAGTGGGCCTGTATCTATCTGAGGGACTCTGCATGCTCTGATTGTCTCGCTGTCTATGTATGTGTCCAATATGGCTCTGGATACCAATGAGCATGTGCTTTACAGCCATTGTCCTCATGTGACACCTAGAGAACAGGGAATTTCTTAAGAGAAAATTAAACAAACGTGCTGTGAAAACAGCCAAGGTCAGTGCCTGTGATGTGGGAGGCAGCCCTAGGAGAGTGGTTCTCTGGCTTGGCTTTGATCCGTATTCTGTGTTTATATCATAGCTGTTACTGAGTGGGGGAATTTACAGCCTGGGCAGTTATCCATAGAGAAATCCCAGTGGGAGCAGTCTAAAGACAGCTCTGCAGGAGACAGTCTCTGCATCATTACCTGTGGGAAACCACATAAATGTTCCATCCGCCTGGGTATTTCAGGCCCTGAAAGAGAGGGACATGTTTCACCTGGTCAAAAGTGTATCGCTCATTGCAGCGATAAGGGGGCGCTCCAGAGTTCAGGGCATGCACAGAACCACGGCCAGCAGGAGGCCGATGAACAAATGGGGGAGTTCTCCTGATCCTGGTGTATAAGTGTTGGTAAAGGCTGTGCAGCACTGGCCAGGAGAACAGAGCGAGGGGGTCTCATGCACAAACAGTACTAGTGAGAGCTCAAAGGAAAAGAAGGAGGGTGACTGAACAGAGGGAAGGCACAGACAGGATACCTGTGCACTGGCAAGAAGGCAGCAGGCAAGAGGGTAGGAAACAGACATGACTTACTACAGTGCAAGGATGATGGAGGCACCCCCGTCCCTAAGGGGTTAAGAGCAGACATCTCTGATCGCGGTGTGAAGGTAATGGGAGAGCTTGCCAGGGGTTTGGGAGTGGATGTCACCAATGGGAAGGAGAGGGTGGTGGGAGCATGCCATGGGTTTAAGGAGCGGACAGCTGCAGCACAAGGCTGGGAGCGAGGGACAGCATCATCCTTTCTGTAGAGCGCTTCGAAGAGTTAGCTCTGTTGCTCCAGTGATACTAGTGCGGGGAGGGGGAGATATCCATATTCAGGGCATTGCAGGTGGTCTCTCTTTGATGAGGGAGGACAGGAATGAAAGGAGTCATCCAGGGGCTGAATCGCTCCTCACCCGAGCATCTAGGGCCCAGGCTTGCACCCGAGCTGGGATGGAGGAAAAAAAATCACACACTGCTGCTCAGCAAAGCAGTGACGGGCCACAGTATGTAGCCTGCATGTGGCATGAACAGCTGGAGGGACAGGTAAACCCCTCCAGTGAGGGCTCAGAAGGTCACCTAGGGATTTTGGAACCCAGTGCAGACCTGGCTGTCATCACTTAGGTCTCTGAGTTTGCCAGGTGGACAAAGTCCTTTCCCCAAAGTGCTCAGCAAAGGCTCTGGAGGAAGCATTTGGACTCTCCATCCAGACACTGTTTGCACCCCAGGCCCTCGGAGCGCTGTGCCTAGCACTGTTAATATGGGGTCCACCTATCGAGGAAGGGGAAGAGCCTCTTCGGATACAGACTGGCTAACCTAGTGAGGAGGGCTTCAAACTAGGTTTGATGGAGGCATGAGATAAAAGCCCACAGGTAAGTCAAAAACATGGAGACCTGGGAGAAGAATCGGAATCTCGGGGGAGCATGGGCTGTTCTAGGAGGGATACGGGAGAGACAAGAGAGAACACAGAGGGGAAATCAAATCAGTATCTCAGATGTCTGTATACTAATGCAAGAAGTATAGGGGAAAAAGCTGGAAGAACTTGAAATGCTAGTTAATAAACACAACTGTGACATAGTCGGCATCACAGAGACTTGGTGGGATAATAGACATGACTGGAATATTGAAATAGAAGGGTACAACTTGCTCAGGAAAGACAGGCAAGGAAAAAAGGGAGGAGGTGTTAACATATATCAAAAATGCCTACAGTTGGACTGAGATTGAGCTGGAAATAGAGACAGACTTGTTGAAAGTCTCTGGGTAAGGATCATCCAACACACATGACTTAGTGGAAGTGCCCCATCGCCACTACCCAGACATCTGTTGGGAAAATAACACAGCAGGGCATAGATCGTCCAACAAGTTCTTGGAATGTATTGAAAACAACTTTTTATTTCAGAAGGTGCAGAAAGTTACAAGGGGAGAGGCTGTTCTAGGTTTGATTTTGACAAATAGGGAGGAACTGGTTGAGAATTTGAAAGTGGAAGGCAGCTTGAGTGAAAGCGATCATGAAATGATGGAGTTCAGGATTCTAAGGAATGGTAGGAGGGAAAACAACACAATAAAGATAATGGATTTCAAGAAGGCAGCAAACTCGGGGAATTCGTAGGTAACATCCCATGGGAAGCAAGTCTAAGGGGGAAAACAGTTTGAGAGTTGGCAATTTTTCAAGGAGACGTTATTAAGGGCACAAGAGCAAACTATCTCACTGCGTAGGAAAGACATGGAGTATGGCAAGAGACCACCCTGGCTTAACCAGGAGATCTTCAATGATCTGAAACTCAACAAAGAGTCTTACAAAAAGTGGAAACTAGGTCAAATTACAAAGGATGACTATAAACAAACAGCACAAGTATGTAGGGACAAAATTAGAAAGGCCAAGGCACAAAATGAGATTAAACTAGGTAGAGACATAACGGGTAACAAGAAAACATTCTACAAATACATTAGAAGCAAGAGGAAGACCAAGGCAGGGTCGGCCCATTACTCAATGAAGGGGAAAAAACAACAACAGAAAATGTGGAAATGGCAGAAGTGCTAAACAACTTTTTTGTTTCAGTTTTAACCAAAAAGTTTAGTAGCAATTGGATGTCTAACATAGTGAACATCAGGGAAAATGAGGTAGGATCTGAGGCTAAGATAGGGAGAGAACAAGTTAAAAATGACTTAGACAAGTTAGATGTCTTCAAGTCGCCAGGATCTGATGAAATGCCTCCTAGAATGCTCAAGGAGCTGACTGAGGAGATCTCTGAGCCATTAGTGATTATTTTCAAAAAGTCATGGAAGACGGGAGAGATTCCAGAGGACTGGCACAATATTTGCCCTTTCCCAAGCTATAAAAAGGGAAATAAGGTCAACCCCGGGGAATTACAGACCAGTCAGCTTAACTTCTGTACCTGGAAAGATAATGGAGCAAATAAGTAAGCACTCAATTTGCAAACACCTAGAAGATAATAAAGTGATAAGTAACAGTCAGCATGGGTTTGTCAAGAACAAATCATGTCAAACCAATCTAATAGCTTTTTTGACAGGATAACAAGCCTTGTGGATGGGACGAAGCTGTAGGTGTGGTATATCTTGACTTTAGTAAGTCTTTTGATACTGTTTTGCATGACCTTCCCATAAACAAACTAGGGAAATACAACCTAGATGGAGCTACTATAAGGTGGGTGCAAAACTGGTTGGAAAACCGTTCCCAGAGAATAGTTATCAGTGGTTCACTGTCAAGCTGGAAGGGCATAACAAGAAGGATCCCACAGGAATGGTCCTGGGTCTGATTCTGTTCAATATCTTCATCAATGATTTAGATAATGGCATACGGAGTACACTTATAAAGTTTGCGGATGATACCAAGCTGGGAGGGGATGCAAGTGCTTTGGAGGATAGGATTCAAATTCAAAATGATCTGGACAAACTGGAGAAATGGTCTGAAGTTAATAGGATGAAATTCCATAAAGGACAAATGCAAAGGACTCCACTTAGGAAGGAACAATTAATTGCACACATACAAAATACATGATAACAGTTTTCAAGTATATAAAAGGTTGTTACAAGGAGGAGGGAGAAAAATTGTTCTTGTTAAACTTTGAGGATAGGACAAGAAGCAATGGGCTTAAACTGCAGCAAGGGCAGTTTAGGTTGGACATTAGGAAAAACTTCTTTCACAGTGGTGAAGCACTGGAATAAATTACCTAGGGAGGTTGTGGAATCTCCATCACTGGAGAAGTTTAAGAGCAGGTTGGACAAACACCTAGATAACGCTTAGTCCTGCCATGAGGGCAGGGGACTGGATTAGGTGACCTCTCGAGGTCCCTTCCACTCCTATGATTTTATTAAGTCTATGGCTTTATGTACAGTACGTGCCCAACAAGGACAGCAACACCAGCCTGAACCACAAGATCCAGGCAAGAGCATCAACCCTGGGAAAAGAGGCAGTCCGTGGGACTTTTCCATATGCTTATTAAACATGGGATGAAAACAGGTTATCAAGCTGCATATCAATATGGAACATGGGCAGCCTGGCCTGGAGACAGCATCACCAAAGGGTGGCTTTGTCCTGGGAACCCAGAGAGTGAGGCACGGAGGGATGGGGGACATCTGATATGTACAGAACTCTCAGGACTCTGCTTACTCTAGTTTAAAAAATGATTAACAATGAATGGTGTGAGGGAGAGGCAGAGAAGCCCCTGAGGTTGCCAGGGCTGCAGCTTGCTGCAGGGGAAGGCTGCCTTGGGGATCCAGACACTCATCTCGCTTTCAAAGATTTAAAGGGGAAAGAACTTCAGAGGCGATGCTGCAAGACGTACAGAAGCGACCTGGAATGTCTGAAATCCAGGGCTGTCAGCCCTAAAGAGCATTGCAGCATCACTTGGAGTCGCTGAGAGGCACAAGGAAACTAACAAGGACACATCCCGGTGGAAGGTGACCCTGGGAACGTGGTCAAGTCACATCAGGCCATCACAGCTGGGTTACTGCAGGCCTCTCAGGGACTCCATCTGATGCAATAGCTCATCCCACTTCTCCCTGTTGCTTGGAGCATGAGCCTAGACCCATTTCCATAGGACCATGGGAATTACCAGGTTGGATCAGAAAAATGGTCCACCTTGTCCTGCTTCAGAAGAAGGTGCACAAAAAGAAAGCAGCAGGCAGAGAACCTGTGCCGGGGGGGCGGGATTTCGTCCTACTCTCCATTAGCCTGAGATTGGTTTATATCCCGAAGTGGGGGGTAGGGGAGAGAGAGGTTATAGCTTTCCCATGCTCACGGGTTTTTTTAACCTTTACAATTCTAACTCTAGATCTGCTCAATAGCCCTTCCACCATATCCACACAACCTTAACTCTCACCTCCTACTTCTTCACATACAAATGACACATTAAACACTGCCCATAGGGAGCGTACATTACTCTAGCGGAGTACCTGGGGTGGGCATCGTTGGAAGTGAAAGGGGAGTTTCACTGGGAAACTGAGTCTGAAGGTGCACTTGGGCACTCTGACATTTAAGTGGTTACGGCCTGTGAGCGGAAGTTTTTGGTTAAGGTAGCTGGTGATTTCCTGGATTTGTAGTGATTGCGTTAATTGAAAATAGATTCAAATAACTTAAAGTTTGAGCTAATTATGTTATTTATATGAGCTAAAGTTCACAGATGGCCCCGAATGAAATGCTGGAGGGGTCATAGCCCGCTTCATTTTCTTCCGACACACTGCTGTAGTCTCTTGCACTCTGCAATTGCCCAAAAGGCTGAGCCACTCCAGAACTATTTCTCCAATTGCATCTAGACTGACCTTTCATTACAGTGATTCTTTGGTTTGACGTACACAGTCTCTGCACTAAGCGGGCAGTGAACAGCAGCACATTGGACTGGCTGTTGGCCCAGAGAGGGAACTTCTTATTAAGGCAAGGACTGGTGGTCAAGAGGAACCCAGTCTTCCTGAAATGCAACAATTAATGATGCATTTGAAAAGCAAATGTTCAAAATGACACATAGGCTCCATGTTGCCAAAAACATCTCTGCTCTGCTGGTTCTAGACAAGGGAGGTCAGAGCAGTAGTGTGGGATTAGTACTTAACGACTCCCTGCAAGTACTATGGGTCACCAAAGATATAGGATCAGGCAAATAGGAGCTGTGTCACTAAAGAACCTGAACCGGGAGGGGCAGCAGACATGGATCCCACAGGAGGCAGGGAAAGGCAGCGGGCAGGGGAAATCCTGTCACTGGTCCTTGACATTATTCCTTTAAAAAAAAACCCAGTTCAGGTGACAGGTGCTCAGTTGACAGCCCCAGGCCCCACGATCCACAGAACAGGGGCAGCTTGAGCTTGCCTGAGAGCCCCCGAACAGGTCTCAACCCTTCCTGAAAGGAGCACTTCGAAGGGTGAAGGAGAACTCGAGTCTCCATTCAGTTCTTAACCTCTCTGTTGAGACAGCCAACCACGTTGGTAAGTTTGTGAACACATCTCCATTAAGAGCTGAAGTGAAATCCCTTAACTTATCTCCCAGAGAGGCCACCAGACAGCTGGGAGAGGGGAACAACCTTCTCTTCCTGCCTGCTCAGGCCAGTGGCCTACCAGTGGAAAGCTCCCTCTTATGGATAGGTCCATCAGTCTCTATTAGCCAAGCTGGGCAGGGATGGAGCCCCATGTTCGGGTGTCCCTAGCCTCTGGCTGCCAGAAGCTGGGAGTGGACAATAGGAGATAAATCACTCAGTGGTTGCTGTTCTGTTCATTCTCTCTGAAGCACCTGGCGTTCACCACTGTTGAAAGACAGGATGCTGGGGTAGATGGACCATGTACGGCCATTCTTATGTTCTCCCTTTATCAGTCTCTTAAGCTATTCAGTGCCCTGGCACCACCCTTCCTGTCTCTAGTCCCCTCTTGCAACAGCTGTCATTTTCAAAAGTGCTTCACCTGCTACCCCTGGAAAAAACAAGAGACAAATGTTTGGACTCTGGTGAGCACTATTTCAGGGCACTGTAACTATGGAAACCCTTGTCTAATTCTCTTCAGATCTTGCCAAACTCTACCTTGGCTGCAGATCTCACCTGCCGGTTCTGAAGCATACGTTCCTCTCTTTCTGGATTTTAGGATTGGAAGCAAAATCAGGCTCATCATGTGAACTCAGCTGCAGTCTTAACTATGGGATGGCTACTGCTGCTCTGGAATAGAGGGATCCTGAATGGTCACTTGCACACTCCTCCTAGACAGAGATGGAGCTTCTGCTGTAGGGCACTAGAAAGGGACTCTTCCTTTGATGTGGAATCAGGTCTCAGACAATGGGATAGGTGACCACAATGTCATGATCATCTGTGTTTTCTGAACAGACACCCTCCTTCACTAGTTAAATACAAATAAGGTGGACACATGCAGGTTGAAGTTAGCAGCAACCCCCTGTTTAAAGTCACTATTAATACCGATAGCACATGAAGGTTTCCTGACACCATTGTTCAAGAGAACATCTGTCCATTCACTGATTGGAACACACCAAAAATCTCGCCGGAGGAGAGAGTTTCCTTGGATGTACCATGCAGTTGCACCAGCTATGGCAGGATAAAATTTCAAGGGGGCTATGGCTTATGCTTCAGGCCATAAGTCGATCAACAGTTGAGGCAAGTGGAAACTACCTTCCATGATCTACAACAAACCCCCCAGATCCAAACACCCTGGAATATTGTGGTAAATATGGATGTGAACTGTTTATCCCAGGCCTGTCTGTTTGATTTAGTTGGGGAGTGGTCCTGCTTTGAGCAGGGGGTTGGACTAGATGACCTCCTGAGGTCCCTCCCAATCCAGATATTCTATGATTCTATGATCCAATGTGGCATTGTCATGGATGGGGAGTTTGCATCACCTTTGCAGCAGCGGACATTGATCACTGTTGGAGACTAACTGGACTCTCCTGTCCAATAGAGCAGTTCCAGTCTTCCCAAGCCCCATTATTCAGTTTTGATGGGTTGGAGTTTTTTTAAACCAGTGACATGTTTTCACTCTAATGTTCTGGCAGGCCAGGGAAATGTCATTCAGAGAACTGGTGTTTTAGGATGAGATTCTCAATCATCCCACTGACTTCAGTGGGAACAGAGTTAGGCCAGCACTGGGTGCTTATGAAAATCTTGCCCTTAAAGCAACAATTGTATAAGAAACAAGACACAGCCAGGATATGTGTGTGTGATATTGTCGTATGCACTCTTCAACCAGTAGAGGGCGCAACATGCCTCCATAAAGAAGTCCTCACTACCACTAGACTGATGGTGCTGAAATTCTAGGTAAAGTGTGAAACTATATCCCTAGACGGATGCTGGGCCAGGGAAGCTCCAACAGCAGCTTGCCAGAGGCCATCTCATTGGGGAATCCTCTGTTAATCAGGATATTTAGACAGTAGATCAGGAAGTTAAGTGATGCTCTGGGTTACAGAGAGAATTGTTCTTTCCTCTGCATTGCACAAAACCAGCTAAATATTAGGCAGCTCTTGGGCACTGTGCCCACAGACTACGGAGATGTGCATGTTAGAAACACCTAGAGAGCACCAAAAACTCAACACGGGCATCTCCTCCAACAGAGGGACCCATGAAGCTGAAGAACCATGAGGACCCAAACTGTCAGCTCCTGCAGCCAAAGAGAGCAGGAAGTTAAGGCCAAGTGACTGGAAGCTCAGCTCCTTATTCCGGTCTCCCACTGCATCACCCTGTGAGGATGAGGTGCCCTCAGCTCCCTGCACAGAGACATTTTTTGACTGGTTATGGGAATAAAGTCTTGTTGGGCTGGAATGAAGGTAGCCGGAAACAAAGAGCACGTCTACTGGTCCAAGCAGGGGTCTGGGAGTCAGGGGTGCCACAGACTCAGGTGGTAACTGCAGGCCTATCACATCACCTCTCTGCACCGCACAAACCCATGGGGAGGTGTCGTGTCACACATTACCAGGTGGGGAGTGCTGTGAGAGCCCTCACAGAAGGCCCAGTTGGAATGTAGGTTTGCGAGGCTGAGGGTGCATCGGGGGAGAATGGCTCCCACCAGACCCCATGCTGTGGTATCACTTCTCTCGGGAACATCCAGCAGAGAGCATGAGTCTTTCAGCTGAATCCACATGACCTGACTGAATTTGCTGATGTGGGCTGCACCTGGTATGTCTGGCAATCTCCTGATTAAAATGGAATAATTCTCCTTTGAATGCGCTGGCATGAAAGCGTACAGCAGAGCTCCAAGGGCCAGGAGCCCTCCAGTAACCTCTCCTGGGGGAACCACCAGCTTGTTCTAGGAGGACTCTGCAAAGTGAACTCTGTTTGCTGACACTGCTTTGCAGACTGCCCCTGGGGCACAGCAACAGGAAGAGATGAAAGACTGAAAGGGAGGCAGTGGAGACCTCATGGCATCTCAGCAGGTCTGTTGAGTAACTGACCCTCAGAGGGTCCTCCTGCCCCACCTGCTACCTGCCCTGCATGTGCAAACAGCTTCCTAAGTGAGGAACACTCACAGCAGAGCAGTTCTGCCTCCACAAGAGGCCTGCAAGGAAAGACAATTGACAACTCATGTCATTAGCTTCCTGGTGGCT
Source organism: Chelonia mydas (assembly GCF_015237465.2). Taxonomy (NCBI): domain Eukaryota; kingdom Metazoa; phylum Chordata; order Testudines; family Cheloniidae; genus Chelonia; species Chelonia mydas. The sequence continues at coordinate 4,078,457 of NC_051253.2, read as the reverse complement.
GGGCCAAGCCCTCGCAGATGGTGCGAGATAATCTTTGCCTTTTCCTAGAATTCAGCGTCCTGCATTGCATTGCATCTGCCGAGATGTGCTCATTGCACAGGGAATCAAAAGCTGGGTACGAACAAATGGTAGAGGAGCCCGTGGGTGCCAGTCTGAGTCATGCCAAGCCCTATGCAGAGCAAAGGAGCAACTGCCAGGCATTTCTTGCAGCGCCCAACCTGGTTTCTGATACCCCAGGAATCCCTTCAGAGGGGTTTTTTCTTGTGCTCCTCTTAGAGTCAACAGGGGGCTTCCTTGATTTCCGTAGGATGGATCAGGCCTTTAAGCTATGACATTCAATCAGAAAACAGAGTTCACAAAAGCCTTGTCACAGTGTTGTCTCCGTGCAGTGATGGTAACTCACAGGAACAATTCTCGTTTCGTGGCTCCTGTCGTCCCTCCAGGAACTTGAACTGGGGTCTCACACATCCCTGGGGAGGGCCTGAACCACCAGGCTAGAGAGTCATTCCCCCGCTTGTTCCCTGGCCCAACGACTATGCATTGTCATTCTGAATGTCTACGAATTTGCCACTATGAACTACCACCACCACCTCCTCCTCCAGCCATTTCGTGACTGGCACCCAGACAAAAGATTTTGGCTGAAACAATTTGGCAAATTCACAAATAGTTTTGGGTCAACCGAAAGTGCATTTCTGGTGAATAAACTACTCATCCAGAACATTTCACCAAGCTCTATTGACCCTACGAACTCATGAACAAAACGACATATTCGTATGTGCCAGCAAAGGGGCTTTTGCTAAGACCTAGCTGCACAGGGTTGCACACACAGATGTGGCTGTAACTTTTCCACGGTGACCAGCGGTTGAGCTCCTCCCCGGGTGGCATTGGTGGGAGCACGAGCGTAGATGCAGCCAGAATTTGAACCACTTTGTCGTCCAGTCCCGCAGGGGGACATCGTCTGCTGTACCCAAGGCCTAAGACAGGGTTTCTCAAGCTTTCTGCTACCTTCCTAGACTGTGTCAGGGAGATCTTAGGGACCAGTCATTGAGAAACACTGAATTAAGAGATGCAAAATGGCCAAGCAGGCACATGCCGGTGCATTTCATGGAAGGCCTGATCGGGCTGCTTCATTGCAATGGAACAGCACAGGGGGTCTTTGGGGAAAGCTGCCAGATTAAGCACGGGCTGAAAGTTAAGCATGTGCTTACATGCTGTGCTAAATCGGGACCCCGGGGAGTTCACCTCCGTTCAGGTTTGTCTTGACTCGAGCCTTTTGCTAGAGACTCCCTTGCTGTGGCTCTGAAGGCAAGGGACCTTGGCGCAGCCTCCTCTATAGACTTTATACAGCTGCTCTTTTGACTCGCACTCTCAGGCGGCTCTGTGCAGGCGTGTAAATGTCGTGCACAATGTTGTAGAAAAGAACAAGGAATTCTCCCGTTCTGAGCTGGAAGCAGCCAATGCAAATGCAGAGTCTGCTCATCTTACTCGCGAAACGATAAAATGCAAATTAATCCGTGATAATCCTGGATCTAAACACCACTGCTCTTTGAAATCCCGAGCTGCCTCCAATTTTTGCAGGGAGCCACCGCAAATTCAAATGCATTTTGGCGCTTAGGGGCAGAGCAGGTGCTCAGGCTGTGAGACAGGGGCTTTCAGCTTTCAAGTTGACATCATGTAACATCACGCCCAGGCGTCTGTGAGGTGTGTGCAGATATGCTACAGCAGGAAGTCCTGCTCAAGCGCCAAGGACACCATCAAGGCATTGGTAGAACGGATGTGAGGTGGGAGGCTCTGGCTGCCATGTTAGAGTACAGCTTGCCAAAGGCTGGTCTTTCCGGGAAATGGTAGATCACCCTCAGAACATGCTGCACATAGAGAGACCAGGCAGCTGGGGACTATACACAACGTCTGCTTCTCTCTGATGACAGACATCTGTCTCCATTGACCACCCCACACTCTGGGGGGTTTGGGGTCAGGCCCAGCTAACATTTTTATATTGTATGTGCTCACCTGATGCAAGGTCTCTGGGAAGGTCCTTGACAGTAGAGCTCAAACACAGGACCTCTGGATCTAAAAGCATAATTTGCTGCTTCCTGAGCTGAAAGACCCGGGTCTATAAGCATAGGCTGTAGCAGGCTTATCTGTCTCCATTTGGCCCAGCTGCTAGAAGGGGGCTGACTGAGTGGGAAATGACCCCTATACACACGTTGCAAGTTGCGCAAAGACGCTCTCTCAATGGCAAATCCAACCCCAAGGACAGACCAACTGAAAGAAAACAGTTCATTAAAAAATGAAAGTCCATGGAAAGTTCTAAAACCCCAGCTAGATCAAGAGAAAATTATCTGCTTCCCTACATCTCAGAGTCCCAGATGCTTCCTACAGCCCCACACCCTCCCTGCCCTGCTGTGTAGGTCTGCATAGTCTGTTGACGTCAGTGGCATCAAAGGATTATGGAGGAGAAATTAGGGACACCCAAAGTGAAAGCAGAAACAAGATTCAAAAGCAGCTCTACACTGGCCAAAGAATGGAGCAAAAGCACCTAGGATTCCTGTCCCAGTGGGAGGGAGGTTACTGAGTCAACCAGAGACTGTGCCTCAAAGCAGCCTGCAAAATATACATCTGGGCCAGCAATTCCCATTTCTTGCACTAGGGCTGGGCCCTTCTCAGATCTGGCCCTTTCATCCCCACCCCTGCATCCTAAACCATCACAGAGAGATGTTATCACAGGACATTCCATGCTGGGGGAGCTCCGCAAATTCTCAGAAAGCTGCAGAGAATTTAATAAATATCACGAGTGCAGATAGGACACTGGAGAATGAGCTGTGTCTCAGAAGATCAGAACTGCTGTGTCACAGAATGACAAATCTTTGATGTCATGGAATATTAATGGTGATGATTGAAATTCACATGGGTAAAACCGGAGGTTGGTTTTGATGTTAGTGTTGTTCATGCTTTGGTTTCAGTACCATGCCCAAAGGGAATGTGGTCAGATTCTTTTCTTCCAAATTTCCCCTCTAAGTAATCCTTTAGCTGCTTCTTGGAAGGCTAAGTGAAGTCAAATAAACCACACTAAGCTCCAGCATCAGCATTATATAAACACTGAGACCATCATCATCGTGTTCCTATTACTCCTCTGGCATTTAGGGCAGTGACGAAGCTCCTCCACTCCTGTCTGTTTCTGGCAAGTTTTTCCATGGTTCCCCAGCTGTGCCCAAGGTTTTTCAGCTCGGCTTCCACAGCTCTTCCCCGTGTTGTTTTCAGGTGGCCTCATTTTCGCTTGCCTTCAGGTGTCCATCTGATTGCTACTCTGGTGTTGGAATCAGTTTCCATCTGAAGCACATGGCTGATCCATCTCCAACGCCTCCTTGCTATGATGGTGCTCAGATCCTCTTGGCTGCACTGTGTCAATAGATCTTGATTTGAGATTGTTGTGGGCCAAAAGATACGTAGGATTTTTCTGAGGCAGGTTGTAGGGAATGAAGACAGTTTGGACATGTCAGACTTTCTCATTCCCCAGCATTCTGCACTATAAAGTAGTGTTGAAGGTACGCAGCTCTGATAAATCTTGAGTTTGGTTTTGGTGTTGTATTTTGATGATTTCCAGACTGTATTTAAGCTCCTGAAGGTGTTCCTGTCTTTATAGATTTTGTTCCGGATGTCCTGGATTGTTCTACCGTCCTGACTGATGGTGCTGCCCAAGTATGTGACTGTTTCTACATTGGTGAGAACATGACCCTTTCTCTGTACTGGTGCTGGTGAGGCAATATTAAAGGTCATGAGATCTGTCTTACTGCGGTTGATTTTCGGTTCAATTTGCTGGCTGAATGCGTTGAGTCGAGTTGTTTTTTCTTGTATATGACGATGGGTATACGATAGGAGAGCGACATCACCTGCGAAGTCCAGGTCTTGAAGGGATGAGAAGAGTGTTCATTTAATGCCTTTTGGCATGTCTTCTGTTGTACGCCGCATTACCCAGTCGATGGCCATGTTGAAGAGGATTGCAGACATGACACCCCTGACGTACTCCTGTTTTGACTTCAAAACTGAGCTCACTGTGATCAACCCTGCATGTAAAGTTGAAATAGAAGCTTTTGATTACGTTGATTATACAGAAAGGAATTCCATACGCCTGCACAATGCGCCATAGGCCAGTCCTGTGAATGCTATCAAAACCCTTCTCAAAGTCTATGAAGTTTGTGTAGAGCTGCTGTTGCCATTCTAAGCACTGTTCTGCTATGTTTCGTAGAGTGAAGATCTGGTCCGTGCATACACGCCCTTTCCGAAAACCAGCTTGCTCTTTTCTGAGACAAGGAAACTAGCAATAGGGGAACCTCACGGAGTCAAATTCAGGGCTTCTTGGATGAGCTGTTTAGGGGGCCGACCTGAGCTATCCAACCCTCTGGAACCCACCTGTGCTCCAAACCCCGTTATGCCTTAACACCTGCCACCTCCAGGATCCTCTGCAGCAGACCTTTCCCTCACCCACACACACTCCCCACTCACCTGTTGTTGTGTTCCTGGCTGGAGATTCTGGCTCTTTCTTCCAGTGTCTTCTGCGAGGCCATAATCTTCCTGCACTTCCATGTCCACCTCTCTCGGGCAGGTGACTGAGTCTCCAGATTGAAATGCTCCCTCGAAGGCTAGCCAGCGCTGTGTAGCCCAAGCTCAGCAATGTTCAAAATGACATTTGGGCCCAACGCTGAGAACTAGGAGCCTGACTGTTCCTTCATACGCCCACCCGCTCGCTGCAATTGTGAGAGTTACAGAGGTTACTGCAAGGTGCAGGTTATGCAGGTATGGGGCCTAGATTTCAGGGAACAAGGGTATACGCCCACTCTAATGCTGATATCTGATACCTATTCCCCTTTTAGAAACTGCATCCCCAAGACCAACCATCTTTCTAAGCACTCAGACTTGCAGTCTGGAAATAGCCAGTGTTTGTAAGGAGTAAGCATGCAGAATAACTTCAGGAAGACCTTTACCCAGCATTATTATTTGGTGTAGGACCAACAATAATAGTACTTTGCATTATAGGGAACTTTTCATCCAGAGATCCCAAACTACTTTACGTCTGCCAATTAACTTCATTATCACCATTTCATAGAGGACACCAAGAGGGGAAAGTGTTTGCCCCAGGTCATACGAACGGCCATACTGGGTCAGACCAAAGGTCCATCTAGCCTAGTTTCCTGTCTTCTGACAGTGGCCAATGCCAGGTGCCCCAGAGGGAATGAACAGAACAGACAAACATCAAGTGATCCATCCCCTGTCGCCCATTCCCAGCTTCTGGCAAACAGAGGCTAGGGACACCATCCCTGCCCAGCCTGGCTAATAGCCATTGATAGACCTATTCTCCATGAACTTATCTAGTTCTTTTTTGAATCCTGGTATAGTCTAGGCCTTCACAATACCCTCTGGCAAGGAGTTCCACAGGTTGACTGTGCGTTGTGTGAAGAAATACTTCCTTTTGTTTGTTTTAAACCTGCTGCCTATTAATTTCATTTGGTGACCCCTAGTTCATGTGTTATGAGAAGGAGTAACTAACACTTCCTTATTTACTTTCTCCACACCAGGCATGATTTTATAGACCTCTATCATATCCCCCTTAGTCGTTTCTTTTCCAAGCTAAAAAGTCCCAGTCTTATTAATCTCTCCTCATGCAGAAGCTGTTCCATACCCCTTATCATTTTTGTTGCCCTTTTCGGAACCTTTTCCAATTGCAGTATAAGGTGTCACAGTCAGTCGGTGGAAGAGGTGAGAATCGAACCTGGGTGTGGACTCTCAGTTCAGTACCATACCCATCGGGCCACGCTGCCCCTCTGCAGTGTGCTGAGTGGTTTAGAACAGCTGGGGAGATGAGCTCCCTGCCTCGATGATAGACCCGATCAAAAATGGAGTTTACTTTCTGTTTAAAACTTTGATGAAAATGAACATTTTTCATTTTCATCAGCTTCTTCGTTAGAATTTTTCAGGGTGGTTTTATTTTTTAAAATTCAGGGTTTTTTGGGCCAACCCCCCCAAAAATGGAGGCAAAAGTTTCCATTTAATTTAAAACCCATTTTTCAAAAGGAAAAAAAAGTCTTGATGGAAAAGATTTCAGCCAACTCCAGTTTACAAGAGGTCAAATATTCCTCTGGGGAGCGGATTCTTGTCTGCTTACGGCTGTGGAAGGAGACTACCCTAACACTGACGCTATTAATAAGCAATGTGTGTAGTACGTACAATGCTTAACCATAAATCAACAGTGCAGCTAACCTGCCACGCTAGAATAATTTCCCCTGAGAGTAAAGCCCAGCATGAGTCCCATTAAAAGTGAGAGCATCCAATAACTCTCTTCTCCTTATTTGGAGTGGCAGAGGTGGCCTCACGCATTACGCTGCACAGTTCCCTTTTGGCAGTCGCTGATTAGTATGGTGTGAGAGTGTCCTAGGTCAGAGCACCTGCAGTTCCTCTCTCTGCTGCACGGCTCATTTACAAGAAGCAGTTGCAGGTGTGAGAAAGAGAACAGAAAGTAGATACTGACCAAGAAATGCCTGAGGAGAGGAAGGGGCAGGGGACTCAGAGGAAGCAAAAAGAAGGAGAAGAAAGTGCCACTGAGAGTGTGGGGGAACAGCCATGTTGAGTCCACACCTCAACCTGCCCCTTTTTGCCACCCGCTGACATTTGATTGCAGCTTCAGCTGCACTAAGCATCATGAAACGCGATCCAGTTTATGGGGGCAGGTGGCCTTTGTGGCTAGAGCGGACAGGGATAGGCCTCAGGAGACCTGGCTTCTTTTCTCAGCTGTGCCACAAGTTTCTGGCATGACCTTGGGCAAGTCAGTGTCCGCGACTCAGTTCCCCCCCTCCCCCGTAAAACAGGGCGAAAGCTACTTTTGCGCCTCTGACTTGTGGGGAAACTTCACTCACTGTTGTGTGTAAACTGCCTTGAGAGGCTCAGCTACATGGGAGACAGAAGCAAGGGAACAATTTCCATTGAGCTTCCACCTACAGCAGGGAGGGTGTCAGAAATCCTGGCCTGGCTAGAACGGTTCTCAGTACACCCAGGTATGATATGGTTTGACTTGCAGGAATTCTGTGAGCCCGGATAGTATTTCCATTGCCACAAAGACAGGTGAGGATTCTCAAGGTGATTCATGCAACCCTGAGGCTCTCTCTAGAGGCCATGGCTTTTTCAGTTCTCCCCACTGCTCCGTAGACCACCGCGATCTAAATTCCCTCTCGATTCCGTTATGCCTCGCTAAAAATTTCCACTGCAGTTCCATTCAGCTACAGTACAGACCCTTCTTATTTCCTGGGTTAGGGTCTGATCCAAAGCCCATTGACTTCAGGAGAGTTTAGGATCAGGCCCCTAAACTGTTCTGTAGTGATGCTGCCCCTCACCCAGGAGTGGCTGCATTTCATCAGTGGGAGAAGCTGTCTTTGCTGGAGTATACACCACTGTAGCAGGTGCTGGAAGGGATCCTCTGAGGCGAAAGCCGCGGCCATTCATACCCTTTATGCCGTCGGGATCTTTAAACAACCTCCAGGGGCTGAGGCCTTGGTTTGAGGGCCCACGTAAAAGGTGGGTTTTGTTTGCTGGCACTGCACAGCTAACAAGAACAGCAGCTCTGATGGATGTTATCTGGGGCAGAAGGAGTCATTTGGCAAGACAGCTCACGACACAGGGAAAGGATTTTTCTTTCCACTTTGGTTGGTTGTAAATTCCACTGGGCTCTTTGCTTCCTACAGAGCTCTTGGCACTTTGGCCATCCTCCCTATAACCAGGAGCTACTCCAGAAATATTTGTGCTGTGCTTAAGGAGCACTGGTGGAAGGATGACAGCTGGGGGGCCCTGGGCACTGATGCTGAGTCAAGCCCTCCAGCAGTGGGAGCGTGAGCAGAGTCATTTGTGCATCACCAAAAAGAACAGTCTTGTCCAAAGGTGGGCAGCATTCACCAGGCACTGCCTTCCCCCAAGGAGTCGGTGATTTCTGATGACTCACTGAGGCAGGTGACTCATTACCACACCTAAAAGAGGGGTGTAGGTGGGAGAGAACCTAAGATGTGGGCTGAGCAGTCCCACAGGAGGAACCCCAGGAGCGGCCAACTTTGAGAAGAAGGATTGAGCTGGTGTTATGTAAGTGCTGGTTTGTTAAGAAAGCCAAACCCCAGGACTGGCATAGGGTTGGGCAGTGTATGCCATGAGCACAGTGTTTGGGAAAGCTACCTATGCTCTTTATAACAGATGAGTCACCCGGCCTGAAGTGAGGTGCGTACGTAATCACGTCATATGTAGTAGCTCGATACCACGATCAAATAAACATTCTCTCAGGGGCACGCTTTGCCCTGCCCTCCTTTGGGTTATTAGGACAAAGGTACTCACTGCTGCCTGACCGTTCATGGGGGTCCTGGTCTACCCAGTGCGCCGAGCCTTGGAGACAGCAACAACAAAAAGAGATGAGGAGGGTGCATTTACCTGGGCCAGGTGGCCGCAGCTGCATTTACCTGGGCCAGGTGGCCGCAGCGCCTCCGGCAGGCGAGGCTGAAAGGAACATTGTCACTGGCGGTGCTCTCTCCCAAGGGTGGAGTGGGCAGCTGGGGGCATATGCACACTTGTCTTTTACTCTGTATCAAAAATGCCCTGCTTGCTGATGATACTGGCCTGAGGTGAAGTTTATCTCATGACTTAGTCACTGTTTGCATTTCACCAGCAACTCCAGCAGCTGCCAGGGGGGCGGGGAGTAGCTTGGTCAGCTCTGACAGAGCATTGAATCTTGTGACTCAGTCCAAAAAAAAAAAAAAAATGGCATTGTTAATGCCAGCAAACATGAGCCTGTAAAGAACCCCCCACCCACGGCTTTCTCCAGCACAAAGAACAATAAACCAACCACAAAATGAATGTTTTCTCAGCACTATTTTAGGGAGCCAGAACGTGCTCTCTGTGGGGTTTCTCCTCAATGGGAGATTTTTTCCCTATTCTGTAAATTGCCTTTCTTGGGCACCTTTCATCCCAGCCCTCTCATGGCTTTGAGGAAGCCATGATGGGGTCCATAAAGGGGTTTCTAATCCCTCCTCTAGAAAAAAGACCCTTATCTGGGCTTTCCCTAAGCCATTCACCCACAATCTGGAGTTCTTATAATTAATAGCATATTTATCGTAACAAAACGGTTGTAAGGGATATCAAACCTCGTGCTTTGGGGCTTAAGACGATCTCTGCCTTTTAGAGACCAGGATGAAATCTAATGTAGAGGGGGGGCAGCTTATCCCACATCTGCTGCTGTGGGGTTCTTACTCCTTCCCTGAGGGGTCTGGGGCTGGCCAGTGTCAAAGATAGTGGATGAGATGGACCTGGCATGTAATCCAGATGGCCAGTTCCTATGTTCCTAACTACTTTTCTTTTCACCCTCCCAATTCTTAGCAGCCTGAGGAATACAAAGAGGAGCAGAGTGGATGGGGAGTGGGCTGAGCCGTTTTCTAAGGGTTCAATAAATGGGTTGGAATGAGAAGCATGACCTACATAGGAGGAAGCTAACACACCTCAGGTCTGGGGGAAATCATCCTGTTTCCAGGCAGGCTGAATTAACTGACACGGTGTTAACATGCAGGATTTAACGGCAAGATGAAGCTTCCTGGAAACTGAATGGTTTCCTGGAATACGTGCTAAGGTAATTGGAGACCTTTGTAAATAAGAGAGCAGCCCCCATCACTCTGCAAGTTCACACATCAGGGAGACGTTTTCAGCATGTAGAAATTCTGTATAAGTCAAAATGAGGTGCCACAGGGGGAACCTCCCTCCCCCGCACACAGTCTCCCAAACCAGCGGTAATCATGATTCCTACCAACAACCGAGAAACCGAACCAAATGCCAAAGCAGCCCCGCTTGATGAAAAGATCCCCAAATCCTCACACCCCAGCCTGACAAAGCAGTCCCAGAAATGGAGTTTATCCCTAATGAATCCCAGCTCACAAACCCTCCCTACAAACTCACCCAAACCTCGCCCGCCCTAGGAGAGGATGCTGCCAAAACAGACCAACCAGGGCATGCCTACAATTCAGGATTTTCAAAGCATTCGCAAGGCACCTCTGCATCCATAGGGTGATTCTCTCACATTCATGACCATGTGTCCCTTTCAGGCAACTCCACCCCAACCTCGCCCCTCAAAACTCCAGCCGACGTAAATACCCAAGCACAAAGCCCATTCTGGGAAAAACAGCCCAAGAAACAGGCTATTTCCCCATTACACAGCACCACCAGGGTCAGTCTGCAGTGCCCAGAGGCTGCACCGATGGGAACTAGATGCACAGAGACCAAAGCCCGTGGCACACAGAGCGCAGAGTCCGACGACTCACAAAATAGAGGCAAATGGACAAACCTAGCAATTTATCCCAAATTGACACATATCCACCACTTCCTGGCCACGTGGGAAACCCCTCCTGCATCAGCAACCAACCTGGCCCATGTGAAATGGCGCCCACTGCTACACAGCTCCAGCCGCTCAGATGGTACGGGCACGGCAAGTCATTTTCCGCAGAAAGAGGACGGAGCAGGAGGAAGGTGTGTGGTTGGCACCTGTCCAAATACTGCATGGAGGTGCTGCACTGTTTGGCTGCTCTGAGAGTAACACTGGGTGATACTTGTGCCCTGATGGGCCAACGTCTACAAGCGACTCCCTAATTTATTCCACCAGAAGCAGGACAATGAGCTGTCCAGCCCCGTATCCTGACAGGGCAATGCCAGAGCACCTAGCAAAGTGCAGCCCGGTCCCACAACTGGGATCCCGAGGGCACCGCCGTCATAGAGACAATAATAATAGTTCAGAGGAAGCCATGGAGCCCACGTGCCTCATCACACAACACCCCAACATAGGCTGAGCCCTGTGGCTGAGCAGGTGATGCCTGGATCCAACGGGCCGAGGGTCCTCGGGATTCCACTCTCCCGCTGCTCACTGCAGTGATGCGCTTTTTATTCCTACCAGGCAGAGATGGACCCAAGTCAAGACACTGGCTTGGAGCGTCCTACAGACTTCGGGGCTGGCCTGTGCTTTGCAGATGCTCATCTGGTTAAATCACAGGACCAGGAGATCTGAGGGTTTCTCCTGGGTCTGCAACCAACTCCCTGGGCAACTGTGAGCAAGGCCTGGGCCACGACTTCCCCATTGGTCCAACGGGTCTAATCACATGCTCCTGCCTCCCAGGGGTGACGTGGGGCTTTATTAAGTGCTTTACAACCCTGAGCTGGAAGGGCCCTTGAGACGCAGAAGGATTGCGTAAAAAGACTGCTCCCTTGTCAGCGAGTTAGATGTTTAAACAAAACAGAGAAAAAAGGCCCCGACCCAGGTTAGAAATCAGCCAACTAAACCAGCAGCCCCCAAGAGAACAAAATTCCCTTCCCCTCCCCCAGCATCACACTCTGCACCCCTCTCTCCTGTAACAGCCCCCATAAATAGATGGGCCTGATTCACCCCACAGCAGGGAGCAGGTTCCTAAACTGAGAGCCCCACCCCTAGGAAGACCGTCATGCCACCAGCCCCCCTCTTTTAAACCAAGGGCACGGAAGCGGATGACAACTGGGGCAGCAGGGCAGGGGGCAAGAGAAGAAGGCAGGTCCCTGGCCACGTAGGGCTTTACTGGTGAAAGCCAAGGCTGTGCATGCCAGCTGGAGGCCAGCGAGGCAACTTCTTGTCCTTTCACCTAACAATGCGTCTCCCCTTCCTCCTGCATCCTAGGAGAGCGTCAGATGGGAGCACCTACCCAGCCTTCTCCACCCCCAGCAGCAACAGACACACCTCTGCTAGCCCGTGCCTCGCTGCAAAGCAGTCGTACTCTGGAGACTCTCCTTCAGTGGACATCTGCACCATTCTCAGCCCTGTCTCTGCCTTTCTCTTTTATAAGGGGAAGGGACAGGACATCAGTGGTTTCTCTGTGATTTTTTATTCCTTTCTTAAAAGCTCCAAGATCTCCTATTTGGAAGGGCTGGGCCAGGAGCGGGGAAAGGCAAGGGGTGGGGAGGGACTGATATTCCAGTTAACCGAAGCGATACTAGGATGGTGGAGGGGTTGAGTGAAGGGTCCCTGTGGCTGGCAGGTGGTTGGGGAGAAGTTGGCCTGCTGTGGGTGAAATGACTTGTGAGCGAAGGCCCTATGGATTTAAATGGTGCACAAGCCCAGTGAAGGGAGAATTTCATCCCAGAGCCCTAACATCATTAGAGCAGTGATACTCAGACTGAGGCTCGCGAGTGGGTCTTTAACGTGTCTCCTGTGGCTCTTTGCATCAAACACTGTGTGATTTAATTATTAACCAATCAGGATGCTTTTACTAGGTTATTAACCAATTAAGTTATTCAATTAACCAATTAAGTTATATATCGCACTAAGTTATTAACCGGTCCTACTGTTTAAATATGAGTATACAGTACTGTAGTAAATGAAACTATGAATTCACACGACTGTGGCTCTTTTGGGTCATGTTGATCACTAATTTGTCTCCTGAACCTCTGAGGTCTGAGTATCACTGCATTAGAGGATCTGCTTTCTGCACCAGTTTGCTGGAATATGCGGTAGGTTGGGGTTTTTTGCACATTATCTATTACTCAGAAAGCCCAGTTCTACAGCTTTTTCGTGGTACACGCTCCTGATCATCAGTTCTGGGCTTCTCCCTAGTGTAAAGCTGACTCAGTGTCCCATGGAACAGGGGAACCTTCTGGTAAAGACCTTTCCACACCCTGTATTCCTGACTGCAACCAAAACTGTCCCTGGGGGAATCCAGTGCAGGGGTCAGGAGAAGGCTCTGGGAGCTGTAGTGTTGGGCACATGTCCGGAGGGAGTAGGGTGACCAGATGTCCTGATTTTATACGGACAGTCCCGATATTTGGGGCTTTTTCTTATATAGGCTCCTATTACCCCCCACCCCCCTCCCGATTTTTCACACTTGCTGTCTGGGCACCCGAGGAGGCAGTGGATGAGAGCAGCTGGCTCTTTATGTTAGATTTTTCACACCTCTCAGCAACTTAATTTTCTAGGTGAGGTGTGGCTAAATATAGTGCTGCTTACATGCTGGGACTTTCACAGCCTGGACAATGTGTTAGTACCGGGATCTGAGATGACAAGCAGAATGACAGGAAAACTATATGGGTTTCCAATTGTAATAGTCCCCTGGGGATCTCCACTCTTCGAGCAGGTTGTACTGAGAAAGCTGACTTTTAGGCAGACTTCCTTGAACTGTAAGTCATTCTTCCTAAAACTCTGGGGGTGGAGGGGGGGAATGTTTAGGAGCAGATGAATTAAGGCTCAAAAAGTCCAGTGTGCTCAGAGCCATTTAAAGTTGGTCTTCAGCAGGGAGACTGCTCCAGGTGGAGAAATTTTCTGCGTCCTTTGAACAACCACTGATGGAGCGTCCTTTGAACAACCACTCTCCCTTCCCCCTCCAAACCATAGCCTGTTCTTGGCAAGCATTCAAATAAAGCTATAAAAAGCTAAATGCGTTCCAGAGGGAAGCTGTGGTTGTGTGACGTCATGGCAGATCAGCTGAAGTGTACATATGGCAGTCATTCCCAGGGACTTCCCTAAGGGTTTAAAAAACCAAAACTCTCCTCCCAGCGGACGTGTGTGGTGAGACACTCGGCCTCTCAGCCCCTGACTCAGAGGAACGGCATTATTTAGATTATGTAACTGCACGTTGGCTCCATAGCAATGTGAGGGCTTGCTGAGGGATGTGTGCACGTGGCAGCGATCCATGGCCCTGAGGAGAACACGGCCAGGAGGACACCAAATGGCGCCTGTCATGATGCTGCATTTTTAAGGCAGAGATCAGGCCAGGGCCGAGCGGCGCAACAGGACAGGAGTCTAGGGCCACATCTACTCAGAGGGTTTGCCTTGGTTCCAGACACCAGTGCAAACCCTAGTGCAGACAGGAAAAGCTGCTATTTGCCCTGGTGCCTGCTTGAAAGTGTTTGCACTGGCTGAATGGTGTCTGATAGAGGTTTGCATCGGTGGCTGAAATTGCCACAACCTCTCGGTGCAGACAGGGATTAGTTTTTGCACTCGTGGTACGGATGTGAATGCACAAATCGGGCATTCCAAGACAAGGCCAGATGAAGATAACATGGAGTCTGAGGCAAATGTCATGTTTGCATTTCTCCGTATCAAACAAACATGACAAACTGTACAAAACAAGGCACTGTAGAAATACATTTAAAAGAGGCTGTAACTAGTGACCCCAGAGGCGTCTTATACTTGACTCATCTCTCAATGATAAACCCCTCTTTGAAAGAAACTTAACATTGGAAGGTGAAAGGCAGCCTCCCCCAGGAAACATTTAAATATTGTTTTAAAAATATGGTGCACTTTAAAATTAAACTCTGCACAGTGGCCCAAGGAAGGGCAACAGGGACCCTTGTGCAGTCAAGAGATATGTCATGTTTTCTCTGGAATCTTATGCATTTCATTTCTGATAAAGTAACAACATCATCTACCCCTGCTTCCCAGAGGGGAGGTTAATATTCAAAGTGCAAGTTTCTCCCAGAATTCTCATCCAGCTCCACTTGCAGTGAAGTTCTGATAGCCGAGGCACAGACTGCATTACAGACTTCACCTGCGGCCATGTTAGACAGACAGCGCGCACACTGGGACAGAGGTCAGCTGTCAGAATGGAGAGGATCGGGAACGAGTCAGAGACTCACCATTCACTACCCCACCATTCATCTTCTCCAAAGTGCACCTCGAGTTAGTTTGTGGAAAGTTAATAAATTAATCAAGCTAGACAAAAACCAAAAACAACAAAAACCCTAAACAGTTCTGTTAATTTTCTAACTCCAAGGAGAAACGTTTCCGCACCATCTCTTCCACCGTATACAGCTTCGCTGCCCGGAGTGCCTCCAGCAGCACTTTGATGAGCTCCAAGTGGTCCTTCTTCAACTGGGTGAGATACGTGTGGAACTTTTCCTGAAGGGCAGCCTTGGTGTCCTTGTGGAGGATCCCCTTTAGGTGCCCCTCGAGGATTTGCTGGAGGCGCTTCAGCTTTCTCACCGGGATGTTCTGGTAAACCACAAAATCGATCACTGCTTGTTCGCAGTCCTCTTTTCCTAGAGTGGGGAGGAGAAAACCAGCATGAGGTTTAGAGTGCAGGGATGAAAGGGCAAACCCCATTGCTCTCTGTGGATCGGAACTAGGAGAAAAACCCTAGTATAACTGGAGAGGCCCATGACATGAGGTCAGCAGCTGAGCCCCAGGTGGGCAGTCAACCAGCTGCCAGACCCAGCAGCACAGCCCAAGCTCTTAAAGAAATACTGTTCAAATCAGACAGTCTAAAATTTGACCCTGACATTTGTCCCATCTTATATCTGCTGGTCTCATCCCCTGGCTTCCACTGATGTATTTGTCCTACTGATTCTTGCACAAGGCCTGCTGCATACAGAGCCTGGTTTTCAGACCTTGGCTACGTACACATCATGGGCCCACCTTTGTGCCTGTACTACCAGATGTACACGTGACAATCCCTATGCTTGTGGACTCGGCTAGAGAGAGATCTGTGTGGCCATGGGTGTGCACATAATGGGATTTGCTTGTGCACACACCCAAACACTGCAGTGCATGTGCAAAGCAGGTCAGTGCACTAGTGTGCCCCTAGCACGTGAGTATCGGCTCCAGCCTGCATGAAAGCACCTGAATTATGCAGATTTGTTTGTTTACTGTAAATCAAACCAGCTGAGGAGAGAATATTGATTGCCTGTGTGAGTTGCTGGATTGATGGGTTATGCAAAGAGCTGGGAGAACATGTTTAGAATCATAGAACTGGAAGGACCTCGAGAGGTCACCTAGTCCAGTCCCCTGCCCTCATGGCAGGACCAAGTATTATTCTAGACCATCCCTGACAGGTGTTTGTCTAACCTGCTCTTAAAAATCCCCAATAATGGAGATTCCACAAACTCCCTAGGCAATTTATTCCAGTGCTTCACCACCCTGACAGTTAGGTAGTTTTTCCTAATGTCCAACCTAAACCGCCCTTGCTGCAATTTAAGCCCATTGCTTCTTGTCTTGTCCTCAGAGGTTAAGAAGAACAATTTTTCTCCCTTCTCCTTGTAACAACCTTTTATGTACTTGAAAATTGTTATCATGTCCACGCTCAGTCTTCTCTTTTCCAGACTAAACAAACCCAATTTTTTCAATCTTCCTTCATAGGTCATGTTTTCTAGACCTTGAATCATTTTTACTGCTCTTCTCTGGACTTTCTCCAAATCTTTCCTGAAATGTGGCACCCAGAACTGGACACAGTACTCCAGGTGAGGCCTCATCCGCGCAGAGTAGAGCGAAATAATTACTTTTTGTGTCTTGTTTACAACACCCCGTCTAATACATCCCAGAATGATGTTCGCTTTTTTTGCAACAGTGTTACACTGTTGACTCATATTTAGCTTGTGGTCTACTCTGACCCCCAGATCCCTTTCTGCAGTACTCCTTCCCAGGCAGTCGTTTCCCATTTTGTATGTGTGCTACTGATTGTTCTTTCTTAAGTGGAGTACTTTTCATTTGTCCTTATTGAATTTCATCCTATTTACTTCAGACCATTTCTCCAGTTTGTCCAGATCATTTTGAATTATAATCCTAACCTCCAAAGCACTTGCAACCCCTCCCAGCTTGGTATTGTCCGTGAAGTCCCTGGTGTCTTAATTCATCACAATTAATCGCACTGTTAAACAATAATAGAATACCAGTTATTTAAATTTTTTGGATGTTTTCTACATTTTCAAATATACTGATTTCAATTACAACACAGAATACAAAGTGTACAGTGCTCACTTTATACTTATTTTTGGTTACAAGTATTTGTTGTGTAAAAATGACAAACAAAAGAAACGGTATTTTTCAATTCACCTCATACAAGTACTGTAGTGCAATCTCTTTATCATGAAAGTTGAACTTACAAATGTAGAATTATGTACAAAAAGCTGCATTCAAAAATAAAACACTGTAAAATTTTAGAGCCTGCAAGTCCACTCAGTCCTACTTCTTGTTCAGCCAATCTCTCAGACAAACTAGTAAGACTGAGTAGACTTGTGGGCTCTAAAGTTTTACATTATTTTGTTTTTGAGTGCACTTATGTAACAAAAAAAATCTACCGTTGTAAATTGCACTTTCACGACAAAGAGATTGCACTACAATACTTGTATGAGGTGAATAGAAAAATACTATTTCTTCTGTTTGTCATTTTTACAGTGCAAATATTTGTAATCAAGAATAATATACTTTGATTTCAATTACAACACAGAATATGTAGAAAAACATCCACAATATTTAATAAATTTCAATTGGTATTCTATTGTTTAACAGTGTGATTAATCGCGATAAATTTTTTTTGAGTTAATCACGTGAGTTAACTGCGATTAATTGACAGCCCTAGTTCAAAACAAACCAGATTTTATGGGTTTTTTTTTGATTTTTCCGTTCAGCCAGCAAACGGAAAAATCAGTCCAACACTCAGCTCTCACCTGGCACTCGCCTCATTAAAATTAAGTGCTCAAAATAAAGGACCCAGATAGAAAGTGTGGGGGGAGACACAGACGGAAGGTACCTCATTGGTCAATGTTAGACCCACATTCCTAGGGCTAGAGGGAACACATTGGGGAGGGGAGGGGCTCTAGGGACTCTGGGATATGGTTACTTTGATTTGGGTCTGTGCACTGCACTGCGGACATCAGAGCCCTATGTTCGAGCACGGGTTAGAAAAGTCTTAACCTAGGGTTAAAATACAATGTAGATACTCAAGCGCAGGCATCCTAACATGGGTCAGCTGACGCGAGTCCCAGTAATCCTGAGCTTACGCTAAAGGACCACATTCATCCCCTGTTTAAATGCACTGATTTCAGTGGAGCTGCACCAGAGTGAATCTGACCCTATGGGCCTGATCCTATAGGTCATACTGCAGGCCAGAAGCTCACAACAGAGATGGACCCAAACGCTCCCAAAACGTAGCAGTGCCCAGACCTGGGGATTTCGCTTGGCCTAGTGTGAATGTTCAGTGGAACCCTGGGAAGGAGTAAGATCAGCCTAGAGTATTTTCAATATTTTACAGCAGAACTCGAACCCGTGGAGGAATGGGTTGGGCCAGTTTCTCTGCTGAATTCTATTAACTTCAACAGAGTCATGCAGGGCGGGATTAAGGCAGGGACTTAAGGCAGGGTGTCTGGAGCCTCAGCTCAAGGGGGGCCCTGCAAAAATAAATCACAGGCAGTGATCTCTGGGGCACTCAGGCTGCCTGTCCTGGCCCCACGCTGCTCCCAGAAGTGGCTGGCTGCTGGCATGTCTCTGTGGCCCCTGATGGGGGGAGAAGGGGAAGGAGGCTCCACGCGCTGCCCCTACCCCCAGCACCGTCCCCGCAGCTCCTGCCAATGGGAGCTACGAGGGCAGCGCTTGTGGACGTGGGCAGCACATGGAGACATGCTGTCCTCGTCCCCCCAGGGGCATGCAGAGACGTGCCAGCAGGCGGCCGCTTCCAGAAGTGGCGTGGGGCCACGGCTTGCAGGCAGCCTGCCTGAGCCCTGCTGCACTGCTGGTGGGAGCTGCCTGCGGGAACTGCAGCTCACTCCCCCTCCTGCACCCCAACCCCCTGCCCCACGTCAGAATCCCCTCCTGTACCCAAACTCCCTCCCAGACCCCCGCACCCCTCCTGCCCCAGCCCCCTCCTGCACCAAACTCCCTCCCAGGAAAAAGACTTGTATACAGGGGCCCCACAAAATCTAATAACCCCGGGCCCACAGGAGGGCTAATCTGGCCCTGGAGTCATGTCAGTTTACACCAGCAGAGAATTTAACCCTATCTACAGAGTTTGTATTTGTATACAATTACCGACGTGCCTGTGTATATCTGTAGCTATGTACATAAAGACATATGCAGGCATAGTACACACACGCTACCCTGCTCTGTAACAACACTCTTGCAAATTGGGAGTTAAAAATATCGCTCCATTCATAAGTTTCCCGTTTTGCAAGTGCACTGTTGCTCAAGAGATGAGTATGTGTATATAAACAACCCCCGGGCAGGATTCAGAGCCAGTTTCTGATGATTAACTAGAGAAGGGCACGTGCTGATGACTGCGATTGTCACTTGCGTCCTTTCCAAGGAACATCTCAGTTGCTACCATTGCCCCGTTGGGAAAAGGCTGACTCAGGGAGCGTCAAGTGAGAGTGTGAGTCAAGATTCCTATTATAGAATTGCCAGCCTCTGCTCTGACTGGAATTTAGTGAAATGCTGTTGCATCAAATTCTTGATGAGGAGAGAAGAATGTTGACCAGGGAGAGGGACTCGGGGGGGATGGAAAACAAGAGATTCCTTCTGCCACATTTGCTGGGGGAAGCATCCCTTCCGCTGTATGTTGGGCAAAGGGAAGCTATTGTTTGTTGAAGACATAAAGGCCAGATTCTGCTCTCTGTTACACCTATACAGCCTCATGGAAGTCAAAGGGACAGATTCACTATGAAGTGGGAGCAAATCCATTGTCTTCATTCCCGTCCAGCGCATTTGGTCTAGTGCAGTGGCTCCGGAGTAGCTGCCTGGCTCAGGTATATGGCAATCTGCCTCAGTGGGTCAGTTTGAGAATGAAGGTTAAATGGGAAGGAGTCACTAACTAGAAGTGAAACCAAAATTAAAACAAGTTAAAAAATAGAGACTGGTGGCCGCAGTCGGGAGAGGCAGCAAAGCTGCCCTGTCTGTGGCACACCACTTCTGCACCTGTTGCAGACTTCTAATCTATTTCCAGTTTCCTGCATGATTCAGTGCTGTGTGTCTTGGGCTGCCAGAAGGGCAGTGCCAGATACTTCAGAACAACATGTTCTCACTACTACTTCAGACTGTATGTAACAGGCTGATTCTGACATGCCTCGTGCCCTGATGCAGGCACTATCTGGGGGCAGGAAATCAGCAAAAAGAAAAGGTGCCAACAGGGAGATCTTCCTGACAGCTAGACTGAGAGATCGGGATGGGAGGAAAACAGGGGTAGGTAAAAGCCAAGGAAAGTGCCATTAATTGAATGAGACAATGGCTGGAGAAGGTGCCAGGGGACCCTGTCTAAGATGATCTTAGCCAAGCTTTCAGTGAATTAGGGGGCGAATAGTTTGTCCTTTTTGTAGTTTAATTAAAACCAATTTTGTACTTTTAAATTCCACTGGAACTGATCCGATACATTGGGGTAGAACAACCTACACCAGAAAGCTTCACTCCAGCCCTGGTAGCAACATGACTCTAGCACATAGGTTCCCTCCCCCAACTCAGGCAGACCTGAATAATCCCCCACTCTACATCCGCTAATGCTATTCCGTCCCCAAGGGAACCAAGCTCCTCACCTGACTCCTGGGTTCCGTTTCCCTTGAACATCTTGCAGGTGGTGCACAGGGTGTCATGGAATTGGTTTCCTACGACATTAGTCTCTTTCCCCTGCTGCGAGCAGCTCTGGTGTGGCTTGCATGGCTCTGTGCTGGAGCTGAAGGATGAAAAGAACCCGTGGGGGCACTTCTCACATTTCGTGTTCTGATAGGGAGTACCTGCAAAACGGGGCACAGAAAGAGTCTGAGCAATGAAATACCTGCAGTACACATCCACTGTCTTTGGGACAATGGCCCCTTAGGGACCAGGGTAAAAGAAGATGGACCAATTCGCCATTGTCCTGTGCCTATGCAGTCATTTGCACCAGTGTAAAGTAAGCACAAGTCACTACCAGATGTCTGACATCCACTGTGCACTGGTGTAAATGAGTGATCAAGGTGAAAAGCAATGGTGAATCTGGCCCTAAGAGTCTGCATCTGGCAGTGCTCTGAGTTCCCTCTGGGCATAAGGGGATGTCAGAGAGAGATTAGGCTCTGTGTACACATCATTCACAGGATCAGAGAAGGGGCCCTGCCCTGAGCCCAGTCCCCATCCTTCAAGGAGGATGAGCAGTTACCAAACTTAGGATCTGGCTGCAAGACAGCCCAATATTGGGGTCCCAGCCAGCTGGGTTGGGAACACTGACTCGCGTAAAGAAAAGGAGTACTTGTGACATCTTAGAGACTAACCAATTTATTTGAGCATAAGCTTTCGTGAGCTACAGCTCACTTCATCGGATGCACCTGACTCGCGTGTTGATGATCAGAAACAAATGAGGCAGAAAATCAAATTGTAAGAGAACAGCCAGTGTGCCAAGAGAAACCCCACACCGGACAGAGTGCTCAGCCTTTACGGAAGCCAACAAGCCCTGTACATGAAACTAACGGGTGAATCTGTGATCTCAGGAGTCACTGCTCCGAAGAATGCAGGCCATGTTCTGCTCCAAAGCCCTTTGAAGAACCTGCCATCTCTGTGATGTCAGCCCACCGCATTGGTGCGTGCCCGGACTCCTCCCTATTTCTGGATATCCAAGTAGTCGCAAACATGAAAAATAAATGTCTTTTCCAGCTATATCGAGATGCCTGCCTGCACCTCACTGTGGTTCGCATTCATGACTTCTGGGCTTTGTTACCGTCATTCCCCGGATAGGAAGGTAGCGTGCTTGGTACGAAGCCACTAACCTTAAAAAAGGCACAGTTGGTGCAGAATGAAGGAGCCCATCACCCCACTGTTTCACTCCCTTCACTGGCTCCCCATCCTACTTATATGGCCCTCATCACTGTCACCTGAGCACCTGGTCAAACTCAACCTACATGGAACTGGCCTAAGTGATTTGGGCACCTAGCTCACCATGCCTAATCGTGGCATCTCACAATAGCCATATTCCATGGGAACAAGTCATCAACCTCACGCATGAGACTCGTGTGTACAGAAGACAGGACTTTCTCGGTGACTGGCCTATGAATCTGGAATGCTGTCATGGAGACTGCCAGGGAAACATAGCCACAAACCTCAATGTCTTCAGCGTAGGAGGCAAAACACACTGCTAGACTGAGCCTGCCTACTATAAAACTGCAGCTTAAATCCAAAATAAATAGAGGCCAGTCCTTGATGACTGTAATGGGGAGGGGAAAAAGAAAAATACATATTTGTATACATGTTGTAATTTTGGAAAGCCCTCAAATACCACAGGAAAGGGGGTAATATAACAACTAGACAGAGCTGTGCTAAGGAAAAAATAAAAACTCCCCAATATCCTTCAGTAATCCACGCGTCATCCAGAGCTAGAGAGCTACACTTCTGAGTCACCCTTAAATGCTCTTTGTTACATAACTGCTTTTTTGAGGGGTAGGGGGAAATATCAGTCTTACTTTCATTTGCCCCTTTTCCATCTTTAATACGTGCTTCCAAAATCACCAAATAAGGATTCCAGAAAGCAGCCCCATGGCTAAGTTCATTTGTCAGTGCTGTCCCAGTATTGAGACACCAAGCAAACCCCTTCTGGTCCGTACAATGAACCTTCCTTGCCCACTCGCCTTATTGCCTTCAGCCCTGGGTGCCCACAAGAGATTACGGCCAAATTAGCAGGAACCGTTGAAATATTTATACTTGGACAACAGTAGTAGGATGTTGCTCTTTCAGAGGACATAGCCACTAGATGGCGACATTCTCTTACTCACTGGAGTGGATCTGACAGCCCATCCAGCAGAGGGCAGTGGTGCACATATATATGGTGAGAGAATACACATGCATAACCCCACTACTGCTATTTAACAGGTCCCTCCTGGATTCTGCCAGGTCAGTAATCGCATGAGAATATATAAGGCCCTTAGACACAGCTCTACACCTCAGTTATCCAGCTGTAATACAGACCCAGCTCTGCTACTCCAGCCCCGGCAGGACACTTGGCATGCTCGATGCAGAACTCGGACTCGAAGTAGTAGCCCTGCCGACACTGGCACACTCTGTTGTGGGTGGAGTTGCACCGGTGCAGCTCGACCTGCCGCTCTCCACAGATGACGTTGCAGTATCGACATTTCTCCAGGTAGTTCCAGTACTGCGTGTAGTGCAGATCTGGACACGGCGAGCACACGGTGGGTTTGTCTCTGGTGCAGTGCTGGGCCACAAAGGTTCCCGGAGGGCACTGGTGGCACACCACTTTGTTGTTAGTCACAGGGTCTTTCCATGGGTAGGTGGGCGTGGTGCTGAAGCTAGGCACGGCCAGGAAAAGCACAACGGCCGTAACCATCCACTAGGGAAAAGAGATACAAAGAACTATAGCCTGTCCCTTGCCCTCTTGTAGAGAAGCATCACAATAACAGCAGCTGGGTACCAGAATGGCCTCTCATGATTACCACTGGGTCACCATTCTGGATCACAATGTTATCTGCCCCATCTAGCTCCTCCTCCCACTCACTTTTCCATGCTGCCCCAGAGACAGGGAATGCGCCCCCCCCATCCTGACTCACTAACCCACCATTTCTGCCCACCCCAAGTGCCTCCTTAAGACCTGCTTCTTGCCATGTCCACAAGAAGTGATTGAAACCAATTTTAAAAATCCCCTTCATTCCTCCTCCCTCTGGGCTCCCCAGCATGAGCCCTCTTGTCTCTGCTGGCCCTCAGCCTTTCGGGGCAGGGCCTTTCCATGTTGTGTGTTGTACAGCACACTGCAGACAAAGACCTATTTGAGCAGCCAAATTCACTGAGACCCCTGCATGAGTATATGTTCTCCATATCCCTCTTTAGTGCCCCACCCTGGTCTGAAGGAGAGTTTTGCCATTGACTTGAATGGGGCAAGGATGTGAAGTGCAATGTTTGAGTGAATAGAGCTGCTTTGGGATTACAGGTTTTCCCCGGCTTGCAGTGATGTAGGGAATTTTACCAGACAGGAGCCCCACGAAAAGCAGAAAACAAAGACACTCAGATACAGAACCCTAAAAGAGGAGCAGAGTGATTTAACGAACATCCTGACAGTTACCAACATCCCGGCAGCTTTAAAAGAAAATAAATGAGTTGGACGTTGAGATCGGACAAAATTACAATTAGAATCTTTTAGAACATGAGGTTCCAGCTAAGGACTGAAGGCCCTGGGGTGTGTGGAGGGGGAGAGGTTTTCCATAAAATACAAAGACACTAACATTTTCATACAAATTTAATACCCTTTGAGAAACAAGGTGGGGCTTCACTAAAGGTCTGGAGAGCCACGGAGCCTTTTTTGGTTACCCCCTTCCTGTTAAAACCACATTAGACCAACATCGAGAGCAAACAGGATGTTACCTTGGATGAATGTCTCACATTCAGTGTGTGGTTGGACGGCATAGCACAGAGGGTGGTATTAGGGTTAGGACTCATGGTATTTGGAGATGTCTCCAGATGCTTGGATTGCGCCCTAGAATGATTTCTGGGCTGCTTCTCTTCTCGTGGGATGCAGTGATGCTAACTTCTGCTGAAGCTCCAGCTCTGTTGCATTCAGAAAGACACACAGTAAAGAGCATGAATTATTAATGGACACCTCTTATCCAGAGGTCAATATCCCTACTGTCCTTATGCTGTCAATATCCCTACACAGAAGTGATGCTCTGTTCGGATCCCGGTGTGTCCAAAAGCAGAAGCCCAAGAAGAACAAGAGTTACAACCTCTCACCAAGGGCTGAGATCTCTCAGTCCTGGCTATGATTTTAAATGATCCAGCCTAAATAAGCAGAGATCCTCTTTATTGGGATCTCAACAGTAATATTCAATCAGCCCCAGAGTTAGGGGCACAAATCCAACATTCACAGGGTGCTCTGGAATGCAAGAATGTTATACATGATTGCACTGTCAGTTATGTAACACTGGGCCGTTGTGTAGTACAGGTGGGGTCTTACAGAAGGGAAGTGATTCAGTGACTTGGAAACAGAGAGTGTGAAAGGAAGGTCACCTCAATCCACTCAGAATGAGGTTCCTAGAGCAGATGAGAAGCGTGGGTGCGAGAAGACAGTCAGAGGCTTGTAAAGCTTACCCCAGGGAACTTCAGAGAATGTGTCAGAGCGGGCAATTTTGAACCGCCTTAGACTATATGGCTCCACTTCCTGGAGTTAGAGTCATTGGTCATTATGGGCCCCGATGGATTTAGAGAGAACATAGAAGAGGGTATTGCAGTAGCCACATTGAAGAAATGATACATGGATAAGGATTTTGGCAGAGCAGAGCTCTAAGGTAAAGTTTAATTCTCTTGAGTCTGGAGATGTGCAGCAGGTGGATTCACAGACAAAGGGAGATGTGAGAAGAAAACAGTCAGACAAGGATGATTCAGAGTTTTCTGAAACGATCTGGATTAGAGAGAGCAATAGGGAGTCAGACACAATAGTCAAAGAATTCTTTACTCAGAAGGTGGCCTTTGAAACATTTAACACGAGGAAGTTGTGTGTATCTAGGAGCTGACAAAGTCAAGTCTGGCATAAAGATGAGAGACAGAAGGAGCAAAGAATGAGATGATCTTCTTTTTGCACTGAGATAATTGCATGACATTTGGTAAACAATTATCCCCTACGCTACTGTTGCCCACTGCTCAGTGTATGTTACGCATCCCCTTCTCTGCCTGATCCACAGAGGATGTCTGCTACAGCTACCAACTAGGGGACTTTGTCCTTTAGCTCAAGCTGTTCAAAGTCTGGCCTTAGCTCCAGAGATCCTGGGTAAAACCCCTGCTGGAGACTAATACGATGATTGATACCCTATGACCTGATTTCATTCAGCATTTTAAAAAGAAATAGAATCATAGAATATTAGGGTTGGAAGGGACCTCAGGGGGTCTTCTAGTCCAACCCCCTGCTCAATGCAAGACCAATCCCCAATTTTTGCCCCAGATCCCTAAGTGGCCCTCTCAAGGATTGAACTCACAACCACCCTGGGTTTAGCGGGCCAATGCTCAAACCACTGAGCTATCCCTCCCTCCTTTGTAGCTGAACTACACCAGTCTAAATATTACCTCTGAGCCTTTAGTAAAAAAGTCTATGAAAAAGTTATATGAATTTTTATCAAGGGTCTAACTGAATATTTAAGAATTCTGCGACTGATACATACAAATTTCTACTAGAAAAACTAGAACAAGCTGCCAGGCAAGTAGTCTGGTTTATCAGCTTAAAACCATCTGCTTAATAAAGTTTGTAATTCCATATTAAAGCTCTTACAATTTACTGAATAAAAATGACACTTGAAAATGTTACCCTAATTTAACAACATGACTTAGGAGCCTTAGTCTCATTGAAAGTCAAGGAGAACGTCACACATATTTCATCAGCCTGGTCTGCAAAGGTGCTGATTGCTTCCAACTCCCTCTGAAAATCAGTCTGCTATATCTATACCTCTCTCTCTAGACAAACACACACACACAGTTTGCATATACACACGATCATATATGATACACAGACATATATGACGCTCACTCATAAAAATCAGTCCTAATCACACAAGAGTACAAAACAGTTATGAAACAAAAAAGACTGATGCAAACCTTACTTTCTATCCTGTCCTGTATTTCTAGGGCTTCTGATTTTAGCTTTTCACTGATAAACACTGCTATAACACCCCATTACAAAAATAAATAAAGTTATGTTTACCCAATAAACAGCAGAAAAATACTGGAAATGGTTACTTGTATCTAAGGGCTTGTCTACACACAGCACTAATGCGCATTCCAGGGGGTATGATTTCTAAAGCACACTAATGTGTTGAGCATAATTAGTCCCTGTTGACCCTGCTGGTGTGCACTAAAGTGTCCCTAGTGTGCTTTAATAGAACGCGGTTTGAATGTGACAAAGAGCATACGCTTTACAGTGTGCTCTACTGTCATGACTAACACACACGCTCCCTGCACTAGCGTGTACAAAGAGAAAGCCCTGAAAACGCCTCTGGATGGCTGGACATCTGCATAAAAACTCAAAAAGTGTTAAACACACACCCCCATCCCCAAAATGAAATGAATAAATCCTGAAAAACTGCAGCCCGGCTTATAAAGCGAGTTCCCACACACAGGTATACACATCTACACGCCGCCCACAGGCCCCCCTCCCAGGCTGCAGGCAGGGAGCCAGCCGCTGCCTTTCCCCTCCTTACCGGGCTGAGCGCTGGTGCTCACAGCTGCTGCTGCCCTAGCTGTCTCTGCCTTGCTGGCCACCAACCCAGCCACTTTATAACCGAGAAGCCCAAGCCCTGCCCCTACAGTAAGGCCTGGAATTGCGTAAGAAGCACGGAGCTCTGATGAATCATCAAGCTGCCGGCTCCGGGCAGCTGCTGAACAGCTCCAGCCAGACCCAGCCTCTGCCGGCTGCTGGTTCCTCTGCGGCCAGGGTGACAGCCACGTAGCCGCCTTCTGAAAATCCCCCCTGCGCCAGGCGCAGCGCCCCGGCTGCGCTGCGCGGAGCCGCAAGACGCCCGCTCTCTCCCCGCGAGGGCTCCGGGCCGGCTCGGTCTCCAGCTGCCGCCGGCTCGCCGCGCCAGGTCGCAAAGCAGAGGTGGGGCAGCACCGGGACACGTGTCCCTTACCTGGAAGCCGCTGCACCGCCCTTGTCTGGGGAAAGGCGCAAGAGGGCAGTGCTGCTCCCCACCCAGCAGAGGGGACGGGGCCCCCCAGTGAGGTCCGCAATACCGGGGGACCACCCGTGTATAAGGCAGTCCCCCATTTAGAGCCCCCTGGAAACTCCCAGCGGGAAGGGGGCTCTAAATCGCACTAGACAGCGCCAGAAGGGGTGTCACTTCCCCCTTTTCAGCCTGTCCCTGCTGCTGGGCTTGGGACTGTATTTAACTGCAGGTGAAAGTGCCTGGGAGCTCAGCACTTGCCGAAAATCAGGCCTGTTTAAGGTGTTGCCGCTTGAAGCACCCAGAATCATTAAAAAAAAGAAAAGGAGGACTTGGGGCACCTTAGAGACTAACACATTTATTTGAGCATAAGCTTTCGTGAGCTACAGCTCTCTAGCTCACGAAAGCTTATTCTCAAATACATTTGTTAGTCTCTAAGGTGCCCCAAGTCCTCCTTTTCTTTTTGCGAATACAGACTAACACGGCTGCTACTCTGAAACCAGGATCATTAGGCACTTTCGAAAACCAGGACTTCTCTCTTTCCCTGGGGGTCTGGACCTGTTCCCATTGAAGTCAATGGCAAAACTCCTGCCAGAGCAGGACCAGATCCAAACTATACAGCACTGAGCGCACACAGTTAAGAGACATCCAGAAAGCCTCCTAACATCACCTATCTGCTTCCTTTTTATGTGAATACTTCCATCTTTTACCAAAAAAATGTTACTCAAAAGCTTGGCTCCACTTTCCCATTCACACTAGGGCATGGATTAGAATTTTCTAACAATAATTAATCACCATGTCCAGGCACTTTTGTATGCACTGTATTTGAATCAAAACGGTGTGCATGCACGCACGTGTGTATTTGCCTTGAATTTTTGTCCAGGAAGCAAATGAGATCTGAAGTTTTGCACATGCACCGTCTGCACTCTCTCGTTTGACTATTACACATTTTACCCGGACACATCAGTAACTGATTTACCGGGGGAAGGCAGGGAAATTCCCCCCTACACATTCTCTTCCCTAGCTGTAAATGTTCAATAACTTCCTAGTCAGGGAATGTTTTTGTCACTTATATATTTGTTGCATACATCATCCATAGCTAAATATGCCCCACTCCCCAATGTCATAAGATCCCCGCACAGTATCATAGTCCACAAAGACCATTGCCATGGTCATTACTAGGGGATGGTGAGGAATCTTGCAGAGAAAAACTACCCCAGACACTCCACAGAGTTTCACTTTGTAAGTTGCCACTGCATTGTCCCCCTCCATAGATCTAGCAAACTGCTCCTCAGGTCAAAACTCACAGGAGCAGGGACCAAGCGTTCTCAGACCCTGGCCACAACTATTCATTCCCCTCATATAAGAGCCATGATTGACCACTAGAATGACCACCTTCAAACATAATGGTAAAGCGCTTATTTGCCTTGGCTTTTCTATAGTAACTGAACCTTCCCTAAAAAAAAAAGGAGTACTTGTGGCACCTTAGTGACTAACAAATTTATCTGAGCATAAGCTTTCGTGAGCTACAGCTCACTTCATCGGATGCAGTCAGTGG
Organism: Chelonia mydas; assembly: GCF_015237465.2. Classification (NCBI taxonomy): domain Eukaryota; kingdom Metazoa; phylum Chordata; order Testudines; family Cheloniidae; genus Chelonia; species Chelonia mydas. Next base: position 4,049,509 of record NC_051253.2, on the reverse strand, counting down.
AAAATACTGAATGCATCCGATGAAGTGAGCTGTAGCTCACGAAAGCTTATGCTCAAATAAATTGGTTAGTCTCTAAGGTGCCACAAGTACTCTTTTTTTTTCTTTTTGCGAATATAGACTAACACGGCTGCTCCTCTGAAACCTGAACCTTCCCAAGTTGTCCAATGTAAGGAGAGAAAGTCAACATGTAAATACTATAGTGATGTTCCTTAACCAGAAGCTATAGATCCCAAGGATCCATGGGGAAAGCAGATAACCACACTGATCCACAGCCATCCCAATGGATAGATCTCTCCTCTGCCCTGCAGTCTAGGAAATCTTCCCACATAAGAGTTCATCGGCTAATCCTCTCTGGCTGCACATGATCCCTCTCTAAGTGTTGGGGACGGGGAGCGTGCAAAGCAGAATGCCCGACTCTGGTCCTGTGAGAACCGATGCCCCATGTCTAATTCTCATCAGAAATCCTCAGAGCAGCTGTTTCTCATTTCTGACCCATGCTACCCTAACCACCCCTCACAATCCAGCCAAATCCTGTGGTACATCTGCAGACAGCCTCTGTGCACTCCAAGGCAATGAATGTGCTCCAGAGCCCACTGCTCATTCTTGTGCCCCCCTTTACTTACAAGTACTTCTGTCCCCCCTTTGCTAGCACAGGTGGAAGGAGCATGAGCTGAGTTACTCCAGACTGCAGGCACTATCATCAGCACTTCACTCTAGGGGCAGAACTGCTCCCCTACCAAGTGGATATCTTGCCTCTAATCTCCTTACACTCTGACCCCTTCCCCCCAAACAATTGTATCTTGTGTTAGAGAGTGAGAGAAGCAGGGCAGAAATTGATAGCACTGTGTTAGTTGGAGAACAGGAAACTCATGGTACTTTTTTTCATTTCTTTCCAACAAACAGGAGAAAAGAAAATGTGATATGTACAAAGCCACTCTGCATTGACCTTGGGGAGGCGTCCGTGGAATTTTTTTCCCCTTTTGGTTTTGCAATTGCTGATCACGGACATATAATTGTTGTTATATGTGTTGCATATGTGTTGTCAAACAAGCATAGAACCTCTTCATTTAATTTGTACTATGTAAGCCATTCAGGATTGTGCCACAAATTCAACTTTAAGGTGTTTAACACTGAAAAATGATCATGCAGAATGGCACCTGCTTACTCTGCCAATCAGCTGCTGACCTTTTACTTAGTTTTTACTACTTTTTATTGTTGTTAGCTCTGCAGAGCCGATGCAGTATGGGAGAGGGAGCTGAATTCTACTCAGATTTGCACATGAACAGGATTGTTAACTAAATGCCTATTGCAGACGACTACTAGTGATGCACAAGCCAAAAAGAATGAAGCTTAAGTTGCCAGGGCTGGCATGCTTAGACCCAAAAAATTGCTTTTTTACATGCAAACTGGACAGATTTATCTAACCATCACCGAGACAATACATAGAAAACGTCCTGTTGCCATTTTTAGACATTTTTCAAAATAAGACTCCACTTTACAGGCTCAAAGCTCTATTTCTTATTAAAACTCTCCTACGTAGGTTCTAATCACCACAGTACCTCAGCATCTTCCATTAGTGTGTATTAAGCAACATGACTAACTTCTGTCGCATGTTTGTTCTCTCATCCTCTTCCCAGTGTGAGAAGCATGTGCAGCGGAGTGCCTTGTTTTGGTAGGGTCTCGTCTTTCTTTAATAAATATTCAAACTGCTGTGGATTCAGGTTACAGAAGGCAAGTCAAATAAATGCACTTTGCACTTGGAGCGGAAGGAAGTGAGGTGATGGTTTCACCAAGAACATTGCCCAGATAAAGATTGCAGGGTCAGACACCTAATGTCCAAATCACTCAACATCCATAATATTGATAATTTAACACAGGTGCAACATTAATGTAACATTCTACATATACAGTTCTATGCCTAAGTGTGCATGCTCTCACTGTATATTTTATTTCCATAAACACACATAATATATACAGTAAAAAGAAAAGGAGGACTTGTGGCACCTTAGAGACTAACAAATTTATTTGAGCATAAGCTTTCATGAGCTACAGCTCACTTCATTGGATGCATTCTGTAGCTCATGAAAGCTTATGCTCAAATAAATTTGTTAGTCTCTAAGGTGCCACAAGTACTCCTTTTCTTTTTGCGAATACAGACTAACACGGCTGCTACTCTGAAATATATACTGTGTATGCACTGCATATGTTACTGGATAGCCTCTCTTCTGATCACTTTTAAAAAAATACGTGTGGTGTAAACATCCTGCACACCCAGACAATAGAGTAATGAATGCAAATACTGCAAGTGGCCCAGTAGTGCCCCCCAGAGGAAGAGGCAGTGTTTCCCATCCGAACAGGTCCCCCAGTTACAAGCATTCAACAACCTTCAAAGGCAAGTCCTGTACCATGTGTTTCGAAAAGCAAATGCAAAACCTCTTATCAAAAGAAAACAAAATGCAAAGCAGAGTCAGACATGGGGGAAGGAAGTTGGAATTTCCTCCCAAAGAACCAGCCATTGTATGAGTATCCTGCATGCGGCTAGAATTAAGCAGGACCTGCACCGAGCATTTCTTCTTTGACTGAGCAGGTGGGGCTAATCTTTAGTTGGAAACACAAAACTGTCATACCTCCAACTCTAGGTCAGTATTGGCTCTGCTCCCGTTCTGAAAGGTGAATCCACATTTGAATCTTTGTTCTTACAGCCACTGGACCTGTCAAAGATCAATCTCATCATTTTACCAGAATTTGAAAAAGGATTGGACATTTGAATGGAAGTCGGAGAGGATTAAAACTACAACCCAGTGTTTGGAAGGGATAGAAGCCTTCAGGGCATAAACCAACCTTTAAGGATGGGGTTAAATTGTAACTATCCTTGAACTGGTTATTTTATGTGACTACTTCAGGGTTTTTTGTACATTCCCTCTAACACACCTGATTCTGGCCACTGTCAGAGAGCCGATACTGTACTAGATGGAAACAAGATCTAGTCTGGTCTGGCAATTCCTACCATATGATAGAGAAGTAACAAGCTGACCTTTACAGATCCATATTCCAAATGGGGTTTTAGCTTTATGCTGTTATTTTTAGGAAGCAAGATCTGGATAATATTAACCTGGATGATTTGCAACCTCATTCAATTCAGTCACTGTCAGCAGGGGACTGGTAGGCGTTTGCTTCCTCAATATGCACTTATGTAAATCATTTTATTAAAACTAAATTATAGATGTATATATAGAAGGCAGACAAGCTACAATTGTCAAATAGTTTTAAAAGTAGCAGCAATTATCCTGAGAAAACAGGGATTTGAGAGGGATGCTGTGAATATCTGGTTGCCTGTTAGTTTCTGTGGAGCTTTGACACACTTTATTCTCTGGTAACCAAAAGGCTAAATAATTTCTGTCAACATATAATGGATTTTCACAGCTTGTTATTACTGTTAGCTACCCATTCACTGAGGGCATTTCCAAGAAGTTGCAAGGATCATGTGTAAACATTTGCAAATCTTTGAACAGGCTGAAATGGTAAACAGTCATATACTAACGCTGTTGAATGGTTAAACAAGTGCAAGCGTTTATCTGGAAGATTTTCTTGATTTCCCACTATTTCAGATGAAAAATAGATCTGCATTAACATCCTTTCCTGCAGTATGCATGCATGCATCTGATGAAGTGAGCTGTAGCTCATGAAAGCTTATGCTCAAATAAATTTGTTAGTCTCTAAGGTGCCACAAGTCCTCCTGTTCTTTTCTTGCAGTATGTGTATCAAGCAGCAGTTTAAACAGCACAGTCATCTGCCTGGTGCATCACGGATGTCCAGATGTTCCATTTAAAATTGACACTTCGATACCAGCCTTGTAGGGCTGACCAGTGAGTGACTTCTGGCCCCGCAGCCAAACCCAAAGTATTATAGTTAATTTTTGTTTTATGATTGTAGTGCTCATTAGAGGTGCCACACTAGTAGTTCACTACTAGAGAGTGAAATTCGGTATCCATGGAACAGCAGCAGCTTCCCCACCCACCTCACCTCCGACCTTTAAGAAGGTAAGAATACAGTCAATCGATTACTTCAACCCAATTATTTTTGTGCTCTAAACTGTGTTAATTCAGAACCCAGCTAGAGACCCATCTATTGGTAAGATCACAGGACTGAACCCACAATAATCATCATTTCACAAATGACCACTCTACATTCCCCAAACTATCCCTTCCCCAAATGCTTGTGATATATATTGAGATTTACAGTTGGCCCAGAAGGTTAATAAATCCAGGGTCTCCAAATGTCTTCTTAAGATCCATCCACCCATCTCTCCTGCCCTCCAAGATATCCACGCAGAAGAACGTGAAATGAAGATGTTCTAGTTTGGGAGTTTACATTTTTGGGGTGCATGAGAAAACAGCAAGGTCACTCACCTGGTTATCTTCCCACAAACTTTACTGAACAATTTTCTATTTCTGTTACCTGAATAATTATAATAATTTCCACCCACCAGACTGTGAAACCCACTAATCAAAAATAAGACAAAGTAAAAGATAGCTGTATGAGTTTGCAGCAGTTAAAGCTCCCTTAAATCAATACAGGTGAAGTTATCATTTCTTTACTATATAAAGTAGTCCAAAATTATACTCTTCAGTGAAAACCCATGTACTATCCTGTACTACAACTTCCCTCTAGTGGTGAAAGGAGCAAGGTGCAGTTCTTTTAAATGACAAAGGAACTTAATGAAGTTTTTCCACACAACCAGAATCACAGAATGCACATTGCAGTGCACTGAAATATTCCACTGCCTCAAAGAGAGTTTCATTATAATAGAATCCATTATGATTCTGCTCTATTCTTAAACTTTACATGCCACAGGTTGCACAGGCCTAACACAAGCAGTATTAAGGTGTGAAATTAGCACCAAAAATCAATGGCTGGAACTGAACCTTCAGGAGTGGTTGTGACACTTGATTCATGTGATGATCTCAGATGACTTACAAAGATGCTACAGGAGTGCAAAGTATTAATCTAAGCTGCTTTTCACTGAATATTTTTGACTTCCATGAAGTCATGATGACTGATATTTTTTGCTAAAAAGGCAAAAGGGGGACTCATGATTAGAAAAAGTATTTAGGTTGCAACTGATGTCATGTGAATCTACTACAAAGAAAATATCACCACTAAAAATATTTCATTATATTTAATGTGTGGCAACACCATGTCTGGGATGCCTGGTTTCCTCCACACCTATTCCTGTTTAATCACTACACCATTGTATTATAGTCTCTCCCTCCCTAACCAGATGATAGCTTTGTGGTATCATCCGTCACAAGACCCTGGGAGCTTTAAAGAGGCAGGAGTTTGTTGCCGGTCATGTTTCAGCCCTAGTGCCTTTCCAACATTACTATTTGCTAAATATCTTTCCTCTTGGTTTTCCTGCGTAAGGATAAGCTTCCAGGTTGAAACCTCATTTAATTATTTCCCATCTATGTTTATAACGACTACATCCCTTTGCATTATTTGTCCCTGCTGATGTCTCCCACACCTAGTTTAGTATCAGCAGTACATCAGCAGAACTGATAAAAAGGTTTTTAAAAAAAAATTGGGAAAAAATAAAATGTGTGTATCTGGCTGAAGTCCTCAAAATCATCTGAGACCACTTTCCAAAAAACAAAGGGGAAAAAGTGACATCTAGGTACTCAGAAAAGCCAGAGACAGCAAAAATAAACTAATATGCTAACTGTAAGGTGCTGGTAAATTTAAATGTACAGTAAAATACGTCCACATATTAGGACATATTGAAATCTGGGAGAATATATTCCAGCACAAAATTATCCTCAGATCTATCTAAATCCTCATCTTTCAACTTCCCCTTCTAATTATTCAGTCAGGTAGTAAGGAAAAGCTTTTGTATCATCATCACTGAAAAACAACCCACCCCCCCAACACCTTTTTCCAGTCTGAGCTTATTAGGAAAAAAACATAGAAGCAGTTAAAACCAATAGATGTGAATTCAAATCTGAGCACACATACATACCCACAATTCCACATTTTGACACACTAAGTCACATACCACACATGCACAACTAAGTTGTTTATAACTGAAGGTTCTTCAAATTTGTCAAAGGCACTTTCCTAATCGTGGATAAAATCCACAGCAAGTGTGAAATTTCAAAAATGGCAGTTTTGAGTTTTCAAAATGAGAAAAAAAGACCCTCTCAAATTTCTCAGAATATCACTCACCTTTCATTTTTGAATATATTGAAAATGGACAAAGGGAATTTTACCAAACTTTCCACCCAAAATCCACCTTTAGGCTAAGCAAAAGCAAATCAAACTTACCAAAAGGGTAAGTCCATGCTCCCCCCCCGCCCCCTTCCCCACAATTGCCGCCCAAATTCTAAGCATCTGAAAGTCATATGTATTTGTCACTGATTCATAGACTCTAAATCCAGAAAGGGCCATTGCGATTATCTTGACCTCTTGCATAGCACAGGCCACAGGGACTTTCCCCAAAATATTTCCTAGAACTGATGATCTTTTAGAAAAACATCCAGTCTTGATTTAAAAATTGTCAGTGATGGAGAATCCATCGCAACACTCAGTCCATTGGCCAGTGGTTAATTACCCTCCAATAAAATGCTTTATTTCCAGTCTGAATTTGCCAAGTTTCAACTTCCAGCCATTATATCATGTTATACAAGTTGACAACTGAAAACACAAGAGTGACAAAAAATTATCAAAGGATTGTTGCAAAAATATCAGAGTATTTAAAATCATATAGCAAAATGACTTCTATTTACTTCCACTTTAGATTCCACTTGGATTCAACGCCCACCTCTTCTAGACTCAGTGAAAAACAAAAAGCCATGTACAATACACTCAGGATGTGCAAACTGTTCATTTTTACTTAGTTTATTTTAGATTTTCCACTGAAGATTTAAAATTGATACAATTTCTTAAATTAGCAAAACATGAATACCCCCAGTCAGAGTGTGAAAATATCAGTGTTTCTCTTTTCCAACTTGATGGAGTTTAAAATCAGTTTGTACGTTCACTTTGAAAGAACATGAATAGTTCTTTCACTCTCCCTGCTACACTTCTGAAAACACAAGTATGAAACCGTACAGACACAACAGGAGTGTGCAAGTGCCTCAGAAGAAACCGAATCCTCTTTGGAAGCATGCTCAGTGCAACACTCAGCACTTATAGCCATATAGGAAACAGGCTTCTGATTGGCAGGGAAGGCCTAAATGAGCACAAGATGAGTTTGGTCTGTACTACCAGTGATGCACAGTAAAAACTATTGGATTTCTAAAAAGGCTTTCACCACCTTACAGCTCTGAAATCCCTAGCTGCAACAGCTTCTGTAAGTCACCAAAGGAAAACGGTATTCCTGGAAAAGGGGATTCGGGGCACTACTGCTGCTGGGAAATTTTCCAGGACTGAGTAAATATTTGAGAGAAGGCAATTACTAAAAACCTCCTCCAGGCTGTCAAAGTTCAATCTAAAAGGACCATATCGGCACAAGAATCTGCTGATTCAAACACATAAGAAATGCAGATCCCCATTTCATTACAATTCTAAGGACAATGTTTGCTTCTTTCCCCTCTTGCGGAAAGAGAAGTGGGAAGCGAGGTCTTTGGGGTTTGATGAGTTTTGCCAAGGAGAGGAATGATGCTGCGAGAAGCTGAGATCAAGGGTCCGTAAAGGAATGTGCATCCTGCTTCTTTTTCCAATCTCTTTTTCTGCTGGCTCTTTAACCAGTGCTGACGCAATGTACTTGCCCCTTGTCAGGGAGGTTATGGCAGGAAAAAAACCTGGGCTAAATGCTTCCTCTTGGTAGTAGCTTGGCATTCTGGGCACCTTTTAGCAATCTGGGAAGACAGATGAACAAAACACACAGATTACAAACATTACATTTCCTTTCAAATGTCTGCATAGAGTAGATCTGCAAAGGAGGAAGTCTACAGAATAGCAGTCTCAATACAAACATCACTCATGCCCACCATTTGCCAGTCCCCAACAATTATAATTATTATAAACATACTCAACATGTAACCATTTAACTGGTTGTGACACAAGAAAGAAAAGGAAAACTCTTCTAACGAAGTAGCAATTCACGCTGGGCAAATAACCAATTTTTCTGTTCATGAGCTGAACCAAAAACAAAACAAAACAAAACCCCCTGAAAAAATTTAGTTCAGCTCAAACTGAAAACTGATTTTTTTTCCCCCCCGCACAGAAACAAAACATTTACCCTGACCTGAAATTTTTTTTTTCAGTTTGTTGTTTCAGGTCATTTGAGTGTTTTTCCCTTTTTAATTAGCTAAATTTCTAAATGAAACATCTTTAAAAAATGAGATGTCAAACTGTTTAACTTAAAATGATGAAAACAAAATGTTTTGACTTTTACAGTTGTACCCCCTTTTTTTCAGGCAAAACTATCCACTAAATTTGACCCAAATTTTCCAATAATTTTGAGAACTTTAAGAATGCACTCCTTAGCAAATTAGCCATCAAAAAAATTCTGCCCAATTCTCATAGCAACTCACCCCACAGGAATGGTTTCTGTAAAATCAATTCCAATTGTGCAATTACTAAAATAAAGGGGGTGAAATGCAGAATATGCAACAGCTGTTGCAAAAGCATACAAGTATTTGGTCCTTCGAAAAACCAAATGAGATAGTAGCTGAACTTCTTGAGTTCCCACTTCCTCTTGTACAATTCAAGTACAGAATAGAGGAAGTGACCTATTTGAGACACAAGGCAACCCATGATGTTTATGGCCATGGCCAAGTTGTGGTGGCAGGACAAGATGTAACTGTTAGCTAATTGTGGCTATGTGAAATAAGTGGATTTTTAACAGTGGGATAGCTAACGCATGTTAGTTACCTCACTGTAAAAAACACCTTTTTTTGGGTCCATGAAGATAAAGCCTGTGAGATGAAAACCTCTCTGCTGTGAAGGTTACAGCCTGTTGGTTTCACTGCTTCTAACGTGAAACAGTTCTAGCCTTTATGAACTTGATCCCGTGGGATTCCTTATTATGTCCCTAGTTAACAGAGCTAGTTCTTTTTCCACACTGAGGGAAGGGTGACCTCCAAAACCTTCTTGCGGACTTTCATCTTTGAACAGAGAGCAACAGCCTAGAATCAGATTTTCCACTTCCTCCTAGGAACTCCGGGATGAAGGCTATTGGCCAAGAAAAAAATGCTTTACATATTTTAAAAGTGAGATTGTCTGAAGTAAATTTAGTCCTTGTGGAGGCTATATTGACAGCCTTGGAGATTGCTACATACTCAAAGAACAGATGCAGCATGAGCAGTAGCAGTTCAAGGTCTCCCAGTATAGAAGTTAGTCAGTCCTCGTAATAGAAGCTAGATTGCAGCAGAGTGGCTTAATGCTCTAGCCTTTTGATTCTGGAAACATGGGTTCAAAGGCTACAAATGGATAGAAGCTTGGCTGTCTCAATCTAATCCCCAGGAGACATCCATTTGTAAGCATGCTTCGATATCCTTAAATGGAAGGCACTGTATACGTGCAAAGTATTATGATAGTCTGCCCACATTACAGGCCCACTGTGCAAGGTAGAACAATGGATAGTTTCTGCTCAGGAATGACATGCACAAATGCTGCAAATCAGGACTGAGGCACACAGAGATACGTGGAAAGAACTGCGTCTACCTGTTCATTGTATACCGGCACATTTAAGACCATCCATTTCACAAAACATTTAAAGACAAAGCCCTACAGTATACATCATGTGCATGATGCTCAGCTTGCCAAATGGGTCTTGAGAGAATTCACTGGAGATATCTTTCCCAAGCTGCTCTTCTTGGTGCATGCCCTCTGGATTGAACATCCTCCTGTGCTGAAAGTTCCAATGATTGACCAGCAATCTTCCCACGCCTTTAAGTGGTCTTACCATAATAATGACTGGGAAAGGATTTAAGATTAGGGTAAAGAGAAGTCATTGTGTGCTGTATGATGGTTTGTTAGTCACTTCCTCATTAAATGTAGTAAGCTTGAACCAATTATTTAGAATGAGTAACTTGTAGTAAAGGAACAAAGTTTAGTCTACAAGTCACCAGTTTGAATCCAGACTAGGTCACTAGTGATCAAATGTTACTACCATATGATGGTGGTTTGGGGACCCAGAGGAAATAAGTGGTCAGTGGCTGTTCATTTCCTTCTGGTGAGACATCTGTCACAAAACAAATCACCCCTGGGAATGAAGTTGGATCAAGGTTTGAACAAGAATGAGACGCTGCTTCTCCTCCTCCTCCAGGCTCTAGAGAAAGATGGGGAAATTTAGAGACTAACCAATTTATTTGAGCATAAGCTTTCGTGAGCTACAGCTCACTTCATCGGATGCATACTGTGGAAAGTGTAGAAGATCTTATTATATACACACAAAGCATGAAAAAATACCTCCTCCCACCCCACTCTCCTGCTGGTAATAGCTTATCTAAAGTGACCACTCTCCTTACAATGTGTATGATAATCAAGGTGGGCCATTTCCAGCACAAATCCAGGGTTTAACAAGAATGTCTGGGGTGGGGGGTGAGGGGGGGGGTAGGAAAAAACAAGGGGAAATAGGCTACCTTGCATAATGACTAAGCCACTCCCAGTCTCTATTCAAGCCTAAGTTAACTGTATCCAATTTGCAAATGAATTCCAATTCAGCAGTTTCTCGCTGGAGTCCGGATTTGAAGTTTTTTTGTTGTAAAATAGCGACTTTCATGTCTGTAATCGCGTGACCAGAGAGATTGAAGTGTTCTCCGACTGGTTTATGAATGTTATAATTCTTGACATCTGATTTGTGTCCATTTACTCTTTTATGTAGAGACTGTCCAGTATGACCAATGTACATGGCAGAGGGGCATTGCTGGCACGTGATGGCATATATCACATTGGTGGATGTGCAGGTGAACAAGCCTCTGATAGTGTGGCTGATGTTATTAGGCCCTGTGATGGTGTCCCCTGAATAGATATGTGGGCACAGATGGCAACGGGCTTTGTTGCAAGGATAGGTTCCTGGGTTAGTGGTTCTGTTGTGTGGTATGTGGTTGCTGGTGAGTATTTGCTTCAGGTTGGGGGGCTGTCTGTAGGAAAGGACTGGCCTGTCCCCCCCCCCCCCCCCAGACGTTCTTGTTAAACCCTGGATTTGTGCTGGAAATGGCCCACCTTGATTATCATACACAATGTAAGGAGAGTGGTCACTTTGGATAAGCTATTACCAGCAGGAGAGTGAGTTTGTGTGTGTGGGGGGCGGGGAGGTGAGAAAACCTGGATTTGTGTTGGAAATGGCCCACCTTGATTATCATACACATTGTAAGGAGAGTGGTCACTTTAGATACGCTATTACCAGCAGGAGAGTGGGGTGGGAGGAGGTATTTTTTCATGCTTTGCGTGTATATAATAAGATCTTCTATGCTTTCCACAGTATGCATCTGATGAAGTGAGCTGTAGCTCACGAAAGCTTATGCTCAAATAAATTGGTTAGTCTCTAAGGTGCCACAAGTACTCCTTTTCTTTTTGCGAATACAGACTAACACGGCTGTTACTCTGAAACATGGGGAAATTTGTTTCCCCTCTCACACCTTTCATGTCCCACAACATTAACACTTGGTTTCCCCCTCTTTACTAGGTGACTGGATGCAGAACAGATCTTTTATCCTGTCTCTTGGGTCAGAGAACCTGCCCCACACCAGGCCTTCCAAAGAATGACAGCTTCCAAAACTGCAAGATACTCAGCTTCTCATGAACCAAACTATACCAGACCCATGCCACAAAGTAAGCCAACACATGGCTGTTCCAGAGCTTTCAACTCTGGCAACAGGCCTGTAACCACTGCAGCTCAGAGCGTGCCTCCCAGCATGGGCCAACAGACTTGTGCTACCTTCACTCAAGCTCACCTGCTTCAAATAGCAATGTGGATGTTGCGGCATGGGAGGTGGCTTTGGTGAGCCATTCAAGTCCAAGCCCATCCAACCCCCTGGATCTGCACTTAGGGGAGTAGCCAAAACTGCTGCCCAGACTGCAACATCCACACTGCTACTTTTAGCAAGCTAGTGCAAATCTGTCTACCCAGGCTGGAAGGCACACTCCCTGCTGCAGTGCATACATACCCTGGATCACTGGTCACAGGTTCCTGAAGGGAGGAAACGCAGGTGCTCGAAAACCAGTTGGTCCTACAGGATAAGTGGCTGGTATACGCAGGGTAGTGTAGACAGATCCTAGTCTGAGTGGAAGGATCACATTTCCTCCATGAAACAGGGCAAGAGACCCAAGACCTGTGCTGTGTGCATTCAAAGAAACAAGAAGGGGGAGGTCTGCATTCAAAGAAACAAGAAGAGGTTTGCTCCTAATTTGGGTTAGTTAATCCACATTAACTGAATTGGGTTAAAATAGCTATGAAGACACAGCAACTCCACTTTTAACTTGAGTTAGCAGCATGAGTTAAAGCCTATAGGGGAGCCTATGGTTGAACTCAATCTGCTAATGTGAGTTAAAAAAACGAGTTGTCATGTCTTCCCTGCTATTTTAACTGGACTTAACTAATGCAGATAAGTAACCAGAATTAAGAACACCCTTTCCTCCCCTCAGTGAATACATGTCCTCTGGTAACAGAAGTGCAGATAGCACTACATCCATGACAGGTTGGTTGTAACTACTCTCCATACAACAAGGGTGTGCCATTTCATCTCTACAGGCTGCTGAGAATTATGGCAGAAGGATGGAATGTTCATTTGCTTGTGAGCCAAGAAAAAACTAAACTAATCTTTGGAATTAAGGTGTTGTTCAGTCCTAAGAACCATCACCTCATCCTGATGAAAAATACAGTATGGTGCAGTACTGTGGCTCCCCGCCCCCTCAAAAAAAAAACAAAAACCTCCCCAGCCTGACATAACAGCAATTAGGAAAGAGTTTACAAGTGAAAAATCACAGGGAGTCTTTCCTCAGAGGTTCAAAGGAAGGATTCATAAAGGTCTGTAGCAAACAGGAAACAAACTTTTGGATTTTTCAGCTCTTAGGAATCTAGTGATATGATGCTGTTTTGTAATCAGCCTGGGCCTTCAGCAGCAGAGACTAAGAAAGCACATACCAGCAGGTTGCTGGCCTCAACAGCTTTCTCCATCGAGAAGGGCCAGATGAGCAAGCTGTCCAGAAACAGGCAGAGAGGTATTCCTGTTTCTTGGACAGCTGACACTAGGACCTCAGTAAAGATCCATGACAAGGCCAACAAATTGAAAGGAAGGGACTTATACTCAAAGTGTCTCTTATAGTGGCAGAAATGCAGACATTTGTAATGACACACTTCACTCCCGTCTCTGCTCTATCAATGACAGGAATTCTGGGGATGCAGAGCTTTTATGACAGACTTAACAGCCTCCATACTTAAGTTTGACTTTTGGGTGAATAAATTGAGTGTTTTGAGATCCAAGATGGCTTGCATGGCCTTGTCCTATTTTGAACCAAAAAGAAACAATCAAATACACTCCATAAGATTGCTTGTTTGATGGAACTGGTTATATAACCCTAATCTGCAGTAGTCGCAAAATGGCCTTTTGGCCTTCTTGTAATTTCCTGGATTCTTTAATGTTGGGAATATCATGCATTTTGGGGAGAAATTCTATTGAACAGCTGTTCTGAATTGATTCTAGAACCCATTTGTCTGAAGATGTCTTTATTATTAATTTAATCTGGATTTTCCACACTTTGTCAATATATTCCAGGGTCGTCTTCCTGATAAACAGTCCCTATGAATCTAAGAAGACCGGTAGGTACAGAAGGACTGCCCGGTTCTGAATGCCTGCTCATAGTCCCTTCTGTACTGCTTCGTGGATGAGAGGGGAGGGATTTCTCTTTCTTCTCTGATGCCTTTGTGACCAACTTGTCTACAGGTTCTCTGATTAACACTCTCATCCTCACCCCTGAGTACATGGAAGCTGTCAAGCCTTTTCATCCTCTCATCTGCCTTTCAGGGGCAGAGCCACAGATCTTATTGGGCTACCGTGCTTGAGTCACTGAAGGCACTGCACAGCACAGGAAGTCTAGGAAAGTATCTGTTGTGGAGGATGCTACCAAAGAGATACTTTGCAGTAATGCTTTCATCTTCTTATCCAGGGGGAAGGCATCCATCTCTGCAAGCCAGGATAACTCTGAAGTAGCAGGATGATGCAGTGATGGCAGGAAGGTTGCCTCATGATTGTGCCTTACAGAAGACACTTCAGGAATGAAATAAAACCGGGCAAAGAAAATGTTTAAAATAAGAGTTAAGATGTATGAAAAATCTCTGTCACAAATTAAGTTCCATAGGTTGCCGCTTGCACCTCTCTGGAGCCAGAAAAAATTGGGGAAGGCTCAGATGGGGTGAGGCTTTATGTCTCAACAAGGACAAAAGGTATGGTATGCCTTCAATCACTGCAACATAGAGATCATGGAGTCAGAGTGGCAAGGCCCTGAGGGAAGCAGAGGACTTCCAAATCCAGGGCTGTCCATCTGGTTCATTAAACCAAAACAAAATTTACTAAAAGTCTGAGAAAATAACGGAAACTAATAAGCAAAGCCAACCTTTAAGAACTGTTCCCAGCATGTTTTGCAGCAAGTAAAGGTACATAACTGGCATTTAAAAGGCACATCATCCTCAGATTTGCATTTAGAGCACTGGAATCTTCCTAAAAATAGCAGTTGAGAGAGAAGGTGCCGGGGTGGGGAAGGAGGGGGGGAGAGAAAGAGAGAAAAGACACTAAATTCCAGTAACTCTGTTTCGGAAGTTCTTACACATTCATGTTTCCAGTGCATTTTGTAGAAAGCAATGGTTGAAGGTGTGTGCAATGTGTTTTATGAGGCCCCTGTATCTTAGAGGTGCAACTCCTGGCCCTATTACACAGTTTCTTCTGTGTGACCTCACTCAATTTTGCTGTGCCTCAATTCCCCATCTATTAAGCTGGGTAATACTACTGACCTCACAGGGTAGGTGTGAGGATAACTGCATTAGTCCTCAGGGGGCACTCATCCTAGGCCACATAAGTACTTAGACAGAATGGACATAGTTGAACAAGAAAACCCAAATTCTATTTTCTTCTATATAGGGTTTTATACCACACTCATCACTGCTGCATCTGAATGCTTAAATACACATGAATAACTGTAGTAATAAAAGATGGCTTCATACTGTTCTAAAAAGGGTAAACATAATTTGGATTTCCTACACATTTTTGACCATTCTCTTCTAGAGTTAGAGGGCAAGATCTCCGCCCAATACATCTGCACCTACCACACTCTGGCTCCATATTGAAGGGCAAGACATGCAAACTGCGTGGGTTGGTAGGTGCTCTTATGCTGCTGGATCCTGTCAATGTGTCTGTCTTTTGAGAGCCAGTTTTCCTGTTCTGATTACTGCAGAAGGATAAAATCTTGCTCTGGGTTTTTCTTGGCATTTCACTCTTGAAAGTAGCTGCACATGAATACATATCAAACAGTATATAATGTGGGGTAATCCAGAATACTAGACATACCTCAGCTCTTTGTGAAATCTGACCAGCTGACATTTCCAGGAGGGTTTCATTTAGAAGTCTGTCAGAAAAATTTGATTAACTTTTTTTTCTAAATCACATTATTCCATACCACAAGTTTCTGATACTGTATTAACATACATAAAATTATCACTGAAAAAAATTGAGACCCTTCCAATGGAACAACTCTAATGTGGTAGACTCTACCTAAAGACAGTGGACTTTGCTCACACGGAAGGCTTTTGCCTTAATTTTCCCATGAGTCTAGAAGAATTGTTTTGCAGGTGATTGTCTCATTATTTCCTTGTGTTCATCCACTTGTCTTTCTGTACCCACCTGTTCTCTCTTGTCTGATACTTAGATTGCAAGCTCTTTGGGACTAGGGCTGTTATTGTGTTTTGTATTTGTACAGCACCTAGCATAATGGGGTCCAGATCCACGTCTGGAATGCTCCTACGTGCTACCACAATAATAAATAATACGATCTAAATGCCAGAAAAGTGTTCATTCCAAACCTGGTGTGTGGCTGACAGCTTTATCCTGAGTTTCACTGTTTTCTGCTTTGGAACATGAATTCTCCAGATTCAGAGGACTCTTGGGCTCCTGCACTTCCAGTTGCAATTTCTTCTTCTCCTCACTGCAGCTCATTCCAGTCAGGTCTTTACACATCTGTCTGAATTGTTCTTTGTGATGAGGACGTACAAACATGTAGAACCCTGCTCAAAATGTTTTAAAAAGTCACACACACATGAAATGAATGGGTTTAGCATAGATTGTGCATTCCTTTTTGGAAAAGGGGAAAGCTCTATGGAGACTGATTCCCACCATCTCCCCAGCACATCTGAAGGTTTGGGGAATGTCTGATCCTTTCTTGAAGGGCGATGCTTAATTTTTTTTCCTCACTAGAGGATGAGTATTTGCATTGACAGCAGCATCAGCTTGTCTGAAAATTCTGCTTCCACCCTTGAAAGAGACATTAATTCTGTTCTGGTGCGCCAATGAGCACTCCAGGGTGTTATAGCAAAGTCAAACAAGGTCAGTGCCCAAAAAGGTTGTCTCAAGAAGGAATCCTCTTGGTATGTTTTTTACATTGGGAAAAAAATTAGACCGTGAGTACAGAAATTTTAAAAAGTCCCCACTTTGGGTTATTGCCAGGCTTAGACAATTCCTTTGTGGTGCTTCAATTTGAAACTGGCTTGCTCACTAAAAACACTGATACACCATAGTCAAGAATAGAGACACAAAGTGGTTGAGGTAATATCTTTTATTAGACCAACTTCTGTTGGTGAGAGAGAGAAGCTTTCAAGCTCTCTCACCAACAGAAGTTGGTCCAATAAAAATATACTACTCTCACCCACCTTGTCTCTCTAGTATCCTGGGACTGACACAGCTACAACACTGCATATTCAATAGTGTGACATTCAACAGGAAATTCTGACTCATCACATCATGTGGTTCATTTCCATCTTATTCTTCAGCTGCGACAAACCCACGTCTACAGTTAACAGAGTAGGGTAACCTGTTTCCCAGCACGTAGAGATCGTGACCCACATTGTGGGATTCTGGATGGGATTCTGCGGGACCCAACAGAGCCACATTTAAGCATTTTCTACTCCTGCTCGCTGCTCTCCATCCTTCAGCTGCCTTGCACATCTAGCATCCACTCCTCCCTGAAGAGAATTGCCCATCAAAGGCACTAGGATGTCCACAAGTCAGTAAGAGGGCAGTAATGAAACATTACAGTAGTGGAATTAGAGATCCCTCTTCAAGGTCGTTAGGCCCAACATGTGTGTGTTTTCCTTTTTCTTTATCTGTCTGAAAATCTGTATTATTTAAAGTAAATCAAAATCTAATCTCAACTTTTCAGTGCCAGCAGCCTAGGACATAATGAGAAACTCTACAACAACAAACCAGCACATGTGATGGGCGGGAAGCAAAAAATTTTTTGTAAGGAAATAAATGTCAGTTTCAAGATTCTAAAGGTCTATTATAAATAATGGTAAATAAAGAGTGTTAATCATGACAAAATTCCTTAACTGTGTCCATGTAAAGACGTGAGGGGAAAAAAGTGAGTGTGTCTATCCCTAAAAGCTGAATCACCAGAATCACTTGTTCTAAAGAGCAGCCCTTGCAGATAAAAGGAAAATAATGCAATGAAATCATACAAGTGAAAGAAGCACATCTGGAGGAAGTGTGTATAGCTGTGGAAGTATTAACTCAGTTTTAGGTTTCTTCAGGAACTGAGTGTAATCAGAACAAATGGAAGCAGTGCCCAATTTTATAACTTCAAAATTATCTGGATTTGGCTAACACTTTTATTCAGGAAGTCCCATTTGCCCAGAGTGCTGAACACAGAGAGAAGAGATGCAATGTGTTCCGTCAGTGCTAATAAGTTCAAAAGAAGGATAGAGTTTGCACACCAATTTATGCCAATCAGTGAGAGTTTAGTGTGTACATCTGGGGTGTATGAGGGACAGGACCACAGCACCTACATCTCTTTCTAAAAACAAAAAAAATTCAATAAAAATACTTGCGTTGCAGGAGGTGAAAGTACTCTGGCTTCTCAGTGGTCAGGGCAGCTATCACCAACACCATAGCATCATAGTCATCGGTCTTCTTATATGCTGATAGTGCTGCACAGAAGCGGCTGTAACTGTTTTTGTCCAAAGCATTTTTCAGATCATTAAGATATGTAGCCCTGACTAGCTCATGATGGTCCTGTCTGAGAGAGCGTGATGCCTCTTCAGGGTCCTTCTTAGGGATATGGGTGTGATTTTCTCCTGAGAGAGAACATACATTATCAACGCTTTGGGAAGCACAAACTAGCATTTTTAAGAGAGACATATAGTTTGGATCCTTGTACCCTGCCTGCATATTCTAGGAATCTGTTAAATCAATGGAAAATTAGCAAAAGCTACAACAGCCACAATGTGTGAGATCAGTACTAAAACAATGCCTTGTGTTTTCCCTTAGGCAGAAAGTAGCAATCTTCCAAATAGCTGTGCTAATAAACAGTGCTGGCATGCCAAGGAAGCAAGAAAAAAAGCCTAATTCATTTAACAAGCATAGGATTTATCCTCACCCAAGAAACAAAATGAGAAAAAAATAACATTTGCCAAATAGGAAATCATCATCAAAAGGGAATAATTATTTCAAAATTTTAAAAAACACAGCACCATATGCAATAGAGAGTACAAACCTGATCAAGGTCAAAGCAGCTAACACCATTCTTTTAACCACATAATGAAGTATATTTTGTTGCAGTCCAAAGGAGTGCTCTTTGATTGACAGGCCATTGTGCTGTCTACAGAGATAAAGCTGTGGTTTTTATTTCAGCACAATGCCAATTGACAGTTTCAAGTTCTTAAGTGGCCACATGATGACAAATAACTTTTAAAAACTTTTTTTTTTTTTAAACTGCAGAACAAAAATTGAAATGATCTTTGAAAAGGAAGGGATTCAACTCAGTTTCCTGAAGCGGGAGGGCGTGGAAAGAAGTGAATGTAGCTACAGAGCATGGTGGGAATTTTGTAATCAGTATCTTTTTACATCACTACATATCCTGGAATCATCTGACACCCGCCCTCATAAGGAAACATTCTATTTAGGGGGTAACCTAGATAATAGAGAAATGTAGTAACTCTTTTTTTTAATACTGGGGACACGTGTATGAAAACTGGAGTTGTTGTTTATTAATGGTTCTTCTATTCCAACTGCTTGTTTCCCCCAAAGCCTCAGAGCCATCAAACATTCCTATAATGTCACAGAGATCTATGAACTCAAGTGAGACTTAATCAGCAGGAGATAACCATATCATGAAAACAATGATCCTGTTCTCATACAAATGTCCCTAAAAATACAGGAGAGAAGGAAATAGGAACCAAGAAAACTAGAATTGCTTCATAAATTAAATTCTTTTAAAGCTTTCCAAGAAATGTCAGCTGCTCTTTGCAGGAAGATGATTACGAAGTCTTGAACTATTCTTTACTCTTTAAAATGCTGTACAATGTTAACATTTAACAGGTATAGTCACTGATTACTGCTAAGGACCACGTTCAGATGGCAGTTAAAAAGGAGTTTAGTTTGTATGAGCTAAGCTTACAAGTGTGATAGGAAGAGTTACCCTATTCATTTCTCCAAGAAATTCCCAGCTGATCTCAGGAATAGCACTTTAATCAGATCTACAATGAGCCACTGACGCTCAGAGATAAATGTTGGAGAAAATAAGGCCAGAGGGATAGGTGCAAAAAACACGACGCAACTACATTAATACATTTACTAATCTGCATTTCTGAAAAATATAAGCCTAACTTTTTGCTCTAGGCACATGCTGTGACGCTGAGGCCCATTTGTGGTTAGTACTCTGTGTCAGCAGGTCTGGTCGGGCCTGATGTACTCATCACACCTAGCACACTGTTGTTATAATCTGTATCTAAAAGGTGGCAAGTTAGATATCACTGGAAAACTAACAACTCACTGATCATTAAAATTCTTGTCTCATGTATGCACAGGGTATGTACGAAATGTTATGAATAGGTGCTAGAATTATATTCTTAAAAGGTGTTTGGCAAGCAATGCATAAGCACAGTCTGCTTCAGACAAAGAAAGGTGGATTTATCTCAACATACGTATAAGCAATAAACAGAGCCATCCAACTAACAAGGGGAGGAGACTGCTAAAATGCAAGTTGTCCTTTTCCTGCACACCAGTGGGGGAGAAAGAGCATGGAGCTTCTTTCACCACCAGACTCCAATTTACCTTCCTCACAGCCTGAATAAACTTTACTTTGAGGTATAGCCTTCAAAATAATCTATTTTAAAGGTTTACTGGTCTATAAAGATAGGGGTGGGGAACTGAACTGATAAGCAATTGAATCAAATGATTGTATACAATATTATTATATTATAAAAGTTTATAGAGTGAGGTCTTCTAAAAGCTAATGACACTGATGATTAATGTCATCATGAAACATCTGTATTAACACTATAGGAGGAAATATTGATACTTAAATGATATTATGCTTTAAAGCCTGTGACAAAACAGGGAGAAACAGGTTCCCTTCCAGACAGGAAAAAAGGTATCTACCTATCTTCTATCTAAATTAAGCATGGTGCAATCAAAACAATGGAAGCCCTATTTCCATGCAGGGGGATGGGAAGCCCACAAGAAGGGAAGAACAGCATGAGGTTATCCTGCCTCTTGAAACAAGGTAATTGAACTTTGCAAGACAGAAGAGAAGGTTTCTCCGTGTAGTAATGGAGGTTCTTCAAGACGGTTTTTACTGTGGGTGCTCTATTTTAGGTGAATCTACGTTCCTGCACTTGTAATCAGAGGTTTTCAGTAGCAGCACCAGATTGAGGTCTCATAATGGAATGGGGGCTCGTATTACAGGGTAAAGGTTGCGAAGAGCCTTGAGAAAGTGTTTAGTGGTTGGGTGGGAGAAGATGGAGAACCTGTCCTCTTTATGGTGGAATGCCGTGATTGCCTCTCACAGAGAGACCCGATCTGTTAAGTTCCAGTATATAGTCCAGTACCACTGGTAAAGTGGAGAAAGTTGCCATAATTTGTCTATTTCGGTACCATGTATTGAATCCCTTCCATTTGTGTAGGTAAGCATGTTGAATAATAGGTGGTCTGCTGTTTAAGAGAATGTCCCTTACCTCCTCTGAACAGGTCACTTCACTGTCTCGGAGCCATGGAACAGCCCTGCCTTCAGGTGGAGCCTTGCCGGTGTGAGTGTTGAATGTTGTTTGTTTATTTGAAGACTTAGAGCCACTGTCTTTAGTGCCTCTTCTCAAGTCAATGCTTTGAGTAAGCAATCATCCAAACAGTGGAATATTATGGACCCCTTGTTGGCAGAGGTGGGCAGTCACTACCATAAGAACTTTTGAAAATAACCATGGAGCAGTGGATAATCTGAAAGGAAGTACTTTGTACTGGTAATTATCTTTTCCCAGAACAAATCTGAGAAACCTCCTGTGTGAAGGATGTATCATTAGGTGGAAATGTTTGTCCTGGAGGTCGAGGGCCGAGAACCAGCCCCCTTGTTCTAGTTCTGGCATTATCGTTGCTAGCGTGACCATCCTGAATTGTAGGGTCTTCACAAACTTGTTGAATCTTAAATCGAGAATGGGCCTCTATCCTCCAGTTTTTTTCTGGGTTAGAAAATAATGGGAGTAGAAACCCTTCCTTCTGTGTTGTGTTGGTACTGGTTCTACTGCACCCAGGTGTATGAGATGGCTTAATTCCTGTTGTAGCAGATGTTCATAAGAAGGGTCCCTGAAGAGGGATGGGGAGGGAGGGTGGATGAGGGGGATGGAGGTAAATTGGATGGAATAACCAGTCTCAATGATTTCTAGTACCCATTTGTTTGACGTGATGATCTGCCAAGCTGGGTGGAATGGGGTCAGTCAGTTTCCAAATGGATGGGTAGTGGTGGACGGTTCCAACACTTGAAAATGTGGGAGGTATCTTGGGTCCTCGACCAAACCCTCAACCCCTGTTGTTTGGAGAGAGGTTGTTGAGACAGAGGGCTCAGAAGGGAGTGGTCTCCGCCATACTGACTCTGAAGTTGGGAGTAGGGCGCGGATCTTGTTCTTTGCGTTGGGTAATACTTCTCTTGTTTTTAATTTTGGGAAGGTATATAAATGCCCAAGGATCTGAGGGTTCCCCAGGAGTTCTTTCACATATGAAGTGACTCATCTGTCTTGGATGCAAACAGCTTCAGGAATGGAAAATCCTCGATGGCATATAGTACCACTTTGGGGAACCCAGTGAGGTGGTGCCAGGAAGCTCATTGCATGATCATGGATGTGACAATGGAACGTGCCGCCGTGTCTGCCGAGTCCAATGAGGCCTCTAAGGCAGTTCGAGCAAGAAGGTGGCCTTCCGAGATGGTTACTTCGAATTGCTCTTTTTTGTCCTTGGGTAGAAAATAAATAAGTTCAGATATTTTTGAATAATTAGTGTAAATATATTTGGCCATCAATGCTTCAGAATTGGTAATCCCAAATTGTAGGGTTGCTGACGAGTAGGCCTTATGTCCAAAAAGTCTAAGCTCTTCCAGTCCATCATACGGGGTGGTTCTGGAGTGATGTTGTCTGCCCCTTTGTTTCACAGCCTCTGCCACCAAAAGTGAAATCTCTGCAAGCGGCATGGAAACTTTTTAAAGACACCATAACAGAGGCTCAACTTAAATGTATACCCCAAATTTAAAAACATAGTAAGAGAAACAAAAAAGAGTCACCGTGGCCAAACAAAAAAAGAAGAATTCCTTGAGGGGTTCAACAAGCATGTGGACAGGGAGGATCCAGTGGATATAGTGTACTTAGATTTTCAGAAAGCCTTTGACAAGGTCCCTCACCAAAGGCTCTTAAGCAAAGTAAGCTGTCATGGGATAAGAGGGAAGGTCCTCTCATGGATTGGTAACTGGCTAAAAGATAGGAAACAAAGGGAAAGAATAAATGGTCAGTTTTCAGAATGTAGAGAGGTAAATAGTGGTGTCCCCCATGGGTCTGTACTGGGACCAGTCCTATTCAACATATTCATAAATGATCTGGAAAAAGGGGTAAACAGTGAGATGGCAAAATTTGCAGATGATACAAAACTACTCAAGATAGCTAAGTCCCAGGCAGACTGCAAAGAGCTACAAAAGGGTCTCTCAAAACTGGGTGACCAGGCAACAAAATAGCAGATGAAATTCAATGTTGATAAACGCAAAGTAATGCACACTGGAAAACATAATCCCAACGATATATATATATAAAATGATGGGGTCTAAATTAGCTGTTACCACGCAAGAAAGAGATCTTGGAGTCACTGTGGATAGTTCTCTGAAAACATCTGCTTAATGTGCAGTGGCAGTCAAAAAAGGGAACAGAATGTTGGGAATCATTAAGAAAGGGATAGATAATAAGACAAAAAATATCATATTGCCTCCATATAAATCCATGATATGCCCACATCTTGAATACTGTGCGCCGATGTTGTTGCCCCCTTCAAAAGAGATATATTGGAATTAGAATAGGTTCAGAAAAGGCCAGCAAAAATTATTAGGGGTATGAATGGCTTCCGTTTGAGGAGAGATAAATAAGACTGGGACTTTTTGACTTGAAAAAGAGATGACTAAGGGGGGATATGATAGAGGTCTATAAAATCATGACTGATATGGAGAAAGTAAATAAAGAAGTGTTGTTTACTCCTTCTCATAACACAAGAACTATGAAATTAATAGGGAGCAGGTTTAAAAACAAACAAAAGGAAGTATTTCTTCACACAACGCACAGTCAACCTGTGGAAGTCTTTGCCAGGGGATGTTGTGAAGACCAAGACTATAACAGGGTTCAAAAAAGAACAAGATAAATTCCTGGAGGACAGGTCCATCAGTAGCCATTAGTCAGGCTGGGCAGGGATGGTGTCCTAGCCTCTGTTTGCCAGAAGCTGGGAATGGGAGACAGGGGATGGGTCACTTGATGATTACCTGTTCTGTTCATTCCTTCTGGGGCACCCGGCATTGATAACTGTCGGAAGACAGGATACTGGGCTAAATGGACCTTTGGTCTGACCCAGTATGGCCGTTCTTATGTTCTTAAGGCTGCACTGGTAGAAATGGCACGGGTAGTGGCATCCATGGGTGCCTGTACCAGCCTTGTTCCTTAAAGACTGGTACAGGTCCTGGATGATATTTATGGTGTTCTGGTAGACCTGGTCTAGTAGCTGCATGAACAGGCAAGGAATGATGGGAGGAGTAGATTTCACCTTCATCCTCATCACTAGATAAAGGAGGAGCTGATCTGGGTGGTGTAGTAAGATGGCTCGGTACTGAGGAGTGGAGATTCTGGTTGCGAGGAGACCAGAAGATCTTTGTGGCGGAGAAACAGTTGCAGTACTAACAGCACTGATTCCAGAGAAAGCGTTGGTGGTGGTACTGATGCCTTTCGTGCGCTATTTACTGCGGAGCAGAAGGTGGTACCATCGTCTGTAGTGTTGTCAAGATGCTTGGTGTTGCATGTTTGAGCAGCTCTGATGGTACCGACGTCAGGATTGTAGGTCTCCTCTTACTGCCTTTTTCTGAGCCAGCCTGCCTAGGTTCTTTTATTTGTGAGACACCCATGGTACCGGATGGTTCCACGACCTCAGAGGTGAAGGTCTCCGTGCGGTTGGTATCGATGGGAACTATGAAGTCAGGGAACACCGCTTTTTGGCAGATTCTCGAGGAGGGGAAGTCAAAACTTGCTTCTTTGCCGCCTTCTTGGCAGAATGCTCCTTCCCCGGAGAGTGTGGAGAAGACCCTCTATCAGATGCGACCGTAGGAAACCATTGCCCTGGAGGGGTCTGTGATCCCAGATTGGATGCGTAGCGTAAAACTTCTCCATCACAAGAAGTTTTAGCTGTAAGTCTCTCACCTTCCTGGCACAGGGTTTCAAGTTGTGGCAGTGGGCGCACTTTTGAAGTGTCTCGCCAAGGCAGCAGACACACTGTGAGTGCCCATCAGAGACTGGGAGTGAGGAGCCGCAAGTGAGGCAATGTTTAAAACCCGGGAAGCTGGGCATGCCCCTCAAAGTATGGTTTCTCCCATGATGGAGGGTAACCATGCTACAGTAAGGGGTGTCCTAACAACTGAAACTTAAATTCCTATGATAAGAAAAAAAGGTGGGTTTTTTAAAAGAAAATAAACAGGGAAGGGTAAGTAATGATGAAGTAACTACTACTATTAACTAACTACTAATAACCAACCAATTAATATTGTAAAGTTAAAACTAGAGAAAGCTAAAGCACAGAAGTGCTGCTAAGTATGCCATCAAACCGAGGGCAGTAGAGAAGGAGCTGAGCGGAGTTGGTCACACAGCGCTATGTAACTGACTGAGGCGGCGCAAGATGGGGACAGTGCTTGTGAGACCCAACCAGGCACTGCTGCTAAAAATCTCCAATTACAAGTGCAGAGGTGCAGATGCACCTTAAGTGGAGCACCCACAGGGACATTCCTTGAAGCAGCTGCCATCTTTGGCACCCATCACTAGACAGACAAGGTAACAAAGCTCTTGCAAGCTGAGAAAGATGGGTCCTTCAACCAAGGGGCGGGAGGGGTTCTGAAGTCTCTGAAAACTGAATATAGGTGAGAAATCTGCTTAGGCAATGATCCTTCACCTAGGAAGACAAGGGAAGCCAGAACCTTGTACTTCTGTGAAAGGTCCTGTCTGAGGGAAAGTCAGCCATGGCTGGGAAGAAGGAAGATCGTTGAGAGAAACCATCTTGAACAAAGTCTGTACCTCGCTAGATTAAGTTTTAGACTTTTAGAGGTGTGTTTTCACTTTTACTTGCTTGTAACCATCTCTACTTTTATTCCTTTTAATTGGCACCACTTACTATCTCCATAAATGTGTTTTATTTTTACTATAAACCAACTCAGTGCTGTGTTTGAAGGAAAGGGTGTATTTACCCCAGTTAAGTTAATAAGTTGTGATCTGCTTTTGTCTTTTTAAGAAACAAAATAACCTTATTATTTCTCTGAACTGTCCAGCAGAGGGCTGGACATTGTAGAGCACACCGTTTTGGGAAAATCAGGGACTGGGAGCACACAGACACTCAGCGTGTGAGCTGCATGCTTGTTGCTGACTGTGAGTGTCCCAGGCTGGGAGCTACTGTACCAAGGCACTGTGAGGCCCTCAGGGTTACAGAGTAAAGGGTGACAACCTCTCACTGGTCTGGAGTGCACCCTGAACCCCATGGACACACATACATTACAAATAAAATACCACCACCAAAATATGAATACCCCTAAGCTTCTCCTTCCTAACCTTCATCACCTGGATCCATCAGTCCATCAGCCCTCATAGAGAGAGTGCTGATCACAACACATCATTCGTGTTGTTCTAGCCAGACCTTCAGCCACCCGCTGGCCAGGCTGTCAGTGGCACCTTCCTAACCAGCTTCATTTAACCCACCCCTCCTAAATTGCTCTCTTCTTGAAAGCCTGGAAAAACAGATGGGCTGCTGAGTGGCTGGAAGATTAACGGTTCCTGTGCTCAGATCATGTTTCCCACCCTGGAGGAAATCAGGTGCAAAGACACACTCTTAACTCAAACTTCTGACTTTAGGTGGTTATACCGGCACATACACTTGATTGAAATCACGTGCTTGGTGTTTCATTTTATACAACACTAGCATATTTTAGAGGCCTCAAAATCCATTTCCACTCGACACAACTTATTGTTTGCTTGTATTGCCAAAGTACTTAAGAGCCCCAATCATGCACGAGGCCCCCTTGTGCTAGGTGCTGTACAAACCGAACAAAAAGATGGCCTCTCCCCCAGACAGCTTACATTCTAACTGTAAGACAAGAAATCACAGATGGATATTGACAGACAACAGGGGAGTGGAAGAAAACAATCAAACAGGGAATCTGTATTGCTATTTCTTTATGGAAAGCGTACCTGTTCTATTCAGCCCAGAGGTCAGGTGGGATCCTCCCTTGTTCAGGTGTAGCTGGGAGTTTAGCTGACTGGATGAACCCTCTGAGAATGCTGTTTTCTGCAGACACTGCTTTTCCCCTATTAAATTAAACTAGTCAGTGAACAGGGAACTTCTGAGGGTTGGGGAGCTTGGAAGGTACGTGGAAAGCTGTTCATAGAACGATCAGAAACCTGGAATTTCCTAGTATCTCTCTCCTCAAGTACTGCACCTGGAAACCACCAGGTGCATTTTTTTGGTGAAGAGAGGACCAGGAGGATGAATATCAACCCCCCAACCCCCATGATCCCCTCCTTCTGCAGTCACAAAGCTTTCCTGGGTTTCAGGATGGCGTAGTCAAACCCTGTGTATTTTATCTAACTGTAATGAAAAACATCACACACACAGCAGGCATTGCCTTATTTGCAGTGTCTCATACTAAGAAGAACAAACCCCCTCCAGATTGGCAGGATTTGTGTTTCAGCCTCCAGGTTAATTAACTTTCTGTTTAAAAAAAAAGTTAACAACACACACACACTAACTTCCACCTTCTATATCTCATGGAGGGATACAGCTTACACAGTCCTGGAAATCAGTTGATGCAGATTTATTACCAATGCTTTTGAGCTGATGGAAAACATCTATTAAAGCACTCAGCTATATGTGCCTCACCTGCCTTCTTGGCCAACACCTCTCTCTCCTCCCGCAGGAGGCTGTGCTCAGGTTTGTAGCCACAGCCCACTCCAGTCAGACTACAGCATGCTTCATCAAACTGCTTTTTATGCTGAGGTCGAACAAACTGGTAAAATTCTTTCATTAAAGAAAGAGGAAAGAAGTTAACACATGCAGTTTATATATCCCAACACTCAAAATTCCACAGACACCTGATGCTGGCAGGACTTGCAGTTCAGACACCAGGTAAAATTTTCAATCTGATTTAGGAGCCTAAAAGAAAAGGTGGGTGAGGTAACATTTTTTATTGGACCAACTTCTGTTGGCGAGAGAGACAAGCTTTGGAGCCATACAAAGCACTTAAGTTCCATTCTCAAAAGTGACTGAGGCACTTAAGAGACCAAGTCCATTTACTCTCAATGAAATGCAGGCTCTTTCGTGCCTAAGTCACTTTTGAAAATGGGACTTTGGTGCTTTTGAAAATTTTACCCTATGTCACAGTTGCACATATTTATAAAATGATATGGACTCACTGAAAAAACTCTGTTACTGCAGCTATTACTACTAAGTGCTTATAAAGTACTTCTCACTTCTTGAGCTCAAAACACTTTACAAAAAGGTGAAGAAACTATGGCTTGGTCTACACTACATAGTTAGGTCGACGTAAGGCAGCTGCACCACAATGCTGCTTCTATCAAAGTAAGTGGCCAGCTACATAGATATGAAGTGAGCTGTAGCTCACAAAAGCTTATGCTCAAATAAATTTCTTAGTCTCTAAGGTGCCACAAGTACTCCTTTTCTTTTTACATAGACATAGTAAATCCACCTCCATGAGAGGCACAGTGCTCATGTCGACATACCTAGGGCGACAGTGTCTGTG
Source organism: Chelonia mydas (assembly GCF_015237465.2). Lineage (NCBI taxonomy): Eukaryota > Metazoa > Chordata > Testudines > Cheloniidae > Chelonia > Chelonia mydas. The sequence continues at coordinate 4,021,006 of NC_051253.2, read as the reverse complement.
TTAGCCAAGGGGGCTGACAGCTGGAGCCCTCCCCATCCCACCCCCGGAGCTGACAGGCCGAGCTGTCAGCAAGGCACAGGCTTAGAGCTGTTACTGCTTTCTGGTGACAGATTGCGAAGGGAGAGCCCAAGCCTAGCTGCTGCCCAGATTTGGGCTCTTCTCCCGCTCTCAGTCCCTCAACAAGAGGAGGCAGCAGGGACAGGGGGCTCGGGCTGTCCTCTCTCCCTCACTCCCAATTCCTCAAGAAGAGACAACAACAGGGCTCGCGGCTGTCAGCCCCAGCAATGGGGCTCACAGCAAGAGCTCTGCCTCCCGACGCCCGGCGCTGACAGCTCAGAGCCCAGCGGGATTGGGGGGGAAAGGATCCCCCTGCAGGCTGACAGCAGGACCCAGAGCAGAAATGGGAAACAACAACAGCCGTGAAACTGACAAGAATATCAATTTCACTGCTGGTAAGCTCCCTGCTGTGAAATTGAGCCCCCCTTGGGATCACAGCTGGGGCTGCCAGCAAGGGGGCGGGGGGCTAACAGCTGTGAGCCCACACCAGGCTGACCGCTTGGGCTGTTGGGGTAGTGGTCGCAGCTGTGATCTCCGTGCCTACAGCTCAGGCTGTCAGCCTCTGGGCTGCTGGGCTCCAGCTGTCAGTGTCCCACAATGCCCCACTTCAGTCGGTGTAAACCCTCCTGGTGAGGATGTGCACTGCTGACATAAGGAGCAAGTACAGACATGAACTATCGTTTTAATTACTGCTGTGACTGTATGTCGACTTAATTTTATATAGTGTACAAGCCCTAAGGCAGAGAGAATGGTTAAGTCACATGCCCATGATCATACAGCAAGTCATCAGCAGACCGGGGAATAAAACCCAGGTTTCCCCACTCATAGTCCTGTGCCCTCAATTGCTTCCCTGACTAATCATGATGTTAGAAAAGTAAAAGAGCACAGGCTGGAGACTCCCTTAGACCAGTCATCTGTTCCCCTGTTTCTGATTTAAAAAACAGTGAAGTGTGGGGGACATGAATGAACTATTAGTTAGGAAATCAAAAGTTGAAAAACCTGAGACTTACTGTAACACTGACTATTCTTATTGTGCTTGAAAAGGTTATTGCGTTTTGGAGAAAAGCAAGTGTAAGTGACAGCAACAGAGTCAGAATCAGCTGACAAGTGTTTTGGATTTAAAAAAATATTTTGTCCAAAGGAAAAAGAACCACAAAAACAAATAACTCGCTAGAGCATATGAGGAAGATATGAACATCATCAACTCAAATGTAAAGCACTGGAATTTAAAAAAATTCCACAGAAGACCTCTATTGCATCTTCCCAGACCAGATTCTGCCTCTCATCATCATCTCAGTCACACATTCCTTCAAAACCACTAATTCTTGCTTTCAATTGACCTAAAATAGTAACTTCTCTTATTCACAGCAACGGCTAAGAAATCAAAGTTTCGTAATTCTTAAAAATACATTGATACCAACTCTCATTCTGAGACATTAACAACAATCCAGGGCATGTTCTAGAACAATACAACATAATTTCTCATGGGCTGCCAGGACTCATGGGCTTCAGCCTTGTGCTATGCTGCAGGTGTATTATGATGCTATTATAATGTATGACATATTAAAACAAATGCCAGTACAGAATTGATAGGTATTCAGCAGTGAGCCATGCTGGTCAGCTCACCAGCCTTCCTTTCCAGCTCCCTTTCCACAGTAGCTGCCCATATCATTTACCCACTACCCAACCAGCCAGTCCCCTCCCATTCCTGTTTTAAAAGCTGTTAAATAAGATCAGTAAAAAAACATGGAAATTCTAACACGAAAAACTTCAACATAGAATTAAGGTAGCTCAGGTCCACTTCCTATCAACACAATCATCAAAAATCAAGAAAAACATCTGTTAAACCAAAATTACTATCCATGCTAACCTCATAGTGACATGCTTTACACATCCCAATCACCATCATTATCCAACAAGACAGTCTCCACAGCTCTAAAGTAATGTCACTTTCAGTTCTAACATCAAACCACCCCAATGCACACAATCAATTTCTCACAATCACACAGTCTTAGTCCCACGGTAGATCTGGATTAAGATAATATTTCCTATCGATATCAAAGTCTATACATGTATTAGCTGTGCATGAAAAGCATAAATTCCCTAACAATGTAAACTGTTTGTTTTATTTCATGTAACCAGAAGGCCTGTTTTAATATATAAGCTAACTTGTAATGGCTAGGTGGACTAATGTTTGTACAGCGCTTTGAAAATGTAAAGCCCTATAAAAATGCTAAGAATTATTAATGAATTTTTCTGCATTGTATTTCACATAGAAGTGCTTGCTTTGGGACAAGATCCCAAGAAAAATACCTGTGTCCCATAGGATACATTCAGGGAGACCACCATACCTCGCAGCAGGATATGCTTTTTCTGGTCCTCCATGAAAAGAGAGCTCATTTGCGATAACATGGCTTTGAAGTCATCAGTCCTCTTGTATTGCTGCAGAGCCTTTGAGAAGAGATCATAGTGTAACTGGCTCAGGGCTTGCTTTACTGTTGCAATGAACAATGTGGCCCTGGTCTTCTTTGGCTCAGCAGGGTCTGCTACTTTGTCAGCTTCCTGCAAAGAGGACACCAAAGTTTTTTGGTAAATGGGATGCATTGGAGAGATTAATTGAAATGGGAAGAAGTAAACCCAGGAACTTTGTTTCAACATACAGCACCTCAAGTAGGTGCAGAACGGTCATCATCAATAAAGTTGACATGAGTTAACTACACAGCACAGAACATAATGCAGTGCTTCTTAGTGACTAACATCCTGTTAACTCCATTATAAGCCATGGTAGTTGCTCAGAAACGTGCATTACCAATGCACCATCTCCTGATAAACAAGTTTCAGTGCTGCAGAAGGGAACACAAACCCAGTTGTGTCCGTCTGCTGGAAATTCACAGCTCCCTGGAAGAATTTAGCCATCCTCTGTGTGCGCGCAGCATGGGTTCTGTGAAACAGATGGAACTTAGCTCATCTTGGTTACTTTAGGATTCTCACACACACATGCAAGCAAGGCAATGAGATGAGTCTAGCATTGTAAAACTTATTTCCTCAATCACGAAAAGCAGGGAATTTGAAAAATGTCCCAAACCAGCCAGCTAAAAACAGTTATTTTGGAAGAGGAAGTTCTCCCAAAGGCCCCGCACTGAAAACTGAGATGATCCTTCCCTGCCTGTCCCAGTGCTTCTCCACCAGATGGGATATCATTGCTGGTAGGGTTTAATGCAAGGATAGGCAAACCACGGCCCGCGAGCCAAATCTGACCCTCAAGCTCCCGCTGGGTAGTGAGGTCTGGGGCTTGCCCTCCTCCGGCGCTCCAGCCAAGGAGCAGGGTCGGGGGCTGCTCCATGCGGCTCCCAGAAGCAGCGGTATGGCCCCCCTCCAGTTCCCACACGTAGGGGCAGCCAGGGCACTCTGCTCTGCACACTGCCCCCACCCCAAGAGCTGCCTCCGCAGCTCCCATTGGCTGGGAACCGCATCCAATGGGAGCTGCAGGGGCAGCGCCTGCGGACGGGGCAGCATGCAGAACCGCTTGGCTGCACCTCCGTGTAGGAGCCAGAGAAGGGACATGCTGCTGCTTCTGGGAGCCACTTGAGATAAGCGCCATCCGGAGCTTGCACCTCTGAGCCTGCCCCTGCACCCAAACCCCCAGCCCCAGCCCTGATCCCCCTACCTCCCTCCAAACCCCTCGATCCCAGCCCAGAGCACCCTCCTACACTTCATCCCCAGCCCCCATACCCCCAACTGGAACCTTCACTCCCCCCCACACCCCATCCCCCTCCACATCCTGAACTCCTCATTTCTGGCCCCACCCCTGAGCCCTCACCCCCGCCCTCCCCGCACTCCAACCCCAATTTTGTGAGCATTCATGGCCTGCCATACAATTTCTATTCCCAGATGTGGCCCTCAGGCCAAAAAGTTTGCCCACCCCTGGTTTAATGCTTGGCCACTGTAACTCCAGAATGGAAGCAGGAATTTCAGGAGACAGGCTTGTACAGCGGAACACAGTAGGGATTTTCCTAAGGATATAACTTATATTTCTGTTGGCAGTCCCCTAGTTATTCTATGACAGCAGCTGTGTTAATTGGGTCTGAATCATAGTGTGCTCATAAATCAAAACAGAATGCCTGCAGTATATTTTAATATACCCCTTCCTCATAAGCCTTTCCCCATGGGTATATCCCTTAGGGCAACAAATGGTGACTCCTTGGGGAATTCCAATACCTGTGTATGCAACAATTTCCCAGACTCTTATTATATATGCTCCTAAGACACTCATCCCTGTAACATCTGGGGTCATTCACATAAATTTAGATGTTCACCTGTTCCCTCCCTCAAGGAAGAGGAACAAACTCTAATCCCGTTCCTCACAGATTACTGGTGAGTGCTTTAGAGGAACTGAACTCTGGGTGGATTGCTTTCCAGGGCAGGCAGGCAGCCAGGTCCATTGCACAACTCTATTCTTAGGAGAAGGTTTGCCAAAAGAGATGAGTCTTGAATCACACCTTGAGGGCTACAAGACTGACTCATCATAATCTAGGTAGCAATGAATTCCACTGCTGAGGGCCCTCTGCTGAAAGCAACCTGCTTCCATTCCTGTTGGAGCCTGGATTCTGTCAGGCTCAGTATCCCTGAGCTCAACTGCCATGGTGGGATGTGGAGCAACAGGTGGTCATTTCAACAGTTAGTTCCTAATCCATTTCAGGCTTTGAAGATAAACATCGGTATCTTGAAACGCTCCAGAAATATACATAGGCTGTGTATAGTGCTCATATCAGTTTGTTTTACCTTGCAGGCAGACAGCTGCATGATGCACCTACTGTAGTTTCTTGAGTCATCTTCAGAGTGCACTGCAATAGCTCAGCCCTGAGGTGACAAAAGCATGGCTCACTGTGGCTAAGCCTACATCTGTGAAACTAGCATGCAATCTCTCTGCCAGTCTTGGCTGGTCATGCCTGACATCTGAGCCTCCATGAGCAGTGCAAAAGAACTGTGAGGTTGCCTGCCATCCTGAAATGAGCGAGACGATGGTCTCTACTAAATGGGCATTCGAAGCTACAGGAAGAGCCTCAAAATACTTCACCCTTTCTACTGACATTAATTATCTCAGCCCATCCTCAACTGAGCCCAGTATTGTCTACACTTGATAAGGAGGAGAGAAGGTTAGGTGGCAGTACCATCAATTCAGCCCCCCCCCCCACCTGAATATGCATTATAACGCAATCTTTCGTTACGTGATGGCTGCCTCATTCACCACACACCCTTTTCAAATATCTGCACAAATGAAGTAGAGGTCCTACAGTCACCCACCTTCACTACACAACCCTGATTCATTCCCAGACCATTATCAATCCCTGTGCACTAAATGAGGTAGGAATCCTGTGGAAAAAATAGTATGTAAGCATGTAATTGAAGACTGTACAATATAAAGCATCTCACAAGAGGGTCTAATTCAGATTTCACAAGCAACCTCAATGTGGGCATTCCCTACCAGCTGATTGCTTGACTTTGAAACCTTAATGTTCATTTAATGTGGCTTTTAAATGTAATTTCCTGGCTTTTTAAACTTAAAAATTGAAAAAACAAAACCAAAAATTCCACCATATGGAACCATATTGACTTTCACATGAGTCATCAGTAGGGTTAGGATCTTTAGATCCATAGCACAGTCCTCTACCAGTCAAGCTAATTGAAATAACTAGTAGCAGAAGATGGCTAATAACTTTAGCTTTGGTGGACATGCCTCTGGAGGGGGAAGGAGACACATACTTTGCCAGACACACACAGCTAGTTGCCAGACAGCAAAGGAATGATGAATCTCAGAGATAATGGGTTCAGTTCCAGGTCTGGTAGGGGATTGTGCTCTAGAGATTAGAAACCCTTCTGCCCCGATCCCCTCAGCCTTTCCCTGTCCTCCTCTTCTCCTATTCACCCTTCCCCAGCAACTGCCTCTGTACCTCGATGCTACTTCCTTTCCCGCAGCTCCAGGGTGTCGACAACCTTGCTCCTATACTTCCCCACACACTCAGCTCCTGTTCTTTCAATCCTGCTCCCCTCTCTCTCCCCCTTCCCCGTCTGCTCTCATCATTCCTCATCCTGGCTCCTGCCTTTCTCCTCACCTCTCCCGGGGCTCCCGCTCCTAACGCCCTTCCACCTAGGCTCCTGCCCTTGTCCCCCAGCTCTGCATCTCTTCCCACTTGTCCCTCTGTTCTTCACTACTCTGCATCTTCGAGTCAAGCTGTTTCCGCCGGGGTGTCAGTAGGGAAGCAACACTGAGAACTAAGGAGAGACATCTTAGTTCCTATGCCTTGCACGACAAAGAGTCCCTGCTAGGAGCAGCTGCAGGGAAAGTCCCGCTCAGTCTCTGCTGCCCTGCGCTACAGTTGCTCTGGGGGGGAAGGTGGATACACCATCTGATCAGCACACAGAATCTGTGAGGAGCTGGAACCATTTTAATATGGCTAAATGTAGATGTGTACATCTGGAGAGAGATGAATGTAGGGATGAATGATTGTTTGTAGAGAACAAAGAATGTAGGTCATATTTACAAGATGGGGGACACTATCATGGGAAACAGTGACTAAAAAAAGATGTGGGGGTCATGGTGGCTAATCAGCTGAACATGAGCTCCCAGCATGATGCAGTGGCCAAAAGGGCTAATGTGACCCTTGGATACATAAACGGGAATCTCGAGTAGAAGTAGAGAAGTTATTTCACCTCTCTATTTGGCACTGGTGTGACCACTGCTGGAATCCTGTGTCCCGTGCTGGTGCCCACAATTTAGGAATGGTGTCCCTAGCCTCTGTTTGCCAGAAGCTGGGAATGGGTGACAGGGGATGGATCCGTTGATGATTCCCTGTTCTGTTCATTCCCTCTGGGGCTCCTGGCAGTGGCCACTGTCGGAACACAGGATACTGGACTAGATGGACCATTGATTTTACCCAGTATGGCTGTTCTTATGATGTTGATAAATTGGAGAGGATTTAAAGAAGAGACATGAGAATGATTAAAGGATTAGAAAACATGCCTACCGTGATAGAAGAAGTTTAATCCATTTATCTTAAAGAAAAGATTATGGGATCACTTGATTACAGTCTATAAGTATCTACATGGGGAACAAACAGGGCTGTCAAATGATTAAAAAAATTAATCATGATTAACCGCACAATTAATCATGCTGTTAAACAACAACAGAATACCATTCATGTAAATATTTTTGGATGTTTTCTACATTTTCAAATATATTGATTTCAATTACAACAGAATACAATACAGTGTACAGTGCTCAATTTATATTTATTTTTTATTACAAATGTTTGCACTGTAAAAAACAAAAGAAATAGTATTTTTCAATTCACCTAATAAAAGTACTGTAGTGCAATCTCTTTATCATGAAAGTTGAATGTACAAATATAGAATTATGTACAAAAAAATAACTGCATTCAAAAATAGAACAATGTAAAACTTTAGAGCCTACGCTAAAGATTCATATGTCCCTTCATGCTTCAACCACCATTCCAGAGGACGTGTCCATGCTGATGATGGGTTCTGCTCGACAACAATCCAAAGCAGAGCGGACTGATACATGTTCATTTTCATCATCTGAGGCAGAGGCCACCAACAGAAGGTTGATTTTCTTTTTTGGTGGTTCGGGTTCTGTAGTTTCTGCATCTGAGCATTGCTCTTTTAAGACTTCTGAAAGCATGTTCCACACCTCATCCTTGTCAGATTTTGGACAGCACTTCAGATTCTTAAACCTTGGGTCGAGTGCTGTAGCTATTTTTAGAAATCTCACATTGGTACCTTCTTTGTGTTTTGTCAAATTTGCTGTGAAAGTGTTCTTTAAACGAACATGTGCTGGGTCATCATCAGACTGCTATAACATGAAATATATGGCAGAATGTGGGTAAAACAAAACAGGAGACATACAATTCTCCCCCAGGGAGTTCAGTCACAAATTTAATTAACGCATTATTTTTTTAACGAGCCTCATCAGCATGGAAGCATGTCCTCTGGAATGGTGACCAAAGCATGAAGGGGCATATGAATATTTATCATATCTGGCATGTAAATACCATGCAACACCGTCTACAAAAGTGCCATGCGAATGCCTGTTCTCACTTTCAGGTGAAGTAAATAAGAAGCAGGCAGCAGTATCTCCCGTAAATGTAAACAAACTTGTTTGTCATAGAGATTGGCTGAACAAGAAGTAGGACTGAGTGGACTTTTAGTCTCTAAAGTTTTACATTTGTTTTGTTTTTGAGTGCAGTTATGTAACAAAAAAATTGTAAGTTACACTTCCACAATAAAGAGATTGCACTACAGTACTTGTATGAAGTGATTTGAAAAATACTGGTTTTTATTTATCATTTTTACAGTGTAAATATTTGTAATAAAAATAATAATATAAAGTGAGCACTGTACACTTTGTATTGTGTTGTAATTGAAATAAATATATTTGCAAATGTAGAAAAACATCCAAAATATTTAATTTCAGTTGGTATTCTATTGTTTAACAGTGCGATTAATTTTTTTTAAAGTTAATCACATGAGTTAACTGCAATTAATCGACAGCCGTAGGAACAAATATTTAATAAAGGGCTCTTCAATTTAGCAGAAAAAGGTATAACATGATCCAGTGGCTGGAAGTTGAAGTTAGACAAATTCAGACAGGAAATAAGGCATAAATTTTTAACTGAGAATAATTAGCTATGGGAACAATTTACCAGGGGTCGTGGTGAATTCTCCATCACTGACCATTTTTAAATCAAGATTGGATATTTTTCTAAAGCATCAGCTCCAGGAATTATTTTGGTGAAATGCTATGGCCAATGCTACACAGGAAGATGATCACAATGGTCATTATTGGCTTTAGAATCTACGAGAATGCTCAGTGCAGACAGAATCTTCAGAAAATTTAGCTGACAAACTAACAAACCTTTACTGAATTTGTGCAAACTCCGACTTTTCAGACGCTTATAACTTGTCCAAATTTGGACATATTTTCCTAGGGATGGAAAAGGCACATCTCCAACACTAGGGTGACATCCCCGCCAAATTTCAAATCCGTGCTCCAAAGCCTGGAGGTGCTAGAGCTTTCTTCTTCAATGATTGTAAGATTTTGTTTTTTTACATGGGCAAAACAACTTATTTTCCCCTAACCTAATTCTTGGAAATGGGTGGACTATTGTAGCTGAAAATTATCCCAAAAATTCAATCTGAGTCAGACACTCATCTTGGAAATTTTTAGGTTTAATATTGGCCAAGTTATAAGAAATTGGAAACAGAGTCTTACACTGGAAACTTTTGGGCAACTTTAACTACAGGCATTGCTACTTGCACCGCCTATAAAACATATAAACAAACAATCTCAGCCTTTTTATCTCAGATTCCACTCTCATATAAACTGTTCAACACAAACACATACCACATTGTTGACTATTCTTATTTTCTTTCTTCCTCCTTTCTGCTCATCTGTTAACCTCTTCTCATACTGAAGCGAGAGCGTTGATAAACGTTTTGCCTGTAAAGACAATATTAAAAGGCTTTAGTTTATTTTGTTTCCCCCCTTCCTCTTCTTGTCATTTTCTGTAATAAAGGTAGTTAATCCCGCACAGTGATATGATTCCAAGGAGACAAAGCAAATCATGACAAACTGTGTCAATGGAGCATTGGATGAATTTCAGTTTCTGGAAGAGCACTCACCTACTGGATGATTCAGAAGACAGGGAACGAAGCAGAAGAACAAAGACAAGATATGGGGCAGTTCAGAGAGGAAGAACACATTCATTTGAATGTGTGGAATGGTCCTAACTAGAAAATTATGTCGGCATTACAGTGAGCGAGTGAGGCAGAGGCCACTCTTTTGTTCCTTCGTACTTCCTCCAGAGATCCTCATATCAAAGAAACAGAAATTAGAAAATAAACCTAACCTGTGGAGATTGTTTTCTGCCACGCAATCTTATTTTTTATTTTGAAATGACCATCGTATGTAAAACTAATTCAAAATATTCCCTATATACACATCTTTTACAATGCAGAGAGAGAACTGGACAACTGGCTGACAGAGAACTGCAAAAGTTTACATCAAGAGAAACTGTGCTCTTCCTTAATGGTTTAGCTTTCTTTCCCTCCCAAGGACTATTCTGTGTCCGCAAAGGTTATAAGGGTAAATCTGGCCTTGAGTTTTAAAGAATACCAGCGAGTCATGCCTTAATCCAGGCTATGAAGAGTCTTTAGCCAGTTGTATTTCCAGCGTTTCATAAAGCAGACTGTAGAGTACAGGGTCATGAATCTACTATGATGAAAACTGTAAGCATATGTAATTCTTAATATATTGATCCTTTTCAACTTTTTGAATTTATTTTATTTATTCAGAAGACAATAGTTTATTATAAACTGAATCTTGAGACAGATGGCTGAAAATTCAAATAAGGCTTTTTTTTAAAATCAAAGGTTGATTTAAATGTTAAAAAATACTATTCTGATTTTCCCCCCCACCCTGAGTTCCCTCCTTTCAACAGATAAATCAGACCAGGACACTGCCTAGCATGTTAAGAGTAAAAACCTAATGCAGTTATGCAGAAACTTTACCTTTCAAAGTCAGTCAGAGCAGGATTAGGTAACACAGCGGTAAAAACAGAAACAATGAGGAGTCCGGTGGCACCTTAAAGACTAACAGATTTATTCGGGCATAAGCTTTCGTGAGTAAAAAACCCACTTCTTCAGATGCATGGAGTGAAAATTATAGATACAGGCATAAATATATATTGGCACATGAAGAGAAGGGCGTTACCTTACAAGTGGAGAACCGATGTTGAAGGCCAATTCAGTCAGGGTGGATGTGGTCCACTCCCAATAACTGATGAGGAGGTGTCAATGCCAAGAGAGGAAAAATTGCTTTTGTAGTGAGCCAGCCACTCCCAGTCCCTATTCAAGCCCAAACTGACGGTGTTAAGTTTGCAAATTAATTGTAGCTCTGCAGTTTCTCTTTTAAGTCTGTTTTTGAAGTTTTTTTGGTTGAAGAATGGCTACTTTTAAATCTGTTATTGAACACCCAGGGAGACCGAAGCGTTCTCCTACTGGCTTTTGTATGTTACCATTCCTGATGTCTGATTTGTGTCCATTTATCCTTCTGCGTAGAGACTGTCCGGTTTGGCCAATGTACATGGCAGAGGGGCATTGCTGGCACAAGATGGCATATATCACATTAGTAGATGTGCAGGTGAATAAGCCCCTGATGGTGTGGCTGGGTCCTATGATTGTGTCGCTAGAGTAGATATGGGGATGCCTAAGGTAAGCGGCCACCAGCGTCATTAACTTCATGAACACCCGCGGGGCCGAACAGAGGCCAAAGGGTAGCGCCGTGAATTAGAAATGGCGCCCTCGTACCATAAAACAGAGGAAGTGCCTGTTCCTTGGAAATATAGAAATATGGAAATAAGCATCTTTCAAGTCAAGAGCGGCGTACCAGTTTCCTGGATCCAGGGAAGGGAGACCATGCGAAACTAACTTCTTGAGAGACTTCTTGAGACGGCACAGATCCAGGATGGGTCTGAGGCCCCATTTCACTTTTGGGATTAGGAAGTACCAGGAGTAAAACCCCTTTCCTTTCATGTTCCAAGGAACCTCCTCCATAGCCCCCAGACGCAGAAGGCTGTCAACCTCCTGAATGAGGAGTTGCTCGTCAGAAGAGTCCCTGAAGAGGGATGGGGAAGTGGGAGGGGGCGGGGGGGAAGAAAGGGCAAAAATTGCAGGGTATAGCTATTATGTCCAGGACCCAACGCTCCAACGTAACCCGCAACCAGGCTGAGAGGTAGGGAAAAAGGCGATTGAGGAAAGGCAGCAGTGGATCCGAGGAATTGGCTGGGGCATCGCTCTCAATCGTGCCATCAAAACGGGCGCTTCTGCCTTGCCAAATGTTTAGCCTGGCTAGGATGCGCAGGTGAGTAGGAGGCAGAAAGGCAGCAATGACCAAATGTAGAGTCCCTGTCCCTTCTCCTGACAGGTCCGGAATGAGGTTGCCACGACCTTGGTGTCGGGGACAGCTGGAATGGCTTACATGCAGACTGTGGTGTGTAGATGCCCAGAGAACAGAGGGTGGCTTTGGTGTCCTTCATCCCGTGCAGCCTCGCATCCGTTTAATCGGAAAACGGACAGCTCCCATCAAAAGGAAGGTCCTGAATGGAGGTCTGCATCTCCTGGGAAAGCCCAGCGGTTTGAAGCCAGGAGCTGTGCCTCACCACCACTGCGGATGACACCACCCTGGCTGCCAAGTCCACCGCATCCCACGCCATCTGCAGGGCGCAGCGGGCCACTGAGGTGCCCTCCTGCACCAGGGTGATGAATTCCTGGGCCTGATCTTGCGGAAAGGACTCCTTAAATTTATGGAGAGTGTCCCATAAATTGAAATTATAGTGGTCCAGGAGGGCCTGGTGGTGGTTTGCCACCCGAAACTGTAGACTTGCAGTGGAATAAATTTTTTCTTCCAAACAAGTCCAGCCGCTTGGCCTCCTTATTTTTTGGGGTAGAACTGGAGTGCCCCTGCTTCTCCTTCTCATTGGCCATGGAAACCATCAGTGAGCCGTGACGAGGGTGGGTATAAAGATATTCAAAACTTTTGGCAGGGACAAAGTACTTTTTCTCAGCTCGTTTTGAGGTGAGAGCACTGGAGGAGGGCATCTGCCAAATGGCTTTGGCAACTTTGAGGATCCCTTCATGCACTGGTAGTGCAATACGGGTAGGGGTCAAGGCTGACAGGACACTGAATAGTGTCTTGCTGTTCAGCCATCTCCTCCACTTGTAGGCCCAGGTGGTTGGCCACCCGCTGGAGTAAGGCATGGTGGTCCTTAAAGTCATCAGGCAGGCTGACACAGGAGGAGCCAGTGACCGCCTCGTCGGGGGAGGATGAGGAGGACTGTCTCGGTGGAGGGGGAGGCCTGTTCCTCCTCCTCCACCGGCGAGGCTGGCTTGCGGGTAGGCACAGCATCCTGAGACTTGGCCACCGGGTGTGCCTCCAGTACCGTGCCTGGGGGCATCGCCATGACCAGGATCCCCCAGGCATTCCAACCTTGCCACTGAGCAGGCCACTGCACAGACTGCTATTATCCCTCTGCCACCGCGGCCAGCTCGGACACCCAATCTCGCCGCTGAGATCTAGGTGACAGGCTGAAGAGGCCCTCGGTTCCGGAGAACCCCCCCTTCTGGAGACCACGGTGGGGTTGTTGAGGCCTGGGTCTGCCTAGAGACCACTGACACAGGAGACCGGTGCCCTGCCCGAGGGGACCAATACAGACAGTGTGGTGAGCGGGTCCCATGCCGAGAAGATCGGAGGTGTGAAGAAGATTGTTCCCACTGTGTCGGTGACTGGGATCGGTGTTGGGATGACGACCTTTGGGATGGCAATCGGCACCGATAATAGCTGGACTAGCGCCTCCCTCTCGGCAAGCTGAATTGAGATGACAGCGACCGTGACCATGGAGCCGGTGACCGACAATAAGTATCCGCCGATCTCAGCGATGGCACTGGTGCCTGGCGGTATGGAGGAGGAGAGCGCACCATCATCTCAAGGGATCGGCGGCACTCCACTACTCCCTAGGGAGCCTTGTCGGCTGGCTTGCCCTCTGGGGGAGCCTTAGCCGAAACCTGTGGCACTGGTAGCACAGGTGGAGAGCTGTGCTCCTTTGAAGCCAGGGCTCTTGAAGGCATCAGTGCCAGCAAGGGAGTCAGTCCAGTCCCGCTTGCAGGAGTCGGAGGAGGACCTTTCAGCAGGCTGACGGCCCGGACAGGAGAGGGCCAACTGCGGGGCTCTGCGGTAGGCAGGTAACTCGAGGCAGGCTCTTTGCTTTCTGCTAACTGGCCCCTTTTTGTTGGTGCCACAGCGCCATGCTTCTTAGCCCTCTTCTTTGGCACCAGCAACGCACAGCAGTGACAAGTGGGCCCCGGTGCCAGTGGCACACTTCGTACCAATGCTGAGGTGCTGGGAGACTCATGGCGGGACGGCTCAGACCCTGGGAAGACTCCATAAGGAGGGCTCTGAGCCCGATGTCTCTCTCATTTTGCGTGCGAGGCCGAAAGTTTTTACAAATTCAGTACCTCTCTTTAATGTGCACTTCCCCCAGGCACTTGAGACAGCTACCGTGGGGGGTCACTAACAGGCACAGGCTTCTTACAGGATTCACAGGGCTTAAAATCCCACTGGGACCTAACTAGTAACACTAACTACTGCAATAAACAGGTACTTAACACTAAAAATAAGTATGCAGAAAGCCTAAAGGCAAAAAGTCCATGGTAAGAAAACCACAAGTCCTTGATGAACAAGGAAAGGTGCTCCGACTGACCACCACGGGTGGTAAGAAGGAACTGAGAGGCCGTAGGGCCAGCAGCGCCTGATATACCAGTGCATGAGCGCAGCACTCAAGGGGACGACAACTGGCCTTACGGATACTGCTACGGCAAAAATCTCCGATGACTGCACACATGGGCGCATGCACACCTACAATGGAATCGACATGAGCAAGCACTCAAAGAATATATTTGCATATTCAGCAGGGTACGAATACAATCCTGCCTGCTCGTATATGATTGCTGAATACTTACTTTGTCATTCACCTAGATCTTTGTTCATAGTTGGTTTTTAGATTTAAATTTAGAAGATAAAAATACCCTCAAGATATGTTGGGTTTAAGAAGTGGCCATTGATGTTCTTCTCTTTCATAACTGCAGTTCTCACTGCCTAGAGATGCTCAAAGCTGTGCGAGTTTGAGCAGGATAAACACAACTACCATATGGCTTTTTAATTCATTTGATTTAATTAATCAAATGGGTTCAGGTGAAAGGGTGCTTATTCCCGACTGGCAAATGGCACCCCATACTGAACAGCTCTATGCACAAAAAATAGCCCTGAAAGCAATATTTTCATAAGAGACATCTCTGTCTTAAAGAAAACTGATTAGCAGGAACAGTAAAACTATTCCTGCATGTAATGGAGTCAGGGGCCATATTGAGACAAGAAACCAGGCTACTCCAACGAAACTGCATCACTAGTTGCAAAAAATTCATTTCTGGAATAGCGGGAAGAAACCAGCCTGATCAGAAATGTATTTCACTTAGACCACCCAGTTAGAGACTATTCTCTCTCTAGAAGAGGCCTAAGGAAAAGCAGTAGCACAGAAGACGCTTACTAACCCTACTATGCAATGGCATTGCAGGGCTCCTGTGGCTCAGTGATAAGGTACTTCTATCTGTGCAGTGTGGGCTCTGAGAGCCAAGGAGTCCATTTCCCATTTGAATGCTGCTCCACATGCAGATAAAAATTCAGAAGGAGTTCCAGTTTTCCTGTAATACATATTCACATTCAAACAACTACAGTGAATGTCCACCATGAGGTTCTGCATATATAGCAACCTCTTTTTGAGGACTCCTCAGGCCTAAAAGTAGAATGCTAACTTCTGGCAGTCTGTGTCTCACCTATAGCAGCGATAAGTTCATTATTAGCACCACTGTGAATGTGTAGGTCACATACTAGAACATGGCAGGGTGTCCTTCTCCAAAAAAAAGCTATTACTCAAGCTCATCTCTAGACCTTTCTTGTTAATGGTGATGAATTACAAGGTATTTTTTGGAAAGGATTTGGATCCGGCACCCATAAATTGTCAACCAAACATTTAACTTTAGGACCAGTAGTTCACTCAAACCTACATACAGCTCTTCTGTATGCGATCACCATTACCTTTTCCTCTCCTGGCAAGCAGTCATCTTCTGCCCCTTCACTGCTCTTCTCATTGTGCTCCAATGCATCCAGGAGCCCAATGGGCTGCTTCCTTGATGAGATCAGCTCTTGATCGTACTCCACACACAGGCTGGTTGCTCCATCCCCCAGCAGCCCTACAACATCAAGACAGAATGTAAACAGACCTGTTATTTACCCTGCAGTAACTGTGGTTTTCCAAGATGTAGACAGTCAGGGTGGATCCTGCAATAGGTGAGCACATGCCTTACATGAACAAGACTGACTCTCTGAGAGAGAGAGAGAGAGAGAGAGAGACAGACAGACAGACAGACAGACAAGTGATGTCCATTGGAGCTATATATGGGAACTATGCCTCCTTGTGCTCTCATATGAGGGCATAAAATATGGGGCAGCTGCAATCCTCCCTGAGTTCCCTTGCAATTCAAAGCCTGTGTTGCAAAGGAACCTGAAAAGTAGGGATGAAGGGCAGGTCATGGGATCCAAAGTGAATTCCTTGGAATTTCAAAGAACCAGAAAAGTTAGTGAGTTGCTCTACACAGTTGCCTTGCAGAACTCAGAGACTAGCACATTCCTCAAGCAGGCAGATGCTGCTGCCTGTGCTCTGGTGAAATGTGCCTTGATGTTCAATTGCTTGCTTGATGTATGGCCCCGGTGATGGTGAGGAGCATAACTCCTTCAGGGTTGATGCTGACATATAAGCCACTTTCAGGACTGGAGTCCATGCCAGTGGATAGCTCACCACTGACTATGGGCCTGGTTCAGCCTGAGCATCATCCCACAAGGATAGGATTGACACCAATGGTACGACCATCGCTGTCAGGAGAATCTGATCTTTCTCTCCATCCCTCGATACTGTGAGGGTCTTGGAGGGCTTCTCCCCAGAGGTCCTGCTGTGCCTGTCTGTGTGGGAGGACGCTGTGTGGGAGGGCTTTAAGCTTCTGCTCCGGTCCTCAGAGTGGCCAATTCCAATGCTCGACTTCAGTGTACGATATGTTGGTGCCAGCTTTGTCATCAAAGCAGAGGTCAACTTTGGTGCTGGTGCCGATGTCGGTGACGGGCCTTTTCTCGGTGGTGTATTCTCCTTGGTAGTCTTTGTCACCTGTCTGCTTGATGGGGTGCTAAATGATGCTTGTTTGTTCAGTAGCTTGTTGCTTCTGGATCTGTAGTCTGGGCCCAGAAGGTGGAGTTTCAACCTCACATCTCATGACTTGTGTGGTGTCCAGTCTAAGTATACTGAGCACCTGCTCAGAACATGAGATTCACCCAAGCAGAAAATGACATCTACTGTGCCTGTCTTTAAGGGGAATTAGTCCATCGCAGGATGGACAGGGTTAGAAGCCTGCAGATTTTGAATTCATCGCTATAGAAACACTGTACGGTGGGGCTGAGGTGGGGATAGGGGAGGGTTGGACAGGGAGTCTGTAAGGTGTGTCTGAGAAGAAGTGTTCAGTTCTAATATAGTGATCAGTCCACAGTGGTTGAAACAGAAGATGAGAAGTGATTCTGAAGATTTTCAGCAGAACCAGAAGGAATTTTGCCTGACTTAAGAACTAATGGGTCAGACACTCACTGATTTCCATCTCGCTGCCATGGGCGGTAAGAAGGAAGTGAAGCAGGGTGGCAGTCACCCTGCCCTTCTATAGAACACGAGGCAGCTCAGTAGGACCCCTGTGCAGCTCTGACAGACTGCTGGTCAAAACGTATCTGGACCCTACAGTGGGATCAACGCTGACACATACGCCAAGAAGAAATTGACATACCTTCCCCTCCTCTTACATGCCTGGCGACATGCCAATGTTTCCAATAACTCTGATGGATTCTACAGGATTTCCTACCAAACATCCCTTCTAACCCTCTGGGGCAACCCAGTAGTGTGTGCTGGTTTCTCTCATCTTTTGTCTCACTTGCAGTAGAACTGCACTGAATAGCTGAGTCAACAAAAGTCAGTTTAGCTGATCTGTTCCAACTTGGGGACTTTATATCTTGTGATAGGGTCAGGCCAGATGGCTAAAGGAGAGCGATAGAAGGCAGATATATTAGCCCCAGGTTAAATAGGTCCCTTTTCCCTGGGTAAGGTAACAGGGAAGGTTCCAGAACAATCAGGAACTTTCTGGAAACAATTAAGGCAGACAGGCTGATTAGAACACCTGCAGCCAATCAAGAAGCTGCTAGAATCAATTAAGACAGGCAGGTTAATCAGGACACCCGGGTTTAAAAAGGAGCTCACTTCAGTTTGTGGTGCGCATGTGAGGAGCTGGGCGCAAGAAGCTGAGAGTGAAAAGGCGTACTACTGGACGACTGAGAAGTACAAGCATTATCAGACATCAGAAGGAAGGTCCTGTGGTAAGAATAAAGAAGGTGTTGGGAGGAGGCCATGGGGAAGTAGCCCAGGGAGTTGTAGCTGTCATGCAGCTGTTACAGGAGCCACTGTAGACAGCTACAATCCACAGGGCCCTGGGCTGGAACCCGGAGTAGAGGGTGGGCCCGGGTTCCCCCCAACTCCCTACTTGATACCAGAGGAGTTGACCTGGGCTGTGGGTTCCACCAGAGGGGAAAGTTTCTGGCCTGTTCCCCGATCCACTAGGTGGATCAGTGGAGACTGCGGGGATCGTTCTTCTTCCTTTTCCCCATGCTGGCCAGTGATGAGGCTAACTGAGTGAACGGCAGACTTGAGCCACGAAAGTGGCCAAACTGAGGGCTGCCATGAACCTCTGAGGTAAGCAAATCTGCCAATAAGCGCAGGACCCACCAAGACAGAGGAGGAACTTTGTCACAACCTTTGTAATTCTGACTTCTGTATTTAAAGGATGGACTTCTACATCAGGGAAAGCTTGAATAAAATCATATTTAAACTCAAAACACTTTACACTGAGTGATCTTCAGAAATCTTACTGCCACTCTTACTACCAAAGTTATTTGTGTTTAAACATTGTGGGTCTCTGAATTGCCCTCAGAGCCCAATTCCTGGAGTGAAGTCTGAGTAATTAACTTTTGACATGGCACAAGATTAATATTAACACACACATTTTCTATGGTGTTACAGAAGACTTTTTTTTTTTTTACTTGTTAAAGTGAGACTATTAGCTACTATTAGCCACGTAAATTACTATACTAGACAATCACCTCACTGAGCTTACAAAGTGCTTGTCATTACATGTACCAAACTGACATCTTATTGCCATTTATTCAAGCTTCCTGTCCATGAAACATATTCTCATCCTTTAGGGCCCAGTTGTGTCTGTCTGTAGATACTTTAACCCTACAGTTCCAGGTTTTGGCAACATCAGTTTGATGCTTCTAAAAAGGCATTCTCCCCACACACAAAAAATCACCTATTTCTCTTTAGTTTGTGAGACTACCTACCTTTGTGTGTCAGTTACTAAGTAGAGTAGCTAAATACTTTTACTTTTGGCAAAACAATCTGAGTAACAATCAGACAAAGTTGTATGCAGAGTTGCTGTAGCTATGCTGGTCCCAATATATTAGAAAAACAAGATGGGTGAGGTCATATCTTTTACTGGACCAACTTCTGTTGGTGAGAGCGATGAACTTTTGAGATTACACAGTGGCTTGAGGAAGAGCTCTGTGTAATCTCAAAAGGCTGTCTGTCTCCCTCCAACAGAAGTTGGTCCAATAAAAGATATTACCTCACCCATCTTGTCTCTCTAATCAGAAAGTATCAGGAAAGCAAGAATAATTTCTAAGAACACCATCTGGCTTGGAGACCATATTTACTGTGCAATGAAACATTGTCAAATTCAGGAACAGCAAGTAGTCCACAACAGAATGGTCTGTTCTAGTTTCTTTGGCATGAAAAACATTTTACCTTTGACATCAGTTAAGCTCAATTTTTTAGGTCACTGGTTCATTTGATGTCAATGCCCTCATTTTGTTTTCGGCGCTATCACAATGTAAAGGAGACTAGTATTGAACAGAATGGGAGATGAGGTATGTAGCTAACAGCATTTAGCATCTTTATTAGGAGGATTTCAAATACTTTACAAAGGTGAACAAGAATTATCACCCCCATTTTGAAGATGGAAAAATGGAGGCAGGGTTTCAGATGGCAAGTCAGTGGCGGTGTCAGGATCAGAACCCAAGCCTTCTGACTTCTTGTCGCCTATTCTAAGCAGCAGACTATCTCGCCTTCCAGAATAGTCAGCCTTGGTCAGAATTCAAGCCATATCAAATAAATCCATGATGAAATTCAACCTGTTGAAGCCTCAGATGTTCGAGGCTGTTCATCAAGGAGGAAAAATACCAAAATATTTCAGGTGGGGTAACTATTTGATATTCCCTCCACCTGGACATCTCAGTGGCCAGACAGTTCTTCATTTTTGTCAATTCCAATTTAAAACCCTTAAAAGAAACACTCAGGCACCTGTACCAATGGAGCGGGGGATGGTATGTATTTATTCACAGTGAAAGCTGAGTTGTAAAGCTAGAAAATGTGAGATGTTTGGAGTTTTTAAATGCAAATAAAAGACTCTTTCCTGTCTGTCTGGTCGCCTCCTCTCTCTACCCCCATATGCTGCCCCCTTTCCATGCACCCCAGTCTGCTGTCATCTCATGCGCTTTGGTACCCAACCACCTTCAGGTCCCCACTCCATACCTATCAGTCTCTTCCTTCCAGTCTTTCCATTCCCCCATGTGTTTCCCCAGACCCCTTCTGTTAGTCTATATCCTTTGATTCTTGGCCCTCCTCTGTTTAACCCCTCCTGGATTCTTGCCCCTCTGCATTTCCTAGTCTCCCTGCTCCACCTCTGGCTTGGCTCAGAATCTTTGGATTAAAAAAAAAAAGTTCAATTTATGTGTTTTCCTATAATACAAGGAAGACACAATTGTAAACAATTTAGAAATGTAAACACCCAGACTTACCCATTCGCTTCCTCTTCAAACTAGGAACATGGTCATCTAAATTCTTGGCTTTTGTCCGAGACAGGGGCTGCCCAGATGACGTGGATGATGTCGGGTCCCCTTCACATATGGTGCTAGAGCAGGAGCTCCGTGTTGGGGGTGGGGGCATCTGCACAAAGACTGGAAAATGTTACACTAGGCAAACACTACCGTTCCACTTCAAAGTCTCAACGTATTTCAATGAAAGAACCCAGGAGCAAAGCTGAAGATAAACTGGATTTTGAGAGGTCTGAACACATATGTACCTGAGATGCGACTGAATAATTAGAAATTAGCATGGGCAGATTAAGCAGAGATGGGGAGGTTCAGCATAGAAACACGAAGGTGGAACAGAGAGATAATGCAACTCTAAAGGGATGTCAGAGTGGGAAGCATCACACAAAATCTTGATGTTCTCTCTGCAATGCAGCCCCTTCTGATTCAGATGCACTATTCTTTGGCCCACCTTTACAATGAGATAGTTCTCTTTTGAACCCCCTCTAAATGCATGAGAATTCTAAGCTCAATTTCAGGCTCACACCTCTCACACACAAATACTTACACAATGTACCCTGCCACCTTTACTGTGTATTCTTTTGAAGGCACCATCTTACACTTAGCCCTCAACTTCAAAATCCCTTTGTCTATCAGCCGTGCCTCACTATACCATGCAAACTGTATTGTACTATGACAGGTTTCAGAGTAGCAGCCGTGTTAGTCTGTATCCGCAAAAAGAAAAAAAAAAAGAGTACTTGTGGCACATCCAGCAATGCCCCTCTGCCATGTACAGTGGCCAAACCGGACAGTCTCTACGTAAAAGAATAAATGGACACAAATCAGACGTCAAGAATTATAACATTCAAAAACCAGTCGGAGAACACTTCAATCTCTCTGGTCACTCAATTACAGACCTAAAAGTCACAATTCTTCAACAAAAAAACTTCAAAAACAGACTCCAACGAGAGACTGCTGAATTGGAATTAATTTGCAAACTGGACACCATTAAATTAGGCTTGAATAAAGACTGGGAGTGGATGTGTCATTACACAGTAAAACTATTTCCCCACGTTTATTCCCCCCGCCCCACTGTTCCTCACGTGTTCTTGTCAACTGCTGGAAATGGCCCACCTTGATTATCACTACAAAAAGTTTTTTTTTTTCCCTCTCCTGCTGGTAATAGCTCACCTTACCTGATCACTCTCGTTACAGTGTGTATGGTAACACCCATTGTTACATGTTCTCTGTGTATATAAAATCTCTCCACTATATTTTCCACTGCATGCATCCGATGAAATGAGCTGTAGCTTATGAAAGCTTATGCTCAAATAAATTTGTTAGTCTCTAAGGTGCCACAAGTACCCTTTTTCTTTTTGTGTATTGTACTAATGAATCAAAGAGCTCCTTATTGCCAAGGCAGAAGCCAAAGTATTAAAGATGTCCTAGTACCAAAAGGGCAAATGATAGGATGATTTCTGGCCTGTGCTATTAACCGCTGCTGCTTCTTGTTTTACATACCAGCCAGCTTGGACCTAAATAATTTGAGAGTCTGATCAATTTTTCCAAACTTGTGTCCTCTCCATGTGGGTGACGAGGGGAGTCTTCAGTTTCACTCCCTCATTTTATATATCAGACCAAAGCAACTTGTGTGTAGGGGCAGTCTGGATGAGAGGAAGACAAGAGAAGAGTTTTTTCCTTTGAAATCTAACCCAGAAAGCCCTGTAGCTTGGTGACACATACCCTGCCCTTCCCTGGGAGGGCTGACCCTCAGAATCCTGAGTAAAGGAGATCACTTAAGAATGATGAGATCCTCTGCCCAACCCTCCTACGGCTGAGTGCGCTTACTCCCTGACACCCTTGGACAAAAACTCCTTCTTTGTCTCACAATACCTACGATTTTTTGAGCAATACGGAAGAACTGGGAGACCTCTCTGACTGCATGCCCGAAGTTGTTGTAAACCTTGACATAAGGGCGGACCCAGGAGGGTAGCTGGGATCTTACATCATTGTTCACGAACCTGTGGAGAATTGGAAAATGGGAGAAAAATCCTTCAAACAGCTCCACTAAATTAATCTCTCAGCAGAAGGCAGCTTTGAACATCACCTGAGGAGCTGGAACAGGGATGTGACTGAAGTCTTAAGAGCATACGCAGACACTGTCCTCAACATTACAAATTAAATTTCATAGTATGACTATCCCCCTACTCCTGGGAATGCCAAGCTAAGCAGGAACAGTAAAAACAAGCAGGTGGGTAAGAACATAAAAAAAACTGGGATTGATCTTTGTCCCCAGGAGAGCAAGAGTTTGCTGGAGCCAGGGTGTTTGTGTCTATCATTACAGCTCTGTACTGAACTTCAGCATTCCTGCTAGGCACCAGTTATATCATGCTATCCAAAACTGACTGGCAGCTGCATAAGGTAGAAAAATGCTCATTAGGGATTGGGCTGAAACCACCACATTTATTTCCACTTGTGAACACAGACCAGGATTCATACCCAGATGTCCAGAAACGAAAGGCTCATTCTAAACCAGTGGTTCTCAAACTTCTGTACTGGTGACCCCTTTTACACAGCAAGCCTTTGAGTGCAACCCTCCTTATAAATTAAAATCACCTTTTTTATGTTTAATTCTATTATAAATGTTGGCGGTGAAGCGGGGTTTGGGGGTGGAGGCTGATAGCTTGCGACCCCCCCATGTAATAACCTCAACCCCCTGAGGGGTCACGACCCCCAGTTTGAGAACCCCTGTTCTAGACTATTAGTTCTCTGGGTCATCTACCCCATAATCATTAATACCAATCTTGAGATAGTTTATTTTTGAATGAAACTTTATTGTACCCAGCAGTTTCTGGGGGCTAAGTCAGAAATAAACAAAAGGAAGAAGCTGCATGTACTGCAGAGACCAGATGAAAGGCCTGAGAAACAAAACATTATGGAAAAATGGAAATAACTAGCTTTCTTCTTCAGAAACCGAAATTGGAAGCATGCAAAATACAAAGTGGTGATTCAGTCTCATCCTTAAGAAACAAGGAGGATATGCATGCTCAGAAGGTTCACAACACAGCTACCAACACACCTTGCAGAATGGTCAAACAAATCTCCTACTCAAGCTGACATGTTTCATGGCAATGGCAGGAATTCACTCATTTCCCAGAAACATGATTCTGTTTAGAAATACAAGTGAGACCATTTTTAGATTTTCTGGCAATATGTAACTTCTTCCTGCACCTCCCTTAAAAACTTCAATTACCATTTACTCTCTTCTCAAACTTAGTGTAGAGCAGGACTGGAACCCCTGTATTCACATAACCTGTATTAGCATTTCAGGAAGTTCTAACTCCCGGCATGAAAAGGGTTAAAAAAGATGTATAAAAAAAGATATCTACCTACACACCCCCACAAATAATCACTCACAGCTTATTCTGCATCTGCTAATACTACTAACAGCCTCATGGAGGGAATAGGGAGAAAGAAGCTTTTGGGAAAGGAGAACAGAGGATGAACATGTATGTTATTTTCACTTATTAGGGAGAATGACACCTAGCTCGTTGATGATCACTAATGACCTGTAGTCTTCAACTAGTCATACTAATGCACTTATACACACAGTACATACAGTTGTGTGTGTTGGACACAGGAATGTTGACACATACATCGTTTATAGTCCATCCTATTCAACAGAAGAATTCACCTGTGGTCACAAAGGAAAATGGCACCATAGTCCTGGCGATGTCTGATAACCCTGCCGATGGCCTGGTTCACAGCCCGGGAAGCCTGCTGCCGATACCACTCACGCCCGGATAAATACTAAAAAGGGAGGGGGGTGGGGGGAGAGAGAGAGAGGATCAGGCTAGTCAAATACAGTAACTCCTTGTTGAATGTTGTAGATATGTTCTTGAAAAATGTGACTTTAAGCGAAACCATGTTAAGAGAATCCAATTTCCCCATAAGAATTAATGTAAATAGGGGAGGTTAGGTTCCAGGGATTTTTTTCGTTGCCTGCTAGTACAGTACTTTGTCCACTACTTGTGGGATTCTCTGGAAGAGCAGCCCGTTGGAGCTAGCAGGTGGGGGCCTGGAACCAGGGTGGGCTGGTAGCCCCCCATCAGCTCCCCTCCACACACTCCCCAGCGCCTCCTGCTTGTCGACGGGCCCCGCGGATCAGCGCCTCCCCCCTCCTCCTGAACATGGTGAAACAACTGTTTTGCCGCATTCAGGAGAAGCGGGGAGGGAGCGGGGAGGCTGCGAGCCGTGTCCTTGCTCCTCCAGAACCTCCTGAATGTGGCGAAACAGCTGCTTCGCTGCGTTCAGGAGAGGGAAGGCGCTGATCCACAGGGCTCGCAGGTGGGAAGCACTGGGGGGTGGTAGCGGAGAGGAACTAGTGGGGGGCTGCCAGCCCACCCTAGTTCCGAGCCCCCACCCGCAAAACAACGTTATAAGCGAACATTGCACAACTTTAAAGGAGCATGTTCCCTAATAGATCAGCGATGTAACAACACTAACTGTGATGATGTTAAGTGAGGAGTTACTGTAGGTAAAATATATTCTCAGTGCAGGGGCTACTTGTCTCAGTCTCCAATACATGCTACAAATGTATCTCTAAAAAGTGAGAGTCAAGTGCAAGACTCTGCTAAAGCAATCACTTCCGACTAAACTGAGGCACTACTAACTGCTATGGAACCCTGACCTAATTATTAATAAATAATTCTGCTGTTTAGCCACCGAATTAGGGCTTATAGCCCGGGCCCTACAAAGCACTTACCATGTTATTAAATAGCCAACAGCTACCCTGCAAGATGATAAAGAAAAATTACATAGTATTTGTACTCAAACCTGAAAGGCTGCCAAACAGAGTCCACCACACCCATGGTTTATACGTCCTGACCAATTTCCTTTCGGGCCAAATATTCCCTTTGAAAGATAAATGGTTACCATGCATTCAAGCTATTTTGACTGCAACTGTGTTCAAAAAAATGTATGGCCTGTGTTTGATTATAACAAAGGATTACTCACCTTCTTGGAACTGTTGTTCTTCGAGATGTGTTGTTCATGTCCATTCCCATCAGGTGTGTGCGCGCCATGTGCATGTCGTTGGAAAGATTTTCCATTAACAGCTCTCGTCGGGTCAGCTGTGGAGCCCCCGGAGTAGCACTCAATATACGACCCTGCCGATCCGACCACCCTTCAGTTCCTTCTTGCCGGCTACTCCAGCAGAGGGTAAGGAGGGTGGGTACTGGAATGGATGTGAACACCACATCTCGAAGAACAGTTACGAGAATGTGAGTAACCGTTTTTTCTTCGAGTGCTTGTTCACCTCGATTCCAATCAGGTGACTCCCAAGCTCTCCCCTGGAGATGGGGTCAGAGCTAACGAACTGTTAACTGGAGCACCGCTCTGCCAAATGCTGCATCATCTCTGGCATGCTGTGTGATAGCATAGTGAGTGGTAAACGTATCCACCGATGACCAGGCTGCAGCTCTGCAGATCTCCTGAATGGGGATCTGGGCCAGGAAAGCAGCTGACAAGGCTTGCACCCTTGTGGAGTGTGCCGTAATAGCCAGGGCTGGGACCTGAGCCAGTTCGTAGCATGTGTGGATGCAGTCTGTGATCCAGGAAGAAATGCCTTGGGAAGAGACCAGGAGCCCTTTCATCTGGTCTGCCACTGCCACAAATAATTGGTTCGATTTCCTAAAAGGCTTAGTGTGCTCGATGTAGAATGCTAGTGCACGCCGGACATCCAGTGAGTGAAGCCTCTGCTCCCATACCAGTATGAGATTTGGGATAAAAGACTGGTAGAAAAATGTCTTGGCTACTATGAAATTGGGACACCACCTTGGGAAGGAAGGCTGGGTGAGGCTTGAGTTGAACCTTGTCCTTGTGGAAGACCATGTAGGGTGGGTCGGAGGTTAGTGCTTTTAACTTGGACACCCTCCTAGCTGATGTAATGGCAACCAGGAATGCCACCTTCGATGACAAATATAGAAGGGAACAAGTCACCAGCCATTAGAAAGGGGGCCACCATTAGTCTTGCGAGGGCCAGATGAAGGTCCCATGCAAGGACAGGTTGTCGAGCCTGTGGATAGAATCTTTCCAGGCCCTTGAGGAAACGCCCAACCATGGGGTTGGCGAACATGGAACACCCAAAGTCTCCTGGGTGGAAGGCAGAGATAGCAGCGAGGTGCACCCTGATGGATGATCCTGTCAGGCCCTGGTGTTTCAGGTATAAGAGGTACTCCAGGACAAGTGGTATAGGTGTCTGGAGTGGAGGTGTGCGATGCTGGGCACACCAGCAAGTGAACCTTTTCCATTTAGCTAGGTAAGTGGCCCTGGTAGATGGTTTTCTGCTGCCGAGAAATTCTTTACAGATTCTTTACAGATTCTTTACAGATTCCAAGCACCAGAGCGCCATTGGGTTTAACTATGAAGCTTCCAAGTTGTGAGATGGAGGGACTGGAGGTCTGGGTGGCAAAGGCGACCGTAGTCCTGTGTGATCAGATCAGGGTAAAGTGGTAACACGATTGGGGTGTCAGTTGACAGCTGCAGAAGTGTGGTGTACCAGTATTGGCAGGGCCACACTGGGGCCAGGAGCATTACCTTCGCCTTGTCTCTGGGGATCTTGACAGAACCTTGTGCACAAGTGGAACCCAACGGAAAGGCATACATGAGGCATTCTCCCCAGGGTAGCAGGAACGCTTCCAAGATGGAACCCAGGCTGTGCTTCTGCAAGGAGCAGAACATTGGGCACTTTCTGTTGCTCTGGGTGGCCAAAAGAGCAACCTGGGGAAACCCCCATCTTTGGAAGATGGAATGCATGACATCCGAATGGATGGATCACTCGCGGTGGCGGAACGATCTGCTGAGGTGATCCGATAGTTTGTTCTGCACTCCGGGAGATAGGACACCTCCAAGTGAATGCAGTGGGCTATGCAGAACTCCCATAGCTGGAGGGCTTCCCAGCATAGGGGGGGAGGAACGAGCTCCACCCTGTCTGTTGATGCAGAACATGGCAGTGGTGTTAACAGTCATCACTGCCACGCACTGGGCCTTGTAGTTGGGACAGGAAGGTGTGGCAGGCTAGCCACACTGCTCTGAGTTCCTTGATACTGATAGGGAGTGAGAGCTCGTCCTGCGACCATAGATCCTGTGTTTGGAGATCTCCCAGGTGAGCGCACCAACCCAGAGCTGACTCATCCGTTACTAGAGACCGAGAGGGCTGTGGACTGTTGAAGGGAACTCCTTTGCAGACTGTCCGAGGGTCAAGCCACCGACCGAGGGACTTGAGTACGTGATCTGGCACTGACACCACTGAGACTAGGCTGTCTAGCGTTGGGTGACAGTTGAAGTGAGCCACGCTTGGAGTGGTCTGAGCCTCAGTCTGGCATGTCTGACCACGTAAGTTCAGGCTGCCAAGGAGACTCATGCATCCCCTTGCTGTCGTGGTGGGGTATCGCCTGAGGCTTTGGATGTCTGTCATCACTTGGAATCAGGCCTCAGAGGATTGCCCTTGCTTGTACCGAGTCCAGCACCACCCAGATGAATTCTATTCTTTGGGTCGGTGACAAGGTTGACTTGTTCACGTTGAGGAGGAGTCCCAGCCTCTCGACAGTAGCTCTGACTAGTCAGACTTGAGACTCCACCTGCTCCCTGGAACGCCCTCGTAACAGCCAGTCATCAAAGTGGGGATATACCTGAACCTGCCTCCTGCGAAGAAAGGCTGTGATCAGTGATATGGTGGAGACCTGGGAGGCTGTCAATAGGCGGAATGGGAGGACCGTGAACTGATAATGTTTGTGGTTGACCACAAATGGCAGAAATGGTCTGTGAACAGGCCGAATGGGTATGTGAAAATACGTGTCCTTCATGTCAAGGGCGGTGTACCAGTCTCCCGGATCCAAGGAGGGGATGATCGTGCTCAGGGAGACCATGTGGAGCTTCAGCTTGACCAAGAACTGGTTGAGTCCTTGCAGGTCTAAAATGGGTCTGAGACCCCCATTTGCTTTGGGGATTAGGAAATAACAGGAGTAGAATCCCCTGCCCCTTAGCTCCTGAGGAACCTCGTCCACTGCCCCCATGGCGAGGAGCAACTGCACCTCCTGGATAAGGAATTGCTCATGAGGAGGGTCCCTGAAGAGGGACAGGAAAGTGGGGTGGGAGGGAGGGGAGGAGCAAAATTGGAGAGAATATCTCACCTCTACCATGAGACGGACCCAGGAGTCTAATGTTATTTGGGACCAGGCACCGTAGAAGTGGAATAGCTGATTCAGGAAGCACTGGGAAGGATCTGGTGTAGCGGTGGGTACGCCATCCCCGGGCGTCCCTTCAAAAGGCCTGGTTTGAGCCGGACGAAGATTTGGCTGGGCTCTGGCCCTGATGGGGAGGTGCAACAGTCTGTGCCTACCATTCTTACCCCTCCTTCTATAGAAGCCCTGTCTTTGAGGAGGGTAGGAACACTGCTGTTGAGGCTGTGGTTTGAAGTGTTTACGCTGGGTAGCAGGAGTATGCATACCCAGGAACTTCGTGGTCACCCAGGGGTCCTTCAGGCTGTGCAGCTTGGAGTCTGTCTGCTCTGAGAATAATCCTGTGCCCTCAAACAGCAAGTCCTGAAGGGTTTGCTGCACTTCAGAGGGCAGCCCAGATGCCTGCAGCCATGAACCCCTTCTCATGGCTAAACCTAATGAGAAGGTGCGGGGGGGAGAGTCCGCCGTATCAAGGGAGGTTCGTGCCACCACTCTCCCTTTGTCAATAATGGCCATGAATTCAGTTCTGGAGTCTGATAAAGTAGGTTCCTTAAACTTCAACATGGAGGCCCACAAGCTGAAGTTCTATCTGTTGAGGATAGCTTGTCGATTAGCTATCCTCTGCTGCAGGGCCCCCGTTGAGTAGACCTTCCTACCAAAAAGGTCTAATCTTTTAGACTCCTTGGATTTTGGAGTCGGTCCTTGTTGGCCCTGCCTCTCCTTCTCATTGACCGCGGTCACTACTAGGGAGGAGGGCTGCGGTGTGAGAACAAGTACCCATATCCCTTGGACGGGACAAAGTACTTGCACTCCACGCCCCTCACCATAGGCGGGATCGATACCAGGGTCACCACAGCGTTTTGATATGGCTCTGTATAGTTTTTATCAGGGGCAGAACTTCCCTGGAGGGACCCTCTGGCCTCAAGCTATCGACCATGGGGTCCTCTGGTTAGATAACCTCTTCTGCCTGCAATCCCTTGTTGCAAGCGATTCTGTGCAAGAGGTCCTGGTGTGCACGGTGATCTATCAGGGCATGTCCCAAGGCCGAAGTCCCCGCAATCGCCTCATCTGGGGATGAGGATGAGGAGGCTAGAGGCAGTACTGGGTTCTCCTGATCATCCAGCTCTCTAGCATCCCCCTGGTCAGCGCCTGTGGACTCTGCGCTGAATGTAGTCGCGGCAGCAGTAGTCTGTCCGGCTGTCACCGTGGCTGCTTCGACAACGTCCTGGATGGACTGTGGGTCCTGTCCTGGCGTCCATTCCGATCCCTGAGATGCTGGGCAATTTTTATATGGCTGTGGTGCTTGGGTTTCAGAGACTACCGAGCAAGAGCCACAGAAAAATGAGCCCTGGGCGTGGTGATAAGCCCAAGGAGTCCAGAATGGTCACTGAGGCTGCGGCTGCCAATGTGGAGGCCATGCTGCTGGTGCCCCACTTCTGTGCCGATTCGACCTGTGCCTGGTGCGGCATGAGTAAAAAGAGTCCCCATCCGAGTCAGACAACACTGATCTAGATCATCACAACCACAGCGGCTTCGAGCGGTGCTGAGCAGAGGAACGGTGCTGCTCCGCCGGTGCCGGGGACCCATGCATGGGGTCCCGAGCTGGGGAACGGTGCCTCAACGATGGTGAACCTGAGCAGTGCCGAGGTGAAGGTGCCATGTCACAGAAGGTGATTGCTGCATCATGGCCAGCTTGCCTCTAGATGGTGCGGGATGCGGTGTCACAGAGGCTTGTCCCTGATAGCCAGAAGTTGAGGGGCCGTCATTGCTATTAGGTCCCTGGTGGCTTCAAAAGTGACTGGGATGGAGGGAGACTCCAACTCCTCCACCTGACACTGCCTGTCCAGGGAGTCGCTGCGCACTGGACTCAACAGTCCCCTCCGGGGAACCGAAGTCAGCGGCACCGACTCCTGGTACATGGGTGCTGCGTGCTCCTTGGTGTGATGCACTGCTGTTCCGCCTGGCGCTACCTTCGGCACTGGGCAACAACCCCTGTCCATCTTCTTGTGCCACCTATGCGGCACTTGTGAGTGCGAGCGGTGCCTGGCTGACTGCGCCACTTCTGGTGCTGGGGACCGCCGGTGCCGAGGGTCTCGAGTCAGAGTCTTTCCTCCGTGCCGTGTCACGCACCGAGGCTGGGGCACTCCACACCGACATGCTTAGTGTCAGATCCCGGCACTCTGTGGCGAGCTGCGGACAGAGAGCGGACTCCATCAGAAGTTGTTTCAGCCAGAAATCCCGCTCTTTCTTTGTCCTAGTGCAGAAAGACCTGCAGATTTTGCACCTGTCTGTTTGGTGTTCTTCCCCCAGACACTTCAGGCATGTGTCCCGGGGGTCACCCATTGTCATGGGCTTCCTGCAAGTCCCGCAAGGTTTAAGCCCTTGGCCCCGAGGCCTGCCCCAGAGCCGAGGGAAGGTAAGGGATAGGGGAGAACCTTGCACACTAACCCAAACTATGTACAGGAAATTAAAATGAACTAGTAACTAAAACCTAGACTGAACTACAGACTAAAGAAGAAAGCTAAGGGAACTGAAGGGGGGTCGGGTCGGGTCGGGTCAGCAGGGTCATATATTGAGTGCCATGAAAGTACCACTCCAGGGGACTCCATAGCTGACCTGATGCAACCTGCTACGGGAAAAACTTTCCGACAACCATGCATGCAGTATGCGCACACCTGATTGGAACTGACGTGAACAAGCACTCGAAGAAACACCACAGTAATCAGAAGTGGAAAAACCGACTACTAACCTGAACTGTCACTGCTGTTCTTTGAGATGTGTTACAAATGTTCTTTGTACTTCAGGTGCGTGTGCATCCTGTGCACCAGGTGCACACACATTTGAAATGAAACAGACACGTGCAATCTCCTGAAGATTTTAAAATTTCAGCACAACCCAGCAGGGGGGTGGGAGAGGGATGTCAAATTTGTATGGTTTGATAGAGAAGGTTTGCTTACTGTGGCCCCACAGAGATGGGAAGAAAAGCCATATGCTGGAGAGAGAAACTATGAGACAATGGACTGGCCAAAAAAAATTACGAAAAGCTCCCCAATCTTACCTGTGCCCCTGAACCTTGTCTTTTCATTTCATCCAGGAATTGCATCTTTAAAACGACTCTTGGTTCCATGCGAGGGGGAAATGGAAGCCCAGTGATAACAACACCTCGTCCGTTCATGTCTGCAAAGTCCAAGCCTTCGCTGGCCTGAAGATGAACAGTGTTTTCAATCACTAACAGGGAATTAAGTGACATTTCAGAGCAGTTCAGGGGTTGTGGCCTCTCTGCCTTAAATTACACATCTAACAATTGTAGTTTGAGAGTAGTGGAAACAGTTTGAACTGGATTCCTTACTTTTATTGCCAGGGCTTTAATCCCAGTGGTTTCCTACTACCAGGCCTTGACTGAGTAACACATCAGCCAAAGGGTGTAAGGAGAGGTTTCTCTGCTTCTCTCCTATTTCTATGGTTTCTGAGGTCGTAAGCATTTCAACCATCTTCCTGATTTCCAGGCTGTGTTGCCAGCACACCCATTACTGATTATACATTTCATGCCTGAACTTTCTGAACTGTCCATACACCAGAGGATGACCATTAATAACAACATCTATTTACGAAAAGTGTGCTCCTCTTCTGGGGAACCGTATAACAAAATGCAATATAATAAGACTTCCCTCAACATTCAAAACAAATACAACCATTTCAAGAGGATCAAATTCACTTCTAAAAATAGGAAAATATGACTGTAAAACCACCAAAACGGGGAGAAGGGCTCCAGGGCAGGCACTGGGTTTGAACTAACTGTAGCTTGTCTTTTGAAATTGAACAACATTTCAGACAGTTGTTTCTTTATAACGTTAGGCTGACAGAAACATTTGTCAAGTCTTGTCTAATACAGTCCTTCTCATACAGTAATACAGCTCTTCTGTGAGCAACCAAAAGAAAATGTAGGAAAGTATGAAGCTGTTCCCCTTTGAGATCATGCACGTATCACCAGTAAAACCCATGAATGACAGACCTGTGCACTTAAAATAGAGTTGGAAAAACTATGCATTCTGCATTTGCTCCTTTATTTCACTAGGGCTTTTTTATATATGTGATTATTTACAGATACTACTTTTAGCAAAGAGAAATGTGTGTGTTTGTGTATCTGGAAGAGCTACAGTCTTCCAAACTCAATGCAAAAAGCAGCTTGCTCTCAAGAATGACAAACTCTGTTCTACATTACCTTTCCCCGACATACTGCCAAGAAAGTAGCTCCACTAGACTTGGGACAGACAATCTTATCATAATATGCATCCATGATCTACAAGACAAACAGGTTAGGTAAGAGGAAGAGGGAAAACCACCTCCTTTACACACACGCACACACCAAACAAACTTGTACATCATAACAAGTTTGACTCACATACTAAGATTCAAGATGTAGTTAACTAGGCTTAGTGTCAGTTTCCTTACTGGAGTACAACTATGGATGTTAGAAATATTTGCTTTCCCAACGCCACTTATTACAAAGAATCCCACAGATCTTCTGACAGACATAACATTGTGATGTCACCTATCTCTGAAGGGAAAACAAAGAACTTATTATGCAGTACTCTTATGACTCCACATTGGCAAAAGAGGAAAACAAAACAAAGCAATTTGAGGTTATCATTTACTCTAATCATTGTCAAGGAGAAGAGGCTGGAATTCAGTAGAACAGAAAAAGGTGGAGAAAGTGTGAGGAATTTCAACAAATTAGGAAACTAGAAGGATATTAATTTAAACCTTTAATTTTGCTTTCTATAAACTATTTATGATGCAAGCAGCACATGCCAAAACTGCATCAATATCTGTAAATATGAAGAATTATATTTTAAGAATTTCACTAGGTACAGAAAAATAAGTCTGTTGCCACCAAGGCCTAAACAACTAAAACTTATGTTGACTTAGCCACATCACTCGGAGCTGTGAAAAATTTCACACCCTGTGTGACATAGTGAGGTCAACCTAATCCCCGCTGTAGACAAAGCTAGGTTGATACAAGAATTCTTCTTTTGACCTAGCTACCACCTTTCAAGGAGGTGGATTTATGACAGTGATGGAAAAGTGTAACAATAATTTTAGTCAGGAAATTCCTTTAACATGTTGCAGGTTTATTGCCTCAGAAGAGGCAATGATTCAGTGAAAATTGGTACAAACTGTACCTAGCAACTTCCTGGATTACTAACATGTTCTTTCCTCTACACGTTAAACTGCTGGTATTAAAAACTTTTGTTATCTTTTTAGCAGAGGAATACTTATCGGTAATCTAATCTTGTTTCTAAATTAGGTCACTTCCATCTAATTTTGTAACTGTTTCTTTTCAATAAACAATTTAAACAGTAAACAATATTGTACACTATCAGCCAAGGGAGTGCACGTAACAAGGAAGTTGTCCTCTCTTTCCCCTCTTGACAAATGGCCAGCCCATGATTGTAACAGCTGTACAGTTGGCCTCCTCTTCCCTTACAACTACTGAATACCAGTATCTTCCAGCAATGCAGTCCCAAGAAACACTAAACAAAGCTGTCCCAAGGTGAGAGAGACACACACAGTAGTATTTATATTGAGGAGTGGTAGAAGTTTCTCTTCACTCTACTAGAGTTCATTGCCTTCTTTCTTTGGTTGCTTCTAAACCATCCCCGCTTGCGTGTGTCCACGCGCGCCTTGGAAACGCATCAGATTTTTAAATTTTTTAATTTTTTTTTTTTAAAGATTCCAATGGAAGGATACACTTCAGAGCCCCTTTACACCCAAACCAAGCCCCCTGGGAATTACTGGGTTCAATACTGGTGTCGAAAAAAAGGAATATGCCATTGGTGTGATGTTCCAGTTGAGTTGCTTCCACAAAGGCAGACAATGACAGCGCCCCGATTACCATAATTGAGATCCTGGGCAAAAGTTAGTGATGCCCAGACAAGATAAAAGCATTCTGAATAAAAAAACACACTTCTATGTTACCATGAAAATTTTCATAATCAAAAACAAACTGCAACAAGTTGGAGGGAAATGGCCTGCAGAATATCCAAGAGCTGGATTTCCAATGCTGACTGCTGCACTGACAGACTGAGCTAAGCTTTTCTACGCTATCCTTCACCATGGTGTCTAAGTAGGGTGACCAGATAGCAACTGTGAAAAAACGTCACAGGGGGTGTGGGGTAATAGGTGCCTATATAAGAAAAAGTCCCCAAAACGGGACATCTGGTCACCCTATGTCTAAGCACGTGGTACCAATATCCGGTGCGCAGGCAGATTTCAAACCATGACTATATTAGCACTGGTCTACACTATGAGTTTAGGTTGAATTTAGCAGCGTTAGACTGATTTAACTCTGCACGTGGTCCACACGATGAAGCCATTTTTGTCGACTTAAAGGGCTCTTAAAATTTATTTCTGTACTCCTCCCCGACGAGGGGATTACCACTGAAATCGATATCACGAGGTTGAATTTGGGGTAGTGTGGACACAGTTCGACGGTATTGGCCTCCGGGAGCTATCCTAGAGTGCTCCATTGTGACCGCTCTGGACAGCACTTTCAACTCAGATGCACTAGCCAGGTACACAGGAAAAACACCGGGAACTTTTGAATTTCATTTCCTGTTTGGCCAGCATGGCGTGACCATGCAGTCCCAGAATCGCAAAAGAGCTCCAGCATGGACCGGATGGGAGGTACTGGATCTGATCGCTATATGGGGAGACGAATCCGTGCTATCAGAACTCCGTTCCAAATGACGAAATGCCAAAATATTTGAAAAAATCTCCTAGGGCATGAAGGACAGGGGCTATAACAGGGACCCGCAGCAGTGCCACGTGAAAATTAAGGAGCTCAGGCAAGGCTACCAAAAAACCAAACAGGCAAACGGCCACTCCGGCTCAGAACCCCAGACATGCCACTTCTATGATGAGCTACATGCAATTCTAGGTGGTGCCCCTACCACTACCCCCACCCCTGTACGTGGACTCCTGCAAGGGGGGAATCTCACGCAACTGGGATGAGGATTTTGGGGACGAGGAAGATGATAATGAGGAGGAGGATGAAACCGTTCTCTCCGACAGCCAGGAACTGTTTATCACCCTGGAGCCAATACCCTCCCAAGACGGGCTTCCGGACCTTGAAGGCAGAGAAGGCTTCTCTGGTGAGTGTATCTTTGTAAATAAAATACGTGGTTTAAAAGCAAGCGTGTTTAATGATTAATTTTTCCTGAAGACTTGGGATGCATTCGCAGCCAGTACAGCTACTGGAAAAGTCTGTTAACGCGTCTGGGGATGGAGCAGAAATCCTCCAGGGATATCTCAATGAAGCTCTCCTGGATGTACTCCCAAAGCCTTTGCAAAAGGTTTCTGGGGAGGGCAGCCTTATTCCGTCCTCCATGGTAGGACACTTTACCATGCCAGGCCAGGAGCACGTAGTCTGGAATCATTGCATAAAGCATGGCAGCGTATGGTCCCGGTGTTTGCTGGCACTCAAGCAACATCCGTTCTTTATCTCTCTGAGTTATCCTCAGGAGAGTGATATCATTCATGGTCACCTTGTTGAAATAGGGGAATTTTATTAAGGGGACATTCAGAGGTGGCCATTCCTGCTGGGCTGTTTGCCTGTGGCTGAAAAGAAATCATCCCCGCTTTTAGCCATGCGGTGGTGGGGGGCCCTATTCACATTAAGCTGTTCGCGTTTGGCTGGCAGAGATCTTCCCTGATACTAGTCACGCGGTGGGTGGAGGGGTGATCATCCCAGAGAACTGGGGGGGGGGGGGGGGTTATTTGGGTTTGTGCTGCATGTTAACCCGAAAACCACAGCCCCTCCTTTTAAGTGGCTAACCCAACGGATGCTTGGTATGGGAAAGGAGGGCGCTGCTGTTTGAAACCATTCACCGTGAAAGAGTCTACCCATTGTTCTCTAAAATGTGTCTTTTTAGATACTACTCTCCCCTTTTTCCTCCTGCAGCTGCAAATGTTTCAACACTCCCCCTATCATCTCTGTCCCAGAGGCTAGCGCAGATAAGGTGGCAAAAAAAAAACAAACAAACTCGCGATAAAATGTTCTCTGAGCTCATGCAGTCCTCCCACACTGAAAGAGCTCAGCAGAATGTGTGGAGGCAGACAATTGCAGAGTTGAGGAAAGCAGAAAATGACTGCGAGTAGAGGTGGTGGGAGCAAGATGATAGGAGGCAGGAGGCAATGCTAAGGCTACTGGAGGATCAAACTGATATGCTCCGGCGTACGGTTGAGCTGCAGGAAAGGCAGCATGAGCACAGACCACCGCTGCATCCGCTGTGTAACCGCCCGCCCTCCTCCCCAAGTTCCATAGCCTCCTCACCCAGACACCCAAGAATGCAGGGGGGGGCCCCTCCAGGCACCCAACCACTCCACCCCAGAGGACTGCCCAAGCAACAGAAGGCTGGCATTCAATAAGTTTTGAAGTGCAGTGTGGCCTTGTCCTTCCCTCCTCCCCTACCCCACGCGGTGCTTCCCTCTGCCTCCACCCCTCCCAGGCTACCTTGGCAGTTATCCCCCTATTTGTGTTACGAATTAATAAAGAATGCATGAATTTGAAACAACAACTTTATTGCCTCTGCAGGTCGTGATCGAAAGGGGGAGGGCGGTTGGCTTACAGGGAAGTAAAGTGAACCAAGGGGGCAGGTTTTCATTGAGGAGAAACAAACAGAACTGTCACACTGTAGCCTGGCCAGTCATGAAACTGGTTTTCAAAGCTTTGCTGATGCGCAGTGCGCCCCGCTGTGCTCTTCTAACGGCCCTGGTATCTGGCTGCACGTAATCAGCGGCCAGGTGATTTGCCTAAACCTCCCACCCTGCTATAAACGTCTCCCCCTTACTCTCACAGATATCAGGGAGTACGCAGCAAGCAGTAATAACAATGGGAATATTCTGGTTTCACTGAGGTCTAACCGAGTCAGTTAACTGCACCAGCGCACTTTTAAATGTCCAAATGCATATACTACCACCATTCTGCACTTGTTCAGCCTATAGTTGAACAGCTCCTGACTACTGTCCAGGCTGCCTGTGTATGGCTTCATGAGCCATGGAATTAAGGGGTAGGCTGAGTCCCCAAGGATAACTATAGGCATTTCAACATCCCCAAAGGTTATTTTCTGGTCTGGAAAGTAAGTCCCTCCCTGCAGCTGTTCAAACAGACCAGAGTTCCTGAAGATGCGAGTGTCATGCACCTTTCCCGGCCATCCCACGTTGATTTTGGTGAAACGTCCCTTGTGATCCACCAGTGCTTGCAGCACCATTGAAAAGTACCCCTTTCGGTTTATGTACTGGCTGCCAGGGTGGTCTGGTCTCAAGATAGAGATATGCGTTCCGTTTATTGCCCCACCACAGTTAGGGAACCCCATTGCAGCAAACCCATCCACTATGACCTGCACATTTCCCAGAGTCACTACCTTTGATAGCAGCCGCTCAGTGATTGTGTTGGCTACTTGGATCACAGCAGCCCCCACAGTAGATTTGCCCACTCCAAATTGATTCCCGACTGACTGGTAGCTGTCTGGCATTGCAAGCTTCCAGAGGGCTATCGTCACTCACTTGTGGGGGCTGCTCTCATCTTGGTATTCTTGCGCTTCAGGGCAGGGGAAAGCAAGTCACAAAGTTCCATGAAAGTGCCCTTACGCATGCGAAAGTTTCGCAGCCACTAGGAATCATCCCAGACCTGCAACACTATGTGGTCCCACCAGTCTGTGCTTGTTTCCCGGGCCCAGAATCAGCGTTCCACTACATGAGCCTGCCCCATTGCCACCAGGATGTCCAAATTGCCAGGGCCCGTACTTTGAGAGAAATCTGTGTCCATGTCCTCATCAATCTCATCACCGTGCTGCCATCACCTCCTTGCCTGGTTTTGTAGGTTCTAGTTCTGAACATACTGCAGGATAATGCGCGAGATG
This sequence comes from Chelonia mydas, assembly GCF_015237465.2. Lineage (NCBI taxonomy): Eukaryota > Metazoa > Chordata > Testudines > Cheloniidae > Chelonia > Chelonia mydas. Next base: position 3,982,151 of record NC_051253.2, on the reverse strand, counting down.
TTTACTATGCTCATAACTGCTACGGTGATCTGAGCGGGCTGCATGCTTGCCGTGGTATGGCGTCTGCAGGAGAGCAGAGTTGCAGCGGAAGCGGTGGCTGACGACCTGCGAGGTGGATTCAGGAGAGCAGAGTAGCAGCGGAAGCGGGAGCCCATGACAGCTAACATGGAGAAATTTGCTATTGAGACAAGAGCAGGAGAGCAGAGTGGCAGCAGAAGCGGTGGTTTGATGACGACGGTTAGCAGTCCTACTGCACTGTCTGATGAAAGCAGTATGGCGTCTGCACGGAAAAAAGGCGCGAAGCGATTGTCTGCTGTTGCTTTCACGGAGAGAGGGGCGACTGACGACATGTACCCAAAACCACCCGCGACAATGTTTTTGCCCCATTAAGCATTGGGAGCTTAACCCAGAATTCCAATGGGCGGCGGAGACTGCGGGAACTGTGGGATAGCTACCCACAGTGCAACTCTCCAAAAATCGACGCTAGCCACGGTACTGTGGACACACGCCGCTGATTTAATGTGCTTAGTGGGGACACACACAATCGACTGTATAAAATCGCTTCCTAAAAAATCGATTTCTGTAAATTTGACCTAATTTCATAGTGTATAGACATATCCTTAGTGTTCAGTGCACCTCGTCAGGAGAATGGAGCATGAGGGAAGGCAGAAAGGAGAAGGGAAGACCTGTATTTCAAGAGCATTTATAGCTCTCTTGGTTTTAACCCAACAGCATGCAGTTCTGTAGTCACTGCTGCAAACAAATCTTTGGAGAAGTATTTAAGCATAAAAAGGAGAACTTATTAAATGAGACAGATAACACAAATGACCAACCTCTGTGAAGGTTCCTTTATTCCTTGGTTCCACAAACATCGGCTTCACTTCTTCTATTCTTTTAGCAAAGTCATGCTCCTATTAAACAGAGAGCAAATAAGTCAGAAGTACATATGGGAAAGGAAGCCACAGGTCGTGGTAACTACATGCTCCCCATCACCTATTCCTTTCTTGCCAGCCAGAGTTGGAGGCAGGGGCATGCAGCTTCCAATGGTAAGGAAATGAGCTGGGTCCAGGCAGCAGTTCCAACATGGGCAGTTTAGACAGAATGGCCAGGACACTTTCTCCATGCTTTGTGCATCTTTTCAGAAGCCATGCCAGCAGTGAGGTCACCTCCTTCCTTCCAACTTGCAGACCCTTGGCGCCCAACATCTGCCTCCTGGATACTCCTCCTGTAATCTGCACTGAAAATCTGTTTCCCTGCTCCTCACCACTGCCCCACGCTGGTACCTTAGAAGGGGAGCAACAGTTACCTAGGCAAATGTCCTACCACGGCTTCTGCTGGGAAACACAACTCACATTAGAAAAATGTCCCTGACTTCAGCCAGAAACAAAGACAGGGGATGTGAGCAACAGCAACCAAGGAAAGATACAAACTACAACAAATTTATTATAATTAAAAATAAAATAATAACCCAACTGGGAGTTTAGTATCAAGGATTTAACTATTTACTATCAACTTTTTTTAAAACAAGCCAGTTAGGAAGTATTACCACCCTTTGGTATGTCTGTCTCAGAAAACCTCCAAATGGATTAGAATCCAACCAAAACTCAGCTTCAAGTCATCCAGGAGTCACCTCCATATTAAGGATACCAACAATGAACAAGAGGAAAGCGAGTCAGTGATTTAGTCTAGGAAAAGTACTGCAGAAAGCTAAGGGAATAGGGTGACCAGACAGCAAGTGTGAAAAATCGGGACAGGAGGTGGGGAGTGACATAGGAGCCTATATAAGAAAAAGACCCAAATAACCAGACTGTCCCCATAAAATTGGGACATCTGGTCACCCTATAATGGAAACTAAAGAAGTTGTAGCTCTCCCCTCCTAAGCCTCAGCATGCCTCAAGTGGTCCCTTCTGAAGAAAAGCTGTTTAGCTTTTGGCTCATTTATCAAGAGGACGATGGTCCAAAACTTTCCTCCAGCCTGTATAATGCTTATTTAAGCAAATGGTGAGATTTTCCTTAATGCCCCAATATTCGTTTAACTCTGTTTCCACTAAAGTCACTGGTAATGAGGAGCTAATTGAGATGATATGCATGCTTTAGAAACTTCACCTTAATCAATTAAGCAAATAAAGAGTGTACTTGACACAAGACAAGCCTGAGGACTGTGCATCTGCTCTCAGGAAAGGGCTTATAAGGAGATGCGGATCTGCTGCCACTCCAGTTCCTTCTCAGCTACGAAGGCTGGAAGACTCCACAGCAGAGGAGAAGGAAGATAGTAGGTGGAGTACCCATAAGGACAAAACAACTTGAAGACTTCAAGTTACTTTACAGGTAAATAACCTCTCCTTCTTCGACTCACAAGCAGTATCTTAACATGGAGGCAGGTGCTGAGGCGGCAAATCCAAGGCAGTTTGGGGGACCGAGTCACCAAAGGTAGCATCAGCCATGGATGCAGATATCATAGCATAATGTCTGGTGAATGTGTGAACCAGGACCAGGTTGCAGCCCTGCAGATTTATGTTACAGGGACATCCTTCAGAAGGACTACAGAAGTGTTCTGAGACCTGCTGGAGCGGGTTGTCACTCTGTGAAGGGAATGTATCCCAGCAGCTTCATAGCAGGTCAAGATACAACCTGAAACCCGCTTCAACAGTCTGAGTGGAATCTGGCTGTCCCTTCCTCCTTTCAACATAGAAGTCAAAGAGTCTGGCAGAGGCCCTAAAAGTCTTGGTCCTCTCGAGGCAGAGGTGAGGGCCCTCCTGATAGCTAGTGTGAGGAGACTAACTTCCTCTTTGGAGATCTGAGGCTTCAGAAAAAATACCAATAAACAAATCTCTTAGTTGATATGAAATTCTAACAAGACTTTAGGGAAGAATCGAGGATGGGGGCACAGTGTCATTCTGTCACAGTAGAAGGCAGCGTATGGTGGGTCTGCCATGAGCACCCCAAGTTCTCCCATTCTTCTGGCTGAGGTGACAGCTATCAGAAAGGAAATTTCAAGGGAGAAGTGGAAGAGAGGACAGGTAGTCATGGGCTCAAATGTGGGGGGGAGGCGCTACCTCAAGGCATTGAGAATCAGATTATGGTCCCATGGAGGAGATGGGCTCTGGACAGGGGGAAATAATTTATAAACTTGTAAGGTATCTGGTCATGGTTGGATGGGCAAAGACTAAAACCTCTTCTATAGGTAAAAGGAAGGCTGTAACAGCAGCCAGGTGTATTCTAACTGAGCTCATGGACTTAAAGACACAAGGTCTGAGAATCAGGTCATCTAGGATCCTTAAGAGCGGAGCTTCTGAGGCTTTCAAAGAGTGATGAGAATACCAGGAATGGAAGTAAGTCTTATGAATAGTAGGTAAGTCTTATGAATAGTAGGTTCTGAACATTGGCCAAGCAGTTTAACTCCATGCCTGGGAACAATCAAGAAGCCAAGCCTGCAAGTTCAGAGATGAAAGGTTGAGTAGGCACCAGAGCTGTGAGACAGAAGAGCCTCCCTGGAAGGCAGAGAGGCATTACCAAGGAGAGATGAAGTAGAGCTGAGTACCTCACCTGTCTAGGCCACGAGGGCACTATCTCCAAGCGGCATGGAAGCAACAAGAACAGTCATCTCATTTAAGGTCAAACAAGTAAGTTCATCATATAATTTAGTGTCTTATTTTGAATATTTTTTCAGAAAAAAAATGATTGTTCAAGGAAGTGCAAACATCATCCTACATATACACATACTGAGTCCAATTCAGATTTGGGAGTCCGGACCCACAGTTATAAACATTCTGTTCATATGATACATAAAAAACATTAATGTTGTCAAGCACTCAGAAGTTAGGAAATCCCAGAATTAAGGTTGCCATGCAGCCTGTCTTTTGTCCCCTCTGCATTCAAATCAGGCAGTTTCTCCTCCATGCTTCCTGAGCCCAGTGGTGGAGTCATGGAGAGCACTGGATAGTCTCCTTGCTCTCTGTTCACGTTCCCAGACCCACACCCAGCATGTCCCACAGCAGTCCAGAGAGCTGAAATTGTAGGGAGATTTCTGCGTGGTCTCTGGCTAGAGCAGTGGTTTTCAAACTGCGGGTCGCGACCCAGTACTGGATCGTGGAATGTAAGGCACTGGGTTGTGGCAGCTCTGGTCCACACCACTGACCGGGCCATTAAAAGTCCCATTGGTGGTGCTACCTGGCTAAGGCAGGCTAGTTCCTACCTGTTCTGACACTGCGATGCGCCCCGGAAGCAGCTAGCAGCAGGTCTGGCTCCTAGGCGGGGAGGCCACGGGGCTCCACATGCTGCCCCCGCTCCGAGCACCAGCTCTGCACTCCCATTGGCCGGAAGCCAGACAATGGGAGCTGGGGGCGGGGAGGGGCTGTTGGTGCCTGTGGGCAAGAGCCATGCAGAGCTGCTTGCATGCCTACGCCTAGCAGTCAGACCTGCTGCTGGCCGTTTCCAGGGTGCAGCGTAGTCCGCGGTGCCAGGACAGGCAGGAAGCCTGCCTTAGCACCCCCGCTGACTGAGAGCCGCCCGAGGTAAGTCCACACCCCAACCCCCTACCCCAGCCCCGAGCTCCCCCCGCAAAACCCAGAGCCCCCTCCTGCACCCTACACCCCTCATCCCCGGCCCCACCCCAGAGCCTGCACCTCCAGCCCAGAGCCCTGCCCCCCTCCTATACCCCAACCCTTTGCCCCAGCCCACAGTCCCCTCCCACACCCTGAACCACTCATTCCCGGCCCCACCCCACAGCCCTCACTCCCACACCCCAACCCTCTGCCCCAGCCCTGAGCCCCTACCACACCCCAAACCCCTCATCCCCAGCTCTGTTGGGTCACAGGCATTAACAATTTTCTATAACTGGGTCGCCAGAAAAAAAGTTTGAAAACCACTGGGCTAGAGCATGGCTAGTACGAACAGAATCTTTGGGAATTCAGCTGCTAAAATCTAAGTCTCTACTGAGCATGCACAAACTGAGATTTTGCAAAGGCTAATAACTTGGCCAAATTTGTGTGGATTTTCACAGAGACACCAAAAGTAAATCCCTGAAGCAAAGGCCACCCCAAATTTCAAGTCCCTCCTCCAAAGCATGGGGGCAAGAGAACATTTCAAAGAAAAAGTTCACCAGAATTTTTTAACATGGGCAAAACAAAATATTCAACCTGAGGCAGACATCTGTCATGAAAAATTTCAGCCCAAATGGTTAAAGTTTGGCAAAGTTACTGCAACTGAAAATAGGGTCTTATAAAACTTTAACAACGGGTGGTGCTACCAGTTCCACCTCAAATATACATTAATTTGTAGAAACATGTGCCTAATTAACCGAGCTTCTTTTATCTCTTGCTCTGCTTGTTCCCCAGGTCCCTCATTGTTCAGCATTTGTTGGGTTACAACTTTAAGCTTTTTTAGAGCTAGGGCTTATTTGTCTAGAGAGTGCTGTTCACAACCTTATGTCACAATATAGACAACAAATGTAAATGAACACAGAGATGCATAAAATAGGTATTTGGGCAAGTCAGTGCTAGACCGCAGTGCTGGGAACTCCAATATAAGCACCCGTGTGTGAAAATTTGGTCCAAAGTATGTAACTACAATTCATACACAAAGAAAGAACCAACATACTCTCCAATAGTCCAGGCTTTTCTCCATGACCGGATACGAAGGGAAGAACACCAGCAGCCCATGCGGTATAATTCGCACAAGATTACCTGCAACAAGGAAGATGGTGCAGAATAACTCACCACTCAGAACACTTCCACTCCGAGGCATTGGTAGGGCATTAGCCAACTTTTCTCAGGGCACATAACTGGTCTTCCTACAACTCCCCTTCAGCTTCTTGATGGAAAGGGTGGGAGAGAGAAGCGAGTGCCGGAAGAGGAGTATATCATCACCACTATTCTAGCCTGGTTAGCATTCCACTGAACAATACTGACACAACATAGCCACATGCTACATTTGATGGAAGAGATGGAAAATACCTAATAAGTTGCCCTGTCCGTCTCCATGCCAGGGTTGAATTGTTTCCTGTGGGAGGTTTTCTGGTGTTTTGTCCACTTTCCTTGGAAGTCTTCTATAATTTTATACTATACATCTCACTGACAAGAAGTTCTTCTGATATGTAACCAAAATGTTCTCAATTTCATCCCATTTTGCCTACTTAGACACCTTCATTCCACCATAAATATTTCCTTTTCCCCTCAAGTTTATCTCCTTCAAAACATTTCTAGACTAAGAGACATTTAAAGGGGGAATATGTTAAGTCATCCTACACAATTCTTTTATTCTTTCTTCATAAGTCAATTTCCCCTGCTCTCTTATGATTGTAAGAATTGTACCAAGAGAGGCTTGATGAAATGGTGTCTCCGCATATGCTGCCCAATTCTGCACTGGCCTTCTTTGATACTATATAGCATAGCAAACTGATGCTTTATTTACTGTCCACTATCAACTTCTCTCCTTTTCCAATTTGTATCTCATCCTATGTTTTAACCATGTTTCCGGCGCCAGCTTTTCAGACCAGTAGATAAGCAGTTGAGTGCAAAATTGGTGTCCTAAATTGCAAGTGGTAACTAGATGTAATTACCTGGTTTTCATATGGGATTATAGTAATTGCACGTGCAAATATTTGTATGTTGAAATCACGTAATTGCACACTTAAATGCACCTAGTTGGTTACTTGGTACAAACAAGCATCTGATTTGTGCATGCAATCTGACCCTTAATCTCTTCTTGTGTTATCTGTCCTCACGAGCATTTAAAACACCCACAAATTTAATCCTCGAACAAAAAACTTGATTAAACACATAAGGTTGCTTACATGCAATAGCCACTGAACCAAACCCTTAAAAGCAAGGTGATATCCAGTTAAATTATCCTTCTTTAACAAACCGTTAACCCCTATCATCTCATCACCACTTCACTGACAGACTCTGCTCCTCTGCAAACGTTACATACGCTCCAAATGTACAAAACCACAGTATCCACCCCACCCCCGCACTACATTCCTTATAACTGCGTTAAGACCAAAATCCTTAACTCTGATGTTAGTATGTGTGTTAGACATTCACCCGTTGCTGAAGTGCAAGATGTATTTATTGTCCCATGAGGAGGTAACGGATTAGGGTTAAGGATCTGTGTTATACTATATCCTATGGACAAACAATTCCAATTTTATTTATGTTGCCAGATCTTGTTTTATTGCTCCAGTGCCACCTTATACCTACTTTACCATTGTGAACCTTGCTTTGTCTAAGTACTGCACAATTATGCTGTGAAAGATGGGCTCAGAAAGTTGATAAACTGACTTACAGTGTATATATACACACCTTGTAATCAGAAATTGGAATGATCTTCTAAAATAATAAGCTAATGACGTCAGGAAAGCACAAGAAATTCCTTAGTCAATCCAGATGTAAACCACCTCCTTTCTGGGTTCCAAACCTGCTTAAGCTTGTTTAGAAGTCATTTCCCCCACTCATTTATAAATAACCCAGAGCAGAAACTTGTTTCCTGAATCTGGTTATAACTTCACTTACCTATTGTTTTCCCCAGAGAAGACAGACATTCCACAGAAAACCTACAAAGACGACAATATCCATCAGCATCACCATCACAATTCCCTTTTATTAACTCACTCTTGTTTGGAATAATGACTGCAACGCTAAACCCGCATCCTCTCTCCCTCTCCTGTGTCTTCACTCCCCGCCTGATGGACAAACCTCAAAGTAATAGGCAATTCAAGCATTACCTCTAGCAATCATGATGTCCAAGTTTTCTTCACTTATTTCCTCCCACCTTGCTTTGCAGGATGACCCCACAGTCCTCTAGGAAGAAAGACCGAAGAGGCTCTACACCTCCAGATGCTTCCATAACACTATGATCTGCCAGTATGGGTCACTACTAGTGCAATACATTTCTTATTGCTCCACAAGAGCCAAGCACCTACATAGAAACAGAGGAAGATCCCGGACGACTGGAATAAGGCTAATGTAGTCCCCATCTTTAAAAAGGGAAAGAGGAGGATCCTGGGAACTACAGGCCAGTCAGCCTCACCTCAGTCCTTGGAAAAATCATGGAGCAGGTCCTCAAGGAATCAATTCTGAAGCACTTAGAGGAGAGGAAAGTGATCAGGAACAGTCAGCATGGATTCACCAAGGGCAAGTCATGCCTGACTAATCTAATTGCCTTCTATGACGAGATAACTGGCTCTGTGGATGAGGGGAAAGCAGTGGACGTGTTGTTCCTTGACTTTAGCAAAGCTTTTGACATGGTCTCCCACAGTATTCTTGCCAGTAAGTTAAAGAAGTATGGGCTGGATGAATGGACGATAAGGTGGATAGAAAGCTGGCTAGATTGTCGGGCTCAACGGGTAGTGATCAATGGCTCCATGTTTAGTTGGCAGCCGGTATCAAGCGGAGTGCCCCAAGGGTCGGTCCTCAGGCCGGTTTTATTCAATATCTTCATTAATGATCTGGAGGATGGTGTGGATTGCACCCTCAGCAAGTTTGCAGGTGACACTAAACTGGAAGGAGAGGTAGGTACGTTGGAGGGTAGGGATAGGATACAGAGGGACCTAGACAATTTAGAGGATTGGGCCAAAAGAAATCTGATGAGGTTCAACAAGGACAAGTGCAGAGTCCTGCACTTAGGACGGAAGAATCCCATGCACCGCTGCAGACCAGAGACCGAATGGCTCGGCAGCAGTTCTGCAGAAAAGGACCTAGGGGTTACAGTGGACGAGAAGCTGGATATGAGTCAACAGTGTGCCCTTGTTGCCAAGAAGGCCAATGGCATTTTGGGATGTATAAGTAGGGGCATTGCCAGCAGATTGAGGGACGTGATTGTTCCCCTCTATTCCACATTGGTGAGGCCTCATCTGGAGTACTGTGTCCAGTTTTGGGCCCCACACTATAAGAAGGATGTGGAAAAATTGGAAAGCGTCCAGCGGAGGGCAACAAAAATGATTAGGGGTCTGGAACACATGACTTATGAGGAGAGGCTGAGGGAACTGGGATTGTTTAGTCTGCAGAAGAGAAGAATGAGGGGGGATTTGACAGCTGCTTTCAACTACCTGAAAGGGGGTTCCAAAGAGGATGGATCTAGACTGTTCTCAGTGATAGGAGATGACAGAACGAGGACTAACGGTCTCAAGTTGCAGTGGGGGAGATTTAGGTTGGATATTAGGAAAAACTTTTTCACTAGGAGGGTGGTGAAACACTGGAATGCGTTACCTAGGGAAGTGGTGGAATCTCCTTCCTTAGAAGTTTTTAAGGTCAGGCTTGACAAAGCCCTGGCTGGGATGATTTAGTTGGGGATTGGTCCTGCTTTGAGCAGGGGGTTGGACTAGATGACCTCCTGAGGTCCCTTCCAACCCTGATATTCTATGATTCTATGAAGATCCTCCTACAACTAGCTTTTGTACATTGCATGTCAGTAGCATCCAATGCCCCAAACTGGTAAGAATAGTCAAGATGGCAACAAGCAAGCCATCTCTATCAACAGCAAAATTAACAATTTTGAGATGTTGGGTTTTAGCAGTGAAGAAAATCTAGATCCTAACGTATCAGCCTTCCATCAGTGGAAATACACATTACCACACATAATAAAGTTAATTATTAACAGTAATAAATTCAGGAACAGAATCCTGTCAAAGAGAGCCTGTAGAAGCTGCCAACACTGTGATGATTAAAACAATGGATGATGAACTAGGTGTGGTGGTGCTGTGGGAAAAAAAGAAGATGGGTTTGGCTACTGTATTACTAGTGACAACCAAATTAGTCACTGTCCCTAAGCACTTTTTCTTTGGCTCAGCACTGCTTGAACAGTAGCATTCTGTCTGTGCTGGTTTCTATGGAAATTCCCCACATTTGGTCCCTATTTTCATCTCCTTGTTTCCTTCTCTTTAGTTCCAGACAGTTTTGCATGCTCTGTTTTCTTATTACGCCTGTGAGGGGGAGTAAAAATGGTTACTCACTTCTCGTAACTGTTGTTCTTAGAGCTATGTTGTTGACATCCATTCCAATCAGGTGTGTGCGTGCGCACGTGCACGTTGGCCGGAAGATTTTTCCCTTAGCAGCATTCCGGGCCATCCTGGGAGCCCCCTGGAGTCACGCCTTCATGACACTCAATACAGAGCCCTGCCGACCCGCCACCCCTTCTGTTCCTTCTTGCCAGCTACTCCGAGAGAGGGGTAGGAGGGTGGGTATTGGAATGGACACAAAGAACACATCTCGAAGAACAACAATTACAAGAAGTGAGTGCTTGTTCATGTCCATTCCAATCAGGTGACTCCCAAGCCAAGTTCAGGAGGTGGGGTTGGAACTGTCCAGTGATTGGAGTACTGCTCTTCCGAAGGCCACATAGTCTCTGGCCTGCTGGGTAATCTCATAATGCACGACGAAAGGGCGTATGGAGGACCACATTGCTGTTCTGCAGATTTTCTGGGTGGGAACCTGAGCCAGGAACGCTGTAGATGAAGCCTGTGCCCTGGTAGAGTGCGCAGTGATCGGAGGTGCGGGAACATCTGCCAGGTTGTAGCACTCATGGATACAGAACATAATCCATGATGAGATGCATTGGGATGAACTGGCTGACCTTTCATCCTGTCCGCCACTGCTATGAACAACTGGACTGACTTTCTAAACGGTTTCGTTCTCTCGATGTAAAAGGCCAGTGCCCTGCGGACATCCAGAGCGTGGACTCTCTGTTCCCTGCCGCTGGAATGAGGTTTAGGGTAGAAAACGAGGCGGAAGATGTCCTGGTTCATGTGGAACTGCGAGACAACCTTTGGGAGGAAAGCAGGGTGAGGCCTGAGCTGAACCTTGTCCTTACAGGACAAGGTGTAGGGAGGGTCTGATGTCAAGGCCCTGAGTTCGGACACCCTCCAGGCCGAGGTTATTGCTACCAGGAACGCGACCTTTTAACAGAGGTAGAGGACAGAGCAGGTTGCTAAAGGCTCAAAAGCGGGCCCCGATGAGCCTAGAAAGGACCAAGCTGAGGTCCCAGGCAGGAACCAGTTGACAGACGTGAGGGTATAACCTGTCGAGCCCCTTTAGGAATCAGCTGACCATGGGATTAGCAAATAGCGAGCAGCCCTGCACACCCGGGTGGAAGGCCGAGATGGCTGCTAAGTGCACCCGTATAGAAGACATCGAGAGACCCTCCTGCTTCAGATGGAGGAGGTAGTCCAGAATGTGCAGCACTGGAGCCAGCATTGAGGGCGAATGGGGCTGCACCAACCAGATTGAAAATCTCGTCCACTTGGCAAGGTAAGTGGCTCTCATAGAGGGTTTCCTACTGCCAAGGAGGACCTGTCTAACCTGGTCTGAACAAGAAAGCTCCAACAGATTTAACCATGGAGCTTCCACGCCATAAGATGGAGTGACTGTAGGTTTGGGTGTTGGAGACATCCATGATCTTGTGTGAGAAGGTCCGGGGAAAGCAGCAAGGTAATCGGGGCTCCCACCGATATGTCTATTAGGGATGTATACCAGTGCTGATGGGGCCAGGCCAGTGCTATCAGTAGGATATGAGCTCGATCTCTGCGGATGTCGAGCAGCATCTTGTGAACGAGTTGGGGTATGGGCGGAAAGGCATACAGGAGAGAATCTCCCCAATGGAGGAGGAACGCATACACGCTGGAGCCCATGCTGTGATTCTGGAAGGAGCAGAACTGCTGGCACTTCCTGTTGCGTCGCGTAGCAAAGAGGTCTAATGGGGAAACCCCACCTCTGGAAGATTGAGATTGCAACATCTGGGCGAAGGGACCACTCGTGGCTGTGGAAGGACCTGCTGAGGTGGTCCACCAGCTTGTTCTGAACCCCAGGGAAGTACGACGCCTGCAGGGGAATTGAATGTTCTACACAGAACTCCCACAGCATGAGGGCTTCTTGGCACAGGAGAGAGGAGTGTGCACCCCCGTTTGTTGATATAGAACATTGCTGTCATATTGCCTGTCATGACTGATACACATTGCCTGGTTAGGTAAGGACAGAATGTCTGACATCATAGAATCATAGAATATCAGGGTTGGAAGGGACCCCAGAAGGTCATCTAGTCCAACCCCCTGCTCAAAGCAGGACCAAGTCCCAGTTAAATCATCCCAGCCAGGGCTTTGTCAAGCCTGACCTTAAAAACCTGTAAGGAAGGAGATTCTACCACCTCCCTAGGTAATGCATTCCAGTGTTTCACCACCCTCTTAGTGAAAAAGTTTTTCCTAATATCCAATCTAAACCTCCCCCATTGCAACTTGAGACCATTACTCCTCGTTCTGTCATCTGCTACCATTGAGAACAGTCTAGAGCCATCCTCTTTGGAACCCCCTTTCAGGTAGTTGAAAGCAGCTATCAAATCCCCCCTCATTCTTCTCTTCTGCAGACTAAACAATCCCAGCTCCCTCAGCCTCTCCTCATAAGTCATGTGCTCTAGACCCCTAATCATTTTTGTTGCCCTTCGCTGGACTCTTTCCAATTTATCCACATCCTTCTTGTAGTGTGGGGCCCAAAACTGGACACAGTACTCCAGATGAGGCCTCACCAGTGTCGAATAGAGGGGAACGATCACGTCCCTCGATCTGCTCGCTATGCCCCTACTTATACATCCCAAAATGCCATTGGCCTTCTTGGCAACAAGGGCACACTGCTGACTCATATCCAGCTTCTCGTCCACTGTCACCCCTAGGTCCTTTTCCGCAGAACTGCTGCCTAGCCATTCGGTCCCTAGTCTGTAGCGGTGCATTGGGTTCTTCCGTCCTAAGTGCAGGACCCTGCACTTATCCTTATTGAACCTCATCAGATTTCTTTTGGCCCAATCCTCCAATTTGTCTAGGTCCTTCTGTATCCTATCCCTCCCCTCCAGCGTATCTACCACTCCTCCCAGTTTAGTATCATCCGCAAATTTGCTGAGAGTGCAATCCACACCATCCTCCAGATCATTTATGAAGATATTGAACAAAACCGGCCCCAGGACCGACCCCTGGGGCACTCCACTTGACACCGGCTGCCAACTAGACATGGAGCCATTGATCACTACCCGTTGAGCCCGACAATCTAGCCAGCTTTCTACCCACCTTATAGTGCATTCATCCAGCCCATACTTCCTTAACTTGCTGACAAGAATGCTGTGGGAGACCGTGTCAAAAGCTTTGCTAAAGTCAAGAAACAATACATCCACTGCTTTCCCTTCATCCACAGAACCAGTAATCTCATCATAAAAGGCGATTAGATTAGTCAGGCATGACCTTCCCTTGGTGAATCCATGCTGACTGTTCCTGATCACTTTCCTCTCCTCTAAGTGCTTCAGGATTGATTCTTTGAGGACCTGCTCCATGATTTTTCCAGGGACATGCTAGGTGCACCGCTCTCAGTTCTCTGACATTGATGTTGACACGCAGATCTGCTTGCGACCAGAGGCTTTGAGTTCTGCAGTCTCCCAGATGAGCTCCCCAGCCCAGGTCTGATGAGTCCATCACCAGCGACAGAGACAGCTGTGGGGCAGCGAAGAGGACCCTTGAGTACACCTCCTGAGCGTCGAGCCATTACAGGAAGGAGTCGAGGACCGGGCGAGGCAGGGTCACAATCCTGTCCAAGCTGTCCCGGGCTGGGCGATACACTGACGAGAGCCATGACTGGAGAGGCTGAAGCCTGAGTCCGGCATGCTGCACCACATAGGTACAGGCTGCCATGTGCCTGAGAAGTTTCAGGCAGTTTCTCACTGTAGTGATGGGGAACTGCATGATGCCTCAGATTATGTCGCTGAGGGCCTGAAACCTCGCCTGTGGCAGGTATGCCCTGACTTGGGTTGAGTCCAATACTCTCCCTATCAACTCTAGCCTCTGGACAGGAGACAGAGTCGATTTCGTTTTGTTTAGGAGTAGCCCCAGGCTCTCAAAGCTGACTCTGATAAATGTGACCTGAGACTCCACTTGGGTCCTGGAGCGGCCTTTGATCAGCCAGTCATCGAGGTACGGGAACCCCTGTACCTGGTGCCTCCGCAAGAACGTGGCAACAACTGCCATGCACTTGGTGAATACTTGAGGTACTGCTGACAGGCCGAACAGCAGGACAGTAAATTGGTAGGGTGTACCGTTGCCCACAAACCTGAAATACTTCCTGTGGCGCTGAGTGACTGCGATGTGAAAGTATGCGTCCTTCAAGTCGAGGGCGGCATACCAATCTGCTGCATCTAGCAAGGGGATCATGGGAGTTTCTTCATGAAACTGCTGAATTTTCGCAGGTCCAGGATGGGCCTGAGGTCACCTTTGGCTTACGGTATTAGAAAATACCGGGAATAGAAGCCCTCACCCCTGTGCTCCAGAGGAAACCCCTCCACTGCCCCTAGCGATAGAAGCAACTGCACCTCCTGGATGAGTAGATACTCATGAGAAGGGTCCCTGAAGAGGGACGGGGAAAGGGGGTGGAAGGGTGGCAGAGTACAGAATTGGATGGAGTATCCCCTCTCTACTGTGCAGAGCACCCAGACGTCCGAAGTGATATGGGACCGTGTACAGTAGAAAGGGGAGAGTTGGGAAGAAAAGGTAAGGCAGGGTAGATCCAGTTTCTGATTTGGTGCGCCATCCTCGACCGCACCTTCAAAAGGCCAGTTTAGGGCCAGAGGGCGGCTTGGGCTGGCAAGAGCCCTGGCCTGAGGATAGGTGTTGCCTCCTCCTGCCACTCCTGTTCCACCTCCAAGAACCATCCCGTCGGTTCTGCTGACAGAATCTCGGAGGAGGTTGTGGTCTGAAGTGTCACTGCTGCGTGGTAGGAGTGTGCAGACCCAAGGACTTGAAGGTGGCTCATGAGTCTATCAGGCTGTGCAGCCTCTTGTCTGTCTTTTCAGATAGAAGTCTCACCCTCAAATGGGAGGTCCTGAATGATTTGCTGGACCTCGTAAGGGAGCCCCGAGACTTAGAGCCAGGAATCCCTCCTCATGGCTACCCCAATTGCCATGACCCTAGTGGCAGCATCTGCAGTGTCCAATGCGGCCTGGAGGGAAGCGCGGGAGACTAGCTTCCCCTCCTCCACCAAGGCCGAGAACTCGGTTCAGGAGTCCAACAGGGGAAACTCCGTAAATTTGGCTATCGCTGCACAGGTATTGTATGAGTACCTGCTGACAATGGCCTGTCGGTTCGAGATATGGAGCTGCAGACCCCCTGTAGAATAAACCTTTCTCCCAAAAAGGTCTAGACGCTTAGTCTCCCTGTTTTTTGGGGAGCCCTTGGAAGCCCTCTCTCTCATGCTGGTTAGCAGCATCCACAACAAGAGTCAGGGGATGGGAGTATAAATGTTCGAACCCTCTGGAGGGCATGAAATAACACCTCTCATTGCGCTTGGCAGTGGGTGGCAAGGAAGCTGGGGTCTGCCACAGTGTCTTGGTGGTGTCCACAATGGTTTTAATAAGTGGAAGGGCAATACATGAAGGTCTTGAGGGTGCAAGGATGTCCACCATAGAATCAGCCTCCTCAACTACCTCCTCGGCCTTAATGCCCAGACCCTGAGCGGCCCTGCACAGCAACTGCTGCAGCACCTTGTTGTCCTCAGGCACCAGGGCTACGGCTGTACCCATCAATGCTTCATCCGGTGACGAAGAGGAGAAAGCTTTTACAATGAGCGGATGCTCCCTGCCATCCGCCCCCAGGAGGTCCCGAGACTCTTGGGGCAATGTTGGTGCTAGTGGTGTGCCAGACGGTGCCAGAGCTGCAGACGCTGGACCAAGAATCATAGAATATCACGGTTGGAAGGGACCCCAGAAGGTCATCTAGTCCAACCCCCTGCTCGAAGCAGGACCAAGTCCCAGTTAAATCATCCCAGCCAGGGCTTTGTCAAGCCTGACCTTAAAAACCTCTAAGGAAGGAGATTCTACCACTTCCCTAGGTAACGCATTCCAGTGTTTCACCACCCTCCTAGTGAAAAAGTTTTTCCTAATATCCAACCTAAACCTCCCCCACTGCAACTTGAGACCATTACTCCTTGTCCTGTCATCTCCTACCACTGAGAATAGTCTAGAACCGTCCTCTTTGGAACCACCTCTCAGGTAGTTGAAAGCAGCTATCAAATCCCCCCTCATTCTTCTTTTCTGCAGACTAAACAATCCAAGTTCCCTCAGCCTCTCCTCATAAGTCATGTGTTCCAGACCCCTAATCATTTTTGTTGCCCTTCGCTGGACTCTCTCCAATTTTTCCACAACCTTCTTGTAGTGTGGGGCCCAAAACTGGACACAGTACTCCAGATGAGGCCTCACCAATGTGGAATAGAGGGGAACGATCACGTCCCTCAATCTGCTGGCAATGCCCCTACTTATACATCCCAAAATGCCATTGGCCTTCTTGGCAACGAGGGCACACTGTTGACTCATATCCAGCTTCTTGTCCACTGTCACCCCTAGGTCCTTTTCCGCAGAACTGCTGCCTAGCCATTCGGTCCCTAGTCTGAAGCGGTGCATTGGATTCTTCCGTCCTAAGTGCAGGGCCCTGCACTTATCCTTGTTGAACCTCATCAGATTTCTTTTGGCCCAATCCTCCAATTTGTCTAGGTCCCTCTGTATCCTATCCCTACCTGTCACCATATCTACCACTCCTCCTAGTTTAGTATCATCCGCAAATTTGCTGAGAGTGCAATCCACACCATCCTCCAGATCATTTATGAAGATATTGAACAAAACCGGCCTCAGGACCGACCCTTGGGGCACTCCACTTGATACCGGCTGCCATCTAGACATGGAGCCATTGATCACTACCTGTTGAGCCCGACAATCTAGCCACCTTATAGTGCATTCATCCAGCCCATACTTCTTTAACTTGCTGACAAGAATACTGTGGGAGACCGTGTCAAAAGTTTTGCTAAAGTCAAGAAACAATACATCCACTGCTTTCCCTTCATCCACAGAACCAGTAATCTCATCATAGAAGGCGATTAGATTAGTCAGGCATGACCTTCCCTTGGTGAATCCATGCTGACTGTTCCTGATCACTTTCCTCTCGTGTAAGTGCTTCAGGATTGATTCCTTGAGGATCTGCTCCAAGATTTTTCCGGGGACTGAGGTGAGGCTGACTGGCCTGTAGTTCCCAGGATCCTCCTCCTTCCCTTTTTTAAAGACGGGCACTACATTAGCCTTTTTCCAGTAGTCCGGGACTTCCCCCGATCGCCATGAGTTTTCAAAGATAATGGCCAATGGCTCTGCAATCACAGCCGCCAACTCCTTTAGCACTCTCGGATGCAACACATCCGGCCCCATGGACTTGTGCATTTCCAGCTTTTCTAAATAGTCCCTAACCACTTCTTTCTCCACAGAGGGCTGGCCACCTACTCCCCATGCTGTGTTGCCCAGCGCAGCAGTCTGGGAGCTGACCTTGTTCGTGAAGACAGAGGCAAAAAAAGCATTGAGTACATTAGCTTTTTCCACATCCTCTGTCACTGGGTTGCCTCCTTCATTCAGTAAGGGGCCCACACTTTCCTTGGCTTTCTTCCTGTTGCCAACATACCTGAAGAAACCCTTCTTGTTACTCTTAACATCTCTTGCTAGCTGCAGCTCCAGGTGCGATTTGGCCCTCCTGATTTCATTCCTACATGCCCGAGCAACATTTTTATACTCTTCCCTGGACATCTGTCCAATCTTCCACATCTTGTAAGCTTCTTTTTTATGTTTAAGATCTGCAAGGATTTCACTGTTAAGCCAAGCTGGTCGCCTGCCATATTTACTATTCTTTCGACACATCGGGATGGTTCGTTCCTGTAACCTCAATAGGGATTCTTTGAAATACAGCCAGCTCTCCTGGACTCCTTTCCCCCTCATGTTATTCCCCCAGGGGATCCTACCCATCAGTTCCCTGAGGGAGTCGAAGACTGTTTTCCTGAAGTCCAGGGTCCATATTCTGCTGCTTCCCTTTCTTCCCTGTGTCAGGATCCTGAACTCGACCAACTCATGGTCACTGCCTCCCAGATTCCCATCCACTTTTGCTTCCCCTACTAATTCTTCCCGGTTTGTGAGCAGCAGGTCAAGAAAAGCTCTCCCCCTAGTTGGCTCCTCCAGCACTTGCACCAGGAAATTGTTGGCGCCATCATCAGTATGATGGGAAGAACCGTCGATGGAGCCAGTGCTGATCTGCTCGCAGGTGCCGATGAAGGCGGAGGGCCCGTCGCCGACATCAGCACTGGGGCAGTCAGTGTCTGCGTCATAGCCGACGTCGACAACAGTGCCAGTGTGGAAGATGGGCGCAAGGACGCTGCCAAGGTTGGTGCTGCTGTCAGAGGCGTTGCGCTTTGGGCACGCACCGAGGGCAGATGCGTAGCCGATGGCGGGACAATGGTGGCTGAGGCCACAGAAGAAGTTGCGGAGCGGTGACCTTGGGTTCCTCCCTGTACTTGGTGAAAGGCCCAGGGGGTCCAGAAGGGCCACTGAGGTGGGTTCTGCCACTGCGGAGGCCACGCCTGGGGCTCCCTCCTGTCTCTCACGGACCTCTATCTGTGGCTCCTGCTTCTCCTGGAGCAATAGGAGTCGGACTCTGACTCCGAGGTCTCCAAGACTGAAGACCATGGGGGAGCCGAGCCTCGGTGCCTTAAGCATCAAGAGCTTGGGGAGCGGGTAGGCTCTCTGTCTGAGTGAGCTGGCGGCGAGGGGCATGGAGAGGGGGAGCACCTCAAAATCATAGCCAGCTTCCCTCTTGACTGTATCGCGGGATGGGTCCGCCACTGCTGAAGGTTCTTTTCTCCTGGGGAGGGCGAGAACAGCGCCCTAAGGTGCAGGGGGTCCCGAGCGGCTTAGTAAGCTTCTGGCATTGAAGGGAGCTATAGCTGCGACCTCACTTGGGCAGGAGTCGACATGGCCTCAGCAGGGGATCCGGAGCTGTGGCCCATCTGGGGTCTCACGTCTCTGGATTTAGCCGGAGGAGTGCAGCTGTCCGTCTTCTTTTTCTTCTGAGGCACCGGTGAGTGGGATCGCTGCCTGCTTTCAGCTGGGCCTCATGAGGTGCCTGTTGGTGCTGAGCGTCTTGGGATGAGTCCTTTCTCGGTGCTGAGCTTGACGACGGTGCCAGGGCATTCCGCGTCAAGGACAAAGCGTTGGGAGCCAGGTCCCCTGAGCCCGGGTCAGAGTGGGGGCATAGGGCTGCCTCCACGAGGATCACCTTAAGCTGTTGTTCCCTTTCTTTAAGAGTTCTAGGGCAGAACTCGTGGCAGATCTTACAGCGTCCTTTTGGTGGACCTCCCCTAAGAACCATGATGAATGTGGATCGCTCTTCGGCATGCACTTCGCACAGGCCACACAGTTTTTAAACCCTGGGGACCGTGACATAATATGGCTCCAGGTAGGTGTGCAGGGGAAATCTATTAAGAACTCTAATACTAAGAAGACACTAAGGTAACTATATATGAGTACAGAATGCGCTTGCTAAGCAAGGGCTAAGGAAAGTTCCAGCCAACGGTCACTGGCAGTAAGAAGGAACTGAAGGGGTGGCGGGTCGGCAGGGCTCTATATTGAGCGCCATGAAGGCATGACGCCAGGGGACACCCAGGCCGGCCTGACGGATGCTGCTAAGGGAAAAATCTTCCAGCCATTGTGCATGTGCACACACGTGATTGGAATGGACATGACCAAGCACTCAACGAACTATTTTTACAAGATCTACAAATTCTGATGCTATTACCCTTGAGAAATCGTGGTAATTACATTGTATGCTTCACTTACTCCACACAACACACTGTGGAAAGGGAAAAACTCAGTGGTATCTTACATCAAAATAAACTTAAATGGCAGGCCAACTAAGTTTCTTGGACTAGCAATACACTATCATAGGACTGTATATTGTCACCCATCATTGTAGTATCTGAGTGCCTTCCAGATAAAATCAACAGCAAACTTCATGGACTCTCTGGCACGTCTCATTTTACATGGTAAAAACTCTTCGATGGGTAGTGGTTTTGGTTTACTGAGTATCACTAAAAAGGCTACATCTGCCCTGGTTAAACCCAAACAAAAGCAGTCTTAACCAGGGGAATGTATATATAAAGTTGAACTTAAAATGGATGAAAAATTATCAGGATATAACTGCTTTGAATATTTTCGAAAGGTAATTAAAATACGAAAATATGTATGATGTGCAGAAAAACTTCTCCCTCACCCCAGAAACTTCAAAAGGATTACCTCTTTAAACACCCATTCACAGAGGTGAATATAATGGTGCCAAAACAACTGTGCTACTCTGCTAGGTAAATAACTTTCTTGTAAAGAACTGATAAATACAAAAAGCACTCAAAGCACGAAACTACTTCTTAAAGTTCTACAAACAGGTTTTTAAGCAAAAAATGACATTACAGAATAGAAACAGAACAAAAGGGGGAACCTTAATTTCAGGTCTTCACTGTTCTAGGCAACAGCACTTATGTTTCTTTTTTCCCCAGCATAGAAATTCTCTGCTTTTTTCCAGATTAGCGAAGCACAAACTGAAATGTAGAAGCAGCATAACATTTCTCTATAACCTCACCTTCTGCTGCTTCCTGTTACTAATTAGAAACCTGTTGATCTAAGAAGTGAACTTTGCAGATGACTTTTTCCACAAGCACTCTCCTTTAAACAAAAATCTGATACGCTGATACCCAAGACTTCACAGCAGTATTTAAATGAAAGAGCTGATTACCTTTTTTCATAGGTAGAGCTGAGCAGACCTCCGTCTGGTCCCTTGGGAATTATCCCCACCCAGATCTGCTGTTTATCAATAACATGTGGATTTTCCAAGCAAACGGGGAAAGGGCTGAGGAAACAGGAGAGAGAGATGATCTCTAACATAAGAATGGCCATACTGGGTCAGACCAAAGGTCCATCTAGCCCATTATCCTGTCTTCCAACAGTGGCCAATGCCGGGTGCCCCAGAGGGAATGAACAGAACAGGTAATCATCAAGTGATCCATTCCCTGTCGCCCATTACCAGCTTCTGGCAAACAGAAGCTAGGGACATCATCCCTGCCCAGCCTGGCTAATAGCCATTGATAGACCTATCCTCTATGAATTTATCTAGTTCTTTTTTGAACCCTGTTATAGTCTTGGCCTTTACAACACCCTCTGGTAAAAAGAGTTCCACAGGTTGGCTGTGTGTTGTGTGAAAAAAAACCCAAAACTTCCTTTTGTTTGTTTTAAACCTGCTGCTTATTAATTTCATTTGGTGACCCCTAGTTCTTGTGTTATGAGAAGGAGTAAATAACACTTCCTTATTTACTTTCTCCTCACCAGGCATGATTTTATAGACCTCTATCATATCCCCCCTTAGTCGTCTCTTTTCCAAGCTGAAAAGTCCCAGTCTTATTACTCTCTTCATATGGAAGCCGTTCTATACCCTATTAATTTTTGTTGCCTTTTTCTGAACCTTTTCCAATTCCAATATATCTTTTTTGAGATGGGGCAACCACATCTGCACGCAGTATATAAGATGTGGGTATACCACGGATTTATATAGCGGCAATATGATATTTTCTGTCTCATTATCTATCCCTTTCTTAATGATTCCCAACATTCTGTTAGCTTTTTGGACTGCTGCTGCACATTGAGTGGATGTTTTCAGAGAATTATCCACAATGACTCCAAGATCTCTTTCTTGAGTGGTAACAGCTAATTTAGACCCATCATTTTATATGTATAGTTGGGATTACATTTTCCAACATCCATTACTTTGCATCCTCTTCATACCAGTTCTAAGCCATCACTTCATTTCCAACCCCAAGCATTCAAAAATCATGAGATAAGTCCTGTGAGATTGGTTTAGGGATTGTCTACATTACCCGCTGGATCGACGGGCAGTGATCGATCCAGTAGGGGTCAATTTATCGTGTCTAGTCTAGACACGATAAATTGACCGCCAAGCGCTCTCCCATCGACTCCAGTACTCCACCAGGGTGAGAGGCGCAGGCGGAGTTGACGAGAGAGCGTCAGCCGTCGATTTACCGCAGTGAAGACACCGTGGTAAGTAGATCTAAGTACGTCGACTTCAGCTATGTGAATACTTAGATCGATCCCCACCACCACCCCACCAGTGTAGACCAGGCCTTACAAACAGTAAATAATGCCATCTAATGACTTTATTTGCACACAAAGAAATGAACTTACATCTGCATTTCCATGGTGAAGGAGGAGAGTGGGGAGAGGGTCCCACTAGTGAGAATGATTGTCCGGACTCCCTGACGGACCAGCTCATGCATGCTGTACCCGGGGCTGAAACACCAGTAGCTCAAGATCTTTCCTGTATCAGATAGAAAATAAAACACTAAGAACTGAGATCTGTCTATACAGTGAAAACTATGTGTCTGAGTTGCGCGTGGTGCAAACCAGAGTTTGAGGTTCTATAACTGGAGATGGGAACAAACAACAAAGCCAGAACCTAGAGCTAAGCTGTCATACCTGTTTAGGGATGTCTGGACCTGGGGTTTGTGCTTCAGCTTGTCTCTGAACTTAAGTCTGCCAATTCAAAGCAGGGTTGAAAGGTCAACACCCACCCAAATTTCCGTAGTTTCTAATTTCAACAAGAGACTGTTGTCATCTTCATCAAACACACAGTCTACTAAGGACGATTCTGAAAGCCAGAGAACCAAGGTTGATGGCATCACATCAGGCACCATGTATAGAGAAGTTCCCAGAACTGGCTCAATCCTATGAATCCACGGATCTCTGGGGCATCCCCACAGGCAGCAACAGGAAGAGCCAAGATGTGCACCCCTTCATACATTGATGGAGGGTGTGAGAGCACAGTGTGCTCGGGTATTTTTATACATCCTGGCAACATGATCGAAAAGCATGCAAGATCACTTTTGAATATAATGACCACCACTTTTGAATATAAGGAGTGACTGAAGGAAGGCCTGAGACCGTTGAAGAGCCCATTACACATATCTGAAATTAGGCCCTCCTGGTCCAAAGACAGTAATTGCTACATCTGTAGGGGAGCTAACTGAAAACTTCCAACCCTGATCAAGCTGTGCTTCTCAAGTGAGTCACTCAGTACCCATCATTAGAGGGGGGAAACTTATTTTAAACCTATGTTTTATTCTCTGCACTCCTTCCCACACACAGCCCTTTGGGCAAACACACCCAGGAGATACTGAAATCCTTGGAGATTTATGTTGACTGTGAGCAAACCTCTTCGCTATACACCGAAACTGGTGCATATTAGCATGGTGGAGGCAGTCTCTAATTGGACCTGTATCTGGATAGGTCTGGGGGTCTGCCCACACAAGGTGAGTAGACACACTCACGCAAGGAGCACAGGTAATCCCAGGTGAGGAGGATGCTGAGGGTGAGAGAGGGAGGCTTAGAGAGAGGACACACCCCCTTTCAACTCTTAAGCCCACTCCTGAAACATCCTCTGTCTCTGAACATGCAGGGGGCTTTCAGAGCGTCAATTCCATGGATTCTGGAGGAGCCAGGATTGGACCACAACAGCTACAGCCTGTGGTTCCTCAACTAACTGTGACTTTTTGAGCATAAGGGTAGCCCAAAGCCAGAATTTAGCCCAAGGTGTTGAACTCTTTTTAGTGAGCTGAACCAAGACAGATCCCCATAAAACCAGAGACAAAGCGACACTTTTCAGGCACCTGACAGTACTCCTACAGACTATCCTAACAGGAGCATTACAGCACTTATGTGAGGAAATATTTGCTTTTGGCTATTCTTGCCATCTGTAGGATTTGTATATGTTGTACGTCTACTAACTAGTTTGTCATGAGTAATTTTTTTGTTTTGAAGGAGAGGTAAAGAAAATATTTTGTCCCTGGTAAACTGTGGAAGATTTTCGTGACAATTTTGCAAGGCTGATGTATACAAAACACCCAAACAACGTAAAAAATACAAAACAAAACCAAAACAAATGGCCCAGTTTGCTCTGCTTCCCCTCCCCCGACCCGCACAATGAAGTTTGTTCAGGAGAATTCCCGTAATAGAAAACTAAGATTACACAATATCCGAAGAAAACAAAACATGCAAGTTATAAGAGAACCATGATAACATTTAGAACTGACATCACTAAAGTCAACATTTATTTCATTGAAATACTTAGAAGAGGCAGTCCAAAAACATTAGCTGAAGTGCTATGACTACTGATATTCCTCAAAATAAGTTGTTTTTTGGCCTCAAGATGAATAGTTTTACCTGGAAAAAACAAACAGCCTCCAGTAGTTAAGTGCCAAAATTATGAAACCAGATACCGACAAACAAAACAAGAAACTCTTAATGCATGTCAACACTGGAAATGGAAGTGTAATTTCCATCTCAAGGAAAGATGTGTTAGCACTTATCAAGCCAGTGCACTAAAAATAGTGTAGCTGCTGTGCAGAGAGTGGGGGGACAGGCTAGCTACCCAGAGTACGTTTCCATCTGTGATCTTAGGTACGTACTTGTGCGGCTACCCCTCCCACGGCTCAGGCTACCGAGGCTGCACTTCTAGTTTTAGCTCACTAGTCCTAATCCAGCTAGTGCAGGTATGTTTCCTCAAGCTGGACATTACATTTTCCAATTTCAGCGCAGATGTATCCTTAGAGAGGCCTCCAGACAACCAAATAATTTCCTTCTAGCACTGTGTACCATCTTCTGTAGGAAACTTAAATACAGGGACTCTAACATAACTTCTGAACGTTAATGCTCTAACCAGAGATTGTCAAAAGGTCTGTTTTGTTTGCTCTGATTAACGGATATATATAATTTTTTTTTAAAAGGGAGATTATATCCTCACTAAATCCAACTTGGAGCTGGTTTAGTGGCTTGGGGGAAAGCCTTAAGTTCAGAGAGAAACTTGGCTTCTGAATTCTGTGTTTAGTTCTGCAGCAGGGTTATACTGGAGATGGTGCCAGCTACAAGATATAAGGAGCGGTAGTAACAACAACAGAAGAAAACCCTATTTAATCATGAAAGGCTCAAAATTTACAGTTAAGGCTGAAGCTCCACCATGACAGCACCCAGTTGTGCTTAAGTATGGAGGTCTCACAATAGGGTTACCTCATAGAGCATATTGATACTGTGATGCTGCTAACTGGCATGGCACCTCTAGTAAAATAAGCATGGGAGATTTAATTCCAAAGGGTAATTTTTCTGGCACACTGCAAGAGCCTGATGATAGGGGCTTAGAATGAGACAACCCATTACAGCGCTGCAGCCAGAACTGAAAGGTTTCCACTGAGATAACAACTCAGAACATTTATAGGTACTTTACCCCCGCAATTAAAAACCTGCAGCTAGCCTGTGCCAGCTGACTTGGGCTCCAGCTCAGGGGCTGTTGATAACTGCAGTGTAGACATTGGGGCTTGGGCTGGAGCCCAGACTCTAAGACCCTGTGAGGGTCCCAGAATTCGGGCTGCAGCTCAGTAACATCTACTGTGCAATTAAACAGTCCCTTAGCCCAATTCCATGTCAGCTGGCATGGGCCAGCTGTGGGGTTTTAACTGCAGTGTAGACATATTCTGTATAAACAATAACTTATTCTTAGAAATAGTTTTACATAGAAAGAGGCCAAGGTGTTGCCTTCTATTTGTTATATCAAAAATGTGTCCACTCAGTAAGCTTGCAACCCAGTTCTCTGTGTTTGCGCCCATGCAGACGATGCCCCAGTAATGTGCTTCCATTGCCACTTAGAGACACCACAACTCTACCTGACCTGTTGTTTAATACCAGGCTTTACACAGAAGGACAGTGACTATAATTCAGAACCTTCAAGGCTCATTGAGCAGCAGTTTATGCTACAAAGACAGTTAAAAGACAAATAACTGCACTGGCTTGCAAAGATTCCAAGGAGCCAATTAACCTCACACCTTATTGGCTCCTGAAGTTAAGTCTTACAAAGCTAGTGCTGCAGTCTTAATCAACCTTTTAACAGCAGAAAAGCATGCAACA
Source organism: Chelonia mydas (assembly GCF_015237465.2). Lineage (NCBI taxonomy): Eukaryota > Metazoa > Chordata > Testudines > Cheloniidae > Chelonia > Chelonia mydas. The sequence goes on along the minus strand of NC_051253.2, from coordinate 3,956,321 downwards.
AGGAAGACTAAAGGCAAGAGCAAAATCTCAGTATTTCCCCCCAACCACCATGGGTACTTTTTCCACTTAGGGCTAGTCAACACAGTTTTGTATGGGTATAATTATTTCAGTAAAGGGGCTGATTTTTTAAAATAGTTATACCTGTTCAACCTCTAGCAAGGACAGTGCTTTATGCCAGTATAGCTTATTCCCTTCCTATAGAGGAACAGGTGTACCGGTATTAAGCACCTCTGAAGTGATTTCACTGTGTTCACACTAGAGGGGTTATATCAATTTAACTGATTTAATACAGTTAAAGCAGTGCAATTTGTGTTCAGGCAAGCCCACAAAGTTCCCTAAGGAGCTACTCTGTTTTGCCTTCCCACCCAGCACAGCCATTTTTACATTCAAGGAAGACTTTGTGGAGCTTCATGCACAGCCCTGAGATGGCACTCCCTAGCCTGCCAGAGAGCTCCCCGTTGAGTGACGTGAGACACTGCAGACTGAAATACCTGCTGTACTAGCATTTTCAACCACTCGGACAGTTTCCAGTATTTATTTTATTTAAGTCAGGGAAGGCCTCGTTAACCGGCTATTGTATTAATCTCCCATCACAGCCCACTCCTGCACCTTCTTTTTTTGTTACTGATGAACTCCACAGGTCTGTCCTCTGGGTTTTTTTCTGATTACTGGTATCCATATGAATGTGCACCTGTGGAAAAAATAGGTACATGACAACATCTTCCCACAGACTGTTGCAGAAATTAGATATCTGCACCCCCATAAGCCTGGGTCCAGCCCTGGATCATTGAGGTTCACCAGCAGTTCTTAGAATGCTTACAGTGTTTGGCATTTGCCTTTCCTCATTTCTCTCCCACCCATCCCCCTCAAAAAAACCACCCAACAAGAACTACAGGAACACACCACCACCCAAATCGCCATTTTGAACCAATTTGTTAGAGCAGGGTTTCCTGGGTTGCATAAAGCAAAGGCAAAGAATACAATTATTTAGTATGGCTCTTGTTACCTCCCATGGGAAAGCAGTGTACAGACTTACAAGGAGAAGATTATTCGAAGGAGATGGTGTATATATGGCAACAAAAATATTAAGTCTCGAGAATAAAATTTCTGAGGTGGAAAGACTGGCTTTTCTTCATTTAAGGTGAAAAGTGACCCTACCTCAGATGATTTCAAAATGATAAAAGCAAAGGAAAAAGCCAAAAGAAAATGTTCACATAGGTAAAGAGATCAAAAACTACAGGGCAACCTAAAAATTAGCAGTTTGGAGTTAAGGAGGAACACCAGTAGAATAATTTCAAATGTGGGGTAAACCCATGGAGTAAACTGTCAGGGAAAGTAATTGATGCTAAAAGTATGAATGACAGACATTCTTTCTGGAGAACGAAAGGATTGAGGGGGGTCTGTTAAAAATGCAAGAAGGTAGAGTTAAGATCAGCCAAAAGAGGGCAGGTTTACTGGGCTAGAATTTCTTCCACAGCCTTACCATTTTAATGTCTACATTTCTCTACCAAAAGGGGTCTGTAGCACAGAATGCAGGTGGGAAAGGGGCCTGGGAGTTGCGTGCTACAATTAGAAAGTGATGCCAGACAACAGGGAGGCTAAGTGTTGATGTCTGCAATCCTCAAAGTCTAAAGAAAGGAGATCTAATGCTTCAAAGGATCAGACCCTTTCCAAAATACCTTCAGAGCATCTGCCAAGATTAAACACACAATTCAATTTACCAAATGCAGCAGGAACCAGGTTTATGCAAACCCCTCATTCAAAAATACCCATTTATCCAAAATTAAGAGGTGTCCTAACATTTGGTATTGCATTGAAAGGTAAGTGTATCCCATCTCTATTTATCAGAACAAATTACATTCTCTTCCTCTTTTGATAGATGGGGTTTTACTGTATTTCGTATGGGAAAAGAAAAATAAATAGTGTAATAGTTAATTCAGTTCTTTGTCACGGGAATCAAGTTTAGCACTTCCCAAACTCTGTGTAGGACAGTTCATTTCAAACCTTTCCATGCACATGTCCAATTCTTTTGGGGGTGGGGGGATCTGACACAGTTTTACTGGTGAAGTATGTCTCTCTCTTGGTAGATAAACATGAAGGAAAAGGAGTGTCCTGTTTTCAAAGCAAATGCACTTTGATGCATGGACTCCCTATGCTGGAATGAAGAGGATGAAATCCACTCTAGGCCTTGTGAATAAAAAGGGTATTCAGAGGACTATAAGTGGGGCTGCAAAACTTGAGCCACCCAAGAGATTAGTGTAGGAATATATTCAGGCCTAGTCTATACTTAAAAGTTAGTTCAACATAGCTATGGCACTCGGGGATGTAAAAAATTCAGATCCCTGAGCACCGCAGCTGTGCTGTCCTAACCCCTGCTTTAGATGCAGCTAGGTTGATGGAAGAATGCTCTTGCTGACCTAGCTACTGCGGCCCAGGGAGGTGGAGTTCCTACGCAATTTAAAAAAACACCCTTCCATCAATGCAGGAAGCATCTACACTATGATGCTACAGCAGCATAGCTATGGTGCTGCAGCTGTGCCGCTGTAGCACCCCTAGCGTAGACCTGGCCTAATTCTCGAACAAAAACATGTGGCATCAAAGTTTTCCCATAACTCACAATTGCAGCATCTTCCTGCTTCCTAGGTTCTTAGGAGAAATTTAAGAGCTAAAAATCAGATGTTCCCTTCTTCCTGGAACTTGAGCAATGGATTCTAATCTCAAGCAGTACTCAAAGACTTGAAATCCCCTTGGCTCCCGCCTGTAGGATTTACACATCCTCATCTCCTGGAATTCAACAACATACTTTGATGTTACCCTGCCCACTCCCACTGATTTCTGCACTATCTGCTCTTGACTACAACAGCCCATCCATGAAACACCAGAAAGGAAGAGAAAGTGCCAAAACACATCAAGCATCCCATACCTTATAATACTTGGATATTGACTGAACTGGCATGGAGCTGGATGTGCCTTCTGGAGGATCAATGTTAAAAACAATCTAAGAAACAGATGGATAAAGCACAGAAAATTTTAACAGATGCCTCCAGAAAAATCAGTAATGTGTCAAACAATTATGCAAAATGATTGCTGCTGCAATAACTTTAAAATATATCTTTCAGTATTTGTTTTTTATACTCAGGTGCTGTAATTCTGTTCAAAAAAATAAGACGCAATGGTGAAAATATCTTTGACAATCAGGACAAATATGTTTAAATTCTAGCATATTTTTAGGTTCCCATATGGACTTCACTGTGAGTTGAAAGTACCTGTGACACTATTAAGTAGAAGGGAAAAATAAGTATTAAAATGTATAACCAGAATCTAAAAGGGTTTGCTAGTATTTAAACAAATTTGTCCTGATTGTCAAAGATACTTTCACCATTGTGTCTATTTTTACGAACAGAATTACAGCACCAGAGTACACAAAACACATATTTGCAAGCACAAATGGATAGTTACAGAACTAGTGAGCCATCTGTGTGAACAAATTCCAAATTTATGCAAGCAACACAAGTAACAATGCATGTGTAAGGTCTAGATAATATTTAGTCCTGCATCAGTGCAGGGGACTGGACTAGGTGACCTATGGAGGTCCCTTCCAGTCCTACATTTCTACGATTCTACGTTATACACAATTGAATATGATTTTGATTAATTTTATGATGAGTAGAAACACTCTACAAATACACAATCTGGCAATGATGTAGGCTACAGCTGCTTTGAGAAAAATCCCTTTGAATTTCCTGACCTGTGCTTAAAATTTCAGCCACGACATACTGCCCTAACAATTCGCTTTTCAGAAAAAAACAAAATAAATGCTGCTGTCAAACCTATTTCCACCTCTCCATTTGCACAGCACCCAGCATAGTCTCTAAATGCCACATGCAAAACTAATAGAAGTATCAGCTCTGCTCTGAAAGGACTGTGCATCTCCACTCTTCCTGTGTTTCATGTATTTTATCAAATGACAATGCTTTTATTAAACATATGGGATTGAAAATTCAAATAGATGGTCAGCATCAGTTCAATAAAAATAGCTTGTTATAAACAGTGGTGAATAACTGTGTAATTTTGTAAGCCAAGTTTCTGGAGACATTTAAAAGGCATTAACAGTGCTCATGAGAATACAGTTCACAGTAAAAGGAAGGCGTTTCCTATAATAGTGCAGAAAAAATAAAAGCAGCATTCCTGGAAAGCGTAACCAATGAAAATTAACCTTAGTGTGGCCAAAAGGGGTTTTAGCAAATGTCTTTAAAAACTTTTTTTTTTTCTAACAAAAACAAACACATGATAAATTGAAAAGTTATAGCTCTGAAAACAGGGTCATATGACAAGGAAGCAGTGAGGCCAAGAGAATAGGGGTCTGAACTGAGTCAGGAATCCCAGCTTCTATTGCTGGTTCTACCACTCAATTGCTGTAGGACACTGGGCAAGCAATTCAACCTCTGTGCCTTATCTTCCCCACATGGGGATAATGATACGTGCCTTCCTTTATAAATCACTGAGACAGATGGATATAAAGTGCTACCGTTATATCAGAGCATACACATGATATCTATTGAATCTATATAGAAACACAACAACCTTTACACAGCTGGGCACATTTCACACACATGAATGCATGAACAGCTCAGCTTTACAAACCAACCTTCTATTGGCCCAGTGATCTGAGCGAGCAGAATTCAAATGCCTCACTTTTAGACCTTCCAGAATTTAGGAGTGCCCATCTCACCAGACATGAGAGGAGCAGCTGGGTACATAGAGAGTTAGTAGCAACTCCTATGGAGTAGATGAGTAGCAGCAAAGAAAGGTTCTAAGGTGCTCAAAATTGAGTAAATTCTGGATGAGGTGGCACTTGCCTAACAGGCTCATTTCAACCCAAAGGTACTGGTGCACTTTTGACGTGGGTAAAACTTGACATGATAAATCCCATGGATTCCCCACTAAACCTCCTCTTTGTGCTGAGCTTCTGAACTGTGTGTTCCCAAACAGATTGACTGTTAGGAATGAGACCCACTACTGCTGTCTGAAAGGCAGCCTGATTCATCTGCTGAGGAGGCATTGAGCTCAGTGCTGCTGACCAAAACCAAGACACGTTCTTGCCACACATCCAACTTAGCAGGGTTCTAAGTTTCAGAACAGCACTTGACCTGAAGCTCAGTGTGACACTACTTTGATCCCAAATCTGGTTGTACAGATAGAAGTTGTTTAAGGTGTTGATGGCCTGGAGCTGGCAGACTGATCAGAATACAGCTCTATGTCTGATCCAGTGGTTGTCAACCCATTGTGGGCTGCATATGCAGCTTTCTCTCTGTTATGTGGGCCGCATCCACACAATATATATATTACCGGTATGGCCCTCAGGATGTCACATGCGCCACAGCTGTGTGCTGACAGGGCTGCAAGTGGCCAGCAGGTTGAGAACCACTGTTCTGATCTTTGCCATGCAAGAGGAAGGGTTAATACATTAATTCTGCTCTTTCAAGTGACCTCCAGGGGGAGCATTTTCTGTAATGTGCTTTTGGAGATTTTCTTTCTGGCAGCACAGCTGACCGCAGCCGGACCAGTAAACAATGGCTGCTGGGAGGAGGAAAAGCTAATTCCTTTTAGGGTAAGAGGGGAATCAATTGGTGGAAGAGGGAGGAAAGATACTGTGATGAATGAGCTGCCTATTCTGTTGTACGAAGCTAGTTCTTTTTTCTTAGAAAAATACAGAATAGAAAACAAGATCACCCCTTCCTGCCAAATTCCAACTCTAGAAGAAGGGGGAGAGTTTATTCAGCTGCCAAAGCATGCAATTCTTTGATGGAAAAACTAACAAACAGTTATTGGGAAATTCACTATTCCCACTTATGTTTCCAAGAATCACCAGTGAAGACACATTAACTAGTTGAATGCTGCCAAATGATCCAAGGACAGGTCACAAAATGCATTTCAGGTACATCACTTGGAAACAGCAACATTTCAGGTTTCAGAGAGGTAGCGTGTTAGTCTGTATCAGCAAAAACGAGGAGTCCTTGTGGCTCCTTAGAAACTAACAAATTTATTTGGGCATAAGCTTTCGTGGGCTAAAACCCACTTCTTCAGATGCATGGAGTGGAAAATACAGTACGGAGGTATAAATACACAGCATATGAAAAGATGGGAGTTGCCTTACCAAGTGGGGGGTCAGTGCTAACTAGCCAATTCAATTAAGGTGGAAGTGAGCTATTCTCAACAGTTGACAAGAAGGGGAGGAAATCACTTTTGTAGTGCTAATGAGGCCAATGTAATCAAGGTGGCCCATTTCAAAACAGCTGACAAGAAGGTGTGAGTATCAGCAGGGGGAAATTTAGTTTTTGTAGTGACCCATCCACTCCCAGTCTTTATTCAGGCCTAATTTGATGGTGTCCAGTTTGCAAATTAATTCCAGTTCTGCAGTTTCTCACTGGAGTCTGTTTTTGAAGTTTTTTTGTTGAAGAATTGTCACTTTTAAGTCTGTGTGAGTGTCCAGGGAGATTGAAGTGTTCTCCTACTGGTTCTGAATGCTATAATTCTTGATGTCAGATTTGTGTCCATTTATTCTTTTGCGTAGAAACTGTCCGGTTTGGCCAATGTACATGGCAGAGGAGCATTGCTAGCACATGATGGCATATATCACATTGGTAGATGTGCAGGTGAACAAGCCCCTGATGGTGTGTGCCACTGAACAAGAAGTTTAAGAGCACAGTATCTGGTGTAATTATAGGGAATGCTGGAGCCTACAAAATGTAACATTATTCCCAGTAAAGACGAGAGTAAGTAACAGCATATAAAGTCTTTGGCAAGAAGGGAGACTGCAGACTGACATATATTGTCCTCCCCAGATTTAGAAAAAAATAAAATAAAATAATGTACTATATACAGACAGAAAATACAGGGGACGCCATTTGAATTAGAAGGCTGTTAACATATTAAGGTGCTTTGGTAATTAAAAAGCACATAAGAAGAGTGGTTTATGCTGCTACAAAATGCAGAGCAGTGCATACAGTTACCAGTTCAGTTTTCAGATAAAGTGAATTTCATAGAATTTGTTAAATGTTTCTGTTGTCCCCCATGCTACTCCCCTCTGACAGAGCAAAAGTGCCAGAAATACTATCCCGCTCCTGCCTGTCTTTACTAGTATTTCTGGCCCTTTTGCTCTTCCTACAATTTAGTTTACGCTTACAAGCAGCATCTTCTCCCAGGAAAAAGTCTGTGTGGCACATGCCTTCTGAGTAAAAAGAATGAAAGTTAACTGCTGGGGCGCGGGGGGGACGGGACGGGACTACTAGCCACTAGGGAAAGTCCATTGAGCTACAGTGAATGGAGGGAGGCAGGGGGGTCTCAACCAACTACAGCAGTCCTTAGGGTCATTGGAGTGGAAGGTGGGAGTAGGCCAACTACTGACTATACAGGGTCACTGGTTTCATCGATTTTTCATTTAGTTTAAGTGTCACTCATCAATCTGAATTTATTTCTTGAATCTCTACCTGGGTGTCCAAATGTTTACACTGAATTTATCAATGATTTCTATATATTAAACAATAGAGCAACAAGCAAGAATGAAGCAGCAAGACACGTATACAAATCTTTATAGGGATTACCACCACCTCTCTATGAAAGGCCAGAGGAAAATCTGTTTTGATCCAAAAGGAAAAGGAAAAGTTGGGAGAGTGCTCAGTCAAATTTCACTATCAGCTTTCAGGGAAAGTTCCAATTAAATTTGACATACAGTGATTCAACCGAGGAGACTGCCGTGAAATCATCAAAGTCTGGAAACAAAGTGACGCCATCCGAAATGTCAGCAACCGTTCCAAAATTAAAACATTACAGTTATGATGCTATTCAGTTGGACCTCTCAGCTCTCCAAACTTCATTGTGTACTTTGTCAGTATAGCTCAGAACAAGAATGTTGGCCAAATTCAGAGGTCAGCTAGGAAATGAATTTCAGTTCACCAATCCACAGTATCTTCTAAGCTCTTTGCAACTACTTCCTTCCTCAAAGACATTTATATTTTCTAGTCCTGCAACAGGAGGGAGATTGCTAGTGCAGTGTACTCAGCCATGTTCTTTTGATGTATTATTGAGCTGTAGCTGTAAAACATTGTATAGCTGTTCTATTTTAAAAGTTCCTTACTTTCAATATATAAATCAAAAGAACAGAGTTAAGATTATCTACATTTCCCCCAACTGCAGCTTACTCTTTCATGGGAATCTCTCTTCTGATCAAATACTGCTGGCTGAACATGCTATTTGCACAACTCAGCGATCCAGCTCCTCCTGGTGGAGGTTAGAAACAACTGAACCATACTTTAATCTGACACCTCTAAAAGGGACGTTTATATATATATGAATGTTTAAGATTACCTCTCCCCATCTCATCATAGTGCAGAGAAATATCAACAGATTTTTACTTTCCTTTATTTCCTACTATGTCATATATCAGAAGTACACAGCTGCCTAACTCTTTTATAGCTGGCTTCTGAATACCACAAATCAATTCTGTATTTCCTGTAAATGAACTTTCAGTCCACAAGATGCCAAGAAAATCTGGTCCTGGAAGTTGAAAAATGAAACTCACAAAGAGGTTTCCTTTAGAGACTATTCTCTGTATGCAGAGGAAATTTAGAATAGTGTTGATTTAGAAGTTTTAAAGTAGATTCTCACCCATATTCCATATGCCCCACTGAATTACATAAGTATAAGCAATTCCTCAATAGAGAAAACTAACCAGAACAGCTATACTCACACCTTAATGCTTACAGTGAAAGGTATGAAATATCTGCTGAAACACACTACCAAACTACAAGCCACATGGAGGTAGCTCTGTTTGAGTCTATAGTCAGGTAGAAATTCTTCCCTCAGTAGCATGCCAACTCCCATTAATGTTTAATGTGGCAGAGCTCTGACCCTGTCCCCATGGCTCCTGGGCTTCCAGGTGGTTTATGCTAGCCTCCGAGGCTCATTGCAACCCTCCACGTAGCCCTTCTCTCTCTAGGGCCAGGATTACAGTCTACTGAGCCCTTTTCATCATAAGCCAACAAGGAGGTTGGTGAGAGAACACCCACAGTCTGTGTTGTCCCTACGGGCTTGTTCCAGAACAGTTTAGCTTCCTGTACTGAGATGGGCCTGTCTTCCCCTCCCAGGAGGTGTTTCTGTAGTGGCGGGTTGGGGGGAACCCGGGCCAGCCCTCTACTCCAGGTTCTGGCCCAGGGACCCTAATGGCAGCAGCTGTTGGCAGCCAACCTTTCACCGCCTGAGTTGCTACATTTCCCTGGGCCACTTCCCCAAAGCTCTCCCGCTGTTCTCTCAACGCCTTCTTCACCCTTACCTTAGGGCTCCCTTTCCAGTGGCTTGAGGGTGTTTTCACTACCCAGCCGTTCAGCCACACTTCCTCTCCTCTGGCTCCCTTCGGCCTGACTGGAGTGAGCCCTTTTATACTATCAGAGGGGCCTTAATTAGACTCAGGTGTTCACATTAGCTTAACAGCCTCACCAGACTCTTTGCAGGTTAATTGGAGCCAGGTGTTCTCATTTGCCTAACAGCTTCAACTGACTCTTTGCAGGCTAATTGGAGTCATGTGTCCACCCTAGCCTGGAGCCACCCCTGCTCTGCTCAGTCAGGGAACAGAAAACTGCTTATCCAGTGGCCAGTATATCTGCCTTCGACTACTCTGCTGTATCCAACTGGCCTGGGTCTAGCACATTAAGAGTTAAACAAACGCACTTCAAAGAGAAAAAAGACCGCTTTGGTGTCTTTCCACATCCTCCACTACCTTTTAAATCTTTTAGAATTATAATGAGGAAGCAGCACAGAATTATTTACCTGAATAATGTCTGAAAGTTTATGTAATCCAGCTGTGTTGGTAAATATCCCAGTACCTAGAGAGGACAGTATATTAACTTTCTATGTAGACAAATGTACATATATATATATACCCGTACCTGAGCACGCACAAACACACACATAAATGTGCACCGGACACATCCACATCTCACTCACTACCACAATTATGAATAAAGTGGCTTAAAAATATCATTGGATAACAAAAAAGAAATGAAACCAGCACATTGCCAGCAGTTTGGTGTGCAACAAGAGCACGACTTGATTTCATAATATTTTGTCCCATCTCCACCCTGCACTGAGAAGCTCTAATGTAAATTAGCTTTCATACCCCTCACGTACATTAATAATCAATGACAAAATCTCAATGGAGGTTCTCTAAACTGAGAGTCTGGAATTTTGGAAATAATGGATACTAGCTGTTTATAAGATATTTCAAAAGGGAACTTTATGCCATTTCCCTTCTAGGAGTAGTAAGGCTTCCTGCCCCTTGACAAGCACCTGACCACCTCCCACTGAGCATTATTGCCCAGTTAAGACGGTAGCATATATAGTTCTGCAAAATCACTTTACTGATATCAGTGAAGCACTTTGAGAGATCCTGCAGACTATGCACGTAAACAGACATTTGAGAACTGACAATTTGAAAATTGTCAGTTTTCCACTTGCTGAAACTATGACAGCTGCCTTTTCACTTTTAACTGCCTTTTCACAAGCCTGTGGCACAATTAATGTTGCTCCCATGCAAAGGGAATACAGGAAGAACATTAGGTGAATAGCGCTCATTCTCCCTTTCTCATTATGCCCCCAAAATATGGAAGCTTCCACGTGCTGTCATCTATAACTTACAGAACTATATATAGTAGCCACGGTGACAGGCTTACACTTACGGCCTGATAGAAATTGTTCAATCTGTTCCAGTGACTCTAGGAGGGAGGTTTTGGTTTGGAATGTGATCTGGGCCTCTGCAAACAGATCAAAGATGTAGCTGCAATTCAAGAAGAAAAATATAATTGGACAAATTTTACAAATAACCCTACATTATTTAATAACAGCAATACCTTGCCCCTGTAGTTCACAGTATTCCCTTCTCCATGAGCAATAAGGGTAAATAAAATAGTAACTACTTTGTTACAAGATTAACTGAGATAATGCTGGGATATATTTGTTTGAAAGCTTAATGACCTTCACCACCACATCATTTGCAATTACTTTTCATGCACACCTTATTACAACACACAGTTTCCTATGGTTTACGAACAGTTCTGTAGAGCCTGAAGTACATCAACCAGAACATAGTTACACTGGTACCTTAATATGAATCAGTATTTCACAAGCCAGCATTTGACGGAAACAAATAAAGACCATTGTCCAGTTCAACATACCCTATTATTCACCCACCTGCTCCATGCCACACTTTCCAAACTTTAACTTATTATTTTTATAGGAGCTGTGGTCTCCAGCTTACAACATGGTTGGACCTTGCCATTACTAAATAGTGAGAGGCTAAACAGTAAAATTCCAATCACAGTAGGATAATACTGTATTCAAAGCATTGTATAATAAACAAACTACTCGCTATTCCTAAAGGCATGGGGTCAACTGATTTAGGGTCACATTTGATAGATTTCATAATTAGTATAATCTGAGGCTGAAATGCTCTTCAGAGTTTAAAAACATAAATTACTGAAATACCATGAAAGTAAGCAAGTACAATGGGGAATGTTTTATGGGGATCCACTGAATATACTGTGTGTGTAGAGCAACAGTTACATAATAAAAGCTGGTTCCCAGAGCTAGGGTAATATTACTAATGTTAACAGCCAGTATGCCTTTTAAACACGCATTGCTACTTGCTGTCCTGGAGGCTTCCTATTTCAGATAATGGTGTTACTTTCATACGGAACTTTGGAGGAGAAACTCAGATTGGAGACAGACTCATTAGGCCAGAAGTCTCTTTTCCTAACATACAGACACTCTAAGGAGGAGGATAATACAATCTCAGAGCACCAATTGGCACCTACCTCCCTTCTTTAGTGACTCCATTTCCATTAGCTGGCAGCTGCACAGCATCAATAGCATTTTCGAGTTGAAGAAGAATTCCTTTAAGGCAATCAAAGGAGAAAACAGTTCAATTTTCAGTAAATGAAAAATTCAGAACTCATCTAAATGAGTTCTTTCGAATGGCCTTTGTTACAAAGATAGTCACCTAGTTACTCCCCCTAAACCTAGCTATTATCTTGTTTGTGTAACCAACCTAATATTTTAAAAACTGCTGAAATATAAATTATTTCAAATGTTTAATTTTTAAAACCTCTAAATATTTACATTTATAGAGCACCTATCATCCAAAAGCCCTTAGTAAGCATTTATTAAGCCTCACAACATCCCTGTGAGATATAATTTATGTAGGAAAGTAAAATATATGTACGTTTGCCTATTTCCTTGCATTTACAAGGGATTCTCAGACCTAAGAGAATTGGCTACTACGTGAGATTTTAATAAATACACAATCTTTCACTCAGTCTGACACCTTCGCAAATTTCTCTCACTAAGGACCTCTCTAATTCAGTGGCAGGTCACCATTCTTGTATAGCTGAACCTAGAAGATGAGGGTTATGCGACCACGGGAGCATCGATAGTTAACAGGTAAGAGAAACAAGGCATAATAATACCTAGCTCTTCAATAGCACCTTTTATTAGTAAATCTCAAAACACTTTACAAAGGAGGTCAGTATCCACATTTTGCAGATGGGGAAACTGAGGCACGTGGCGATTAAATAACTTGCTGAAGGTCACCCCGCAGGCCAGTGGCAGAGCCAGGAATAGAACTCATGTCTCTCTGGAGTCTCACTCCAGCGTTCTATCCACTGACTCATATTGCCTGTTCATAACAGTGAACTTTATACTGAGGACATCCAATTACACAGTAAACTGAGATTTTACATGCCACTTTATTCTATGACACTCTGAACTACTGTTGCTGATCTCCTGCTCGCTTACTAGAAGGAAGTATTCTGATTAAGTGAGAGCCCCACGAACAGGCAAAACCAGCAATATGAACAGCTCATCCAAACAGCTGAAATATTGTCTAGCCCATGCTGCGTAATTTCTGTGATTAATTTGAAGCTGTAGGACGGAACTGTGGAACTAAGCATTTGAAAATATTTACTGGCAACAAGATTATTCAAAATCCCCCATTTAACAAAGCCTTGGAGTCACTTTGGTAATGTATGGGTCCCTGAAGTTTTCTGGCCTGCTGAGTTTAAAAATATTATCATAATTTCCATTGTACTTACTTCCTAATGCCATAACCCAGGATTACAGATCTCAAACTCACCTTGCACTGCCCAGGCAACATGAGCAATCAGAAGAGAGATCATTGTTGCAGGGGTTGCAAATTAACCATTTGCCCTCAAACATTGTGGAAGTGTTCCCAGAATCAAGGTGCTATTGGATCAATTTTTAAAAAGCTGCTCTGTTATTACCAGCAAAGATCTTTTCTATTCCAACATGTATTGTTTTTTGGTGGGATGAAAAATGTTATTTAAGGTCAAACTCTTTAGTACAAATTCAGCTGTTGCTGGCAGAATTGTCGTTGCAGCGGAGTGGTACAACCAATGCACCACCAAAAGAGAGATGGACTACAAAATTTGGAAAGTCCTTGTAATGGTGAAAATAGCTAGGTGTAGGAGGCATTCTTCTCCCAGCTATACAAACCTCTCAGCTATACTGAAAAAGGCTGAATGCTCAAAGGACCAGAACACTTGACAAAATTTCTCTCTAAAACAAACAGAAGACCCTCCCCATGAAGATTTCAACGATGTGCCTGACAGCTGTCAAAGGGTGCCATGGAAAGAGGTTGATTTACAATCATTTCCCAGAGCACCTTTTTTTCCTATTGTATCAATAGCAATTTTGTTGAGATAATTCAACACAGAAGAAATGGTACTTACTCTTTATCTTTGCTATATCTTCAAGCTCCATGCTCAGCCCTGTTTGAGAGGGAAAAACAATTCACTCCTAATCGCACAGGGGTTAGATGAAGTGTGCAGCATTTGAGACAACTGTTTCTTAACTTAATCCCAATTTTCTCACATTAATTTTTCAACTTGCATTTTTCATTTCTCCAAGTGAGACTATTGTTGCCGACTGCCTTTCTGGATATTACAGTTTTTGAAGGCTAGACTCAAGTGATCATACAACTACATCTTTTGTATTCTATTTACTTTTCTCCTCTTGATTCCTTATCTCATGTTAAAAGGTTTGGCTAAACCTTGATGTGCTTGGTTACCATAGGTTAGAAGAACAGCAACAATGTTGGCCAAATAGAAAGTTCATCTATCCACCACCCACATTTGACCTTCCAGGAACTGATTAAGGGAAACAGTTATTTTCCAAATTTGTTGACACTGCCACCCCCCACATCTCTTGCAAACCATTAGTCCCCAGCTATCAACACACCTGAGCTGGCAAACTCCATATTGAATTCAGCATGGATTTCATTTTGTTGAACTACTTTGGCTTGTTCTTCCAGTACCACATTTATAGCATCCATGGCTGAAGCCAAGTCGTAGGGAGTCAAGTCAAAAGAAGATGACTCTTCACACAATTTCTCCTGAAATTCCAAGAAAATACAGAATTTATTGTTATTTGGATTCTAGTACTGCCCTGCATGTGCTGGGCACTTCAAAGATTGTAAGGCCAGAAGGAACCAAAGTGATCATCTAGTCCAACCTCATATACAACAGAGACCACAGGACTTCCCTGAATTAATTCCCATTTGAAATAGAGCATATCATTTAGAAACACATCCAGCCTAGATTTAAGTTTCCAGTGACAAAGAATCCACCACAACCCCTGGTAAATTGTTCCAGTGGTTAATTATCCTCACCGTTAAAAACTGCTACTTCTTTCCAGTCCTAGGCCATGTCTACACTTACCAATAGATAGGAGCTGCTGCAATCGATGCATCGGTGTTGATTCAGCGGCTCTGCTGAAGATCCGCTAAGTTGATGGCAGAGCGCTCTCCCATTGATTCCAGTACTCCAGCTCCCCGAGAAGAATATGTTAAGTTGGCGGGAGAGCATCTCCCGTCGACACAGCACAGAGTAGGCACCACGGTAAGTCAACCTAAGCTACGCTGTCATCAGTTACGTTATTTACGTGACTGAAGTAGCGTAAATTATGTTGACTTACCGCGGTAGCGTAGACAAGGCCTATATTTGTCTAGCTTCAACTTCCAACCACCGGATCGTGTTATAACTTTGTCTGCTAGATTGAAGAATCTTCTATTATCAAATTTCCATTCAACGCATGCACTTATAGGTAACCTTATTCTTCTCTTTAACAACTAAATAGATTAAACTCCCTGAGTCTCTCACTATATAGCATATTTTCCAACCCTTTAATCATTCTTGCGGCTCCTCTCTGAACTCTCTCCAATTTTTCAACATCCTTCACTCTTCAGAGTCACTGCTTCCCAAGATAGACTCCTCAAACATGAAATTATGGCCTACGTTTTTTGTTCCTAGATGTATCACTTTGCAATGGCCATATTAAAACAATTATTTGCTTGCACCCAGCTTACCAAATGATCGGGATCACTCCATATTAGGGACCTGTCCTCTTCATTATTTACAATTCCCCCAAACTGTGTCTCATCTGCAAACTTTATCAGTGACAATTTTATGGTTTTTTTCCAGGTCATTGATAAAAATATGAAATAGCAGAGGTCCAAGAATGAATCCCTGCAGGACCCCACTAGAAATCCAAATGCTTGATAATGATTCCCTATTTACAACTACATTTTGGGACCTGTCAGCTGGTTTTTAATCCATTTAACGTGTGCTATTTGATTTTGTATAATTAATTTCTTAATCAAAATTTTCTGTGTTACCAAGTCAAATGCTTTACAGAAGTCTAAATATATTACATCATTTCTATTACCAATTTGTAATCTCATCAAAGAAAGGTACCAAGTTAGTTTGACAAGAGCTATTTTCCATAGACTCATGCTGATTGGCATTAATTATATTACCCTCCTTTAATTCTTTATTGAGTCCTGTATCAGCCTTTCCATTACTTTGCCTGGAACCGATAACAGGCCTATAATTACCCGGTCACCATTTTCACCCTTTCTAAATATTAGCACATTCGTTTTCTTCCAGTCTTCTGGAACTTTCCCAGTGTTCCAAGAGTTATTGAAAATCAATATTAATGATCCAACAGAGCTCCGCAGTCAGCTCCTTTAAAACTCCTAAATACAATTCCTCTCTATTTGTCAAGATGAGGTCTAATACTGAATTCCCCTATGTGGGATGCAACACGTTTTGAGTTAGCAAATTGTCATTATAATATTTACAAATTCTGCGGACTTTTTAGTACTAGTGGCACAAGCACCCCAGCATGTGTCATTCAGACTGAAGTCCTCCATGATAATGCAATTTTTTTCCTACGCATTATAGTTAGGCACTCGAGGATATGGTCATCCTGTTCCTTAGGGTGATTTGGTGGTCTCTAGCAGACCCCAATTAGTACTAGGGATGTAAAATATTAAATGGTTAACTGGTAAGCATTAGTCCTACCGTTAATCCACCCTAACCATTAACTCCCAGCCGCAGGCCCGGTTGGGCCGGCCAGAGCGGCCCCAGCCCCTCTTCCTTTAATCGGTTAAACAATGTCATTTTAATAGTTTAAATGGTTAACTTTTTAAACAACATTTACATCCCTAATTAGCACCCCATCTTGTGCTGTATCTGTGAGGACACTGACCCATAAGCATTCAAGATAATTTGCTTCTGACTTGTCCGAGACTCAGAAACAGGTAATGCCACTTCTGACAGCCTGCCACTGCTCCTCCCCTTTTGCCCACCTGAACCTTTTAAATAGGGTAAAACCACTGACTTAGCATTCCAATAATGCAAACCATCCCACCCAGTTCCAGTAGGACCTACTAAGTTGAATTTATGCTCACAAATAATCAATTCCAATTCCTCTTGTTTACTACACAGGTTCCTAACATTGGTGTATAGACAACTAAAGAATTTCTTCGCTTCACGTGTCTTGGTACCTTGATTAATTTTGTTCTGAACATCATGGTTTGTTGTAACTGAGTGCTTACTAATTCTCTCTTTTCACCATCCCGTTCGTTACTAGTTTAATGCCCTCCCTGTCAAGTCTAGCCAGCCTGTACCCTAGAAGAGTGGTTCCCATTCTACTGAGATAGAGGCCATGCAAAGTGGACAGTCCCCTCGCCCCTACAGAAGGTGGACCAATATTTCACAAAACCTAATCCTTCTGCCATTTACCTAGCTAGCGGATTACTTCTAAAGTCTTCTGCCTTCCCTTGCTCATGGCAAAGGAAGGATTTCAGAGAAGATCACTAGAGCATTCCTCTCCTTCAGTACCCTTCCGAGTTCCCTAAAGTCATCTATGATCTGTGAGGTATCCTGGGAAACAACATCATTGGTGCCTTACACATCATTACCAGTGGATCTCTGCCTGCTGAGTTCAGAAGCCTATCCAGCCTTCAAGTCACATCTGGTGTCTTCGCTCCAGGAAGACCGCACACAATCCTGTTTTCTGTCTGCTCCTTTGGAAAGGATGTTCTTCTTCTTAGTACAGAATCCCCAACGAGGATTTTCTGTCTTCCTTAGTTGGTTGGAGATCTCTTTGTGGGTACATTTGATTGTTTTGTGGGTTGGGCTGAGTAGCCAACCTTACAGGTATGTCCTGTCCAGCTCTTTGTTTCATTTGACCAGCTGCATCTTCACAGACGATATCCTCGGTTTCTATGCTGAGAACATGATTATTATTAGATTCTTCTACTTATGTGGAATTCCTCCTGGACTGATTCTATCTGGTGGTCATGGCCTGCCCCTCCTCTCTTGCCTCCAGCCATGTAGAATGCACCTGAACTTCTTGCCTCTGATCGTTACAAACTGCCAACTCTCCTCATTGGTTCCCAATCTGCTTTGGTGACCAATTTCTTCCTTTCTTGAATCTTGGGTGGCAATGCTTCCTGAATCTGGATGTCCAATAACTCCTCAGCCTCTCTCATACTCTGTGGTGTATGCGCTTGTCCTTCCAGACCACAAATATTTCCTTCCACAAAATTTTACAGGAACCAAACCATTCCTGTCCTTTGCAGGACTTCTTCTGGATTTGAACTTGGGACCTCTCACACAAGAAAGAATCAAACCACTAGACCAACACGTATACGAAGATGCAGTCCCCTGAACTCAAGATGGCAAGTAATGAATGAAGGTAGGGGGATAAAATACAACATACATACATGCCATCTTAGATTTAAACAACACACACACACACAAATAAAGAAAATAACTATCAACTATGGAGAAGGGAAATGAACACCCTTACATAAGAGATGTGGTCTTATGGGTAGAATTGGGAAGTATTCAGATCTTATTTTTGACAATACTTCTCTGTAGCCTTGGCCAAGTCACAACCCTCTCTGCTCCAGTTTCCTCGTCCATAAAATGACGATAGTATTGACCTTCCTCCCAGCTGTGAGAAATAGTAAGGACTTGCTTACATGGGGAAATTGAGATGCAGAATAAGCTATTACACAATAGCTATACTGGAATAGCTCCCCACATGGATGTTCTATTTTGGAATAAAAGTCACTTTTATTCCAGAATACAGTCATAGAATTTAAGGCCAGAAAGGACCACCAGATCATCTAGTCTGATCTCCTGTATAGTAAAAGTCACCAACACTACCTGTACACTAAACCCATCAACCAAAATTAGACCAAAGTATTACAGCCCACAGGAGATTTGATTATTATGTTCAACAGGAAAAGAATAAGAGAGATTGAGGGGCACCGCTGCCCAAAGCCCCTGCAAAGACTGTCTACAGGGTGAGCAAAACAGCTTATTCCAGAATAGCTATTTCAGTCAATTTCCATGTGTAGACAAGCCCTGAGACTTATAACGTGCTGTGACAAGGAAAAGCTCTGTGGGAACCGGGTTCACTTTTTAATGGAAAGGACTGTTTTGATTAAGGCAGCAAATATAATATTCCAACACTAATAATAATTTATATACCTACCTCAGGCCAAACATCCTCTACTTCTAGCAGCCACTTTACAGCAAAATAGACAACAGCAAGAACAGGCACTCTAGAAAATAAACATTGCCGCTGCCAGAGAGAAATTCAAAGCGGTGTAATTTGGCAGATCAGGAGACACATTTTAAGAGTTCCTTTGTATTTCACTATCCAAGCACTGAACTAGTGTTTGAGCCAGTTAGGGGTATGATCTTGCAATGCAACACCTTCTGGTATCTTCTTGATAGGAGGAGGGTGCTCTGGCAGGAATCCAATCTTCCCTTTACAGAGTTCCTACTCAAAGAGGCCACCAGCTGTTTCTTTGTTCTTAAAAAAACAACTCAACAAATATGCTTGTGAAATAAGTATGATTTTCTATCATTGCTGAGACACTCACATGCTATCCAGCATTTAAAGGTGAGATAGCCCATGTCAGAGCAGAACTAATACAATGGGGTGTGGTGCCTGGGGGTGGGGTGGGGGGGCTCTTTAGTTGTCTGTTTGTAATAAAGTACATGAAACTACATCAGAGTCTGCTTTTCCAGGTTCCATCTACAAGGTAGGAGTACTCACTGCCAGCAGAGACTCAATACTTTCATCATGGAGCTCACATTCCATAGAAGCTGAACCTTTCTGAACCTAGAATCCTTATTTCCAAAATGTTTGCTTTTTGTCCACCCAATTTGCATGTGCAGCTACTGCAGCTGTGTGTCAAAGTGACTAGTTTAGGCAGATGTACTAGTTAGGCACATAACTAAATATCTAAGTGCAGCAGCAATACCTGAGTGTGCAGTCACAGAAATTCTGTGCACTTTTGAAAATAAGAACCAGAATGATCAAATCTGGTTAGTTATTCAGTAAGCAAATAAAATTCCACATCTCTCCCAAGTGCAACACAAACACCTGAAAAACCAGAACTGGACCAGACTACTATGGCAAGAACCGGTCAATTTCTTCACTAATAATCACTTCTTCACTTCTAATCACCAATTATACAAGAAACAAGACAGGTGCTCCAGGGCTGCTTGCCAAATGAAGTACCTAGCAATTTCCCGATTCTGAAGTCATTTGAACAACATTCCATAGGAAACTGATTACTTGCACTTTCCAGCAAAAAAGGGGTTAAATCCCTGGTGCCAGCTGATCCAAAGATCTGCCAGGATTGCTTCAGGAAAGCCTGACTCAGAAGCGATAAGGCTGTGCAAGAAACTCTTCCACTAGAACAGTAAATAAACAGTTCTGCCAAGCACAGTATTACTCGGGGGCTCTGCTGTACTGTAAATGTAGGTCTTTCAGATAGGTTTCCAAGATCTAGCACTGAGTATAAACTGCTGAGTAGGTCTGGGTGCTCACTGGGCTTAATCACTGGTTTGAATAATTCATCCTACTTCTTCATTATGTAAAAGTTTTACCTCTAATGCTAGGATATTCAGTCCTCAGTGCTTCAGGAGCCAAATCAACATTACCCAAAAGAGCCATAGTAGTGTGACTTCATTGTTTCATCTACTATAGTACTAGATATAAACAGTAGGACAGGGGACATATTGAGTATATATAATTCTCACAGCAAAATGACTGATCAAGTATTATTATTTTCTCAACCACAATTGGTTAACAACATAGTAAAGGCATCCTGATTGGTTAATAACTTAGACTGGTTAATAATCAAATCACACAGTTTTAATATCATGTGCTGCAAAAAGCCGCAAGAGACACATTAAAGAGCCACACGAGCCTCCGTCTGAGTATCACTGATGTAACACGTGTTCTCTTTGCTCTATATCCAATACACCTTCAGTGAAGGACACAATGTAAGAAGCTGCACTGATTGTATTATATCTATTTAATTCCTTGATATCAGAAATTGGGGATTCAATCACTACCAGAAATGCGAAGCCCATGACAGAAGAAGACTGGGAGCAATATCAGAATCCTGGCTTCCTAACTGATCACACAACTATAGATGGAGAGTGGAAGGTGTACTGCTACAGATATTGGTTTAGCTAATGCTAAGATTCATGCAGAACACAAACCCACTTCAACATAGATGGAGTCGCAAATGTATACTTAATAACCACCTTTCTAAACTGATCACACTAGCAGCTGAAATAATTTCTTTTACTGTAGCTTTCGCCTTGTTACAAGTAACCCTACAAGGGCCAGATTTCGTGTTTGGGTGAGGAAGGGGAAATGGTGGGGGAAAAAAAATCAGATATAATTTACCACATTGTGAGCTTCATCGAGTATTACCACAGTCCCTTTCAGATCTAAGTTGTGTGCTCTCCGGCTCTAAAAGCAAAAACAAAGGGGACATGGGTGAGATAGCAACACTGCCTTCAGACACAGCTTGGTGAACTGGACCATGAGAGAGTTTGGACGGGATATAATTCACTATGGAATGTGGCAAGCAAAACAGTTTTGGCTGCTTACACTGCAACATAGTCTCTTGAAATGGAGATAGTCAATGTGTCCTCTACAGGTAAGAACAAGGCCATATACCTGTGCTGAAAGTTAGATGAAATCATGGGTCCATCTTATGAATAACAGCAGTCTGTCTTGTGAAGGAGTGGGATTGGGGCCCAAAAGGTGAAACTGAGAGGCACTCACATGCATAATAAAGAAGATAACACTAATACCTTAAGGGATGCATTAACGTATTATAACTCATTCCAATTTCTCTTTTTGTCATTAGTATTTTCTACATATATTTGTTTGTCATCCTTGCAAAAAGAGAACACACCCACAGTATTATGTGCAGTACAATTATAAAGTTCAATCAATTCATTTCCTAATATCCTCTTCATCTTTAGCTCACTTTGATATTCTGCGACAGCTGACAGACCAGCCTGCTCTATTTAGCACTGGTGAGGCCTCAACTGGAGTACTGTGTCCAGTTCTGGACATCTATCCTTAGGAAAGATGCGGAAAAACTAGAGAGAGTCTAGAGCAATGCTAGAAAAATGATAAAAGCTTTAGAAAATCTGACCCGTGAGGAAAGGTTAAAAAAACTGGGAATGTTTAGTTTTGAGAAAAGATGACTGAGGGGGACCTGATGATAGTCTCCAAATATGGTAAGGGCTCTTACAAAGAGGATGGGGATAAATTGTTCTCAGTGTCCACTGAAGATAGGACAAGAAATAATGGGCTTAATCTGCAGCAATGGAGATTTAGGTTAGCTAGTTTTGAAGTGAACCACCTCAGGAGTTTGCTTGCTATGCACATTCTTTTTGGCATATCCACTAGAATCTGACAAAAAAAAAAAAAAAAAAAAAAAAAAAAATCAATAAAATCAATAAAAATGAATTTAAAAATAAAAATGTTACCTTTGAGTCTAGTAAATAGTTGTAAGGCATAAAAATAATATCTGCTTGCTGCTTCAGGCTCCGAGATAGATAATAAGGACAAACTCTGTTTAAAAAAAAAAGTATGAACTATAAAACAATATCCACAGAAATACTAAAGTGCACTCTGGTTTATTATGTTTCAGGCTCTCAAAGGTTTCTAATCAGCTTTTTAATTGACTGGAACATTAGACCTTAAGGCAGATGCCTCGCTTTATCCATGTGGGCCCTTCTTATTTATACTTCAGTAAAAAGGAACGCCAGACTTAATACCTAACTGTGCAGTCCAGCAAAACACAGATCAAGATACCAAACAGGAGAAAAATGAGGTGACTTGGTGATTAATGCACTAATCTTTCTCCCTTGGAGACCAGGATTCAATGCTGGATTAGATCATTAAATCTCTAGTGGTAAGAGATTTTGTGGTCTCATCCACCTCATAAAACCACCACATCACCTGCATAATCAGCAGTTCCTCCTCAGGTATGCCTGACTGTGATCAGTATTTGGTCTGTGCAGCAGATCAGGACTCAAATACACCATCAGCTCAAGGAAGAGGCACTAAGGCCT
Organism: Chelonia mydas; assembly: GCF_015237465.2. Taxonomy (NCBI): domain Eukaryota; kingdom Metazoa; phylum Chordata; order Testudines; family Cheloniidae; genus Chelonia; species Chelonia mydas. The sequence goes on along the minus strand of NC_051253.2, from coordinate 3,933,495 downwards.
CATCGCAGAGATGGATTTCTTGAGAATTGTTTGCACAACAACACGTCACTACTCGACTCTGGTCATTGCTGCTCATCTGGAACTTTTAGGTGTGTCAAGTTCATACAAATGCATTCCCCAGAACAAGGACACTGAGGAACTTTACCTGTGCTTGTTTCCATTTTTAACCAAATCTTCAATATCTAAGATGGAGTTGGTCAGTTCCTTCTCTGTACTCTTCTCTGTGAACGAGATAACGAACAGTTACAGAAATCGAAGCAAATAATCACAAAATCAATCACATGTGGGGACTGTACTTCGCTCCACATTCACTGGATTCTATAGAAGTCTCTTGTCTCGATTCCCTGGATTGAAACTAAGGCCTGAGGTTATTCTTTGTGCAATAATCTAGAGCCAGCTGCGCTGTAGCTCCACCAGCATTGAGTGCTCCGGCTGTTGTTTACTCCTCGATGCACAAGCTTCAGACAAACACACATTAGCATTTGAAGATTTCAGTCAATTTTGTATCTTGTTCCATCCACGCCACAGAGAACTGTTATATAAATAGTGTTTGATTTTACCCTAATGTCCATATTGCAAGGAACAATCCTTCACTGGATCTCTTGGGATGGACTAGATGTAACCTAACACAGTGGTCCTCAAAGCCGGTCCGCCACTTGTTCAGGAAAAGCCCCTGGCGGGCCGGGCCGCTTTGTTTACCTGCCACGTCCGCAGGTTCGGCCACTCGCGGGTCCCACTGGCCACAGTTCGCCGCTCCAGGCCAATGGGGGCTGCAGAAAGCGGCGCGGGCTGAGGGACTTGCTGGCCGCCCTTCCCGCAGCCCCCATTGGCGTGGAGCGGCGAACCACAGCCAGTGGGAGCCGCTATCAGCCGAACCTGTGGACGCAGCACGTAAACAAACTGGCCCAGCCTGCCAGGGGCTTTCCCTGAACAAGCGGCGAACTGGCTTTGAGAACCACTGACCTAGCAGGTCCTTTTCCAACTTTAATTTCTATTATTCTATGAAATCTGGCCCTGCGGCTTCTAAATTCCAGGACAGGCTCCAAGAAAATGTGAATACTTGCTGATTTAACTCTTAATTACATTTTACAACATGTGTAGATGATAGCTTGTGAGCTAATACTCATCTTGGTGCCATAATTTTTTCAATGATTTAGTCCTAACCTAATTTCTGATTTGCTCAGTTCCTCGAGCCCAAAATTCAATGACCTGAAAGCCTTATAATTCACACAGGCAAGAGGAACTGCTATCCCTTCCTTAACTTGGTCTTGTGCAGAAGAAGGATGTGTGTGTGTGTTCATGTGTGTGTGTGTGTGTACACATATTAGTAAAAATTCAGGAGGACAGTTTACTGGTCTAAGCTTCATCTTAAAATACACAGAACCACAGGTTTGAACCCCAGCAGTCAACCCAGCCCATCATCCTTCAGAGGATACAATAAGCACAATACAGTTTATTGAATGGGCGTTCTGCAAGGACATTTAAAACCATCTGCACTTGAAGACAAGGGATCTGTCATCCCACATCAGCAGACTCCTTGGATACTTCCTCCCAGCTCCCTTGAACTGTGTATCATGTAGCATGATGGTTGTCTGCTGAGTTGCAGTTCAGTAGTGCTGACAACTGTTTGGTGACTAACATGAAATTAATTTGTGGTCTGATCCAAATCCCAAAACCCACTTTCTCATTTAGCTCAATTGCTAGCAGTCACAGCAAAGAGGCCAAGAGCTGAATGGGCATGTAGAACGAAATACCCTCTCACTCCTAGAAGGGCCTCACCAGGTCAGGGGTGAAGCATATTGCCGGGATTATATGGATAATTTGCACTGTTGCTGCTCCTGCTCTGTTTTGTGGACAAATTAAAAGGATTTCAGTCTTCAGGGATATCGATCCTGTACCTTTCCTGAGCATTAGCTTAAAAACCTATTAAAAGTAAATGTACATGCATACATTCAGGTGCCGATGGGTTCTCTCATTCCTTTTCAATTTCCCCATCTACCTGCCGGGCATCTCTTTGCCCAAAATCAGGGCATTGCCTCCACAGCCAAACTTACCCTCCACATTGTTATAGAAATGGCAAGTACGAGCCATCACTTTCATTCGGCACATGTGGATCTGCAAGATAAAGCATATTTCAGGGCACAAAGGCACAGCTCGCCCAAGGCTGTGGAGGGAGAGGCAGGGTAAATGAACATATTCAGTGACACTAGCTCAGCATAATAAGGAATGGAGAAAGGTTTCTCTAAAAAAACAATCCCTTTTCTTCTCACATTTTCTATAGACCTTGATCACGGTGCAGCATCTACCCCAACCAAGCACGACAGAGGATCAGATTATAATCCATAGCCTACGAACATGTGGCTTCACTGGACTCCTTCATAATGAGGCTGCCATTTTTTCCCAAATTTTTTCATCTCCTAGGATTTTACTTGTACATCCATCGTTAAGCCTCCATACTTCCCACAGATAGGTTCCCTCCCCCGGGACATCCACCTGCCTGAAGAAGAAGCCAAACCTCCCTCTGAGACCCTTCTAATACTGCCTCTTTATTCAGCTACCAATAGGGGCTGCGGAAATGCAGCATGTCCTTTGAGCATGAAGCTAGAGGGAATGCATACCAGATCATCAATAATGAGAATCAAATAGCGGGATACCAACAAGTTGTCCTGCCAAAGAAAAAGGGGAAAATACCCTCTGAGCATCACCAGTATGTTGGATTTCTGCGGTACCTTTTATATAAAGACCTAAGTGCCTTACATACATTAGGCCATGTAAGGGAAGTAATATCGAACCCAATTTAAAAATAAGGAAACTAAGGCAGAAAGAAAAGGGACACCAGCCATTTGAAATTTGGTCAATTTCAGGTAATGAATCAAATACCATTACAGGGTCTACACCTGTCTACAAATCCCTGGGCCAACGTTTGCAGTTTCACAATCACATTTTCCTGTCAGTGTTCTTCCCTTCCCTATTGCTGTGTAAAACACTCAAACAAACAGGGGGAAAGTGACAGATTACTCAGTTATTTTTCCCCATTATTATTTTTTCAGCTATGGGAGTCCTTAACATTACATGTGACAACAGTAGGTAAAACATTTTCAATCAGGAGCATGATTTTTAAATTGATGGTGTCATTTTAAACTACCTGCCCTGGGTCACTTGGCAAGCAAATGGCAGGACTGCAAGTTGAATACAGAAAACTAATTCACATGCTCTCACCAGTCACAACCCCTCTTGGAAAGGTAAATCCCAGAATTTAATTCTTCACTAACAGTGCAGGACAAGAACACAAATTTTCTATAGCACTCCAACTGTATGGTCAACTAATACCTCTGAGTTTTGCCAAGGATTGTAATGAATTTCAGCATTAGGAGTTACATGCCCTAAAGCCAAGATACAGTCACTTACATGTATGAGCTTTGCACAACTTCATTGTTGCGTTCTTACCTGCATGTGGTTACTCTCCTGCCTCTTAACTTCAGGGTTAATACAAAGCTGCTCTCTGGAGCCCAAAACACAAACCTTTGGCCTATTTAAACAAAATACACAAATAGCTGGTATTAAAGGGGGGGGGGGGGATGACAAGAGAGAAAAACAGATTTTTGAACACATATGTTGCTAGCTTGAGTCAAGTGTTTCAAATGTGAAAGTTGGCTGGGAAGAATAAAAGTGGGGTGTCAGAAATTTGGGAATCTCAAGGCTTTTCAACAGCTACATTTCTCATCTATAACATCACAGTAAATTTTTTTGTAGCAGCAATAAATTCTCAAATTTAAAAATGCATTAATGAAATTATTTTGATGGGGCAGGGAGTAATCAATAGTAGCTTTAGTCAACTCTCTCAAAAAGCACCCCCACAAAACATAGATCCTGTTATAATGGTACAGCGTCCCACATCTAAATACCATGGACCTAAAAAAGAACCCTCTTTTTTACTGTACTGTAATCTATTTTTTAGATAGCAGGGAGATTGGATTAATGATAATTTACTGCAGAAGCTGTGGCTGAAGGCAAGCATTCAAAATAGCTTTGTTCATTGAAACAATATATCCCTACAGATACTCAAGTGGTTACTAACTGACAAATTACAAAAAACAGAACCATGGAGCTACATGAATCAGCACCATTGGCAGGAATACAAGCAAAATATTCTATTAACCCCGATAAACTGAAAAATCCATCTCTCCCTGAACAAAGAAAAATATAAAGCACATTTCTTTTCATACACAAAAAAGTTTACAGGCTTAACTGGAAAACCATCTAGAAAACCACACTTTTTCAAAGGAACTTTTGAAGTAAAGGGGATTATATACAGGAAACTTTGGGACAGGAGTGAGAAAAGGAAGAGGAATGGGAAGCACAATCCTCAGCATGGGAGAAAGCTACACAGTGAGCCAGAGAAGTTCCGTTTCCACCCATCTGCATTATGAAAATTGCATTCCAAGGGATACATCATCAGATATGTAGTCATCCAACGCAATGCAAAAAATACCCTTTTACTCTGACTGAAAAGCATTTTCTTAATTTGTATTTACCTGTAGACTGTGCTCTTTAACTCACTGATGACTTGAGTAAGCTGAGAATGGGTTCTGGAGGCATAAATTATTTTAGGAACATCAGTGTAATAAGCTGCCAAAGGGAGAAAAAAGAAAAAAATTATTAGCACTAAACAGAAGGAAGAACTAAAGATATCATTAGCCTGCTTTCCCCAGCTGGTGCTATGGTAACAGCGTGGCTTATGGAGACAGCAAGGAATTTTACAATCCAGCTGTTCACCTACAGGAAATGAGCTAAGTGGATATTTTTACTGCCTTGTAGCAAGGAGAAAGGTTATGTGGGGCATCTTTAGATTTACATCAGTAAAAGGTAAGTGTGAAACAATGCTTTAGCTGCTAAATAATACCATTGTGGCATTCACAGGTACATGACAAGGATAAAAGAAAAAGAAATACTAATCATCCCCTGTCATTCCTTCAAGGGTCCCAACCAAGTATAACAGTCAAAGTCTGCTTGCTGGGACATTTACCTGGGATTTCAGCATCTTTGCCAGCGTCACCCCAGGACGACATGGGTCTGTCAGGAAAGAGTTCCACTCCATTCATTCGCTGTGCAATTTTCCATTCCGAGATGGTATCTTTAAAATGCTCCCGCCAAGCCAGAGTGGCACAGAGGAGGCACAATGTCTTCCCTGTACCCGTGGGACTCTCCAAAATGCCATTCACCTTCTTTAATGTTGAGAAAGACAGGGAGAAGGAAGGAAAATTTGGGGACAACTCAGAAATTTGCCTAGCATTGATCACCGTATAGTACAGTATTTTCGCAGGAAAAGAATAACCACAACACTGTACAGATTTATGTAGCATGATATACCTTCCATAGAAACACATATGTACATGCTTATAAGCCTGTAAAAGCTGACACATAGAGGTACAACCTGTAAGAGCCTTTACCCCAGTCAAAAAGAAAAGGAGTACTAGTGGTACCTTAGAGACTAACAAATTTATTTGAGCATAAGCTTTCGCAAGCTACAGCTCACTTATTCCTTTTCTTTTTGTGGATACAGACTAACACGGCTGCTACTCTGATACCCCAGTCAAGTATTAGAGGGGTAGCCATGTTAGTCTGTATCCACAAAAATAACGAGGAGTCCAATGGCACCTTAAAGATTAACAGATTTACTTGGGCATAAGCTTTCGTGGATAAAAAACCCACTTCCTCAGATGCACTACGTAGGTAAAAAAACACTTCTTCAGGGCTCCACTGACTAGGGTGGAGTGGTCAACCTAAAACACAGATTCATGGACTATCCTTTAATTCACACAGAATTAAATTTAAAATTAATTAAATTTAAATTTAAATTTAAATAAAATTAAATTTATCCTTTAATTCACACAGAAATTCTCCATACTTTGCTTAACACATGACAAATTTTAGGTTAAAATAAAAGAAAATATTATAAGCTGCTGCCTTAGGCTAAAATTGGAAATGATTATAAGACTGTAGATGGAGACTGATTTGCTAAGCAAGTTTATAGTTTAAACATACACTCCACATCACAAGACTGAATCATGCAATATAGATGGTTTACACCAGGGATAGAACGGTGCCCGTGACCTCTTTTTAAATATCTTATGTCTGTAGACCAGACATTACAGTTTTAAAACAAATTACATTCTTTTATGCCTGGGTTATGCATTGGCCAGGGCAAATTATGTCTCAACACTATTAAAGCCCTTCTTAAAACAGCTTTAAAATTATATCTGCTTTTACAGCCCAACATCAGTGGGGAGTCTACTGAGCAACTAACATTGCAGCTGTGATGAGGCTGAATGCTGAAGTGTCATGGAGAGTAAAACTTCTCTTCTTTCACAAAAGAGCTCAGGTCTTGGATAGGATGGAACAAAGAACATAAATCTCAGAAAAACTACTTTAGGCACTCCAGGCAAAGAATAATCAGTATTTTGGAAAGCGTTTCTTTATTTGTTTGACATTCACTAAGACTATATTGCGGAGATGCCAAGTAGATACCACCATAAGTACACCATCAATTTTTTTAAAATTAAGGACAGATTGCATGAACATAAGGACTACTTATTTAGTTTTCTTTTCTTTTTTCAAGTTTCAGAGAGAGGGAAGAAAAAACCTACCTACATTTCTGCCCAAAAGATTTAACACTAACATTTCTGGCATTGTTTTTTTTTAATTGCATGCTAAAAAATATGTACAATTAAAAATAAAGTCTGGTGGAGTGGGAAGCAGAGAGTATATGGACAAGGAGAAAAACTAGGTATTTTTTCATTAGTAGTTTAAATTGTAAGAGTCACCTTTCGCAGTTTGCAACCCAGATAACTAGGGCCCTACCAAATTCACAATTCACTTTGATCAATTTTACAGCCATGGGGGTCTTAAAATTGGTCAATTTCACGATTTCAGATGTTTACATCTGAAATTTCAAGTGTTGTAACTGTGGGGGGTCCTGATCCAAAAGGGGATCGGGGGGGGGGGGGTTCTAAAGCTGTTGTAAGGGGGTTGCAGGATTGCCATACTCACTATCGTGCTACCTTCAGACCCCAGCTCTGAAAGCAGCAGCTGCAGAGTTTCCTGCAGCTGGACGAGGCTCCCGGAGGTGGAGGTAGGTCTGATCTCCCCACTGCTGCTGAGAGCACCCCAGCCAGGGGCTCCTGGCTGCTAGTCAGGGCCAGTGGTGGATTACTGCATGGGCCCATGGGGCTCGTGCCCAGGGGCCCGGGACAATTTGAAAAATGGTTGCCCCAGCCTTGGCAGGAGCCATGTGGAAGGTGAAGGGGGGGGGCAAGATTGGGTGGCCTGGAGCCCGGGCAGAAGCCATTGAGGACAGCAGCCCTGAGCCCAGGCACCCTGAACCCCAGCTGGAGCCATCGGGGTGGGGGGAGGTGGAGCTGCGGGTGGTAGCAGCCCCCAACCCAGGTCCCTGAACCTGGGCAGGCGCCATAGGGGATAGAATCTCTGAGTCCTGGCTGGAGCCACCGGGGGGAGCGCGGGGGGAGCGGAGGAGAAGCAGCCCCAAGCTCAACCACCCAGAGCCACAGGGGCTCGGCGGGGGGGGCAGCCCCGGGCAGGAGCTGGAGCTGCGGGGGGTGACAGCACCCAACCCAGGTCCCTGATCCCACTTTGGAGCTGCAGGGGGTGGAAGCCCCAAGCCCCAGCCAGAGCTGTGGGGGCGGGGAAGGGGAAGGGAGAGAGGCAGCACCCTGGGCAGGAGCCTTGTGGGAGAGGGAGCGGAAGCCCCAGAGCTCAGGTGCCCTAAGCCCGGGCAAGAGCCATGAGGGCCAGCAGTCCGGAGTCCAGCTCTGGAGCTGCTGCAGCGCAGAAGTGAGGGTGTATCACCCTCACTTCTGCGCTGCCTGTGGAAGTGGGTCTGATCTCTCCCCATAATCGCAGTGCAGGAGGAGGACAGGTCCTGTCCCTCCCCAGCCCTGCTGATTTTGGGGAGATCAAATTTCACAGGAAAGGGCTTATTTCACAGTCTGTGACACGTTTTTCACAGCTATGAAATTGGTAGGGCCCTACAGATAATTTTACATAAATTACAATCTAGCTTCTACAAACTGTGATTTGCGATAAAGACAAGAATTAAAATTCCAGAGTAAATCACCAGGGAAAAGGTTATTGCACAGCCTCTTTCTTAAAAAAGATTTTTTTCACATTATCAAAAAACATTTACCCACCATGCTATACAATCAGCCTTTAAATGTTACAATACCTTCAAAACATCTGATACGCTAATCTATTTATTTTCATCTTCGTTTCGCTTAAAACCACCAAACTGATTTTTTTTTAATTAAAAAAAAGGGCTTGCTCTTGGGCTCGGACCTGGTCCCCTTTGACAGAGAAATCCTCACAGTTATGAACCTCTTCCCCCACCCCCACCCAAAAAATCTACATTATAAATTTTACCCTCTTGAGGTACGGTGTTATACCATGGCTTGGTACTGCTTGTGGACGGAATCAGATTGTGTTATAAACACAATATAGAGCCCTGGGCGAAAGCCCTATAAAGAGCAGGCTCTGTAACATGATTATAATTCAACCTGATCACAGGTAAAACCCTGTCACTTGACACAGTAAAATCTGCATTGTAGGTAGAAGGAATTATTTTGGAAACACTGATACTCCAAATCCTAAATTGCCCTTCCCACCCATTCCCCAACACAAATGAATCCCAAAAGAGTCCACCTGACCAGTGTTGGAAATTTACTGTGACCTCTCCCAGGGCTTACCTTCTGGAGACACTCAAGCACTTTAGTCATGTATTCCTCCTGACATCTGTATGGTTGAAAAGGAAAGTCCACTGCGATGCCATTTAATGTTATCTTGGGCATACTTTATCTTACACACTGAAAGCATAGAAACCAAGAGCATGCTTTACCATGTATAATTTACAGCACACAAGAGGCATATATGCTAAATATATACATACTGCAGCTTCTCATTAAAATCAATTGAAATTACACTTATATAGTAGAAGAGAGTATTGTCATTTCATTTTTAGGCAACAATATTGCCAGCAAATTACTATTTACAACAGGTACAAAGTTCACAAGGATTTAGGGCCCAATTCTGCTAAGATCTAAGCACATTCTTGTAAGTAGTCCAATGCGTGCAATGCAACTACTCACAGGAGTAAAGTTATTCACAAACTTCAATCTTTGTAGAATCGCACCATTAATGCAGCCATGGAATACGCCAAATTTATTATTCTATTTATGTTTGTTGGGGGCATTTAGTGGAATAGAATGGGCAGTCCATCATTGGAAAGTGTAAATAAATTGATACTGTCAATTTAAAGTTATATATATCCAGAGCATGGGAGAGATGCATGTAGTTTAATGTTAAACACAGAGAGCATAAATGACTTGGTCATCTCAAATACCCCCAGTCCTGTCAAGTCTCCCTGCTTTGGGAGAGTCCCTCCTGTCTATTCACTTCAAAGATCTGTTTCTAAAAGAAGTTTGTTGTTTACATCTCAAACATTTTAAATCTCACTTTTTTTTTTTTTTTTTTTTTTTTTTTTTAAAAAGTGGCCCTCATTCAAATTACACAGGCTTCCGGCAGCCTTGCCCACCCAAGTCCTGGGATCTTGTCACCTTTGTCCCAAGTTTCATACTTCTTAAAATCTCCTAACCGTGCACATGTATCGTAATAAGTACCTTGCACGAGGCCTTATCCACATGAAAAAGTTGCACCTAAAAATGAGGTCAACCTAGCTACTTCGCTCAGGGTTGTGAAAAATTTCATGCGCTGTGCAACATAATTAAGTTGACTTAAGTCCCACCATAGACACAGCTAGATCGAGGGAAGAATTCTTCCAGAGACCTAGTTAGTGCCTCTCAGAGGTGGATTAACTGTACTGATGGAAAAACCCTTCCACTGATGTCGGAAGTATCTATGCTATGGTGCTGCTGCAGCACAGCAGGGTCGCCACACACATGTTCCCGGAATACTGGGCATTTCAGCACTTCCAGGAACAGTGTCAGTGCATTTGCCTGCATGACCTTGGCCCTGCCAGCCCCACCTACCTGACCTTGCATGCAGAAATGTGTACAAGGTCAGGTGGGTGGGGATGAAGTACTGTTCAAAATGCCATTCCCCCAAATGATATCGACAAAGCCCTGTCCAGTTTCATCCTAGTAGTGGATATGGGGCAAACCACCTAAAAAAGGAACTGTCTCGTATAAAATCAGACAAGTGGCCTCCCCAGCACCGTAGCTGAGCCGCTGTAGTGTAGTCAGTCTAAGACAGTGGTTTTCAACCTTTTTTCATTTGCAGACCCCTACAAAATTTCACATGGAGGTGCAGTGCCCTTTGGACATTTTAAGCATAGTCTGTGGACCCCCAGGGGTCCACCCCCAAGACTGAAAACCACTCTTCTAGGGTAAGGACAGCCTTCTGCACACCCCTCAGCCCTAGTCTGCAGACCCTCACGGGTCCACCGCCCACAGGCTGAAAACCTAAGCTGATTAGGAGTCAGGTGAAGGTAAATCACCGTGGGCCGCAGGGGAGCTGAAATAAGCAGATCCACGCAGAGGCTTTGTACACCCGGTAAAGAAACAGTTCAATGCCAAGGAGGCGTGCAGGCCCCTTGAAGCCGCACAGGAAGGGCTGCGGCTGCGCCCAGAGATCGCGGGGCGGCGCGGTCACCGCCCGCAGAGGGGGGACAAGCTGCCGCCCCGTCGCTCTGCCCCCAGCCCCCCAAGGGAGGAAGGCCGCACACGCTGCCTTCCCCGCATGAGCCGGCCAGAGGCGCAGAACCGCGGCGGCCCGGCCCCGAGGGCCCCTAACGAGGGTCGGGGGCTGTGATGGGCTCCCCAGGGCGCTGCTCCCTTGGTTACCCCGGAAACACCGCGGGCGCTGCAGCCCCCCGGCCCAGGCTCAGAGCGGCCGGGCTAGGATGAGGCGGGGAGCCAGGGCCCGCGCTCCGGGCAGCGGCGGCCCACGGAACAGGCCAAGCCCGGAGCAACCCGTAAAATGGCTCGCGCCGCCCCTCCCTCACCTCCCGCTCTGGCGCTCGCAAAGGCCCGCGCCCGGCGCTCGCAAGGCCCGCCCACCGCGGGCGCAACCGTGACGCACTTCCTGAGCCCGCCCGCCCCGCGCCGTCGTCCTTCACGTCACTTCCGCCTCCTCCGTCCCGCCAGGATAGCTCTCGCGAGAACTCGCCCTGCGGGGCGGCGTGCTTCGCCGCGTGACTGAGCGGCCGAAGCGAGGGGTCGTTGGCAGCGGGATGCGGGCCCCGTGTAGGGAAGGAAACCGAGCGGCCAGGGCCTGGCCCAGGAGGTGCCCGGTAGAGCGACGCCATTTTGGGGGTGTCCTTTGCGCGCCTCAGGGAGAGGAGCCAAGTGTTTCGAATGAATCCGCCCCCTTCGGAGGCGGGTTGGCTCCCCTCAGGCGGCTGCCTGACCGGCCCCAGCGGGGTTGACCGGCTCTTCAAGCCCTACCTTAAAGGCCCCACGAAACTCTTTGTCAGAGGCGGTGGCTGGGCCACCGGATGGCCTGGTTTTGGGGTGTTTTTCTTATATAGGCTCCTGTGACTCCCCCCGTCCCGATTTCTCACACTTGCTGTCTGGTCACCCTAGGTGGTGGCCTTGGCCAGCACCTCTCTCCCGTGCACGGTTCTGCTTGGGGGCAGGTGGCTGCTCCTGGCCCTTCCCAGGTAGCCGAGTTTTCGGGGTGTGCGTGTGACGAGTGTCGGGCTGTGCAGGACCCTTGCTCTCCCTCTTCCAGGTGTAGTATTCCGTCATCCCTTCCAGCTGTGTGGTGTCTGCAGCAAGAATGATAATGCGACCTGCCTGGTGTCTTGTGTTCGTGGGGGATGCAGACCCCCTTTGTTTTCCTCTTCCCTTCAGTTCCCTGTCCCTAGCTCCTTGTCACTGCACGTGTCCAGGACCTGCTGCATCGGAAGCTCAATTACTCAGACCAAGGGCTTCCCCCAGATGTTGATGCTCACAATGAATTCCTGAGTCACTTTGGAGAGATGGGTTTCAGAGTAGCAGCCGTGTTAGTCTGTATTCGAAAAAAGAAAAGGAGGACTTGTGGCACCTTAGAGACTAATCAATTTATTTGAGCATAAGCTTTCGTGAGTTACAGCTCACTTCATCGGATGCAGCCGAGAGATGGGTTAGTCTAGGGCCAGTAAGATTCTGGCCCCTGTACATGTATATAATAAAAGGAGACATGGTTTAATTAGATTCCCAGATTCTTCTATTATATTTCATGTAATCATAGAGGCTAGATATAGGAAGATAATATGAGTTCATACACTACAGCTCTCTGTAAATCGTCCTGCTAATTCTGATGTTTTTGCATTTCCCCATACAGCTATTGTATAGACAAGAAACAGAACATGGCCTCACATAGAGGTGCCACACAAACTTACAGATGCCATCCATTTCTAGCCAATCACAGGTGCTTCAGAATTTACAGATGCCCTCAATTTGTAGTCAATCACACAGATGGTATTGTCTATACAGAAGTACCCTAAATAATGCTTCATCAAATATTTGGAAATATTCTAGATAAAAGCAAACAAGCTTGAGTATATTACAAAATCTGACCTCTTTGCTGGCAGAGTCAGTAAAATTCTTTTTCTGGAGGTATTCAACTAGGGGAGATTACAGCTTCGGCTAGCCTTGCCTGGCAAGCTTGTCTTTGCATTGAAGTCATCTGGCCTATAAATTGCCTGAACTTTAGCTATTATGTTAGTGAACTACCTATGTACAGTTCACTTTAAGGCTAGGTCTGTATAAATGATTCTCATAGAGAACTTAAAAACTCCAGTTTCACAACTTCAGCAGTCATAACAAAGCTATACTTAATAGAGCATGCTTAATTTATCTGTCCTTAATTTAGCCTTCAATAATTCAGGCTTCCGTAATTCAGTCATCCTTAACAGCATTTGTATGTTCCATGAAGCAGAGATACTTGCTTTGCAGAATTGAGCATCTTTAACTGGGGAATTCTTAAAGAATGCATCATTAGGGTGAATACAGAAAATCTAATGTAGATACACAACATTTTGAATTTTAATTACACCAACCAAACTATTTAAATTTGCTGTGACCTTTAAGTCTTAATGAGATCTACAAAATATGTCAGATTTAAAATTTCTAGCTTCACCTCTTTTGAGTATATGGAACATATAGAAAACAAAACATTCTTTTCCCATCTGTTCCTGCTATCCCTCCCAATGTTCCAGTCAAAAGTTGTTCAACTGCTTTTGCTCAGACTTTCTTGAAAAGGTGATCGCTTTGGGGTGAACCCAAGAACACAACATTTCAGCATAAAACAAATGGGTTTGGGAAAACTCTGAGCTACTACAGAAAATTGTGAGAGGAAGAAGTGTAGTGGAGAGTGAAGGTTAGAATTCAGTCTCTATCGTGAGTAGGGGGGGAGAAACCCAGTATCATTATCACATACACTGTATCTCTTTGTAATTATTCTTTGTTGTACAATGAAAAGTAATATAAACATTCTGTTGAATTGTATTTTATTGTTTACTACAGTTTACATTAACATAATCGCAGCTACTGCAGTCCTAGCACAAACAGAAATATGAGTCAGCTTATGCTCTTGTTCAGGGGCTGATGTGACTCAGCATTAGTTGGATGCTCTCTATCTTTCTGTATAATTATTTGTCTGCACCATTTACCTTATTTGACCAACTCTGCAGCTTAGCACTGGCAGGTTTATTCCCCCCTGCCCCCGCTACTCCGATTTTCTTCCCAAGAACTGTAAAGGGATGTCTGGGAACAATAAACACAAACAGACAAAACCTCACAAGTTTATGGGAGATGGTTTTGTTTCTCATTATGATGCCCTTCACAAGAGAACCATAGATGTTTATTAAAGCCAAAGTATATCTCCAGGAGATTATAGTAATGCAGAAGATTTAAAGAATGGATACTGTTGACTATTACGCCAAGTCAGAGACTCAGATTTGTGCATTTCAGATGAAGGCTAACACTTAGTCTATAGATTTTGCACCATTATATGGAGCTGTACATCTTGTTGGCTTAGCTGTGCACACAAGACTCATTTTAAAATGTATGATACCTATGCCAGCTACACTATCGGTGCTGGGTCGGGGAGGGGGATATGTGAGGGATAGATTCTTGCTAATCCCTTGAATCACTGCATTCTGCTCCATTTGCCAGCTCCCCTGTTTTATCTGCATCATCTCATACTGTATGACTTTGGGCAAGTTTCTTCCTCTGTCTGCCTCAGTTTCTTCATCTGTTAAAAACAATAATAGTGCTTACCTATATCACAGGGATTTTGTACAGCTACAGTAATTACAATTTGTAAAGTGTTTTAATAACCTCAGAGCTCATGTGTATATATTTTTTTTTTGTGCCAGAAAACAGTTCTGTATTTGTGTATGGTGAGTTTAGTGCATTTAAAGTCAACACATGAACGTTGAAGATGGATCCTTTATGTTATACCAGAGCTTGGGATCTATTTCCGGGCTATCCATAAGGAATAAACACATTTAGGACTAACATAATAAGGCCTCTAATATCCGTAAGTAGGAAATAGGGCCTGGTATACTTGCCGTTGTTATATTTATGGGCAACATACCCAGGGGAGACAATATTTCTAAGTGGTTATCCCAGGGAGCAGAAAATCCAAAGACTAGAGTTGTATTCCCAACTCTGTTCGCCATACAAATTTGGGCAAGTCATTTAACTTTTGTGACTCAGTTTCTTATCTGCAAGAATGGCACTTATTTACCTCCACATTAAGAAAGAAGTTGCTTTTTTAGAATGTGTTCACTAACATACGATAACCCACCAGAGGTAAAATCCTACCGTGGACAAGATAGTTGTAGTTTTAACAAATGGTTAAACCTCCCCCATTTTTCATAAGAAAGACAAGGCATATATAAATGCAAGGTATTTTTTGTTGTTATATGCCAATAGGATTAAAGGTAATCACTCACTGTACCACCTTTAAATGGGAAACAAAACCTGGGATAGATCCCTTGAGACGTGCATGAAATATATGCCATTGCGTTAAACTACATAGCCCTGGTACATCTTCTAATTAGGAAACTGAGATAAATCTTCTGCAATCTCACACATGCATGATTCAAATAACTGGTCTGTGTATCACTGGCATATAGAAACACGGCAGGAGATGTGTGTAGGAAATATATGCTTAAAATACTATCAAAGCAGGATTCTCACTCCCAGATTCTCCTTCCTGGAATTTAGCTCTTTAGCACAAGCGTGGAGGAACTTCAATAGTTTTCAAGCTTTTTTTTTTTTTTTTTTTTACTCTTGAGGTTAGTGGTAGAAGTCTAGAGCATAAGTCAGGCCCTTAATGGTTTTTGCGTGGCACCTCTGCCAAGTGTAAATGTAGCTTTTGAATGTTCCAGGTGGTTCTTTCAAATGAGAAGCTCTCAGAAGAACTATGTCTTGATTGAAGTTTGTCCACATAAAATAAAAACTTTGACTTCAGGGAAAAATAAAAAAACAGGTGCAAGAGAAACACCTCAAAAAAGGAAACCTCCCAACTCTGAAGGGAGGTTGATGAGTGAGCGGATCATGCAAGATAACATCTTTGGAGAAGCATAGTTACAAGATAAGTCATTTTCCCTTCACTACAGAGACCATCTGTACAAGATTCTTGCTCCTGGAGAGTAAGAATTTTGGGATGTGATGAAAATGAGAGCACAGATCAGATCATCCATAAAGCAGGTCAATGCCAATAGTGTGAAGGTAATTTTTTTTCTTTATAGATAGAAGAGCAGATTAAAGATGCCAGTCACCATCCTCTTGAAGAGGCATAATGGTTCCCAGGGAAACCATTTTCAAAAGGCATCTTTGTTTGACCACATAGTTATTTAATTCCTTGAGATCCAGATGGGGCCAGAGTCCTTTTGTCTTTTTGACTATCAGGAAGTACCTGCAATAAATCGCCTTCCCTCTTTCACACTCAAATTTTAATTAAATAGACCTATGAAGTAGGCGCGTAAGTAAATATTACCCATTTTTGCAAAGGAGGAAACTGATCCCTTTTCATAAGAGGGGAAGCTAAGGCCGAACAGTAATCAGTGCTGGAATCAGGACTAGCCCATAGAAGAAATTCCTGGCTTTCAGTTATGTGCTCAGGCTATTAAGCAATGCATCATTTTATTGTTTGCAGCCTCTAGATGTAATGGTCAAGGTCAGGACCACTGTCTTCTTTAAACAGGCCCTTAACCAGTTTTAGATGTATTTGTCCCGCTCTGAGTCAGATGCTGCATTTGTAACACATTATAACCTTTATAAGAGAAGGCAGGTTGGAGCATTTCATATTAGATTGGTGTTTATGCAGACTGAACTATAAGATGAGATGGCAGGTTTTGCCTGCAGCTTGTAGTCTCTTCCTTGAGGTTTGTCATTGGTACAGGCAAGACAAGTGGAAGGAGACTCCAAGATGGCCAGAATCCAGGCTTCCTTTCACATTTTCACCTGATTGATTTGATGCAGTTCCTCCTCCTGATCTTTTATACAACTTAGCCTCATTTTCTTTCCCGTCTGAAGTGCACATGACAGGCACCAAAACGGAATCAGTCAGGATGTCCCACTTGTTTCTTTTGCCTTTAGGGAGACATTTTTCTGATTTAGTGCTGATGTTGCTATCGCTGGGTTTTCTCTCTCTCAGTTGCTAAATACTGCAGCGGTACCTGCAGGCTGGCCTCAGTTGGTATTCCTGCTAGACAATCAGATTCTTTTTCTAACTTTCTCATGTATTATTTATTAATTTCAGGCTGTTGCCTGAGTACCATGTACTTTTGAATTTCATGCCAGACAAGGCGGACTGTCCCCTTCCATCTCATGATAATAGCTGGGATGGTAAGGAATTTTCAGGAGACAAATTCTGAAATAGCCCTGGAGACATAAAAGCTCAAATTTGATATTTTTAAAATCAACATTTACAGACCACCCTGAAAAGCAGTCATTAAAAAAATATGGACTGAAGGTAATGTGTCTGATCTGTACAAAAGAAGACTGTGAGGGGGAAGCTAAAACCCAAGAATGGGAGCACCAGTGTAGGCCAAGCTCCTGTGGCTGTCAGAATTTTAACTTTGAGGTGATAACTGAAGATTGATTGATATCCATTAATTCAAAATCCATTTGTTATGAACAGATCAAGCGCTAGATTCTCAGGTATGCCAAAACCCTGGTGCACCCCGCAGAAGGTGCACTATATCACCTCTCCCCCTAGTCCTGGGTGCCGGTTTGACTGTCAGCACAAATTAGGACAGCTTCTGGGATGCTCTAAATGCCATCAAAACCGTATCAGGAAAGCTTATGCCCAAATACATTTGTTAGTCTCTCAGGTACCACAAGGACTCCTCGTTTTTATCAAAACTGTAGTTACTCTGTATATAGTAGTAGAGCCCTCTCTAACTTGAAGCTATACTACTTAGCAGCACAATTACTTCATACCATAGCAGTCCTGGCCAGTGCACTGCATACCCCACAGACAGATCAAACAAACCTTCACTGGCTAAGTCAGCTTGGAAGACAGAAGCCTGAAAGGAGCTGCACTGATACTAGCTTTAGTGACATAAAGGCCAAAAAAAAGCAAAAAATTAAAATTGAAATGTTTTGTTTCAGCATTTTCTAAAATGAAACATTTTGATTTTTCAATTCAAAACAACTTCTTGTTTTGAAATCCTTTAATTTCATTTTTAAACATTTAAAAACCTTTAAAAATGCACAAAACCAAAATGATTCCCTTCCCCCCGACTTTTTTGAATTGCCAGAAAACTGAAAAATCCATTGTTCACCGAGCTGCAGAGAAAACACTGCCCCACGTGAAACTCGGAGAGAGATTGTGACTCCGGAGATCCCCAGTGATCTGGGATAATACCCACACTGCACTATCCTTTTGGATGTTGCAGCCTGCTTCACAGACTTGCCTGGTTAACTTTGCAGGCCAGTGCTGAGGTCCATGTCCACCATTCCTCTACTTTGGCGTGATTGCATATCTTGGGGTGCCAAGAATATTAACCTCAATGTCATGGATGAATTCAACTGTGTGTAATTACATTCCGCTGATTAAACAGCTGTTGTATTCCCTCTCCCCCTCCCCCCCCAGAGGTGGCTGCCCTTCAGTGTTGGGGAAAATGATTAGTATTTATGTTGTAAATTCAGTGAGAAGGTAAAATCTGTAAAGCCCGCTGGGATAGATCTGGAGGAAAGGTACTAAATAAATGCAGGAACATTAGACTGTTATCATTCTGATGCCCATGATAGAAGATTACTATAGCCTACTTTTAATTTTGTGTCTTCTAGTACCTGTGAAGTGAATTTGGATTTGTAATATTATTTTAAGTTGTTTGTTTTTGGTTTGCTTGGTGTGTATTTCACATGCTAGTGTCTAGAATATGTACTCTCTACTGTCACAGACTGAATGGTTTCCATCCTTGTATCTGGTTTCACCAGATCCTAGGCAACCAGCACCATATGTATCTTATAAGATAATAAGCCTTAGAGGAGATTATTGTGGGTTCCTACTGAGATGCAGAATGTATTGATGAGGCTTCTGTCAGGAGGAAGGATGGGAAATTTCAGGTGGAATTTTCTTCTGAAATTGACCTTTTGAGCTTCACAGACTAAAAGGGGAATCAGTGACCTGCCGTTTATGATCTGCACCTTTCATGTGGTGCATAGTTGGGAGCTCTTTTCAGCACCACTGAAAGGATGACATGCCAGAGAAAAGCTTCCCATAGGGGAAAAAGTCCAGGAAATTTTAATTATGATTTAAAAAAAAAAGTCACATTTTTCATAATGGAAAAGTCTGAAAGGCATGCATGCCACAAAACAGTCTCTCTGCTGATTCTTCTTGAATACCCATCATTCCCGATAATCTGCCTGGTTAGTTATCACATGCCATAGACGCAGAGGGGGACCAGTTACATCGGTGGAATATACACACCTATTTTCCTGAATCCCTTCATAAAATATTGCAGACCTTTTCCTGCCTGATTCTTTCAAACTTGTCCTGCCCCAAATCAGGGGCAGTTTGGAAAAGAAATTAAGTTTAAAATAGGGAAGAAAAAATAACTTGGAACATTAGACATCTACCTACAGTCATTATTTGAATATTATTTATATAAACAGTAGTACTTAGAGCTTTTGACCAATATGGGAGCCCCATTGTGGTAGGCACTGTACAGACACATAGTGAGAGACAGTCCCTGCACCAAAGAGCTTGTATTTGAAATAGACGAGACATGGAAAGGGAAAAAAAGCACAGAGAGGTGAAATGACTTGCAAAAGATCATGCAGCAAGCCAGAAACAGAACCCAAATTTCTGGAGCCATAGTCTGTTGTCTAATCCACTGGCCTATATTGCCATCTATATCTCTATAGCCTTTGTTGCCACCCACACAACTCCCCAGTCTCTCAGAAGGAGCATCATAGCACAGGCACTAGTTAATCTGCCCATTCTCCTCCTGTGTGCCACAGAATGTTTTGTAATTAAGGCACATGCTACAAAGCTAACAGTTACCAGGTTGAAAGTGTTCCCTACGCTTTTCAGAGTAAAGGGAGTCATAAGCCTGGGATGTGGCAAGAAGAAAATAGATCCTGTCAGATTGGTTGGGTAAATCAAAGAAAGCATTATTATCAAGTAAAGAGCAAAAGTTACCCCAGCTGCATTGCAAATAGGGAAATGAACTGCTGATGGCTGTAAGGCATGCCTGTCTAAGTTTAGGCTGCTGGCCTCAGCTACAAGCTTTTGGGGGGATTTCTTGGGACTACCTATTAAGTCTGAGGACTTTCATCCCAGGAAGTGGGTGTGGGGATAAATGTAGTTGCTACAGCCATGAAATAGGCATTTGAAGGAGGGTAACAAAGCGTCCAGATGGGCCACAAAGAAACCTGTTCCATAGCCCACTGTTGTCCAGGTTTCTTTAAAGTTGGGGATATATTAATAATATTATTCTCCTGAATTAAAATTTTAATTTGTATTTTTTTTCCTCCAAATGACAGAGACCCTCCCTTCCTCCCAACCTTAAGGCATTAGGACAAACAGGGACTGGAGGTAGAATTTAGCTGAAGGGGAAAATCTCTGGCTTTTCAATTTCCTTTGAGAGGGGGGTATTGTCTGTGACTTCTGTGCTAAGCAGGGATGTCTGTGGCTGCTTGAACAAGCTGTAATTTCCTGCAGCTGCTGGGATGGGTTGGGAGTGTCTATATTGCAGCATGCTGGATAATTTTGGGGTGTTTGAGGATGAAGGATGTATGCAGCTGGCAGAATAGTGTGAGGAACCTAAAGCTGATGAGGTTAACGGTGGATAAAAAATAATGCGGTGAAGATCGTACTGCCACAACTGGATGAATAATACAGGGGTGCCTGCGGCACTTACTGTGAAAGAGGCGGCGTTTTTCTGGTTCCTGAATGGGTGTGTGGAATAGACTCAGAAACCATCATAAAGCGTAGAGTGTATCAGCCCCTAGCAACAACCACCAGAGAGGAGATGATACAAAATGTAAAAGCCCAAACACCCAGAAGAAAAAAAAGAAGCCCCGCTGGATGCAGAGGGCTGGATTCTCCTCTCCCTCACATCAGTTTCCCAGCAGCGTAGCCCCCTTGACTCCAGTAGAACTTCTGGTTTACGAGTCAGAGGAGAATCAGACCTACAGATTCCCATTTTTCTCAGGTCACTCTTCCCCTTCCCTGTCTGTGTAAAGCAGCTGGCGTTTTTCCCCTGGTTCTCCTGGCCACCAGCCATGGCCCCTCAAGGGGTTGCTGGCTTTGAGAGAGTTTTTCCCTTTTAAAAGAAAAAATAATTACATGAATCTGCATACTTTTTTTTTTTTTTTTTGTCAATTGAAAGCTAAAGAGAGAGAGAGAAAAAGTGCCAGGCTAGTCCATCTACAGCAGACAAGGGAGGGATGGAGAAAGAGAGAGAAAAATCTCTTTTATAGAGCCCAAGATTGGGTGTAGCTCCTTGCCCTCCCCCCTCAATTCTCTCTGTATTTATAGCAGTAAAACTGTGGCTCTGGGAAGAATCTGACATCAAAGCCACCCAGGAAAGAAGGCCAGATTTGCTAATTAATATTCTGAACTGGTGACCCCCGTCTCTTTCTTTCCACCCACTTCTCTCAGTCTCTCTCTCTCCTCCCTTCAGATGGCTGCAGCCCCCTACAGCTGAGTCAGATCTTCCTCTGTTCCACAGCATTGCAGCACTTCAGCGGAAAGCCAGCAAGGCGTTCTTTCGCTCCTCCCTACTACTGCATCTCCCCTCCAGCATCCACTCTGCTACCCACCTCGCCACCATGGCCAGTACTGTGTCAGGTAGGACCAGCATGGATTTTTTTTAAATCAATCATTTAAAACATCGTTATTGTTCTTTATTATTGTTTCCAGTGTGAATTTTGCTTTCATGCTGGGAGGGTTCTCCGAGGGACAGACAGCTGGTTTGGCAACATTGTCTTTTTTCCCCCCCATTTGATGTATGAAAGCTGGGTGGGATTTTTTTTTCACCTGTATCCACAGTAGTTAAACCTGCCTACTTAAAAAATTCCTGACCTTAAAATGTGACACTTGAGATATGCTTAGTGCATATCAAATAATATTGCCTGTCAAATAATATTTTGTGGTCACATCACATGGTAATTTTTAAAAATATCACCTGTTCATTTTTGGAAGAAGGGATGGGGAGGGGCTGGGAATTGCATTTTTACATTGGTAAAGACCAGGCACTGTACAAGTGGGTCAAGGAAAGAGACATAAGCAAGAAATTGAAAATTATGCTTAAAAAAAAAATGGAGCTTGTTTTCTGTGCATTCCCAGAGCCTTGCATCCATCAGGATGCATTGCTCCATTATAAAGTGCTGTAGGGGAGTGGTCCTCTGATGCTGCTGAGTGAAATCCAATGCTGCAAGGGAAGCCCTTCCTCCTTCCTGCAGTAATACTGGGAATAATACCATTGCTGCCTCTTGTTTTCCCAGGTTAGGCACTATCTGGTTTTGACATTCAGATTAGCCTGCAGCCTGTCAGGCTGCGGCGAGAATGGTGCACCCTTTCTGTGAAACTGGTTCCTAGAGATGGGTCTTGCGGCACCTTGCTGGGGAGCTGCGCAGGTGGGGGAACGAGGGAAGGGTTCATGTGGATGGAACTGGAGCTCAGTGAGGAAGAAAATAAAAGTGCTAATTTACACCTGAACAATGGATGCTTGTTGAGAGTGTGTCCCCCCCTCCCCCATCCCTTTCTTGAAACAGCTCTGATTCCTTCTATGCTGCGTTAAAGAGGAGGAGGCTTTATGAAAGATGGGGCAAGCAAAATAATCATAAAGGGTTGGAATGGGGGGCTGAATGGGAGTGGAGGAGGAAAGGACAAGGTGTGTTCTGTTCCAGACCCTCTCCCATCCAAGGAACTTGCTGAAAGGAAGACAGAGCAGCCTTTCTTGGTGCATTCACTAGCTTCCCCCCTGTGCTCTCTGCAGTGCATTTTCTGTTCTTTTCTCCTTTTAAAAAAATCACTAAAGCCGGGAGGGGGGAAGGAAAAGAGGGCTGGGAGGGGGTACTGGGGGATGTGTGTAGGGATGCAGCTAATCCAAAGCAGGCTTTGTATATGATTAGGAAACAAAACTAGCCAATGTTAAAAATGTTTGCCCTTATGCTAGAAAATCTGCAGGCATGGGAGAGGATGTGTGAGGGAGAGAGAGAGCACCCTTTTGCCTGTGTCATTGAATGTGTGCTAGTGTTTATTCTGAAGGCCCCACCCATCCATCTTGCTTTATTACAGAATTGGTTCTGGTCTAATTTGAATTGCAGGGAGCTCAGCAATCTAAACCAAGATTGCATTCAGCCTGACACAAATGAGATGGTGGGTGTGACATGCATAAGTACCAGAGCAGAGGAATCAAGAGACAGCAGTTATTATAGCCGAAAGAGAAGAGAGAAAATGGAAACTTGGTATATGACAAGGAGCAGGGCTGAGTCTCAGCCAGTGGACTTTGCAGGGGTCAGCTCTCTATTCAGTGTTGCACTTACAATAGGAATAGAATGAAGGCTGCAAGGGCAGGAAAAACAGGCAGATTTTGTAAATGAAAGAGAGACATCTTTTTCCTTTATTCTTTCTGCTTTATTTCTCTGTTTATCCCGAGCAAAAACAAATCAGTGCTGGAGAGAGAGCAGCTGTAATTGTTTGCAACCAATGCCCAAGGGCTTGTATCCCTAGGGAAGATTTCCTTGGGTCTGTTAAAATAAACAAATCCCTCAGATGAAAAGGAAACCAGTCCTGCTTGCCCTGCTTCACCAGTTTGTTTCAATTCTCACCAGACTCTCTAGGCACTTCCTTCTTGCCATGATTGTCAACTTCAGTGATAAAGCAGGAGAAGCAGCAGCACATGCTCAGTGCAGGCTCAGCTGCAGTGATGGCCATGCTATGCTGACAGCTATTCACACATGCTCTGGTGAATCCTTAGAGAGTCACTGGGACTAAATTTCAGAGTAGCAGCCGTGTTAGTCTGTATCCGCAAAAAGAACAGGAGGACTTGTGGCACCTTAGAGACTAACAAATTTATTTGAGCATAAGCTTTCGTGAGCTACAGCTCACTTCATCGGATGCATGCAGTGGAAAATAGAGTGGGGAGATTTTATATACACGGAGAACATGAAATAATGGGTGTTACCATACAGACTGTAACGAGAGTGATGAGATAAGGTGAGCTATTACCAGCAGGAGAGAAAAAAAACCTTTTGTAGTGATAATCAAGGTGGGCCATTTCAAGCAGTTGACAAGAACATGTGAGGAACAGTGGGGGTCGGGTGGGGGGGAAATTAACATGTGGAAATAGTTTTACTTTGTGTAATGATACATTCACTCCCAGTCTTTATTCAAGCCTAATGTAACTACACCTTTTTGTATACCCCTAAAGAAAGAGTCCAGGACAGATGACTGTGTCTACTCATCCATTGCTGAAAGGCTTGTTTGGGCATATGAACAGGCAAAGGAATATTTGTGACCTCTCCTAGGGATTATGAAATGGTGTAGTATTGTGAAAGCCTTGTGGACTCTTTTTCTGATAGATAAGTGCATCTGGTGTGGTGGAGCCAGGCTGAATCACTGGTGTCTCTCATTTTGGTATGCACAAGTGGACACCACATGACACTATGTGGTCCTGGAAAATCCCAGATGTTTCTCCTCACTAGATGGATGTTGGCATCATATGGCTTTATATGGCCCTGGTGGGTCCCCATGATTTCTTCTTCTGGACTCTATTAGCGGACACTCTGTAGCACTGGCATATATCTATTTTTTTTTTTTTTAGTATTAATGTTGTAATAGCACCCAGAGGCCCCACTCAGATTCATCCCTACCCATCCTGTCTATGCATCTCCAAGGTATTTCTTTAATGAACTGAGTGTACAAGGCTTATTTTAGATGTTCCTGTTACATCTAGCAGGACTTCAGTTTTACAAACCTAAGGAGTACAATGAAAGGAATAGTCTTTTTAAACCACTGTATCCAACCAGGGATTCCAAATCATTCTAAAATACTTGTTATTTCTCAGTCTGTAAACCAGGTCTCCATCGATGACATATTGCAGAGCTTCTGAAATCCCTCAGATATTTCTAAGGAACCTTCTCTGAGGTATCTAAGTGCTGGTACACATTTGATGCATGTATTGTTTTAATGAAGTGAATAGACTCTCCTTCTGGAAAGGAAAAGTGGGGACTCAGTGGCATCATGGACCTTGGGGAAGTTTCTGTGAACTCTTCTTCTGAGGAGTAAATATGGGAATGGTGTAGCACTGGTATAGGCAGTGGCATTTGGGCATGGTCATTTTGGAGATAGGGAGCAAAATGCACAGAAGTTTTGCCTTCCTGCTCTGGGTAGGCCCAGAAAACCCCTGATTAATAAACCAAGCTGCATTCCATGAAGTTTAGAAATCCTTTTCTGATTACTGCCTCTAGTGTGGAATGCCCACTCCTCCTTACTCACTTCCCTGGACATGGGAGAAATAGGTGAGTTAATCTGAAATTGGGAAGGGCAAAGAAGGAAGGCTGTAGGTGAAATAAAAGCTTTTGGACTTACCTGCTCCACACTTACCTTATCCAGAACAACCCCAAATGCTCTGTAAACACCAGTTGTGCACAGTCCCAGACAGCATGTTCACAAGTGTCCAATCCATCACTTTCTTCTCAGACACAGGAGACAACTATGGACCATCCAGGTGTTAACTGGGTCTAAGGGCTGTTGAGTCTAACTCTTGGGTGAAACTCAAGAGAGCCAGTCAGTCTGAAAAGGTGTTACAGGAATTTGGTGAAGCTCAGCAAGCCTCCAACAGTTTGTCTCCCAGTTCTACTGAAATTCATTGGAAACTCCATACCTTTCCGAGTTCTGCCCTTTGATCTTCTCCCTCCCTTTATGATATCGTGCCTCCTTCTTTTAGGTTCGTGGCAAGGTTTCCATCAAGAGTCTCATCTAATGCAGGATTAAATTTAGGACCACATCTTCAGCTGGATCTGGGAGTGCAAAAGGGCTAAAAAGTAGCTAGCTCTTACATGCCTCTTCTGATGCACTGCAACATTTCCCAGCTGGATAACAGCTCCTTAAAGTCCATTATCAGCTGCCGTACTTCAGAGCAGTCCCCTATCCACCTTAAATACTTATATGGCCTCCATTACCCTAGTATCTGAGCACCTGACAATCTTTAATATTCTTATCCTGACTACAACTCTGTGTGGTCAGTCAGAGCTATCATCCCCATTGTACGGACAGGGAACCAAGGTCCAGAGAGACTAAGTGACTTGCTCAAGGTCACACAGGGAGTCTGTGCCAGAGCAGGGACATGAACCAGGGTCTCCCCCATCTCAGACCAACAACCTATCCGCTGGAATATCCTTCCTCTCTAGGCTCCTGGGTGTCTCCCCATCTCAACTATAGCTGAGAATCTAGTCCTAAATAGGTCTCATATGTCCCAAAACCTTGGGTCACCTGCCCCCACTTGGACACGTTGATTTTCCTTTCTCAAGCACCTTACCCCCAAATAGCCTCTTTCCCTCTTCACCTCCCAGCTTCCCTTCGCTAAGTAGATTTGTGGTTTCTCACTGACTCAGCTGCTGCATCCAACCCACTTAGTCCACCAGACTTGGGCCTCAGCACTCCTGTCCTTCTCCTTCCATGGCCTCACTGAGAGATAGGCACAAACTAATTCTTTTATTGGGAGGGCCTCGGTAGTGTTGCATGGGAGCCTGAGTTCTGCTGCTCTCTCTCTCCCATCACTCAGAACAAAAAGAGAGGTAATCCAGATGGCCCAAACTGCTCTACCCTGAGTCCAGACTGTCCTTCATTATTACACCTCTCCTGCCTTTCATCCAAATGGCATTGTACTACTTGCGCTCTCAAGGGATGTCTTCAGTCAACTACCTTGGTCCGTGTGAAGCCACAGAATGGCATTGTCCGAGTCCTACTTTGGTACTAGAACCAGATGGGGGGGAGGTAGATAACATTCTGATCCATGCTATACCCCTAGAGGTAGAAATGGAGAGGAAGGCCTTAAGCCCAAAGTAAGTGAATGCACATGGCCCCGCATTATGTGGGCACATAGGCCCAAGTTCTTACTTGTGGCCCCACAAGCTCTGTCTCTGTCTCTCATATTCTTTTTCTTTCTGTCTCTCCCTCCTCCTCTGTCTCTCACCAGCTCCCATGACAGTTCTGTTTTGCATTATGTCTCTGCTGGGGGATGGGAAATTTTCATCTCTCTGTCCTGCTTCCTGAATCATGGTTAGTATGCATGAGTCTTTAGCTCGCCTCCTGGGTGGCACTCTTCAGACTTTCCCCAGAGATCTTAAATAGGCTCCTGACAGGCAGATGCAGTCTCAGAAGTATATGGCTATTACCATATGAAATCTGTGTTTCCAATGCATTGAATAAATTACTTCCACTGCATGGGCTTTCTTGTGCCTGATAGGCACATCCCTGCATTAGGGTGGTGCAGAGTTACATTGCCTTGGGAACCTCAGCCCCTCCTGGACCTCACAGGCATGCAGGGGAAGCATATCTGGTGTACTGTCCCTTAGAACAATGCAGCATACTCTAATCCCTTCTCTGTGCCTAGCCAGCTTTACTGGCTGGTGCAGAAGTGGGCAGGACTATGATACAAGGAGAGGAGTCGCTAGGAGTGACTGCCGTGTTGCTGGCTGCCTGGGCAGGGATCAGAAGTTGAGGGAAGCCTTCTTGTGCCCTCTCCTCCTTGAACATCCAAATGGGGCCCGTCAGACTGGCCCCATATCAGCAAAACCTGTTCTACAAAAATGTAATTGAAGAGCTTCTAAATACTCAAACAAGGAGTGCTGGGAAGAGACTGATCTTCATGGCGTGGCCAGTCTCCTGAAGGGGTACAAAAGGCTATGAATACCCTTGTTACATGGCAGGGTTCAGAATCTTCCGACACTGTTACATCTCCCTTTTTCTTTTTGAAAGTCAAACACAAATAAAACAAAACATCATGCTATCTAAAAATAACACACTACTCATGCAGCCAAGTAATAACACACACATGGAAACATCAGGAGAAGCAACCCAAAACCCCAGCAGGTGAGAGGATCATTCTGCCCCTTATTGGACATCTGTCATGACTACTGCCTTTGAACCTCAACGATTGTTTTTATTACATGACCATTTCTTGTTCTCAAAACGGTTCCTTCTTGGGACTGCTTAGGACATATGCATTATAGGCCGTCTTGGGCTCATGATCCTAATAAAGCATTGCAAGTTGTGTTGCAGTATTCTAACCATACTAAATATGGATCCCTTGCATTCACCAGGGCTTTTATTTGCTATTTTCACTGTTTTTATGCACAGCCAAGTGGCTAGCAGAAATGAGGGTTTGGTGTGGAGTTCTTGAATTCATATATGAAAGAGAATGGCCTAAATAAGATACTCATTAGCTGTGGATCATTTATTTGTTATTACCTCATATGAAATCTCAAGGTGAGCAAACTGCCATTTACCAGGGGTTGTTGCATTGCTACTTGTTGTGTTGTGCAACAGCTCACTTTAGAACACGATGTAGTAGTAGTCCATCAATACAGATCATCTGTCCTGTTTAATTCAAATAGATCCGTGTCAGCCTTGGCCTATGAGCTGATCAGGAATCTCAAGTGGTTTCACTAGTTCTTTTGCATTCTGTTTCCTGTGGATTTCACGTGTTAGGCCGGAGCTGCAGGTGTGCCTGGTGCACCTGAGGAGGGGAGGAGAGGGAAGTGAAGGTAGTTTTAAACTAGTTGTGTTTAAATTCTGGGTGTGGCTGGGGAAGCCTTGAGGCTGTGCTGGCTTGTGATTTGTGAATTTCCCTATGCACGGGGAATCGCCAGCTTCCCTATTAAGGCTGTTTTCTGGCATGGGTGCCACAGAAGCAATGCAAAGGACTAGATTGGCAGCTGAAGATCTGACCATTATCTTATATGACAGTATTCACACCTGTACAGAAAAGGATATCTCAGACTCTATTCTTACACTTCTCAATGCACAGGTTGGCACTGTGCATTATATTTAACATTTCTGATCTCATGATCTGTGATATTATGACATGATGTCCCAGTATCGATTTTAAAATCAACTTTTTGATTTCCAAGATCATTGTCAATTTGTTACAGAACCTTGCTTTATAAATGTCTTGAGAGACCCAACAACGAACTCTGTTTTCTGTATCATCTTCATCTCCATCAAAGCTTTGTCCTTGTGTTTATATGCATGAATGTATTTTTGCATTCTGGATTTCCTTATAGTCTGTGCGGAAAGCAGCACATTTCTGCAGAATGGTTGCTTTTATTGCATTCATGACACTGCACTCTTTGTGCTGTACACCTTTCTGTCAAACAAATCTGGGGTCAGATCCTCAGGTGGTGTAAACTAGTGCAGTTCCATTGTCTAAAATGGAGCTATGTCAGTTTACATAACCTGGGCAGCTGGTTCCTGGTCTCTGTAGGTTGTTTACCCTTTTTTATTCTGTGTTTGTGCATTCGTCTGCACTTTTAACTGGAAGTACTTTTGTTCTTTCACTGTTTGTCAACACTCTCTTTTTGGAAAACACCATTTTCATTAGCCCAGCTTTTCTTTGCAACGTCAAGTCAATTTCTTGTAATAACCTTGCTTTGACCTTGTTATCCGTTATACCATAAATATTCAATCTCTATTTCATCCATTTATTAACTGTCTGAATTCACATGACTTAGATTTATTACATAGGTCTATAACATTTATTTATTACTATTATTTCTTTAACTTGTATTGACGTAGTGCCCAGAGACCCCAGTCCCATTTTGCTGGATAACAAAAAGACAATCCCTGCCCTTAAGGGTTACAGTCTAATTTTACCAGACACCCCAAGAGCCAGAGAACTAAATTGACTAATATATGAAAGATGGGGCACCCCATTGTCCAGGTGCAACACCTACAAGGAAATCCAGTCCCCACTAATCTCCCATCTTCTAGCCAAGAAGAAGGTGTTGAGATACCCACCAAAATACTGTCCTTGGATTCTTCTTGGTGGCTCTGTCATTTGTATCAGCCTGCAGCAAATAGGAGTTTTATAAATTTGAAGCATCTCCACTCTGGCTGCTGAAAGGGAGAAGGAGCGTTGTCTCTATTCCACCCCCACTCCCACCCATGAACCCATCAGTAGAACCCATCACTAGAACCTCTGGTTGCTCAATAAGTGGAACTGAGTTGATCTCTGCTACTTTGCCCCTCCTTTATCCGCCAACTGCTGTAATAAGGGTGTGCTTCAATGGGAAGGAGGGCCACTAATATAGAGAGTCCAAGTTTAACTTGGAGAAGAAACAAATGGGGGAGAAAATAAAGGGATTATAAGGAGATTCCCCTCCAATAGTAAATGTTGGTAATTCCTAAAGGTATCGTAACTACACCATGTGTATCATAACGTAACTTTTTTTTTTACCATAAATACATAGCAACACGTATTTATAAAAAACAAACACACCCAAAAGACCCTACCAAAACAAGACACTACAGTGCATGTGCTTCTCCCTCTGGGGAAAAGGTGATAAAATATTTAGCATTTCTAAAGTATTTGGCTGCATTCACTAATCCTGGGGGCAGTGGTAGGTAAATACTATCCTTCTTTTGCAGATAGAGAGGAAGAAGTAAGAAAAATGAAGGTCAGAGGATAAATAATATTAATTATATTGCAGTAGCACTTAGAAGCCCCAGCTGAACTTAGGCCCCTGTGCTGGGCGCTGTTCAAATTTATATTGAGAGAGACCCTGCCCCAAAGAGTTTACAGTCTAAAGAGATTAGACATACAAAGGGTGTCTACATGCAGCCAATAGATGAACTGATCAGATGACAAGGACTCAAGTGCCAGGAGTATGCAGATGACATACAGCTCTAGCTGTCCTTCACCGTATACAACCATACCACTACCATCAAGATGGCCCAGTGTTTGAATGAGATCAGCTCACGGATAAAGAACAGCTGGTTGAAACTAAACCCAAGCAAAACAGGTGATGCTGGTGGGGAGAGGAAAGCCCTTTGAAGTGTTTGCATCCGTGATGCAGTCTTGTTTGGTTGAAGGTACACGCTCATAATTGGTCATCTCAGTCTGTAGCTTAGGAGCGCTCCTGGATTCCTCACGGACACTAAGCTCTAGCATAGCAGCATCCGCAAGTAATGCTTTCTGTCATTTCCAGTGGGCTAAGAGAGTCTGTCCCATCCTGGCAGATGATGTGCTAATCTCAGTTATTCGTGCCTTTGTCACTTCTTGGCTGGACTATTGCAATGCTGTATACCTAGGCATGAAGTCTTCAGAGCTTGGGAAACTCCAGCTGGTATAGAATGCTGCAGTATTTTTCCTTGGCAGCACTGGCTACCTTGAGCACGTCACACCTGTCCTTCACATCCTACACTGGCTTCCCAAGTTCAATGTCTTGGTCCTTACCTTCAAGACACCCTGGACCCAGGACATTGAATAGCTACATGAGCCTAAAGGATGAAGACCATGAGTGACAACCGCACTCCTCTAGCAGTATGAACTCTGTACAAAAGGGTAAAGCACATATGTGCAGGAGACAGAGCTTTCTTGGTGGCTGGCCCAAGACTGTGGAATGAACTTCCTCAGGAATTAAGGACTGTCACAAACCTCACCCCCATCTGCTCTAAGTGCAAGGTGCATTTCTTTGACCTGCCTTCTCTAACATAAAGATATAGCAACATGTATGTGTGTATATATATAAATTCCAAAACAAAATGCTCCTATCCCCTGCACGCACTTCGGCCCTTAGAGAGAGGATGAGAGAACAAACACTTGATAGACATTAGTCATATTGCTTAACGCACTTATAACTCTCAGTTACTATGGGGAAGAGATCAGTAGAAGAACTTATATATTTAATTGAATAGTAAAACTGAAGGGAAATAGAAGCACATGGAGGCAAAGTGATTTACCCAAGTTCACACGGAAGGTTAGTGACAGAGCTAGGAATAGAACTATGGTCTTCTGCATCCAAGTCCAGCATATTTGTACATTGTAACATTCTACCTCTGTTATTTCCTATACATACCAAAGGCTTTGGGATAGGACAATAGCTGTTTGGGTGAATCCCAGTTATATATTTGTTGTGGATCTCCCCAGAGAATCTGTTTTAGTCTCTGTTTACTATTTAAAAGTGGGGCAGGGGCTGGCTAGAGTAGGATCCCCAGGGATTGACTTTGTGAGAGAAATATTTTAAAATGTGTGAGTGTTGGAGCTAATATTAATGGCAAAGAGCAGGAGTGAGTACCCAGCAATCATACTAGAGTACACTGGGGGAGCTCCGGGGTGAGTCAGTTGAGAGAAAGCAAGGTGGTGGCTCTTCTGACCTTCTTAGCAGCTCTGTTTGAATGAGAATCCAGTTAACTCCTCTTCCATGCTTGTTTACTTCACTCAAAATACAATAGAGAGAGAGAGTCATTTTGTTCATGCAACATGCCCGGTGCACATTCAGGTTTGCACAAGGGGTCTATCAAAGGGTTGTGCCAGTCATGTAAAGAGATATGAACGGAGCAGAATCAGAGCATAACTTAATTGCCTATATCCACAGGAGCTCAGAGACCAACTGCACACTTTTTGTGGTAAGTTTGTGGCCTCAAAAGGCTGTGAGGGCGTTGTTCTCTGAAGGCAATGGGACATAAGGATGCCCTGCACTTTGTGAGATCAGGCTCTTCATTTTGTGATGCATTTTCTGTGGCTTTTACATTGTGTTTGCTCACTTACTAATTTGCAAAACTCAGCCATTCGCAATGGATCACCCCAGTGATACGTGTGAAGCAAAAACATTCTACTGCTTAGCGATGAATTTTATAGCCAGGCTTAATGAACTTCTTGCATAGTCTTGTATTGTAGCTGTCTGCCTAAAGGAAAAGGAAAATGTTGGCTCTTTCTGCCTTGGATGGGCATCTACAAACTACTGTTTGTAATAACGTCTTCCATTTTAGTCAGAGTAAGACCCATGGGTGCCACCTCCATGACATTTCCAATCTCACCAAGACTCAGAGTGAGGCTCTTGCATGAGGTCCCAAAAGAGCTGCTATTTGCACGTGTGCGTATTTTCTGCTGTCTGTGTGGGTTATTGGCTTTCTGATCCTTAAAGCTATAAAAACTATTTAAAGTGAACGGTTGGAAGCCTTTCTGCCTTAATTTATACACATACATAATATCAGTGCTAACTCAGCTGACTTTGTTGTTCCTTCAAAACCTAATGGAAGCAGGAAAATGCAAACGGGTGACTAATTGGAGCGCTCCACCTGCTTCTACCCCGCTATTTTAAAAATGTGTAAAAATGTGCTCGTATAATCACACAATCCTATTTTAAATAACAAGCCTGTTATACAGTACCCTGACCAGCAAACTGTCAAATGTGGGTGCAATGGGTGTATCCACAAAATACGTATGTGCCCTTTAGACCCACAAACCCCCACATTTATATGCACAAAAGGGGAATTTGTACATTCAAATAAGTAGGTGTACAATTGCCTGCCCAATTTGCATATAGCTATATCAAAATGTGAGGTTTCTTGTATAACCCTCATTACACTAGCATTTCAGAGTAACAGCCGTGTTAGTCTGTATTCGCAAAAAGAAAAGTACACTAGCATTTGGAAGTGATGGCCTTTTAGTCTCCTGGATATTGTAAGCAGGTTCTTTCTGAAGCAGCTGTGAATTAGAAATATTCCTGCTCCTGGAGACCTTGTCTTTGCCTTCTATGGACATGGTATCCTAAGTGGTGGCTGAGAGGCAGTTTCCTTTTTGATCGGTGAATAGTAAATTCTTCCCCAGCTGACTAATGTAGAAGTATCATGATATCATGTATACCAGTGGTTGTCAGCCTGTGGTCTGCGGACCCCTGGGGTCCACAGAATATGTCTAAGATTTCCAAAGGGGTCTGCACCTCCATTTGAAATTTTTTGGGGGTCCGCAAATGAAAAAAGGCTGAAAACCACTGATAAATACATATTCCAAAAACGCCTGACACTGAATAATGGCACTACCTATATGAAGGGGTTCACTCCAGAAATTTGATCACACAGTGGAGACCATTTAAGTGAGCTGCGGACTACTGGATTCCCATTCCTTTTTTAGGATTGAGAGCTACAGATTCCTGGCTGCATTGTTCATTCTCTTGGCTGCAATAACAGTTTGTGAAGACTGAGCTATTCATCTGAATTGAGTTTGTGTGTGAGTGAATGAGAGAGAAATTTGACACCAGCCTACATCTAGTACAGGTGGAGCGGGAGATCAAGTCCCAGCACCTATAAGAGAACAACAATTATTATTTATTAATTTTCTTATTTTTTGTACAGTCCAAAATGTGCTAGGCCCTCTCCAAACATAATAGAAGGCCTGATCCCTTCCCTGAAGTGCTTACATTCCTTAAAAAAAAAAAACAAAAAAAACCCAAGGCAGAGAGAAGGAAGACAGGGGAAGGGGGAAAACAAACTAGTTTGGGGGCCAAGGGGTGACTGGCCATAGAATCATAGGGTTAGAAGGGACCGCAAGATGCAGTATTTGTTGTGTCTGAACCATCCAAGACGGATGGCTACTCAGCCTCCTTTTGAAAATCTCCAGTAAAGGAGCTTCCACAACCTCCCCAACATCTGTTCCATTGGCCTACTGCTCATACAGTTAGAAAGCTTTTCCTGAGATTTAATCTAAATCTGCTGTGCTGTAGTTTGAACCTACTGCCTCTTGTTCTCTCTTGCCACAGAGGGCAAGACAACTTTTCTCCATCTTTTTCGGCAGCCTTTCAAGTATTTGAAGACCACTATCATGTCCCCCCATAATCTCCTCTTTTTTCCCAACTAAACATACCCAATTCCTTCAGCCTTTGCTCATATGGACTGGATTCCATCCCTTTGATCATCTCTGTCACTAGCCTCTGGATCCTTTCCAGTTTCTCTACCTCCTTTCCATACATTGGTGACCAAAATTGGACATGGTACTCCAGCTGAGGCCTAACCAGTGCCAAGTAGAGCAGTACTATCACCTCCCATGACTTGCATGCTATGCCTCTGTTAATGCAACCTCAAAAATCAAATGCACAAATACAAAATGGGGGATAACTGGGTTGGCAGCAGCACTGCTGAGAAGGATCTGGGAGTTGTGATGGATCACAGCCTCAACATGAATCAGCAATGTGATGCTGTTGTAAAAAAAGGAAGTAGGAGCTGGAGAGCAGTAACTTTATATCAGGAACAGCTGTTCCACTGTCCCGCCACATCTTTCAGTCCCACTGCATGTGAGCAGGAGAGTTTAGAAGGTCACATAAAAATGAAACATAGGAAAGAAGAAGGACATGGAGGGGACACCAAGAGAAGAGTAAGGGCTTGTCTGCTCACAAAATGTTTACCACTTTAATTATATAGGTATAGATAATGCAGCACAACAAAGGAACTGCAATTTGTGTGTGTGCATTTTCTCCTCTCTGAGTCGGTTATTGGCTTTCTGATCCTTAAATCTATAAAAGCATTTAAAGTGAAGGGCTGGAAGCTATCTTGCCTTAATTTGTACACATATATAATATCAATGCTAATTCAGCTGACCTTGTCATTCCTTCAAAACCTAATGGAAGCTGGAAAATACAAATGGGTGACTTAAGTGGAGAGCTCCATCTGCTTCTAACACAATCCTATGTGCATGCTTGTTATACAGTATCCTGATCAGCAAATTGTCAAATGTGGGTGCAACAGGCAGGTCCAGAAAAAATGTATGTGCCCATTATACCCGCAAAACCTCATGTTTATGTGCACAAAAGGGGGATTTGTACATGTAAATAAGTAGGTGAACAATTGCTGTCCCAATTTGCATACAGCTATATCAAAATATGCGGTTTAGTAACTCCATTATGCTAGCACTTAAAATTGTTGGTCTTTTGGTCCCCTGGGAAATGTAAACAGGTTCTTTCTGAACAGATGTGAATTAGAAATATTCCTGCTTTGGGAGACTTGGCCTTGCCTTTATGGACATGTATTCTTTATTCTTAGAGGAATAAAAGTACAACTCCCTGTAGTGTGGATGCAATTATATCAGTTTAAAGGTTCCATAAGGGAATATTCACTTGACTGAGAATCTGGGCTCCTTAAAATGGAATTTAAATAAGAACCCAATTTTAAACTTCAGGTGTTTCTAATCCCATTGAAAATCTGGAGAAGGATGGCCTGTGTGAGTCACTGCTCTGGGCCTCCTGCATTTTCCTTAGACTTTCTGCTGCCTCTACAATGTGCCACATGGCAAGGAGGGGGGTCTGGGCTACCCCACTCCTAGCAGTCCAGGACTTTACACTAAGGCCATTCTCGATTTCAAAGATCATTGGAATCATTAGTCAGTCTCATTTGGATGTGGCTTACTTATGTTGCCTTAAGCTCCCCTTTCTCTCTGCCCTGTTAACGAGCAGTCAGCATGTGGTATCCTTACCCACCTGAGGTCTTTTCACCTCAGGGCTGTCAGGACTCTCTGAAAGCAATTGTTCCAGCCTCTGGGACTAATAGTTGGGAGGCCAGGGTTGGCCAGTTTGTGGAAGGGAGAGCAGGAAAGGAAACTCCAAATGGAATGGGTACTGCTACTGAAAGGGAGAGACTGTATTATGCAAGAGTCTGAGGGGACACCAGGAAATTGGCTTTGTGGAGACAGAGTAAAGCTCAGATAACCAAACACAAGGCCATGAGAGTTAAAGGTTTGTTGGATCCCCATGCATTCATCTCCTCATCAAGAGATGAAGTGTTGTGTGCGCTCTGCTGGTTAGAACATGGGGGCTGGAAATCAGGACTCCTTCATTCTATTTGTGGCTCTGGGATGGGAGTGTGACCTAGTGGTTAGAGAAGAGAACTGGGAGTCAGGACTCTTCTGTTGTTCTATTCCTACCTTTGTGTGACTTTGGACAAGTCACTTACTGTTTCTATGTCTCCATTTCAAACTTCTGTAGAATGGGGATAGTCCTGCACAACTCCAAAGTGAGGCTCAGTTACTGTTTGTAAAGGGCTTTGAGAGCCTTGGGTAGAAGGTTGTAGAGAGGAGTAGGGTATTGCTCTGACAGCCTGTAAGCCATATAGTGGACTTTGAACATCCCCTCTAGATCACAAGTGATTATTTCTGACCCACCTACTGGTTCCAGAGACAGTCCCAGATCCTGCCCTACTGGGCTGAACCTGTCCAAGTTTGCCCCTTTTTAGGGTTCAGTTAAAAGCTGTGGGTGTAGGGAACCAGTTGTGCTAGTGCATTCATTCCAGTTCCTGTCTCGTTCAGAGGGTGGCCAGCCATAGCTGGTGGGTGGTGCTGAACGGACAGCTCCACTTTCCAATCACACCTATCCCACTAAGCTCTTTCGCCTCCTCCAGCAGGCAGATTGGAGTAACTAAACAAGGCTATGTCTACACTGGGGTGTGATTCGCAGCCCGCATACACGGACTCGGGGCAGCTCGATGAGACCTACTGCAAGTATACCGAGTAGGGTAGCCACGGTAGCCTGGGAAGCAGCGGCATGGCTTAGCCGTGCTGAGTACAAACCCATGGGTTCAGGCGGGTTTCTGCTCAGCACACCTAACCTGCCAATGCCCATGCTACACAGCCATACTACGATTTATACAGGTCCTAGTCCTCATCAGGCTAGTACAAGTATGCGTATGCGAGCTGGGAATCATGCCCCCTGGCTCATAGTATAGATACGGCCTTAGAGCATATTGATTTGGTACCCATATAGCAAGGAGAAAATGCCTCTAAGAACAGAGGGATTTTCACCACTTCCCCTTTATAATCCCATTGTTTTCGCCATACTGCTTTGTTGCAAGATATTATTCCAGCAGAAGAGCTTGACCTGTGCTTTGTTTTGTAGCAAGAGACAAACCACAGGTCATAGCTCCTCGGATTTTTTCCCTTGTGGCTCCCCCCCACACACACACACGCTTGCTGAGCCCTCCGACGCTAAGAGCCTCCTGCTCCCCTCCCCCTACCTGTGTGTCTGGATTCTGTTAATTGCCTCTGGTAGCTGGCGCCGGGATGGAGCTGCAGAGTCTCAAGTGCCAGGAGATGTTCACACACCACTTTCCCAGCTCATTAGGCTGCTGGCAGCAGCTCGATTAACCAGTGTCCTTTTGTCCTCTTGCTCCTTTTCATTGTAATTGACAGAAAGAGCCAATTTGCAGAAGGGAGTAGGGAAGGAAAGCTCCAAATGGAATGGGTGCAGCTGGTGAACACTGGGTCAGAACTGCTGAAAGGAAGAAGCTGTATCTTGCAAGAGTCTGAAGGGAGACCAGGAAACTGGCTCTGTGGAGACAGAGTAAAGCTCAGATAACCTAACACAAGAAAATTAGAGTTACCTCCCGGTGGAATCAGTGTGCCATGCACCAGCGCTCTCTGTTTAATTCCTCTCTATCACACGCAGCTCCTGAGGTAGATGTCAAAGTAAAGGCCTCATGGTCTGGTTTGTTTCTGTTACAGTGATAAGTTCTTTTACCACAACCCAGTGGGTGCTCCTTTTGGGTTCATTGGCAGCACTAAGGTATAACAGCCACACCATGGCAATACTGTGACACTGAATGGCTGCTGAAACAGTATGTCCTGGAATGGTTTGAAACCTACTTTTAACAAAATACTCAAACATGTATGCCCAAATTACACCATAGCATCTGCCAGCAAAAGTCCACAGGTCTCAGTGTCCTGGCCAGACCCTTGAAATCACAAGAAACGGACCCACCTTTCCTAATCCCCATGTAAAATCCTTGCTCCGTCTGCCAAAAAGAGTGAGGTGGGCTTTTTCCAAAAGGAAGAGATGGGAAAGGCCAAAGATTTAGCAGTGCTGGACCCCCTGCAATCATAAGAGACTGACACACTTGATCCTCCTGGAAGATCCTTGCTCAACCTGCCAGAAAAAGGAGGAAAAGATCCCTGCTAAAATGCTCACAGGAAAACTTCTTCCCAGGCCTAGTTTCGGGAGGAACATGCTAAACGTGCGCATTAGAGGAACGAGAATCATTCCTCACCAAGACACTATGCCTGCATCTTCAGGGGACAGAAAATCCAAAATGTCCATGGAGACAGGTCCAAATCCTCTGCTTTCCCCAGCTACAGAGAGCCCAGATTGACCAAAATGACAAGGTGTACCTTGAAAGAACAAGCTTCCTTTGCAGGAAAGGGAAAACTGAAATAAGAACTTACTTGCTATATATATTTTTTCTTTCAGGCACATACTGTCTTTCTCCTGGTGTCACCTGCTAGCCATGTGCGGTTACAGTTGCACACCTGGTAGGAAATAGAACAGCTCCTCAGCTCAGTGGTTCTGAGCTCTTGGGTGGTTCACAAAGCTGCCTCAGTCATAGTGGTGAAGCATCCATCAGTCGCCAAGCAGTGATGCTTGCTGCTGGCTCTAGCCCAGCACAGGGCTCTCATAGGATTTCCAAAAGCTTTTTTGATTAGCTAAATTAAAACAACAACCACCTGCCCCTCTCTGCACCTTGCATTGCTGCAGCAAGTTGGTCTTTTCTGGTGTAAATTTAAACACAATCAGCCTCGTGTCTGGTATTAGAACTGGAAGGGGTTGTAAAGTGACCAGGAGAAATTTGAGCAGTGGGGACTGTGGCGTAGCAAAGGCAGAGTTGCTGCTGATAAATATGAAGTCCTGCAGCCAGGGAAAGGAGGTAAACAACACAAGTACAAAAGAATCACATGGCACTGAGATGAGAGTATGTTTCTCTTATGTCCTTCGTACTGTCACCTTTCCAAATGCTTGTTGCCAGGGGGAAGATGAGGGATCAAGTTGGGAGGCTGGGAAGTGAGGTGTCCAGGAGGGGACATGGTAAACAGCATGACAGTGTTGGAAAATGAGTGCCTTAGCTTTGCAGCTCCTCTAAAATCTCTTCCGGGCAAATCTATAATGAGCCTCTTCCATAAGCCTCTTCCTAGCCTAAAGGTTACATAGCAGACTCAGCAGAGTGAAGGGAATGAGCATTTCTGTAGGAGATGCCCTCGCACTTGGTACTTTGAGGAGGCCTGAAGTGTAGGTCAGCAGTGGCATTCTACTGTTAGCCCTGCAGAGAGCGGCTGGTTCATCACAGCTGACTCACTGAGGTCATTGTGGCTCCTTTGTATCCTGCATACAAGCAAGGTGGGAGTAGCCCACTGCGGGGGAGACCAGAGGCTGGGGCACGCTGGTCCTGATGGCAGGACCCTAGGAACAGCCACCCCTGGGAAGAAGCTTTGGGCTGGGGTTTGTATAATTCTCCTTTTTGTTAATAAAATCGAACCCCAGACGGCTGTGACATTTTGGCTCCCAACAACTCATGTGTTCTTTGTCTCCATCAGTCTACGTGTTCTTCCCTCCACGCCCCTGATGATTTGACCACTAGCAGCGGAGTCTAAGGGGCACGGGAGGGGCTATGAGTCAAGATTCCCAGGTCCTATCCTTAACTGTGCCACTGACTTGCTGTCAAAAC
The DNA here is from genome assembly GCF_015237465.2 of Chelonia mydas. Classification (NCBI taxonomy): domain Eukaryota; kingdom Metazoa; phylum Chordata; order Testudines; family Cheloniidae; genus Chelonia; species Chelonia mydas. The sequence goes on along the minus strand of NC_051253.2, from coordinate 3,893,526 downwards.
TTTGGCAAGTGCTATATTTCAGTTTCCCCAGCTGTAAAATGGAGACAATACTTCCTCATCTGGCCATGGTGCAGTGAGGGTTAATTAACTCCTACTGAGGGAAAGGGCACGTAGAAGTGTTGAGTACTGTTTGGTTCACTCCAAGAGCGCCTCTGTGTACAGGGGAGGAATGAGTTAACCTCAGAGAACATGGGTGCCTGCTATGCTGGGAAAGCAGACTCTGCAGACTGGGCCTGTTTTGTTCTGATTAGGGCAGCAGCTTAGTGTGCTCAGTGCCACCAAGGACTGCTGCAGCTGCAACCTGCTGTCGCAACAATGGCGAGCGAAGCCCATGCTAGCAGCAGCCCTGGGGCTGAGCCAGAAGGGATTGTGTATCCCAGTCTCGCTCACAGACAGTTGGGAGGAGGGAGAAACGGACAGGTTTTACCATCATTGCAGACCAGAAGCAACCTTCCCTGAAAAGGGCGGAGGGGAGGTCCTAGGACGATGACCAGATCCATTTAAATTCTCTCTAATCTACTGCTGAGATTACTCCTCCTGAGATACTGCCGGAGGAGCTGCAGTAGAGATGCTGCCGCACTGGAAAGTCAGAGGTGCAGGGATCTCCACTGTGGGCCTGCCACCCTCCCAGGCACTTGGCTTCACAGTGTGCTGAATCGGCGTTCTTTTTTTTGTGAGTCAGTACCTCCAGCAGGACTCCTTTTCCTGGGACTGTCCTGACCCATGTGACAGGTAGACCTGCCACAAAGATGCAGAGTGGCAGGATGGGGGTTCAGTGGACAACTCGTATCTTGCAAAACTTAGGGTCATTGACAATCCTACTTATCCCAGCTAGAAGATCAGAGGCACAGTAGCACCCCTTGGTGTGGTGAGTTTCGTCCTCAACGTTACCCAGTTAACCCATAGCAACCCCCTTTACATCATCAAATTACCATCCAGGCAACCCTTAGCATCACTCAGTCTCTGTCGCCCTGAGCCCAGAGCTCTGTCCCTGAATTGTGGCTTCAGGACACAGCGAGAGCCAGGTTTGTGGTCAGTTTCATTCACCTTGCAAGCTACAGTTAAAAGCCATTTACATGCATCATTGGTCCAGTTCTCAATAGTGCTTCATTGAATATCAGGGTTGGACGAGACCTCAGGAGGTCATCTAGTGCAACCCCCTGCTCAAAGCAGGACCAATCCCCAATTTTTGCCCCAGATCCCTAAATGGGCCCCGTCAAGGATTGAGCTCACAACTCTGGGTTTAGCAGGCCAACACTCAAACCACTGAGCTATCCCTCCTTCCCCCAGCTATCCCTCCTTCCCCCAAATTTACCTTGGTTCCCAACAAACCTGGCCTTATCTCTTCTTTTCATTGTAAATTACTGATTGACATCAGAAATACAGGATCATAAAATGGAGGGGACCCTCTCTACAGGCTGCAGGGTTTGCTTTTTAAATGTCATTCTTAATTACTGAGTTTGGAACTGTTTAGGGGAGGTATCTGGGCAGCCTTCACTGTGTAGTTATTTATAAGTGCTGAAATTCACCAGCTCCCAACCTGCCTTTCTTGCAGTTGGGGGGAAGATTCCTCCTGGGTGATTCAGAGCTGCAGAGATGGTAAGACACATTTAAGGCATCTCCCTGTGTAGCTTACTGTACTGCAGTGGATGTGGGAATCAACTGTACAGTATCTCAGCATCTGACTATTTGGAAAGGCCTTCAGAGAGTCCAATAGCGACAAATGAGTCTCTGTGTATCCCTCTGCTTCCTTCCCCCTGAGAAAGACATGAGACTGCCAGTAGACCTGTCCACTCATTGCTGTTTGTTTCTTTTCAGCCTACAAGGAGAAAATGAAGGAGCTGTCCTTGCTCTCACTGATCTGCTCCTGTTTCCACACTCAGCCGCACCCCAACACCATCTACCAGTATGGAGGTAAATGACATACGCACAGAATCTGTTGTAGATCCAATCTGCAGGCAGCTTCTGTAAATCTTGGAGGACTTCAGTACATTAGGCTGGGTTCCTGACTAGGGAGAGAGACCATTTTCATGTCCTGATCCAAGTTTTCTGTATTACTGGAGCATGGTATTTTAGTCCAGTTCCTTAGAATAGGTTTCAGAGTAGCAGCCATATTAGTCTGTATCCGCAAAAAGAAAAGGAGGACTTGTGGCACCTTAAAGACTAACAAATTTAATTGAGCATAAGCTTTCGTGAGCTACATCCGATAAAGTGAGCTGTAGCTCACGAAAGCTTATGCTCAAATAAATTTGTTAGTCTCTAAGGTGCCACAAGTCCTCCTTTTTCTTTTTCCTTAGAATAGTTTATTAACCTGTGACCCATATTTACACACAGAGAAACAGTAGGACTGTTACCAAACAGCACCATTACATATCCTGGGATATGAGTCTTGATGTTATCAGCAGTATGGCCTTTCTGTGGCTGCCATCAGCTATGCTGTACTTATTCTGTGGCTGTAAGATTAATTGCATTGGCTACACAACACAATTCTGTATGCAGTTCCTGTGAAAAGCTCCAGAATGGGCAGAGAGAAAGATCCTGCTGCTGGATCTTTCAGATAGAATGTAAGACCAAGGTATTGACCTCCTGTGGTCACCAAAGGCCTCGTCGTCCTTTTCATAAGAGCAGGGAAGTTAATTCCGGTGTCCTGGCCAAATTCCAACATGGGTAATTCCATTCTGCCTCCCAAAATTCCCCCTGCAGGTTCAGCTGGATCCCCGAATCCCCTTTACTTACTGACCACCACTGCCTACTGTTGGTCTGCACCATAACATTTGACAATGATGCTCCTACTTCTAGGTTGTACAGTGTCATTGTCCCTTTTACCAGCAATTAATGATTGACTTCAAATTCTCACCTCTCTGAAACTCTCCAGCAGAGACTCAAGTGACAATACACCCCATTTAGAAGCATCTCATCACAACCAGGTCTCACTTGGTGATCATAGCTTCAGGGCTTGACTTAGCAGCTTCTGCAAGGTGCCTTTATCAAATTAGCTCTTTCATAAGTGTCCTATAATCCATCAAGTGCTTCTGTTCTTCTGTCATAGACATGGAGGTGAAGCAGCTGGACAAAAGGGCATCTGGCCAGAGCTTTGAAGTGATCCTGAAGTCCCCTTCGGACTTGTCCCCGGAGAGTCCAGTCCTCTCTTCTCCCCCTAAGAAGAAGGACCTGTCCCTGGAGGAGCTGCAGAAGAGGCTGGAGGCTGCAGAGGAGAGGAGGAAGGTAGCAGGATATTCTAGGGAAATGCTAACTTATATGACCAATCATGTTTTAACCAAGCCCCCCAGGTGACCGCAATTCATAATTGGGGACAGAATAACAGATACAGTGCTGGGGGTGAACAACACCGTTGATTTTACTTAGGAGCCACATCTTGTGATTGGTAATAGTGCTGTGTGTTACACTCTTGTTCAACCCCCAGTTGTTAGGTCTGATGTAGGAATCACTGGATGAAATTCTCTGGCCTGTGTTATGCAGGAGGTTAGAACAGATGATCATATTGGTCCCTTCTGGCCTTAAGATCTATGGAATCCTGTGGTCCTCTGGTTTAGATTTTCATAGAGAATTATATGTGTGACCCGATGCTGCAGAATGAAAATCTCTATCACTAGCTATCTCTATAGGAGATATAAATATAAGCCACACATCCAGTAAAGCTTAGAATCAGTGCCTTTTGCACCATGTCATTGCTTTTTTAACAGCTGGCAATGCTCTTTTTGCACTTCATTTATGACGATAATTTAAAGTCTTAATAGAGAAAAATATTGGAAAATTAGAGAAACTATAAAAAAAGGCAAACCACGACACTACAAAAACTTGTGGGTAAGAGCAGGAGAAGAGGCAGTTTAATATATAGGGACAGATTTCCAGAGGAGTCTCTACATAGCTTGCAAATTGCACCAACAGTATTGCTCACACAGCAAAGATAGAATTTGGGATGTTTAACATCTACCTACCTGAAATGCAGGTGCAAATGTAGAGGTTTGAAAATTTGTCGCATGTGATCTAGAAAGGATTTGTGGGGTGGGGAGAACATGGTCACAGTATCTAAATATCATCTAATGGATGGAGGGGGGTAGCCACATGAATGCAAGATGGTTGGACAAGAAGCAATGGTCAAAGCCTTAAGAGGGGCAGATAAGTTTAGAGTAAATATTGAGTGCAAATCCTATAACAGAGTTGCTAGGTTTTGGACAGACACCCAAAGGAGGTGGTTGTGGCACCTCCAGGGAGACATTGCAGATCAGATCAGGGAAGCATCTCTGAGACAAGGGACATGAAGAATTCCTTTCACACAAACACACACACACACACACCCCCGATCTATTGGCTTCCCACAGACCCAGGAGGCCCAAGTGCTGAAGCAGCTGGCGGAGAAGCGGGAGCACGAGCGGGAGGTGCTGCACAAGGCCCTGGAGGAGAACAATAACTTCAGCCGGCTGGCTGAGGAGAAGCTCAACTACAAGATGGAGCTGAGCAAGGAGATCCGTGAAGCTCACCTAGCTGCCTTGAGGGAGCGACTGCGTGAGAAGGCAAGTGCTAGATTCCCTTGTCCCAGCACACCTAGCGAATGGGCAGGGCCAGGACACCTGCCTATATTATAGTGGCTACTGGTACGAAAGCCTTTGCCTAGCATCTGTAGCTTGGCCTGCTGACCTCAAACACAGCTGGGATGTTCACCATGAGAGCAGAGCTCTGTATACAATCTACATCTCCTGCACCACCATTTTCCTAGGCTACCTTGTACAACTCTCCCTCCCCAAGGTGTTCAATGTGCTCTGCTCACCCTTCCCTCTGGAGCCCTGCTCCCCAGTTTTCTTCCTTCTCTCTCTCTCTGCCTCATACCTTCTTGTTTTGGTTTTTGGAGGGGGGTGGGACTCTATACTTGGCTGTGTGAAAGTGAGCACTGAGGTTTGGGCACTTTCTTACCACATCTGACCTCTCCTCCATCAGAACAGGTACTAAATAGAGTTCTTCAGCAGTAGCTCAGGATACCATGAGATGGAGGAGACGTGCACCTGAGATCAGTGTAGCAGGCTCAGGCTCCCCCTCCTCCGGTCTAATGGCAGAGAACGTTACTTTATCTTCTGCTGGCCCTTGCTTGGGAGCCCAAAGGCAGCGCTGACCTGAGGCCTCCTCTGCTGCACTGTGGTTTGATAACTGCTCATCTCTGGGGCCAGAGGCTACAACCTCTTCTGGTCTCAGTGTGGGGCAGGACATCATTTGTGTGGGGCTCCTTCTGTGAGCCAGCTGCAGCAGGCTCTGAACACTGGTACTGAAGACCCATTCACAGAACATTCATGTGATATCCCTGGTCTTCTGAGCTCTGCATAGGAGGGGGCTAAAATTACCCTAGGTGTAAGTCTAGTGACTTCAGTGGAATTACACCAACTATGACAATGTTCTAGTACATGTGTTTGATGGTGCCAGGCTCCTGAGGACGAGGAGATGCATGCACAAAAACAGAAACTGTTCAGTTGTAGATTAAACTGAGGGGAGATGGGAAACAACCTTGGGTTTGCCCTAACCAGCCTGCAGATGCTGTAACCCTTTCTATGTCTTTGCAGGAACTGCATGCAGCTGAGGTTCGCAGGAACAAGGAACAGCGGGAGGAGATCTCTGGATAAAGGGCTTTTCTACACATCTAGCACCTGGTTCCTGATAACCAACCAACCAACCAACCAACCAACCCACCCAACCCATTTTATTTTGTTTGTCTAGATGCAACATTCGGTTCCTCATTTTCCCCCACCCTCTGGTGTTCGTTCCCCAGCTACACGCTTCTCTCTCTCCATCCTTAACTGTTCAGTACTTGTGGGGGATCACAGGCCATGGGGTACCTCTAAGCATAATAGCAGCTAGTTCATATGAAGTATAGAATCAGTCAATAACCAATCAATCAGCTTCTCTTTGGGATTTTGTTCTTTTTTAAAAATCTTTCTTAAACAGATGTAAAGAATTCAGATATTAATAAATTCAACCAGCAGTGTCATGGAGATATGGATTTCCTATCCAGAGCTTATACTACTCTTGGTGTTTGCTCTGAGCCAGATATCAGTGTCAAGACAATGGGCAGTAAATAGTGAGGATTTCTTCCTTGTGAGGGAGTGGTTAATGGATCCATTGTTTCCCAGCAGATGGAGAAGGAGACCAGATGGCTCAAGGAATTGGTTATGTCATGCAGAGCCTTTCACCTTGGGTCACTGGTTTGAAGCCAGCCCAGGTAGGTAGTGACGTAGTCGTTACTTTCTGATAGTGCTTTGGTAGCCCATGTGAAATTAGCTGGGGGTCTCAGAGCCTAGTGGACAGGTGCCCATATCACAAAAAATACCATCACCACAGGCATTAGTGGATAGCCTAGTCGGCCACGGGCTGAATAAGCCTGTAGACTGAACTACCCTCTCAGTTGTAGAGGCAGGACTGGGGCACGCTGGCTAAGCAGTGTCGGGGAAGCCTGCACGGTTACTGCCTGTGTTGAACCCGATTCTATGGATAATCGGGGTGGCTCGATTTCCAGGACTGTCAATCAATTTCACAAAACAGTAACATTTCACTTCAGTAAGTAAATAAACAAACTAGAAAGGTATGTGATTGCGAGTCAGTCCACCAGCCTTTAGAGAAACTCTAATTTGGGAGAATTATTGTTCCCTCTTCCCAAAGATGGATGTGACTCTTCAATACCATTACAGGAGAGACATTTGGACCAAAGATCACAGAATGAACCAGAGAGCTCTGGCTCTTCGGTGAAGCAAAGGACACCCTGATCTCTTCAATGGTATTTCCAGAATGGCAGCTTTGGAAAAGACAGATGTGGGGGGGGGAGGGTGGAACACGCTGCCAGGGAGAGGACAGAAGGGGTTAGGAGATGTTTGTGTGTCTGTTTCTGGTGTAGTCACGGCGGTAGAAATGTAAGGTCATTGTTTACAGAGATGGCTGCTGTAAAAGCAGATGGTGAGCCAAACTGTAAGGGGTCTGCCATTCCATTACTGAGGTCAATAGAGTTGCAGACACTTAACGCCAGATCTGAATTTGACTTGATTGATACATCAACTGGCCTTTTTATGTCTGTGGCTAAAGTGCAAGAAGGCACCATCTTAAACTCAGTGAAGACTTGTTATACGGTGTTTGTGCAGGATTCGGCTTGCACAAGAGCATTTCCTTGTGGGAGGATATTGTGGGGGAGAACATGGCAGCTCTTTTTCCTTTTGGAACATAGAGCAGCAAAGATTCTTTCCTTCCACCTTCCAACTTTTGCAGTGTACTGGTACCTTTCTTCCAGACCAGTGCAGTGTTTCCAAGGAAAGGGAGCAGGAATATAGGCACAGATACGGGAAGGAATCATGGACTGAAATTCATCCTCACTGTGTCACAAACTTCCCCTCTCCCAATGGCCATAATGGATTCTGTTTCGGAACCCAGGATGAACTAACAGGCCATCAAGGGGAACAGGAGGTTACTTTCTAGTAACTGGTGCCCTTTGCACACATTACCTTCAAAAAGCCACTCTTTAAGTGAGGCACACTACTCCAGTGCGGCTCTGTGGAGGCAATGTCACCAAGGAGAATAACTTGTCCAAACAACTATATGCTCTTGGCCCAGTGGGTACAGCAGACATTTGCACAGTATATACTGCTTCCTTTTACTGTACATAGAATGGTTCCTGGCAGTTGTGTAGGCAGGCGCTGAGGGGTTTCACAAACCAGGGTTGGGATAAGCAGGACTGGAATGTCATCTAGCACAAAGGACCCAGGTGGTGTCAAGATGCCAAAGCAGATAGGGATTTCATATTTGGTGTAAAGTTCCCCTTGCGCCCCCCTCCCCCAAAAAATATTTGCTGACTCAGTTCTGAAGCTGCAGGTTTTCCATCTACAACGAGCTGGCAGAGTGTAAGGAATCTGCCATGCCCCAAACCAGATGGGTAGCAATTGGTCACAAAAGCCAAATAGTGTGGTAAAGAAGTGACAGCAGCTGCTGGAAACAAGGCCGCTAGCCTCTCCCTAATCTACCAGAGAATAAATTCTCCTTTTAAATAGAGAAGATCCCTCTATGGCCACAACATGTTTATGGATATTAGGGAAAAGCTCTGCTCCAAAGGGAAGGGCTAGCTTAGCTACAAACCTCTCTGCCAGGGTCAGAGAAAGGCCAGGACTGTTGTTTGGCCCCAGCAGTGTCCAGGGACAGGAAGCATGTTAGGGGCAAGGTAGGGAAAAGGAAAGGAAACTGACGGTTGAATTTCTTAACAGTAGCTAATGATCAGTTTGTAAGTAGCAGTTGTCTTAGATAAGCATCTGTGTACACTGCGGAATCATCGCCAGAATCATCTCATCCTTATAGTGACAATAAATTTTAAAGTTAATGAATAAATAAATAAAATGTTTGTGTGTAAGAAATGGTTGAAACTGTCAAATGTCCATGTCTCACACCGGTGGGAGCTGAGAAGATGTCTGCAAGATATTAACCCTGTCCTACTCTCTGTAGTGCTGAGTGTTTGCTTGGTGTGTAATTCTGACCTGAAGCTTGTTGTAAATACTGTTTTTAGTACTATGACGATGATTATTATTATCGGAAATGTTGTAGTCATGAGCACGAGATTAAAACCAATGAGAAACAACCATTTCCACTTTGATTACCCACTGGGCTCAAAAGAATTTGGAGGCAGGGCCAGTGAGGGCAGGATGCCTGGGGCTGTGGGATCTAGGCCCAGAGAGAGCAGTACATCGAGAGGCAAGTGGCAGCACAGTGCATAGCTGTTTGCTGCCTGCTGAGTGGCTGGGCTGCTTCAGGTGGAAGGTAAATCAGGGAGTCAGGAGTAGGAGGCAGACCAAAGAGTCCTTCAGGCAGGGTGGGTGGGAACTGAGAAAATCCATTCCAGGAGTGGGGCAGAAGGAGGATCAGAAGAAAAAATCTAATGGGTGGGATGTGACGTTTCAAACACAACCCTAAAATGTAATGGAGCCGGGTCCAATTTAGTATTAATTCAACTCTGCCTCTGCGGAGGTAGTCCAGTCTATTTCCTGTAACCAGGGAACAAGACTGAAGAAATGGATGGTTCTATGTATGATGCAGAAGAAAGTGGGTAGCTGCAGACTGGTCTTTGTTGGGGGCCTTCCTTCCCTTATCCTGTACAGTCACCAGGTCTCAATTTTTGCCTCTGCTTGTATCTTCCATCTCAAACTTTCATGGTGAAGCTCCCAGTTCAAGATCGCCTCCACGCAGTTACAGGCCAATTTTGATCTCAGGTGAAGACTTATTCTTGCAATAGCTTGCCTGACAAATACTCAAATTGGTGATTCACACAAGATCTGGCCAGAGAGGTGTGTAGGATATAGCGCTTGTGCAGACGGGAGAGCTGGGAACCTCATTTTCTTCACCTTTACACCTTCAGTGCTGTGAGGTACAGTGGACATGGCAGGAAAATGCATTCGTGCAGGATAAACTGATGCATCAGGCAGAGAAACAGGGGCGTGTCAGGTAGAGGTTTGCATCAGTAATGTCAGGGAAAGGTTTGTTACATCTGATGGGATATGTCACGTCAGGGAAAAATGCTTGTATGGTGTGCCCAGGTGAATCAGGTATAACATGGCGCTGTGTCTGCCCCGTGCAACTGAATGTCAGGGAAATGAGTTTGTCCAGTGCCACTGGCTGTATCAGGGAAACGTGTTTGGTTTCTGTGGCTGTGTGCCTCTGGAATGGAATTCCTGTTGCTTGGAGGGACATCCCACTAACACTGCTGATGAAACGTTTGCACAGTCCAGACTGCAGCGGAGAGGTTAATGACAGATGCAAGATACATGCCTGAACTAACGCGGTGCCTGACAGCATCATACATCGCTTTGATCTTCAGTTCACAAATCCACATCAGCTCACAATTATTTCATTCCTGTTGACGTCCCAGAATTGCTAACAAGCAGTTTGTGCCTGAAGAGGGGTTTCTTACCCCGCCCCCACCCCATTAACTCCCTTATATTTCCATCACACTTCATTTTTCTTGTGGCTCTTCAGCCATTCCCTCATGTTGCCATCTTCAGGTATATTCCATGGCATGCAATTTACAAATTCCTGTGGCACCATTTCTTATGACAGGGCTTGAGCTCCTTCTGTGGCCTTTTAGGGTATATCTACTTGGCAATAAAATACCCATGGCTGTCCTACATCACCTGACTTGCGCTCATGGGGCTCAGGCTGTAAGGCTATAAAATTTCAGTGTAGACATTCGGCCTTGGGCTGGAGCCCAGGCTCTGGGACCTTCCCTTCTTGCCAGGTCCCAGAGCCCATGTTTCAGTTCAAGCCTGAATGTCTACAGTGTAGTTTTGTAGCCCCTGAGCCAAGAGAAAAAGTCAGCTAACACAGGCCAACTGCACGTGTTTTATTGCAGTGCAGCCATACCCTTAGACCCTCATTGATGGGAATTTCTAACTAGACTTGCTGTTAGTGGCCGCATCTAAGAGCATATCTACTTGTGTAACAGCATATCTACTTTGGGCCACGCTCTCTTTCGGTGTAAGTTCAATGAAGTCAATATTTACACCAGCAGAGAATTTAGCCTAATGTATACTCCAGGTGTAACAGAAAGAACTGTGGTAGCAAAAGACCACCAGTGTGTATACACATTTCAAATTCCTAGCTCCCTCCCTGTTCTCTTGGGCAAATTAAAGACTCCTACCCTGTAGAGAAAAAGGAAGATGAACCTGAAGATAAATTATTTCCCAGCTGTCACAAGCATCTTGGTGCTTAGCAATTCTCGGGTAAGAACTAGAACAATCTGGCTCATGTTCCAAATATTAGACCTTCCATTTGCTTTATTTAGAGCAAGTGTTCAGATTTGGTTTTAAAGGGATTCTCTCAAGGCTGTACGGCCCATAAAGTGACAACAGAGTGCTCCTCGTTCATGTCTATTTTGGAAGTTCTCACTCCATTTTTTTTGTGTTCTCAAACAAAACTTGCCGCAGTCAGAGTGTGGGAGTTACCCCAAATGCTAGCCTTTTAGTGCCACTGGCAATTCACAGACGATTGCATGCATGTTACAATAGGGGATCAGAGCTGTGACACTGCTCCTGTCAAATGTAGATTTCAGGTTTTTTCCCTTGCCAGGACCAGCGAGACTCCCTGCCCCTGGTTCCGTTTAACTTTGTTGTCTCACGTAACTGGCTTGATTCCATTAAGCAGCATTACTGGCTTTGCGCACTTGCAGTGGTGACGGCCGTGTATTCACATACAGTGAGCATGCACAGACATGCGCATGTGTATACACTCTATATCCATACACCCACCTATCACCACATCAAACTTGAAACAAGAGTCAGGGAATGGCTGTTTATGGTGCTATAGATACTTATTGCAAACCATGCTAGGGATGACATGACATATTAGGACCAATAAATTCCATCTCTGTACAGGTGCCTAAGTAATGTAGATGAGGGGCACAGACCAGCATTTAGGTTTCTATAACCCAGAGCCTACTCGGGGCTGAGGGGATAACCGACTTCACTGGAAGCTGGAGGGATGTTATCTGAAAACAGGAAGTGCAGCCAGGAATGCCTGACTTGGGCAAGTCATTTGGGGTAAGTCTACCCTGAAAGAAAAAGAAAAAAAAAAAAGCCTGCAGCCCCAGAGTCTCAGAGCTCGGATCAACTGACTTGGGCTGGCGCTACAGGGCTAAAAATAAAGCAGACATTTCTGCTCAGTCTGAACCCCGCCCACGCCGGGTTTCAGAGCCTGAGCCCTGCCCAAGCAGGCATGTCTGCAGCGCTACTTTTAGCCCCATAACACGAGCCCCATAAGCCCACATCAGTTGATCCCAGGTGCTGAGGCTTGCTGCCGCAGATTTTCTTGCGGTGTAGAGGTACCCTCCACCTCTCTGTGTTTCTCAGTTCCCTCATCTGTAACACGGGGTAATAATACTTCCCTACCTCACAGGGGTGTTGAGAGGATTAACAAGTTAATGTCTGCACAGCACTTTGAAGATGGAAGGCACTCTGCAAGTGCTGAGTATTATGACTATTATGCCATCAGCCACCTCCCTGCTAAGACAAAAATTAAACAATGGGCCCATTCAGTTCCCCAGGGCTGCCCCCGTGTTCTCTCTAGAGCCAATCTGGATTTGAATATCATTGGCCTTGTGCAGGATTCACTCCTCATGACCCAGTGCGTGCTATCTTTGCTCTTCCCAAATAGACAGCTCAATAAGATACTGTAAATGGTGTTATGAACAGACTTTCCATCACTGTAATGGAGCCTTGTCTGGTTCCTTTAGGTCTACCACGTGCATTTAATTGTCAACTTGAGGTTGTTGTTGTGCAAAAGAAGTGATTATGAAAAACAAAAAGAAATAAACTTGGTATGAAACCACATGCCTCCATTTCTCTTAATACACCCAATTTATTTGAATCTTCCACGGCTTCTGTTCTTGTTGGGAAAATAATAACTCAGCAGAATATAAAACTGGCTCAAAGAGTATGGAATCTAAGTTTTTGTTGAACTAAATAGTAATTATTGCCTATCCTTAAAGACAGCTCACAGATCTGTAATTTAACTACATTCTCCAGGAGAAAAACTAATTAATTAAACACTTCAATGCAGATAACACCATTATTTTACCTAATCCTAGGGGAAGTGAAGAGTTCAAAGCCCTTTGATGAGGAGAGAAGGATCAAAAACTCAGCAGTCAGTTGTCAAAAAAAAGGGTTAAAATTCTGGGAAACCTACAAACATCTTTTAGCATTGGCCCTTACTCAGCTCAGCAGAAGTAGTTTTTACCTAAAAAAACATTTTTTTTTTTTAAAAAAAGCAACCTCATTCCAAAACATTGCACTTTATATCCGCTCAAATCTCTTTGGAAAGGCACCTCCATCCTGGGATACAAGGGAAGGCCTCATGCCACTGGGTGCCTATTAACTTCAACAGGTTTCAGAGTAACAGCCGTGTTAGCCTGTATTCGCAAAAAGAAAAGGAGTACTTGTGGCACCTTAGAGACTAACCAATTTATTTGAGCGTAAGCTTTCGTGAGCTACTCCTTTTCTTTTTATTAACTTCAACAGTATTTGAAGGTCAATGTCTTACAAGGACAGGATCTAAGAAAACATCCAGGAAGCCCAGTAAACCAGCTCCTGCACCCGAAGTCACAGGCAATGGAATGTTTCAGAGTAGCAGCTGTGTTAGTCTGTATCCGCAAAAAGAAAAGGTGGACTTGTGGCACCTTAGAGACTAACCAATGTATTTGAGCATAAGCTTTTGTGAGCTACAGCTCACTTCATCGGATGCATTCAGTGGAAAATGCAGTGGGGAAAATGGAATATACACGGTCATGAGTAGGGGATACAAAGGGCAATACTGGTCTTTTAAACCTAGTGAGTTATCTGCACTTAAGACCACAGGACACAGGGAAGTGCGTGGAGGACATCTAGAGAGAAGAAATAAGAGCTGCAGTTAAGATTTTTCAAAGTGGCCCAGGGGATTTCTCCATTTAAGTGGAAGATGTTTGGCTAAATTCCCTGTATGCTCTGGACATTTCACCTCACATCCATTTTTGCTTTCACTGGATGAGATTTTGGCTAATTTGGCAAATGGACAATGTCACAATCCTACCCCCTTTGTATGAAAACATCTATAAAAGTGGATCACCATCTAGACTGCATCAGCTTTTAATGATCCCATTAAAAATAGCACAACTGTGGCAGAATTCAAGAAACTTCATTTGATAGATGAGAAACTGAAATGAGTGGAAGACATTGGGTGGTGATGTTATAAGAAATAAGGGACTCCATTTCCTAATGGAGAAGTCTTCCATAAGACCAATTTAGGAAGGACAATGAAAATAGCCAATAACCAATTACCGTGTCAACATTTGTGCACCAAGTCCTGAAGAGCCTGAGGCCCCAGGACATCTTCTGCATGTGCGCACGAAGCCTGCAGAAGGGGCAATTCTAACTTTACAGCACAATCCTCCTGTTTTTGAAAATAATCTATGTCCTTACTGGAGGGATAGTGCTGCCTCTGTATTTCTACATGCTCCACAATATACCACTGATCCTGCCTCAGGAATTTTTACAAAAAACATCACAGGAAGTTAGAACTAGTTTCCGTCCCCAGGAATGTAGGCAAGGCACTTAGACATCACAAGAGACTGTTTTCTTTATGCATATCTAGACTAAGTAACCTCATTCTCCTTGGTTTTTGTCAGCTTCTCTACAGCTGGTCCCTGAGGGCCAGATTCTTCTGTGTGTCATCCTCACAGCCCCATGAAGCGTCTCCTGTTCAGTCAGGCACATCTGCCCCGTCCCCATGTGTCCCTGCACCCCCCCATCCCCATGTATCCCTGAACCCCTCTCCCCCTGTGGCCTTGCAACCCCTCTCCCATTCAGCCCCTGGCTCAATGCTGTCACCCCACTAGCTCCTGAGCCCCCACCCCAGTTGGTCCCCACCACTTACCCTTCTGAACCGCAGTCTGTGACCCCCCACAGCAGCCCTGTGTGCCCCACTGTTCCCCCCCACCCCCCAATATCCCCCATCCCTCCTAACCTGGCTCCACGGGCAGGGCCCCGTGATGAACACAGCCAGCTGCTGACTGTTACGGCTGGTCAGCAGCAGTTGTCTGTTCCCGCGCACAGTGACCTCTGGTGGGAAAACGGCAGAACTGCAGCACTTGGGCAGAATTCATTTTCTGTGCAGAAAAAAAATTCCACACTGGATATTAATTCTGCGGGTGCGCAGTGCTGCAGAATCCCCCCAGGAGTATACCATCTCAGGCTTACTAAGAGACTCCATCCCATCCTAGTGAACACTGACCTGGCCTCAGTAACTCATGCCTTAGTCCCCTCCTGGATGGACTAAAACAGTGCAATACACCTGTGCATGAAGCCATCAGCCCTTAGGAAACCCCAACACACAAAGAATGCTGCAGTGTCTCTCCTCAACAACACAAGCTACCATGATCATATCAAACCTGTTCTCTGCTCTCTACACTACCTCCCATAAGAGCCCTAGTCAGATGGCATTAATGTGATCAGCTGGCCAGTATTTGACCAGCCTGGCCATTTTTTAATGGATTTTCCAGTTGCCATAAAAATAATTTAATCTGCCAGGTTTTTTTTTTAACATGGGTCTAAAGATTTGCATTATTCTCACAATACACTGGAACAGCTAATGTTAAAAGCTTCTATGTCCAGCTAAAGATGCTGCAGTGTTCCCACTTCCACAGTTTAAGCGATAACAGAACAAAACTGTTGAAAATACAGCAGCTGTCTGCTCACCAACATGCAAACGCATTGCATGTGTGTGTGAGAGGGTTTGAGACACTATTAGCGGCTGTTGAAGGGGACATTGCAGAGTTGGGTTGGGGTTGCGGTGGGATTGCCTTGTGGCGGAGCGGGGGGGGGTGGCTTTTTCTTTTTTTTTTTTGCATTTCAAAGGTGATAACACGTCACCTGAGCTGATCTTCAAGAGACTGGATGCCAGGATACCTGATTGCCTGATGCTCAGGTATTGATGACAGCACCACTTCTCAGGAGTCAGGCCAAGCATGAGGGAGCTGTCATTCACATGGATAAAGCTCATCTATGCTGGTGAGAGAACTTTCTCAGGGGCCAGTCACAGGTTGTGGAACAAACTTCACAAGATCCCAGAACCATCTTAGGCATCATCACCTTCTGTTCCAAGTGCAAGATGCACTTTTTTTAACCTTGCCTTCAATATATACACATGTAGCAGAGCAGGCAAACAAAACAAAACAAATCATCAGAAAGAAAAAGAGAAAAGGAAGGGAGAACCACACGTGACAAACATTAGTCACTTTGCTTAATTCACCTCTGGAAGGTGCTCAGCTACTATGCTGAAAAGGGCAGTATAAGAACCTGAATTAAACTTAATATTTTAAATTTTATTGGACTAGCAAGGTTTGTGTATTTTTAACTATCAGTGCAGTACTGTGAGTGTCTTAGCACAGATGCATTATAATAAAAAATATTACACCACCAGCAGGAACTAGATGTTCACTAATTCTCCCTCATTACAAGCTCTAGTGGTAAGGCCCAGAGTGTGAGGTCGTTTGCGACATTTTAATATACATCTGCAAGAGCAACGTATTGCAGCCACCACCAATCCTAAACAGGATGCATGCACAGGTGCAATGCATGTACAGGCTGAAGGCAAACACAAAGGAAATGCACGTGCACACACAGAACGCTTGCAGAACCGGGAACGCAGGCAGATGAGCACTTAAATGTCGAAGCACCATATAAACGCTTAATGCGGAGGGGGAAAGGAGTGGGGGGAGAAAGGGCCAGCTCACAAACAGAACGTGCACCAAGTGAGATCCGTGCACCAGCCACCACAGGAGGTAGGGACCACGCGCGCACGGAACGCGGGCACAAGTTGCGGCGGGAAGGTGCCTGCACAATGCCCCGTGCCCCTGGAGCATGCACAGGCAGGTGGCCCAATGCACGAGCCCGTCGCAGCAGCCTCAGCAGCAGCTGCTGGAGCAGAGAGGCGGGCGCGCACCCGCGCGCGCTCCCCCGCTGTGCTGAGCGCAGAGGGGACAGAGCGGGAAGCGCGAGGCCGGGGCCCGCGCCCCCCTCCCGGCGCTGCAGCCAGCTCCCCAGAACGTCCTGCCGCGCAGGCGCGCTAGGCCAGGCCGGCACCTATTTCACAGGCCGGCCGGCTCCACCGCCCCCGCTAAATAAGTCCCAGCAGCGCTGCCTTGCCCCCGCGTGCGCCTGCGCGGGGCAGAGCGGCGCGCGCCGGAGCCCGGCTCCCCCCTTCTCCCACCCGCCGCCTAACAAGGAGCCGGAGCCTGCGCGGGGCAGCGGGAGCCCCAGCCTGAGGTAAGAGCCGGGCCCGGCGCCGCCGCTGGGCCTCCGCACGCACCGTCCGGCCAGCGGGTCCCTGCGGAGCGTCAGGACGTTACGGCAGCGGCAGGGAGACGGCGGCAGCGCCCGGCCGCCCGCCCCGCTCCCCCCCCGCCCGGCGCTGCCAGCGTGAGCGCGCCCCCGCGCTCCCCCCCTCCTCCCCGTCCGGCGTTGCCAGCGTGAGCGCGCCCCGCCTGCGCCTCCCCCGCCCCCGCCCCCGCCTGCGCTGGGACTGCGGGGGCCCCAGCGCGCGGGAGGGGAAGAGGCGGGGGCTGCACGCGCCGCCTGTGGAAATGCCCCCTCCCCCCCCCCCCCCGTGGGGCTGCGCGCGGTGCCCGCCCGCCCGCGCGCGCATCCTCCCTCCCTCCCTCGGCCGGCTCCCCGGGCATCGCCTGCCGCTGAGCCGCGCGCGCCTGCGCGTGCACGGACCCCCTGCCCCTGCCTCCAGATATAACCTCCCCCCCACCCCTTCCGGGGGTTGAATGCGGCGCTTGCCCCACCCTGCTTCGAGCTGTGCACTTCCCTACCCGGACAGGGAAGGGATTGTCTGCACCACCTTGCGTCCCTTTGTGCCTGCAGGATTAGTACCCTCGGCGAGCAGTGCATGCCGTCTCCGCACCCACGCCTTGCCAGCAGACCCGCCTCTGAATAGTGCATGCAGTGTGTACACCCTTGTCCTCTGGGCATTGCCTGCACAGTGTTCATATCACCCGCTCCCCTTACAGTACACTCCTTCTGTGTGTTGCATGTAGCGTTTTCTTGCACGATAATGCGCCACTCTCTCTAGGTGTTATGTGCAATATTTACACCCTACCCCCATTTAAATTCTCTCCTCCTTCGGGCATTCTACGAAATGCATCCCATAACCTTTCATTGCAACCAGCCCCTGTTACTTTGCATGCATTGTGCCATCATTCCAATTGGAAACATGCCTTTGGGCACTGTGTAGAGTATGTAGGTAATATGTGCACCATCTTGTAGTCAAAAGTACCTCAGACATTCTGTGGAAGCCTTTTTCTCTCTCACACCTGCTAACATTGTAGTCTCCGTACCCATAGACCTCTCAAGTGCCAAGATCTCCCCTACCATTGCATGCAATATGTTCACCTTGTGCAGTTTGTGCCCTCCCCCAGACTGCGTAAAGCTCAAGTGCACCCCTAGTCACTGCATGTTGTGTGCAAAACCCCACCCAAAAAACAGGGTTACTGGCAGTTCCCTTCTGTTAAACAGTTGACCTAGTATCTGAGGCAAGTCCTTCTGGTTACTGTGATGCTCTGGAATATCTGTGGTATCATGAAAAGCACAGATATATAATTAAATATTAAAATGAATTTGTTGATTCTATAATAATTAATCTAAAATTCTGTGTTTCAATATGTTTCCAAGCATTTTATGTGTTGCTGTGTACCTTCTGATTTGATGCAGAATTCAGGGCTGGATACTCTTCAGAAATGGGTTGGGGATGGAACCCCTTAGCAGTTCCAAAATCAGCAGTTCTATGCCTGTTTCCAGAGAGTGCAATTTGTATTTGGGGATGGCAGGGGAGGTTTCTACCGCTCCTTCTGGCTGTTTGAAGTCAGGTCCAAGGAATTTTAATCTTTCCGCATATCCTGGTTTCTTAAAGCATAGCGTCTCTTCTTTGTCCCTCTTTTCATTCATGTGGTTAGGCAGACAGCTGCAGTGATAGTGGAAAGTGCACTGTAAAAATAAAAGAAATTGTATGTTTCAATTCATTTAATACAAGTACTGTAGTGCAATCTCTTTATCATGAAAGTTGAACTTACAAATGTAGAACTGTGTACAAAAAATAACTGCATTCAAAAATAAAACAATGTAAAACTTTAGAGCCTACAAGTCCACTCAGTCCTACTTCTTGTTCAGCCAATTGCTCAGACAAAGAAGTTTGTTTACATTTGCAGGAGGTAATACTGCCCTCTTCTTGTTTAAAATCTCACCTGAAAGTGAGAGCAGATGTTCACATGGCACTGTTATAGCCAGTGTTGCAAGATATTTACGTATCAGATGCACTAACAATTCATATGTACCTTCATGCTTCAACCACCATTCCAGTGAACATGCATTCATGCTGATGATGGGTTCTGCTCGATAACGATCCAGAGCAGTGTGCACTGATGCATGTTCCTTTTCATCATCTGAGTCAGATGCCACCAGCAGAAGATTGCTGGTAAGACTGGAGGTACACGGAAAGCGAAAGAGAGCACTCTCCTAGCAACTCCTTGTATTGTTTTGGCTTGAGCTGTTGCTGTGAGAGCCTTTCTTTCATGAATACTTAGTTTAACCACCAAAATCTTGGGGGGGGGGCGGGCAAGAGCACTTACCTAAGGTTGAAAAAGTGGGGCGTGTTTAGGAACAAGAAGAATGAGGGGGGACATAAGTCTTGAAATATGTGAAAGGTTGTCATAGATAGGATGGTGATCAGTTGTTTTCCATGTCCCTGGAAAAATCATGGAGCAGGTCCTCAAGGAATCAATTCTGAAGCACTTAGAGGAGAGGAAAGTGATCAGGAACAGTCAGCATGGATTCACCAAAGGCAAGTCATGCCTGACTAATCTAATTGCCTTCTATGACGAGATAACTGGCTCTGTGGATGAGGGAAAGCGGTGGACGTGTTGTTCCTTGACTTTAGCAAAGCTTTTGACACAGTCTCCCACCGTATTCTTGCCAGCAAGTTAAAGAAGTATGGGCTGGATGAATGGACGATAAGGTGGATAGAAAGTTGGCTAGATTGTCAGGCTCAATGGGTAGTGATCAATGGCTCCATGTCTAGTTGGAAGCCAGTATCAAGTGGAGTGCCCCAAGGGTCGGTCCTCGGGCCGATTTTGTTCAATATCTTAATAAATGATCTGGAGGATGGCGTGGATTGCACCCTCAGCAAGTTTGCAGATGACACTAAACTGGGAGGAGAGGTAGATATGCTGGAGGGTAGGGATAGGATACAGAGGGCCCTAGACAAATTAGAGGATTGGGCCAAAAGAAATCTGATGAGGTTCAACAAGGACAAGTGCAGAGTTCTGCACTGAGAACGGAAGAATCCCATGCACCGTTGCAGACTAGGGACCGAATGGCTCGGCAGCAGTTCTGCAGAAAAGGACCGAGGGGTGACAGTGGACGAGAAGCTGGATTTGAGTCAACAGTGTGCCCTTGTTGCCAAGAAGGCCAATGGCATTTTGGGATGTATAGGTACGGGCATTGCCAGCAGATCGAGGGATGTGATCGTTCCCCTCTATTCGACATTGGTGAGGCCTCATCTGGAGTACTGTGTCCAGTTTTGGGCCCCACACTACAAGAAGGATGTGGAAAAATTGGAAAGAGTCCAGCAGAGGGCAACAGAAATGATTAGGGGACTGGAACACATGACTTATGAGGAGAGGCTGAGGGAACTTGGATTGTTTAGTCTGCGGAAGAGAAGAATGAGGGGGGATTTGATAGCTGCTTTCAGCTACCTGAAAGGGGGTTCCAAAGAGGACTGTTCTCAGTGGTAGCTGATGACAGAACAAGGAGTAATGGTCCCAAGTTGCAGTGGGGGAGGTTTAGGTTGGATATTAGGGAAAACTTTTTCACTAGGAGGGTGGTGAAACACTGGAATGCATTACCTAGGGAGGTGGTGGAATCTCCTTCCTTAGATATTTTTAAGGTCAGGCTTGAGAAAGCCCTGGCTGGGATGATTTAGTTGGGGATTGGTCCTGCTTTGAGCAGGGGGTTGGACTAGATGACCTCCTGAGGTCCCTTCCAACCCTGATATTCTATGTCCGTTGAGGGAAGGGCAAGAAGTAATCAGCTGAGTTTGCAGCAAGAGAAACTTAGATTAGATATTAGGAAAAACTTTCCAACTATAAGGATGGTTAATCACTGGACCAGGTTACCTAGACAAGTTGTGGAATCCCTGTCATTTTGAGGTTTTTAAAAACAAGTTAGACAGACGCCTGTCGGGAATAGTCTAGGCGTGCTTAATCCGGCCTGAGTGTTGGGGGATGGATTAGATGACTACTTGAGGTCCCTTCTAACCCTACATTATGATTCTAACAACTCTAAGTTCTCCTTTTGTAGTTGTTTTATAATTCAGTATCTTCAGCATTGGGTGGGCCATTGTAGTAGTTGATCTCTGGATTGTATAGTAGCTAGAGCATAGGGTCTCTTGCCAATATTGGGAGGGTGAATAAGGTGGAATGAGGTCTCTGTCCATAGTGGGATGATGGGTGCAGGTTGCTGAATGGTTAGCAGGTGGACATGTGAGATGCACTAGCGGAAGGTGCTCAGATACTATGGTGATAAGCATGGTATAAGAACCTGTATAGAACAGAAAGTTGTGGTCCCTGGGAAAGCATGGAATAAAAGGTTGTCTAGTCATAAAGAGCAATAGGCTCTGTTACAATTTGAAACCCAGTGTAAAGAGTTTCCTTTGAGACAGTGGTGTGCTTTTTCTGTGTCTTGACCGTTATTTGGGAAAGTTTGGCTGGGAATAATAGGGCAGAGATAAAGCTGGTTTAGAAATTTTGGCTGCAAATTCTCTTACTTTCATATGTGATTTGTTAGTGGTGTTAGCTAGCAACTAAAGGCTCTAGCCGAGAGCAGGGCTTCATTGTGCTAGGTGCTGTACATGCATAGTAAGAGAAATTTCCTACCTTGAAGAACTTCCATTTGAAGTAGACAAGACAGACAAATGTGGGAGAAAAGAAGTACAGTCCCCATTTTACAGATGTACAGCTCTTCGAAGATTTGAGCCTGAGTTGTAACTGTGTCTGATCTGAAGCTGAAAATAAAAACTGGCCTCCCACCTCAGTGTTTGGAAGTGGCACCAACTGGTAGAAAAAACTACCTGCCCATTTGCTTGACTCAATTCCTGTTGTGGCTCACAGCTCAGATTGCCACGGCCTCTACTGCCCTTTGGGAAGCAAGCCTATAGCTGACTGTAGTGCTCTTCCCAAAGTGCCACATGGGGCATAACTGGTAATGTTGACAAGGAAGCTGAAGCAGGGAATAATTCTTTCTCATCTTCATATTGGTCAGCCAGTACACCCAGGATTTTTAAATGTAGGTCAGAGCGGATCTGCAGCTTGTCCTTGAGGGAGGGGACATGCAACATAATTTTCTTTTGTTAAAATAACACACTTGGTTGGGAAGAAGAAGTGGCGGCAGGGGAAAGACCCAAGGCAACTTCTGTTTTGTTTTGTTTGGCAAACAACTTGAGGGTCAGGTTATTCTTGTAAGGAGCCTTAAACTGTCTTAGCCTCTCCCCTGCTCTGCTTTTCTGTAGGATGAGTGGAGTATAAAACTGAGGCTCCAGTCTGCAACAAACACCATGTGTGCGGACCCCTGTTTCTGGGCTGAGCTCTGCTGACTTCTTTGGGCCCTACCTGAGCATAGGGGTCCATGTGTAGAAAAGAGTGCCTTAATTTTGGAAAGCAGGGCTCTGGGTAAAGACACAAGTCACTGTCAAAGAAAGAAGAATGAATGGGTAAAATAAAGGTTCAAGAGAAGCCAGGAGATTATAGAAGGCTTAGAACAGGAGTACAGAGAGCCTGAGGAGACAGCAGGCAGAGGCTGGATCTGCTGGGCTTCGAGCTGTTCGGGAGCAGCCCTGCTCCCTGTGTGCTGCAGAGCCATGCCCAGGCTGACTACTTGCCCCGAGCTGGCAGCTGATGATTCATCAGAGCTCTGTGGTTCTTACGCAAGAGGGGATTCCAGGCCTTGCTCTAGGGGCAGGGCTTGGGCTTCTCCGCATTATAAAGTGGCTGGGTATGTGACCAGGAAGGCAGAGACAGCTAGGGCAGCAGCTGTGAGCACCAATGCTCAGACTGGTAAGGAGGGGAAAGGCAAGCCGTTGGCTCCCTGTGTGCAGCGTGGGAGCAATAGAAATAGCGTGTGTGTGTGTGTGTGTGTGTAATTTAGTATAGCATAGTGTAGATGGGGAGAAGAGGGGGCGGTTGGGAGAGAGCGTGCTAAATAAGTAGGGCTTCTGTCAGGGGTTTCCTGTTTTGTCACTTAAAATCTTTTGCAATTGAATCTCTGATCCCAGAATCCAAACTATCTGCAACAGTCTGTTTTGCACCTGGAGAAAGTAGTTCCAGAGGCGTTTAAGATGACATCCTTAAGTGTGGTGTCACTCTGCTCTGAGAAGTGACATTGTGGTTTGTTTGTGTTTTTTAAAAGGCTTGATGAGGTTCCACATTTAGTATGTCAAATATTGCTTACTTCACAAGTAAATAATTTTTTTTTCTCAGGTAATTGTCAGCCTTTCAGGCTCAGGTTGGTATCTGAAAGTCATGCTGTATTCTTTCTGGCTCTTGCATTTCACTAGTAATAAGCTTTCTAAAGGGCAAGTGCTGCTCTCACTTACAGTTATCATAGGACTGGAAGGGACCTCGAGAGGTCATTAGTCCAGTCCCCTGCACTCATGGCAGGACTAAGTATTATCTAGACCAGTGGTTCTCAAAGCCGGTCCCCCTTTTGTTCAGGGAAAGCCCCGGCGGGCCGGACCAGTTTGTTTACCTGCTGTGTCCGCAGGTTCGGCCGATCGCAGCTCCCACTGGCCGCGGTTCGCCTCTCCAGGCCAATGGGGGCTGCGGGAAGTGGCACAGGCCAAGGGACGTGCTGGCCACCCTTGGCCTGTGCCTCTGCCACAATGTTCTGTGTTGGTCCTGTTCTGTGTTGGTTCTTCTCTTCACCATTTTTACTAGTGAGAATCTTCTCATGTATCACATTTTTGGTCTTTCTTTTTTTGACAGGAAACCAGTTCACGGAGGGACCTCTCCACGCAGCTGGTGATCTTTGTGCTCTCCTGCCTAACCATGGCAACCCCAGATGTGAGCGTTCACATGGAGGAGGTGGTCGTGGTAACGACACCTGACAATGTGGTTGATGGCAGTGGTGTGGAAGAAGTGAAAACTGTGCTAGTGACCACAAACTTGTCTCAACATGGGTAAGAAATGGTTTCACCATATGCAATAGAAGTGACATGGAGGTTGGGGCTTTAATATTCAACCCAAGCAGACATCAAATACCTGTGAAATACAGGGTTCAGAGTAGGAGTGAGAGTCAGTCCCTTATGATCCTGCCTGTGCTGTGGTTGTTTGACTTGTTCCTTGACAAGGGAGGACCAAGATTTCCCCCTTCACCTTGGATACCATGCTAACCAAGTAGAGTTAGATTAATAATCCCCATATCCCCTTCCTGATTATCTGTGGCCAAGTATATGTAGCCAGGAAAACAGGGTTTACCAACAGCTGTTAAATTTTGGAGTGGCCAAGTTGGGTTAAAACTAGGCTTTAGCTGAATGTCTTGTCTACACTGTAATTTTTACTATGTTGAAGGAACTTCTGTTACAACACTGACATTGTTAAAACATGGTTTGGTTTTGTAGCATACACTGTTCCCAAATAGGGTTTAACCATATTCTGCTACAATCCTGGATTTTGGCTGACCTGACGTGAGCCTCAGGGCCATGGTAAAAATCACTTTGGTTTTGTCTACCCTGCAGGCCCAAACCATGTTGTATCTG
Organism: Chelonia mydas; assembly: GCF_015237465.2. Classification (NCBI taxonomy): domain Eukaryota; kingdom Metazoa; phylum Chordata; order Testudines; family Cheloniidae; genus Chelonia; species Chelonia mydas. The sequence continues at coordinate 3,869,163 of NC_051253.2, read as the reverse complement.
GGTCAGGGGACAACCAAATTGCCTGATATTGTAGGAATTGCTGCAAAGACTAAACTAGGCTTCTGCTTGAGCCAATGCTTTGATTTTTTGAGTTTGGTTGGTCTTATCCATACATGCTGTACTAAACTGTATTATAGCTTGGTTCTGGTACAGTAGAGTTTAATAACTGTTGTTAAGCTCTTTCATTTTTGTAGCACAGATGGAGACTATAGCGAGGTTTCAAAACACAGTTCTTGGTTGAGGGGAGTGTGATGCATTCATGTCCACACTGGCCATGGAAACTGTTAGTTGTTGGAATGTCTTAAACTGTAATGCAGACAGGCCCTGAAGCAAAGGGGGATATCTCCTCCCAAACATTCAAGATGGACAAATGGCTTTAAATTAAAGCAAAAAAAGTTAAAGTAAATGTTGCTGTTTTCCTTGGGTGAGTGGGGAAAGAATACAGGGTACAGCACTCTCCTCTCCATGAAATCATGTGAGGAGATCCTTTTGCAATCCCACACTCTCACCTCCCAGCATTTTGCTGACATCAAATAGGTGTCACAGTGTCCCTTCTCGTATTAGGAACAGTGCAGAGGACTCCAGTGGGTTTTCTCCTTGAATCACCCTTATGCTTACTTGCTAAGACATACAAAGTAATAAGGTAGGGAGAGAGGGCCTTCTCTTGAGCAGCAGTTAATTGACCACTAGTTCCATCTGCTGTACTGTGGAAACATTATATGTTTGCTGAGTCTTTTACTCTTCTTCTTCTACTACAGTATCATTACTTGAGACCCATATATTTTAGAGATGGAAAAGACATGCTAGGTTATCCCTAGAGAGGAAGCTGGGAGGTTTTATGGTTAAGGCACTTGAATGGGACAAGGGAGATCTGTGCTAAATTCTTAGCTGTGCCCAGACTGCCTGTGTGATTGTGGGTAAGACACTTAGTCTTTCTGTACCTTAGTTCATCATCTGTGAAATGGGGATAATAGCACTTTCCTACCCCTCACAGATACTGAGGATAAATTTGATAATGTTCACCAGGGACTGAAGGTCATATAAATACCTAGACAGAGCCAGTCTCCTTGCTAGTGCAGGATTCTTTTTTTTTTTTTTTTTTTTTTTTTAACATGTAGGCATCCATGTGTGTACTGAGTTTTACATCTTTTTTTACTTTGTTTTTCCTCTTTTTTTCTGGTCAGCAAATGTCTGTTAAATGCAATTAATAATAATTTCAAGTCAACAAAATGGTTGAAACAAAAATTAAATAACAATAGGTAGCTCTAAATGATCCTATGCTGATCTGATTTTAAAAAAACTGGAGATTGATTGAAATAACACAGTGTACCAGCTACCTTGGATTAATACCGTTGTCCCTCTAAGCATAATGCACTAACAAAACCTGCAACTGGAATACTTAACTCTCTCTTATTCAAAATTTGCATCAACAGGGTGTGCATTTGCATAGATTTGTATTAAGTTAAGGCCATAATTCACTGTAGTGCTGGACATAGAGGCAGGATTATATTTCTAATGAAGTGAAGAGTCTGTTAGATGCTGAAGTCCTTTATGTATCAGTGCTTCAGCTATAGTATAGGTAGACCACGCTGAGATAACTGGATTAGCTTCTGAAAGTCTGATGCTGCATTCCTTGCACATTCCAAATTCCCACTGACTTCATTTATCCTTGAGGTAATTGGCAATACAGTCCCCATGCCATCTTATTCCTAAACTCCTCAAACACAGATCACACAGTGTCCTGCTGGTTTGCGTGTATTTTAGTAGTAGGAACCACCATCCCCTCTGGTGTGAGCTGAAGTCTTCTAAACCAGGGGTAGCCAACCTGAGCCGGATAAGGAGCCAGAATTTACCAATGTACATTGCTGAAGAGCCATACTAATACATCAGCAGTCCCCCCATCAGCTCCCCTCTCCCCCCAGCTCCCAGCGCCTCCCACCCACCGGCAGCCCCACCAATCAGTGCCTCTCCCTCCCTCCCCGCACCTCCCGATCAGCTGTTTCGTGGCGTGCAGGAGGCTCTGGGGGGGAAGGGGGAAGGAGCGAGGGCATGGCAGGCTCAGGGGAGGGGGCGGGAAGGGGTGGAGTCGGGGCAGGGCCTGTGGCAGAGCCAGGGGTTGAGCAGTGAGCACCCCCCGGCCTATGGGAAAGTTGGCGCCTGTAGCCCCAGCCCCAGAGTCGGTGCCTATACAAGGAGCCGCACATTAACTTCTGAAGAGCCGCATGTGGCTCCGGAGCCACAGATTGGCCACCCCTGTTCTAAACTCACATAATTGAGGATCTTAAAATACAGATCTGTTCTACGAAATGACTTTGGAAAAAGGATACCATGAGAGTCCATATGTCCTGTTTCTCAAAGACCCCCCCACCCCCGTTCCTCAGAAGTTCTTGTTAAACCCTGGATTTGTGCTGGAAATGGCCCAACTTGATTATCATACACATTGTAAGGAGAGTGATCACTTTAGATAAGCTATTACCAGCAGGAGAGTGGGGTGGGGGGAGAGAAAACCTTTTGTAGTGGTAAACACCCATTTTTTCATGGTTTGTATGTATAAGAACATCTTCTGTACTTTCCACAGTATGCATCCGATGAAGTGAGCTGTAGCTCACGAAAGCTTATGCTCAAATAAATTGGTTAGTCTCTAAGGTGCCACAAGTACTCCTTTTCTTTTTGCGAATACAGACTAACACGGCTGTTACTCTGAAACTTGTCACTTCAAACATGTAGTTCATAAGTAAAAGGATGCTTCTTCTAATTTTCATCCCTACAAACTCATCTTGGAGAGAGTCACTGGGCTCTTTCGATCTCCTGCATCATTGCGACCAATAGGACCTCAGTGGCATCCGTGCAACTCCTCTGTCTTCAAATTATGCACTCAGTGACATCTTCATAAGCCTGCTATCTTCAGTGGGACTCTTCAGCTGTAATGATTGGAATTATTGGTAATTCTGTTTAATACTCAAACTAGAATAGAATCCACAGCTCATTCTATCTTAGAGTAGAAAAGCAGTACAAACCGTTTTTGGACACGAAGCAGATATGTGCACAAATCCTAAGGAAAATGTCTTTTAAATGAAAAAGTACTGTTTTAAAGTGGTCACTTTTCTGAGATGTGCACATTAAGGTGGATATGAATCAGTTGGGAGTGAAAACAGGTGACTAAATCAGTGTTTTATTCACTAAACCATGTGCCCATGTCAAGAAATTGATCCACAACTGTTTTCATATTGTGATAGCAAAATCTTTTGTTCGCAATGTGTATTTTTGGGTCCAGGATTTTAGCAGCATTCTGCAGGGACCTTCTTTCTGTAATTTTCAGCAGCGCCAGGGTAATTACTAATAGGCCCTTAGCAAAAACACTACCGAGATATAGAACAGAGTTTTGCTTCTCAAAATCCTACGTAACAGTGAACTTGGAATGGCTGTAAAATATAGTTTTTTCTCATGTTTGAAATCAGTTTTTAAGTTGATACTCTAGATACTGTACTGCCTGGTTTGTGTTCGTTCCTTATTTTCCTAGACTTTCCTAGATTTTCCTAGATTGGCTAACTCTTTGTGTTCACAAAATGAAAATGGCCTGTTTATACACAGAAGTCCTAAGTAGTGAAGGGCTGTTTGTGTTATTTGGTTGAATTTTCCTTGGCACTTCCCTGGCTTATACCCAGAGCATGTATACATGTTGGTGCTTCCAGAGCTTCTGGATTTTCAGTAGGCAGGAAATCCATTTTCATATTTACAACTGGCTCCAAACAGATTTCTTTGACCAAAACAATCTCTCGTTTGAAATAGATTGGGAAGTCTGCTGCCATTCACTGTTTTTTCCTCCTCTGGTTTATGGCTCCTTCTGGGAAGAAGCTTGAATGATCCTGTCTGATGAAATGTGAGCAGCGGCTGCCTCCCACAGCTTTGTCATGACAACCACCTAATGCAAATAGTTGTTTGGTGGTGGGACACGCTGTTGTAACTGCAGACACTTATTTGAGTACTCTCCCATCCCACCAAACTCTGTCTGCTGAGGTACACAACTGTCCTGCATCTGCACAGGGGAACAGAGACGGGGGGAGAAAGGGGTGTGGCGAAGCAGAGAAGGAAAATTGGTCTATTCCATTTCAAGTGCCTTTTTTCTTCCAGTTAAACTTCTGTGGGAAAAATATCATTTTTATAGGCGCCTCAACAGTGTCATGAGTTATTGACTCAAAGACTGTTGAAGGTTATTAGAGGTTGGGATTTAAGATGCAGCTGGATTAGTTTTCCCTGCCAAAAGTAATCACTAAAAGTAATAGAAGGTATAGAACCTGACTCTTCTCTCGCATACACTGGTTTTTGTTCCTAATTTACACCCATGTGAGAGAGATCTGAATGAGGACCATGGTGTATTGGTGTTCTGTATGTAAGAGATAGATCTGTCTCTCTTTTGCAACCACCACAAGGCAGGTCCAACTAAAATGGTACTTTGGCTGTTCCCCTAGATGAATTTAACAAATTGCTGGGAAGGAATCCCGTGGCAAACTTGAATTATTGAATTACAATTATTCCTTTCTTCCCTGGTGTTAGACTCTTACTCCTCGAACAGTCTTCCCTGTATGTGTCAGCTCAGCATCTGCAGTTCTGACTCTGCAGGTTTGCAGGCCTGCCTTATGCCTAGCAAGACTTCAGAAAAGCACAGCACTACCTTGGAAGTGAAATGTATATGTGGGTGAGGCTTGGAGCATGACTTGACTTAAAACGATCCTTCATGCTGAACATGCATGTGACAGTCCGATACAGACAGAATAAGCATGTTCTGCAGCAGGTCATCGTCAAAATTATTTGGGCCAGTGAATTGTTGATGTAGGTTGTCAGGGATTGAGTTGGGTGAATAATTTGTGGGGTGTGTGCACCTCCTTTATAAGTGGTCAGGCCACTCTCCTACAAATGTGCGATACCCAAGTTCCATTCCCCACTTTACCTGATGTGAACAAGAGATTTGAACCTGGGTCTCCCTCATCAGGTAAGTGGCCTAACCACTGAGCTATAGAATATTCTGATGTGGGGCTCTTTCCTGTTGAAGCTATTCCACTGAGTATAAATAATTAAATAGTCATAGGGCCAGAGAAAGACTGAGTGACTCTATTGCCTGGTGGTTAGGGCACTCACCTGGGAGTGAGTTCATATCTAGTTCATGACACGACCAGGTTCATGTCATAAGAGCCGCCATACTGGGTCAGACAATGGTCTATCTTGTCCAGTATCTTGTCTCTGACAGTAGCCTGTAGCAGAGCTTCAGAGGGAGAGTACAGAACAGGGCAATTATGGAGTAATTCATCCCTGTCTTCCACTCCTGCTTAGGGTCACTCTGAGCACCAGGTTGTCTCCCTGACCATTTTGGCTAATAGCCTTTGATGGACCCATTCTCCATGATGTTATCCAGTTTTTTTTGAACCCTGTTATACTTTTGGCCATCACAACATCCCATATCAATGAGTTCCACAGGCTAGTTGTACATTGTGTCAAAAAGTATTTCCTCTTTTTTCTGTATTAAACGTACTCCCCCTATTAATTTCATCAGGTGACAACTGGTTTTTGTATTGTGGGAAAGGGTAAATAACACTTCCCTTTTCACTCTTTCCACACCATTCATGGTTTTCTAGACCTCTGCGTATCCGCCCTTAGTAATCTCTTTTCTAAGGTGCACAGCCTTAATCTTTTTAGTTTCTCCTTGTATGCAAGTCATTCCTTATCCTGGATCATCTTTGTTGCCCTTCTTCATTTCCATTATATCCTTTCTTAAATGGGGAGACCAGAGCTGGACACAGTATTCAGGAACCATGTATTTATATAGTGGCATTATTACATTTTTTGTCTCCTTTTCTATCTGTTTCCTAATAGTTCCTGACATACTGTTAGCCTTTTTGACTGCTGCTGCACACTGAGTGGAAGTTTTCAGAAAACTATCCACATTGAGTCCAAGATCTGTTCCTTGGGTAGTAAAAGCTAATTTAGAACCCACCATTCAATATGTGTAGTTGGGATTATTTTTTCCAATGTGCATTTATCAATGTTGAATTTAACCATTTTGTTGCCCAGTCACCCAGTTTTTTGAGATCTTTCTGTAACTCCTTGCAGTCTGCTTTTGGCCTTAACTATCTTGAATAATTTTTTACTGTCTGTAAACTTTGCCACTTCACTGTTCCACCCCCCTTTTCCAAATCATTAATGAGTATGTTGAACAGCACAGGTCCCAGTTACAGATCCCTAAGGGGGGGACCCCACTGTTCAGCTCTCTTCATTCCTACCCGTTGTGTCCTGTCTTTCAACCAGTTCATGAGAGGACTTCCCCTCTTATCCAGTGGCTACTTAATTTGCTTTAAGGGCCTTTGGTGAGGGACCTTGTCAAAGGCTTTTGAAAATCCAAGTACATTATATTGACTAGCTTACCCATATCCAAATGCTTGTTGATTCCCTCAAAGAATTCTAATAGATTGGTGAGGCATGATTTCCCTTTACAAAAGCTGTGTTGACTGTTTCCCCAATAAATCGTGTTTATCTATGTGTCTATGATAATTCTGGGTTTTTGTTTTTTAAAAAGTTTCTGCCAATTTGTCAGTACTGAAGTTAGGTTTACCAGCCTGTAATTTCCAGGATCTTCTCTGGAGTCCGTTTTAAAAATCAGCATTACGTTAGCTACCTTCTAGTCATTTGGTAGAGGAGCTGATTTCAGTCATAGGTTACATACTACACTTAGTTCTGCAATTTCATATTTGAGTTCCTTCGTAACTCTTGGGTGAATACCATCTGGTGGTGACTTATTACTGTTTAATTTAACAGTTTGTCCTATATTGACACATCAATTTGGGACAGTACTGCAGATTTGTCCCCCCAAAAGAATACCTCTGATGAGAGTATCTCCCCCACATGCTTGGCAGTGAAGACCGATGCAAATAATTCATTTTGCTTCTCTGCAATGACCTTGTCTTCCTTAAGTAGTGCTCTTTTTAACACGTTTGTCATCTAGTGGTTGCACTGCCTGTTCGGTAGGCTTCCTGCTTCTTATGTACTGTTAGCTTTTGCAAGTCTTTAGCAAGTTGCTTCTCAAATTCTTTCTTGGCCTGCCGTATTATACTTTTACAACTTACTAGCCAGAGTTTGTGTTTCTTCCTATTTTCTTTATTAGGATTTGATGACCAAATTTTAAATGATGCATTTTTGCATCTAATGGCTTCCATTGCTCTTTTGTTTAGCCTTGGTGGCATTATTTTGTTCTTCCTGCTGTCTTTTTTGATTTGGGGTATACTTTTAGTCTGAGCCTCTCTTGTGGTGTTTTTAAGTAGTCTCCATGCTGCATGCAGGCATTTGACCCTTGTGACTGCTCTTTTTAATTTCTACCTAACTAGCATCGTCATTTTTGTATAGTTCCCTACTCCATTGACTAATTATTTATACACAGTGGAACAGCTTCAACAGGAGAGATTGAGAGACCCGTGTATCAGAATATCCTATTTCCTCCTCTCCCGTGCTGTTACTTGTCCAAAGCAGGAACTCTGAAATCCTAGGAGTTTTCATCTACCTCATGATTCTGAGATGCCTGCCACACAAGATCTCCTATCTCCACATTATAGCTGCCCCTGATCTGTGTGAACAAGATACTCATCCTGTGGCTGGAAGAGAGACCAATTTCTTGACACTTCTTGACAATTTCTTGCATCCGATGAAGTGAGCTGTGGCTCACGAAAGCTTATGCTCAAATAACTTGGTTAGTCTCTAAGGTGCCACAAGTCCTCCTTTTCTTTTTGCGAATACAGACTAACACGGCTGCTACTCTGAAACCTGATTCTTGACACTGTAGTTCTACCCTACAGTCATCTGCTGAAAAGTCAGATGGGAAAGACCGATAGCTCCTGAACTTGACTTTCCTGTGTACCCTAGCACTGTCTTACGTAATCAGCCAATGAATCACTCAGTCAGTCAGTCAGTCACTTCAATCCCGCCCTCCTCCCCCTCTTTATCAGAGCAGGCCAGACTTTAGATTTACATCCTCCATAAACTCCTGCTTAGCACACCCAGTTTATACAGAGTGAAACTGCTGAAGTGTCAGGAAATTTGTTAACTATTATTTTCTCTTTCTCCCTTCCTCACCTCAGGACTTCAGAGAGGTGGAGAGAATGTGCTGCGGTAATTACACTGGGCCTGTTTGCTAGAAAATCCAAATGCAGGTCTTTAAAATCCAGTAGAGATGGCTATGCACACAGATAGCCAGAGATGTTCTCTATCAAGTGGCCAGCATGCCCTTGCTTTCTTGCATGGGAATCTTCTGTGAAAGATTAACACATATAGCATCAGTGTTCTGTGCTAGCTAAGATTGCAACAGCATCCCCTGAGTGTAAAGAAGAAATATTTACAGTCCAAAGTAGCCTAAATATATTTCACATTTGTGTATATTTTTAAAATTTCTTCTCTTTAAATAGTCTATTTTGCATGTACTCTGCAGATTAAGCTGCTGCAAGCCAGGAACTAACTGGGAGGATAGGGAAGCCATGCAGAGCCAGTTGTCTGTCTCTCCTTCCATTAGCAAGCACTGAAAGACGGGGAGAGCCACTAGTACAAGGCAGGAAGTAGAGGAACACTTTGATATAGTGTCTTTAATTAGCTGTCTGCCTATGGCTGCAGTGGCTTATACTATATGTATAGGTTTCAGAGTAGCAGTTGTGTTAGTCTGTATCCACAAAAAGAAAAGGAGGACTTGTGGCACCTTAGAGACTAACAAAATTTATTTGAGCATAAGCTTTCATGAGCTACAGCTCACTTCATCGGATGCCAGGCAGCCTGAACTATGGGGTACACAGAGATGCTATAAAATGCACATCTGTATTCATGGGTTGATTTGGTTTGTTCACAGATCTTTAGTAAAACACTTTCAGTTGCAAAAAAGAAACAAGGGAGAAGTTAGGCCTGGTTTACACTACAGAGTTTTGTCGATAAAAGTGATGTCGATACTCAAAAATTGCTATAATAAAAATCTGTATGTCACGTTCACACTTGCTCCCTTTGTCGGCAGAGCGTATCCACAGTTTGGGCATTATCATCGACAGTATGAGCAATGCACTGTGGGTACCTATCGCACAGTCCAGCTCAACACCTTCTGCTGCTAGGTGTTGTGGGAAGGCAGAGCAGATCGCGGCACATCTTGGGACCTGGCTCAATACCCCATGATGCATTGCTTTCTGCCCCAGCATTCCATAGGCTTCCAGCTTTCTTTCGCAGCATTTTTCAACGGCCCTTGTTTGCTGTGCACCCCAGCATCTTTGTGAGAGGAGATGGATCCTGCACTGCTCTCCTATGCTCTGATAACTGTCATGAAGACATCGCGAAGGCAGCGCAGTTAATCATGAAGTTCCTAACTGAAGAAGACTCCCAGTTGCCTGACATGCTGTGTGACATGGATAAGAGCAACTTTAGATTGCTTTGGCTTTCACAGAACAGCTGCAGAGGGTGAACTGTCGCTTTTTGGGCTCAGGAAACAAACACTGAATGGTGGGATCATATCGTCATGCATGTCTGGGATGACGAGCAGTGGCTACAGAACTTTTGGCTGCGGAAAGCCAACTTCTTGGAACTGTGTGCGGAGCTCGCCCCAGCACTATGGTACAAGGACACCAGATTGAGACCTGCCCTATTGGTAGAGAAGTGCATGGCAATCGCTGTGTGGAAGCTGGCTACTCCAGACTGCTACCGGTCAGTTGTGAATCAATTTGGAGTCAGGAAGTCAACCGTTGGGGCTGCGTTAATGCAAGAGTATAGAGCAGTTAATCGCATCCTGCTACAAAGGACAATGACTCTGGTAAATGTGTGTGAAATGTGGATGGCTTTGCAGAAATGGGTTTCCGTAACTGGACAGGCAATAAATGGCATACGTATTCCAATTTTGGCATCAGACCACTTTGTGATGGAGTACATCAATAGGAAGGGGTATTTCTCCATGGTGTTGCAGGCCCTTGTGGATCACCGTGGGCGTTTTGCTGATATCAACACGTGGTGGTCCGGGAAGGTGCCTGACGCACACAACTTCAAGAACATTGGCCTGTATAAAAAGCTACAAGCGGGGACTTTCTTTCCAGACTAGAAGATTACAGTGGGGGATGGTTAATGCTCATAGTGATCCTGGGAGACCTAGCCTACCCCTTACAGCCATAGCTCATGAAACCTTACAGGGGGATCTGGACAGCAGCAAGGAGCAGTTCAACCACAGGCTGAGTAGGTGCTGGATGACAGTGGAATGTGCCTTTGGCAGATTAAAGGCGCGCTGGCGATGCCTTTATGGTAGGTTAGACCTCAATAAGGATAATATTCCCATGGTCATAGCCACGTGTTGTACATTGCATAATTTTTGTGAAGCTAAGGGTGAAAGGTTTGCTGGGGGTGGAGTGTTGAGGCAGATCACTTGGCTGTTGATTTTGAGCAGCCAGATACCAGGGCTATCAGAGGGGCCCAGAGTGGGGCAATTCAAATCAGGGAGGCTTTGAGGCAACGCTTTCAAATGAGAACCAGTAATGTATATCTCTGTGATTGGTGCTGCAGTGTTACATTACATGTAGTTTTCCTAAGAAGCAATGGTGACGTTTGGGGCCTTACATTCCAGTAAGCAAATGATTACACTGCCTGTGTATTGGTAGCGCCTACTATCTCAATTTGTAGGAAACAAATAAAGATGAGTTACTGTTCAAAAACTTTGCTTTTAATAAACAAGAAACAACACGCAAACACACAGAAAGGGGCTTGGTGGGAAAGGAGGTACCAGGGAAAGGCAGACTTTCAGAGCTGTGTGTATGTCCAGCTATCATTTTGAAAGTTGTCCAAGGAGGTGGAGTGAAGGGGAAACAGAGACCTCTCAGAAAGGACTGTGCGGGACATGTAAACAAGTTCTGAACGTGCTGCAGGGGAGGGTGGGCATGCATCTGCTCAGTCTGCAGCATTATTAGGGACTTCAGCATCTGTGTTTGCTCCTCCATGACTTTAATCATCTGCTCAGCAACATCCTTTACAAACTCCTGATTTTATTTTCTGTCCTCCCTTTCCACTTCCCTCCATGCCTTGCGTTCCCTTTTCTCTGCATTGGAGAAGTGCAGTACCTCCCGGAACATGTCGTCTTTGCTCCGTCTTGGGCGCTTTCTTATCTGGTGGAGACGCTCGGCCGGTATGTGTGGGGTGTTCCTGAAGGCCACATCTGCCAAAGCACAAGGAACAATGCACAGAAGCATGATTGTTAAGTTCACGCACAGCATTGAAACATTTCAGTAAAATACACCTCTGGTAACTTTACAGTCACTTTCTCACTGACCCTTGGCAAGCACATATCTTGGCAAACACCCAAAGCATGGTGAATGTTGGCTGGGGGGCACTCTACATGGGGAAAAGAGTGCTCCGCAAGGGTTGCGGTGCAGCCAACTAGGGAAAAAATTCAAAATTCTCCCACACTTTTCCACAGGTGAGGATCATTGTAGCAGATATGTCATTCCTGAGGGTAAGCAGGGAAGAGAGGGTACATCTACTACACGCTTGTGGCTTCCACCCTGGTCCCTATGCTGTTTGCCTGCGTGCCACTTTGGTCCCTGCATAAGTGATTGATTGCCAAATGACGCGGGAAAGTTTCCTACGGTGCGGGAAGGAACAAAGCTACCAAGGAACTTTCAGCAGAGGATTGCCGAGTACTTCCAGGAATCTTTCCTAGAGATCTCTCTGTGGGATTCCTGTGAGATCTCAGTGTGCATCAACTTCCTGTTCTGCCGTAATGATTAGCTGCATGGGGAAATGTCCAGCACACAGAAACACAGCCAGCCTCCCACATTTCTAAACCCTGAACCCACCTCTGCACTACAGAAACCAAAGCCACTTACCAGGCGTCTCCTCTCCTGCTTCTCGCTCACTGGAGAGCAACTGCTGAGACTGGCTAGACAACTCCAGAGTGCTGAACAGTTCCTGGATGCCTGCCCCACCGGGCAACCCTGCCGGGAGTGCCACATCATCATCTAACTCCACCTCTTCATCAATGACTTTGTCTTCTGGGCTAGGTTCTCTTTCCACCGCCTCCGTTCCCTCCAAAGTAGTCACAGGGCTCTTGGTGGTGGAGGTGGGGTCGCCACCGATGATAGTATACAGCTCCTTATAGAACTGGCAGGTCTTAGGTGCAGCACCAGAGCGACGATTTGCGTCCTTCGCCTTATGGTACACCTGCCTCAGCTCCTTTATCTTGGCTTTGCACTGCAGCTTGTGGATCATATCCCTTTTTACACAAGCCTTGACAGATCTACCTGTAAGTATCAAAATTCCTACATCTCAGGTACAGCTGGGACTGCCCAGCCTCCTCTCCCCGTATACTGATCAGATCCAGCAGCTCTGCAGTGGTCCAAGAGGGAGAGCATTTGCTGCGATAACCCGCCATGGTTCCATGGAAAGATGTGATGAGACCTCTCCACTGCGAGCCAACAAGAAATGGAATTTCAGTAATTCCCGGGGCTTCTAATGCGGAGGGGCAGGGTTGTTTACCTGGCTGCAGGGCAGTTGAGTTCAAACCGGTGACCAGAGCAGTCAGATTGAGCATTGTGGGACACCTCCTGGAGGTCAAGTAGAGTGATAAAATCAAGCATGGTGTCTACACTGGCACTTTGTCAACAAAAATTTTGCACAGAAAGCCTTATGTCTCTCGTCTGGGTGTTTTTTATTTTGTCGACGAAACAGCATTTTTGCTGACAAAAGTTGCATTGCATTGTGTACATGTTCGCTGGTTTGTCGACAAAAGCTGCCTTTTCTCAACAAAGCTCTGTAGTTAGACAAGGCCTAAGTATCCAGTAGAGAGAATTAAACATGTCCCTGTAATTCTCCAGTGATGCATGAGCAAACTGAAACCTAGCAGGGGCTCTGACTTCCATCATCACAGCGAGTGCAGGTATTCCAGGCATGGAGAGCAAGGTATTAAGCTGAGGCTAGCAACTCCTACTTTGATTTCTGCTCTAAGTGACTGGGAGGAATGGGGAGGGACAGCAATGACATGAGCTACTCTGTAGGTCTTTAGATTTATCCCCAAATACCAATGTGCATTGTAAGATAATTTCTGCACATCACCCATGTGCATGCTGTGTTCTGAAATCATAACTGTCAGATTTGTTTTAGCCCTTTTTTCTTAAAGCACGATGTATGAGTATTCCCTTTCCAGCATGTGCACACACACTTCATTCTCTTCCAGTCCTATCTTCACCATGTTTAAAAATGAGGCCGACCATAGTTTAACTAATTTGTGTGCCAGGACATGGCATGAAGAGGGGTGGCCCCACTTGTGAGATCCAGGTGGAACACTTTAGTTAGAAGCCCAGCATCTCCTGCCTCCTCCTCCACCGGCTAGGTGGGATTTCTACCAGGGTGCTGACCCCAGGTCCTGCTTGGAGGTGCTGTCTTACATATCAATGTCTGGTTAGTGGCTAAAATGAAAGATATGCCTTCCTCTTACTGTTGGAGTAAAGAGGAGCTTCCTGGTTTTTTGCTCCTCCAGAGCCTTTTTGTTGTTGCAAGCAGGGCAGGTCTCGCTACTCCTTCCTCAGGTCTCCATTTTCTGGATCCTCCTACCCTGTGAGTAATTATAGTTCCTGTCTCTGCTGCTGCATAAACCATTCCCCAGCAGCAGCAGTGTGAAACTGACATGGCCCTTGACAGTTGCACAGCAAGTTTTTGAAAACAAGAAGTGAAACTGGCCGGAGTTTTATTTATTTCTCTCTGAAGTATGGCCAAAGTTACTGAGCAGCAGCAGAGGCACTGGAGCTGTCTGGGTCCAGACTCAGGAAGCAGCACTGCCTTGGTTTACATTTGGTTCACATTTGCAGAATTATCTTGAAACCATAAGGTCTAGAAACTTAATTTAAAACAAATTTTGCAGAAATTCATGGTTTGGGGTCCCTATGTTCACTGGGTGTATGCATTCATGCCCTTTCATATTGTCAACATGGACAGGATCAAACTGCATTCAATCCACGTTTAGAGTCCTTCTATCCTCACTCTCCCCCTGGGATAAAACACATTACACACGGTAATTGGACATAATTTGCTCTCATTCATCAGCTGGCAGACCTAGTTATAACCCAGACAACCATGTTTAAAACATGCTTAAGCACGGTTTTCCAGAACGTGGTTAAAAGTCTTGTGTAGATGGGGCCTCTATATGTTTGTTTTGCCCCTTCTCCTTTTCCCATTCAGTATGAACTGCTAGCTTTTAACATTGAGCAAGTTCATTGGGGTACAATGACATGCCAAATGTCTATACATCAATTCAGAATGATCAGCTCCTCTAGGTGCTGATCACACCGGATACTTTTGACATGCCACACCATGCTGCTGCCACATTTTTCCAACGTCACCAAGATTCACTCAAGTTCAGAAACAAAGGTAATATAATCCTGTTTCCAGGCAGTCTGTTAATTTTTCCTCTTTGTTTTGCCTAATCTATACTGGGGGAAAAGCTTGAATGAAATACTCTGCTATTCTTCCAGCCCTCTCGGGTCCTATTGCTAAGAAGCATAGAACCATAGAAGTTGGAGATGGAAAATAAGACCTATTAGGTCATCTAGTCCATCCTCCAGCCAGCTGAGGATTGTTGCCCACTTGCTGCCTTTGGGAATCTTCTTAAAAGAGGCTGCCAGTGACTGGCAACGGTCTGATTTTGATTTCCATTGTGCTGGCGGAGGAAAATAGCCAGCTTCCCATGAGCACATCAGGAAATTGCAGCACAGAGATCACACAAGTGTTATTGTACTGGGCTGGAGTTAGCAACATCAGGCTGCAATATAAAGTGAGGAAAAGATAACATACCTTTTGCCAATGGATACTTTCTTAAGGAAAGAGATCTGCATTTCTAGGGATTACGGGGACATCTTTTGGCTCACACCAAAGTGTTTTTACAAGTGATCTTTGAAACAGCGCTCGCTCCAGAGATCAGAAATGGGAATGATTCATCTAACTTCCTTAATTTTTCATCTCCAATTCTTTTCCCAGTGGCGACCTAAATGAAGACACCCTGGAGACCGAAAATGCAGCTGCTGCAGCCGCTGCTGCCTTCACAGCTTCCACACACCTGAAAGAAGCTGTCTTAGGTAGGTTCAGTGTACTGCATTGGCCTTTACTGCAGCCTTCCTTGTGGCAGCTTTGCAGCATCAGCAGTCCTGCTGCTTGAGAGTTTGAGTGTTGCAGGTCTGCCTAGCTCAGCTGCCTGGGAGCACACCGCACTGCCAGTGAGTGACCAGGAGCCTCCTTGCAGAGTAGGCAGACTGACAGCTTCAGGATCAGATCATGGTTTCACACATTTTCTGCAGGCATCACTGTCGCTGTCATTTGCTCAAGGAAACAGAACAGTAGAGCCATAATCCTGCCTCCTAGCTGCATGTGACAAAAAGGAAGGTGAGAAGGCCCAAAAGGGAGAGTGGGCAGATATGGTTTCCTAGCACACTGCTGCCCTCTCCTGGTTAAGAGTGGGATTGCTTGAGTTTATTCCCCATTAAATCTGCTACCTATATGTTTTGCCCATAGCTCAGCCATGGGATCATCGGATTGTCTGTTTACAAGAGCATTACAGGTTTCAGAAGCAAGCAGAAGATGAATTTATGACTCAAAAATTGTAACAATGTCTCTGCCAATTGGGCTGCTGTGGCATAAACCAGTTTAGTCTGGAAAGTCTCCCTTGGGTTTGCTGGCCTCTTCATTATTTGGATTAAGTTTAATGAACTTACTCGAGTAATAAAAATGGTGACTCCCAAAAACTCTCTGATTCCTGTAATAAAGTGTTGATGCTCGGGCCTGGACACTGATGCTTTTGTATCTTGGAATGTTCCTGTGGCTCTCACTTCAGTGGCTTCACTCCAGTGTAGGCAGGTAGGAGATATTCACCAACTGAGTTGAAGTGGGTTTGCAAGTGTTTCATTTTGCAAAAGACATGATTACCTGCTTATAAGCCCTCCTTTGGGAACAGTGGAAGACCCACCACCTTGAAAATAGACAGTTGCACCATAATAATGTGTGTGACTATATCATCTGTCTCAAATGTTTCTGCATTCACATAAAGGGTAAAATGTTCAGTCAGCCACTGAACTTTCATATTGACTTTTGTGGACCTGCAAAAATAGGCATGCACTCATTTTGCCTGTGGTCAGCTGGCTGTTTGGTATTGAAGGCTGGCTAAAAATTTGTCTGAAGAGCCTGGTGTTCCTGCCTGCCTTCTCTTTTTGCTCCCAAGCTTTAAAACTCTGTCCCAAAATGTCTTTAACTCTTGACGGTAATCAATAGTTGTAACTCATTTTCCTTTTGACCCGCCCCAATCCCTGCCTCTCATTCCCTGTGAGAAGTGAAGATGGCTGAAGAGGAGGACAGCTTGGAGGCTGAGATTGTTTATCCCATCACCTGCGGAGATAGTAAAGCCAACCTGATATGGAGGAAGTTCGTGTGCCCAGGCATTAATGTGAAATGTGTTCAGGTGAGGGTACAGAGTTCTCTGAAGGTCCCTAAGGAAGGACCACATGTATAAAGATAAGAGGTGTGCTCTTAGGTTACCCTCCTTGCCCAGAAAGGAGAATAAGGACCACAGATGCTAATGAAATCCAGCATTCCAGTGCTATTGCTATGGTAGATCACTCGACCTGTTTGCTAAACTCCATCCATATGTGGCTTTGATTGTGTCAGGAAGCAGGACTCTGTTATAACTATGTTGAGATCCTGCTTTAAAGGGGAAAGGAGAGAAAACTATTTCGAGTACCATTGTCTTCATGCAGTCTGTTATTGTGACTTAGTGCTTCATAAGAAAACTGAGCAGCTCTGGCTAGAGCTTCAACTTCAATCTGGCTCTGCTTTTGAGCAGTTTTCTAAAATGTAGACATTCCCTTTATCAGATCAGTTTAAGAGAAATTGATATGGTGATGCAAACCTTCTTGGTAAAGATAGTATTGACCTGTTTCCACTCTTTCTACCCCAGATGGTTGGGGGTGAAAAAACTCTTAATGAGTGGAGGAGTCGGGGGCACTTATCATGAAACATATGTTCTGGGAATGAAAACACAGTAAGGCATCAATGGTAAACAATAATCTGTTCCTTAAGAAGGGTCTGCTTTCAGGCTGCACTGCCAGAGAATTTTTGACGAGATGGTCTACTCCCCCTCCTCTTGGAGAGAGAGATCTTTCCATCTCTCTCTCTCTCTCTCTCTCTCTCTCTCTCTCTCTCAATCTCCCCCCCCCCCCCCCCCCCCGCCCCGAGCAAACTGTAGAGATGGGAGCAGATCAGTTTTGCCTGCTACCACCGGAGATCAGCTTCCTCTTTGCACTTGACTCTGGTTCCTGTTATAGGTAGATGTTTCATGTTATGCAGCAGTTGGGAATATCACATTTACTTGTTAACACAGGAGGGAATGAAAAGAGACCTGGAGGTGGCATCCCTACTGGAATTCCCCATAGAAGTTTTATTAAAGGAGGACTGTATAGCTCAGAAGGGGTCCTAGGTCACCAATTCAAATCCACCTGGTCAGTAATGCAGGAAAGATGTCACATGGCTATTCAATATGAAATATGCTGGTTGTCTCAATCTAGTTCCCAGTAACAGATGTCCACATCATAAAAGTGGCTGCTGCAGTTGGCACTAATTGTGCTTGTTAACTAACTCTGCAAAGGCCAAAGATTTGCGGTGGTAGCTCAGTGGTTTGAGCATTGGCCTGCTAAACCCAGGGTTGTGAGTTCAATCCAGGAGGTGGCCATTTAGGGATCTGGGGCAAAAATTGGGGATTGGCCCTGCTTTGAGCAAGGGGTTGGACTAGATGACCTCCTGAGGTCCCTTCCAACCCTGATATTCTATGAACTGAGTGGTCAAAGAGCCTTAATCTTAGCATCTCTTCTGGTCAAGTCATTGTTGAAGTGCTTTGTGGGTTTGACCATTGGGCAACATGCTGGTAGGACGACTGGATACTAATGGTGGGTGGGAACAATCTGTTTTTCGTCACTAGTTTGCTTGATAGTGGGAGCAGATGAGAGCTAAATAAAATAGTGTGTTAGTTGCACATGGTATGGAACAGAACACTATAATGCCAATTATATTTTGCATAAACCGCATTAGGATGGATCTTGTATGGCCTTCCTGTCTGATGCTTTGTGGTATGTACAGAGCTAGGAGAAGAATTTGTAACCAATTTCTGCCAAAGTTCAGACTCTTGGCTCTTATTAGGATATATTTTAGTGTAATCACAATATCCTGGTGGGTGATTTTCACTAGAGATGGGCCTAGCCCAGAGAGTCGTATCAAACTTTGGGGTTCTTCAGATCAGGAGTTTTGGTATGAGCCCAGCTTTGGTTTTCACAATAATATTAAAACTTGGCCATCAAGGTCATTCTGCTCTGTCACTGGGCACAGTGCTAAATACAGTTTATGCACCCTGGTATAACATATTGCTGTCCTCTCATGTGGAACAAGTCTGCATTTTTCCTGCTGCGTCACACCATGTTACATTTCTCCCCTTTGCAGTATGATGATCACCTAATTAGTCCCAAAGAGTTTGTCCACTTGGCTGGCAAGTCAACCCTGAAGGACTGGAAGCGAGCAATCCGGATGAACGGGATCATGCTCAGGTTAGTCTTTTTGCTTGCTTGTATATGTGCATTGATGGCTGGGGTTTCTTCTTTCTGGGAGAATCCAGAAGGATCCTCCACATGCTCTGATACAGCTGTTAAGCGACTGAGTGGATGTGTGCCACTGAACACACTGAAAACTTGTCCCAATAACTGCCTATCCATCCAGTGATCAGTTTTCTGTAAGTGTTTTCCTTGTTGCAGGTAGGCAGAGGTAGTTAAGAAATGAGGGACTGTCACTACCTGTCATAGTCCCAGGGCAACAATGTGATATGCAGCTGCCTCTAGGGTGGTGCATGGCAGTTGTGTAACAGCCACACAGCAACAGCGCTTAACAGTTTTAGAACAGGAAGTGAAGAGAATACACTATCCAGTTGGAAAAGCAGGGGAAATTTGGAAAGGCAAATGTTAATTGCCTTATCTGGAACTTGACAAGGACTAAAACCCTATGTCCTCTTACAGATAGTGTCATGAGATCTTTAATGGCCACAAGTTGTCAGACTGTGTTGTTTACATCTCTTCTAAAAGACAGAACTTGTGCAGCAGAACGCTCCTGAACACCTTTCCAGAGCATTGGTTCGTTCTGATTGAAATGACCTACTGAATCCACACTCCGTGCTGCAGGAGATTAATCTATCCATATGGTTGTGTTATGTCTGTCTTAAACCACTTTTTTTTGCCAAAATACTTATTTGTGTCTTCCTCTTCTCTGGCCTTGACTACAGGAATTCCTTTCCTTACGGTCTCCCAGAGCACCAGCTCCAGACTTCTGTCTGACCAAAATCTACTTGTTTCTTCATCTGTAGTCAGAAGCAAAAAGAAATCATCCCTTACCCCGGAATTGTCAATGGTTCCACAGTCCTTTCATAGCAAGGCTGTCCCACCCACTGAGCTCCTGCAATAACACAAACTGCTCTCCTATTATCGTTAATCAGCTTTTACTCGTTGGTTGTTGTAACCCAATACCTCAGCGTTTTGGTAAGGCTGGTCTTCTGAGGAACAAAACCTATTTACAAAGGATGTGTGAGAACCAGCCCAGTAGCCTAGTGGCAAACAGAGCCCAGCAATCCAAGATGTTGTCTCCAGCCAGCAGAGGCTCAGAGTACTATAGAGGCAGCATGCTCAGTACCTGGGGGTGGGGAGACCATCTGTGCCCCTCTGGCAATGTCCTTTTGCTGAGTTGAGATGCCTCATTTTTAGATTCCAAAAGGAGCTACATCCAGCCCTTCTTTACACTGAGGGAGAGTCTCCAGGACGTGAAGTAGATGAATGGGTTATTTTATTAACCCATTGTGGCTTAATTTCCACTTCCTCTCCCTCCCTCAGCTGAGCATATTATCTTCTGTCACCTCCATGGGGCATTCAGCCAGTAGGCAGAGAACTCTGTATGCTTGAACCTGGTTCCCAATAAATCTCAGACTAACTTCCCCATCAGCACTTCTAACCTCCTGCTTATTGACTCAGGGACAGTACCTACCGTGCTTCCTGTATTCAAAGTGCTGGCATATATCTGTGTGCCAGCTGCATCTTCAGTTACGATCATGGTGCTTGTGACATCCAAAGTGCACAAGCTTTATTAAGCACAGTTGTTCCGCGGCCTCAGACAAGTCTCACGATATGAACACTATTCCATATAGTGGGAGCAAGAGCTGTGGCCTCCAGAAAGATTTTCTTTTTGATATTCCTAGATATTTTCAGTCATTTAGTACTTCTAGTATTATTTATAGCAATCTGTTCCTGTAAGAGATCATGCTGCATTCTGTTTCTTTTGTCCTCGATTTGAGCTGTTTCGGCATGTTTAGGCCTCCCACTTGAGGCATGTTTATGTTCTTTGAGCTAAGGGAATTTGTCCGCTCTATTAATCTGCCGGATTTAGAGAGGAGTCACTTAATATGTATTGAATAATCATCAGTGATGAAATCCTTTTCTAAGGGCCTGACTTTCACTGGGTTTCAGCCTGGCCACTGCTTGTGTGCACACAGGTGATAGATTCTGTCAGTGTGCATGCAGGATTTTTACACACCTAATCTATCACCTGTAAATACAGGTGTGTGCTAAAGTGCATGTGCATTAGCCCTGGTCTACACTAGGACTTTAGGTCGAATTTAGCAGTGTTAAATCGATGTAAACCTGCACCCGTCCACACGATGAAGCCCTTTTTTTCGACTTAAAGGGCTCTTAAAATCGATTTCCTTACTCCACCCCGACAAGTGGATTAGCACTTAAATCGGCCTTGCCGGGTCAAATTTGGGGTACTGTGGACACAATTTGACGGTATTGGCCTCCGGGAGCTATCCCAGAGTGCTCCATTGTAACCGCTCTGGACAGCACTCTCAACTCAGATGCATTGGCCAGGTAGACAGGAAAAGAACCGCGAACTTTTGAGTCTCATTTCCTCAAGAAAAAAGGCGCAAAACGATTGTCGTCTGCTGCTTTCATGGAGGGAGGGAGGGAACAGGGGCCTGAAGATATGTACCCAGAACCACCCGCGACAATGTTTTAGCCCCATCAGGCATTGGGATCTCAACCCAGAATTCAAATGGGCAGCAGAGACTGCTGGAACTGTGGGTTAGCTACCCACAGTGCAACACTCCGGAAGTTGACGCTTGCCTCGGTACTGTGGAAGCACTCCGCCGAGTTAATGCACTTAATGCACTTAGAGCATTTTCTGTGGGGGGGGACACACTCGAATATATAAAAACGATTTCTAAAAAACCGACTTCTATAAATTCAACCTAATTTCGTAGTGTAGACATACCCTTAGAGAAGTCTGGAATTCAAGTTCTCTGCTGCTGCTTCCTGTGGAACCTTATTCTCTCTGGGTAATAGCCGCTTCCTGATTTCATTAACCTGCTGTGACACTTGCTTTGACAGCTTTCCATTTATATACATTGCTCTGTGCTCATTCAGCAAGGTGCCTCCTCTCCGGCAGTTTTATCTTCATCTCAGGTTCCCTAGTTCCCACTTTGCTTCACTTTGCTTTGCTAATGTATCCATATGCACCGAAGGAGTGAATGAGAGAAGCTGCAGCATGGTGCTCTTCACCAGTGAAGAGTCCATGTTTCTCTTCCTCATCCTTAGTGTTCTGTAACCTTTCCTTATAGAGCAGACAGAGAGAGAGCATCTTTCACCACACTGCCATACAGCGCTCCTTACCCTTTCCATTTCTCACACAGGTCATTCTTGGACAGGCTGATCACTGACCTCTCTGCACAAAAACTTGCATAGTAAGGCCCAATCTACATGGGTCTTTCAGCTGATAAAACAATCTTGTATTCTTCACAATTCAGACCCACTTGTTGTCAAGCCGGCTTCTAATACACTTTGCTCAGCCTGTAGGTTCAAGCCATGTTAGAATAATGTTCAGAAACCTTGCTCCTAGTCTAGGTCTCTACCTGGGCTCGAATGTGGATATTCTGACACAGGTTTTCCCTGTCCATAATGTATTAGCGTGGTATTAAGCTCTAGTGAGTTGTATAGTTGTTAAACTCACATGTAAAGGCTGTATAGAAGGGGATTAAATGCTTGTCTTGTTGGTAAACAATTTTTCCCCTCTCTTCCTGTCAGAGTGGACTTTCTCACTCACACTTTCATTTATGGGCCACTAATTTGGTTAATGTTCCCTCCAGAATGGATAATTGGGAGAAAAGAGAAGCAACTCTTGGCCCATTACCTCTGCCAGTCCCTCTGATCTTTACTGGCCCCTTGAGGAGGAGTCTCGAGGGCACTTCAGCAGTTGATTATCCTGCAGGGCAATCTCATGTCCTGCTTCCTCTCCACCAGGCCAATTTAAGAGAAAAGAAGGGCAGGAAGCTGAAATGCAGAGTTAATTTGTGCCGGGTTTGGAGAGGTTTGTCTGTTCGAAATGCAGTTAAAAACTTCAGAAGGGGAGCTGTTTTTCAGTGATCTTTCTCACTGTGTCTGAGCCATACTGATACAAGTGTGTACTCATACTCATTCCTTGTGCTGCAGGAAGATCATGGACTCCGGAGAGCTGGATTTCTACCAACATACCAAGGTCTGTTCAAACACCTGCCGAAGCACTAAAATTGACCTGACCGGAGCCAGAGTATCTCTGACCAGCCAGACGTCAACAGAGTATATTCCTCTCACCCCTGCCTCTGCAGATGGTATGTTTAGTGTTTTCCATAGCCCTTGTTACCAGGGCTCTTACGAGTCAAAGCTTAATTAATGCTTCCTTATGAATGCGGTTACTGTTGTCTCTATCATGTTTTTTCTTGTTGCTTTTTTCCTCCTTCACTTCTCCCCCTCCCCCTGTTGCTGGGTCTCCCATGTTGGAGCTATGCAGAAGCAGCTATTGTAATGCTGCATGGCAGAGCAGTAGCTGCCTGGAAGGAAATCACTTGGATACTCCGTAAGAAATTCATTCTAAAGTTACCTGTACTGCATCCTGGCTTACTAGGAGCTACATAGCCAAAGTAGTGGCCTCCAGATAATCCACAGGAATTAGTGCAGTCGTCCCCCTGTGATGTGGTCATCCTTCAGTGCCAGCATCTGAACAGCTGCTAGCTGTTCTCACTGTACATGGCAGTAGGCTGCAGAGATGAGCATGATTTCTTTGTCGCAGCATGCTGGATTTGGAGCCCCTTTTTTATTGCACTTTCTTTCAAAGATGGCAACTGACTTCCTTCTGAATAATTTAGATATTTTCATTTAAGGCTCCGTTTCTGAATTATTTATTGCTTTTGTCTGATGAAAGATTAAATGCAGCCATGGAATGCTACAAATTTCTATCAGATCTCACACAAATAGGTTACAAAAATGAATTTAGAAGGACATTGCTTTAGAGTTTGTTCTAAATTTGATTTGTCTTAAGCAGGGAATGTTTGGTGGAAATGTGCTCCTATTTCTAAATACTTGTTTGCAAATCCTTTTGCCACTGAGAACTTACAAAAAAAAAAAAAAAATCTGATAGCCATAGATTTTTGCAGGAGAAAAGCAAAAATTGTTTTTTACCCTTGTGCTGGCTCTGCCCAGAGCATTTAACAATTGAATTCCATGCTTTGGGCTAGTATTTATGGTTGCTGTACATGTTTAACCCATTGTTTATTTCATTGTTAGTTCCACCCCACAGCATAGCTCTAACCCTTGTTGCTGTGAGCAGTTCTATTAATATAATCCAAGATGTTAACACGCAAACCAGAAAGTTTCCACAGTGTTGATGTCAGGCTGTATTTGGCACAAGTGGGGGAAACCAAATTTGCAGACTAGAAGGAACAAATTGCTCAGGGAAAGAATTATTTGAAAGCTATGGAGTGTTACAAACTGCTCGTCTTTCAGGAGAGCATTCTGGTGCTCCCAGAATGATCACTGCATCTCTGGCCCAGATTTTGAGCTGTACAGCTCCAGCATGCAGCTTGACATCCTCCTGGCAGCTCAACTGACATGTGACTCCTTCGTCTCCATAGTAACAATACCATAGAGATTGGAAAGGGCTGTGGAGAGCAGAGATCACATGAGTGGCTGGGCAGAAATATGATCACAGTTATATACCCTGGAGGCAGCAAGGATAGGACAGTATCCCAATGTGTATTATCTGCAGGAGTGACGGGGTCAGTTCAGTCTTCAGGCCAGTCAAACCACAGGTCAGAGGCAGTCTGTTAAGAATTTTGTATTTCTTCCATGTCCTGTAGATTGGCAACAAGCCAGATAATTGCCCTGAACACTTACCAGACCAAATACAAATTCTACTTGCCAGCACTCTGTTTATAATAATAATAATAATAGAAAAATTAATGTAATAAAGAAATGACTCTCCCCGAGGCAAAGAGAATTTTGCAGGCGTTGTGTAAATAGTGCCCAGTGTATTGCCCAGCTGTATGGAAAGGTAAGCGAAGCTCACACAATGGCCTCATGTGACTTTTAATCCACTTCGGAGTCTCTGTTTGGTTTTCAGCTGGAGGAGATAAGTTCATACAATATTGAGTACTGCATGGACTTGCCTGTTTTCTTGGATGTAACATCGTGGGTGTATAATACAGGGACAACCTGATGCTATGTGGCAAGACTTGTGAAGCCATGACTTGTGTTTTCTTTTCCTTTTCAATCTTGGTTGCAGTAAATGGATCTCCTGCTACAATCACCATAGAAACTTGTGAGGAAGCCAGTGATTGGACCACTAGCATTGGAGGTACAGTTCAGGAAAACGACATAATGCTGTTAATATCTCCTATCATACTCCATGTGCGCTACCTACATTTGAAAGGGATGTAGGGGGAGAAGGTTGAGGAGAAAAAAAAGATAGGGTGAGTAGGAAAACTGTTTCTGCTGTAGGTGTTCCCATACTCAGCTGCCTGATCTTCATGGTATTTATTTGGCATAGCTTTAGATTATTGTAGTGTAGGACTAAGTCCTTTGTGTTTGCAGTGTAGCCACAACATCATCTTGGCATGAAATTGCTTCCAAGTGTCAGAATATGCAAGCATGGGTCAAATTCTGGCCATTGCCCTCAGAGGAACCTGGGTGTGAGTCCTGAGATTTCTCCCTTGCTTCTCTGATTCAGCAGAATTAAGAATGATCATGGAGGATAACGTCTGACACCAAAATGGGATAGGGATTTGTGGTGCTGCATCCAGCTGCCTGTGCTGGGTTGTGGAAGAAAAGTGAGTGAGACTCCTAGTGGGAGCTCTGCCTCAGTCCTTGTGGCTCAGGGTTCAAAGTGACTCACAGGTTCTTCTGCAGCTTCTCTGCCCTGTTGGGCAGGATCAGTCCTGTGTGATATGGGGAATGGGAGGACTATAAGGGAAAAGTATGTTCTTCCTTTAAAACTACGCAATCAACTTGGTTTTTCACCCATTGCCTTGGGATGCCTGTTCCTACTGGGTTTTGCCCCATCCCCACCTGCCTAGAGATAGAATGTCTTCTGCTTCAAACCCCACCAGAGAAAAGTCTAGGGTGAGCTTCTGCCTTTCAATAGGATTGCTGAATGTGAACACCCCTTTTACCTCACAGTAAGACATGGTGATGTATCAGTCATTCAGCCCCCCCACTGCCTTTTCCTGGTACTCTAAGGTTCTCTCTTATACTGGCTGCTCCCCTAGATGACACATTTGCATTCTGGCGCGGTCTGAAGGATGCAGGGCTGCTGGAAGAAGTGATCGAAGAGTTTCACCAGGAGCTTGTGGAGACCATGAAGGGATTACAGCAGCGGGTCCAGGATCCTCCCTTACAGCTCAGTGGTAAGAGCTTGATTGCAGGAGCTAATAAGCAGCATCTTTGTGTCTTGATTATTATTCTTATTATTAAATGGCAAAAAACCTTTGTGAACGCAGAGTTAAGGTTGCCAGGTGATAGCTCATGCCCTCCCAGAATGTCGAGTTCAGCAAAATCAGTCTTCTGAAAACCAGGAAATACAGTTAAGTAAACGCCCACATACCCTTAACTCTGCCCTCTTTGAGTGCTGTCCCACAGCACCCATAACATACTCCCGTTCTGCCTTGTTGCTGTAGTGGACAGGCACAACCTGCACTAAAATATTGAGCCTCTTCTCCCTACAGAGTACCACATTTGTCAAATTTGACAGACACTTCAGACCCTTTTACAACCCTTCACTCGTGTATGCAGTATGCCACCTAAAGCTAAATTTTCACCTACCCATCATTAAGTCCATAGACTCCTCTCAGATCCCACCTCACTGCTGACACCTGAGACGATTCTGCACTGAAATGATACTGGCACCCACCAGCCCTGTGACCTGGAAGTAGTTTTCCAGATAGTTAGCCTCTCACTCTCTACGTGCTCAGTGTAATACCTTAGGAGCAAGAATAATCACATGAGGCTTGTGATGAGAAGCAACATCTTTTTGAAATAGCAGTGTAATTTGATTTCTCACAAAGGGCTCGTGGGTGCCATGCACTCTGTTGGGATAACACTCTAGCCTTAGGGACCCTCATGCAATGATCTTGAGCCCTTGTTGAGCTTTGTCCGTGAGCCAAAAAAGGTTGCCAGAATCTCTCAGCTTTTGTTTTGGGAGATGTATTTTGGGACTCCCTTGGTCAGACGACCCCAGATTTGTGTGGCACGCAATGAGGCACACCATATTTCAAGGCAATCCAAGTAGCCATGTAGATTTTCGAGCACTTAGAGTCAAACTTTAAATAAAAAGCTAGTCTTAACTATAGCAGAATGAATTATGCTCACTTTGCTGGCATCCCTTTAATTCTCACATGCAGGGTGGGGTATGGAAATAACTGGCCACTATGGACGGTGCATCAGTGGTGCAGGATAGTTTTGTGGCCAGTTTCCTTAGAATCTGCAATGCAGTCTGTGGTACAAATTTGTTTCCAGCAGTTGACAAACAGATTCCCACTGGCATTGCCATCTGTGCATATGCCCTGCTAATCTGAGCCAGTTTCTGCAGTTCATTGCGCTGCATCATTAGAAGGTAACGCACCACGTGATTGAAGGAAACTGACTGTCCTTCCCACTCACACATGTCACTGAATTTAAAAAAAATAATTTAATATGACTGCTTCATATTTTGGAATGTCTGGCACTTGGGACCAACACTGCTGTCAGCTATTGTGTCCTACTTAATCTTTGCGTTTTTTTCCTTATGTACTGCCTGCCGTGGTCTTTCACAGCACGTCTTGCTGGGAGGAAACATACCTTGTCTTGCCACTTCACTGAGACTGAGGGGCAGTGTCACTTTGAGAAACCCTTTGCCCTTCAGTTATGGGATTCTCTTATTTGGGGATGTCTGTGTGAAATTCTCAGACAACAGTCATCTTAGCCACAAGATTTAATACAAGCACTGAGAAAACAGAATGAAAATAAAAATAATTGCTAAACTCATCTAGATTAATGCTTCCCATAAACTGAACTAGAGAGAGAATTTTCAGCACTCATAAAGTGGGGAGAAAAAACCTTCTAGATTGTATCCTGTGAAAGCAATTCTCTCCTCTGACCACGCTTTGGTCAGCCTGTCAGTAGTGCTTGCTGTTCAGATAGCAACTAGCTATGTGTCCCGAGACCTCTCTTCTCAATCTCTGTTTGGGAAGAAAGGACTGTTGTCTCTTAATCACCCCTTGATGCTTCTCCCCATCCTTTCTTTCTCAGTATTCTAAGCATAAATATTAATGAATTCTTAAGCTCTGACCTCTTGCATTATTCTAAAACAGA
This sequence comes from Chelonia mydas, assembly GCF_015237465.2. NCBI lineage: Eukaryota > Metazoa > Chordata > Testudines > Cheloniidae > Chelonia > Chelonia mydas. The sequence continues at coordinate 3,841,408 of NC_051253.2, read as the reverse complement.
TTTGGCTACGTCACTTTAGCACAGCGGTTCTCAAACTTCATGCACCGCAACTCCCTTCGGACAACAAAAATTACTACACGACCCCAGGAGTGGGGACTGAAGGCTGAGCCTGCCCAAGCCCCACTGCCCTGGGTGGAAGGGCCAAACCCCAAGGGCATCAGCCCCAGGTCGGGGACCTATAACCTGAGCCCTGCCATCCAGAGGGTGGTTGGGCTCGGGCTTCGGCGCTAGCCTTAGGCCCCAGCAAGTCTAACATCAGCCCTGGTGACCCCATTAAAATGGGGTTGCAACTGACTTTGGGGTCCCGACCCACGGTTTGAGAACTGCTGCTTTGGCATATCTGTGTTTTACCAAGAAAAAGGTAAATTCTTTCTGTAGGGAATGATTCTTTCCTCAACGATCAGTATCTATTTTTCTGTTTTAAGATGCTGTCTTACTCAACAACATAGTCCAGAATTTCGGCATGCTGGACCTGGTAAAGAAAGTTCTAGCTAGCCACAAGTGCCAGATGGATCGCTCAAGAGAACAATACACACGGGATTTAGCAGGTATGCCCACCTGGAATTTCGGTGTCTCTTCTGTTGGCATCACTGATACTATCCTGGAGTTTTTCTGTGTAGGAAAGTAGATTTTTTTTTTTGCTAAGTCAATGCATGCTAGATCAGTTTAGCTTGGAATGATGCTAAAGAATGAGCTAAATTGCCTTGCTTATTGTACTTCAGTTGTTGCTATGCTGTTAAAACTGGGAAGATGGCCACTGGGAAGCTTATGTTAGGTGGAGGTTGGAGAGTACTCGTACTAACGTTCATTACGGTCTCTTTTCAGCATTGGAGCAGCAATGTGACGAGCACCGCAAGCGAGCAAAGGAGCTGAAGCACAAATCGCAGCACCTCAACAACGTGCTGATGACTCTGACTCCAGTCTCCATCCCAGCACCTTTAAAACGCCCCAGACTTACCAGGGCCACATCTGGGCCAGCTGCTATCACCTCTCAAGTCCTGGCCCAGTCAGCACAAATTGCCTTGGCCCCAGGAGTGCCCGTCTCTCAGCTGGCCAACCTCCCTCTCAGCAAAGTGGTGTCCGCCCTTCCAGCCTCAGTGCTTGGGAAAAGTACATCTCAGGCACCCTCAGCCAGCTCCCCGGCCTCACCGTTATTGGGAGGATACACCGTACTGGCTTCCTCAGGCTCTAGTTTCCCCAACACTGTTGAGATCCATCCCGACGCTTCCAACCTGACAGTCCTCAGCACGGCAGCCATACAAGATGGCAGCACTGTGGTGAAAGTGGTGAGCCCTTTTCAGCTGCTCACCCTCCCGGGACTAGGCACCACCATACAGAACGTAACACAAATGGCTCCCAGTGGGAGCACGATTGTGACGGTGCCGTCTAGCGCCATTGAGGATGCCACGGCATCAGACGAACATACCACCACCATCGAGGTGACAACAGTGGCAGAAGAGCCGGAGCAGAAATGAAAAGGGGATTTGCCTGGAGGGACATTTTTTGTGACATACTCTGGCTTGAACTGCCTTTTCTCTGCCTGTGCTGAGGGAAGAGGGAACAGTGTAAAGAGGGCACAGGGAATTGAGACTCTGGGATAGATTGGCTAAAAGGAGTAATAATGAGGTTTGAGCCAAAGAAAGGGAAAAAGAGAGACCACCAAAAAAGAGGGGGGGAAATGCACTGACCCATTAGCCGGTTTACATATAAAACTTTCCTCCCATGTTTTCCTGGAATACATGTTATCTCCATGTCTAGTTCACTAGCTCTGCATCGTCTCTAGACATCTCAGCTGGCACAGAGCGTCGAGAGAAGCAGATGTGGGCAGGGCCTGAGAACAGGAAAAGAGCAGAAAGTAGCGAAAGGTTAAGGAAACAATAGATGATGAGGCATTTTACTAGAAACTAAGGGGGAAGTGGCCAAGGGGCACTCCTGAGTTCTGGCATGATTCAATACTGCATGTAGGCCAACAATACTAGGGAGTCTGCTGCTTCCCCTTCACAACAGAGGGCAGTTTGGAAAGCTGGTGTTCTGGAGGGTGGGCCAGTACAGAGTGCGTAGCTGGACATGAAGAATGTGCATGACGTTGAGGTAAAGCAGCCTTGGACCAGGGAAGGTCCTCTGATGTGTGGCAGTCCCAGGGCTGAGCCAAGTGACCCTTGTTGCTGGTTTCTGCACATAATGTTGGATTTGGGTAGTTAAATGCAGTATCTCAATATTACTAAATGTGCAGTCTCCTCATTGTGAGTGAGATGCTGGTCTCCCAAGTCTGATCATTGAAAGGCGGTGGGGGGACAGTTGTTAAAGGTTTTGGTTCCATCCAGGGACAGGTGTGGAAAATCTGTATCTTTTGAGGATTTAGGGTCTCCTTCTGTTTTCTCAAAAATCTGTTCTTTTGTTTTTTTTAAAAAAAGGAAACTCTCTTGTGGCCCTTCTGGTTGTGCAGGTGATGTCCAGGGGCACAGTTGTACTGTTGAGTATGCAGAGAAACTGATTAAATAATAGCACTAAGAGACATCTGAACTTCTTCCATCCTAGCAAGTGTTAACTGTGGAATCTAATTGTCTCCATGTCTCTGCTAATCTCTTATCAGAAGCATCTAGCCAATGAGCCTTATCTAGTGTGGCTGGGTGTTCTTGTCCCCTCCCAATGTGCCCAGAAGGATATTTTGTGGGCTGCAAGGTTTGAATATGCAAATAGAATATTCAAATATCAAATACTCTTTTGATTATTCAGCTCGCTGAGAGGTTCGCTACTGTCCTTATTTTTGTAAAAGGTGTGTGTGTGTGTGAGAGAGAGAGAGAGAGAGAGAGAGTGAGGTTTCAGCTGGAGACAGTGTTAAAGGGGCTGGATTCCTGCAGTGTGGGTTTTCTGTCAGCTTGATCTGGCAGCAGCAGCAGCAACAACAGGTCACTTTAATAAGCTAATAAATATTTTTGAAAGAGTGCTGCTGGCTTATTACATCTCCTTGTATGTGTCTGATTTTACAGCTAGTATTAAAGCACAAAACTGGCTCCAAGAATGAACAGAATCCTCTTCCTCTTCTCCCCATGCCATCCACACACACCTGCAAAGTAATACTGCCAATTCTTCCAAAATGTTGGCCATACACTGTTTCAGGTTATATCTTAGGAAGTTATTTCCTTTGTGCTGTGGTGGTGGGAGAAAGCCAAGGGTGCTTCCCCTCACATGAGCATAGGCTGGTGTGTTAGCAAAGTGAAGGGAATGTCACTGGAGACCTAGACTGGGGGCTTGATGGGAAAGAAATGTCCTTTGTTTGCTGCCTTAACCCTTTGGAAAGATTTAACAGTGGCAAATCTTTAGATGTGGGATTGGCATCCCTGATGCTTTCTTTACTACTGTTTTTTTTTTCTAGGCCAGCCTGGAATTCCATATGTTGGTGCTAATAAAACTCTAAGGATGGGTGAAGACATGTTATTGTTAATGACTTTACATAGCATTTTCAAAGGTGTTAGGGATTTTTAATAAATTAAGAAATAGAATTTGAATTATAGGAGGAGAGTCTTCTTTCTCCTCTTCTTTTGAGTGATGGAGAGGGCATGAATCTACAAGCAAACAGAACAGGACTTTCCAGAAATGTGAATTGTAGCCTTGACATCACCTCATTTTGTGAATGAAAAGAAGCTTATCCCAAGACTTGTTATTAATTACATAAAGGGATTTCTTTGTGGCTGCTGCTCTTAACTCCAGGAGGCAGGAAACATTTATGACAAAATCATGCAAACCTGACCGACTATTTTGGATGGGAAGCAACAACCCTCAAAAGATCTTTCACCTTTGTTCTCTTTTCCCCAGCTTGGCTATGAAATGCTGCTGAGCGTGGTTTCCATAATGGTGGAATTAGGATGCTCCTATGAGAAAGCAGTTGTGACCTTATAGACAAGAGAGGTGCTTGGTGGAAATGGGGAAGAAATTAGAGAGGGTTGTTGGTGAGTGGGGTAGGAAGTGGGAGAGTGCAGCTTGTTATGAAGTTGCAAGATGAAAGACTTGAGCCCTATGCTGCCTTCCCCCTAGTTACTGAAAGGGCCCTACTCTGTCCGAGGAGTAGAGGGGGCACAGTAGGGACAAGCAACAGAAGTACCTAGCAGGTGACTGTGGTTCAGGAATCAGCCACAGGGACATGGTTCAGGATTCAATAGCTCTTGTTTTACTGAGTTCAGGCTCCATTGAAGCAACAGCTTGGAGTCCGCAGATCTGGTTGGCAGAAGATGTAAACAAATACTAGCAACCCCATCCTCTCAGGCCATGAAAGAGACAGCGCAGCTATTAACTGTGTTGGGGACCTTTCATGTATCTTGTGCTCTTTGGCAAACGGTGTCTTGTCAGCTTAAAGAATCATGGGACACACGTATGTCCCTTGTGTGTCTCTCACGTGTGGTATTTAGCCTGCTGCTTATGAGCCTGGAGTTCTGATCAATACTGCCTGTATCTCCAACAGCAAGCAGCATGGTGACATCAGGAACACTCTCCACTGCCCATTATGTGGAGGGAAGGGATGGCCTTCCAATGTGTGGGGAGCCAGTCCCCTATCCCCATTGAAGACTGGGGAATAAAGGCAGTTGCGTGGTTGGATTCTCCCTGCTCCTAAGCATTTGGGTACAAGTAGCGGGGGGAAAACACACATACTTTCACCAGGAAGAGGAGGGAGAGATTACACTGCAACATGAAGCCAGGATATCGCACCGGAATTATTTTGTGTGTCTGCAACCTCTGATTCAACAGCATGCATCTAGAGCATAAAGAAATAAACAGAGTCTGTTTGAGCATTAAAATCAATTAAACCTAATTCGCTTCAGTATCTGATCCCCTCTCTTGCTTTGTTGGAAGCTCTGAACTGTTTAGTGGCCAATCAGGATCCTTCATGTGTTTTGCTGTGTGAGATACTGTGTCTGTTGCTGTAATGTTTTCCCAAGGATATGAGATACCCAAGGCTGTGAAGTGTTGTGTGAGAGGAATTTTTGTTAATGATTGTCAGGAGACTGCTGTTTGCCTCGTATCTATTTTAGCAATACAGTTGTAAACGCTGTAAAGCATATATGGATCTATAAAGCAATATGGAGATTAAAATTTAATGAAGCACTTCCATTTGAGCCCAGTAGGTGCGGCTAGAGAGAAGCATATTGTGACGCTTGCCAGAGCACAGTCGCCAAAAGATAAACAGGAATAAAAGAGAGGTTGGGAGAGGTCTGTTCTCCCCCAGTATGCATATGTATGACTGCCATTAATATTCATTTATTCTGTATGTGTGTATCTGGGTGACAACAGGCTGCATAGGCAGGATCTTGTCTGGATTTACACACCAAAGTGTGATTATTTTTTTTTTAGGAGCTACTGGCTAAAATCCAGTGGTCTTTAAACAGTATGTGCCCGGTACGTAACAGGGTTCTCTTGGCTTGATGGATGCTAGGGTCTTAAGTCACCAGCTTTCTAATATTTCAGGGCACATCCTTTTTCAGTGTTTAGGGACAAATACACCTAAGTCCTGGTGTCTTGAGGGAATCGCTGCTCATCCATTTTCTCCACTGCAGTAGATTCTACTTATTAACAAACCTCAGTTTCCAGCAAAAAAGTTGTTATTATCTGGTAGTTGCTAATGAGCAGAAAGCAGGTTTGTGAGGCTGCACTGTGGGAAGGAAGCACTGGGACCTGCTGAGTGCTGGCTCCAGGCAGGTTAGCAAGGCAGCAGCTGGGGAAGGAAGTGCTGGGACTGGCTCCAGGCAGGTTAGCAAGGCAGCAGCCAGGGAAAGCAGGTCCTAGTGCTTCCTTCTCTAGTTGCATCCCTGCAAACTTGCCTATCATGGAGCCTTTCTTCCAAAAACCTGTTGCTAATAAGCAGCATGCCATTACCAGTATCCAAATCCCATTAACATTAAAAGTCAATGAGATGGCATTGGTTCCTAGCAAAATGGTGCTATTAACCAGAAGTTGTTAATGTCCAGATTGCTATTCAGTGGAATCTACTGTACTTCCTTGAACAGAAGAACGGCCACACTGGGTCAGACCAATGGTCCATCTAGCCCAGTAACCTGTCTTCCAACAGAGGCCAGTGCCAGATGCTTCAGAGGGAATGAACAGAACAGGGCAATTCATCCCCTGTCATCCAGTCCCAGCTTCTGGCAGTCAGAGGCTTAGGGACGCCCAGGGCATGGGATTACATCCCTGATCATCCTGGCTAATAGCCTTTGATGGATCTGTCCTCCATAAACTTATCTAATACTTTTTTGAACCCAGTTATACTTTTGACCTTCATATCATCCTCTGGCAATGAGTTCCACGGTTGTGTGAAGTACTTTTATTTGTTTTAAACCCACTGCCTATTGATTTTGTTGGGTGGCCCCTGGTTCTTGTGTTCTATGATTTAGTTGGGGATTGGCCCTGCTTTGAGCAGGGAGTTGGACTAGATGACCTCCTGAGGTCCCTTCCAACCCTGATATTCTATGATTCTAAAGGGTAAATAGCGCTTCCTTACTCACTTTCTCCACACCAGTCATGATTTTATTGACCTCTCTCATACCCCACCTTAGTCATCTTTTTTCCAAGCTGAATAGCCCCAGTCTTTTTAATCTCGCCTCGTATGGAAGCTGTTCCACACCCCTAATAATTTTTGTTGCCCTTTTTCTGTACCTTACGAGCACAAAGGCCAGAAGAGGTGTGTGCATCCCCTTGTTGGGGTGGCTGTTTTCCACCTGCTGGACTGGGGTGTGTATCTGTTACCAGCTCAGAGCAAAGTCAGGCTGCTTTAAGTGTTCACACTCCACCTTCACCCACAGGCCTGCTGCTGTTCTGTAACTCATGCCGAGGAGGAGGAGGGGCTGGCTCAAACCGTCCAGCCCTGTGCGAGTGACTCAGAGCAGGCGTGCTGACAATTAGGTGGGGCCAGCACAGTCCGTTTTCATTCTTCCTCCCACCCACGCTCCTGAAGCACCCTCCATTCTCACAGGGCCCAGTCTCCCTCGCTCTGATATGAATGGAATGACTCTAAAGGTGTGTTTACACTGCAGGTAGACATCTGCAGCTGGCCCGGGCCAGCTGACTCAGGCTCAAAGGGCTCAGGCTAAGGGGCTGTTTAATTGCAGTGTAGATGTTCAAGCTCCGGCTGCAGCCCCAGCCCTGGGACCCTCCCACCTTGCAGGGTCCTAGAGCCCAGGCTTCAGCATGAGCCCAAATGTCTACACCACAATTAAATAGACCCTTAGCCCAAGCAGCTAGCATGAGCCAGCCGTGGGGGTTTAATTGCAGTGTAGGCATACCCTTATTGACTTCAGTGAGCATTGGATAGGTCCTAGGCTGTGTCCTGTGATTCCACTGCAAGTCAGACAGGCTCAGCAGACCTGGAGGTGTCAAGAGTGAGTACAGAGAGGTATATGGGGGTGTTCTAATGTGACTTATATCAAATGGACGTGACAGGAAGAATTTCTGGCTGATGACAGTCACATCTCTGCTGGTACCCAGTGTAGCTATATAGGTCAGAACTGATTAGACAGCCATTCCAAGAGTATAACAGAACATGCCTTGTAAAAGCAATGATGCATCCTAAGTACAGTCATAGTAAACGGGTTTGATTCACCCACACTAGCAGCTGGGGTGCAAATTGCTTCTCTGCCCCAGCAGTGAACACAGTGACCCAAGGAGATTTGCTGCCAGGGAAGGGCAAGCAGCCTGAAGGGTGAGATGCTGCCAGTGAAAGCCTCATGGGGTTTCCAGTGAATTGCTGTATTTCTCACCTGTGACCACTTCTAGGTGGTGCTAGCCTACTTCAGGCTTCTTCTGGAAAGTGAAGGTTGCTGGTACATTATCTTTCTGTACTCCCCTTCAAGCCAAATTTTCTGCTGCTTGCAACCCTTTTAGATGGATTATGCTGCCAGAATCCAGCATAATCCAGGGGTGAATCTAGCCCAGTGACTGTTCTTGAGTGGGAGAAGGCACCTGACTTCAGGCTCATGCATTGCAGGGTACTCCAGGCAGGCAGGATTTGGTATAAGTGCACCCTGGGTTGAATGATACTGCTTAGTATGTCTGTCTTGCACAGGCAAGTCTTTATACACAGGTGCTCTGCAGTCTTCCCTACATAACTTTGCCAGAGCTCCTCAGCTCTGACCAATAGCCCCTCTCCCATTCTGTTATGTTCGTAGCATACAAACAAAGAAAGGTAAAAATATAGAATACTCTTTCCGGAAGGTTGCAATGTATCACTACTTCATTTCTTAAAATCCAAAACTTAACACACAAGAACCAAAAACAGAGAGATACAAAGCAGGCTGCTCCCTACGGCAAGGCATGGCTCACCCACTTTGCTTTAGGTAGGCTGGCTTTTTGCAGACTGACTCTGATAGATCCAGATTGCAAACTTCCCTACAGAGCCCCCTACCCTGCAAGGAGGACCAGGAAAACCCTTGAAATTTCAAGTGATAGCTTACAATTTTAACAGTTTTCAATACACTACATACTCAAATCCTGGATCTCCTAAACAGTGAACAGTAAACTGTTAACTGTGCCGTGTTGCATGGAATCTGGTATTCCAGATATGCTTTCTCACCAAAATTAGTGCCCTTTCTGTGTCTGAGTTTCATTAATTTGGTAGGATATTTTTGTCAAAGGATGTTTACGGTATCTCTTTATTCATTTGGATTGGGATTGAGTCCATTGTTTGTTCGTAAGGAATATTTGCACTGGAGGTGCAGTTCTAATGTATCTGGTTTGCAGTATTCTAGCGGAGAGCAAATCTGCAACACAGAGCAGTTTGGAAAAGATGTCATCTATCTGCTGTCTGAACTGTGATTTATTTGTATTTTTTGGTAAAACTAGAACTGTCAGATTAATATCCATTGCTGTGTGGCCTTGGTAAATGCCACCAAACATCTGCTACAACTGTAAAATCAGCCTTAGTAACCTAAGTACCCACTAGGGCTGCCTTTGCCTAATACATGGGAGACCGGCTAGAAGGTGCTGAATTTGGCCCAGGTTGTGCTACAAAACCAGCCATGTTTAAACATAGCTGTGAAAACAGGACTGTGGCCAAGCGATGTTCTCACATGATTTATTCTTGACAGCAGCCTTTTCGTCTGCACTGACAAAGATGAGACACTCCCCTCTCCCCGCCAGTTCATGGATGCAGGTCCATTGGAGGCACCAGCAGTGGAGGCTGCTCATGTAGACGGGGCTTTTACCAGTGTGGTCTCTAAATGCCTGAACCCTGTCTACACTACAGCATTTGCTGTTGCCATGGTGATGCTGTATCTGTGGTGTGAATTTATGGGTGATAATCTACCTGTGTAAATGAGGCCTATCGGGGAGAAACGCAGTTCTTTAATGTGATTCTAGGGCTTTTTTGTTTGCTTGTTTTTCTGCACACAGAGGCAAGAATAAGCCATGGTATAACAAGGTTTGACCTCCGTCACCGCGGAGTTATTCGTGTGGTGAAGTCAGCAGAACAGAAATGTTTTCTTTAAAAATACATAAATAAATAAAGGGACCCAAGAGCATCCTAAAGCTCAGAAACCAAAAAGGCGGGGGGGTGGGGCAAAATCTCTCTCCAGATCGATAGATAGATAGATATGAGAGTTCAAAATATCTATATGTATATAATATTAATATATAATTTATACAATATTTTTAAATCACATGATTGATTGATTGGCTCAAATGCTGCAAATAGTAGTTACTAGCAGTTAATACAGCTGAAGGTACCATTGATACAGTGAGAGCACAATGCTCTGTTCTGTTTAAAGGTCCATGATATTAAGTGTGCAGAGGAAAAACTAGGAGCACAAAACTCAGGTCCTGCCAGGTAAGTGAAAAAGCCAATGACTTTAACCTAAATCTTTAAAATCGGCTTTCATTTGTAATTATGGAACCCAAAAACACATTGTTACTATTTTGGGAGTCTTTAAATGCTTTACTTTCTAAATTTAAAAAGAAAGAGTGCTTTTCTCCTTACCTGGCACTTGAATAAGAACAGAACAGGGCATTGTCTTTGGATAATTCTGCTCTGACATGTATACTGAGACATCTAGGGTTAAAATTCTCCAGTAGAGAGAGCCAGAGATACATGCATGCATGCAATTGTACAACCACTGTGCTATGGTGATTGCATATGCAGATTGGGTAAATGACTACTCACACAGATATATGAGTGCTTACGTGACAAGTTAGATGCCTACCTGGCAGTTTGCACATGCATTTACCCAAGCGTGTGTTGTAAATTTGCATGCTGCCCTGTGGGGCACCTCTAGGCTGGATTTCCAAAGGAGACTGCAGGAATTAAGCAGCTGCTGTGGAAATTGAATGGGATTTGAGTTCCTGTCTGCTATAGGATCTTCTGAAAATCCCAGCCCTGCACTTTGAAAATGTGGCCCTTATTTCCATGGAAACTGACAATGACCCTGTGACAGTGTTTTATTCTGTTATACCAAATGACAGAGGTAGATTTACTAGGTTTTTGGGTGGACATCAGTGTAATCAATCTATCTGAGATATTTACCTGACACCCCGTTCCCCACCCATAGCATCTGAGCACTTCACAATCTTCAGTGGCTTTATCCTCACAGTACCCTGTGAGATAGGGCAGTGCTATTATCCCTGCTGGATAGATGGGGAACAGAGGCAGAGAGAGACTAAGGGCCAGTTTTTTAGAGGTATTTAGGTGTGTAAAGATGTGGATAGCTGCTTAGCAGTAGTTTCAAAAGCACCTAGTGGCCTAACTCCCATCTATATTATTAGGTGCCTAAATACCTTTGAAAATGTGACCCTAAGTGACTCACCCAATGTCACACAAGCTAGTTTGTGATGGAGCTGGGAACTGAAGCTGGATCTCCCAAGTCTCAGGCCCTAACTAGTGGGCCATCCTTCCTCTCTCAATAATAATGATAGCAGTAAATATGGTGACAGTCACTACCTGTACCATTAGTTTGTTGCTACATTGAGTATCCTGCAAGCAAAGACCTGCCTACCTATGAAAATACAGATTTTTTCATTTTAAAATAAAGAGAAGCCTGTTGCTTTTAGTTCCAAATTGACCTGAGTGCCTGACACTGTCCAACTGTAGTGACTGAAAGGTGATACCTGCTTTAATCTGTCTGGCAAAGAGTGTGTTCTGCATAGCTGGCAGTAAGACACAAGAGGGTGTGGCATAAGGGCAGAATAACCCTGCCAGAGATACTCTAAAACCTAACTCCTGCAGCTGATTGTTTGTCTGTGGCACTCCTAGGTGGAGTGATACCTGATGGTATCGATTCACCCTGCAGCCAACTAGGTTTTGTTGGGTTTATTTTTCCCCAGCATAATGGAATTTGTTTTGCTTCTTCAGACTTGGAGTTTTGGTGCAGTATCGCCCAGGCTCAGGGGACCAGATTCTCTGACAAAGCATCTGTGCCAATTTCCACCAGCTGCGAGACACTCTGAATGCTCAGTGAACCTGCAGACCCGACCTCTTGTGAATGCCATGGTGGTAATTCACAGGGTGATGTCAAGGTACAAAAAACATAGTGTAATTTTTCTTAAAAATCTATACCTGTGATTATCAATAGCTGAGGTTAGTGCAATGTGAGGGACTGTAAAAAATAGATTTATATTTTATTGGTGAACCTCTCCTTCTGGCATTTCATTCAGCACCAACAGTGGAACAGAACTGGTCCATTCCACGCTCTGGTTCTAGTCCAGCCTTGCAAAATTCTGCTTGGGGTGAGCAGAATAAGGGTCTGACGGGAGTAAAACTGGGTCCTTGTCACAATCCCCATGGTACAGTCAGGGGAGCAGACTGGGCAGGTCTGGGCAGGTCCCATAAACTTTCATAACAATCTTGGGTGTTTGAGTCCCTTTCCCTGCACTATCACAGCATTTGCAGAACACGGTGTTTTTGGTCTTATACTCTCTGCTCCATTTGCAGGACATAGCCACGCTGCTTGCTGTACAGTAAGTTACAGGGAGGATGGCGGCACCCGCTTAAGTATCCACTCCAAGGGCTTGTCTACAAGCCAAAGTTGCACCGCTTTAATTACACCTCTCTAGCTAAATCAGCACAATCCCCTGGTGAGGACGCAGTTATATTGGTATAAAAGAACTTACAGTGGTATAGCTTACTCTCGTGACTCTGCCGGTAGAGCAGTCTCTTCCGACAGTGAGGATGGCTCAGAGGTTAAGGTGCTGGCCTAGTGCTTGGGAGACCTTGGTTCAAGTACCAGCTCTGCCATAGACTCTATGTGACCTTGGTCAAGTACCTTAGTGTCTTTGGCCCTCAATTTCCATCTGTACAAAGGGGACCATAGCCCTCTCCTACTGTACAGGGGTGTTGCGAGGCTAAATCTCCTGCAGAGCATGAGGTGCTCAGATACCCCAGTGAGGGGGGCTACATAAGTACCTAAGATAAAACAGGCTGTATTGGAATAAAAGGCCTGGATAAAACTATTGCCATGTTAGGGGATGTACTGCTTTAACTATTGGAGTGTAAAAAAGGAAAAATCACATCCCTAACCAAAAAAGGCCAGGCCAAAGACCTGACTCAGCAAAGCACAGGTAACTTTGTACTTAAGTCCCAACGATTTCAATGAAATTTAATCAGGTGCTTAAGTGCTTTGCTAAATCAGGGGCCTAAAATATTCTGCTCTGAAATACAATATGCTTGATTCTCAAACAGAGAATGAGGCTAGATCTTTCAACAGTTCTCTCATTCCTCTCAACAGATCAGCTTCAACTCCCTAGGGGTGCTTAGGTGCATTTAATGCTGCCCCCAAACTTCTGGTGAATGGCAGATGTGGTCATGGCTGCATTGTTGAAGTTGTCATAGGAGCACTGGGGTTTGCTGGCTCGGAGACAGTTTAGACTTCTGGTGCTGGGAAGGAGGAATGCATCTCATCTGCTTCCCCCTCTTTTAGGCAGGAGTGGAGACTCTTTAAAGCTTGAGGAAAGATTTGACTTCCTCATTTCCCATCTCAGTAACTAGCTGCTCCAATGCACCCTATCCTGAGGTCTGTCGCTACTCATTGTTTCTGGTGAAATTATCAACAGTTAAATTGTTAACCAAGCTTACATTCAGCCTGGCACCATTAGGCTTCAGAGTTAATATTCAAGTTAGATAAATGGAAGCAGTTCACGCATTTCTCAGAACTATTGCTCTGAGATGGTGTAGGCTTAGGCAAAGACTGCTGTGTTGGTTGCGTTCAGGTCACTCTCAGAAGTTTTCTTTGCAACCAGAAGCACTACAGATTGTATATATTCTATGTTAAAAAACAAATGAGAACCTTACATTTTTAGACCACAACTAAGTGGTAGGGAAATAAAAACTGAAGTTCTGTGTCTATTTACATGGCAGCATAATCACGTTATAGACAGGAGGCTGGAGAATGGTGAACCCACTAGGAAAAGACGGCAGAAAGTCAGTGAGGAAGGGACAGTCATCTTGGATCCATACAAGGGGAATGGGATGTGACATACCTGATAGAATTCCCTAGTCTCGCCTCTGTTAGATTACATACATGTCATGGGTTTGATCACGTCTTGGCAGAGGTGTTTCTGCCTATAGTCAAATGCCCTGCCGTGCTGGGCACCTGCCGGCAGCAATGTCTGCCCTGTTTTATTTTCGAACCGAGTCTGACGAAACAGCTCGAGGTGCTTAGTGAGGGATTGTATATTTGAGATAGGTCCTGTTTCTGTGCAACACCTCTCGGGGAATTATGTTTCCTTTAATGGAAGTTAAAAGCAAAACCCACCTTGAACTGACCTCAGAAATCAAAAGGCAGGGTGGTTTTGGCATTCAAGGAATATGAATCATATTTGTTGTCTAACTTGAAAATCTAAATACCATGTCTATAAAACATGGCAAGCAGGCATCCCTTCAATTAGAGACCAAGCAAGGTTGCTGTCAACTCGGGACTAGAGCAACTTTCCCCCTGTGGAGGGACCAAATGTAGATGGATTTGCAAAAATCTTTGTTTACAGGTGCTGTGAAAAAGTCTACACCTGTACTACTGCCCCTACTGCCTTGCTCTTAGCACTTTGCATCCACTGATATCAAAGCACTTCACAAAGCAGACAGGCATCCCCCCTTCTAAAAATGAGATCCAGGGCTTGTCTTCAGTGCAAAGTTAACTTAAGTTATAACTCGCCATGTCTTGTCCACGCACACAAACCTTATCTCAGAGGTGGGGGTGGCTAGAACTCAGGTGGGCTGGGTTGGCCTGGCTGAGTGGACCGGCTAAAGCCTAAGTGAACACAGCTTGACAGCCGCTAACCTGGCTCTGCAGTGTGGACACAGGCTAATGCCACTAGTCCTCCTCGTGCCTTCCTGCGGATGTCCAGAAAGGACAGATACAGTCTCACACAATTTAGTGGGAAAGAACTCACGGAGAGGGTCAGCTAACTGCAGCACAAAGAACCATGGGACGTGCACCCCAAAATCCCAGCCCTACATACAGTGCCAGCGTGGACACAGCAACTTGAACATAAGTTCCCCGTGTGGCTGCTCTCTCCCAAGCTAGGCTAACTGTGCAGTGGTAATATGCCCCCCCCCAAGGTGGAATGATTCGTCCAAGGCCACAAACCAGGGCTGGGCCCAGAGCCCAGGTTTTCTGGGTGTCAATCCTTTACCCTGACTGCCAGAGAATGGCTCATTCCGCTGCCATGTTCCCTTATGCACCCCCAAATGCCCAGTTAGCTGTTGGACACTGCTGTTCTTCCCCCCTTCCAATGCATGCAGTAGGGTGGGATTCCTTTGGCCCACACAGAGATGGCTGGCTCCCACAAGTGACCTAGAAATGAACAACAGCCTGTAAGTAACTAGCACCACTCTATTTGCATAAGAGACCTATGAGGCTGACAGCATGATGCTGACTCACTCAAACACTTGATTACGTTTCTTTGATAGCCGGGAAGCACACCAAGTTTCATTTCTCCTGCTGAAGTCTTGCTGGCCCTTGATTACAAACCAGGAGCAACCCTCAGCTACTACACTAGTCTACAAATAATAGACCCCAGGGCCCATGGACTGCCAGCTAAGATGTATGTTCTAGCAGCTTGCAGCATATGCTACCATCAGCAGGATGGTGTTGATGGCAAAGGGGGTCTGCAAAGTCCCCCTTGCCCTCCCATCATCATCCTCCAGCTTCGGCAGGTGCAATCTTGCCCGGCAAGGCTGTTCTCCTTTGCTAAGTATTCAGCGCTAAGGAACAGTTGGGTTCTTTTTACTGTCTTGCAACACTGTGTTCTCGTATCAAACACAAAAACAGCCTGTGTAAGAGCTGAGGAGATGCTGAGTTCCTCATCCCTGGGTCTCAGTAAACAAGTCCCTCCCTCTGGGAGCGGTGGCAGGGAAAGCTACATCACACAGCTTCGGAGGCTGCCTGTTTTCTTACTGCTCAGTGTGAGAAATGGAAACAGAAACTTGTAACTTCCTGGAGTGTTTCTTTTGCTTCGTGTTTCATAACAACCAAATTCTGACTCCAAGTGACTCAGGGTCTTTTCTCTCCCCACCCACTTCTTTATGAAATCACCCATCAGGATCGTAGCTATTTCCTTGCTTTTTCTCTGTTTTCAAGAACTGAACCTTTGAGCATCAAGTGCCTCTCTCCTATAGCTCAGATAATCCCCTGCACGGGAACAGGCTGCAGATCATGGGACCTGTGCAGCCTTTCCGTATACCTTTGCAGCCCTGGCAGAGTGGTCCTTTAGTGTTTTCTCTCTTGGCTCCCACGGCCACGGTCCTGTTGAGCACACAGCTGGCCAAACAGCAGGACACCTCAGCCATTCTCTTGCTTTCCCTTTGTGCCTCTCTCTGAGTGGGTTTCGGGAGGTGTTTATAGCCAGCTTTTGAAGCAGACACGAAGACCTCATCAGTGCGAAAGATTTGAAATAATGAGTCCAGCCTCCCCACCCCTGCGTTATGAGACTAGCTTTAAAAAATCTTGTGATTTCTTAATAAATGCTGGGGGTGGGGTGACCGGATGTCCCGATTTTATAGGGACAGTCCTGATTTCGGGGGCATTTTCTTATATAGGCGCCTATTACCCCCACTCCCATCCCAATTTTTTACACTTGCTGTCTGGTCACCCTAGCTTGGGGGGAGGGGAGGGTAATTTTTCTTCTGTTTTCTTGGGTCTGTACAGGTCACTTTTCCAGCTTTTCTCCCTCACAAGGAGGCCTAGAAACTTTTTTTTTTTTTTTTTTAAAGAAAGCTGAGATTCTTCCCTCATCCCATGACTCCAGGAGCTGGGGTTTTTAAGAAAAAACACCCAAGAGTGTGAGTTTCATGATAAAATCATGGGAGCTGGCAACACTGCCGAGGCCTTGCACGGTTTGCAGCCATAATCCCCCCGGGGAGAGCACCACTGGAGGCAACAGGAGTGGAAGCTATCGCATGTGCAGGACTTAAATGCTGCTGCTGCTGGTGGAACTGCCCCAGCTACAACTCACACAATGCTGTCGGGGAATCTCGTTTTGACATGGCTGGCTCCTGGACGGGTTCCATGGGGTAGGGGGTGCTGCCGGCTGGCCTGTCCCCCCAGCCCAGGAAGGATGCATGCTGCACCCCGAGTCTGTTCGGGCCCTTCCTTCAGGGCACAGTTTGTTCTTCAAACACAAAGCAACACCACAAGCTATTCCACTGACACAAGCAGGCTGCAGGAGCCTGGAGGCCTTTCCCCTTGCATCTCTCCCCCTCTAGGACCTGCCATAGGAAACAACCTCCTTCCTCTAGCCTTTAAGGGAGCATTTCCAGCCCTTTATAGGACTCACCTGACCCCTTCCCAGCTGGGCTTAATAATCTTTTCTCCCAGCCCCAAACAGGTGTTCTTACATGGCCTCTGGCTGTGAACAACCAAGGGGCCGTCCACCCTGCTACAGGGGGCCTTAACACTGTTCCTGAATTAAGCACCATTCTGGATCATTGATAAGATCATGTCTACAGAGTGCACAATGGAACAGTGTTGTAACAAGATCAGGGGCCACCCTTGGTGAAAATGGTTCCCATGACATAGCTCTGCTGGTTGGCTGGGCCTTGTACATGAGAACTATGTCCCTCATTCTGGACTATTTTGTCTTTGAGTGGTAACATGGTTGGGCCTGCGTGATACATAATCACGTCTGTGGCTGGCTGTTTACACAACTCCTCAGCCATAGTTCAGCTGATAGTGGGATGTGTATTTTGCACTTTGTTCATTCTGATTATTCCCCTCCTCCAGGAATTAGACAGGAAAGTTACTGCAAGGATGATACAGTGGGATTGTGTATTTATTCCACTACTAGAGCGGCTTTGCCTCACTTTATAAGTCCAGACAGGAATTTCCTGTGTGTCATTGCTTCTCATTCTCCAGGGACCAGAGAGCCCAGCCACCCGCTTTCTGCCTCTTGCATCATCTCTCTTAATGAAGTTGCACAATAGGAACTTCTCAGCTGTTTTTTGTTAATAATGTGCAGGGAAGAACAGAATCCAGCTCTCTCTGCCACAGCTGTCCTGGTGCTGCAGGGCTAACAGGAGAAAACAACCATTTTGTGCGGTCAGTGACGCGAGCAGCCAGGACCTGAAGGTGCAAAGGGAGCAGCTATCATTGGGCTCACAGCCGTTGGCATTTTCTTCAGTAACTTTTCTAATCATTATGATTTGTATTGAATTGGCACCTAAAGGCTGCTCTGACCAGGTCCCCTTTGCACTAAATGTTGTAAACAACACCCAGGTCCCAGCCCCAAAGAGCTTACAATCTAATTTAAAACAAGATGAAACAAACGAGTGTCACAAACTGGGAGGGAGAAAAACATCAAACTCTAAAGAGACTCTGTGCCGAAACCTGCCAGGGGCTGGGCACCTCCTGAAGTGGGAATTGAGGGTATTTAGCATCGCTCAGGATCAGGCCCCCTGATGGTTAGGCCCAAAATTTGTGTTTAAAAGTTTTGTGTTGTGATTAAAAGTTTTACAGATCCTGCTAT
This sequence comes from Chelonia mydas, assembly GCF_015237465.2. Lineage (NCBI taxonomy): Eukaryota > Metazoa > Chordata > Testudines > Cheloniidae > Chelonia > Chelonia mydas. Next base: position 3,823,477 of record NC_051253.2, on the reverse strand, counting down.
GGACAGGCATGTTGACACTGAGACTTGTGCTCAATTAAAAGAAATGACTTTGGCTTGGATTTGAACTTTCCTCTGCAATCTTATGCAATAATGCTGGTGGCACTAAGAAATGGAAAACGAAACTGATTTATTCACAGAAGGGAAACTGATTGGACCTCGTCTACCTGCAAAAACTGTACCACTTTACCTGCACTGGCATAATTGAACTGCTACAATCCACCTAGTGTGGATGCAATTACACCAGTCAAAGTTGCTTTGAATTGGGTCCCTGAAATTATTTATTACTATTTATTATCTTAGAAGAACAAATCTTCTCGAAGACAGGCTGTAGGACTAGACAGGAGGGTGTTAAACTAATAACAAAAGGAGAGGGTGAAAAGAGGGAACAAAAAAGCATTCATTTAGAACAAAATCAAGATGTTACAAACAAAATTAATCAAGACACCAAAATAGGTGAAGAGAAGAAATTCTTAAGTTGCCTCTACACCAGTGCTAGGCAGGCCCACTGACAGAAATTCCAGGGGCCAGGGCCATCCCTAGGTGGGGCGGCGTGGACCGGGGCGGAAGTGACGAATCCATCACTTCTGGCACCGCCCATGGGGGCCCCCCAAAGCGCAGTTCCCGGAGCAGTCTTGCAGTGCCCAGAGTGGTGCCTGGAGTAGTGCCCAGAGTGGCCCTTTTAAATCACCTGGGCCCCTGGGCAGTTGCCCCATTTGACCCCCCCCGTCAGCCGGCCTGATGCTAGGAGCTTGGGAAATAAACAAGAGGAATTGGAATTGCATATTTATGAGCATAAATTTGATCTAGTTGGTATTACTGAAACCTGCTAGGAAGATTCACATTCAAAGGGGAGGGGGAGTGGCATTCTATGTCAAAATGGCATTTCCTGTTTCTGAGACACTTATAACTTGGAAGCAAATGATCTTGAATGCTTATGGATCAGTGTCCCAATAGATAAAGCATAAGCTGGGGTATTAGTTGGCATCCACTACAGATCACCAAATCACATTAGAGAACAGGATGACTGGCTCCTTATGAGCCTAGCTATAATGTGTAGTGGGGAAAAAGCTGCATTATTTTGGGGGGCTTCAATCTGAGTGACACATGCTACTCATCTCATGCTGTCAGTATAAAACATCCTCGGATTTTCTCAATATTATAGATTTTATATATTAGATGTCTCTTGACAGATAAAAAGGAACTGATCATACAACTACAAATTAATGGTAGCTTAGGTACACGTGAACATGACTTGATCACATGTGTTCTGTGCAAACAGGATAAAGTCTAAACCAGTCATATATATACTTGGTGCTTCAAAAGGGTCAGTTTAACAAAGCTGAAGACAATTATGAGCCAAAGCAGTTGAGAAAAAGACTGTAAATGAAAAGTGTGATTGATAATTGGGAACTGTTTCAGAACATTTTACTAGATGCTCAAAAAGCCACAACTGAGAAAGAAGAAAGCCATACTAGTTTAAAAAAACCCAACCTGACTTAGAAGGGCAGTGAAAGCAGATATATATAACAACTGGAAGAAAGGGGAAGGTGAAAGCAATTAATTTAAATCAGAAGCTCTGAACTGTAGAAAATTGATAAGGGAAGCAAAAGGACAGAAGGCGAACTCAATCATCAACAGAGTTACGGACAATAAAAAGTTTTTAAAGTATATTGGGAACAAAAGGAATCATAACAATGGTATTGGTCCACTATTAGATGGAAATGGTAGAACATTCAGTGCTAATGCAGAAAAAGCAGAAGTGATCAAAAAATATTTCTGTTCTGTGGTTGGGAAAAAGCTAGAAGATTTAGTCATAATTGATTAAAATGAACTACTTTCCATTCCAACAGGAACTCTGGTGAATGTTAAACAGCAACTACTAAACATTTTAAAATCAGCAGGTCTGGATCCAAGAAAGTTAAAAGAGCTGGCTGAGGAGCTCTCTGGACCATGAATGTTGATTTTCAAGACGTCTTGGAATGCTGGGGAAGTTTCACCAGGCTGGAAGAAAGGTATGTTGTGCCAGTATTTAAAAAGGGTAAAAGGGACAGGCAATTATAGGCCTGTCAGTCTGACATTGATCCTGGACAAAGTAATGGAATGGTTGATATGGGACTCGATTGATAAAAATTAATGACAAGTAATATAACTAATGCCATTCAACATGGCTTATGGAAAATAGATCTAGTCAGCTCACATGATTTTTGTTATGAGATTACAAGGTAAGTTAATAATGTTGATGTAATATACTTAGACTGCTGTAAGGCATTTGACTTGGTGCCACACAACATTTTGATTAAAAAATTAAAATGATACAAATTCAAATGACACCCAATGGCATACTAGGCTACAATCCAGACCAATGAGTAGTTGTGTCACCCCTGCCCTGTACCTGGGGTGCCCTTTGTAATGCCTTTGATGCTGTAGCCTCCAGCCTGAACTGCTCACAAACCACTTCCAGCATGTAAATCACTCCCAGCTATATCTGTAAAAAGAAAAGGAGGACTTGTGGCACCTTAGAGACTAACCAATTTATTTGAGCATAAGCTTTCGTGAGCTACAGCTCACTTCATCGGATGCATTCAGTGGAAAATACAGTGAGGAGATTTATATACACACAGAACATGAAAAAATGGGTGTTTATCATGCACGAATACAGACTAACACGGCTGTTACTCTGAAAACTGTAAGGAGAGTGATCACTTAAGATGAGCTATTACTAGCAGGAGGGGGAGGGGGGGAAGAAAACCTTTTGTAGTGATAATCAAGGTGGGCCATTTCCAGCAGTTAACAAGAACGTCTGAGGAAGGGGGGGGGGAGGGAATAAACAAGGGGAAATAGTTTTACTTTGTGTAATGACTCAACCACTCCCAGTCTCTATTCAAGCCTAAATTAATTGTATCCAATTTGCAAATTAATTCCAATATATCTGTGTGTACTGCAACCAGGCAGCCACACCCTGACTCCTACCAGCTTTAAAGCTTACCACAGGGTGACCCCTCCTCTCTCTCCCTGTCTGTCTCTGGCATCTCACCCAAGGCAAAGGAAAATAGCCATTGGAATTGGGGAGGGGAAGAGCATGGTCCTGACTTGAGAGTTTGGTCACTAAGCTGCTGGAGCATGTGGTGTGAAACTTTGCTTGAATCTAATACAGTTTGTTAAGTTAGGCACTAGTAAATGTTTTGTGATGGGTAGGATCACAGAACCCCCCTTGGGAACTGCTAACTGATGTGCCAAGACTACTTCGGCCCCTGCTTTCCCTGCCCTCCCAGCCTGGGACTTCAGTGCCGTGCCTGGTTTGAGCCAGACCCGCTAGCCTGCTGCAAACCCAGACCCAGGTCTGAACCATGTCCCCTAACAGCTGTAGGCTTAAACTGAAAGCAGCTTAAGAAGTGTTCCTGTCTTTAACACTCAGATGCCCAACTCCCAATGGGGTCCAAACCTCAAATAAATAAGCTTTACCCTGTGTAAAGCTTATACAGGGTAAACTCATAAATTGTTCACCCTCTATAACATGATACAGAGATATGCACAGCTGTCCCCGTGTCCCCCCCCCAGGTATTAATACATACTCTGGGTTAATTAATAAGTAAAAAGTGATTTTATTAAATACAGAAAGTAGGATTTAAGTGGTTCCAAATAGTAACAGACAGAACAAAGTGAATTACCAAGAAAAATAGAATAGAACCCGCAAGTCTATGTCTAGTACCGTAATAAAACTGAATACAGATAAAATCTCACCCTCAGAGATGTTTCAATAAGTTTCTTTCACAGACTGGATGCCTTCCTAGTCTGGGCACAATCCTTTCCCCTGGTACAGCCCTTGTTCCAGCTCAGGTGGTAGCTAGGGGATTTCTCATGATGGCCGCCCCATTTGTTCTCTGCCACCCACTTATATATCTTTTGCATAGGCGGAAATCCTTTGTCCCTCTGGGTTCCTACCCCTCCTTCTCAATGGAAAAGCACCAGGTTAAAGATGGATTCCAGTTCAGGTGACATGATCACATGTTACTGTAAGACTTCATTACCCACTTGCCAGCAAACACACATACAGGAAGACTTACAAGTAAAACAGAGCCATCTACAGACAATTGTCCTGGTTAATGGGAGCCATCAAGATTCCCAACCACCATTAATGCCCACACTTTGCAGAATTACAATAGGCCCTCAGAGTTATATTTCATATTTCTAGTTTCAGATACAAGAATGATACATACATACAAATAGGATGACCACACTCAGTAGATAAGCTTTGTCATGATACCTTACAAGAGACTTTTTGCATGAAGCATATTCCAGTTACATTATATTCACGCTCATTAGCATATTTTTATAAAATCATATAGAGTGCAAGGTCACATGTTTTATGTTTATTTTTCTTGTAACTATTGCTGACTTTCAGTGCCTCATTACTTTTACTCACTTAAAATCTCTCTTTGTTGTTAATAAACTTGTTTTATTGTTTTATCTAATTCCGTGTGTTCAGGTTGAAATGTCTGGGTGACTCCATGTGGGGTAACAAGTTGTGTGCATATTATTCCCTTAAAGGAACAACAGACATAATATATTCATACTGTCCAGGAGAGGGCTGGGCATACATTTTGGGGGGAAAATCTGGGACTAGCAGTGTGCTGGGGTCACACACATTAAATTGATTATATCCCATCTAACTGATAGGTCTCAAATGTAACCATAAGTGAGGAATCAGCATCAAGCCAGGTGTGTTTTCAATGGGGTCCTGAAAGGATCAGTTCTTGGTCCTACGCTATTTAACATTTTTATTAATGACCAGGAAGAAAACACAAATCATCACTGATAAAGTTTGTGGATGAGACAAACTTTGGGGGAGTTGTAAATAATGAAGAGGACAGGTCTCTAATACAGAGTGACCCGGATTAATTGGTAAACCGGGTGCAAGCAAACAAAATGTGTTTTAATGTAGCCAAATGTAAAGTCACACATCGAGGAACAAAGAATGTAAGCCATAGAATCACAGAAGATCAGGGTTGGAAGAGACCTCAGGAAGTCATCTAGTCCAACCCTCTGCTCAAAGCAGGGCCAACCCCAACTAAATCATCCCAGCCAGGACTTGTCAAGCCAGGCCTTAAAAACCTCTAAGGATGGAGATTCCACCACCTCCCTAGGTAACCCATTCCAGTGTTTCACCTCCCTCTTAGTGAAATAGTTTTTCCTATTATCCAACTTAGACCTCCCCCACTGCAACTTGAGACCATTGCTCCTTGTTCTGTCATCTGCCGCCATTGAGAACAGCCTAGCTCAGGGGTGGGCAAACTACAGCCCGCGGGCCGGATCCGACCCATCAGGGCTTTGGATTTGGCCCGCAGGGTTGCCCCCCTGTGGTGCCTCAGGCCCTGCGCCGCTCTCAGAAGCGGCCGGCACCACGTCCCTGTGGCCCGGGGCAGAGGGTTCCATGCGTTGCCCTTGCCTCCAGGCACCGCCCCCCTGCAGCTCCCATTGGCCAGGAACGGGGAACCACGGACAATGGGAGCTTTGGGGGAGGTACCTGGAGGCGTGGCAAGGGCAGTGAGTGGAGCCCTGTGTCTCGTCACCGCCCCAGAGGCCACGCAGGGAAGTGGTTCCGGCCGCTGCCCGGAGCAGCGCCACGTGGGGCCACGGTAGGCAGGCAGGGAGCCTGCCCCTGGCCCCGTTGCGCGCCGCTGCCACCCCGGAGCCGCTTTAGGTAAGCCCGAACCCCTCCTGCACCCCGCCCCCCAACTCCCTTCCCTAAGCCCCCTGCCTGCACCTTGCACCCCTCCTGCACCCCAATTCCCTGCCCTGAGCCCCCTGCCGCACCCCACACCCTCCTGCACCCCAACTCCCTGCCCTGAGCTCCCTCTCGCAGTCTGCACCCCTCCTGCACCCCAACCCCCTTCCCTGAGCCCCCTCATACACCCCGCACTCCTCCTCTGCCCCAATCCCTTGCCCTGAGGCTGTTCCTGTACACCGCACCCCCTCACACCCCACACTCCCTCCTGCACCCCAACCCCTTGCCCCAGCCCTGCATACAATTTCCCCACCCAGATGTGGCCCTCAGCCCAAAAAGTTTGCCCACCCCTGGCCTAGCTACATCCTCTTTGGAACCCCCCTTCACGTAGTTGAAGGCTGCTATCAAATCCCCCCTCACTCTTTTCTTCTGCAGACTAAGTAACTGCAGTTCCCTCAGCCTCTCCTCATAAGTCATGTGCTCCAGCCCCCTAATCATTTTCGCAGGTTTCAGAGTAGCAGCCGTGTTAGTCTGTATTCACAAAAAGAACAGGAGGACTTGTGGCACCTTAGAGACTAACAAATTTATTTGAGCATAAGCTGTTGTGAGCTACAGCTCACTTCATCATTTTCATTGCCCTCCGCTGGACTCACTCCAATTTGTTCACATCCTTTCTATAGTGGGGGCCCCAAAACTGGACACAATACTCCAAATGTGGCCTCAAGAGTGCCAAATAGAGGGGAATAATCAATTCCCTCGATCTGCTGGCAATGCTCTTACTAATGCAGCCTAATATGCCGTTAGTCTTCTTGGCAACAAGGGCACACTGTTGACTTATATCCAGCTTCTCGTTCACTGTAATCCTCAGGTCCTTTTCTGCAGAACTGCTGCTTAGACAGTTGGTCCCCAGCCTGTAGCGGTGCATGGGATTCTTCCATCCTAAGTGCAGGACTCTGCACTTTTCCTTGTTGAACCTCAACAGATTTCTTCTTTTGACCCAATTCTCCAATTTGTCTAGGTCCCTCTAGACCCTATCCCTACCCTCCAGCGTATCTACCTCTCCCCCCAGCTTAGAGTCATCTGTGAACTTGCTCAGAGTGCAGTCTATCCCATCCTCCAGATCATTAATGAAGATGTTGAACAAAACCAGCCCCAGGACCGACCCCTGGGGCACTCCGCTTGATACCGGCTGCCAACTAGACATCGAGCCGCTGATCACTACCCGTTGAGCCCGACAATCTAGCTTTCTATCCTCGTTGTAGTCCATTCATCCAATCCATACTTCTTTAACTTGCTGGCAAGAATACTGTGGGAGACCGTATCAAAAGCTTTGCTAAAGTCAAGGTATGTCACGTATGCCACATTTTAAGGAAAACTTGCCTTAAAGTGATAGACTGAAGGAGCTCAATCTATTTAGTTTAACAAAGACCGAAGATTAAGGGCTGGCTTGATCACAGTCTGTAAGCACCTACATAGGGAACCAATATTTAACAGTGGGCTCCTTCACTCTAGTAGACAAAGGTCGAAGAAGACCCAGTGGCTGGAAGTGGAAGCAAGACACATTCAGACCGGAAATAAGGTGCATCATTTGAACAGCGAGGGTAATTAACCACTGGACCAACTCACCACGGGTTGTGATAGATTCTCTATCACTGACCATTGTTAGATTGACTGGATGTTTTTCTAAAAGATCTGCTCTAGGGCAACAGGAATTAATTGACGGAGGGTCTATGGCCTGTGTTGTGCAGGTGGTCAGACTGATCCCCATGAGCCCTTCTGGCCCTTGGAATCTATGGATCTAACTTACCCCCCAGGCATCCAAGTTCTGGATGCCAGAGACCATTTGGAACAAGCTGGCCGGGGCAGGGGTCCTGGATTCTGTTCCCCGTAAGCCAGCCCAGGCAATATACCTGCTCCGTGCTTCAGGGTGTGGGGAAGCTCTGGCTCGGTAGGATGCTCAGCCGGAGTTGAGGGGGGGGGCAGTGCCTATGCAGGAACTGTATGGGTGCAGCAACTTGGGTGTTTTCTGCCCCCTCAGGGCCAGGTTATTTTTGATGGAAAGGCAAGGAGGGCAGCGGTAAAGAGGAAGGGGAGGGGAAGAAGAGCGATGGGTTGGATGCAGGAGGGTAGGAGGAACAGGAGGGCTGTGCATGCACGAGACGGGATGGTGCTGGCTCTGACTTGGTCTCAACCGAGGCTGGAAAGCAGATGGGGGTAGTCAGCGTGGAGTGGGCTGGTTAGTGCTGGCTCTGTCCCCCCCCCCCCCCCCACCCCCAGGCTGGAGGAAAGGGGTGGCTGTGTATGCAGGGGCAGTGCTGGCTTTGTCCCTTCCCCAAGGGTGACTGTGCATGCAGGGGGCGGTGCTGGAGGCTGGAGCGGTGTATGCAGGGGGCTGACTTTGCCCTCAGGGCTGGGGTGTGTGTGTGTGTGGCTGTGCATGCAGGGGGCGGTGCTGGCTTTGCCCTCAGGGCTGCGGGGGGGAGTGTGTGGCTGTGAATGCGGGGGGGGCGGAGCTGGCTTTGCCCTCAGGGCTGGGGGGGGAGTGTGTGGCTGTGAATGCAGGGGGGGCGGAGCTGTGCATGCAGGGGGCGGTGCTGGCTTTGCCCTCAGGGCTGGGGGGGGGAGTGTGTGGCTGTGCATGCGGGGGGGGGGGGGCGGAGCTGTGCATGCAGGGGGCGGTGCTGGCTTTGCCCTCAGGGCTGGGGGGTGTGTGTGTGTGTGTGGCTGTGAAGGCAGGGGGGGCGGAGCTGTGCATGCAAGGGGCGGTGCTGGCTTTGCCCTCAGGGCTGGGGGGGAGTGTTTGGCTGTGAATGCGGGGGGGGGGGGCGGAGCTGTGCATGCAGGGGGCGGTGCTGGCTTTGCCCTCAGGGCTGGGGGGGGGGAGTGTGTGGCTGTGAATGCGGGGGGGGCGGAGCTGTGCATGCAGGGGGCGGTGCTGGCTTTGCCCTCAGGGCTGGGGGGGGGAGTGTGTGGCTGTGAATGCGGGGGGGGCGGAGCTGTGCATGCAGGGGGCGGTGCTGGCTTTGCCCTCAGGGCTGGGGGGGGGGAGTGTGTGGCTGTGAATGCGGGGGGGGCGGAGCTGTGCATGCAGGGGGCGGTGCTGGCTTTGCCCTCAGGGCTGGGGGGGGGAGTGTGTGGCTGTGAATGCGGGGGGGGGGCGGAGCTGTGCATGCAGGGGGCGGTGCTGGCTTTGCCCTCAGGGCTGGGGGGGGGGAGTGTGTGGCTGTGAATGCGGGGGGGGCGGAGCTGTGCATGCAGGGGGCGGTGCTGGCTTTGCCCTCAGGGCTGGGGGGGGGAGTGTGTGGCTGTGAATGCGGGGGGGGGCGGAGCTGTGCATGCAGGGGGCGGTGCTGGCTTTGCCCTCAGGGCTGGAGGCGGGGGGTGTGTGGCTGTGAATGCAGGGGGGGCAGAGCTGTGCATGCAGGGGGCGGTGCTGGCTTTGCCCTCAGGGCTGTGGGGGGAGTGTGTGGCTGTGAATGCGGGGGGGGGGGAGCTGTGCATGCAAGGGGCGGTGCTGGCTTTGCCCTCAGGGCTGGGGGGGGAGTGTGTGGCTGTGAATGCGGGGGGGGCGGAGCTGTGCATGCAGGGGGCGGTGCTGGCTTTGCCCTCAGGGCTGGGGGGGAGTGTGTGGCTGTGAATGCGGGGGGGGCGGAGCTGTGCATGCAGGGGGCGGTGCTGGCTTTGCCCTCAGGGCTGGGGGGGGAGTGTGTGGCTGTGAATGCGGGGGGGGCGGAGCTGTGCATGCAGGGGGCGGTGCTGGCTTTGCCCTCAGGGCTGGGGGGGAGTGTGTGGCTGTGAATGCGGGGGGGGGGCGGAGCTGTGCATGCAGGGGGCGGTGCTGGCTTTGCCCTCAGGGCTGGGGGGGAGTGTTTGGCTGTGAAGGCGGGGGGGCTGGGCTGGAGGGGCCGGCCGGGCTCCCACGGGGCTGCGGTGATGTAATTTCCGCGAGGCGCTGCCATAGGTTTGAATGCAGCGAGGGCCCAGAAACGAAACCGATCGCGGCGCAGCCCGGCTTAAAGGGAGCTGGACCGAGTCAGCCCCAGCTCAGCCGCCGCCCCCGCGGGCCAGGACCCCCCAGCGCCGGGCGGCAGGAGCCGCAGCGCAGCCGGGCAGGGGACGCAAAGTTTCCTTCCCTCCATGCGGCCGCCGGGGTAAGGAGCTGGCCGGCCCCCAGGAGGGGCGCTCCGGGCAGGGCTCGGGGACCCCGGGCAGGGCAGTTTGCAAAGTCCCGGCTGGGGGGGAGACGAGCCGCTCTCGCTTTTCCCCAGGCTCCCCCTGCCAGCCTGGCTGGGTCCCCGCCGCCCCCTGCGGGATTCCCACCCGGGACCGGCTGACCCGCGTGGGCGGCCCCCGAGCGGGGCGGTGTTGGGGACTGGGGGGGGGGGGAAGCGGTGCCCTTGTTTCCGGGGACACCTCCTTCCCCAGGCGCTGCCCGAGGGCCAGCCCGTCGGGGCCCCACTGCGCGGCGACGTGGGATGGGGAAGTGAGAAGTGACTTCGGGCGTTATCGGCCGTATTAGAGCCCGGGCGGGGCTGCCCCAGAGCAGGGCCAGTTGGGGGAAGTTCGGGATCTGGTTTCCCGGCCGGCTGGTGTGTGAGGGGCCATGAGTCCGATGCAGCCCTTCCACCTTCCCGCGTAGCGTCCGGGCGAGAGCCCGGAGCCAGGGGCAGGCAGAGCCGGAGCGAGTGAAGTTGGTTGTTTTGGTCAGCAGAGGAGCCTGTCTGCGATACTGTCCCAGCTCAGTCAGCCGCTCGTGTGCCAGGCCCACGGGCAGCGTGTTTCGGGGAAGCCATGGGCGGCGTTGTCCAGGCTGGGATGGGTTTGGCTACTGCTGTCGGCAAGCCCCTTGGGTAGGCTGTCTGCACTGGTATGAAGAGGATCTTGCGCTGTGCTAGGAATTTGCACCAAGAGGGCATGGTGCCATGAACCCCCAGGGTCGGCAGGCGGTTAGAGATGTGTGACCCTTTGTGTCTCAGAATTGGTTACTTGTAGTTTTGGGGTCCTGCCAGATCCAACTGACTTATTACAGTTAACGTCTGGATTTTTACGTCAGCCACCTCTTAGAAACAAAAGAGAAGTAATATTTATTTTTTGGTGGCTTTGCAAACCACAGGGAGGCTCCGCCAGGAAGTGCGAACCCTGACTGCTTGTAGCGGGACTTCGTGGGGAGCAGGAGTCTAGGTGGGGCTGTGGAGGTCCATCAATGCACCTGTCTCTGGGGTGTGTGGTAGAGGTGAGGTTTGCACCCGCAGACGGGGTGAGCTGCTACTACGGAGACCAAGGCTGGCACAAAGATCAGGAGCAGCGTTCTGTGAGGATACCAGGTGTGCCAAACTAGCTGAGTGCAGAGATGGGGAGGGCACGTCTGGTAGGACGACCCATGTAACTCACCCCTAATTAAGGGGGTTAATAGCTCTCTTTAGAGTAACACATTAGAGAATCACTGGTCAATAATTAATCAAGGCAAAGCCTAACTATAAAGACACCAGGCCAAATTCTTTTCTCGGCCTCTTTGGAATGATGGTTAAAGCTCTGTGCGGATTTGTGTCCGCATCGGATCTGGCCCGCGGATACTCACATCCACGCATGCAGATATCTGCGGATATCTGTGGATTTGCAGGGCTGCTGTTATAGTTGCCAGGATGTGCTGAAGAGCGGAATTGGGCCCCTTAAGTACAACTAATACGTTTCTCTACACGTGTGTAGGAGGCGGCGCCTTAAATTCAGGGATCTCTGTTTCCAAGGAAGTTATTTATTATTCATATTAACTTAGCACCTAGAGGCCTGAACCAGAATGGAGACTCGTGCTAGGTGCGGTACAGGCAGAATGTATACAGCCCTGATCCCAAGAGTATGCTGGTTTTGGAGTTTAAAGGAATTGTTGTTCTTTGGTGGTTGTTTTTTAAAGCAGCAGATGAGGTAGAGGTGGACAAGCTGAATATTGCACATTGGGCTCCATGAGGTGCACGGGAAGAGGGCGGGAGCAGTGGCAAAGGGAGCAGTTCAGTGTAGCAGGGCTTCATGCGAGGAGAAAATATAACCTATGAGAAATAAGCCCAGCTATTAATCCTAATGAGGTAGGAAGGCACTACACGTATGTGCTGGACTTTGGTAACGGCTGTAATATACCAGCCTCCTCTATCAGGATCCGTGACTTGCATCTAAACCTGAGATCAACGGTGAACCTGCTTAGAATATAGGGTCACGCTTTCTAGTGTTCGCCCACAAAAGGGCGAGTGCACTTTTACAGGCATTTGAAAACTATCCACAATGTTGCTTGCAATGCTTGGGCCCCGATGGGTTAGTGAATGTTCTTGGTGGTTGGGTTCTGATAGCACCCCTCACTGCTTAGAACAGTCTGGATTTATAACAACCTAAACAATGGTGTGGCAAAAGTATGTCCCAGTGATGATAGCCCTGGATCTCTTTGCAGCTGGGAGAGTTCCCTTTATAGCCCAAAGGGCCAGAAATGTCCTTTCAAAACGAAAGCTAATCTCATAGGCCCAGTAGTGCCTGTGCTTTTATATAGCACTTGTCAGTAGCAGATCTCCAAGTGCTTTGCAAAGGAGGCCAGTACCATTATCTCCATGGGAAAACTGAGGCTCAGGAAAGTGAAGGTGATCCAGCAGGCCACTGGCATAGCTGGGACTAGAACCCAAGTCTCTCAAGTCCCAGTCCAGTGTTTTACCCATGAGACCAGACAGACTTTGAGGTAGTAGGTGCTGAAAACTTCACTCTCAGTGAGCTCCATGCGGTGGGAAGTTCAGCACCCCTAGAAGAAATCTGGTCATTGTTATTTAAGGGCCTGTCTTTAGGTATTCCATTTTAAAGGCCCCAAAGGAAATAAAGATGAAATCTTGGTAGCAGAGTGAACCTGAACCATGCATCCAGCCAGACATGCTGGAGAACATAGGGTCTGATTCAGCAAAGCACTCGAACATATCCTTAATTCACACTGACTTCAATGGAACTTAAACACATGCTTCAGGTTTGCACGTGGACCTAAGTGCCTCGCTGAACTGTGGTCCCTGTGAGCACACAGTATCTGAGGTCCAGGGACCTGTATGTTCTCCCTGTAACTTTCTACTGGTTTTTGTTGTCGAAGAGACCAAGCTTTAGTTTTAAAATCAACGAACATGTCCAGCCCTTCTCACTAGGGCAGAGCTGTCAGGATGGAAGCTGACCTGGTGTGGCCCTGATGCTTCAGTCAAACAATAGCAAATTTAGAGGTGTAAACTATTATCCAAGCAGCCAGTTCAGCTCAACTCCAACCACCCTGATAGCCCCTTTTGGAAATGCTAAGTGTTGTGAAGTGGGGCAGTTAAACTCAATTGATACTGAAGCATTCTCAGAGGCACTATCTTTATGCCCAAATGCTCCCCTCCCGTGCACTGTGTAGGAGTCCTTTGTTCTCCCAAGAAGGACTTCCACAGGTTCTCTCTGGAATGTTTTCTATTAGAAGCCTTCCCCCTGCAGCCAGGATCCTGTAAGTCTGCAGCAAGGGCAACAGAAATTGGAGCCAGCTTTAGAGATTCTGTGGCTTTTGGCAGTGTGTCGTCTGCATTAACAAGGAGCCCACTACTCGCTGCAGAATTCCAGAGGCATGGATTGCATGCTGCCCTTTCTGGCCTTGCGGAGGGTACAGAATTGCCATGGCTTGAAATGCTCTGAAGACTCAGGCTATGTCTACACTGGAAACGGTACAGTAGTGCAGTGTAGACACATGCTACGGTGACAGAAGGGGTTCTTCTAACCACCGCTCTGAGCGGTGGTAGCTAGGTTGACGGAAGAATTCGTCTGTCGACCCAGAAGTGTCTATGCAGTGGTTTAATTAAGCACGCAAGGCTTGCAGTTTTTCGCAGCCCTGAGCGAAGTAGTTAGGCTGACCTAACTCTGTAGTGTAGCCCAGCCCTGGTGCCTTGAGCTGCCCTCTCGCAGCAGGGGTGTGTGGATGGGGCATTACAATCTTTTAAAAAAAATCCCAGTGACTGAACCCATTTTTCACTGTAGGTTATAAAACAACAGCACTTAGCTTTTACCTGGTGCGTCTCATCCCTGGGTATGGAAACGCTGTACAAAGGTGTTATCTCTGACAGAGGGGACACAGGCACCGAGACGGGACATGACTTACCCAAGGTCACTGAGTCAGTGGCAGAGCTGGGGATAGAACCCAGGTCTCCTGACTCCCAGGCCAGCTTCCTCTCCAGCTTTCCTTTCTCAGGATAAATTGTCAAAGGTGGGCAAGCACAGGGATTTTGACTGGTATGCCCAGAAACCCCCAGCCCTTTGTGGCTGGGTAGCGAGGCTGCTGGGGCTAGATCTGGTGAGGCGCTGATCATCTCCTGCATGGTAGTGAGCACTCTCCTCTCCTGTCAGAGGCTATGTCTGTGTAAGCAGAGTCAGGCTGAGCTCTACCCTGACATCTGGTGGTGAGTTGTGGAAAAGGACTTCAAGGGCTGATCTCGTTTTCATGAGCACACCCACCCCGCTTAGCATGATGGGACTGCTTGCCAAAATGGTTACTTTGCCTAGCTGTGGGATCCCTGGTCTCTTTGTTATTGGGGCAGGAGTAATAAAGTGTTGTTATCCCGGTTATGTAAATCAAGGACAGTAGAACTGTACCTGGCATTTTATGATTGAAGGACTTGCCCTCAACTAAGTAGCACTCGCTAGGCAAGGGACGTGGGTGCTAGAATCCAGTGAGATGAGAGAGGCTGGGAACAAGTCTGTGTACCTGGTGGTGTGGGCCCCTTTTGAGGGCTTGAAACACCAATTTCCCTCCATTCTCTCTACACTGTGTAATATCAGAGCTGATTTTGATTCCATTAAGAGTCTGATTGCAGGCTTCTGAGCTGATTTCACTTGGGGCCAATGTTGCACCAGTACTGAGGCTCCCCTACTATGAGCTGAAATCACTAAAGAGCTAAAATTACGAAGAGCTGAAATCACTGAGTGCTGTTAAGTGCGGGGTGCTGAAGATATATTGGTGAGCGGCTAGCGGGATGTCTGCTGGAGGGGAGCGGCTCGTGGTGAAGGCTGCAGCAGACCCCTGTGGAAAGGAAGGGCAGTCGGCCGTCCACATAAGCAGTGGAGCACGTAAGGTGCCCCCATACCTCCCCCCTTTTCCACCTAGGGTGGGAGGTTAACTCTGCAGATGAACTTTTGAACTCTGGGGCTGCGCTGGACTTTGGGTGACATTTGGGTTGCTTTACTTTTGGGACTTTGGGTGACTTTTGGGTTGCTGGACTCAAGAACCAAAGGGAAAGGACACAGCCCAATCCGCATGGTTTGTGTTTATGAACCCTAGTTGTGGTGTTTCCCCAACATACTGCTGTATTGTTTCCCTCCTTTATTAAAAGGTTGCTTTTTTTGCTACACTCAGACTCTGTGCTTGTGAGAGGGGAAGTATTGCCTCTTAGAGGCGCCCGGGGGGGTGGTATGTGATTGTCCCAGGTCACTGGGTGGGGGCTCAAGCTGGTTTTGCATTGTGTTATTGAAACAGAACCCCTAGATACTGAACCTGGCCCTTGTTGCTGCCAACTCCGATGGGCAGAAGGGTTTCATTTTTGGGGGCTCGTCTGGGATCCTGGGTCAGTACCCCTTGCAAGCACCTGCTGGGTGATCCACTACATTGGGAAACAGGTGTGTTTATATTTTGAGGAAATTACTGTCTGTATAATGGCTAATATGTCAGGTTTCTTGGGCCCCGGCTCAGCAGTCTCTAGCTCAGGGGACACAGCCTCGGCTGATGATTGGGCAAAAGCTCTGGGGCGAACTTTGGAAGAGATTGTGCTGTCCCATGCTACGTCAAACTCTTGTCATAAGTTAAGGTTGTGTGCTGGGGAGGAGGAGTTTGAACCCCGGTTGGCGCATACCACTGAAATGCTGCAAGAGTGGGCCGTACCGGATGCAGAAAAGCGAAGATGCCTAATAGAGAGCCTTGGGGGACCAGCATTAGATGTGATTCACACCCTGAAGCTCATCGACTCTCGGGTCAGTGTGAAGGACTGCCTAGAGGCCCTTGATCACACCTTTGGGACCATAGAGGGCCCTGAAGACAGCTACTGTAAATTCCTTAACTCCCGACGGCAAAGGGGCGAGAAGGCATCAGCCTACATACAGAGACTGGAGAGACTGCTTCAGAGAGCTGTCATGAGGGAGCCGTGGCTGCTGAGCAGATGGATAAGACCAGACTGGCTCAAATTGAAAGAGGAACTCAGTATCGGAACCCGATTCTACTTTGTCTCCGGCTAAGAGAACGACAGGAACATCCCCCAAGTTACTCCCAGCTGATAAAAGAGGTTAGAGAGGAGGAAGAGAGGCAGGCTGCCAGCGAGTTTTGGGAAGCCCAGACATCGGAGCCAGCCAGCACAACACCACTGCAAACGGCCAGTGTGCTGATGGTGAGCACCAGAGAGGAACTTGCCCAACAAATGCAGGTCCTGACAGAACGGATAGCTGAGCTGCAGAGCACCATTGACCGAGCTAAGACTTCCAAGAATAAGGAGCCTCAAACTGGGACAATGGAGAGGTCAGCATTTAGAGCCACCGGCCCACCCAGGCGAAGGGGGAAAGGACAATTCTTCTGCTACTGATGTGGTCAGGATGGGCATGGTGCTGCCAAGTGCCGTAATGAAGAAAATCCCTCCTTAGTGTATGGAAAGCTGAGGATCAGTTGGGAGAGATCCTGTAACCGCCAGAGGGTCTGGGGACGGGGACCACCCAGGCCTGCAGGATTTGAAGAGTCCCTCAGAAAAGACTGTCCAGCTGGGATCCCCGCAGGACTGATAGGGCCTCGAGCAGAGGTCACGGTGAGGATTGAAGGGGCAGAGGGTAAAGCAGTGCTTGACACTGGATCTCAAGTGACTATTATATTTCAGTCATTCTACCAACAGATGCTTAGGCACCTGCCTATACAGCCACTGACCAGTCTTGGTCTGTGTGGCCTCAGCATGGATGAATACCCCTACCAAGGATATGTCATAGTGCACCTGGAATTCCCAGAGGAGGTTGCTGGAGTAAGAGAAGAGGTAGACACAGCTGCCTTAATATGCCCTGACCCTAAAGGGACCTCCGATGTGTCTGTGTTGATAGGGACCAACTCCAGCCTCTTCAAGGTACTCGCGGATTACTGCAGACGAAGGGCTGGGGACCAGTACCTGAATACCCTGACGATCCATCCGCTTTGTGCTGAAGCCTATAAGAAAATCGAGAGCGCTAAAAAGGAGACATCTGAGCTACCGATTGGGGCACTGAAGTACGCGGGCACGACCCCCTTAGTAGTGCCTGCAAGGACTGAGCAAGAAGTGCTTCTCATGAGTACCTGGCTGAAAGGCAGTAAAGGGGCATTAGCAATGATAGAGCAGCTGATGGGAGGAGAGCTCCCTGAAGGAGTGCTGGTCCCCAGTGGAGTCATAACCCTACCTGCTGAAGTGCAGGAAAGAGTAACTATACTAATTTGCTAAAGAAACGAGTCGCAATGTTGTTGTGAAGCAAGGACAAAAGATAGCAGACCTCTTTGAGCCTGAATCAATTGTAAAACCCCAGTGTGAAACTCAAGTTCCGACAATAGACCCAGCAAAGTTTGACTTTGGAGATTCACCAGTGCCCGAGGAGTGGAAAGATCGCCTGAGGAAGAAACTTTGGGAAAGATCCAAGGTGTTCTCACTGCATGAGTGGGATGTGCAAAAGGAGTAGAGCACAACATCAGACTGCATGATTCTCGACCTTTTAGGGAGAGATCTAGGAGGATTGCTGTCTCTGAGATGGAAGATGTGCGACATCATCTTCAGGAGCTGGCTGCGACTGGCATCATTACAGAGTCCCGCAGCCCCTACGCCTCACCCATTGTGGTGGTCCGTAAAAAGAATGGGAAAATCCGGATGTGTATTGTCTATCGCACTAGGAGTGCTGTGGTTGACCAGTACACTATGCCTCGAGTCCAAGATGCCTTAGACTGTTTGCTGGGAAGCCAGTGGTTCTCCATGTTGGATCTTCGAAGTGGATATTACCAGATCCCTCTGGGAGAAGAAGATAAGGAGAAGACAGTCTTCATCTGCCCATTAGGGTTTTATCAGTTTGAACGCATGCCCCAAGGGATTTCTGGAGCACCTGCCACATTTCAACGGCTTATGGAGAAAGTTGTGGGAGACATGAATTTACTGCAAGTGTTAGTTTATTTGGGTGACCTGATTGTGTTTGGTAGAATGTTGGAGGAACATGAAGAAAGACTTCTTAAAGTGCTTGATAGGTTGGAGGATTATGGTTTGAAGCTTTCAGCTGACAAATGCCAGTTCTGCAGAACCTCAGTGAAGTATGTGGGTCACATCATGTCCCAAGAGGGTGTGAGTACTGATCCCGATAAAATAGAAGCACTTACTACATGGCCATGTCCAAGTAACTACAGAGAACTCAAGACCTTTCTTGGATTTAGTGGCTACTACCACATATTTGTGAAAAATTATGCTACGATTGTAAAACCTCAGAATGATCTTACCAGGGGACACCAATCCCGCAAAAACAAATTAAGACCAAGAATAAGGGGAAGTCCCCACAGCCTCCTGTACAGAGACACTATGGTCCCTTCGAAACATTTGGGCCACAGGGGGATGAGAGATGTGAAAAGGCATTTCAAGAAATCATTACTTGCCTAACTCGTGCTCCAGTCCTAGTCTTTGCTGACCCAGGCAAACTGTTTATCCTGCATACTGATGCCAGTTTGGAGGGTCAGGGAGCAGTCCTGTACCAGGAAGTGGAAGGCAAATGTAAACCTGTAGCCTTTGCCAGCCGAGGACTGTCTGACAGTGAAACTCGCTATCCCACCCACAAGCTGGAGTTCTTGGCCTTGAAATGGGCCACCATTGAGAAATTTCGAGACTACTTGTACGGTGCCCAGTTCCATGTGTGGACAGACAACAATCCACTGACTTATGTGTTAACGAGTGCTAAACTGGATGCTACAGGGCAGAGATGGGTGGCTGCTTTGGCTAGCTAAGAGTTCAGCATTCAATACTGATCAGGGAGAAGCAATGTAGATGCAGATACATTGTTCACATGTCCGCAGGCACTGAAAGTTGCTGTGATACCCACTGATGGAGTGAGAGCTTTTTGCAGTGTGAATCATCGAGAGCTAGAGGCCCATGAGAGCCTTCAGGGATGTTGCAGAAGCTCTGGGCCTGCCCCCTGAAAGCGCGCCTTCTGCCTCGGTGAACTATATTGCATTGGACCAATCGTCTTTGCCCATGCTCAATGCGGCTGACTGGCAAGAAGCCCAGCTGCAAGATATTGACATTTGTGATGCACTACTTGCCAAAAGGGAGGGGAGAAGCTCAGCTGTGATTGTCCAACCTAACCTGGAGGGTAAACTACTATTGAGAGAATGGACCAAACTAAAACTGATTCAGGGAGTGCTACACTGAATGACCACGGACCCTTTACAAAAGCAACGAGCACAACTAGTGCTGCCAAAAGAGTACAGAGCCCTGGCCATGAGGGCCCTGCATGATGACTTTGGATATTTGGGGATGGAGAGGACCCTGGAACTTATTCATAGTAGGTTCCATTGGCCCTGGATGGCTGAAGATGTTTGCAGGAAATGTGAGACATGTGCTCAATATGTTCAAAGGAAAACTCTGCTCACAAGGGCTGCATATCTGAAGAACAGCACCAGCAACAAACCTTTGGAGCTGGTGTGCATTGATTTCTTGTCTCTAGAAGTAGACGAGGAATGTTGGGAACATTCTAGTAGTGACTGACCGTTTTACGTGGTATGCGCAGGCATATCCCACACGTGATCAGAGGGCCACCACCATCGCTCGAGTATTGTGGGAGAAATATTTCTCAGTGTACGGATTCCCAGCCCGGATACACTCGGATCAGGGGCAGGACTTTGAGAGTCACCTTCTGAAGGAGGCGCTGAGGATAGCAGGAATTAAAAAGTCTAGGACAGCGCCTTATCACCCGCAAGGTGATCCTTAGCCAGAGAGGTTCAACCCTGTTAGATATGTTGGGGACTTTGCGACCAGAGCAGAAGGCAACCTGGAGTCAGCATGTCGCATTTCTGGTGCATGCCTACAACACCACAAAGAACGATGCTACGGGAGTCACCCCATATCTCTTGATGTTTGGGCGAGAACCAAGATTGCCCATAGACTTGTGCTTTGGTATATCAGAGGATGGAGATAGCTATGAAACTCATCAGCAATATGTATCCTGACTAAGAGAAAAGCTGCGGGATGCTTATCACTTAGCTACATCTGCGGCTCGGAAGAGCTCAGACCGCAACAAACATCGATATGATGCTAGAGCGCATTCGCAGGAGCTCCAGCCGGGGGACAGAGTCCTGCTGCAAAATTTGGGTATTGCTGGCAAACACAAGATAGCTGATAGGTGGAAGGCAATTCCTTACCTGGTGATGGAAAAGCTGGGAGATCGGTCTTCAAGATCAAACCTGAAGTGGGTCCAGAGCAAATAAAGACAGTACATAGAAACCTTTTGCTCCCTGTGGGGGAGTTGGTAGGCACCCCTTATGAGATGGGCCACTACAGGGCAACCAGGCAGAACAAAAGTGCTAAACCAAAGCCGTCATCCAACACGGACAGCGGGCCCCCTGCAGCTAACCTACCCCTATTCAGCACATCTGAGAGTGAGTCTGAGGAGGAAGACATGACCATAGTGTACTCTGGAATGGAGATCAGATTTCGGTCTTGATTAGCTGAGCCAAGAGAGCGCTCCCCCTCATCAGCCCTAAATCCCATGGCGGAAGTATTTAGGCCCGTTACTGGCACCCCTGTGCCGCCAATGGGACCCCCCCCGTGATGACACTCACACAGGATATTGGACAGTGGAGACATACAGGTGGAAGGTGCCCTGGGCACCTTGGACTTTCCACTGGTAGAACCAGAGATGCAGGGGCCTCTGCCAGTAGCCGAGGGACCCTCAAAGGAAACCTCTCCATCTGTCGCTCCCCCCCACAAAAGAGATTCTCAATAGACGGGACAGGGTAATAAGATCAGTAAAACGGTTAACTTATGATGCACCAGGGGTGACTAGTGAGGAGCCAATACGTTTAGCACACAGGCTTGTGGAAGCCACAGTGGGCTTCCTGAGGCCCTTTGGAGGGAACCAATGAGTCAGTCTACTAGAGGCGCCCAGGGGGGGTGGTATGTAATTGTCCCAGGTCACTGGGTGGGGGCTCGAGCCGGTTTTGCATTGTGTTATTGAAACAGAACCCCTAGATACTGAACCCGGCCCTTGTTGCTGCCAACTCTGATGGGCAGAAGGGTTACATCTACACTGCAAAGGCTATGCCAGCATAGCCGCTTGGTACAGACTCAGCCTACCTAGCCATGGTCCTAGTCCGTCTATGCTGCAAATGGAAGCTCTGTTGAAGAGGAGTTCCCTGACTGTTGTAACTGTGGTGTACGTGGGCCCTTGGTGACTCGACAGGGCATGCAAAGGGCTTTCTGTTCAGTGCGGTAAATCAGCTGTATGCCTTGAACCTAAATATGATTGGTTAAAAGAATAGAGTCTCCATGCACCATACAGTAAAAGGGGCTCTGTTAAAACAATGGAGCTACATAATTGAGACCTTTTTCTCCACCAGTCATAGCTCTTTAAACGCTGGATGCCTTGAGATGAGCAGACCTGCCAGTGGGAATGTGTTGCCTTGTTTGACGTCTAGCAAACCCGTGACTCCTGTCGGGAGGAACGTTACTGGCTCTGGGGTTACTAACCCGAACAAGAGAGTCCTGTCCCCTGATCCAAGGAGAGCTTTTCTTTCGTGCCAGGTTACTGATACTTCCTCCCAGGGCATGTGTCACGTTGTCTGGAGTGGCTCACGAGCGTGAGTGTCGACTGCAGGGCAGACTGCCAGAAAACAGGGCAGACACCCCACGCTGGTGGTGCGTTCTATAATTAGATTTCACCAGTAACAAATGTGAACTCCTGGGTCACTGTAACTGTCTTTCCATGGAGTCCCAGACGTCCCAGTAGGCTCTCCAGTCTATCTTGCTGTCCAGGCAAGCTGGACTTAGTGATAAATGGTCACTTACACCAAAAATTACAAAATATTGAGGTTGCTCCCAGCCCCAAGAGACCAGTCACTTTCCCCTGATCAATGAATACCCTAGATCAGTGCATATGGCTATCAGGGGCTTTTCTTGCAGTCACAGCCTCCTGGGTGGTAACTGGAGTGTGGGGGGAAGAGCAGCGGCCCCTCCCGCATGGCTGCCGGCAGGGCTTGGGCTCTGCCCCCCTCTGGAGCCAGCCAGTGTGCGTTCCCCACCTTCCTGGGAACAGTGGGGCTCAGGCTTCTTGCTTTAGTCCTGGGGTGGTGGGCGGCAGGTTCTGGCCGCGTGCTGATAGGCTCCAAACTCGGGGCTTCGGGCTCTGGGCTTTGGCTGCGCAGTCGTGGGCTCCGTCCCCTAACTGCAGGGGCTCCATCTCCTGGCTGCAAAGTTCACTATCCCACTCATCGCCTGGCCCCTGCTGCCTCCCCTGACCCCCACTGCCTCCCTACCCACCTCCCCATCCAAGGCTTAATTTGTCCCCCGACTTGCCAGGGTTGAGTAAATCTGTTGTGAAAAGTGATATTTGTATGTTTGTTAATATCACTTTTCACTGTCTCCCAGATAGCTAACACGTCCACATCTGTGAAAAGTGATATTAATAAACATACATCTATCACTTTTCACAGGCGCAGACTGACTAGCTAGCAAGTATAAAAAGAAAACGCAACCAAAAAAGCAAAAGAAACAACAACAACAACAAAATACAAGGACATGCAAAGCACCTTATTTGTGTTTCTATTTTGTTTAGGTCCACTAAAGAAATAGAGACAACTGTACGTTATTTTTATTATTCAGTCTGTGGAAAACCCCTTCATACATAAATTACTGTGATTTGGAAATGTCTATGTGCCTATTTATTTTTTTCCTAAAGTTAATTAAGTATTTTAGGAAAAATTGTCAGAGCGGCCACCAGCAAGAGTTGGTGGCCGCACTCTGACTCCACAAAAAAATGTGTTGTGAGAACCCCGGCCCTAGATCTTACACAAAAGACAACACCTGTAGCCAATCCTGTAATACACTGTCGAAAGGTTTATTAGCTAGGAGAAATAAATTAGTTATTTAAAGGTGAAAGCAAGCAAACATCTACACCCAAATGAGTTGCAATCCAGCTCCTAAGAGTGACAGAATTGCAGTGATCTCTCAATTTGACATGTCTTTTAGGGCAGACCCAGGGATAACCCTAAGAAATCTCGTTTCAATTTACAGCAGTGGTTTTTAACCTGTGGTCCAGAGACCGCTGGGGGTCCACAGACTATTTCTTAAGATTTCCGAAGGGGTCCCCACCTCCCTTTGAAATTTTGCAGGGGTCCACACAGGAAAAAAGGTTGAAAACCACTGAGCTAGAGTCTCTGGCCCTGTAAGAGTTCAAACAGCAAAGAGATGAAAAATCATCATGTCAGCTATTTTTATTTTCCTCTTCCAGCGTTCAAATGGCTGGGATGGGGCCTTCTGCACAGGTGGAGGGCGGAAATAAACAAAGCTTTTGTCTTATGAGAGCCCACTTAATTTTTCAGAGTCTTCCTGGACGGGTGGGGGAACGAGTCCGGTGCCTGGCTTCACAAGTTCAGAGCAAACATTTTCAAAGTTATAAAGTGAAACTTACATATTTCCTTATTTGCAGAGTTGTTGTTGCCCTGTCAGTCCCAGGATATAGAGGAGAGGTGATCTCTTTTAATGTCCTCACGCACCTTGTCTCTCTTGTATTTCCTTATAGCGTGGAATACAGACATACCAAGTGAGATTAATGCGTGCAGCAACTTAAAGCATTTCATAGAGTCTAATCACTCAATAAATTCTAACAATACAATCACACCTGTCACAGGTAAGCTGGTTTGTTTTCCAGCTGTGGGTTCGTCAGTTCTTAGCTCACACCTACGGCCTTGGCCAGAGCTGGCACTTGGCTCACCAGCATCACAGCGCGACTCTGCAGTTTGTTCAGTTAAATCATAATAGCAATAATATTACTTGGCACTTAACGTCTTGATTGCCGCCACAAACAATAAATAACTCTCCTAATAAATGTGCTAGGAAGGGAGGTGGTGCTAGTCTCACTTTACGTGCAGGGAAGTTGAAACATGAGGTCCGATGCATCCTTGGCGTAAGTCAATTAAAACGGTAGCATTCCACCTGGAAAGAATTTGTCCCATGGGAAGATTTGTGGCTTTACCTTTTCCAGCCCACTGTGGTAACTGAGTTGGGCCGGATTTCCATAGCACCCAGGAAGCCAGGCTGGGAGCAAGTTGCTGTTTGCCCCATTGCTGCATGCACACCGGATTTGCAGGAGACAATTAAGTGCGCCAACATGAAAATCAGGCCCGAAGGCCATATATTGCGTGATCTATGTACAAGGAACTTGCTGGGTCAATGGGCGCATTGCGTGTGGCCGCAGGGCAGCAGATGATCTTTGGTTATGTCCTAAGGCTCATAGGGAACCCTGGTGGATGCTGTGTCAGAGATGGCAGGCTGAGGACTCCATGAGGCTGGGAAGGTGCCTCGCTTGTGTTTAGGATTATTCTGGACTGGGATCAAGCACTTTTTCCCCTTAGGAATGACCTTATTGCTGATGCAGATGAGATATATCGTTAAAGTGCAGTCGCACGATGACCCAGCAAATTGCTGGCTCAGTGAGTATGGCTGTTGGTGAAAAGCTGTGAATACCCAGGCCTTAGGACTTGTTTCTCTAACACTGGCTAATCAATAGGCAGAAGACCTTGAGCATCCTCCTATCACAGTGAGCTGCCTTGGGTTCAGGGACTCCAGATCTGTGTCACTATTACATTGTCTTTGCTTTGCTATTAGCATATCAGCAGGTTATCTGGGTATCCCCTGGCCCCAGAAGAGGCCAGACACAGCCTCGCAGCTGCTCCTCCCACGCAGGATAGTCTCTGGAACTGCAGATATGTTTGTCCGACAGAGATTTGGATTTTCTTGTTTGTTTTTTTATTTTCCAGCATTTTTTTAGACGGAAATGCTGGTCCCACATCAGTCAGGGATTGACCTAGGACTAAATGAACTTTTGCTGGGTCCCAAAGGCGTTTGACTAGCCGATACATTGCAGCGTTTAATTCTGAACTTCTAGCATGGAGTTTTATCTGATATTTAGACTTGAGTAAATTTTAGCTTTTTAACTACATGTCGCCCCTAGGTAGAAATCCCTTGAGCTTGGAGCCAAGTGAAACAACGCAGAACTGCCTTGACCTTCTCTCCAAACGCACTTTGTCCTGATGGACTCCATTGTGGGGAGCTTTCTTGGTGAAATTTTAACAAAATTGGTAACAAAAATAAAAAGAAGCAATGCGGGGGGGAGGACATCCTCAATGAGATACTGATGGGGGGGGGGGGGGGAGGGACTGCAGGCTGTTGGAGAGTTACTGCAAGGACCCGTATGTGGTGTATGGTTTTCAAGATGACTCTCCTTTCTGGTCAGGGGGGTTTCTCTCTCTGGTAACTGGAGAGATTGATATCGTGCTGCTGTCCTCGCTGTACCATCCTGGTCTCCCATCAGCTCGCTTCCTGGTCACGTGGCTCCATTTCCCCATCAGACCATTCCTCCCATACCCCAACCACAGAGCTCTGCACTTACTCTATTAATCCTCTCCTCCCACGTGGTCCAGCCCCACAGCCTCTGCACGTTCTCTCTCCACATGGTGCTGTGTTGTGATGGATGGTCCGTCACTGGCACTTTTAAATTAGGATTGCATGGGCTGCGGAGCCAAGGGGGCCACCTGGGCCATGGCCCAGCTACTTTTTGGTCCCAACTTGGAGCAGGTGATCCGGTGGTTCTGGGGCAGGATGGGGGGGGGGTGGGGCGTCACAGAGGGACGGTGGCTGGAGCAGGGACAGGAGCTGCTGCAGGGTGAGTGTAGGGTGTACTCCAATTCCTGCCAGAAGCAGGACCTCTGTCTCTCACACACACACACACACACACACACACTTTAAATGGTGCTCTGCGGCCCCTGCAAGATGGCAGGATTTTCTAAAAGATCTGCTCTGCTTCAAACGGGAATTATTGCAGGGAAGTCCAGAGTCTGGTGGTGCACAAGAGGCTCACAATTGTCCCTTCTGGCTTTCTAATCGGACTCTCTGGAACCTCCAGTCCACATGCCACATCCCCCATCAGTCGGCCCCGGTCCTGTTGTTTAACACTTGTGTAGTGATCGCACCTGGCTAACCAGGTCAGCGCCCCCTAGGGGCTGGGTCCCGGACACACACAGTAAATGACAGCCCTGCCCCAAAGCATGCACATGCTCCTAATCCCTCCTTGGCCTTTCCCATGCTGAGCCGCCACTCTTCTGTGCCCCTGAGGAATTTGTCCTTCCTGCGCGTGGACGGGGAGCTTGGTTACACTCCCAGTGCCGTTACTTGTTCTGTCCTTGGGGAGCTCAGGAAGTGGCCTAGGCTAGTAGCCGCTGGCACTGCTGGCAGACTAAGCAATCATTCTAGCACTGCTAGAGTGAGTTTCTGAGAAACCCGTGGAGGTCAGCCCGTCTGCTGCTTTAATCCCATTATGATTATGTCTGCAGGGTAGGGAAGCAGCATCTGAAGGGGATTTCACCCAACTGGGGAGCCAGGAATGTCTGGGTACTAATCTCGGCTCTAATCCCAAAACCTGTCAGCATTGGTGTGTCCCTGTAGCACAGGTGAAGGAGGATCATACCTACTCACCTTACAGGGGTGGCACCAGGGTTGATCAGTGACCGGACCACAGTGCTAAGGGTGCTGAGGATTAGAGCTATTCCAAATTATTATTTCTATCTCCATTGCACCCCCACCAAGCGCGCTCTCTGCTAGGTGTTGCATGTACACCTGGGAAGAGGCAGTCCCTGCCGCAAAGAGCTTGCATTGTACAGTATACTCCTGATTTTCCAAACCCCTGTTCTCTAAACCTCCGCACTGTCCGTCCCGGGGGGGACAAGGGAGGGATTTGGGTGACGTGGAGGTTTGTATAAGAGAGCAGAGCCCCCGGGCTGGGGGGTCTCCTGGCAGCTAAATGGCTCCTGTGACAGTGCAGGGAGCCTTCCGCACCCCGGCTGTCACAGGAGGGCTCCTGCCCTCTCCGTTACCTGAACTCCTGATTATCTGAATAAAATCCATGTCCCCGCTGCTCTTCGGATCATCGGGAGCATTCTGCATCTAGATGGGCAAAGGGCGGGAAAAACAAAGTCTTGTTATCCCCATTGTACGGATGGGTGGATAGATGCAGAAAAGCGAAATCACTCGCCCACGGTCACCCAGGGAATCTGTGGCAGAGCAGGGATTGAACCAGCTCTCCCAAATCTTGTTCTGCTGCCCGAACCCCAAGAGATCCTTCTTCTGATCACTATGGTCTGAGAAATGGCCTTTTGAGTGTTCCCTTGTGCTCCTTGCAACCCACCGTCCACCCCAGCTCGGAAAACGACATCTCTTCTTTTACATCTGTGTTGCTGCAGTGTCCAACGGCTCCCCGCGGAAACAAAGCCAAGTTGTGCTTGGTGCTGAAAAGTCATACGATTATTTATTATGTCGCCTAGTCGGTAAATGGGAGTTGATTCTACATAACATGCGGTGGCCTGAGAGGCTGGTGCCTCCAGATCAGGTACAGGAGTGAAATTGTTATTAAATTGAGGAGCACACGAGAAACAATCCAGTCCATGTTCTCTGACTAGCAATGGTAGAAATGTATAGCCGCGAAACTGACAAAATCGTGAGCTCTGTAATATAGCAAAGGAGACAGAGCCAATATAGAATGTCCAGCACTTGCATTACTCACATCATGCTTGTGGAGAACCCCAAAGTAGGCCAGGTGATCTGTGCATAGTCATCAGGTTAGTGCGTTTCAATGTATCCCACCTCCCATAGGGAGGGCTGCACCCTGTTCGTGTTCAACATTGGTTACAGCCTCCTTTCCTTAGACATGCTTCCACATCTCAGTAATATTGGGGCTCCTAATTCTCATAGGTTAATTAACCCATGGCATCCTAATCACTAGCATTTATGTCAGTCAGTTGCTATGGTATTTCTGCAGTTAGTATATGTACGTTTTGGTTAAACTCATCAGCTGTTAAACTTTTCCTTAAAATTCCCTGTTTGCAGTGCATTCTATCAGTTAGTTCCCCCTTTTAACTTAAAGCTTTAGGCCTTGCTTTAGTCATGTTAAGCTAACTGTCCTACAGGCCTGAGGCCTGTAGGTCCTTGCTTTACGGCCTTAATCCGTACATACACTTCTCTGCGGTATCTAGGTGTGTTTTTCAGGGATATGGCAGGCTACCGTGATTTGTAGCCATAGCACCTAGCAATTGCCATAGCACCTAGGAGTCCTAGTTGTGGCCCAGGACCCCCATGTGCTAGGTGCTGTATAAATGCAGATGAGAAAGGTGGTCCCTGCTTCAAAGAGTTTACAACTGACGTCTAAGGAGACGACAGATGGCTACAGGGATAAATATACAAAGCCTGTACAGTAAGAGACCGGGTGCCATCCCTTCTAAATAAAGACATGCAGCTTGTAGGTTCAGCCTTGCAGTGTGAGATTTGATAGTTTAATTCCGTGTGTTGTCTGCAAAGGTTTTGAAACAAACACCCAGAGATGAGTCGGGGTGATTTATTTCTAGACGCAGCGTAGGTGACTGAATCTGAACGGAGAAATTCTAATGATGCACCGGCTTTCTGCTGGGTAGTTTAATGACGACTTTCTGCTTCAGTAAGTGATCTCCCATTGGGCTGTGACTTTGCTGCGTCTTAGAAGCTAAAGAGGATTGGGCCTGATGAGTGTGTGGTAGGAAAACCTTGGAGTGCTTCAGGGTATCTGGGGTTTCTGTAGGTCATAGCCTGCCTTCTGAGTCAATGCTGTACTGATGCCAGGGTGCTAGAGAGGTATTTGGATAGGAGTAAGATGAAGGTCTTGATCACGTATGGACATTTAAAACACTGGGCACTTTCAACATCTGTAAGGGGGGCAGGGGAGGGCTGGCCATGGTGTCCTGCGGAAATTCCAGCGTGAGTTGATTCTGTTACCTGAATCCCCCTGCAATTTCAACTGGACGTGGGCTATGTCTCATCCCAAACTTTTGCCTGGTTCTTCTGTGCGTTGTTAAACAGCTGCTGTGTTCCGCCTCAGAGGTGGGTGATGGGATCCTTGCTTGTGAAAATGCTTTGCAATGAGAAGCTTCTGTATAAAATGAATGCAAGATCTTGCACTTGGCTTCATTCTTTGTGGTAGCTTCAGCCCTGCTATAAATACTGCGTTTCCTTTCTCTGGAGATTCCACTCCTTGAGGTGCTAACAGGAGGCCAGAGGTGTCATTTTGGGGCCACTGATGTGGGTTTTCGCCCTAGAACTCAGGTTTTATCTGGCCTATGGTGCCAGAAGGATTGATTTATTTAAGAGACAGGCACGTGCCTGGCCCTGCACCAGCTGTCTACCCCAGGTGCTTTGTCTTGTGGTCAAGGTGGGCAGGCGATGGGCCTTCACCTTGTAAGCAGTGCCCCATAATGCTGTCAGCAGTGCAGCTCCACAACCCCCATCATTCTCCGATTTCCTCCTGAGACCTGAAGTATTGCTTATGGGATGCTCCCAGCCACTGGTTACCCAGGAAACAGCCCGCAGAAGGCTTCCAAGCCATTACCCATGGGGCTGTGCACGGAGCAGTGAGTCACCTTTCCCACATCTGGACTCTGAGTGCTCGGCAGCCCGACAGGGTGTGTTCGTTCCTGCTGGTGCATCCATCACCTTCTTATCTAGGTGCTGGCTGCAGCAGTTACGGATCACTGCTGTGATGGTCAAGCTCGCCTTCAATGGAAGCAATAGGGGGTGTGTGTGTGTGTGCGGGGGTCGATGGGACAAAGAGGCAGCAGGACCCCGAGGCAACTAGCACAGAAAGGAAACCTTCTGAGCACTGAGTGCCTGGATTGAGGGGGGCCCGAGGGCAGCGAGGCTGCAGCTAAGCACAGCGGTGCCAGTGGAATGAAGGCACAGCAGTGAAGGGTACAGTGGGATATACCTGTCCCACGTGGTGTTCCATTCGGGCAGTGTTTCTCAAACCGAGGAAGAGGGGGCAGGCTGATTTCAGGGGTTGCAGACAGAGGAGAGGGCCGCCGTGGGTGAGGAAAGTTGCAGGACCCCGGAGCTGCCCCATTCCCCTTCCGTCCCCATCCCAAGCTTGGTGCTGTTGCCTCCCATGAGACCTCTAATGCTACAGTGCTGCAGGCTGCCAGCCCAGGTTTCCTCAGTCTGCCCTTGGGGCACCAATAATGGCTCTGCCGGGGCTTCCAGCGCGTGGGGGAGCGGGGAGGGCAGAGACAAAAGGCGGGGGAGGAAGTCAGCAAAACACATGGGAAAGAGGAAAATGGAGAGAAAAAGGAGGAAGTGCCCCAAGCAGGAAGGGACAGCGAGGCTGGAGAGATGGCAGCAGGTTTGTCATGGGGAGGGCCCCACACGGCCATCCAGCAAGGGAGGCTAGGAGCCAGGCCTTGAATGTCTGTAGCTTGCTCCGGGATCCGGCAGGGAAGGTGGTGTGCAGAGCAGGTTCACCGATGGGCTGGAGGCAGGAGTCCCTGAGCGAAGGGTCCCTTCTGTCTGTTTTATCAGACTACGGGACAACCCCCTTCCCCCCCCCCCCCTTGCAGTGGGGCAGCAGTGTTCATGTCCTGACAGCAAGACGTCCGGTTTCCCAAGAACCTGACCAAGTGCTGAGCGGGAGTTTTCCTTTGGTTTTGCTGTGGCCGAGATGATGCATTTTTCCTTGCTCACTTCAGGAAATTCAGGCGCTGGGATGGGTTATTTTACCACCTCAAATACCTCACTTGTTGTTTGTTTCTCTCTAGGGTTTTAAACTTGCGTCGATGGCCAGGAAGGGCTCACCGAGCTAGGACCCTGCCTGCTCCTTGGAGCCTTCCTGAGCATCTGATCTGCCTTTAGAGATTTGTAGCTGTTTTCCCTTGGCCGCTGGGGAACATGCCTGCGGTTAGCGGCCTCGGCCCCCTGGCGCTGGACGGCCTGCAGAAGCGGCTAGAGCTGTGCCTGGTGTGCTCCAAGTGCAGCGTGAGGGAGAACGAGAGCACCTACGGGCGGAGAGAGGTGGAGCATCGCTGCATGCAGGAGATCCTCCTGGCCCGGTGCAGAAGCAAGAGGAGCCAGCTATGGAAGAAGGTGGGCAGGAGGCCGGGCTTCCCAAACCCGGCACGTTACGCGGTCTGCAGATACTACTCCCCAGGCCTAGGGTGCAACAAGCACAGGAACCAGTGCACCTTTGCCAGCAGCAAGGAGGAGGCGATGGTGTGGAACTTCGAGAGAGAGCACGAACTGGAGCGGCGTGTGCTGAAAGCCATGGTGCTCCAGGCACAGATAGCAGGCAGTAGCAATGGCCTCCCGAGCCAGGAAGCGCCCAGCACCGCAGGGGAAATCCAGAGCGAGTTTGGGGGGCAGTTCCAGGAGATCTGCAAACTCTGCTTTTACCAAAGTCCCCAGAAAATATCCTCCGGGGGGCTGGCGAGGCTCTGTGAGGAGCACGGTGCTTGGAAAGCTCTCCTGGTCCATGTGGTCACCGATGGAAGGAGGAAGAAGCAGTACACTGCAATCAGGCCGTGGCCGGAGTTCATGTCGCAGCTCAGTTACTGCATGTTCGTCTCCAGAGGCAACCCGTGCAAGCACGGGGCCCAGCGGTGCAACTACGCACACAGCGAGGTGGAGATGGCGGTGTGGGAGGCTGAGCAGAAGCACGGCCTGGCACGCTCGGACCTGCTGCCAGCCTTAGCGATGTTCAGCGAGAACGGCGACAAGCCAGCGCAGCCCCAAGTCCAGTTCTACTGCCGGGCCTGCTTGGTGACCTTCAGCTCCCAGGAGAGCTTCGAGAACCACTGCTCCCTGGTGGAGCACATGCAGATGGTTTTGGCTGACCCCATGATCCAGTGGGCTCACCGCACGCCTCCCTATGGGCTGACCAAATTCACACTGTGCAACAGGTAAGCCTTGCGCGGCTGGCCTTGTCTAGCAGGCGATGAGCAAACTGCATGGGTCCCTGCAAAGGGGGCACAGCGGGCTGATGACTTGATTCTAGATCATCCATCTAGAGAGACAACCCAGCTGGCCTAATGTTTGGCATCACTTTGGGGTGTGATCGTTCTCATGTGTACAGAACCTGCCCCGTATTTGGAGGAGAAAGGGTTAAAAATCTCTCCCTGAACCAAGCAGGGACTTTGGGTATATGGTCTCTTAGCAGAGTAAAATGAAGCAGGATCCGGCTTGGGGTGGTTCCTTATTAAGACAGGGAGGATACAAGGGGGTAAGTTTGGGGGAAGTTAATTTTCAAGTGCTTCCATGAAGGCCTAGGCTCTTGTTGACCTCAAGAGAAGGGGGTGAAGAACCTGCCTGTGGCATCTCTGGGGAGTTGGGACCTATAACTCGGCACTGGTGCAGCGCCAGCTGGGCTGGCAATGGGGGAAGCACGCAGGATGCAGGTGGTGTTACTGCCATGTCACCTAACTCTGGCCAGAGCAAGTTGAGATGACGACAGAAGACAAAATGCTTCTGCCGTCATTCAGTGGGGCACTGCTGGTCCCAGTTCTGCCAGTATTGTGGCCTGCTAGGAATCCCCAGATAATCCTTGTCCAGGTGCAGGAGGGTGCTTCATTCCCCATGCAGTCTCAGGCTGGTCAGAGTAACCTGTGTGCTTTGTTTTGCATGTGGAATTTGTTCCCTCACAGAGGGGATATCTGTGAATATGGCAAACGGTGCACCAAGGCCCATTCTGTAGAGGAGCTGCAGGAGTGGATCCAGAGAGCGAAGGCTGCTGAGAGGAACAGGAAATCTGCCAAGAGAGACGGGCTCCTCTCCTACCAGGACCGTCTGGTTGCTGAGTACAAGGAGTGCCGCAACGAGGTGTTCATTGTACGTCCCCATCTGCTGGGTGGACACTGGCTGTGGGGCACCTGGATGATCCGGCTGATTGGAAGGGTTTTGAGTTTGCTTAAAGCTGAATCCTGATAAAGGGTCAGATCTTCAAAAGGGTCTTGCGACAACCTGGCGGCAGCATTAACACTTGCGAAATCCCTGCATTTGCACTGGCTGGCTACGTGTCTGGCTGCCCCATGAATGCCGGCTGTGTGTGCACCTGCACGTTTGAAGGGGGTGTTCTCAGAGGCTCTTGGAATAGTGCATCCCAATATCTCCCCACCTGCTTCAGCAATGTGGGCCGATCACCCCCAGGGCCTGATCTTAAATAAGTCTTCCCTTGCAGGGTGTGCGCCCCTGGGGCTAACGCATGGGAGCCTGGAAGCGAAATGAAAGTGAAATTAACGAGTTCAGACCATTTTCATTGTAGACCATGAGAGAGGCAGAAAACAGACGAAGGGGATAAATGGTGAAATGTAAATTAGATCTTAAACATGTATTTGAGACTTAATCTTCAATGTGTGTGCTGTCCCTGCCCTCCAGCCCCCAGCACGCCCCGCGCTGCCCATTCCCAGGCTTCTCTGAGGAAGGAGTAGGCCTGTTAAAGAACACACTCTGTGCATCAAGCTGTCCTGCTCTGCCGTGTGTCCTTCCACCTTTCCAAGCCCTCGCTGGCTACACTGATGAGAAGCATCAGGGCTCGAATCCCTCGCCATGCCCTTTCGGCTGCCCTGCTGCAGCTGACAGTGCTGGGGCTTACTGACAGGTGCTGTGTGTGTGCGATCATAAGGTGAAACACCTGGCTCTTCTTGTCTCCTTTCCATCAGCTTTCTGAGCAGGTTGATGGTGTCATGGTTACCTGCGAGCAGCCCATGCGGGTGCATTCAGAGGACAGGAAGATGCGATACAGGTGGAAGTTCAAAGTTCACTCCCAGGTAAGTCGGATTCTCTGTAAAGAAAGTCCAGGGGTTTGAAACCAGCTCTTCCCAGCGGTAGAGAATCGCCTGCTCTTCCACCCCTGAGGGGCTGCTGGAGGGAGTCTCTGCATGGTTAAGGAGTGGGAGGAGGTTGGGGCATGTAGATGAGGATCTGTTCCAGGCGCCCTGGGGCCTGCTGAGGCAAGAGGGGGAGAGAGCTCCTGCCCAGAGGTGTTACAGTTGTGACCTGGGTTGTGTTTGGGCCAGGGCTCTGAAAGCAGGGCTGGGCATGTGCTGAGCGTTTGGTAATCTTCCTTATCGTGCGGGGGGGTCTGGCTGTGCTGACCGAGCCCCGTTCCTGCCTGCTGCAGTGCTTCAGGCAAAATGAAACATTCTTAAGCCTGCACAGGCTTTGTGGGGAGGGAATGTGGCCAGGGAGGGATCTCGTCTTGCTCATTCCACCTCTGCTGCCTTTGCTTGCTCTTTGCTAGGTCCCAGGACTGACCCTTTATGGAAAATTCCTGAAGAGGTTAATGGAGATGATACCCCACAGAGTTCCTTAGGAATCACTCTAAACCCCTCTAGAACTGAAGAGGGAATGGGACCATTTTGTAGGTTCCAGTAGGAATTCTCTCCCTGCTGTGGAATTCCATAGGGTGGTTGGGGGGAAAAAAGCCTCGTTCCCTATTTAGTTCTATTGGGCTTTTGCAGAGGGGGTGGCCAGATGGCGGGTCCCATGCAGGGAGATTCTCTTTACCGGGTATTCTCTTCCCTTCTAACTGGCAGATGCCTCTGAGGCACGTGGCATTACTGAAGAGAGATCCCGGAGCCACCTTCTTCCTAGCAGGGGACGGGTTCCCGCGGGGCCTCACCTACATCCGGGGGGAGCGGTTAAAGGCTCTGCCGTCACCGCCGCTCTCGTGCCTGGTGGAGGTCTGCATGGAGTGCTGCACGTTCGGAGTCTATGAGCAGTGGGTCGTCTTTGACTTCGGCAGCCGCCCCGTCCTGGTGCGGAAAATCCAGGCCAAGATCGGCAGACGGGAGTTCCCCCGGCACGGCACGGAGGGCAGCCGCTTCGTGAACTTTCAGCGCTGGCACAGTGGCAACCGGGTGATCGTGCCCAGCGTGGAGATGACCAGTGACGAGGTGGACCTGCTAGCCAAGTACAAAGCGCCAGAGCTCTCCCTGGAGTTCCGGCCCGGCAGCACCACGAACACGCCCATCACCCACCTCAACTACAGGGAGAGGATGCATGACTTCCTGTTCCGAGAGGAGGAAGCTGAGCAGACCCTGGTTGACAAGTAAGTGTCCCGGTAGTAGTGGCAGATCCAGAAGGGTGAAGGGCTCATCCTCCTCAGAGGCCTGCCTTCCTTCTATCTGCAGTGGTCCCAGTGCCAATGCTCATTCTGTCCCTTAATCCCTGGTGCTATTTCAAGTCTAGTCCCCATATTCCCCCCCACGCCCATTGTGCAGGAATGATCCCAAGGGACAGTTGCAGGTCAGTGGGGCGCTGTCATGGAAGGTGACGTGTGGAACAGGAAAGAGAGTGATAATATAGGGCTAGATTCTGCTCTGTGGGGTGTAAACATGGCAAGGAGTGGAGGTAGGGAGCCTCCACTCTCCACAACTAGTATGTATTTGTATTCAGGGGGGATTTGATTTCAATCAAATTGATTTAAATCATAATTTAAATCACTAGTCAGGAAAACTCGATTTAATCATGGATTTCTACATAAAAGTGCATTCTTGTTGGTTGTTATAACCTTCATACATAGTCTTCATAACTCCGAGACAGACGTAGGTTTCATTTTTAGAAGGTACACGCTATACATTTTTAAAGTGATTTATTTTGAAAACTTTTCAGATTAGCTTTACAGCTGTATCAGAAAATGAATGATTGTTTGGTTATTTCATTTACCAAAGCGGATAGTTCACCTTCCAATGACTTCATAAATATCTCCAATTCAATGGGTTAATCGTTAATATTTGGAGGATTTTCTTGCCAGGTTGTATTAGGAGGAGAACATCACCAGACAGGCATTTAAATTGTTTTATTTAACTATTTCTCACCTTTCTTTCTTTCAAACATTTTTGCTGTTAACCAGCATGTTACCTCTGGAGACACAAATCCACAATTTGAGAACTGTAAAACTAAGCATCTCTGACGGCATCTTCTAGACTGAGCACTGAGTCCCATTGGATAGCTAGAAAGATCAACCTAAATTATCTATACGGAAGCCCCTGGAACCCCATAAGATTGGGTCCCTAATCCATGAACTACTGGAACTCATTTACAAAACTTTTCTTAAACATTACATGAATATATTGTCTCATACTACAGAATCCGAATTTATAATCCCTATTCCATGATGAGATCTCCTTTGAGCTATAATGTATCTTAATTAAAACTATCTTTAGAGAGGTTTTGTTTCTCAAAAAACTTTTTATCAAAAAAATCCATTTTGGGTTGTTTTTTTTTTATTTTAATTCTTTTTTAAATCATTGATTTTTATCCACCCTGTTTGTATTACTGTAGCATCTCGGAGCCCAGGCATGGACTGGGACCCATTGTGCTAGGGGCTGTACAAACACAGAACAAAGACGGTCCCTGCCCCACAGAGCTTGCAATCGAAGCACAAGCCAGGAGACCACAGATGGTGGGGAGCACTAGGAAACAGTGAGATGCTTTTGGTCAGCATGACAGGCATTGGTCTCCGCGCACCAGCAGCCTAACCGCTGACAGGGTTTTGGCAGGTGCACAGAAAGGAGAGTTTGAAGGGGGGATTTGAAGGTGGATAACGAGGTGGCTTTGCCGCTGTTTATGGGGAGCACCTCCCGAGGGTGCGGGGCAGCACTGGAGAAAGCACAAAGGCACTTGCATGAACATTTAACAAGTGCGTGCTTGGAGGCTGGTGTCATGGGCTGATCGCAGGTGGGAGCCAGCGTCAGGACAGCGAGTGAGAGATGATGGGGGGGTAGGCTCTGAAAGGCCTAGAAAGGAAGGCAAAAGTGGCGTATATTCGCTGCGATACAGAAGCGGGGAGTCCGTGGAGGGACGTAAAGAGAGGGGGGACATCAGCAAGGCAAGAAGAATGATCTTTGCAGCAGCTTTCTGAATGGATATGAGTGGGCCAGGCTGCATTTGTCAAGGCCGGAGAAAAGGTTGTTGCAGTGTGGGAGGAGGAGAGTTTTAGCCTTGTGGATGGATCGCAAGGCCTGTATCGGAGAGATTTTCTGCAGCGAGAGTCTGTAAGATTTAGACGTAACCTGGATGTGGACCTAGAGAGAGGTCTGAAGGAAAGCTGATACCCAGGTTACGGGCCGGAGTGGCAGGCAGGATGGTGGTGTTGCCCAAACAGATTGGAAAAGGAAGGAACAGGGAGGTTGGGGGGAAGCTGAAGAGCTCTGTTTTAGCCCTGTTGAGCGTGAGCTGATGACTGGACATCCAGAAGGAGAAGTCAGAGAGACCAATGGCGACTTTAGTATGGACAGAATCAGACAGGTCCAGAGGACAGAGGTAGATCTGTGGGTTGGTAGAGATGGCAGTTGAATTTGGGTTTGCAGATGAGATTACCCTGAGATAAGGTGTAGAGTCTTCTGAAGGACACAGTGGATGAATGATTGGAGAGACAGGAGGAGAACCAGGAGAGGAAAAGTCCCGGAAGCCAAGGAAGGACAGAATTTTAAGAAGAGCATGGCTGACTGTGTTGAAGGAGGCTGACAGGATAAGGAGGATGAGAAGGGGGAAGGAGAGCTGGCTCTGAGATTTGGCTAGGAAGAGGTCAGCAGAGACTTTGTCAAGAGCAGTTTCCATGGAGGGCATGGGACGGAAGCTGGCTTGCAGAGAGTCTAGGCTGGAATTGGGAGAGAGGAACACCAGCCAGCAGTTGTAGACAGTGTGTCCAATGAGCTCGAGATGAAAGGGAGATGGGGCAGTAGTTGGAGAGAGAAATGGGGTCGAGGGTGGGCTTTTTAAGAGGGGAGAGACTCAAGCATGTTTGCATTGTGAGGGGAAGGAGCCAGAGGAGAGTGAGAGGTTACGGAGAAGAATAAGAGAGGGGATGAGAGTGGGCACAATGGAGGTCAGGAGATGGGGTCACTGGGGTAAGTGGAGGGGTTAGAGGAGGAGAAATGTCTGTCTGTGATGGGGAGAAGGCAAAGCGAGCTGTGGGAGGGCAGCGGGAAGGGAATGGCCTCTGCAGGGGCCTGCCTTTCTCTGGAGTGCAATGGTTGGTCACTCTCCCCTGTCCCGTCTCAAGCAGCAAGGCAAAATCTCCTGCCCTGAGCCTCCAGAGAGCACCAGCTGGTATGGCTGCCTAATGCTTTGCTGTGCATGCCACATCTTGGCTACCGCCTGGGCTCTGGTTTGTGCTGAGCACTAGCCAGCCGTGGGGAGAAACAAAGGGAGCTGTGCTGTGCACCCCACTAGACCCACCACGAGGAGCCTACTCTGAAGGAAGGGGGTGCACCTGGTGCGTCTATGCTCCTTGGTGCCCCAGCTCGATGTAGAGTAGATGGGCGCCTAGGGTGTAGCTCTCCTTCCCAGCAACCTGCAGGAGTTACATAGGCAGGCAGCTCTCTAAGCCTGGTTTTGAAGGTGTCCCGTAGGAGTTTAGTGCTGTTGAGTTTCTCAGGGATTGGCAACCTGTTTGCCAAACTGCCATTCTTTACGTTTAACTTTTCAGTAAGTGCACGTGGCTGAATCTCCAAAGCAGCTGCTCCCCCAGGTGCCGCAAGTCTGCATGCTGTAATTTGAAACAAGTGGCATTCAATTTGAAAACGCTGCTCAGCGTGATCTCTGGTTGGTCTAGGGGAGCACAGAGAAGAGTCCTGTCACCAGAACACAAGGACCAGGGCACAGGCCCTCTTGTGGGGAGAGGGTGGGGTGAAGAGGTGGGCAATCGGGAGGGGATCCTCATGCTGTGGTGATGCAGGCAGTCCCTCCGCGTAGTGGGGAATATTGCCGATGAATTGTCGTGTGCAGTCATCACTGTTCGCTCTGGTGCCTTCTCTGTCTCAGGCTCAACCTCCAGGTCACCGTCTCCCTGACCCCAGTGCTGCAGACCCTGTCCGTGGGGATGAAGTGCGCCCTCCCTGGTGAGCTCTTTGCTGAAGTGCCGACCCCTTGTGCCCTAACGCCGGACACCAATGAGGGGTACCTACTGAGCCGGTCTGTGAGCACCGCTTTCCTGGCACCTGACCCGCCCACGGACAACCGGGTGTACGAGGTCAAGGTGGACAGCAAGGCCATCACGGAGAGGAGCATCTGGCTTCTCGTCCCCAAGAGATGCTGCTCCGAGCTTGGCTTCCAGCAGGGCACCTCCCGCAAGGTGGAGATCCAGTTCCAGATCGACCGGCTGCAGTTCCGGCTGTGGCACTACGCGGTGGACCAGCTGCTGGACGAGCGGCTGATCCTGCCCGACGTTGCAGCCTGTTCCATCCCTCACTCCCCCACGCTCCTGCTGACCGGGAACAAAAAGCAGATGCAGGCCATCTCCTTCATCACTGGCCAGGCCACCAGCTCCAGGCAGGTCCCTCCTCTTCTGATCTATGGGCCTTTCGGCACAGGGAAGACCTTCACCTTGGCCATGGCCACCAGGGAAATCATCAAGCAGCCCAACACGCGAGTGCTGATCTGCACCCACACCAACAGGTAACTTGCTAGCTTTGCCATGGCCCTTCTCCAAGGGAAGATGCTGGGAGGCCATAAACTGAAGGCTGAATGCCCAGCTGCGCCAGATTCACCCGTGATGGGGATGTGAGGATTTCCCTAAGGAAACTAAATTGTGTTTCGATGCCAAGAGTTTTGCCAACAGTCCAAACATTTGGTCCATTGTGGAAATACAGCAACATTATTCTCTTAAAGAAAAGCATTCTGAGCCTAGATGGGGGCAGGAAGATGTGGGTGGAAGGAAACCAGGATACATTCTTGATGGGGACCTTGATTCTAAGCTAGAGAGATGGGGAGGAGAGAGACGTGTTTCATGGTGTGCTACAGTCATTCCCTTCTGGGTCCTCTTCCCCGGCAACACCGTGGGTAACCGTTACACGCCCGGTGAAATGAAAACTCCTTCGCTTCTGCCCCTTAATGTCCCCTCTTGGCCTTGCCCAGGTGACTTCATTCTTGTATTGGCCCTCAGATGCTGGCTCTTTCCAAAAGCTGCTAGGCTGCGTGTATGTGTCAATATTGATTCTGCAGGTCCCATAAAGAGGAGAGTTGGGGGAGGGAAAGTCGAGATGCACGCAAAGGTGATAGGCTCTGAACTGGCCTTCGTTGTTCCGAGATGTTAAAATGAAAGCGACAATGCGGGAGGGAATGCACAGAGGAGGGTCCGTTTCCTTTCCTATGGGGACCATTATTTCTTTAATATTTTTTTGAAAGGTATAATAAAAAGAGATGACTTTCAATCTTAGCCTGTGTCCTGCCCTCTGGCTGCACTGGGGCTTGTTCTACTCTCTGAGATGTTTGCACATACTCCGCCAGGACAGGATTCTAGGAAGGTTGACTGTGGGATGAGGAATGCCTGGGGCCATGCTTTCATACCTGGGACCCTACACATCCTTGTGCCCACGTGATCCCTGGGCATGTGGCGTTGTGACTAAGGGCCCAAGTGTATGTATTCAGAAGTCCCTTAGTAAGTGAGGCTCTAGGCAGTGTGCAGCCACTGATTAGGCCTTAAATCGCACTCTTGAAAAACATGAGCACAGGCTTATTGTGTGCACAGTGCGGATAACTGAGCGTGTACCCCATACGCTAGTTTCTGCACATACGTGAGTATCGCCTGCAGGTTGTAAATCAGGGGCCAGAGCTCTGGAAACTGCGACTGAGTGTGTTCCTTGTCCATTCCCAAATGAATAAACAATGGGACAGACTACCCCAGTGCATCTTGGATGAAGGGCTTGTCTGAGACTCCCACTCACATCCCCTTGCCATGCTGCCTGGAGTGGCTCAGGACCGTGAATGCCTATCTCAGGGCAGATACCCCAAACTGGTGGTGTGTTTTTTAATTAGACTTCACCAAGTCAGTAACAAGTGTGAACTCCTGGATCACTATAACAGTCTTGCCATGGAGTCCCAGACTGCCTCCCATCGATCTTTCCACCCAGACAAGCTGGACTTGATGATAAATGATCACTTACACCAAAAATCACAAACTATTCAGGTTACTCCCAGTCCCAAGAGACCAGTTACTTACCCCAGATCAATTGGTCCCCTAGATCTTACACCAAAGACAACACCTGTATCCAATCCTGTAATTATTCTAAAGGGTTATTAACTAGGAAAAACAAATGAGTTATTTACAGGTGAAAGCAAGCAAACATCTACACACAAATGAGTTAGAATTCAGCTCCTAAGAGTGACAGAATTGTAGTGATCTGTCCATTCGAAATGTCTTTCAGGGC
Organism: Chelonia mydas; assembly: GCF_015237465.2. Classification (NCBI taxonomy): domain Eukaryota; kingdom Metazoa; phylum Chordata; order Testudines; family Cheloniidae; genus Chelonia; species Chelonia mydas. The sequence continues at coordinate 3,782,498 of NC_051253.2, read as the reverse complement.
AGACCCAGGAATAACCCTGAGAGATCTCTTGCTTCAGTTTAGTGTCTCTGGCCCTCTGAGAGTTCGAACAGCAGAGATGAAAAATCGTCATGTTAGCTATGTTTATTTCCCCCTTCCAGCATTCAGATGTCTGGGATGAGGCCTTCTGCACCTGCTTCTCCATGGGTAGATGGGGAAATTAACAAGTCTTATGATGGCCCATTTAATTTTTGAGAGCCCTCCTGGATGGGTGGGGGGACAATTCCCGTGCCTGGGTTCACAAGTTCAGAGCAAACATTTTCAAAGTAATATTTCCTTATAGCATGGAATACAGACATTACCAATGAGATTAATGCATGGAGCAACTTACAAGCATTTCATAGGGTCTGAACACTAAATACATTCTTAGAGGACCATTACCTATTTTGAACAAAACTAACGTACAGCTGAGCTGGTTTGCTTTCCAGCTACGAGTCTGTCAGCTCTTAGCACACACCTATGACCTTGGCCAGAGCTGGCAGTTGGTTTACCAGCATCACACTCCTGTTTTCTCTCGCTTCCAGTGCGGCTGACATCTACATCCGTGAGTACTTCCACGAGTATGTCACAAACGGGCACCCTGGTGCAGTCCCTCTAAGGATCAAATACACAGACCGTTCCATCAGCATGACCGACCCTGTCACTCAGCTGTACTGCTGCCTTTCTCCAAACCAGAGGACCTTCAGGCAACCCACTCAAGCAGAGATCGACAGGCACCGCGTTATCATCACCACATCCATGCTGTCCAAGAACCTGAGGGTGCCCCCTGGATACTTCACCCACATCTTGATAGATGAGGCGGCTCAGATGCTGGAATGCGAAGCTCTGATCCCGCTCTCGTACGCTACTTACGAGACTCGAGTCGTCCTCGCTGGGGACCACATGCAAGTGACCCCTAAGTTGTTCTGCCTGGGAGGTGAGCAGTCCGCCGACCACACCCTGCTGAACCGCCTCTTCCGGTACTACCAGAAGGAGAAACATGAAGTAGCTCTGAAAAGCAGGATCATCTTCAACGAGAACTACCGCTCCACTGCGGGCATCATCGAGTTTGTCTCCAAGCATTTCTACGTCAGCAAAGGCAACACCATCCGTGCCAGCGGCAACATCCCACCCCACCCTGAGCTCCACCCGCTCATGTTTTGCCACGTGCCAGGCTCCACCGAGCGGGATATGGCCATGACGTCCTGGTACAACGTCTCCGAGATCATGCAGGTGATCGAGAAAGTGCAAGAGATGCACCAGAAGTGGCCAGATGAATGGGGAGCCCGGGACCTGAAGAGAATCTGCGTGGTCTCCCATGGCATGCAGGTAGGCAGGACGGTGCCAGTGCGAACCGATGCGTTGTCGATCCGTCATTCTGCACTGGAGCGGCATGGGATGCATTGTTGTTTGTAAATGCCAAATGCTGGACTCTGTTTACTTTCTGTAAACACCCCTCTCTCTTGTTGCTTGCAAACCCTGGATGCCAGAAGCGTGAATTTACTTTTGTCCAGTACATTTTGCTAAGGGGGTGTTTACAGCGCATGGGAGTGGAAGGGACGGGTGGAGCAGAGGTGACTTATAAGGGGATGGTTTTAGGTAGGGCAGAGAGTCTAGCACAGCAAATCTGCTGAAGTCCTTCTCAGCCCAACTGGCAATCCAGAATTTTCCTGCCCTTCTCCTTGGTGTCATTCTTCCCCTGAGCCTCGGGGGTCCATTTTGTTCTTTAAGTCTCTCAAATGTGATTCCCACTGCCTGCCCGCAGCTGCAGGTCACCCCAGTGAGTCTGAGTGTGTCCTGGGCTCCGGGTTAGAGCTTGCAGAGCTGAGGGGCAGGGTCTTATCGGGATGCACCATGCTTTGCTTGCCTGGCCTTCCCCGGTGGCTGGTGAGCCTTGGATTGTTAAACAAGATGCTCTTGCATTGCGTGTTGATAGGGAGCCCCTTTGGCAGTGATGGTGGAACTAAAACAAGCTTGAACCCCATCAAATCTTCTTCTCACCTAGTGGCCGTATGATACCTGCTCTCTGGAGATCGGGGACTGGGTGCAGGTTGCGGGGAGCTGTTGAGCTGCTCCCTGGTTTGTGACTTTGTGACTCCCTTTCCCACCAGGTCAATGCAATAAGGCAGGAGCTGAGGAAGAAGTACCTGGGAGAGGTGGCCGTGGAAAACTTTGAAAACTTACCAGGTTTGTATCTTGCTGAGTGGCTGTTTTTGCTTTGGCAGGAATAGAATCCATTCTCAGTGGCAGGAAAAAGGAGCCATTCTACTCCGGGCTCTCCCTCTAGGCTAGTGAGAACTCGCGTGGTCACACCAGTGAGAAGCTGGGAGAATATTCCCACGCTGCTGGGCGCTGCGGACGGGTCAAGGGGCAACACGGACTGAATGCTGGATGACTAGCAGAGATGCCTCTGGCACCTTCAGAAGCCTGTAAAGAGCGGAGGGGAGAGCAGGTGCAGCTGATGTGCCCATATGGATGTGGGGCAGCCACACAGGCGTACGATGCCGTTCTGTTCCATCTAGGTTCTTATCCTGTGCCCACCATAAACTGCTGGCTCGGCCTTCTAGTTGTGGGGGGTGTGGGTGTGTGATGTTGGGTGCCCCTCTTGCTGAGCACCACACTCTGAGAACTGGGCCCCTTTAAGGTACCTAAATTGGGTGCCCAGAATCACTCGTCACTTTAAAATTTTTATACAGGATACAATGAGCGCATGCACACTCCCTTGCCGCAGCCTCCCCAACCTCCCGCAAGAAATTGGTGAGTCGCTTTTAGCCCCTTTCCATGTTGCTGCTGGCCTAGAAAGCTCTGCCTGATCTGTCCAGTTTAAAATGGTTCCCGGTCATTTTTTACACATGAATAGGGTTTTAAGCTGAAAAACGTGCTCCTGAAGTATGTCCGTATCCTAGTCTCAGCCCATGAAATTGGTTGGGTATCTCTTTATTTCCTGAGAAGCATGAAAACCCTGGACATAGGCGCTGATCCCTTTTATAATCCCGCCTGCAGCCATACAAGCAGAGATGCCCATATTTGCCAGAGCCCCAGAGACTGGGTATCTTGGTGTGATTCATGTCTATACTCAAAATTCCCAGGATACCAAGGGAGAGTCTAATAATGATGTAAAAGAAGGTGATATGTTGTAACCAACAGGGCATCCATGTGCAAAGGCCTCTGGGTACTGACACAGTATAACTGACACATGACTTCCTAGTGAGGCTGCTTGCTGAAATGTGACTCTGCCATGGGAGCTGAAGAAAGAGGGTTTTGGTGTGTGTTTTTTTCCTCTCAAGCCAAAGAAGATTGATCTAGTTCTTTACTGGCTTTATGGCGCAGCGGAGACATCTTGTGGTGGAAATAATGAATGCCTGGTGTGCGTTTCCCATCTTCACATCCCTCCTTCTTGACAAACCATTTTCAGCCTTTGGCTGGTTTATGAACTCATTGATTGGCTGTTTGTTATCCCTAGTGTTCATGGTTACCGGAGCCAGACGGCATTGTTTCTACTCTCGGACTGGATGATCAAAACTTTTTTTTTAAACAGGTGAATGGTGAATACTTCTCTTCCTGCACAAAACCTCTGGTTCCCACTGGGATTTTTGGAAAGAAAAGCGCATTCCCAAATGTCCCTGTGAACAAACCCCATTCCCATGTGTGTTCACGGGGAGCGGATAACAAGGGGCAGAACACTGTCAAATCGAAGAGTGGTTTGAAATCCACAAACACTGCTCTTGTATTAGTCACCTCGCTCTTGCTCTTGCTTCATCTCTGGCTCCTCACGTGGTGCCTGGGTGTTGGTCTGTATCATGGCTCGTGGGTGGGAGGCCCCTGCAATTCCAAGGAATCTGTTTCATTGAGTTAAATCTCAAGTCACTCTTTTCACTTAGGGAAATGATCACATGCGGGTGTTTTTAGCCGGTCACTTCTGGGGGTCCACATGCAGCGCTGTGTAGGCACGGACACCTCCAAAGGCACATGCTCCACCCAGAGAGAGTCCTCCTCATTCAGTTCCCATCAGTAACCTTTTTCTTCTCTCTCCTCTCGTTCCATGCAGGGAGGGAGTTCCGGGTCATCATCATCAGCACAGTTCACACCAAGGAAAGCCTGCTTAGCTCCGCCTCCCCCAACATGGAGTTCTTCAACGAAGCGAGAGTGTTGAACACCATCATGACGAGGGCCCAGTCACAGGTCATTGTGGTGGGAGATGCTGTGGCCTTGTGCTCCTACGGCCAGTGCAGCAAGGTCTGGAAGCGCTTCCTCCAGGAGTGTATCGAGAAGGGCAGCGTGACTCCGGAAACGCTGACGCTGGAGCAGATTAAGCAGGCAGTGTCCGACAAGCAGAGCTGGATCCAGGGAAGCACTGAGCAGCAGCAGCTGTGTGAGGAGGAGGATGACAGCGACACGGATTCCTGGACCTCCGAGTTGGATAACGCAAATCCCGACGATCCCATTCTCCAGGAGCTCCTGGATGAGAGCAAGAACGTCCAGGTGACTGTTTCCGAAGAAGGGTTGCTGAACGTGAACTCCGAGGCCTCGGCCCAGCAAAACGGCCGGCTGGAATATGTCAACTTCTCCTCTCACACAATGCAGGAGTATCTTCGCATGCACCCCAAAATGTACAAGAGGTGTGAGCTGGTCAAAGAGGGGTTTGACAAAGCAACTGCCTTCGCCTTCGATGAGTCACCTCCCCTCAACATTCAGATCAAAGGCAGAGTTCGCTGTGGCATGGCTTTCACTGGCGACCAAGTGCTCGTGGAGCTGCTGCAGACCAGTGCCCCTGAGGGTGGCGCCCTCCGTCCCCAAGGGAGAGTGGTGGGGGTGCTGACGCGGGCTGAGCGAGAGCGGACCTTCGTCTGCACGATGGACGAGTTCGACCCCCGCGTGATGATCCCCATCGACCGCACCATCACCAAAATATTTGTCCCAGGGCTGAAAGAAAAACCCAATGTCGTCCCCATCCGCAAACTGGTAAAGGGGAAGTACCAGGTGGTCAGCTGTGAGAAGATAAGCCAGGAGATGAAAAGAAGTCAGCTCTTCTGTGTCCAAATTATCTCCTGGCGGGAAGGTTTTTACTACCCTCTGGGCATAGTAACAGACATCCTGCCCATGGCTTTGACTCTGGAAGAAGGCTTGAAGATCCTTGATTTGGAGTATGGTCTGGCAAAAAAGTACCCAAGCGAGGTGACCAAGGAGCTGGCCAAAATTACATCCAGCAAATCGAACCCTCCCAAGGAGAATCTGAGGGACTGCCGGGGCTACCTGACCTTCACTGTTGACCCCCCAGGCTCTAAAGATTTGGATGATGCCATAAGTGTCCGAGATGAGGGCAGTTGTTACGAGATTGGGATCCACATCGCAGACGTGGCTGGCTTTGTTCCCAAAGACAGTGCTTTGGATATGGAGGCGAAGAAACGAGGCACTACTTACTATGCCCCTGGTAAGGAGCCACTGTGCATGTTCCCACCCCGGATTAGCCAAGACCTCTGCAGCCTCCTGCCACAAAAGAATCGCCACGTGATCTCCCTGTTTGTCACTGTAGAAAAGAAGACAGACAGGATGATGAAACGGAACTTCGCTGTGTCCACAATCCGCTCGGACCGGCAGCTGTCCTACGAGGAGGCAGAAAGCATCATTAAGAACCACTACAGTGGGGAAGCGAAGGCCCTTCGCTTTGACACCCTGGAGGACTGCATAGCTGTGGCTTATCACTTCTCCAGAGTCCACCGACAGTTCAGGCTGCAGGAAGACTGTTACTATGACCGGCTGGATGAAGAAAGTACCCCGGGCAACAGGGGATCCCACCAGATGATAGAGGAGTTCATGATCATGTTCAACAGCTTCGTGGCCGAGTTTCTAACCAACAAAGACCACACCAAGAACGTCACTCCTCTTCGGTGTCAAATGGAGCCCAACCCACAGCAAGTGGCTCAGATGAAGAACAAATACAGCCACATCATTCCTTTGTCCATCCACCTCTCGCACCACCTGGGAGCTCTGCCTGCTGGCCCAGCCCCTGCTGGGAGGGGTGAGTTCAGCCTCCTGACCCCACTGTGGAAGCACCTCCAGTCGGCTGTGGACGCTCGTGATGTCCACAAGATGCTCGACCTCATTGCTACCGATGACATTCACCCGAAGCTCGCCCCCATCGTCCTGGAGTTCAGGAGGCTGCTGAGCCGTTCCTATTTCAGTCGCTCCAACTCGACCGCTCAGTCTAAGGCGGGACATTACTCCTTGCACGTCGACTCTTACACCTGGGCCTCCTCCCCCATCCGCCGATACTTGGACATCGTGGTCCAGCGGCACCTTCATTCCGTGCTCTGCAAGAAGCCAGTACTGTACTCCTCGGAGGACATTGAATTTCTCTGCCATGACTTCAACAGAAAGAACTTGCGGGCAGTAACCTATGAAAAGAGGGCCCATTCCCTGCAGATGGCCACCCGGCTGAGGTGCCAAGTCCTGCAGAAGATTGCGTTCGTTGTGAGCATTGAGGGAGTTGATAGGTTCTTTAAAGCCTTGTTCCCGCTGAACAAGGAGAGCCTTCCAGATCCCCAACTAATCAACTACCGGGCTCTGCAGTTAGTGGAACAGCCCTCGTTTAACCAAGAGCGGAACAGCATGAGGCTGACGTGGAGGCGGCGAATGTACTCCGTGGCGAGCTCAAAGGAGCACACCCCGCGGTCCTCACCGCTTCGGGACCGCCACATCACCCTCTTCAGCGCTCAGGTGTGGCAAGACGTGCTGGCGGCCATCAGAAAGGAAGAGTTTGAGAGCGTGATTGCTCTGCTTTGGCACGGCCGGGCCATGGGCCAGAGGCAGGTGGGGAGAATGGAGAGAAGCGACTGCTCGCACTATGTGGGGCTGTTTCTAGAGCTGAGCGCCGGGGATGCTGTGCAACTGCAGCTCACCACGGTGGTTCAGCGGGGATTTCTGGTGCCTTCTGTGCAGCTGTGGAGCGTGACTCCGGGTTTCGACGTCTGTTTAGAGCACACGGAAAAGCCCATCAACTGCTTCTCGAATTACGCCACGCAAGCATCAAAGGACAAGTACAAGAATCCACTGGACTATAGCAGGGTGTGGAAGCCGCTCAATGCCATGGAATCTGCTTCGTGCGCTGTGGCAGAAAACGACTCCATTGTCCTGCAGGATGTCAAAATAACCTGGGACAAGCAAAGAAACAGCGAAGGGCAGCTGCAGGGGACTTTCTCCTTAACCAAAAGCTTCCTAGAGGAGTGTGCCATTGATGTAGACTTCAACCACTGTTACATGTGCATCCGGCTAGAAGGTCTGACGCTCAGTGGATGCCGTAATGACGAGGCATGTCTTAGCCACGGCCTCCAGAAACTCAGCTTGTCCAACGAGAGCACGGCAGGTGGCAGCTTCGTGGTTGATCCAGCTACATACACTTGGGTAGCCCATGGTCTGACTGAAGAATGTAGTGACAATGAGAAGCTGGACAGAAATGGTCTGAAGACTCTGAATTTTTACATCCATTTTATGTCCATGGAGACAGTTCCTGCAGAGATCTCCCGGGACTCAGCCAGGTTTACGGTGGAAATCATTCCAAAGATGCTTCCGGATATGTAAGTGTGGGTGCGATATTCAACGCATAGCTGGTGATTTCAGTCCTTTGCAAACGAAAGCAGATATGGGGCTAGCTTTCCCCACGCCACCTTCCCAAACAGAATGGGGCCCTTCTCCTGAGTGTACCTGGTCCACTGAAAATCCCCATGTCCCTACACAAATCAGCCAGGCCCTTGGGCTTCTGGCAGGGTGCTCTGTATTTTTGGTTGTCGCTTTTTCAGACATTCCCGAAACACCCCGCTTCCTGCAGTCCTAGCTGTCTTAAAGAGCAAAGGATTGAGGGGCTAGGAAAAGAGGCAGCCCTGGGGGGACTGCTCAACTTCTGTTACTGTAGCAATTCACCTCACTCTTGCTACAGCATATTTCACAAACAACTCGGCTTGAAAGGCTGTTCATAGTTTCTTTAGCAGCCCCATGCCCCTGATTTCTCGTTCTTACTCTCCTTTATGCCGGTTCCTTTGCAACCGTGCCTTGTTGAGACAGCCGCACTTCAAGTAGATCCATGGCCTGCCTTTAGAATCATGCCTCATTAACAGGCAAGGCGGCCAATCTCGCTCGAGATAGCTGTAGCAGAAGAAGAGATCTGTGTGGCTCAAAAGCTTGTCTCTCTCTCCAACAATCGGTCCAAAAAAAGATACCACCTCACCCCCTTCGTCTTGCTAATCTCCTGGGATTGACCGAGCTACAACTGCGTGTAGCTTTAGCTTTTCTTGTTCTGAAGTGACCTCTCCCTTGGTGCCTTGAGGTTCAGGAACAATGGGGGGCTAATCACCCTGTTTCACTTATAAAAACAGCTGGGGTGTGATCTGTGCTCCCTGCTGCTCTGTGAAATGTAATCCTCTGCCCCCAAATCCTGCCTGGCTCAGTTCTTCAGGCAGGCAGGGAATGGGTCACCTGTACAGAGTAACCCTATTGCAATAAAACTTCTTACCAAATTGCTTTTAGCTCTCTGCTTAGAGCCTTCGTTGAATGAACAAAGCAAAGTGGTAGGATACCGAAAGGCAGTTCAACAAAGCTGTGTCGTGTTTTTCACCATGTGGGGCTATGTTTCAGTAACTCTCTGTTTTCCCTTCTATCAGCCGGAAGGAGAATGCAATCTGGAAACTGAAACGTGCCTCTATGCTCGCCAAGAGCATAGCACTGGGCCAGGAGCCTCCTCAGACAGGTAGGTGCAAACATTCACAGGCTTCTTTTGCTCAGTTGCCAAAGGAAGTGGGCCACGTTTAAGACCATACCTGGTGATAATAATAAAACAATCTGGCTCTTACGATCTTAGCGCTTTTCATGCATAGCTCTCAGAGCATGAGAAGTGCAAAAGAAGTCAAGTATCATTCTTCCCATGGGGAAACTGAGGCACAGGGAAGTGACTTTCCTAAGATCACCCAACGGGCCAATGGCACAGCCAGGAACTGAACCTATGTCTTCTGAGTTCCATTTCAGCATCCTATCCACTAGGCCACACTGCCACTTCTATTGTGCTTATACCACTCTCGTTGGAGCCCTTGGGAGCCATTAACTAATGCCTCTGTGAGGCAGCTGAATAAGAGTGATCTGTACTTTGTGAATGGGCAAACCGAGGCAGAAAAAGTAAAAAAAAAATCTCCCTCAGTTCCTGCATGGGGTCTCTTAGCTGATGTGAGGTTTGAGATCTTACAGGCCCCAGATATATGCACAGTCCTGGTTCTGGGTTTGACACAGGTTACCTTTGTTAATGGGTAGCCAATAAGCAGCTCGTTCGTGACAGGGCTGGGCCAGCTCCCTTGTGTGGTGGCTACCTGCTTCTACCTAGGTACGTCCCCAGGAGTCCCAGCTGTCTGCCCAGGTCCTTATGATAGAGAAGCGAGTGTGCTCCCAGATAGAGCTCTGCTGTTCTCAGCATCTGCCTCTTCTCTGTTCCCTGGCTAGGGATTCCTCTTTCCAAAGGGGAACGGAGTCACAGGACCTAGCCGCCATATTAGAGCAGTTAACATTTAACCCTCTGGATCTTTACAGGTGATTCAGTGGCAGAGGGAGTTGGGGTCAAAGTAGGACTAAATCTGGGAGCTCTTGGCTCTGAGTCCTATGCTTGGACCATGCCGTGCTCAATGACACTGCAAAGTGTGCTTCTTGTTTGTGCCCTCTGTAATCTCAGTTTAAAGTTGTTGGGTGTTCTTGTTTTTATTTTTTTAAATGTAGCAGAGAAAAAATCCAAACTCCTGGCACAAAAAACCTTTGATATCCCTGGGAGCCTGAGGAAGCTCAACCAAAGTCAAAACAAGGCAATCCTAGATGCTCTGAGAAAACCCTTCACTCTCATCCAGGGACCACCAGGTGAGACAAGAGGGGGTACATGCATGCATGTATATGGGTGATAGCACTTTTTATGGAAGCCGCTTGAGGCCTGGCCTGGGGTTCTCCTCTGCTGCCAGGTCCTTGAAGTGACGTGTTCTTTGTGGGACCACACGCAAGCGACACAGAAATGGGGTGGGGCAGTGACACTCAGGGCTGTACAAATCCATTCAGTTCTAAATTCTCAAACACACCAGCCTGGAAGTCTCTCTGCTCCACTTGCCAACGACGGTATGTCGGAACATTCTCAGCAGACCTTGTTTCACCCAGGCACGGGGAAGACGGTGGTTGGGGTCCATATTGTCTACTGGTTCAACAAGCTGAATGAGGAGAGGCTGGAGAAGGAACCATCTCTGGACGATGCGGAAAAAGCAGGAAAATGCATCTTGTACTGTGGCCCATCCAACAAGTCTGTTGACGTTGTTGCAGGTAACTTGGCATGCTGACTGCTGGGGGTCACGTGATACAGGCTTTCTATTTACCCGTTTTTTCAGAGAGCTGGGAGGGAAGGTGGAAGAGATCCTAGTGTACTACTTAGGCTGAAATTCTGAAATGCAAACAAGGCAGTGGCCGGTGAGAAGTTGCAGAGGGGGTAGGAATAGTACATCTGACAAAGCGAGATAATGCATATTCTTAAACAGCAGATGGTCCCTACGCTCAGGGTGCCTGGTGCAGCTTGCATTGAAGTCTGGGATTGCTCCAGCATCCCTTTGCTCTATAAAAGATCCCTCACTGACCTGCTCTCAAAGGAGCTTGGAGATCTGTGCCTTTTTGAGTGCAAGGCTGTATATTGGGACCCTGAGGCTAAAAGGGCTTGTTGCCTGGGGGGCATCTTAGGAGAGCAGGAGTCCTGGTGTCACTCAGTGGAGTCTATTCTGCTCCCTCCCCAGAGATGCTGTTGAAGATGAAGGGGAACCTGAAGCCTCTGAGGGTTTATGGCGAGGCAATGGAGTCGATGGAATTCCCCTACCCCGGGAGCAGCCGGCACTTCTCCCGGAAAGCCCTGCGGGATGCAAAACCTAAGCCGGAGCTCAGGTAGGACAATGCAACCCCAAGCAGGTTAAAGAGAGAGTGTGTCCTGAGTTCACCCCACCGTGGAGCCGAGGAAGCCATCCTCTAGTCTGCTCAGGAGAGTGCAAATACATCATATTGCAGTATACGGGGGAATTGCAGGTTGGGAGTGGGAACTATTGGCAGGAGGGTCTCTGGAGTAGAGTCTGAATCCTTCCAGCACCATCAGATCATGAACAAGGCTCCACCATCTCTGCCTATGCCAGGCCACTCTCTGCGTGTACTCTCTGTTAAGTCCCCTACATTTTCCCTCTCTGAGTATGTTCAGTGGAGGGTTTTCTGTCGATTGGCCCCTTTTGTGTGTCCCTCCAGCTGTCCACCAGCCCTGGCAGATGCTTGGACATGTCTGGGACATGTATTTAGAATGAAGCTGTCTTCTTTTCTGGATAACTTCAGAAATAAGAGGTTACTGAGCTCTCTTGACAAATGTTGACATTTGTTATAAATTCATTCAGTTTACTAACTGGACTAGAAAGAAGAAAATCTTTTGGCCCATCGAGGGAGAAATAAGCATAGGGCCTGAGAAAATGTAAAAGCTGGGACGTATTTTCTTAGAGATGCTGCTGGTGTATAACCAAGCTGGTACACTCCGTTGTTGCAGGACATCTCCCAGCGTGCATGGATGTGGGTATGTATAACGTTTATATTGAAAAATCCCGTTGTTTTTGTGTTTTTTTTTTTCTAATTTCAGTGAAATAATTTTGCATCACCGAATCCGGCAGCCACCCAATCCTCTTTGGCGAAAAATCCGTGACTTTGATACAAAAGTGAAAAGAGAAGAGCCGATATCAGAAGAGGAGGTTAAGAAGTGAGTGAAAAGAGACCCACGTGAGAGGTCTGGCAGTCGTTGGCTGTATTGGAGCGTGTATTAGTATGAAATAGCCAGTACCTGTATGCAACACAGTGCAGTTACTCACATCCCCATCAGGGAGAGGTTTAAGATGCAGTTGCTGGGCCAGAACCTCAGCTGGTGTAAATCAGCATAGCTGCATGGAAGTCAATGGAGTTATGCTGATTTACAGCAGCTAAGACTCTGGCCCTCTTAGCCTTTGCTGAGATTGGAAATTGAAACTAAAGAACAAACCACATCATGTTCCTGAGGTTGCTTTTTTTGAAAAAAACAAATACAACCAGCTCCTGTTGACCCTGTAGCACAGAATATGCTGTGGAGACAGTAACCCTCTGCATCCTCCGAGAGAGAATATGCATCAGATGAAGCAGTTTCTGTTGTGAACTGAACATCCAGGGATACTTCCTTAGGGTAACACTGCAGCCTGTGAGTGCTTCTAGAGTGATTTCTGCTTCGAGGGCTCCGCTTCTGTGGTTCATGAGACTCTGGGCTGTTGGACTGAAAAACGAAGCTACCAGGCCTGGGGATGTAGGTTCCATAGCTTTCAAACCCCAGGGTGTCTCCAACTGGGCCTGTGGGAAACCCTTTATGGAGAGGGCCGTGCTGGGGGGGAGGGGAGGGTGTAACCCTTTGGGAAGGTGTATCCCGTTTCCAGAGTAGGAACTGAGCAGAGGTGAAAGTTTCACAAATTCTGCCACTAGTACAGAATCTGACCTCCTTCACCTTCACCTACAGGTACAAAAGCCTGTTGTTAGAAGCCCGTGTGCAGGAGCTGCAATGCCACAATGTCATCCTGTGCACGTGCTCTGCGGCCTCTGCCGCCTGCCTTGTGGACAACCTGAACGTCAAGCAGATCCTCATTGATGAGTGCGCCATGTCCACCGAGCCAGAGACCCTCATACCCCTGGTCAGCTACGTGAAGGCGGAAAAGGTGAGTCCCTCCCAGTGGTAAGTCATTAGGGCGCTGTCAGTTGCCCCTGGAATTACTCCCTAACCAGAGGATCTCTCCACTGGCTCTGCACTCACTCTAGACTGCACCTCGCTACTCATTGAAGTTTGCAGTTGTATTTTGTTTGTGCAGTTGTATTTCAAGGCTGTCCCTGATGGCTCCTGTGGTGATGCATGCACTCTTCTGGTGTCTCCTCCTTGTGTTCGTCAGGGTGGAGCACCAAGCAAAGCACTAGGATGCTGGGCGTTATGCCCCATTATGTGTCTCCCTTTTACCTTGCAAGGGAAGCTCAACTCCTATCAAACCGTGTGATGCATCCCAGGCTCGGAGGTGTACATTGTACATCTGCATTCACACCGCTCTGCATAAACACACATACCGAAATACATCATGCACAGACACGTCAATATAGTATATAAACACACACACTTAATGGGTCTATTATGATGGTGACAACTGCAGTATAAAACTGGTCCGTATGCTCACTAGCTAATTACTTGACCTAAGTATCTCATCTCAGCCCCACAAGTGTAATCTTTCAAACATGCTAAATCCATATTTTGGCTTGACTCTCCTAAAAGCACATATGGAGCTGGAGAGAAAAGTAGATGGAAGATGTGGATGCTATTTTGGCATGCTCTGGAAGAGGCATTTGGCACTACAGCCAGGAAACGTGCTGGCCTGGATAGACCATCTCAATGTGATGAGATGTGCTGTGGTTGTCCTATTGACCCACCTGGCCCTGGTCCTGAAGTTGGAGAATATAACGGAGATTCTGGCAAGCTCTTGCTCAGCAAAGTGTCTTGAATAACAAATGACACCTCGACTGTAAGCTAGGGACTGTGTTCTTTGGTGGGACCCTGATCCTGGATTGGGGTTTGTAGGTGCTGCCCGAATAGAAATAAATAGTAATAATGTATGTGCCTTCACACACATTCCTCCAACAAGTTAACTGGAAGGAGTGGAGTAGAAGAGGCAGAGAAGTGGAGCCTGTGTTTTCACTCCATATATTCCAGGTTGTTTTGCTTGGGGACCATAAGCAGTTGCGGCCTGTAGTCCACAACGATTTCTGCAAGAGCCTTGGCATGGAGACGTCCCTCTTTGAACGTTACCGGGACCAAGCCCAGATGCTGGACACGCAGTACCGCATGGTAGGAATCCCCTGGTGGTCTTTCTCCCACCCCCGCCATAGGAAATACTGTTGGCTTGCTCCAGCCCGTTGGGATGCAAATATTCTGCTGTAACATCTCCTCTGATAATCTAGTCTGCCCTGAGTATTTACTTTAGGGGAGCCTTCCTGGATACTGTTTTAGTCAGGATAGGGCACTCTTCACTGCAGAAGAGCTTTCTGAACATGGTTTTCTCAGCTTCCCTAGTACATTGGCCAACTCTTCACTCGTTCTTCTCGTCTCATAGATTGCCAGCTGACAATGGGCAGGTGCAGGGTCATGGGGGTTGCTGATCTGTTGAGTTTCACCCTTTAGTCAATCTGACTGGCATATTGTTAGCCAGTAAATACATATTCCTATCACTGATACCCTCCTCTATACTCCTGTTTGTTAGCTACACCCACAGGTTGGCTTGTCATAAACTAGACTGTAATTTCTTATGGAAAGGCAGTCCCTGTCTCCATGTGCCTAGGACAATGGGGCCCTGATCCTGACTCAGGCCTTCGGGTGCTGTCACAATACAAATAATTCATAGACCCTAATGCCGGAAGGGACCATTGTGATATTGAAAGCGACCTCCTGTATAATGCAGGCTCTGGGACGGCTCTGAATTAATTAATTAGCAATAGCCACCCTCAGTGGGTTCAGTACTGGAGGAATTGCTGCCTTATAGAATGCACAAGTGTTGATCTAGGTGACCCAGGCCAAAACAGCAGTCACCGTGCCGCTTGAGCGGGCGCTGCCTTCTGGTTTAACTGTCAGAAGAGCTTTTCTGTAAAGCATTGGACATATAAATAGCAGATGGGTAAAATTTTGCCCGGCCTCTGATTTTGCCCATGCAATTGATTGATTTGGGAAGACACAACTCAAGGGGCTGGGTACCCAGTTGTCACAACTGGCTGTTGGCACATGCAAAATGCGTTTCTACACACCTGCTCTCTTGTGCATATCTATCGGTATACAGGTGACACTGAATTTCTTGCCCTTTCCATAGGGGCAGCATTTTGGAGGCTATTAAGAATGGCTATGTGGCCGGTTGTATGAAGAGCTATGGTTTGAGAAATTGGTGGTAGACAGCCTGGTTAAAGAGGTACTGTGGGACCTGGGGCCCTCACTTTTGTTACTCACCTGAGGGTCTCTCCTTTTGATCTGTCAGCAAAAGGACATCTGCAGGTTCCCATCCCAGGAATTTTACATGAGCAATCTGACGACCTGCCCTGAGCTTAAACGCCCTACCAGCGCATTCGAACACAGATACAAAAGCGGCTGTCCAATCATCTTTGGGCACATAGAGGGCAAGGAGCAGAGTCTGATGGTCTCCACTGAGGAGGGAAACGAGAATTCCAGGGCTAACCTGGAAGAAGTGGAACAGGTGGTAAGTAGCCAGCAGGGCATTTTTTTGCTGGCAGATGGTGAGGGTGGAGTAAGGCAGCACTTGGGTTTATGGACATATTTTTGGCATCTGGTATTGTTTGCTTGCCAGGTGGGTCCCATTTAATAGTTATCCAGCCTGAAATGCTCTTCAGCCAATCAGCTGCGAACATTGACGGTGGTGTTTGGTCTTTTCAACGCAGCTGCCATTTTGTCATTGAAAGGAGTTGCTAAGAGACGCATAAGATCTAAACATTAATAAGGTCAATGCATCCATTGAAACAGGACGACCCTCTCTGTGCCCACTGCACAAGCTGTGACGACACTGTTCTCACACCATCTCTCAGGCCGGTGCTGGTGGGGATTTACTTTTTGTCTTAGACCCACGATCAGTCTGCGTTTATAAAATTCGGCCAGGGAGTCTCACGCTCCTTGCCAGCCACCCCTGTTTTCCACAAAGCAAACAAGCTCTGTCCCTACCTTCCTGTGTGTAGAGAGAGTCTTTGTATCAATCAGCCATTCGTGAAATACCACAATGCGTCCCGGTGAGATGCAGGAGCAGGTTTCTGTGCACGGAGCGTATCCTGCTAGGGAAGGACAGATTAGAGTGGTAACAGGAGAGTGAGTGTTGAGTCCCACCAAGGGACTTAGCTTGGGGGAAGGATAGGGCTACTCCTGTCTCCCCGTCTCTCAGGCTGCTCCCCTGTTCCCTGCATCTATCAAGTCCCTGATGCAGCCAGACTACTGCCACCTCTTAGCCATGCTGTCTTCCCTGGCTGGCAGCAGCAGAGGGAGCATTGAGAGTGGAGGAGTCTTCCCTGCCCTCAGTGCCAGGAACAGAATGGCCCCAGTGACCGGCTGGTGTCTATGGCGCCCTGGTGGAAGTACTGAAGCTGACAGGAGCTCGTGAGGAATCTCGTAGACTGCCCCAGGCAGCCCCTGCCATTCACTCATTTTCACACGTCCAGTGAGAGGCCCAGGCCCAGGCTTGGTCTGACCGGTGGGGCTGGGCCAGGTTGTTCGGGAAATCCGGCTTACAGCACCATTTGGTGAGCACAAGCCAGTGCCCATGCTGGTCATGGGGAAAGCATTATAGTGATGTTAAGAACTGCTGCCTTTAAACGCTGCTGTAGCCAGCGCAGCTCTGGTCTGCCAGGGGCATTGTTGGTCAGGGCTTGCTGAAATAACCAGCACTAGTTCAAAGATGTATGGTCCTGTTGATGTTGCAGCTAGCAAAGGCTCTCCACAGTGTAAGAGTGTGAAGCCCTTGCTCACCCTTCGATAATGTGGCTACCAGCACAAAACCAAGATGTGATCATCCTGTATCTATTTTTTTTTTTCTTTTTTCTTTTTAATTGTCTTGTTCCCGGGTTGACACAGTGATTTCAGCAAAGAGTTGTGCTATGCCTCACTGATCCCTAGGAGCGCCATGGGTAGGGCTAGGAGAGCCAGGTTGAGTTTCCTTGCTTTAACGTTAAAATCTCTGGCTTTGCTGCCCAAGACTAACTCGACACCAGTCTCTTCCTCCACCACCTTGGTCTCTGTGCCTTGTGGATGGAGAGGATGGGATGAACGGTGCAACCACAGACCAAAACAGCATTGGTGAAAGGGGCCATGTGGACAAGAAGCCAGAGTGCATCACTGAGTGGGGTATCAATGGGATGGCATAAAACTGGAGAGAACCTCGTGTCTTCTCTTCCTCCCCAATTTGAAGCTGGGGGGACCTGTTCTCTTCTGTCCCTCCACAGCAATTCCACCTATGTGTGGAATGAAGGAAAAGGCTGTTTCCTTTCCTCCCCCCCCAGCCCCAACAACAAGCAGGAGCTCACATTGTGTCCCCCCTCAGGTGAGGATAGCAAAGCAGCTGACCCTGGATGGCACCATCAAGCCAGTGAGTGTTGCCATCCTGAGCCCATACAACGCTCAGGTGTCGGAGGTCAACAAACGTCTCGCCCAGGAGGGTGTCCGTGGGATGACAGTTTGCACCATCATGAAAAGCCAAGGTAAGGTCCGTAGGGAATGGCAGAGTTCTCTATTTCAGCTTCCAGCTGGTGTGAAGTAAGGTCATTACCCTTCTCCACCCTCCTGTGGGGTACAGCACCTTGTCACTCAGAATCACCAAATCTCATGGGTCAGGGCTTGCTTCAGCCACCGGGAGAGACCCCACGGAGCTGGCTTTCTGGGTGATTCTTGGTCACAATCAGCAGCGAGGGGAGCCCTTGAAATACCTATTTAAAGAAATCCCCCAAATCTTTGTGTCTCAGAAAACCAGCCACATGGATGGAGCGCAATTGTTGAACATACGTGAAGAAGTTAAATGTGAATGACACTTGGAGGGGAGGTTGGGGTTGCTAAAGTGAGCATTCTTCATAGAGCCAGGGTCTGCAGTAAGGCAGATGCTCTCGTAAAAATGACGATGGGATACAGTAATGGCTCCAAATGCCATAGGAACACAGCTGTAAGCTGCGATATTCTAGACTTTTGCTGTAGAGGAATGGATGTTATTCCAGTAGGGAAGCATAGCTGGACACTTTCTGGCTAAATGCCTTTAACTTCACCATCAATAAAACTGGTGCAATTCCTTCTCTCTAGGGAGTGAATGGAAGTATGTGATCCTGTCCACTGTACGCTCCTGCTCTCGATCAGATATTGATAGGAATCCCACCAAAAGCTGGCAGAAGAAGTATCTGGGATTTGTTATTGACCCAAACCAGGTCAATGTAGCCATCACTCGGGCTCAAGAGGGGCTCTGCATTATAGGTGAGTCTTCTGGGAAGGTGCATGAAGCTAGGGTGGGAGAAGAAATGCTGTAGAAGGAAGTGGGGATCCGAACTTAGAGGCCGAAGAAGATGGTCTGTCTTTGTTTTTCTAACATTACGACGTCAATGATTTTGAAGTTCGAGTGGCTGGGAACCACTCCATGTATTTGAACTACCCCTCAAAGTGGAGAGCAGTGATCATAGGCATCTCTCCCATGTTTTTAACATACATTCAGCGTGTATTGTCTTGTTTCTGTTTTTAATCATATTCTTTCTTTGCTTGCATGCTGGATCTCTAGTCCAGCAGAATTTGACCTGTTGGTATTTCACATGGACAGGATACATTTACAGTGATGTGGCAATGGTAGGGCCATGGCTGGGGACTTTGGGGCTGAAGGAAATGTCCCTCCAGTTTATCCAGCATAGTTTGGCTTTTTTCTCTAGGCCCAGAGGTTACACACAGGTCCGCCAAGTGTTCTATGGAAACAGATTAGCCATTTCTGCTCACTGTTGGTTTTTCCCTTCTACCAACAGGAAACCGCTATCTTCTGGAATCCAACCCTTTGTGGAGGAGACTGCTGGAGCATTACAAACAGATGGGATGCAGCACTTCGGCTCACGACATTCGGGTCAGGAAGAAGTCAGCCCTTCGCTGACGTGAATAGATCACAGCTGGATAAACCAGTCCCTGCCTGAAATGTTTGATGGGTCCATTGGAGAATAATGCTGTGTTCAAACCTCTTTTCTACCCGTCAGGCACTAACCAGTGAAGAAAATGCACCAGGGATTGGCAAGCTGCACTTGACCACTCCCCTTAAACTTCTTGTAATGAAAAGGCAACCTTATGTCAAGACTTCCAGCATTTGCAAACCAAAAAGCTTTGGAAGTTGATGGGTGCAGGGGCAGATTTTGTGGAAGCCAAGAGAGCTTCCGTGGAATCCCCAACCTGCATTTTTGTGACAGCAGCTATTCTTTGGGGACCAAATAGATATTTTCACTTCATCAGGAGCTGAAGGATGGCATGTGACAGAGCTGCAGGCTTGAGCTGTGATGTGCCATAATAGGATCAAGGCTGCCAAGTGCTACCATGAATTCTGAAACCAAGGCCAGGAAACTACTAAGGCGATCTCATTTCTCAAAGCAGAAGAAACAATCTGTGTTTTATTTTAAATGAAGGAAAAAACCAAAAAACCAAAACAAAACCCAGATAATGAAATATTCTTGGCCTTTATGAATAGGTAAATATCACTTAGCCAAGGCGAAGACATAAATAGACATATTGACTCTTAGTGCAAAGGAGATTGTGGTGACCAGTATAAAGAGAACGAAGACCATGGGGGACAACCTCTACCAGCAGATTTTGACACTGTAAAGATATTTTTAAGCTGCCCACCTAGTTTTACTTGAAAATGTTTCCTCTTGTGTAAAGAATGTTCCCTCCTCCGTTCTTCTTCTTTTTTAAGCTGCTTCTAACTTATTGACTTTTAACTCAGTGAACTTTGCTTTGCAATCAAAGGCCCGTGCTTTTGGCCACGTGAGATGTATGTGTATATATTTTTAAAATAGCCAAATTGCTATGAACTGAGAGGTGTGGATCACTAGAGAACAGAAGGCTGACAGGAACAGGAGTTATTTTTCCCAATAATTCAGTTCCGATCATGCCTGTATAGTAGTGAAATGGTGCTCAGCACTGAAGCCTTGTTAAGCTGGAGCAGCTTATGTGGGCATGGTATTTATGGGGGACAGCACGGCAATCTCATTATTCCAGTTCTGACTGTACGTGTGCCTGCCTCAGCGCTCCCAAAGACCAAACACATGGGGACCAGTAGATGTCCGTGTAAGACTGAGCCAAGCTGCCATTGCAACATTTTTTGTATCAAATGAAAACAAGGTGGGCAAAGTGTCACCCTGGGTGTAACTACTGACCTTTGTGACTTCAACAAGAGTTATACTAGGGATGAATGAGTGTTGCGTTTGCAGGGCTTCTTTCCCAAAGTGAAGGAATGTGCAATAAGAAAACCTGAACAGCCAGTGTGTAATGTCATACTCCATTTCCGTGATCCTTCCTGTTAGGTTTGAGTTGTGTACAGCCATGGAAAGTGCAGAACCTGTGGAGAAGGTTCTCCTTCTTCTGCTTCTTGTTTTGAAACTGCTTGCTTGCTCTCCTGCCATGTAATAGACCTGGTTTCTGGTAAAAGAGAACACGCACATCTGCTCTTCTAGTACTGCAGCATATGGGTCCAAGTCCCATGTCTGAGGAAAGAATATAGAAGGCTTCCTCCGTATTTCTAAAGGGCACCGGATAAAGGCTGGTCATAGCATCTGAGGCCAGAAGGGATCACCAGCTCATCCAGACCTACCTCTTCTGTATCACAGGCCACTAACATTACCCAGCACCTGCACACTAAGCCCAACAACCAAAGTTTTACAGCCCTCAAGAGACTAAACTATTATGTGCCACAGGCAGAGAACAGGTGAGTTCTTAGGCCTGATAGTTGTCCCACACTGAAGCCTCGTATCTCAAGGATTCCAAACAGGCCTTGTTTTTGCAAACTAATTGTTTTTACGATTCCAGAGTAAACTCTGGACAGGGATCACTTTGTGGACTAGTGAAACGAATGGTGAAAGACAGTATTGGAATCCTTAAGTTAAACACTTCAGTATAACACACACATCCCAGCAGAGAAAACATTGTATAGCTAACACACTCACCATGGTCCCTTTAAGCCCAGTGGGCCTTATTCTCCTCCCTCTAGTGTAAATCTGGAGTTTCTCCATGGAAAGAATGCAGGTTACACCAGCGTACAACTGGTATAAATGAGAGGCGAATCAGACGCACTGTAGGGGCTGAGTTTGATACTGCTGAGCATCATTTAGCCATGTCACCTTTGCGTGTACCATTTTCCACTTGTTCGTATTTAAAAAAGCAAAAACAAAACACCACCCACCCCCTGGCCCACCAAACTACTTCACCTTGTGCGGTAAAGTATAGAGTGAAGTACTTTGTTCAGTCACTGTTATCTTACAAGGCAACAGATCACATCCTCTCTGGACACTTATTCTGAAAGAGATTGGTCTCATAACTTGTGTTCGAAAATGCTGCCCTATGGCCTACAAACTACAGTGAGATCGCAGCTTAGACTGCTGGGTTGCATTGATGTTGTAAATAGGTAGCCGCATAATTGATCATGTAGCCTCAGAAGCCAGGGGTTAGCAGGAAGTGCAATTAATGTAATGTTTTGTAGAGACTATTACTGATAACTGAATACTGCGTTATGGATATTGTGCTTCTGGATATACAGAATCAGAGAAGTTAATATGGAAAAGACTCATTAAATTTAGTCCAGCTTCATATGCGTAGAGAGATTTGAATCAGTTATTTATGATGGAAGGATTCTTACATAAAACTATTGACATAAAGACAAAGAAGACATTTTTTATTATGGGGGGGAGGGGAAGAAAGCCCCCACTATAATTCCAATGGCATGTGTCTGGCATGATGGTGTGCAGTTTGTCGGCCACATCACGGAGTTTGATAAAACAAGGCTTGTGAATGGTAAAATAGGAGATCAGAATGGTTTCCTAGGGAGATGCCATGACTGGGAAATATCCTTTCATCATAAACATCAGGGGTTGAACTCCAGCTGGTGCTGACCATAGCTGCATGCCCAAAGAACAGCACAATGGCTGCAGTTTGGGCAGAAAGGTGTCCATCCTCATGCACAGCCCACTATTCTGTGCGTCTGACCGGAGTCATGGCGGGGTGGGTCTGGACTGTAGCTAAGAGGTCGGAGTACAGCACCCTCACCACCCCCACTCCATACAGCTTGCTCTTTCTTCAGGATTGGGGTGAGGGACTGTCTTTGGGTTCTCAGCCAGAAGACAAGCACGTGTTAAAATTGCCTTTGTGGTATATGTCCGTCCATCCTGGAGGGTCGCATAGCTTTCCCCAGCACTACCGAGACTTCAACCCTATGTGAGTTCAAGAAAGGTGATCTACATGTAGAGTAAACAGTGTCTCAGGCTTCAATCTGACCAATCTTTGTGATTTTAGCACTCTCCCTTGGGTCTGCTCCTGCTCCCAGTAAAACCAGTAGAAAAATCTTTTGTGGCTTCAGTAGGAATAGACGTGGGCCTGCAGTGCTGTTCCTGAGGAGCCTTACAGCTGTGTAGAGAATGATCCACTGCAATAAAACAGTTTTTAAATGGAAATAAAATGTTACGTGTTGTGAAATGCAAATTAAGGAACCTTAAATGTGACAGGTTTTTTATCTTGTGTGTGTCTGTAACGTGAGACTTGTAACAGCTTTGGAACAACATTTTGGATACAAATATTTTTATCTGCTTCTAATGTTTTTAAATAAGAACCTCAACATTCCTGTTTCATATTTAAGCCATAATTGTAAAGATGATTAAATTTATTAAAATGAAAAATGTTTATTTATGATTATGGGATCGAGTTCTCTGTGTGCGTGTATATGTGTCCATGCGTGAACAGAATCTGTCCTGTACTTAATTGAAAGGATTCTGCAGAACTGAATCTGGACAGAAACAGATGGGAAAAGAGGAAGTGAGCATTAACCCCAATATTGAACAGAGGAAACTGTTTTAGAGAGGATGATCCCTGGAGATTTTGCCCTCTCCTGTTTTAAGTCAAAAAAGGATCTTTTCCTGCACTGTAGAGCATTACTATGGGATGGGAAATGAGAGGGCAACTACATGGCAGAGGCTGGTGGAAGGAACCTTGGCAAGGAGACTGGGCAGTGGTGAGGGACCGTGGGGATTGGGATTCAGGTGAGTGTGTGAGTGTGTGTAAAGAGAGCACTGTTGGTGTGGCAAGGGGCAATGAGGAAAGGAAGGGCAATGAAAAGTGAGGACATTGTGTGGGAAGAAGGCACTGGGTTAGCTGTTGATTTGTAGGAAGGCACCGGACAGTGGATAAACTTTCCCTAAATTGTTTTGTGTCAGACACCATGTGGTGATCTTTTACCCACTGCTATAGTCTGCTTAGCCTCACTACGAGGGGTAGCTGGCCTTCATTGGCAACGGACGTTGCAAAGGATGGGTGGAGGCACGAGGGGCAGTGGTGACTGTTTAAACTGTGTTGTTTTCAGCCCATAAAGATGTATATGAGGCACTTTGTAAAATTACAATTGAAGACACAACAGCTCAATTTTTATGCAAAAACCTTTAAAAATACATTTTAAATTTTACTTCTTCAACTTCTTTGAATTGACAAAATTAGAAAATTCTCTGCTGCTGCTTCATCCGTCAGGGTTCGCACATGGTGCTCTCCATGCCTTCATCAGGATAAGGTTTTGTCTCCAATGTGATGGTATCGCGCCACTGTTCATAGACGAGTGTGTAAGTCTCCGCCCGTTTAACTGTGAATCTGTATGATCTGTCGGACAGCAGGTTCCGGATTTCACACATGTTGGACGTGACCGGCATTATTCCACACTGGATCCTCTCTTGCTGGGTTCGGGGCTCCAGTAGCTTAAACCTGAGTTCATACTGTTCAGGCTGTGACTGTTGACTTGTGATGAACCACTTGAGGCTCACCCAGTCCTCATGGGCCACTGATTCCTTTCGATCAAACATCACTGGCATCTTGGTACTCAGAACAAGCCTAATGTGTGGGATTTTGGTAGCCCCAACATCCGACACCAGACGATGCTTGACATACAGCCTTCCTGGCACTAGCATGGCAAGGAAATTATCCATCAGCTCAGACAGATTTGACAGCTTTTGCTTGACCAAGTCCCACCTGGCGAGGAATGTTACCATGTCATAGGTCTCCAGGAAGTGGACCAGCTCCTCCCGCCCCTGTTCCAGTTGTTCTAACAGGTCAGTTAAGAGCAACAGCTGGATTTTGGTTTGGACTGTTCCCAACTTCTTCATCCTCTGGAATCTCCAGGGGTCAACCAGCTGGAACATAGTGGTGGGCAGCATGAGGTGGTTCTGGTCTCCCAGTGCCAAATGCTTGGGCAGAATGTCAATGTAATAAGAGCATTTTTTCAGAAGCTCAATTCGCTTATGGTGGCGTTTCAGCAGGTGGAGACTCAAGTCAGAGTGCAGGAACTCCAGCACAATGTTCTTCCTCTCCATGTACATCTTCCAGGTTTCATTCTCCTGGTCCTCCTCTTTGTTGTACAAAATACTCTGCAGATTGTTTTCTATCTCATTCAAATACACATCCATGGTTCCAAAACTCATAGTTGCTGTGCAGGAAAGCAACAATAACAACCTTTAAGAACCAAAGGAAAAGCAGTCAATATGGAGCATACCATGATAGTGACTGCTGTTTCCTTATACTATAACATTAATTATAAATCATTTTAGTTCTTATCCCATCTCTAATTTCTGTTAGACTCTATCAGGCTCCCTGCCAATGCTAGAACATTCCTTTCTAACATTACCATTTTGAGTACTTTGCCTAGTCTAGTCCTAAATATCCCAGTCAACTGGGCTCCTGCTATTTCCCTTGAGAGACTATATCTTCATTTAATAAATAAGAACATAAGAATGGCCATACTGGGTCAGACCAATGGTCCATTTAGCCCAGTATCCTGTCTTCTGACAGTGGCCAATGCCAGATGCTTCAGAGAGAAAGAACTGGACAATTAGTGAGTGATCCATCCCATGTTGTTCATGCCTAGCTTCTAGCAATCAGGGTCTAGGGACTCTCAGAGCATGGGGTTGCATCCCTGGCTAATAGGATGCATCTTGGCTAATAGCCATTGATAGACGTATCCTCCATGAACTTACCTAATTGTTTTTTTTTAACCCCAACGTAGCTTTGGCCTTCACAACACCTTCTGGCAAAGAGTTATATAGGTTGACAGTACGTTGTGTGAAGAAATACTTCCTTTTGTTTGTTTTAAACCTGCTGCCTATTAATTTCATTAGATGACTCCTCGTTCTTGTGTGAAGGGGTAAATAACGGATCCTGATACTCTCACATTTTTTCCTTATCTCATTAGTTCTAATGAGACCCCTTTATACCACCCTAAGTTCTCTCTTTCTCCATTCTTGCTGGTCATTCACATCTCTCATATCTGCAAGTGTCTACATCTCTCCCTTAGTTTGCTTAGCCAAGCTATACACCCATTCAGGTCTTAGGCTTTCCTTTAGGCAACTGCAGGATACTGGCTTCAAATCAGCTTGGCTGCTGATCTTTAAAACCCCTCCAATCTATCAATGTCTTTTTGGGAGTGCAGTGGCCCAAACTGAATGTGATGGTCCCAGTGTGACCTCACCAGAGTTGTAAAGAGAGGAACTATCACGTGTCCTTTCCGTTTGACTGTGCAACCCATTCCTGAAAGTCAACATTTTGAATGACAAATCCTTCTCCCCACCTTTTGTTTAGTTTGCATTATAATGGTTCCGAATGAATTATATTCAGTTGCATGTGGATGAAACGTGTAATTCCATAAGCGTTTCACTGTAACAACATGACACATAACATGTGAAAAACAAACATGAACGAAGTAATGGTTAATCAGTCAGAAAAGGGACAATGGAAATGGCCCTTTTAAACTCCATATCTGCTCTGTTTCCTTCGTTGTATCTGTTTCCTACAATGACCAAGGCAAGAGTACTGTTTGATACCACTGCTGAGCCAATATAGCCATGGAAGACCTACCTGTATTATCTTTTAGTTGAGGTATCTATGGCTTAGGTATCAAAAACAGAATTGTCAGCTAAATTCCGGTTCTTGAATCTTCACTGACAGTGATAATGACTGAACCAGAATGCAGCTTGTTTTGGATGCCAGTTTGAAGCTCATATTTAGACTTGAAAACTGAACATAGTTGATATGGAAGACAAAGAAAATGTGCAACGTCAAGATGTTGCGTTGCTAGCCCTAGCTACACTTCAATACCACGACGAGGGGGCTAGTGACACAAACGGAGAATAGCTCTCAAGTAGCTACCTGACATCCATGGCATTGGCTTGTTTTAGAGTTGTTTTTTATAAAGTGTTCACAGTGCATAATTCTGATATTTTATTCTTTCTCCTCACATGTTTTCTGACAAGACCATGTTACTTAGTGGGTAGAACAGCAGCAGTCTGTGCCCCGTTATCCCCATTTATATAATGTGGCTGGTAATACTTAACTTCATGGGGCATTATATTATGAGGTACAATTAAATTTGTGACGTGCTTTCAGTCTTTGGATTATAGAAGTGCAAAAGTGTCACTTATTTCTCACGGTAAGTGAGGGAATATCTTTTATTGGACCAGCTTCCCGGGGTGAGAGACAAGCTTTTGAGCTTTCAGCATGTACTTTTCCCAGACCTGAAGAAGAGCTCTGTGTAGACGGAAAGCATCTCTCTCTCACCTTCAGAAGTTGGTCCAATAAAAGATATTCCCTCACCCGCCTTGTCCCTCTGTTATCCTGGGACCAACATGGCTACAACAACACTGTATGCACTTATTTTTCATAATCCCTTCATTTGCAGGGATGCTTTTTCAAGGATATTGTCAATTCAAATGTGTCCTGAATTTTTTAAACTTTATTCTTTTCCATCAGAAAAATGCAGGAAAACAAGGTAAAGCCAAAAAATTGACACAGATCAGCCCCAGGACACCACAGTATGAAATGTATTATAGAGCTAGCAGCTTATTTGGTTATGTTGCTCAAAACTTTAGATGATGTAAAAACGAGCTCTTACAAAGCTAAATCAAACAGAAATGTTTCTATAATTATTTCTGCATTCCACTGGCCAGAGATGCTTTTAAAACACCTGCATGGCTTTGGGGAGGAGTGAGGATCTAGCTGCATGCAACAACTGCAGGAATTGGGGCCTAAAAAAAAATGAAAGCAGGGAAGATGCCGAAAGTGAAACTGACTATACATGACTGTGAAAGGGGCTTATGCCTTGCAGTTTGTTCAGAGAAAGACGAAAGAGGCAGTGGGATGAAGGAGAAGTGAATTTAGATTTTAACAAGGTGTTCAGCTTTAGTAACTGAGGCTGATGTAAATTGTTGGGAGAGAGGTGCGAATTCACTAGGGAACCTTGGATGATCCCGGCCAGCAGGCCTAAGTGACAGTCTAGGGAGAGCCTGATGCTGCCAGTATGATGCACAGAGTCTGGTAGTGCTGAACTGTGGCTGCTTTTGTGTTTTCTGTTGTACTCTAGAAAGAGATAATTGTTCCTCCTCCTCCTTAGGGGCATGACAGCGCAGGGCCCAGTCTGACCCTGCTGCAACACCCTGACTTGCAGAGGGCACTAGGGGTAGCTGACGCTCCAGCTGAGGGGAAGGTGAGGGGCTGGAGGGGAGGCAGCTGGGATGCCCTGCCAATGGCTGGAAGGGAAGCAGCTGGGATGCCCTGCTAATGGCAGTGAGGGGATCCGGGGCTCACCCTCCACTGTCTGGGGAGTGCCAGGCCTCCTTGGCTTTCCCCCTCTGTGCCCACAGCAGGGAGGCACAGAGAAGGGTCTTCCATGCCCCCCACACGCTTTGCCTTGTGGGGGCTCTCCTGAGCCTCTGTGCCCGCTCTGTCCACCCACTGCTCTCTGCCCACCATCCACCCCTGGGAGTCCTTCCCCCTCCGTGGCCCTCCCCCTGGGAATTCCCCCTTTCCTGCCCCCTGCCCCCTTCCTGCACCATCCCCTCAGGGGTCACCCCTCCATGGCCCTCCCCTGGGCTCCCCCTTCCTGCCCCTCCCCCTCTCCATGCCCCTCCCCCCAGGCTCCCCCCTTCCTGCACCATCCCCTCAGGGGTCCCCCCCTCCATGGCCCTCCCCTGGGCTCCCCCTTCCTGCCCCTCCCCCTCTCCATGCCTCTCCCCCCAGGCTCCCCCCTTCCTGCACCATCCCCTCAGGGGTCCCCCCCTCCATGGCCCTCCCCTGGGCTCCCCCTTCCTGCCCCTCCCCCTCTCCATGCCCCTCCCCCCAGGCTCCCCCCTTCCTGCACCATCCCCTCAGGGGTCCCCCCTCCATGCCCCTCCCCTGGGCTCCCCCTTCCTGCAGCCGCCCCACTTTTCCTGCACCATCCTCTCAGGGGTCCCTCCTCCCTGACGCTCCCCGGCCCCCCTTTCTGCCCCCGGGGTCCCCTGTGGCTGGTTGCCCGCGGGGGGTGGGCGTCCTGACCTGCGGCCGAGCCGGGCGGCGTGTCCCGGGGCCGCTCCCCGCCGCCCCCTCTCCTGGGCCGGGCTGCCCTGGCTCCGGCCAGCCCCAGGCAGCTGCCATGGGAACCCATTGTTCGTAACCCCCCCCCCCCGCGGGTTCCGGGGCGCGCCCCGTCTGCCCCCCGCGGGTAGGGCAGGGCACTGGGTGAGGGGCGGGGAGAGGCAGAGCAGGGGGGCTGGGCAGGGCTGTGGGGTGAGGGGCTGGGAGATCCAGAGAAGGGGGGCTGAGGCAGGGCTGTGGGGGTGGCAGGTGGGGAGGCACAGGGAGGTCAGGGTGTGGGGGTCTGGGGGAGGCACAGGGAGGTCAGGGCTGGGGGTGGGGGGCTGGGAGAGGCAGAGCAGGGGGGCTGGGGGTGAGGGGCTGGGAGAGGCAGAGAAGGGGGGCTGAGGCAGGGCTGTGGGGGTGGCGGGTGGGGAGGCACAGGGAGGTCAGGGTGTGGGGGTCTGGGGGAGGCACAGGGAGGTCAGGGCTGGGGGTGGGGGGCTGGGAGAGGCAGAGCAGGGGGGCTGGGCAGGGCTGTGGGGGTGAGGGGCTGGGAGAGCCAGAGAAGGGGGGCTGAGGGGCTGGGCGAGCCAGAGAAGGGGGGCTGAGGCAGAGCTGTGGGGGTGGCAGGTGGGGAGGCACAGGGAGGGCAGGGTGTGGGGGGGCTGGGGGAGGCACAGGCAGGGCTGGAGGAGGGGGCTGGGAGAGGCAGGGGACTGGGCTGGGGAGGTGGGAGAGGCACAGGTGGGGGGCTGGATGAGTGGGGAACTGGGGATGGGTGAATGAGGGGCAGCTGGGTTGGTCTGCAGCGCTGGGCAGGATGGGGGGTCTGAGCTGGGTCAGTGGCAGAGGACTGCTTGGGGGGAAGGGGGTGGGTCTGTGCCTGGTTCCGGGGAGGACACCTGGAAACAGCAGCATAGAAACTCTCTTAAGGGTTAAGACCAGCCTTGATTTTTTGTTTCTTTTGTGCTCCTGTCCGCCTGGTTTTGGATCCTACGATTTCACTGTTCCAGTCGGCAGGGAGAATACAGCTGGCCCACACCGCATCCTGGGCTTGCATGTGCCTAGGTACCTACCATTATAGATTTCATTCCCATCTGCCGCCGGGTGAGGTTTGGGGCACTGAGAACTATGCTTAGGACCTAATAAATACATTTTGCTTCACAAAACTAACCGGTGCAGATACGTGGCCCTGAGCCCATTTTCAATTACTTTTCTTTAAGGGGTTTACACAACTTCCTGCCTTAGGGCCTGTGACGAAGTGGGACTGTTCCTAATGTTTCCTCTGAATAGTGTGGGGGTGACTCAGTTCCCCTATGCAGTTCTTAAGTATCTAGGGGGTGGGGTAAGGGTGTATGATCATTGCAGAGCCCTAGAGGGCAGGTGTGTGCAGGAGTCTGGACACAGAGAATGGCGGACACCCTGTTTCCTGGCAACTGATGGCCTGAGCTCTTCCGCCCTGCAAGGTGAGAGCTAAAGGGTTGGAGAACAAAGGAATCAGGTGACTTCCTGGCCCGGGAAAGGGACAAAGCCCAGAGGAGGAGGGGCTGGAGGGAGTTTTCAGTTTGGGGCTGGCTGGGACATGGAGTGAAGGGCAGACGTGGTTGTCTGGCTCACTGCCCCCCCAAAATGGACCCAGCTGAGGGGTCCTGTTCTCTGCACCTGCAAGCTCTGTTTTAGACCATGTTCCTGTCATCTAATAAACCTCTGTTTTACTGGCTGGCTGAGAGTCAAGTCTGACTGCGAAGTTGGGGTGCAGGACCCTCTGGCTTCCCCAGGAGCCCTGTCTGAGCGGACTCGCTGGGGGAAGCGCACGGAGGGGCAGAGGATGCTGAATGCTCCGAGGTCAGACCCAGGAAGGTGGAAGCTGGGTGAGCTGTGTGTCCTGAAGACAGGCTGCTCACAGAAAGGCGACTGCCCCAGAGTCCTGACTGGCTTCATGGGGAGCAGTTCCAGAGCATCGCCCGGGGACTCCGTGACAGGGCCAGATCCCAGATACTTGCATAGTACCTGATTCCTGGAGATGTCTGATTGGTGTATTCATGGCGGAAGGGGTTAGTGAGTGGGCGGAAGGGGATCACAATGTGGCCCTTAACATTTAGGTTCTATGTATGAAGACTGGAAGAATATAGAGAACTGGACAGAGAACTACCCCAGAGGGGGAATCACAGGACCTGCTAGGCAGCCGGAAGGGACAAGCTGCAAAGGCCTTGTGCTGAGACTGCTCTGCATCCACTCCTGGGAATGTCACCGATTGGAACAGACAGGAGAGTCCCGGTCAATCTCAGGTGCACTCATGGGCTAGAAGGTGAGTGCTGGTCTCTTAATGTCCATGGGGTTTGATTGACAGGAATGACCTTTGGGGGAAAAATAAGCTTTTAGTGAGTCCTTAGGAGAGGGATTCTGCTCTACGCCCAGTCGGACGCCATTGCTAGGTCAGAACTAAAGGATGAAAGATAATTTTCTATATCCTTTCTCCACAAGAGGGCAGCAAAATCGTCATCCCCCCCCACTCCCCACTCCATCAGTGGAAACCACTGAAAGATTTATGCTGTTTTAAACTTTGCCTCATTGCAATGGGAGCATGCTATTGAATAGGGACTAGGCAGGGGTTTTCTGCACAGGGGAAAGAAATACGGGTGAGATGTTTTTGGCTGCCCAATACGAAGCATCCAAGTCACCTACCCAAAACTATCCCCCCCGCCTCCACACTCCTTCCCAGAGTAGAAGAGGGAAAACTAGACAGGTCTGGGAGAGTCCAATGCCGAGAGAGAACTGAGCTGCTCATTTCCTTCTTTAGGAGCATCTCATTCATATGCCACCCACTGCAGAGCCATCACTCTGTAGCCTCTAGACCCACCTCGCTCACCTTCACCCACTGCACACATGCCGCTCACTCCCCCCCCCCCACCTGCATTTTTCTCCACTGCCACCCACCCTGCACTTTTCACGCACAGCTCTCGGTTTAAACCTTCTGTATCCATGACCTGCCACACACTACATCTCTTCTTGCACACAATTTATTATAGCTGATTATACCTTGATCCATGCTCATTCCTCCTCTCAACGCACAGTGACTCCCTTTGTGAACGTGATACTTAGCACTGCTCTGGCGCTGTACATCTTCAGAATGCTGGCAAACATCAAGCCTTCCAGCACCCAGTGAGGCAGGCAGCTCTGTTTTACAGAGGAGGAACCCAAGGCACAGCAGTTAATGGCCTGCTTGTCAGAGGTGCCAAGCACCTGCAGCTCTCAGTGACATCAGTGGGAACCTCACTGATCAGTCCCTGGGAATGCTGGCCCATAATTGGTTGCCCTATATATGACAAAGCGGGAATTTTCTGTATATTTTTATGAACCCTGTTTGCCTCAGTTTCCCTCTGTACTTTGCATTGCTACACAGTGGGTGCAAAAGGGTTAACATGGCTTTTGGAACAGCTCAGGACATGAGGTGTGGGTGTCAGTTTGCTGACTGGGTTGCAGTGAATAGGAATCTTTAAGGAACTGATTGAAACCGACCCAGATCACCAAGGGGTTCAGAGGGAGAATGCAATCTCCAGTGACTGAACAATCAACACTCAACAGTGGGGAAACTTGGGTGGGTGGGGTTGTGAACTCAGTGTGGCCCTGTCTGGAGACAAAGGACTGAGAGGTGACCAGCTGGGGACAGTGAGTGGGCTTCTGGAAGAAGCTGGCTGCTTGCATCAGGATCTGCCCAAGGAATCCGGGAGAGACAGAACCTGAAATGGAATCCATTACAGCTTGGCTGGTTGGTTGCTCTGGCTTGGCCAGACAGACTATGTTTTTTCCATGCTAACCTGAGTACTTCCAGTGTCGTGTTCAGGTTGTCTAATGCTGCTCTGTTCTGAAAACGCTGCTTGGTGTCACTGAAAATCCTTGCCGAGGGGCATTGCTCCCTGGAGAGGGCACAAGTCTCTGCCCAGGAGTTTGTCTCAGTGTGGACTTGCAGGGCAGAGCTCATGGTGTGAAGCATGGTGGTCCTTGTCACTACTGCATGGAGTTGTCCTTTGCCCCCAGCCTGTATAGTCTGGGAGTTTTTTGCACATCAACATAATTTTTAAAAGGACTTCATTTGAAAAGGGTCAAGTGATGGAGCAGAGGTTTCACCTCTGGAGGCCAGTGACCAAATCTGGATTAGACCATGAGGGAAATAAGTAACGGGGGCTCACTTGGGCTCCTTAGTACATATGTCTCCACAAGAGAAGGTCTGCCACGCTCTAATGCATTGAATTTGAGTCTTGGGGCCGGAGAGGCCAAGGAGTGGGAAAGCTGACATGTCGCTGTAGGTCAGGATTGAGCTGAGGAAGGTGGGGGCATAAGACTAGAACCGTAGAAATGTTGCAAGTCTGAACTGGGTGCATTGGCATAGCACTTTAGGGACCTAGGGTGAAATCCTGGCTCCACTGAGGTCAATGGGAGTTTTCCCACTGACTTGGCTAGGCCTAGGATTTCACCCCAGTACTTTTTAACAGTAAGGGTGTTGCACGTCTGAACTGGGGCATTGCTAGAGCTCTGTGGAGAAACTTGCACAGATCCTGCTGCAGGGAGCGCTATCAGTTCCTCACTGCCATAAATACCAATATCCACCCCAAATGGATTCGGAAAAAGACAGGGGCCCGTTAAAAATTTCCCACCCCACCCAGACTCCCAAATAGCCTGTGGGCCTCCATCTTGAATTTAGAAATGTAAAAATATAGACTGGCTGATGATCTTAGTTTCTTGTCATCTGTACTATAACACCACGGCGCTTGGTGGCATTACGCCAGGGATCAGTTTGCCCATAAGACTTTACAAGACTCTATGAATCTCTATAAATTAATATGAATATAAATTAGCATGAAGCAATCAAACTCCATGTACTCCGTTTCCCCCCTTCTCATCAGCCAAGACAGCCCTGTAGAAGTGCTGACAGATGCAGTGTGTGGCATTAGTCAGTTATTCTGTCCCGTCCCCATTCCCACACCATTAAAATTAAGAACTTGTTGGTTCTGTCTTCAAGATCAAAATATAAGGAGCCAATTGATTTTCCTCCTCTCCTCATTAGTGCGGTCTGACAGTAAATAAAACAAATATTTCCAATCTTGAGGAGTGAGCAAAATGCTCAGATACTGCCTGTCACTGTGGGCTGGGGAGCCTGGATTCATCTTCATGGAAAATCAATAGCTGGAACAGAGGAATCAGCAGTACCCAAATTAAAAGTCACTGGCAATTTCTGTCCTCGTATTTCATGTCTATTGCTTTTATGAAATAACAATTTACTGATAAATAAACCATCAGAGGAGAAAGGAAAATACTTGGCTGTATTATTTTTAAGCACGTTGTTCTGCCCTTGCCCCCTTTAAAATGTTGGGGCAAATGGAGTTGCTTCAGAAGCGGTAGCGGGTTTGGGGAGACTGGACTGTGAGCTCTCTGGGCAGAGACTGTTTTGTGCTCTCTGTTTACACAAAGCCTTACAATGGGCCCAATACCTGGGGATTTGAGCTTTCAGGATGTTAGGACGCCTTGTTAATAACTTTCCACTTCCCTGCCACCAGCGATTCTGTGGTCACATCCATTCCTAGCAGTTGTGCAGTGGACTCCCCTACATTACCGTGATCCTCCAACTGGACACTGCTAGCCACCTGACTTATCACACATGCTGCTGACCCACTTTAGGGCCTGGGGGTGGGGCAGGGATTGATCTCTATGCCATATTGGCTGGGACCTTGGGAGAATATCCTCTGGGGCACCAAGAAGGGAAGGACCATCATGATCAACTAGCTACGTCCAATACAAACAGTTCCCTGTCATCACAAGGGGCTGGGCAATGGGGGCCTTGATCCTCACAGTTTGACTTTGATCCCGTGTTTCAAGGTTGCCTTGCACGTAGTCTCAAAGGTAAATAGTCAACTAGGGTCTGGGGGAAAAGGGTGGCCCTGGAAAGAAGCAGGGGGTGGGGGTATTGTTTCCTTCCCCAGCCACTTGTTTAGAAATAATCTTCATTTGGTGAAGGAGTTGCTCATTTGGGAACTGCAATGGGATGTACAAATCCCACACACTGGGCCAGGGCAGGAGGGGTCTGTCCCAAAGACAGCATTTTAAATCTACCCCACCTCACAACAGCTGTTACAAACCCAAGCCTGGTGGGAGAGCCCTGCAGCATTAGTCAGTAATGAGGAGGGCACAGAACAGAGAAGGAAGCAGCTGGGCTTCTGCCAAGGGGATCTGAGTTTGGTAGGACAAGGGGCTTGCAGTGCTTCTCAAATGTGGCCACCAGGAGCTTTTCGTGCGGCCACAGACTCCTGGGTGGTGATTGGGGGGGAGGAGGGGCAAAGCAGTGGCCTCTCCCCCAGCACTGCCAGCAGTGGTTGGGCCCTGCCCGCCCCCCTGAGACACAAAAACTGGAGGAGCAGGCAGCCAGTGAGTTCCCCACCTTCCCAGGGTGGTGAGGTCGGGCTTCAGCCCTGTGGTGGCAGGTGGCAGGTTCAAGCCACAGGGCTTCGGGCTCCATTCCCCAGCCACGCCATGGCAGGCTCTGGCCCTGAGCTCAACACCCCCCTAATCAATCCTGGCCCCCACTGCCTCCCCCAGTGCTCCATCACCCCTGGTCCCCACTGCTTCTGGTCCCACCTCCTCATTCAGGACTTAATTTGTCCCCAGGCTTGCAAGGGCTGAGTAAGTCTGCTGTGAAGAGTGATATTTGTTTGTATGTTAATATCACTTTTCCCAGCAGACTTAGTAGCCAGCAAGTCCTTAACAAAAAACAAACAAACAAACAAACAAAAAACAACCAAAAAAGCAAAAGAAACAAGAAAAAAGACAACATGCAAACCACCTGATTTGTGCTATTCTGTTGATTTGGACATGGATATGTGCATATTTGTTTTCCCCAAAGCTAATTAAGTATTTTAGGAAAAAGTGTGAGAGCGGCCACCAGCAAGAGTTGGTGGCCGCACTCTGAGGCCACCAGAATTTTTGTTGTTAGAATCCTTAGGGGAGGAGGCGTGATTGTCCAGGACTCCTTCAGCGAAGGGGACGCACTGTCCATAGGCTTCTGCTTCCACTGAGTACAGGCTACTGACCAGTTGGTGATGGGAGAACCCGAGCAGCTTGCCTGAGAAAGAAAGGGCAGACCCAGTGAGGGCTTTTCCCTGGTGCTGCCCCCTGCCCATTCCAACTCAGGCCAAGGTGCTATGATTGGGTTAAGTCAAAAGGCTCTTTTCCCTCCAGTGCCTGGTGGTGTGGGATGTTTCTGGCCCCGTTGCAGCCAGTCACTGCTGGGATGACTCCCACCGGAGAGCTGAATGCAGCCCTGTGGGGCAGTGTGTTCTCTCTCTGCCCAGCCCTCCAGAAACTTACACCCTTGCTTCAGCACCAGATTTCCCTGCTGTACACGGAAGGACACTGCTGGACTTTGTTTCTGTGACCCTGGTGTGGCAGGAGGTAGAAAGTCCCCACTCCCTGCAGGGGCAGGAGGCAGAGGAGATGGCAACGCTCTGAGGTTGGAGCTGTCAGGATCGTGTGTCTGGCTGGGAACGTGCAGACTAATATCTCCAGACAAAGTGCACCTTCTGGGACTGGAGCCTGTTTGCCTGTAATTTATAGCATGCTCCACAGGCTGCTGCTTACTCTGATCCCTCACTTTAATTTACGGCACCAATGTACTGTATAAATCCACCCAAAGTGTTACAGTCCCAGGGAGGAGAACGGATGGGAGCAGACGCTGCATAGCACTTATGCCGGAGAAAATATCAATGCAACAATCACACAACAGTGCAGGGTGTGGGCTGCTGCTGTCTCGGGTCCCCACTCCTGTCCTGGCTTGTTTGCTCTCTTTGAGGCTCAGGTTGTTTTGGGATCTAAATTACTTATCTGAGCACCTCACCATCACTACTGTGTTCATCTGCCCAGCTCCCCTGTGTGGCAGGGTGGGGCTATTATCAGCACAGATGGGAAACTGAGGCACAGAGAGACTAAGTGACTGGCCCAAGGTCACACAGGGAGTCTGTGGTGGAGCTGGGACTTGAGTCCAGGTCTCCCAAGTACCAGTCTAGTGCCTGAACCATTGGAGCATCCTTCCTCAATGAACCCCAGTAGATTGAGAGGATGAGTGACTGGAATCTCTGAATGGGGAAATCGTTCCAGCCCTTGTCACAACAGAAGTTACGGTCAGTCGTCCCAGTGAGTTTGGGTCAGATCTGACCGAGTGTGCATGTGGGGTCATTCCTGTTCAAGGTCTGTTCTTGGTGCCCACACGGCTTGGGCCCGGGCCTGAAATACAGGGAAGGAAGAGCACGGTGCGAGTGGATGTTCTGGCTGGTCTGGGAAGGCTCAGATTTAATCAGAGTTGGACTCGAGCCCCAAACCTGGCTCCTGCTCCAGGCTGGATTTCAGGCAGCCCAAAGCTCTGAGGTGTTTGAAACCAGGGTTGGCTGGGCCTGGCCTATGGTTGGAGTTCAGCTAACTGCTGTCAGCAGGGACCATCCTGTACACTGCACCCTCCAAGGGTTGTTCTGCCTTGCACTGCACCCTGCATTACTAACCCCTCCCCGCCCGTTGTGACCCATCGGCCCCATCAGCTTGCCTTGGGCCAGAGGGAAGATGAACGGTTGGCTCATCCCTTGCAGTGAAGGGTTCTTGTCTCTCAAAGAACTTGCGCTAACCAATCCCCCTGGGACTGGATGGCCATGTGGGAAGAGAGGGCACATGCCTGGGAGCCAGGGCTCTACCAAGGCAGCCTAGCTGGGTGGGTGTTTGTTGGAGATGGGATTTTGATGGATCTAGGTCTGGAACATCACAGAAGCTTCTTGGATCCCAGCCTGGGAGAATTAGGTCAATAGCTTCACTGGCTTGGGTGGATACTGAGTCAAGGGGCTTAGAAGCCGTTCTAAATGGCAGGAGGAACAATGACCTCTCCCTGCACTCCAGCATGCAGGATCGCCAAGAGACATCGGCCGTGCTGTCCCTGCCATGGACACGCTCAGCAGGCCCACCTGAGCCAGGCCCCACTGGAGCTATTGCCCGGCGGCTCAGTACCTGCCTGCTGCGTGTTGCTGGCAGTGATGTATTGCTGTGTGCTAGGGGAAGGGGGGCGGGGTGTCTGTCCTGTCTCTCCCCCACCCCCACCACTTTACACACACACTGTGGGGCAGATAGGTGAAGTCATGCCTGTGTCAGCTCATCCATCTCTGCTGCTCTCAGGCTTGTCCCGGGGGAGGCACAGGCCTCGACAGCGCTAAGTGGGTTGGAGGCGGATGCAATTCTGGAGAACAAGATTCCCTTGTAATTTGTTACATATTAAAGTTCTGGGCTGAAAACTTGTTTCTAGCTCTCATCTCTGGCAAGGGAATGAGGTTTTAATTCCCTCATTTCATCTGCCATTTGCCTCCTGCTGTCTCTGTTCGCTGGTGCTTAGTCCACAGAGGAGAAAGCCAGGCTATCAATCCTGAAAGGAAACAGCTACGAGAAGTGTCTTTGCTCTCTGGATTCGGGATCAACCTGAAATGTGATTGTGCAGCGCTGGGGTCTATGAAATTGACGGCGTAATAATGTTGGCCAGTGCCCCGCAGAATGTGCAGGGGCTGTGTGCATTTCCACCCCAACAGCCCAGGTCCCCAATCCTGGCTCCCCTGTGCTAGCACTGGGTCCCCCTGCAGCTCTGCTAGTGCATCTCCATTGAACTACGCAGAAACTCCTGCTGTTCCAGGTCATAGCCCCTTCCCAGCTCCATGCATATGTCTGAATCCTGACTGCTCCTCCAGCCTGCTCCCGTCCCTGAGCAGAACACTGCAAGCTGAGCCATAGGGTGCAATGCTAAAAAATACACTCGAGAGTGGACATCGTCTGCTGTCTCCATGCCAATCTGAAGCCAAGTTTCTGAAGATAGTTACTCTTCCTCCTCGCCCCATCCCACTTGGTGCCAGTTGCTGCTGGGCAAGGCTGAGGCTGGAGGGGCTGGGAGCTCTCTGAATCCAATACCTCTTAGGCCTTCCCTGCAGTGATTTCTGCTGAAAACAGGTGGGCTGGGTGTGGTTGTGAGCG
This sequence comes from Chelonia mydas, assembly GCF_015237465.2. NCBI lineage: Eukaryota > Metazoa > Chordata > Testudines > Cheloniidae > Chelonia > Chelonia mydas. The sequence goes on along the minus strand of NC_051253.2, from coordinate 3,744,268 downwards.
CCCTCCACTGCTGATGGGCATCCACCAGTCCCGACAGAGATGCCAGTGGTGGGAAGCTGGCTCTGGAAAAACGACAAGCTTCTTACAATAGTGTGACGTGATTTATAGACAACTGAATAACTGGTAGCTGCTCTGTCCTCCATCTGTATCCAGCACTGAGATCAGAGTAGGTTTTCCTACTCCATGGAGTTGAGGCAGGTGGTGGATACCTCTGATGGTGGTCCATCTTTATAGAGGCATCCCAGAAGTGATGGGGCAGTGGGAGGAGATAGGTGGGAAAAAGAAGCCCTTGTTCAGGTTCCATCTGGCCTCTGCGCTACTCCTGTCTTGGTGAGTCTGTGGCCTCCGCTCCAGAGTCTCCAGCCAGTGTTCCTGATAGTCCAATGCAAAGGGCAGAAAATGGAGGGCCCCCACACCCCGCACTTGTCAATATGAAAGGTTTAGCAGAGTCCAAATCTCATTTCCAGCTCCTCCTGCAGCCTAGGCTGAGTCATCTCCCTGCTAACGGGGAGTGCGTGGGTTGGCCTCGGCGTTAGCCTGTTTATCTCTGCCTTCTCCAAGCCTGACGCTGGCTCAGCCATGGCTATTTATCAGCCTGGGAATGAGCTGAGATGAGCTCCCTGTGCCATAAAACAAGCCTTGCTGTCATCCTGCTCACTAGCTAAGCCAGTCCTCTGGGTGTGGACCCTGCGGTGGGGACTGAAGGGCTCCTGAAAACAGTATGGACTCAAGCCCCCAGCCGTGGTGTGAGTGGAATGACAGTGCTCCAGCCTTACAATGCAATGCCAGAGCCTCGCGTTCTGGGGAACACTTGCTCGTTGTGTGGCTGAGCTGCGGACTCCGCTCTGAGCGATGAGGTCAGTGTGGGAGCCCACAGCCATAACCTATTTCTCCTTTTGGATCCCCGAGCTGAACCAGTGGGGACAATAAGTTAGAACATGGGCTGCTAGCCCAGATGCTGTCTATACCTCCCCGACCTCTTGCACCACACCCCCTAGCAGTGCCCGGGGTGTCCTCTTGCTGTCCCTTGTAACTGAGTAGCTGATTCCTCAGCCTCACCCTGCAGTGCTTTGCCTGTCCCTCAGCTACCACCACCTCCCTGCTGCTCCCAACTGCCTCATGCAGCCTGCAAGCTAGACACAGATTTGATAGTTGCCCTGGTCCTCAGGAGAAAGGAGGTGGGTTTTTGGCAGCAGTAGAAGAGTTGAAGTCTTCATGGAGTTTAGCAGCCCTCTTTGCATATGAAATGGAACGTCTCAGGAGAGCAACTCCAGCGTGAGCCATCTCTCCAGGTGACTGACTGACACCAAGCTCTCTGTGCTAATGATTTTAAAAGCTTTTCAGCTCTGTGCGGTCACCAGCTTTTACCTACTCACTTCTGCACTTTGGAGTTGGCTCATTTGCGATGTTACATAAATGCCGACCTGGAGATCTCGTCCCAAACGGCTGCTGGGTTTCATCCCAACCGCTCTTTCTGGGGCTGTCGAAGCACAATGGTCTGAGTGGCCCCTCACAGCACCATGCCTGCTCAATCCTGCCAGAGGCCAGGCATTTGAAAACAGGTGGAGTCAAGGGTGTGCAGCACCTAATGGGATCAGGCCCTTGCACCTTCAAAAAGCGTTCTTTCCCCGAGGGAACTTAGTGCTGCTTAGAGGGAACTGGAGAATGGAATCTTCTGTTTTTCCACAGGGTGGTGCCAATGTAAACTTCCCCCTCCAGGCCACCCATCCACCGCCGCCTGGAAAAGAGGTGACCTCCCCTAGCCAGGAGAATGGGTGAGTTCAGCCTCCGGGGTCTCTGGAAACTACCTGGTGTGGTTTCTGGGATGGGGACAAGCCCACTGGGGTGAACCTTTCTAGAGCTGGTGTGGCAGCATCTGCAACACTGACTTGGGTGAGTTAACTCAAGCCCTGAACACAAAGAACTCCGTACTGGACGTCCCGGGGCCTCACATGACCTGAGGAGCAACAGAGCGATTGCCCTGCCACGCACTCCCCATAGGACCTCAGTGTCCGAGGCCCAATTCATTCCGCTAGCGCCCACAAGATAAGGAGGGGAATAATGGCTGGGTACTTGGGAACTGAGGCTCAGGAATGGCCTGGGGAAAGAAGGTGGCAGTAACTGGCTGCTTGTGAGATTTCAGTTTGAGGGGCCCAGGGGAGGAGAGTGACAGTAGCTGGTTCTTCTGGGACGTGGGAGCACCTGTGGCAGCTTTCAATCCAGTAGGGGCCCCTGGTTCAAAGCTGGGGCTGTGAGAACACGAGGGAGGATACTGGGGGGCTGGTCTCATCCAGCCCGAGGGGCCAGAGAAGGACCGATGGCTCCAGTTATTTTTTGTGAGAGGGTGTGGGCCCCACACTGGCTCTGAAAGGGTTAATGTGGCCCTCAGGGGCCCAATGAACAAACTGGTCTGCACCTAGAGGGCGGGTCAGACTTACTGATGAGCCCCAGCTGGGGCAGGACCTGTGTGGTTAGTGCAAAGCAAGGCAGCCCTGGATCCTTCCCTGAATACAGACAGCTGGCCGGGGAGAGATGAAGCAGCCCCTGGGAGTGGAGCAGAGTGATAAAGCCCTGGTGAAAGCGGCAGGCTCTAGACTCTCGGTAGAGAGCACTGGGAGGGGAACAGCGAGGGAAACGGAAGGGGCATGAAAGGCCAAGCCTGAGGTGGGTGAAAGCTGGTTTGGATTTGACGGGATCCCAGGGGAGGTTGTGGGAGGAAGGCCTGGGCAAAGGCCATGATAGGAGGAAGCCCAGGGAGTAGCAAGGACAGGTCTGAATAGATGGACCTGGCCTGCTCATTGCAGTGTTCCTGGGCTGGACCCCTGGGTAGTGGGAGGGCTCAGGCTCCTCTGCTAGCCACTGGAGGATATGGTCCTTGGCCCCTTATGTTGGGGGCTTCAGACATCGGAAAGCCCTGCGCCAAGGGGTGCAAGGATACAAGACCCATTGTTGGGCAGGAGACCTAATGTAAGGACCTTGGACTTCCATTTGTTAGACTCGTTACCCTGGAAAGGGTGGACTTGATCATGGGAAGAGAGACCATTGCAGCACTAGAGCACCCATCAGCAGGAGGTGCTAGAGAGGAGAGAGCGTGCTTCACCACACCCAGCCGTGAGGGGCCCACCATGGGTGAGTGTGCCCTTTCCTAGCCTCTATGGCTGTGGGTTTCAACCATTTTAGGCTGCATAGCCCTTTCCAGATAAGGCAATGTACCATGTACCCCCATCCAAGATAGGGTCATCATATATCTCGGATTAGATTGCCAAGTCTTACTAAATCAAATGCATTGTTCACTGTTACAGGATTTTTCATGGGTACCCCCTGATGAGAGCACATGGACCCCTAGGGATGTCCCTAAGGGAATAAATTCTCCCTGGCCAGTCTAGCGCACTGCAGGATTTTCAACCCATCCAACAAGAGACTGTCTAAGACATTCCACATGGGACCCTGCTCTTATCTTGTCTGCTTCTTAATGCTGCAGCTTTCCCTATAACCACGAGGGAGCAGCATTGGCCCTGCTTACTGATCTGCAGATGTAGCTGAGATTGTGTGGAGGTTTTCTGATAGAGCTGCTGTTCCTTCCCCACAGCCCTTCCACAAACAGGGGAGATCTTCTCTTCTGGGGCGGATGGAAGTTGCGGGGGGGCTGGCCGATACAGACCCAGAATAGCCACTAAGCATGACAAGGCAGCATGAGACAAGAGGCTAGACATTGACCCTCAGGACAGGTAGACTAGACAAAATCATACTATAACCAAACTGCTTGGAACTTGGGGGCTGGGATGCAAGATTCTGCGTGCTCTTTCTCTGATTTTGTATCCTTGGGCAAATCCGTTTGATCTCGCTGTGCCTTGGCTTGTCTGTGTGTAAAATGGGGATAATGCTGACCTACCTGACAGGGTATTTGTGTTTGGGATCGTCACATGACATATGCTACAGATGGGCAAAGTATGTTTTTGTTTGAACGAAGTGGGCGTGAATCCTGGAGACAATATGACAAAGTCTAGAATGCTGAGGATCACATGTTCAAACATGGCCTCTGAAATGGCACCTGTGGAAATTATGCACACAAACGTACATTTGCGCACACATGGTCACTTGTGCACACAAATTAGCCCGTTGTAAGCATGACTGCCTCATTTGTGTGTTCTAACATGTTTGCAGGTGCGAACAGGGTGTGTGTGCAAAATATGCAAACCCAGGATGAGAACTTATCTTTGAAATCAATTTCAGTTGCCAAATTGCAAAGAAACGTCCCCAGAAGGTTACTGAGTTAACAGGAGAGAGACAAATTACCAGTAGAGCACTGCATCTGATTTTTATAATGCGACCATCACCATGGTGTCTAAGAACATAAGAACGGCCAGACAGGGTCAGACCAAAGGTCCATCTAGCCCAGTATCCTATCTTCTGACAGTGGCCAATGCCAAGTGCCCCAGAGGGAATGAACTGCACAGGGAATCATCAAGTGATCCATCCCCTGTTGCCCATTCCCAGCTTCTGGCAAACAGAGGCTAGGGACACCATCCTTGCCCAGCCAGGCTAATAGCCATTGATGGACCTATCCTCCATGAATTTATCTAGTTCTTTTTTGAACCCTGTAATAGTCTTGGCCTTCACAACATCCTCTGGCAAGGAGTTCCACAGGTTGACTGTGCAGTGTGTGGAAAAAATACTTCCTTTTGTTTTAAACCTGCTGCCTATTCATTTCATTTGATGCCCCTAGTTCTTGTGTTATGGGAAGGAGTAAATAACACTTCCTTATATACTTTCTCCACGTGTGTCATGATTTTATAGACCTCAATCATATCCCCCCACTTAGTCGTCTCTTTTCCAAGTTGAAAAGTCCCAGTCTTATTAATCTCTCCCATACGGAAGCCGTTCCATACCCCTAATAATTTTTGTTGCCCTTTTCTGAACCAATAATCTTTTTTGAGATGGGGCGACCACATCTGCACGCAGTATTAAGATGGATTTATATAGAGGCAATATATTTTCTGTCTTATCTATCCCTTTCTTAATGATTCCCAACATTCTGTTCCCTTTTTTTGACTGCCGCTGCACATTGAGTGGATGTTTTCAGAGAACTATCCACAATGACTCCACGATCTCTTTCCTGAGGGGTAACAGCTAATTTAGACACCATCATTTTATATGTATAGTTGGGATTATGTTTTCCAATGTGCATTACGTTGCATTTATCAACATTGAATTTCATCTGCCATTTTGTTTCCTGGTCACCCAGTTTTGAGAAATCCTTTTGTAGCTCTTTACAGTCTGCCTGGGACTTAACTATCTTGAGTAGTTTTGTATCATTTGCAGATTTTGCCACCTCACTGTTTACCCCCTTTCCCAAATAATTTATGAATATGTTGAATAGGACTGGTTCCAGTACAGACCCCTGGGGGACACCACTATTTACCTCTCTCCATTCTGAAAACTGACCATTTATTCTTACCCTTTGTTTCCTATCTTTTAACCAGTTACCAATCCATGAAAGGCCCTTCCCTCGTATCCCATGACAGCTTACTTTGCTTAAGAGCCTTTGGTGAGGGACCTTGTCAAAGGCTTTTTGAAAATCTAAGTACACTATATCTACTGGATCCCCCTTGTCCACATGCTTGTTGACCCTTCAAAGAATTCTAGTAGATTGGTGAGGCATGATTTCCCTTTACAAAAACCATGTTGACTATTCCCCGACAAATTATGTTCCTCTGTGTCTGACTATTGTTTTTTACTATAGTTTCAACCAGTTTGCCCGGTACTGAAGTCAGGCGTACCGGCCTGTAATTGCTGGGGTCACCTCTGGAGCCCTTTTCAAAAATTGGCATCACATTAGCTATCCTCCAGTCATTTGGTACAGAAGCTGATTTAAATGATAGGTTACAGACTACAGTTAGTAGTTCTGCAATTTCACATTTGAGTTCCTTCGTTACTCTTGGGTGAATGGCATCTAGTGTCCAGTCATCAGGAGAAATGCACGGTTTGCCCCTCACCATCTCGCTGTCGGTGAGTCAATCCCTGTGCACATCTCTGAAAAGTACTTATAAGTGTGGGAGTAAGCAGGTGCGTGTTGAAAATGCTAGCAGTTGAGTGTCTCCTCTTCCTGGGCTGATGTCACTATGAGACTGGCCGGTAGCTTTGTTCTTCAGTGGATCTTTTAATTAAATGCTTCGCTTGTTACTCCATTTGTACCTGCTGTGCCGACAATTGTATTATGGGTAATGACGGGTGTCCCTTGGAGGATTATGGGGAAAATTGTGGGTGGGGGAAGACAGGCCAATATCTTTACTGACCTCAAACTGGCAGCTACAATGTAGGGGCTGAATCACATATCCAGAAATCCCACTCCAAGGGTGAGTGAGGGTTGGAGAAATGCAGGATTTGACTTGATAGGATGATGCAGATTGAATCTGAGGAATCTTTACATTAAAATGTGCTAAGAAGGCAGTGCTGTGATCTGGATTCAAATCCAGCTTAGGCTGGGGGCTGGGTTTGAGACTGAGTAGGGGGTGGGAGGTTGCGCTTGACAGCACTGACTCTCAGCAAGCAGTTCTCTTGAGATTTTTGGTCTAGGATGACAGACATCTGTCAAGAACAGCTAATTTGGGGAGAGCGCCACCATTCTGGAGCAGGGTCACATGGGAACAACCACCATTCTTGCCTGGATTTGGCTGTGTCCAAATTGGCACCGGAATATAACCTCCTTCCAGTTCTAGATCCATCCTGAACCCTAACTATGGGAATCAGCTTGTACCCGGGGATTAGTCTCAGCCAGTAAAATTCCAAGGCATGTGGATTAAAGGCTCCATTTTTGGTTCCCCTCTAATTAAAATGCAGCCCTTGCTCCTGGTTGGGGGGTAAGTGAGAGTGGAACAAAGGTGAGAACTCAAACAGCATTTTCTATTCATGTATCAAGCTAAAGACAAGGACTTGCAAATGTGGGGCTAGCTGAGCAAATGTGTGCAATTGCACACTTAATTTGCATGTGCAAATAGGCTAATGGCATGCAAAGTGCCAGTTAGATGCCTGGATAGCTAACTGTACGAAGTACGTGTGCAGTGTTGCTAAGTGCGTGTGTATCAGAGCGGTGCTCTTTTAATGGAAAAAACCCGAACTTGTGTGCAAAGCATGTGCAGATGCTGGGGGCTACTGGCCACTTGCCAACACAGCCCTCTGTGTTATACAAGCTGGGCTCCAAACTGTATTTTTCAGGGAGAGGGTGGACGGGGAGGGTGTTTTGTGTCCTGGGGTTTCTGGAGGCAACTGAAGCTTCACGAGTAGAAACCTACCAAACGCCAGCCCTTCCCACTTTATCATACAGCTGGGCCTGTTATGCAGGATCATGCAGCCTCCCCATTGGCATGAACGGCAGGGCTGATGTTGGGAGGACTCTCCTTCCATGCGTCTAGTGGGTTGGTACTTGTGCTGTAATTAATGCCAGCCATTTGGTTTGCTGCTTTGCGGACAGCTTTACATTTCAAAGGGTCAGTGATCCCAGTGGCTGGCAGGCAAGCCAAGCTCCATCTGGTTCCCATTAGCCAGCCCAGGGCAGAGGGACACGTTCCCTGACCTCCTGGGTTATTAATAACAACTCGGGGGATTGCATACGTGTCTGTCTGAGCTCTGCAATGACACACTTTTCCCTGGGCTAGTAGTGGCCAGGGGTCCCTTCTTGCCCACCCTGAATAGGCTTCCAGCAGAACTCTGGGAACATGGACCAGAGCCTGGGCAGAGGAGCAGTGACCGCCTCAATCCCATCTTCCTTTCTTCTCTTGTTATATAGTGCCACATGGTCTGTACCACGGCAGGGCCCTAAACAGACAGAGACAGTGCTAATCAGGGAGATGACAGCAAGCTCCTCCCCAGAACTAGGTGAGCCACAGCTAGAATCTCGCATTCAGGGTTGGGCATTTAAGTAGCTGCAAGATGCTTACAAATGGAAGGAAACTCAAAGAAGTGCCAGCAAATGTGAAGGGACGCGGGGGTGGGGGTGCATCAGGAGACAGAACTGAACACACACAGCTGTGTCTTGGTTAAATGCTGGCCGAGAGAGGATATGATTACTGTCTGGGAGAATCTGAAGGGTGGGAACACCAAGGACAGGAACCGTTTGGGCAGCTCCAAGGGGAGGTGCCATGAGGCCTAATGGGAAAAGCGAGGAACGGAAAGCTTTGGCTTGGTATCCGTGTGTATGTGTGGGGGAGGGGGGAGGAAGCGTCCCGACATGGAGATCTTAGACAGTGGAACAGAGTCCCCCAGGAAGCGGTGAGAGTCCTATTGACTGAATCACTTCACTGTAGCCTGGGTGAAACCCTGGAGCATGCATCCTGGGGAGCAATCTTGCCTTTTTGGGGGTGGAGAAGATGAGCTTATAGATGTCTGGCATCTCTAGCTTCGTTGATCCAGTTACAATGAACTGGAGAGCACATGGGGCTGTCTAAGCCCTGGGGCTAAGCAGCACTAATTGCTGTTGGCTTGTTGGCAGCAAAGGAGTCTCGCTTTGCGGCACTCAGGGGAAGAACATGGACCCATGGTATTAGAAGGAGAGAGAATCTCCAGCAGAGGAGGGGAGTCTTGTCCTGGAGGTAGAGCTCATGCGCCGGAGAACTTGCTCCCAAGAAGCCATGTGCTTTTAGGTGCTGAGGGCTGGCCCCAGCTGAGTTGGCGGCTCTCCAGGAGCTGAGGTGAGGAGCCTCTTCTCTTAGCTGGCGAAGGTGGGAAGGGATTTGGGGGAGATGGATAAGGGGGCAACATAAAGCATTTCTCTTCTGTCTTGGGCATGGGGAGAGAATGGAGCCTCCCGTGCTGCACCGTATACCTGGCTGGTCTTCTCCGAAGGGCTGGAACTTCAGACAACAGGTGGGCTGTGGAAGAACTGCAGCTGGGAAAGGGTTGACGAGAGCAAACACTTGTTGTTGGGAATGAAAGGACCTTTATGTCCTGACATCAGGTTTAGTCATGAATCACTGATTAGGGAGCAGGCCTGGGCTTGCAGTCAACTCCTGCCCTTGTTTACTCCAGTGTAAATCTGGAGCAACTCTACAGAAGGCAATGGGGTTTCATTGGATTTACACCTGTGTAAACCAAAGCAGAATTTGGCCTGTAGTTTCTAAGGAGAGTTTCGAGAGACTTGCCTGGAGTGAATGGCAGCTTGCTGCTCTTGCTGTGGCAATGGGCTGGTCAAGATGAAGGTAAAGAGTTTGAGTGGAATAGAAGGTCAAAAAATCCATGTAGAAATCATGGCGTGAGCTGGAGAGGGGCAGAGGAGGGTTCCAAGCAGGCACTGCTGCCTGGGAGGAGCTGGGCTCTGAAGATGGCCTGGCTCTGTTCTTGCTAAGAATGGAGGCTGAGAGTTTGTCAGAAGACAAAGTTCTTCTGTCAGTTTCCACATGGAGCCATTTGCACTTAAAAAAATCACAATCTTATTTCCAATTTTTCCTCTTCTCCCCTTTGTTTCCTTTTCCATTTCGCCAATGAACGCGGCAGGTGAACAATAGCAGAGGATTTTCTTTTCTCCCTTTCCTGCTCTCTTCTCTGAAGGGTCCTGTACCACTTCACATTGTAGTGCTGAGCACCTTTCACTAGCGCAGGGAGTGACGTGATTCCCATCCATCGTGTGGTTTGTTCGTTCTCTCATCCTCTTCCCGGGTGTGCGGGGGGGTTTGTGACTGACTCTTGAAAAGCTGAGAATTGGGGAATTCTCCACAAGTTAGAGCAGCAAAAGGAAACATGAGAATCGTCCTGGTCCCCGGTCACTCGATTGTCTTCAGCAGCAAACTGGAAACAGGGAGGGGATGGAATTTAAAACAGCTATATTTTTTCATTTGATTTAATTGATAAGCTTGGTTCTTTCCCCCCAAAATAATCAGTGTAGAAAAAAGGACATTGATTGAAGGGGGGGAAAAAAAAGTCACTTGGGGGAGGGGGGGGGGAAAACGCCAGCAGAACTAGAGTTTCCTTATCTTATCTCGAGGCGTGGTCTGTCGATGGAGCAATTTTGAGCAAAGCTCAGGCCTGAGGGAAGAGGAAGACTATTTTCCCTCTTCCACAAGGCTTGGCTTAAAAGGAAACCTGCTCCCCCTTGAGTCTAACAGAGCGTGCTCTATTGAAAGAGAGAAATAAGGGAAGGAGATTTCACCCAGCAGAACGTTCACCATGGGAGCCCTGCTCTCGCCAGTCGATATCACGGTAGGGGTTGCACAGGGCTAAATGACCACCTGTGCTGATTGAATCCCCCTCTTGCCCTCGGAAAGCATGGTCCATCCATGTCAGGGCTGGGGTCCCTTGGAGAGGCTCTGTGGGAAGCTCAGTAATGAAGAAGCATGGGGACAGTGTAGTCTCAACTGGCTGAAAGTGGAGCAGAGAGAAGTTGGAAATTGGGCCCTTTCATCCCTGAGGATGAGAATTCCTCTGGGGGAGGCTTGGGTTGCGCAGTTTGAGACCAGCTGAGGAGAAGCTAACAGAGGGTGAATTCCATGTGCCTCCCTGGAGATGGTGATTCCTCAAGATAAGGGTCGGGGGTCCATGTGTGCAGGAGCTGGTGAGGCTTATAGCTGAAGTGATGTAGAAACAGCATCTGCTTCTTATGGGGGTAGAGGTGAGTCCTATAGGGTGGCCAGTTGGAGAAGGCCAGGACCTAAGTAAACTGAAATGGCACGAGATCCCATGGTACCCTTGGGTAGGGGGGTTCCTTTAGGGTGGGGAAGCTTTCCAGTGCAGCCTAGAAGGGGTGATATTCCCTGGTCAGGGATGAGATGTACTGGTGCACAAATTTCCTCCTCCCTCTAAATGCCCTTCCCCAAAGCTGGGATTACAATAGGTCCCATCTCGCGCAGAGAGAGCAGATACCTTCCCACCAAGGGAATGCAAAACTAGCCAGCAAATAAAGCTCTTGGGAAGCTTTTTCTCAGCTCTCTTCTTCTCTTAAGAAATAACTGAACAGAAGGAACCCAACTCAGAGCCCAAGGGCTTGCAGGGAAGGCACATTGGAGGGTTGTGATCTCTGTGCTTAGGAGGAACCAGCAGTTTGCCCCAGCCATTGGAGCAGTGGTAGGGTTGGGGATTTTCATGTTATGGTCTGGAGACAGAAGCTTGGCAGCATCTCCCCTGAGCTACAGCTGAGTAGAGATAGGAGCATCCAGGCAGAGTAGAGCACCATCCATTTACTAATGGAGGGAATGCAGCCTCGCAGCCTGCTTCCCCAGGGGGACAGGGAGGAACAATACATGAGAGAAATAAGACTGGGAGAGGGCACTCAGCCAAGCCTCAGGGAGAAGATGACTGCATTATCTCTGTCTGGTCCCCTAGTCCCGCCAGTGTGGTGGGGAAGCCACAGCACTGTCAGGGCTGTGAATTCGCTGCATTAAATCAAATGCAAACAAATACAGCTACAAAAACCAGTGGCCCAAATAGCCCAGCCCTCAGCTGTGGCATGAAGAGACCTCGCTTGTGGGATATTCCCCCTCCTTGGAGGGTGTGACAATTCCATGGGTTTGCAGACTTCCCAGCCAGTAGCTAGTTGGTGCTGGGGTGGACTTTCCATTTGACAATGGGAAGAAAACTCTGTTCCCACGCCTCCAAAAAATACCTGCCTCTACTACTCCAGCTCCAGGATAATCTGTAGGGCTATGTTCTCTCTACACATCCAGCCAGCCCCGGTCATGCATGTGGAGCAGATAGCCCACCAGCTGCAGCATGTATGAGCTGTTACACTAACGGGAAGCATTTAATGAGCAGTTCCTGCGAGTGGCAAAGCTGTGGGCTTTTGTTCTTAGGTGCTGGTGCTAGACCTGCAAGAGTGTCAGCAGGGGATCACGTGCTATTGCATGGTGCGGCCGGCATGCAAAGAGATTGTCTCCTGGGATCGCTCCCACTCCTCACCATGCAGACCCTTTCTGCACACTGGAAATTGAATATCAGCCCTGGGGAAAAGTGTGGTGGATGCATTTAATGTATTTCTAGCTCTTCTAATGCCATTTTATAGCTGTAAATGAGGAGCCAGCACCATGCGACCGGCCAGCTCTCTCTGGTTCACCAACTGGTGCTCCAGGGACCACGGCTGACCACAGCTTGCAAACTGCTGTGCTAGAGCATTGAAATGCTGAGGCATCACCCCCTGCGAAGGTGGAATTGATGTATCCAGAGAGCTCAGCTTGGATGGAACCTCTGGCTCTCAGACAGGCTCTGTGGCCAGTTTTACCGGCTCTGTTCCACCTCTAGCCACCAGTCCACATGAGCTCCTCAGTGATCCATGTGGTTGTCCCGCTCAGGGTATGAAGCTACTGCTTCCTCCCTGCACACAATGGAAAATGATAGCTAGGAGCCCTCTCAGAGGAGCGGGTGTCACAATGTGGTGTGGCGTACCCAGGCGTTGATGTCTTCAGCCCACATGGGGGGGGGGAGAGGTGGGAGGAAATGAAATGCTCATCTGAGGGTTTATTACCTCTGCAAATGCTGGGTCAGTTCATTGCATTGCTAGGTCCTTGCAGCCGAACGTCCTTTGGGGAAATCGAGCTCCTAGCAAGTCCGACTTGGCCTTTGACACTGAGGCAGAAGCCACTGCCCACTTTTGGCAGTGATGATGCCAGGCTGTAGTAAATCTGTGGACACTATGGCTTGCAGCTCAATGTGCATTTCCCTCTCCATCCTGTTCCTTGATCCTCGCTGGCCGTATCTGGATTCTCTTCTCTCTAGTCCTCTGTGCTACATGGACCAAGGAAGGCTACTTCAGATGCCACTGGCCAGCATCTTATCATAGAGCAGTTCTAGGTTTTAATTCCTTATTCTGATTTCCCCCTTTCCCACCTATTTGGCTGCACCTGGATGCTGGTTGGTGTGTGTGTGTGTGTGTCACGGAGGCACGGACTCCCATACTCCTCTCCAGAAAGCAAAGAATGTTTGTTTTCCCTTTGGGACCATTTGCTTTAACTTTTTCTGACATTTCTCCAGCCGTGTGATGCAGGAAAGGCATCAGATGCAATTAGCTCAGCTGGCACCATCCTATCCCGGGGGACAACGCACAGAGGTTTCAGGAGAGTCTCTCCTTGATAATTCTGCTTAGTCAGACAGCCGGGGGGAATAGGGTAACAGAGGAGGATCTGGGAAAGTTTCTGCTGGCAAGTTGGAGTTAGGGACTGATCCCAGCTCTAGATGGAGAGTCTTGTGCCGTGTGACTACAGCACATGGGAATGGTTCTGAACTCGCAGCAGCAGCGCCTGAGTGGATGCATGGCTGGGAATGGAAGAGCTCCCATAATGTAGGTGCTGGATTGACAGCAATGATGCTTGACACCTTCCATCCACAGAAGAGGTACAATATGGACAGTGGATGAGCAACTCTCAGACCTGGACCCTTATCCAGATCAGGAGGCTCAGTTGCAGATCCATGCCCTGTTTGGCTCTTGAGGTGTTGGCTGTCTCAGCAGACAAGGGCTCCAGCCTGGGGTATTTCATTGTGATGTGGACACTTGTCCATTAGGAACTGGAGTGGGTGAGAACTAAGCTGGGGTGTGTGTGTGATTATAGAGCAGCCCTTCCCAATGCTCAGCAGTGCTAAGTTCTGGTTTGGTGGGTGGAGCTTGGATGCACAGCCCAGACGTGAATAGCTGTCCCTTCACTGGACGCCCTTTGGCACTTGAGCGCCAAGGGCTGCCAAGAACTTCCTTGAAGCAAGACAACGTGCCAGGGGTGGGTGCACTTGGAAAGAGTTTATTCTTGGAGAAAAGGCCCTATGCACCCTCACTAGTAGCCTTTTTGCCTGCCTGATGTCTTCGAGACACACGGGAATTTGGGGTGTAACTGTGACAATGAGTTGAGTGAGAGTCCTTCCTCTTCACTTGCCCTCCCAGTCTATGTACCATGATGCCCTGGTGATGGAAGAGATGCAGAAGAGACCTCAAAGATGCTGCAGCACTGCAGGAGCCAGGGGTGACGCTTGTCCCTAGGGTTGCCAAGACTCTGCAGCTCAGCTGGATTCCAGAGCAGCCCTAGGAAGCGAGTCAGAGCGCAAACCCTGGCTGTTGGCCACATTGGGTGTGATGCAGCAGCTGGCCTGTGACTTCCTTGCTGTGCTCTCCCACTCAAAGGTCTCTCGGCACACAAGATCCATTGTTAAGCACCAAATGGAAAATTCCACTAATGAGGGGTGACAGATCTTCCTGAAGTGATGCCTTAGACAAGAGAACGCAGAGCAGTACTTCAGAATGTGCCAACACTCTGCTCTCCAGGGTGGGTTAATGAGATGACATGAAGCTGAATGTCACTGCCAACCTCCTCACGTCGGACCATCGACAGGCATCGCCCATGCTGCTGGACTGATCCCGTGACCTCTCCACTGAACAACTGCTCCTGTTCGGCAATTGGCAAGGACTCGTCTTATGTACTGAGGGTCGTTCCATCGGTAACCACTAAGGAGAACCGGCCTCTGACACTGCAGTGACTGCTGAAGGGGAGGAGAGGTGGGAGGGAAGAAGAAGAAAGACGTACCTTGAAGGACCAAAAGACAGAACCCTATATGGAGCAAGCCCGAGAGCCATAAAATTCTAGGCTCCACATCTCCTTTGTCAGCATATCTGAGAGTGGGGCCAATCGCACTAGCTAAGCCACAATTCAGGCAGGCATTGTGCAAACATCCTCCCTAAGCTCTGCCATGCACCTCAGTCCAGACACGCAGCATCCCTTGCTGCTTCTCCTCTGGACCCCATCCAGCTCTGCTAATGCAACTCCCCGGTGGCCTGCAGCACACTAGCCGTTCCAGTCCTGGATCTCGAATGCACGACTGGACACATGGAGCTGCAGGGTGGTTGAGATAGGGGCAAGGGAGGCCTATGCAGGGGCCATCTCACAAGCTTCCAGGTCTGCTCTAAGCCCAGGTCTCACTGCCCTGCTTTGTCAGGCTCCTTGGGCTTCTCTTTAAAAAAAAATCTTTTCAGGGACCCATTGGCAGGCATGGGGAGAGCTGGATCTCCAGAGCTGCTGACACACAGACAAGTCAACTGTCAATCAAACCAAGCTGCTGAGGGGCCCTGAAGGTGCTTGGATGATGGGCAGCAGTTGTGGAATGAGCTCACTCCTGTTCCTAGTGGTCAGGTGTCCATATTGCCCAGGCTGCCAGTAACATACAGAGAGCCCAAGGACTGGACGGGCCGGGCCGTGGAGCCTGAAATCCCCCTCATCCCTAGAAGCAACCCCTCCATGGGAAGCCTGTGGAGGGGGCAGCACAACAGAAGCTTGCACTGCTGATGTCCCTGCTCCGTGGATTTCACTCTCTCCTGGGCTCTCGGTCGGGGCCGTCCACGCTTCCCAAACACCACATTCATATGGCCAAGAGTGCCACGAGCTGGCGGGGTGTGTGTGCCACTGCCCTGTCATGGGTAATTGCAAAACTCTTCAGCTGTGTCATGGCCCCTGTGCTGATAAGAACTACTGGAGATTTTCCTTTTTGTTCTAGTGTTGGGGGGCAGGAGAAGGGCTTGTGGATCTAATTGTATTTATTTTTCCTCTGCTTTTAGCCTGAGGTTCCAGAGAGCCATGGACCGAAGCCAGGTGATGGCTGAAGCCCTGTGTGGCCAGCAGGTGGGTATAATGCCCTTTTCTATGGACTGTAGCAGTGCAAGTAGATCAGGGAGGGCTCCATGATCCAGCCCTGCCGAGCAGCGGTGCAGGGTGTGCAGGCTGCTAACCTGGTGGCATTCAGCACTGGGATGGCCCAGGCTGTCACAGGTCTGCAAGGTGGAATGGACTGGTAGGTGGCATCTTACAGCCCAAGGGGCTGCGTGGAGATTCCATTGGGCAGGTTTAACTCCCACCCCATTCCCCAGGTGAGCAGTGCAGCTCCCCTCGGAGTCACGCACCTGAGGCATGCGAATGCATGTGCAGCCCTGGCGTGAGTGATGCTCTATTAAGCTCGCTCAGCTCAGTGCCTGAGCCTTGTCTCTTTCTGCGCCTCACTGGGGCTGACAAGGCCCATTCAGGCGTAGTCGGGCTGAATGAATCCGTTTGAGATCAGTGTCGGAAGCGATTACGGAGCACAATGGTGACAGGGTCTGTTAAGGGGAGCCAGTGACTGGCGGTTTGCGTTCTCTGGGCCATTTCAGTTCCCCGGGGCAGGGCAGGGGAGTGGGAAGGAAGCACGTTCAAAACAAAACCGCGGAGGTCTCTGGGATCGGGCTGGTGACCGATTACATAAGGCGGTAATATTGCTAGCTGCTGTCAGCTGTTATGCAAGTGCTTGAGCTGCGTCATGTGGCTCTTCCCTCTCTGGGGCTCTGAGCCATGCCATCTGCTAACCTGGATAGCCAAGGATGCCGCCTGGTACCTGCAGAGAAACCTGGGTTTGGCTGTAGCTGACGTTAGGATTTCTCGGGGCTGGGGGAACGCAGAGCGTTGTCCTAACTAACTACAATGGTCTGAGCCTACTGGCCCCTGAAAAGCCACCAACTGAGCGTCCCTGTGATATGAAAGCTCTTCTGTTGCGGGGGTTATTTGACACTTGCCCAAAACATGACACTCTCTGATGTCTTCATTACGTGGAGGGTTTCACCCCTTTCACTTAGGCTCTGTCTACACTGCAGTCCCGGTGTGTGACTGCAGCAGGTAGGCAGACCCTTGAGCAGTCTAATCTAGTTATCACTACAAAAGCTTCCCCCCCCGGCTCTCCTGCTGGTAATAGCTCATCTTAAGTGATCACTCTCCTTACAGTGTGTACGGTAACACCCATTTTTTCATGTTCTGTGTGTATATAAATCTCCTCACTGTATTTTCCACTGAATGCATCCGATGAAGTGAGCTGTAGCTCACGAAAGCTTATGCTCAAATAAATTGGTTCGTCTCTAAGGTGCCACAAGTCCTCCTGTTCTTTTTGCGAATGCAGACTAACATGGCTGCTACTCTGAAACCTAATCTAGCCAGTGTGGCTACCAGTAGCCGTGAAGTCATGGCAATGCAGGCTGTATAACCTGCCCAGGACGCTGGGCACTTGGGAAGCTAGCTGGTGCTGAAGTCTGTGCTTGCCGTAGTTCCCCTGCTCTTGGTACCTTAGCTAGCTGGATTCACTGAGCTGGGGTGCATCTCCGCATGCTGGAATTGCATGTCTGATTGCAGAACAGACACCCCCGGGTGAAATTCTCTGCCCCGTGTTACACAGGAGGTCAGACTAGAGGATCATAACGGTCGCTTCTGGCCCTAAAATCCTACAAACTTGGTTGTTACTTTCAGTCCTGAATGTTATGTGCTGCCAGTCGAAAACTGCATTCACTGGCTGGAATGCTTCTCTCCTCTTGGCCCGGCTATTGGGGAGTTGTCCTGTGCCAGTCTCTGGCAGCAATTCCAGAACAGTTCATACAACCGCAAACCTCAGAATAGCCACTGACTAGAGGGGAGGGGTGACTCCATCTCCAGCATTTTAGACAGAGACGGAGGTGCTGGGTTGAGACCAGTCCCTCCCTGTATAGCCAGGTAGGTATTGTGCTCTTAGCAGAGAGGTAGCCGCACTGTCTCGACCCTATTCCCGAGTGCTGCATCGCTCAGAAATAATGGATGGATGCTCTAGTGGTGAGAATGGGTCCAAGAATCAGGACTTCTGGGTGTTGTTTCTAGGTTTACCACAGACTTGCTTTGTGACCTTTATTAAAAGTGCATTTACACGTCTCACATGCAACATACTTGTCTCTGAGCACACAGGGCAGCGTTGCACGCGCTGCACGGGGTATCCCTGCCTGCTGCACTGGACGTTTCACATTAAGGTGCATGCACTTGGTTGCACACATGCATAAAATTGTGGCCCCATCGCTGCTAACCTAGGCATAAAAACACTGCCAGAGGGGAGTGGTACTAAACTCATGGATGTTGCTATGCTTCTTCAAGAGCCTCACTTGAAAGCTCCTATAGCGTTGCAAGCCTCGTCTTTTGGACCTAGTGCAGGGAGCACTGCGGCTTTGGGCCTAGCATGAATGCAGCGGCAGATGTTCTGGGCCAATCCGTCTGCATGGAAGGAGGGGGGCTTCTGGATTGGACTGTGGTTTTGCGCTAGAACTTGTGACTCTGTCGGGAGCCAGCCCTTCCCAGAGGAAACTGTGATGGTGCAAGTGCTGGCAAGGGCAATATGATCAATGCCCAGGTTTGGCTGGGCCCACCATGCATGGGAGTGGGGCGTTTGGCGGTCTTTCGCTTGCTTATATTCTCCTGGCCCATGTGTCTGACTGCAGGAGAGGGAGCAGAGGGATTCTGCAGAGTAAAGAGTCTGTCTAGCTTTTGAAGCCATAACTGGGTGGGTCGGTGGGTGCATTGTTGTGGCTTTGAGCCTAGTGCTTTCCGGGGGCTGCACAGAAAAGCGCTTATCCCCTTCTTCTTAATGAACAGTAGATTGTTGGGGGAGAAGGGAAAGCAGAGGCACCTCTCAGGGAGCATCACACCACTGCATGATTGCCCCCCTATCACCTGCACAGGCCCCCAGCTCCAAGGAAATGCTACCCTGAGCTCTCTGTTGAATGGCTGGGATACTCTGTGCCTTGGCCTGTATTGTACCTGATGAGGAGAGAACAAAGCTCATCATATCCTCAGCAGTTTTATCCTGATGTCATAGGTGATGGAGCGTGCCAGGAAAAAGCATTACAGAGACTCACTGGCCTGAGTGTGTTGGCTTTGTGTGTAAGCCTCAGTCCACCTGGACTTTCTGGAACTGGAGTCAGTTCCCAGCTGAGCTGACGCAGCCTTTCATCCTTCCCTGGCAACTGCACTGAATATTGAGGGGGGGGGAGTGATCAGCAAGGTGGTAGATTTCTGAGGGGGTCTGAAGATAGAGAAGCTGACCTGATCATGGTATTCAAATCACAGTATTGAAATCTCAGGGTCTGATTCCCCTAACCCATACTATCATGAATCTTGGCTGGGATGGCTCATGTGAGCAGTGGTTACCAGATTTATCCTCTTTAATTAGAACCCCTCCCCTCCCCCAATATTTACTTGATTCAGTCTATTATCCTTCTGTCCTTAAAGAGCCACATGGCCAAAGCAAGAGCTGTTATCTAAAACTTTAATTAAAAAATGAAACCATGATGCTGGCTCTGGCTTGAGGGTAAAAGCAATTTATGTGGGCCAGAAAACAGAAGACTACAACAGGTGAAATGTGAAGCATAAAGACAAGCTGAGCTAAGGCCAGAATGTCCTGGGGCTGTAGGGAGCATCCAGCAGATGTTAACTAATCGGTTACTATGCTGCATGCAGATTGCTGTCTTCCACCCCAGAGCTGGCCGCGTATCTGTGGTGCTGTATGTACTACGTGTAGTTTGTGCTTTTGTGAGCTTTCAGGATGACAAGTGCTGAAAAAAATTGAGTTGTTAAACAGCTCTCTAAACGTACACTAAATGGTAGACTACCGCGTTCGACACATTATATAAGGTCCTGGCTGTGGGCGTGGGCACGCATGTGCACTCAGTCTAGCATATTTCAATTGATGATTTAACCTCCTATCCCCAAAAGGGCAGGATCTTGCCAAACTCTGGTAACAGACTGGGAGTAACAGCTGTAAAACTCCATCCAGGTTACACAACACAGGGAAAGAAAGGGACTTGTTGCTAGGGCTGTGATTTATCTGCTGTCAGGATGGGAGACCAGATTCCTCCAAGACAGGGCGGGGTGCTGGAATCCCAAAAGCTGGAGAAAGGACTGTCTGTATTGCCCCGAGCCTCAACTTCTGAGTAAGCAGGGGTGGGGGAAAAAGCATCAACTAGACAACTGTGCCTTTATATGGGAGTCTAATAGCACTTCAGACTTGGCTTATTGCTTGGCTTTCCTCTTGGGTAGCACAGATCTTCTATAAAAAGTTTGGCCAACCTGCCATGTTTCCCAAATCTGAGCCCAAGTTAAATCACAGCAATATTTGAAGGATCTGAGACTAGGCATGTCAAGCTGTGCCTTATCCAAATATCTGCCCACCTAATACTTCTCCTTCCCTGCACTCCAGTTTCGAGTGGCTGCAGTAATCCTCTCTCCCTGTCCTGAACTGTTGCTGTGTGTTAAACATCCACCCCGGCCATGACTGCATTTTTTTTTTTCCGAGCAGTTGCTATATGGTTTGCGAAGTGCTTGGGGCTCATTCACATTTAAAGGTGACAAGTACACGTGAGATTATTAATAGAACACAGTCAAGACCGCTTTCATAATTTAAATTTGAACGCCCCCCCCACGTCACTTTGGTGCTACTCACATCTATTGCTGTGCTTTTATTTTAGAATAAGTGTCAAAGTGTCTGGTTTTGTGCTGACCTTGAAACCAAACTCTGTGAATCATTACACTGTCTTTCTCCACCCGCTATCAGAAAACTCACAGCTGGGTCTAACCAGCCTTGGTAGCATCCATTTTAAAAGGCTAGCAGAGGAGCTGCTGGGCCTCTTGCATATGAGTTCATTGCTCCAGGAATTAAAGAAATGAGCTCTCTTCTCAGCAGCAGGCAGAAGCAGGCTCAGTGGGAGTTAGGGCATTCAGCATCTCCTAGGATACCGTCCTTTTAAGTTCCCTCTGTCAAAGGCGGAGTTCAGTGACATAGGCCAACTTGCCCCCTCTGCCTTTGGCAGGTAGCTGTCTACACTTCCGTTACCGAAATGGACCCCCCAGGCCTGTCTGCCTAGGGTCATGCTACAGAGTTTGCTGAAGGTTCTCTCGCTCAGGAGCCCATGGTACGTACACATGGTTCAGGGAAATGAGGGAGTATGTGCTTGCACCAGCACAGAGATGGGAACCGCTCCTTGGTCGTCATGCAGGGTGTTGCACCATTGTAAACAATGACGCAAGGTGCAGGCTGATGACTTGGGCCCAAGGAGTTCAGTTCCAGGATGTGCTATTTACATTTTAGCTAGTTCCATTTGCCCATGGACCGGGGTGGGCAGGATGAGAAGAAGCCACTTATGTGGACTTCCCTGCAGCTGAAGCAGAACTTCAGTTCCTCCCAGACACAGCATGGGGGGAGGTGGCTTCAGAGCCATAGGCTGCAAAAAGATGCGTCAAACTCCTCCCTGCTGTGAATCCTCTGGGTTGGGCTACAAATGATGGTCTAATCGTGGTGGCACTAAGTCATTCCACCATAGGGGCAGGCCACTTCCCCTCCAACCTCCTCAGACTGATACTAAGCTGTAAAGAGAATTTTCTTCAGCTTCTGTTTTCGGCATGACCTTTGAGAGAATCCTCAGACTATGACCTCTCCATTGCGGTAGGGATACCAGAATGTCCAGCCACACCAGGAGCGGGAAAGGGCTTATCTGCAAACTGGCTTCCCAAAGTAGCTCTGAGGAGAGGAACACACCCTCTCCTGTGTTCGTGCGCTCCTTTTGCTGCCCGTCTGTGTAAGAGACGGGACCTCTCTGAAGCAGCAGAGCCTATTTCAGAATGTCATTAAGCAGGTGTGAGTCCAGCTCTTCACCTCCACTGTAAGGGACATCCCTGACATAAAAAACTGGCTTAGGTCAGGGCTCCCAGAGCTGCTCTTGGGGGGGTCAAGAGTATGCACAGCAGAAGCAATATTACCTTTATGGCCCCAACCTGATGAGTCCTTTCCCAAAGGAAGGTTAGACAAGCTCTGAAGCCTCTCTCGGGGTGAGAAGTCATGGATAGCTTAAACCAATGCCCTCTGCAATGGGGTAGTAGGTGATGTTTTAAACAAGTGCAACCTCAAGCCATTTTAGCCTCCGATTTTCTTTAGTTGTTTAACATGGCACTGTTAGCTGCAGCCCCTTTCATGCTCTGCCTACCCTCTGCAGCTTGACCCCAGCCTGCCAACATTTCCAATGGTGCAACAGAATTTAAGACTCTGCCTTTGAGCCTCCTTCTCAAGGCCCAGAGCAGGAGACTCTCTCTTGGAAGAAGTGAAACAGAAATAAAACTTCCAAGATCAAGGCTTCTGTTTCAGCCAGAGCTCTAGCTGTAGCCCCCAAGAGCCTGGGCTGTGCTCATCACCTTAGTTAGGGTTTCTTTGATTTGCAGGTTGCACCTTTTGCTCCTTACAATGGAAAAACCTTTTCCCGGCTTGCTTTCATATCAGCACTATACTGTAAGCTCTTGTCCCTCCTTGCTGTAAGACCTTGGCAAGATCTGGGGGGAGGCTGGAAATAGCAGTGGCCCAGGTGGTTGTAACAGGACAGAGGCAGAAGGGAAGCCTTGGCTCCTGTCTTGCCCTCGCTCCTGTTTCCCCTCTCCCCACCGCTTTCTCTGGAGAGAGGAGCTGCAGGTTCTTTCACTTCACAGTTCATGTCTTAAGAACTCCTTGGCCATTTCTCTGCTGGAGCTCGATGCTGGAAGCCTCCCTAAGGGGAAATCAAAGAACAAGCCTGACCCGGCCCCTGCAGTTCTTTGAGCGCATGGTGTATGCTGCTGCTCCAAGGATTCCCTTCTCTTAACAATGTGTTGCAGCTGGAAGGCTGAAAACAAAGAAACAAAACTCACGTTTCAAATTGAGTATGGCTTTTCAACCCCATCAAACAGCTTTATTCACACAAACGAATCTTAATTTACAACGCCTCTGCCATTCATACACATCAGGGTATCCACAGTGTTCAAGGAACTTAAATACGTCTCATACCAACCCAAGTAAACCAAGTACAAAAAATATTTATATAAAGTTCACACATAGGTCCTAGATTACCAGCTTCTGTGCAAAAAAGAAAAATACAGATTTAACAACTAGTATCATGAACTAACTTTAGTTTGGAGTCTGGGTTTAAGCCTTCCCACTCTACCTCGTTCAGCAGAGAAGATGCATTAAATATCCAACCACAAATCCCTCTGGGAGCCACACCTTAGAGTTAAAAGCATTGAGATGGCAAACTGCAGAAAGATGGAATTTGTCACGTTGCAGTTAGAAGAGGCCACTTTCTACTGTCCTTTTCACCCTGACTCCCTTCCCCCTCTGACTCTAAAAAGTGTGAAAATGCTTTTAGACTGGAATGGTGTAACTGCTTTGTCACTGGTGGTTTCAGGAAAGTGACGGACTGTCATTTCACACTGCAGTCAAATGTTTACACTGGAAGTGGGCAGCCCAACGTAAGCAGGCACCAATTTACATAGGAAATAGCTAGCACTGTAGTGTAGAGAACAGAACAGCCTATGCAATGATTTCCAGGAACTATAGCCAGAGGTGCCAGCAGCAGATGTATTGCTTGCAACATGGAAGGAATGGATAAATATGAATGCCAAGTAATTTTGCTTTGTTCAGCCACACAAACTAGTGTTGCCAAGCATCAGAAAAAATACAAGGTCCAGCTCCAGTGTACTGCAGCCAAACCTCAAATCTGAATTGCTTCAGTACAAAGACCAGTGTCTCCAAGAAAGTTGGTTGGCTGCAATGCAATGTGCAGTACGCAGCTTGAGGGGAATTTGAGCAGCATGGTCTAGATCCACCTACAGATGACGATGTAGGGGTGGATGCTGAAGAATGGGGTAAGTGCTTGATTAGCTTTCTAGAGAAAAATCTCTGAAGGGCACCAACTCAACTCCAGAGGGAAAAGGAGACTAGCTTTAAAACAAAGTGTTAAAGCAACAGTAACACCAGTAGCCCCTGGGAAGGGTTTTGCCTAACATGCTTTGGCAGTGTGTTTAGAGGAGGAAACCAAACAAAGCAGCAATGTGTTCCCCACTATCATGGCCTCTGTAAATTAAACTTAGTATGTTTGGATTTTTGCCCCCATTGCAGCTGGTTGTTCTCTTTGTAGCTGCACCATGTCCCTGGGCAGGCTTAAACCCAGAGTAGATACTGCATATGGAGAAGATTTACACAAATGAGGAATTCCACAAAGATGGTAACTTTTGTTAAAGTCTCTTATTGCTCCACAAAGGCTCTGGGAGCCTCCTGATATGTTAAGGAGCTGGATCCTGAGGAGTAAAGGAAGACTAAAGGGGGACCACTGTCTAGCTGTCACTAGCCCCTCTGAACCTTAAACACAGCAGCAGGAGAACACGGGGGAAGCTAGTTCGACCCCTTCTCTAACCAGCCTATTGAGCCTATCTCGGCTCCCCTCTCCTTACAGAATATGGCTGTGGTATTACAGCCAACCCCGTGTTGGTGTGATGCTGGAGGTGCCGACCTCCATTGCAGGTTGGTGTAGCTAACGCATTTCAAAGTCCTCCAGAAATGTGGCGACTTCCCCTCACTCCCACTGTAAACAGGATATTTAGAAGTAAACAATTTTAATACAATCCTATAACATGGACAGGGCCATGTCATCTGTTCTACCAGAAACCTGGCTCGTGAGAGCGAGCCTCAATATCAGTGGAACTTCCTTGGTAGGAGCCCTCAACTCACCCCACTCTGGTTAGGGTTAGACCTTGTAACAGCTAGAGTTGTCCCTCCAGTGTCAGTTTTTAAGTTCAGTATCAATCGTGGTCAGTTAGAAATCAGGAGACACTCTTGTATGAATATGAGCTGCAGAGACCAGGCAGTCCTGAGCCTCCTGCTTAGCCTCCCTTTTCCCAGAAGCTAGAATTTCCCCAGCTGCAAAGCCTAATGCCAAAAATGTATACGATGGGTGAGACGTTTCAGGCAGCAGCAGTAAGGTGGAGGAGCTGGGCAGACAGATGATGTCAAGCACAAGGAAAGAGATGCCCCTTCCCAGAAAGCTTTATGTCCTTGCAAAAGCTGTAGGTTAGAGCAATTCCCTCTTTAGCTGCTGTTGCTCTAGGATGAGTCTGGACAGGGCCCAGAGGATTCAGAGGTGAGGTGTGGTGAGACACCACTACCTGTAAACTGTATGACTGCCTCACTATTCTAGTGAACTTAGAGCACTCTGCAGCAAAGCCATCATCGGCAGGCAATCAAAGGAGAGAAGCATATTTAGACTGACAGAAACTAAAGGGGAAATGACCCAACTGGCCAAAGGCTAGCAGCCCTAGAACTCTTCCTCCGAAGTGTTTTCTAAATACTATAAGGCACTACGGTCTATCTAGCTAACATCAAGCTGTTTTAAAAACACATCTGCAATGCAAAAGCTGAAGTGGAAACGTGAGATCTGAAGGTGGCTTGAAGTCATGGCAGGGCTGAGAGGGTGACTTTACACTAACCAGGTGGCTAGCCACATGCTCTGCCAGCAGTGCATTTAAGTAGGGGAGTAGTCATGTCTTCACTGAAGTTTCCAGAGAGGGGAAGGAGGCACTCACGGATTTCCAACAAAAAGGATTCCTTAGTACCTCCTCCACGGGTGAGGACTTGAAGCAAGTGGCACTCTGTCTGAAATCTGCCTACCCACCACATACAGCAGTGCTGGAGAGAGCACACAGCCTCTGAGGGAGGACCAGAATTGGAAGCCTCTGGGAGGTGATGGCTTAAATATCACCGGAGGTGGTAAGCAGCTTAAATGGAAAGTTCTGAGACGAGCACTATCTAAGTCAAAGCAGCTCTCCTAGGAGTCTGCCTGGAAGTTGCCTTCTGTGCCATAACATCCCCCTTGGGCTTCTTTCTGGCAGGGAAGGCATGTGTGAGCGTACACAGTAAGAGCAGGTCTTCTGTGCTCGAGCAGTTCTAGCCATGGATGTAGCTATAGCAGCCAACAGTTGCAAAGCTGTACTGAGTAGCCTTGCTATTAGAGCATGGCTTCTGCTGTCAGTTGTCCTATCCATGCATAGCTAGCATGGGTTAAGTGCCCAAAGTGTGTTGAAATACAAGCTTGAGACTCTCGTCCTGAGACAGGTGTAGTTAATACAGTCTTGGACTTGGGGGAAGGAGCCTCTGCCTGGAGGAAGCAGCTGGCCGCCTGATGTAGACAGTCACATGGAAGACAAGTTCTATTGTGAACAAGAGTGCAGGAGTATTGGGGTGCTTCTAAAGAACATGGGTCAGGAAAACAGCAAGGAGGATGGAAAAACAACTTGGGCAGAACAGCACGTAAGCCTGTGTTATGTTTCAATGCACCATGTGCCTGATATGGGGTTTCCAGTAGTGAGAAAATCCACCCCTTTGTTACTCCAGAGCGGGGAGGTATCCTAGAGGCTGCTACAACAGCGCCCTGCTAAGCTGGGAATTGAATGTAGACTAACCGAACTGAACTGAGGAGTTCCAAAGCCAGACAGTCCTCTGTGGTTGATAACCAAACCCAAACGTCCTAACCCCAAATAACCACCTTGGGAAGAAGTGAGAGTATTCAAGGTCTGGCTGTGGCTCATCACAGCACAGAGAAGCATCTCAGTGGGGGTGCAGGAAAGAGGGACTGGGTCCCATTCCTGGGCTTGTGCTATGCTGGTTACTATATCTGTGTGAAACCTTCAAAACACAAGGTGTTCAGTCAGGTGGGGGGAAGCACATAACTACAACTATATGCTACTGCTCTGCTATTCCCCTAATGCACAGCACAACCTTCCTGGTAAGGTGCCACCCAAATCTTCTCTGGTCACGGCATTCAACCTCAGCAGAGGTGTCAAGGCTTACAGGTTTAAAAAACAAACAAACTAGACACCATCCTTAATCTAGCCCTAATGGAGTTATTGCATTCTCATTCACTTGTATGGGATTGTACAGCATACTGAATAGACAGACAAGTAGCAAGTGGGTGCACAAAAATGTCAATGAAGAGAAATAAGACTGAAGTGTCCGCACAGACAGCAGGCATGTTAGTACTGTAAAGATCCTGTATGATTAGGTCAGCAGGGCCTTCTCTAATTGTGAAGCCAGTCACATCCTACCACAATGACAGTGGAATACTTGGGTAACTGGGTGAGAGAGATTTAGTCTGGAAGCACAACTCATGCCTCCTAGACCAGTATTCCAGCAGGGGTTTGTAATGGTTTGGGAAGACATTTCTATCATGTTTAAGAAATCACAGGGTAAGAAGGATGCTGTGCTTTACATCGAGCAAGGTCTAAAGAGCTACCAAAACCATCACACAGAGTCAGTCCCAGAATGTCAGTGCTGCTCCAAATGCAGGCCAGGAAACTAAGTATTAACTGCTCAGCTTGTGAGTCCCACCTCCTTACCCCTACATCCTGCTGAGGCATAACTTCAGTGCCCAAGCCTGACCAGCCTTCTCTTTGCCCTTTGTAGGCCACAGTTATCACACAGAGGGCAAACGGTCTTCTGCAGGAGCCTTGAAATCATGCAGTGAGTGACTAGCTGTCAGGGCCCCTACCTCCAATACTACCAAATCCTTCACAGCTGAGGTTTGGAACAAGTGACTTCAGATCTTTTTTTCAGTTACTTTCTGCTTTTGTCACATACATCCACCCTACAGTTCAGCTGATCACCTGAAAATCTGTCCCATCCACTCCACAGGCCCATTACAGAATTAGGCTCTCAGTTGCCAAATTCCACAGATGACTTTTTTTATTTGGGTGGGGAGCTCTTTCCACTACAGCACCAATCTTGCCTAATCAATTTCTTTTCCATCTCGTTATTTTTGCTACCCTACTCTAATGTCACTTGCTTTATAGCCTGGGCAGCACCTGCCTGTTAAGGAGCCATCTGGTTCTGAGCCACATGACTGTCTGTTTCCAACATGGGACTTCAAAGACCTTACTTTTTCTACAATCTCCCAACTACAGAGCAAGCCCAGTGAGCTTCTCTCCCCTAGAGAAAGAATATTAACTTTAAAAAACAAACTCGGGCACATCCTGACTTTGAGCCTTGGTACTTGTCAGCAGTTGAGGGAATGCTTTGCAGAGATTTTAATTCCAATCAGTGTTGGTAAAAAGACACAGGTCTTTCCCAGAAGAACCTACAGCATTCTAGTTGAGTAACAAGGCTGAAACGGTGGGGGAAAGGGGTGGGGAGGTGGGGGGAAGAGAAACGTGTTCTTCTTGACCTCATTCAATAGTCTTGTAACCAAATGAGCAGAATCTTTGCAGCCCTTCTGAAATCTCACATGACCAAAAAACCCAAAACAAACCAGAGATCCCATTGCCAGAGATCCTGTTGTCAGGTGATCTTCAATACCATCTGCTTCCCTCTGTGCATGTAAGTAATGGAGATTGTAGGTCCCTGGTAAATAAACCTAGAAAAAAAATAAAAAACAGAGATCAGATATTGCCATTGTTTCACTCACTGGTCTAGGGGCTGTACCTGGAAAAATGTAATGTCCTGAAAGCCTCACCACTGGCTGGCTGGCCAAAATGGCTCACCCTGCCACAGTGAGAGATATTGGACCTTTCAAATCCTCTCATTCTGCTCACCTTGCTTTCCCACCTCCCGGCATTTCACTTGCACCATTTTTACCTGCCAGTTGCTGAAAGATTGTATGAATTGGAGATTAAGGCTTCACACCGACTGGAATCAGCTACTCCAGTTTGCTTTCATCTACTGTAAAGCAATGGCTTCTAATGGCATAAACCAGTAGTTGCTTAAAAAAAATAAATCAGACGAATTCAACTGGGAAGGGAAAAGTAAAATGGTAATAGAGTGAATGGATTCTGAGATCAGATACTTGTAACTGACCATGGGTGGAACTGACTGTAGATACCACTGCAGAGAGATTTAAGTATATAAGTACTTGTTTCCAGTCCTGATTAGTCTGAAATATTGGTCTTTAAAACTCACACATCCCGCAGCCTAGCAATGTTCTTGTCACTGATCCAGGACTGGCTATAGCAGGTCTGGACCTCAGAATGTTGTTTTCCTTCTCCAAAACATAATCAAAACATATATAATCAATGTATAAATCTTGGCAACATGCTATTTATACGTGCCCAAACTGTGTTCGATCACTGAGGTCAGTCACTTAACCATGGATAACACCACATTTATATTTAAATAATGTAGCTACATCCTAAAAGAGGTCTGCCATGGTGTGCTGGATGAGTATCTATTAAGACATGAAAGCACATTTTCCTGAGGCTCCATATGATATGCTCATGAGCATGCCCATTTAAAAACACTTTCAACTGTGCATACACATGTCCAACTAAAGGAGAAACAGTGTGGATGTCGCACTCAGATATGAACGTCTTCAATTCGCTAACAGTGAGAAAGCATCTTAGGCTTCTCAAGTTGTGCTGGAGGCAATTAAAAAAATCCCCTTTGCTGTACACACATTGAGAAACTCAAGAGGAGCAGCGACTGTTTCTTATTGGCTGTGAATGTTAACTCTCAGGGATGTTAGATTCCATCTCTGCGTGCTAATTGCTATGGTCTGCTAGTTAGCTCACTCATGGGACTTACAGAACAGAATGGGGAGTCAAGTTTCGAAGGGGCTAGATTGGCAACATGAGAAGGTTCATATGCCTTCGTTCCATGTTTGACTTGTAACTAGTCGCTAGAGGTCACACGCTTTGTTGCTTCTGCAGGCCAAGTTCATTGCATACACCTGTCTAGTCCTCCCATAAGCTGATGTCTGCACTAACCCGATGCCAAGTGCATTCCCTGACATTCTGAAATTGATTGGATGTGGTGTTCAAAAGTTATGTTACATCCCAACAGAGAAATGCCATCATGTTGAATGTAGGATCTCACTTTGCTCAGCCAGTAATACTAGAGGCTGACACCCTTTGCTGCTGGTGTAAGTAGGGTTGCCAACCCTCCAGGATTGTCCTGGGGTCTCCAGAAATTAAATATTAATCTTTAATTAAAGACTGTCATGTGATATCTCCAGAAATACATCCAACCAAAACTGGCAAACCCTAATTATAGATCAAGCTCACTGCGTGTATCAGGAGCTCCTTGCATCCCTTCATTCTGCACCACTCTCTGAAATCTTGGAATTGATCCAGTGCAGTGTTCAAAAGTTATACGGACAAGCGGAGAAATGTCATGTGTAGTATAGGGCCTTGCTTTTGTTTGGCCAATCCCATCAAGCTACATTTCTCCAAGACAAACTCTGGGTATGGTGGCAGTGAAGTACATGGGAGTTTACTCCCCCCTCCAATGAGTGAAATCAGTTCCCCACTAAAACAGTGCTGCTGACTTAATAATGACAGAATTAACCTGTTGAGGAAAGATGGTTACGCCCCAGAAAATCACTGAAATCCCTTTATGTACTAAGAAATCTTGTTAAAGAATAAACTTCTTAAAGGAAGAAACCTCCTCTCCTGGTGCTTGAAGCAGAGTGGATTGATTTAAAATCAAACCAATTTAAATCACTCAGCTGTAATCATGATTTAAATCGGCAAGCAGGAAGCCTCGATTTAAATGAATTTTAACTAAAAAATACAAATGCAAAATAAGATTATCTTAAAGAAAAGTTGATTCTCACTGGTAACTATTAAAACGTGTTGACTTGCAACTAAATATAGTCTTTACACTAAATTTTTATTTCTTTTTGCTTACAAGGACAACACATTGTATCTAGACACATTTATTTAAGCACTCATATAGCTTAACATAATTTATTCAGATTCTTAATTTTCACTTTTTTATTATGTTAAAATTCTGAATGATACTTATTTACTAGATATTTTTAAACTTGTGATTAGTGTCAAGCTCTATTTGGATGGGAACTGGAATTTAATGTGCAGAAACGGTTTTTTTTTAAAATTAAATAAAACTACCTCAAATGTGCTTAAGCGGGGGGGGGGGGGGGGAAGGAGTTTATCAAAACATATTTTGCATTTAAAACCAACTGATTTATTAAACAAAGGACGTATTATATGCAGTTTGTGAACTGAAGTGATTGTTTCTGGTCATCATGTCTTTCAGGATTTTAGAACTAGTAGATCTTATGTTCTCACACCTAGTTTTTAGTCTTTGATTGGAAGAGGAAAAAAGCCTTCCTGCTTTTTCAATTCCCAATTGGTTTCTTAACTTTGAAAGAACTAGTCATTGAACTAACTTAGTTGAATAAACTGAAATGAAGAAAATATTGTCTATAGCTGTCGCAGAGGTTACTACTGACAAAAACCGGTTTAGCACTTCAACAAACTCTGGTTCCAGCTGCTTAGCCAGAGACCTTCCAGCAATTCAGTGCTGACTTTCTTTAAAATTTTGGCAGAAACATGTACAGCTTGAATTTTTTTATTTTAATAGATTAGAGTAAATTTAGGCCTTAATGTAGGTTGTCAAATGTTAATAGGTTGATTTTTTTTTAAATAAATATATTTAAATAAATCAGTTTAATCTATTTTTATCCACCTTGGCTTGAAGCAGTGAAATGGGAATGTATTTATTAACTATGCTTTCTAGGAGAGTACAGATGAGAGATGCTAATCAGAATAGTGTGCTAGTGGATTGACCAGATAAACTTTCACTACAAAGACAAAGCATTCTGCCATGGGCAAAGGCACCTGGAACATCAGGAGCATGTTTCTTAAAGGAAATTACACAGGAAAATTTCCAGAATGTTTCTCTTACGCTGCAGCCTCATAAGCAGGGCCGTATGGCTCTTCTGTTTGAGTTTCACTGGAACCAGAGCATCTCCAGAAGAGATCCCGCATTTGAAGTATTTGAGAGATTTCACCAACTTCAAAGTTTCCCAGAATAACTTTAGACAAAAGGTTTCAGAGTAACAGCCGTGTTAGTCTCAAATAAATTGGTTAGTCTCTAAGGTGCCACAAGTACTCCTTTTCTTTTTGACAAAAGGAGAGCTGAACTGATGCACGCTGTTTTGAGGGGGTAGGTGCAAGAGTTTTTAATCCCGCCACTGATGACACTTATAGTCTTAATTAGCTAAAATGTTCACGAGGGCATCAACAGCATATCAATTACTGCACCAAGACCTGGTGCATGCAGTTGGGAGTTCTTGTCCACAGTGCCCAGCACAGGAGGGCACCCATGGCACAGGTCACACTGAAGTAGTGGGAGATGGCACGGGGGCAGTCCTGCAAAGAGCATGAGTCAGTTATTTTTGGTAGCAGAGCATTCTTACTAATGTGGGGGAGGCAGAGATTAACCTGCAGATTCTCACATTAATCACATTATCTCCCCTGCATGGGACGAAAGGGCACGGAAGAGGTGGGGGAGGGAGTTAATCACTATCTTAGTTTGCTAGGTTCTACATCATGCTGCTTAAGTGTATACAGAAACAAAGCAACCTAATTTCCTTCTCTGATAGGGTTACTGGACGAGGGAAGAGGGCGGAAGCAGTAGATGTAATATAGCATGATTTTAGTAAAGCTTCTGACACAGTCCCACATGGCTTTCTCAGAAGCAACCTAGGGAAATATGGTCTAAAGGAAATTACTAGAAGGTAGGTGCACAACTGGTTGAAAGGCCGTACTCAAAGAGTAGTTATCAAGGGCTTGCTGTCAAACTGGGAAGGTGTATCTAATGGGTCCTTCAAGGGTCTGGCCAGAGTCTGGTACTGGTCAGTATTTTCATTACTGACTTGAATAATAGAGTGGAGAGGATGCTTCTAAAATCTGCAGATGACACCAAGATGGAAGGGGCTGCAAGCACTTTGGAGGACAGGATTAGAATCAAAATAACCATGACACATTAAAGAATTGGTCTGAAATCAACAAAATGAAATTCAGTAAAGATAAGTGCAAAAATCCCCACTTAGGAAGGAAAAATCAAATACCCAACTACAAAATGGGGAATAACTGGCTAGGTGGTAGTACTGCTGAAAAGGATCTGGGGGTTACAATGGATCACAAATTCTGAGTCTACAGTGTGAAGTTGTGAAATGCTAATATCATGCTAAGGTATATTAACAGGAGTGTTGTATGTAAGACACGGGAGGTATCCTGCTCTACTCAGCTGTGATGGGGCCTCAGTTGGAGCACTGTGTCCAATTCCGGGCACCACATTTTAGGAAAGATGTGAGCAAACTGGAGAGAGCCCAAAGGAGAGTTATAATAATGATAAAAGATTTAGAAAACCTGACCTATGAGGATGGGTTTAAAAAAAACTGGGCACATTTAGTCTTGAGAAAAGAAGACTGAAGGGGGACCTGATAAGTCTTCAACTACGTTATGGGTCGTTAGAACTATTAGGGCAGTTAAGCTCTGGAACAGGCTTCTATGGGAGGCTATGGAATCCCCATCACTGGAGGTTTTTAAGAACAGGCTGGATAAACACCTGTCACCGCTGGTCCAGGTTTACTTCATCCTGCATCCCCCACAGAAGGCTGGCCTTGATGACCTCATGAGCTCCCTTCCAGCCCTACATTTCTGTGATCCTTTATGGAGTTTTCCAAACGCCATCCCCAGGCCCAAGCACATGAAGGGGGTTTTGTGAAGTTTAACAATGGCTAAAGGCTAATGAATCCAGCTCAAGGTGGTAGTGAGCAAGAGTCATTACTGGCTAGTGGATGTCTGGGACCTGTGTGATGTGAGTATGGTTTTTTCAGACCAGTTTCCAGGAGACAAGCATCCAACCACAAAAGCAACATGTGGCATTAATTGTAGTCATGTTGATCAGGGAAGAGATGGGATGAGCCATCCTTTCACCCCTCAAAAGGTCCCTCCAGATCAGGGTTGAGATCTTTTTGTTTAGCAATCTGGATCTTGGTCTGTTCTGAGGATAGGGAATTTTTTTTCTCCAAGACTGTCAATCTAGCACTTTAAAACTGAACTCACAAATGAAAGACAAAACAGAAGACTGCTCTTCACCGGCCTGCAGGTTATTTGTGCGACTTTGTTCAAATGTACTAAGGCTATTTAATTAATTAATTTAAAATTAATGGCCTTCCTTTGTTATATTTTAATATCAGATAGGACTGGACCATAGCCAACAGCTCAACAATGAATTCACCACTGCGATAGCTTGTATAGGCCCCCACCCTGAGGGTGGAAGGGCAGTGGGACCAGCTGTGGGGAATTATTGAATTCCTTAGGAAAGAGGAAGAGTGCAGTAAGTGAGGGATTGAGCAGCTCTAGCAGAGAGCTGAAGGCAAAGCGGGGGCTGCGTGTTCTTGGGGCCCTACTGAACCAAGACACATGGGATCATTTTGCTTTGGTCTGAGGTAGGTCACCTTTTTTATGGAACTCTGAAGTGAGCTGAAGAGGAATTTATTTGCTCCTTAAAGGGGTAAGAGTTTGGGGTTGGTTGGTTGCTTCCTTACCTAGGTGTTTGTAATCCTGATATGCAAGGTGCTGTTTGCTAATCCTGCTTTGACTGGCCGATTATAACCCCTCACCCAACTGTAAAAATTCTAAAGATCTCTCCTGAGGGAATGGAAGGTAGATGGGAGGAGTATGGAAAAACCAGCAGTCTCCTGTTCTCTGGCCACAACCCCCAATCCCTCTGAAAGGGTGCTCCCTGAAGGTAAGGAAGCTGGTGAGACAGCATTGTAGGGGAAACCAGTTCCATTTTGCCTTGCATTGTGGCTGGACCTTCAGCTCTGGAGATAGTACTAGCTTGTTTGCTTTCAGAAGCCTGGTCTACGGGTTTAGCTACATTGCTGACAGGGGTGAAAAATTCACCCCAAGATACACAGTTAAGCAAGCTTAAGCACCAACACAGACATCTGTAGGTCAACAGAGGAATTCTTCCATCTACCTAGCTACGGCTTCTCAAGGGGTGGAAATACTATGGTGACAGAAAAACCCCTTCTATTGCTGTAATAAGTGTGCACACTACAGAGGTGAAGCTGCAGCTGTGTCACTGTAGTGTAGACGTACCAGTCTCCTGTCCTCAAAGACAGTCATTAAACTGCTTCTTTCCTAAAGGGACAGTGGGAATATAATCCTTGCCTCTACTCCTTTCTTCCTCTCCAGCTCAGTTTGTGGTTGATGACTAGCAAGCCACCTTTAGTAAGAGACTGGACGTGTCTAGAGATCTCAGCTACTAGAATGCCAGTCGCTGTTAAGTGTCCTCATTTCTGTTGCAGCTGGAGAGCTGCCGAGTATGCAAGGGTACCATAGGAGACCCGAAGATTGTGCTTGTCACTGCAGAGGGATCAAGACCTAAGCAATTTAGTTTTGAACATGAGGGGATGATAGATGAGAACAGACCTTTAGTTTTAAAGCAAGAAGCTTGTTTGTGAGATCCCTCCCCCTCCCTTCCCATGCATTTGGCCCTCGAGGCATTTCCCCAAAGGTGGTGTGCGTTTGGGTTAGTCTATTTCAGCACCTAGTTCAGTAAACTGTGCTCATTAGGACAGAGACCCATTGGAACTCTCAATTAGCTGAAGGAAACCCTGAGCAGAACACAGCTGTTAGAGTACATGGTAATTAGCAGCTACCTCTTAGGCCTTACTTTCTTTACCAACTCTCTGAGAGTGCCTCTGAAACTAGATCCACACAGCTACAATTAGCCTCTAAAGAGAATGGGGCTCAGCTGTGACTGCTATAATTAGAGGATCAGAGAACAGATAGGGGCTACTGATCTTATGGAAAGGACTACAGTAAGGTCGAGAGAGCGGGTGAATTTCTGGCTGAGAGATGCTGGTCAGTGTATAGACACCAGATTTCTATGCCAAGAGTTGCAAACTGGGAGCAAAAAAAGCATATGAAGACAGACACAAGAGAAGTGTTGCAGGAGTTCTCCATGGATAGACCCACAGAAATGGTATCCCAGTCCATACTTGGCACAAGACAGCGGGACTGAGGAGCAGAAAATCAGAGAGGAGATTAAAGGTGTCTCTGAGCAACTCTGCACAGAAATGATCAATGGGTGTCCATGGATGGCATGTTGTGAGGCAGGAGAAAAACAGCCACCTCACTTCATCCTAATGTGATTGGTGAACAGGCAACGAGTCCCCAGAAAATGGTCAAGACCCCCAACGGACAAACTCCAGGGGAGAAGTGAACCTCTCCACTCCTTTCTCAGAATGAAGATGAGAGTTAGAGGCTGAAAGCTGAGGTAGTGTAAGGAGTGGTCTAGTCTGCTGGAATAAGTCAGAGAACCTCTGCTGGGCACTGAAATTCCAACAAATCATTACCTGCCCACTATTCCACACACGCTCCTGCCTGCACAGTGTTCTTTTCAGTCAGACCACTCCTCACATTCGTTTGTAATTATGTTAACAACAGCCATAGCAGCCCCTCTCACTGCTGTGCTAGTCAAAGGTAGGAGCTCCACCTGAGCGCCAATAGGAGCCCTCCTGATTAGAGTGGAATGCTAGCTCTGCTACTGCTATGGCTGAACAACACTTGTTTAAAAGTAGACTCTCCAAGCTGTAAAATCCACAGATCTATGTGGCTTGCCTTGAAATTTGCTGCACCTCAGAAGGGTGCAGATAGCCTCAGTGGTCCAAGTTTGGAGGTCATGACCATAGACCACATCTAGTCTCTGGCTTTCAGTTCTCCATCTGTAAAACTGAGGAAAACAACAACACTGGCCTGAGGAGTATTGAGGATAAATACGTTAATGACTCTGAGGTGTTACAGTGATAGGGGCCATGCAGCTTGCTGTTACAGTGACTGTGGCTCAAGGGGATCTGCTGTGGACAATGAACCTGAGACATCCATGCATGCTGTAAGTGTGAACTTTGCCCTGGCAGAAGGCTGTGAATGATCAGTGGGCATCGTGCTACTATCTACCTGTCAAGGGGGTTTAATATTGTGTGCAATGCGTCCTGAGTAATTCAGCTAATTTAGAAGGGCCTCTAACTACTTTCTGAAAGATTAATTACGTATTCTGTGCAGCTGTGAGAATGATTGCTGGATCCGTGGCTGCTCTTCCACCTGCAGCATTATTAAAGGAGAGTGCCAGGACTGATGAAGGAGGATGAAACAATGATCCTGTAGCTGCCTAAACGCACTCAGCACCTAACTTTTTCCAAGTAAAATTTCCCTAAGCACCTGTGTTTCTGCCTCTGAGCACATGCACTGCTGCCTCCCCCTAGGTGACTGGACGCCTATCTCCAGCCTAAGCCACAGAGTGATGCATGAATTACAAGACGACAGGCATTCAACTGCCTAAGTCACGTACTCAGAGGCCATCTACCAGATTAGCTCCCCTTTGAAAGCCAGCTGGATGAGGAGGTGGTGGTCAGAGTCAGGCTCACTTCAGAAAGAACAAGAGTCTCCCACCCCTCAAGAGAGTTCTCTAGCCCTTGAGCTATGGGATATTCTGATGTGGGGCTCCCCCAATCTCTCCTGTAGAAGCTATTGCACTCTAGGTAGATAATGAGTGGTTAGAGCAGGGGGACTGGGCCCAGGGTTTCCCACCTCCCATGTGGGCCCTAACCCCTGGACTAGAGAGAGAGAACGGGAATGACTGTCTCTGGACTATGATAGTGAGTGAGCCAGAGAGAGGGAATAACTGCAGTCCAGTAGTTAGGATACCCAATTGGGAGGTGGGAGGCCCTGGGCCCAGTCATCCTGGGTGCTGGAACAGTGCAAGCAAGAGTGGGCTGGAAAGGAGGGAGGGTCAGAACTATGTGGGGGGCTCCAGCAGACCACCCCCAAAAGCTCCAATTATAGGTACTTGCATGGCCCCTATCACTGTAACACCTCACAGTCATTAACGTATTTATCCTCAATACTCCTTAGGCCAGTGTTGTTGTTGTTCATCAGTTTTACAGATGGAGAACTGAAAGCCAGAGACTAGATGTGGTCTATGGTCATACAGGAAGTCTGTTGCAGAGCAGGGAATTGAACCCAGGTCTCCCATGTCCCAGCTCCTAACCACTAGACCAAGCCTTCTTTATGGCCCTCCTCCAATTTCTGTCCTTCCCTTCAAAGGATGTCCCCCTTAACTCCATGCTATTCCCAGCACAATTCCTGCTTCCTCTCCCCAGCTCCTTAATGTGTGGGTCCCCTGCTGATGCCTGCCTCTCCATCGGGAGGACAGCTGAGGAGGACGGAGCAGGCTGGCACTGCAGATGATAGAGGCAGTGAAAGTACCAACACCCAGCCAGTGCATTCTGTGGCCAAGCTAATAGCGGAGGAGCTTGAGGCAGTGCAGGGAGAAGAGCTGGGTGCGGAGAAACTTTTTTAAAAGAACAATTAAATGACCAAGAGTTTAGCCCAAGGTTCAGGTTACCCCATGGTGCCTCATGCCCTTCCCTAATGTGGAGAGGGGCTACACAAAGACCTCTGAAAACCAGGATAAACAGTTAAGATACACAGCACTGCAACCTTAACTCTGCCCCTCTGGAGTAGGCAACAGCCACTGGGAGTTATCTGCATGCACTTCTGTTGCATTCACTGTGCTAGATATAGCCCTACTGAATGGTGGAGGGATTAGCTAGAGCAGCTTCACAAAGCTGTGATTGTGATGGGATGATCTAGGGAGTCTGAGATCCACTCCCTCCTCACCATGTGTGTGATCCAAGGACAGAGGTATATGCATATCTTTAGGGATGCAATATGCCTCATTTCAGTGCTGCACAGGGTCTCTTGCCACGGGGATTGTCAGCAGCGAGGGGGAATACGAGTGAACTGTGGGTTTAATGACTGGTAGGTGAAAGCATAATGTTGGATGGAATGCGGTCCGTAAGGGCGAAGGGCTTGTAAAATGTGGTGGTTTCTGTGGTGCAGGCACAGTGCGTGAGGTGTAGGCAGCTCTTGTTCAGTACATGTCAGCTAAACAAGTTTTGCTGTAGCACAGGGAAGGTGTTGGACTTAGTCCTATACTGCTCACGTGGCCTATTCCCTGAGTGTTCTACCCTAGCTGCAGGGGCAGAGCATCAGCATGTGTGTTACGGGAATATTACGGCAGCACTCAAAGAGGACAAGGTTAAGATTGTATAGGTGGTTTTTTTTTTAGCTCTATATTTCCTGTTTTCAGAGGTTTAAGTTTAGCCACTACCCCCTTCTGGAAGGGCTCAAGGCACTACCTGGCAACCTTAAACTTTCTGGACATGTGGTAGTTGAGGAATACCCAGTGCTAACAGCTCCGTACAGCCCTCCGATCACACTTCAACTGTTCTAAAATAACACTTTCCATTCTCAAAGAAGAACAGCTCTTGAAGCAGTTTCGGGAGAGCATTAATCAGGATGTTTATAGCTTTTGAAAGGTAAGTTATGCAAGATCACTCTAGGGGGACCAAAGCCTCAACTATCAGAACAGCACAGGAAAGATCTTGCCTTTACTCCTCTTAGTATCTGCTTATTTCTATAGTTAAGGTTACTAGAACCACTGTGATGAGACACAAACCAAAATCTATGAGATCTTTCTTGTGTGTGCTCGTCCCCACACCATCACTCACCTGATCAGAGTAATGTCTCTAGGCAACTCATCCCTGCCAGAGTGCCCTAGGTTCCTGGCTCTATAGATATTTAACTACATCCAATACTATATTGATGTCCAAATATAAGTAACTTGCCTAACCTGTAACCATAAGGGATGGTTTGCTGCCACAGTTAACACAGGGAGAGAGAAGTCCGCTGCGTACATATTCCACAGTGGCCACAACACTAGAATGCAGTGCACAGCTGGGAAAAGGGGGAACTGATGCCACTGTCTGTGATCAAGCAGTACATGCTTTCACCAAAATACAGAACAGGATGATAACTGCAGAGTGAACAAGGAAGGAAATCCTGTGTGTCTCTAGCCACAAAGACAC
This sequence comes from Chelonia mydas, assembly GCF_015237465.2. Taxonomy (NCBI): domain Eukaryota; kingdom Metazoa; phylum Chordata; order Testudines; family Cheloniidae; genus Chelonia; species Chelonia mydas. Next base: position 3,704,973 of record NC_051253.2, on the reverse strand, counting down.
TGCCTGGCCTGCTTCTGCCCCTTTAGTGTTGCTCTGCACCAAGAACATGGCAGAATCAGATCCACAAGATGGAATGCACATTAATGCTGACAGTTACTTACAAGTGATATTATCCAACCACTTTCATGCTTACAGTCAGCCTCCCCCTTGAGGCATGGAGAGGTTAAGTACCTGCTAATGTGTAATGCAAGTGCAGTAACCACGCTAAACACCTACAGGAATCAAGGGATTAACCTGAGGTCACCCACCCGGATCAAACAGCTCAGTTTCTGGTTGTACTAGAATAACTTCTGTATCACATACCTAGAAAGGGAAAGATTGTATAGATTGTTACCTAAGGTCTTATACACAGTGACAGCACCCTCCAGAAGCTGGGGTCCTGTGAAAGCCTTACCCCTTGTGTCTACTCAAATGAGGAGGAGAAAAAAAAATTCCTTTTATTTCAGTGAAATATGCACACAAACATTGCAGGGAATGCCTTCTACTCTTACAGACAGGTTTCAGAGTAGCAGCCGTGTTAGTCTGTATTCGCAAAAAGAAAAGGAGTACTTGTGGCACCTTAGAGACTAACAAATTTATTTGCGCATAAGCTTTCACGAGCTACAGCTCACTTCATCGGATGCATTCAGTGGAAAATACAGTGGGGAGATTTATATACATAGAGAACATGAAACAATGGGTGTTACCATACACGCTGTAACGAGAGTGATCACTTAAGGTGAGCTATTACCAGCAGGAGAGCGGGGGGTGGGAAACCTTTTGTAGTGATAATCAAGGTGGGCTATTTCCAGCAGTTGGAACATTCAAAACATTCAAAAACCAGTTGGAGAAGACTTCAATCTCTTTGGTCACTCGATTACAGACCTAAAAGTTGCAATTCTTCAACAAAAAACTTCAAAAACAGACTCCAACAAGAGACTGCTGAATTGGAATTCATTTGCAAACTGGATACAATTAACGTAGGCTTGAATAGAGACTGGGAGTGGATGGGTCATTACACAAAGTAAAACTATTTCCCCATGTTTATTCCCCCGCTCCACCTCCCACTCTTCCTCAGACGTTCTTGTCAACTGCTGCAAATGGCCCACCTTGATTATCACTACAAAAGGTCCCCCCCCCCCCCTCTCCTGCTGGTAATAGCCTTACCTTAAGTGATCACTCTCTTTACAGTGTGTACGGTAACACCCATTGTTTCATGTTCTCTATGTATATAAATCTCCTCACTGTATTTTCCACTGAATGCATCTGATGAAGTGAGCTGTAGCTCACAAAAGCTTATGCTCGAATAAATGTGTTAGTCTCTAAGGTGCCACAAGTCCTCCTTTTCTTTTTACTCTTACAGAGAAAGTCTGTGTGCGCGGAGTCAGGAGCAACAGCTAGGACAGTCTGAGTAACCATGTGGGACAGACAGCTCTGGGGTACTCAGCCAGGCTGGTAAAACCAGTAGGAAGGTCACCTTCATGGGTTCCAGCTGGCTTCAGCAGCAGAACAGCAGGAACACTTTTTCCCCCACAAAACCCTAAATATTGGTTAAATATAAAATCTGCTGAGTGGCAGATCTGCAATATCTGTAGCATCAGTGTAGAGACACGAGCCCCCTTGGACCTTGAGAAGCCAGAAGGGGCTAGTGTGGGCAAGCTCTGGCTGGCAGCATTGCGTGGTATCTAAGCTAGGACATGAACTTTAGTTAAATTACAGTCTGAAGTCTCTTGCCATTTAACTCTTCAAACAGAAATGAGAGGCCTGTTCTGAATGGCACATACAGCAATTCAAGATACAAGGTTCATAAGGGTCAAAGTTACACTTGCTGTGGGAAGTGACTTGTGGTTAAATGCTCAACTCCTGGGGCATTAATGCTGACCTCAGGCACTGATTTAAGTTCATTTAAAGCTTCTCAGGCAGTTTCAGACTTAAGAGTTGGGAATGTTTCATTGTTGCTGAGCTTTAGCGTAAGGGACCTATTGTGGATTTGAAGGTGTGAATGCTGTTTAAAAAGCCATGCATGTAAGAGCACTGCTGCACAGTGAAGGAACCAGAGAAATACTTCCCCATCATGCAAAATAATGCGCCAAGTCTACAATGAACATATGGCCGGCACTCGGCTCAGCTACTGGGGACAAGCAAAGCATAGCCACGATGGCACATTCAGTTTAGTTATATGAGTGGTAACCACTTCCACTGTGGCTGGGTCACTAAAGGAAACATTTGGTGAAGACTAATTGCTGGCTCCATCCATGGATAGGGAAGTGGAGAATCTGAACAGGCAGCTAGAGTTTTAAGTAAACTGCTGCAGGGTAGGACTGTCCTCTCTGTTTATTATCCCTGCATTTACTATTCTGCAGATATGTGCAGAATGGATTTTCCCCAGAGGGCACTGGCTTGTTACGTAACTCAGCAGCATCGTGTTAGCAGAGCATGAGTGATCACAGATGGCAACAGCAGAGGCAAAACATGGACCACTCGGGAGATGCATGATGCCAGGTGCTTTAAAAATAGCATATCCCCAACCCCCACGGGAGGAAAACATCCACCTCTTCCCTTAAAACCAAAAGGTGAAGGATGCTATTCTAGTAGCATCTAGTCATACCAGAACAGGTAAGGATCAGTTGTCACTAAAGTCCATTTCAAGGGTTCACAATTCTGCTCATTCATTCTTAACTCCCTACCTCAACCTCATCAGGAACCTGCATTAGACACAGCCACTGATCCACCATCCTGTGCACTAATGCAGCCCCACCATTCAGTCACTCACTGTGATGTACCTTTTATCACATACATGGCATTAGAGGGTGAGTATCTAGAACAAAGTCTCAACTAAGGGTGTCTTTGCTTTCCTGGGTTAAGTCAGATTCTTACCAAAAAAATAAAAATCTTAGTTCAATCACAGCAGCTCTTCAGCTGAGAAAACCAGCTGCTGATTGACGCTGGTAAGAAATGCCCCAAATAACGTACTTGTCTGGGCACATTCCAAACTGGTGTCTAGAGAAAGGGGAGGGAGAGCACATCTTTATTACATAATCTTCAGAATGCTCACTTTAGGTCAAGGCAAATCAACAGCAGCGAGGAAATTAGGAGCCAGGGCTGCCAAAGTGCCCTTAACTCATCCTGTTGTACATGCGTATTACTGCAGAGGCATGTCTCTAGTCTACGGGTTGATCTTACCACATGTTGCACAACTTCACCATGAAGGAGGAAAATAGTGACGTGCCAAGGCAGCTCCAATTTGTAATTTCCTTTAATATTTAATTTGAGTATGAGCTCCTCAGTCTCCTGACCACAGCAAGCAGAACAGGTGGGCTAAGTTCCAGTTTAGTCATTTTTCCACTAATGAAGTGTCACAGATCATTCCTGATCAGCATTATACAGAGAACACTGCAGGAGCTTTTGAAAGACCAACATTCTCCAGAGGCCAGTTTTACTTTCATCTCCCAAATCTGCAATTTTCCAGTTTCATCCCAGTTCTTTGGCTTGGGGAGTCCCTAGTAACTGCTTTTGTTTCTAAGTGGCTTTGCCACAAATAAATACTTCCCAGGTACTGAGGACACCACCTCAATGTAACCCCTATTCCCTAGTTCTACAGCTCTGACAGACAAGGCTTTTGGCTACTGGAGTCCTTTAGGTTCTGAATACAGCAGTGGCAAGGACAAACTATGAGAGCTTTGCTTCCTCCTTGAATTTTGGAGTTCCTAGGTGTGGTTTAGGGAACTGAGCCTAGAAGGAAAGAGGTTCCATTTAAATGAGCTGGGAGCAATCTGTTAAAATACAACAATTCTGTAAACGTTCTGCCTGTGAAGGCTTATATCGCCCAACTGTGCCAAATACAGGAACATGTGTCTGGCATTGCACGAGTATATTTCATGCTAGAAGGAATTCCCTTATTTAGTACTGGGAAGTAAAAATGAAACACGACCAATTACATTCCTTCTAGATGAAGCAGGATTGTGCATGCTGAAAACTCACCTGCCACTTTACCCAGTATATGCCTAAGCAGTGTGCACAGCTGTTTTAGCTCTTCAAATTCAATAAGGGTGTTATCAGTCCAGTACATTATATTGAGGTGGGAATGGGTATGCAGAGCCCAGGAGATCGGATGTCCAATGTTCCAGCTTCAGGGTTGCCTAAACTAGGCTCAGCCTGATTGCAACCATTAAGTAGAGGAGGTCCTTTGGATGTGGAAAGGATGAAGTAGCGGAGCAAAACTGTATTGCATCCAAAAGATAGCTAGTGAGTGGAATATGGCACCTTATCATGGGAAGGCCTCTGAGCATAGTGATGAGCTTCATTTGTGTACAAACAGAAGAAAATTGCTATATTACATGCAAAATCCACAATTAAGAGAACATTAAGGCTGCAAAGGGACGCACTCTAGTTATCGACAAGGCAGCCAATGAAGCCTTCTGTCCCCTCATGTGTACACATGATACAAGGATCACGTTAGCATACTATTCTTTCCCTGCAGGATCCCTCCCTCTAGTTGGTCAGTGCGCAGAGAATGAGCCAGCAGGAAAGTTTTTGTCCTAATTGTTTGAGTGGTCCCTTGCCTCACCACATCACTCACCTGAGCAGAGTAAGGTCTCTAGGCAGGGGTGAGTTGCCTAGAGACCTTACTCTGCTCAGGTGAGTGATGGTGTAGGGACGAGCACACAAAAGTAAGATCTCATAGATTTTGGTTTGTTTCTCATCACAGTGGTTCTAGTAACCTTAACTATAGAAATACACTAGCCAGCTCGGTCAGTGAGTGAGTGAGGTAGGGGTCCTCTCAGGCAACCGAGACTTGTGTTAGACACTGTTTCCAATATAGGGTTTGGAGAACATTAGACAGGGACGCTGCTAGTTCTGTTTTCCATCTCCTTTTATGATTTTTTTATTTAAATAAAGGTGGATGAAAGCCTCAGGAAGTAGTCCTTACATGAGTCAGTGGATAAATCATAGAATCATAGCTAAGAATATAAAAGGCTCCACTGTGCCATTACACAGTACAGCCAATAAGTGGGATGGTGCAATAGGTGAAGAAAAGAGTTGCAGAAAAACTGCAGAACACTTACCCAATTGAAAAATGCACTAATGCTTTGCCCTGAATTTAAGCAGCACATGTAACCTGGTCCATTCTGGTTTCAAGCTCAAAGGCATCAGGTCGATCCTGTGGGTTAGCAGCTAACATGTCTTTCAAGAGTTGCTTGATCCCCTCAGACATGGAAGTCCTGCGTTTCTGGGGGATATGCAACTCCATCTTTGGGTTTTCTAGCAGTGCTTCCCCAACGGGCACAATCTCTGTGCCCTGCTTGATGTAGGTCCCCAGTAGCTCCTTCTTGGTCTCTGCGTCAATGAAAGTTATCCTCTCAATCATGGCCCAGATGATGATGCCCAGGGCAAAGATGTCTGCCTTGGCAGTGTAGTGTCCCTCCCAGACCTCAGGGGCCATGTAGAAGTCAGAGCCGCAGGCTGAAGACAGCCAGTACTTGTTCACATTCACATTTTTGTTATCATTCCCACCTTCCTTGCCCCGAGCCGTCAGCCCAGCACAGACCTTGCTGAGTCCGAAGTCTGCCACCTTGAGAACCGGGGTGCCAGACTTCTCGGTGATCAAGATGTTGTCTGGCTTCAGGTCCCTGTGCACAATATGGTTCTTGTGCAGGAAGGCAATTGCGCTGGTTAGCTGTAGCATGAAACTCTTGTTAGTGGCCGGGTCTGGTCGCCGCGAGAGCACGTACTGATTCAGATCTCCCCCTTCGCAGAACTCCATGACGAACCAGAGATAACAGGGCTCCTCGGCATAGCCCAAGATCCTCTCACCTTACAAAAAGAAAGAAAGACAGAGGCATGGTAATGGCAGACACAGCAAGAGGTTAGCCATGGTAAGACAGTTCTGTTTTAAATGCAGCGGAAAGTCCTGAGGAGTCTAGCCAAAGCCGCCCTCACGAGAACATGCTGGTGATCGCTGCTGCTAAGTGTGTCATTTGTAAGTTATGCAGAAGGCTGCAGACTGGCTGACTGACACCCTCATCTCTATAGTTTAACTGCTTTGGGGCCCTGTGGAATGAGGGGGCTATAGAATATTTTTCACTTCCTATCACAGTCACAACCGTACCCTAGACACCAGCTTAACGGACGGTTTGCTTAAAAGTTGTTCTAGACATGGCACTGAGAGGAGGTAAACATGAACCCACCCTCTAGTTTCTACAGAGCTCAGATTGCAAGTGAACAGTTTTACTATCAGTCCTGCACACTCCACCTGGAATCTGAAAACCAAGCTATGTTTTTCAGTTTCTGCATTTACCACCAGTAAGATTCTGCAGTTAGAATTCTCAGCCTTGCTAATGATGTAGGAATCAGAAGAGAATCGAGCTTGCTCTCCTATAGCGTTTCCTCCGCTGTGGTGACAGGAGCCACTAAGGGCTGGCCTACTCTAAGTTTTACTGGCATAACTCCATTGGTAAGTATCAGAGGGGTAGCTGCGTTAGTCTGTATCCACAAAAACAAAAAGGAGTCTGCTGGCACCTTAAAGACTAACAGATTTATTTGGGCATAGGCTTTTGTGGGTAAAAACCCAATTCTTCAGATCCCTTTTTTACCCATGAAAGCTTATGCCCAAATATGTTAAGTCTTTAAGGTGCCACTGGACTCCTCATTGTTTCTATTGGTAAGGGGTACGATTTTTTGCTAACATAGGTGTATATTGGTAAAAGCCCTCGTGTAGATATAGTTATACCAGTACAAAGACTACTGATTACCACTGGAGCTTATTTGGGATGATATCTGTGCCTACAGCCATATTCCCAGCAGGGAGGGGAGGAATCTTGAACTGTTTACCTCCTAGCAAATAGCACTTCCTGAATGTAGTGAACTAACATGATGCAGGAGAGAAGATGGAAGTTGACCTTGGTTATACAGGCAGAACCTGTTAGTGCAACTGGAGTATTTCCTCATAAGATGTTGAGAATTAAATTTCATCATAAACCCAGAGTACTCAACTCAATTGCCTCTACTTTTTCTATCAAAACATATGGGCAGAGCTGAAGAGTTAAAATGTGTTAAATGACTCCACCCTCCAGCAAATAAACGTTTTAGCACAGACTCCAGAGACCGCATGGGAAAGAAACCAGGATTTCCAATGGCTGATAAAGCCAAAGAACACCAAACAAGCCAAGTCATCAGCTCTTTAATAACAGTCTCTGTAATGGTCAGTGATTGGTATGGGTAGGTGGAGAGAAATATTGGTTATTTGCATAAACAGTCTGTAACCATGACTACTGCCATGGAAATTAGAAAAGAAGGATCCGGCTGTACCTCCCTGTCCTATGTGAATGATGAAAGTTAGATCAGAGGGAGGAGTGGGAGGGAGACCCTTTAAACCAGCAGTTCTCAACAAGGGGCCCAAGGCCCCCTTGGGGGCTGCAAGCAGGTTTCAGGGGGTCCACCAAACAGGGCCACCAACAGACTCACTGGAGCACAGGGCAGGAAGCTGAAGCCCTATCACCTGGGGCTGAAGCCTGAGTAATTTAGTTTTGTGGGACCACCTGTGGTATGGGGCCCTGGGCAATTGCCCTGCTTCCTCCTCCCTACCCCGCAATGCTGGTCCTGGCTTTTATATGCCAGGTGGGAGGAGGTATTGTTTCATGGTCTCTGTGTATATAATGTCTTCTGCAGTTTCCACAGTATGCATCCGATGAAGTGAGCTGTAGCTCACGAAAGCTCATGCTCAAATAAATTGGTTAGTCTCTAAGGTGCCACAAGTACTCCTTTTCTATATTCAGACAAACAGTTATGGCACAGGCGGGCTGTGGAGTTTTTATAGCATGGGGGTGGCGTGGGTGGGGAGGCTTAGAAAGAGAAAGGTTGAGAACCCCTGCTTTAAACAAGCCATCAGGAGGTGGTGTGCTGGTGGCATTTGCTGGGCAGGCCAAACCAAGGCTCCTGAATAAGAGTACTGTAAAGAGGGAATCCCTCCAAGTTAGAGTCTCGGTGGCAAACAGTCTATTTGGGGAAGGAAGGGTTATTTGTTTCTGGAGATGAAAACTCAGAACAGGAAAACAGCAGCCACTGTCTGAGCCGCCCTTGGTGGGAGAGTGGGAAAAGGACATGACAGAATGGAAAACCAAAGACAGAGCTACTGGTCTTGGGAACAAAAACATTTGCACAGTCAGTCAAAACAGCTACGAGTACTTATAGTTTATAACTTTATTAACTCAACTTAATTAAAAACACAACACCTCATTAAGACACAAGAGTTTGTGTATACCCTTCAGTCAGTGCTGCTCCAGCCCCCTACAGGAAGATTTTGGGTTGGATGGCTATTCCTGGCAAGGAATTACACTATTTTGGTAGGTTTCAGAGTAGCAGCCGTGTTAGTCTGTATTCGAAAAAAAAAAAAAAAAAAAAAAGGAGTACTTGTGGCACCTTAGAGACTAACCAATTTATATGAGCATAATTTTCTTTTTACTGTTTTGGTAATAACTCTGAACAGCTGTTCTATGTGTCGTGTATTCTATGCCTGAGGATGTATGGACTCTGCTTATAACAGCAATGGCACACCCCTCATGTGCATATCCTACAAAAGTAGGAGTGCAGGCAGTACCAAGGTATAGGACACATGTGGGAATGCAAAAGCATTCAGATTCTAGTGGTGTTGATGGGCACCTTTCTACAAGTGTGACCTGTGTGGTGGTGGCCAAACTCAGTAACAGAGCCAGTCAGTTTCCAACAAGCTGAAATATTGGCTTAGCAATGAAGAAAAAGCCTTCAGTTTTTAAGAGCAAAGAGAGGATTGTTGAGTTTTGAAGCACATCCTCAGCCACTGGACTTCCACAAGCCAAGCCCTCTCGTGTCAAGATAGCTGCATCCACAGTAGTAGGCCAAGTACAGTGCTAGTAACTGGGGGTGGGACACTGACCTACCAGGTCTATGCCAGGAGCAATATTTATTCACTTTTTCTATAACCCAGAAAATTATTTTAAATTTGTTAAATCACCTTTCTGTTGTCGAAATAAAGAGCCTCCATTTAAAGAGCTGACAAAGTAGTAGCTAAAATGGAATTTCCGAAGTGACCAAGAACAATGAAAAGTTTAGACAATAGGCATGATGAGAGCTGGGAAAAAGCTGCTCCAAGCCACCTTTCTGCTCCCCTGATCCTGGGCCAGATGGGGACCAAAATGGCCTTCAGCGTAATTCAGGAGAGTCCTTAGGATGCTTTGGATTATGCTGGTTGCAGTGATCCCATAGGCTCTCCTCAGCCCTCCCCTCTGGCATGTCCCCTTACCCACACACCAGGGAGTGAGTGACATAGAACTGGCAATGGCAACTACCTCCCCTACATCAGGGCTAATCCTCTACTGATCCTTCAGGGCTGCTTTCAAGCAGTTTTGTGCTATTGAGACAGTGCAAGTCAGCTGGAACCAAAGCAGAGAATCTGGCCCCATAGACACAAAAAGGTACAACGAATGTTACACTCAGGTTGCATGTGCACATTCACACCACTGTGACAGTGAGTCTGAAGACTGCACGTAGCTGAGTTTTGAAGAGGGTGCTGATTGTTACATGGGGGGTGGGGAGGGGTGTTAGCCCTCATGTGGTGAGGACCAGGTTAGGGTTTGTGTGGCAGAGCTACACAATTGGGACCATAAACTACACCGAGACTATTAATAGGAATCCTATACACACAGGATAGAACATGACCTTTGGGTAGGAATTTAGCATTTTAAATTCTGCTAATGATCTAGCCTCCTACTCTGACTTATGCAGGAATGCTACACACAAACAGCAGAAAGAACAGGCACCTTGCAGTATATGTAGTGGGAAAAGCAACATGGGACACTAGTCTCCCTTCTATTCCTGCATTTGCCTTCTTCCTCCTCTAGCCTTGATCCTCCCCTTTCTTTATTTGCACTCTATGGCTTTTTTGGGTGATTTGTTGGCCACTCCCCTCTCCCCCCCTCAATTGTTGGGATCCTTCCCTGGTTTTTGTCTCTGAAGGGTGCATGGAAGGACTGAGTTCTAGTTAGTTTTCCTCAGCAGGTTTTGAACTTTGCATAGAGAAAACTACTGGGAACAGTCTTCTTCTGCCTCTGGGTTTTTACAGAGCAGGCAGCAGAGGGAGACTAAGAGAAAAGAATTAATAGACAAGTTCTGAGACTGATCCATGATGTAAGAGTGTTTACATAAGTCCCACTGAATTCAGTGACGTTGCACTCCATTCTAGGTGGTGTAGGATGGATAAGGTGCACTAACCCCTTCATTGCCGCAGTGACATTTCCCTGAAATACCTTTTGGAACCTCAACATTTCAAAGTGACTTCATTCAGTCAAATCCCTGAGCAAATTTAACAGCTATCGAACTGGTGTCCCTTTCTCCATTGTTGCAATTAGATGTAATCTTAAAAGACACTCTTAGCTCAAGATACCAGCTGTTAAGAGTCACATGGCAAACAGAAGATATGGCCAGCACACTGCACTGAAGAGAGATGGCCACAGACACTGGTATAAGCTGGGGGCATTTGCACTGCCGTGTTGTAACTAGGGTGCAGCCTGTATATCACGGACGCTGTAGAAGTATTTAGAGAGCTACAGCACGGAGTCCAGGCAGCTGCGCAGCCAGTTTGTAGCATGTTAGCCAACATGCTAGTGAGCACTGCCCTATCTAGGTTCAGTCACTCTCTAATAAGAGAGTTATGTACATTGACACCATTGGCTAGAACAGCCGACAGGGCACGTGGTCAAACATGAGCCCTGAACATGTGTATGTATGAAGGCTGTGGCTTTGCACATTGCCGGTATACGTACTTCCCTCTCAATGGTCCTTCAACTGAGACTAATGGAACTCCAAGCCCGGTGCTCAGCTTCAGCTGTATTTTGCTTTAACCGGAGATGCCGAATAATGAATTTCAGATCATAAATGACATTCACTCTGCTAAAGAATTTGAACCCTACAGTCTAGTGGTCTGTTACTTGAGACTCATCCAAAATGAGAAGCACGAGTTAATCCCCACATCCTGAATCTCCGCACGTTGGCACAACATCTGTGCATGCCTGTAAATAGCCCAGCTGAGGTCATGCAGAATGGCACAGCAGGGATTCTAAGTGCTGGGCTCAGAGGCCAGAACACTGTTGGTGGCGGGGAACAAGAGGGGCACAATCAAGCACCAGTGCCTTGGGTGATTGGGGAAGGGGAAACTGAGGTACAGTAGCTTTTGGTGAGGTCCCCCCCGCACCTGTTGTTTACCTACTTCAAAGCACTTATCAGTACAATATCACTGTAGAAGTTACAATAGCTTTGGAGGTAACTGAGCTGCAAGCTATTGAAGTTTTTTGGGGGTGAACCAATGCGTTTTGGAGCGTACAAGGGTCTTCACCTAGCAAATAGCAGAACTCAAAGCTCACTGACAGGTCTGTGATGACAGGATAGGTGTGAGGACGATGAGGGGGTGCAGTAGCTTTGAGGGAGAAATTCACCAAATGCAGGTTCAAGCTGGCTTTGATTGCTGCGATGCAGTGCATGTCTCCCCCTCAGGGTAGGAAGGGGATGGGGGTCCCAGGGTGGTCTCCCCAATTTACAGCTTCCTTCAGCAGAATCTTTTACTTTCATGTACAATTGGCTCCACTTGTTGCCATGAGGGAAGGTCTGAGGGAGAGGGGATGGCTTCTGCCTGAGGCAGTTTCTAGGGTAGAGGAGAACATACAGGAATCTTTGAGGGGAGAATATTGCCCTGGGGAACCTCTTTCCCCAGTTCCCAGGGAAGGACACCACTACAGGGACAGTACAACGAGGGACCCGAGGGGCGCCCCCACTACCTTCCTGCCAGGTCTCCAGACTCAGATAAGGTTGGCCCTGCTTATTATAAATGAGGTGGGTCTCACTGGAGGAGGGGCAGGGCCCTCAAGGGTGGTACCCATGCCTAGGGTTCTAATTATCTTTCAGAAAGTTCTTCCTGAGGACCATGCATAGTTGACTCTGCCTGTTGCTGGGTTTATGAGGAGGAATCCCTGAGAGAGCTGTGGGAGCCTCCCTCCTTCCTTGGGAGTGGGGGTATAGAGTGGGACCCAGAGGTGTGGCACAAGTAGAATAGGTCTTCCTTACAGTTGAGTGGGAATACAGGGGTTATGGAAGGCCCCTGGTTGAAGTTGTATGGGGAAAGGGGCTGGGGGAGGAGTTGTGTGGCAGGGGTAGGGGGATCTTATACCAGATACAGGTAAAGCGGTCTCTGCTTTCTGCTGTGTGAGGGGTTTATGGAGGATCCCCCTGAGGATATATACAAGGTAGCAGGCCGGGGGTGGGGGGCTGGGGAGACAGCCTGTTGCTGTATGGGTGGGTATTATGAAGGGTCCGGGGGGCGGGGGGGGCAAGGGTGTACAAGGGTTCCAGGATTGTGCACAGGTCCTGTGGGTGGGTCCCAGTAACTTTCAGGGAGGTCTCCACCAGGCTCAAGTGGAGCTAGCTCTGCTTGTTGCAGAGGGGGTGATGCGGGGTCACTGTGTGGGGTGTATATGAGCTCCCAGGGCTTTAGGAGATGCAGATGTTGCTGTGGGGGTGTACGGAGATCTGATAGGGCTGTGGGGGCATACAGCGTTTCAGGACTATAAGGTCACCGTGTGGGGTTGCTGTGGGGGCCCCTGTATCTTTTAGGGAGATCTCCACCAGGCATAGGTACAGCAGGCAGTGGCTGTTGCTGAGAGGGACACTGTACAGAGGGGTCGCAGTCCCAGGGCTGAGGGGTCTCTGGGGGGCCAGGTATCTTTCGGGGAGGTCTCCACCAGGCGTAGGAAGAGTTGGTTGTGGCGATCGCTGAGGGGGTGTTGCACAGGGTGTGTGTGTCGCTGAGGGGGGTTTGGGAGTCCCAGGGCTGGGGGGGCTGGTACCTTTCAGGGAGGTCTCCACTAGGCGCAGGTAGAGCGGGCTCTGGCTGGGGGGGGGTTTTACAGGGGGGTTGCTGAGAGGGGGGTTGGGGGTCCCAGGGCGGGGGGGTCCTAGTACCTTTCAGGGAGGTCTCCACCAGGCGCAGGTAGAGCAGGCTGTGGCTGTGGCGGGGGGGGGGGGGGGGGGCGGTATTTACAGGGGGTTGCTGGGGGGGGTCCAGGTACCTTTCAGGGAGGTCCCCACTAGGCACAGGTAGAGCAGGCTGTGGCTGTGGCGGGGGGGGGGGCGGTATTTACAGGGGGGTCACTGAGGGGGGGGTCCAGGTACCTTTCAGGGAGGTCCCCACTAGGCACAGGTAGAGCAGGCTGTGGCTAGGCAGGGGGGTGTTTACAGGGGGGTCCCGGTACCTTTCAGGGAGGTCTCCACCAGGCATGGCTGTGGCTGGGGGGGGTTTACAAGGGGGTCACTGGGGGGGGGTCCCAGGGCAGGGGAGAGGGTCCCGGTACCTTTCAGGGAGGTCTCCCCCAGGCGTGGGTAGAGCGGGCTGTGGTTACGGGGAGGGGTTTACAGGGGGGTCGCTGAAGGGGGTGTTTACGGGCGAGGGGGTCCCGCTACCTTTCAGGGAGGTCTCCCCCAGGCGCAGGTACAGCTGGCTGTGGCTATGGGGGGGGTTTATGGGGGGGTCGCTGAGGGGGGGTGTTTACAAGGGGGGGGCCCCGCTACCTTTCAGGGAGGTCTCCCCCAGGCGTGGGTAGAGCGGGCTGTGGCTAGGCGGGGGAGGGGTATGGGGGGGTCCCAGGGCGGGGGGCCCGCTACCTTTCAGGGAGATCTCCCCCAGGCGCAGGTACAGTGGGCTGTGGTTATGGGGGCGTTACAGGGGGGTCGCTGGGGGGGGGGGTGTTTACGGGGGAGGTCCCGGTACCTTTCAGGGAGGTCTCCACCAGGCGCAGGTACAGCGGGCTGTGGTTATGGGGGCGTTACAGGGGGGTCGCTGGGGGGGGGTGTTTACGGGGGAGGTCCCGGTACCTTTCAGGGAGGTCTCCACCAGGCGCGGGTAGAGTGGGCTGTGGCTATGGGGGGGGGGAGGAGTATAGGGGGGGTCCCAGGGCGGGGGGGCTGGTACCTTTCAGGGAGGTCTCCACCAGACGCAGGTACAGCGGGCTGTGGTTATGGGGGGGGGTTTACAGAGGGGTCGCTGGGGGGGGGTGTTTACGGGGGGGGGTCCCGGTACCTTTCAGGGAGGTCTCCCCCAGGGTGCGGGTAGAGGGGGCTGTGGCTAGGCGGGGGGGGTATGGGGGGGTCCCAGGGCGGGGGTCCCGGTACCTTTCAGGGAGGTCTCCACCAGGCGCAGGTACAGCGGGCTGTGGTTATGGGGGGGGGGTTTACAGAGGGGTCGCTGGGGGGGGGGTGTTTACGGGGGGGGTCCCAGGGCGGGGGGGCCGGTACCTTTCAGGGAGGTCTCCACCAGGCGCGGGTACAGAGGGCTGTGGCTATGGGGGGCGTTTAGAGGGGTCGCTGAGGGGGGCGGGTGTTTACGGGGGGGGGGGTCCGGTACCTTTCAGGGAGGTCTCCACCAGGCGCAGGTACAGCTGGCTGTGGTTATGGGGGGGGGTTTCAGAGGGGTCGCTGGGGGGGGGGGGGGTGTTTACGGGGGGGGTCGGTACCTTTCAGGGAGGTCTCCACCAGGCGCAGGTACAGCGGGCTGTGGCTATGGGGGGGGGGGTTACAGAGGGGTCGCTGAGGGGGGGGTGTTTACGGGGGGGGGGGGGGGGTCCGGTACCTTTCAGGGAGGTCTCCACCAGGCGCAGGTACAGCGGGCTGTGGCTATGGGGGGGTTCCAGGGGGGTCGCTGGGGGGGGGGTGTTTACGGGGGGGGTCCCAGGGCGGGGGGGCCGGTACCTTTCAGGGAGGTCTCCACCAGGCGCAGGTACAGCGGGCTGTGGCTATGGGGGGGTTCCAGGGGGGTCGCTGGGGGGGGGGGTGTTTACAGGGGTGGGTCCCAGGGCGGGGGGGCCGGTACCTTTCAGGGAGGTCTCCACCAGGCGCAGGTACAGCGGGCTGTGGTTATGGGGGGGGGTTTCAGAGGGGTCGCTGGGGGGGGGTGTTTACGGGGGGGGTCGGTACCTTTCAGGGAGGTCTCCACCAGGCGCAGGTACAGCTGGCTCTGCTTGTTGCCGTGGCTCATGCGCTGGCCCAGCCCGTCGCGCTGCAGCACGCACTCCTCGAAGCGCACCACGTTGGGGTGGCGGCGCCGCAGACTGGTCAGGGCCCAGAACTCGGCCAGCGCCAGCTCCACGTTCTCGGGCGCGTCGCAGCGGATCCGCTTGACGGCCAGGCGGGCGCCGCTGCGGCCCGACACGGCCTCGTACACCACCCCGTAGGAGCCGCGCCCGATCTCCGCCACCAGGCTGTAGCGCGGCGCCCCGGCCCCGCCGCCCGCCGCCGGCTCCATGGGGCCCCTCAGCGCCGGGCCCCGCTCCCGCTCCGGCCGCCGCCTCCGCTCGGCCGCGGGCCTTTGTGTCCCTCTGCGGCCGCCGTCCGCCGCGGCCGTTTCCATGGCTGCTCCGCCGCGTGGGGCCCTGGCTGCTGCCGCCCGGGGCCCCCACTCCTCATCCCTCCGCCCGGGGCGCGGGGAGCATAGGCCGCCTCCGGGAACCGGAGCCTGCGAACGACACAAGCCCGACAGGCAGGGATTGAGACGGGGGGGCGTGGGACTGAGTCGGAGGACAGAAAAGCGCGCCCTGCCTGCCCCTTTAAGGGTTGAGCCAATAGCGGCTGCCGAGGAGGGTGAGGCCGAACCATTCTGGGAGGAGAGGGAGGAAAGCAAGGGGTCGCCCACCCCAAACGCCTCCAGAAAAAACAGGAGCCGCTGGTTCCACGGGCAGCTCGACAAATGCCAATTAAAAATCCTAGTGGGGCATTACGAGCCTTGCCAAGCGTTACCATTGGCTCAGCTCCCAATCCATTGCCTTGGTTCTCCCCCGTTTAGAATGGTTTGTTCCCCGGAGTGTAAACACTCCATAGCTGGCTGCCGGGAGTTGGGAGAGTCCATTATGCACCAAGGGGGAGGGGGGAGAGGAATCACTCATTTACCTGTCTCCCTCCCTGCCCGTGCAAAGGCCGCGCGGCTGGGTCTGGGGCTGCTGCGGGAAACGGGACGGAGCTGCTGCTGCGGCGGGGCTGACACCGGGCGGCGCAGGGGCGCTGAGAGGCTGCTGATGCTGCCACGCCTCCCCCCCGCCGGCCGCCGTGCTGGGGTCTGGGCGCTGCGCGCGGACAATGCGGCCGAGCGGTGGCGGCGGCGGCTGCTGGGCTAAGAGCCGGGCCGCAGCAGCCGCTTACGTAACGCTTATGTAACCGCGGCCGGCTCCGGGCTGGGGGAGGGGAGCCCTTCGTCCTCCCTCCCTCCCTCCCTCCAGCGCGCGGGGGCGCGGCTGGCAGGGGCTGCAGTGGCGGCATGGGGCTGTGAAGGGGGGCAGTGGTAGGATGGGGGGGGGGTAAACGGGGGGGTGCAGTGGGGTGAATGGGGAGGGCTAGGAGGGTGCAGTGTCGGGATGGGGGGTGAATGGGGGAGGGGTGGGCAGTGGTAGGATGGGGGGGTGAATGGGGAAGGGGGTGCAGTGGGGTGAATGGGGAGGGCTGGGGGGTGCAGTGTCGGGATGGGGGGGGTGAATGGGGGAGGGGTGTTAAAGGGAGGGCTGGGTAGTGGGGGCTGTAAATGAGGGAGGGTTAGGCAGTGGTGGGATGGGGGGGTAAAGGGGAGGGCTGGGTAGTGGGGGAGGGGTAGGCAGTGGTGGGATGGGGGGGTAAAGGGGAGGGCTGGGTAGTGGGGGAGGGGTAGGCAGTGGTGGGATGGGGGAGGGGTGGACAGTGTCAGGATGGGGGTGAAGGGGAGGGATGTTAAACGGAGGGCAGGGTAGTGGGGGCTGTAAATGAGGGAGGGGTGGGCAGTGGAGGGATGGGGGAATGGGGAGGGCTGGGGAGTGGGGGCTGTAAATGAGGGAGGGGTGGGCAGCGGAGGGATGGGGGAATGGAGAGGGCTGGGTAGTGGGGGCTGTAAATGAGGGAGGGGTGGGCAGCGGAGGGATAGGGGAATGGGGAGGGCTGGGTACTGGGGGTTGTAAATGAGGGAGGGGTGGGCAGTGGAGGGATGGGGGAATGGGGAGGGCTGGGGAGTGGGGGCTGTAAATGAGGGAGGGGTGGGCAGTGGAGGGATGGGGGAATGGGGAGGGCTGGGTAGTGGGGGCTGTAAATGAGGGAGGGGTGGGCAGTGGAGGGATGGGGGAATGGGGAGGGCTGGGGAGTGGGGGCTGTAAATGAGGGAGGGGTGGGCAGTGGAGGCATGGGGGAATGGGGAGGGCTGGGTAGTGGGGGCTGTAAATGAGGGAGGGGTGGGCAGTGGAGGGATGGGGGAATGGGGAGGGCTGGGGAGTGGGGGCTGTAAATGAGGGAGGGGTGGGCAGTGGAGGGATGGGGGAATGGGGAGGGCTGGGGAGTGGGGGCTGTAAATGAGGGAGGGGTGGGCAGTGGAGGGATGGGGGAATGGGGAGGGCTGGGGAGTGGGGGCTGTAAATGAGGGAGGGGTGGGCAGTGGAGGGATGGGGGAATGGGGAGGGCTGGGGAGTGGGGGCTGTAAATGAGGGAGGAGTGGGCAGCGGAAGGATGGGGGAATGGGGAGGGCTGGGTAGTGGGGGCTGTAAATGAGGGAGGGGTGGGCAGTGGAGGGCTGGGGGAATGGGGAGGGCTGGGGAGTGGGGGCTGTAAATGAGGGAGGGGTGGGCAGCAGAGGGATGGGGGAATGGGGAGGGCTGGGGAGTGGGGGCTGTAAATGAGGGAGGGGTGGGCAGCGGAAGGATGGGGGAATGGGGAGGGCTGGGTAGTGGGGGGTGCAGCGTCGGGATGGGGGGTGATTGGGGGAGGGGTGGGCAGTGGCGGGATGGGGATGTGAAGGGGGAATTTGAGGCTGGGCAGTGACTGGGGCCCGACTGTGCAGTAGCAGCAGGGGAAGCAGGGAGCTGTGCAGCCGCAGCAGGAAGGAGTGTTTTGTCTTGCGGGTGGCTGTGCTGCAGCTGCACGGTGGGGGTAATAAACCGAAAGGTGGGGGATGCATCAGTCTGCAGGGTGTGAATTAGGCAGGTGCTGGGATGAAGCAGCATGGGGTAGGATCTTGGGGGCTTTGCGCGGTAGCATTGGGGAAGGGTTAGTTGGGACAGGGCTGTATGCCCGGCCGTTAGCTCTGTATTGTTAGGTGAAGTGTACCAAAGAGAGAGTTTCTCTGCCCTGAATAGCTCAATGTTGAAGAGCTCCATGTGTCCGGTACAGAATGGTACAAGAAGAAACACACACACAGTGCCAGGCTCTTTGAGAGAGGAGAGGAAAGAGCTTGATTTTATGAATTGGGAGGCTGTATCCATATTTATAAATACCATGGGGAGTTTTCTGTGGCTTTTAGTCTCTGCTGGGCCTTTTTAGGGTGAAATGACAAAAACCAAACCATACTGAAAGGGAGGGAGTCCCATCGTTATTATGTATAGTATAAAATACCCAATATTTGAATTTGTTTAGCTGCACCTTCTCAAAATCTTCCTTAGTGTGCACGAGTCTAAATAGCTTTGTCTCATCAACAGCTTGCTAGTTATTGCTTTCTCGCAGCCATTAATAAATAGTTCTGGACACAACACCACTTCCAGGGATATCCCACTGAGAGTGTCTCAGTCTACGCTGGAGGGAAGCTGTTGGTTAAATGAGAAACTGTGGAGGTCATATTTTGGTTTTGATTTTGTAACCCCCAAAGCCAGAGGTGATTCAGATCAGGTCCAATTTTATCTAAATCACCAGTTCTTTGAAGAGGATGGTTAACTGGTTAAAAGATAGGAAACAAAGGGTAGGAATAAATGGTCAGTTTTCAGAATGGAGAGAGGTAAATAGTGGTGTCCCCCAGGGCAGCCGCATAGCCAGGTGGAGGGAACAGGGGGAGCGATCCAGAAAATGGCGCCACTCGCTGCGACGCTTTTACTCACCCGGCAGTGCTCTGGCAGTGGGCCCTCGCTCGCTCCGGGTGTCTTCGGCGGCACTGAAGGTCCCGCAGCCAAGGTGCTGCCGAAGACCCGGAGCGAGTGAAGGTCCCGCCGCTGAGGTGCCGCCGAAGACCTGGAGTGAGTGAAGGTCGTGCTGCCGAAGACCCGGAGTGAGTGAAGGTCCCGCCGCCGAGATGCCGCCGAAGACCCGGAGTGCCGCCGGGGGAGTAAAAGCGCCGCAGTGGGTGGGTGCCGTTTTTTTGGATTGCTCCCCCTGTTCCCTCAAGGGGAAAATTTAAAAGGCGCCAAGACATTGACAAGGCGCCACTTGTGCTCAGCGGGGGAGCGGCTGCTGCCCCGCTCCCCCCTAGCTACGCCACTGCCCCAGGGGTCTGTACTGGGCCCAGTCCTATCTAACATATTCATAAATGATCTGGAAAAGGGTGAACAGTGAGGTGGCAAAATTTGCAGATGATGCAAAACTACTCAAGATAGTTAAGTCCCAGGCAGACTGCGAAGAGCTACAAAGGATCCCTCAAAACTGGGTGACCGGGCAACAAAATGGCAGATGAAATTCAATGTTGATAAATGCAATGTAATGCACATTGGAAAACATAAACCCAACTGTACATATAAAATGATGGGGTCTAAATTAGCTGTTACCCCTCAAGAAAGAGATCTTGGAGTCATTGTGAATAGTTCTCTGAAAACATCCACTCAGTGTACAGCGGCAGTCAAAAAAGCAGACAGAAGGTTGGGATCATCAAGAAAGGGATAGATAATAAGACAGAAAATATCATATTGCCTCTATAAATCCATGGTATGCCCTCATCTCGAATACTGCGTGCAGATGTGGTCGCCCCATCTCAAAAAAGATAAATTGGAATTGGAAAAGGTTCAGAAAAGGGCAATAAAAATTATTTGGGGTATAGAACGGCTTCCATATGAGGAGAAATTAATAAGACTGGGACTTTTCAGCTTGGAAAAGAGGCGACTAAGGGGGATATGATAGAGGTCCATAAAATCATGAATGGTATAGAGAAAGTAAATAAGGAAGTGTTATTTACTCCTTCTCATAATACAAGAATAAGGGGCCACCAAATGAAATTAATAGGTAGCAGGTTTAAAACAAACACAAGAAAGTATTTTTTCACGCAGTGCACTGTCAACCTCTGGAACGCCTTGCCAGAGACTGTCGTGAAGGCCAATCCTATAACGGGGTTCAAAAGGGAGCTAGACAGATTCATGGAGAATAGGTCCATCAATGGCTATTAGCCAGGATGGGCAGGAATGGTATCCCTAGCCTCTGTTTGCCAGAAGCTGGGATTGGGTGACAGGGCATGGATCACTGGATGATAACCTGTCTGTCCATTCCCTTTGGGGCACCCGCCATTGGCCACTGTCAGAAGACAGGATACTAGGCTTGATGGACCTTTGGTCTGACTCAGTATGGCCGCTCTTATGATGGTAGAGTTTGGCTGAAAAAAATCAGTTTTGGTCCATCTCTATTATTTGTATTTATGCAATGCCATAAATGCACATGGTGCTTTATCCAACAACGAAAGACTGAGGCTGCACTCTGTTAGGACACGCAGGATTTGGAGGCATAACTCGCACTCATTCCAATGGGAACTGTGTCTAAACCCCTAGGTGGCTTTGAAAATCTCAGCTTGGATCCATGACTTGAAATGCTTGTGGTTTAAAGGTAAGAACAGGAGGAGAGGAGAGACCCAGACGCTTAAGAAGTCAAGGATGATAGCAGTGCAGAGGGTGATGTATGGATTTTAAGGTTTATATGGTGGTTCATTTCTTGACAAGTGTTTTTCACCCACACCAGGAATTAGACTCTGAGACTGGTATCATCAAACATTTCCTAAAGCCTACAGACGTTGGGCCAAATACTGCTGTAGCTCCACTGAAGTATATGGGGGACTTTAAAATCTGCAGCAGTTTTTGGCCGTTAGATGTATTCTGGAGCATAGATATTGTAGCACTGGACTGACTTATTGGACCAGCTAATTTTTACTACTGTATAGTCTGTTTCTAGAGGCTGAGAGAGAAAATGTCTTGGCCATCAGATAAACTTCTGAATATGTTTGCTACGCGATGCATTGCTGCAGCGGTTCCCAGCACCCAACAAATGCAGTTTGCAAAGGCCTGCATTGTCCCAGTGAATCCTGATTGTAGTTTAGTGACACTTGATCAGCCATTTGAATGTGTGTTGCTGCGAAGTCTGTCCCATAACTAACTTCATCCAATCACTTACTAGTTTCAAACATGCCATAGTTTCATCTGACAAAGTTAAACAAATCCCTGTTCCCCATGCCCAGCTTGTCTGGGATTTAATAACCGTGTTTTCAAACAGAAAATTCCTTGCGAATGTCACTGGTCATGAACGTGACGCTGTAATTCTGTCCAGTGTTATTTTGCTCAGCTTTTGGACAGCTCATTCTGGTGCTTTGGGTTTCCAGGCTTGCGATAAAGAGAGATTCGTAGCTGGAGCTTCTTAAAGCAAAATAAACGTTCTGAGGTGGTTGCTCCTTGCCAGCAATACAGGATTTAAAGCAGCACCCACCCCTATTACACCTCGCATCACAGGGCATGGCCTGGGGTCATTGATCTGCCTGAATCAGTCGAGTTCATGATATTAAGCAGTGAAACCCAAGAGTTAATTGGTTTGACACCTCTGTTGAGCGATAGCTTGGCAGTAAATAAATCCAGTACTTAATACACTTGGAGGCACTGCGGAGGCTCAAGAGCTCTGACAGCTATTTGGGTTATATTAAAAAAACAAACCCAAAGACAATTACTAAAGACTCCAAGAAACAGCTGTGAGTCTCCATCTGTAATTACTTCCAAGTCTGTATTCTGCCTTGCAAAGCTCTCCTTGATACAAAGAAAATTGACAGGTTTCAGAGTAGCAGCCGTGTTAGTCTGTATTTGCAAAAAGAAAAGGAGTACTTGTGGCACCTTAGAGACTAACAAATTTATTTGAGCATAAGCTTTCGTGAGTTACAGCTCACTTCATCGGATGCATTCTCCACTGAATGCATCCGATGAAGTGAGATGTAGCTCACGAAAGCTTATGCTCAAATAAATTTGTTAGTTTCTAAGGTGCCACAAGTACTCCTTTTCGTTTTTTAAAGAAAATTGAGACTCTCCCAGTGACTCATCAGTGCATGAGGATTTGGGTATGCTGTACTCGTTAACTCTCTGCTCCCAGTTATTGGCCATGAGATTATGGCCAACTTCCCTAATTTCAGTCCCTCTAAATCAGTTTTAGCCTGGGGCGATGGTGACAAAGCTGGAATCTGTCCTGGCACCATTGTTACTAGTGGGACTGAACTGGGACTGAAGTAGTCATTAAACTGCACTTCCTTAATGCCTGTCTTGTGCGGGTCTCAGAGTGCTTGACAAGCAGTCATGCAACTTGTCTACATCACAGGGGTGCAGGTAAGTATTAAGGGCCCAATCCTGTAACCACTGCACTTCGCATAGTGCTTCCTACTGTGAATAATCTCATTGAAGTCAGTACAGCTGCTCACGTGGCTAAGGGCTTCAGGATCTGGGTAACCAGAAAAACGAAGGGCAAGACTTTAAAAAATGTAGGTGTGCAGAATGCACCCTTCAGGGCCCATTTGAGGTGCTGCAGGCCCTCTATTTCCATTGTGGGAGGTGAAAGGCAGTTAGCAGGATCAGGCTCTAACTTGGCGTCTTTGCAATGCAGTGTTGCTTCCCCACTCCCGACCAACCTAAGTATAATGGGGTCGTTGGGGGGAAATCAAACAATTATTTTTTCATAAAGTGTTGCAAGCAGATATTTTCAGTTTCTTTTTGGACCATTACGTATCCGCAACTATAAGCCTTTCCAGGATTTTTTGTATGTGTAAGATTGGCGGTTTTGGTACCAAAATATACAGCTTGGCATAACTTTTGATATGATTCTTTGGGACTGAAACTTATGAATTAAATAAACTGTGGGGTTTGCCCCCCAAATTCACAGCATTTAAAGTGACCACTAGGTTGATGTTTAGCTCCCAAGTGATCACAGTTGAGTGGGAAACCTGGAGTTCCATAGGCGGCTTTTGCAGAACTGGATCGACATTGTGAGGCTGGAAAAAATGTGAAATATATTGGGGCTGATCCAAAGCTCATCAGTCAAATTCCCTGGGTGTATTTCCATTGACTTCAATGGGCTTCAGTGGGTCAAGCGCATTTCCGAGAGTCCAGATTCCATTGTGAGTATCCCAGCACCCACAGTAGCTATCTCTGTGAAGTGTATCTCTAGCCACCTGCTGTGCAACCTCTCCCTGGGAGATCCAGGCCATGTCTTCCAGAAAAGCTTGTGCCAATTACCCTCTGGGGAAGGTGGGATATCTGCAGATCATGGCACACACCCCCTCTCTAAGGCAAAGCACTTACTGTCAAAAGTCAGTGTAAGATCCACTCCACCCATTCACTTCCTGGGATGCCGGCGGCCCTGCCAAACCCAGAGCACATCACTTAGGTCAGCCAGCATACCAACCAGCTGTTGGGAAACGGTGGTTTTGTGTTCAGATGGGCGAATAAAATTAACCCTTGGTTCATTCCCAAGCTGGTCTGTGGGCCATAGGTGGTTGATGGAGGCATGGGAGGGCTTACAGGGTCCCCTGGTGCTGCCTCCCCTAGTTTCCAGCTGCTTTTATAGATGTCCATTTCTTGGCGTAAAGATGGCTAAAAATGTACAAGTGCTCTGAAGGGGAGGGAGAGGCTGAAAGAGGACAGTGTAGATGGGTGCTGGGGCAGGGGCCATTCCAAGTGGAGCATTCCTGCCAGAGGGTGTCGGTTGAACCTTTAAAGAAGGGCAGAGATGGCAGCACATTTCAAGAGAGAGTCAAAAGCAGAGCAGACCCTGAGGGTTCCAGTCACGGGGGTCGAGGAGAAGAAGCAATGTTTGGCAAGGGGAAAGGCAGAAGTGAGGGGCAGCAGAACAAACTCCTCGTGGAGGAAGTCTCCTAAGAGTGGGATTTCCTTTTGCGCTTCCACAGAGTGTCCAAGGTGATCTAGAGGGGTTTATACCCATGCTCCGTACGCAGCTGATGCAAGCAGCATGGAACACAATCCTCCTTCTTCCAGGTACACATGTGGACCACAGAAACATACATTTACCGGCTCGGCAGATTGCCAAAAAGGGAGGTGTGTCCTGTGCTCCTTTTGTTAGAGCTCCCCTTCTGTTTTTACGCAAAGCCCTCCCTCAGCCAGCCACTTAACCTAGGATGCTTTAATAATAAGTACTTACAATTATTGCTGGTATGTTGTCCTTCTCTCTTATTTTCTGTCCCTGCGTTGCTTTCCATGAAGCCTGCTAGCATGTTGTCCCTTAGATTCCTTCCTGCAAGTTTACAAATCCTACCACAAAAAAAGCTTCTTATTAAATAAGAAAAGAGAAACGCTTCTTTCTCTGCTTTTTTCATTCCTTTTTCTTTTTTCTCCCCTGATGACACTGAAAATGGGCACATAAAGCTGGAGATGATGACCTTAAAAGTGAGTTTTAGCATTATTACTTTGTTGGCACGCCTCTTTTTTTAGTTGTTGAAATGATCCCCTCCCGAATAGGATCTGGGGCAAGGATGCTCTGTCTGCAGCAGCATTAGAGAGCTCCCCTACAAATGGTGTGAGGCCCTCGCTGTGTGGTGCAAAACAATACTGGTGATCAGTACATTGGGAAAACCAGGTGCCCTTGGAAGATGGTACCTTTGTGAGTGTTGTGTTGTCCGATGGATTTCAGTTTGTGCAAGGTGAAGTACAGAATGGCCAGAGATGGTGGGGACTGGGATGGGGGATTTGTTTCGTAGCCTTTCTGACGGGAACTTGAGAAGATGTGGGAAGATGCAGTTGATCTTCACACGCTGCTCAAGGTTGAAAAGTCACTGCCTTAGACTCTTCAGTCCTCCTCTTGCTGCTGGACTGAGTTTAATTTGCCTGCACAATTCATCCAAATGCATCTAATTACCCACTTGCATGCACAGTTACCTGATTTGTGTGCACAATCATAGTAATTGTGTGTTTAGATTAAGCATACAATTCCATGTATATTTTGCATGCCCAGCTTTTTTTTTTCTTCATAAGATCTAGCCAGTAATGTCCATACAGAGCAGGTAGGACCTCTGTTTTTACATTGTCATCCAAAAGACACTTACACTGTAAACTGCATCATTCTCAGTTTATCTACTACACCTTGGAAGGACAAAGGTTTGTGTAGATCCAGCCAAGATTTGAATCTGTGGTTTCAGGGAATCTGGTACCTAACTCACTAAGAAATCCCACCTCTAAGTAGTGAAGCCTTAAAAGCAAAAATTATTCTATTATCATATTATGGGCCTAATCCTGCCTCATGGTGAATCCTTGTGTCAGCAAAACTCCCGCTGGCTTCAGTGACACCTTGTCTATGTTAGAGAAGTTTACTATGCTAAGAGATCCGCTGTTACAATGCCCACCTGCTGAAGTGAAGAAACAGATTGACAGAGCCAGAAGAATACCCAGAAGTTACCTACTCCAGGACAGGCCCAACAAAGAAAGTAACAGAACGCCACTAGCCGTCACCTTCAGCCCCCAACTAAAACCTCTCCAGCGCATCATCAAAGATCTACAACTTATCCTGAAAGATGATCCTCACTCTCACAGATCTTGGGAGACAGACCAGTCCTTGCTTACAGACAGCCCCTCAACCTGAAGCAAATACTCACCAGCAACCACACAACAAAAACACTAACCCAGGAACCTATCCTTGCAACAAAATCCGTTGCCAACTCTGTCCACATATCTATTCAAGGAACACTATCATAGGACCTAATCATATCAGCCATACCATAAGAGGCTCATTCACCTGCACATCTACCAATGTGATACATGCCATCATGTGCCAGCAATGCCCCTCTGCCATGTACATTGGACAATCTCTACACAAAAGAATAAATAGACACAAATCAGACATCAAGAATAACACATTCAAAAACCAGTCGGAGAACACTTCAACCTCCCTGGTCACTCAATTTCAGACCTAAAAGTTGCAATTCTCCAATAAAAAAACTTCAAAAACAGACTCCAACGAGAAACTGCAGAATTGGAATTAATTTGCAAACTGGACACCATTAAATTAGGCTTGAATAAAGACTGGGAGTAGATGGGTCATTACACAAAGTAAAAACTATTTCCCCATGCTAATTTTTCCCCCTACTGTTACTCACACCTTCTTGTCAACTGTTTGAAATGGGCCATCCTAATTATCACTACAAAAGTTTTTTTTCTCCTGCTGATAACAGCCCACCTTAATTGATAGGTCTCATTACAGTTGGTAAGGCAACACCCATTTTTCATGTTCTCTGTGTATATATATCTTCCTGCTGTATTTTCCACTGCATGCATCTGATGAAGTGGGTTTTAGCCTACGAAAGCTTATGCCCAAATACGTTTGTTAGTCTCTAAGATGCCACAAGTACTCCTCGTTTTTTTTTGCTGATACAGACGAACACGGCTACCACTCTGAAAACTGTCACCTTGCCTTCCTTCGAACAGCCAGCTGCTCAAGGAATTGCCCTATCTCTCACATGGCTGTGATGCTGGGGGCTGAATTCTGCACTGTCAAACACCTTGCTTCTCACTCAATGTGGCTGAGCAGAAATGATGTTATGTTTTGAAGGCCCGCATGCTCATTACCCAACTCCCCCTTCAAAAAATACCAGGACAGGCTCCAAATGCTGCTGTGACACAAGAGCAGGGTTCAGTGGCTGTGACCATTACGGCAGACTATGATAGCTTTTTAAGGGGAGCTGACGGGCCGGCAGAGAACCGGTGGACCACACTTAAAGTTTTTTTGTGTTTCATTATAACCCACTTCTTCACTCAAGTCTTCAGATATGGGAAGGTGGAGGTTAAACAAAGAGACCTTTAATTCCTTTTTAAGTGGAAGTGTTAATAGGGGAAACATGCTACCTTAGATCTCTTGATACGTGCCTGCAGGCTCAGTTTGCCTTGGCTGTTGGTGAGGAGGGGGCTTTGCAGAGCTAGTTCTGTGTTTTGGCACCAGTGCAGCCTTGTAACAGATGATGGATGCCTGCCCCTCCTGCCAACAGGAGGGCAGTTTATCAGGGCCAGGGATGCTAATTACAAGGTTGGAAGGGCTTGTTGGTGCAGTGGGCAGCTTCTTCACTAGTTAATTTTGTATGAAGGAGTGGGCTGATGGATGGAGATTGCAGTTTGGTGTCAGATCACTTGGCACATGCTGTGATGGAAGATCTGATTAAGCGCAGACTCAGCTGAAGTTACAAAGTGAGAGTAGGTGGCTGCCGAGATCATCTTTTTTAAACTCAATTCACTTCTAAATAGAGTCACTTTGTCTCCTCCTTCTGAATGATAGGGGCCATTAACATAACAAACAGCCCAGCCCTTGTGGAGTAGAGTTCTGTGTTCAGGGCAGCAGAGGCCAGCATGTTGGTTTGAAGAGGCTCACAATATTCTTAGTGACATGTCAGGCATAATGGAAGTTGTGTGATTCTTTTGTTTATTCGGGCTCATCGTTTCATAATGGCATCACACAGCTGCTAGTGTTTGATTGCACAGGCAAATTATGTACTTTTGTGTGCAGAAGAACTATGTATGCAAATGGCTAATTAGTACAAGTAGACACGCTCGTTGTCTTTGAACATTTATGGTGGGTTTTCTGAAGAATTGGGTCATGGTTTTTTTTTTAACCTAGACACAGGAACCAGTTGAGGATGCACTTTGAATTTACAGCTGACTGGGCTGTTTTCATGTGATGTTCACAGTGTCACTACTAGGGTGACCAGACAGCAAGTGTGAAAAATCAGGACGGGGGTGCGGGGTAATAGGTGCCTATATAAGAAAAAGCCCCCAAAATCGGGACTGTCCCTATAAAATCGGGACATCCGGTCACCCTCGTCACCACCCTGCACCATCCCCTCGTCCCTCTCCTTAAGGAACGCTGCCATTTCCCTACCTACGTGAGGCTCTGTGGATAGCCTACGGGACTACAAAGCAGGGAATTGCTTCTACTACTGCTGAGATGCTGAAGACCCTCAGGTCTTATTTCCTATGCCGTGTGGAGGGCATTTGATATATTGTAAGATTAGGCCCTTATTCAGTATCCCCAGCTGTAAAAGGAGATGATACTCTTACTTCACAGTGCTGCACCTACATACGCAATGATGAGCTGGTGATATTGGAGATACACACTTCACATCTCCCCGTGGCCCTTGAAACATAAACGGTGTTCCTCTGGGGAAGTACCGTACCCATTAAGAAGAGGTAAGGATCAGGTGCCTGTGACAAGGAGAAATTTAGGAGAAATCTAACACATTTCCGCCAGCCTTTCATGGCTCTTCCAGCATTTGCTTTGGTTTTCCAATAAAATTATTCAAGACCTTTTGAGCAAACACTTGTCAGGGCTGGTCTAGGTTTACCTGGTCCCGTCTCCGTGCAGGGGGCTGGCCTAGGTGACCTCTTGAGGTCCCTTCCAGCCCTACAGTTCTACGATTCTATGGCTAGAGTTGCCACTGGCAGAAAGGGGTGACGTTGCTGGCAGTGCCTGGGCAGGGGCTGGAAGTGGTTTGGCCTGGAGGATGAGCTATCCCAGTGGTCTCTGCGAAGCAGGGTAAAGGCATGCAGATGTAGTGGTGTGGGGAAGCTTATGTTTCCACTACAGCTGCTCTGTGGATAAGCAGCGGGCTTTGTGCCAAATTCATCCTGTTCTACTGAAGACAGTGGACTTGCACCAGGGTTTAATTTGGCCCTTCTCTAGGGCCATCAGTCTGGCACCTTTCCCAGCACCAACTTCAAGTGGAAAGGAGACCCAGGCTGCTATTCTCACCAAGAACATTAAAAGCACAGTGGCTTGTTTTAGTGGGGTGCATCCTTGCAGAGTTGTGTGCAGTTGCGGTAACCAAGGAACTGGTCACTTTTGAGCCTCTTGTGAGGCATTCACTTCCTTCATTAGTGAAAGCCGCTCATTCGCTCCCACATCACTTCATCTCAGGCAGCAGCATCCGAGTTCTGCGGAATGGCGTTCTTAATGACGGCACCAAGCAAGGTGTCACGAAGAGCCTCAATTCCCAAGGCTGAAATGAATCAGAACATATTCACAGTTAGATGCAGATACAGCAGCGTGTATAAGAGCTTCATGGTGTCGTCAGGGCAGGAGGCTGACAGCTTGACTCATCCCAGGGGTCTAACCCCGTTGTTTGTGCCATTGTTTCTTTAGGAATCCTACATCTTGCGCACGTAGAGGAATAACCCACGTGATGGGAGACAGGCTATTTTAGCAGTTGCTTCTAAATCTTTCAGCTCCACCTACGAAAGCTGCCCAGTTTTCTGGCTGGATTCCTCACTGTGGTCTGAACCAACTCCCATCAAAGTAAACGGGAGTCTTTCTACTGACTTCAGTGGGCTCTGGATTAGGTTCTTGGGTGGCAAGAGAGATGCAGCGCATTCCTTCAGTTGGTTAGCTACCAAAAGAAGAGATGGCTGTATATGTCAGAAAGAACTTGGGCCCAGATCCTCAAACATATTTAGGTGCCTAGCTCCCATTGATTTCAATGAGAAATATGTACCTAAATACCTTTGAGGATCTGGGCCTGGGAGCTGGATTGATTTGGCTACAGGACAATTACCCCATGGGCAGCAAGAAGGCAAGTGGATACGGACCAGTAAACATACGTTAGCCATGACCTGGAGAGGAGAGATGCTAGTTGTCTCCATTGGTTTATTCAGTCTCTGGCTTCTCTGCAGGACAGGGTGATGCTGGTGCCAGTTTTTAGCTGTCTTTGTGATGCAGGTGCCTGTCCATCAGCACTGGATTGAGACTCCCAGTCTCACTGCATGTGGGCCACCAAACAGCTGTCAAATGATGACAAATTCCAGTCACTGCCAATGACCTAGAAAGGCTCCATGTCCCTCTATCATCCCATGAGCTACCTGTTCTCCCAGGAACTAAACATGTATGTTGTGCTGATGCTTAGCTCAGTACTCGCCAGGTGGGAGTTATGTATCTTGTCACGGGATGAGCCCCGTCCAGTGATGAGCAACGGCCATGGGCAGTACGTTGAGAAGGGACCCTGACACATGGTCATTGCAGCCCTCTAACAATCTCCTCACCCCCTTGGGACAATAATACACTGTGTGCATAGCCTTACGTCACACCCGTGCTGCAATGCTCACAAATGCCAGTGGGTAGGCAGTCGGTGTTGGGTAGTACCAAATGCATTAATTGCCCTTCATTCCCTCTCTTGGGTTTTCTCCACCTGTTGCCTCTCATCGTGTGCTGATATTGCAAGCTCTCTGGGGGCGGGGACTGTCTTTATTCTGCCAGGTACAATGAGTGCTGAACCCTGGTTGTGGCCATTAGATACTACCACAATAAAAACAGACGGGACAGTAATTCATCTGAAGCTCTCAAAGCACATTGCAACTGTCAGTGCAGCTGACACCTGGCCTGTGAGGTAGTAGTACGGCCCTTTCCCATCCCACTGCCCCAATCTGGTGGTCGTGAAGGTAAGATTTGTGCACCCCGTGACTCACTGCCATCGCGGATGTGGTGAATTAAGAGGTGCCTACCCGTAGAGCATTGGGAATCACTGGCATCTGAATCCAAGGGAGTCAGGTTCTCTTTGAAGTGAGTTGGCCTCACACCCAGATGTTTCATGCCATTGGATTTTATTCTGGATTGTAAACAACAAACAATCATTTCCAAATGGCCAATGCAGTGAGGCTTCCGGCCTGGGTGGAATCCTGCAAACTTCCATTCATAGCAACAAGGGATGCTGCTGCAAATGGATATTTGGTCCAGGTCCCTGTACTAAGAAGACTGCCAAGGACTTCCCTTTGTACCCTATCCATTACCTCTGTCCCCCTCTTCCTCCCCTTGCTGACTAAATCCTGCTTCACACCTAGTGTAGCCCTAATAGGGCAGCAGGTTGCATCTGCTCAGGGAGAATGAGGGGTGAACAAGCTACTTAGCACAGGCCCTTTTCTGGGAAAATTGTAGACTGTAGTAGGGTTGAAACCAACAGAGTTCTTTAGAAATTGCTTTTAAAACCAGAGTGCTCTCTCATTCTTGCTCACCAATGCAATAGAATTTCACTGCAGCCCTGTAGCGATTAATAGAGAATTTATATCGAATGCCCTCAAACCTCAGTAGGAAAGTTCTCCTTTTCTATTCAATCCCATAAGCCCAGGCCAGTGGGACTTCTGAAGAGTTGTGGTTGCCTGCTGGTAACTTGTAGCTCCTACAATGATCAGATAAGCAGACTTTAATTAACAGTTGTAGCAGTAGTGATTAACCAGGGATTTCTTTGTCTATAAAGCTTCTATTCAGATTGTGTAACTGTGTGGCTTTGGGAACATTATGGCTGGGAGGCTCACAGCCCAAGCTCAGCATGACCCAAGGGATGCTGATGGTCCCTGCAGTGGGGAAGGTGGAGGTACCACTAAAGATGCTTGATGTCTCCATTCTCCCAGGGACATTAGAAAAACCTCAGCATGCAGCTCCCCCTGCTGGCTCAATCCCCATTCTACAATGCAATGATTTACTTCTCTAAGGTGCCACAAGTACTCCTGTTCTTTTTGCGGACAGACTAACACGGCTGCTACTCTGAAACCTTCTTTCCTTTTGAATCTGTATTTAGCTTTTACTGTGGGCCACTTAACCCTAACACCCCGGCTTGGCCGAGGGGTTCACAGAATACTAAGAACTGCCCTGACCCTGTAGTCACTGTACGTTTATAGGCCTGGAATGTTCTGAACCAGCAGAGTCCAAAAAGCTAGAATTTGTGCTGGGGTGGAGG
The DNA here is from genome assembly GCF_015237465.2 of Chelonia mydas. NCBI lineage: Eukaryota > Metazoa > Chordata > Testudines > Cheloniidae > Chelonia > Chelonia mydas. The sequence goes on along the minus strand of NC_051253.2, from coordinate 3,673,274 downwards.
CTTCGTGGCGGCTTATAAAGTAAGAGCCTTTCACTGTGCTAGCTTGTTTCATTTTTCTTGCTGTTGTTCTGGCCCAGTTAGTCACCGTATATAATTGTAAAAAGGCAGCTTTGGCTGCTGGGATCTCGGGTGACAAAATGGCCCAGTATCTCCAGACCCTCACTGCTCCCCCTCACCCACCACCTTCCTGCCAGATGGAGAAGTTTCATTCTTCCAATAGAAGAGTGTTGCCTGCTTTCTCCTGAAAGGAGCCTCAAGAAGCAGGGCAGCTGGCCTGCTGAGAAATGAGCTATTTGGACAGTAGCTGCTGGAATCTGGGACTGGTTGGTGGGAGGTGAACAGTGGGAATGATGGACACCAAACTCTGGCAAATGTTTTGTTCTGACTAGCCAGAGTAGCTTTGTTTAAAAAAGAAATCCCAGCTGCCGTCCCTCCCCAAGCAGACCTTGTTGTTGTAGTTAGAGTGAAAGTTACTGGGGAAAACAACCGCACTGAAGATGGAATTAAATTGTGTTTAACTGACACTGCAGGAGCAGCGGGGAGCTAATCCCAGCTCTGCCGGGTTCCACCAAAACTCTGCCACCACCAGAGCTCTCCAACCATCACTCACCAGCGTGAACTCTCATTGGCTGATCGTACCTGGAGGGCAGGATATGCCTTGGTCCTGAGCGTTCTCCGTTGCTCAAGCCCTTTCCCAGAAGGCCGAGGTGTGGCTGCTCTCCAATGGCAGACAGCATTGTAGGAGCTGTATGAATTCTTTTCTCATGTTTTTGGGACTGAAGCACTTGGTTGCTAGCAGGCCTCTCTGCCATTGTCTGACCCAAGACATTATCCCCATCTGATCCCCACTGTCAGAAGCTCTGGCTCTTCTCTGGTATGTGAGAATGGCATTGCCCCCACTTGAATATTGATCCAGAGGTGGTCTTTATGTGCTCCCCGTGGTACAGGCCTTATTTCTCCTCTGTCATATGATTGGCTGCCACTGGTGTAGGATGGGAGGTAGCTGGCCACAGGACTGATGCCAGTCAACGGGTACCACATGCTGGGTGGCTGTCACTCTCCTTTCCTACACCTCTGCACAGTGTGCCTGGTCTCTGCCAGTCCCCTGAAGAAAATCCTCAGCCTCCTTCCAAACCTGGATGTGGGCTTCTCCTACTGACCTCTGGGTGATTTCTTTAACCTCCCCTTCCCTCCCCTCTGCCCACTCCTGTTCCTTCCCAGCTCCAGGCTCTCTGCTCTCCTCAGGATCATTTTGCTGTCCATGGTGCTTAAAGATTGAGTGGAAGTAGGGAGTGAATCCTTGACCTGCTGCACTGCAGGTCTAAGTTGTGAAGCTGCGTACGAAGGCCAGGGGCTTTGGTGAAGTGAAAGAGGAAGGAGCTTGGCGCACAGCCTTCCTGAGCCAATATTTAAAGATCTTCTGAAGGGCTGTTTATTTCCATGACCCCTGGGTCTCATGCACGTTGAGAGGAGCTCACTGGTCATAACCAACTTTGCCCTTCCATCTATCTGCTGAGACTGCCAATAAAGCAGCTACTTAGGGCCAGTTGTCATTTTTAGGATTTTTTTTATGATGTAGGAACAAGACTGAGACCAATAAAACTCATTTCCCATTCAGCACCCACATGTGGTCAGATGGTGGTAACTCTTGGTCACATTCAGTGTGGACTGGAAGAAAACTGGCACTCCAGAGATGCCGTAGCCCCATGACCAAGCCTGTGAGCCATCCAGTCTCTAAGGGCTGCAGCTTTATATCCCTATTGTGGTTCCATCAGGACTGTCCAACAGCCTTTGGGAAATAGCTGGTCTCTCAAAGACACCACGGTCTATGATCTACCGAGCAGCAGCGCCGCTTCGCTTGCCTGCAAATTGCAGCAGTACCTCCATTCTGATGGCCACTTCCAGGAATTGCTTCCCAGTTGGGCATGGTGGTGGCTATTGCATGGGGACTTGCAGCTAGGCGTGGCTCCTGGGCAGTGAGTTACCTGCTCCGGTCTGGGAGTCCGTGCTGGTTCTGGGGTTTTCATCTGCCTGGGGAAATGTCCATTCCCAACAGCCTGTGGTCAGGCACACAACGAACCCATGAGACGCAGTAGCGGGAGAGGGCCAGAGCAGGCTAGAAGCACCTCGCTGAATGTAACAGTTTTCTATCTAGATGCCGTTCATACTTTGTCTAGGGGACAGCCCCATAAATACCAATGCACTGTGATCTACCTTGGTAGACCTGAGAAGCTGGTAGTCGGACTTTGATGGATTTTAAGTGAACTCATTACAATGTGACACCATGTTCTTCCCAGACTTGCTCCCTCTACTGTTTCCCAGTAGGAATTGCACCTGCTCACTCCTCTGCCAGACTGGTGCTGCCACAGATGCAACACGCTTCTTCCAGTATAAAGCAGCAGCCCCTTAATGCTCTGCTGCTCCTGCATTTTGCAGTCCTCGGTGTCCACCTCCTCCGGCCTGTCTGGTGGAGTTGGTGCTGGTTGGAGCATGCTGTCTGAACGGTTACGTGGTGTTCCCGGGAGATTTACCGACGCTTCCTTTTCCGGGAGGATCATCCTGGCCATCAACAGGGGGGACTCAGGACGAAGCTGATTTCATTCAAGGACATGTGGAAAGTTTTGCAAGCTGCTACAAAAATTCAGGGGTTTTCAAGCAGCTGCCGGTTGGCCCTGGTGAAGAGGGGCTAGAACTGTAAAGAGAAGAGCTGTGTGACATTAGCTGAAATTAACTCCCACTTATTTTTCCACTAGCCTGAGACTCATGCTAATCCATCCTCCCTCCTAACCAGCTTTTAACTGCTCTAGTTAAGAAAACTTAACTTTTCTATTACTGCACATTTTTCTCTTTTACCCAGGTGCTTAATTACCATTGTCCCAGCGAAATGTCAGCATGAGTCAGAGACAGTCTCCCATTAGGAAGAGACAGATGAATATTAATTATACTTACTGGTGAGTGGGTTTTCTTTTTTGTCATTTCCCTGACTGCGCTGAGGACCCTGTAGCTACATGTTCCCTGGCCTGAGCAGCTGAGCTGGCGCCAGATGGTCAGTGAACTGACAGTGTTAGTGGAAGCCAGGCTGTGGGAGATGGAAGGGAACCCAGCAACGCGAGGCAAGAGGACTCTCAACACTAGCTACAGCAGAGGCTGAAGATGAGAGAGAGAGAATCTGTAACAGAAATTGAGAGTAATAATACATTCCATCTGCTCTAGGAAGAGAAGCAATTTAACTTTCCCCTCTAGCCAAAGGAAACAAACTCTTATTAAGAAATCTTATTACCAAGTACTTTAATCTTTGGGTGAATAACCCAAGCCTGGTGCTTGGTCTCCCAAAGCAGGTTTTTCTATGGTGCAACTGAACTGGTTCAAAGCAAAGCAGCTGCGAGGACTTTCAGGTGCCCTTTGGGGGCTGAATTCCGTCTGACGTCCAGGACGCTGTCTGCGAATTCTGAGCTATGCCATCAGTCACAGCACTGGAGTCTCTAAAGATAAGCGGGGTTAATGGGGAGCAGGCAGCTCTTCTCTCCCTCTCGTCCTTGTTTGTGAATTGCACACAGCACGCGTGCATTCCATATGGCATACGTTCGGGGACAGATTTTGTTATTTTTTTTTAAAACTCTGGCTTCTAGTTTTGCACTTGCAGTTGTGTGGGCACAACAGATGTCAGATCAATGTTTGATTAAGTGGTGCGTTACAGTCAGGTAATGATGTCTCTGACAGCCCTTTCAGCTCTCACAATAGCTGGTGCAGCGTGGAAGGCTGAAGTAGGTTCCGTTTCCAGTCAGGCCTTACAGTTCTGTATTTCACATCCCCGGCTGTGCAGGCACTGTTATGGGAATGTGGCTGATGGCATTTGGAGATGATCAGACACTAACTTGACATCTAATGGGTCCATATAATTACAGGTTAAAAAAAGGGAGGCCAGGTTTTAAACATCTGGGGTCTTAACCTGGGAGAATTAGTTGCTAGAAATGGAGAATGCTTTCCAGTATTAAGCATTATGCCCACATAGAGCCTTATCCAAAGCCCATTGAGGTTAATGGGAGACTTTGGCTTACCCTCAGTGGCCTTTGAATCATACCCATTGTGCCTAACAGCCAGGGTTAAATCTCTCTGAGGATAACTATGATCTTAACCAGCCAGACCAGGGGTGTTTGTGGTTTGCAGCTGCTTTTTACTACACCGGATTCTGAGCTGATCTGTGCAAAGCCAAGCAGAAGAATGGGATGAGGTAACATGGTGGCTCCAGCTCCTTGGTAGCATGCCCTCCCATGACAAGTCTCTTCTTTATTAATGCCAGTACACGTTAGTCAGTCAGAGGTGAGCAGCAAGCTGGAATCTCTACTCCTTCGGGTAAGTTGGGGAACTTCTCTTTCAAACTCCGTGGCCAGAGCTGTCAAACGGAGAGCGGTTGTTGTCTTTCCAATGGGTAAATGAAACCTTGTCATCAGTCCCTGAGGACCGGTTTTGGAAAGGCACAATGCTTTGTAATAACTCTTTGCAGAGCACTGATGTGAGGGCACCAGCCTTCTGTGACTGGAAGCATCTTATGGAAAGGCAGAAATTGCTGCTGCCCCTCTATTTCCACTCTTGGTCTGGTGAGCAAAGGTCCTGAATACAAAAGTCCTGTCTCAAAGTGCAGCGTCCCGTGGCCTTCCCCTTTCTCATGCTGCCTTTGGAATAACAATAGTCACATTGAATTCTCTTGGCATTCAGTGGCTAGTAACATAGGGTGAAATTTACCCCTGTGCAAAGGGTCAGCAGAAGATCCCACGCTCCAACTCAAGCAGAACTTAGGTGCTCCATGGGCCTTGTGCTGATCCTCTGGACAGGAGTGATTTTCACCCCCATGTGATTACACAGGTGTTCCATGTAACCTGCTCTGAATTGGGGCTGGATTTTCAGAGGGCCTGCAAGCTGTGCATCTGCAAAATTAGCATGACCAAAGGTCCCATGTAAACAACAGTTGGGTTATTGTGCACCTAACCTAATCTGTGCACAAATACCCGTCTTTATGAGCAAATATGGAGTTTGCGTATGCAATAGGCTTGGCCAGTTAGGTATAAAATCACCTTAGTTTTGTGCACGTCCAGGAAGAAGCTCTTTGAAAGGATTGGCATTTAAAGTCCTTTTTATTAAAAGCTGAATGATTCTCATATCTCATGGGCAACTTTCCATCCCTACCAAGTGGCCTCCTGAGGCTTTTGTAGAGAACTAAGATTTACCTGCTAATTCAATCCAACTCTTTATTCACAGGAAGGAACTTCAGTATCCAGCAAGCCAATTTTCAAGCTAAAGGGAAGGGAGGGTTGCTGGGAAACATCCCTCTGGAGAGAGGGATGGTAAAAATAGTACGTTCTTCAGATCCCGGATTATCACTAATATTTGAAAGGCATCACATGCAGTAACCGTGTCAGAGCCTCTCTCATTTTTAAGGCATAAACTTTACTGGGGGGTGGTGGGAAGAGCTTTTTCTGTTTGTGCCCAGGCATCCATGCTGATACAAAGGAGATGCAGATTCGTAACCTCTGGAGCATCACCCCAGCTGGGTGTCTCCTGCTCTCTGGTCCTTGCTGGTTTCTTTCATCTGAGACTTACTGGGAAGAAAGAGAGGGAAAGATGGTGAGTAAATTTCTGGGAGTTTTTTCACACTTGTCTGAAAGAGGAAGCGGTAAAGGAAGACCCCCCAGGCACATTGATAAGCACTATAACCTCCGCTCAGTCTGTTTTTGTGGCTACATTTTCTGCTTGGGAGGAAACATGGCAATAAGGAGATCTAATGATAAAGAAATGCCCCTTGTAGCTTCTTTCACCTAATGCTCTTACATGATGAATGATCCCTCTCAGATAAATTGAATCCCCATTTTACAGATGGGAAAACTGAAGCACAGAGGGTTCAGGTGACAGGCCCAGATTTTCCACAATGTGCTTTAGTCCATGCCCAATTTTTCTCAAGCTTAACCCCCGATGCGTGTGTGCAATTCAAGGCTTGTACACTCAAATCTTAGCTTGTGCACCTGCATCGAGTGTTGGCAGATGTTTAACAATGCCCTGATGCCAGTCTGGGCCCTAGTGAATCAGAATCAGGGCTGGGAATAGAATCTGGACACACTTCTGTCTCTCCCATGTCCGGCTGCCTCCCGCTCCCCTCCTCTACGTTAATGGTATTCCCATCCCTTTGTCTGTTTCCCAGGGTAATTATCAATAGCTCAATGTGCAGGGAAAGAGGAGGTGGAGTGTGTGGCAGGGGGGAAGTACAGCCAACCCCGGCAGTGAATAAAACCCTGCATTTCAATAGCAAGCGCAGGTGGAAGCTTTCGAACAAGTGAAGAGGCTTGTTCCGTATACAGCGCCGGAAGGTCAAGGTAAGGGACCACTGACTATACAAACCAGAGGGAGGAGAGAATTGAAGCAACTGAGGAGAGCCCCTGTGGCTGCTGAGTCCCTTTGCCTTCAGACACACTAGTCCCCGGCTGGCTACTTTCCGGCTCTTTTTTGAGAAGAAGCAGCTGGAGAACATCGGTGTCTTGGCATAATCGCCAGGAGAGGTAAATTCTGGAGAGGGCCTGTGAGGCCTCCTGGCCTTGTGACAGATGTCTCAGCAGCAAGAGGGTGGCTGGGTGGTGGTAGTGGGGGGAGTGAGAGTGGGGACATGGGGGTGGGCAGGAATCTGAATACTAAAGGCCCCGTGTCCCAGGGTTTAATATTTGGAAATACACATCCAGTTCGTTGGGCCAGGCCTTTCCCCGGAGTCCAGGAGACTGTGAGTTCTCTCTCTGTCTTTTCCATTGCTCTGGGAGCTTGACTCCATCTCAAAGGCGTCACCGAGCTGATGAAGGCTTTCTGACTGTTGGAAAACAGGTGAGGGCAGGTGGCAGCTTCACTGGTTTTGACTCTTTACGGGTGATGTTTGAATTTAGTGCTGGTGAGAGATCGACAGGCCTGGAGACTGAATTCCTTTATCGAGCCACAGAACAGGACCAAGCAGGGCAGTGGCAGTGCCCTCTCGGTGTGTTGCCTCCTGCCAGGGTGGCCTCCCCACTGATCCCAAGGGGCCTGTCCAGGGGTGGGCGGGGATGGCAGTTCAGTTCCCAGGGTATATGCAGTCCTGGGCCGCTTTGCCAGCTACTGTGTGTTCATAGTGAGTTTCATCTATTCCCTGGGAGCTGGTTGAGACCCACCAATCTCATCTCACACAGGCTGCCAGGTGGCCAGCAGGTGGGTGACTTTAAGGTGATTACCAGTCTAGGCTGGATTTGAATCAGCTACCAGAGGTGAGAAGCACCTCGCTCCATTGCCAGCCTACGAGCGTAGTCTGTCCATTTGTGTTGCAGCTAGAGACTTTCACGGGTAAGTTCCAGGCTGCTTGGGAAGGGCTCGTCTCTGGGTCTGGCGTGTCCTGTGTCTTATCGTGACACAGCCGGCAATCCCCAGCCCAGCAGTGTCACTAGGAGAGCCACTTGGCAGGGCAGGCGCCCAGCAGGCTGGAGTGGGTTAGGCTTGGAGATTTGCAAATGTAAATGACATTCAGTAGCCTGTGTGTGTGTGTGTGTGTGTGTTTACCCTCCTCCTTCATACTCCCTTTTGCACACTCTTGCTTTGAGCAGATGCGGGCCTGGGGATCATTGGAGTCCCAACTCAGGGCGGTGGAGAGGAGTCTGTGACTGATTATTCACAGCTTCCGTCTCCACCTATTGGCTCTGCAGAGCCTATGCTGAGCTGGGGCTCAGTGACAGGAGGAGGCTCCGTGTCAATAAAAAGAGGGGATAGAAAGAGTAGGGCTGTAATTCCAAAGGGGAACAAGCAGAGCTCTGCAGTCCTCGGTGCCGTCTGGGGGCTACAAAGCCAAAAGCTACAGCTGCAAAAAGGGAGCAGTTTCCTCCCACCCACCTTCACTGATGACCAGATTAACCTAAAGCTGAGGAAAGGAGACGGACAGAATTTGCTGAGACTCTCAACTTTCCAAGGGAGCCTGCAGCTCCCAGAATCAACTTTCCACCCAAACTCTGCCGCAGGCGGGGAGCTCTCCAGGGACTGGGAGGAACACACAGGTAAGACACCAGCTGTGTGTGTGTCTGTGTGTCCGTCGGTCTGTGCAGGTGTGTGTGTGATGCTCATCCCTGAATCCAACACTTTTTGGAGTTTAATTCTTTGCTTTCAGGTTTGCTTTTCCTTTCCTTGCATTTCAACTTCTAATAATGATTCACAGGCTGCAGCTTAGATAGTGACTCTGTGATTAAAAAGGGACTTGATTTGGTTTCTCATGCCAAGTACCTCTTATCAATTGCTAAATTATTTAAAGACACGCAGATGAGCTACTTGGCCCCAGATATTTTTTTCATCCCTATAGCTGTGTGTTACCTACCCAGTCTATCTGTGTAAATGTCTTTCCTGTGCTTCATTTCAGTTCAGGTACCACACCGTTCTATCTTTCAAGAAGGGAGAGAATTACTTACGCTGAAACAAATCATATTTCAAAATAAACTAGAAAGTGCACATGGAGGTTAAGGACAACACCTATTTCCTTTTTTTTTTTTTTTTTTTATAAATTCCCCTAAAAAAGGACTAGTATTCTACAGCAATAGTACCAAACTCTGAAGTAGCGGTACTGGAAATTGCAAAGGAATGGATCATTACTGTAGAATTTTGCAGCGTTTTTGTTTTAAGGGTTGGCGTTTTGTTTTTGTTTTATGTGGTAAAAGCAACATGCACAAAAGATATTTTTCAGGTAATTTTTAAGGACAAAGTGGGTGCAAATGAGAGGAGAGGGGAAATGATGTTAGAAATGTTGAAGGTCCTAAAAGCCATCCAGAATGATAAATCTTTTAGAGAGGAAAAACTGGTGTAACCGGGCTGAATAAAGAAGAGTTGAGGTAAGTGTACTCTGTCTGTGTTGTATACAGTGCCAGGTATGTTAACATTATATTGGCAATAATAATTATTAATAAAAATAATTATCTTCATATTTTTCACACCTTTCATCTGAGGACCTTGCAGCCCTTCTTAAACACTAATTATGCTGCATCACACCGCTCATCAATCCAGTAGGTGTGTATATATAGAAAATCTGATTCTGAAATGACCACCTACAGGAACAATCTTCACTTCCCATTTTTCATTCTGTTCATTAGTTAAATACTCTGTACATTTGTTGCTTTATTTACAATGTGGCACACGATGTTCTCAGAAATGGCTGAAGGTATTTTGCATGGACTTAAAAAAAAAAATCTACTTTTGATCAGAGACCAAGCAGGGAAGAATTCAGCCCCAAAGGTGCATATTTAACTTAATTATAGGCAGCTGCAAGCAGGAGGTTAAATTGTATTACATCTATTAAAATTCCATTAATGCAAGGATCTCTCTCTCCAGGATGTGTGTAACATGGTGTGTACTGGTGGGTGTGTTTGAGTATATACCCACATTATATTCTGGGTATTGCGTACTTATATAAAATATGGTATATATCTATAACTCTGATTTTCCTCCTCCTTTCTTTACCTCTTCCCTTCCTTGTGTTTCCTCCTTGGCTTTTATCCTTCATTGTTTCTCTCCCTCCTTTTCTTCTGTTCTATTTTTATTGGTCACTTCTCCGTTTCTGAGCAGAGCGCAGCTAAGCTCTGTGTGGAGTACTTCTTACAGTGCTGAGTGAGTTATGTTCATGGGAGAGGTCTCTGGCTGCCTGATGACTGGTGACCGTAGCCTGCAGCTTGCCCAGAGGAGTTACAGATGCATGGGGTGTCATGAAATCCCCTGTCCTCTGGCTGTGGAGAGTGTAGGGATTATGCTTGGTGGATTGTGCCTGATCCAATAACTTAACTATCAGGCAAATGCTCTGATTTCATAGTCTGTTAATCGCTTCTGGAATTTGTCACATCAGGTTTGAAACGCCTGTGTGATAAATATTATCAGATGTGTAAGGTGGTGCCCGGCTTCTCCAAATGGCACAGAGGGCTCCTTTTCTGATCTCCTCTCTGAAATCCAATACCAGATAGCCAGGGATTTAATTCACTGCTCTTGCATTTTACAAGGCATTTTAAATCATCTTGGTAGAAATCAATACATAGGAGCTGACGTCACGGAATGCCGTAGCTAAGGTAGGAACAAATCAGTACCAGTGCCCCAGTGCCAGACATTTGTTTCAGTTATAGAGATCAATGACGTTTTCAGCGCTGGATCAGACAGAGAAAAACTATTAATGCAGAAAACTCTGGATCGATAGTGAACAGGGAAAAGACGAGTCTCCAGGCTGTAGCTACACCTGGTTTAAGCAGGTGAAGTGCCACTGAAGTCAAGAGGTATCTGGAAACACCAAGTGTGAATTTGACCCTTCTGACTTGACTCACCTGGTAAAGGGAGGAGACAGAGTTGAGCCCCATTAATCCAAGCAGAATGAAGGACGTGGGGCTGGCTTGGCTAAATCGGGATTTGGATAAAGCAGGGGGACTCTTCACTAGAATGGCTGTATGTGTGGGGCCAGTCTGAGACTGGGAGTTGTTCAGATCAGAGGCTCGACCGCACGCCCCAGCGAGAGGCTGTGCCACGCCCCTGTTGAATGCAAACCTGATTGAAGGCCCCACACTGCTTACAGAATGCACTGCGCAGTGCTGGGCTTCTGGGCAAGAAAAAAGTCCGTCATCCTGCTTCAAGCAGCACTTTCACAAGCCCCCAGATATGTACCTCCCTCCCCTCGTCCCCAGGCCTTGCCTTGGGCACGGGGATTTTCATAGCTAGAAAATAAGGCATGTTGCTGTCTTCTTTCCTTGTGCTGTTGGAAATCTTCCTCAGGCTTTTGCGTGATGCCAAGTGTCCGGTCCCACTAGGCACCCAGGATAGAAGCTGGGGGGCCTTGTGTTACTAACGGCCCTGGGGTGAGGAGCTGAACATATTGCTGTTATTGACAAGTGGCATATTTGTCTTTTTCTCTGTCTTCATTTTAACCGTTTCCATACCAGGCCCTCCTCTTTGTTGCTTCCTTTCCCTCCTTCGCTTTCCATGCAGAGCCAAGACCTTCAGCATTTCAGTCTTCCAGACCAAGAGCACTTTAAATTGGGCCGTTAAAAATCGGGTTTGTTTTCATGCTGTATTGAGCTTTCTCTTCCTGTTGTATTACAGTTTTGCACCAAGATTGGCATTTGCTGAGTTTTCTCTGACCAGTTCTATTTGCATGACTAGCAGAGATGCTAATAAAGCAATACTGTATCTCATATTCCTGTTTCTAATGACACATCACGAGAGGTTCACGGGGAGGGAGTGTGACTTAGTGGTTCGAGTAGGAGGCTGGGGATAGGGACTGCTGGGTTCTGTTCTGTTGATTTGCTATATGACCTTAAGCAAATCACTTACACCTTCTGTGCCTTTTATTACCCACCTTTAAAACTGTGATGACACCTATCACAGTCATGGTGTGAGGCTTCCTGGGTTTTCAAGTGCTTTGAGATCCACAAATGAAAGGCACTACATTAGTGCAAAGTATTGTCATTATTCAGCCATTCATTTACTGAGTGTCTTGATGACAGCTTTGAGCCTGGTGAATTTGATGTTCTATTAATGGAGATAGTTCAGCATACGATAATACAGATAATTCAAATTACATTAAAGCATAGCCTGCATTAATAATCAGAACATTAACATATTTCTTCATTAGTGCCAATTATGGTACATTAACAGATACTGACTGAGAATGCAAGAGACTGCAGTACACCTCAGTAATCCCCAAGGGACTGCTTCTGGGTTATGCCATTGTCCTGGAGGCAAAAGGGACCAAGAAGGTAACAGGACACTTATCACATGCTCACAAGAAAGCAAGGGCACAACTGGTGGCTAATTTTCTGCATGTGTTGGAGACAACTAAACTTCTTACACATGTGGTACAATGAGCAAGATTTTCCAAAGTGCCTACATCTCATTGTAAGTCAATGGAACGTAGGCTCCTAATTCACAATGACACTTCTGAAATGGTACTGAACATAAACAAATCATGACCTAGGGATACCAGGAATGAAGGTTTGGGAGTTGACAGTCGAGATGTTCCAGGTATCTTGGGCTCATGTGACCTGCTGTACTTCTAAGCTCTGAAAAAGATGGCTTCGTCCAGGATGTTCAGGTGCCATGCAGTGGAGGGGCGCGGGGGCAGTGGCCAGCGCATGTAATCTCATGGCAAGTGTGAGGGCTGGCCTGCGTTGCAGGCAATGTGGGTTAAATGGCATATTCCTGTGTAAGGCTGAGTTCTTGCACTGCCTCTGCTTCACGGCTGGTTGGAAAATAAAAGCACCTCTTACCTTATTTTCCTCCTTGTTGAGGGGTGTAGGGAGCAGGTACCTTCACTCCACGGGCCAACGACATTTTGCTTCATCCTAAACCACCCATTTCTCTATCAGCAGAGGAATCTTGGTGGGAACAAGGCACCACACCAAATTCCCTGCTTCTCGGGTGCAACGCCAGTGAACTCATGGGAAGTCAATGAGTCACAGCAAGACTCACTTTGGTCCAGTCTAGGTACCACTTACTCTGTCCCTAGTGGAACAGTGGGTGTAAGTGTTTTGAATGCATGTCCTGGGAAAGGCGAGTTTGGGTATTTGGGAGGCCTGGGATTTGTGTGTGTGTGTGTGAGTGTGGTACAGAACACACGGGTGGATTTTGGGAAGGAAGGTGTGTGGGGGGGGGGCAGAATTTTGTGAGAGAGGAAACTTGTGTGAGGACAGGGTGCGCTAGCAGGCAGTTAGGGAATCTTTCTAGGGTGTCTCTGGGGTGGAAATCTCCAACTAATATGGCTGCTGCTGTTAGCCAGTTTCATGAGTCACGGCCCAGCTGCACCATCTGTTCACTCATGAGTGTGACTCGATTGGACGTAGATCCAAAAGGGAGAGGAGTGCTTCATGTGGCCTCATTTGATGGACGAAGAATCCAAAATGTGACATGGAGGTAGGTTAGGTTCAGAGCCTAGTTTCCTGAACTCTACCCCTTCCCATCTCCTCCTTCTGAAGGATCAAGGCCCATAGGGAAGAAGACCAGAGTGTGAAGTGTTCATTGCAGCTGGGAATTGGGGAGGTGGGCATTGGAAAGGTACTGCCATCCATCACTGGATAATGCAAAGACCTTGAATTCCTTCCCTCCCCCTGCTCTCCTTTGGTGAATAGCTGCTATGGATTTCATTGCCTTTATTCTTCAAGGCCACGTGAGAGAAGCAGTGATTCACCTTCTCTAAGCCCCTCGGTAGCGCAGGGATAACAATACCGCAGAGAAATTCATGCTGCTGTTGATTAAAAAAGAATCTCTTTAAAATGATAAATAAAAGGCTTTAGAATAAATGTGTTTGAATGGCTCTCACTCATGCACCAGGAGGAACAGGTTATGGAACAGCATCTACAAGAGCGAGACGCACAGCTTCCGTGAGCTGATGAGGCTAGAAAGGTCCTGTTGATGAGAGACATGCTGTACACAGGCACCTTTGAAACAGTCACCAAGACAGTAGGAACATTGAGAGACAGGTCAGAAACGTACACAGTCACGCCAGGGCTTCCTTAAATGCAGTAAAAGCTTTGTTATCCGGCATGCTGGGGGAGATGGGGGGTGCTGGTTAATCAAATATTCCGGTTAACTAAGAGAGATACTTACCGATGGAATACCAATTTTCAAAGAATTAGAATACGATAAACTGAATGAAGTGTAAAATAGTACACAGGTACTCCTCAATCCAGTAGTAGTCCTGCACTGCAGAGTGGTTGGTTTCTTGAAGCACTTAGGTGTATACAGGTAAAGTGTTCTATACGGTAGGTAATGTGATGACACTATATATCACTCTGGGCAGTGCATGGCGTACCCCCAGATCACTAAAAATACACTGAACACTAAAACTATACGCAACACAACGTGCTCTTTCTTTGATGATTCAGAAGGCACTTCGGGATCTTGCAGGGTCATCATCATCAACCTCAATTATCATTGTAGAGGTAGAAGGTGCCGGAGATTGCGCTGAATCTGTAATGACCCTGACACACCCTGGAAGCTGCTTTTCTGAATAAATCCCTGATATCAGCTTGCTTACATGTCTTCTGCGTCTTTTGCATGAAAGTAGAGTGCAGAATGTGAAATTGCATAACCTCCTGGGCAGTATACTAGTCCTGGTTACTAGGCTGAAGATTTGTATTGGGAGATATCAGAAATGCTGGCTAATAGAGCTTTCCAGTTGATACCGTGCCAGATAACACAGCTTTTTCTGTATGTTGGAGTCAAAGAGCCAGATCCTCAGCTTGTGTAGATCAGTGTTAGCGCCATTGACTTCCAGGGAATCATGCTCATTTATATAAGCTGGAGTTCCGGGCTAAATTGTGTATTAGGCTCACGTGCAAAAGTTACCAGCTGGGTGAACGTGAAGGGTTTCTGAGACATCTAGGTGGAACATGTGTTTGTGTATGTGTGCGTGTCTGTCTCTGTGTGTTTGTCTGCTCATGGGTGGCAGGGTGTGTTTATGCCTGTATGTTTCGCGCTGTAGTCGTATCTTGCAATTCTGTATCATCCTTCATGCTGCACCAGAGATCAGCTAACGCCCCCTTTCTGCCATTCAGAGCAACTCTAAACGGTGGTGCCGCTCGCTGACGCACCTGCACCCTGTAAGCAACTCAGCAGTCTCTAGAGGAAATTCCTCCAGGATGCTGCTGATGCCCAGTGGCAGCCATTTCCTGTGCATGTCTGTGTGACTAATTTCAGAGTAGCAGCCGTGTTAGTCTGTATTCGCAAAAAGAAAAGGAGGACTTGTGGCACCTTAGAGACTAATAAATTTATTTGAGAATAAGCTTTCGTGAGCTAGTGAGCTGTAGCTCATAAAAGTTTATGCTCAAATAAATTTGTTATTCGCTAAGGTGCCACAAGTCCTCCTGTTCTTTTTGTGTGACTAATGCGAACGTGCTATGCTGAGCACAAGCTGCAGGGCCACAGCTAACCCCACCCTCCCACTGGCAGCCTGAGGGTGTTCTCTGGGACAGGCCGTGTGGAAGTAAAGCCTCGCAGACAAGGCCCGGGACAGGGATTCAGGAGATCTGGGTTCAGATCCCAGCTCTGCTCCAGACTGCCTTTGTGACCTTGGGCAAGTCACTTAACCTCACTGAGTGAGGAACTTCAGACCTGTGCCCCATGTGCCATTGCCTTGGAATCACCTGCACGTAGGTACTGTTAAGATTAAGGGCAAGTGTGAGATCGGTGCAATGCCCTCTCTCAGGGGACTATCACCTGCCTCGGCAGGGGCATTTTTCTTTCTAACTTCTATTGGTCCAATAGGTTTTGCTGTGATCTCTGACTCATGGGGGATATGGGTGTGGCACTCCCAGGCCCAATACTGAGTTTTCTCCACAGTGGGTTCACCCATGTCCAAGTGCTGTGGGTGCCCCTGGCTATGGGAGGGTAGCGCTGGGGACCCATTGCCTGGGGTTTGCATCTGATAGTGAAAGATCATTGGTCTCTTGTGGTTTTTCTCTCTCCCCTTGCCGCAGGAAGTGCCCACTGCGCAGAATGGAGCGGCACGTTCTGGTGTTGGCTCTTTGCATGGGTTTGGCTCATTCGGCCTTTGCAGACTGTGCAGCCCAGTGCTCCGTGTGTGCCGTGCAGACCCAGGATTTGGAGAAGCCCATCAGTCCCCTGGTAAGTGCTGGGTCCTACGCCTGGTGCAGTCTGGAGCAAACTCAGCTTTGGAGCTCAGATCAAATGAGCTCTGTATCCAAAGCGGCCCCTGTTTTAGCCCATTTCCAGGTCTGGTAACACTTGCTCTGCAAAGACCCAGATTTTCCAGACTTGCGCATCTGTGTTTGCGTGCTTAATTTGGGGGTGCCGTTGCCACGGCCGTGTGCGTGCAACCGCAGTAATTGTGCACAGTAATGCACTTTTGTGCACACAGTTCTGAAATCTAGCTGAACATGAGCATTTCTTCTTGCCTTGTATGGGCCAGTGGCAGGACTGCTGAAGTGGCTGGTCCTGCTCGCTGGGGAACGGTTGGACTGAGAGCACGATGACCCTCAGGACTCTGCATGCTCTAGCAGAGATCAGAGAACAACAACACGGGCCCAGTTCTCCACTGTGCAGTTATTTACACTAGTGCAAAGTCTGTGTCAAAGCTACCAGTCTGATCTGACAGCATCTCGCACCCACTTTGCACTGGTGTCTACGATAATCCCCAGTGCTGTGCAACGCAGAATCAGGGCCGTGGGGCTGGGGCCCCTTTTAATCTCTGACAACCTTTCCCTCTCTGTATCCGGCCCTGGCCCTGGATGTTAGAAGAATGGAAGCATCTGCTTCCCACTGTGGGACCAGATTATTCAGCCACCCACTGCAGCAGGGTGGGATGCAGGCCCTTAAAAGATAGGATGTTATGGGACCCCAAGAAGTAGAGCTAGAGCCCCTTCCAGGACTGGAAAGGGGAATCCCAAGACGTCTTTCCTCCCTCTGGAGAGAGCCCTGGTGGTTGGGAACTGCCGGCGGGTGTCATGGGTTTGCTCTCATTGGTGTGTTGCAGATCTGTTCGCTGGAGTGTCACGGTTCCTTGCTGTCCAGCGCGGAGTGGGAGAGGTGCCAGACCATTCTGGCTCTCCTCGCCCCACTGATGGTGGATGTGGGGGGCCAGGGCCTGTCCCCTCTGGAGGCTGAGGCCAAGGCAGAGCCAGAGGGGAGCCCCATCCCCGGCGAGCTCCCCAGCGGCCTGGTCAAACGCTATGGTGGCTTCATGAAGAAACTGGACAAGAACAAGATTTTCTCCCTCTTGCGTGAGAACGCCCACAGCAAAGGTGGCATGGCTAAGAAGTACGGTGGCTTCTTCCGCAAGCCGGGGGAGAGGGCGGCCTCTGAGGTGGCGGAGGACTACCCGGAGCTGGAAGCCAAGGAGACAGGCGACCACAGGGAGGAGCCCGAGGAAGGAAACCTCAAGGATGAGATGAAGCGCTATGGGGGCTTCCTTCGCAAGTACCCCAAGCGGAGCTCGGAGCTGGCCCCCGAGGGGGAGGGGCAGGGGCAGGAGCTGGAGGACCTGCACAAGCGCTACGGGGGCTTCATGCGCAGGATCCGCCCCAAGCTCAGATGGGACAATCAGAAGCGCTACGGGGGCTTCCTGCGGCGCCAGTTCAAGGTGACGACGCGGTCGGACGAGGACCCCAACGCCTACTCGGGGGAGGTCTTGGACCTATAGAACCCCCCCCGCCAGCCGAGATACTTCCAGTAGGGACTGCATCGCTCCTCCCGACCCACATCACCCTCCCGTGCTCAGCTGCGCATCCCCGGCATCACACGCCAATCCGTCCTTTGAGTGATACCCAGGTGCACCACCCTGCTGCCGCTTCCCTGAAGAGCCAGATGTTTAGAAACCAGGCAGGGATTGCAGCCGGCCACGTTTCTCCCCAGTTTCTGTCTCTCTCAGCTCTGGGACTTGGACCAGTACCAAAGCGATTGGCCCAGCTATGGGTTTAGTTCAGCTGTATGGAAAGCAGGTTACTTTAATTAAGTCTCAGACAACTGACTATTGATCCTCCTTGTGACCCGTAGCGATGAGCCCAACTCAAGCTCCCACCCTCCAGTCGGAATACCCCAAACACTGGGAAAGTTCAGCTCTGGATCCAAACTTGGTGGCTGGCCCCTTTGGTCCTTCGTGGACCAAACCAGAGCTCCAGGTCCAAAGGCCTCCCAGCTTTGGGGGAGTTTGGCTCTAGCTCCAAATTGGAACCATACAGCTTTGCGGTGGAACCCCATTTCCAAGGTCCCCAGCGCTGGCACCAGGTGCTGCTGGGCGTTTCAAATATAAATATTCTAATGGAAACAGAGGCATCTGCTACTTGCCTTCTAGTCTATCCATTCAGATGCCTCTGCTCAGAACATCCCGATTGTTCTCTAATTGCACAGTGTCTCCCAGAGGGACCTGTGTTTGTATGGGAGGGCATCTAGCCTGGAGAGCAAGGTGGGCTTGCCCTATAGAACCCTGACTTGCTTCATTATATTCCAGCTAAATCACAGCTGTGACCCTTTATAATACACATGAGAGAGGCACACTTCTAATGAAGCGATGAAATCTCAATAGTGTTGCACTTCTGAAGGCACCCGAGTCAACCGCTCGTTTGTCACCTGGGGATTTATGCGCACAGTCATGAAGGGAGCAGAGTGAATGTAGGTATTGTGCTGCCAGATTTGCTGGCACAGTCCGATTCTTTGTGCCTTGGAGTGATTGTGTGCACAGAATTGCAGGTGCAAATAAGTTGGAGCACAAACTGACAGTAGCTGGCCCCATTCTATCCCTGCCCACAGGGGATCGCTCTCACACACAATGACAGAAATCAAGTAGGAGCCATTTCTGAAAGTTTGGCTCATCATGTAGTTCTCATTGCAACCATCCGTGTTCTCCCCCATCCCCCAGCGAATGCTGAATTGCAACAGGCCAACAAAAAGACCATGAGACAGAGGCAGGAAAGGGCAGGGCTTGGCACATTGTTTCCTTTTCTAACATCAACCATGGGCAAAATTGGGAAATTAAAATAGATGAAACTTACGAAAAGGAATGTAGATGAGGTTGGACTCTGCCTGCGACGCACTGTTTGGCTGAGCACAGCCCTCCATCGGCCGCCACCTGCTCCCTTGTGCTGTTCTGAGATGTACAGATCGTTTCGGAGTCTGGTTACTTTTCGTTATTACATTTGCAAGAAGAAATAAAGTTTGGTCTGTCTTGAGATGGGTCACGTTCACCCCCTTCCTTTTCTGTACGGTAAATAAAAAGATGTTAATGAGTCTGCGTCTGGTGATGCATCTGTCCACAGTGTGGGGGCCAGCCAGGATGGGGGCCCATCACGATGCTCACGTATATCTTTGGGGAAGAAGCACTGGAAATCAGGGATGGGCTAGGTGTACTTGGTCCTGCCTCAGTGCAGGGGCTGGACTAGGTGGCCTCTCACTATGGCTCCTTTGGGAGAGCAGCGAGCACCTCACAGGAGTGAGCCCTAATTGTGCTTGATGTGCATGAAGCAAATGCGGGTGCTTTTAGATTCCCTGCTGAGTGCTTGGATTATTCAGCTGGGGGAGGGGAGCAGCAGGTGCCAGGACAAGGACACAGAAAAGAAAACAGTGAATGCCCAGTACCCCTGCTTCGGCTGGGCATGAAGCACTGGCCTACAAAGGGACACAAAGCACAGAGAACCGGTGGAGTTATGACCCTCATCCAAGGTAAGGGAGGAAGAAGCCCCTGTGCAGAGAGTTCTGCTACTCCCATCTGAAAATGTGTCCCATGTTAGAAATATAACAATTCCAGCCTCTCACCCACACATCAGGGCATGGGAAATATCCGCCGGTCCTCGCCCCCTTCACGGTCCAAATGGGTGAGAAGATATTGATCTGGGAGCTGGTAATTGTTCCTGACAGTTTTGCAAATTTGATCTGTACAGCAGAGCCCACCCTCTGTGGCTCCACCTCTGCCTAGTCGCACCCACCTTCTCGGCCCACTCAGCCATTCCACTCCCTCTCTGTTGAGAACACACCTCTTCCTGGTGCTTTCTGTGCTTTGAAACACGCCATCCCCAAAACTTTCCAGCCGCAGCTCCCAGACTGCAGGTGAGCAGAGCTCTGCCCAGCAGAGACAATCCCCCAGTCTCCTGCCATTCTCCTTGGGAAGGAATGGAATCATTGTTACAACAAAGCTGGCAATTTGCTGGAGATGTCAGGCGGGAAGGAGCCGCAGTAGATGAAGGGAGACCATGTGGACAGGGCAACAGTCTGGGAGGCAAGAGACCTGGCTTCAATTCCTGGCTCTGCCACTGTTTGAAATTCAGCCCCGTGCAGCCAGCCAGCACCCGACCTTAAGCGCTGCATGCATTTCTCTAAAGTCCTTTCCCCAGGGCTGAATTTCACCTTATGTGGCCCTGAGCAAAACCCTTAACCCCCTACCCTGTGTCTCCTGGGACCCATGTACAACAGAGGGCTAAGGAGACTTCTCCAGATACACTGAGCTATGGATGAAACGTGCAGCATAAGGGCAAATTATTTAAATATAATGAGCACGAGACAAGTAAGGAGGGATTCTTCTATTTCCCCCAGCACTAGGCAGGTCCCCGTGTCAGATGTCTGCTCCCAGCTGGTCCGCCATTCCCGCAGGACGGAGGCTCAGAGAGCTTGATTCTGATTTTTTGCCCGTTTGTGATTCCAGGGGAGTTAGTCCCCATTTACCCCAGCTAAGCGGGATCAGAATCAGGCCCTGCTCCTGCTGAGGAATGGCCCTTCACTGAGAAACCACCTCCTCTCCTTCCCCGGAAAAACAACATAATAAAGCTGGCAAACAGTTCCCATGGCAACAGATGCCCATGGACCATCAGCAGGTGTGACTCAGTGCTAGCAGGGGCTGCCATGACCTTCAGTGGAGCAGGAGCCATCCACCACCAACTTCATCGCAAGAAGGGCTGTGGAGCAGGGGGCTGCGTGAGCGGCCAAGGACACCCCCTCTCAGCAGGAACGGCTGGTGGACGTATGTGCAAATGCCCCAATGGCTCCCAGAGGCAAAGAATAGCTGCACCCTGGAGAACCTGCCTGGGCTGTCAATTGGGGAGGGGGTGCGGATGTCCTCCAGCTGGCTCATTAGGAGGGGGGAGGGGGCTATAAAGAGAAGGCAGCGGCCACCCTACCCAGGGTGGGGCTAACAGAAAATTGGGGCCTGCTCAAACATGCAGGGGCAGAAGCAGTCAGCTGGTCTCCTTAGTGCCCAGGCCCAAGAAGAGCAAGCCTGGGCTGGCTGGTGAAGACCCTGCCTTCTCCTGGAGCTCAGCAGAAGGGCTGATCACAGGTACTTTGGGCCAGGCTGAGGGAGGCTGGTAGGGAGCGTGGGGGTTCATGTTTGTGCTGAAGGATCCAGGGCAGGCTGTGTGCACGCCTGGGAACTGTCATGAGGCTTAGATGGGCATGGCTTTTGCCATGTATGACACCATTGTGTCAAGTGCCCACGTGACCTTGGCTGGATGCCGTTTGAAGCAGTCTGAGCCTTCCTGCAGCTGGGGATGAATGCTGTGTGCTGGCCCTGCGATCTGTGGCTTTCCTGCCTCTCTTCACCCCCTGTAACTCCTTCGGCAGGGCATCCCAATTAGCCACCAAAGGGGGAGGCTCCCCACGGGTGCTAATGCTGCTGGACGCTGCTCGGGGAGGGCGCTCTGAGATGCTGCCTGTCTCTGGAGATGGTTTGCATGGCAGCCCTTTGGGGAACATTTTGTCTCTGCTTTGCAAACTCTGGGCTCAGGACTCTATCTGCTGGGGCCGTGCCTGGAGGCTAGTAACCACTGACCTGCAGCACCTGTGGTGTGAAGGGTGGCTGCCGACTCGCAGACAGGCTGGTGTGCACGCTGCAGGGCGGTGGGAGTGGGGAGCTGGTAGATAACCTGCAGCTGTACTGATTAGCAGTAGCAATGAGCGCGATGGCTGCAGATTGGGTTGTATGTTTCATGGGGGCAGAAGACTTTGGCCTGCCAGGGAATGAGTTTCTGTGACCAGCTCAGGCCCATGGGAAGGAGGGCCTTGCTCACAGGACACCCCAGTGCCACCCTCTTTCCTAGGGGCATGCTTGATGGGGTATAACCTTGGTGGGGAAGGCCCCCTGCCTCTGTTCTCTGTGTGCTGTAGCGCGTATTGCTGGCAGCTGCCAGGTAACTTATCCTGTAGCCTCCCCTTGTGGCCTGGCGATGAGCCTTTGAAACTGCTTTGTAACATGCAAAGGAGGCAGAGGGGTGTGTGTGTGTTTGGAAATCTAGAGCTGTGTAACAGGAGGAAAAATGAAGGTGGGTCTAGTGAGCCTTCCCCACACCCAGTGAGTGAACTGGCCTCTCCAACGGTTAATGCTACACCCTCCTCCCCAGCAATTATTGCTCCTTGGGCCACCAGGGCTCTTCCTGTACAGCTGGTGTGTCAGTTTATCCGGGGACTGACTGAGGTACAGACCCTGCTCCATGGAAGTACATTACAGGCTTTCGGCATATGCTTAGGTATGGGCCAGACCTGCAAGTAGGCCGCCTATTACCCCTCATCCTCTGTCCTGATTTTTCACATTTTCTATCTGGTCACCCTACCTGCAAGTAAAACAGCAGCACATGGTGGCACCATCTACCCAGTGAGAACAAGCTTTGATCTCTCCAACAGCTGATACGTGAGCTCCCCTTAATGGTGAGTCTGGGATAGAGAAAAATCAACAGGCTGCTAGTTAACCTCCCGGGGTCAAAAGCTGAAAGGCAGGAGGGTCCTGGTAGAAGCTAGAGTGAGAGGGAAAGTCTGGCAGAAACAGTTCAAGTCAAGGGGTGGTGGGGGAGGCTCAGCAGCTGCTTCTGAGCTAGGGGATTGTAAACTAGGAGCCTGGGGCTCCTAGTGCCCCACTGACCACAGGAACAGGAAATCTCCCCCTCCGTGTTCTCCGTCTTGTTTGTTTTGTGGTCTGAATGGCTGCTCGATCAGCTATTGGGAAATCGAAGATAAGGAAGTGAGTTTGCTGCTTGAACTTCTCCTCTGTGGTCTGCTCTGGCTTCAGTCAGCCACAGCTGTACTGAAACTCCTTATTGCTGCCCTCCCCAGCTCCCTGGGGGGACGTGGACCCCCCTGCACCCCAGGCAGGCGTGCTCCCCAGATGGCTACCAGAATGACACTGCCCAGGGGTCCTGCTGGGAGAGGGGCTATGGAGGACACAGCCCCGCCTTGCTCAGTGGGCCTTGAAGGAGCATCTGCGTGGCCGGCAGTTGTGTGCCAGGGGACCTGTTCGCTGTTTTAGGCTGATGTTGGTTAATGGTGGCTCAGTTTGGGAGAATAGCAAGGAGGGAGCAGGGCTCTGTTACTGCTCAGACGGGGTTAATTCACTGATGGGGGACAAGTCGGTGCTGCAAGATGGACTGGAGGGGGCTGCCCTGCTTAGGGGCTCTTGCCACCCCCAGACCTAGCCGTGCTTATCACTGTAAATGGGCTTTACAGGGGATCCTGACTGTGCTGGAGCGCCATAGCGGGAGCAGTCATGGTGGAAGGGGCCCATCTCCGGAAGAGGGCTCCTCTTCTGAAACGCCTATTATTACTGACTTCCACATATCTGCATACAGGGCTAAGCCTGTGGGGAGCTCCACCAACAAAGCTGGGATTTGATAATTCACAGCCTCTGTGGCCAGACCCTACCCCTTCACTACCCCACTTCCACTCACCTGAGTCACCCACCACGACAACACGCTCCCGGGGGAGGGGTGGAATGGCAAGAGTGGAAGATAGACGTGTGGGCACACAGGTGGGTTGTAAATACACAAGTGGCCCCTGGGCAGGGTATGTAACTCCTGAAGCTTGGAAAGGATCATGGCTAGTCTGAAAACGTTTTGGGCTTCATGACAGTTGGGAAACACTGAATCATTATTTTAAGATCTCTTGTTCTTAAGAAGTATCGCAGTATTTCTCCCCCCTCCTGCTCCTAAACACAGCAGACAGCCGTGGTGGCTTGGATCATTCTTGGTGCAGGCCTTCGTGTTTTTCCATCATTATTCCCAGCACGCTTTCTTCTTTCTGGAAAGCTCAGGCCCACACCGCAGAGCCATCCAATGATTACTACCCTACGCTTATGCTCCTGAGCCCTTCTGTAATCTGCTTGCTACTGCCTGCAGGACCTGGTCGCTGCAGTTCTCGCATCCCCCTCGCAAGCTGTAGGAGCCCTGAAGGACAGCTACAGACTCATGGAAATCGCTTGGAAAGTTTCCACACACACTGTGTCTGCATCATGTTGTTTCCTTCTCAGCTGTATGAAAATGGAATCTGTGGATGTCTGGTTGAATTGCTTCACAGCAACTGATTAGCCTGGCACGAGAAGTGGGGAAACACACCACATGCCAGGGGCTTATGTTACCAGGTTCTACCGCTTCCTCCCTCTCCAGTTCAGTGCAATCTCCTGACAAAACCCCTCCCACATAGACCCCCTCCTTCTCCACCTGATGCTGCTCAGGGTCCTTGCCCTGCTTTTTGATTCTTCTGCTGCAAGGGATGGACCTTTCTCACCCTCCAAACAATAAGCTTTATCTCCAACAGAAGTAGGCTTCAGCTAATGGTAGTTGTAATGAGGAATGGAAAACTTGTCTTATGAAAGGAGACTCAAGGAGCTTGGCTTGTTTAGCCTAACTAAAAGAAGGTTGAGGGGAGATATGATTGCTCTCTATAAATATATCAGAGGGATAAATACCAGAGAGGGAGAGGAATTATTTAAGCTCAGTACCAATGTGGACACAAGAACAAATGGATATAAACTGGCCACCAGGAAGTTTAGACTTGAAATTAGACGAAGGTTTCTAACCATCAGAGGAGTGAAGTTTTGGAATAGCCTTCCAAGGGAAGCAGTGGGGGCAAAAGGTCTATCTGGCTTTAAGATTAAACTCGGTAAGTTTATGGAGGTGATGGGATAACATGATTTTGGTAATTAATTGATCTTTAAATATTCATGGTAAATAGGCCTAATGGCCCGTGATGGGATGTTAGATGGAGTGGGATCTGAGTTACTACAGAAAATTCTTTCCTGGGTATCTGGCTGGTGAATCTTGCCCATATGCTCAGGGTTTAGCTGATCGCCATATTTGGGGTCGGGAAGGAATTTTCCTCCAGGGCAGATTGGAAGAGGCCCTGGAGGTTTTTCGCCTTCCTCTGTCGCATGGGGCACGGGTCACTTGCTGGAGGATTCTCTGCTCCTTGAAGTCTTTAAACCACGATTTGAGGACTTCAATAGCTCAGACATAGGTGAGGAATTTTCGCAGGAGTGGGTGGGTGAGATTCGGCGGCCTGCGTTGTGCAGGAGGTCGGGCTAGATGATCATAATGGTCCCTTCTGACCTTAGTATCTATGAAACTAGTTTTGAGGTTCAGCAATGAGCTGCCATCAACACAAGCTATGGACTCTTTTATGAGGGGCCCAGCAAGTCTAACCACAGGCAGATGGTGGTGATTACTGGCCCATGCCTGAGATCCAGACATCTAAGCCACAGAAAGCTAAACTAAGAAGGAGGAACAAATACTTACTGAATTCAGCAGGGTGGCTTTCAAAACAGGTTTTAACTGCCTCTGTTACCATTATTTGCTCCTCTGCTGCGGACTGAGCAGGCAGCAAAACCAGATGACGGGTAGAAAGCTTTGGGGCGGGGAGGCTGGGGGAAGAGATGTGAGGGAAAAGGAGCATGGGTCGGTGTTTAGAAAAGCACAAGACTAAACTAGCTCCTGAGTTCTAATCCTGAGGCCGACTGGCTGTGACCGCCGAGGCGAGGTAGGCGTGCATCTAAATCCCATCGGGTACCTCAGTTGTGCACGCAGATGGTCCCGCTTGCCTGCAATGCGCATGCATCTGTGCTCGGTTACCAGGACGACACTTGCACCTTTGAGTGCCAGACTTCTTTAAAAACCGCACAGTGGCTTAGTTTGCCTGTCTGCTCCATGGGGATCACATTGCCCTGCCTTGCAGCGGGGCCGCGAGGCTGCACTGGGAAGCCCCTGGAGCTTCTTGGCGAGAAGATGCTTTAGACGTACAAAGCAGCTGTGCTCACCCCTGCACGTTCTTCTCCCCGACACCACCCAGCGAGGGGCAGAGTAAAACTGGGCCGTACATCGAGATGGGGAAAAGGATCTGAGAACCTGAACGACTCAGATTTGCCTCCCCGCTCCCCCAGGGTATCTAACCCAGGAAGGGTATTCTGGCTTCCCTATGGCAGCACCTGGCACCGACCCACGAGCAAGACAGAACTTTGAACTTTTTATTACAAAAATATCCTGCAAGCGAAAAAAAAAAAAGATATGTTGCAATCTGTACAAGTGGTCATTTAGTTAGTTTTGAAACATCCTGTCGAGATCTCCTGGCTTCCCCTTCCTCCTCCCCAGCTCCCTGCAGGATCAAACAGCTAGAATACAACCTAGTTACCAACATGTCTTAGTGCTAGATTATTTCTCCCTCTTCTGCCCTCCTTCCAAGGAATGGTACCACAAGTCCCACCTCTTCTCTTTAATACTGCTGAGGAAAGGAGGGCAGGGAAAGGGCTTTCGGCCATCACAATAACTGGGCAAGGGGGCCACATTCAGGCCTGGCATAAACAGGTATAATCCCCTGCCTGGAGCGCCAGCTGCCTAGCCCAGCTCTTCCTGGCCCTGGAAATCTTGAAACCTGAATCCTAGGGATAAGGTGAAAATTGAAACGGTGCGTTATCTGCAACCTCCCATGGAGAAAATCAGGAAGACGGCTGCTTCTGAAATGCCACTTGTGGTTGCATTTCAGCTCCGTTTGTCACTTTTCTTCGCTAGGCCAGTAAGTCTGCCCAGCAGTGGGGAAGGCCGAGAAGTCAGAAAGCCGCACCCCTCCCCCCAGCGCTGATGGAGGGTTACTTGCTTATCAGAACTTCATTTGACAGGGTTGGGGATTATCACGCTGACTCTGACACTTAGTTTTGCGTCTCATCCTAGTGATGAGCACACAGCACTCCACCCATGGACGACACACAAGCATTGGCTTTTAGCTCTAAAGATGAACAGTTACATGTCAAACAGTCATGGTGACACTGCTCTCCGGGGGATGCCCTCCACCCGTGCATGAAGGCTTTCTTCTTGCTTCCAGGCGCTGAGGCCGGGCGTGCTGGATGAACTGGCCAGCAGGAAGGGCTGAAAGGCAGCATAGCCCTGGAAGTAGCCTGTGCTCTGGCAGTAGAGGTTGGCTAGCCTCTTCCCCCACCCCGGCTAGCACAAGCTTCTGTAGGAGGCCCGTTAGTCCCCATCTCATGAGGTTAAGCTCTGTGGTTGGCAATGAGGATGCTCTGTACCAGGGAACACAGGCCTGGGAGCGGTGGTGGCTAGGAGCTCGTGACTAGTGTAGCTTGTGCATGGCTCCTGGGTCAGATCAAGACTCTCCGCTCTGCCCAGGGAGCTCCGCAGGCTGCGTTCCCCAGCCCAAGGTGCTCTGGGGCGGAGAAACGTCCTCACTTTGTTGATCTGATTGCAGAGCCTGGCGCTCAACCCGCAAGGGCACAAGTGGGTCACTGGTCTTAACATACTGCCCCCAGGATGGGATGACTGGGAAGGGGGAACCTCAGGTGGAAACTTAAGGAATTACTTACGACACACTTAGTTTGGCGGGAAATCTGAGCCTAAAAATGAGCAGTCTCGTTCAGACACGGGTTCTGGAGCAGGAGGAGGGAGGAAGTCTGAGAGGAAGAGGGAGTAGTCACTCTGGATCAAAGAGTGTCTGCTCTTCACAGAGGGACTCCAACAGGCAAGCTAGCTGGCCAATGTTACCTTGAGAACAGCAGTCCAGAGCCTGCTGCCAGACAGCTCTCTGCCACTACGTTATCTCCCAAAACAGCCTCCTCTCCTGCAGGTGGCTGATCTGCGGCAGGTTGGCAGCTTCTTCCATGCACACAACGTACTAAACTGGCTGCAGAGAAACTCAGGTGTTCACTAGACAGGGACAGCCCTTGTCTGGAGAGGTTACAAGATGGAGTAGGCCACTGCATCAGCGAAGCACTGAAAACAGTCTGTCTGCTTGACACATGCGAAAGGAAACTCAGTGCACCAAGCGAAGGACCTCTCCAGTCTTGTGACAAATCACCGGGGAGGGGGTGGGAATAGCAGAGATACTGGTCCAGAAATAAAGCTGCACGGTGTGAGGGTCTTAGTTCAGTCTGGCCTCTCTGGGCCTGTTGTGGAAGTTGGTATTAACTCAAGTGAGGACATAGCAGCATGGGGAGGCTTCGTACGCTGTGTGAAGCATTCCAGGCCCCAGGAATGCGGCTCCTGTAGCTTGGCACCCACTTCCACTGTGCTCCTGGTGCCTCCATTGAGATCCAGTGTTGGAGGACCAGGGCTCCATGTCCAGCTAAGGGCCTGCCAGACTTCACCAAAACCCCAGTGAGCCCCGGACTGCTTTTAGCCCTGATCATTTCTTTTGGATTTGGACGCTGGCGTACTCCGAGATGGCTTCCTCGGGCCGGGGGGCAGGTCTTTTGGGTGCCTTGCTGAGGTGGACCATGTCCAGGTCAGCGTAGGTGAGATTGTCTTCAGCGACTGCCGGCTGGCCGGTCTGGATGCAGGCGTACTCCGACTGCGGGCTCATCTCCATGAACCGGCGCGTGCTCTTCTTCTTCTTCTGCTTGTCAAAGTTCAGGTCTGCATAGGTCAGGGTGTTGGGATCAGAATCCTGAGTTGGGGGAGGGAGAAAACATGGAGTCAGTAGGGAGCTGTGTCCCCTGCAGCTGGCATACAGATGGGATA
The DNA here is from genome assembly GCF_015237465.2 of Chelonia mydas. Lineage (NCBI taxonomy): Eukaryota > Metazoa > Chordata > Testudines > Cheloniidae > Chelonia > Chelonia mydas. The sequence goes on along the minus strand of NC_051253.2, from coordinate 3,645,042 downwards.
TGAGCTGTTCATCCTGAGCTAAGAGTCTGGTCTAGTGGTTATAGCAGGAGATTGTGGCAAGAGCTAGAATCTACTCCAAGCACTGCTGCTGACTGACCCTGGGCAAGTCACTTAGTAGCCCAGTGCCTCAGTTTCCCCATCAGTAAACTGGGAATACAACTACTTCATTCATGACTAAAGTGCTCTGAGGTCCTTGGATGGACCCTGCTAGGGCAGCACAAGTATGATGTGCTACAATGTAAAGTCCTACCGCCTGAGACCTGGGGTCTGTGTTGATGAATTAGTGGTGCTGGATTCCCGAGACAGGTGTCCCCATTCCAAACCAACCCCTCAACTATGCGCATCAGCTGCCAACTGGCTGGCTTGTTCAGCAGAGAACAAAGATGGAAATGGCTCTGGAGACGTATCTACCATCCCGGGCAGGATTAAGGCATGCTGGTGGGACATCTAGCCAGCAGCAGTGCAAGCTGTACTTGTTGGATAACTTGGCTCTAGAACGGTCACTCAGGCTCCTGGGGACACTCGATAATGTTTCAAGAGGGGCGGAGAAGCATGCTAGTCCACAGGGCCCGAGACTAACCAAGACACTCGCTTGCTACCTTCAGGCTTCTCCAGGCAACTGAGATGCACTATTACCATCCACTGCAAGAATTCTCCCTTAAGTCTGCTGGCGAACGATGCTCCGAGGGAAGAACCAGGGGCAATACCGAGCCAGAGTCTGCAATCCCTTGCACCCCTGGAGATGCTCCACTGAAGTCCACAGAATTACTCTAGACTTGCAGCAGTGTCAGTGAGATCATGGTCTGGGCGGCTATGTCCAGAACGGATGAGGTCTTTCCAGTGTTAGGCCAGCTGCGTGCGTACGTGAGCATGTGGACGAGCTGGGGCGGGGGGACAGAGCTCAGTTCTGATCGGTAAATTACTCATAGCCGCATCACAGAATGCAAAATAACTCTAGAAATAGCTTCCCTGGCTTATTGTACAGCTGGCTCTAGTCACAATAGAGCCAGACTTGTTCTCTGGGGAGGGGCGGGGGCGCCGGGGAGGAGGAGAAGAGAAATTCAGTGCGATGGAGGCAGCTTCCCTATGCAATTTAGAGAGGGAGCGTTTGTCCTGAGCTGTGTGTCTCTCTCCCTCCCCCCAGCCACAGAAGTAGGCTTGCATAGCTGAGATTCTGCGCACTTAATAAACTGCCATGATTTTAGCCTGACGCTTGGTATTTTCATGGTGTCTTCTGTTGCTCTCCCCTCTCCGGTTCCCCAAAGGAAGCTAGCTGTTACGTACCTGGAGAGCTGTGCTGGGGCTCTTCTTGGGCTCGTGTAGCCTACAGAAAAAGCAACAGAACAGAGTCAAACACTCGTATTTTAAAATGGTAGCGCTGCTGGGTGATTAAGTTTTACAGAGGATTCTTTCAGGTTAGGATGGCCGAGGACTGACTGACGGTTGATTTCAGGATAGAGGGGAGAACCACTGGATACCAGTGTGTGATAACGGAGAACTAACTGCACCATGAAGAGTTTATCCTCACACAACACACAGACTTAAGTAACCAGCTGGCCATAGGATGAAGATTTGGATTTCCCCAGGCTGCCTGTGTGTGGCATGGACAATAAAGAACAAGTGAATCATAGAATATCAGGGTTGGAAGGGACCTCAGGAGGTCATCTAGTCTAACCCTCTGCTCAAAGCAGGACCAACACCAACTAAATCATCCCAGCCAGGACTTTGTCAAGCCTGACCTTAAAAACTTATAAGGAAGGAGATTCCACCACCTCCCTAGGTAACGCAGGTTTACAGCTGTTTAGTGGCTGGTTTACAGCTCAGTTAATGAATGTGTGGGTGTACGCTCGGCCAGGAACCTCCGTTCAGCAATGCTACGGGAGAACCATCTCCAGCGATGTCTGCTTGCTGGCTCGTAACTGTTTGTACAGAGAGCGACTTCACTGAGCAGTCTCTGGATGGTAATTCTCGAACGGTCGTGTGCTGTAGCAGGCTGAGTCATGGCTCATGAGGTACTCTTGCCTTTACAATGGCTGAGATATTCAACCCCTCCACGTCACTAGAGCTAGAGACCAACGTCTCCATAGCACGGATCTCCTCTTCCATCCACTAGTGACTGAGCATCACATCAACCGCCATGTACAGGCGAAGAGCTTTCAAAGTGAAGCGTAGACCATCCTAAACCATGTTTGCCCGCATATGACATAGGAATTAAAGTTACAAACTTGGAACCTAGCTAAAACTTGACCCCAGTTCAGCCCTGGTGTCAACGCTTTGACTTCATTAGCTCCTGTGGCTTTAAATTCCCTCACTGATTACCCAACAATTCAATGAGGAAAGTGGAGATCGGTGCTTACCTTACAGAAGGGGAGCTTTTTCCTGTTTAAAAAGAGAAACACAACTTAAAAAACCTTACTGTAATAATCCCTCCTCCCCACATCATTTCACGTTACTTTATATTTTTTTAGCTCCTTTGCACACTATTTACTTTTTTTCTAACTTTTTTGTAGAAGTTGCTAGATCAGGTTTTCCAGAAACCCAATAACAGCATCTTCCTGCAAACTCTGCTGAACATATTGCAAAGCTCCTTTCCTTTCATTGCAGGACAAATCTTTGTGGGTGGAGTCTAAACCTTTCCTATTTTAGGAGTGTCTTTTGCAAGACAGAAATTGCATCAAATACAATATTATGGGCAGCCTGGGGGTTTTCAGCATGGACCTGCTTTATGAAGTTAAGCATGGCGGCATGCTAGAGGCGTGATGGGAAATGAGTCAGAAGGCTGTAAGGGTACCAGAGTTCTGAGAAGGTCTAATTGCTCTTGCTGTTTAAAATGTTATCGGATCCCTTGATGAGATTATCCTCTGGTAATTCCCCTCCCCTCTTATTTTTGGGATGAATCTTCCAATGCCTTCCAGGCACAGTACTGGGAGCTGTGATTCCTCCAGCAATTGGCAGAAACTAGAGGGGGGATGATAGCAGTGCGATTTTTCCCATTTAGCCTTCCATCAGACGAGGGATAACCCTACTGAGATCACAACCAGTGCTGATGTTTCAGTGATGTATTAATGGAGTGCTGCATTGTTAGGCAAGAAGATACTGCAACAAACCAGTGCCTGAAACACCCTGAGCTTACAACAGATGTACAAACACACCTGCATCCCCACATGGGCTGATCTGGACCCTGTACAATCCCTTGTTGGACTAGCTGGTTGCAGCACCTGGAATGAGGTCTTTAGTTCATGACCTGGCAGAGCCAGTGAAGTTATAGGGGTGGTATTCCCTCCATGCTGGGAGTGGAACAAGTGGTGCAGCTGCACTGGTCCTTCCCACAGTGCAATGCTGAAGTTATCCAAGCACCTGCTCCTAGCAGCTGTGCGGGGCTCTATGGGATAGGTGCTAGGCTCTATGGGGTACTGTTAGAATCTTATGTTCTAATGCATGGGGGTGAGTGTCTCCATCCAAAATGGTGTGGCCTCATGGACATGCTAAGCCCATTGCAAGGACACACACTGCAGCCCATCTTTCATGCAGTCAATGCTTTCCTTACTTGGTGTCCATACAGCAGTGCCCTCTAGAGGGGGCGTTAAACCAAGGGTCCTTTTACTCTTCATCTGTCCAGGAGGAAGTCAAATATCCCCTGGGCATTTTTGGAGAGCACTAGGAGAGAACCCTGGTGTCCTGGCCAGGATTCTCCCTCAACTACAGCTTTTAAATTCCCATAACTGCCCTTAGAATCTATAGTCATTGCCCCTACATCTGTCTAGCCCGCACCTTCGTAGCGGGGTTTCGGGGTCCCTAGATGCTATATAGAACTAAAAGAGCAATGTAAAGAGAAGAATACGAAGTGTGACACATACATATGATTTCCACGATGCATAACTTAAAACTATTCCAGTGGCTGTTACCCTTAAGCTATAACTGACATTTCCCTATAGCTGCGAGTGAAATTCTCTTCCCCCGGTGAACGCTAACCAGTTCTGTTCATTTCATCCCATCCCCCCCGATGCTGTTGTGTTTGTAAAGCACTGCCTGGTGTATGGGAAGAGAGTGATCTAGCCAACGCACACCTCCCCCCCCCCAGCAGGCACCCCTGGAAATAATTCATTTTTACCTTTGCGCTGTCGTACTCTGATGAGGTAGATGACAGCAATTACCAATACAACCAGCACTGCACAAACCACTGCTACGGCTATGTAGATCTTTTTTTCTTCAGATAAGTTACCCTCTGTAACAAGAGAGAAATTCAGGGATCATAGGAGGCCAGTATCAGAACAGTCAACCAGAAAAACTCCTCACCAAACTGAGTTAAAGTCAGAACATCTGGGCTTATGCCAAAGGGAGTTAGGAGCTCAACTCATGGAAATTCAGACTCCCTTTGGCCTCTTTGAGAATCTCAACCAAAGCTCAGGTCTGAAGTTTGGTACAAAGGGGAACTTCCCCGGAGTTTGATTGTACAGACCTGGGATTCCTGCTCATAGCTGCTGTAGAGATGACAGGCCTATTCTGAAGGAGAGCGCTGTGCACCTTGAAAGCTTGTCCATTTCACCAACAGAAGTTTGGTCCAATAAAAGAGATTCCCTCCCGCACCGTGTCTCCCTCAGGCCTAGTCTGTGGTGTTTCGGGGAGGATTCGGAATCCAGTTCGCTAGGTGCTCTAAGGTGTGTGGATAGAGTTACTGCAGCTGGCTGAAGTTTTTCTGGCAAACAGTGAAGTCACCAGAAAGTGTGTGCAGTTGGGTTCTTTATACCAAAAGCCTTGTGAATTCAGGCCAAATTCAGCAAATCTTTCAGCTGAAACAACTAATACGGCTTGTTTTGGGCATTTCAAAATCCAGACTTGGCTCTTGTTTTATTTTGTAATGGTGTTTTGTTTAGATGTTTAGCTAAAGTTTCATTTAACGTAGAAAAAAGGGTGAGACACCCAAAACAAACTTCCATTTGGGGTCAAAATAAACAGTGTTTTGAGGGGTTGTTTTTGTTTTGTTTTGTTTTAAATTTTTGCCCCTGCAGCAGAAAATCCATTATTTGCTCAGCTCTAATAATAACCAGTCTCAGCCCATCTGCTGAGCATATCTAGTGAAGACCAACAACTCCAAGTTACCGTGTTCCCATTAGACTGTTCCATAGCTACAGAAAAGGGGTGGGGGAAGCCTTTGGGTCTCCGTATAACTTCTGGCAGCACCAGACAGCAACCCCCCACCTCCCCCCTGAGTGGCACAGCAGGCCCTATAACTGTTCCTCTCAACCAACAGTGGGCTGGAGAGGAATACGAGAGAGACCCTTCACCCACAGACACACACCGTGTGGAGGGGTTAAGTTATGTCTTGGGATACAGAGGAAAGAGGAAGACTCGAGGCAAGTGATCAGCTGTGCAGAATGTTCCTAGCGAAACCTCCAACAGGCCAAACTCTGAACGCAAGGCCCCAGGCAACACACACGGGCTGGTTCATCCCCAAACCAAACACATGGGTTCAGTCAGTCGACCGAACCCTGCTGCATTTGCCCAGCTCCGGCTGGCAGCTGTTTGCATAAGATACTAGCTGGCCACATGGAACCTCATCCTCAGCTCTGCAGGAGTGACCATGCCTGAGCCCCTCTCCAAGAGACATTCATGCCCCTGCAGGGCTGCTGAGATGATCTGCCCTGGGCACAGAGTGCGGCCAAAGTGACATTTCCTGCCCTCAACCTTCCCCTTCCGCATCCGGGCCCCAGGAGAGCAGAGCTGAGCAATAATCCTGGAATAAAAGAGTTGCTGTTACACTGAGGCGCTCCACTGCCGGAGATGGGCTGAAATGACCCCTGGGTTCAGCAGAACAGACCTGGCATTTCCCAGCAGTGCAGGGTGGGTTCAGCTGCACATTTACCTGCATCAGGTGAAGTACCATCTTTGCTTGGCTCAGGAGGTGGATGGGAGATTGTCAGCATCTGGCTGGCACTGACGGGGGGCTGGGAATCGTGCACAACCCGACAGGTGAACATGGACCGATTCCTCTGCTCAGTTGCTTTGACCTCCAGGGAGCTCTGCAGCGTGTACGTCCCATCTGGATTCTCGGCCAGGCGGGAGGATTTTCCAAGATTCGTCTCATTTCCGTTCTCCAGCCAGGTGAGACTCGCGTTCTTTGGGTAAAACCCCTCCGCGTGGCAGGTGAACGTCACAGACTCGTTCAGTGCGATGGGCGCTGCTGGGTCAGTGCCCACGCGCAGCCTGGGTGGAACTGAGAACACAAATATCCTGTGCTCGGCATCTACAGAAATTCTCCTTTTCCTGCTGAGTTACAGGGAAATTTCTGGGGCTGGACAGACTGACCTTCCCCTGAGCCCACGTCCCACTTGCCATGTGATATTTTTTTCAAGGGCAAAGAACTTTGCTTATCTCTAAGTTGCCTTCCCACGTGTGAGAGCCTTGGCCCCCTCACAGGAATAAACCCAGGGGAAGGCAAATGTTTTAAAATGAGCAGGCTGCAAAAACTCAAATCTACCCAGTGTCCCCAATTTCCCTCCCCTTCCCCCTGGAAAAACCCCTGACGGACCCAGCTTGGGTACATTAAAATGGAGAGTGGTGTCTTACCAGGGTTTAAACGAAGTCAAACACCTTCTTCCTAACCCTGCCCTCCACTGGGCTGGAGTAGGGGATGTGCCAGCCCAGGGTGAAGAGCTTCAAAGTTTTAAGGGCACAAGGCAGAGTCCAGATCTGAATCTGGATTTCAGTGACTCCCCTCTTACCCCCCCACTACCCAGCCCAAAGGAACCAAAGGCTGAAGGATCCATCTCTGTCCCTCTGCAGTAGCCCCAGCTGGGCTCCTACCTCGCAGGGCATCGCTGAGGTTGTAGGTCCCACGCAGGGGAGCCAGTAAGGTGCTGTGCTCTATCTGACAGGTGAGCTGGGAGCGGGCGTCTCCTCGGGTCAGGCTCACCCCCACGGTGCTGGACATGTTGTAGGAGACGCTCTTGTGTTCGGGGAGAACCTGGGGCTGGGGGGCTGGGAGTTTGGTCCCATTTTTGAGCCAGGTCACAGTGATATCTCTGGGGGAGAATCCTCCTGACGTGCAGGTGAAAGTCACTGAGGTATCCGGCTCCGCCCTGCTGGGGGGGCCGGACATGGACGGAGCCGAGGGGCTGGCTGCAGGGAGAAGCATTTATCAGTCAGATCCCTGCGACTGAGAGCCCATCTCCCCACCCCATGGGGCCCGCTTCCCCACAGGGACAGCCTGAGATCGGGGGAGCCACAGCCCCTGTCCCTGAGCAAATGCAGGGCTGGGGTATAGGGAGTCATGGGCAGGGGTGCTGAACAATGTGTATAGTGGGGGTGCTGAGAGCTATTGAACCAAACTGTAAACCGTGGATAAAATGGAAACCCCTTCAAGCCGGGGTGTGTGTGTGATATCACCCCTAGTTCCAGCACCTATGGTTATGGGTGGGAAATAGCCCCCATTTCTCCCCCAAAAAGTGGGGCTAGATACGCGCCTTAGACTGTGATCCACAAGAGCCCCACGTGAGGCGGGGAGCTACCTAAGCTCATGGGAGAGGACCAGGACAGGCGTGTGTGCTAGGCCCCAGCCCTCTCGTGGTGATCGGTGCCTAAGTCCAGCTTTCAGGGGGTGCCCAGCTCCACGAAGTGATCCACGAATGGGAATCCCCGGCCTGGTGTCAGGCAGCTTAAGCACCCTAGGTGGTTGTGGTGTGAATAGGCAGGCGGGTAACTCCACACACAACAGCTGGAGGTGGTGATGAGGGTGTGTGTCCCCCGCCCTTAGCCTGGGGTTAGAGCACTCATCTGGGGTGGGGTGACCCCGGTTCAATTCCTCTCTGCCTGAGGGGGAGAGGAGTTGAACAGGGGTCTCCAGGTGAAGCTGTTCCACTGTGGATAACTAGTCCCAGACCCAGAGAGAGGGGAGGAGGCTGGAGTCTGCTGGTTTGGGCACCCAGGTTGGAGGTGAGAGCCCAGGGCCCCGTCCCCCTGCTCCAGTGACTCTATGCACAATGGGACAGCTTCAACGGAGGGACTGAGGGAGCCCCCCAGAGGGTCCCATGGGTGCAGGGGTTAGAGCACTCTCCTGAGAGCGGGGAGACCCCTGTTTAACTCCCCTAACAAAGGGGGGAATTGAACTCGGGGCACTCGCACCCAGATGAGTGCTCGAACCAACAAGTTTAAGGGAACGGGAGCTGCCTGCACCTCCTTCTCCTCAGTTTTGAATGGGACCCAATACACTAGGTGGTCTCTGAGCACAGTGTCCAGCGGAGGGCAACAGAAATGATTCGGGGGCTGGAACACACGACTTATGAGGAGAGGCTCAGGGAACTGGGGATGTTTAGTCTGCGGAAGAGAAGAATGAGGGGGGATTTGATAGCTGCTTTCAATTACCTGAAGGGGGGTTCCAGAGAGGATGGAGCGAGGCTGTTCTCAGTGGTGGCAGATGACAGAACGAGGAGTAATGGTCTCAAGTTGCAGTGGGGGAGGTTTAGGTTGGATATTGGGAGAAACTTTTTCACTAGGAGGGTGGTGAAACACTGGAATGCGTTACCTAGGGAGGTGGTGGAATCTCCTTCCTTCGAAGTTTTTAAGGTCAGGCTTGACAAAGCCCTGGCTGGGATGAGTTAGTTGGGGATTTGTCCTGCTTTGAGCAGGGGGTTGGACTAGATGAGCTCCTGAGGTCCCTTCCAACCCTGATATTCTATAATTCTACCAGCTTGGGCCCTGCACGTGAGGTAGGCAGGTGGGTGCCCATCTCCCCGGTTTGTGAATTGCTCTGGGGCTGAGGCAGCTGAATGGCCAAGGGGAAAACCAGAGGCCTAGGGAAGATTTACCCTGAGTTCAGGTGCCTCCAGGGTGTAGGTGTTCTGTGGGTCACAGTGGACCCTACATCTGGATTGCGGTGCCTAAACCCAGCCTAAGGCCCCCAAGTCATTTAGGTGCCTCAGCATAGGTGCTAGAACCGAAGTGGTTTCCATCACATGCAGGGTGTTTACAGTTTGGTTCAATGGCTCCCAGCACCCCCACGATACAGATTGTTCCAGCCCCCCTGTGCCTCAGTACCCTTGTGAAGCTATCCCCAAATGCCTCATTCACGTACCCGAGCTGAGGCCGGGGGACTGAGCTACAGGGAAAGGAATTAAACGAGTGGGGGAGGGCGAAGTCACCCCAGGATTGCGTCTGGCTTCAGTTCCAGTTGTGCACGCAAGGAGCGAACCGGGGCTGGATGCTCCAGCCCCCCAGCTCCTGTGGGGCCTCCCCCCAGCTCTGTACGAGGCGGGGGAAATGGCGAGTCCCAGCCTGGTACACCGGCGCCGCTGGGTGATGGCAGAATCAGCCTGCCAATGCCAGCAGCACCTGCATTTTGGTGGGGGGAGGAGAAGGGAGGCACTAACCTGACACCTGCCTCCTCCCACCAGACCCCCCCCCCCCGCCCCCGGTGCTCATCGCAGTGTGAAGCCATCTTCAGAGGGCCAAGGTAGGAACAGAAATGGAGATTTTTGCCTGGTGCCCAGATTCCCCCAGGGCCATCAGTCACGGGGCAAATCTCCACCAGGCCTGCTTCAGCGCCGGTCTAGGGGAGCCCCATGGGAATCCCAGCTCCCCGGGGAGGGTCTGGGCGGAGCGAGGTTATTCCCCGCCCTGGTCCCAGCCCCCGGCGGGCAGGGGCGTGTGGCTGGGACGGGAGCTCGGACTCACCGCTCACAGTCACGGCCGTGCCCGCGCCGGATCTGATCTCCTCATCGCCCCCCGACCCCTTCTTAAACTTCACACAGTGATAGGTCCCGGCGTCCGCGGGGCGGGTGTCACGGATGTGGATGGTGAAGTTTGTGTCAGAGCCACTCTCAGCCCGTGTCACCCGGGGGAACGATCCCCTCTCTGCATAAACGAGCAGCCGGCCCCCGCCCGAGCCCTTGAACCAGTTCACGCCTCCTGCTGGAGCGTGGCCGGTCACAGAGCAGGTCAGAGTGAGAGTCTCTCCCGCGGACACCGACACGGGGTCCTGGGGCTGCAGCAGCTGGAACTCCTCGGCCCCGGCCCCTGTAACAAAAACAACCTTCGTAATCCAGCTCTTTTACTCGACACACCCCCTGCCCCGGGGCTGGGACACAGCCAGTGACACTGTTACGGGGGAGACCTTTAGAGTAACAGGCAGCACCATTCCTCCCGTGGCCAAGGGCCAAGCCCATCCCGTCTCCTTTCAGCAGGATTGTCCTGCATTACGGCAATGCCCAGAGCCATCACCCCATCGCTCTGGGGCTGAGCCGCTGCCGGCAGAAGACGGGTATGGTCCAGCTTAAATACCTGCCAGGTTTATCAGCGTTGACTGAAAATAGCTGGGCTGGGCCAAATCCACTGGCCAATGCCCCAACCAGGGGACTCTGGGCCTGTTGGTATCACACAAACCGTTCCCATCTTCAGTACCCAGGTGATAGGCACCTTATACTTACCCTAGCTAGTTACACATCTTCAGATTCTGTGCCCCTTTAAATTGCACACGCAATGAGGTGGAAATGTCAGTTTAGACAAACCACAATTTGTGGTTGTGCTGGATTATTGCCCTGGAGAAACTAACATTTAGTCATAAATTTTATATGCATGATTTGTCTTTGGGTATCTACAAGTGCCTTATCCCTTACCATACAAGCCCAGGTGGGGATGGCTTTATCTCTTACTACCTGTCAGGTCACGGTGTTTTCTTTTTTCTTTTACGAGAAAATATTGTAGGAGAAACAGGGACCCCCAAAACAATGGAAGTTACAGCAGTGCTACAGGGTCACAAATTCTTCTGTATAGTACAGAGAGTAATTTAATTCAAGTAATCCACCTGGGCTGAGATGTGGTGGACATTCCTGGTCTTGATCAAAGAAGGGATCTACAGCACTGAATACACTTCCAACCCAAAACATGGCTGAGCAATGGGGCTGGGCCATCTTGAAAAGTTTCAGTGGTTCCTCGCAAGGCAAGAGGCCTGTCAGCAATAATCCCAGCCTGATATCGTGGGGCTGGTTTGGGCTTTGTCCTAGTTGTTAGGTAGGTGTAGCTTCCATCCAATGCCCAGTTATTTATACTTTTCCGAAACTATTCCATTTAAAATCCTCCAGCCCCCAGTTGTACAGGTTTGAGCTCAGCACAGGAGGGTATCTTCTGTGGAGAGTAGTTATGTCACTTGAGTTACACCTGATGTAGAAGGTCTCATCCCCATACATTCTACCCTGAGGTCTGAATGGTGAAACGGTGGGAGGAGGTTCTTCCAGCCACCACTTCCCTCACCCTGGCTCCTGTTGCCCCCAGTCTCCGTACAGGGCTCCCGGGAAGAGAGGTCCTCCTGGCTCCAAACTCAGCTACAGCAGTAGCAGTGGTGCTGAGTTACTGGTAAACTCCCTCCTGCAGGACTGGGGAGGAGCAGGAGTGAGGTGCCGAGCTGGAGAGCCACGTCATCCTGCTAACGAACGAGACAGAGCCCAAGTGATCATCAACAGAGCAGCCAAACTGACGCCATACAAAGTGCTGCCAAACGCAAACTAAAGAAAATATTTGTCTCCTAATCAGCCAGTTAGTCACCTTATGGGTTTTTTTGTAACAATATTAGGAAAATAAACTCCAGACAAGTGTGACTTTCCTGGTGACTGTTTAAAGCGATCAGTAGAAATGGCTGGGGTTACAATTAGAGGGGCTGTAAGATTCACTTTTGTACTGACCTTTTTTATAATGGGTGACTGTGTTGTTTCAGCTATATTCTCCTGCCAGTCCCAACCTGGCTCTGATGCTGCAAAGAAACTAGGTTAACACAGGGGAGGTCTCTTCCTTTCAGTGGATATCGTTAAACTTCTTAATTATGTAATGAATGCCCAGGGTGGGCACCTTAGAAATGGATCTTGTAACAACAGATGCGGGTTTTACTTGTGAACCACGTGACATTTCCTTGATGGGCCTGACCGTCCTCTGCCTCCCAAGAACTCCGTTGCAGTGGCTCTTCAATGATACCGGCACAAGAGAGAGGCAACTCTCACCATAGACATCAGGGGCCTAATTGCTCTAATGATTCTGTGCTCTGTACGTAGCTTCTTTACTCTTAAGTTAATACAGGAGAGTATAAAATACTCCTGCTCACTGGAAACTAAGCCCGTCTCTGCAGCATGTTGAGGTTACAAAACTTTCACGGGGACCCCCTGATTAGACACTTGGTCCTGCAACCAGTTGTGGTAGCATGGAGGCCTGGGCCTGGGCCACGTACCATTGACTTTGTGGTAGTACATGGGCATGGAAGTCCCTGCTAGAGGAACTGGCAGCAGGATCAGAGCCTTCGTGAATAATAATAATCATTAGCACTTACAGCGAGCTTTACAATTCCAACGCACTGTACAAAGATGAATGTATTGATCCCTACGTTAGCCCGTGAGGCAGGTTGGTGTTATCTCTTCTCTATCAGCAAAAAGAGCCATTTAAAAAAACACCCCACAAACTTAAGAACATCAGAATGGCCATACTGGCTCAGACCAGTGGTCCATCTAGCCCAGTATCATGTGTCTGACGGTGGCCAGTGCCAGATACTTCAGAGGGAATGAACGGAATGGGGGAATGAGTAAGTGATCCAACCCTATCATCCAATCTCAGCTTCTGGCAGTTGGAGGCTTAGGGATACACCTCAAGTATGGGGTTGTATGCCTGACCATCTTGGCTAACAGCCATTGATGGTCCTATCGTTTATGAACTTATCTAATTCTTTTCTGAACCCAGTTACACTTGTGGCCTTCACAACATCCCCTGGCAACAAATTCCACAGGTTGACTGTGTGTTGTGTGAAGTACTTTCTTTTGTTTATTTTAAACCTGCTGCCTGTTAATTTCCTCAGGTGACCCTTAGTACTTGTGTTCTGTGAAGGGATGAATAACACTTTCTCCACACCAGGCATGATTTTATAGACCTCTATCCTATCCCCGCTCAGTCGTCCCTTTTCTAAGATGAACAGTCCCAGTCTTATTAATATCTCCTCTATGGAAGTTGTTCCACACCCTTCATCATTTTTGTTCCCCTTCTCTGCATCTTTTCCAATTTTAACGCAAGAGACAAACTATTGTAATTAATACAAATACAAGAATAGGTCTTATTTCCTGCATTGAAATCTTTATCTTTATTTGGCTTCTATTGAATTCAAATACTGAATCTTAGAATAGCAGACCGGGGTAGCACCACTTGGCACTAAGCAGATGTGATATTTATGCCAATTCTTCCCAATTAACCAGAAGTTACTACCATTCCCTGCCAATAGGCTAAGTCACTTCACTAGGAGACATCCCAATAAAACAGCTTCCCAATTAATCAGAGTATGCTGTATTAGTTAATGCAAGTGGGCACTTTTGCACAGAATTCTCTACCTTGTGAGCCCGAGTGCTCATTTGCACTGCATATCAAGGCTGTGTGTCCACATGCATGTGCAGAAACAAGTATTTGCGCCTGTCACCTACGTGAGAACTTTGTCTGAGGTCTCTGAAAATGTCCTGAACATTCCAATTTACCTTCAAAAGGTAATAATAATGATGATGATGATAAAGCAGCCTCAGATGAAACTTCATTGTTACCCTGACTTGCCGTGCTCAGCTGACTGAAACGCTGTCTGGTTATCTAAAGCAAATTAAGTGTTGCAATACCCAGGCACAATGGGGCAGGCAAGGTGAGAGCTCAAGACCACCAGAAATAATGAAAAGTGCTGTAGTCAAGACCTGTAGAAGCAGCAGCAGGAGGAGCAATATAGGTAGAGATGCTCTGTAGCCTACACAGATATTTGATGGATTAATTTTGGCAACACTTGTCATCCTGGTCATGCCAATGCAGTTACTGAAACTGAACAAGATTTCTATCCATGCCATTGCTTACGGTTACATTTTTAAACGCTGCACGGAGGGAAGTGTAATATAGTTGCAGAGCTTCTCTGGCTGTTAATGGCACTCGCAGCTAAGAGTAAATCACTGCATACTATATTATGATTGGGAGTCAATAGATGGCACTGAAACAAATGGTGTTAAGTTTAACCAAACGTGTAAGTAGTTAGCTCTTGAGGAAATGCTTAGTGTTCGCTGTGATGCGCTTTTTTAAAAATACCGAGCATTTCACCAGTAAGGTCTGTTCTCTTTGCCTGAATCCAATACTAGTCTTTAGTGCAGCAGCTGCATACAGGTTATATCCCCACCATAAAACTGAAGACTTGGACTCAATATTGCCCTGTGAAGAGTTCCCTTTGTATTGCTCCAGTGGTGCAAAAGGGTCTTACAACTGCTGTAGAGACCAGATGATTTTCTCAGATAGCAGTTGGGATTTAGGCTCTCTCACCATGGTGGCCAATATCAAAATGCTTCAGAGGATGGTGCAAGACACCCCTACTGGACAACTTTAGAATGACTTGCCATAGGGAAGTTTCTCCCTAGACCCTGTTAATTAGTGGCTGGTTGATGCCCCACCACAAGAGATTTTTTTTATTGCTTATAATTTCTTATCCCCTATAATGTAACCCATTAATGTTCTCTTCATCCATATAGATTCTCAATCCTTTGACACCTAAGAAATTCTTGGCATCAATTATTTCTTGTGGCAGTGAGTTCCACAGGTTAATTGTGCGTTGTGTAAAAATATCAGTTTTAAGTTTGTTGCTTTCTGGCTACTGTTCCTTTCACAGGTAAGTCCTGGGTTTTGATGTGACTAAGAGCACCAGGACACTGAAATTTCCCCCAAAATAGAACGGAGCTGATATAGCATCAGCATTTTGATACTGAGATACAAGTGTGTCCAAAAGGACATTTTAAAGGTGGAAACCCCATTTCAGTAGAAGCTCAGTGGCATTTCAGAATGTGCACGCTCAGTCTAGTCTCCATTTCATCCATCCGTGAGTGGTGGCAGTCTAATAACTTTGGGCTCATACAACGTTAAATTTTACGTTGTCCCTGAGTTTCTTAGATACCCGTTTACAGCAGTGTCCCTCTCTGGAGCATGTGCCTGGCATGTGAGAGAAGTTCTTTAAAGGGCAGGGAGTAGAGAGACTGGGGCATGTGTGAGCAGTGAGAAGAGAACATTAATCTCCGCTGTGCACGACTGTGAAACAAGGCATTGCACTCAACTTCTAGACTCAGACGTGCCTCCATTGAGCATTGAACTATTCCTGCACCAAAGTAGCCGAGCATTCACAGACATTTGAGTGTGTGAATGCGAGTGAGCCGTACTTGTACCAAGGGTCAGAGCGCCAGGTTTAAGCTGCGTGTTTGAGAATTCTCTCCAGAAGCGACTCTGTTTGGCTCAGCACGGAACGAGCGTTCCTCAAACCCGTCAGCAGAACCTGGCACAAGGCTGTGAAGAGCTGACGCAGATGAGCTATGCCTACTGGCATCTTATCTCTGAATGTAATAGATACAGATCGACCATTCCTGTAACAGAGCCCACTAAGCAGCCCAGATAAGGATCTGACCACTTTGGTCATAGCTAAGACTGCACTCAGACTCAGTTACTTGTGTGCACAGGAGAAGGGAAAGTTAAACTTCTGCTCTGCACCTAGCCAGTACATCTGATTGCCTAATTTTTCTGGGTGCCTCAAGCAAGGTCTGTGCAACCCAGGAAGTAAGAGATCTAAAAGCTTTCTGCAATATCGGCTCTCGCCCCCTAACCTGCTGCTGCTTCCTGAGATTTAGAGCTCCAGCAGCTTCTCCAAACCCTCCTACACTCTCCCAGGAAATAGAACCAATTGCGTGTGACTTCTGATCATCTGACCAAACACAACAGCTCAAATTTTGTCTATAGAATCCTTGCAGCAACCCAATCAATTCAAAGAGTATAAAAAGATGAAATTCTTACAACCACCACATTGGAGGAAATCCCAATCATTTCGGTAAGCACGAAGAGGCCAAACTCATCAAGTCAGCTGTTTAGCACGAATAATTCACTCAGCTCTGTTCCACACACAAGTCTTGTTAGCTCCGGATTTAATTTTTGTAAATTACTGCAACCAACCAATAGCCTTGAAACACAGGGGACAGATGATAAGGAAAAAAACCCCACATCTCTCCCAGCTAATTTGCGGTTGTGTTCCTCATTTGGGTCTTTATCTTACCTTTGTCAAAGAAGACCTCCTTTCCCTATGCATCTCCATAATGGGTGTCATCAGCTGGGTTTCCCCTGTTGACAGTCACTAGATTTAAGTGTGACCTGTTGGTGAGTGTATGTTACAGATCCCTCTCTGTGCCCTATCCACAGAGGATATAAATCTCTAGAGAGCATTGGCTTTTAGCTCTGGAGGTCTCTGGTTCCCATTTGTGGACCAAGCTGGTGGCCGTCACATAAGTTCTTGAGGCATGGAGATAGGTTATCCTTGGTAGATGGCTCCTTGCCATGGAATTGGCACCAGAGACATTGTGTTGGCCTTAAAGGAATTGTGCCAGGGTTGTCGTCTTGACTACTCGTTTGCTGGACTCTGGGCTCAACTCTGGAAGTGATTTCCACCAGGCAGGCTGGGACAGAGGACTGGGGTGAATGGCTTGTACTGCTGCCTAATGCATGCAAGGCTGGCTGATAGGTTTAGATATATACACTGTTCCCAGAAGCCATGGCCACGAGTGCACAATTATTACATAGAAGTAATATTAAATATGGGCCTTGGCACATTGCACACTAATTGCTTTGAAAATGGACTTAATTGACTAGCAGAGCTGTTCTCTTCCATGATCACTCGAAATAACAGGAAAGCAGCTTCTGCTGCAAAAATAAGGGCTTCTATTGTATTGCCAATATATTGGCTTCATCTTTGGTCATAGAACTGCTTCGTGAAAGAATTCTAGGACATTCTTGTCCATCTGCCCACTGCAATCCTCACTAGAACTGCCCAGTCCAGCAAGTCTCACCCAGGTACGACTCGCAAGGTTTTCAGTGGGAGTTTGCCTTGGAGATCCTTCAGTCCTACCTAGGTTCCTGTACCGACACTCATCACTGTAACATCTCCACTTCCTGAGGATTGGGCCCTAAAGAGAACGTGATGGAATGGAACTGAATGCTCGCTACTGCGGGTGATTTATTTCTCCAACAAAAATTCACTGGGAAGATAATTTTCCTTTTGCATTATGCTCACAACAGCAATGTTTGATTAAATTACATCTACTAAAGAGGGAGCTGTTTCCAACATTAACTGTCTAAGAGCAAAACAAAATTCTGCTCTGTCTAGAGGAAGATCCCGGCTAAAGTTTCCCAGTAGGAATGGACCTGTCAATATCAGTAGCCCTAGGCAGGGGGAGTGTATAGGCTAGTAGAATGTACAGTGTGCAATGGATGTGAGAGAGCTCTCTTCTTCCTCCTCCCTCTCACCATCTGTCGATCTCTCTATCTGAAAGGCAAGAACTGTACCCAGAGAGGAGGAAGATGGGGGAAGTGTCTGCTCTGGAATCCTGGGGGGTCTGAGGAGCCTTAGGAATAGATATCAATGGGTCTGGATGTGGTTCAGCCAAGTTGTGTGTATTATGCAGGCTTTCAGAGGGACAGAATCTGATCTCAGTTACACCAATGTAAATCTGGAGTAACTCCATGGACGTGAGTGGAATTACTTTGCATTTACACCAGTATAACTAGGAGAAGAACTTGGGCCATGAACTGTAACTGTTGGTCACTGTTGTTGAAACCCACTATCCATAGTCTCCAGTTAGGATGGCGTTTCCCCTCCCTGGCACCCCACATCCTCAAGCTACTCAGCATGTATAGGAAGTGGCAGAGTATTAGAGACTTTCTTTCGTGCTCCTGGAGCTCAAGCCCATCTGTGTTTTGAAGTGAGGATCTGCAGGCAGCTCATCCGTATCATGCACTGGCTCGTCCAACCCTATTCTTGCAACGTGTGCACATCCGAATGGCTGTCAGCTCCTAACTGAAGAGGAGTTTGTGGTTAATGAGTCTGTTCATTGTTGTCGAGTCCAATTGGTGACCCGCATTCTGCCACAGGTCGGCCAGTTGTGTTGCTGCAGCTGGTGAGGTCAGCGCACTAGATGTGGCTGTTTGTTTCAGATGGAGCTGGCACTTTGTTTCACAGTTACACTGATGGTTCTTCTCAAACACACCATCACTGCTGTTGGCTGAAGCTGCCACTCGCCCATCTGGCGGCTTTGGTCTCCTTGTCGCCTCTGTCAACATTGCCCAGCTGTACGCTCTTTGGGAATATATTTCAAATGTTGCTTTTGCCCAGCTTGTATCAGCCCTTTTCCCCCATCCTCCCAACTCAGCCACTTCTCCATAACCTATGATGACCTGTTGGTCCGTAGATCAGACATAAGCTACTGCTGATATTAGGATTTACTGTAATGGCTCAGAAGCATTTGCAGGACGGGCATAGCACGCAAGCGTCGGACACGAGCTGCCATGCTAGCATTTCCTAGCTTCCACTAGGCGTATTTACATCGCACAGCTTACAAGTACACAACTATCACTGGAGTCGCCATACAAAACGGGCCTACCTCTCAGCATGCCTATTGCCATAGTGGGCTAATTAATTCCTGGTACAATTCTAGCGATGTCAGCGGAGTAACTCCAGGGAGGCATTTGGCCCAGGATGAGTTCAGAAAGGGCTTGAAATGCCGAGATCCATCAGTGGTGCGAGTCCCTTCCCCCTCATCATTATGAAAAAATAGGAAACTGAGCTGAAAAACCCTGAATAGACATACCGACTGCAGCATACAAGCAAGAAAATGCAAAGTTTAGGCTGAAACTCCAGTCCCTGCTGCAATTCAGTGTGACAAAGTTCCTCCTCTACCTTGGGGGGTCTTGCGCTTATTGGCGGATTTGCTTGCCTTGGAGCTTCACGGCAGCCCTCAGTTTGGCTGTTTTCGTGAACCCACAGTCCAGGTCGACTCCTCCTGTGTCTGACCAGGAGTTGGGAGGTTTGGGGGGAACCCGGGCCCGCCATCTACTCCGGGTTCCAGCCCAGGGCCCTGTGGAATGCAGCTGTCTAGAGTGCCTCCTGGGACAGCTGTGCGACAGCTACAACTCCCTGGGCTACTTCCCCATGGCCTCCTCCCAACACCTTCTTTCTCCTCACCATAGGACCTTCCTCCTGGTGTCTGATAATGCTTATACTCCACAGTCTGCATTCTCACTCTCAGCTCCTAGCACCTCTTGCTCCCAGCTCCTTACACGCGTACCACAAACTGAAGTGAGCTCCTTTTTAAAACCCAGGTGCCCTGATTAGCCTGCCTTAATTGATTCTAACAGCTTCTTGATTGGCTGCAGGTGTTCTAATCAGCCTGTCTTAATTGTCTCCAGAAGGTTCCTGTTTGTTCTGGAACCTTCCCTGTTACCCTACCCAGGGAAAAGGGACCTACTTAACCTGGGGCTAATATATCTGCCTTCTATTACTCTCCTTTAGCCATCTGGCCTGACCCTGTCACATCAGTTACTGGATATTTTCTCTTCCTTACTTATTTTCCCCACAATTAAACCCCATCATCTCTCCCCCTCCCCATTGTCTCCCCAAAGCAAAATACAAGCACTGTTATAGGTGAGCTTCTGAATCCACCACTATTTCAATGGGTTTAAAATCAGGCAAGAATTCACCCATCGCCTTCCATGAAGGCTCCTATTACACAGCACGGAAGCACTGAGTGGGAGGGTGTTCAGAAAGTTTCTTCTAATAGTCTGTGCAATACAGCTACTGACTCAGACACTGATCATGTGACACACATACTGTACAGTGGTCAAGATCATGAGTTCCTTCTGATGCATCACACGCATGGAAAAGAGATCATTTGCACAGCCAGCTTCCACAAACGAAAGACAAACTGTTCCTCCCAAGCGAACACGCATTCGGCAACAAATCCCTTCTCAGGCACAGCATTGAACAGTGTCTTAGAAAACCCATTTTCTTAGGAAACTGGCAACTCGTGTTTTAGGACCCAACCTGCAAGGTGCTGAGCACCCTTAACGCCTTTAAAAGTTAGAATTAAGAATGAGTTAAGGAGGGTTAAGCATGTGCTGATCCCCGCAGGATTGGGGCCCTTAATGCTCATCTGCTGCAATCTACTTTACCATGATGTTAAATTTCAGGGATAGCGAGATGTTGTTTTTAAAAGCACTGTAAGTGTGGAAATCCTCATACCGCAGGCCCAGAACTTGTACAGTATAGAATTCATAATGGTGGGGAAGTGGCGAAGGCTAGAGTGAATTACGATGCTCCAGGCCCAGCAAGGAGGCAGTATCCTGCATGGTGTCCCGCAGCACGGGCTCAGCATCGTATATCCTTACCTTGATTTTTTGCTTGGCTTAGGAGAGCAGTAAGTTTGTTATTTGTGGTTTAAAATTTCTGGTTCGGTGAGTCATTAATTTTTCCCTTCTCCCCATTTTCAAGTCACTTGATGATAGACGGGTTGGAATGGGTTAAGGTTTAATTGCAGAAGAGCTGCAGCTCTTGCCTAAATTCTTGCCCACAAAAATAGCTTTTCTTCAAAAGCAATTTAAAGTAACCCTGGAAGGAGCATAAGAGTGTTATTAAGCGAGGACTTCACATTCGTAAAGAAATATGCAGCTGGTTTGAATATTTGCAGTCAGTGTCATTGTCACTTGTTGGAATGAGACAATTTCAACTGGAGAAGGAGCCCAACAGTAATTCACTAGGTACAATGCTTAAAATTCCCCCCAGTGGGGATACCCAGTTAAGAAAATTAACAGGTGCTTGCTATAAATGAGCATGGAATTTGCAACTCAGAAAAAGGAGAAGAAAGCCAGAGATCAATTTACACAGCGCTATAGGGAGCCCCAGACAGCGTCTGGTGGGTTACAGGAAGGGTGTATTTCACGTGGGTGACAGCAGCAGAAAGTGGGTGTAGTTCACCAGGGTAATGTCATCTGCTTCAGTGACCTCCCCTCCCCCGCCGTCTCCCCAGCATGGACAGAACCCCAGAACCATTTATCTGAATCTCCTACACAGGGAGAACTTAGAGAAATGGGACCCAGAGCTGAATCAGCCCAGTTGTTCAGGAAAATCGGTGTCAGGGAGGTGGGGGGAAGTCATGGCTTTGATTTGGCAAAGCTCTAGTTCAAAGGCAGCTTTACCAGGGATCAGCCAGTGCCACTTTTTTGCAGGGAAGAAATATTCTGGGTTGTTTTGCCTTTTCCCTATCCCCTCAGAAATTTCTTTGTGGCAACCATCCCTGGAACCCGTCAGCCTTAGACAGCAGTGGTCACAGTCAGCATGGAAAGAACCCCACATACATTTTCACCTGAAAATTTTGCCCTTATGATTGGGACACAGAACCCCTCTTGGTAACGGACAGACTAGAGAGGTTCTCTCCCTCTCTTCCCCCCACCCCCCCAGTCGATAGTCAGTGGCATGTTCTGGCTCATGGACTGGCATTAGAGGTGGTTGGACGTTAGCAGGAGCTGGCTACTCCAACATCTTTCCTGTGAGGGCTTCCAATGAAACGCAGACCTTGACTTTGGTCACACCTGTGGCCTTACGTGAAATAGAGAAGGAAGGTTCACCAATTACTTAATCCCGAGGCAGAAATAAAATTACTGGCAGCATTTCAGCTGCAAGCGAAGCACCATTGAAAGCAGCCGCCGCAGGGCTCATTTCCTGGTGGGAGAGGGAGGTTTACTGACACTGATAGAGGGAAGGGAGTGAAAAGAGGGAAGTGCAAATGGCAGGAAGAATAAATAAATACTTTAGATGCACCACAATCGCATCTTTCATCATCGATCTCAGAGCCTTTTGCAAGCCTTAAAGGAATCATCTGGCAGAGCCAGGAATGTGAGCCAGGAGCCCTGATTGGTGCTCAGATACCGTGGGGCGAACACAGTATAAATCCCTAGATTAGGCTCTGTCTACACTAGCACTTTTGTCGGCAAAACTTTTGCCAGTCAGGGATGTGGAAAAAAACCACCCTCCTGACCAACGTAAATTTCACCAACAAAAGCGGACAGCACTATGTCAGCAGGAGAGCTGCTTCCCCCAACAGAGCTACCGCCCCTCATTGAAGGTGGTTTAATTCAGTTCTCTCCTGCCGGCATAGAGCGGCTACACAGGAGCCCTTACAGCGGTGCAGCTGTGCCACTGTACGGTCTGGAGTGTAGACATAACCTACACAGGGTCAAACGGAGCTTGGAGTCGGTGTGTGCAACTTCCCTTGTGATGCAGACTTCATGTTGGGCGTAATTTGGCCAGAAAACTGATGCACAGTCGGGGAAGTTATACTGATTTGGTGTTCGGTGATTGTGCAAAGCGAGTGAGATGTGCACACCACGCAGTGCAGAAAGGAGGTTAAGGAACAAGAAAAGCAACTATCCGGAGTGGGTAAGAAAACAGCTATTTTACACCTGTGCCCATTTTACAGCCTCCCACACGGCCTCATGAAAATTAATCTGGAATAAGATAGGGTGTGAATTTAAAACAGATCAACAATTCCTGATTAACTCCCTGTGTGGATACTCTTCTTCTGGACTAAGAGCGTCCACACAGGGCGTTAATCAGGAATAACTTCCTGTGCTGACATGCCCTTAGTTGCCCTTCTATTATGCTGACTGTTTGTGTGTAAATTACACCAATTCCGTGCACCGCCTGAATGGCAGATTTATGCAATTTTGACAAATTCACCATCTACACCCATCTGCTGATGAGCTCGCATCAGCCATATGAGTTCAGACCCCTGCTGAATTCAGCCCCCCGTGCCCCTTTTTCACCAGGGCAAGGACAAGGTGTTTACCTTGTAGCAGAATCCATGGATTAGAGGAAATCAAACAAACCACAGCCATGAGCCAAGTTACCCAGTGGGATCCTGGGGTTCCCATAACCCCTGCGAAATGAGGGGGCCAGAGCCCAGGTTCCTACGTCCATAGACAATCCCCCTGTCCCTTTAATTCACATTTCTGGCCCCCTCCCCTGCAGTGGTGCGGCGGTAGTTAAAGGTCAATACGCATCTATATTGTGCACCAGACCCTCCTGGATGGAAAGGGTTTCTATAGGGGAAGGTTGAGGGGAACCAGAGACCAGGGAAAGGAAGAGATGGGGGGGGGGGGGGGGCAGGATCAAGACAGGACCCAACAATCCTTCTGCCAGGAGTCTCCAGCTCTGCCAGCAGCAGGCGAGAGGCAGCGTCACTTACCCGGCCGGCCGAGCAGGGCGAGGAGCAGCAGGCAGGGCAGCCGGCAGGCAGGGCAGCTGGAACGGCTGGCGACAGGCTCCATCGCGGGCGCCTGGCAGGGACAGAAAGGAGAAGAGTTGCGTGAAGAGCACGGTCCGGGGCAGGGCAGCGGCAGGAGGAAATTACGCCGGCGCCCCAGCCCGAAGGGAGGAGGAGGAACCGGACCGATCCCGATCCTGCCCCGGGGAGCTGCCACCCACCGGCGGCGGCCGCTTGGTGCTGCCCAGGCGGTATCCAAACTCCGCGGCGCGGTGACCCCTGCGAACCAGCCGCCTTCCTCAATCACATGCCGCCCCGCTGCGACGCCCCCTCCGCGGCGGGAGCAGAAAGGAGCCCGGCGTGCACCTGGCCGGCCGGCCGCAGGGGGAGCGCTCCGCCCCCGGGCGCTGCAGCGGGCAGCCGCGCGCCTCTGCGTCCCCGGGAGAGGCAGCGCGCGGACCCGGCCGCCCGGCTCCCGCGGCTGGGCTGGCTCCGGCTCCGGCTCCGGCTCCCGCTCCGGTTCTCCGCGGCGGCGGCTGCTGGCGCTCGCCCCCCCGCCCGTTGCCTAGCAGTCAGGACTTGATGAGACTCCGCTTCCACAATGTGCCAGTGCAGAGAGCCCCCCCGCAGCTTTCAGGCCAGCCCCGATTTAAGGTAGCTTGCCCGGGCGGTGCAGCGGAACCAGCCCCAGAAGGGGCCCTGCCTGGCCCCGCACAAACTTGTTTTTCTAAGGTCATTCCTGCCTGCTTGAATCAGCCCTACGTTGCTGGCTTAAGGTGGGCTGGGCGAGTTCCCTGCCCTCCCCCCTGGGCTCCCGGCCTCCCCAGCTCACTTCGGCGGCTGCTGGGGCGGCCCCTGCGTCGCTCACTGCCTTCGCCAATCGCTTCCCCAGCCAGGCGTGGGAGTGGAGCCAGGAGCCCGCCTTGGTCTGCACCAATCCTCTCCCAGATGCTCCCCATGGAGCCCAGGGAAGGGCTGAGGAAGAACTGGAGGGCAGGGAAAGCAGGAAGCAGAGGGGTTGAGAGGACGGGCTGCCCAGTAGTTAGAGCACTAGTCTATGACTTGGAAGACAGGGGTAGGAGTCCCTGTTCTACCACAGCCTTCCTATGTGACCAAGGGCAAGTCCCTTGTGCCTCAGTTCCCCTTCTGTGCAATCACAGAATCATAGAACTGGAAGGGACCTCCAGGTCATCTAGTCCAGTCCTCTGCACTGAAGGCAGGGCTAATTATTATCTAGACCATCCCTGACGGGTGTTTGTCCAACCTGTTCTTAAAAATCCCCAATGACGGAGATTCCACAACCTCCCTAGGCAATTTATTCCAGTGCTTAACCACTCTGACAGTTAGGAAGTTTTTCCTAATGTCCAACCTAAACCGCCCTTGCTGCAATTTAAGCCCATTGCTTCTTGTCCTATCCTCAGAGGTTAAGAAGAACAATTTTTCTCCCTTCTCCTTGTAACAACCTTTTATGTACTTGAAAACTGTTATCATGTCCCCTCTCAGTCTTCTCTTCTCCAGACTAAAAAACCCAGTTTTTTCAATCTTCCCTTATAGTCATGTTTTCTAGACCTTGAATCATTTTTGTTGCTCTTCTCTGGACTTTCTCCAAATCCTTCCTGAAATGTGGCACCCAGAACTCGACACAATACTCCAGTTGAGGTGTAATCAGTGCGGAGTAGGGTGGAAGAATTACTTCTCGTGTCTTGCTTACAACACTGCTGCTAATACATCCCAGAATCATGTTTGGTTTTTTTACAACAGCGTTACACTGTTGACTCATATTTAGCTTGTGATCCACTATGACCCCGAGATCCCTTTCCGCAGTACTCCTTCCTAGGCAGTCATTTCCCATTTTGTATGTGTGCAACTGATTATTCCTTCCTAAGTGGAGTCCTTTGCATGTATCCTTATTGAATTTCATTCTATTTACTTCAGACCATTTCTCCAGTTTGTCCAGATCATTTTGAATTTTAATCCTATCCTCCAAAGCACTTGCAACCCTTCCCACATTGGTATCATCCACAAACTTTATAAGTATACTCTCTATGCCATTATCTAAATCATTGATGAAGATATTGAACAGAACTGGACCCAGAACCGATCCCTGCGGGACCCCAGTCATTATGTCCTTCCAGCATGACTGTGAACCACCGATAACTGCTCTCTGGGAACAATTTTCCAACCAGTTTTGCACCCACCTTATAGTCGCTCCATATAGGTTGTATTTCCCTAGTTTGTTTATGAGAAGGTCATTCGAGACAGTAGCAAAAGCCTTACTAAAGTCAAGATATACCACGTCTACGGCTTCCCCCCTATCCACAAGGCTTGTTACCCTGTCAAAGAAAACTATCAGGTTGGTTTGACAAGTCCAGGCTGACTGTTATTTATCACATTATCTTCTAGGTGTTTGCAAATTGCTTGCTTACTTATTTGCTCCATTGGGGGTGACAGCCCCACCCTGCCCCGCAGGAGGGCGGTGAGGCAAAACACATTCCCAACTGTGAGGGGCTCAGAGACATTGGTAATGGGGGTAGGGTGACCAGATGTCCCGATTTTATAGGGACAGTCCTGATATATGGGGCTTTTTCTTATATAGGCGCCTATTACCTCCCACCCCCATCCCGATTTTTCGCTCTTTCTATCTGGTCTCCCTAAAGGGAAGCTCTGTGGGGCAGGGACTGTCTTGTTCCATGTCTGTACAGCACCAAGCGCAATGGGGTCCTGGCCCAGGACAGGGGCTCGCAGGTGCTACCGTAATACACATTAATAATAGTAAGCACCTTAGATGGAAGGGTAGGAAGATGTGGGGGCTGGGAACAAACAGGGGAGAGAGGGGGAGAATAGAAGTAGGGGAAGGGAGGAGTCTCTCTGCAACCTACTGGAGAGAGCCCCTGGGAACCCCTTGTTAAATTCTGA
This sequence comes from Chelonia mydas, assembly GCF_015237465.2. Classification (NCBI taxonomy): domain Eukaryota; kingdom Metazoa; phylum Chordata; order Testudines; family Cheloniidae; genus Chelonia; species Chelonia mydas. The sequence goes on along the minus strand of NC_051253.2, from coordinate 3,619,027 downwards.
CAGCTAACTGAAGGGAGGGGAGAGGTGGCGTCCCTGCCCCCGACAGCACTGACCCCACTCTCATGCACAACCATCCATGCCAGACAAAACCCCTACTCCCCTGCCCCCCCCCCAAAACCTCGTGTCCATCTCCCCTCCAAACATGCCCCAGCCATGGTACCCACTGCCCGGCCCTCCAGCTCCTCAGGAGCTAACAGGAATCCTTCCAGCAAGTGCACTTAATAGGAGTTTGGTTGCCAAGTGGTACCGACTCCCTCCCTGGTATGGCGATGAGGAGAGCTTTGTTCGAGAGGGGAAATGGATGAATGGATTCCCCAGCCGAGCGCCCCGTGCGACGTGCCGTTTGTCACAGGCTGACAAGGAATGCTTTCCATCAATGGAACAAAAGCCCAGGGTGGCGAGGGAGGAAAGAGGGGAAGTGGGAGGATGAGAAGATGGAGGTGATGGGAGGGTGAAAAGTGGAGGAAGAGCAGGGCAGAGAAAGAGAATGAAGGGAGAAGGCAGAGTTTGGTTTGCCCTTCTCACGCAGCAGCGTATTCACGGGTACGTCTACACTGCGATAAAAACCCCGTGGTGCCGAGTCGCAGCGCCCAGGTCAGCTGACTCTGGCTCATGGGGCTTGAGGCTAAGCATAGCAGTGTAGGTGCATGGGTTGGCGCCTGACTCTAAGACCCACCCACTTTGCGGCGTGTCCGAAAACTCCACACTGCAGTTTTATAGCCCAGCCCCCAAGTCAGCTGACCCGGGCCAGTCGCAGCCATGCCCCAGGTCTTTGATTGCAACAGAGCCATATCCCAAGTGATGTGCGTGTTCCTGCAAGACACCAGACCCACTACGCTGGGGACTGCAGGCATGGCATTGCTACCCTACTGCACTTCTCCTCACACACGGAGAGACCCTCTGTAGGGCACACAGGCAAGCACAGTCTCCACTATCCATTCAGACCTTGGTTTTCTCTTGGCACCTGTGAACAAGGGGCCAGTTGTGGCCTGGGCACTTCTATCTGGAAATGAAGTTGGTCAACTCATTTAACAATGGTCAGCTGGTAACAATTTTCATTCGCTACCAACTTGGGTCAGAACAGGTGGAATGACCTACTGTGTAAGGCTGTGGCTGCCCATCAGGCCCTGAAGGATTTCACCACTGTACCTGAGCCTACCCTACGAGCAATATGAATGCACAGCACAAAAGTCTTAGGGAATCAAAGCAGCCTTTACAGAGTGGGCTGGGGAGTGGCAGATATTTGGGGGAGTCTTTCCTGCTGTTTTAGCTTCTTATCAGAAAGAAAAATCCTTGACTGGGGCCAGATAGACCAAATATTCTTATATATGCTCACACTGCATAAGACAGTTATCTATACACAGGAGCAGGAAGAGTGCACTAGACTTCAGTCAGAGGGTGGCTGCAGACCTTGCTCTGTGACTGCTGTCTAGAACAAGAATAATTCCAGTGTTCTAGAGAACTTTGCTGTAATTCTTCCAGCAGCCTGGCTTGCAGCCTCCTTCCGCCCCCATTAACTGTAACACTCCACCCTTGGGAGGATGAGAGAGTGCCATAGCTATTTTCTTGATTTATATTGTGCTGTAAACAAAAGGCAAAGCTACCTCCAGTGATTTGGAAATGGAACCCCCAAGCTGGGTGCATTGTCAGCCCATCTAACTTCATGTTCTTACCACTACAACCCCTCTCTGTCCTGTAGTTTGCTACACCCACGTGTTGCATCTGGTCTTAATTTAATTTGCATGCTCTTGAAAGCAGGGAATGTGTTTTCCTGTGAGCCTGTGCTATGCCTTGCTCAGTCAAGCCTGACACCTGATTAAGGGCTTCCGGGTTCTACCCTAATGTAAATATAATCTTTGTGGTCAATATTATTCCAGTGGAAACAGTGGGTGTCCTATGTAAAAAGAAACTTGCTACTACCATTTTTAGCTCCCCTGTCTGTCTGGCAAGCCTGTAAGTGAGCAGCAGGGAATGGGGTTTGTGAGCACATTGGAACAATTTTGTCCCATATTCATGCTTCATCTGGGGCTTTTTGTAAGGCAAGAGGAGCTTCATCTGGGCTTAAAACAATTCCTTGCACAGTGGTGGGCATGCAGGATCCAAATGGAAAGCAGGGTGGGCAGGGCAGAGGGTTATTAAAATCCTATAGTTGATCCTCTTATAGAAGTATAAGACATCCCCCCCCTAGATTTCAATTCATTGGCACCCCCCAGAACTGAATTCTGGAGCAGTTGGTGCTGGGCGGACCAAAAGGAAAGGGGAAGATATATGGGTGCGATGCATACAGCTGTCTGCGGCATTTCTCCGCCCTGATGGTTATTTTTAAATGGAGCCAGAATTCCTGGAGGCCTATTTGACTTCAGCATGTCTGGGCTGTTCTCCTGCGCCGTGCTGAAGGTTCAGACAACCTGTTTTGAGGCAATTACAAAGTGGAGACAGCCCGTGTGCAAGCAGCAGCTACCGAACGGCTAGGAAGGAAAGTTACAGAGCTAAAAAAAAAAAAATTACAAGGAGGAACGTGCTGAAGCAAAGCAGATGGCTGTGGCATGAGCGCCGCAGGGAGCTAGGCTGGTGTTGCTCCCCTATAGAGAGCACATGGGCAGGCCGTCTGCCCCCTGCCCCTGTCCCGCCTGCCCAAGGCTGTTTGGTTTGGTGACACAAGCTCCCCATCAAAGCGAGAGGTGCTTTCTGGGGCTCACCCACTCAGGAGGCCTTTGTGCCGTAGCAGGGGCTGAAGGTTAATAATCTGTTTGCGATGAAAGCGCCATTTCCCCTGGCTGCTGAGTGCCTGCGACGGAGCGAGAGAGCTCAGAGCCTTTCAGGAGACAGAATGCCGTAATTAGTAGTTTCCTTCGGAATCCAACACCCCCCGTTAGCAGGCAGCTTGCGACGCTATTCATCGGGGTGGGTTAGTGCTGCCAGACGCTAAATACTATTATTGGGCAGCCAGGCTCCGCTCGGCAAGTTTAGTTTTTGCTTCTTAATTTAATCTGAAACTACCACTTGAGCTTGGGCGGTGGCACTGGATTTTAAAGGCCATCTTTCCCTTAGTTAGCCCTGCGGGCCTTTCCTGTCTGCTGCGGCAGCCGTACAACCAGGTGGCTCGGTCACCCTTTGGTGTTAACTTGCTCCTAAGCAATCCAGACCAGGTGCTGGGAGAACTCTGTGCGTTCAGAGCTGCTCTGGCAGGTTGCTATCATAAATAACTTGCTGCTTGCAGGGGTTGCTTGGCCGGCAGAACTGAAAAAGAGGAAGCCCTGGGGTTTCAGTTTTTCAGGAGAGCTTTTCAGGAATAGGTTTGCTTTCACAGCTTCAAGGGCTGGACCTAAGAGCTCCCCTTGCTTTCAACACCTTTCTTGGGAAAGCATTACAAGGCCAGTGATGACAGTGCTGGATATTTGAGCCCTCTAAGTCTGTGGCTGGATCAGTCACTCTGTGCGCTTCAGGCCTTAGGCTTTTTTTTTCAGTGATCACCGACAAACTGACAGTCCCAATTCTCTTTCTAAGCGGTTGGTTGGAGTTTCAGTTCGTCCCCCACGCCACAGGAGCATGAATGAAATCTGGGAAATATCTCAGATTATTTCTGGACTCAGAATGCCTCCCTATTTTATATTATGCATTCTTTATGAAGAATGCATAATATAAAATAGCACCTACCATCCAAGGACGCCAGAGTGTTTATTCATAACGCCAAAATAAAGCCACGTGCCAGTGGCACCAATTAGGAGGGGCATTGGAAAATGCAGTTCTGTCAAAATCGAAATGGTTTGCAATCACGTTGATTTTGTCTAAATTTCATTTTGCGGGGAGAGGAATTCTGGCAATGGAAAACATCCCTTTTTGACATTTTTGAAATGAACGTTTCATCCAGTTACGTATAATATAAAAGTTGAGATTGAAACAAAGTTTCATTTTTGTTGAAACAAAATATTTTAATGCAAATTTTCCTTCGGAGAATTTTGAAACTTTGGGGTTTTGTTCTAATTCAAAATGAAGCCAATTTTCAAAACCTCAGAATCCTTCACAAAATAGATTTATCATCCCTGCAGCCAACGCTTGTGTGTGCAGCTGTCCACTACTAGAGGGAACCACACAGATGTGTACCATGGCCCCTCTACTGCTAGTTGGGACAGGAGATTTCCCTCAAGCTTAAGTAGAAAGGGCTTGTGATTTTGTACTGGAAGATCTGAGTTCTATTCCTGCAACTGCTATTCCAATTCTGGGTGGCACCATACTAACAAGGGACATTGCGGCTATCCACAGATTCTTGACAATACTTGAGTATTTATCCAGCACTCTTACATTTGTAAGAACTGTGCCAACATCAACACAATATCCTCCGGAAGTGAGTAAGTGGCACAGCCCCTAACCTACAGATTGGGACACATGGAAAGGTGGAGGGCAGCATTTTCAAAAGTGGGCACTGATTTTAGGTGCCCAGCGTGAGACACCTCAGGTCTGATTTTTCAGGGATGCAGAGCTCCCTTCTCTGCCATCAACTTCAGTTGGAGTTGTGCCCGCTCCGTGCCATTGAAAATCCAGGCCTAAGGTGCCGCAGGCCAGGAACTCAAAAAGCCAGTGGTGAGTTTTGAAGGCTGAAGCTATTTGAAATGCCTCCTCCCCGTTCCCCTCCCCAGTGGTGTCAGAGCCAGGATCAGAGCAGGACTCTTGGCTTCTGAGCACCATGTCCAGGCCAGCATAACAGTGATTTTCAGCCTTTGCTCCATCACGCCCCACTTTCTCAAAGGCACGGAGTCTGGAGCCCACCTTCCCAGGCACTGGAGACAATGTTAATAACCAATCCAGATGCTGGCGTCTTTTTGGCTACAGCGGCCTGCGCTCTGATGCATCTCGGGGACAGGCAGCAGCAGGTTTGTAAGCAGAGAGTTTATCCAGCTGGGGACAGACTGACCCACTAGGCAACCAGACAGTGACTTGTGAATCCCTCCTGCGGAAGGGGGACAGCATGGGCAGAACCCTGTGCCCGCTGCCTCTTCCGCACGGAGTCCCTGTCCTCCCAGCCTACAGTCCTTTGCCAGCAGGGCCCTCGGGCAGCCGACAGCAGATACCTCCACCTGCATGCCCCCCTGCAGGCTGAGCAGTAGCTGGGCAGCACAGAGCGGAAAAGGAGAGCGTCTCCCTGCATGCAGTCCCAGCAGCAGACTCTCTGCAGGGCCAGCCCTGTTCAGTCTGGGTGCATGAGAAGGGCTTGCCCTGGAGCTGGCATGAGCGCACTGGGGGATTTACCCCAGGCTGCCATGGGGATTTATCTACTACTATAACGCAGATAGTAAATGCAGGCAGAGAGGCAGTTGAGGCCAGAGCCACCAGCAGCGTGGCCAGGCCCCACGATTTGTGAGCCAAGCCAGTCACAGGGCTGGGTGGGCGACGGGCACCGCTATATAGATTATTGGCTCTATCAGCTACGACATGGCAGCCCCCCCGGATTCCTCATGTAAGGGGGGCTAGCTTGGGTTCCTAGGATAGGCTGCCCCTCATTCGTCACCAGCTTTGCTCCCCTGTTTTCTCTGTGTCGGATTAGACCGTCGAGTGTCTCTTGCCTAACAGAGAAGCACAAGTGTGCTCAGAAAAGGAAAGAATTTTGTCTGGTGGGATTCCAATGTTAAAGTCTTTAAACATCGACCCCGGTCAGGTTTTCTCATCCCCTTTTCATCACGCTCCCTGCCCAGCTTGGTTTCAAACGGCCAGGAGAACGCTGGCAGCTGCTCTTTCTACACCGAGAGAGCGATTTAAAATTACACACAGATGTGGAGAGGTTTTCAGTTCTTGCACAGTGGGACCACACACTGACAATCCTGACAAGTTCTAGTTCTATCAAAGTAGCACCGTTTTATCACTAATGGAAATATTCCATTCACTCTCTTGCTAGGGCTTTTTCCTTTTACAATCCCATTAGACAAAGCAGTTTATATTATGGTGTAACAGGGACCTTCCTTAGAGGTTAATAGCAGTCAGTCTTCAGCCATATGAGGCCATACCACCCAGCCCGTTGGGTCTTACAGCTTCATTAAGTCTCTTAAATCCCAGGCAGTTGGGAAAGTCTCTTAAAATTATGAACAGAAAAGAGGAAAGATACCACAGGCTAAGGTGCAGGAACTGAAATCCATGGGGAGTTCTCCTTTAAAATCAATGCCACAAGAAGACCTCAGTCTAGGGTCTGATCCAAAGCCAGATGAAGTCAAATCAAAGATGCTCATTGACTTCAGTGGGTTTTGGATCAGACCCATAAAGTTCCTGGACCTCCACAACACACCAGCCAGCATGCACAGGAATCCCTCCATGCTTTAACAATGAGCTCAGATTATTTTAAATCAAATTTTATACATCAGGCTCTTTTTTTTTTATTCCTTGCAACCCAAACTCTCATACTCCCAGAGGAGGTTCTCATTTCAATGACAGCTACAATTGCTGATCATGTTGATAGTTGGCCGAGCTTGCAAAGCCCTTACACTCAACTCCGGGGCATTGCTCTGTCTGTATGTAAAGAGAACTTTTGAATGCTGGATCCAATCAACTCCAGCATTTCAGGGATGTTCTAGCCATCGATGGCCAGAATCCTGTTGAGTTTTGGGGAAAAGGGGGAACAAACGGAGCCCTTGCCAGCTCTTTAGCACAGCAACACCCCCAACCTCTAGCGCTTCTGCAACAGTCTGTAGATCGAAGAACTGGTTGATGGCTCTTGTTAATCAATACCCCTGCTCATCTCCGCTTATCCAATACAAGCTGTCCCCTCACCCACCTTGTCTCTCTAATATCCTGGGACCAACCAGGATACAACAACCCTGCAAACATCCTCTCAGTCCTTTCACATGCTGAATGACTTCTCTCCCAATTAGAAAGAAGAAAGGGAGTAGGGGGAAGTGCACCCAGCTTGTGGAACATGAAGGGAGAATGGGGGACCCTCTGGTAGGAGGAATGGGGGGCAAACAGAGGCCCTAGCAGGGAAGTGACTAGGGGGAATTGCAGGGAGTCCCTGAAGAAGAGGGGGCTGGCAGGGTAGCAGACAGGGAGCTTGTGGGTGGAATGAAGGGCTGCCAGGAGCCCCGGTGTGTGCCGTGAGCTCTGCCTCCATAAACTACCGAGCGTGCTACCTTCAAATAGCCCTCATTTTCAGCACCAGACACGGCGCAGATCATCAGATCTCTGAGCCAGTCCTCAAATTAAATTACGTTTGTGTTTTCCCACAACAAAACCAGGCTGTGAGCTTAGAATAGAAGCGAGGCATTGCACTGCTCAGTCTCCTGCCCTAACCCCGAGAAGCCCTCTCTGACTCGAGAGGCAGGAGCCTGGGGCAGTTTTTGTTATGAGCCCTTTAAAAACTAGGTATTGGTATTGCACCATTGATATTTAGCATCTCCAGGGAGCCAAATGTAGCTTCAGCCTAGCCGGGTAGCCTGCCAAATTAATCCAAGACACCCAGTACAGAAGGAGCTTAAATTAGTTTTATCTGATGTTAGCTTGTACTAAACAATATGTTAACTTGATGATGGAAAAATACCCTTGTGCCAGTTTATAAGGAGTGATGCATAGAGCCTGCTGAGCCTCAGATGAGGGAAAACGTGATTTGGGGTGGGGAAGGGAGCAGGTGTTCGTATCTGTGTGAGGGACAGACTCATGGGTTGCCTAAAGAGACCTTCTGACAGTCACCCATTTTAACAGCCGCAGACCATGTCCTCCTGGCCTTCTCATTGCACACTCATTGAGCACAGCTGGCTTGTTTCACTCCACTGCAATAGGTCTGTGCTCTCATGGGTGTCTCACAGTCAGAGACAAGACTAACCGCAACCAGATTCTTATGTAGCCTAGGGAAACAAAGGGTTAACAAGTGACAGATGCTGCATTAATAATCTATTTGCTACCCCCCCTACCCTCAGCTACTCATCAAAGAAGCAAAGGCCGTTAAAGCTGCATGGGTTAAAGCTGCCTTGTGAAGCAGAATGGTTGTTTGATGGTGGCTTTCTTCTGCGGGGTTCCTTCTCATGCTTTTCTGATGGGCCTTTCCTTGGTGGTGATATGTGTCACGGCTCTCGCTCTATTTAAAGATGAACGGCAAAGTCAAGAAACTTGTGTACTGTGCTCTTTACTGTGCCTTTAGGAGGGGGCCTCCAAGGAATTGTCTTTATTATGTCTTCAGCAAGGGTTTTGATCACTTGATTTGCTTCTCATAGCAGAAATCTCAGGTCCTCTGTGCTGGAGGACTCTGGCAGTCCTAGGAAGCTGTGGATGGTGACTACAGCTCGAGGCTGAAACCTGAGCTGTAGCCCTACCAGTCCCGAAGTGAAGGGGGGGCAGGACCCACACTACCGTGTCTATCTGTATGCGTCTACAGGAACAGTAAAACTGGGACACAACAATACAGCTTGCTTTGCAGCTCACTGTGAAGAGTCACCAGTTATTATTGAAGTCTAATTGGGGAGCAGTATTTCTAATCACATTCAACTTAATTTTAGTAACACTCGTGCTCCACTGGGAGCGTGTGGTGTTATGCCCTTGGTCAATGACTTCTGGAGAACTACTTAAGTCTGGTTGCTTAATGTTAAAACCTGACTCCCAAAGCGCTGTCTTCTGCCCCAACAAACACAGCCGAAATCCACCTCTGCTATTGAGCACATGAAGGCGGCCTTTACTCTGTGTAAATAACAATTCAAACCCATTAAAACGTTATTGATTGTCTGTATTGCGGCAGTGCCCAGAGACCCCAGTCAGGATCCGGCCCCGTTGCCCTGGGTGTTGTGCTCCCTGAAGCTGTTACTTGGATCTGAGATGGTTCTGTGTCTCTCAGTGAGCTATGCAGTGACCCATCAGCTGCTTTCTGGCTCTGCTTTTGCTGGTGTATGGCACCTGCAGCCGTGGAAACAGAGTAATTCATCCAGGCTTCCTTAACATATTCATGCAAGTTTCCTGCTGGGGAATTCCTATTGGCCTGCGTCACAGCAGGAAAGGTGGATATATCCTGGAAGCCTGTCCTATTTTGACCTGTATGGACTGGAAGTGGGACCAATGTACGCTGTGTAGAGGTACCATGGGGCTCAGGGCCGTGGTCTGAAAAACTGCTCTGGAACATTCAGAGTAAGGAAGGTGCGAGAAGCTGAAGGATCTCTGGAATTACGTCTGGTTAGTTACAGCAAGGAGTTAAACATCCCGGCTGGGCTCACGCCAGCAGCATCCCATTCCAATCTCTTCCCTTGCTTCCTTGGGCCCTGTGCGCCTTTCTGCTGTGCAGAGCACTGGGACACACCCCAAAACCCTCAAGTTGGGAGCAGGAGGGGAAGAGACCCTGGGCAGCCGACTCCCCAGCTGGAGTCCTTCTGCATGAACCCAGCATGGTTAAGGCTTCCAGGGCATTAGAAGGATGTGGTTGGCGAAGGGTGAGGATCAGAGGAGCTGCGTTTCTGTACAGCAAACTCCCTGGTAAAGCGGTGTATTTTCAGAGCCACATCCGCTTCGAATGTGCACCTTCTGCCCCAATTCGGTCCACGTCTGGAGCAGGGACCAGTGACCCAACAGCCCCTGAGCTGCCCATGCTGCTAGATGGGAAGGGGACCCAGGGGTTTTCATGGAGAGGCATCATCCATTCTGACTGTGTAGGGTTGGGGTTTTGAATTCTCAAGGGCCTGGTGCCAGGGGAGGGCTCTGTGTTCTTGTCAGCATGCGGATGGTGTGATCCTAAATGAAGACCCATATCTTATGACTTGTGCTCCAGTTTAGGGGCCAGCGTAAACCTAGCGGAGCCCCGCTGGCTTCAGTGGCATCATGTCTAGCGTTCGCTGGTGAAAATAAGCCAGATTCTGATCTTCGTTGCGCAGGTGTAAACACATTGAGGGGCTCTGGGATTACACGGGGGTAACCGTGATCAGAATCTTGAACGAGCTGGTATTCTCAGGCCTGGTTCCGTGTCACCCCATTGTATCTGCACTCAGTTCTGTGATGTTACTTCTGCCTCAGGCTGCTGAGACCAGAATTGGGCCTCTAGTCCTGTATGGAGAGCAGGTGTTTCCACATTAATGGCCCAGGACTTCAGGGAATGCTGGTCCCTGAGGAGTTTTTAGTGAAACATAAAATACTACACAGATCTGGCGGTAAAGCTCGTTTGTTCCCCTCTAGAAGGAACAGCTTCTGCTCATGCTCTCAGCAGTGTGCTGGAGAGTTAACTGGCTTCTTGCAGTAAGTCTGACCTACTGTCCATTATCTCTTCATCTAATTGTGCAGCTTGTATGCAAGCTCATCCTGGTGATCTCTGCAGGGCGTGCGTTACTATGAACACTGGCTGCAAAACAGGGACTTCCCAGCTTCCTCTTCTGTTTCTTGTTACCAGAGACAAGAAATACATAATCCACCCTTAGCCCTGGGACACTTAGTTCTGACGCCAGCTCAGAAACTCTGAGAAGCAGCAAGTGCGGGAGAACAGGAGTCCCACGGAGGTACGAGCTGCCAAACCTTCAGAGAGTTCCCTCCCCTCCCATCTCAACTCGGGGCTCCGAAGAGCATGGACAACTAATTACCAGTCCCTAGTTCCCAGCCCCCCTCCCACACATCAGGGCTGAGGTAGTGTTCTTGGCAAGCACTAGAAAGTGAAGCCTGCCTATGCCAGCAGCAATGTGCTCCGTGCATGAACAGACAGAGACAAACATACTTGCCAGTGGTGTAAAGACCTTCACTCCTCACAAGTCCTATGTCCCACAAACAGCACTTGATTGTTCCTGATGTCTAGCTAGGCTCAGCCTGTGCTCCGGGGAACAGGCTCTGCTGACGGCTGTCACATGGGGAGCGGGGCTATTAAAAAGAAAGAGGGCGAGCAGGAGGAATATACAAATCGGAACCTAAGCTTGCTGTGTTTAGGGCTGAGGATTATTTCTTTCCATGGTCATTGTAAAATAAGCCGTGCCTTCTTAGCTGAAAGTGAGAATGCAGCAGGAAATCGGGACTGGTTCGGGAGCGTTCATGTTTGCCAGAGGGCAAATGCAAGCTCGTAGGGCATGTTCTGTGACTCCCATCTCCCTGTGGAACAAACACACCTGCCTGTGCCATGGGACAGGGGACAGAATAGCTGCTGGGCTTCAGTTTAGCAGGCAGGCGTCCTAACCCCGAGAGGAAGGCTCCAGGCCGCGAGCTGGATGCAAACAGACCTGAGGTTCTTGGCGTAGTCTGGGCGAGGTGTGAGCTGTCACATCTGTTCCAGGGTGTCTAGGAACCAGCAGCCCAGAGCTGCATGCCCTTCCTCCTGAGAGTAGTCCTGGTGACTTTGATTCGGTGAGGAGGAGTAAAGAGCACAGTTGGAGCCTTTGATCTTGCTGAGCAGAGTCCTTTTAACTTTCCCTGGCTGTCTGCAGTCTCTCTGTGGCCAGCGTTATTTCATCCCGGTGTCTAGCTTAGTTTCCCAGCACTGTTGCTCGGCTGCTGTCTGCACCTGATCAGACCTAGTGTCCCAGTCCCCCAGGAGCCTTCTTTGGGGATGTTCCCAGGCCCTGTGCCCTTCTCTATCTGGGCACTATCCTTAGGGCAAAACCAGAACCTCAACCACGAGCCACCCTGCGTTTTATAAGAGGAAGGAGTCAGATCTGAGTGTCTGGAGCCAACCCTTCCCCTAGGATTTTGATTCCAGGTCAAGCCTGATTTCAGACAGGGGCCTGATTTCAGGTTCCCGTTCAGACGCAGCTAAAATCTTTCAGGAAGAGGCATTGAATAGGATTCTTTCCATCCTGGGCCAAAAGCTCCAGAATTCCTGCGCTTAGAGAATTCTCCCACGCTGGGGCCTGTCTCTTACCAGAGGAGACATGATGGGGGCTAACCCATCCTGGCCTCCGGTTCAGCCTTGACATCCCAACCTCACCCTCATTTGCATCCAGATGCTGCTTCCTGCATCTATTCATGTTCCCGGGGCTAATAAGGGAACTGGGGTCGTGCTGACGCCTGATGGATTTATTTTGCCCTTTCCAGCCGCTGCTGCTGAGCCCATCTCTGATTTGTGTTGTGTCCACTGGCGTGACCGCTGTGCTGAAAAGAGCTGCTGTTCCTCAGAAAGTAAACACGGGTGTGTGGGTTGTTTTTACGCAGCACTTCTCCTCCTCTGGGTATCCCAAAGCTCTTAAATCAGATGCTGATGGTGCAGCATCTGGGTCGGCTGACGTGGCAGTCATGACGTGCCCTGGAATAGCTCCTTTGTTCATCACACCTAGTGAATGGGAAACCCCACCGTCCAGACCCACGAAGGGCCAGGGGATCCTTAACTCCCCCCTAGGCAGAGGAGAGCAGGAGTGACCGCTGCTGGCAACTCCTAGAGCGACAGGCGATGAAAGAGAGAACCAGAAATTTTCCAAACGGATTTTTGTGACTGGCTAAAACTTGCCCCTGATCCCCGCCCCCCCAAAAAAGAACCCCTTTTCTTCTCCCCAGCCCAAACTGCTGCTAACTTAGACCCTTGAAAGCCTGGACCTGCAGCTGCCCAAGGGGTTTAACGGGAGTTCTCTGGGGCTCAGTGGCGATCTGAACTGGGGGTGCTATTGGCTCCTGATGCCCTGGGCCAAGTAGCACATCTTCAAGCAACTCTTTCGGAGCAGGGTCTCCCCAGGGGGCTGCTTTACCGTGGAAATCGCCCGATGCAGCGTGTCTGAGGTGAGGGAGAGATTGTCTGGATCCCGAGAGAGAAATTAACAGCATCAGTTTGAGGAAATGGGCAGATGGTAGCACGCTCCCCCGTGCAGATGTGCTCACCTCCCACCAGCCGCTCCAGTCCTTGGCCTTGCCTGAGCCGAGACGACCTAGCGTGTGACGGACTGAGATGGGGACTACGATGAAAGTGCCACCTTCATTTTCACTTGTGACCAACCAAAGGATTTGAGCCCCATGTCCAGAGATGCCGTGCAAGGCCACCAGCCCCCTCTCGCGCTTCGTTAGCTGAAGAAAATCGACTCTTGTGTCTAAGGCACAGGGCTGGGTTCTGTTCTCTGCTTGGCTACAGACTGCTCTGTGACCAGCCACTGAAACAGCTCTGTGCCTTCCATTTTCCCCGTCCATAAAATGGTTCAACTAGCACTCGGCAGCGTCTGTGCAGTGCTTGGAGATCCTCGGAGGCAGGGTGCGGTAGAAGTTCTTAAATCCATCCATCCCCTTTTGATGCCTCCAGGGTCTGCAGTGGGTTAAATCGCTCAGCCCTATACTGGATGATACCGTCTTGATTCTTTTCACTCCCGCAGAACTCTTCTTCGATTGCAATGTGTTATCGCGAGAGAACACCCAATGCTGAAACTGCAGATAATGCTCTTCTGCCTTCCAGGCCTAGGTGATTGTAGCTCATTGCTGGCTGGGCGGCCGGATAAGATCTCGCAGCAGTGTAGATAATTCAAAACGCTGCTGCTGGGGCATTTATCACATTAGTTTATCGCAGCCTATTGCTTCCTGCTTGCCATGGCTTTCTGCTAAAGGAGGCTGCGGGACTTTGAAGTCCTGGCTTTGAGACGTCTGTTCTCTTTGGCATTTTTTAAAAAGAGCCAGGGCCAGACAAGCCACTGGAATGGGTGGTGCGACACCCGCTGAGGATGTGGCCCTGTGTCCTATATGTGTTGTGCTATGCTGCTGATTGTGTCCCAGGGCAGTGCTAAAGCACTTGGGTGGAGTGGAGGTAGGTAGGAGGTGTGATCACATCCTAGGGGACAATGTCAACAGTGATGTGAGAGGCTGTGATAACAGTTCTAGAGGTTATTTGTGCACAACCCATATCTTACCCACGCTGCAGTGAAGATGCGATTACACAATAGTTAGGGCGGATCGCAGATGCTAAAGTGACAGCTAAGCTTGTGTGAAACATGGAAACCTTGTTTCCGCTGATTCCTTCTAGGATCTAAACAGGGATTTTCTCCTGTTGGGTCCCGCCTCCAAGTTGGGGCTGACGGGGCAGGGACAGGACCCCCCATAGGAATGTGGCTTTAACCCCAAACGTCTCCTGCTTAGATCTTCCTGTCCTGACACCAGCCGAGGTGCTGGCCAGTTCAGGCCAAAGAGAGACTCCCCGAGGCAGAGTGGTTGGTGGGTAGCAGCTCTGCAGATGTGGGGCTCCTGTGGCTTGTGAGCAATAGCACAGAACTGTTTATTTCAGACCACGAGAGGCTGTTCATACTAAGTGATGTTCATGCTTTCAGCTGTCCACTGTAGGGGAGGCTGCTACTGGCCCGCTGCGGGAAATCCTTGCTGGAAATGCATGGGAGAGGGTTCCTCAAATCCGTGAATGCAGCAAAAATGCGATGATTATTTCCCGCTCTGTGATGTTGACACACATACAAGCCCTCGGCTGATGCACTGGTCCCAAAGCCAACCGCTTTCAGGGGCCTGGCACAGCCTAAGTGATATGTCACAGCTGACAAGCGAGAATGTGACACACCGTTCACTTCGCTGACATACGTGCCTCAAAATGCTGCAGCCCCTTCTCCTGGAACCCAGCCTCCTAGTGCCACTGAGGATAACTAGGCAGAGGGTCTGTGCCCAAGGAGGTGGGGGGGTTACTGGTTTCAGGGTTAGGGATCAGGGATTCATACTGCCTCTGGGCTGTGTACTGTATAAGCTAGGAAATATTGACCAGGATTAGCCATTAACTGTTGTGACCCAAGTCATTCCAGCACAAACATACACTTGCATCAGCCAGCGATAGCTCCCAGCTGGGAGGATGGTCTGTGTAAATTCAAGAGAGGGCCCATTCTGTGCACCTGGCAGCTGCAACAAGGGTCCTGAACTGGCAACATGCTCTTACATCTGGCCCCCCAGCTACAGGGTTCAACTCTTGGTTCAGCGCTGACCCTGTGTCTGAGCACTGTGGAGCACAGACCCTCGACCCCCAGAGACAACGGCCGGGCAGAGGGGCATCTGAAATTATAGTCACTGCCCTGCAGGTGTGCGGAGATGTGGAGACAAAGATCTAGTCATGGAGGAGGAGGGGTCCTCCCTAAGCTGCGCTGTTGGGGGCTGTCTATATACACCCACTATTTTAATGGGGAATGAGCCTTTCCTTCACCCACCATCATTCCTAAATGACTGACACGTCCCTGCCTCCTGTGTGTAGATAAACAGCACCTTGCCTGTTGGCCTCTGCATCTGATCTATTATTTGGCCAGACATATTTGTTTGTATTTATATGCATCAAAAACGAATGGAAAGATTGAAGAAACACCGCATGCCAGCCTAGCTAATAGAAGTTCTGCACATTCTCATCTCGTTCAACCATCAACATTCTTCCCCACCGTGCAGTTCCGTAACTAACCCTGGTTTAGGGAAGTGCCTGTTGCAGATGTTGGTTCCCCACTGAGATCAGACTTGTGGAAGAAAACTCAGGACTTGTATCGGGGTTATTAAAGTGTGTGTTGAGCGACACCAAACTGGAGGAGTTCAGCGAAATATGATTCGGTGGGGAATTTTAAACGACGGCTAACCATTCCTTTCCCAAGAGTGAGGGACCCTGGGATAAAAAGCCCCATATAAATGCAAAATGTGATTAGTGACAGCCTTAGTGTGGCCATGGTCTCCAAAGAGACAGGAGAACGACAGCCCCCGTGGCAAAACAGAAGGTCAGTAATGTGAGAGGAAAAGAAATTCAATCATTTGAGTCTTGCCAGTAAAATGCTACAGCGATCGCTGTGCTGTCACCACAGCTACTAACCATGTGCGTAAATATCTGCCCAATTAGCTACATGTGAACTCTCTATTGCCTAGAGGATTAACAAATGAAATCATCATCATCTTAATGTGAGTGACCATCACCAAGCGTAAGCAGTTAACTCCTTTAATTAGTCACTGCATGAATTCTAACCCGAACACCAAACCTTTCAAAACACTTGGCCACTGGGGAACTGTCTGACCGGGAAATGATTTAACATGCCAGTGTCGCAATTCACAACCCGAGACAAACCCTCCAATCCTCGACTCTGGGAGCCAGCCTGACCCTGCTCTTCTGTGAGAACCCCCACTCCCAGGCTGTTCGCACACAGCCTCTGGCACGTAAGCTGCTCCCAGCTACGTGAGTGAGCACTTTTGGCTAGCCGCTGCTTGGATAGTGCAACCGAATGACACTAGCCAATATCTCTGGTCCCAGACACAACCCTAGGAACCTCCATCTTGCAGTGTCAACTTATGCCCGCTGGACGCTGCAAGCTTATATGGGTTTGTCAATTTAATAAAGAAATTGATATGTACCAGGCTTGTTATCCCAAGGGGAGTCTCTGATATGCTTCAAACCAAACACGCTGCTTCAGGTAGAATAAACAAACAAATGTATTAACTATAAAGATAGATTTTAAGTGATTATAAGTCAAAGCACAACAAGTCAGATTTTGTCAAATGAAATAAAAGCAAAACACATTCTAAGCTGATTTCAACACTTTCAGTGTCCTTACAAACTTAGATGCTTCTCACCACAGGCTGGCTGGTTGCCCTTCAGCCAGGCTCTCCCCTTTGATCAGGACTTCCATCACTTGGTGGTGATGTCTGTAGATGGAGGTGGAAGAGAGAGGAAGAGCATGGCAAACGTCTCTCCCTTTTATCATGTTCTTTCTTTCCTCTTGCCTTAGCCCCCACCCTTCAGAGTCAGGTGAGCATTACCTCATCGTAGTCCCAAACTGACAAAGGGAAGGAGGGTGACTCACTCGAGAGTCCAACAGATCCTTTGTTGCTGCCCAGGCCAGAGTCCTTTGTTGCTGTGAGGCTGGGCTGGGTTTGTCCCATTCATGTCCTGATTCATTCAGTTCACAGCTGCCCCTCTGCTCCTGGAGAGTTTTGCCTGGGCTTGTTTTACGTGATGAGGACACATTTTCAGCCTCATAACTATATACATGAAATTACAACCTATAACATTACTATAATATTACTATAACAACAATGCTCAGTGCATTATGAGCCTTCCAAAAACACTCAACATGACAAACTTTGCATTGGATACCACATAATCATGTTATAAGGATGAACACGGGGGTGCAGGGTGTTCCGCCGAGATACAGAGTGCACAGTTCCCATTCCCTGTGTGTTAGCCCGTTATTACCTAAAGCAAGTCCATTCTCTTCCTTCCCTGCCAGCCCAAGGCTTTTTTCCTTTGTTATCCAGCTCTTGTTCACACTTCTCAGTAACAATCTGCTGTGCTCTTTTAATAAGAAGTGAGAGGGTATTTTTCAAAAAAAGCACTGTGCTTAATTCATCTGTGGAACTCACGGCCACAGTATATTATGGACACAAAGAGCTTGGTGGGGTTCAAAAAAGGATTAACCATTTATAAGTAATAAAAATATCTGCCATTATATTAGGCATGATCAAAATGTATAAACCACCACAAGCCAAGCACTAATTGTTTCCTCCATGAGCAGTTGACAGCATAAGTGATATGGCTTAGATTTTTATTATCATTATTTGAATTATTTGTATTACCCCAGTGCCTAGAGTCATAGTCATGGATTAGGACCCCATTGTGTTAGGTGCTGTAGAAACGTTTTAGCTTGCATTTTATAGCTTATTCTGAAGTAGCTGCTACTGGCCATCATCAGAAACAGGATACTGGACTAGAAGAACCCTGGCTCAGGTCCAGAATGGCAATTCCTGTGTTCTGGATCATGTTCTGTAGGCAATGAACTAATAACACATTCATGAAATCTACTTTACATATTAGCTTCCTCATGCGCTCATGTGCACATTCAGAGCTATTCTGATCAGAAGGAAATGTTTCCTTATCTCTAAGCAGGGGATTTCCCCTTTGGGATTTATAGGAAAAGTAGAATTTGCTCCATCAGTTTCTTTCCCAATCTGCCCTGGGCATTGCCACAGTGAGGGACAAAGAGCTGAATGTGCTCTGGCTATCTGAGCCAAGAAGCTATTATTAAGTCCTTACATCTAAAACTTCACTCTTTCAATCAGAGGATCTATACTTTGGTCAGTTACGCTTTACTCAGGATGAGTTTCTCACAGATTTCCTGGACTTGAGATGGAATTTCCTTCTTGAACAGTCTGTCCTCCATGTTCTTTTAGATACTTGCCCTTTTCATCACCAGGCTAATTGCTTCTCTTCGTCCTGACATCTCTCCTCTTACAGCGCGGTTCTCTTCTCTGAGCATAGCAGCTTTCTACTCCTCATGTCTGCTCCCTGGACATATGTAGACTCTGATCTTCTGACTGCAGTGACAAAAATAAATTCCCATTGTGTCTCACTCCACAGAGACTCAGAGAGAGTTAGTGGGATTTATTGCTCCTTGTTCATAGCCCACAGGGTGGTTTGCTAAGTTCCAATTAGAAGGCCCATCAGAGACATTTGTGCAAACCCAGTAAAGTCACTAAAGTTGCACAGGTGTAGCCTAGGCTATACTTTGACCTACAGAGCCAAGAACCTTAATGACTGCTGACAATGCCCAAAAAGGAGAAGAGCAGCCAGCTTGGCAGTCAGATCCTAGGCTGAGTCCGCAGGGCTGGCAGATAGCACAAACCCTCTTGTAAACTTGGCCCAGCCAGTCTGTAAGACGGTATAAATGTGGGAATCCCACAATGCCATTTTCACAGAGTCACTTTTCAGATTAGAGCCACTGCATGCTAAGCACCTCTCAGGAACAGCCTCTCGTCCGGGCCCTGTTCAGTGCAATGCCCGATTTCTGTCTGCCCTGTTGTAGGAACCGGTACTGCACTCCTGGGCGGGAGGACAAGCCAGGAGATGCACAAGCGAGCGAAGTGATTTTGTTAGGAAGCGAAGCACCGGGTGTGGAACGTGCTGTAAGATGCCGTGTTCTGTTCTGCTCACCTTCGCCCTGCAAGAAGGGGGTGGTGATTATTTTTTTTGTATGTTTTGCTGCCAGAGTGGGCGGGGCAGACTCATCCATGTTTCTCACTTTTTTGCTCACGAAAATGAGAAATGTTTACCGAGACTTTGCTTTGCTCTGGGGTACGTTATTTTTACACGTTGCTATAGCTACCGATACCATTATAAAATTAAGCTTGAACCTCGTGGTAGAAATGGATCTGTCAGAAGCAATTATTTTAAAAGAGCAAGTTGTTTATTCCCCCGCCCCCCAGGTAACGCTGGGCTGTAATGTATGTCTGGGGGGTGCAATCTGAGTGTTGGAAGTGGATGCCGTGATTGTGGAAGGAGCTGGGTTGAGAGCTCGGGAGGCTGAAGTTTGCAGTTTATCCCCAGAGAAGGTAAAGCCAGGGCAGCAGCAGGGCAAGCCTCGCGTACCTGCTTCCGGCCTGAGCCGGAGGGATCACGCTGGGTGGGCGAAGCTGGTTCACTTTTGAGGTGCATCATTGCTACTGTTATTTATTTGTGTTTCCGCGGTGCCAAGGGCGCCAGTCCTGGGCCAGGACCCCACTGTGCTAGGCCCTGTATAAACATAGAACAAAAAGACGGTTCCTGATCCAGGAGCTCAATCCTTGGTTGGTTAATGAGAGCACTAGCGAGGGAGCCACGCCTACCCTGGGACCGGGGGTGTTGGCACTCATCCCCTGGGCACTGGACTGGGTTAAGCCCACAAATGCCTTTCCTATGGGATCCTGAACAGGCCTGGCTTTGGGTCCCTGGTTGTCAGAGTGGTGTGAATTTGAGCCAGGCACCTAGAAGGGAAAAGTTTCCAGTCCCCCTCTTTGCATGTTTCCTGCTACATTCTTTCTCCCCTCTCCTGAGTGCGCTTGGATACTCCACTATAATACAGCATCCACGTGGCATCCAGGAGACATTTCGATTTTGCATACTGCCTTCTGTTGGTGCCAAGTGCATCTGTGTACACGCAGAGCCTAGCAAAAGCAGATTTGCTTCACTCGTTTGTGCTCTGAAATTGCTTTCAGCACTCCTCTTGGCTTCTTCCAGCAGTTTCTGTTGCTTCATTCTCTAGTTCTCTAAATATTTTTTCCTTTCTTTTGCACTTCCCATTAGAGGGTAGCTGTGACTGCCTGCTAGATGCTGCTGCCAACTTCCTGAGGCATGCAGCCAAGCAGAGGAAAGTTTTAAGGAGGCTCCATATGCACGGCATGAATAGTGGTTGGGATTGCCACACGGTGATGGCTTCCCATGCACAAAGAGCAACGGCATACTCTTTTTCTGAATGGCTTTCCTTCAAATGAAGGAAACAAGAGAAAACCAAAGGACAGTCTTTGTGGAAGAGCCCAGTGGGTGTGCATCCCTTCTGTAACATGCTGCATGAAGGCCACTTCGCAAAATGATGGCTGCCCCTACAGGCTGGCAAACACCAAATCAATTTAAAGATACAGTACACTGAGAAATAAACTCACAAGTCCTGAGGCACATATGCCAGCCAGCCAGCCAGTTCTAGGGATATCTTTCATAGGCAGCTCTTAAGTCCTGTTTCCAACAGGCACTGGAAGTGAGGCATGTCATAAAGAATATGAGATCATATAAAGACAGATATAATCTTCTCCAAATTACAGGCGAGTTTGGTTTAGAACCCCCCCCCCCCCCAGCTAACAAACAATAGTTCTCTTTTATTTGAAAGACACTCTCAGGAGAGGAAGTTAGGGCACTAGCCTGTGTATTGGAGACTGTGTCTTTAAGGGCTGAGCTTCCTAGACAAAGAGTCTGGGACACTGTGAAGTTCTTGTTAGGCACAGCTAACTGGAACCTGACCGAGTGCTCCCCGAGTCGGGGTCTCCCTGGCAGGGCTAGGGTTGTACACTGCTCCTGCACATACTGCTGCTGATGGGGTGGGGCTGTGGCACTGAGATTTGGTGACGGGGGTTCAGCTGAGTTTATTTTTGGTTTTGGTTCATGTGGTTTCACACACTCTGGTTTCTCTCTCGTTTTGGAGACCAGACTCAAAGCCAGGTGCAGCTGGGACTGGCAAGTTTCATGTCATTTTTGAACAAAACCTCAACACTGCCTTCCCCTACTATACTTCTGGGTTGAGTCCTGAGTCTGTAATTGCAGCAGGCAGGTTTCGAGCAGTTTGGGGGGTTGTAATGAAAGGTTCTCACTCCTCTTGCAGGAAACTCGATCACATGCAAAGCTCCAGAAACCAAAAAGCAGAAGTCCCCAGGACTAGTTGCATCAGCAGGTCGAGAGAAGCCTCTAACATTGACAGGGGCAGAATATGGCCCTAAGCAGGAGTAACTGCAAATAGGTGCCAGCCTGGATCAGCCCCCGGGTCTATCTAGCTCAGTAGACACTGGCCGGAACCAGGTGCCTCAGAGGGAGATACAAGAACTGCACAATAGGCAGATGTGAGTTATTTCTGCCCCTCATCCTGATCCCGAATAGTTCGAGATTGGCTTAGACGTAGTGAGGTTTTTCTCCCTTCCAATAGATATTTAGCATTTACTACTCTAGCTCTGGCTATTCCCGTGACCCACATCACCATCAAAGCCTTTTTTGACTCTTGCTAAGCTCTTGGTATCAATGGCATCTTGTGGCAGTGAGTTCCACAGGGTAACCGAGCATTTTGTGAAAAAGTATTTCCTTTCGTCAGCACTTAACTTTCCACCATTCACTGTCATTGAATATCCCCTTGGCCTGGTGCTGTGAGACAGGGAGAACAGCAGCTCCTGATCTGCCTGGCCTGCACCGTTAATTATTATATTTTGCTTCCTTAGCAAATAGAAAAAACTCCAGGCCAGGGGGCTGTAATTCACCGTCCTGTGCCCGAACATCACCAGATGTCTAAGGCCCAGTCTAACTCAGTGGGAGCCTCTCTGTTTGGGGTCAATGGGAGCTGGGTCAGGTTTCAATAGGATCAGATTCTTTCCCCCTTACTGTGTGGACTAGGACCTGACGCTCGAGGAATCCTATTGAAATCCAGTGGCGTTATTCATGGAGTCAGTTACTACTCAGCCTGCATAAGAGTGGCAGAATCTGGCTGACAGGGAGCAAGGAGCTATAATTAGATGTTACATTCAGGGAGGAAAACTGTGCCCTGTGCGCAATACAGAGCCACCAGATTTGGAAGGACGTCCAGCGTGGCTGATGGACGTGGCTTTAGCCTCCCTGTTGTGTGGCAGAGGACAGCCAGTTCGACAGATCAACTGTGAAGCAGAGAGCACAGGTGATAAATATAGATCTGCCAGCAGCAGATCTGGTGAACTTTGGGGGTTTGATGTAATTTGTTCTTTTCAGCTTCCTTTTTCTTTCCTGCTTCCATCTCGCAGCCAACAGAAAGGATAGACTCTCTGGGTGGGGGTGGATGTGTGTGTGTCCTAGAAACCTGCTTTCACAGCTGTCTGTGGAGATACAAATGGGAAACGAGTTGGCCGTCCTCCTTCCACTCCTTCAGGGATGTGTATCCACAACAGCACACCTCACCATGTGATCTATCAGGGCGGGCACCCTCTGTGCCGGGGAAGTTGTGGGGCAGGCGTATTTGGAGTGCTGCAGGCTACGATTGTGGTGCGTTGACGGACAGAGAATGCCTGCACGTCCCCTGTTCACCTGGGGGCAGATTCACCCTCTCTGTAGGCGCGAACGCCGTCCACTGCATCTGACCTTAGCTGCTATATTAGCATTAACGCTCACCTGGCCAACTGTCCAGATACAGACAATTATATTCATCTTAGGTAGGGCTCTATACACCTCCCTATTTTCTAATTCTTGGACATCTTGCTCTGTCAAGGCCAGTTCATTGCACACAGATTAACAGAGCGGAGATGCCAGCTTTAAAAGGGGAAGGGGCTTGTGCGGGGGGAGCTGTTTCACTGGCTCCTCTTTGTTTGATGAGGGAAATTTAGTCAGACGTTTTAACCAAGGGCACCACAATTACTGTGTCAAACTGACTGGCCAACTTAATTCAGATCCTCTCGCTAACATGTGTTTTCACTCATGGAGGCCGTGCCTATGCAGTTGGAAAAATGTCTGCGTTGTGCTGGGGAGAATTGAATCCTTGCACTAAATCACTAATGGGGGGGAGGGGGGAGGAGAGAAATGTGTATCAGAGGCAAGAACACGGTACCGAAACAGTTCCTATGACAACCCCAAATCTCAAACCTGTTTATCCTTTATCATAAAAAACCTACAATAAGCCACAAAAGGAGATTTAATAACTGGCATATGGAAGAGATCAATAACACCATAAAATGTGTGACCCTTTTACTTTCACTTAGCTCATTTCTTCATCATGGAAATGCTGTCTTAATAAGTAAACATCCGAGATTCATTGCTGGTTTGTCCTTTGAGTTGCGACTGCCTCCCCTGAGCTTGCTGAGAAAAACACATTCCTGAGGAAGAAGACTAATGGCCTTGTAGACACAGCTTCATTTTCCACCCCATGGAAACACACACGCGATGGCATGTACCTCTTGCTACTTTCGAAAGCAGGGGAATGAAAATAGAACTGTGCGTGTACGTGTCATGCCACAGGGTGCAAGGGGGTTCAAAAGTTACGTCCATTTTTGCAAGACGGTGGCATTGTACAATAGATGATCTGAGTATCTCAGAGGAGGCAAAGTATGATTCCAATATTCTATAAGGACCATGGGTCACCATGTGACAGCTGGCTGGCGACGTGTGTAAGGCCTTTGGGGGCTTCAGTCCACTTCCTCCTGGATGTACCCACTTTACAAAATAAC
Source organism: Chelonia mydas (assembly GCF_015237465.2). Taxonomy (NCBI): domain Eukaryota; kingdom Metazoa; phylum Chordata; order Testudines; family Cheloniidae; genus Chelonia; species Chelonia mydas. Next base: position 3,595,492 of record NC_051253.2, on the reverse strand, counting down.
CACCCTCACAACTGGCTCCTCGCTGGCAGGCTCAGAGGTGAGGCCAAGGATCGGATGGCCCGGGTGGACTGAACTGCCCTTTCCCCCCACCCCTAGATCCAGAGCAGCAAAAGTGCCAGGGTTATGCGTGCTTGATGCAAGGTTTGCAAATGGAGCATGGACGAGGGTTCCTAACTGGGCATCATCTCTCTATTAAACCACGAATAACGAACGGTTGCCGGCCGTGCCGTGCCTGGCACTATGATCAGTGTGGGTTGGTGGGCCTCTTTGGGCCCGTGGCAGCAGGGCAGCATGGGGGAGCTTACACTGGTGCGGTCCTCTCCTCTGCCTGTTCAGTGCTTGCATGGAACAGCTCAGACTCCTGGCATTGGAGGCTAACACCTTTCACAAGCTCTTCATGTTCCTCTTAAAGAAAAGCGAGAAGTACAGGTCTGGGAACACAACCCTCCCAGCTGAATGTGCGCACACAGCTTGTCCGCAAATATCAAAGGTCAGCAGCGCTGCTGACCTGGCAGCATGCAGAGCGCTGTTGAAATGTCTGCCCTTTATGCTGTAAGAGTGAATTTGGCCTGTGGTTTGGAATAGTTCAGTCCCAGGAAGGCTCTGTACGCCCCACACTCTGGAAATACATCTGTGAGGAGGAGAAAGTGACAGCCCCAGTGGTACACAAACATGCAAAAACGTTTCTGCACTGGTGTGAGATAGTCTGGGACTGATCCGGGGGCCCAAAGCTACCTTTCTGTTCTCCCCACCTGATCCTGGAGTCAGCCTGGGCCAGTTGTTCTCCTGACACAGGATAGAGCAGCCTGGGGGCTGCTCTAAACTGAGCCTGGCTGCAGTGGTTCCCAAAGGGCTGTTCTGCATCCAGATATAGTCAGAGCCTTGCAAGCACTGGTGCCACACTTCCTTTCCCAACACACGCTCCCTTGGCCAGCATAGCAGCCCCTATGCCCCCTAGGGATTCCTGTGAGTCAGAATGCTCCCAGAACCAGCTACACCAGCTCCAATGCTGCTTTCCTCCAAAAGAAAGTGTGGAGCAGCCTTCCCAGGGACAAGAATCTGGCTGCACATGTTTGAGCCAAAGTATAAAAGCCAAGCAGTGTTCCCAGACTTGTCTCCTGGTTTCTGTCTCCTGGAGCGGAGGCCAGCACGAGCCCTTGTTTCCAGGCTGCGCTGGCTTTCCTGGGATGGACTCCTTTCCGTCGACGCTGGGCTTTGAGCAGGGTCAGGTCACCCATGTGTGACAGAGCCAGCTGAGCAAAGCAACCTGTTCCCACCCTGCAACACAGACATGTCAGGGACCCTGGGTACGGCGCGGCTAGCCCCGAACCCTGTTGACCTCTACAGCAGAACACAGCAAAGGCAGGATGGGGCTCCGTGCGCCTTGGCTGTTCCTGGCTGCCTGGGGTAGCAATAAGGAGAAAGTATTTCCATTGTAACCTGCATATTTGATCAGCCGAGTCCATTTTCTGCCTGCTGGTGTGAACTCGCTTTCTGCCTTCACGTGTGCTTCCCAAGCAAATAAAAGGGAGACTAAGGTGTATTTGCTCTCTTTAGTGGGGGGGATTATAGGGGGGAAAGAAACTCAACTCTCGCAGCAGCCTACAGATCCGGCCTGCAACTAGGTGGTGTGGGCACAAAGCGATGCAGCAGTGGCTTCAAATGCAGAAGACTGTCCTGCAGCAGAGGCCGCAGGGGGCTTTGGAGACATTCCTGTGCGTTTGGAGAGCGGCTCGCCCAGCTGGTGCCATCTTTCTGCGAAAGGAGAGAGGCAGCTCCATTCAGCTACTGTAGGCGGCCAGCTGGGCTTATTCAGCTCTCGAGCTAGTGATTATCTCCTGAAATGTCATCTAATACTAGTATACCATGGCTAAGTCCTCAGTATCTATCTAGTCCCCATCACCATAGTAGCTGAGCACAGTAATTCAGACAAGAGCCCTGTCATGATGGAGATTAGACTGCACTGAATCCCCCGCCCCCAGCACTGGGTCAGAATCCATCCTGCTCCCATTAAAGAAGGTGGGAACTTTGCCATTGACTTCAGTGGAGGCCGGCGTGACCCCATGGTTAGGGTTAGGGTAAGGGCTGGCATTGGCACTGGTTTCCTCGGAGCTTTTACACAGCCCTGGGGCTGGTGACAGTAGTGTATCTTTGCAGCTTGTCCTTGGTCTGCGGTGGGGCTGGCAGTGCACTGGGGTGACAGCTGATGGGCTTGGGCTCAGATGATGCTCTAGCCGTTCCTCTCCAGCGCTCTGCGAGCGGCTGGTGTCTCGAGCCCGACCATGGTTCTCAGATGCAGGATAACATAATTTTTATTCAGACAGTGCCTTTGCTGAGAGAGAAAGATCCAATACAGGAGACGAAAGGGGATGCTCCGTCAGCACTGGATGAGGAGACCAAAGCTGGGCCGGCCTGGGAGTGAGAACAGAGAAGTGGGGAGGTACATGCAAGGAGCAGCCTCCCAGCTGAGACAAGCTCAGCTCGGCTCCAGTGGTGGAGGTCAGAGGGAACTTCCGTTTTAGTTCACCGAGCTGCACGGCTGCCTAGGGACCACAGGAGTCCTGGTTGAAGCCTCAGCAGGAGTCTCATGTGCAGGCTGCACACACGCTGAATGGGCAAACCTACTTGTTCCAGTGTCTTGGCCCTCCCAGCTGGCAGCCTCGAAGGAAGCTGGAGGTGAGAAGTGGGCAGGGGTGTTGTTTCTGTGTCTTGGGCCTGTTTGGCCTTCTGTCTCGCCTGGCCCTGGACAGCTGCAGAAGCAGCACCCCTGGCCGTGTGGTGGCAACGGTGTATTGGCCTGGGGCAAATCGGAGCAGCCTTGGTGGGCTCCAAAAGGCCCCTCTCAGCCCGAAGGAGAGTCTCTGAGATGCAGAACAAAGGAAAGGGGCGGGGGGCAGGGGGACACCTCTGTACAGCTGAATGAAAATAGTCCAGGACATTCTCTGGAAGGGGGATACACATCAATGTGCTGTAAGGTACCAGCATTAACTGCAGCCTGCAAGATTTCAAAGAGCTCCTGAGACATGACACTGCCTCCCTCTGAGCTGCCTTTCCCTGGAGCAGTCCAGTGATGCCGTCTGTTTATCCATCCGAGCCAGAGACTCTCCTGTCTGTGAAGTGCTGTGAACCCCAAACACATCGTGTCACAGGGCAGGAGGAATCGATCCCGGCAGCTGAGCGCTGCTGTTCTTGGAGCTCATCCAGGGCTCCAGCACAAGCTATTTCTCCCGGCCATCTCTTCTTTGCTAATTTTTACCAACCCGAGTCTGTTTTCCAGGTCTCTAGGGAAGTTGGCTAGATTGTCGGGCTCAATGGGTAGTGATCAATGGCTCCATGTCTAGTTGGCAGCCGGTATCTAGCGGAGTGCCCCAGGGGTCGGTCCTGGGGCCGGTTTTGTTCAATATCTTCATAAATGATCTGGAGGATGGTGTGGATTACACCCTCAGCAAGTTTGCAGATGACACTAAACTGGAAGGAGCGGTAGATACGCTGGAGAGTAGGGATAGGATACAGAGGGACCTAGACAAATTGGAGGATTGGGCCAAAAGAAATCTGATGAGGTTCAACAAGGACAAGTGCAGAGTCCTGCACTTAGGACGGAAGAATCCAATGCACCGCTACAGACTAGGGACCGAATGGCTCGGCAGCAGTTCTGCAGAAAAGGACCTAGAGGTGACAGTGGATGAGAAGCTGGATATGAGTCAACAGTGTGCCCTTGTTGCCAAGAAGGCCAATGGAGTTTTGGGATGTATATGTAGGGGCATTGCCAGCAGATCGAGGGACGTGATCGTTCCCCTCTATTCGACATTGGTGAGACCTCATCTGGAGTACTGTGTCCAGTTTTGAGCCCCACACTACAAGAAGGATGTGGAGAAATTGGAGAGAGTCCAGCAAAGGGCAACAAAAATGATTAGGGGTCTGGAACACATGACTTATGAGGAGAGGCTGAGGGAACTGGGATTGTTTAGTCTACTGAAGAGAAGAATGAGGGGGGATTTGATAGCTGCTTTTAACTACCTGAAAGGTGGGTCCAAAGAGGATGGATCTAGACTATTCTCAGTGATAGCAGATGACAGAACAAGGAGTAATGGTCTCAAGTTGCAGTGGGGGAGATTTAGGTTGGATATTAGGAAAAACTTTTTCACTAAGAGGGTGGTGAAACACTGGAATGCGTTACCGAGGGAGGTGCTGGAATCTCCTTCCTTAAAAGTTTTTAAGGTCAGGCTTGACAAAGCCCTGGCTGGGATGATTTAATTGGGGATTGGTCCTGCTCTGGGCAGGGGGTTGGACTAGATGACCTCCAGAGGTCCCTTCCAACTCTGATATTCTATGATTCTATGATTCTATGTTTCCCTAACATCTGGAGTTTTCTTAATTGCTATGGTGACTTCAGCGGTGTCCCTCCCTGGGGTAACTGGTTCCATATGGTGGGATTCTCACTCGCTTGCCTCTGATCTTTGCCAGGCTGGACGGCGCGATACTCTTTGTAACAGTGTTAGAGGTGCCACAGCTTTGCAGATCCATCCTTAACCCTCTCCGTATTAACATATCTATGGGGGCTCGGAGCCTCAGTACCTTTGAGGATCTGGGCCAAAGTGCTTTACAAGCATTCATTAATCTAGCCTCACATCAGCTCTGCGAGGCAGGCAGGTTGTATTATCCCCATTTCATAGATGGGAAAACTAAGGCACAGAGCATTTACGTGACCTGCCCAAGGTCACACACAGATTCAGTGGCATCGCTGGGAATGAAACCCAGCCGCCTTGACTCCTGCTGCTGTGCACTAATTGAGACCGCACTTCCTCCCCTTATTAATTAAATCATTCCCTGATCTGCTCTCATCCCCTGGATTGTCCTCTTTTCTGAATCGTGTTCTCTGACTAATTACTTGGCATTATTGCAAGCTTTCTTTCAGCTGAGTGTGCTTCCCTTGGCTGTTTGCAAGCTGTGTTCTTTCCTTGGTGGCTTTCATCTGTGCTAGGCACAGATAATAACCTGGCACTTTTGTAACTAGCTTGGGTAGCCAACTGCCTTTCCTTGGGTACCTCAGAAGCTGTTTCCCACCTCCCGTTTGTCTCCTGGGTTCAGCTGGGTGCATTGCATGGAATTAGTGTCACCCGGGCAGGGCTGGTCTTCAATCACAGCATTTATCTGTCTGGCGAGAAACCAGCCCGAGCTTTCCGTGCTGGTTTTGAAAGGCACAGGGTCCCATCTTGTCAGGACGTACCATCTTTTGTACCAGAATACAAAAAGGGGTTTGTTCGCAGCAGCAGGAGCTGTTCTGTTTGCTTCTGACCAGTTGGTCCCGTTTTCTGCCAGGAAGTCCAATTTATAGCATCTAGAGACTAACTGGTTTCTCTTTGTCCAAGGCCAGTTGATTGATCCTTAGCTTGTCTTTGTCAGGAAAGCAGCGGAGGGCCTGGAAGCAGACTCTGCCCAACCCCCCGGAGTATCTGGGGCCTGGCCACTTCTCACTTCCAGGGCTATTTCTATTTTCCTTCCCTCTCCGGACTTCAGGGCTTTGCACAGAGTCTTCCTGTTGCATAACTATGAGAACAGCCTCCTTCCAAAGCCTGTCTGGGCTTTTCTTTTCTTTCCCGGCTCCTCTATTGTGTTGGGATGAATAAAGAGCTGGAGTACACAGGCTTCCACCAGCCTATTTCTCCAGGTCACAAATCATGGAGATGGAAAAGCCCTGTTACAGGCCGTCACCTGAATGAGAAACTTCTCTCCCAGCACGCAGGTCAGGGCCTCTGCAATTCTGGGGCCCGCTTTGCAGTCCTAGATCAATGACTACTATGTCCTCGTTATCCCTGCCATTGTAACACAGTGAGTTCAACAGAGCCCCAGTCCTCGCTGCTCCCAGGACTGCATTACACCCGTGCTTAGACCCAAAGAACTGTGTCCCAGATACAGTGCTGGGGCCCGTGTGGCTTTTTGCTTTGGGGCCAGATGCAAATCCAGATGGGGTCTGATTTCTGGATGTCGCTCAAGATGGTTGGGAGAAAAAAAAGCCAGCTTGTGAAATTGCATCACTGTCAAACTCAGCCCTGCTCTGTGGCTGGGCTTTGGACCAGAAGCCTACCTTAGATCTGATCTGGAACCAGATGCCATCTTCCTAACCCATCTCTGATAAACAGCACTGTATACACGATGCCCTGTAGGCCTACTCTGTTTTACTCTATTCAGGTTCTCCTACTCTGCCCATCACCGTGTTATCTGGCAGCTACTGTGCGTAATTGTGCACATGATTCCTCAGTATCCCGTAACTGTAAATGTACAGAGGGATCTTGCCTGTTTGCTGAGGGCGCTGCCACATTGGAAAGAGCCGATTGGCACTCGCCGGGCTCTCTCTGCCACGGGGACAGAGCTGTTCTTTCTTTACTGCTCTCCTTCATGCAAAATAAGTCCATACTAATGAGCAAAACCTGGGCAAAACCATGGTGATCACTCTCCAGGTATTTTAGCTGCCTGCCTGGACAGTGATAGGAAAATGAAGCTATCAGCTCCACCACACAAAGAAATGCTGACCAAGAACTGTCACCTAGGTCCAGCCAGTCCGCCCCACATCCCGGCTCTGTCAGTCCCTGCTCTCCATAATCAGGTCTCTCTCGCTCATGAGCTCATTTATACTTCGTCAGACCCAGCAGCTCATTCTGCGTCTTTGCTATTCCCTTCGTGAGATAGTCCAGGCAGGTTCGCATTCATCCCCTGAATGTCCTAGGGTCTCCACTGTTTGCCCCGGGGACTTAAATCCCTCTGCAGTTTGAGTTGTGCACCTCACCAGTTCTCCATGGACCCACTGTCTCCTCTAATTTTGGCTGCTTTCAGGGCCCAGCTCGGGACTCCCAGGCCCTGGCTGTCAGTGGTGCTGAGGGCCCAGGGCTCCCACTGCAGCCCGGTAGCCACAGTTTCAGAACCTCCGTTTCTTGGTGCCCAAAGTGACACAGTCCTCAGGGGATCTGAGCTCTCCCAGCTCTGACTGGCTCCAGCTGGAACAGTGGGAGGTCAGCCTCTCTGCAGGCAAGGGGGTCGGAAGTGTCTCATGCTGGGCACCACAAACTGCGGTACCTGAAATCAGTGGCCACTGCTGAAAACCTCCCTAGCCTTTTCCTGCTAGATAAACCCTGGACTCATCTTGGCCTGGCAGAGAAGAGCTAGTCCCTCTCCCCGCAATGGGCCTTCGCTGCCTCCCTCCAGGACAACCCTGAGCACTGCAGAGTCTCTCTCTTTACTGACTTGTTATTCGTTGCCTGATTCTTTCCAGCCTGCTCAGCCCAGGCAGGCTAATGAGACCCGTAAGGAATGGGAGGTGCTCTCCCCGCCACAGACCCTCCCCCAGCTTGAAGTAGCCACAGGACTAACCGGTGCCTTGCAAAGTAACAATATACCACCCTTGATTTGTATTCTTACCTTGCGCTGATACATGCCAGGAGCTTGTTTTGTGTTTTCACTGCCAGCCACACACTAGGCAGTTGGCTTAAAGGATTTTCCCACAATAACCATCAAATCCCTCTCCTAGCCAATAAGCCGCAGAACTGTTCACTTCCCAGGTGCACCACTCAGGGCGGCCTCCTTTCCTGCTGCTTTGTGTTTGTTTACGTCAAACTGGAGTTTCCCTTTCCTGGCCCAGCCAGGAACGCAAAAGCCCTGCAAAACGTTGAGCCTGGTTTCATTTCCCCTTATCCCCTCTACCCTCTCTCTTTCTCTCTGGTTTCGGTCTCAGTATGGTGACAGGTTTCAGAGTGGTAGCCGTGTTAGTCTGTATCAGCAAAAACAATGAGGAGTCCTTGTGGCACTTTAGAGACTAACAAATTTATTTGGGCATAAGCTTTCGTGGGCTAAACCCCACTTCATCAGATGCATGGAGTGAAAAATACAATAGGCAGGTATATGTATTACAGCACATGAAAAGATGGGAGTTGCCTTACCAAGTGGGGGGTCAGTGCTAATGAGCCAATTCAATTAAGGTGGAAGTGGCCTATTCTCAACAGTTAACAAGAAGGGGGTGAGTATCAGCAGAGGGGAAATTACTTTTTGTAGTGACCCATCCACTCCCAGTCTTTATTCGGGCCTAATTTGATGGTGTCCAGTTTGCAAATGAATTCCAGTTCTGCAGTTTCTCGTTGGAGTCTGTTTTTGAAGTTTTTTTGTTGAAGAATTGCTACTTTTAAGTCTGTTGTTGAGTGTCCAGGGAGATTGAAGTGTTCTCCTACTGTTCTACCACAAGGACTCCAAGTTGTTTTTGGTCTCAGTATGATTTCTCCTCTTCGAGATCCTTTTCTAAATTGTTTGCACAAAGTATGTGTTGGGCCCCTCCTCTAAGGGAAAGGACCCTACAGATGTTATCGGTTTCCTGTTCAAGGAACAGGTTTTTTAAATGAGCGAAATGAAGGAGTGTTGTCCAGGGGAACGTCTTCCCTATGAAGCCTATGTCAGCACAGCTCTGCTCCCTAGTGTGGACACAGCCAACAGAGGGAGTTCTTCTGTTGGGGTAGGAACACCACCTCCCTGAATGACGTTAGCTCTGTTGCCAGATGCCCTCTTCCATCGACATGACTGAATCTACACTGGGGGGGGTTTGTCGGCACAGCTGTCAGCCAGGCATGTCTTCTTCTTTTTTTCCCAGACCCTGGACCGACATAGCTTTGCTGACATCACTTTTAATTGTAGACCAAGCCTAGTAGTGGTTAGAATGTGAGACATAGTTGTAGCACTCCTGGGTTCTATTCCCAGATCTGCCATTTCTGTGTCCAGGGCTACAAAAGGAAGTCTGGTTTACAGGTAAAATTTAGATCCACAGAGCTACGGCATGCAGGGGTATGAGAAATTACACACTGCTAAGCAGCCTGACTATGCTGACCTAACCTCTGCTATAGACGTGGCTAGGTCAATGGAAGAATGCTTCTGTCAACCTCGCTACTGCTGCTTGGGAAGATGGAGTTCCTGCAGAGACAGAAAAACCCCATCAGTCACAGTAGTCTTCATCTACACTATGGGGCTACAGCAGCCTAGTTATGGTGCTATAGCTAGGCCACTGTCGACCCTGCAGTGTGGACAAGAAGCCCTGAGTCACTTCACTTCTTTTGTCTTGGCTTCTGTATCAGTCCAATGGGGATAAAACATAACAAACCCCTGAGGATGTTGTGAGACGTAATTAGTTTGTTTGCAAGGTGCTTTGAGATCCTCTGTTGAAAGGAGCGATAGATGTGAAAGTGTTAGTACCAGAAGAGTCCAGATCTGGAGCTGGCTTTCAATGACTCCGACGATCAGGATATTTTGGATGTAAAGGTTTCTTTTGGGCCCATTATAAAGATCGGGGCCTTCTGCAAAATGGAGACCCTGATTTGGAGTCAGACTTTGAACAAAGAACCAGAGTTCAGGGATGTTGTGAACTAGTGTTCTGCGAAGGGCCAAGCATGCGTTTTTAAGCGACTTCACCCTCAGCGCCTGATCCCTCAGCTGCCACTAATGATCATCAGTGGGGAGCCTTTGCCAATGCCTCTGAAATATTATGTGTGCAGCCTCTGTTGAATTTCTTCTCTCCCTCATTAGAACAGGTAAAAATCTGCTTTACCAGTTACCAGAGACAGTCCCTGCACTGACCTACTGCAGCTCAGATTTCCCCCCCCCCCCCCAATGCTTCATTTCACAGTGAGTTACACACACCTGAGAGCTGCTGTGCGCCCCACGCTGCCACTCCATGCAGCTTGACTTTATGAACTCCTTTAATACCCCCACCCTCCACACCAAGGAGGTGTTGTGCTGGGATCTTGAATACAAAGCTTGTCATTGTCGTTCAGCCTGAAAGCCCCAGCACCCTCCGTGTTTCCTTCCCAGGCACTTGACTATCAAAACGACTTTGTGGTCATGCAAACAGATTTCACAAATGGCCTCTCCTCCTCATTGCCTAATAACCGTTGCTTTTAATAGAAACGCGCTCGACGGGTCACCGGGAGCCGTGATTAAGCCTGTTGTATGGATACGTGTCTCTTGCTGTCTCCTTTCACTTCCTCGTTTCAGAGAAAGGAATCTGGAAGCTGGCATCAGCCAGAAACCTCCAAGATTATAGAGCGCAGTGCTTGGCACAAAGGGTTTTCAGCTCTGTACAAAGCATGTGCGGTTGGACTTTTAAGTGATCTCTGTCGAATTATAGATGGAGAGGTGCCTGCAGAGTACTGGAGTGTGTGTGTGTGTCTGGATGTTGTGTGTCAGATTGTGTGTGTCTGCCTGCTGCACAGGTATCAGATTGCATCGGGGTGCTGCAGCGGGTGTGTCAGATTGGGCGTTGCACAGGCATCGGATGGCTTGCTCCCTTCCTTCACCCCATTTTATAACAGGGAAGAGACGCCCTTTTGAGTCAGGATTTTCCTCCTGACCTCCCAGATGTGCATATGGCTCCCGCTAGGGGAACAACTGTACTGATGTTCTCAGAGTAACAGCCGTGTTAGTCTGTCTCCGCAAAAAGAAAAGGAGGACTTGTGGCAGCTTAGAGACTAACCCATTTATTTGAGCATAAGCTTTCGTGAGCTACAGCTCGCTTCATCGGATGCATGCTGTATTCGTCTGCAGAACAGACAAGCACCAGCAGACTGGAATCAAATTCAAACCTGCAATATCCTGAATGCATCGACAGCAGCAAGTTGTGGGAGGGGGGGAAAGGGGAGGTCCCAATTTCCAAGCTGTTGGGATCCCCAGCTCCAGAGGAGGTGCCCAACACTGAGATTTTTGATGTCTGGAAAATACTCCCTTAAGGGGCCAGTAATAAAAGCTAAAGAAAAAAGGTAGAAAATGTCCTGATACAAGAATTAGCTTCGTCTCCCTTTGAATTCCAGGGGGCATTTCAAAGTGCCGTGAGTTCTGAGGCCTGACACATACTGGAGCTCACCGATCCAGTGTACTGCGTAGTACACACCAAACGCTCTGACAGCCAGGGAGTAAGGCAGGCTCTGTAAAGGGAGAGAAATTCAAAGCAATGCCCGGTGACACAGGGAGGGGCAGAGACAGTACAGTGTGGGCTGCGGCGTGGGTCGGAGAAGAGCATTGATTCCACTGTGCAGAGGAACCTGTCCAGAGCAGTGAGCTATAACCTGGGCAGAGCAAGATAACCAGCAAAGGGGCTTTTAGGACTGTCGTCAATAGAGCTCTCGTTATTTTTAAGAGGAGCCTTTCAATATAACTGTATTAAGGGTCTTCATCTGGGGAAAGTAAACCACGTGAATGAAATGACACCGAAGCGAGAAGCTCGGCCAGCACAACACGGTGCCCCCTAATTTATTACTTTTTTTAAAAGAGTGAATTTTCCAAGAATCAATACGGGAATTGGTATGAAAAAAATACAATGCAAAAGAACAAAGCTGGGCGAGCCAGACAAGGAACTCCAGTGACCTGCCGCGTAAAGCCTGGGAGCTTCCTGCAGGACTTCTCCTGGTCAAAGAACAACCGGATCTCAGGAAAACGCTGTGCAGCTGAGCTGTGCTCCTGAAGGATGGATGCAGGAAAGTAAGGAAAGGACCCAGCTCCCAAGTGAGGCAGGGCCTGACCCAGAGGAGAGTTGTGCATCCAGACACCCATGCAGCAGGACCCGGTGAAAGTCAAGTCAGCCTCATACAGTAACATCTGCCACCAACAGGGATTGTGTGTCTTTAAACAGCGGAGGTTATTGTCTTTGGAAGGTGCTAGGTAAAACTGCCAAGGGCAGGTGTGTTCAGAGCCAGGGGAGTGTAGAGATGCAGGTAGGTTAAAAAAAATTGGGAAAGGGGAGGGGCCAGCATGAGAGTCCTGTACTTCCACTGGGGGTCCATCAGTAGGAGTAGGAAAGAGAAGAAATAAGGTGAGGAAGGAAAAGGACACACGGGGTGGGTGTGACAAAGTTTTACATCCCAGGTGCTGTTCGCCTGGAGCTGGTGGAAGTGGTGGTGTCATCTGGGTCCCTCTCTCTGGCCCAGTCTGGTCAGGATGTCTTTAGGATTAGGATGATGAAGAGTCTCGGGCTCCCAGGAGATGGTGGGGGTGTCAGCCATTAGAGTGAAGCTCGTTCCTTCCCCTTCTTGTGTCTTTCAGTCAGCCAATGTAGCAATCCATCCACCCCCCCAAAAAAAAGCCTCTTGGTTCAAGGACCCCTGAAGGGGAGCGATGGGCAGAACAGCCCGTCCTCTCGTTATTTTGGCCACAGATTAGGCCTAGTTTTTGCCACAACAATTTTGGTTCACTGATTTCCATTCCCACACTTTTCTTGCTCACCAGGCATGATCTTAACAATGTCCTTGAGTTATATCCAACGGTCTCTTTGCTTGGACTAGGTCAGTCTGTCTGTCTTGCTTTTGTGCCTTTTCCCATCAACACTTGCTGTCATAGGTTACCGTTATAGTGACGTTTTTGTGACCTTTCACTCACTTTTTATAGCTGAGCCGGCAATTAGGGTACATTTGTAGGCCCAATGATCACAATGTCCCGGCACAGCGGTTGCATTATTGCTTAGGGTAAAGGTTGTATTGAATCTGACTCCATTATATAGCTGTCAATTTACAAGTGATTGTGACGTTCCCCTGGTGTTATCTGCAAGGTCACTCCGATCCTCGACTCTGGGAACCAGCTTTACCCTGCTCTGCTGTGAGAACCCCCACTCCCGGGCTGTTCACACACGGCCTCTGGCATGTAAGCTGCTCCCAGCGACGTGAGTGAGCACTTTCGGCCAACCGCTGCTTGGATTGTGCAACTGAATGACACTAATCAATATCTCTGGTCCCAGACACAACCCGAGGAGCCTCCATCTTGCAGTGTCCAGTTATGCCCGCTGGAAGCTGCAAGCTTATATGAGTTCATCAGTTTAACAAAGAAATTGATATGTAACAGGCTTGTTATCCCAAGGGGAGTCTCTGACATGCTTCAAACCAAACACGCTGCTTCAGGTAGAATAAACAAACAAATGTATTAACTATAAAGATAGATTTTAAGTGATTATAAGTCAAAGCACAACAAGTCAGATTTGGTCAAATGAAATAAAAGCAAAATACATTCTAAGCTGATTTCAACACTTTCAGTGTCCTTACAAACTTAGATGCTTTTCACCACAGGCTGGCTGGTTGCCCTTCAGCCAGGCTCTCCCCTTTGATCAGGACTTCCGTCACTTGGTGGTGATGTCTGTAGATGGAGGTGGAAGAGAGAGGAAGAGCATGGCAAACGTCTCTCCCTTTTATCATGTTCTTTCTTCCCTCTTGGCTTAGCCCCCACCCTTCAGAGTCAGGTGAGCATTACCTCATCTTAGTCCCAAACTGACAAAGGGAAGGAAGGTGACTCACTCGAGAGTCCAACAGATCCTTTGTTGCTGCCCAGGCCAGAGTCCTTTGTTGCTGTGAGGCTGGGCTGGGTTTGTCCCATTCATGTCCTGATTCACAGCTGCCCCTCTGCTCCTGGAGAGTTTTGCCTGGGCTTGTTTTACGCGATGAGGACACATTTTCAGCCTCATAACTATATACATGAAATTACAACCTATAACATTACTATAACAACAATGCTCAGAGCCTTCCAAAGTCACCGGGCATGACAAACTTTGCATTGGATACCACATAATCATATTATAAGGATGAACATGGGGTGCAGGGTGTTCCCCCGAACACAGAGTGTCAGTGATTCAATTCAATTTATTTGACACTAAACCTGGATGTTCTAAGTGCCACAGGTATTGATGGGGCCTTCCTGCATTGTAGGAGCTGTCAGGGGGAAGTTGGGAGTTTTGGTAGCTAGTATGGGGGCAGTAGGGCACTCAGGGTGGTGTGTGAGGCCCTGTGGGAACCATGGAAGCCTGGGTACCTTTGCTAAGATCATCAGCAATGAATTAGCACCAAGGCTCCAAGGGCTGGACTGTGCCACCCTGGGGGCATGGCCAGCTCCCAGCCCCACGCAGAGTGTATATGCGTTGTGCGGATGGCTGTAGTGTTACAGACACCGTGAGCACTTGCCCCTCCTATCTGCATGGCTCCAGGAGCTGGGGGCAGTGCAAAGCCATCAGCTTGTTCCCAGGGGGTTGGATGGTGAACAAGGGAGAGGCTAATCAATATGTTCGGTTGCTTTAAAAAAAGTCAGATGAAGTTGTGAATCAGGAAATTTACTTTTGCAAGGTAAAGCAACAACCTCCTCCCCCTATGTCTCTCCTTCCTGCGCGATCCCTGTAGCCTCTGAGATCCTGACCCCGTAGCGTACGAATGCCCCATGCTGCTGGGGGGCGATGCACAGTGCGCTGCTAAGCAGGTGCTCCCTTACATGATGCTCGTTGACAGAAGGCCCAATCCGGAGGGGTGCTGAGCTCTCAAAACTACCGCCGACGTTCCTGGGAGCTGCAAAGGCCCCGCACCGCTCGGGATTTGGCCTGCTGTTTGCAAAGCGCGTTGGGATTCTCTGGGAGGAAGACGCTTTATTAAACGCATGATATTACACAAGCTGAACGCTCCAGAAGGCTTTGGACGTGATTAAGAGCTACAGGCTGGAAAGGCAGCTTGAGAGGCCAAGTTACACGAGGACAGTTCTAATACAATTAAGTAGCAAAAGCGCCATAAAAAGAGGCAGACAGCCGGGGTACGGAAAGCACTTTCCCTGTTAACCACCAGAGGGAGCTTTTATATTAATTAAGTCTCTATTTGCTATTGGGGATGGAGAGTTTATTTTGCCAATTATTAGACAGGAACCAGTAGGAGGCTGAATTTGATACAGTCTTTTTGCTGGGCTGTGAAAGGGCATTAGCGTTTCCGAGTATTGAATGGAAAGGGACGGTCTGTGAGTGAGGCCAAGGAAAGAACCTGGCTTAACACGATCTACTCATCTCGAGTCCTCGCTCCGTCTATGTGCTCTCACAGCAGTCGTCTGCAAACCCTGGAGGCCGGCTGGGGCTTGGGATTTTAGTATTTGTTTTAAACAGTCTTTCTGGAAATGGATACAAAATTCAGACGCACCGAGGGTTACAAATGCCGCTGGCATGGTCCCTGAGCACTGCGCCGGATTCCGCCTCGTTTATACACAGCCAGAAAGAAAAAGGAGCTCGGCTCTGTCTTGTGCAGAGGTGTTGTAGGGTTCAGATCCGCATTTATTACTAGTCTAATCTCTGTGCTACAGAAGACTCTATGCTTGTTGGGTGCCGGGTGATCCTCTTTGGATACCCGTTCAGACACTATGCGTGTAAACTCCCCCTGTCATCTCCTGCCCCTCATTTGCATGCAGAGAAACTCTCAGGCCATTCTTACTCCTGACACTAATGAGCAGAGCAGGCCGCTCGCGGGTACACTGGAATCGTATCCAACCCCTTCTGTGACGAGAACACAATCTGGCACCACCCGCAGCCCTAGCTCACAGGGCCTGACGCTCATGTCATCTACGCCGAGGTGAATCAGGAGCGATTCCACTGAAGCCAGGGGTGAGGGTTTCCCTGGGGTAAGTGAGAAGAGCATCAGGCCTAATGAATCTGTGTCTGTTTCAAATCGTATCCTTCATCCAGATCTGCTGTTCGCTATGAAAATGAATCATGCAGGGCCAGATGGTGCCTATCCCTTAGATGGGGGCGTGGAGGGGGTGGGCGGCGGAAGGACCCTTATCCCCACCCCCTTCCCTGGCTTATGTAAGTGTAGGGAAAATTACAGCCCTGGCGTGTGCAGGGGTTACTCCCTCCCTGTTCCCCTGGTGCAGACAATGCCATGACTCTGCCCCATCTGTGCATGAACCAACGGAGCTGTCTGGGCATGCGGGACTTCGCTGCACCCTGCAAAGAAGGCAGCCGGGACGCAGCCGCTGAGCGTCTGCAAACTACTCTGGGCCAGATCCTGAGCTTGTATAAAGTGGGCTAGCTTCACTGCAGCCAGTGGGGCTACCCTGATTTATACCAGCTCAGGATCTGGCCCCATGAGGCAGAATGCCTCCCATTGCTCCTCGCCGGGCAGTGAGCTTCCTGCCATCCCTCGCTAGGGGCTGCACCAGCACGGCCCCATCCAGCCCTTCATTATGGAATCCTTTCCCTCCAGTGACTATTTCAACCCTCCTCTCCAAAGTGCCGAAAACACCGCGGGCTCCCACAGATGCCAGGAAACCATCAAACTGGGGGGCTGATCCCCTGAAATGGAAGGTCCTGCACGATTTAGCAGCCCCCTTCATCATCTTCAAAAGGGCCGTCCCCTGGTGCAGAGTTCCTTTCGTCATGCTGGCTGTCTAGCCTCTCGGTAGGGCAGTGTCTACAGCACCGTAGTGTAGACTCTCCCTACCGTGATGGGAGGGGTCTTTCCATCCATGTATATAATCCACCTTGCCGAGGGGGGGAGGTAGGCCGACAGAAGATGAAGTTGCCTCTACAGTGGGGCTTAGGGTGACCTAACTACGTCACACAAGGCACGACATTTTTCACAGCCCTGAGCGATGGGGCTGGGTCAATCGAATTTTTAGGTGTAGACCAGGCCTATGATTCCTAGGTCATAAGGCTAGAAGGTTTGATTGTGGTCATCTAGTCTGACCTGCGTAACACAGGCCACAGGACTTCCCTGCATTAATTCCTGCTTGAATCAGAGCAGATCTGTTAGAAAAAAACCCATCCGGTCTTGATTTAAAAATTGCCAGTGACGGAGAATCCACCACGGCCCTTGGTAAATTGTCCCAGTGGTTAAAATGTTAAAATGTCCCTGTTAAAATGTATTAGTCTGAATTTGTCTAGCTTCCACTTCAAGCCGTTGGATTGTGTTATACTTTTATCTGCTAGATTGAAGTGCCCTTGCTTATCGATGAGTTCCCCTTGTAGGTACGTACAGACGGTGACCAAGTTGCCCTGTGGTAGGATGGGTTCTCCCGGCCCCCTCCCCTGCCAGGATGGGGTTAAAGAACTCCTCTGGGCCCACACCAGCCACCGGTGCGGCTTGTCAAGCCTGGAGAGGGGCAGCCCCTCGACAGGGGGGATCCAAGCCCGGGGCAGGCTGGCACTCGGAGGGAAGCAGGGCTGGAGCTCCCAAACCCCTCCGAGAAGGAGCTGTGGGTCAGGAAAGCTGCTGAAGAGCTTCTGCTGCTGGATCCTCTGGAGAGGGAGAGGGGCCATCTCCAGTTTGCTTTGCTTCCCCGAGAGCCCAGGGTCCGCCCTGACGCCCGAGGGGTTAGAAACCCAGCCTCCCTTCCCAAGGGCGATTTGCCTTGCGCGGGGCGAGCCCGGGCTGTTTTGTGGGCTGCAGGATTGTTTGGTTTGTCATTTTGGACTGCAGCCAGGAGCCCCCACGGATGTTGGGCAAGAAGGGGCGGCATGGAGGCGAGGCCTGGGGGTGGAGGACCCCCGGGGAAAAAGAGAAGTCAGCCCTATGTGTGTGTCCCACTGTTAGAAGACTTCCTCCTAAGAGCAACCTCAGAAATCACAGGGGCAGTTCTTGTGCTGGCCTCCGATACCATCCGTTCAAAGGCCGCGGCTCAGATTTCACAGGGCAAATCGTCATTGGCTCTGCTTAGAGAGAATATAATTGAAATCTTTAATTGTTTATGAAAACAGGAACATGCCAGGTGGCTGCTGACTTTCCAGGTCATGAGTTCCCCTGATTCAGAGTCACACCCACGCTGACAGCGAAATCGAAACAAAGTGCCAGGGGGAACAAGAGACGCTGTGTCAGTTCCGGGCCCCCCACGGGGAAGACCTTGTGTGACTCGGATGATAGAATTTTAGAACCTGCCCTCACTTCTCCTTTCTCACTGTGCCCTGCAGACAGCTGCAGCTTCCTTCTCCGACAGCAGCTCTGTAAGTCTTTCTCCGAGGTTGCCCAGAGCCACGCTGCCTTCTCCCTCTACGTGGCAATGGCCGGGGTTACCTTAATGGCAGCGTATTCAGAATGTTCTTCTGGGGCGCTCTGCTTGGGCTGCTGGAGCCTGGCCGGGTGCTGCAGGTCAGCGTAGAGCACGTCTGGGTCTTTGTCATCACTGGGCTAAAATGAAAGGTTCATGAATTGGTTCCTGGGTACAGCAGCGAGCGCTATGTACGCCCTCAGTTATGCATGAGCACATGCACGGTATGGCCTCCCTGTGTTTATAAGCACAAACTGCCCTCTTCTTATCCCTCTTAATTATTCCCTGGCCCGCTGTTGTGCAGCTTGGCACCCAAAGAGCAGGGAGGAGGAAAAGAGGAGAGATTGCAAAGTTACTGTCAGCCCGAACCGACCAGTTTCCTCCCCCTGCCCTCCAAGCAGTTTATTTCTTCAGCCCCTCTCTGCTCTCAGCACATACAGCCCCCAGAGCGGTCCTTGCATGCCCTGGTTTGTGCCGGATGCTGTACCGTTCAATCAAACGTCCCCACACGGCGTGCAGACTCCCGACTTCTCTGGGTACAGTCCACGCCTGGCACCGAAGGGGTTAATGCCAGCTGGGCTGCCGGTGAGTCACACACGCAGACGCTAGGTTTTAAAAAAAGAACGCGGAGGCTCTAGAGAAACCCCAACAGGACCCTGAGCCCAGCGGCTGAAACTCCACCCAAGCTGCAGTGCGCCACGGGGGAAGTAGCCACAGGCTGGAAAATCTCCCCGGGTCTGAGCAACAGCAGGGGCAGGAAGGGGTTAAACTCTGATACCAGTGCAAGCCAGGAAAATCAACGTGACCCCTTCCTGGGCCTGGTGCTGCTCCCCGCTGCAGCCCCATTACTGGTAAGGTCTGGGAGTCGTCAGGATGGCCTTGGGTACGTCTGCGCTGCGGCCGGAGCTGTGATTGCAGCACGTGTAGGCATCCTGAGCTAGCTCTCATCCAAACAGCTTGTCAAGGTGGCAGTGTCGTGGAGGAGGGCTGGGCTTGCCACCTGAGCACGTACCCGGGTCCCCAGGGCGGCATGCTGCCATCCGTGCCACCGTGGCCACACTGCTACTGTTAGCGAGCTAGCTCGGGTTTGTCGACGTGCTGCAGTGACACCTGATTGCAGTGTAGACAGGGCCAGAGAGGCCCCTGGTGGGCACGTCCCCCAGCTAGGAATAGCGCATAAGGCTGCTGTCATGTGGCGCTATGCTCTCTCCCCTCACTGCCCCCACTTTTGGGGCATCCCAGGGGACGGGGAGGGTGCGACAGGGTGCGAGGGGGTGTGGCTGGCATGCAGAACAGCCCCCTCGCCCCAGTTGCTCCTGCTGTGCACAGCACAGAGCCTGGCCCCATGTTACTGACTTCTCTTTCCATGGGAATTACCGTGGTCCCTTCTATCCTCTGCCTGTCTCCAGGGGGCTGCTGGGTCAGCGTGCGGGTGCTGGGGGTTGGTGGCCTGTGCCATACGGGAGGTTGGGCTGGACGATCTGGTGGCCCCTTCTGGCCTGGAACTCTGTGACCCCGGTGTTTTTAACAGCGACGATGGGGCGATGAGCCTGACTCTCCCCCGGTTACGCTGGTGTCGCTGTGTTGGCCTCAGTGGAATTACTCCCGCCTTCCACCAGTGAGAGGAGAACGTGGCCAGTGCCTCTGCGTACTGCTGGGAGGTGGTGCAAGCTGGAAAGTGACAGCCCAGATGGCCTCTTGGGCCGCTCAGTGAACCCATTTGGGAGGTCAGAAGGGGAGCAGCCGGGCCCCTGCGCCCCAGCTGGGGCTGCTGCGTTGGGTTTTGTGCAGCCTCAGACATCCTGGGAACAGGACCAAACCCCCCCAGCCCCTATTGCATCAGGCCAAAACCCTGCGGGCCTGATCCTAGGAAGCAGTGAGGAGGCCCAATGCAGCTGGGGGTAAGTCTCCACTTAAAGCTGCGGGTGCGATTCCCGGGTCGAGGAGACACACGCATGCAAGAGTGAAGCCACGGGCGTGGCCACCCTGAGACCATGCCTAGGTCTTAGACGAGTGTGTACCCAGGGAGCTAGCCTCTCCCACTGCTCCCACTGCGGCAGCTACACTCTGGTGTTAGCACCCAAGCTTGATCCGAGCCATGTCTCCTCAAGCTGGGAACCACACGCCTAGCTTGAACTGTGGACGTGCCCAAGAGGGCCACTCTCCCTTTGTATCAGCATCACGTCATACCTGGCTCTGAGTCCTCGTGGTATCCGGAAAGGGAGTCTGAGACCTGTGGGAAAGAGAATCCTAATTAGACACAGATAAGAGGATTTTGCCCCCCCCGACCCCCCCAAGAACTGAACTGTGTAGGAGAAAAGGAGCTGAGTCCATCCCAGGGACAGAATCTGGCCCTGGAAGTTTGGCTGGGGTTCTTGGCCAGACATGAAATCGGCTTTGTATTCGGGGGTGATTTTGGAGGCGGACATTCTGTGCGCTTGCATTTTATTTTGCTTTGCTGGGCTCTTAAATACCAAGGTAACAGGTGCCAGAGAAACACCTAGTCCCAGCATAGATACAAACTACTGGAGTCCGGCTTCGGGTAGAATTCCAGTCACAATAAGCAGACACAGCAAAGTGTTATGGATAAAAAGATCTTTTACAGAACAACATGCTTTGAGGGAATTAAGCCAGGACGCTGTTGGGTCAGACAGAGAGAGAACAGGTGAGACTGAGTTAGTTTGACTAAGAGTTGTTGAATTAACACCAGTTTTATACAGACCTGGCTGTGGAGGGGCTCCTGCCTAGATGGGCAGAGGAAAGAAACAACGAGGTCAGTTAGTCATGCTAGGACCAGCAAATAGCCCTCGAGTAAATGGAACAGGCTGGTTGAAATGCTGCACTCACCTCTCTTCTTTCTCACAAAGAAATAAGTGGAGACAAGGGCTAAAACGACAAGGAGGACACAGACTGTCCCGGCAGCAGCAGGCACAGCAACCGGGTGGTGATCTGGGAAAATAAAACCTAGAGGCAAAAGCTGCACTTCAGAGGTTGGCAGAGACCATTCTGCAGTGCATAAATAACTGACTGGTGAGTTTGTCTGCGATGCTTCTGTACTGCGGTCCACAGTCACCTTCCAGGACTGCCTAGGAGCCTGGGTACCAAAAAGGAATGGGAATGGCTCCTTTATGAGCATGCATTTGATCTCGGTGGTGTTACTGACACCTGGTGGGAGGACGCACACTATTGGAATGTTAAAATCAACAGTTACAACCTCTTTAGGAATGTATGAGGCCGGCGGATTGCTTGAGCTCAGGATTTCTGGGCTGCAGTGGGCGATGCTGATTGGGTGTCCACACTAAGTTTGGTATCGATATGGTGATCCCTGGGAAGCTTGGGATCACGAGGTTGCCCAGGAGGGGTTGGGCTGGCTGGTCGTTGGGGGTCTCCAGGATATCAGCTGTGAGACCCTGTTGGGGGGTGACTGTGTCTCTTTGGGACTGGATCCAGGCCCTGCTCCTGTAACGGCCGAGGGTTTGAATTTGAATCCGGGAACCAATTGGCTGAGATGGAAATGGTCAGTGTAGCTACTCTGAAACCTCTTTAGGAAAGACAGAATGGGCAAAAGGGGAGAGGGCGTGACACTCTGTATCAAAGATGGCATTACCTGTTTCACTGATAACTTAGAAGAAAATGATTTTGAATGCTTATGGATCAATGTCCTAACAGGTAAAGCACCAGGTGGGGTATTAATTGGAGTCTGCTACAGACCCCCAAATTATACTAGGGAACAGGATGGGGCACTTCAATTTGAGTGACATATGCTAGGGGTCTCATACTGCCAGTGTTAAAACATCCTTGGAATTTCTAAACATTATAGATGACAGTTTCCTAACACACAAAGTGTTGCATCCAACACAGGGGAATTCTATATTACACCTTGTCATGATAGATAAAGAGGAACTGAACACAGAACTAAAAAACAATGGTATTTTAGGTACAAGTCATCGTGATTTGATCATATTTATGATGTGCAAACAGAACAAAGTCCAGACAAGTGATATAGATATATAAATGTTGCTTTCTAAGGGCCAGTTTCAAAAAGCTGAAAATAATTATGAGCCAAATCATGTGGGAGGAAGAATTTAATCAGAAAAAAAGTGAATAATTAGGAATTGTTTAAGAACACTCTACTAGATGCCCCAAAAGCCACAATCGATGAAGAAGGCCATGTTGGTTAAAAAACCTACCTAGTTTAAAGAGGCAGTGAAGGCAGCTATTATTTATCTATATCTATATAAATAAAACAATTGGAAGAAAAGGAAAGTTGATAGTAATGAATATAAATCAGAAGCTAGGAATCTTAGAAAATTGATAAGGGAAGCAAAGGGATACAAGGCAAAATCTATGACCAGCAGAGTTAAGGCAATAAGGAGTTTTTAAAATATATTAGGAACAAAAAGAATCCTAACAATGGAACTGATCCATTATTTGAAAAATGGTAGAATTATCAGTAATAATGGAGAAAAGGCAGAAGTGTTCAATAAATATTTCTGTTCTATACTGGGGAAAAAACATATCATGTAGTCATGTCATATGACAACACTCTTTCCATTCCACTAGTGTCTCTGGAGGATGTTAAACAGTAGCTACTAAAGTCAGACATTTTTAAATCAGCAGGTCTGGATAACTTGGATTCAAGTGTTTTAAAAGAGCTGGCTGAGCAGCTCACTGTACCATTAATGTTGATTTTCAATAAATCTTGGAACACCCAGGAAGTTCCAGAAGACTGGAAGAAAGCTAATGTTGTGCAATATTTTAAAAAGGTCTCCAGGATGATCTAGGTAATTATAGGCCTGCCAGTCTGACATCGATGCCTGGCAAGATGATAGAGCAGCTGATATGGGACTTGATTAATAAAGAATTAAAGGAGAGTAATATAATTAATGCCAATCAATGTGGGTTTATGGAAAATAAATCCTGTTAAATTAATCTTTTTTGGATGAGATTACAAGTTTGGTAAAGGTAATAGTGGTAATATACTTGAACTTCTGTAAGGCATTTGATGCAGGATATTTTGATTGAAAAACTAGAAAGATATAAAATTAACATGGCACACATTAAGTGGATTAAAAGCTGGCTAACTGATAGGTCTCAAAATGTAACTGTAAACTGGAAGTCATCATTGAAAGAGTGTGTTTCCAGAGGGATCCTGCAGGGATCAGTTCTTGGCCCTACATATTAAACATTTTTATTAATGACCTGAAAGAAAACATAAAATCACCACTGATAAAGTGAACAGATGACAGAAAAATTGGGGAATGGTATATAATGAAGAGGCTGGGTCACTGATACAGAGCGATATGGATTGCTTGGTAAGCTATGCACAAATAAACAATGTTTTTTAACATGGCTAAATGCAAATATATACATCTAGGAACAAAGAAAGAGGCCACATTCACACAACTGGGGACTCAAACCTGGGAAGCAGGGACTCTGGAAAAGATGTGGGGGTCATGGTGGCTAATCAGCTGAACATGAGCTCCCAGCATGATGCAGTGGCCAAAAGGGCTAATGAGATCCTAGGATGCATAAACAGGGGAATCTCGAGTAGAAGTAGAGCGGTTATTTTATCTCTGTATTTGGCACCGGTGCAACTGCTGCTGGAATCCTGTGTCCAGTTCTGGTGCCCACAATACAGGAAGGATGTTGATGAATTGGAGAGGGGTCAGAGAAAAGCCACGAGAATTATTTAAAGGATTAGAAAACTTGTTTTACAGTGATCGACTCCAGGAGTTCAATCTGTTTAGCTTAACAAAGAGAAGGTTAAGGGATGGCTCGATCATATTCTATAAGTACTGTACCTACTTTGCAGAACACATATTTAATAATGGGCTCTTCAGTTTGGAAAGGTAGAACATGATCCAATGGCTGGAAGTTGAAGCTAAATAAGGCGTACATTTTTTAACAATGAGAGGTCTCAGAGTAGCAGCCGTGTTAGTCTGTATTTGCAAAAAGAAAAGGAGGACTTGTGGCACCTTACAGACTAACCAATTTATTTGAGCATAAGCTTTCCTGAGCTACAGCTCACTTCGTCGGATGCATGCAGTGGAAAATACTTCCGATGAAGTGAGCTGTAGCTCACGAAAGCTTATGCTCAGATAAATGGGTTAGTCTCTAAGGTGCCACAAGTCCTCCTTTTCTTTTAACAATGAGAGTAATTAACCACTGGGAAAAGTTCCCAAGGGTTGTGAGGATTCTCCATCACTGACCATTTTTAAATCAAGACTGGGATGTTTTTCTAACAGATCCGCTCTAGGGATTATTTTGGGGCAGTTCTCTGGCCTGTGCTATACAGAAGTCAGACTAGACACAAAGGTCCCTTCTGGCCTTGGAATCTACGTTAAAAACCCAGGCCAGGATCCAGGGGGGCGCTGCGTGGTGACACTGGGCAGCCCGGGCTGTGTTAGTCTGGAAGCTGGAGAACCACAGGGGGTGCCTGCGTCCTGCAGCCTTGCTGAGAGTCATCCTTATCTCTGTTACTGCTGAATCCGGTGTCTTCTCTACCGCACAAGGCATGTTACAGCTACAAGAATAGCTAACAGAATGGGCGGGAAGAGTTTGAGCTGGGTTTGTTCCCCGCCCTGGTCCCAGCCCCTGGCGGGCAGGGGCGTGTGGCTGGGGCGGGAGCTCGGACTCACCGCTCACAGTCACGGCCGTGCCCGCGCCGGATCTGATCTCCTCATCGCCCCCCGACCCCTTCTTAACCTCCTCAGCGGCTCCTGACACCTTCTTAAACTTCACACAGCGATAGGTCCCGGCGTCCTCGGGGCGGGTGTCATTGATGTGGATGGTGAAGTCTGTGCCAGAGCCACTCACAGCCCGCGTCACCCGGGGGAATGATCCCGTCTGTGCATAAACGAGCTGCCGGCCCCCGCCCGAGCCCTTGAACCACTTCACGGGTCCTGCTGGAGCGTGGCCGGTCACAGAGCAGGTCAGAGTGAGAGTCTCTCCCGCGGACACCCACACGGCGCCCTGGGGCTGCAGCAGCTGGAACTCCTCGGCCCCGGCCCCGGCCCCTGCAGCGCAGAGACAGTGGGAGGGTTTTAGTTAACGACAGGGATAATGCGTTGTTATTATTCCTGATATTGTGTATTATTTGCACAGTTCTCACAGCGTGGTCGGTGAGACCTTCCTCTCCACCCGCGAGGAACGGGAGACGTGGTTTCGGAAGCCCTCAGTTGATCTGGGCACTCTGGCGCCTGTTGGGTTTAACCGTTTACCTCCCTGCACTCTGCTCCAGCCTACTTAAACCCCTCACCTTGCTGAGTCCCGGGGCATCAAGATGGGGGGTTGTTCCCACCTGAACCTTTAATGTTCCTTGTGCTGTAAACAAAAACCAAGTTACAACCCCGGGGCAAATTCCCAGCCTGGGCCTCCACACTGGCATGTCTGAAATCAGCAGGTACAGACGGGCGTTTGCCCAGGCAGATGGGTGGTTGGGCACCAAATTACCCAATTCATGTGCACAACTCCGGGACTGCATGTGCAAAGATCTGTGGGGGTGGGGGGTAGGGGGAGTGCACAATTTGCATGCCCTATCAGGTGCCCTGTTGAGGCTGGCTGAATGCTTTGGCCCACAGGCCCAGACTCCGCTCTTGACCTGGCTTGTGCTGGGATTGGTAGCCCTTAGATCCAATGGGATGATGACCCCAAACCCTGTGGCAACGCTGCCCAGCAGCCCCCATGCACCCTCTTCTGGAGCTTCGCTCCATGGCATCGAGCCCTTATGGGCATCCGGGGAGCAGCTGCGGGGCCGAGGCAGCCTTGGCAGTGGGGTTCCCATGGAGCTGTGCTGCCAGGGGCTGGGGAGGGCTGAAGAAAGCCCGGGAGCCGGCGTGAAGCCGCTGAGCTTGGAGGCTGGTGGCCACGGTCTCCGATGGATCCTTCGAGATCCACAACGTTTGGGGTTAGTGCTGCTGGGGGCAGAACAAAGCCTGCCCTTTCCCCTGCCACCCTGGGCACATCCCATGGCTGTTAGGGCAGAGGGGCTGAGTCTGGTTCTCTCGGCGCAGAGTCTGGGGCAGGTCGTGGGTTGCCACGTTCCTGGCTGGACGCTGGTGAAGGCTCCTGCTCCGCCGCGGCAAAACTGGCTCCTCGTGTTGCTTGTGCCGAACATGCAAACCTGGAGACCACATTGCGCGCAGAGAGACTCTGCAAGTTATGGCTGCGCATTTCTCTTCCCCTTTTTTGAGTTATAAACTCGGGGTGGTCGCACGAAAGCAGGAACTTTGTCTCTTGGAGAGGTCATGCTGGTTATTCCCCATCGGGAGCAGCTGGGCTGGGAGATCATCAGAGCTGCGATGGCAAAGGGAGAGGGGAGGGGTCTGCTCAGACCAAGACCCTGTTCCCCTGCAGATCTCGCTGAGAGGGAATAAGCCCCCGGAGAGGCAGCAAATGCGGGAAGAGGCGGGGAGGACTCGTTTCTAAGTGCAATGCTTTTCAGGAGTTTTCTGTCCAGGGTCTGCTGCTCTTTAAGAAGCTGGGTTCCAGCAGCTCTTCCAGGACTGACATCACTCGGTGCTCTGCTGTAAAACCGAGCCCGCGATGTGGGAGCAGCTCTGCCGGGACTCCCTGCAGCCCAGCTCTGCAGGAGGGAGGTCACAGCAGTGCAGGGCTGGGTGCAAGGAAAGTGCGCAGGACATGCGTGTGCTGCCTGGTCTGTGCTGTGGGCATGTACCTGGAGGAAAACTGCAGAGCAGCTCCTGGAAAAGAGTCCAAGAACTGTGATGTTTTTGCAGAGTTGAGTCCCATTCACTGGGAAATACATGGAAAGACCTTTCACCTTGCAACACTGCATCCCACCCTCTCCGGGAGGGTAAATGCTCTGCTGTTATTTTAAACACTTTTGTTACCCCAGTGCTCAGAGGACCCAGTCAAGACGGGCGCAGCTGAACACTGTACAAACACATGGACACGATCCCGCTCCAAAGAGCTTATAACCCGAAAAGACACGTAACGTGCAAAAGGGGAAGGGAGGGAGAGGAAACCATCAAACAGGGACTTTTTTTTACACACACACACACACACACACACACACACTATTATAAATAGTTGTCTGTCTCTGTCTTCCCCCTGCACGGAGATCCCTAACTGGCTGATTTCTTTCTCTGCTCCTTAGCCCAGCCAAATTGTATTGCAAAGCCCACATCGCTTGCCCGCTTTGTACTCACCTGACTTGTCCACGGAAGAGACACCCAGCAACAAGCTCAGCAGCTGAAGCCAGGCCAACGCGCAGAAAGCCATTTGCAGGGCTGTAGGTTGGAGACGAGTCAGCCCTGTGGGATTAACAACAATGGTTTGAGCTCAGCCAGCTCAGCTGGCAAAGGAAAATGAGAAGTCACAACAGGAAACAGAAACAACTGGCACACGCATAATTAACACATTCAGAGCCTGCCCTGCTGCTTGAGCCATCGCTCAGGAAAAGAACTGGCTGTGCCCAAATTCACGAAGAGTTAAAACACGGGGAGGGAATGTTTACACAGTTTTAACACTAGCCATGGACCCAAAGTGGTATCTCAGATCCAAACCTCTTGGAGGCAAGGGTCTCATGTTCATCACTCCATCCATTTACTTCTTCGTTATCATTATTACAGGGTGCTCGAGGACACAAGAGTGTCTGGGCCCCATTGTGCTAGGCACTGGTACTTGACAGTCCCTACCCCACAGAACCTGCTGCCTAAGAAGCCCAGACAGACAAGGGGCAGGAAAAGGAAGGTGCTGTTATCCCCACTGCACCACTGGAGACAGAAGCCCAGAGATAGTAAGTGATTTGCCTCAGGTCCCACGAGGTGACTCCGTAGCAGATATGGTGAAAGAACCCAGCTCACCTGTGCCGTAACCATAAGACCTTCCTGGCTCCTGCAGTGAGTTCTGCATTGGATCCAAAACAGGAAAAGGCCCGTTTCACGGCCCAGGTTTGGCTCTCCAGAGAAAAACGGATCTCCTAAGATCTCCAACATCAAACCCAACCCCAGCCTAGACCTAATCCAGATCCAACCCCACCTCCTTGGCCCATTAACACGGTTCCAGTGCTGTGAGTGGCCAAGTGACTTCCACCCACTCAGAGGAGCAATGAAGGGGCCTGTCAGATTAACAGCCCTGCTCAGAGAATAGCTCCAGAACAGGAGTCTCAGGGCGTAGCTGAACATGCCGTGGCTGGTAAATTCTCTGGTTTGATTTTTTTTCCTGGGGGGAGGGGAGAGATTTCCTTGTTGGGGATTCCCAAAGAGCAGCACTCTGCCAAGGCCATCTCTCCCCACTTAAATACCCCAGCAGCATTAGCATGGGTGCTTTATTTCATGGGGGTCAGAGGGCTGGACTATCTGAGGCTTCATGAGAGAGCACGGGTCACCAGCCGCTTTGCTGTAAGAAGTAAAATTAATAGTAAGGAAAAAACAGTTTAGCCTGCACAGATTCAAAACAGGAAGTGTCACTAACACAATCCACTTCCTTCTGCATCGGGGGATGGTCTGATCCTTAACTCCGAATTCTCAATATCTCTTGAGCCAATGGGGAGCTGGCAAAGGCTGCAGTGTTGAAGGGTCTTCCCACTGCCACCATGATGGCTTTCTTCACCCAGACGTCTGGATTGTCTCGGCCATGGCTGGTGCTGCTGCTTCTCCTGGAAATCCCCAGTAAGAGACACTCATGTATTGCCCATGTGGGCACAAACTGTCTAGACTGTTTTCCGGCTCCTTGCAACAGTAATAAGTTCCAGATGGGTCAGTGGAAGATCTAAGCCTTTGTATTATTTTATACCATAAGAGGAAACTTCTTCCTGACCCCAGCTGGTGATCAGCTTTGTCCTGGCAAGTTGTTCTCTGCCTCCGTCTCATCGCAATGGAAGGGGTTCTGTGCGTGTGCAGAGATCCTGTTTGGATCCAGGAGCGGCGCTGGGACCTTATGGTCCAGCCCCATTTTCACAGATTCTTCTGTCTTACTCCTTTCTTTCTGCAGCTCATGTATATTGAGAAATTGTCTTCACTGAGCTGCCTAGACCTTTGTCCTGAGAAATTACAACAGGGTCAGAATCCATGAGCATGCACTGCTCCTCCTGACCCCACAATCCCTCCGCCCCAGGTTGATCAATCAGTTTGTTTTCTAGCTGTCACCTGGCTGTACAACTGCTCTAGTGGATACTTAATATATACCCAGAAGATCATCCAGCCTAATACTGAGCCCTGGGTTCCCATCCCCTTTCCAGGCTGAGAACTGGTCATTTGTTCCTACCCTTTCATTCCCTTCTCTTCACCTGCCACCTCTCACCCCAGGGTTGGCACCTGAAAAAGTCCCATGGGGGAGTTTACAATGGTCAAGTCTGTGAGAGTCTCATTTACTCAGCACTTTGCTACAGAGCTCGGCCAGCCAAGCGGGGCTGCCATGTCTGGGTGGGGCTGTCTGAGGAGCAAAGTGTCTCTCCCTTTATGGGAAGTAGGTGACACCCAAAGCAGTGCCCTCGTCGCTGGTGGTCCCTCTGTAATGTACGCTGAGCTGGTGATTTATCGGCTGAGCGAAGCAAGGCCCTACGCCCCACTCCTCTCTTGGGCTGGATGTAACACAGGGATTTTTGAACTCTAACCTGTCAATCCCAACATTTCAGGGATGGTTACAGGTGCCAAACAGGAGGAAGCCTATTGATTTTGGTGCAAACTGGAAACCCAGAAGGCGGACATGGGGGACACATGGAGACCCTTGTCTCTGGTTAGCAGACACACTGGCTTCAGCTCGGTCAGTAACTGGCTAGAGATCGAAGAACTGGGTGATCCAGGGCAGTGTAACATGCTGACGCCCTCAGTGACTTCTCTCCCAGACAGAAAGAAAAGAAATAATAACAGTGGGGGAAATGGCAGGGCATGGTGGAAGGGGAGAATGGGGGACCCTGGTACCGGGAGAGATGGGCAGGGGGCACACAGAGCCACTGGTGTATGGCAGAGAGAGGCAGGGGGAATGAGGGGGCACACAGAGCCCCTGGGGAAAGGGGGATCCTGGTGTGGGGGAGGGTGGAATGAGGGGATGCTTAGAGCCCGTGGCATGAGGCAGGGAGTGGGGGCGTTGCAGGGAGGCCCTGAAGGAGAAGGGGATGGCCGGTGGTGCACAGGCGGGAATGGAGGGGTGCCAGGAGCCCCTGGTGGGTGTGAAGGGCTCGGCTCCGGAAGCTGTGAAGCCGGCTTGCCTCTAGTTTACCCTGGGGTTTGTGTGGCTGGAGCAGTGCAGCAGCGGGGGCTCAGGGCCCTTGTCCCTGCTCGTGCCCAGGAGGTTCTGTCCCTGCCCCGGCTCCGCTGCTCACGCTCAGCGAACAGCTCCCTGGTCCCTGCCTGCCCCCGGGAGCCCGGGCGGAGCTCTGGAAACGCGGCTCTGGGGGCAGCCTGCAGGGGTCGCTGTGGAGCGACACAAAGTTGCTCCCCGAGGAGCTAAAGCCCCCCCCCGTTCGGGCAGGGCCCGGCTCTCGGCAGGGCTGGGGGCAGGATCCACAGAGCGGTGCCCGGGCCTGGGGCTCAGCCCCCTGCTGCTGCGGGGCGGGGGCTTGTGAACCAGCCTCCCCCAGCCTGGCCTGTTCTCTCCTGCCAGGGGCCGGGGGGGGCGAGGAGTTCCAGCTGCTGCAGCCCCAGGACCCCGTGTGGGTGTCCGCGGGAGAGACTCTCACTCTGACCTGCTCTGGGACCGGCCTCGCTCCAGCAGGAGCCGTGAAGTGGTTCAAGGGCTCGGGCGGGGGCCGGCAGCTCGTTTATACAGACACGGGATCATTCCCCCGGGTGACGCGGGCTGAGAGTGGCTCTGACACAGACTTCACCATCCGCATCAGCGACACCCGCCCCGCGGACGCCGGGACCTATCGCTGTGTGAAGTTTAAGAAGGGGTCGGGGGGCGATGAGGAGATCAGATCCGGCGCGGGCACGGCCGTGACTGTGAGCGGTGAGTCCGAGCTCCCGCCCCAGCCACACGCCCCTGCCCGCCGGGGGCTGGGACCAGGGCAGGGAATAACCCAGCTGGGCTTCCCAAAGACCCACTGAGCAAAGTGGGGCTGGGGTTGACCTACACCTTATGGAGGGGCTGTGGATCTGGGAGGAACTGCAGGATGCACTTGGGGGTGTGACCAGCAGGGTGTGTGCATGGGGGGGGGGGTCGGAGGTGTGGTGTAGGGGTGTGACCAGTAGGGTGTGTGCATGGGGGGGGTTGGGGGTGTGCTGTAGGGGTGTGACCAGCAGGGTGTGTGCATGGGGGAGGGGTCGGGGGTGTGCTGTAGGGGTGTGACCAGCAGGGTGTGTGCATGGGGGAGGGGTCGGGGGGGTTGATGCTTCTCTCTTCTCTTGCACCCCCTCCAGAAGGAGCTGCTGTAGCTGCTGGCGGGGGTGGGCTGGTCTGTACAGCCCTTCGCAGCCTCCAGCCGAACAGGCTGCGACTCATTCTTAAACCCACCTCCCAGGATTGCTCCCAGCACCAAGGGGTTTTACCCTCCCCTCCCAATGCCCTGGGCATCCCCCTGGGAGACAGGGAACGAGGACCAGGCAGGCTGGGGCAGCTGCACAAAGTTTGCATTTGCATTTGCTCAGGGGCAGGGGCTGTGGCTCCCCCGATCTCAGGCTGTCCCTGTGGGGAAGCGGGCCCCATGGGGCGGGGGATGGGCTCTCAGCTGCAGAGGGATCTGACTGATAAATGCTTCTCCCTGCAGCCAGACCGTCGGCCCCGTCCATGTCCAGCCCCCACAGCGGGGCAGAGCTGGGTCCCCCAGTGACTTTCACCTGCAAGTCAGGAGGATTCTCCCCCAGAGATATCGCTGTCACCTGGCTTAAAAGGGGGCCAAACTCCCAGCCCCCCAGCCCCGGGTTCTCCCCGAACACGAGAGCGTCTCCTACATCATGTCCAGCACCGTGTCCAAAGCCTGACCCCAGGAGATGCCCGCTCCCAGCTCACCTGTCAGGTACAGCACAGCACCTTACTGGCTCCCCTGCGTGGGACTTACCACCTCAGCGATGCCCTGCGAGGTAGGAGCCTAGCCGGGGCCGACCACTGGGGGCTCCGCTACTGGGGGGTGTGAGGGCGGAGACGGACCCATCGCCCTTTGGGCTGGGTTTGAGAAGGGCCCTTCGCCAAGTAACCAGTCTCATAGCAGCACTCCAGCCGTGCCCAGAGCCTCCCACCTCCAGCAGCGATGGAGTCCAAATCAGGCTAAGGCATCTGCTCCACCCCAGCGTTGGGGGGCAGGGCTGGATGAAGTGGGGAGAGGCTCCCTGGGGCATTAATATCCAGATTCAGATCTGGAGTCAGCGGCTTGTGTCCATCTCTTATTCTCAGGCTCTTTTAATTTCGGAAGGTTCCCCCTTGGGCTGGGATTCCTCCTGATCCTGTTCATCTCAGAAGGGAGCCGGGAGGGCTGATCATCTGAAACGTCTCTGCCATGCAGGACAGGAGGGGGGTATTGCTGGGGGGCATACTCCAATGAAGGAGAGAATTGAAGTCCCCTGTTGGTGGGGAGTGGGATGTGGGCCACGGGGAAGGGATGTTTTCCAAGTCTTGAAATATCCCTTGGAATCAGCAGGAAAAGGAGCATTTCTGTACATCGAGATTTCCATGATGTTTTTCATTTGTTTGCCAGTTCCACCCAGGCTGTGAGTGGGCACTGACCCGCCAGTGCCCGTCGCAGTGAACGAGTCTGTGACATTCCCCTGCCGTGTGGAGGGGTTTTATCCGAAGGACGTGAGTCTCACCAGGCTGGAGAACGGAAGCGAGACGGGTTAGGAAAGTACTCCCCCATGGCTGAGAATCCAGACGGGACGTACACGCTCCAGAGCTCCCTGGAGATGAACTCAACTGAGCAGAGGAATCCGTCCGTGTTCACCTGTCGGATTGCGCACAATTCCCAGCCCCCCGTCAGGCAAGTGAGAGGCTGAGGATCTCCGAGCCGCCTGCAGCACCTGGTGGAGGGTTCGATTTGTCCCAGGCAGGCAAAGGGGCAGTTCTAGGAACCCCCTTGTCTGTGTAAAGGAGAGAGGCCACTGGACAGATCCCAGTCACACCTCAGACGCATTAGCAGAAGCTCCCCAGGGGACTCCTGGCCCCTTGCTGATCACGTAGATTTCTACTGCAGGTCACTGGCTGTTTTCCAGCCGCGCCCTCTGGATCGGGCTCTTCCTGGAGAAGGTGCTGACTGCCGCCTTCCTCCTCTTCCTCTTCCTGAGAGGAAGCGGGTCACGTAGTAAGTAAACACTTCCTTCCTGGGATTTACCTTGGGGAAGAGCTGCCAGGGCAAT
Organism: Chelonia mydas; assembly: GCF_015237465.2. Classification (NCBI taxonomy): domain Eukaryota; kingdom Metazoa; phylum Chordata; order Testudines; family Cheloniidae; genus Chelonia; species Chelonia mydas. The sequence continues at coordinate 3,562,454 of NC_051253.2, read as the reverse complement.
GGAGCGAGTGGGAAAACTCAAGGCTGCATCCCCGGAGCAGAGTAGGAAGAGTTGACACCATGCTGGGACGTCAGCACTGGGGGACACCGAGTGTCTGCAGGATGCTAATAGGATACAACCCCTTGCCCCTCTGGGTTAGCAGCTCGATTCTGGCCCAGAACAGTAGTGACCAGAGTCTAGTGCTTCTCTGATGATTCCTAGATGGCCACAACATACCGCTAAGTAACCATGTCCCTGAGCCCCAGCTGCCACTCTTGTCGACAGGATCTGCAGCCAGGCCAAAGCTCGTGTTGACCTGGGAAACAAATTCCTCCCCGCACCCCGCACGTCCCCAGGTGCGGGGCCTGCTGGCCTGGGTGGAGGGACAAGGGAGCTTCATTTTTCCTTGGCTTCTCCAGGTCACACAGGTTAGAGCGCGGTGCCCCTCTGTCGTGGCTGTCCCCACAGACCCGAGTGTGTCTACCCTGCAGTCCGAGGGGTGACTGCGGCACCTGGGGGGCACCTCTGAGCCAGCTTTGGCCTCACTAACTCCACTAACATAGCAGTGATGGGCGGCAGCGTTCAGCGGGCGTACTCTAGGGCCCTTGGCCAGCCAGAGTCACTGCCCCAGACAGCCAGCTGGGTCAGGGTGAGCCCTGCCGGGCCCAGACCAGGTGGGAGATTTTCTTCTGTTGCTAAGCATAAGGTCCCAAACAGGTAGCTGCTGGCAACCTTCCACCAGCGTATTAACCCTCTCCCTGCCCAATCAACTCCTCCCTGGCATTACCAGGCGGCTGATTCATTTCTCAGTGGTGTCTATGCAAGTGGCCATGCCCTATTGCTGTCTGTGGGGTGGATTCCTGCAGGACTCCTCCTTCGTTACAGTGCCGTGTAGCTGATCCCACGAGGAGTCCTTGTGGCACCTTGGAGATGAACACCTGTATTTGGGCATAAGCTTTCGTGGGCTAGAACCCACTTCATCGGATGCGTGGAGTGGAACATTCAGGAGCAGGTATAAATACATGAAAAGATGGGAATTGCCTTCCCAAGTGTGAGGTCAGGCTGCAGCTGATGTAACATGCCCTCCCTGGTGGTGGTCCCCAGGCCACCCTGCCTTATCTCCGAGACAAACCCCAGCTCGCTCCACTCGGGGCTTCCCTGTCCGGGCCAGCCCAGGTTCCAGCCCAAAGCTGGTGGCACCCTCCCGAGAAGGTACCAGGGGGACAGCTGTAGTTCTCCCCGGTCTTAGCCTTCTCAGTGCTTCCTGCCGTCCATACCCTGATCTGGGACCTGGAGGGGTCGTCCCCTGTCCTAGGGGAGGGGGGTTCAATTTCCAGCTTCTCATAATCACAGGAAATTTCAGAAGCAAAGTCGCAACGGACTTTGTTTCTCGTTTAATCCTTCAGCTGGATGATGATTTCCCCTCCTGCCTGGGCGCGCGTGGCCGGTGCCCTGGGGAGGCTGCTTGTCGGGCTGGGTTACTGCTCAGGGAAGGTCATGGACTGGCTCTCCTCTTTCATCTCTTTGGTTCTTTCCTTTTTCAGCCCCACTTCTGTTTCCTGGTTTCCTTGCACCCTTCGCTGCCTGCCAACTTCTCCGTCTGCACCTCCCTCGGTCCCCGCAGTCTGGGAAATGAGTTCATCGATGGAGCTGCAGTGACCCCCGCTGGCCAGGCCAATGGAGCCCAGGCCTCTGATGAGCTGCACCTGCCAAACTCACCCACCTACTGATGGAGCAGCCGACAGGGAATTCCTGACCTGGCTCCCTGCCCCCTTCACCCTGTCTCTCTGTGCTGTCTGCACTGACCTTCACTTCGGGGAGAAGAGCTCAAATACGGGGTACAAGGCACATGGTTCTGGTGGAACACACACTGTGTCTGTGAGACCCAATGGCCCTGGAGCAGCCCCCCTGAGTCCTGTGGGTTCGACCCTGAGGGTCAGACTCTTGCTCCCGGGGCTGGCAGGAGCTGGGCGTTTTGAAGATGTGACGCCATGACTTGCCGGAGAGAACTGGTCGAGTGGGTCTGCCCTGGCCCAGTGATGGAGCAGCCTGATCAAACCCTATTATCCTCCTGCAGGAGGCCTCTGGGCCTGACTCTGAAATGGGAGGGATGAGAAGACACGGTGGTAAATGGAAACCGAAGTAAGGTGAAAATGAAGCGATTCCCTGCACCCCCATTTCCCCTGTTAAGCACCCTCCTTCTGCTCTGGGCAAGGTTGGATCCTGTAGCTGACCCTGCTGGTCTGTGCTCTGGGACACGGAGGTGATGGGAGCAGGGAGCCCAGACCATCTGTAGAGCTGGCTTGTGCCTTTCTGTGATTCTGGACTCAGGCTGGAGCCTCCTGCCTCTGCTTGGCTGTGAAGAGGCAGGAGAAATTTGTGTAATAATTTCTGGCAATGCTTGAACTCACCCCTGACTGCAGAGCTGGGGTGGGGAGATGGGAAATGTCACGGAGGAATTCCCTAACATTTGTAGCTGTTTTAAAGTCCCATGTCTCAGGCGGGCCTGGGGGGCAGAGCCCCCCTCCACACACTGTGCAGGAGCATCTTTTACCCCACCTGAGAGAAGTGTCTGTGAGTGAATAGATAATATAGCGACTCATCTGTTCTTACCATTTGTCATTGCTTGTGTTATTTATAAAGTGGCTACACGGTTATAGTCTGTCTGGGAAACCTGTCTCTGTATCCAGAAGAGCCTGGAGACTTAAGGTCGGGACGCATGGTTTATCTGGACACTAGGACGGTTCATGGTGTATTCACACCCTTTGTGCTGGCTGGTCCCGTTTTGAATTTCAGACTTTGCTGAGTCCCTTTGGAGTTCTCTGGCCACCCACCCTGATCGGTCCTTGTAAAACCAAGTGACACGCCCAGGGCCAGATCTCCTGGGTCGGCCTCCCAGGCGCTGAGTGTACAGTCCGCAGGGACCAGGGGGCCTTGGCCCAAGCAGGGGAAGCTGAGCACCACCCAGCTTGTTCATGTGCCAGACTGGGGGAACTCCATGTCCAGAGGGTGTGGGCGATAAATGGGCCCGTGCAATTTCTGGTGCTAGGTTGAAGCCACTGAAAAGCCGGGCCCAAGGTGTTTACTGCCAGCAGATGCTGCCCTGGGACTGCTTTGGGTTGGGCATTGTAGTCCACCGACCCACGCGCATCTTCTCCCCGCACCAATGGAAACTCTATCCCTATGGCCCAGGTGGGCTGACATTTTCCAGAGACCCACAATGTACAACACAACCTGCCTCCCTTTTGTGGCAGCCAGGGGCAGCTGTTGGCGGAGGGAGGCCTGGCAGTGAGGGGCCAGTGGAGTCACCCCACCAGGGAGCTGGAGAGAACTGCGGAGGGCCCCAGAGCTGGTGCAGCCGTACAGAGCTTTCTGGCTGATGGACCTGGCTTCCGGTGGAACCCACAATGTCTGGGGCCAGACCCACTGGTGCTTCTATGGGGGGCAAAGGCCACTCTTTCCTCTGCCCTGGACAGAAGAATTTAGAGGCAATTCCCTGGCCCCCCCACAGGATTTTATGGCAGGAGGTTTTGATCTGGCCCAGTGGGTCTGTTTCTCTTGGCAAGTCCCAGGCAGGCTGTGCAGAGTCTGGGGCCGGAGGTGGGTTGGCTGTTCATGGCTGGAGGGTGGGGAGTCAGTTTTTGAAAAACGATTAAACGAGCAGTATGGCTGCAAAACCCAAAGCTCTTGTGTCACGCCATTCGCGATTACACTTCAGAGACCCGTCACCTCGCGGCTTGGTGCTCGCTGGAACGTTTCATGGCAGACGTAATGGATCAAGCAGCTGAGAACCAGGACCTATGCAAACAGGACGCCAGAAGCACAGAGATGAAAACACCGTGGAGCAGAGGCTGATGGAGCTTTAAGACTAGAAATGGGACAAAAACAGACGCTCAGATCTTAACCCAGGCACATATTTGAAGGGGGACATGGTTTAATACCTGCCCCCATTGATTTATTAATGACCATCAGGATTATGTTTACAGTCTAGAGCACAGCGCTGAGATCTAGGCCCCCTGGTGCTAGGTGCTGTACAAACACAGTGTAAGAGGCAATTCCCCGTCCGAAAGAATTGACCATCGAACTAGCCAAGTCAGACAAAGGCAATTTCAAGATGGGAGCGGAGGCCGTGAAGGACTCAGTGACTTCCCCAAGGTCACAGATAATTGAACATCTCCTGGAGCCGAGTCCAGTGCTTTTAGCCAAACCTTCTTTCTCCTCTCATCCAAACTGGATCCAAACGAACTCCCGAACCCAAACTCCAGCCTAGACCTAATTCAGATTCACCTTCTCCCTACCCAGCCCATCTCTAATTAACAGATCAGGTGCCGCGAGTGACCATGTGCCGTCCCCCCACTGAGGCGTGTGTTGAAGGAGCCTCTCTGGTAGCAGTCACGGCCAGGGACTAGCTCCAGAACAGGGGCCTCTGGGCCCAGCTTTCAGACGTCTCTTTGGACAGTGTTTCTCAACGTGAAGTGGCTGGTAAACGCTCTGCTTTGGTGTTCGGGAGGGAGATTTAAGGGCTGTCAGGGAATTCCCTTCCCAAAGAGCCGCACTCTGCCAGGGCCCCTCTCCCCACCCTTCAATACCCCAGCAGCGTTAGCATGGCACACAAAGGGCTGGATTACATGAGGCTTCATGAGAGAACACGGGTCACCAGCCGCTTCGCTGTGAGAAGTAAAATTCATGGTGGGAAAAACCAGTTGAGTCTGCCCAGAGGTGGAAGCAGGAAATGTCACTAACGCAACCCACTTCCTTCTGCATTAGGGGAAGGGCTGATCCTGCACCTCCAACTTCTCAGTATCTCTTCGGACAATGGAGAGCTGGCAAAGGCCGTGGTGCTGACAGTTCGTCCCTCTGAGAGCAAAATGGCTCTTTCGACCCCTGTGTCTGGATTGTCTCTTCCGTGGCTGGTGCTGCTGCTTCTCCTGGAAATCCCTGGTGAGTGTAGAACACAGACACGGCCCACGCGAGCACACGCCGGCTCGTCTGCTTTCTTGCTGCTTGAGCAGAGGGAAATGCCAGGTGCTCTAAAGGGAGGAATAAACCCTTGTGTAGTTTATATCCCAGAGGAAACCTTCCTGACCCCAGCTTGTGATCACCTTATGCTCTGGAGTGTGAGAACCGGAAACAGTCTAAACTTGATCCCAGCCCATGTCACTGCAGGGGCTGTTCTTATTTTTATAAACGTCTGATCTTTTTGTAGAAATCTTACAGAGCAATTAGATTCAACAATATCCTGCAGCAGTGAATTCCACCGGTTAGTTAGATGTGGGTTAAAATATTTCTTTTTATCCCTTTAAATCGTGTTGCTTTCAGATTCCATCGGGTGCCATGTCCGTGTGGGGCCATCCAGGGGCAAAATAACCCTCCGTTCGCTGGCAGTAAGTGACACACCCAGAAGCTCCTTCTCTGTGGCTGGAGCAGCGCAGCAGCGGGGGCTCAGGGCCCTTGTCCCTGCTCGTGCCCATGAGGTTCTGTCCCTGCCCCGGCTCCCCTGCTCACGCTCAGCGAACAGCTCCCTGGTCCCTGGCTGCCCCCGGGAGCCGGGGCAGAGCTCTGGAAACGCGGCTCTGGGGGCAGCCTGCAGGGGTCGCTGTGGAGCGACACAAAGTTGCTCCCCGAGGAGCTAAAGCCCCCCGCGGGCAGGGCCCGGCTCTCGGCAGGGCTGGGGGCAGGATCCACAGAGCGGTGCCCGGGCCTGGGGCTCAGCCCCCTGCTGCTGCGGGGCGGGGGCTTGTGAACCAGCCTCCCCCAGCCTGGCCTGTTCTCTCCTGCCAGGGGCCGGGGCCGAGGAGTTCCAGCTGCTGCAGCCCCAGGACCCCGTGTGGGTGTCAGCGGGAGAGACTCTCACTCTGACCTGCTCTGTGACCGGCCACGCTCCACCAGGAGCCGTGAAGTGGTTCAAGGCCTCGGGCGGGGGCCGGCAGCTCGTTTATGCAGAGAGGGGATCATTCCCCCGGGTGACGCGGGCTGTGAGTGGCTCTGACACAGACTTCACCATCCGCATCCGTGACACCCGCCCCGCCGACACCGGGACCTATCGCTGTGTGAAGTTTAAGAAGGGGTCGGCAGGCGATGAGGAGATCAGATCCGGCGCGGGCACGGCCGTGACTGTGAGCGGTGAGTCCGAGCTCCCGCCCCAGCCACACGCCCCTGCCCGCCGGGGGCTGGGACCAGGGCGGGGAACAACCTCGCTCCGCCCAGACCCTCCCCGGGGAGCTGCGCTTCCCACCGAGACAGTGGGACCTGGGTTGAGACCTACACCTGTGTGGGGGCGCTGTGGATTTTAGCGAGATGGGGGGGGGGAAGGGGGAGAAATTTCTCCTCTATCCCCAGGGATCGCTGCCCCCCAACGAAAACGAAGTGCCAGGTGCAGCAGGGTGTGCAGTGGGGGGTGACTGGCCGGGTGGGTGCATGGGGGGGGGGGGTAATCAGGTGTTGGGTTTATTCTTCCCACTCGGCCCCTCCAGAAAGAGCAGCCGGAGCTGCTGGCGGGGGGTGTGGGGGGGGCCTCTGCCGCCCTTCGCAGCCTCCAGCCGAGCCGGCTGCGACTCCTCACACTCACCTACTCGGGGGACTCGCTCCCAGCACCAGGGGGTTCCCCCCCCCCCACCCCCAGTGCCGGGGCAGCCCCAGTGGGAGACGGGGAGCGAGGACCAGGCAGGCCGGGGCAGCTGCCCAGAGTTTGTGCTTCTTTGGCAGAACCGACCTGCGGCCAGACACAGTCCTGGGGGGAATCTACTCGACCCCCCTCCCCCATCGGGCTCTGGCTGTGGGCACAGGGTGCAGCCTGGGAGTTACTGGGATCTTCTTCTTCTTTTCCTATGACACTTCCCCAGCCCCAGCAAGGACTCTCCTAGTCTGTCCCCCCGCCCCCCGCCTTTGCATTTGCTCAGGGGCAGGGGCTGTGGCTCCCCCGATGTCAGGCTGTCCCTGTGGGGAAGCGGGCCCCGTGGGGCAGAGGGGATGGGCTTTCAGGCGCAGAGAGATCTGACTGATAAACGCTTCTCCCTGCAGCCAGGCCCTCGGCCCCATCAGTGTCCGGCCCCCCCAGCAGGGCGGAGCCGGGTCCCTCAGTGACTTTCACCTGCACCTCAGGAGGATTCTCCCCCAGAGATATCACTGTGATCAATGCCACTTTGGCTGCACTCTGTGGCGAGGGAAGATGCTCTCTGCAGCCTTGCAGGGTGTGAATGTCCCTTGGAGAGGGGCTCGAACACGGTGACTCCCGCAGAGCTGGTGATCCAAGGACTCCGGCACTGCTCAGGGGTTTGAGGCTTTTAAGTAAAAGTGCAGGTGGTTCCTGAGTCCTTATTCTCCTGCTCTGCGAAGCTCGAGGTCTCCACTGTAGAGTCTGGACCTCCCTGGGGCCCAGCCGCGTGTGGATACAGCTGCCAGGCAGAGCTGGGCAAACTCTGCAGAGGCCATTTGCCAAACTGCTGTTCACAGGTAGGAACTCGCCAAGCCCCGTGGAAGGCCAGTTTCCTCGGAGCCTGGTAAAGGTGCACGTGAGCCAGGGCGGGATGGCCAGGAACCAGCAGTTCTCTTGTCTGCTGGGGGTTTCTCTCCATTGGCTGATCTGAGGCATTTACATTGCAGATCAGAGCCTGTTCTCCAGCCCCGCTCTCTGGATCGGGCTCTTCCTGGAGAAGATGCTGATTGCCGCCTTCCTCCTCTTCCTCTTCCTGAGAAGTAAAGAGTAACCAGGTAAATGTCGATTTTCTGTGAGTTACCCTGGGGCATTAAAAAGGAGCCAGAGGGAACCGATTGTAATGCTGCAGCCCAGGAGCCGAGCTGGAAGCGTTAATGTCTCACAGGGAGTCAGTGTCGTGGGGTTGGATGTCTCTGGGGTTGCGCGTAGGACACAGACCTTCCCAGTCTGATGCCAGGCCAGATCACTGGTGACCGGGTGGTTTTTTCAGGGCCCCAGTGCAGTTCGTAGAGCCCAAATAGGGCCATCACCAGGTGGCCATCTCCCTGGGCACTAACTGCTGCTCTAACCGGGCATCAGAGACCCCCAGGATTGTGTACAAGTGGGAAATGAATTGCTCTGCCCCATAGAGTGGGTCCTTCTGGCTCAGGGTGAGCTCCATGGCGAAGTGGCAGGGCTGGCCAGGCTTTCCATCACTGTCTGCACCCCCGTCACATAGAAGCCCCTTTGCTCCTCTCCTGCTCACATGAAGCTTCCTCTCCACACGCTCCCTCCGTTTGGTAAATGCCTCCCAGGTTCCGCTGGGGCAGGTTCCCTGGGGGACACAGTCCAGGGCCCCTGGTGAGCTCCGGAATCCCTGCCCCAAATAGCCAGGCGGGTCGTGGGAGCCTTGCAGGGGCCAGGGACACACAGGGGATCAGTTCCCTTTTATCTCATGTTAGGCGCATTGTCCTAGCCATGTTGCTGCTGGAAATCCTGCCCCAAGGTATTCACCCCCAAGAACAACAGTCCTGCTCCAGCCGAGGGCCCGGCATTCCCAGATCCCTGATTCTCTCCTGCGCCGGGCCTGTACAGAGGGTCCCAGCAACCCATTCATGGCTATGGACCAGATTCCTTAGTTCCAGAGCCCTGTGACCGCTGTTAACCAGCCTCCCCTGGCATTGCCGCCCAGGTCCCCGTATCTGTGCCCCCAAGAGACAAACCCCCAGCTAGTTCCATCCTGCTCAGCCTGATCCTCAGCCCAAAGCTGGTGGCACCGTCCCTCGGGGAACACAACAGTTACTGCTTGAATCCTCCTCAGCATCGCTCTCCTCTGGGCTTCCTAATACTCCTGATCCGGTCCTGATCCCTGACCAGTAGGGTCCCTCCCCTTTCTAGGGAGGGGAGAATTCAGGTACCAGCTTGTCACAGTCACTGGAAATTCAGAAGAGTCAGAGCCCTGAGTAAATCTCCCTTCGGTTAAACATACAGCGTGAGATGACTGCTCCCCGACACCCCCTCTCCAGCTCAGGGTGTGCTGGGGCTGACATGGAGCGTACTAGAGCAGTTTGTCCCTGGGCGGGCTCCTCCCTGGGCTGGGTTAATGCTAAGGCAAGGGTCATTGACTGACTCTCCTCATTCACCTGTTGGATTCTTTCCTTCTGCAGCCCCAGGTCTATTTCCCAGATTTCTCGCACTGTCGCCACCTGCCAACTTCTTTGTCATCAGCCTCTGTCCCCGCAGCCCAGGAAAGGAGTCCCTATATGGTGGAGCTGCAGTGACCCCTGCTGGCCAATGCGATTGAGTCCAGGCCCCTGATGGGACATACCCACCGCTCACTCATGCCTACTGATTGCGAATCCTGTCTGGGCTCCCTGCTCCTTCTCGCCCGCTGGTTCTCAAACTTGGGATCGCGACCCAGTTGTGTGGGGGGTCGCGAGCCCAGACCCTGGCGCGGGGCTGCGAGCCATGAGCCGCGACCCCTGCGCCAGGCTGCGAGCCCTGACCCCAACAGCGGCGCGTGGCTGCGAGCTCCGACCCCCACCCCAATGTGGGGCTGCGAGGCCTGACCCCAAACCTGGCCAGGAGCGGGGCTGCGAGCTTTGAGTCTCGACCCCTGTGCTTGGCTGCAACCACGACACCCGACCCTGACACCGGCACGTGGCTGTGAGTCCCGACCTCCGTATGGGGCTGCAGAGCTGCGAGCCCCAACCCCAACCCTGGCCAGGAGTGGGGCTCTGAGCTCTAGCCAGGCGCAGGGCTGAGGGGCTGTGAGACCTGACCCCGACCCCTGTGCACGGCTGCAAGCCCCAACCCCGGCCAGGCGCGGTGTTGTGATTCCCGACCCAACCAGGAGTGGGGCTGTGAGCCCTGAGCTGGGGCATCCAGGACGCTGTGAGCCCCGACCCCTGTACTGGGGTTGTCAGGTGGAGCCCGGCCATGCTGAGGGTTATCAGCCAGGAGCTCCGCCAGGCACGAGGTGGTTCACCACCAGCCCTGCTACGCACAGGGCTGTGAGCCCGGCCAGGCGCTTGTGAGCCCCCGTCACCACCATGTGTGGAGCTCAGAGCCCCAAGCTCCTCCAGCCCAGCTCCACCCCCAGCTCCACTCCACCTCCAGCCCTGCTCCACCCCCAAAAAAGGGCGCCAAATAGAAGTTTGCCCAGGGCTCCATTTTTCCTATGGCTGGTCCTGATTCTGAGACAACATTAGAGGGCTTGACTCTTTCGCAGCTGAACAGGTACTTTGTGAATTAACAGTCAGACCCACAAGCGCAAACCTTCTCCTGAAAAGAATGGCCACCTGTCCTGCTAAAACCGCTACAAAACGACCGTATCTCGTCTTACATTAAAATCGGTTTTCCAATATCCTCACGTCCGGTACTGAAAAACCGCAATGCCTCATCTGCTGTGAAGTCTTCTTTGCTGAATCGATGAAACCGTGCAAACCGCAGTGACATCTGGAACCTAGACCTCCCGAGGCTAAAAATCGAAACGTGGAGAAGACGCAACGAAGGCGGCCGGGCTTGATGCCGATGGAAGTTTCCAACAGCAAATGTCCTCAACGGTGGAGGCCTCTTATGTTGTGTCCCTACGAACTGCCCGTACCAAAGCGCCGCGTACAGGAGGTGAGGAGCTTCTTCTGCCAGCAGGCAAAGAGATGGAGGTTGGCAAAGATACTGCCCAAAACCGGCATATGCTCTCCATGTCCCAGGACACTGCAAAGCGCAGAATATGTGAGATGTCTGAAGATATCAAGAAACAAGCTGTGCCTGAAATTAAACATTCTGCTTTCAGTATGTTCAGCCTGCAGCTTGATGAAACCGATGATGTTACTCGCTGCGCACAACTGGTCGCATCCGTGCGGTGTGTTAACGCCGGGGATGTGAAGGATGAGTTCTTCGTCTGTGAACAACTTGGAACAACCACAACAGCGCAGGCCATTTTCAGTAAGGTGAACGCCTTGTCGGAAAGCAGTGACACTGAGTGGAAGAATCTTTGTGGTATCTGTCGGGACGGTGCTCCAGCAAGGACGGGTGCGCGGTCTGGCTTTCAGCAGAAGGTAAAGTGTGTCTCACCCAATGGGATTGTCACTCATTGTGGAATCCATCATCCAGTCCCAGCTGCAAAGACATTGCCAATAGGCCTTCATGCTGTGGTGGATGTTGTTAGATGAGCAGTGAACTACATTAAAGCTCGTGCTCTGAATAGTCGTCTCTTTCGAGAGCTCTGCCAGGAAACGGGAAGTGAAGATGAAGTTCTGCTTTTCCACACTCCAGTCTGATGGCTCCCTAGGGGATGCACATTAAAACGCGTTTTCATACGTGGTGAAGAGATGGCAGAGCCTTTCCTGCGAAAAGAGAAACAAGAGCTGAACAAAACGTTCAGGGACAAGAAATGGCTTCTCTGCTTGGCATACCTAGTTGATATCTTTGGTAGCCTTAATGATCTCAATCTGTCGCTTCAGGGAGAACATTCAACATTAATAGACCTGACTAATAAAAACAGAGCCTTCCAGATGAAGTTGGATCTGTGGTGCAGGAAGCTGGACCCAGACAGATACGGAATGTTTCCGACACTTTCCTCGTTCAGCGAGGAGGAGGAAGTTAACACGGATAGTGCTCTCAAGTCAGCGATCAGTGAACATTTGGGAGCCCGTCACAAAGAGTTCTCACCCCACTTCCCAGCGCTACCAGAAGCGCTTCGTTCCCTGGTGAAGAACCCATTCGGCGTAACAGCCGAGCAGTTACCTACTGACGATATTCACGCACAGGAACAGTTTGTCGACATGATCAATGATGATGAAGTGAAAGCAAAATTCACACAGCTGCCTCCAAATCAGTCCCGATGCTCAGTTGCAAGTGAATACCCGCTGGTGTCTGAAATGGCCCTGGGAGTCCTTCTGCCATTTCCCAGTACCTACGAATGCGAGAGTGGATTCTCCAGCCTTCTCACAACAAAGACAAAATCTCGAAACCGGCTTGATGTGAAGGACAACATCAGATGCACCCTTTCTAAAACAACACCAAGAATAAAACTTCTTGTGTCAAATAAACAGCATCATCCATCTCACTGGTTTTTGGCTGCTTCAGGTCATTAATTGCTGTCAATTATTAAAATAAAATTCTACTTAAAAATAACTTTTCCGCTTATATTTAATTCAATGAAAATGTGTTTTAGGCTTAATTTAAAAGCAGTGGGAAAAGGTAAATTCATGTTAAGCAATAGGGTTTAAATTTAGTATTTTACATAGTGTTAAGTATAAAAAATGTGTTTTTAATTTCTGGGGGGGAGGGGTCGCACTCAGAGGCTTGGTGTTCGAAAGGGGTCACCAGAACAAAACGTTTGAGAAGCACTGTTTTAGCCCAACCCTCTGTGCTGTCTGCCTGACCTTCACTACAGAGAGCAAAACTAGTATATGCGGAATACGGGGGTGTAATGCCTGGAGCAGCCCCCCTGAGTCCTGTGGGTTGGACCCTGAGGGTCAGACTCTTGCTCCCGGGGCTGGCAGGAGCTGGGCGTTTTGAAGATGTGACGCCATGACTTGCAGGAGAGAACTGGTCGAACCTGGCCCAGTGATGGAGCAGCCTGATCAAACCCTATTATCCTCCTGCAGGAGGCCTCTGGGCCTGACTCTGAGATGGGAGGGATGAGAAGACACGGTGGTAAATGGAAACCGAAGTAAGGTGAAAATGAAGCGATTCCCTGCACCCCCATTTCCCCTGTTAAGCACCCGCCTTCTGCTCTGGGCTAGGTTGGATCCTGTGATTGACCCTGCTGGTCTGTGCTCTGGGACACGGAGGTGATGGGAGCAGGGAGCCCAGACCATCTGTAGAGCTGGCTTGTGCCTTTCTGTGATTCTGGCCTGCGGCTGGAGCCTCCTGCCTCTGCTTGGCTGTGAAGAGGCAGGAGAAATTTGTGTAATAATTTCTGACAATGCTTGGACTCACCCCTGACAGCAGAGCTGGGGTGGGGAGAAGGGAAATATCACGGAGGAATTCCCTAACATTTGTAGCTGTTTTAAAGTCCCATGTCTGAGGCGGGCCTAGGGGCAGAGCCCCCCTCCACACACTGTGCAGGAGCATCTTTTACCCCCCCTGAGAGAAGTGTCTGTGAGTGAATAGATAATATAGCGACTCATCTGTTCTTACCATTTGTCATTGCTTGTGTTATTTATAAAGTGGCTACACGGTTATAGTCTGTCTGGGAAACCTGTCTCTGTATCCAGAAGAGCCTGGAGACTTAAGGTCGGGGCGCACGGTTTATCTGGACTCTAGGACGGTTCATGGTGTATTCACACCCTTTGTGCTGGCTGGTCCCGTTTTGAATTTCAGACTTTGCTGAGTCCCTTTGGAGTTCTCTGGCCACCCACCCTGATCGGTCCTTGTAAAACCAAGTGACAGGCCCAGGGCCAGATCTCCTGGGTCGGCCTCCCAGGCGCTGAGTGTACAGTCCGCAGGGACCAGGGGCCTTGGCACAAGCAGGGGAAGCTGAGCACCACCCAGCTCGTTCATGTGCCAAACTGGGGGAACTCCATGTCCAGAGGGTGTGGGCGATAAATGGGCCCGTGCAATTTCTGGAGATAAGTTGAAGCCACCTAAAAGCCGGGTGTTTACTGCCAGCAGATGCTGCCCTGGGACTGCTTTGGGTTGGGCATTGTAGTCCACCGACCCACGTGCATCTTCTCCCCGCACCAATAGAAACTCTGTCCCTACGGCCCAGGTGGACTGACATTTTCCAGAGACCCACAATGTACAACACAACCTGCCTCCCTTTTGTGGCAGCAAGGGGCAGCTGTTGGCCAAGGGAGGCCTGGCAGTGGGGGGCCAGTGGAGTCACCCCACCAGGGAGCTGGAGAGAGCTGCAGAGGGCCCCAGAGCTGGTGCAGCCATACAGAGCTTTCTGGCTGATGGACCTGGCTTCTGGTGGATACAGAGAGCTCCACAATGTCTGGGGCCAGACCCACTGCTGCTTCTATGGGGGGCAAAGGCCACTCTTTCCTCTGCCCTCAACAGAAGAATTTAGAGGCAATTCCCTGGCCCCCCCACAGGATTTTATGGCAGGAGATTTTGATCTGGCCCAGTGGGTCTGTTTCTCTTGGCAAGTCCCAGGCAGGCTGTGCAGAGTCTGGGGCCGGAGGTGGGTTGGCTGTTCATGGCTGGAGGGTGGGGAGTCAGTTTTTGAAAAATGATTAAAAGAGCAGTATGGCTGCAAAACCCAAAGCTCTTGTGTCACGCCCTTCGCGATTACACTTCAGAGTCCCGTCACCTCGCGGCTTGGTGCTCGCTGGAACGTTTCATGGCAGACGTAATGGATCAAGCAGCTGAGAACCAGGACCTATGCAAACAGGACGCCAGAAGCACAGAGATGAAAACACCGTGGAGCAGAGGCTGATGGAGCTTTAAGACTAGAAATGGGACAAAAACAAAAACAGACGCTCAAATTTTAACCCAGGCACATAACTGAAGGGGGACATGGTTTAATACCTGCCCCCATTGATTTATTAATGACCATCAGGATTATGTTTACAGTCTAGAGCACAGCGCTGAGATCTGGGCCCCCTGGTGCTAGGTGCTGTACAAACACAGTGTAAGAGGCAATTCCCCGTCCGAAAGAATTGACCATCGAACTAGCCAAGTCAGACAAAGGCAATTTCAAGATGGGAGCGGAGGCCGTGAAGGACTCAGTGACTTCCCCAAGGTCACAGATAATTGAACATCTCCTGGAGCCGAGTCCAGTGCTTTTAGCCAAACCTTCTTTCTCCTCTCATCCAAACTGGATCCAAACTAACTCTCAAACCCAAACTCCAGCCTAGACCTAATTCAGATTCACCCTCTCCCTACCCAGCCCATCTCTAATCAACAGATCAGGTGCCGCGAGTGACCATGTGCCGTCCCCCCACTGAGGCGTGTGTTGAAGGAGCCTCTCTGGTAGCAGTCACAGCCAGGGACTAGCTCCGGAACAGGGGCCTCTGGGCCCAGCTTTCCGATGTCTCTTTGGACAGTGTTTCTCAACGTGAAGTGGCTGGTAAACGCTCTGCTTTGGTGTTCGGGAGGGAGATTTAAGGGCTGTCAGGGAATTCCCTTCCCAAAGAGTCGCACTCTGCCAGGGCCCCTCTCTCCACCCTTCAATACCCCAGCAGCGTTAGCATGGCTGCTTAAGATCATGGCACACAAAGGGCTGGATTACATGAGGCTTCATGAGAGAACACGGGTCACCAGCCGCTTCGCTGTGAGAAGTAAAATTCATGGTGGGAAAAACCAGTTGAGTCTGCCCAGAGGTGGAAGCAGGAAATGTCACTAGTGCAACCCACTTCCTTCTGCATTAGGGGAAGGGCTGATCCTGCACCTCCAACTTCTCAGTATCTCTTCGGACAACGGAGAGCTGGCAAAGGCCGTGGTGCTGACAGGTCGCCCCTTTGAGAGCAAAATGGCTCTGTCGACCCCTGTGTCTGGATTGTCTCTTCCATGGCTGGTGCTGCTGCTTCTCCTGGAAATCCCTGGTGAGTGTAGAACACAGACACGGCCCGCACGAGCACAAGCCGGCTAGTCTGCTTTCTTGCTGCTTGAGCAGAGGGAAATGCCAGGTGCTCTAAAGGGAGGAATAAACCCTTGTGTAGTTTATATCCCAGAGGAAACCTTCCTGACCCCAGCTTGTGATCACCTTATGCTCTGGAGTGTGAGAACCGGAAACAGTGTCTAAACTTGATCCCAGCTCATGTCACTGCAGGGGCTGTTCTTATTTTTATAAACGTCTGATCTTTTTGTAGAAATCTTACAGAGCAATTAGATTCAACAATATCCTGCAGCAGTGAATTCCACAGGTTAGTTAGATGTGGGTTAAAAATATTTCTTTTTATCCCTTTAAATCGTGTTGCTTTCAGATTCCATCGGGTGCCATGTCTGTGTGGGGCCATCCAGGGGCAAAATAACCCTCCGTTCATTGGCAGTAAGTGACACACCCAGAAGCTCCTTCTCTGTGGCTGGAGCAGCGCAGCAGCGGGGGCTCAGGGCCCTTGTCCCTGCTCGTGCCCAGGAGGTTCTGTCCCTGCCCCGGCTCCCCTGCTCACGCTCAGCGAACAGCTGCCTGGTCCCTGCCTGCTCCCGGGAGCCCGGGCGGAGCTCTGGAAACGCGGCTCTGGGGGCAGCCTGCAGGGGTCGGTGTGGAGCGACACAAAGTTGCTCTCCGGGGAGCTAAAGCCCCCCGCGGGCAGGGCCCGGCTCTCGGCAGGGCTGGGGGCAGGATCCACAGAGCGGTGCCCGGGCCTGGGGCTCAGCCCCCTGCTGCTGCGGGGCGGGGGCTTGTGAACCAGCCTCCCCCAGCCTGGCCTGTTCTCTCCTGCCAGGGGCCGGGGCCGAGGAGTTCCAGCTGCTGCAGCCCCAGGACCCCGTGTGGGTGTCAGCGGGAGAGACTCTCACTCTGACCTGCTCTGTGACCGGCCACGCTCCACCAGGAGCCGTGAAGTGGTTCAAGGCCTCGGGCGGGGGCCGGCAGCTCGTTTATGCAGAGAGGGGATCATTCCCCCGGGTGACGCGGGCTGTGAGTGTCTCTGACACAGACTTCACCATCCGCATCAGCGACACCCGCCCCGCGGACGCCGGGACCTATCACTGTGTGAAGTTTAAGAAGGGGTTGGGAGCCGATGAGGAGATCAGATCCGGCGCGGGCACGGCCGTGACTGTGAGCGGTGAGTCCGAGCTCCCGCCCCAGCCACACGCCCCTGCCCGCCGGGGGCTGGGACCAGGGCGGGGAACAACCTCGCTCCGCCCAGACCCTCCCCGGGGAGCTGCGCTTCCCACCGAGACAGTGGGACCTGGGTTGAGACCTACACCTGTGTGGGGGTGGGGGGGGCTGTGGATTTTAGCGAGATGGGGGGGGGGAAGGGGGAGAAATTTCTCCTCTATCCCCAGGGATCGCTGCCCCCCAACGAAAACGAAGTGCCAGGTGCAGCAGGGTGTGCAGTGGGGGGTGACTGGCCGGGTGGGTGCATGTGGGGGGGGTGTATCAGGTTTTGGGTTTATTCTTCCCACTCGGCCCCTCCAGAAAGAGCAGCCGGAGCTGCTGGCGGGGGGTGTGGGGGGGCCTCTGCCGCCCTTCGCAGCCTCCAGCCGAGCCGGCTGCGACTCCTCACACTCACCTACTCGGGGGACTCGCTCCCAGCACCAGGGGGTTCCCCCCCCCCCCCAGTGCCGGGGCAGCCCCAGTGGGAGACGGGGAGCGAGGACCAGGCAGGCTGGGGCAGCTGCACAGAGTTTGTGCTTCCTTGGCAGAACCGACCTGCGGCCAGACACAGTCCTGGGCGGAATCTACTCGACCCCCCTGCCCCCTCCCCCATAGGGCTCTGGCTGTGGGCACAGGGTGCAGCCAGGGAGTTACTGGGATCTTCTTCTTCTTTTCCTATGACACTTCCCCAGCCCCAGCAAGGACTCTTCTCGTCTGTCCCCCCGACCCCCCGCCTTTGCATTTGCTCAGGGGCAGGGGCTGTGGCTCCCCCGATCTCAGGCTGTCCCTGTGGGGAAGGGGGCCCCATGGGGTGGGGAGATGGGCTCTCAGTCGCAGGGATCTGACTGATAAATGCTTCTCCCTGCAGCCAGCCCCTCGGCTCCGTCCGTGTCCGGCCCCCCCAGCAGGGCGGAGCCGGATACCTCAGTGACTTTCACCTGCACGTCAGGAGGATTCTCCCCCAGAGATATCACTGTGACCTGGCTCAAAAATGGGACCAAACTCCCAGCCCCCCAGCCCCGGGTTCTCCCCGAACACGAGAGCGTCTCCTACAACATGTCCAGCACCGTGGGGGTGAGCCTGACCCGAGGAGACGTCCGCTCCCAGCTCACCTGTCAGATAAAGCACAGCACCTTACCGGCTCCCCTGCGTGGGACCTACAACCTCAGCGATGCCCTGCGAGGTAGGAGTCCAGCTGGGGCTACTGCGGAGGGGCAGAGATGGATCCTTCAGCCTTTGGTTCCTTTGGGCTGGGTAGTGGGGGGGTAAGAGGGGAGTCACTGAAATCCAGATTCAGATCTGGACTCTGCCTTGTGCCCTTAAAACTTTGAAGCTCTTCACCCTGGGCTGGCACATCCCCTACTCCAGCCCAGTGGAGGGCAGGGTTAGGAAGAAGGTGTTTGACTTTGTTTAAACCCTGGTAAGACACCACTCCCCATTTTAATGTACCCAAGCTGGGTCCGTCAGGGGTTTTTCCAGGGGGAAGGGGAGGGAAACTGGGGACACTGGGTAGATTTGAGTTTTTGCAGCCTGCTCATTTTAAAACATTTGCCTTCCCCTGGGTTTATTCCTGTGAGGGGGCCAAGGCTCTCACACGTGGGAAGGCAACTTAGAGATAAGCAAAATATCTTCATAAATGATCTGGAGGATGGTGTGGATTGCACTCTCAGCAAATTTGCGGATGATACTAAACTGGGAGGAGTGGTAGATATGCTGGAGGGCAGGGATAGGATACAGAGGGACCTAGACAAATTGGAGGATTGGGCCAAAAGAAACCTGATGCGGTTCAATAAGGATAAGTGCAGGGTCCTGCACTTAGGACGGAAGAACCCAATGCACAGCTACAGACTAGGGACCGAATGGCTAGGCAGCAGTTCTGCGGAAAAGGACCTAGGGGTTACAGTGGACGAGAAGCTGGATATGAGTCAGCAGTGTGCCCTTGTTGCCAAGAAGGCCAATGGCATTTTGGGATGTATAAGTAGGGGCATAGCGAGCAGATCGAGGGACGTGATCGTTCCCCTCTATTCGACATTGGTGAGGCCTCATCTGGAGTACTGTGTCCAGTTTTGGGCCCCACACTACAAGAAGGACGTGGATAAATTGGAGAGAGTCCGGCGAAGGGCAACAAAAATGATTAGGGGTCTGGAACACATGACTTATGAGGAGAGGCTGAGGGAACTGGGATTGTTTAGTCTGCGGAAGAGAAGAGTGAGGGGGGATTTGATAGCTGCTTTCAACTACCTGAGAGGTGGTTCCAGAGAGGATGGTTCTAGACTATTCTCAGTGGTAGAAGAGGACAGGACAGGGAGTAATGGTCTCAAGTTGCAGTGGGGGAGGTTTAGGTTGGATATTAGGAAAAACTTTTTCACGAGGAGGGTGGTGAAACACTGGAATGCGTTCCCTAGGGAGGTGGTGGAATCTCCTTCCTTGGAAGTTTTTAAGGTCAGGCTTGACAAAGCCTTGGCTGGGATGATTTGATTGGGGATTGGTCCTGCTTTGAGCAGGGGGTTGGACTAGATGACCTCCTGAGGTCCCTTCCAACCCTGATATTCTATGATTCTATGATTCTTTGCCCTTGAAAAAAATATCACATGGCAAGTGGGACGTGGGCTCAGGGGAAGGTCAGTCTGTCCAGCCCCAGAAATTTCCCTGTAACTCAGCAGGAAAAGGAGAATTTCTGTAGATGCCGAGCACAGGATATTTGTGTTCTCAGTTCCACCCAGGCTGCGAGTGGGCACTGACCCAGCAGCGCCCGTCGCACTGAACGAGTCTGTGACGTTCACCTGCCACGCGGAGGGGTTTTACCCGAAGAATGCGAGTCTCACCTGGCTGGAGAACGGAAATGAGACGAATCTTGGAAAATCCTCCCCCCTGGCCGAGAATCCAGATGGGACGTACACGCTGCAGAGCTCCCTGGAGGTCAAAGCAACTGAGCAGAGGAATCAGTCCATGTTCACCTGTCAGGTTGTGCACGATTCCCAGCCCCCCGCCAGTGCCAGCCAGATGCTGACAATCTCCCAGCCACCTCCTGAGCCAAGCAAAGATGGTCCTTCACCTGATGGAGGTAAATGTGCAGCTGAACCCTCCCCTGCACTGCTGGGAAATGCCAGGTCTGTTCTGCTGAACCCAGGGGTCCTTTCAGCCAATCTCCGGCAGTGGAGCGCCTCAGTGTAACAGCGACTCTTTTATTCCAGGATTATTGCTCAGCTCTGCTCTCCTGGGGCCCGTGGGCGCCGCGGGAAGGGGAAGGTTGAGGGCAGGAAATGCCACTTTGGCTGCACTCTGTGGCAAGGGAAGATGCTCTCTGCAGCCCTGCAGGGTGTGAATGTCCCTAGGAGAGGGGCTCGAACATGGTGACTCCCGCAGAGCTGGTGATCCAAGGACTCCGGCACTGCTCAGAGATTTGAGGCTTTTAAGTAAAAGTGCAGGTGGTTCCTGAGTCCTTATTCTCCTTCTCTGCGAAGCTCGAGGTCTCCACTGTAGAGTCTGGGCCAGCCGCGTGTGGAACCAGCTGCCAGGCAGAGCTGGGCAAACTCTGCAGAGGCCATTTTTCCAAACTGCTGTTCACAGGTAGGAACTCGCCAAGCCCCGTGGAAGGCCAGTTTCCTCAGAGCCTGGTAAAGGTGACCAGAGTCAGGGCGGGATGGCCGGGAACCAGCAGTTCTCTTGTCTGCTGGGGGTTTCTCTCCATTGGCTGATCTGAGGCATTTCCACTGCAGATCAGATCCTGTTCTCCAGCTCCGCTCTCTGGATCGGGCTCTTCCTGGAGAAGATGCTGACTGCCGCCTTCCTCCTCTTCCTCTTCCTGAGAAGTAAAGAGTAACCAGGTAAATGTCGATTTTCTGTGAGTTACCCTGGGGCATTAAAAAGGAGCCAGAGGGAACCGATTGTAATGCTGCAGCCCAGGAGCCGAGCTGGAAGCGTTAATGTCTCACAGGGAGTCAGTGTCGTGGGGTTGGATGTGTCTGGGGCTGCGCGTAGGATACAGACCCTCCCAGTCTGATGCCAGGCCAGATCACTAGTGGCCGGGTGGTTTTTTCAGGGCCCCAGTGCAGTTCCTAGAGCCCAAACGGGCCCATCACCAGGTGGCCATCTCCCTGGGCACTAACTGCTGCTCTAACCGGGCATCAGAGACCCCAAGAATAGTGTACAAGTGGGAAATGAATTGCTCTGCCCCATAGAGTGGGTCCTTCTGGCTCAGGGTGAGCTCCGTGGCGAACTGGCAGGGCTGGCCAGGCTTTCCATCACTGTCTGCGCCCCCGTCACATAGAAGCCCCTTTGCTCCTCTCCTGTTCACATGAAGCTTCCTCTCCACACGCTCCCTCCGTTTGGTAAATGCCTCCCAGGTTCCGCTGGGGCAGGTTCCCTGGGGGACACAGTCCAGGGCCCCTGGTGAGCTCTGGAATCCCTGCCCCAAATAGCCAGGCGGGTCGTGGGAGCCTTGCAGGGGCCAGGGACACACAGGGGATCAGTTCCCTTTTATCTCATGTTAGGCGCATTGTCCTAGCCATGTCGCTGCTGGAAATCCTGCCCCAAGGTATTCACCCCCAAGAACAACTGTCCCGCTCCAGCCGAGGGCCCGGCATTCCCAGATCCCTGACTCTCTCCTGCGCCGGGCCTGTACAGAGGATCCAGCGACCCATTCGTGGCTATAGACCAGATTCCTTAGTTCCAGAGCCCTGTGACCGCTGTTAACCAGCCTCCCCTGGCATTGCCGCCCAGGTCCCCGTATCTGTGCCCCCAAGAGACAAACCCCCAGCTAGTTCCATCCTGCTCAGCCTGATCCTCAGCCCAAAGCTGGTGGCACCGTCCCTCGGGGAACACAACAGTTACTGCTTGAATCCTCCTCAGCATCGCTCTCCTCTGGGCTTCCTAATACTCCTGATCCGGTCCTGATCCCTGACCAGGAGGGTCCCTCCCCTTTCTAGGGAGGGGAGATTTCAGGTACCAGCTTGTCACAGTCACTGGAAATTCAGGAGAGTCAGAGCCCTGAGTAAATCTCCCTTCGGTTAAATGTACAGCGTGAGATGACTGCTCCCCGACACCCCCTCTCCAGCTCAGGGCGTGCTGGGGCTGACATGGAGCGTACTAGAGCGGTTTGTCCCTGGGCGGGCTCCTCCCTGGGCTGGGTTAATGCTAAGGCAAGGGTCATTGACTGACTCTCCTCATTCACCTGTTGGATTCTTTCCTTCTGCAGCCCCTGGTCTATTTCCCAGATTTCTCGCACTGTCGCCACCTGCCAACTTCTCTGTCATCAGCCTCTGCCCCGCAGCCCAGGAAAGGAGTCCCTATATGGTGGAGCTGCAGTGACCCCTGCTGGCCAATGCGATTGAGTCCAGGCCCCTGATGGGACATACCCACCGCTCACTCATGCCTACTGATTGCGAATCCTGACTGGGCTCCCTGCTCCTTCTCGCCCACTGGTTCTCAAACTTGGGATCGCGACCCAGTTGTGTGGGGGGTCGCGAGCCCAGACCCTGGCGCGGGGCTGCGAGCCATGAGCCGCGACCCCTGCGCCAGGCTGCGAGCCCTGACCCCAAGAGCGGCGCGTGGCTGCGAGCTCCGACCCCCACCCCAATTTGGGGCTGTGAGCCCTGACCCCGAACCTGGCCAGGAGCGGGGCTGCGAGCTTTGAGTCTCGACCCCTGTGCTGGGCTGCAACCACGACACCCGACCCTGACACCGGCGCGGGGCTGTGAGTCCCGACCCCCGTATGGGGCTGCAGAGCTGCGAGCCCCAACCCCAACCCTGCTAGCCAGGAGGGGACCCCGAATACAGATTATACAAAGGTTATATACTTTTTAGCAAAGCATGTTGCCCTCGTGCATTGAAAACCTTAGCCAATAAACAAACCCTTGTCTTATCTACCACCTATCCCTGCTTGGTGCATTCCTCGTGCTAAACCAGTATGTTAATTACACAGCATGGTCCTAAAGCCATGCATCAGTAACTTTTATTATCAGGATGGGAGGCCTCACATCAAAGGCCAGGAGATAGGGAGTTAGGGACTGACAAAAAAACAGATACTGGGAGTCAAGGCAGGCTGGAGACAAGGAGGAGGATTTTCACAGGAATGCAGTATCTAAGGAACACGCCTCCTGGTGCATGATGTGCTTGCTTTTAGACAATGGTGGGCCCCAAACCAAAATGGAGTCACATGTGCTAACTTTTCCTTAACAGCCTGCAGCTTTTGGGGGATGTGGTTCAGACCTGGGTCTGTGTTTGTAGCAGGCTAGCATGTCTGGTACCCTGCAGAGAAGCCACTGGAAAAGAATCAGTGATTCTTGTCTGTGGGTCTAGTCCTCTGCCCTATTAAATACTGTATTAACCTCAGAGCCCAGCTTCCTCTCTAGAGTAAATTCAGAACTATATGCATTGAGTATTAGTATTGCCATGCTGCTCAGAGGCCTGCGTCCAGACCAGCACAGCTGGATACAGCTGCTGTGCAAATATATGGCCCTTGCCCCAAAGAGCCTGCAGTCCAACGATGGGATTTTTTAAAGGGCTCAGAATTGGCCCAGCCCTGCTCCCGTTACAGTCAATGGTAAAACTCCAAAAAATTGGTGGAATCCTGACAAGCAACAATGTGCAAACATCCCTCTTTGCATCCTTCGGCCAGTAATGTTGGCACGGATGCTTTATCTCATGGAATTCGAAGGGATGGACTGCATGAAGCTTTGCAAGAGAACACGGGGCACCAGCCGCTTTGCTGTGAGATGCCGAATATATAACGGGGAAAACCAGTTTAGTTTGTACAGATCTGGAAGGAGGACACGTAGCTAACACGCTCCACTTCCTTCTGTGTTAGAGGAACTGCCTCTGAGCTCCAAGCTTCTCAGTACCTCTGTGAAGAGATAACAACAGCAACTGTGCAGAACGGTCTCCCTTTACCATCAACCCAAGTGTCTGGATTGTTTATTTTGTGCCTGGTGCTGATGCTTCTCTTGGAAATTCCTGGTGCGTGTAGAACATATAAATCGCCCACATTGGCACAAACCAGCTAGTCTGCTCTCTTGCTGTCCACAATTCCAGATGCTTCCAAACCCTCCATAATGCAACAATTGTGGCATTTCTACCATGAGTAGAAAGTTCTTCCTGACCCCAGGTGATGCTCTGGGATCTGGAGAATGAGAATTAGTAACCCTGTAACTTTAGCTCAGTTGGTGTCCGTGCAGGGGCTGTTCTTGTGTGAATAAATGTAAAAACTGTTTAAAAAAAACTCTCTAAGCAATTAGCTTCACTAATATCCTGCAGCAGTGAATTCCACAGGTTAATTATTACTGGTCTAAAAAGAATTTCCTTTTAGATTCCATCAGGTGCCCACTATTATTCCTGTGCTAAGAGGGTAAATAGCAGCACTTGTCTTTTTGCTCTTCACTATTTTACCTCTTTATTTTCTTTTTCTCTTTGAAACAGTCCCATTCTTTTTAAGTCGCTCACTATATGAAATGTTCCCCACAGCCTTTCCCAAGGTCTCTGCTAGTTTGGTTGCTCCTCTGTGTCCTTTTTTAATTTCAGCTGGAGGAACATCATTTTAGATGAGGCCATTTAATGGGAGTGCAGAATTCAAGGGGAAAGAAACTACTGAGTGATACAACTGCAATGTATAATTGTCTCGTTGCTTCTTCCTAAAGCTTTATTCTCTAGTCACTGGTTTTTAGCAGTGTGTACCGAGCAGACACCTTCACTGAGCTGCCCGCGAAGTTGCCAAGATCACTGTCCTGAGAAGTTCTAGTTACTTTTTGTGGCATTTCCCTCAATCTCCCACTCCGCCAACCCCCGAATCTTGATTAACCTAAAACATGTCACATTGCCCCCTTGCTCCAATCCCTCTTCCAGATCACTCCAAACTATACTGAGCAGCCCCGTCCTAGTGCTGATCCCTTGTTTTCCTGCTACTTCTCTCTTAGCATGCAGAGCACAGAGCATATATTCCTAATTTTCTTTTCCTGTCTCTTCACCTGATCCATGACAGCCCTTTACTCCTCACTCTGCAGTTGTTGCCTTGAAATGCTCTTACATGGGGACTTATCAGGAAGTATCTGAGAGCCTGATTATGTTCTGTGCACTGGGTATTTTCCTAAGGAAAGCAGCCAGGTTAAACAAAGCTGGGGAGCTGCCCTGGCTACATGGGGTTATCTAAGGAGCAAAGTCCCCCTCCATTTATTGGAAGTAGGTGACACACAAAGAAAGTCCCTGGTCACCAGAGGTCACTGTAATTTGCATTGAGCTAGTGATTTATTTACTGTGTCCATTTTATTACCCACTGCATCCTCCTGGGGTCAGTGCCATTGGCCTGATGCAGTCTGTGATGGAAGCTTCATCTGCCCTAGCTTTTGAGGCCACTGAAATCAGAGTAAAGACACTCACTGATGGCAGAGGGTTTGGGATAGGGCTCCTACCCCATTTCAGGTGCCAGCGGCCAGAAGTTCCAGGTGCTGCAGCCCCAGGGCCCAGCAAAAGGAAAACATGAAGTATGGAGCATGCAATGCAGATTATTTCATATGAATTATACCAGGTTGCTGTTTGACCCGATGGCCCAGGGTAGGTTCCCTGACGATGTGGGTTTGATCCCAAAGCTCAGACTCTTGGTCCCCTGGGGCGGTAGGAGCAGGGAGCCTTGCAAATGTGACCCTTTAGCTGACAGGAATAGAAACAGTCTGAGCTGTTACTACAGCCTCTGTAGCTGGCCTAGCCCTGGAGCAGCCTTGAGAGGTTTCCTCAGGGAGCTTTGGGTATGCTGCTGGCCATTGGGCCTGGCTGCGGGAAGTGGGGGATAAGAGGAAAGTCCGTGATGAGAACGGGGGGGTCTCAAGCAGGTGAATGTGATGCATTCCCCATGGTGATGTCCTGCCTCTCTGCTTTGGGCAGAGTCTGCCGGGGTAGGTGTATGCTCTGATCCCTAAGCAGTGACACAGGGGAGCAGGGAGCGCAGAGGGCCCCCTTCTGTGCTAGTCGTTTACACCAGGCCAGCTGGGCATGCAGCGTGGGGAGGTGCTGCTCGGCTGGTTAGGGCGGGAGCTGCTCTCACTGCGCACTGTTCTGTGGTAGGTCTACACGGCACACGCCTTTCGACAGTGTGCGGCGCTCACACACCGCACGCCCCCCTACGATGGGTATGAAGTCCTGTGGAGATGGTGAGACATTGGTTAGGCAAGTACAGTAAAGACATCCCTGCACCCTGTGGGTATGTACCCGGATATGTACCTTGCAGGGCTCTCTGCTCACCCAACCAGCACCTCCCTGTATAGGTGCCGACTCCATGGGTGCTCCAGGGCTGGAGCACCCACAGGGAAAAAATGGGGGGTGTTGAGCACCCACCAGCACCCCCCCAGATCAGCACCAGGCCCTCCCCCCAGCGCCTCCCGCCTGCTGGTAGCTCTGCCGATCAGTGTCTCTCCCTCCCCCCAGCGCCTCCCGCCGGCCGTGGATCAGCTGTTCCACGGTGTGCAGGAGGTGCTGGGCGGCGGGCGGGGGGGGGGAGCGAGGGCGGGGCACGCTTGGGGAAGGGGGCGGAATGGGGCGCAAAGAGGTGGGGCGGGGCAGGAACAGGTGAGGGCATGAAGAGGCAGGGTGGGGTGGGGCCTTGGGGAAGGGATGGAGTGTGGGTGGGGTCTGGGGCAGAGCGGGGGGTGGGGGTCAAGCACCCCCCAGCACAGTAAAAAGTCAACGCCCCTGCCTCCCTGTCTACTTTGCTATTTTCAGCAGTGAAGTTTCCCGCTGCCTCCCTGCTCCCGAAGCCTCTCCCTGCGGCAGGGGGCTCCCGGAGCCTGTCCCCATGCAGGGTTAGCTACGGGATTAGTCGGGCAATGCTGGGAAGTGCCGCCAGTGCCCAGAGCAATTTGGCCTGTCTATTGCCAGTGATGGCTGGAGGCAGGCAAATCCCCATGCAGGCCTAGCGTGCAAAGTGCGGTTTGTGGGTCTCTAGGTCTGAGCTCAGGCAAAGGGAACTGGGCAGTCACAACAGGAAATCAAGAGAAAAAGAACGCAGATAGTTAACCCTCTCAGTGCCTGCCCTACTGGTAACATCATTCAAGACGGAGCTGGTTGGGCACAAATAAAGTGGGATTTCAAACATAACGTCTCGTGTGTTCGTGCACGCTGACAATTAGAGACGGGCCAAAACAGCTACTTTGAATCCAAAGGCTTTATTTTATTTTATTTTTCTTGGGAATGGGGGTTTCAGGCTGGAAGCTCCGGATCCAAACTTACAGTTTCAATTCCATGTCTGAGCCAGACTGGAAAAGGCCCATTTGATGGATCAGGTTTTGATCTGGGAGAGGGGCTCATGTCATGAGACCTCTGCAGTTTTGGCCCCATTGGACCATTATATCGAGAAGGGCAAAGGACTGGAGAAAGTGAAGCTTCATGAAAGAACATGGGACAGCAGCCGCTTTGCTGTGAGAAGCAAAGTATGTTAATAGTTAAGTCTGATCAAATCTTGTGGCTGGGGCCATCACTAACGCAATCTACTTCCTTCTGCGGTAGGAGATGGTCTGAGCTGGAGCCGTAAGCTTCTCGGTAGCTCTACGGACAACGGAGAACCAGAGCTGGCAAAGAATCATAGAATCATAGAATCATAGAATCATAGAATATCAGGGTTGGAAGGGACCCCAGAAGGTCATCTAGTCCAACCCCCTGCTCAAAGCAGGACCAAGTCCCAGTTAAATCATCCCAGCCAGGGCTTTGTCAAGCCTGACCTTAAAAACCTCTAAGGAAGGAGATTCTACCACCTCCCTAGGTAACGCATTCCAGTGTTTCACCACCCTCTTAGTGAAAAAGTTTTTCCTAATATCCAATCTAAACCTCCCCCATTGCAACTTGAGACCATTACTCCTCGTTCTGTCATCTGCTACCATTGAGAACAGTCTAGAGCCATCCTCTTTGGAACCCCCTTTCAGGTAGTTGAAAGCAGCTATCAAATCCCCCCTCATTCTTCTCTTCTGCAGACTAAACAATCCCAGCTCCCTCAGCCTCTCTTCATAAGTCATGTGCTCTAGACCCCTAATTATTTTTGTTGCCCTTCGCTGGACTCTTTCCAATTTATCCACATCCTTCTTGTAGTGTGGGGCCCAAAACTGGACACAGTACTCCAGATGAGGCCTCACCAGTGTCGAATAGAGGGGAACGATCATGTCCCTCGATCTGCTCGCTATGCCCCTACTTATACATCCCAAAATGCCATTGGCCTTCTTGGCAACAAGGGCACACTGCTGACTCATATCCAGCTTCTCGTCCACTGTCACCCCTAGGTCCTTTTCCGCAGAACTGCTGCCTAGCCATTCGGTCCCTAGTCTGTAGCGGTGCATTGGGTTCTTCCGTCCTAAGTGCAGGACCCTGCACTTATCCTTATTGAACCTCATCAGATTTCTTTTGGCCCAATCCTCCAATTTGTCTAGGTCCTTCTGTATCCTATCCCTCCCCTCCAGCGTATCTACCACTCCTCCCAGTTTAGTATCATCCGCAAATTTGCTGAGAGTGCAATCCACACCATCCTCCAGATCATTTATGAAGATATTGAACAAAACCGGCCCCAGGACCGACCCCTGGGGCACTCCACTTGACACCGGCTGCCAACTAGACATGGAGCCATTGATCACTACCCGTTGAGCCCGACAATCTAGCCAGCTTTCTACCCACCTTATAGTGCATTCATCCAGCCCATACTTCCTTAACTTGCTGACAAGAATGCTGTGGGAGACCGTGTCAAAAGCTTTGCTAAAGTCAAGAAACAATACATCCACTGCTTTCCCTTCATCCACAGAACCAGTAATCTCATCATAAAAGGCGATTAGATTAGTCAGGCATGACCTTCCCTTGGTGAATCCATGCTGACTGTTCCTGATCACTTTCCTCTCCTCTAAGTGCTTCAGGATTGATTCTTTGAGGACCTGCTCCATGATTTTTCCAGGGACTGAGGTGAGGCTGACTGGCCTGTAGTTCCCAGGATCCTCCTTCTTCCCTTTTTTAAAGATGGGCACTACATTAGCCTTTTTCCAGTCATCCGGGACTTCCCCCGTTCGCCACGAGTTTTCAAAGATAATGGCCAAGGGCTCTGCAATCACAGCCGCCAATTCCTTCAGCACTCTCGGATGCAATTCGTCCGGCCCCATGGACTTGTGCACGTCCAGCTTTTCTAAATAGTCCCTAACCACCTCTATCTCTACAGAGGGCTGGCCATCTCTTCCCCATTTTGTGATGCCCAGCGCAGCAGTCTGGGAGCTGACCTTGTTAGTGAAAACAGAGGCAAAAAAAGCATTGAGTACATTAGCTTTTTCCACATCCTCTGTCACTAGGTTGCCTCCCTCATTCAGTAAGGGGCCCACACTTTCCTTGGCTTTCTTCTTGTTGCCAACATACCTGAAGAAACCCTTCTTGTTACTCTTGACATCTCTTGCTAGCTGCAGCTCCAGGTGCGATTTGGCCCTCCTGATATCTTTCCTACATGCCCGAGCAATATTTTTATACTCTTCCCTGGTCATATGTCCAACCTTCCACTTCTTGTAAGCTTCTTTTTTATGTTTAAGATCCGCTAGGATTTCACCATTAAGCCAAGCTGGTCGCCTACCATATTTACTATTCTTTCGACTCATCGGGATGGTTTGTCCCTGTAACCTCAACAGGGATTCCTTGAAATACAGCCAGCTCTCCTGGACTCCCTTCCCCTTCATGTTAGTCCCCCAGGGGATCCTGGCCATCTGTTCCCTGAGGGAGTCGAAGTCTGCTTTCCTGAAGTCCAGGGTCCGTATCCTGCTGCTTACCTTCCTTCCCTGCGTCAGGATCCTGAACTCAACCAACTCATGGTCACTGCCTCCCAGATTCCCATCCACTTTTGCTTCCCCCACTAATTCTACCCGGTTTGTGAGCAGCAGGTCAAGAAAAGCGCCCCCCCTAGTTGGCTCCCCTAGCACTTGCACCAGGAAATTGTCCCCTACGCTTTCCAAAAACTTCCTGGATTGTCTATGCACCGCTGTATTGCTCTCCCAGCAGATATCAGGAAAATTAAAGTCACCCATGAGAATCAGGGCATGCGATCTAGTAGCTTCCGTGAGTTGCCGGAAGAAAGCCTCATCCACCTCATCCCCCTGGTCCGGTGGTCTATAGCAGACTCCCACCACAACATCACTCTTGTTGCACACACTTCTAAACTTAATCCAGAGACACTCAGGTTTTTCCACAGTTTCGTAAGGCAGCGAGGCTGAAAGGATTCCCCTCTGCCAGCACAATGGCTACATCAACCCAAGTGTCTGGATTGTCTCTTCCATGCCTGCTGCTGATTCTTCTCCTGGAAATCCCTGGTGAGTGTAGAACAGCAGGTTTCAGCCTGTGGTCTCTGGACCCCTGTAGGTCCACAGACTATGTCTAAGGCTTCCAAAGGATCTGCAGGTCTGCACCTCCAGCCGAAATTTTTTTGCCGGGGGGCGGGGGGGTGTCCGCACATGAAAAAAGGTTGAAAACCACAAATGTAGAAGATACCCAGCAACGGGCACTAACCATCTCGCCTAACGTTTGTTGTCCTTCTATGGATCTTTTCTGTTTCTCCTTTTGCATAGTGGTATCACAGCATTCCCTGAGTTATTGTCTGATCCCTTCTTAACAGAGCCTGATTTCCTCTTTCTTTCTTGACTGCTGCTGTACAGAGAGCAATGTCTTCCTTTGGCTAGCCACAGTGCTGCAGACAGTTTGTTTTCCTCTTAGACGTTCAAATTAGCTCGGAACCCACCAGCCTGGAGTTTTTAAACGGTTCCTCCGGTTTACGTTTCGAGATGACTAACGCTGTGTTGCCGTAGGAATCCTAGGTACGTCCTGGGGCAGCTTGCCTGTCCTGCTCCCACTGCAGCCATGGCCACACTGCTATTTTCAGTGCACTCGCTCCATCAGAGCTAGGGAGGCATGTCTCCTGAGGCTGGAAATCCTCCCTCCAGCTCCAGTGTAGACAGACCCTTAGCCTGTCCGCTCTTCGGCGCAATGACCATAATTTTGCTCCGTGTTCGTGCAGCACCTCGTGCAATGGGGTCCTGGTCTGTGGCTGGGACTCCAGCGTGCTCCCCCAGTGCAGATACACAATGAGTAAGTAGTGATCAGCGCTGAGTTTGATCGGCTGGTGTTGGGCACAGTGCCTTCGTTCAGCTCACCACATTCCTCCATAGCCTTGATTAATCTGACCAATGGCAAGGATGCCATGTGGCTATTCAGCTGCCCTTCAAAAACCAGCTGGCACAGCCCCTGTCCTAGCGCTGAGCCCTGGGTGCCCAGCATTTACCTTCTTTCCACGCTGAGCTGTGGCCATTTGCTCTTTGCTTCCAGCTAGTGCCCTAACCCAGGGAAACACTTCATCCCTTAACCTGGAGCTGCCAAGCATTCCTCTTCTGATGGGGGGATGGTCAGAAAGGTTAGGAATTCCCTTTGCCACCCTTTGCTAACTCCTTAAAGAACACTAACAGGTAACTGAGGAATCTGACCTGTCGGGCTAGAACTGTAAAGGGCACAAAGTCTCAGTGTTGCCAGCTATTATGATTTTATCGCGAGTCTCGAAATATTGGGTGTGTTTCTTAGCGTTCCAGCTGCTGGAATCAGCAAACTCCTCCCAGCTTTGCTTTTATTTTATTTTTTATATTTTTATTTTGTATTTTTTTTATTGTTTTTAATTTTTATATTTTTTTAAAAAATATTTTATTTTATTTTTAACCTAAGTTTCTCACCCTCCTTGTGGAGAGAAGTTGGAGAATGTGAGGTGAATGTGCCCTACAGGCTGATAACCCAGAAAAGAAATTAAAAAACCCAATATCTATTTTAATCTCCTGATTTTTAAGCCAATCTTGTGATTTTGGGGACCTGACTTGTGATTTTTTTTTTAATATTTGGGGCTGGCAATCCTGCTGTCTCGCCATTGATTAGATGTGTAGGAGACACACCAGGAAGGCCCTTGTCACAGGAAGATCCCTCCCTGTATTTCCACAGTGAGCTAGGGATGTCTTTATTTTAATTTCAAATCCCCAATGAAGAGCCTGACTCTGTGTGAGTGAGTCTGGGAGGGTTGGCTTCGTCTCAGCCCTGCAAACCCTGCTCTTCTAGGAGACATTGTGACACTATGCCCCATATTCTTCATAGAGATATGCTTATGATATGATTATAACAGATCTAAGATGTATTTTCGGTGAGATGGGTCATGTGAGGTATCATGGGAAAGGTTCTGATTTACTGAATATGATTATCCTATTTGTATACATGTATCATTTCTGTATCTGAAGTTAGGAATATTGACTATGTGTGTTTACACCTCGGGAACGCCCACCAGACAGAATGCAATCCGTCTAGATGGCTGGCTGTGAGGAAGAGCCATTAGAGAGAACAATAGGTCTCCGAAGATGTTTATCACTCACAGAGAAGTCTTCCTGGGGATGCAGCAAACTAACTCTGAGTTATGGCTGCAGGGTCATGTGATCAAGTCACCTGATACTGACTCCATGATAATATGAATATTTTTCCACTGACCGGGGGTGGGAATCACACTGGAAGACAAAGGATTCCTGCTATATGTAAAACCTATTTAAGGCAGGGGAGTGTCATAATCATGGTTTGTTCTTCACTGGCTCCCTGCCCAAGATGACTGCTGCAAACAGCTAAGAAACAAAGCCTGAGGGGGAGAGGGGAGAAGAGCTGAGCCCAGGCTAGTAGGTGGACTAGTCTGTGAATGAAATATCTGAAGTTTTAAGCTGTGGGCAAGGACAGCTGGCCTTCAAGAATTTCTGCAATCTGTCTAAAACAACATTTAGGGTGAGAAATTGCTTCTTGTAACCAGTTTCTTTAGTATCTTAAGATTAGCTTGAGTGTTTTATTTGCCTGGTAATCTGCTTTGATCTGTTTGCTATCCCTTATAATCACTTAAAATCTATCATTTGTAGTTAATAAACTTTTTTTTGTTTTCTCTAAAACCAGTTTGTGGAATTCATAACTGGGGGGTAAAAAGCTGTGCATATCTTCCTCCACATTGAGGGAGGGGGCAAATTTCATGAGCTTACGCTGTAATTTTCTGTGCAGCGCAAGACAATACAATTTTGGATTTATCCTCTAGAAGTGGGTGTGCACCTGAGTATCTGGGTAGCTCCTTAGCTTTCCACCTACATTGTTTACGCTGCATACTCAACACCAAATGGCAAGATAACATCAGCAACATAGAGGTTCTTCAAAGGACAAATTTACCAAGTGTGACAGCTCTGCTCAAGCAAAGATGACTGCACTGGCTGGGCCATCAGAGTAGGTGGGAAGACGGACGCATACCCAAGGACATGCTATATGGGGATCTATCAGAGGGAATAAGAACAACAGGTCACCCCAAGCTTCGCTATAAAAAGACTGTCATAAATATAAAGGGAAGGGTAACCACCTTTCTGTATACAGAACTATAAAATCCCTCCTGACCAGAGGCAAAACCCTTTCACCTGTAAAGGGTTAAGAAGCTAAGATAACCTCGCTGGCACCTGACCAAAATGACCAATGAGGAGACAAGATACTTTCAAAGCTGGAGGGGGGGAAAACAAAGGGTCTGTCTGTCTGTGTGATGCTTTTGCTGGGAACAGATCAGGAATGCTCTTCAGAACTCCTTAAATTAGTAAGTAATCTATCTAGAAATGCATTAGATATCCTTTTGTTTAATGGCTGGTAAAATAGCTGTGCTGAATGTAATGTATATTCCTGTTTTTGTGTCTTTTTATAACTTAAGGTTTTGCCTAGAGGGATTCTCTATGTTTTGAATCTGATTACCCTGTAAGGTATTTACCATCCTGATTTTACAGAGGTGATTCTTTTACTTTTTCTTTAATTAAAATTCTTCTTTTAAGAACTTGATTGCTTTTTCATTGTTCTTAAGATCCAAGGGTTTGGGTCTGTGTTCACCTATGCAAATTGGTGAGGATTTTTATCAAGCCTTCCCCAGGAAAGGGGGTATAGGGCTTGGGGGGATATTTTGGGGGGAAGACATCTCCAAGTGGGCTCTTCCCCTGGTCTTTGTTTAACATGTGTGGTGGTGGCAGCATAGGGTTCAAGGTCAAGGCAAAGTTTGTACCTTGAGGAAGTTTTTAACCTAAGCTAGTAAGAATAAGCTTAGGGGGTCTTTCATGCAGGTCCCCACATCTGTACCCTAGAGTTCAGAGTGGGGAAGGAACCTTGACAGAGACATGAAAGCGAGATATGAAAGAATTTGGAATTGATCCTGACCAATGGGAAGTCTTGGTAAGTGATCGTAGCAAGTGGAGCCATCGTCTCCATCAGGGTATCAAAGTCCATGACAGGAGCTGGCCCCCCAAAGCTTGAAGAGAAAAGAGCCAGTAGGAAGCAAGCAGCTTCCAACCAAGACACAGATATTTGCAACAACTGCCAAAGATCATGCAAATCTCGGATTGGACTATTCAGTCCCATGAGACATTGCAAACCATCTACACCCTAGGCTGCAATTCCCACTGTCTCTCTCAGATGACAGAATGCCAACATCAGGCCTTAGCTGAAAAATGCCCATGCAGGGGCCAGGCAGAAAGCCTGTTTGCAGGTTACAACAGCTGGGTGTTTCCCACCTGTATGTGTGCTGGTGAAAGCATGAGACTGGGAGTGAGTCTGCAGCTTGTCACAGCAGTACAGGTAAAGAGAGCCCAGAGTTGGCAGGGGTCCAGCTCCCTCCTCCCTCTTAGTCCCCAGACACAGTTCGCCGGAAAATAACAGCCCAGAGTCCAGGCCGCAGGCAATGCTATGGGTTTACTGGGGCTAAACAAGCAAGCATATTCTGAAGCCCTTCACACCAGTGGGACTATCTCTATATGCCGCTAGTGATTTAGGCTTCCTGTTATAATGGGCTCAGGCAGGCTGGGTCCGGGTTGTCTGGCACACTATGGGGTGGGTTTACTACTATTTACACACGTTACAATTGATGGCTGTTTTTCATTTTGCTCTTGTAGTATTGTTTAGTCGGTACCCCATTTACTTCACATTTTTCTAACACCTAGGCTGGTGGGTCAGGTGGGCTCAGTGGTACCCCAGTTCCAAGTGGCATCCTGGGGCGGGGGGGAGGTAACATCACAGACGTCTCCCCTGAACATGAGCTGTAGCATCCTCTCCATCTCCCTCAGTAATTCTCTCACCTGTGCGGGGCTCCCAGCTCCAGGTGGACGTGAGAACTAGTCTCTCAAACAACAGGGCTCAGACTCAGGAATCCAGCAGAGTAGCATTGATCCCTGATACTCAGTTCAGGCTGTCCAAATAAAATGTCTGTCTCTCCTCTCTCCGCCTGGCCTGTTCTCTGTGTTAGGTGCCAGGGCCCAGACGTTCCAGCTGCTGCAGCCCCAGGACCCCGTGTGGGTGTCCGCGGGAGAGACTCTCACTCTGACCTGCTCTGTGACCGGCCTCGCTCCAGCAGGACCCGTGAAGTGGTTCAAGGGCTCGGGCGGGGGCCGGCAGCTCGTTTATGCAGAGAGGGGATCATTCCCCCGGGTGACGCGGGCTGTGAGTGGCTCTGACACAGACTTCACCATCTGCATCAGTGACACCCGCCCCGAGGACGCCGGGACCTATCACTGTGTGAAGTTTAAGAAGGGGTCGGCAGGCGATGAGGAGATCAGATCCGGCGCTGGCACGGCCGTGTCTGTGAGCGGTGAGTGTGAGTTCCCATCCCAGCCACACGCCCCTGCCCACGGGGGGCTGGGACCAGGGCGGGGAACAAACCCAGCTCAGCCCAGACACTCACCAGGGAGTTCACTGAGCCGGTGTTAAAGTAGGGCCAGGGGGAGATTTATGCCTCTACAGAGGGGGCGGCAGTACGGGAAGGATCAGGGGGAATTTCTGCTCTAGCTCTGGATTTGCTCTGGAGATTTCCCTTTCCTGCCTCCCCCACACCTAGCTGAGCAGCAAATGCTTGTGTATGTGTGTGTGAGAGAGAAGCCGTGCAGAGCAGGGTGGAGACCCTTTTTGCTATTTTTCCTCCCTTCTCATGTTTCCCCACGGGGGAGAGGTACAGGAATGAACTGTTAATTTCTCTCTGCAAATCTCTCCAGCAAAACATGGATCCGTGAGGGTCTCAGCATCCCCTGCTGGGCTAGGTGAAGGTTCAGCTTGATCTGAGCCTGGTGCAAGGGCATGGCAGCATGTGCGGGATGGCTAAGAACCAGCAGTTCTGTCTGTGCTGTGCCTGGGTGGAGATGCCAGGTGGGTCACAGTCTGGGCAGGTCACGCTCACACACTTCACAGACACTCCCAGGGGGCTCCTGTCCATTTGCTGATCTGATACTTTTCTACCACAGGTAGGGGGCCGTTAGCCAGCCCCACTCTCTGGATCGGGCTCTTCCTGAAGAAGGTGCTGATTGCCACCTTCCTCCTTGTCTCCTTCCTCTCCACGATGAGTAAAGGGTACCTGTCGCTTTTCTGTAATTTGCGCTGGGCAGAGCACAGGAACTAGCATGAGCGGCATTAATGCTGCAGCCCAGGGACAAAGCCCCCTGGGGAAGGGAGCGTTATGCTCTGGATGTCTCTGGGGTCACGACTTGCTGGGAGAAGGTGATTCCTGGGAAGACGAGAGTAACTGGCTCAGGCAGGGCTAGATTATGCAGTCCAGGCTTTAGCCACATAGGCATACAAGAGCTGTGGTCTGGGCTAGGCTGGAGGGTGTCTGGGCAGACGGGGGCTCCCCTTCTCCCCCCAGCAATGACAGGGCCCCCCACCCTCTGCCTGGGAGCAGTGGCAGGGCCCCTCCTCTGCTCAGGAGTGGCAGCAGGGGCCTCTTCCCCTGAGGGCCAGCAGAAGGGCTATCCTCCCCTCATCCTCCGGAGACGCAGAAGTGGCAGCAGGGCCCTCCACCCTGTGTTTGTCCCAGCAGCCAGGGGGTATCAGTGGCAGGGGCTGGAGGCCTGGGCCCACTGCACTCTTCCCCTGCTACGCAGCCAGCCCTGAGCTGCGGTGGGGTTGGCAGGGTCCCCTGGAGCAATGGGCCTTGGAGAATTAACACCTCCGCTGCCAGACTAACAATGATTTACCGTCTGGACGTTCTCCAGCACGGGGATGTGAGGCGCTGGTGACACTTTGTCCTGGGGGGCTCCTGGCTGGGCTGGGCTAATGCTCAGGGAAGGGTCATTGACTGATTCTCCTTCATCAGTTGGATTCTTTCCTTTTGCAGCCCCAGGGCTGTTTCCTGGTTTTCTTGCACCGTCGCCACCTGCCAACGTCTCTGTCTGCGCCTCCATCCCCGCAGGCCAGGGAATGAGTCCACAGATGCACCTGCAGTGAGCCCTGCTGGTCGGGCAGAGGGAGCCCAGGCCTGATGGGATGTACCCACCAAACTCACCCACCTCCTGATGGAGCAGCTGACGTGGAGTTCCTGACTTGGCTTCTGGCCACTCCGCCTGTCTCTCTGCGCTGTCTGCACTGACCTTCACTTCAGGGAGCAAGCTCAAATATGAGAAATTTAATTATTGATTTTATTCCTTTGAGATGGGGTGAAATGCAATTTCCTCCTGTTTAACACATAGTGTGGCCCCGCAGCAGCGCCCCTGAGTCCTGCGGGTTCGACCCTGAGGCCCAGACTCTTGCTCCCTGGGCTGGCAGGAGCTGGGTGTTTTGCAGATGTGACCCGGTGACCTGATTGGAAAGAGCTAGTCACGTGCTCTTACCGCTGGGTCTGCCCTGGCCAATCACGGGAGCAGCCTGGAGAGGGGGGTTTGAAACGATATCGTTCTCCGGGAAGAGGCCATTGGGCCTGACTGTGGGGATCACAACACAGTGTGATAAATGGAAGCTCCCCCCACCCCATTAATCACCCACCTCTCGGCTCTGGGCAACCTCCGAAGAACGAACTCACTGCGCACGACTCCCTGGCCCCCTGGGCTGATGCGAGCAGGGAGCTCACAATCCATAGAGCTTTATTACGCCTTTCCTGCTACTTTCAGTCTGGCTGGAGCCTCCTGCCTTTGTGAGAGGGCAGCGGGTAATTCGGTAATCACTTCCCTTTGAAAATAAACCACATCAAAGGGGGCTGCACTTACCCGGACATGCAGAGTCCTCGGGCTGACCTACCACGGAGTCAGGGCTAATTGTCCCATGTAAAAAGAAAAGGAGTACTTGTGGCACCTTAGAGACTAACAAATTTCTCACGAAAGCTTATGCTCAAATAAATTTGTTAGTCTCTAAGGTGCCACAAGTACTCCTGTCCTTTTTGCGGATACAGACTCACACGGCTGCTACTCTCAAACTTGTCCCATGTAGTCAGTCAAGGACCAAATCAAGCATTTTCTGTGGACGTAGGTTGTGGGGACTTGGGCTGAGCATTTCCTAGTGTTTTGAGATCTGGGTTTGATGCCCACAGTCCTGAAAGCCCCTGGGAGCTGGCAGTCCTTCTCTGCAGCAGCGACCTTAACGCCCCGTGAGTGACGAGCTAATGCAACGGCTGATCAGTGTGTTGCTTATAAAGCGCTGTGCTGCGGGCCACTCAACTAACTGGTGCGGAGCTGGGGGCACCGGGCGCTGCAGAATGGGTTGCGTGGCTGGGTGGGCGGAGTTGATGGGCTGGGGCAGAGGTCAGGGTTGGAGGGCACGATATTAACTGAGGTGGGGCTGGGGGTGCAGAGCTGATGAGGGGGCTGGGGCATGGAATTAATTGTTGTCGGGATGCAGTGGCCAAAATTGTATCCCCCGCTATAAACTGGCAACACAACGCGACACACACACATGGGGTGGGGTGGGGTCAAAAACCAGAAGACAGCTCAAAAACCATTCATCTTTTTTTTTAATCTCATAATTTGGGGGGGCTGTCTCCTGATTTTTGGGGTCTGACTCAGGTTGTTTTGAATGTTGGGGCTTAGCAAGACTGCTGCTTTGACAAGTCCCGTGGGAGTTATGGGCGGCCAGCCCTCCTCATTCCTTGTGCTCAAAACAAACATACACCCAAATGACCCCCGCGCGGCTGTGGGTGAGAATCTCCTTTGCTAAGCCTGTGTTAGGTGCGTCCCTGCCCTGCTGAAGGGTTTAGCTAGACACCAGAGCTCCCACAGCTACGTGGACTTGAGGGGAGAGTGTTTAAGCACTGGGAGCTTGGGAGGGCTGAAGCACTGGGTCTGGGGTCTGAGGCAGTCAGACTGTGGGGTCCCACTGCCTCAGAAGGGGGTCAGCCATGGGGCCCGCACCTGAGAGACCCAGAGCTAGAATCAGGGACCAATCTCTGCTCAGAACCAGGGGCCCAGCCCAGTACCTCATGGACTCAGGGTTTGGCTCATTTTGCAGCAGACTGGTGTCCATCCACAAGAGGGGCCAGGATGGAACAACTGTGGGTAGAAAATATGGGGCTGGAGGAATGAAACCCACTTGGTCCATGCACAGAAGAGTCCCCTCTGCTCATGGGTCTCACTCTGCTTGCCTGGAGGGCCAGGTCAGCTGTCTGCAGCACAATCCCCCTGGCCACAGAGAGCATCTGCCAAAGGTTTGGAGCTCTGTGTATGGAAAGGGTTGGGGATGGGGGGCTGTGTAATCTCTACCACAGCTCCCCTCCGTACTGGAGAACCCGCTTATCAAAGCACTAATAATTCACCGCAGACACCCCGGGTAACCGAAAGGGTGTCACAGCCTGATGTGGCTAGAAGGGGGATGATGAAAAAAATCTGGTGAGAAATAAAAACCCAAATAAGGTGCAAATGAAACAACTCACTGGTCTGGCTGTTAATAACCAGCCTCTGCTTTAAGCAGCGTCAGATCCTGGAGGTGGCCATACGGGGCTGTGCTCCAGGACATGGGGGAGATGAGAACAGGGAATTGCTGCTTTGAGCCTCGGTCTGAAGCCTCCTGCCTCTGGGTCTTAAGACGGCAGGACAGTTTTTGCATTTACTTCTGTATTAAGATAAGCTGCTCTGAAGATGCCTGAATTCACCCCCAGATGTGCTGAGTCCTTCACTTGCCCGCCCACCGATCCCATTGTCACAGGACGTATTGCAGAGCAGAACTGCAGTGTGACCTCTCTTACAGCCCGTTATCTCCGGGGACCCTGCTGGTTGCATGCTGCCGGGGAGAGTGAGCAAGTCTGGGTTCTGCTGGTGGAAGTGTTCCCCCCACTGTGGGAACGGTTTTAACGACAACCTTCATGTCTGTTTAATCTGCCTAGTACTTTTATGGCCCCGCCACAGTGGTATCGGAGCAGCTCACAAACGAATGAGTGTAGCCCATCCCTGAGTTCCCCTCTCTTGGAGGGTCTGGGCCTGTATCTTTTTGGCACCCTGTGAGGTAGGCTGAGGTTATTATCCCCATTGTGTGGAAGGAGAACTCAGGCTGAGAGAGATCGGGACCAAAATGTTCAAAAGCAGCCCCGTGATTTTGGAGTGGCTCCGGTTTGGGGCACGCTCCTGGAGGCCTGCTCTCCAGAGAGGCCACCATTCGCATGGCAGCTCCCAGTGGGGGACGGTGGGATGTTCAGTGTTTCTGAAAACTGGGCCCAAGTTGGGCACCCAGAACCAGTGGCTGCTTTTAAAGCTCTTGGCGTAAGTGGTTTGTCCGTGGAGGCCATGACAGGGCTGGGAACTGAGCCCTCATCCCCCGAGCTCGGCGGAGCCGGGGTCCTGACGCACCCCAGGAGAGGCGCCCTAAGCCCCGGCGCCGGCTGGCCCCGGGAACGGTCCGTGTCTCTCCCTCCCTTGGCCCAGCTCCTGGGGGTGATTGGGGGGTCAGATGCAGGAGGGGGCTGAGCACCCAGCAGGGATCTTGGTGGGACGGGACCACGTGGGAACCGGGGGCAGGTGGATGAACTGGGGACCCCAGGGGCCCCTGCGTTTCCATCTCCCCCCAGCAGAGGGCAGCGTGTGTCCACCTCTGCGCCCGGCCGGAAGCCTCCCGCTGCCCGTCGCGCTGGGGGCCGGCAGGTGGCGCTGTGGGCGGCGCGCGTTTCCGCACGGAGGGCTTTGAGTGCTGCACGCCCGGCCCGCCAGGCGCGGCCTCCGGCGCGGGCCGGGGGGGATTGGCCGCTGCACCGGGAAGATGGCGGATCGGCAGGAGGCGCTGAGGGAGTTCGTGGCCGTGACCGGGACCGAGGAGGAGCGAGCCCGCTTCTTCCTGGAGTCGGCGGGCTGGGACCTGCAGGTAGCGCAGGGCTGGGCCGGGGGAGGGGCCGCCGCGGAACCGCACCGTCATCCCGGCATGGGGGGGCCCGGCCCGGCCCGGCCCGGCCTCGCCTCCCCCCTCCCCCGGGCCCGGCTCGGGCCGACCTCTCCGGCTCGCTTCCTCCATCCCGGCCTCCCCTCCCCGGCGCCCGCCCGCGGCCCCGACTTCTCCGCCTTCACTGCTGGCCCGGCCCCGCTCCCCCTGCTCCCTACCCCGGCCAGCGCCCCGCGGCCCCCAGCGCCTCCCCGGGCGCAGGCCGCTCCTCCTGCCGGGCCGGTGCCCGCACGAGCAAAGGGCCCCCCAGGCCTGTTCCCCCGGGCGCTGCACGCCCTGAACCGGCCGCTGGCTCCTCTGTGCAAACCCGTCCCCCGCCCACCAGCCTGCGGAAGACACGGTCTCCGTCACTCAGGAGCCGTCCTGGAGCTGGCCGCCTCTCTCAAGATGTGCCGGCAGTGAGTTCCCAGCTCTCCTGTAAGCCCCTGCAGGCGCCTGTTGCATGCCCTTCGCATCCCTGCCCTTTGCATTTCTCTGGCACATCGTTTCATCCAAAAATCTCAGAGCTCCTTACTAGCATTTACTAGGCCTCACAGAACCATTGACATAAGTACTATCCAGGTAGGGAAATGGAGGCACAGTAGTGAAGTGACTTGTCCAGCCAGGTCCACACAGCGATGGAGCCAAGAGTCTTGACTCACAATATTGTGCAGTAATGCTTCCCCCCCTCATATACCTGTTATACTTTAATATGAACTGAAACTCTTTAGAGGCAGATTAAGTCATCAAGTGAAAGAACTGGGTGACAAATCACTTCCATTTTGTAATTTTGAAACTTATAAATATCTGTGTAACTGGTTGAGGCAATTTCCTATTCAGGTAAATAATATTTATCACTGAGTTTTGTTAGCTTGAGGCATAAGATTTTATAGAAGTGTGATTAACCCAAACAGGCTGTGTGGTCATAGAATATCAGGGTTGGAAGGGACCTCATGAGGTGTCTAGTCCAACCCCCTGCTCAAAGCAGGGCCAATCCCCAACTAAATCATCCCAGCCAGGGCTTTGTCAAGCCTGACCTTAAAAACTTCTAAGGAAGGAGATTCCTCCATCTCCCTAGGTAACGCATTCCAGTGCTTCACCACCCTCCTAGTGAAAAAGTTTTTTTCTAATATCCAACCTAAACCTCCCCCACTGCAACTTGAGACCATTGCTCCTCGTTCTGTCATCTGCTACCACTGAGAACAGTCTAGAGCCATCCTCTTTGGAACCCCCCTTCAGGTAGTTGAAAGCAGCTATCAAATCCCCCCTCATTCTTCTCTTCTGCAGACTAAACAACCCCAGTTCCCTCAGCCTCTCCTCATAAGTCATGTGTTCCAGTCCCCTAATCATTTTTGTTGCCCTCCGCTGGACTCTTTCCAATTTTTCCACATCCTTCTTGTAGTGTGGGGCCCAAAACTGGACACCAATGGGGCCTCACCAATGTCAAATAGAGGGGAACGATCTGCTGGCAATGCCCCTACTTATACATCCCAAAATGCCACTGGCCTTCTTGGCAATAAGGGCACACTGTTGACTCATATCCAGCTTCTCGTCCACTGTAACCCCTAGGTCCTTTTCTGCAGAACTGCTGCCTAGCCATTCAGTCCCTAGTCTGTAGCGGTGCATTGGATTCTTCCGTCCTAAGTGCAGGACTTTGCACTTGTCCTTGTTGAACCTCATCAGATTTCTTTTGGCCCAATCCTCCAATTTGTCTAGGTCCCTCTGTATCCTATCCCTACTCTCCAGCGTATCTACCGCTCCTTCCAGTTTAGTGTCATCTGCAAACTTGCTGAGGGTGCAATCCACACCATCCTCCAGATCATTAATGAAGATATTGAACAAAACCGGCCCCAGGGCCGACCCTTTGGGCACTCCACTTGATACTGGCTGCCAACCAGACATGGAGCCATTGATCACTACCCGTTGAGCCCGACAATCTAGCCAGCGTTCTATCCACCTTATAGTCCATTCATCCAGCCCGTACTTCTTTAACTTGCTGGCAAGAATACTGTGGGAGACAGTGTCAAAAGCTTTACTAAAGTCAAGGAACAACACGTCCGCTGCTTTCCCTTCATCCACAGAACCAGTTATCTTGTCATAGAAGGCAATTAGATTAGTCAGGCATGACTTGCCCTTGGTGAATCCATGCTGACTGTTCCTGATCACTTTCCTCTCCTCTAAGTGCTTCAGAATTGATTCCTTGAGGACCTGCTCCATGATTTTTCCAGGGACTGAGGTGAGGCTGACTGGCCTGTAGTTCCCAGGATCATCCTCCTTCCCCTCATATATATTAAGAGCACTGAAAATTCCTCTGATTATCCTAATTTCAGCCACCTGAAACTATTCAA
The DNA here is from genome assembly GCF_015237465.2 of Chelonia mydas. NCBI lineage: Eukaryota > Metazoa > Chordata > Testudines > Cheloniidae > Chelonia > Chelonia mydas. Next base: position 3,519,346 of record NC_051253.2, on the reverse strand, counting down.
AGTCTATGAAATATGCTTAATCAAGATTGTGTATGATACAGACTCCTGTATTTAGCCAGTCAGGTAGAGTGGAAGGCTCTGTAAATGGTATCCACTTGGTCAGAAGGGGCGAAAACCAGTTATTGCTAGCATAGATTCAGCCATGGTGTGAACGGGACCTGAAAATTGTAAGTGAATGCATGATCACCAGTTTGACCAATTGCCTTTTTCCCTGCAAACTTACCCTGTGGCCATGTCTACACTAGCACATTTAATTAAGGGCTTGTGCGTGCTTGGAAATGTACTGAAATAGCTATTCTGTAATAATTATTTGTGTATAAACCCCCATGAAGATACTCTTATTCTGGAATAAGGCTGCCTTTTTCAGATTTAGCTAAATCCACTTTAGAAGTAGAGTAAGCTAAATCAGAAACAAGCAGTCTTATTCTGGAATAAGAGTATCCACACAAAGAGTTATTCCAGAAGAAATGTTTCAGTACATTTCTGAGTGTAGGCAACCCCTAACATGGCAGTAAAAAAACTGGAAGCTGCTAGATGAGCCTTATCTCTGCTAAGACTCCTGAAGGTGGAAATTGTTTTGTAAAATTCCTTAGAGTAGATGTGGCTTAAGCGATTGGGTGTGACAAAAGTTCTAAGTAAATGCAGTATTTTAATCTTTTTAATAGATATAGTTCTGACATCTTTCTGACAGCAATGATGTACGAGATGAGTGGTCTTCTTCTTAAAAGCTGCTGTAATTCTGTCCTTTCAGATTGCTCTAGCTAGTTTTTATGAGGACGGGGGTGATGAAGACATTGTAACGCTTCCTCAGCCAACTGCCAGCTCTGTGTCCAGAGGCACTGCACCCAGGTGAGGAGAAACTTTGCAAATTATATGGGTCTGCTCATTAAGCAGTTATACATGTGGGAGTGGAAGCCACCTATCGAAGTACTTATACTATGCCCATCACATTGCTGTATGACCGTTATCAGAGAAGACATCCATGAATTCTGTTCAGCTTTATTTCGTAAGTTTCATTAGCCTTTGTGAAACCCCAGCAGTGTTGTATTCCCCTAGCTTGGATGTGATTGCACATCTTACGCAAAGAATTTTGTAGAATGATTTTACCTCATTGCTCAAGAAGAATGGATTATTCTATTTTAGTTTGCTTTGGGGCCAGAAGAGAACTCAGCAGATCTAAACATTTTCTGTAATACAGAATACTATAATTCTCTAGAATAGTTTGCAATTCTGTACGCCGCCTATCTGAGGGTGTCAAGGCACTTTACAAGCTTGAATGAATTTGGCCTGATTCTGTCCCTGTGAAATAGGAAAATATTATCCCCATTTTACAGATGAGGGATCTGAAGCACAGAGAGTTCTCATCTGATTGGTAGTTGTCTGTGTAAAATGAATTTGATGGTCTAAGTGCAGATTCTAGTGGGTAAGTGTCCACATCACAAAAAATCGCCATTTCAGTTAGCACCCTAGTAGGTAGCTCCGCAGAAACGCAGAGGATCAACAGACATGTAACCTGAACTCCATTCACCTTTAACAGAGGCTCCCTAAACAGGGCCGCGTTAGATACCTTGCATTTTTGGGGATTATGCCATAACTATTCTGTGGATAAATAAAGGTTCCTAAATCTAGTACCTCTGCAGGGAAATGACTGAAGATTTGTTACGTTTGTTGTGTTCGTGACCCCTTATCAAGCATTGTGCGTACACTCACCTGGTATTTGTCGATGTAATGGGGAGAGGATGAGATACTTGGAGACTGATTCATCACTCTTACACCAATGTGACTCGATGGTCTAGTGGAGTGATGAATCAGGTCCCTAGGGTTGGAAGGGACCCAGATTAACCCACTGTATAATTGCAGAAATTCTTCTACTCCAGCTTTCTTCAATCCACGTTCCTTTTTTTTCTCTTGTATAGAAACCTTTCAGATCTTTCTTTATATATCATAAAGACACAAAAGGCACAAACCTGGTTGTTTCTAGTGATCTCTTAGATATGTTTAGACTATTCTAAGAGTGTATGTTGTTTTTAGTTGAGGTCAGGGAGGGAGCTAAGTGTTGGGCAGTGGTTCCCAAACTTCTTCCGCCACTTGTGCAGGGAAAGCCCCTGGTGGGCCGGGCTGGTTTGTTTACCTGCCGCGTCCACAGGTTCGGCCAATCGCGGCTCCCAGTGGCCGCAGTTCTTTGCTCCAGGCCAATGGGAGCTGCTGGAAGTGGCGGCCAGGATGTCCCTCAGCCCGCGCTGCTTCCAGCAGCTCCCATTGGCCTAGAGCAGCGAACCGTGGCCACTGGGAGCCGCGATCGGCCGAACCTGCGGACACAACAGGTAAACAGCCCGGCCTGCCAGGGGCTTTCCCTGCATAAGCGGCGGAAGAAGTTTGGGAACCAACGGTGTAGGGTATTAGGATAGTCTTCCTTATTTTGACAACAGTCCCCAAGAGGGAAAGAGCAGATGGACTTTGCTGAATGGTTAATGAGGACAGCAATAGTACCTGTCCCTTCTGAGCTGCCATTTGATCAGTATATAGAGGGTGTTTAATTAGTGCAAGAACTGAAGTTCAGTGGAAATAAATGCTGTTTAACCCAGATGCATAGTAGAGGACAGAAGCACAACATAACAGCCACTTTCCTGCTTTATAGTTCACGTTACATGTCTGATATCTATCTATCTCTTTGGGGAATGTGTGCGCTTATTTGGTTATCTTTTTACAGTGACCACCGGGTGACATCATTCAGAGACCTTGTTCATGCTCAAGAAGATGATGATGAAGAGGAAGAGGGACAACGGTCAGTCTCCGGTTAAATATATAAACCACATGGTCTTTTATCTTGTGGGAGAGCATGGAACTATACAGAACCTTATTTAAATCTGAGTTTTAATCGCTACTGACGAGTCTCCGGTTTTCATGCTCACTGAGTCTTATTCTGAAAGGCTAGTCAATGAAAATGATGTCTGCAAGGACAGGCTTAGCACTGTTTGTAGAAATTCTCAAACCAGTACAGAGAGTTGTGAGATGTTAAATTCAGTGGTGATCAGTACAGTTCTGAATGCATGTCCTTCTCCCCATTGTTGAGAGAAGTTAATTCCAGGGCTTGCACAATGAGTGTTTGCATTTTTGCTAGAGCAGTGAGCCCCAGCACTCCCATGTCTTTGTTTGTGATGTTGCTGTATGGGAATGCAGTTGCAGTTCCCCTTTTCATCTGGGTTTTTCCCTTCTTTTGAGCATCATTTAGGAAATGTTAGTGGGAAATTTCTGCAGTGACAGCTATAATGACAGCTAGCAAGGAGAGCTTTAAACTAGATTCAAAAGGGGCAGGTGATAAAAGCCCACAGGTAGGTGCAAAAAAAAGTGATGTTAACAGAGGACTAAATATGGGGCGGGGGTCATTGGAGCTACATGAGGGGTAGCAATGGGGGAAGCTGCTCAATAGCTTAGCTGTCTGTATACAGAAATGCAAGGAATATGGGGAGTAAACCGGAAGAACGTGAAGTATTAGTCCATAAGCTAAATTATGACTTAATTGGCATCACAGAGACTTGGTGGTATAGTGGGGTTATGGCTTGTTCAGGAAGGATAGGCCAGGGAGAAGGTGTTGCATTGTACCTTGATATGTACTCTTGATCTGAGGTCCAGAAGGAGGCGAGAGTCAGACCAGCTGAAAGTCTCTGGATGAAGATAAAAGGAGGGGAAAAAATGGGTGATGTCATGGTCTACTGTAGACTAACAAATCAGGAGGAAGAGGTGGATCAGGCATTTTGAGAACAAATAACAGAAATATGCAAAACACAAGTAGTAATGGGGGACTGTAACTACCCAGTCACCTGGTGGAAAAATAATACAGCAAAACCCAAAATATCCAATAAGTTCTTGGAATGTATTAGAGGACAATTTTTTGTTTCAGAAAGTAGAGGAAGTAATCGGTGGGACAGCCATATTAGATTTGATTCTGGCTAGCAAGGAGGAATTAGTTGAAAATCTGAAGGTTCAGAGCAATTTGGGTGAAAGTGATCATGAAATGATAGATTTCATGATTTTAAGGAATGGAAGGAGTGAAAGTAACAATGGACTTAAAAAAGCAGACAGTAACAAACTCAGAACTGGTAGGTAAGGTCCCAAAAGGAGTTCAGGAAAGAGGGCAGTTTTTCAGAGAGACAGTATTAGGGGCTCAATAGCAAACCATCCTGATGCGAGAGGAAGAATAGTAGGGGTATGTCTACACTGTAAAGAAACACTTACTGCACCAAGTCTCAGAGTTCAGGTCAACTGACTCAGGCTCACAGGGCTTGGGCTGTAGAGCTAAAAATAGCAGTGTATATGTTCTGGCTTGGGGTGGAGCCTGGACTCTGAAACCCGTATGTCACCCACATGACATTCTGGTAAGCAAACTAGGAAATATGGTCTAGATTGAATTATTATAAGATGGGTAAACAGCTAGTTAAGACTGTACTCAAAAGGGTAGTTATCAGTTGTTCACTGCCAAACTGGGAGGGCATATCTAGTGGGGTCTGCAGGGTCAGTCCTGGGTCTGATACTGGTCAGTATTTTCATTAATGACTTGCTTATAAAATTTGTAGATGGCACCAAGCTGGGGAAGGGATTGCTAGCACTTTGGAGGACGTGATTAGAATTCAAAATGACCTTGACAAACTGAGAATTGGTCTGAGATCAACAAGATTAAATTTAATAGACAAGTGCAAAATACTGCACTTAGTGAGAGAAAATCAAATGAACAACTACAAAATGGGAGATAACTGGCTAGGAAGTAGAACTGCTGAAAGGAATCTGGGGGTTATAGTAAATCACAAATTGAATATGAGTCAAAAATATGAGTCTGCAGTTGCTAAAAAGGTTAATATTCTGGGGTGTACTAACAGGAATGTTAAAAAGACACGAGGTAATTGTCCCCCTATACACAGCACTGGGGAGGCCTCAGCTGGAGTACTGTGTCCATTTCTGGGCGCTGCACTTTAGGAAAGATGTGGACAAATTGGAGAGAATCCAAAGGAGAGGAACAAAAATGATGAAAGGTTTCGAACACCTGACCTATGAAGAAAGGTTAAAAAACTGGGCGTGTTTAGTCTTGAGAAAAGAAGATTGAAGGGCACTTGATAAGTTTTCCGATATGTTAAGGACTGTCATAAAGAGGACACTGATGAGTTGTTCTCCATGTCCACTGAAGGTAGGACAAGAAGTAATCCACTTAATCTGCAGCAAGGGAGATTTAGGTGAGATATTAGGGAAAAAATTCTAACTATAAGGATAGTTAAGCATTGGAATAGGCTTTCAAGGGAGGTTGTGGAATCCCTGTCATTGCAGGACTTTAAGAGCGAGTTAGACAAACACCCTGTCAAAGATGGTCTCAGTTTACTTGACTGTGCCTCAGCGCAGGGTGCTGGACTGGATGATCTCTCGAGGGCCCTTCCAGCCCTCAGATTCTATAAGTAGTTTATAGGTGACATGCAAAGCAAATTGAATGGAGCCATCCCTGTGAGGTGGCCAAGTATATAAACAATCTTACTGATGGGTAAATTAAGGCACAGATCAGTTCAGTGCCTTAAGTTGGTGGTGTACCTGGCAGTAGAATTCAGGAGTGCAGATAACCAGTCCCATTAGTCTAGGTTCTCTCCTTTCCCTCTTTCCCTCCCCCCATTTGTTAAATTTGGGAGCTTTAAGGCTAGGAGATTACTTGATTGTCACTAGTTAATACACAGCTTTTCAAACTCTGTTACAGAAGAAGCTGCTGAGTCTGGCAGAGACCTCATTTCATGGTTTTCTGTTCACATCAGTTATAGTGATTGGCCAGAGTAGATGAACACTTCCCAGTAAACTGTATGATTATAGAAGAGAAAGTGAGAATAACCAACTGTGCAAGAGCAAAAACTGTTTGTGTGGGCAGCCACATCCTGGACCTGAAACTCAGTCTGCTCCTGTAACCTCTTGGGGCTTCTCAGGTCCACGTCCTGGAAAATCATTTGTCCAAGTAACTAACCCCAAGTCCCTAGATAATAATTGTGTGTTCTGTTCAGGTTCTATGCTGGGGGCTCGGAAAGAAGTGGGCAGCAGATCGTTGGCCCGCCAAGGAAGAAAAGCCCCAATGAGCTGGTGGAGGATCTGTTCAAAGGAGCTAAGGAGCATGGAGCGGTGGCTGTCGATCGGCCAGCTAAGAGCCCCGGCGAGAGCAGCAGACCAAAAGTGAGGAATGCTGGGGTCTTCTTTCCTTTCCTTATTTAAATCTGTTTTTAATGGAGGTGTTCTCCCTCCACCAGCTCAGTGACAGCTGTTCTATATTGGTGACTGCTGGGATTCTCTTGTAAGGACAGCTGTATCCAAACCCCTCCATTAGCGCTGATCTAGCATATGTGCCATAATGGCAAGAAAAGCTAATTCAGGGGTCAGATGATTCATTGGCTAACAAGTTGGCCACTGCAGCTTTGAGATGTGTTACGTAGCTTATAACCATATTGCTGGTACAGTGAAGCCCATGTTTACTCATGGCAATGTTCTCGTGAAGGGGAAGCAAGCATTGTCTGGGTGCATATCATTCTGTAATCTCTTCTGCGTGCCTCTCTCTTGTAGCCATTTGCAGGGGGAGGGTACCGCCTTGGAGCTGCTCCAGAGGAGGAGTCGGCCTATGTGTCAGGAGAGAGGAGGCAGCATTCTGGTCAGGATGTGAGTAGCTCTCACCCTTCAACTTTGCAAAGATCTTCCTTAGTGGATTATTTTATTTAGCTACAAAGCATCTGTTTTCCCTCTTGCTGAGCCCAGAGAAGGAAATGGACATAGAAGGCTGAGGTGCAGTAAGCCTAGCTTTGGTAAATTCTTAGACTGGAGAGTGCTCTTTGCTCCACTTGTAGATTTAATGAATAATCAAGTGTTCTGTAGGCAGTGTTCTGCTGAAGTGTTACTTAAAAACCTGGAAGCTCCTCATAAGCTCAAGGACCTTTTTCTCAACATCTCTAGCTGTGAAATTAATGCTCCTGAAAGGTGGCATATAGAAAGCACTGGAGAATGAAATTCCCTGTATCCCCAGAGGAGGCGCAGTAGCAGTGCAGACTTTTCTCCTCTGCCCGACCAGTGTGTTCCACTGTGAGCTTGGAGGGGCTACCTCTGGGGTGGGTGTGTGGCTCAGTCACCCTGTCCCATGGACTCTTTGGCTTTTTAGCCAGACCTGCCAAAAAGAGGGTGATCTGTGATGGTGGCTTTGTGTTGGTGAGTGACACCACCAAGCAGCCAGCCAACGTTTTTTCTTTCTTTTGTCTGTGTTGGCTTAGGGAAGTCCCCACTGGGGCACAACCCTCTATCTGAAATTACCCCGCTGGGCAGGCTTTTCACTGCCAGTCGTTGCTATGTTTTATCAAGACACTGGCAAGGAGCTAACTTTTCTGCTTGGGGTGGTTGCAGGTACATATCGTACTGAAGCTATGGAAGAGTGGATTCAGCCTGGACAATGGGGAGCTGAGGAGCTACCAAGACCCATCCAATGCCCAGTTTCTGGAGTCTATCCGCAGAGGGTATGCAGCATGAGGCTTGGGGGGACCTCTGATGGGGTGTGTCTGAGAAGAAAGCGCCTGTATGCTAAAATATAGGAATGTAGGAAATCCAGGATGCTGGGAATCGGAGCTTAGTATAAATAGCTCATTTAATCTGAAGCATTTTCATTAGTTTCTTTAACGTGGTAGCAATGGGGTGGGTAAAATACAGTGGTTGCCTTTATATCAGGTATTTAGCTGTGGAAGCAGCCCCATCCCATGAAGGGATAGGAGACTTTGAGGATTAGAAGTGAGGGAACAGTCTCTTCCATATGTGGGATGCAGACTCCTGAGGATTACAAAAGGCAGGTTATCCTAAACACAGACTAGTGCGAGAAACCTTTCATGTGTGTTAGACCCTGGGAAGGTGAGTCCTCCTCAAATCCTGCTTAGCTGATGAGATGATGACTAAAGGATGCTTTGATTCCTGGGGACAGGAGGGAAGGTTTCTAATAGCCTGTGATGGGACTAGCATTTGTGGTGACAGTTCACTGGGCAGCATAAATAGGAAGCAAGCATTATCTGGGTGCATGTTCTGTAATCTCTTCTGCATGCCTGTCTCTCTTGTAGCCATTGGCAGGGGGAGGGCACCATTTTGAAGCTGCTCCGGAAGAGGAGCCCGCCTGTGTGTCAGGACACAACAGAAGGTAGTTTTCAGCTCTTTATCTATGGATTTTATTACAATGCACATTCTTCTTGCTTCCAGGGAAGTCCCAGCCGAGCTCCGCAGGTTAGCACGCGGTGGACAAGTGAACTTGGATATGGAGGACCACCGTGACGAGGATTTTGTGAAATCCAAAGGTGCCTTCAGGGCTTTCACTGGAGAGGGGCAGAAACTGGGCAGGTGAGAAGACAGCAATACTGATTTGGTATCTGCTGCCATAGCCCATCTGAGCTCGCACGGTTTCTTTCTTTAACAAAATAGCAGTTGATTTGGCTGTTTGTTAGGGTGACGGAATAGCTGGCATTTTATAAGCAGGATTAACAGCATTTAATGTTGCAGGTGTTTTTAACAAATACGAAGGACTGGCTTTAACTCCTTGCTGTTAGTTCCCTATTGCAAAGTCCTGTGAATCAATTGCAAAACGGCATTGATGGCAGATATAAAGTGTGTTGCAGAGGTCTGAGCACAAGTCTCTGAGCCAGGAACATGAGTTTGATTCCTGGCTCTGCCCCTGATTCTGTGGCCTACGTCAAATCACTTAATCTTTGTTTCCTTATATGTAAAAAGAAGATAACATATCTGCCCTGCAGAGCGGCGGTACGGTGGTGATTAATCATTTTAATGTTTGTAAATGCTAAAAATTGTGTGTGATATGCACCCTCATTAGCAGTTAGTCAAGAGATCAATCCGAAGCGAGGAGATGGGGCGGTAGTAGGGACCATGATTAGATGTCTGGAAGCATGGGAATGTCTAAGTCAGGTTGAATGGGGGTTGGATTGGAAGACATTGGAGGTTGTATAATCTGTTGGCTCTGAGAGGTTGGTTTGGAGATTAGATAAGTGTCTGAGGGCCCCTGATGTGTCACCAGTTGGTTCCTGAGTTCCTGTTCTCAGTGCTAATATGTTTGCATCTGTGCCTCTTTTGTGGGAATCCTGATTCCTGGGCCTGGAAAGAGGTGGTTTATAAAACCTGTCCTCTATGTTTTCCTCCTCTTAGCACTGCCCCGCAGGTGATGGGCACCAGCTCTCCAGCACAGCAGGCAGAGAACGAAGCCAAAGCCAGTTCTTCTATCACCATTGATGAGTCAGAGCCCACCACCAACATCCAAATCCGGCTCGCTGATGGCGGGCGATTGGTCCAGAAATTTAACCACAGCCACAGGTACAAGGGCAACTGGAAACACAGGTTACTAACTGGGAAGGCCTGAGTGATACTGCGAACTGTACACAGCTGGAGCAGATGTTAAAATCCTGGCTAGCCAGCTAAAGGGAGCTCTGGGGATCCTTCTGTATAGGTGAATAGGAGCAGAATTACTGCGGGGTTTGGTGATTGTTAAATATTAGTAGGATAGGATTTGTTTTCCTAACAGTGACAGCTATTGAACTCGTGATCTCTCATTTGAACACTTCAGTATTCTCAGTGTAACTGTCTGTAGTGCCAACTAAATTATCCCAAGGTCTTTGGACATCTTCAGATAATTAAGGAACTTAGCTCAGTTGACTTCTTCTGACCCCGAATACAAACTTGTTTGCTTAGCCACTCTCTTCACTGCAGATAGCTTGAGAGAGGAGGTTCCCTTTAAAACAGGTTCAGCGGGAGGAGCAAAATTAATTCCATGGAGTCCATTGCTCAGTAGGACTTAAGCATGTGACTTCTGTGCTGGAGTCCTGCTCAGCCAAACATTCTTGGAGAACACAGCTGGTCACCCGTACTTTTCTCCAGTTCTTATAGGAGAATTGAACCACATCTCTGCTCAAGCAGGGGAGACTGGAAGACAAATCTCTTTTCCAGGCCCCCTTGTTATCCACAATGGTATCATGCCCCCTAAGGGATCAGATAATCTGGGATCTGCCTCGCTTATGCGGAATGCTGCTCTCCTGCCCATCCAGCAGTTTATAAATTACATTGCACCTTTCATCCTGAAGGGATACCAAAGCATTTTACAAACTATACATGCAGGAATCTCTTGATCCACCAACGTGTCCAGACACCATGGTGATCTGCAGGTATTAAAAACTTACTAGTATAGCCACCAATCACTGCATGTGTTTAAGGCAGGAAGTTACAAAGACTATCTAGTTGTGACCACAGCTATGCTCAAAGGCTTTAGCCTCACTTGTAATAGGTGGAAAGCAGTTTCATGTGTTGTTTCAGGGAACTCATGTGTCTGTATAGATGTGCAACAGAAAATGAAAAGTCATCTTTAAAAGTAGCTTAAATGTGAAATCTGCTTAATGTGGCTTTTGCCGTTTGCTGGTAGTGTTGATGCTGTGACATTGCAGGCGGTTACACCTTCGGGAAGAGGGGTAAGGTTAGTCTGTTTCCCACACGTTTGTGCAGTAAATGAAATAACAGGGTCACCATTGTGTGTTTGATCCCCTTGGACAGCATCCGTGACATCCGGCTCTTCATAGTAGATGCCCGGCCAGCGATGGCTGCTACCAGCTTTGTCCTCATGACCACCTTCCCGAATAAAGAGCTGTCTGACGAGGACCAAACCCTGAAGGAAGCCAACCTGCTCAACGCTGTCATCGTCCAGCGATTAATATAATGGAACCCATCTCTCTTCACGCGTCTACCTGCTGCGCGCATGTGTCGTTTCGTCCTGTATGCGCACCTGTGCCACGCAGCACAGTGTCACATCTACCTGTAGCTCTGGGTTCTTAGATCTTGGTTGGACTTTTTTCTCATTAGTTGCATTTCCCATGTTTTTGTGATGATCAGTGGACTTTAAAATAAATAAACAAAACAAACCCATTTTGAAAGGGGCTGCAGCCTATTGTGCCAGAAATTCTCCCACTGGAGTTGTCACAGGTGCTTTATGGATCACGTTACTGACTGCAGAGTGGGAGGGGAGGTCTGGTGAAAGGGAGCTCAAAGGAAGTAGTTTCCGTCCATGCTGGGGAAGAACGACTTATAGCAACCCATTACTCTTCGCTCCTCCCAGGCCTTATGCAAAGCGCTTCCTTTGTTTCAGTGGGTTAAATAAAAACCATCCCATAAATGGGTGATCTGATTGCCAGGCTGACACTGACATTGGTGTAACACCAGCACTAGCCGATAGATCCTTGGGAAGCCACAATTCTCTTGTACTGTATGTGGGTTAAAGCTTGGATTTGCATGCAGAGGCGTAAGGTTAATGCTTTTCTCATCCTTTTTCAGAAGTAAAGTTCTGATTTCCCCCTGCCCCCGCTACAAAGTTCTGACATTCCTCACAGGAGAGCCCTGCGCAGGACTGGGGTCCTGCAGGACCCACCGCCATACTAGCAGGAACGGGATTAAAAAATAGCCCTGTGTAGGGCTCTACCTCACAGCATCCAGCCTGGTCTCTTGTTTTCTCCCCTCTCTCCACTAAGCGAGACTGGCTGTCCGCAGTTTTGCCTTGCTGTGTGCTGGGCTGCTTCATGGCTTTGGGAAGAACAGCCTGCTCCTTGGTTTCCGCCCCAAGAGGGCAGGATGCTGGATCTGCTGTGGAGGTGAATGGAAGTGAAAAGTGATAAAGATGGATACACTTTAACTTAATGAAAAGTAGAGATTTTTGGTAAGGAATTTTAAAAATGAATTGTTGAGATGCTGGGAATGGCCAGGGTGTAATTTAAGGCTGTGGGGAAGAGATTAACCCTTAAATTTACTTTCTCACATTTGTTGAGGACCAGTTTAGCTACACACTTGGAGTCCTCTACCCTTTGTCTGTTTTATTGTTTGCATTTTGGGCTCAGGTCTCGTCTTTTATTAAGAATCTGGTGAGTAAATTCAGTGCTCCTAGAAATGAGGGACTAATGGGATTAGCTTGAGCCAGGTGTAGCTCATGCAGGTTTGCCACCTAGTGCACTTCACGTCCCAGTGCATCTCACGTCTGACTCCGTGTTCTGGACTTATCCCGTGCAGAGCCTGCCAGCTGTGCTGAACCATCAGCTTTGTGACACCAGCTAATTCGATGCTACGCTGAGACCAGTAGTCTCGCTGTGATGCAAGTATCTGAATTGTGACCCCGTGAGTTGTTAGAACATGTGTCCCATTTTCCAGGCTTAGTCATGCTGGAGCGTAGAGCTCGAGCACTGTAACCCTACCTCCCCTGATGCTTCACGGTTTCCTGTTCCCCAGTTTTGGTACTTGCAATGAGCAGAGAACAAACACTAGGCATGCCTACGCGGGGGAGGGGTCAGCAGGTTCCACAAGCTCAGCATGAGAAACTCGCTTAGCTAGGTGCATGAAGCACAACAGAGGAGTGAATAGCGGACCTTAGCAAGGGCATTTTGATAGCACTTACTCTACTGGGGGTTGAATGAATTAGCATTTTTCATGATTAAATGGATACACAATGTACGTAACGGCAAACGTTGTAAATTATTGTGAAAGTGACCATTAAAAAATAGGAAAATGTCTTCTGACCCTTTCTAACATGATGCATGAAATTGTCCATGTTGTTGAGGAACAGCTGGCATCTGCTTTTGCGCTTTGGGGGTGCGTTGCTAGCAGGTTTGCTCTGTGCAGAACAATCTTCAGCTAATTTGGCATTAACATCTTGGCAGTATTTGCTGTTCCACTGACGGTGAGCCACTCTGAGTTATGGAGTTGGGGTTTTGCACCGATTGTTTAATGCCGGAAGCGGTGATGTGCCATATTTCAGGATAAGGCGTCTGTGTGATCTGCACTAAAAGGAGCTTGAAGGTGGATTTTTCCCCACAGCCAGAGTAGAGCCATAGCTGCCTCATGCCAGGACATTTGTTTCAAAGCGATTTGTCAGAGGAGAACTTGGATCTCACAATTGTCTGTCCCAAATGAGCCTGGCTTCTTGTGATGTAATGCCACCAAATGGCGGGCTCACCTCATCTTGCCCTTTGGGGAGAGGGCATACGTAATTAGCCACGTGCCGCAGAGGGTGCAGCTTCCTGAGCGGAGCTAGAGGAGTTTAGTAAAGGAAGAGGCTGGGAAGATAAATCTTCCATTTCCCCTCTAACTGGGGTGGTTTTCCAAGAAAACTGAGGCGGGAGGCTCTCTGTCATTTTTGTCTCTGGCTGGGTGTGCCATAATGCATGCAGGGTTATTAAATGCACGTCAGCAAGTCAGCGTGATTCAGATTAGATTGCTTCAGACTGGGGTTGTGATTAGTCTGGTTCTGCTGGACAACTGAAATAGATTTGTAGCCTGGTTTCTACGAGAACCCTTGAAATCCCACATGCTGTGATGGCTTCATTATTTGGGGCAGATGGGTGGGAGGGGAAGAGGGAGGGGGTTTGATTTCAGACCATGTTCCCTGAGAAGCTTTTCCATTATGAAAACTGTATTACCTCTCCAAAGCAGAGGGTGGAACTGCTGCCAAGCATCTCTGTCTTTGAACTGCCCACGAGCTTTCAGATCTTAATAGCCGAGGAGCTTTGCAAGGCTTAACTCTCTATCACACACATTTGTGAAGCCTGGTTAATGTACTCACTCCCCTGTCACCTTGCTCTGCTAATTCTCCTTCCCTTCTTCTCTCAGGCTTTCCTATTAATGTGTAGTCCTCATCTTGTGGTAGCTTTGGTTATGTCTGCAGCATCTCACACTGTGGGGCTATGTAGAGTTTGCCTGAGCAGAGCAGTGCAAATGTTGTTAGCCTGGCTATAGATCTTCTATAACTACTACTGTTGACATGGCAGAGCTCGTAGAGTTGCCTGGCTATCCAGTACGTGGCATCTGCCTGATTGAAGCTGGTCTTCTTCAATAGACAAAGGAAAATTAGTGAGGCTTGCTGGAGACAGAAAAGTTCAAAATACACCAGAGTGGATGAAAGTAGAAGGTGAAACTGGGCTGGAGAGTGCACAACGGTTCTCACAAGTGGGATGGCAAGTTGCCTTTTTTGACTTATTGTTGCAGGCCTTGTATGCTTCACTCTGAGCTACTCCCTGCAGGGGAGGGAGGGAATTCTCACCTCTGCAACTCCTACTGCTGGGAGGTCCGTTCATTAACAGAGTCAGCTTTCTGAGGGCAAAAGTGCCTTTTTCCTGCACTCCTGGGGAGATTCAATGGGCTGAGATTGTTCATGTTCTGCCATGTTTCTGTGTGGGAAGCTAATCTGTGCCACACTTGATAAAACCAACAGAGTCAGACTCATGCTGCTATCTCGTTTCCTTTTTAAAATGCCTTTTCCTTTTCAGTGCCTGAGAGACTTGATTTTTACTTATTTAGTATTAAAGCAGCCAATTTCCTCTGTCCCTCCTCCCAAGCAGAGTTCTGCCTGCATTTCTCATGGTTTATAGTGCACTCTGGCAAAAACTTACTTTCTCATGTTAGAATTTACACCTCTTGATTTCTACTAGTTTTTTTGTGTATGTTTATGTGAGACCCCTTCATAGGTCTGCTGAGCTTTATTTGTAAGGAGTAAACACAGCTCTGTGTGTGTGTGTGTGTGTGTGTGAGAGAGAGAGTACTGCTCAGAGTTTAATAACTCAGAATGTTCTGTTTGTGGTTGGCAGTCTTAGCTGTAGAAGTGTTCCCACTCCCCTGACAAGCATTCTCACTGCAGTGGCAGTCTCCTCCAAGAGGTGAGAAATCACAGGACTTTCTCTTGTGCTCCTCCTCCATATCTGGTTCATTGTTATTCCTCTCCCTTTCTAATAACTGCACATTTTTCACATACTTCTGCTGCATACTTCCCTCCCCCCTTCTCCGAGCAGGTTCTGCTTCTCCCCTGTGTTCAGGAAGCTTGTGCTTCCCCTTTGCGGTGCTCGATGCTGCCGCCACCTCTGTTGTTTCCAAGTGAGGGTCTCCTTGATCACTGCCCCAATGTGACATGCTCTAAGATTACCTTTCAGTGGGCATATTTTCTGTTTTGTTTAACATGGATGGACCTGTAATCTCTTTTTAAGGATTTGATTTTAAAGTAGCAGGTCAGCATTGTTACCTTTGGCTGTAATCAGCCATATTTAGTTTCGGATTGTGAAACTCTCCTGCTCACTAGGAAGTGACTGATCATAACACACCCCATATCCAAGAACTAGAAACTGGCCTTCATGCTGCTGCCCTTATTCTTGTATGGCATTACATGTTTAAATAGAACCTCTAAAAAATCAAAGCCTGCTCCCAGGATGCTCTTTTGAAGCTCAGTCTATTACTGGTGACCTTTTGGCTTTTATAAGATAGAGCCACTTTACAAGCTTCACCTCCCTTGCCTAACTGCCGTTGAATTCACGCCACCTTTGGAGTGAAGTTGCTGTAGAAAACCAGCTCGGGGTGTGCGTGCACATACTAAGTCACACTAGGACACACAAGGCCTGATCCAAAGTCCACCAAAGTCAGTGGAAAGTGTCCTGTTAATTTCAGTGGGTTTTGGATCGGGCCCTTTAAACAAGCGCAGGCATGTTTATAGACGTCTGCAGCTGCATGTATGTTCACAGGCCTGTTGCACGTTTGAAGGAATACAGTGCTCCCCTCCTCCTGTCCCTAAATGTATATGCTTTGTTTCTAGTGGTGAATGTGAAATGCCTAAAAATCAAGCTCCCAAATCTTAAACGTCTTAAACTACAAAGTAAGTTTAAAACAAAGTAATGTATCCTTTATTTTCTAGCAAAGACCAGAGTTCAGAACTCTGGGTTTCCCTTTTTCCGTCTGGGCTGACATTTATGTAAGCAGGGTCTGAATGAGCTCTCCCCTAATGTCTAGTGATGCGCTGGGGGAAGAAGGTTTCAGGAACAGACCATATTTGCGTGAACACTCCTCCTCTACCTAGATGCAGAGCATGATGGAGCTGCTTTGCCAAAGTGATCAATTTTGGCTGGTAGTCGGTTACAAATCACTTCAGTATTGAGTGCAAAGGTAATGAAATGTTATCCTTATTGTATGAGCAAAGGGCAGCAGAATTGTACTTAGCTTGCCCGATTGAGGGGCTCACCCCAAACTGATCCTCACTAAGCAAGGGGCAGGCATGCCAAATCCCAATGAAAGGGGGAGAGGGTGGGGCCAAGTGTTCCTGCATGGTGGTGTGAGCTGTGCCTAGGTACCATTTGATCCTCTCCTATCCACTGTGTAAAGACAGAGCTGACTGGATTCCACTGAGTGTCCCTGTTTTCAGCTCTAGTGATTACTGAACCAACCAGTGCTAAGCCTGAGACCTGGTGCCGGACAGTGTTGCTGTCCTGTACTAGCTGTGCGGTTCCCCACTACCTGCTGAAATCCCGGCGAGCTGCAATTGCTGAGAGCTGGGGCAAGTGCTGGAACCTCAGAGCGTGATGTCACAGGGTGGAGGCAGCGGTAGCAGAGGGGGGCAGTGGCAGCCCGGATGTAATGATGGCTGCACCAGCTGAGGTGTTGCTTGATGCCTCACCCCCACTGAACTCTGGGTCTTCGCTGACCAAGGACAGCAACTGTGAGCGCGGTGCAGTGGAGGGAGAGGGCAGTGGCCCATCGAAGGAACATTTGTTGGACTTTCAGGCCGCAAGGTGAGAAACAGAGGCAAAGGACACCGCCCAGTGAACTCTGGGGTGGTGGTTGCTCTTAGTGATGTTTGAGACTTATGGTTGTGGTGTTTTCCCAGTGAATGCTCCGGTCCTTTTCCCTTTTTATTAAGTTTCCTTTTTATTAAGTATTGCTTCTTAGAGGCACCGGGGGGGGGGGCGGGGTGGTTCACTTTCGCAGATTACTGAGTGAGGGCTCAAGCTGGTTCTGTTTTGTATTGTTAAGAGGAACCCCTAGATACTGAACCCAGCCCTTCTTCCTACCAGCTCTGCCTGGCACAACGGTTACATTTATAAGCAACTCAAGCCATGTAAGGAGGGACTTAAATGATGATTCTGGGCAAAACTATGGTAGTCAATAGGAGTTCTTGCATGAGTAAAGGCTGCAGGATTGGGCCCTTTTCAAGATCTGCTGTCGAGACACAGGTTTCTGTATGTCTGAATGGAGATCCGAGTGACTGAAAAGCTTTTCAACTTCTTCTGACTGGAATCAGATTTTCAGCACTGTGCACGTACAGACGTGTTTGTTTGTTTTGCTTGTCGTTGCAGCAACCGTACACACACCCTGGTAGCTGTCCAATTGAATGTACTTGTGCAGTTGCAATAATTATGCATGTAAATTAGACCTGGAATAGCACATGTACAATTGTGAAGAGCTGGGCCTTTGTATTTACACCTCTGGGTGAAGGAGCAGGGATTTCAAACTGTTATTTTTACACTGGTTTAAGCCCTTCAGTTTACATGAGGAAGGAAAAAAAAACCCTGAAGTTAACTGGTTTATGCTAAGGGTTGAGCTGTGATTCTTGTTCTCACTCAGGTAAATAATGCATATGTCAAAGCTTATGGCAGTAAATAATTTATGTAAAAGATATATTTACAGGGACTGAAAAGCATTAAATCATTCTTGGAGCTGGTGGAATGTGCTTTCTATAATCCTTGACACCAGCTGCCCAGAGCCTGACACGTACAGCTCCTGCAATTTCATTCCCCTTTCTCCTCACCCGCAGCCATGACCACTAACACATTCATCACACAAACTCCGTTAAGGATTCTGCTGCAGCTCTGTGAAGATATTTGCTTCTGCCTATCTCTGGTGGGGCAGGGAGAAATCTGCCTTCTTGGGGCTGGCAGATGTAATTTATCCAAAGGCTGTCACTGGGTTCGCTGCAAAGAAATTCCAGTTTCTGGGCTCAATCCATTTCGAGTGGCAGGATTCCTCCGCAGTAACCAGCCCCTCTGCTTCGCTGCAATCTGAGAGAAGCTGCTTAATTAGCTCTGTTTGGAACTCCTTCAATAACACATTCCTGAGCCACGAGCTGCCTTGAAACTTGTTCAAGGGCTACTTCTCTCCAGTGCCGAAACACACTGGCTGGATTCATGGTAATTTCTTTCTGCTTCTTCTGAAGCTGGAGGGTCTGGTCTGATCTGAGTGAATGCACAATGACAAAGATAGCAGCAGTTGTGCAGATTCCTTCCTCCCCGTCCCCAAACGTCTCTGTAATCAATTGAGACCAAAACCCAGGCAAACGGGATCGCTGCAGCCTTTCTCTTGCTGCAGTAAGTTCTCCCTTGAACCCTCACCCTTGAATGTTCACAGAGACAGCCCCATGCTCTGGGTGTCCCTACGCCTCTGACTGCCAGCTGCTGGAATTGGACAACGGGATGGATCACTCATTAATTCCCTCTGAAGCACCTGGCACTGGCCTGTTGGAAGACAGGCTACTGGGCTAGCTGGACCACTGATCTGACCCAGTCTGGCCGTTCTTACGCTCTGTGTGTCAAGAGCTGGTTTGGGCAGCTTCTGGGCCTCAGTGCCGGCATGGTTAGTTGCCCGCAGTCCTGAGAGCTCCCAGTAGCCCAGTGTATGAAGGTGTAATGGCAGAAGGTGGTTGGTGCCATTTCTTAAAATTGCTCACCCTGGCACAGCCCGTCAAGCCTGAGCGGGTTGCAAACACAACCTCCTGTGTCTGCATTACCTCTAGTTCCCTCTGGCCTAGGCTTGATACGTGGGGCTGTCTTGCATACGGCATGAGTGGGGATACAATGAAAGGCCTTAGCAGGACCTAAATGGAGTAATGGAAAAGCTTTCCTCTGCTGAAGAGAAGAGTGTGGAATTAGGCAGGCAGTGATGGACATCGCTGTGCTGCGGGCTTAATAGCACCTGCGCAAACTCCATGTTGATCATGTGTGCGGAAAAGGCAGCCTGCTGCACCCAGAAACCCCACGAGAGTCACGGGGGACAAGCACTGAGGGCC
The DNA here is from genome assembly GCF_015237465.2 of Chelonia mydas. Taxonomy (NCBI): domain Eukaryota; kingdom Metazoa; phylum Chordata; order Testudines; family Cheloniidae; genus Chelonia; species Chelonia mydas. The sequence goes on along the minus strand of NC_051253.2, from coordinate 3,500,466 downwards.
AGACCTCCAACGGCTGTTCTGCGCCTCTCCAGCTCGTGCAGGGGTGGGGGAAGGAAGGTTGTGGGTTGCAGGCAGGTGCACAATGATACGTTTGAAAAATCTGGCCCCTCGTGGATTTTTGTTTTGTTCAGGGATTCAGTCTTTCCCTCCCTGCTGCTAGGTACAATAAAGCAGATTGCGTGTAGAAGGATCCGTGTTTCCTTCCGTACGCTGGTGGGAGACGGAGTGGGCAGGGTACCCTCTGAGGAATGCTTGTGATCCAGGACTTGAGTAAAATGGTGATGAAAAGATGCGCTACTGAGTCAATCACTGCACTGTTGGTCGTGGATCTCAAGATTTTGTAAATGGCCCCAAGCTGGAGGGGACGGGAAAGGGCAGATGACCATCCCTCACCTCAACCCACGGGGCGCCAGAATGCTTCAAAGGGGCTTGGGGGGTTTCCTGTCCCCCAGGGTGGGCTGAGCTCACCTCCTTGCTCCAGCTGAAGCCCCTGGGGTCCCAGCACCACTCAGAGTTGGCCCAGCCGCCGTGACGCCGAGAGTCTGCGTAGGCCGAATGTGAGCCGCTGCAACCCCAGGAGCCAGATCACGACTCCACTCCCACAACTTTGGTCTGGCCGGGGGGCAAACCTGAGCAGCGCCTCACCTGGCCTGGAGAGCCACGTCCAGCCACCCCCGCTGCGCAGGAGCTGCCCCTGTGGGGTGAGTGCTGGGCAGGCCCCAACCCCCTCCCCGGGCGCAGGACCACCCCAGGGCCCCCAGACTGTTTACTGGGCCCTGACTTTACAAACGAGTCCTGAGCCCCCGGAGGCTGAGAACCGCTGAGCTCCAGCACCCCCAGCCACCCGCGTCTCAGGGCAGCTCCAGGACTGGCTTGGGTCAGTGCAAACCCTCTTTCTCTCCCTACGAAGCGGGCACAGGGCAGCTCGGGCCCCAACCAAACGTGTCTCCCCCTGCGCCTCGCTAGGCTCCGCCCCGAGGTCTGGTTGGTCAGCTACGGCTCTGGCTCGGCCCGCGGCGGTGAGGCCGCTCAGCCCCTGGGTCGTGTTACACCCCTGGGGGCCGGTGCGCTTCTCGGGGCTGGTTTCCCCCGCCTGGGAGCTCGGCTCGCAGTAGGGTTGATCCTTGCTCCCTGCGCCGGGAAGGGAGGCCGCGTGTTTGTGAACATGCTCCCAGAGAGCCCGGGGCGTGCGGGAGACCGGCCCGGGGCGAGTTCGAGACACAGCGAGGTAAGAAGAGCGGGCTGCGGGTCGGCCCCTCTCTCAGACCGATGCAGTCTAGCTGGGGCAGGCAGCCAGGGGGTATTTTTAGGGCTTCGGTAGTTTTTATGACTAAGGGAGGCGTTTATGTTCGGTTGCTGATGGCACTCAAATGACCTGGGTGCACGGAGATGTGGGGACCTTCCGATATCCCGAGACGTGGTGGGGGGGTGTTAATATCTTTTATTGGCTCAACTTCTGTGGGTGAGAGACACGCTTTTGACCTGCCCCCAGCAGCCCTCCTGCAGGGCTGGGAAAGGTGCTCCCAGCAAACTGCGAGGTGGAGCAGAGGGTTTAGCATAAGTAGTCAGCACCTGTTGTAAGGCACCACTCAAGGAAGAGTGACCTGTCAACACCTCTGCAGTCTGCTGGGGGCCCTGAAAAGAGGGGGAGGGAAGCACCAGGGGAAGAGAAGCTTTTACAAAACCGAGATTTTAAAAATGGAGCTGCAGTGGAAACTGTTATTTAAACAACTAAGCATTCCCCTGCAAGGCATGCAAGCCAACCATGGTAGCCGGAAAGTGAAACTGTCTATCAACAAAAGGGAATCCCACTTCACTAGATCTTTGCTGCAAGCTCTGAAAATTGGCCAGCCAGACACATCCATAAATTTCTCTGCACCTAGCTGAATGATGGACTCTCTCATCAGTCTGTCTCTCTTCCCCTAAAATGTTCCCCTGCACCTTGTCCCTGATCTATAAAACCCAGTGGACTCTGGACTTTATTCTGTCCCTGGATCAGCAGCGGTGATGCTATGTGAAATTCGCACTTATGTGTTGTTATCGTGAAGCCTCAGTGGAAAAAGAAGAGCAAAACGGAGTGTTATCTGAACAGATCAGTGATTCACTGGCACTTTCAGGCTAGATTCTGAGCGTGGTTCAGCCAGTGGAAATTTGGTGTTTTTGCAGACGTACGCCAGGGTACATGAGAGGAGAACGAAGCCATTAGTGTCCGTAACTAGATTCATGTCTACAAAGTACCAAAGCAGCTGATCCCAACAGCATGCAGTCAAGGCAGAAGCCCACCTAACAATAGTCCCACCTGGGTACACAGGGGACAAGGACTGAAAATATACTGGCTGGGAAGAGCAGGAATGGAAGTTGCATTAGTGTCTCAGACTCCTAGCAGAGTTGGGCATCTCGCCCACTAAAATGCTGATACAGAAAAGTCCCTCTAGCAGGAATGTGCCCAGATGCTGCACAGGCCACGGATTCAAGCCCAAGGTACACACATGGCTCTTTGCTCCCTGCTAGGCTGGAGCGTGGCGGGCGGGCTGGGGTCGCATACTCAGGCCTGGAAGGAAGAAAGAGGAGAGCCTCACGTCACAGACACCAATTCCTCTGCCTGCTTCAGATTATGGAGTCCTCGGCCCAAGTGGCAGGGATCATGGTTGGGGTAAAGCGGAGGCTCTGGCAGGGCTGGTTTTACCATGAGGCGGTCAGGTCCCAGACGGGGGAGGGGGCACTAGGACCCAGAGTGTAGAAGATGGTGTCTGCTGCTGGTGCACCTGTATCCTCCCCGCTCGAGATGCACAGAGAGGGTGGCGCGCTGGGCTGGAGGGAGGAGGGCACAAGAGACAGAACAGGCAGGCAGGAGAAAAGGGGAGAGGGAATCACAGAAAGCAGCAGGAGCTGCAGGGAGAGAGAGGAGGAGGAGCCTCTTATGTACCTCTCGAGCACCCCCAGGAGCCTGGCCTGTTAACCCCAGCCTCTCCAGGAGCTTTCTGTTTCCTGCTGCTTCGCTGAACCCACTTGAGGAGAACAGGCCGTCAGCTGGAGTAGTAGGAGCCAGTTAGGCCCTTAAGACACTGATGTCTCCCCTCGCTCAGGCCCTGCTACCAGCCTGCTTATTTGTCCCCTTCAATTGAGTGTTGAGAGACACTCTAGCTGGCACAGAACAGCAGCCATGCGTGAAAGAAGAAAACGCCCGCCTGGGGCAGCACTCAGAAAAAGAAAGTAAGCAACGGAAGCTTTTCTATCTAAGCAGGAAGGAGCTCTCCTGAGATACATAGACACAAATGTTCACGGTGAGCCTTCCGGCCCCAGGGAGGATGGGAGTGGTGAGGAGATGCCTGATCTTCCAGTCAGTCAGAGGGCAGGTGACCTGGCAGCTACTGCAGCATCCGTATCTCCATCTCCAATGGATGTAGCCATGCACAGTCCTGAAGAAAAGTGTAGATCAGAGAAGAGTGTGGTGGAGGCGCAAGAAACAGCTGCTGCTGAGTTTAGTTCCTTAAGTCCAGATGATCCAGGACTGTGAATCCATTTGAGCAGTAGCCTGAGGGACTTCCTTGTACTGCATGGGCCACAGCAAGTGAAAAACTTCATGTTCCCCAAAGACCATGAAAACAGAAGCTTCCATCCAACACATTACTGGGGTGAAATCCTCAATGGTGACAAAGTGGAGAGGCCATGGCTTATGTACTCAGAAACCCAGAATGCTGCATACTGTTTTTATTGCAAACTCTTCCAGTCTAATGTCCCAGCCACATTGGGTTCTACAGGAACAAAGGACTGGAAAAATCTGGCGAGAAGGCAGCAAGTCACCAGAGAGCATTCCACAGGTGGAAAGAGCTTGAGATGAGACTAAGGTTTAAAGGCCACCATAGACGATCAGCATCAAGAGAAGATTGCATCAGCGTCTGTTTACTGGCAAAATGTTCTGAAAAGGCTCACTGCATTGTGAGAATGCTTGCTACCCAAAACTTAGCCCTGCTTGGCACTTCAGATCAGCTGTACGTGCCAAACAATGGAAACGTCCTTAAAATTGTGGAGCTGATGGCTGAGTTTGATGCTGTTCTCCAGGATCATCTAAGAAGAGTCACCACCCAAGAAATGTACACACACCACTACCATGGAAAAACAATTCAAAATGAGATCATACAGTTACTGGCAACAAAAGTCAAACAGAAGATTGTGGCAGATCTGAAGTCAGCAAGAGATTACTCTGTTATTCTGGACTGCACAGCTGACGTCAGCCATATGGAACAAATGACTTTAATGGTGCATTTTGTAACAACAGAACCTAGTGAAATGTCCCTGCAATGGTGACGGTCAGAGAGCATTTTCTAGAATTTATTGACATTGATGATACTACAGGAGCTGGTATGACAAATGTGCTTCTTAAAAAGCTGGAAGATACGGGAATTGCGATAGCTGACATGAGAGGTCAGGGCTACGATAATGGTGCCAACATGAGAGGACAGAACAGAGGAGTGCAGACATGGATCCGAGAGTTAAACCCTCGAGTTTTTTTTGTCCCATCCAGTTCTCATTCATTGAACTTGGTGGTCAGTGATGCAGCGTCAGCTTCCAGTGAAGCTGCTGAATTTTTTAATCTAATTCAAAGCATCTCTGGATTTTTCTCTGCATCAACTCATCGATGGCAAATTATGAAGCAACATCTGGGAACATCCTCTCTGACACTGAAACCACTGAGTGCCACATGATGGGAAAGTCAAGTGGAGGCGATAAAGCCTATCAAACACCGAATTGGGAAGATAGATGATGCCACAGTTGCCATTATGGAGAATAATGCTATGACAGGAACTGTTCATGGGAGAACAGTGGCAGAGGGAAATGGAATCACCAGAAACATACATAACTTCAAATTTCTGTGTGGCTTAGTGTTGTGGCATGACATACTGTTGAAATAAATGTTGTAAGCAAGAGACTCCAAGGTGTTGACCTTGATATATCTGGAGCAATGGAACAATTGGACAAAGCAAAGTCATACCTACAGTCTTACCAGTCAGATGAGGGATTTCAAAACATTCTGAAGAGTGCACAGAAGTTGGCAGAGGAACTTCACACTGAAGCTATTTTCACACCCATTCAAGAACACAAGAGTCACTGAAGGAGAAATTTTGATTATGAGGCACGGGATAATCCCATAAGAGACCCCAAACAACAATTCAAAGTTGAATTCTTTAACCAGGTGCTAGATTGTGCAATACAGTCAGTTGAAGAACATTTCATGCAGCTCAAGGAACACAGCAGTATATTTGGGATGTTGTATGATATTCCAAAACTCCTCACGATACCTGAAGAAGACCTACACCAGCAATGCAGGGCACTAGAGACAGTGTTGACACATGATGACATGCGCGATATTGATGCGATTGATTTAGGTGATGAACTGAAAGCCCTTTCAAGTTACATTTCAGCAGGATCAACTCCAAAGGCTGTTCTGGAATATATGTGCACAAATAAGATGGCCACCCTCTTTCCAAATGCTTTTGTTGCTCTGTGCATACTTCTAACACTTCCTGTAACAGTTGCCAGTGGAGAACGCAGCTTCTCCAAGCTGAAGTTAATAAAAACACATCTACGCTCCACAATGACCCAGGAGAGGCTGGTCGGCCTTGCAACCATCTCAACAGAGCATGAGCTAGCCCAGACTGTGGACCTTCAGGAAGCAGTTCAAATCTTTGCAAGCAAGAAGCCACGGAAAGCACCACTTTGATTATTCAAACAGATACAAATGCCAGTGTTTACTACGCAGACAAGAAACGTTACATTTGCTGTTCAGGTGTTTGAAAGTGAAGTGTTCCTTAAAATTTTTGAACAAGGCATTTGAAGTGGTTAGTTCTCCTTTATTGGGGTAGGCAGCAGAGCAGTACCATGAGAGGAGTAGAACAGGAAGAAGGCACAATTGAGACCTTTCAAAGTTTTGGCCCAAGCGAGGGGACATGGGGGCATCATTTGAGCTCCCCACCTCAGGTGTCAAAATGTTGTGGGCCGATTCTGGGCAGGGTTGGGAGGATATCCAGGGATGGGAAGAGCAAAGGCAGAGAGCAGGGTCGCTAACATCTTGGGCGCATGTGTCAGTTTGCAGTGAGCGGGGCTCATTTGTGTCTTGGTTCCAGACGCAGCCGGCACCACTGCCTTTCTACAGGAAGCTCTGTTACGCCATAGGGGGTGCTCCATACCAGATGACAGGAAATGCCCTCGGGTTCTTCCTCCAGATCTTCCTACTGGACGTTGTGCAAGTGAGCAGCCGCTTTCTCGCTGGATGGTGGGACTCGGAAGCAGAGAGGCTCCGTACAGGAGTGTGTATGTGTGGGGCAGTCTAGGTGAAAGTGGGTCTTGCAGCTTATTCTTGAGACGACCTTGATAGTGCCGGATGGTGTTCTTGGAAAGACCTTGATGGTGCCCCACAGCGTCAAGTGCTACAATTTCATCAGGAGCCTTAGATCCAAAGAGCTGCAGGAGGAGGAGGTGTGTGTGGGTGGGGAGGTTTCCATGTCATTCCAGTTCCCAGAATGATAGCCTGGAATTCTGCCCAGAGCTGGCTGCTCCAGGGCCGAGTCATTCTGACTCTTTCCGCCTTTGGCTGGGATCTTGTTCACTTTCATGCTGTGGCCTGATCCAACTGTTTGTCTCTCCCAGTTGGAACCGTTCCATTCCTCTCTGATCCTTTTCCTTGGGCGAGCCTGGGATGCAGTTACAGACCCCGCTGTCGGCTTCCTGGTCAGCAAGAGCCCCAGAAGGAAGCTTGGCAAGCTGATCCCCTGGTGAGCATTGGGGGCTGAGGCTGAGCGGGCGTTGATTTGGCTTTGGAGGTCAGGCGCAGCCTCTTTGGGGACTGGGACCAAAAGCCTCTGGCTGTGCGCTTACAATGGGCAGTTTGAAAAGGGGGAGCACTAACAAGAATCAGTCACCTTGTAACAATTGCAGTTCCTGCAAGATTCACTAAATATTCAAAGTGACTGGAGGGTTGATACCCAGTGGCTCTCACCTGTGTTACATGGAGCCCTCCGGACAATCCGCTAAGCTGTGGGCAGGGGAGAAGCTCTCCCATGAAGTGAGCAGCACAATACACATGTAGCCGATCGCTGCTCTAATATTTAACCCCCAAGCCTGCAGTTGGGTCCATGTGGCTGGACCCTGTCCCCATGGATCCCACTGCTGGATCAGGGCCTTGAATATTCGAGCAGGGGCTGAGATAAGTGGATCTGGGGCCAGCACAGTTCTGCTGCTGCCCATCTGTTTTTTTCCTTGCGTTGAGCAAAACTACCCTCCCCTGCTCACCCTGATCCTGGAGAGGGGTGCCAACTTTCTAATTGCACAAAACCGTATATCCCTGCCCTGTCCCCACTCGCTCCATCCCCCCTTCATCTGTTGCTTGCTCTCCCCCACCCTCACTCACTTTCACCGGGCTGGGACAGGGGGTTGTGGTGCGGGGAGGGCTCCAGCTGGGGGTGCAGGCTCCGGGCTGGGGCAGGGTGTTGGGGTGAGGACCCCGGATGGCCCCTAGGTGCATGGGCAGCCAGGGAGGCTTGATGCACTGCCCTAGTGTCTGGAGGTGCCACCCCTGCAACTCCCATTGGCTGAGAACCGTGACCAATAGGAGCTGCGGAGCTGGCACTAGGGGCAGGGGCAGTGTGCGGAGCCTCCCTGGCTGCCCATGCGCCATGGGGCCACAAGGTGGCTGCTTCTGGGAGCCATGCAGAGCCAGGGCAGGCAGGGAGCCTGCCTTAGCCCCGCTGCGCCACCAACTGGACTTTTAACAGCCCGGTCGGTGGTGCCGACCAGAGCAGCCAGGGTCCCTTTTCTACTGGGCGTTCTGGTTGAAAAACAGATGCCTGGCGACCCTAATCCTGCAGGGGATGAGCTGTGGCATGGCGAGCAGGAAAGGAGGCCAGTGCATGAGGCAGTAATAAACCTGACTCTCACTTTGCTTCGGTGCTTGTGTTGAATCATCTCCGCTTGCCCCTGCAGGATTGTCTGCTCCATGCCGTTCGGGGTGGTCTTCTACTGCATGGTCTGGTCCACCCCCTCCGACGCCATGCCGGTCTCCCTCAAGTTCCTTTGGTACCTGGCCATGTACTGCTTCTTCCAGACGAGCATGAGTGTAAGGACTGCAACATCTGTGGCTAAGTGTTTTAGGAGCTGTCTTCACCTTGCTGCCGAGAACAGGCTAGGCAGGCCGTGGGTCCCGTTCTAAGCTGGACCTTCCTGCTTCTAAATGCAAACGTCCCCTACCTGGAACTGAAACAAGGCCGGATGTGTTTGTTTCCCATGTCACGGATGAGGGATGCCATTCTGAAGCACGCCGTGTGTGCGCGAGATCATTCCAGGGGGGGTGGGGTGACATGTTCACGTTCTGTGGGGCGTGACCTCGCACGCACCGTGCATGCCAGGTCACACGAGCAGGGGCTGGGTCACCCAGGAATGCCAGGGGCCTGCCGCTGCCTGCAAGCACCAGAATCTCTGGTATGCTGCGGGTGCCTGAGTGGCCCCTCTAGAAGAGGAACGCAACCTGTAGGGGAGCGCACAGCTGCTCTGGCTCCAGACTTTCCCAGCAGGGGGCGCTGTAGGGCATGGTATCTGGTTGGTTATATAGTGACGTCGTGAAACAGGGCAGTAGTTTTCGTTTTCACAGCTGCTCTCTGTGGTGGCAGCTCCTCCAAGGGGCTCACCTCACCAGAGGTGTTCCTGGGAAGGGAGGGCGGTGTCTGCCCCCAGAGGATGGGATGTGAGAGACAAGGGATCCCAGTATCAGAGGAGAAGCGGCTGAGTTGTTTGGTATCTGAGCTGTTTTTCTCCCCAGTGCTATCATGTGCCGTATTCCTCCCTGACCATGTTCCTGGGAGGGAATCCGCGAGACCGGGACTCGGCCACCGCCTACAGTAAGTGTCTCTGTCTGGATGCAGGGTTTCCTTCATGGTCCCCAGGCCTGTGTGAGTTCTCTCCAGTGCCTCACTCTATGCCAGAGGGGGTGTTGTCTCTGAATCTGGGTTTGTGATAGGGTCACACCGGACGTGAATTTGACCTGATACATTATAAAATATCAAAAAAACTCCCATACTTGGGATCCACATATTATTGCAGCTAAACAATAACTGGGCTGCAGCGTTAACCAGGGACACTCTGACGGCTTGGATCTCAATCTCAGGGCACGTGGCATCCCTAGAAGTTCTTCTTTTGTTAAATCAGCCCATCCACAGTGCAGGCGATATCACACGGCACGGGGGTATGGTTATACTGAACTCACACAGGCCTTGGGTTGGTTGCTGTAAAGACTCTCTGTGTAGAAGCATTTATTAGACAAACAACTCCCATGGGGAACGAGGACTAGACTCTGGCCCCTCAGTTCCAAAAATTTAGGCCTCTACCACTGGAGTGAAGGGGGAAATTTTAGAGCAGGCAGAAACAGTAGATCTCTTATCTGCTTTGTGAGCTGCCATCAGAGGGGAGTCTCACCCTTTCAGGCACACAAAGCCAATACGTTACTTTGCAAGGCACATGCTGGCCGCTCTTTCCCTAGGGGATCTGCTCTGAGGCTCAGGCCACAAGACTGTCTGACCCCTCTCCCATTTGTCCTGGCTCTTGGCAGGAATGGGGGTGGAGGTGTTCAGCACGCTGGTCGGCTCGGGTATCCAGGGGCAGATAGTCGGCAGGTACCACGCCAGCATGATGAAAAGCTGCAGCATGCCCAATGGGACTCTGTACAACAGCACCTCCCCGGGGCTCACTGACACCTTGGAGAACACGGTAAGCACCTGGCGGTCTGCTCCCTGCCCCTCTGCAGAGCTCTGGGTGGGAGAGCGCTGTATGCGCTCCCTGCAACTAGTGCCTAGGTTGTGACAGCTGCATCGGCTCTTGTCTTCCAGCGCAGGGCGTACGTGATCGCCTCCGTGGTCCTGGGCTCGCTCTACTGCATGGCCTGCCTGATTCTCTTCCTCGGAGTGAAGGAGGAGCCCGGTTAGGTCGCTTCTCTGGCTCCTCTTGCGATGGTTTGGAGGGTGCCCTGTGGCCGTGGCTCTGGGGGATGGGTGCAAGTCCAGCGGGGGAGGGAGCTGGGAATCTGCTGGCTGGGCGGGCTGTCGGGGGACACGATGCCTGGCCTGTGGGTGCGAAGGAGGCGCGTCGAGGGACATGGTGCATGCTTCAGTCTCAAGACTTTCGCCAGCCTGTGACGTGGGAGTTGGTGGCTTGTTGCTTTCCAGCCTCCTGCACCATCCAGTTCACGTCAGCCCTGAGGAGGCCGCTCCCCTCGGCTGGGAGGGCAGAAGGAAAAATGGGGCCTCGGTAGGGCAAGGCCGGTCAGAGCCCCGGTCAGGCTGGGAGGCTGGGCCAAGCATGGCGAAGGCCTCATCAGTCGCTAGGCGCGAGGCAGCCTGGGGTAGTGTTCGCGGCTCTCGGCTTCAACGCGTACAGTAATCACCACCGTCCCTGGGGGGTAGGGCTGGGGGTGACTCTGCTGCACTTCCCTTCTCATCCCTGCAGGGCCCCTCAGTCCCTTGGGAAAGACCCAGCTGCCCTTCTTTCACAGCCTGCGAATAATCCTGGGACACCAGCCCTATGTCCAGCTGCTCTGTGGCTTCCTCTTCATGTCCCTGGCCTTCCAGGTACCATCACCCCCACGGCTGGCATGGAGAGAGGGGTGACTGCAGAGTGGGCAGTGGCTGGGCTCTTTCAGAAAGTCCTGGGGCAAAAGTATCTGAACAATGAGGAGAAGCAGGTCCCCGAGGTGTAGAGGGATGGTGGGGAGCGGCGGCTTGAAACACACAAGCTGTGTGGGAGAAGAGGCAAGGAGGGACCTGCACAGACTCCAGGGGCTTTCTCCACCAGGCTGTGCCCAGCCCATGTTTAGGAGCCCACCAGACCGAGCCCCTGGCTCTACCTTTCCCATCCATGCCCACCAGTACAATCCCCCGTCCTGCCGTGCTAATAAAAGTGAGATTGTGCCAGCTGAGTGCAGCAGCCCCGGCTGTGGGACTGTTGTGATAAGACCACCGAGGGGGTGAGTAGGCCAGGAGAGATCCTGTGCAGAGCCTTTAACTCTAGGGTGCAGGTTCAAATCCATCTCAGGTCTGCAGTGATTGGAAGTTGTTCCTGCTATACAGTGTTAGGTGGCCTCTTGATCATCATGAGTCCCGTGTTCTCAGTCAGATTCCCCAGGGATGAGTGTCGGTTTCCCAGAAACCACCTCACCTACCTCTAACCGGCAGCCTCGGCAGAGAGACCAAGGAGGGAATGGGCAAAGAGAATGAACGCCCCCTTATTGTGAGGGGGGGTCTACCCAGGGCACATTGGCAGGTGGTATGGGGGCGTTTGCCCCATTGATGCCCATGATGTGCCTGCTCCATGAGCAAAGAGAGAATTTTTGTTTCCAGGGCGGCTGATCAGACTCTTTTCACCAGCACTGAACTCACAGGCGCTTTTATGGCTTTAAAATTGAAATAAAATGAAACAGCCCCCGAGAGGCAGGTGGGAGATGGAGGCCTGGTGATACAAAGTGCAGGCGTGGGAAGCCAGCTAGTGACTCACTGGCTGAGTGCCGCATTAGACAGGTGGGTTCTGTGGTCCCTGGAAAAATGGATGGGGAGTCAGGAGTGTGTGTGTGAGAGATTGGGGGGCGGATGGAACAGACATCTCCAGCCAGATGGTGAGGAGCAGCAAAGATCCATCTGACCTCCCAGTTTGCTGCACTGCAGGCTCCTTTGGGGCTGGACAGCGGGCCCAGGAGCTAAGCGCTGAGCGTCTGTATGTTCCCTTCCCAGATCGCTCAGGGGATCTTTGCCTTTTTCTGCACACACGCTGCTGGGCTGGCTGGGAGGTTCCAGCACTTGGTGCTCATCATGCTGGTACGTCTACACAGTGGAACCGGTCTCCCCTCACAGCCCCCCTCTCCGAGGCCAATGGTGCCCCCAGAATGTACTCACAGGAGGGGTCAACCCCCCACCTATCCAGGGCCCCTCCCTGCTCTTTCACCTAGCATGACAGAGGTTGACACAGTGTGGGCAGCGCAGGGAGAGGGGATAATGGTGCCCAAGGCTGGTCTGATGGATTTCAGTATCTTTGCTGCCCATGTCCCCCATGCCATAACATGGATGTCTCCGGGGGAATGCTCCGAGGGTCCTGGAAGGCCTTGCTGAGTCTCTCCCTGTGGCTCTGTCTCCCCCAGGTCGTGGCTTCCCTCTCCATTCCCTTCTGGCAGTGGTTTCTGGTGCATTTTGGGAAAAAACCAGCTGTGTTCGTGGGCCTACCAGTGAGTTTCCGTTCTCCTCTGACTTTAAATAGATATTTAAACTGAAATTCCTACAGCACTTCTGCCCTGCACCCTGCACCGCCTCCTTCTGGAAGAGGCTGGGACTGGGAACCCCCGCCCCCGGTCAGCCCTCCTACCCTGCTCCCTACAACTCCTGCTGCTGGGAGAGGCTGGGACTGGAGTAACCGAAAGCCCCGCCCCACCGGTGCTATGCCTGTACCAGTCCTTGCGGTGACTTCTGCTGCATGTGGCCCCTACCGGAGCAGCGATGAGCACATCCCTAGGCAGTTTCCTGCCCCATTCCCTAGAGTGTGTCCCTGAACAGAGCTGGCTTTGGCGCCTGTGAGCCCCTCCTCTGTAGCACCCCCCCTCCCCCCCCGCTGTGGAACACGTGCCCGTGGGGAAGGCGGTGCAGACACGAACGGAAACTGACCCAGCACCCTTACACGACACTTCCCAGCAAACACACCAGTGCAGCCACCTCCAGACCACAGAGGGCTCGCTGACAGCTGGTGTTAGGGGGCTTATTCCTTCAGCCACTTACTTCCCTGGTCCTTTTTGTATGAACAGAGAGCAACAATACCCGAAGTCCAAAGGTGCAAACAATTCAGTGTTTATTGGGGTGAACTTCCAACAAGCATGATTCCAGTTTCCTTCCTTAGTGTCCCCCTTCCCAGGTCTGACACCACAGAGCCTTACCTGTGGCCCTGTTCCCATTCCTGCCCTTAGCAAAACATGATTCCAGTTTCCCCACCTCCATTCCCTCTTCCCATTTCCTCCCTTACCCACTCACTTGCTGATTGACTGCAGACTATAGTAAAACTTGAGTTCTGCTTAGCTATACTGTAACCAGTCCTTTTACTGAAATTTAACTAACCAATCCTAACATATTGTAACATGATTATTTAAGCAATTATATCTCACCACCTTAATTAGTTTACACCCAGTAAAATTAATTATACAGCAGACAGAAACAATCACAGAACCAGACAGAGATTATACAGACAAACAATGGGGAAATGGGGACTACAGTGATAGAACAACACAGAAATGAGGATTTCACATCCCAGCTATTGATAAGTGAGTTCTTGCCAGACAGGATGCTATCAAACTAAGTTTCCTTTTACATCTTCTTGGCACTTGCCTTTCTCTGGAGGCGATAGGCATCATCAGGACAGGATTGTATTCCTAACAGCCCAATAGCACCTTCATTCAATGTGACTAGTTTGGGATGTGAGGATGTGACCAGTCGCTTCCCAGCTTATGGCTGTGTCTGCTGCTTAGCCAAAGGCCTTAGCCTAAGAACAGGGCCCCAGACTGCCACAGTGAGAGAAGGGCCTTACACCAGCAGACAGTGATTTTGATTCTTTCTTTTATACCTCTATAACTAGCCAAGTGTTAAGAATACACCTAAATTCTTAGAGTACAGGCCTTTACAGACAGGCCTGAATAGCTATACCCTAACAGCTGGCACCACCACTGCCCCCCGAGGGCTGGCTGAAGATGCGTCACTGGGCTGAAACGCCCCCTGTGCTAATCAGACAGGCGCAGCTTGGGGCAGGGAGGGCAGAGAACGTGCAGGATGTAGATGCGCAGCGTGCTCTGCTGCGATCTCTGCCACGCACGCTCAGCATGGTGCCAACTGGCTGCTTTGTGTCACGCCGATCGGCCACGGCCTGGGCAGTGACCAGTATAGAGACTGCAGCATATGCAGCCAATTCCCTTCCCCTCCCCCATACTGCCCTGGAGTCTCACACGACTGTTTGTTGGGTGTCCTTAATACCCAGGGAGAATAAGAAGCGTTGATTAATGCTTTGCATTCCCCTAGAGCAGTGGTGGGCAACCTGCGGCCTGCGGGCCAATCCGCTGGTGGGCCGTGAGACAGTTTGTTTACACCGACCATCTGCAGGTACGGCCGCCCACAGCTCCCATAGGCCGGGAATGGTGAATTACCCCCTTGGGCCACGTGCAGCCCACTGGCCGCAGGTTGCCCACCACTGCCCTAGAGCCTTCCACCCCTCAGGTTAATTAACTTGGCCTCCTGATAGCCCATGCAATGGGGACAGATAAGGCACAGGGAGGTTAAGGAATGGACGCGGGGCTGTCCAGGGAGTTTTCCCAGTAATGTCAGGGTTTACTGATGACATCCCAAGGGTCTGTGTTCACTCCTGCGGTCAGCGTCAATGGGAGCTGGGGTGCTCAGCACCATGGACAGTCCCTTAGGGCTGTATCCACTGTGCTGAGCCCTGCTCAAAACCTGGCCCCCATTGTGGGTGCTCACCACTAGGGGCCACGTTTACAAAGGGATTCAGGTACCTGAAGATGCAGATAGGCACCTAATGAGATTTTATAAAAGCACCTAGGCAGGTTATGTGCCTAACTCCCATTGACAGTCATGGCTGTCAGGTGCCTAACTCCCACTGACAGCCATGGGAGTCAGGCGCCCAACCTGCTTAGGTGATTTTGTAAAATCCCACTGGGGTGCCTATCTGCATCTTTAGGCACCTAAATCTTTTTGTAAATCTGGATCTAGGTGACTCACCCAAGGTCACATAGTAAGAATGGCAGAACAAGAACCCAGGAATCCAGACTCCCAGTTCAACCACTGCACCACACTCCCTTCTACACTGGAATCGTATTTGAGTTCTGCTCCTGTGGGGGTTCCTATGGCACTCAGGATTTCTAGTAATTAATGCAGCATTATGTTATCATCTGTCGAGCTCGGTCCATGCTCTCAGGGCTGCACAGAACACAGGAAGGAGAGATGCAGTCTCTGCCTCAAGGAGCTTCCATTGAGAATTAGACCATAGAGGGGGCACTGAAATATCAGAAATAGTCTAATGTCCAAGCAATGATGCAGAGTTGCTACTGAACTTGCACGTCTCTATGATGCAGGCAGCTCCGATGGGAGAAGTGAGGTTTAGTCCATGGTCGGTATTTGTGAGCAGAGGAGGGGTTTGCGTGGAGAGAGCGGGGAGCATGGTCTTGGGGTCCTGGGGAGTGAGGGCCACATGCATGCAGAAGAAAAGGAGCATAAGCCCCTCTCTCTCTCTCTGCTGTAGTTAATTATCCCTGCCCTCATCGTTATCACCCAAGTGAGCCACAACTTCCTGGTCTTCGTCTTCATGGTGGTATTAGCGGGATGCAGCCTGGCTGTCCTCTACTTGTTACCCTGGTGAGTGGAGCGGTTCTCCAAGCCACGGCTGGGGCTGCTCATTCCTGGACTGTTAAAGGGCTAGGTCACTAGGAGGAACAAACTGAATGGGGGGGAAGGAGAGTTTGTTGGGAAGCACGGTTGATAAAGGCCTAGATGTGGGTGCATTCATCTGCGTGGCCAAATAAGAGAGCAAAGGGGGATGGGCACCTTTGTCGTGGCTGTGAGTGGCATTAGACAGGGAGGTTTGTGTGTCACTGAGTGATTGTACAGCACTGGCATTGCATCAGTCTGCGAACAATGTAAACTCCGAGTTAGCTGCAAGCATGTGGCCCTGCTTTCATTATGCAAAACACTTAACTTCTGTCTTGTACTGCCTCCTGCAAAATAGCATCAAAGGCCCAATGTCCAGACTCATGCTAATATGTGCATACATTTGCACACCTAATTTGCACATGCAAGTGGAGCAACTGGTCGGCTTAGGCACATAAGTGCACATGCAGTCTTGAAAACCTGGGTCCTACTGTGTTTTTTCCCCAAACCATAGTCCAAAGCTTTGGCCAGTGCTGGAGGGCTGCGGTGTCAGAAGCCCAGCAATGACTAACAGGAGAGAACCAGGGCAGGCAGTAGTGTTGGGTTTGACTAGCACCTTTACCAGGCTGTTCATCCCCAGGTCCATGCTACCGGATGCAGTGGATGATTTCAGGCTGAAGAATCCGAACTGTCTAAACCTGGAAGCTTTTTTCTACTCGTTCTATGTTTTCTTCAACAAGTTTGCAGGAGGACTCTCCCTGGGGATATCAACAATGAGCCTACAGTAGGCCTCAAACTCTACTTTCTATTTATCACTGGGTTCATGGTTACCCTGTGGGAGAGGCTAGAACAGGAACAGCTGGGAGCTCCCAATGGTCAGTGTTCTATACCATTCCCCACAGCCCCTCCTGCTGGAGGTGGCTGGAACCAGACTAGCTGGGAGTGTCCCATGGCCAGCTCTCCTGTGCCATTCCCTACAGCACTTCCTGCTCAGCAAACCTGTGAGTGAAGTCGCTGTTTGCTCCTTTCCAATTCTCTGCCATGACTTGCTGGGACTGTGGTGTGTGTAAGCTTTTCCATTGCCAGCACTCTGCCCAGGGGCTCTGGTTTCTAGGGGAAACAAAGGCCAGTGTTTCCATGGCAGAAAGCTGGTGCTTTTTTCATTGTGCTTCTCTTCAGTTTTGCAGGTTACAGAGCCAGTGACTGCACACACAACCCCTCTGTCATCCTCACACTGCGGATACTCATGGCCCCTGTCCCAATAACCCTGCTGCTCATTGCCATGGCCATATTCTGCTTCTACCCCATCGACGAGGAGAGGAGAAAACAGATGAGGGTGGAGATGGAGGCAGCTGGGTAAGTGCAGTGCCCTCTGAGGAGCGTTTACGTGTTCTGCAGTTCTTTGGTTCAAGCCTCCACACTAGAACTGCCTAATATACCTAGCACAGGTCTCCATCATGACTTGGAGGGATTCCCCAGCATAAGTATATTATAGCCACTTTGCAGTGGAATTCAACTCAGATCTCAATCCACACTCAATGGCAACCAGCCAGCAAATACTTCTACACCTTTTCCTAGTTAGGAGAGGCTGGGACTGGAAGAGCTGGGAGGTCCCCTATAGTCTCCACTCCCTGTAGAGATTCCTGCCTTGGAGCCGGGATTACTGTCTTTATTAAGGCCAGGTCGACACTACCGATTACTTAGGTATAATTTACGTTGCTCATGGGGTGTGAATAAGCCACCCCCCGAACGACATTAGTTACACTGACCTAAGTGCTGGTGTGGACAGGACTATATCAGTGGGAGAGCTTCTCCTACTGACAGAACTACCGCCTCACCTGGAGGCAGATTTATTATGACAACAGGAGAGCTCTCTCCTGTCAGCACAGAGCATCTTCACCAGACACACTACAGTGATGCAGCTGTGCTGATGTAGTGCTTCTAGCGTAGACTAGCCCTTAGACTTTTATTCAGCACACTGAGGTTTTTAAAGTTCTTTATACAATGCAATTCCACCAGTTCCAGGGGTCTGCTGCAGGGCGTCAGCTTGGGGCCTCCTAATGCTTCAGAAGAAGGCTGAATTGGGAAGCTTCAGGACGTATAACATGGCTGGCCAGCAGTGACGGCTCCATCAGATGTCTCCTCCCCACCCTGTACATTGAGATGGGGATGACTAGAACAACCCCCCCCCCCCATTTGCTAGCAGGCAGTGCTACCTCAGGAACAATTGGAGATATGGGTCCTGAAATGTGTCTCTGAGCCAGAGTGATTGTCCCCCCGCTCCCTTTTGTCCCCATGCCTAGATATTTGGGGAGAAAAGGAGAATTTGCCAGGAAATAAACCCCCATTTATAGCCAGGGCACTCCATGTTGAGGCAGTGGGACTGGGTCTGGGACCAAGCACCGCATCCTCCCTCTCTCTTTTTAATGTGGATTTTAAGTTGGATTTCATATTAATTTCTATTCTTTTTAACAGTCATTGGGTAAAGAATGAAAACCCAGGATAAACTAAACCTTGCGCCAATCTCGGGAAATTCACTTGGAAAGAATCCAGTATTGCTACATGTCCATGAGGATACATCAGTGTAATTTAAAGGCTCAGCTGGCTGTTGTTGCCAATTTTCCCCATCACAAAGGACACAGCTCTGCGAGACCAGCCCTGCAGTGCTTCTGCAGGGAGGTCGGCAGAGTTGGTGGGACCCCACAGCACTGCATTCTGCATGGCTTAGCTTTTGCTTTTCTGTCTGCTCTGGGACTCTCAAAACAGGACCAAAGGGTGGGGGAGATAGTTTCTCTTCGGAAGATCAGGTTCATTAGTACTGAGAGCTAGGTTTTGGGGGAAATACAATATTTTTAGGAAGGGTATTGTATGCATAATATATTTCTAGGTCATCAGACTGGCAAGATGAAGTCTCCTAGACTGTACTAACCCACCCATCTCATTAGGAACAAAGGAATTGTCACACCAGAACAGACAGGTGGTCCAGCTCATCCAGGATCCTACCTCTGACAGCGGAATGGTCAATGCTGGCTGCTTCAGAGGAAGGTGTGAAACACCTCCTTAATGATCCTGACTGAGTAATACTGTACCTGTGAGGAGATGGGGGAGGATGGGTCCTTTTGACCCCATGTGGTGATCAGTTCCTGCCTTGCAGCTCGAAGATTTACTTCTGTCAGATTTCTAGGTAAAAGTAGGCAGGACTAGTGGCAAGAGCTTAGAATCCCAGAACTCAAGCCAGGGATCAGAGCCAGTACCAGAATTAAGCCGAGGGTCTAGCCAGAGTCAGAAATCATGTCCAGGGTCAATACCAGGTATCAGGGTCTGTGTTGGGTTTCCAGGGGTTGATTAGGAGTCAGAATCCGAGTCAGAGCAAGGTCAGTGCCAGGAGTTCAGAAGTACGGTAGCTAGCTAGGAATCCACTTTGTTGCCTGGACACTTCCTGGTATACCCCATGGGCGTCTCTACGGTCAAAAAGCCAATCAGGGATCGCAAAAAGAAGAGGAGTACTTGTGGCACCTTAGAGACTAACAAATTTATCTGAGCATAAAGCTTATGCTCAAATAAATTTGTTAGTCTCTAAGGTGCCACAAGTACTCCTTTTCTTTTTGCGAATACAGACTAACACGGCTGCTACTCTGAAACCAATCAGGGATCGCTAGACCACTGTCAGTCAGGTCATCTGAGGTGGAATTTCCTCTGCAGGTTGTAGGTCAAAGAGAGTGGCCCAGGAGACAGTGTAGGGATGGTGGTTACCTTGTAGCCCAGCAGGCCTGGGATTACAACCTCCCCCATGCAGAGCAGCTGACTCACTGTTCTCCAACCAGAACGCCAAGCCAAAGAGAACGGCTGAATTCAGCCACTTGGAACTCTGGGTTGGATACAGCGTAGTGATATGAGATGAGCTGGGGAGTCACTGAGCTAGTCGCTCTGACACGCTGTAACAGCAGCATTGTGCCTCATGGGTACCAGGTCTGAGGTATTACTGCCAGTTACTGACAGGGCTGAAGGAACATGGTAGATGTAGGCTGTGAGGCTTGGAAGGGGTAAGGAAAAGTGGTTCACTGCCTGTTGTCAATGGCTAAACACCTGCCTTCATTATCTACCACAGAGCAAGCTACAGTATTTTGATCACCTGCTGGCATGATGCTGTTCCTGGAGAGCGGCCAGTAGGATGATCCTAGTTCACCTTGTTTCCCAGAGGGCTGGTCCCCTGTATTTTTAAAGACAGAATCTATTATTCTGTGGAAAGATGCCAAAGTTCAAGTGTAGAAATTTAAAAGAGAAGCACATGCCCAAAAGGAGAAGTATGCACACCACACAACCTCTAGTATCACTATTTAAAAAACCAACCATGGTTCCCTGCCTTGGGTTCATTAGCAGGCAGTTCAGCTAGTTAGCAATCAGATGAAAGGGGTCGCAGGAATAGACTAAGCTACCTGCGATCTTGCTTTCTTAGCGGTTTATTACAAGGTCTGCCCCGTGCCTGCCATCCACAGGAGTGTCAAATTCACTCAAAAGAAAGGGCTGAATTGCACTTTTAATGATAGTTTCTAGAACAGTTCTAAAATCAGCATCTTGTACAACCTTCAGCACACCACAGATCTCCCACTGCACAAAGATCAAGGTTTGGGTCTGGCCCTTCTGTCGTGACTAAACTTTCAGTAAGTAAAATTTAATTGCATTTGGCACCATGCATTAGCTTGTTATTTTTCAGGCCAGTGCTATTTCTGCCTTTTCTTTAAACCAGTGGCTCTCAACCCACAGGCGGCCCAATCAGCACACAGCTGCGGCCCATGTGACATTCTCAGGGCCATACAGGTAGTATTTTTATATATATATATATATAGAGTGGATGCAGCCCCATAACACACAGAGAGCTGCATATGAGGCCCCCAATGGCGAATAGGTTAAGAACCACTGCTTTAAACATTTGAGCTTGTAGCTACCCAATCTGCACACATAATGGCAGTTTTTGTGCAAATTAGCCCCCAGTTTTGCACCTACTTCATTTGAAAATCTGGTTCTTAAAGTGGCATCATGAGGCTTAAGAGTTAACCACACTTTCCGATGAATAGGGAAGATCCCACCTCAGAGCTATAACAGGATGTCTGCAGATAGCCTGGCAGGAAAGCAACATTATATCAGTTACACACAGATCACATTTACTTTGTCACGAGGGCCAGAAATGTAACTCAGGAAGGCCTGGTCTGGGTGTTTTGAACCTAGTGGGCTATGGGCCGTTGCTTCCCATTCAACGTTGTTGTCTATGTATTTTGATGGCCTTTGTGTGCCAAGAAATGAAATATGATTCATTCTCAAGCTACAAGTCATATGGTTGGCAAGAACTGTGTTAAGATGCATTTGCAATTGCTATATCACACCATCCGGGCTGGGAAGGATGTGTAGTGTGCTGCACCAACCTTCCAGGTGGATTTGTATTTGTAGATTTGTATTTTCTGATGTCAGTATTTTTCAACTGTTTTTTTAATTATAAACTCAAAGGCAGATTTTTAGAAGTATTAAATCAGTGCAAACATTAATGTTTTCTCACCTTGGCGTTTCTTGCTTTGCAAGCAGGAGAAGGCCTTGGTTCACAGCTTTCCCTACGGATCAGCCAGCTTGGTGGGGCATGGTGGGGAATCATTCAAGGAGAATCAGCTTGTTTTGCAGGTTGTAAAGTTACACCATGAACTGAGATACTAGAAGCTGATACCTCATTCTGTTTCCTGGTGAGTGCAGACTGCACCGTGGTGTCACCAAGGCTGACCACTGAGATCTTCCAGCTCATCTCTGTCTCAAGCTGCCCTTGCTATGCCCTCTTCCCCATTAAGAAAGTTACGTTAAAAAGATCCTGGTAATCCTGTGGGCATTGCAGGTGTACAGTCCACTGTTCAGTAAGGAGTAAGATGAGAACACCAAGCTCAAGGGGGATCTGAATCTGGGTCATCAGAGGTGACCAACTAACCCACCACGCTTTCCACAACAGTTAACGGGGAACAATGGACCTAATTTGGCTCTTTATTTTTCTTCTGAGCTTTATAGCTTGAACCAGTATTTTCTAACATAGCTTTGTGGTGGAATGTACACGCCTTCACATGCAGTCTGACAGGGAAGGGATTAAGGCAGGGCTGGTGGGTGACTGGGCATACTTGAAAGTGGCTACAGCTATAAAGAGACTTGTCTCTCAGCTGGGAGGAGCTCTAGTTAGGGGTAAGATGTTTCTCTGGAGAGCACAGCAGAGATGCTGACAAAGCGTTTGGCCAGAAGAACAGTTAGATCCAAGAAAATACAGGAGGCCCTTTGTTAGAGCTTCAACTGTATGTGGGGAAGGTTAACTGGGCAAAGCCATTTTCCTGGGGCTCACTGTTTGAGCTGGAAGAAGCCAGTTCTGATACTTCTAGGAGCCACTAAACACCTTTGCTGTGTCCCAGCAGGGTAGATGGGACATGGAGAGCTCCTAAGAAAAGTGACTGAGCAGTCTGCTGTGACGCCAGAGTGGTGCTGAGAGCTCCGAGAGGCGCCTGAGGCAGCGTGGGGTAATCACTGGCTGGAGTTATTGATAAGCTTTCAGCTTCACTTCTGCCAATACACTGTGGTGGAAACTGGGTGTGAGCAGATGCCATTTTACTTTTCTAAGGATAATATTTCTGTGGTACATTGGTGGCACCAGTCTTCACCAGGGAACTTATTAACACACTACTGATGATGCTATTACATGAGATATAATCTCGCCTACTACTAGTGATCATTTCTTGTGTAATAGATCATTTCTACCTTGGGGGCTTAGGGCTATATTGAGAGGGGCAACTGACTGGGCAAAATGTATGTAAATTTTTAATTGCTGTCTAAAGGGCTTGTGAGAGTTAGCACCACTACAGCTCCACGAGGGAGAAAGGATCCTCCTGTGGTTAAACAGCAGGAGATCTGGACCATCACTATTCTGCAGGTTATTTATGTGACCTCTCTGTGGCATGGTTTCACCATCTGACAACAAAGATGGTAACACTTCCTACCTTATAGGGAAGCTGGGCAGTTAAAATGACTAAAGTGTGCAAGGTGCTCATATATCTGAGTGATGAGTGTCATGAAAATACTTATAAATAAACAGAGCTGTGTCTTCCCTTTCTGCATCCTCACTCCCATTTACCAATGTGGGGAAGGCGAACACTACAGACTTCCAGAGCAGATCGCTGCTGTCCCCTTAAATAGAGATAATAATCAGCAGTGAGATGCGAGCGCTCCTTCCCATTTCCATCTTGGATTTGGGCTTACCACCTTCCCTCTGCTGGCACGAGTCTGGTGGAAGTAGGGGAGACATCAATCTGGCAAATAATAGAATGGGTGTGTGTGAATTGAAATGAAATATTTCTACAGTTAAGAGCAAAGCAAACCAGGAATGCTGGAGTTTGAATATCTTTTTTTCTAAAAGATTTGAGCAATGAAGTGCAATTAAAATCCTGTGTCCCAGCCTCTTATCAATTATGTCATGCATCTCCGCTTGTCTTGCATTTTAATGCCACCTGCTGACAGTGTTTGCTTTTTGAATGCTCTTCCCTGTCCGTGAAGCATCCCTGCTCACTTTGCAAAAGTCAAATTCCTCCACTTCAGATGAGGAAATAAGACTTCTAAATAGAAATAATCCAAAGCCACCAATGCAAAGCCACTCCTGGGTGCCAAAGAGATTTTTGGATAAAACAAAAAGCAAAGGAGGACTTGTGGCACCTTAGAGACTAACAAATTTATTTGAGCATAAGCTTTCGTGAGCTACAGCTCACTTCATCGGATGCATTCAGTGGAAAATACTTCCGATGCAGTGAGCTGTAGCTCACGAAAGCTTATGCTCAAATAAATTGGTTAGTCTCTAAGGTGCCACAAATCCTCCTGTTCTTTTTGCGAATACAGATGAACACGGCTGCTGCTCTGAAACTTGGATAAAACAGTTGCTGACGTAATGGGGGGAAAGCGCCCTTGAATGCGGCGTTCAAAGCCTGAGGGCTCGTCTCCGGTACAGAGCTACAGCCCCGATGCAGCGGCTGTGCCCTGTAGCGCTTTAGTGAAGCTGCCCCCGACCCGCACTGGGAGGCGAGCTCATGGGGCTCGATGGACAGTCTTACCCGCCTGCTCTCCGCAGCGAGCCCGGCCTGGGGCGATAGGGGCGCGGGGCGCTACCTCGAGCTTCCCAAGCCCCAGCTCCTGGAGTCATGTGACTGCAGCGCCCCGGCTTCTCGCCTAGGGTCTCTTTCCTCTTCCCCTGGCGGGGGGGGGGGGAAGCGCGCTGGGACACGTGCTCGGCGCGGGAGAGGCTCCGCTCAGGGGGCGCCCGGTTCCCATGGCAACGATCCCGGCGCGCCCTGTGGGGCCAAGATGGCCGCCGTGCGGCGGCCCGACGCGGCTCCGCGCGCAGGGGGCTGGAGGAGGGGCACTTCGCGCAAGATGGCCGCCGCCTCCGCGCAGGGCGGGGCCTCTCTAGGCGGCGAGCTCTCTATGGCGGCGGCGGCGTGCGGGCCGGGCCGAGGGGGCTGCGCATGCGCACGCGGTCTCCTCCTGAGCGGAGCGCGGCGGCTGCGGGATCGGGCGGCGGCTGGGGCAGCGGGATGGGTGTGCACGTGGAGACCATCGCCCCCGGAGACGGTGAGGGGCGCCCGGGCCCGCCGCCCCCCCCCAACACCGGGGATCCCCTGCCTCGCCCCATTCCCCCCCCCCCCCCCGCCCGGTCCCGGCGCTCACGGTCTCTCTGTCTCTCCCCGCAGGGCGGACCTTCCCCAAGCGCGGGCAGACCTGCGTGGTGCACTACACGGGTGAGTCCCGCCGCGGGGGGAGGCTGTGCCCGGGGGGGCCGTGCCCTTCGGGATGGGGGCTGGGGGTCGGGGGGGGGCCGTGCCCTGTAGGCTGTGCCCCGGGGGGGATCGGGGGGGTAGTGCCCTTCGGGATGGGGGCTGGGGGTCGGGGGGGGCCGTGCCCTGTAGGCTGTGCCCCGGGGGGGGATCGGGGGGGTAGTGCCCTCCGCGATGGGGGCTGGGGGTCGGGGGGGGGGCTGTACCCTGGTGGGGGTTCTGGGGGAGGCTGTGCCCGGTAGGCTGTGCCCTGTGGGATGGGGGCTGTGCCCCGTAGGCTGTGCCCCGGGGGGGGGGGGGGGCTGTGCCCTGTAGGCTGTGCCCTTGCGGGGGGGGGGTCTGTGGGAGGCTGTGCCCTGTGGGATGGGGGCTGTGCCCCGTAGGCTGTGCCCCGGGGGATGGGGTCGGGGGGGGGTAGTGCCCTGTAGGCTGTGCCCTGGGAGGCTGGGGGGGGCTGTTCTGGGGGGGGGTGACCTATAGGCTGTGCCCCATGGGGTGTCGTGCCGTACAGGTGGGGACTCAGCTCTGCATCGTGGGGTGGAGGGGCTCCAAGCATTTGATGGAGCTGGAGGGGGGCACTAGGGTGTGTGGCTTGTGGGGGAGGGGCTATGGGATGGGCCTTTGTGCCCCCCCCAAAGTAAGGGGGGTGGGAAGGGACATGGAGGTCACCCTTGTGGATAGGCTGGGGGGGCAGTTCGTTGGTCAGCTCTCGCAACTGGCTTATGCGAGGCAACGAAGAGACCTGGCACAGAAGGAGCCTTTCCTTGGGTACGTGCCCCCCCTAAGTGCTGAGACCAACCCGCAAGAGCTGAGAGCAGACGCCCACCCCCGCCCCCCAGACTGGGATATATGTTTAAGGGGTAACTGTTCACTGCAGCACTTGAATGAGCATCTGCTTTGTAGCCCTGTGTTCGGACCGTCCCTGGCAGGCTGTGTAACTTGAAAGCTCTTTCGCATGCAATATTCTGCTAGGGATCTTCTCACTTGGTTCTTTGCTGTGTCTGTTCTCTGGAGACAGGCGCATTTAGCCGCTCCATGCTTGGGTGTAGGTCAAATAGGAGGCACTTTGGTGAAATTTCTGGGTGTTCTGCTGTTTGGTTGGGTCTGTGGGTCTGGCAGGAGGCCTTGCGAGCAACTTGCCTCATCCTCTTTCCCTGATGTCTCCAGTGTTCTACCCTTCTCAGTCCAGAAGTCTGTTCCCTTTGGTGGTGGAAAAGGGATAAGCATGTGGGATGGTGGTGTGGAGTCCAAATGCTGTGTGCTGTGGGTCCATCTATATTACAAGTGTCAGGAACCTGATTGTAATAGGATTCCAACTTCAGTGTAGGCAGGCCTATAATGCGGTCAGTGTCTTGGTGCTGTCCAAAGATTCAGCCACAGAAGAAGGGGAAGGTCATGGAACAGTGTTTTAACTGGGTCCCAAGACACAATTGTATTAGTGTAGAGTATAAGTGCCCTGAAGTGGTTGGCACAAGAAGTCAGAGGTAGTTCTCTGTTTTGGAGAATCCTTTCCGTGAAGGTGCTGTTCATTCTGTGCTCTGCTCAGGTTATTATCTCTCTCCCCATAAATTCTTGACTAAACCTAGCTGTAAGTCTTCCTGACAAGCAATTAAAAAAATTAAAACTGTGTAGAAGGGTTGGGCCTGCTGCTCTTTGGCTCAGAAATATCTGAGCCAACTAACCTTTCTCCACATCCGCACGCCCTGTAGTGACGAATGTTCTTGTTCCTGTCCAATCCTCATTCTTTGCCTGTTACCTTTTAACATTCTCCATGATGTAACATTGTGCCTCTGCTGGGACAAGCAAATAGCCTATTTTACCCTCTTTGGAGATATCTTTGCCCTCCTGGTTTGAAGCTGGATTTGCTGTGATGTAAAGTAGCACACCAGCTCAGTCAACCTGCAGCTCTCAATTCTAGGATCAGCTCTGTAGTTGTAAAGAGGGGCAGTGGGAGATGCCAGCTGTCATTTGGTAAGCGATGGATGTTTTATGACTTGGTTGCCTGTCTCTGTTCTGGCACGCCAAGTGTAGGACTCCCAGCTCATGGCCATTCATAGTGGTCATTTCAAGGTCTTTCTAAGGTACATATTGCTATAGCTTAGCCTATTAGCACTGTCTTCAGTAACTTGGTCACTTTTAAGATAAATAATCCCAGATAGTTCTCCCCTGTCTCCAGTGCTCCAAACTCTGCTCTTCCTCCTGTCCTGAGGAAGGAGGGGAGGTAGCAGTCTCCTGGGGCTGCCAATGTTTGAAGAAGAGCCACTGTTGGGATGGGGTGAGGAACGTCTCGTTCCATCTCCCTCCCCCAAGCTGTGGAGCCTTGCCCCTTACAGCCCAGTCCCATGGTGGTGATGGGGGAGGGGAAGGTTCCAGGGTACGGTGAGGCTAGATCTCTGTGCTTGCTCCTGCAGGGCTGATGGCTCACAACCAGACCATCTGCTTCTCCTTCCTTCCCCACTAACCTTTTAATTAGGGGCGGGGTGGGGGAGAGGAAATGGGGCTGCCGCTTTGCTGGCAGCCCCATTTCCTCTGCCAGTGCAAGAACAAAGGGACGGCTGGCAGGCGGTCAAGTGGCTCTCGGTGGGCCAGCTTTGCTGCGTGCCAGCCCTCCGAACTCCCCAGCAGCATCTCCTCTCCCATCCCTATTGCTAGCCTTTACTGGCTTTGAGGCAGCACAGATTCTTAACTCCTCCCCACAGATCCATTCAGGGGGAGTTGTCAAGGGTTTCCTTCCCATCCCATCCCCACTACAGATCTCAGGCTACTTTCGAAGCAGCAGCCTGTCTTCAGTGCTACCTCCCACCCCCGCTTATATTCTAATGGCTCTTGGCCCTAGAGATGGGTGAGTGAGTGTTGGGGCTGAGGGTTTGCTCTGAATTTTGTGGTTCCTTTTAGGTTGCATCCCCCAACTTCCTTGAGAGAACGGCAGCTCAGCAGTGAGAGACCCTGGGACCATGCCAGCAAAACTCTCCAATCTGCATAGTGGCTGTTGGCTCTAATACACTGCCGCCCCCCCGCCCTCCCCCCTGGTGCATGTGAGAGTTGGGCATGTAAAGAGCAGGATGAGTCAAGGTCTGTTGTGCAGATTGGAGAGGGGATTTATGTCCTAAATAAATGTTTCAGGCATGCACAGCTCAACTCCCCTGTCCCGCTGGCTATTTAGTAACATCCTGGAATCTAGAACAGCATAAATGAGAGCACTGATTTGGAGTGCATTGTATGCTATTCCCAAAAGGTACCTTAAAGGCACAGATATGGGATTAATCTCCAAATCACAATTGTCTGCGGTGCAAACAGCTTCTACTCTTCTCAATGAAGGAACTTCTGGTCCCAAGGCTGCATACTTCAAATGTAGCTTTCATAATGGTTCACAATTGCTATATGGTAATGCAGGTCTTATTTAATTCAGCTTCATTAAGTTATAGTTTTGGAGTCATTTGATTAGCAAGTTATTTTTTATCAAATATTATCTACTTCTGAAACCATTATTTCAACATAATTAAATGGGGATCTTTGAGAACGGTCTATTTAATAGTATCAATGTACCTATTATGTTGAATTTTCAAAGCTAGAGAAGCTCAGGATCTCTTGCATGGATGTGACTAGCAAGAGCAAAGCAGCTTAGCTTAGCTGGGTGCAGGTAAACCACAGCGCTCCTGTTTCTCTGTCCTATTTGGTTTCATTTTAACACATTTGGTTCTCGAACGCGGTAACTTCGGTAAAAAGCACGTATTGCATTTGCCAGCAGTCTGTGGAGGAGTCTCTCTAGGCTGCCGCTTAGTAAGTATGTGTTCAGGATGTTGCTCTGCCAGTTCTTTAGCAATAGAATGTGTGCACTGCATGTGTGGCTGGGGTGGTAGAGGGCTCTGATCCCCAGGGTGGCTGACCCAGCACATCCAAAAGTGTTTCATTTTATAAAATCAGTCAAACTGAGCGTTCATGAAAGATTTACATCCTGGTAGCCCGGTATCTCTAATCCGCAGAGTCTGTATTTGTGGGCCAGAGCGGCCGTGTTCCCCTGAGCTTCCCTACTGTGGTACCTTGACCCTCTTCCACAGGGACCACCTCTAGCAGAAAGAGGACGTTCTTGGCTGAGTGCCCATTTTGGCTTTCGCCATAGACACCCATCCACCAGGAAGTAGACTTGGAGCCAACTCAAATATGTAATTGATCAAAATCAGCCACTCTGTTGTGGGGTAATCAGTATTGTGCCTGTCCTTAAAAATGGGGCAGGGTGATCCTGGCAATTAGACCAACCTTGAAGCTAGGAAAGCATGCTAGACCAACCAGTACTGTGTGTGTAATGGGAAGTTGTCTCTCCAACCTGTGAGGATTCTTTGAGGGGTTAGTAATGCAGTGGCTAAGGAGCTCTGCTGGATGGAACACATTTGGGTTTTCAAAAAAGCCTTTGATAAAGTCTGTTACAAAAGGCTATTAAGGAAACTAAGTCGAGGGTAAAGTTCTCTCATGTATTAGAAACTGGTTAAGAGAAAATAGTGGGATTGAATAGCCACTTCTGAACGGGGAAGTAGGTTAATTGTGAGGAGTCCAAAGGATCCATGCTAGGGCTGGTTACTAATGATCTGGAGTGGGGGGAAGAGTAGGATGGCAAAGCGTACCGAGGCTGCAGTTATTTAGTTCAGTTGAGGCTCGAGGGGATATTGAAGAGCCACAGAAAGAGCTAATGTAGGTGGGAGATTGGGTAACGTGATGGAAGCATTTACATGGGGCTTCTCATTGTGGTGTCTGCACTCCAGTCTTCTGGCTGGCAGCGGTAGGCGGAGGAAGTTCCTGCTTGCTGAGGGTCAGCTGGGTGAGGGCTGGAAGGTGAAGTTCAGTGGCGGCAAATGCAGGATGTGGGACACTGGAAGGAAGAGTGCGGGGGGAAGGGAGAGGTAGGTGTCACTGTGGCCAGCTCAGTGAAAACACTTGCTGCACAGTGGCACTGAGAAAGAGGCAATCGGGTGTGAGGCTGCACTGAGGAAAGGACAATATCCCCAGGCTGTTGTGGAAGTTGGTGGTAGCCTCGCTTGGAATACCACGATCAGTTTGGATCATCCCCATCTCTACAGCACGTGGCAGAAATTAGAAAAGGTCAAGGGAAGGGCAGTGAATGTGGAAAAGGTTCTGTAGGAAGAGTCTAGAAACATGAGCACTGGTTAACTTAGAGGGGAGGTTAATCAAATAGTGTCTCTTAATTAATAGCACCCCACTGACCTCCTTAGGAGTTCGTTTGAATTGGTTTGAAGGTTAGAATCTGTCCATGTAGGCTGTAAAGTGTTTGGGGCAGCGCCTGGCGCAGTGGGTCGCTGATCCGTGATTGGGACCCCGAGGTGCTGCCATAAATACAAAGCATGACTGTTGCCTGTAGTTAGGAAGAGATTTCCCTCATAGGCATGTTATTACATAACTGTCGATTGTGGGGTTTAACACCTTCCTTTAGCATCTGGCATTGGTCACTGGCAGGATGCTGGACTCTCTGACCTCAGGTATGGCTGCTGTTATACACAGGCTACTCTGTTGGTCACTGCTGAGCCAGATTTATTTTAGCTGACCTAGAGTTGGAAGGTTTCCTGCCCCTTTACCAGTCATCAGGAAATGCAGCTGGGCTGGCCGAGGTGTCTGTCTTAGGGTTTTAGGATGATTCTGTTCATACCTCCCACAATAAACAGTGCTAGTGCAGGAAGGTTCTTTGTTTTCCATGCCATTTCTCGCAGCCTCTTCTCCATTGAGGGCTCCGTCTACCTGCTTTTCCATTTAGGAGATGGAGGGGCCTGAAGCTGCTGGTTCATCCAGGGGGCAGGCGGATTTCAGGCCATCCCTCTTCCAGCACTACTGACCAAGAGGGCAGGGTGCTGTGCAGGGGAGCTGTAGGTGGCTTGCAGGTTGAATCTTGGGCCTCCTGAGCAAAGCATAGCAGGGAACTGCCAAGTGTGTGCTGTCTGCCGTTCTTGAAGCGGAGCCAAGTGCTGTTCAAAGCGGGCTGTGCTCTGGGATCTTCTGGTGCTGGAGGTAGATTGCTTTCTGGATTACATGCCCCGCAGTACTAGTACAATGCCTTCTCTTTCGCATTGCACAGCAAACATAACCCGGTCGGTGAACCTTAAACTTCCTGTTGGCTTGGTTTTGCTGTCAGCAATTCGTGCCATTATCTCAGAGATCAGGCCTCCAAAGAGGAATTGGTATGAGACTCCACATCCTTAATCTATAAATCCTTAACAACATGGGAACTGCCTGCCTGAGTGAATGCCTCTTGCCCTGGGCCAGGCAGCCACACTTGGTCCATGGAGGTGCCTGGGCTGGAGCTGCTGGCAGGTCTGTTCTCTGTGGGGGTCCCTCACCTTTGGAGCTCACTACTCCCCCCACTCTGACATAGCCCAAAGCTGTTGAATTGCAGGGCATTCTGCAGGGCTCATCTCTTTTTGAGGGGGAGGGGCTCTTGAAGAAGGGAACCTTGCATGAGAGGCGATGCTAAGGGAGGGTGGGACACTCATCCTCCTGTCTCCCTTGCAGCTGATTTTGGTCTGTGGTTGTTTCTAAAGGTGTGTAGACCTCAGCTAGCAACATGGTTTGCAGTAACAGTAACATGCAGATGCAGCACGTTATCCTCTTGCTCAAGGGGCCGAATGAGAAACATCAAGTCCAAAGCTAGAAAAACCCACTACAGGAGTAAACACAAAAGGCACAGGAAGCCGAGCTCTGCCCACTGGGGTTGGGAGGCAACATCCCCGTGGGCAGCCTGGCTCTCTCCCACCCCGGCCATCTCAGCTGCTGGCGAGCAAAGGAGGGGGCTGGGGTTTCAACCATGGTGCTTTCCTGTTTGTGGGCTCCATTTCAGCCTCTGATTAGTTGGTGTCTTGATGCTTTGCCTCTAGCCACTGGAAGGGAATGGTCTCTGGTCCCAGAGCATCTGAAGAAAAGGAGTAGCTGCCTTTGCTAGTCTACCCCTCTCTTTCTGGATGGTCCTCTGCTCTGCATAACTCCAGGACCTGCTAGAGCTTTCCCAATCAGCTGCAGTGTGGAAGTGACTTGATTTTTGACAGTTTCACAGCTGCCCAGAGGCTTCCAAAGAGCGTCTGTGAAACTGACTAGCATCCTGTTCATTTCCCTCTGCCTCATGCCACAAATGTGAGCAGAGGCACTGGAGCCATGCATTTGCAGACTCAGGAAAACGCTTCATCGGGTCATATTTGGAAAGTTAAGGTCTTCAGGGCTGGGGCCACATTTCCCTGGGCACTGCCTGTTACAGCGATGCCCTGAACCTGACTGGGGCCTCTTACATAGTTTAAATTCTGCAGGAAATTGGATGCCTTGGTGTCCCCCCCCACCCCACACATTGGCCAGGCCAGGCAGGACAGGAAGCTGTTCACTGGTGCATGGACTCCAAGTGCTGGCCTGGCCGTGGTGCATTGTACCTGAATGTACGGGGGGGGCGGCGCAAGGTTAGGGAATAGTTTCTCCCTTTACTTGGCTATAATTTTCAGTTAGCTTGTGGGAGCGTCTGCTGATCTGCTCCCTAGCACTAACATCGTACCCAGGCCATGTGATGCTCAGCTCTGTACCGAGGTCACAGGTGTAGGGGAGAGGAAATCAGTGACCTTAGTGCCATCCCTCACGCTGTAGGAATGCACGCCACCAGGGTCGGGTGCTAAAATGAGGCTGCAGGGGAGAAGAAATGAATAGGGTGAGGGGCTCCTGCACTACACCCATCATTAATAGAATGATGATAATTGAGGGAGGAAAGAGGACCTGGGGGTGGGAGTGTTAATCAGTGAGAGGGAAAGTTCCCTCCCTCCCTCTCCTCTTCGCTCCGTTGCTTCAGCCGGTTTCAGCACCTCCCTGTCAAGCATTGTGTTCTGCTCCAGGAAAGGAAGCCCTGGAAGAGAACACCATGGTGGTGGAGAGGGGAAGATAGCGAAGCACTGTCCAGCCTGACCCTGTAAAACTACTGGTCTTCCGCTCTCTGCGTTGGAGCGGCACCCAGTGTGTGGCTCAAAGGATTGTGGGATTTGGGCGAGTCGCAGCAGCCAGTGGCTGGTTTGTCGATCCCAGGTGGAGAAGGCTGAGAACTGAGAGGGATTGTGTCCCTGATAAAAGCAAGCAGTAACTACTAGCTCGTTGTTCCCTGGGCTAGGACAGTGTTTGGCTTGGCAGGGCTATGCTGGTGCTGACTCGCTGAGCCAGGGACCTCGGAGTTGAATTCTTTGGTGCAATGGAGCTGCTTTCCAGGCATTGGGCACATTAGCAATATTTGAAAGCTTATTCCTGTAAACGAACAAAAGTCCAGCAAACACATGCCTGCCTGGAGGTAGGCTGGAGCGCTAGTGGGTGACCCGAATGGAGCTGGACAGCACCATGTGATAACTCTGCTTATTGCAGTTAGTTCTCCTCTGACACCCAGCGAGATACTGAGCTCCTCAGCCTGGCAGCACTCAGTGCCGGCTCTCTGTACTCGCAGACAATCCCCATTATCAGCAGGCTCGCCTACGCTCTCCACGGGGAGCGCCATTGCGGATCCTGGGGTGCTGCAAGCTAGAACGGGGGCCGGGCGCTCGGTGCTTTGGTTTTTTCACTATTGTAAGGCAATGGTAATTACAGCACTTTGGGAGGTACTCTGGGAATGTTCTGTAATGGATTTACAATAATGGTCTCCACGCAGCAATGCGCTTCAGCCTGTTGTTAAATCTGCACCACGCAGTGCGGTGCTGGCCGTCTCACATGGGTTATAAAGCGTGTGGATGGCTGTAGGGCAGATTTCACTTTGTGTACCTGGCTTTGGAATTATTTTGCCTTTCAAATGTGATCTGCTGGCGCCGAGTCTTTAGTCTCGGAAAGGCAGGCTGTGCTGGCTGAGCATTGCTGGCGAGTGGTGAGGGTTTTAGTATCTATACCCCTCAGGAATGCTGGTTGGATAGCAGCAAGGGCTGACTGACGAGCAGGGATCCCACCCGGTGAGTGTGGTGTTAGCCGTTCTGTCGCATTGTTATTTTGACACAGCCAGTCAGTGACAGCTGATTTGAGCGATTGCACATAAAAATCATTCATGGATTGATTTATCAAGGAGCAGCTCATCTAGTCAGCATTGTTTAGGGCGATTTCCTGGGCTGCTTGCATCTCCCTTCACTGGTGTATTCACACATGCGAGGAACTTCAGTGGTTACTGCTCCCCCAGCACGAGGCTGTGTCTGTCCCCTTTATTGCTCCTCTAGAATCGGATCTACTGAGACCCATATCCTTGGCCCTCCCACCCACTTCCTATTTGGTTATGGCCCTAGACACTCTGGCTGCTGTGATAACACAGCCTGAAGTAAGATGTAACTTGTTGTTCTCCCATGCACACAGTGCATTTTGTCCTCTTGCCCGCGGGCAGTGACTCACTGTCTGCCCTGATTAGGGGAAATCTCTCTGGACCGTTCTCTGCTGGACGAGACAACAGATTTATTTTTCCAAGAGTAAAACGGCTTCCAGTGGGGCAAACAGATGCTTGTTTTTGAAGAACTGGGGAAAAGAGAAGTGTGGGTATTGTAGTTAATCATTATACCCCTGGTTGCTCTTCAGCCTTTTGCAGTAGCTAACTAGCCTGTTCCAGTCTGGTGCCTCTGGGTGTTGATTTCACAGTGACCTGCTTTTAGCCGGATCTAGGGCTCCTGTAGAAAGGAGACCCATCCCTGGGCTAAAGCGCCTCAGGTATCCATTGTAGCAAACTGCTAGTGTGACCCTTTAGTTCTGCTTACAGACCCGCTCCATTGCCCTGCTTCGGGTTAGTGAAATCGTGGGCACCTTGAGCCCATAGTTCTGGGGCTGTTCTAGGGAGCCCCATGGCTTGTGTCGGTGGGTTCCCAGCTCAGTTCCCCTTGGAACTGGCTAGGCTGTCATCTGGCTGCCTCCGGCCACGTGTGGAGGGTTAGAGGAATGTGTGGGATGAGGACAAAGCCAATAAAATGCAATGCTGACTCCACGAGAACACCCGGTGGCGCAGAGATCACTTTTGATACATTGTGTTCCCCAGGCTCCTCTCGTGTGTGCATTCCCCAAAGGGCTTATCCCCGGGTTGGCTGTTTGTGTAAGAAACTTGGCCAATGGACAAGCTCTGCTGCTTGTATAAGGCAGTGAAAGCTCCCAAGTTTCCCCAAGAAGGTCACGGAAACTCCAAGGAGCAAGGGAGGGAACTGCTAGAAGGGAGGAAATTCCTCCTTTGCTTGTGTTCAGGAACTATATTTAGCCCCGAGGATGTTAACCTTGCTTTATGCAATGTACTGTACCAATGCGCTCACTGTAGTAAGGGCTAGGTACAGGGCCCCTTAGAAGATGTGCGTATTCTGCACCTAGCATAACATGTCCCTGATTCTGGCTGCAGCTTGTGGGTTCTTCGGTGCTCAAATCCAAACTAAAACCAGCCTGGGGATCCAGGAGAAATACCTTGATGCGAGAGCCTCCGTTACAGCTTCTAGCAGCAGACCAGCGTGGGTGTGCTGTTCAGTGTTGGTTCTTTAAAAGCCCTGCCATCTCCCCCCTTGTCTGGGTGGGGCTAATAGCGCAGGAGCCAGAAATCCTGTCGTTCACTGCACAGTTTCTTTCAGCTTTGCGTGCCTGGTTGGCATGGCAATTGGTGGTTGCAGATCTGTGGGCATAAGCGAGAGGGGAGATTTCTCTGTGCTCCTACAGACTAAGTGGGGATTTTGACCTTGTGAAGAGCAAGGTGCAATCAGGCCAGCAAGAACAATGGTGTGGTCTGATGTGTGACATGACCCATCAAGAAGCCCCAGGAGATGGAAGGGCTCTTCTCTCTCCCCGCTATCATTGTTGTTCCCATCTTCCTTCTGGGTTCCTGAGGATTGCATGTGGCCTGACATGTCAGGAAGCTGTTCCTGACACAGGAGGGAGTGATAAATTCACCTGTTTTATCTGAACGTTTCTTCTCTCCATGACCTTAGCTTCTCCCCTGGCATTGCCAGCTAGAGAAGACGTAGCATCTGGAGTTGCACTCAATTCCTTGGGTCCAGCTGCAAGTGGTATTTGGTGGGGACGTCTTCCCTCTGGGAGCTCTGCAATCTGGGCTGTACATCCCATGGTGGCACCTGTATTTGAAAAGCCACCCCCCTGGAGGCCAGTAACTGACCTCTTCTGGGAGCCCTCCCTGATGCCATGACTGCAACATTTGGTATCTGTGTCTGGTAGCCAGGACCCTGCTGTTCCACATGGGTGTTCAGACCGCACATTGGTCTGACGGGGCGTGGGGTCTTTTTCCAGGCTGCGTGTTTGATGTATTGCTTCTCTTTTCAGGTATGCTGGAGGATGGGAAAAAGTTTGATTCCTCCCGCGACAGGAACAAGCCATTCAAGTTTGTGATGGGCAAGCAGGAGGTGATCCGCGGCTGGGAAGAAGGGGTCGCGCAGGTGTGTTGCTGTATCCCTCCGTGTCTGTTGTGAGGGCTGTTTGGAGACGAGCAGCTGAGGATCAGAGACGTGGGAGAGACTCATGCTTGCAGCATGTGCTGTTCTCTTCTTTTCCCCCGATCCAGGATTTTAAGTGTGGGAGTAAATGTCACCTTCTGCCTCACCGCCTCCTGGATCTGATGAGCTCAGTGGGGTTGGGCCTGCCAAGCCCTTTAGTGGGACACTAGAGTATCAGTGACTCAATAGGTGCCATCTCTCCTGATGATTCTGCACTGAACTAATGTCCCAGCACAGTGCTGGGGGCCTCTATCTCTCTGATGAGACAGACGCAAAGTGGGGCTACCATCTCCCGTGCTGTCCCTCGTGCTTGGGAAGAGCTACCTGTAAACATCTGCAAAATCATTGTCCACCATCAAATGTCTCCTTAAAACTCTTCTTTGCTATGGTGCCTACAAAACCTGGACAGTGGCTGGCTGCTGGTGTGCTCAGACCACTGCCTGTCACACTGACCTGTAATGCCTCACTGTTTTACTTGGGGCTCCCCCTGTATGTCTGTATCCATCTGGCATCTCATTGTATGCTTAGATTGTCAGCCCTGTGGGGCAGGGGCCATCTGTTGGTTCTGTTTGTACAGCGCCTAGGACAGTGGGGTCCTGGTCTGTGATGAGGGCTCCTAGATGCTAGATAGTCAATAAATGTGTCCCTGGAAAGCGGAGCCCAAGGCTCGCTGTAGGCGTGAGAGTGCAAACTGTATTGTCTTGGCCAAATTCCAGTTTGGGTTCCTGGGCTCTGCCCTGCCCCCTTTGAGACCCTGCAGTTTCAGTAGAACGTGGATACTTACTTCCTATTGATCCTGACTGCAGGGCTCACGCTTCACCTTGTGTGTAGCAGTCCCTGCATAATACAGAGCGGGCCAGTATCTTGAGGAAATAGTCTGTGAGCTCCCCTTCTCGCAGCTCCTATGAAGGGCATCTCCTATTCTGCTTCCTCTCCTGAGTGCATTGCCTTAACCGGGATCTAAAAATAGGCCGTGTAGCCGATATTCAGTGTGTGCCCTTTGCTTTCCTCTTTCAAATGCTCTTCCGACTTCCTGCGCCTCCTGTTGCATTCCCTGTGTCTGTGGCCTTGGGTCTTGCTCCTGTTCCAGGGTGTGTAACTCAGATTTGCATCCATTTCACTGTCAGTCTTCTGTCTTTCTGTAATAGTCTGTGTCAGTCTGCCCTGTTCTTTTGTCATCTCCTCCAAGTTTGACAGTCTCTGCACTGCTCTCCTTTCCCCATCCAGCTGTGCCAGCACACGTAGCCTGAAGGATGATGGTATTTTCTAAAGCACCAAAGAGATTTAGGCACCAAACTCCCATTGACCTTCACTAGCAGCTGGGTGCCTAACTCGCTTGGGTTCTCTGGAAAATCTCACCCCAGGTACCTTCCACTGATGTGATGAGCAGGAATGTGTGCTGGGGTGGGGCTTCCAGGGCATCTGTGGCTTGGAGGTGAAACAGGAGTGCCTTTGTGGCTGTTGTCCTAACATGTCCGTGCCTAGGCAGGGGTGACAGGAGGAATCTAAGTCAAGTCAGAGGTTTTCCCCCAGTCTCATTCTTCTCTTACTTCTGGCTTTCCGCTGTGCTTTTCAGAGTGCTCGTGGGTGGAACACTGAGCTATCTCAGCTCAGAGTGGGTGGCACAGCAGGCTTCATTAGCTGCCTTTGTCCACACAGCACATGTGCGAGTCCCCGTGTCTTTGGTTGATGTCCCACGCAGCATGCCTGTAACCCAGCCCCTGATCAGAGCAGAACGGTTGTCGGCTGTAATGCTGGTTGAGTCAGGCACTTGGGTACAGGTGCATATCTCCTCCATGGTTTATGCCAACCCTCTGCAGAACTGTGGAGTCTGGCATCCAACTTGCGCTATCTGAGGCTATGGGTCTTTGACTAACCGGAGAATGGAGCATCTGCCATGATGCTGAAGTACCTTGGGCAGAAAGGTTAGTGCCCATAGCTAATGTATTCCCTTCTTGCAAGAATTGTGGGTGCATTAACTCTGAATGAGGAGATTCCCATGTGCATCTGTGATCTAGTCTAAATGGAATTAGTTCCCACACAGTCACCTCCTAGATCCATCAGTAGGAGCAAGATGGAATCTGAGCGCTCACCGAAGGTAAGTGACTTCTCCTCCTCCTTTGTCCTCAGGAATAACCTGAGGAGGAGGATGGGCTGCATTGCAAGGGCTAATTATTATTATCTGTGTTACCCTAGTGCCCAGGAGCCGTAGTCATGAACAGGTGCTGGTCCGTGCACTAGGTGATGTACAAACCCCAAACAAAAGGTAGCCTCTGCCCCATAGAGCTTGCAACCAAAGAATAAGACAAGATAACAGAGAGAGACAGACAGACAGGAGAATACAAGGAAACAATGAGACTTTGTCAGCGTGATGGGCAGCGGTCTGAGCACATGAGCAGCCTGAGCGTGGTCATTGTTCTGTTGTCTGGTCACTGCATGACGTCTCCTCTGGTGGGCAGAATGCCCGCGCGCTATAGCTGCCCCGGCTAGAACATGCTTTGCGCTGTCGAGGTGCCTTCGCCTGGTTTGGGGTTTTGCATTCAGCTGACTTTGTTCTGTCTCTTTCCACAGATGAGTGTTGGGCAGAGAGCAAAGATGATCATCTCTCCAGATTACGCCTACGGTTCCACTGGCCACCCCGGCATCATCCCCCCAAATGCCACGCTAATTTTTGATGTGGAGCTTATGAAATTGGAATGACAGGAGGCCCCTTCCTCAACTCCCTGTTTTTGGGTAGGTGAGGGCCAGGAACTGCCTGGTGACGCAAGTGGGAAAAGCCACTTGAGCGGCATGTTCCACAGCTGACTCTGCGTGTCTCCGAGGAGGGGAAGTAGCATCAGTCGGAAGTGTGTGGGGAGGAGGGGAAGGTGTTGCCTGTAACAGGGTTTAAGGAAAGTAGACTCAGCCGGCTTGTGGGTAGGGATTTGGGTGGCTTGGCCTACTCCGAGGTTTTGTGCTGCAGGTGCGGGAGGCAATTGCAAAAGCTGAACATACATCAGCATGCACCAGCTCTGGTAATAACCGGGCTGTGATGGTTTTGTCTTCAAGTTCCCTCATGTACCCCAGTTGCTCCCTCCAGGGGTCTTGGGACTCAGAGTTGGGCTCCCCCCGCAGCCTACTTTGATGCATCCTCTTCTCTCTCCAGCAGGTTTGGCACATGGAGGAATCCAGAATCTCAGCTTCAAGAAAAATGCACATGACTCTGTATGGAGCTTTTCCTGATATTCCACTACACTCATTGTATAACCCTCTACCCTGATTGAATGTGTCTGATCACTCAGCTTTGCTTCTGACTCCTCCTTGCATTGTGGTTTTATGTCTTTTAAACTATACGCCGTAAACCTCACCTTTTTGGGGGTCAAACTCCTAATCTTATTTTTGTTCTGGGTATAGATTCAGTTGTGTATGATCAAGCATTTACCAGTAAGTACACGATGGGTTAACCTTAGATAGGAATTGTTTGAACAAAGAAACCTGTTAATTTTTTGGATGCAAATATCGATTGTGTATTAAAAAAACAAATTGCGGCTGCTCCAAAAGCCATAGCTATCGAGGGCTGATTGACTCTGGAAAGCAGAGTAGTTCTAGGCTAATGTATTTGTTCCCTTGGCTGAAACTGGGCCCCTGGGAGCTACTAGCTTCCCCCTTCCCGTCTGCCTTGTGGAAGGACCGTTTCAACGCGGTGTTGCTGCCCCAGCAGTATTTTTACTCCAGGGTGGCTGGGGCTGCCCTTACAGCTGCCCCCATCGCTACCTGTTGACTTTTCCATCTCTTGGTTATTTTCCCTTGGATTTCAAGGACCTTTTTATCTTTAGCCATCAAAGCTCCGCAACTACCTAAATTCAAGAACTTGAATTGAACTTTTTAAATTGAAGGTGCTGTTTATGGGGGAGGGAGGAGATACAAAAAGAAACCAGCCCACAAGAGAAAACCCAAACCCCAGTCGCCGTCATTTTGACTAAGACCTGAGTGTTCTCTACCAAAACTTGATGCTGGTCATCACAGCTTGCAGCAGTCTCCCATATGATGCACAGCTCCTGCTCCACTGATGTCATTCCCACTCGCCTGCCTCTGCCCTGTGTAGTGATTTTTGGTAAGAGAAATCGCCACCATCACGTCCTCCTCCACCACATTAAAGTATCCCGTTTTATTATTGCAATAAAATGCTTTATGCTGGCTTTTCTCAACTCCTGTGTCGGAGGTTTTTTGCTCGCCTCTCTGCCACTTAGCCCGGCTGGCTGACAGCGTGCTGACACGGAAGCTGCAGGGAGGAGGCAGCAGATCTGTGCGGACACACAACTACCTTGGTTGTCTGAGGAGTGCAAAGACTTGTACAGGTGTGCCAGCTCTCTCCAGAGCAAGGCATTTGACTTCAGTATCTCGGCCCTTTAGGCTCAGAGAGGCTGAGAACTTGCCTTCAGGCTCTTAGACTCCTTGAGCGTGTCAGTGACAGGGCGGCCTGCCTAAGTTCACATAATTGCATTACCGTAAAGCTATTAAAAGTATCACCTTGCAGGCGTTAGCAGGGCGAATTGCCTTCACCTAAGCACCAGCCCCGCTCCAGGTAGGGAGCGTTCTAATGCCCTGGCTGCAATGGTTTATCCCTCGGTATCAGCGCAGCTCAGTGCATGGGGCCCAGGGCTAGCGTTCCAGTTCTCAGCACTGTTCAGGGCCCCTGGATGTGGGATGGGGAGCGAGCCCTGTTTCTGCATGGAGGGGAAGGTTGTACAGCCTTCAGCAGGGAGCACAGGACTCCCGAGGCCTTTCTGATTCCTAGCTGATTAGTGAGAAGAGCAGATGCTCTCCAAAGCAGCCACAAGCTCAGCCTGAAGCTGGGAAAGCAGAGAGCTGCTGGTGACTCTGCCCAGGTGCTAGGAATTGGGTCCTGAGTAGGGAAGGAGATTGGCAACCCTGGCTGTGGAGAAGTTTCTGTTCGATTGTCACAAAGGCAAAATGTTTGACACCCCAAAGACCTTCTAGTTCCCCTCCTCTGTCATCTCTCTAACAAGTGCCATGTCTCTTTCCTTTCTCTCTGACCCTCACCCCCCTTTCCCTTCTCGTCGCCCTCCACTGTCCTGCTTGTCTTCACGCTCTTCCTAATCCTTGATTACTTTTCTCTGTGCTGGACAGTGAATCCGGCCAGATTGTGTCACTTTTACTAAAAGCGCCAAGTGGGAGCAGCAGGAAATTGAAATTGCTTCTTGTGCAAATGAAAGAAGAAAGTCAGAGTGGAGGGTGAGTGGGGGGCCGGGAGCAGAGACACTGCTGTACCCATCCAGAGGGCTTATTCTGTGAGGCGGGTACATAAGAGGAGACCATAAGGGGGTACATTTGTGGACATCAGAGAGACCAACGCCAGTTTGTGGGAAGGGGAATCAAGGTTACACCTTGGACTCGGGTTTAGTGGCTGTTCGGTAGCAGAAGTTGCGCAGCACTCTTCTCTCCCTGCAAGGAGATTTGCCGAATCAAAAGCCATCTCTCGAGCCTCTGTATGACCGCTGTGCTCGTGTTCGCGTATTGCTGAGTTCACTTCGCTCCTGGTCCATGGTGGTGGCTTTATTTTATTTTATTTTGTCCAAGGCATGAGAGAAATTTTAAGTCTTGAATTTGTTGAGGGGGAGATGATTGCTAGTGAGCTATAGATGGTCTAGTCTTCAGCACCCTCATGCAGAACAAAACAGCCCATAAACAAAACCCTGGGGAGGAAAATCTGCATGTGTGTACCAGGTAGTTTTGATCCAAAATGAGATTTGTTTACCTAAGAACGGCCATATTGGCTCAGACCAATGGTCCATTTAGCCCAGTATCCTGTGTCTGACTGGTCGGTGCCAGATGCTTCAGAGGGAATGAACAGAACAGGGCAATCATTGAGTGATGGCAGGAGAGAGATCACTAGATCATTACCTGTTAGGTTCACTCCCTCTGGGGCACCTGGCATTGGCCACTGTTGGTAGACAGGATACTGGGCTGGATGGACCTTTGATCTGACCCAGTCTGGCCATTCTTATGATCTAAGTCCAGCTTCTGGCAGTCGGAGATTTAGGGACATCCACACCATGAAGTTACATCACTGATTATCTTGCTTTGTGGGGGAAATCTGAAAATTCAGTTTTGGTTTGAAACAAACCAACTGGTTTTGGTTTGGGGATTTTTCAGTTGTTACTGGAAAAAATCCAGCCATTATCCACAAGACTGTATCCTATTCTGCAATCTGATCAGCCGCAGCCCCAGGCTCCTTGTGACTAGATCCGGGCCACACTCCTGGCTCCTCGTGAAATTGCCAAAGACCTCTGATATTTATCCGTTTCAGTAACGTACTGATTGCTTAAAGCAGGCAAAGCACGTGATCCAGAGTTGACTTTTTGATAGAAGCAGAAGATTCCATCTTGAGGGTAACTCATCCAGCAAAGGACAGAATAGTCGTAATTACTAAAATGCTTCATTTAATGAATACATTTTTTCCTGGCTTTAAATGTGAAACCATTCCTGCTTTCTGCCCAGGTTCTCTGAGAATGCCTGTCCTGCTCCGGTGCAAGTTCAGGGCAAGATCCTTAGAAGAGCTGAATTAGAGGTGCCACATCAGGTCTATCTTGTAAGCTGGGCTGTGCATGGAAGCACTCTGTAGTTCACATCTAAATAGAATTGTGCATGTAAAGGCCCTTTATTTTCACTCAGAAAGCGATGGTCCTAAGTTGCAGAGTTGACTGAGCTGAGCTAAATCTGCTTTTCCCCTTCCCCAAACCCCCGCCTGGGTGCTCTTTGGGTTTGTTACTGGAGAGCTGGCTGGCTCTGGGCCGGGGGTGCTATCATTTGTGGACATCAAAGATAGCAACAGCTCAGCTTATCAGATTCTTCTGGGGTAAGAAAATAGCAGTTGACCCCTTCTCAAGCTCTATCAAAGGGGGAAATGGGCAGACAACTTCTAAAGAGCTTTACCCCGAGAGAGGGAATGGAGATCTAGAGCAGCAAACATAAAGTCGCTTGGACAGAAGTCAGATTTGATCCCTTACACAGGGAGTCCTCCATTGCCCTGTGACTTTGGCAGGGCAGCGAGTGGAGGTGGTGCTTAGGGATCTGGCCCCAGGAGCCATTGATTAACTGCACTATGAGCGTGGATCTCACGCTACCTTGTGAAGGTGGGTAACCAGGGGCATGGCCCAGCAGAGGAGATTGGGGTGTGGAGAAGTTGGGTGACTTGCTCAAGGCCACGTGAGGAAGCAGTGGTACAGCTGAGCACACTGAATCAAGCTTTCCTGAATCCCAGCTTCCTTGCCCATCCACCAATTATCCCACGCCTGAGTCCCTGCATCAGACTGTCGTTCTGTGCCTCGCCTCTAGAAATTGTCACTATTTAGAGTGCCAGTGATTCAGAACTCGGGGGGGGGGTCGGGTCACACTTTATAACAGCGTCTGAGTCACCACCTCGCCTCTCAGCTCCTAACAGCGATAATGATCCTGTGAGCCCTGCTGCCCTCACCTGGAAAGGCTCTGGCCTGTCACTGACACCTGTCGCCGCCCCCCCGACGGCATGACCTGAACTGGGGGTAGAGGAA
This sequence comes from Chelonia mydas, assembly GCF_015237465.2. NCBI lineage: Eukaryota > Metazoa > Chordata > Testudines > Cheloniidae > Chelonia > Chelonia mydas. Next base: position 3,457,183 of record NC_051253.2, on the reverse strand, counting down.
ATTGAGTGGGGTTTTCTAAAGCATCTGTCGCCAGCTCCATCTTCCTCTGAGCCGGGTTAGCCTGAGCCTGCGGCAATGAACGCCACAGCGTGGCTCCAGCACCGCTCGGCTGCCCAGCACAGATTGGCCATAGTCCTGAAACTTCTCCCCAGGCTCCTATCCAGGCTCAGCGGCCGGGTGCATCCCGGTGCTGCTGTCGGATCCCAGAACGGCAGTGCCTTTTTCCTCCAGGCGCCTGGGTGCAAACGCTGCCGGCTGCTGCTCAGCGTTCCTTGCAGAGGGAGCGACTCTAGCTGGGGGCTGGAGGCACATATTAAAAAACAGGCTGCAGGTTTCTTGGCTTTAATTATTAACCAGCGCCTGGCAGTGCTGCGTTCCGCAGATCGGGCTGAGTGAAGGCCGCAGGTCCATGCGGGCTGAGCGAAGGCCGCGGGCGCGGGTCCGTGGGGGCTGAGTGAAGGCCGTCTGGCTGTAGAGGTGGAGTCTGGTTTCTGGCTTTTTGGGTGGGTTATTCTGAGACCAACTATGGCTCATTTTTAGCAGTGAAAGTGGAGTTTTGAGGTATTTTCCCGTAGGTTGCATCAAGCCCTGACATCCTGCCCTCAGTGAGGCACCCATGGACGCCCCAAACCCCACACATGGCCAGTTCTGGATAGCTCCTCGCTGTGCGTCCCCAGCCCAGCTTGTGTATGTGCGAAGTAAGGGATGAGTTTTCGGTCCGTGCCAGAGCCCACAGAGGAATCCACCTCCTGCTTTTCAGTCTACGTTTCCCCTTCCCTCCCTCCCTCCCTCTTTGGCCTGCCCCCCCTTTTATATAACGAATGCATGAGTCATTGGGTGGTGAATCTATCTAAATGGCACAAGTGTGACCTTTTGGTGCTGCACTCATGTTCTGCCTCCATTTATCATGGCTGTGAAAATACAGTAATCTGCCTCCTTATTTTCTATGGGGTTCGTAAGTGACCCCTCTGGCGCGCAGCCCCCATTCCTGTGCTACTTAGCAACAGTTGCCATACAGGCCAAGTGTAGCGACGTTAAGGAAGCGCTGGCCGGGCCATGTCTCTTAGCCCATTGGCCCTCGGATGGTTCATTTACACTCCTGGAGCCCAGGTGCCGGATGAAGGGCTTGAACAGGGAGCTGATGTCATGAGCAGAGCGGGGCAACGTCACCGCAGCTGGAAAGAACGGGCGTCCTATGTGGCTGTTCCCCTCGGGGGGCTGTGCTCAAAGGGAGAGTGTGGGGGTGATTTGGGGTGTGGGAGGAGAGGCTGATGCACTAGGGATACATGCAGTTCCCTTCAGTGATTGTTGTCTCCCCCAAATCCTGGTGTATCCCCAACACTGGGAGGTATGCATAGAGCGAATTTGGCCCTGGGCCTGGGGGTAAGTGAAGGAGCTCGGAGGCCAGAAGCTGCCCCCCTGCTGTTCTTCCCTGTGTGGCTCAGACAGCAGCTGCCAATCTCTCCACGCTGACCCTGCATCTCCGCTGTGGGAAAAGCCAGGTGCTCGATGCACCCCGGGTGGGTTGGACAGCAGTCCCGGCTCCCACCCAGCCACCTCTCCACAGAGCTTGTTCCTCCAGGCGTGAGGGGCTCTGTGTTCCCGTTCCAGAGTGCAGGGCCCTAGCGCTAGCAGGAGGAGGGCATCTATTTCTCTGCAACACCCACAAACAGCCCAGGTCGGATGACTCCTCCAGCACATCCCAGGGCCTTTGGCATGTCACGTCCATGGCTAGTGCACTGGGGCGTGGACCATTCGTGGGCCCCATCCTGCTGCCGGAGAAGCCAACAGGATTTTTTCTGTTGGCGTCAGTATGATCAGGCTTGAGCTCTGTGTCTGTGTGCAGGGCTGAGCACAGGGGTAGTGCCTAACAAGCAATCCTCCTAATTCTCTTGGGGGTACGAGTCCATCCCGGAAGGTGAGAGGAAGAGGCACCTGCAGAGTCTGGCCAGTTATCCCAAGCAGTGTCCTCACTGGAGGGTGGAAGCCGAGAGCGGGAAACTCAGTGTGCCCAAGGCCTCTTATTCTACTCTTGCTAAAGTAGGTCAGGGCGCTCAGCTGCCAGGAGAGAGATGAACAATGGCCAGCTGTCTGAACTCCATTGTTGTAGCTTTTTCCGGGGCTGGCCCTCTCTGAACAGACAGGGCCGGGTCCTGGCGACAGGATGCAGCCTGCAGGGACTGTGTGTGTTCCCATTTCTCTCAGCAGGGTTTGTGGAGGGAGCCCTGGCTGCATTCTGGCATGTGGCACGTAGATTCCCACACGCAACGTGACAGGCAGCAGCAAGGACCTGACCGAGGGACTCCTTCAAAGTAGGGATGGTTTTTAAAACCTGCTTTCTTTAGCGTGAAATAGAAATCTGTGTCCTGCCTGGCACTTCTTGCTCTTCTTCTCCCTTAGTTATTGTTCCAGGCCGCCGGGGTCACGTGGACACTGTCTGGTTAAAACAAATATATAATGGATACAAAAAATTCATTATGTTACAAACAGAACCTCTGATTAGTGAGACGCTGACATCAGATGCATTTGTCACTCCATGTACGCGGAGTGTTTACTTTTTGCTAAGTTTGGACAATAAATAAAAAGTGAGTCTATATTTTTTTTAAAAGCCCAGTAAGGGAAAAAGCCTGAAATGCATGGGATTGTCTTTATTACTACAGCTATTGTAATGCTGATAGATTACTGTCTGCTAGAGAGGCAGTGAGGGCTAGTGGATAGAGCAAGAGTCAAGGACTCAGGGTGGGTTCTAGTCCCAGCTCTGGTAGTGGCCTGCCAGATGACCTTGGACAAGCCATGTCACCCCTCTGTGCCTCAGTTTCCCCATCTGTGAAGCAAGGATGATACTGACCAACTTTGTAAAGTGCTTTGAGATCCCTGGATTAAAAGTTCTGTATGGCCCTGATCCTGTGAAGTCTTTGCAAGACCATGGTCGGTAAGAGCTGGGTATTATTACTGTTACCCAGCTGAGTATTTCTACTGGGGTCTGCATGGGTACAATGCTCATCTTGTGGGATCAAGTTACTGCCAGCTCAAAATGCTCAAAAATCCTGGGCCAAGCCCCCTAAAATAATGAGCTTTTTAAAACGAAGAACATTGGCTTTTGTGGAGTTTTGCCTGCTGGTTTTGAACCTTTAGGGGTCGCCCTTTCAAGCTTTTCTCTGCAGAAACAAGAGCTAGAACAGTCTTACTTTTTAAAAACTAAAATGAAAGCTGAGAGTCGCCCAGGACTCTCACTGAGGTGCTGGGATTTAAGAGAAAAACCAATTCTCTTACAACTCTATGGGGAGGGGGTGATGCTGTGGACTGGTAGCGTCACTGACTCCAGCGTGGCTACCCAGAGTGCGTAAAGCTGCACGTCTCTTGATGTCTTTGCAGAGTCGGGCCGGGGCCTAAGTGAGCTGCAGAGGTGGAGTGACCAGACATCCGAATATTAGGGACTTTGGCTCAGAGAGGCAACTATGCCCCCCCTTCCCCCCGAAAAAAGACATGCCTCTATTTTTCACACTTGCAATCTGGTCACCCTCTGTGGAGGCACGGCTAGTGAAAACCCTTGTGCAAACTGGCCGGTGTGTGAACAGCCCGCACTTTTCAAAGCCTCAGCACTCAGTCAAATCAAATTCAGTTACACCGCAGCTCTCAAAGGCCTTTCTCCTCAAGAGCAGCTATTTCCTTGCCCTGTTTTAGCTTCTTACACAAACTAGTTTTAGCTGTAAAGTTATCGGAACAACTTTGTATGTTTTGGGGGGGTGGGGGGGTTCTTTGGTCATAGGAGAAGTTCATTCCCCCCCCCCCCGAACCTTCTTCTCCAAAATGGCTCAACTGTTTCTTTCTTTCTGTTTTTTACCGGACCCCAAACCTGGGCAATTTCAGTCCAAAAGGTGCGAGTTTGGGAACGTTAAGAGCAACCCAGAAGAGGCAGTTGCAACCTTAACTGCGGCAGTCCCTTCCCTCTGGCTAGCACAGCTGCACTGTCAAAGCCCTGTGCCGATATTAACGAATGCATGAAAATAGCCTCTTCCCTGTAGCCGCCTTTAGCATTGCCAAGAATCTCAGAATGGTGAAAGACACAAACTCCTGGGTGAGGTTCTTCGGCCTGTGTTATGCCTGAAATCAAATGAGATCATCACGATAGTCTCTTCTGCTCTTAAAAATCTATGAAACAGAAAAATGTTCAAACACTTATTTAATTGACAGAAATCAATGCACCTGCATGAGCAGGAGAGCGGCTGGCGCGTGGGCTGAGCAGGAGACAGTCCCATCGCAGGCTGGAATGACGCTACCCCAACAAATGCCCCCAGCGGCGCGGCAACTGACAATACACTGGGCCAATGAGACACACGATACGGCACAGACGTGCGCTCCTTGGTTGTGCTGTAATCCACAGGGTGGGTCACTGTTGCCTAGCAGCTGTTCGGAGGCAGCTGTTATGAAGTAACCTTTCCCTGGGTGTTGCCTCGCCAAGTGTTGCTGTGGTTTCTAGCCAGGTTCACTTTCTGGCTCTCATGCCGCAGCAAGAGGCTGCAATGTTTGGGCTGCAGAGGAATGATGCAACCTGGACGATTTCCCTTTCACTTAACTCAAGCAGGGCAGGTGGGCTTCTGCAGCGCGTCCCCTTGAGTGTATCACTGCAGAAGCTGAGCCTCTCTGGAGTTTTACAAATCGAGCCAGGGGCTCAGCTCCTGACCTGTAGCAAGCCTCTCACCGTGGCCGGAAGCAGGGCGTGTGCCCGATGTAGTTTCAGGAGGCTGTGACATAACCGACCCGCTGCCTGGCAGTGCTCTAGGCCTTGTGCGCTGTGGGACTGGCAGGGCTGGAGATTCAGGAGCAAGCTTTGAGCCTGGCAGAGCTGGGTTTGAATGTGTCGGGGCAGCAGTAGCCGTGTGGCAGGCACAGCTGCTTCCGGCAGTATCAATTTCAGTGTCAGTTTTAATTTGAGCAATTAGGGGCTCAGGACCCATCGATAGCCCTAAAAAACCTCCCCTTCTCTTCCACTGGCGACAGATTGAGTCCCTGCATCCCGGGGGTCCTGCTTTGTTAAGGTCTTTTCCTCATTGTGCCGGGGTATCCCCTTTCCTCTGTGTGGCTTTTGGATATTTTTAATCCCCAGCAGTTTAACCTTTGCTACAACCACTGTCATAGCGAGCAGCACTGGCACAGGGCCAGGGGAATTCCTGCAGCATTTCCCTGTGGCTTCAGCCCTGCAGTTTGGGGGTTGGCGACACTCTGACCTTGCACCGGTTTTGCTCAAGTGTGATGATGAGAAACCTGTGCAGGTCTGTGCACGGACACGCTTATCTGGGCCAGCTAGGCCACTCTAAGCCAAGTTTAAACAGCGATAAAATTCTCCACACTTTTGAACGAATGAATCTGTCCGGGTTTCTCTCACTGCCAGCCTTGAAAACTGCCCTGGCATCTGGAAATCAAGCTGGGCCCTTTCTGGCCCAGCCAGAAGACCCTCAGGGGGACCCTGACTAAGAGCACTGTGGGTGGAGGAACACAGCCTCACCGGCCCTCCCGTCACCCCTGCAGCTAGCTACGGGTTACTCTCATAGAGGCCCAGGTTACAGCACGGGTGTTATGGAAAAAGCTTATCAGGGCTTCAGTGGCAGTGACGCTCTTCCGGGGCACTCCTTCCCACGGCTGCTGCTAAGAATAGCCTGCTCCCCATTTGTCCTCCCCGGCTGAGGTTCCCTCCTGCAGTGATGTCCCAGAGCCGGCAGGGCAGCATTCCACGGCCTTTGGAGAACTGACTCCCGGTGTCTAATACACACAGAGGGCATCAGGGTGACTTTGCACACAAGGGGTGGTCTTGCCAAACAACAAACAGGTCCCCACACCTCTGTTATTGCCCCCGATTTTGTGCCCAACATCAGAGCAGCAGAGAAAATCTGGGGGCAGTTATGGCCTGACAGTTGACCCTCGCTCCCTGACCCTTTCTGATTTATGCTGCGGTTTGCCCTATGCAAAAAATACTTATCAGCCTCTTTCCCCACTGTGTTCAAACTGAACACACCCTTTGTAACCAAGGAGGAAGCCGATCACAAGGGGGAAGCTCATTTAAATTCTGCTCAGACCAAATTTGCATTTAACCTGAGCATGAACCTTGTGTTCCCTTTCTATCTTTGAAATTCAGTGTGCGCCCAACACCCCTAGATGCCATAGAAATCCACAGCCCACCTCCCCTTTCACATCAGAGGGACCCAGATGAGCCATCGCAGTGAATATTTGTGAGGACTTCTAGGCGACAAGCACCATTACAAGAAAGTCTCACTAGCTACTGATGTTTCTTCTTGGTTTCAAAGGCCTCGTGGAATTACTACATTGGCTGTTACGCAGGCTGCTGTAGTGAAGGCATGTGATCGCTCCCTCAGTGGTGTCATACGCACGTGCCCATGTCCAAAGACAGAGGAGTGTCTAGCAGATAAGCACAGGCCTGAGCATCAGGAATCCTGGGTTCTGTTCCTGACTCTGCCACTGACTCATGCAGCCTGGAGTAACTCAGTTTTCCCATCTGTAGAATGGGCTGCCTGCAGTGGGGGTGGTGAGGATTAATTAACATTTGTGAAGTGCCACTTAATAAAGGGAGTTGGGTACAGCTGTATCCAATACCAGACCGGGGGCAGTTCTAATGCAAAGAGGGGAGAGCAACAAAAAACACCCCATTGCATTCTTGCATACACCCCCAATTGAACAAAACTACCCTGTCAGAGAATGAGTGTGCAATGGGGCGGTCAAACAGTTAAACCATTAGCTGTGCAACAGAAAATTAGGGTAACAGATCACTCCCCAATCAAACCCAAAGGTACCAGCTCTAGGCATTGTGCTGGAGCATAGCACTGCAAGAATAGCACCTGGAGACTGTGCCCATCAAAGGGAAAGCAAACGTGGTAGGAGACACCCTGGCCAGAAAAGAGAGCCCAGACCTGCGCCCACAGGCTAGCCACTGGCTAACCTACTGCATCAATGTCAGGGCAGAGGGGGGTCCCCTGAGCTTTGCAAACAACTCTGACCTCAGACTTGACAAACCCACTACACCAAACACGTCTTACAGGCTATTTAGCCCAAAAGAGTCACATGTAGCTACAGAAAGCTCAGAACATGTCAAGCGTCACAATCATTACAAGATGTATGTACAGGTAATATTTAAGGAGTAATGTATTTATATTGAAAGTGTGCTTTATAGACTGGGGGCTAGAAATTAGACCCAGGGGATAATGTGTCTCAGTGATGGCTCATTTGGGTAGAGTGGTGTTGTCACCCCGTCCTTTTTAGCTGGTGATGTAATGCATGGCTCAATTGTGTAGCCTTGTGCAATACAAGGATGTTCAATGGAAAAAAACACCAGATGCAACAGCAAACAAGTGAAACCACATGAAGGTGAAAAAGGAAACTCACAACAAGGCAGGGGTTCACCCTGGCTGTTTTTAGTATAACACAGAGGAGGGAGACACACTCTGTATCCATTCACTAAGGAAACCCTTTGGGGAGCAGGGCTGTTTTCATGGCCTTTTGGACACTGGTTCCTGGGAAGCCAGCCAGCTCAGCAACAAACTGACCTTTGTGGGGATGGGGGAAGGACTTATTTTATTAGCTAGGAAAGGGAACTATTAATAAGAGTAGGCCCAGGTTGGTATTTTGTTGTTTTGTATTGTAACCATTTGTTTCCACCAGGCTCTCTTGTTTCTAGTTAAAGCTTTATTCTTTCTTAAATCAACCTACGTTTGTTTTATGATAAATGCTCACAAGTGCTGTGTGCTATACAGGAATGGTGATTTAAGATAAACCTAGTCAACTGGGGTACACAGCACCTTTGGGAGCAGAGGGTCTGGGATTTCTGTGAGTAGTCAGTGTCAGGGGCTGGATATCACAGGGGGATGAGTCAAAGGGTCTTGAAGTCTGGGGTGCACGTATTGTTAACCAGCTAGGCATAGCCAGGACTGGCATAGCCCAGAGGAGAGGGAGTGGCTGATAGGCTGGTGGTGGTAGGAGCTGCCACCCAGCCAAGAACAAGCGAGTCTCCCGCACTCTGGAGGCAGAGTGACTCACAGTCCTGGGTACCCCGAGAACCGTCACAGTGTCATATCAATGCTGAGCATTTAGAATACTATGTAATAAATTAGTAGCCAGGGACACATTGTCCCTGACTGCAGGGCTTTGACACCATCAGGCTTCATGCTGGAAGTAGCGGTGATACTCCAGAGCACAGACGGAGCTCTTTAAAGCCAATGGAATCTGACATGCATTTCTCACCTTCAGCAACTGGGCGGTCAGGCAGCTCTGGTATCAACTGCTCCCTGGGTGTGTCTGTTTGTGTTGCTTTGTATCAACGTTACCAGGCCACACAACTTGCAGCCATGGCCCCAAATGCAGATTTGGGGCCATTGTATGTTCTGTTCTCATCAGGATGGCTAAGGTACTGATCACCATGCTGTCCCAGCCCTCGTGTCTTGTTGCTATCTGTGGTGCCCAGGCTGTGCGACGTGCTAGATGAAGCCGGGACGTCGTTGCCAGAGAAAACATGGCTCTCTGGGGGGAAATAAGACTTTGCAACAGCTTTAAAAATGTCCCAAATGGTCTCATTCAGATGCAAAGAATTTTCAACCAGTGCGCTGAAGCGTGGGAGCGATGGGTTGTGTATCATCAACCCCAGTGTAGAGCTGGGAGGTGACTTACTCAAGGCCACAGCATGCGTGTCAGAGCCAGGAGTCAGCCCTGGTCCCATGACCTGCATCCACAGCACTAGGCCACACTGCCTCCCTGAGGGGTGCCAATGACTGACCTAGACCTTGCAGATAGGCTAGGAGAAGCTGTTCCCCCAGACTAGTCCTGCCTTCCAGCTAGACCCTGAATCCTGGAGCCAATGGGCCATTTTAGTTCCTGTGACTTGTGTGATACAAACCGTCTGTGCTAGAAAAAGAGCCAGGATCGTGCCCCGTTGAAGCCATGCACCCAAGAGTCCGTGACTCCAGGTTTGCTGCACGGAGCAACCTGAGTCTCAGACCCACACATATTCCACGCATGCTCCTTGCTTCGGGCCTGGGTGATCCTCACACATTTTGCCAGCGTGGAGCAGGGACAGAGCTTGGCTTCCTCTTTCCTGCACCTGCCTGTTTCCTAGGCTGCTGAATTCCTCTCTGGTGACTATGTTGTCGTCAGCTGACGGGGTGACGCCCCTCCCAGGCAGGCGGCACCTGTGTTTTGCTTCTATTATAAAATCACAGACCTTTGGAAGACGAAGGCAGAGTGTGCTGGAGAAGAGAAACCTGCTCCAGAGCTGTTCGCCAGGTAAGGAGGGACACCCCTTCAACAAGGGAGGGGGAGGGATGCGCTCAGCTTCACCTGGCTCTCCCACCCCATTGCTCCTTCTTTGGGCTGTCGGTTTCCTTAGGGTTGGTAATCAAGCCCAGGTGTTTGCTGTGGGCTCAGGTTCAGCCCAGCTCTGCATTCAACTCCCCGGAGCAGTAAAGGTTGGTTGTCCCAGCTGGGGTTCTCCTCTCTGGGACGCTTGGCTGGGGGCTTGTCTGGCGGGTGCTGTATGGGATGCAGTCTGGTTTTTTCAACCAGGCTGAGACAAGGTGCTTTCACCTGCTGTAACTGAGCATGTTATAGGCACAGATTCTGCTCTCTGGTGGCAGCCCTTCCCTTGGGACCAGTGCGAGCCCCCAGTGCTCGTGTCACAACAGGATTAGGCTCAGAGGGCCAGATTGTCAAAAGGGAGCATCACCTGGGGTGCACAGTGGGAGCTCAGCGCCTTCAAAAAGCTGGCCTGAAGAGTCAGCCGGGGAGCTGCTGGGCGCCGAGCACGGGAACCTCTGGGCCCAGCCATGGGCGCTGAGCACGGAACCTCTGGGCCCAGCTGTGCGTGTGACGCACTGGAACATCGGGAGACGGGCCCTCAGCTGATGTAAATTGTCCTAGGTCCATGGACTCCAACTGAATTCTGACAATTTCCACATGTTGAGGAGTTTCAGAGTAGCAGCCGTGTTAGTCTGTATCTGCAAAAAGAACAGGAGGACTTGTGGCACCTTAGAGACTAACCAGTTTATTTGAGCATGAGCTTTCATGAGCTACAGAATGCATCCGATTAAGTGAGCTGTAGCTCACGAAAGCTTATGCTAAGGTGCCACAAGTCCTCCTTTTCATGTTGAGGAGGTGGCCCGAGCCCTTTGCCCCACAGTGTTAAATTGCTGAGGTCCCTGTGAGGCTTGTGTGAAGGGAGCTCTGTTCTTTTTGCTGGGAAATCACTCTGTTTGGCTTTGGGATCTGCTTCCCTTGATGGTTATCGCGCGTCCACAGCTGGTGGAATGGTGCTAGAACGAGGGGGATTTTTGTTCCTGGTACATTTTCCATCCACCCTGGAGTCATGTTGAGGGCCCAATCTGCTCCCACTGGAGTCACTCAGCAACTGACTTCACTGGACTCAGGCTTGATCCCGAAGTTTCTCCTCCAGGATTAGTGCCAGGGACGGGGAAGATGGTAACGTTAACGCAGCTCAGGCTGGAGTCTGTTTTCCAGATGCCCTCACTGGCTGGATCTGTGAGTGGAGTTAGTGAATTCCTGCTACTTCTGTGCTTTCCAGCTCTGAACTCCTGGGCACTTGAGTGTTTTTGGGTACTTCCATGTTCCAGAAGGGCTGAGGTTTAGCTGAGTGTGGGGCATCAGGACCCAGGGTGGTTGTTTTCTCTCTGGCCTCAGGTGTGTGCTGCTGTTCTGAGATCTTGGCCCTTTTCGTCAGTGGCCATTGTCATGGCATTTATTCCAGCAGTTCACGTCATTCGGGAGACCCTGATCTTTTGGGCTGTGTTTTCAGAGCCAGGGGCTGTTTCCCAGCATTCGACACGCCCTTGGAAGCAGGAGCCCTGCTAGTGGGGGGAAATAGTGACCCCTCCAGAACATGCTCTGTTCTGTTCTGACTAATCCCTGACTTGGGCAATCGCTGACCTGCAGAGCGGTAGCGGAACAGAAGGGCGGCTGATGTCACCATGTCAATAAAGTGGGCAGGGATAGCCTTTGCCTTTGCTATTAGATCAGCTGATAGTTTCTTAGGGACGTGGGTGGAAAAAACCAACCTCTGCATCACTGGGACATTGAAAACCAGGCTGGACAGCTCAACAAGGAAGAGTGTGACGGGCAGGGACTCAGGCTCAGAGCTGTATTTAGGTGAGTTCAATGGGAGTTGGGCACCTAGGATCTTGGCGTGAGTGCCCTAGCAGCTGGTTTTTGTTCTGTAGGATCAGAATGGGCAGAAGGCCAGATTCTTTCCAGGTGTACCCAGGAGAATCGCACGCATTTACACCCACTGAGAACTTGGCCCAGAATCTTTAGGAGAGGTTCAGGCCAGACTGCAAGAAGGGTAGAAAGTAAAGCTACACCGCAGAGTAAACCAGGAGTCTCATCTGTCTAACCCTCCGCGCCACCGCTCCCTGCCACCACTCTCCTTCCCTGGTTGGTTTCCCATCACTCCAGCTGCAGACAATGGCAGCTTTGCCTGAGGCCAGCCTGCAGGGTTACAGGCAGTGATGAGCTGCCAAAATCTTAAACCAGTTCCCTATAAAACGTTCTGATTTAAGGGACGTGCCCCAGTATGTATTTTTTGTACCCACAGGGTTACCAACCGTCCATATCTTCCCGGGAGGAATTTTTAAAATTTAAAAATTCCTCCCGGACAGCGATTTAAGAACCAAAAAGCCTGACCTGTCTGGGAAAATATAGGTGTGTGTTAACCCTGCCGAAAGCTCTTTGTTAAAAAGATGGGCCTGAGGTAGAAATGAGCTCCGTTTCCCATGTGTGGGGCCCCGCCACGCCCTGGGGGTGTGCTAGGGGGACCAGATGTCCTGATTTTATAGGGACAGTCCCAATTTTGGGTCTTTTTCTTATATAGGCTCCTATTACCCCGCACCCCCGTCCTGATTTTTCACACTTGCTGTCTGGTCACCCTAGGGTGTGCACATGTGGGTCCCAGCTGCTCCCTGCCCCCTCATTGAAGCAGGTGTGCAGGGTTACTGCCCTGGGAACTGCAGGGCACCAGTGGATGTGGGGCCAGCTGCAGACAGGGGCGTGGGGCAGGGCTAACTGGAGGCAGGGGGTGCGGGGCTGGCTGCAGGCAGGGCAGGGGATGCGGGGGTGGCTGGAGACAGGGGCTGGTGCAAGCAGGGCAGGGGGTGCGGGGGTGGCTGGAGACAGGGGCTGGCTGCAGTCAGGGGGTGCAGGGGCTGGCTGGAGACGGGGCTGGCTGCAGGCAGGGGATGCGGGGGTGGCTGGAGGCAGGGGCTGGCTGCCGGCAGGGGGTGCGGGGGTGGCTGGAGGCAGGGGCTGGCTGCCGGCAGGGGGTGCGGGGCTGGCTGCGGGCAAGGCAGGGGGTGCTGGGGTGGCTGTGGGCAAGGCAGGGGGTGCAGAGGTGGCTGGAGGCAGGCTGGCTGCAGCCAGGGGGTGCGGGGGTGGCTGGAGGCATAGGCTGGCTGCGGGCAGGGAGTGCGGGGCTAGCTGCGGGCAAGGCAGGGGGTGCTGGGGTGGCTGTGGGCAAGGGGTGCGGGGGTGGCTGCAGGCAGGGGCTGGCTGTGGGCAGGGGGTGCAGGGGTGGCTGGAGGCAGGGCAGGGGGTGCAGGGGTGGCTGCGGGCAGGGGGTGCGGGGGTGGCTGGAGGCAGGGGCTGGCTGCAGGCAGGGGTTGCAGGGGTGGCTGGAGGCAGGGGCTGGCTGCGGGCAGGGGGTGCGGGGGTGGCTGCGGGCAAGGCAGGGGGTGCAGGGGCTGGCTGCAGGCAGGGGGTGCAAGGGTGGCTGCACGCATGGGCTGGCTGCGGACAGGGGGTGCTGGGGTGGCTGCAGGCAGGGCAGGGGGTGCGGGGGTGGCTACAGGCAGGGGCTGGCTGCGGGCAGGGGGTGCGGGGCTAGCTGCGGGCAGGGCAGGAGGTGCTGGGGTGGCTGCGGGCAGGGGGTGGCTGCAGGGCAGGGGGTGCAGGGGGTGGCTGCAGGGCAGGGGGTGCAGGGGGTGGCTGCAGGGCAGGGGGTGCAGGGGGTGGCTGCAGGGCAGGGGGTGCAGGGGGTGGCTGCAGGCAGGGCAGGGGGTGGCTGGAGGCAGGGGGTGCAGGACGCTGCAGGCAGGGCAGGGGCTGGCTGGAGGCAGGGGGTGCGGGGGTGGCTGGAGGCAGGCAGGGCAGGGGCTGGCTGGAGGCGGGCAGGGCAGGGGCTGGCTGGAGGCGGGCAGGGCAGGGGCTGGCTGCGAGCAGGGGGTGCAGGGCTGGCTGCAGGCAGGGGCTGGCTGCGGGCAAGGGGTGCGGGGCTGGCTGCGGGCAGGGGGTGCGGGGCTGGCTGCGGGCAGGGCAGGGGGTGGCTGGAGACAGGGGCTGGCTGCGGGCAGGGGATGCAGGGGTGGCTGCAGGCAGGAGGTGCGGGGCTGGCTGCGGGCAGGGGGTGGCTGCAGGCAGGGGATGCAGGGGTGGCTGCAGGCAGGGGGTGCGGGGCTGGCTGCGGGCAGGGGCTGGCTGCAGGCAGGGCAGGGGGTGGCTGGAGGCAGGGGGTGGCTGCGGGCAGGGCAGGGGGTGGCTGCGGGCAGGGGGTGCGGGGCTGGCTACAGGCAGGGGCTGGCTGCAGGCAGGGCGTGCGGGGGTGGCTGGAGGCAGGGCAGCGGGTGGCTGCAGGCAGGGGGTGCGGGGCTGGCTGCGGGCAGGGGCTGGCTGCGGGCAGGGCAGGGGGTGGCTGCGGGCAGGGCAGGGGGTGGCTGCGGGCAGGGGCTGGCTGCAGGCAGGGCAGGGGGTGGCTGCGGGCAGGGGGTGCGGGGGTGGCTGGAGGCAGGGCAGGGGGTGGCTGGAGGCAGGGCAGGGGGTGGCTGCAAGCAGGGGGTGCGGGGCTGGCTGGAGGCAGGGGGTGGCTGCGGACAGGGCAGGGGCTGGCTGCGGGCAGGGGCTGGTTGCAGGGGGTGGCTGGAGGCAGGGTGGGGGGCGCTCACGGGCAGAGCGGCTCGGAGCAGCCCAGGCCCAGCAGAGCAGCCGGGGACCCACCCGGCAGCAGCGGGAGCCCCAGGGCCGGCGAGCAGCAGCTCCACGGCTCGTGCCCAGGCCCAGGCGGCAGCCCACGTGGCTCCCACAGCGCAGCGCCCCCGGCGGCCGGAGGAGGAATTACATCACTTCCCCGCCGGAGTCCGGGAAAGCCTCAGCGCCCCCTGCTGGGAAGCGGGTTAACAACCGGCTCCAGCTCCCGACTGGTTACGGGTTCGGGCCCCCGTCGGACTCGGGGAGATTCCTCCGCTGCTTTCCGTGCCATTGGGGTCTGGGCCCCTGTCTCGTGCCCTCTGTCAGTGTCACTGGGGGAGGTGGGGGTGGGAGCGTGGCACGGTAAAAAGCTGGTTGTCACTTGGTCCTTCGGGGAAAGCCGTCACAGCTCTACCCTGGGATTGACAAGAAGCCGGACAGAGAAAAACCCGCAGTTCTGCACCTCGTCGGGCTGGAGTCCCAGCACAGCAATCAACCCCAGGTTGCTGCTGTCATCTCAAGCCCCCTCCCACCAGTGGGGCTGCTGGCAGAGGTTGCTTCCACGGGCAGCGGACAGCAGTGCGTGCTTGGCCATCAGACCGAGTTTTAACAGGGCCATGTTAACTTAAACCCCGTGACCAGCGCCCACTCCAATGGACTCTCATGGATCTATGCCAATTGATACCATATCTATAAAACCAGCCACACCCAGTGTCCGGGCCTGTGCTACGAACAGTACCTACAACTGAGAGGGCTGGTCAGCCAGATTTTACTAGTCACACAGTTTGTGTCCTTTTTGCATCTCAGACAAGGGAAGTGACTAGTCAGTTTCACGTGTGCTGATGGTCCCTTTCGCCTTCTGACTCCCCTGCCTCCCTTGCCTTGTTCGCCCTGCTGAAACGTTTGGGTTGTGGAGTCTGCAGGGGAACTTTTTTGGAAGACCCAGGTCTTGCCAGGGAGGGCAAACTGGCAAATTTGATCTGAGAATTTTCCTTGGAGCAGGATGTGAATTTACCTGCAGCATCTTCCAACAGGTGGGTAAGGGGTGTGTGTGCGAGAGAGAGAGAGCCTGACTGTACCCTGGGTTTTGTGTGTGCATCTCTCTCTGTCTATGGAGGTCAGGGGCTGAGGCTGCGAACCGTATTGTCGTATCCTCCCCTGTGCTTCATTTGTAGGCTCCATTTCGGGCTCTCTCTCTCTCTCACACATGCAGAGGGACAGATGTGCTTGTACACACACACGTACACAGAGGGACATGTCATTTGGGCACAGAAAGACATTAAAACACCCAGTCATAAGCCCACTGGAGTGCCCTGCAGGCGAGGAGTTTTAAGGAGCTGTGCCAGCCTTTGCGGGTGGTGGAGGTGCCTAGGCGAGAGAGAAAAGGGATCCTATCACTTTAAGATGTTCTGGCATTAGGGCTCCTTCCCTTGATGTGCAGAAACCAATCATGTGATGCTGCAGAAACTTGGCCCGGACCCAAAGCTGTATCAGTTCCAGGCCTCACGTGACCAACCTGTTTGAATGGGATCTTTTCATGGGCAGTGCCTGCTGACACAGGCCTCCTGTGCTCTGAGCTCCCAGCGCTGGGGGTGGCTCACAGCTGCGGGGAAATTGGACCCCGGGGCAGGCGCCCGCCCCACTGCCTGTTTATTATGGGGGTATTAATGGCACAGAGGCAGGTATTCAGCCAGCAGGTCACACCAGCTAAAGCCACAGCACTTGGGTAGTTACTGGTAGGGGTTGGAAGCCAGCAAAACACAGAAAACAAATGTATGAGGCATGGCGCCAATCTTCTACAGCAGCTACCTCTTGGTGTGTAGCCCCCCCCCAACCCTCGGCCCCCCCCTCCGGCCAGGGCTGCAGTCATTCGAATGCAATGGCAGGCTGGTCTGGTGGTGTTGGTGTTGAACCAGGTGCTGTGGGTCTATTCCTGGCTCTGCCACAGACTTCCTGTGCAACCTTGGGCCAGGTCCGAGACCACAGTCTGCCTCAGTTTCCCCACCTGGCTATAAATAGCTTGTGGAACTGACTGGATATGTGATACATGTGCACCAAATGAGAGCGTCAAGCGGCAGGAGGGGACAATGCGGTTTTAATTGCACGGGGTGGTACGGGCACTGACGTTGACGTGACAAGGGAAGAATTTTAACCAGGCACAACTCAGCCTGACAAAAACCTTATTGCCCTGGCAATTTCCACTGAAACCCTGATGCCTTATGTGCTCCATGTGCAGAGTGTGTGTGCGTGTGTGCATCGCATGCTTGCGTTTGTGTGCCTGCGTGTGCGTGTGTGCACAGTCTCTGTTCTGTTGTGCCAATGTGCATCACGTGTGGGGGACTGGCCATGATGCCATGATCCTGTCCTAAGCTCATGCCCCCGCTGGGCTTTTTGCCCATGAAGCTGAGCGGGTTACAGGGGGATGATTGGGCTGATCTCTTTTGCTTTGGCTGCTTGGAGCAGAATTGTGCCCAGCTTGGCTAAGAGAACCCAGACAGAGCTCACGTTCCAAACTAGACACTTGGGCCAGGTGCCTCTTTCTTGCAGATTGGTGAACCTGGTCTGAATTATCCTTCCTGTGGCTGTAGCCCAGAGGGAGGTGAACCATAGTGGTTTGGACTCAGGTTTTGCTTTGAGCTGCTGGGTTCGTTTTGTGGTGTATTTGAAAACTGCTAGAATTGTAGGCTGTCATTTTAATTTGCATGGGGTTTCCTGGTCCTGCTTGCAAGCTAGGGGATGCTGTAGCAAAGTGTGCAGGAGAGAAAGAAACAGCTTAAAGCAAGACGGGGGGTGAGTTGTGCATCCCTGATTTGGGGAGCAGCCTGCTTTGTCTCTCTCTGGTTTTGGTTCTGCTACGTGAGGGTTCTGGAGTCTAAGAACAGAGCAATGTTACCTTGCAACTAGCAACACTCCAGTAAGAGTGTTTTATGTTTGATCTGACATCTTGGGCTGTGTGTCGTGAACATACCACATTGGAACCTGAAACTTGGGAACTGTGGGGCAGTACTTGCCCAGCCCCATGTAGACTGCCCTGCAGCGTCCTGACTCTGGACATTAGTGTAGCAGTGTGTGGAGCTTTGTGCCCTGAGAGGCTGGGCCTTTCCTTGCACTGGTACATCAGGCAGCTCGGAATAAGGTTTGACAATGAATTGGGGGTGGGGGGGAGGAATGTAACCTTTGCTCTCTGCTTCAGAGCATCCATCTCACTCTTGCCTTCACATGCTCACTTACAGGTGGTTCCTGTGGACGAAGCAGCCATGTCAACTCTGTACCCGTCACTGGAGGACATGAAGGTGGATCAAACCTTGCAGGTAAGAGGCTGGGTTTTGGGTCCAGTTGACACCGAGCTCAGCTGTTGGAGCAGCTTCTGCCAAGCCTCCAGTTTGGCCTGCCCATGTGGAGGGGTGGTGACGGTGTGCCCTGACGGCCTTGCGCCGAGTGATGCGCTATGTCCCTTTTCAAGCGAAGGCCTCGGACACTGAGTGAGCAGGGTCCCCACCTTGCCTGTGGTTTGGTTTCAGTGACCAGCTCAGCTTTGTCGCCCAGCACCCTGCCTTGAGAACGTGTTTCCCAGCCCATTACATGGTGCTGAAAGGGAAGGCGTGGATTCACTCCAGCCACTGACAGAGCGCAAGGACAATCCCAGCTCCCCAGGAGCTGGGGCGGTGGGGTGATAAAATGCGCCCACCCTTCCCGCTCTCCATGCCCACATAGTGAGGTCTGTCTTCTCTTCACAGGCTCAGGCGAATGCAGCCACCAGGGCTCTGGCTGGGGCTGCAGAGAAGTCAGAGCCAGCCAAGGCGACTGGTAAGTCCCAGCTGAGACTCAGCCTCTCGCCACGAGAGCTGGTTTCGAGGGACAGTCTTCTAGACCAGGAGTGGTTTCCATAGCAGCTCAGGGGGCAGGGGAAAGCAATTATGCCCCAGTGACCAAAGAGTCAATCTCAGCTGCACTCCCCTGCCAGGCCAAGCACAGTGAGGAGGGGCTGTGAATTGGCTGCTTGGGGTGACACAGCGGGGAGGGACCATCTGGGGGAAGGTCCGATCGTTGCCCTGAGGCTATAGGACAGGGGTGGCCAAACTTCCGAGCTGCCTATGACAATGCTCAGCCGTTCGAGAGCCAGGGCGCACCTGCCGGCGCTCAGAGCATCAGTCCTGCAGTGGGGCGAAGGGCTTCTGTCTTGCACGGTCGGGTGGTCTCGGGGTTGCAGGACGTGGGTAATTGCTGTTCGTCTCAAGGGAGGCACTCAAATCCTGTGGCAGGAGGACAGGGCCCC
Source organism: Chelonia mydas (assembly GCF_015237465.2). Lineage (NCBI taxonomy): Eukaryota > Metazoa > Chordata > Testudines > Cheloniidae > Chelonia > Chelonia mydas. The sequence continues at coordinate 3,438,942 of NC_051253.2, read as the reverse complement.
AGGGCGGTGCCTGGTCAGCTTAGCTCTCTGAATGGACAATGTTCTTCTCTCTTCCCCCCTCAGCCCCACCTGTTCTGTACCCAAACCTCAGGGAGCTTGGGGATTACATGGGGCTCTCGCTCTCCAGTGAAGAGGTCCAGAAGGACCTAGCCCTGGTCCCAGCAAGTGGCAACGTACGTATCGCTGTCTGGCCAGAGAATGTAACTGTGTCTGTCTGTCCCCCCGCTCGCACTACTTGCGTCCTAGGCCCCAGTAAGCTGTGTCCTTGTCCCCACCCCCACCCCGCCGGACACTCTGTAGCATCTCCTGCTAGGAGGGGAAGGAACCGGCAGGCCAGACGCAGGCAAAAATACTCTTGAAGAAGCAGATGGGTGCCTGAGGAGTGGCCCTGGGAGAGCCAGCCTGAGTCTTGCTTCCTGGCCGGCCCATAGATCTCTCGGGGATTAAGCTGATGCCGGGGATTGGGCTGTCCCTCATTTCTGGGGAATGTGCCGTATCCTTGTCTCCTTCGCCGCTTGGAATCCCGCCTTCCCACACTTTTGCCCCTGCCACCATTGCTGGGTCTTGAACTTGGCATCTGCAACATTCTGCAGCAGTTCTGGAGGAAAGAGCTTTGTCTGAGTCCTGGCCCAGTTGGGTGCAAGGGGCTGGGGGATGTGCATGGGGGGAGGGGGTCACGTCCCTTTTCTGCTGCCTGGCTCTGCTACCAGAGAGTCTCCCATCTCCCCCCACCCGTGGCCCCCCACTGCCCACTCCGGTGTTAGACACTTGTGAGGGACCAGCCCTGGTGCCAAATTCCGCCCCCCCCCCCCACTCTCATTCCACCCCATGGACCATCTGCCCTTGAGTCAACTCAGATTGTTCATGTGCCGGGTGGATTCTCCAGCAGGCAGGGGCCCTGGTCCCTTCCTCCCCGGGTGTGCTGGTCGCTCCACTGACGGGAAACAACCTCGGGCTGCGCAGGGCAGAGATCAGGCCGGGCCTGCGGGAGCTCCATCTCTGCAAGGACGAGCGTGGGAAGACTGGGCTCAAGCTGAAAAGCATCGACCAGGTGGGTTCTGAGGCCAGTGTGCGCCGCTCACCTTGGTTTCACTGGGGTCCCATCAGGCCTGGCTCCTGAGCGCCGGGGCTGGGACCTGCAGAGCAACCTCAGCGTTAATAAGAACCAAGACAAGGAGAAGAAGGACCCCTTTGTGATAGTGATCTGTTTGGTCTGAGGATGCACTTTGCTGTGCTCTGACCGTGAGATGGGATACCAGGAGACAAACTCCCTGGAGCCAGCCTGGTGCCAGGCTCGTACTGGCAGCGCCCACTGTGGTCCTTTAGCTCTGTCACAAACCCTCACATTGCAGCCCCAGGTCTTTCCAGCTGAGGGCTGGCCAGCGTCCCTTGCTGAGCTGCTCCACAGTCAGCTGGAGTGGTCACCGTTGAGCGATGCGAGCGTTGTCCCGGGCACGGGATGCCTGGTGCACCCAGCGCCGCCCACGTGACAGTCTGACTCCTCCTCATCCCGCAGGGGGTGTTTGTGCAGCTGGTTAAGGCCAACTCCCCGGCGTCCCTCGTCGGGCTGCGCTTCGGGGACCAGGTGCTGCAGATCAACGGGAAGGACTGCGCTGGCTGGAGCACGGACAAGGCCAACAGGGCCCTGAAAAAGGCCTCCCCGGAAAAAATCGTCGTGATCGTGCGAGACAGGTGCGTGGGGTGGGGGGGTGCGCTCGGCCTGCGTCCGGCTTTCTCAGCAGCGTGTCAGGTCCCGACTAACCGCCCGTGTCCTGCTGCCTCCCCCAGGCCCTTCCAGCGCACGGTGACAATGCACAAGGACAGCACGGGCCACGTGGGGTTCGTCATCAAGAAGGGGAAGATTGTTTCTCTCACCAAAGGCGGCTCTGCAGCCCGGAACGGCCTCCTCATCAACCACTACATCTGTGAGCTGAACGGGCAGAATGTCATCGGCCTGAAGGTAAAGGCCCCCGACGAGACGTGCCGGGAGGGGTGCGCGTGTGAGACTCCCTGAGCCAGGCCCCTGGCCAGGAAAGGGACCTGCTTGTGACCATCCCTCGCTCGGGGCCTGGTCCCACAGAGGGAGAATCCCGCTTCTCTGGGGCAGCCGTAGGAAGCCCCTTGCATCGGGCTATGGTGCCCTACAGCTGAAGATTTGTCTCTCTCCTGAGAAACGGGACTGAGTGGTCTGAGACGCTGCCACTGTGGGTTACTGATGCCTCCTCGCAAATTGCTGCTGTTGAAGTGTTTCCTGTGGAGATGGGTCAGACCAGACAAAGCAGCTGGGTACTGAGGAGTTTGCGGGGAAGATTTTCTAGAGCCACCCAGCCCCTTTCAGTGGGACTCGGGTCCCGAACGCCCCCTTGTGGCTTTGAAAATCTCCCCCAGACGGTGTCTTTGATTAAAAGAAAGAACTGGCAGTTGGAGGCTGAAGGAAGCTGATCTCTTGTTAAACGTAGCGGAACTGAAAATATAAACTGGAGTAGTTGGCTGCAGAACACACTCAGTGGCTGTTTTGGTCCCTCTTCCCAGGCCTCCCTTTTACTGGGGGCCCAGCGTGGCCCCAGCACGGGGGTGAAACAAAGTCTTTTTTCATGTCATGCAGTGAAGTTAACTGGTGTGATGTCAGCCTGAATAAGGGCTGGTTTGTGGGAGGTCCCTGCAGCTGCCCCTAGTGCGAGAGTCTTTTGGTTTTAAAGGCTGCCGGGTTAAAATTTTTTTTAAAAAATCAAGGCTGACGGGTTTTTTTTTTTACTAGCGAGGTTTGCACAGCAAATAGCCGCCCCGTGCATGCCTAACTCACACCTAGCAGGGAACTGACAGGCCTACGCTCTGGCCACGCTACATCTCCCTGGGCTGCTGCAGGAGCGCCCAGCGGAGTGGCAGGTGTGCGTTCGCTCGGCCTACGGGGGAGCCCTTGGCCTGTGCAGTAGCTGGGTCTGTGATATTGTGTTTCTCAACTCTTCCCCCCTCAAGGACAAACAAATCCTGGATATCCTGGCTACAGCTGGTAACGCTGTCACCATCACCATCATCCCCACAGTGATCTATGAGCACATGGTCAAACGGTAGGGACATTGGCTTCCCACACACACACAATGGCAAAGTGAGTGCCTCCTGGCCCGGCGTGTCCCAGCTGGAGGCATCTGTGAGACCTTCATAGCGTTCTGTTAGAATTTAGAGCCTGGGCTCCAGCCCGAACCTGACCCAGGCCAGCCACAGCCGTGCCCCGGGGCTTTTATTACAGTGTAGGCATGCCCTCAGTGCCGCTGCGCTGGTCCCGTTTGCGCACCGCGGATCAGCCTTCCTGACCCCACGGGGAGCCTCTGAGCTGAAATTAACACGTTTGTGAAGTGCTGGGTGCTTTCAGTCACCGGTGCTAGAGAAGGGTCTGGTTAATTACTTTAAATTTAACAAATTATGCCTTTCGTAGGTGCCAACAATCCCCCACAGCCTCTGCATGGTGCTTAGCACAATGGGGCCGCTGGCTGCCGCTGGCCTCTTGCATCTTTCCCTTTTCAATTAAAAGGGTCAGAACCCACGGTGCCAAGAACGCTCATGCAAAGTCCCAAGGCTCCCTCAGCAGGCTTTCTGCAGGCCCGTTCCTCCACCGTCCTCTGTACCTTGCGTGGTTAGAGTCGAGGCTGTTCGAGGGACCAGGTCATGCTCCTTTTCTGACAGCACTGGGCGCACTCTGTGCTACGTACATTGGTTTACCTAGTACAGTTTTTTTGGTGCTGTTCATGAAGTCAATTCCTGCCCTCTCCACCCCCCAAACATGTACGGCAGGTAGGCGCTGTCCAAGGGACGGAGGAGGTGTGCTAGGCAAAGATATTGGGCAGATCCTTGGCACAAACACTTCCTAACTGACCTTTTTTCCATCTACTAACTAGGCTGTCACCTGGGCAGATCAAGTCGTCCATGGACCACTCTCTTCCTGATGTTTAAAGCCAGGCACCTGGTCAGTGGGAGCTCAGAGAATCTTCCTTCCTTTTATTAAATGCAATATAACAAAGACTTCCTACAATGCCTGGGAAAACAGGTGCATCTCTACGGGGAATATTCTAGAGCAAAGACCAACTGTTTCCTTTAATCTTTTATTCATTCACCTGGACAGGCTTGAGCCTTGTTTTGTCCATCGATCGGCTGGAGTCCGAAGGAGTGTGGGGAGGTGGATGTGGGTAGAGATGCGGGTGTACACACACAGAAGAGAGGTGAGTGGTTGTGGGGGGCCTCCCTGGTGGAGGCCATGTGATGCAACTCTTTCAAGACCCCACACACAGAGAGCTATTTTAATAAACTAAATTAAAGATGTTCCTCTTTGCCTGTTCTCAAACCGAGGGAAGTGAGGGTAGTTTTAGGAGCTAATGAATCACTCAGTTGAGTGGCCATTGGCTCAGTGGCCACTCCAGCATCGAGTGTGCCCAAACCACTGTGCAATATTGCCCCAAAGTAGTTTACTATTGAAGGGTGAGCCCTGCGGCTGGATAGCAATGCATTCGCACTTGTTCCTCTTTGCACAAGTTGGGACGTGACAAACTGGGGTGGGGGGGAACCATGGGCATGAGTTCTTCCTCAGTTAAATCCCAGGCCAGCTTGAGGGAGGTGTTTGCAGAGCAGGTCAGATCAGAGGGGGTTTGTCCCATCACAGATTAAGGCGTAGAGGAGGTGAGAATGGGAAAGGCCTCAAGGCAGAAAGACAGGTGCATGTCAATACACCCAGGCTGCTACCCAAAGAGACGTAGTGGGGACTGGTGGACTGAAGTCCTAACACCCTGCAGCATAAACTCCCCAGTCCTGGCGCAGAACGCTGTACTCAACACTAGCAGAAGTTGTCTTATTCCTTTCTCCACGGTCCACGAGAGCCACCCCTGGCAAGGGATGTTGTGCTGGGCCTCTGCCATGCTGAGAATCAAGGAGTTAGACGAGAAGTGCCCTATCCCCTGTCTGCTTTATCAGCCTTCCTACTTCCCCAGCCCTCCCTGAGACACACACCACAGAAGGAAACGGGACCCCACCAATGCAGCTTGCCTGAAAGCCTCCGCTGAGCCCTCAAGCACAAGGCTCTCTGGGCGTTGCTGCTTCTCCATCCCTGGCTCGGGTTTGACTGCCCAGGCCTGAGAGCTCGTTAGTGCCCCAGGAGCAGAATGCACATTCTGGGTCCAGGCTTCAAGTCCGTGCAGCAGGGGCTAGGCCAGGGGTGGCCAGCCTAAACCTGAGAAGGAGCCAGAATTTACCAATGTACATTGCCGAAGAGCCGCAGTGATACGTCAGCAGCCCCCCGTCAGCTCCCCCTCCCCGCACCTCCCGCCCACCGGCAGCCCTGCCAATCAGCGCCTCCCCCTCCCTCCCCGCACCCCCCGATCCGCTGTTCCGTGGCGTGCAGGAGGCTCCGGGGCGGGGGGGCATGGCAGGCTCAGGGGAGGGGGCGGGAAGGGGTGGAGTGGGGGCAGGGCCTGTGCAGTGAGCACCCCCCGGCCCATGGGAAAGTTGGCGCCTGTAGCCCCAGCCCCGGAGCCGGTGCCTAGACAAGGAGCCGCACGTTAACTTCTGAGGAGCCGCATGGGGCTCCGGAGCCATGGGTTGGCCACCCCTGGGCTGGGCCCTCACCCTAGCAGTGTTTCGCCACTCAGAGGCGGGGACACTTTGAAAGGGGAACATCTGCGGAACGTGCGCTCCAGCCCAGCTCTCTCCAGAGCAGAAGCCTACGGCTGGCTACATGGAAACAGACACGGCAGAGACCCAATGCCATTTATTACATCCACCAACAGACAAAGATTACAGGCCCCTGGGAACAAAAAGTGGTTACAGCTTTTAAGTTCTGTATTTAAAAAATATATAGATTTCTCTTTCAAATATAACCCTACACTGATTTCTCGGCAGAGCTTTGGATCGTCTAACAGACATGTACACACATTCACAAATACATTGCACAAGAGCCTTAGATCCTAGTTCCAATTACAGCTGCCATTTTGACTGGATTTTGTCCATTTCTCCCCAAATGCTTTATATTACATTATCAAACCCAAGGCTCCTTCACTCCAGGCTCCCCCGCTGGCTACCATATTTTGAAAATCAGTAGCCCACTTTTACCCTGCAACAAGCGCTTGTCTCAAAGGGATATTGATTTGCGACAGTCCAGACATGCTGGACACAGGTTGTGAAAGTACGAGCATGTGGCATCATCAACACATGCAGCAACACCCCTCTGCCCCCCCCGCCCCCCACAACAAATGGGGGGGGGCACATGACCAAGGTAGCCAGCCACCTCTGGTAAAGTCTAAATAAAGCTGTTTGACAGTCTGACCAAAGGGCAAAAAACCCTGGGAGGTGTACCAATGTGATCAGCCCCAGATGATTGGACCCTGCCAGAAAACTCGCTTTAAACCATCACAAAATGAAACTATTAAAATAAATACTCCCTCGCCCAATGTGTGTGGAGGAGATGGCAGCGGGACCGGGGGTGGCTGTGGGGGGACGTAAAAGAAGAAACATTGTTCAAGTAATCGTCAAGGTAAACAAAACCTTTGCAGCCAGATTCAGAAACACGTGTGCAATTCTGTAAACAAAGTATACGTGCATAGTTATCACTGTGCATGCGTGTGTGTGTGAGTGTGTGTACACAAAAATGCACTCGCCATTCTGAAAGCCTGGCCCTTCGGGTCACTCACTTCACAGAGAAGACAGGGGCAAGGCCACCCAAACCCCAAGTTGACTTTATGCACTCTCAGGGCTGAACACTGCAGATAACCCCGAGCCGATTACCCGTCGGAGCGCTGGAGCGTACGCCAGCAGGCTTGCGCTGAACATCTAGATTGGCAGAGGAACTGGTTTGGATGAGGCCTCATTTTCTCTAGGCATTTGTCCCCAGCTGATCAATCTCGGCAGTGAAATTTGGCTTTTAAAGGGATTTCAGGAGGCCACTTGAAGATGTTTTCTGCCAGCCTAAGTTTTAGACAAGCTGCCTCCAGAGAACAGGGCTACGCGCTCCCTGTGCCCTGCATGGCCCTCTGCCTTCTCTGTTCTGTCCCCGCCACCACTGAAAACAAATCACCACGCCATGCCCGTTTCAGGCATCTCCAGCTGTCAGAATCAGCACTGAAAGCTCTGCGGCAATGGGCAGCCAGATGCCCGCCCACCCCTAGTGTAACCAAAACACTCTCACCCTGCACTCCTATCGGACATTCCAGTACTGAAGGGAGCCGCGGCTCCGGCCTGAGGAAACCCCAGCTGCTTCTCCCTGCCCCAGGACGAAGAGCTGGGATGGAAGCAGAGCAGCATCAAAGGACTCCGGGGCCTTGGCTCGTCCTTGTCTGAGTGTAACCCTAAACCCTGCACCTGCAGTGCAGATGTCAGCCTGTCTTTGAAACCTGCAGCCATTTGAGGTGTGCAGCAGAGAAATTTCCACAATGGAGCTTCTGTTTGCAAAAAGTGAACATGGTGCAAAGCACGGAATGAAAGATACAGAATTTAAGGAGTTCTCACCATGGGCAACCTGGGTACATATGCAACACTGCACAGAGATACAGTAGGTGGCTCTGGCTATGGAGATTCACATGAGGTATATCTGGCTTCTCTTGCTTGGCCACTGGGCCCTTACTGTCACATCTTCCAGGAGGCGAAAAGCTTTAGAACTGGGTCAGCAAAGCAGGACTTGAACCAACAGGTCCAAATCCCCAGGAGGGGACAAGGATAAGGGAGTGACGTTCACGTGGTTTCCAAAGTCAATTTGTAAGCAAGCATCTGTCCACTCTGTCCTCTGAGCCCATCCTCTGGGGGAAGGGATTCTGAGTCACTGACTCTGCCACTGGCAACGGGAGCAGACTTGGGCAACCCTCGTTGCTCCACCCTGCTCCTAGAAGGAGGGAAGCCACGTTCTGCACCTGCTCTCACACTGATTTAGACTAGACTCCTCTCTGCAAACCGGGAATTCAGTCCTCTCCCTGTTTATTCTGCAAAGCATGTTGGGAATAAGGACATCTATTCTAGAGAGGCACCTCCCCCATTCTAGCCCTTGTCCCCATCTCTCCTGCCCATGCCGTCTTGATTTCCCCTTTGTTCTCGACACGTTAAAATGAGTCTCTGCAAGCAACGTCACTTGAGAGCTACAGCCACTTCAACCATTAACCTGTGTCCCCAGAGCCCTGGGCAGGGTTTTACCCGCAGGGCGCCCCTCACGCTGACGGCAGGCATGGTGTTTTCCTCTTGGGACTCAGGAACAACTGTAAGAACAAGTACGATACAATAAAAGGCCAGCTGGGCAGCTAGCCTTTCAAATGACCCAGCCATGTCCCGAGGGAACAATAGAAGAGGACTAGTCAGGGGAGGAACGGTGTAGGGGGAAGGGATCCATCAGTCCAGGAAAGGGTTTGTAGTGCTCTTTCTCCCTAGATGAAGTGACCGTGGGTACATCTACACAGCAAAAAAGGGTCCCCTGGCAGCAAGTCTCAGAGTATAAGGTTAACGGACTCGGGCTTCTGCAGCAGGGTTCAAAACAGCAAGTTGGGGTTGTGCTGGAGTCTGGGCTCCGATACCTGGTGCGGGGAGGGTCTCACAGCCTGAGCAGGAATGCTGACACTGCAATATGTAGCCCTGCAGCGCGAGCCTGAGACAGCTGACCCGGGCTCTGAGCCTTGCTGCCGCAGGAGGTTGCGCTGTGTAGACGCACCCTGTACATACACATCTGTGCTACACAGACTTCACTTGTGGACAGTGCAGAATCCATCAGCTACATCGCCTGCCGGGCAAGTGTCCTTCAGCAGGAGGCTGGGGTGGCCCCCCCTCAACTCTGCGCTTCCAGAATTGGCCTTTTTTAATTCCTCAAACATCTCAGAAGCCAAAGCAAACCCAGAAGCTCATTTCCTCAGGCCCCTGGCAGGCCCCCTGGAAGTGCAGATTCCAGATACAGCAGATCAGAGGATGTCAAGGTGCATCCGATGAAGTGAGCTGTAGCTCCCGAAAGCTGCTGCTCAAATAAATTGGTGAGTCTCTAAGGTGCCACAAGTCCTCCGTTTCAAGTTGCCCATGTACTTCGAATAAATAAAACGAACGTTTCGTGTGTCTGGAATTTACAATCAGTGGTCAAATAAATTCTGGTCGTTTCGCAAAGTCGTACCTTGAAGCACGTGCAATGTGTTTGGCTGGTGGAAGAGGAGCGTTAGGGCTGGGAGCTGCGGCTGCTATCTCGCACGCTGCCAACGGAACGGCAGTTGATTTTCCGTAAGGAGTGCAGAGCGACCGTGCAGCACCCGCGGAGCAGCGAGCTGATATTGTATATGGGCTGGCCCTGCCTCCGCTGAGTACGGCACAGCCAGGCTACCGTGGGCACCGCCGGCACCACCACGGCCAACAGATCCACAAGGAAATGACGGCTCCAGTAGTGTTTCGGGGCTGCGGGCTCTTGGCTCAGCTCGGCAGCGTCTTCCTCCAGGGTGCAAACGACGCTCACCGACTGGCTAGTGCTCGAGGGCTGGTGCACAGCAGGGTTGTTGGTCACCAGACCCTGGCAGCCCTCTTGCCCCTCCGGAGTCTCTGGCCCATCTCCTGCAGTCACCACCACAGCGGAGTTGGGTTCAGTCGCCATCAAGTCCGTGGTCCCGGAGAAGTTCTGGGCCTGAGTCTCTGAGCTGGGCACTATGTCTTCCATTTCGGACACCCACACTGAAGTGGGGCTGCCCAGACTGCAAGCCTGGGACTTCATGACCTTTTCCAGGATAGTGTCCAGGTCCGGTTCGTAATGCACAAAGTCAGTTTGGATGGCCTGCTCCTGCATGCAGCTCGCCTGCACTCCAGCCTCCACGCTGCCTTGTGTGCCCAGAAGTTTCTCATAGGTGGAGCTGGTGGGAAGTCTGGAGCCCAGCGTGAAGGAGCTCTGTAGAGACCCCTCCTCTGTGCAGAACTCTACCCCTGATGAGAGCAGGCTGCTGTGCTCCAGCAAGTCCGTCCGGCTCAGCGAGTCATCTGCAGCCACGAAGCCACTGTCCCCCACCTCCTCAGCTGACAGGGTCTGTGAGTCCCCAGCGTTTCGGTCCCCTGCTGCCTGGTCACTCAGCTTGGTGTAGGTGGAGCTGCGGGTGAGCGACCGGGCTGGAGAGCCCCCCACTGACTCCCCAGCCCCTTCCTCCTTCACAGCCCCATTCTGTGCTATCTCCATGCTGTGCAGCAGTGTCTCCAGCTTCTTATTCTGGATGTTGATGTCCACAAAGTATTTCTGAAGGCCTTTGTCCTTCTCCATCAGGTTGTTCTTCACGGTGTCAATCACCTGCTTTAGCTGTTTGATCTCCTTCCGGGCCTCCTTGAGTGCCAGCTGGGCCTCCACACGGTGGCACTCTTCCTCGATCCAGTCCTCCTGCATCCTTGAGAGCTGGGTCTTCAGATCCTCAATCTCAGTATCCCTGCACCAGATAGACAGACAATCACCACCACTTCAACCGGAGGGGGCCGGCGTGACACGCCTGGAGGTCGGAATTTTGCATAGGTGTTGACAATCCACGCTAACAGTTTGGACGGTGCATTTCTGGGGTCACTCTCTGAGGGCAATTTATTGTCCAAACCCCCTAATCACCATCTTTCTCCTCTCACCTACGCAAGGACCCTCTATACAAGGAGAAGGGCAGAGAGGACTTATATGGGTAAAAACGGTCGTAAACCAAAACACAAAGTATTTTGGCACAAAGTTGTTCTGTGATTAGATTCTCCAATCCCAGGTTCCCTTGGGTAACAGCAGCACTGTGGAGGTGTGTGTGTTCAGTGGGGAAGGGGCTTAGAAAGCACATAGGGGCCTTGGGGATACTTTCTGAGGGAAGCAAAGTGCGGGGACAGCCAAATAGAAACCCTGTGACCATCTCTTACTGTGGTCCCTTCAGATGAGAATCTTCTTAGCTCTGCAGGTTTAAACTAGTGTAAATGGTGGATTCTCTGTAACTTGAAGTCTTTAAACCATGATTTAAGGCCTTCAGTACCTCTGCCAGAGGTTAGGGGTCTGTGACAGGAGTGGGTGGGCGAGGTTCTGTGGCCTGAGATGTGCAGGAGGTCAGACTAGATGATCACAATGGTCCCTGCTGACCTTAGACTCTATGAGTCTAGTTCACAACTCCATCCCTTTTCCTACACCACCAAGATATTAGGTATTGGGGGGACGAGGACGGGGGGATGTGGATTTGTATTCATATACAATGCTCAATAAATATACAGTATACAGGTAGAAATATAAGAACACCACAGTGTACTAATATCTGCTGCTCAAGAAAATCAGATCAGAGAGCAACTTGATGGAGAATGGGAGAGTCAAAAACCTGCCAGGTGAAAATCACGGTCTCTGCAATCTCCAAATTTGGCAACAAACTTAAAACTGATAAAAAGAAACACTTTGTTTTACACAACTCCTGACTAACCTGTGGAACTCACTGCCACAGGATGTTACTGACTGCTTAGTCAGATTAGCACAAGGATTAGACATTCATGTGGATAATGAGATCATCCACAGCTACACATTTTTATCCTATATACGGGATACAAACTCTCATGCTTCAGGGCACAAACCAACCACAAATTGCCTGCAGCTGGGAAGGCTGTTTCCCCTATGGTCATAGTTGTCCACTACATGGATTCTGGCGCCCCCCTCTGAAGCAGTGGATACTGGCCACTGTCAGAGACTAGACACTGATTTGGAGGTTCCTATGCATTCAGTTACAACCTTCCCATTTCCTCATCCCCACTGGTGTTGGGACCCTCCTGTTACCTGCTCATCTGCGTCAGCACTTACCTGTCCTGGAGTCTCTCTTGGGTGTCCTTCAGCCGGGCCTTCAGGTGTCTAATGCAGACCTCCTTCTGCTGGAGGGGGGTCAGGTACTGCTCAGGAGTGGGGGGCTTTATCCCATGGTTATCGCTGCACAGACTATACTTGATGGGCCGCCTAGGAAAACAGGACAGTCAACAGCCCCACCAAGCACTACAAGTAAAACAATCCCAACCACGTCAGTGCTGCTCCGCACAGAGCCGTTCCAACCTGGACCTCAGCTCAGCTCATTCCCTTGCCTTTGCTGGCAGGAATTCTAGCACAGCCAGGCACAGGGACACAGGCTGATAGGAGCCAGGAGTCTCAAAGGGAGAGAGGCGTTTCACCAAGTGGGGAACTTTAACCTTTTCCTCCCCACTTCTCAGATCTGAAGTACAAACCCCCTGGACTACACACCTTCCTGGACTCCTGTGAGACATCCCAGCGTGCGCTCAGCTGACCACACCTAGAGCACTCCAGGTCGGTACTGGAGAAAGGAGCCTGTCTGTGCGACTAACAGAAGACCCCCCTCACCCCCCAACACCCAGCAGTGTAAGAGCCCTGATATTCCTAAAGTGGGACACATGGTAAGACTATTAAGAACTGCTGAATATCACATATTTTCATTCAGAAATTAAAGCAGGTGTCCTCTGACCAGGCTCCTTTAGGACACCCCCCCGCCCCCCGGCCTAGGTAGACAGTATTTGTGCAGCAGCCCTGAGCTATGGTGGTGGTGATTATTACTAGAGCTTCATGGGGGTACAAAGCATCGTACGGACACACTGAAGACAGGCCCTTGCCCCCAAGCAGCCGACAGTCCCTCTGCTATCAGCAGACTGGGCGCTGGGGCATCTCCCAGGAGAGGGACTTCACTTTAGCCCTGGAAAATACAACCACCAGAAGCAAAAGAAAGGGTTCATTATAAAAAAAAGATGTTTATTACAGAAACATCGCCGGCCCTGGTTACTGACACATTCGAACGCTAACACTAAAGCTGGACCTATAAGAAGGGTAGATCCGTCGCAGAGCTCTGCTAGGAGAGAGGGGAACCCTGCAGACAGCAAACACCCTGACCTCTTTGAGCGAGCTCCCATGGCAATGCAAGATTCTTAGTGGTTTTCTAAAGAGAGCCCAAGGTGGGATCTCGCTCCTGGAATACGTCACCAGGAGCACGTTTCCAAGAGGCAGAGAGCTCTGGATTAGAACTTGCTTGAGGCAGTTGCTCATCGTGGCCACGAAGGGTCACCCAGAGGACTCTAAGGGGCGGGGTGAGTAGTCAGTCACGGGTTAGCTTTTTGCTCCTGCACTCCTATGTTCAAATCCTGGTGGCATCAGACGCGCAAATCAAGGCTGATGGCGGCCACCTGTCCACAGCACAAAGCCACTGGACAATGGGGCATGATTAGCAGCCGCTGCTCAAGAAGGCCAGGGCTGAACTAGAAGAGGGGGTTGCCTCTCAGGATGGAAATGTATTGACATGCCTGCATGGGTGCCTGGGACTGGAAAAACAGGGAGTGAACCATGGATGAGAGTTGTGGGTCACTGTCAGAGCTACGGGAGGAAGCCCAGTGCAGTGTCCAGCCGCAGACTCTAGCTAGTATCATTAGTCCATCGTTGTCCCAAACAGTGAATTCATTCAGAAATTCAAAGCAGAATATCTATCCTAACAGGGCACCCTTGGGCTGTGTGTGCCTCTGGAGAACCAAGGAGATTTGGGGGCCCATCTGCAAAGGGCTTCGATACAGCCCCCAACCCCAAACACACAAAACACAGCAGACAACGAGTCATATTCTCCGCTGGGGCTAATCAGCACAGCTTTAACTGGGGAGCAAAGCGTGGCAATGGGGGGACAGGAAAAGTAGAAATATCTTCTCAGCTGTTAAACCCCACTCCCTGTATCCCCTGGCCACAGCGCCGACGTTTACCCAGTCCTGACACTTCCTGTTGTATTGGCTGAGTCAAGCACGACAAGACACAAGTGACGCAGCAAGGCCCAGATCTGATGTGCAACACAAGAAGGGCGAAGAGGCACGCGACAAACCAAGCCAGCTGGGCACTGCGTCTGCAAAGTGTTCTTGCTACAGCACTGGAGAGCTGGTCCGTTAGCTGCAGCGCACGCAGGCGACATGTAAGCAAAGAATTGGTGCCAGGCAGGGAGCAGAGGGGCTCACAGTAGCTGTAATGCAGAGAGTGCGGTTTCTGAGCCGCTAAGTCCTTGTCAGCAAACTCGGAGGGGGCCATATGTTTACTTATAGCGAGAAGTTGGTCAGTTTCTCCATGATGAGCTTGGGCCATTCGCTGAGGAACCAGCGACTAGGTTTGGGAGTGGAGAAGAGGGATAGAAACGATCCATTACAGCCCTGGGACCAACTTAGCTGTCTGCAGCAGGTATCACAGCATTTCACGGCATCCCCAGGGGGAATTCTACTCCCAAGAGGGAAAGAAATGCAATGTGAGCTGTGTTTAATATTTGGGGCCATTTCACGTGCTCCATGCTCAACTGTCCTTTATCCCAGGGTAGAGTCAAAATTCTCCTCTTCCAACAAGTCCACCGGTCTCCTGCTTTCCAGTCCAACATCCTCCGGGCATCACAAAGGGACAATAACAACAACCTCTTGTGTGCATGGTGCCGTTCCTCCTGAAGGATCTCACGCTAGGTCACCAGGGCGTGGGGGAGGAGAGCAGACAAGTGGTGCACAGTGCTCTATGCAACACCGCGTGTGGTGGCGGGGAAGGCGACAAAGGAAAAGGGTGCTTGGAAATCAAGGTGATGGAAGGGAAAGAAAATGGAGCAGAGAGGGGGAAATTTTTGGACAAGGACACCAGGGCAAAACCTTCCTCTGACACGACCTACCGGCAGATTGGCCGTTCAAAACCCTCATCGCGCCACGCCTTGCCTTACTGCACATGCACAATTCCCGCAAGCGTCCTGCCGGGACGTCAACCTATGGGACTAAGGGATTTGTGGGGTTTCAAGCCCTTGGCTCAGACTCTAACGCTGCTCTTTGCCAGCAGAGCCAGTGACCAGGCAAGGGCTTTCAGACTCTGCGTAGCAGTCCACTTTAGAGGCTTCCACACACAAGACCCCCGTGGGGAAATCTCACTGAGCCACTGAAGGGCCCGGGTCCCTGTTCCATGTGCCCGGACGGCTAGTCAATGGAGCAGGTGGGCGAGGCTAGGCGGCCTCCCCGTGGCGCTCTGGACTGGTTACCTTGGGGTGGGGCTGCTGTCGCTGCCCTTGCAGGAGCCCGAGTTGCTGCTGCTGCTGAGCGAAGAGGTGCCGTAGGTGTCCCGCATGCTCACGGGGGGAGAGGGGCGCCTGGAGGCAGGAAGAAGAGGCTGTTTCTCAGTCGGAGTGGCAGGGGGCGCTGAAGACTTAAAGAACGAGGCCAAGCCACTCCGTCCATAAAACCCCCGGCTTCCAAACCACCACAGACACAAGGACACACAAGACAAAAGGACAAAACAAACAGCGGGGATCAAGATGGAACAGAGCAAGGCTGTCTCACAACGGTTACTGCGACAATAGCAAAGGGAGGGCCGAGGGGCGCTGCACACCGGGCGCTGCCCTCGTTCCCTGGGCCAGGCCCAGGGAGGCTGCGCCCCATCTCCCATGTCTACTGCCCATCGCAACCAAGAGCTCCTACCTCTCCTGAGCAGCCCTACAGAGGGCACTGCAGACGGGGGCTGGGCTAAAGGGCCCCAATCCACCCCATCTTACAGCCAGGGTCTTGCGCCCAAAGACAGCCATGGTGAATTTTGCCTTGGGTGCCATTTTGGTTTGGAGCCACTCTGCACTCTCCTCCCCCACCCCCGTTCTGTTATAACGAGAGCGCCTTGTCCCGTCACACCACAAGCCCAACACTCTCCTGAGCCTGCTGGAATCTCATTGGGTTTTATTTAGAGCGAAGTCAACCCTCCTACTCCCAAAACATCTGTCTGATGGGCCACCTCCGGGCTCCTCTTCTTCGACAGCATCATGTCGCACTCTGGAGGTACGGCTAGCAAGGCATTGACACAATCAATAGTGAAATAACCCCTGTCCGGGAAGGATGTGAACAATGAACAAACTCTGGTGTGAACAAGCATTTCTCCCCTGTTCTCTGATTGTACCCAGAGTACGGCAGCCTAGGGAACATTTCTTCAAAGAGCAAACCCCTTAAAGCCCCACACCCTCCACACCAGTGGCTGAGGACAAGTACTCTCCATCAACACCTGCCTTTGGCCCAAGAGAACTGAAGAGATAATCCCGACTTCACGCACTGCAATGCAGAGACAAAGGCCAGCGTGCATGCAGGAACGTGGGCCCTTGTGCCAGTGCTGTGCAGAAGACAAGGTATTTCAGCAGCTGCCAGAACAAATGCCCGACCCTGGAGTCTGGTCTGTACACAATGCTGCCGGTCCAGGTCCAGAAAATGACCTTGCTAGCTGCCCTTCTTAAATGAAAGCTCTTGGATCTACTCCTGCACTCTGGCTGCGCTAATGCATTTGGGAGGAGAGGGAAAATGGCCTCTAGATTGTATTTTTTATTGGCAAAGGCACTGCACGGATTCCATTGTCATCTACAATAATGGGTTGGACGTACTCACCTTCGAGAGCCAGTGGAGGACCGTCTGCTTCCCGGCAGGGACATAGCAATAGTGCTGCAGGTCCCGGCAGTGAGGATAATCGGCACGCCAGCTAAATAAAGAGAAAGATAGGAGGAAAGAGAGGGAGAGCTGGAAGTGTGGACGACGTCAACACTTGACGCCACTTGAGAGGCACCCCGACTGGAGGGCTGGAGTGTGGTTAGTAATCTGTCTGGGGCAAGGTCCAGCTTTTTCATTGTGTGTGTCCCGTACCTACTGCTCTGGGGCCTGATCCCTGCCTGGAGCCTGTCGGGTGCTACAGTAACACAAACAAATAATGGAAGCACTGTCGGATGCTTAGCCTCTCCAATACCCGGGGAAAGGCCAAGTCCCATCTGAGCAGAGCTCTGCTGAGTTACACCACATGAAGATTTGGTTCAACATGTTTTTTTTTTAAACTAACCATTCCTGTGCTCTGAATTATTCATCCTCCTTCAGTTCTATCCCCAGCCAGCTAATACTGTATACTCTGCTCTGTGCCTTCCATGCAAGGAACTCAAAACACTTTACACATATTAACCTCCGTTCCCCTGCACACATTTTACTCCTGTTTTACAGATGAGAAACTGAGGCCCAGAGAAGTGAAGCAACTTGCCTAAGGTTGCAGAGTGAGTCAGTCGCACAATTGGGAGTAGAAGTAACTCCCAGCTCTGGGCTTCAGCCAGACCTCTCTCTTCTGTCCGTACCAGAGGGCCTGGTCACGTGCATTCCTCAAGAGAGGTTATGTTCTCTTACTGTTTATTCCTCAATTAAATCAAAATCATCCATAGCACAAAGAAACCAGACGTGGAAATAGAGGATTCCAGGCAATGCAGCGTGAGCAGAGAATCTCGTGAAAAATCAAAAATCCTGGTTTTAATGCAAATAATGGGCCTGATCTAGAGCCCATCGAATCCAATTGGAATCTTTCCTTTGGATCAGGCCCCTGGGTGGGAATAAGAAACTGCGTGGGAAGAGAAATCTAGAAAATATGGGGTCAGCATTTAAATTCTCCTTTGATGATATTTTCTAGACCAGGGGTCTCCAACCTTTTTATACCCAAGATAACTTTTTGAATCTTAGGGCCACCCAGGATCTACCCTACCCCTTCCGCGAGGACCCACCCCTTTCCCTAAGCCCCACCCTGCTCACTCCATCCCCCCTTCTCTCCGTCACTCGCTCTTCCCCTCCCTCAGTCACTTTCACCGGGCTGGGGTAGGGGGTTGGGTTTCGGGAGGGGGTGTGGGCTCTGGGCAGGGGCCGAGGGGTTCGCAGTGTGGGAAGGGGCTCTGGGCTGAGCCTGGAGCAGGGGATTGGGGTGCAGGAGGGGGTGAGGGGAGGAAGCTGTGGAAGGGAGTTTGGGTGCAGGAGTGGGTTCTGGGCTGGGGCACAGTGTGAGGGTGCAGGAGGGGGTGCAGGGTGTGGGCTCTGGGAGGGAGCTCAGGGTGGGGCTTGGGGTACAGGAGGGGGTTTGGGGTGCAGGAGGGGTATGGGGTGCTGGCTCTGGGAGGGGGATCAGGGATGGGGGTTGGGGTGCAGCTTCCCATTGGGCAGCACTTACCTCTGGCGGTTCCCAGTCGGCGGTGGGCACAGCGAGGTTAAGGCAGGCTCCCTGCCTGCCCAGGAACCAACCCGCTACCAGAAGGGAGCAACGCGCCCCTTTGGCCCCTGGGGGATGCAGGGGGCACGTGGCTCTGCGCGCTGCCCCGCTCTGCAACACCGCCCCTGCAGCTCTCCTGGTCAATGGGAGCTGCGGAGGCGGTGCTTGCAGGCAGGAGCAGTGCGCAGAGGGAGACCCCTGCTTCCCCCCCCCCCCCCCCGGGCCACAGGGCTGTGCTGGCTGCTTCTGGGAGCGGCGTGGGGCTGGGGTAGGCAGGGAGCACAGCCCCGCTGCACCACCGGAGATCGTGATCGACTGGGAGATCCTCTCAAATCGACCAGTCAATCACAATCGACCGGTTGGTGACCACTGCTCTAGATTATAGCAGGCACAGCTGTAATGCTGCGGCGGATTCTCCATCCCTGGAAATTTTCAACTCAAGACCAGATGTTTTTCCTCTATTTCAAATAGGAATTAATTCAGGGAAGTTCTACAGCCTGTGTTATACAGGAGGTCAGACTAGATCAGTGGCTCTCAACCTTTCCAGACAACGGTATCCCTTTCAGGGGTCTGATTCGTCTTACGTACCCCCAAGTTTCACCTCACTTAAAAACTACTCGCTTACTCAACCAGACATAAAAATACAAGCGTCACAGCCACTAGTACTGAAAAAGTGCTGACTTTCTCACTTTTACCAGATAATTATAAAATCAATCCGTTGGAATATACAGATTGTACTTACATTTCCGTTTGTAGAGCAGTAGAAACAAGTCATTGTCTGTATGTCTGTAGTCTGTGTACTGACTTCGCTAGTGCCTTTTCTGTGGCCTGTTGCAGAAGTAGGCAATTTTCTAGATGAGTTGATGTACCCTTGGAGGAGCTCTGCGTACCCCAGGGGTACGTGTACCCTGGTTGAGAACCACTGGACTAGATGATCAGAGCCATCTCTTTTGGCCTTATATCTATGAATACAGTGTCTCTTTTATATGCCCTCATGTATTCTCACACTATCCAGCACACCATAAACCTATGGAAAATATGGCTGCTCTGTGCCCCTGTCAATGTGCTTTCTGGGGAGGGAGGTGCGTCTCCTCCTTTTGGCCCCCACCCAGGCCTCCTCTGCCCCACACATGAAGGGCAGCCGATACGAGTGGCAGTTTTACGTTGCCGTCCTTGGTGCTTTAAGTAGGACTTGACCAGTTTTGCCCCTGCATGGAAAACTCTGCCAGCATCCCTTAACTCATGCTCCTTGGGGGGCGGCAGGAAAGGAAGGGAGAGGGGATGACCAGGGATGGAGCCAATGGCTGTTGAAGGGCTCTCCAACATTCGCTGTAGCTCTCTTCCCTCCTTCTCTCTCCTCCCCAATCCCTTTTTTCTGGGCACATCAAATATGGCAAATTCTGCCTCGTGCCTCTGACTCAGTGCCATTCCCCACTGCCTCCCTGCCCCCCGCAACCCGCAGCCTCTGCACAGAGGGCTCCCAAACCAACAGCGCTGAAACGGTTAAAGAATCAAAAGCCCTGGCAATGGATAGACCCAGATGAATGCATTGACCTCCCGAGCTCCCTCATCAGCGACTTGGGCCGGGTACCGTGTCCTCAGCTCGGGCTGCACAGCATCGAGCGTGCTCTTGGGGCAGTACAGAACAAACAAAAACCTTGCAAGACATTTGACGTCTCCCTCGGGTCCTTGTGCTCCACCTCGAGAGCGGAAGCTCGGGGTGGCGGCAGCCGGGTGTGAAGGCAGGAGGCAGATGAGCCACGCTGGATCAAAGCTCCACCCTCAGGAGCGTAGGAGCCAGTGTCTGCCTCCCTGAGCCAGGCCGCTGCAGGGGCTTTGCAAATGCACCCCCAACCCCACCGCTGCCACTGCAGAGGCTCAGTGAGCGCCAAGTGCACTGACTGCAGCTTGGGCGAAAAGCAGTCGCTCCAGTGCTGCCAGGGAGTGCAGGAGGCAGCAGCCCCAGGAACATGGCAGAGGATTTCAGGCTGCAGGAGGTGGGCCACACTTCACCGGCTCTGGGCCGGGCTGCAGGAGAGCTGGGGGATAACACTGCAATAACCTGCTCTGAGCGCAGCACCGGGGTACAGAGAGGGAGAATGTGAATGGCAGCCGTGCGGCGAGAAATCCCTTCTTTCGCCAACCGTTTTAAGACCAGCTGGTGCCTGCGGAGAGCTGCATGTGCTAGACAAGTAGCTCCAGGCCAGCTGGTTCCTGGCTGAATTCCAGGGTGAGCCACAGAACTCCCTAGGAAGGACGGTCTTGTGCCTAAGGCAGTGAATGGAGACTCTAAAGAACCAGCATTATTTCCTGGCTCTGCCACAGATTCTCTGAATGCCCCATGGCAATTTGCTTGACCTCTCTCTGCCTCAAGTCCCCATATGGAAAATGGGGAGAATAATGCTTCCTCTCTGCTTGTCTAGTTAGTCCATAAGCTCCTTGGAACAGGGACTGTCTTACTGTGTGTCCAGACAGCAGCTAGCACACTATTCACAGCGGGGGCGAGGCACTACTGCAATATAAATAACTTAGCACCCTCTCTGCAGTGTAATGGGGCAAATGTCTCCTTGCAGCTGGTAGTTGCAAGGTATTGCCTCCACCTCCTGCTCTTACGTTTGTCCACGCGTTTGTCCACATGGAGACACTCTATTTAGTGGGTGACTAAAGAGTTTGTCTTTGGGGGAGATTTCCAAAGTCACCAATGGGATGTAGGCCCCAACCTGCTCCGGCTGCTTCTGAAACCCCCCTCATTAGCCCCTTGCTTCTGGTGGCGGTCAGCACCGGGCTTAATGCAATGCTTGGGCTGGTCAGTGACCAAGTGCTAAGTAGCAAGCTCATGCAGGGCTCTACCTTGACATATCACATCAGCTTCTGTTTCGGAGACACCCCCCAGGCCCACTCCATGGTTAGGTGGATACTCCATCTTCGTACACACCCACAGCACTTAAAAGTCCCCATACTGGTATTGCTAATAATACCTCCGAATATTGCAGCTGGATTGTTTTATTTTTTAAATAAGTCAAACTCAGCATTTCTCGTTTGTTACCTTGTATAGTTTGCTCAGTCTAGACAATGGCACGAACCGCTCCATTTCCCTGTCTGGTTCAGCAGCACTAGCTCAAGGCTGCCATGTTGGAGTTGCGAGGGCCAGAGCAGAGCATTGGGAGGCAAATGAACGTGGCTTTTTGATGTTTATATATATGACAATTTTAGTCTGGTAAAACTTTAATTTAAAAAAAGAAAAGAAAAAGGAAAGACAAAAGCTGGATTTCAGGCCAACCACTCCGCCCCTGCCTCTTCATGGCACCAGGGCCCAGAACTGCAGCCAAGGGTTTTGCTTCTACAGAAAGGCAACCCCTCCAGCTGGAAAGTGCTGTCTTACATTCACCAAGAATTCTACTAAATTCCATCCAGCTTCAAACATTCTTTGCTAAAACTGTGTCTCACCTGCACCGCCAATCCCTTGGCCAACTATGCCGTGAAATGCAAACGTGCTCACAAACCGCATGTTCGTTCTTTGTCTTACACAGACATCCAGGTCTGCTTTGGCAGGCTTTTCTCACAGCTGTTTTAACAAGTATATTTGATTTTAATCACCAGTAATAAACGGTCACTATCTTTGCTCTCAAGAAGTCAATTTGGCTATCTCAAGCTTCAATGTGCGGAAGGGCAGCCAGGGAAGGTCATAGAATCACAGAACTGGAAGGGACCTCGAGAGGTCATCTAGTCCAGTCCCCTGCCCTCATGGCAGGACTAAGTATTATCTAGACCATCCCTGACAGGCGTTTGTCCAACCTGCTCTTAAAAATCCCCAGTGATGGAGATTCCAAACCTCCCTAGGTAATTTATTCCAGTGCTTAACCACACTGACAGTTAGGATGTTTTTCCTAATGTCCAACCTAAACCTCCCTTGCTGCAATTTAAGCCCATTGCTTCTTGTTCTAGCCTCAGAGGTTAAGAAGAACAAATTTTCTCCCTTCTCCTTGTAACAACCTTTTATGTATTTGAAAACTGTTATCACGTCCCCTCTCAGTCTTCTCTTCTCCAGACTAAACAAACCCAGTTTTTTCAATTTTCCCTCATAGGTCATGTTTTCTAGACCTTGAATCATTTTTGTTGCTCTTCTCTGGACTTTCTCCAAATCTTTCCTGAAATGTGGCACCCAGAACTTGACACAATACTCCAGTTGAGGTGTAATCAGCATGGAGTAGAGCAGAAGAATTACTTCTCCTATCTTGCTTACAATTAGGCTTGAATACAGACTGGGAATGGATGGGTCATTACACAAAGTAAAACTATTTCCCCATGCTAATTCCCCCCCCCCCCACTGTTACTCACACCTTCTTGTCAACTGTTGGAAATGCGCCATCCTGATTATCACTACAAAAGGTTTTTTTCTGCTGCTGGTAATACCTCACCTGAGCTCATCACTCTCGTGATAGTGGGTATGGCAACACCCAGTTTTTCATGGTCTCTGTGTATATATATCTCTTCCTACTGTATTTTCCACTGCATGCATCCGATGAAGTGGGTTTTAGCCCGCGAAAGCTTATGCTCAAATAAATTTGTTAGTCTCTAAGGTGCCACAAGTCCTCCTGTTCTTTTTGCTGATACAGACTAACATGGCTACCCCTCTGAATACTCCTGCTAATACATCCCAGAATGATGTTCGGTTTTTTTGCAACAGTGTTACACTGTTGACTCATATTTAGCTTGTGTCCACTATGACCCCCAGATTCCTTTCCGCAGTATTCCTTCCTAGGCAGTCGTTTCCCACTTTGTGTGTGTGCAACTGATTGTTCCTTCCTAAGTGGAATCCTTTGCATTTGTCCTTATTGAATTTCACCCTGTTTACTTCAGACCATTTCTCCAGTTTGTCCAGATAGGCTAAAAAACAAAGTAGAGAATATAGCCTAGATTTCCATCGGATATATAGTTGTGGTAACTGTGCGTGAAAATGCACTAACGTATCAATTTGCACGCGCCATTATTGCCACTATGGAAATCTGGGTCCTTGTTTACAGTAAGGAGATCGTCCTTCCACAACAGCATCAGCAAACGCAAGATTAGCTAGTCAAATCGGAAAGGTAAGCAGGATACCAGCAGCAAAGAGTTCAGTTCTACGTACCCTGCCTCAGAGCACTTTGTCAAGAAGAGAGAGTAGACTCTACCCAGTACAAAGCGAATAAGAGTATAAAGGGCAGGCAGTTCTTCACTGGAGGCACAATACTTGTTCTGTGGAGAATCGGTGGAAGCATGGAAGCTTTGGTGGACTCCAGGGTTTCGCACTGTTACCTTTATTAGCCACTGGGGTGCTACATTAGGAGAAGCCCGTACACCTCCACGGAAGAATCTCTACCCTGCCCTCTTCATCCCCAGGCATTCAACTCCACTTGGAGCTCATACTCACTGGACACGCCTGGCATTTCTGACGGCAGCTTTAACGAAAGCTGCCTTATTATAGCTGTGGCGATGAGCCCAAGCATTGCGGGCAACACGCTCTACTGCGGCTGTTTATCTATTAGTCATTAGGAAAAGTACACAGAGAGGAAATGGAAAGTGCTCAAAGATAAATGACTGAATGCCCACATGCTCTGTATGCTTTCCAGCAATAAAATACACCAGCTGGCACTGGGGATGGCCAAGAAAATGCAGAAGAGTAATCAAAGGCAGGAGAGAGAGAGGTGCTTCTGGGAGATCTAAAAGCATCTGGGGCAGGAGAGGATGGGCAGGATTTCAGCGCAAAATGGGAAGGCCAAAGCAGAGACGTGAGGAAGC
Organism: Chelonia mydas; assembly: GCF_015237465.2. Lineage (NCBI taxonomy): Eukaryota > Metazoa > Chordata > Testudines > Cheloniidae > Chelonia > Chelonia mydas. Next base: position 3,415,181 of record NC_051253.2, on the reverse strand, counting down.
ATAAAAAGGGAAGGTGAAAAAGACATTTAATCTAACTAAGATGTCACTGCATCAAGCAACAGTGGGGTCAGGGGTTATTTACATCACCTAGAAAAGAGAGAGGGACATTGCTAACAATTAAGTGAGCAATTCAGTGATGAAGAGTGCAGGGTAAGGCAGGTACCAGTAACAGATCTGTCTTAGCCAGGAGGAAAGACAAAACACTGAAGCAAACCAGGATTGTGTCAATTATCCAAAAAAACACCAGGAGAGACAAACAAATTAGCAGGCATGAAGAGCCCCATCAAACCAGCACGGGATGGGTTCCATGGAATCACAGCTGAGAAAGTGACCAAGGGAATGGGGAGGAACATTTCAGAGATTACATATGTAACAGAAAAGCTCATGTCAACAGTTTGAATGAAATCCTGGCTCCATGGAAATCCATCAGAGTTTTGCAATTGACTTAGATGGAAACAGGATTGCAACCTTTGTATCCAGACAATGGAAATGAATGCATAAAAAATGAAGTATGTATAGCAAGCTGGTTTCTGTTTAAGGGTATGTCTATACCATAGCTGCTGCATCTGTGCCACTGTAAAGCCATAGTGTAGACGCTTCCTACATCGACAGAAGGGGTTCTTCCATCAATGTAGTTAACCCACCTTTCTGAGAGGTGGTAGCTAGGTCAACCGAAGAATTCTTCCATTGACCTTCTTGTGTCTCCACAGGGGGTTAGGTCGACCTAACCATCGCACTCAGGGCGTGAACATTTTTCACAGCCCTGAATGGCGTAACAAGGCCAATCTAATATTTAAGTGTAGACCAGGCCAAGCGTACGCCCTGGAGCTGACATTGCAATCTCTTGGCTCTCCTCTTAATTAGAGGGCAAGGTTATGGCTCATTTATTGCAACAAAGGGAGAGATCAGCCTTGCTGGTCAGGACAGAGCAATACAGACCAACAGCCATCAGATCCACCTGCTGACATAATTACACAATGGCATTTCTAGTCCTCCTGCGTGCAGAGTACAGGTGTCGTTCATACATTCGTGCAGCACTGTCTCGCTGAACCTGCGGCGAGGATGCCACCGCACCAAACGAGGTGTGAACTTCATCCATTCATCTTGAGGTGACTGTTCCATTTCAATTTGTTAAAGATCACGCTTTCCCATCCGGTCGATTGGCTCTTGCTTGCAAGCTGGATTCTGTGATGTCCTGAATAAGATCAAAAGCAGGTGAAATAGTTTCCTCCTCCCAGTTAGTTTTGGCAGCAGTTTGGGGACCAAGGACTAGGAGGAATGCTTTGCAGTACTCAAGCAGTGGAATCTAAGGCTTCGTCTACACCTAGAATCGGCAAAGCTATCTTGGTGGGGGTGTGAACAAAAAAAACCCCAAACACACCCCCCTGTCCAACACAGCAGTGCCAACAAACCCTCAGTGTAGACACAGCTATGCCAGGAAAAGACTCTCACACCTACAGAAAAGACCTTTTGTACCTGTTGTTCTTCGAGATGTGTTGCTCATGTCCATTCCAGTAGGTCCAGTCCTCTTCCAACACTTCCCAGACCGGAGAGTCCACCAACAGCGGACTCGATGGACCCCCCCTTCGAGGCCAGAGTTGACTGTGCCAGAACTGACGGACCAGCCTTCTAGTGTCCCAACATGGGACGCACCATGCCGGAGACCTGTCCGCTCTTCTTGGTGGGGGTGCGGCCCTTTTCCACCTTCTTCTTCTTTTTATGTGGCACCAGGGATTGTGATCAGTGTCACACCGATGAGCCGGCCTTCCACACAGGGGAATGGTGCCGAGTAAGGACTTACTCAGGGCCGAGGCCGGTGTGCTGTGCACTGAGGCTGCCGGTGCCGGCTCTTGAGCTGGAGAGCAGACTCCATCCAGAGGAGCTTCATGCGATCATCTCTCTCCTGCTTAGTTCTGGGCTTGAAGCCTCTGCAGATGGTACACTTGTCTTGCAAGTGACCCTCTTCCAAGCACTTCAGACAAGCGGTGTGCGGATCCCCTCTGGGCATAGGCTTACCACACCTATCGCACGGCTTGAACGCCTGGAGCCACGGCATGCCCCGGTGACGGGGAAAAATATTGGGGGGGAGGGACCCCCCAACTTAAATGTACTAACAAACTAACTAACTAAGATGAAGAATAACAACTATATACAGGGAAAACCACTAGGAAGCACTTGCTAAAGCAAGAGATCATTTGCTCCAACGACCATCACTGGCGGCAAGAAGGAACTGAGCAGGCGGTGGGTCAGCAGGGACCTGTATACACCACCACAAAGGCGCCACTCCAGAGGGTTCCCCAGCCGACCTGACGGGTACCGCTAGGGGAAAAACCTTCTGATGATTGTGCACGCAGAGTGCGCGCACACACCTATTGGAATGGACCTGAGCAATCACTCGAAGAAGAACTCTTTCTGTCCGCGTGCGTCTGCCTCTACACTATGGGTCTATGCCGGCCCAGCTTTACAGTATAGACATAGCCTAACAGAAGAAACATGGCAGACTTGAGAGAATTCGATCAGTTCGTAAGTGAACTGATCCTCATATCTTCATGTCATTCGTCATCAGCCTGTTCAGTCAGTAGGGAAGGAGGGATTACAGCAAAGAGTTTGAAAAGCTTTTAACATGCATAAGAACGCCTAATCTGTGAGCACAACTTCTGAAACGGGGCATGCGAGCTCAGCATGCCAAATGTGGATCTGAAAATGCAGATTTTGAAAACCTGACCCTCCCCTGTTCACAGGCCACTTACCATCAGCAACCCTGGTTAGCAAAGCTAGTGTCCAGAAGCACGTTTTCCAAAAGGGAGTGACTCTGCTGGCACCTGAATACCCCGACACCCTCCAAAGATGCATCTAGCATAAGAATCACAAAGTGGGGCTATACGGGGGTTTAGTACCAGATGGAATAAGGCCTCATGGAATGTTGTAACAAAGAGTCCTAAAATAGAGCTGGAAAGTAGTCAGATAATTTTTTTCTTTCTTCATTGCTCTGGGTGTTATCCTACAAGTCACCGTTTGCCCTAAAACACAGCTGTCTGGGGAGGGGATAGATCCTTTGACTCTGCCACAGGGCCCGATTAACCGTCTTCTACCCTACAACTGGTATGTCACGAATTTCACCTCTCATGTCCAAACTGCCAAGCCCCAGCTCCCCCCACTTCCTGTTTGTTGCATTTACTGGAGAAAGGACACCCTGCCTTCAGCCACGGCCCCTGGACTTTGGCAGCCTAGCTGTCATTGAAATCCAGCGCCCTGCCAGCCCCCAGTCCCTTCTTCTCAAGGCAGCAGCTACCAGCACCACATAAAAATCCACGTTGGCCTCTAGGTTGCTATAACCCAGCTGAAAGGGTTCTCACAGCAACTGGGATGGGGTTTAAAGGATCGGAGAGCATCTGACGCTGCTGCAGATAGACAACAAACAGCATCCCCTGCGCTACCATTGGGCTGATGTGTTCCAACACCAGGTGCAAGAGCCAGTGGGTTCGTATCCCCCAACCTCCAAAATATTCCTAAGACTCGGTGCTATTCAGAAAGTCAGTGGGATAGTCCACCAAAGTCCATGGATACTTGGCTGCAGGGGCTATCTGGGCAGTCCTACAGTTCTGAATTGCCAGCCAGAGCCTCACTCCAAGCCCCTGCCTTTGGTCCTGCTTGGCAGAGATGCCAGGGAGTGCAGAAGAATGCAAAGTTCCCCAACTGCAGTCACCTGGCCCACATGTGGAAACTGGCACTGCCAGCCCCAAGAGCAGGGAGCAACAGCGCTTCAGACAGGTTGGTGTGTGAGTGTATGAAAATGGAGATGGGCAGGGATGTCATGACCTGAGGGGATTACAGGCAGCCAGGGGGCAGCCAGCTCCTGTCGGGATCATGGTTATGTAGAGGGAATTGGATGGCCCGGCCCCCAAGTTATTTTGCATACCCCCACCCCACTAAACTGTAGGACCACCACAGTTGGGTTTATGAACAGGTTAGACAAACCCCTGTCAGGAATGGTCTAGTTATTACGTAGTCCTGCCTTGAGCACAGGGGACTGGACTAGATGCTCTCTCGAGTCCCTTCCAGTCCTACACTTCTATGATGCTAGGAAGTACTTTTGGGAATTTGCTCTGGTACAATCAGGTTCCATTGCCAGCCGTCAAACGCAGCAGAAAAGCATCAAACCGGAGAGAAGCTGTCGGTTCTAAGTGTAACATACTAGCTAAGTGTGTCACACCCTCTTCGAGTGACTGGTCCATGAGAATAACAAACTACCATTGCTGCCACCTGATGGAGTTGCTCCTTTTGCTCAAGTGCTAGGGCCTGTGTGCTGGTGCTGAAGCCTCAGGTTCAAACCATGCAGACAGTTGCTGGTGGTGATTGTTATGCAGGCAAGACCAAAAACACACAGGGTCAATCATTGTGTGGCTACAACTCATTTGCCACTTAACAACCCACTGTGAGGTGGTCACCAAGAGAGTATCCGACGGCTCCTTATCCTTTCACTTGTGACAGAAGTTGCTGTTGTTTAATGCAGCAGATCATTTGGGAAACTCATGAACATCTCACCATGAATAAACTGAAATGGACCTGAAAAAGAGAGAGCTTCTCAGTTGTATTAAACAGTGACCATACTTTGCTTGTTAGGCTTGGAACTGGTTTAGAAATCTCTGGAGTAGGGTCCCCACACAGCCAATGCTGCGAGAGATGCCATTATTCAGCAGCATCGTGGCCACCGGCAGGAGTCTAAAATGCCAAGTACAGTTTAAGTCCTTCCTTAACCTGGGCACATCAGTGACGGTCTACACCTGCTGAAAGGTCTTCATTCTGCAGTAATGTTCGGCAGTCACCACAGTACAGACAGTACAGAGTAAGGCAGGGGTTCTCAAACTTCATTGCACCGCAACCCCCTTCTGACAACAAAAATTACTACACGACCCCAGGACGGGGGATTGAAGCCTGAGCTCACCCAAGCCCAGCTGCCCCAGGTCGGGGGGCGAAAGCCAAAGCCCAAGGGCTTCAGCCCTAGGCTGGAGGCATGTAACTGGCCAACCAGGACTAAAGCTCTCGGGCTTTGGCTTTGGCCCCGGGCGGTGGGGCTTGGTCTTCAGTCCCAGGCCCCAGCAAGTCTAACACCAGCCCTGGCAACCCCATTAAAATGGGGTTGCGACCCACTTTGGTCCACTTGAGAACCGCTGGAATAAAGCAGAGCCAGAATGTGCCCAATCTCGTGTGCAGGGAGGCATGCAAGATGAGACCATCTACACCAGGCAAGGCACTGGGTTTTATGAAGAAGTATTTAAACTATGTTTGTAATCCCAGTTTGCTGGCAGGTGTTGGCAACTTCCTGAGACTCCCTACGCAGTCCAGGGTGATCTCATTCCAGATGGCAGTGGGAGGGCCGGCCATTTCCCAACTCAGAGAGAGAGAGACTTGCACAATTTCTATGGAATTCATCTTAGCAGACCCCTCCCCATCCTTAGATCATTTCGCCCTATAGACTCCCAAACAAGCTGGATGTAAATTATGCAGCAAGTCCCCTGGATTGTGTGGGACTCTGGTATGGCAGACTGAAATTCTAGGCCAGCTTCGTTTCAGTTTAAAAATGGAGATTATATTGAACTAAACATGAAAATTAATATTACAGTCAGAACACTGGCCTAGGTTTATTCTGATATTCAATTCTTCACCTGGTTGCTGTAGTCACTGTTAGACTGCAAGAACTGAGCAGCTGGCTCAGTCATTCCAAGCTCTCTAGTCTGCTGCACGATAGCCGCGTGTACCGGCGAAGCCCTAAGGTTCAGCCCTGTGTACCAATGTAAGACTTGTAGCTGGGAGTCAAACTGCAAACTTCCATACTTCGAAGTATACTTCCAAAATCCAGAAGAGCAGATTCTCCAGTACATCATGTAACAGCAAATTAGCACATTGTCTCTGGGAGGGCTAGGGATACTATCATTCCAGTCTCAAAAAAGATCCTCTCTGAGCCTCTTACTGGGTTCTAAATTAGCTATAACTTCACAAAAAGAACTGCTATCATTGTGGACAGCTTGGAGGAGACCTCTGTGCTCCGTGTGAGGCAGGGCTCATGAAAGACAACCAGATGTTAGAAGGAAAAGGGGATGAGATGGAGAGCAATATTATGCCATTTTATAAATCAATGCTTTGCCTGACCTCAAATACTCTGCTCCCTACACCGCATCTCAAAGAGGATCTAACAGAAATATAGAAGGCTCTGAAATGGGCAACGAGAATGACATGGAAGAACGTGCATACGAACAGAGATGGAAAAGATCCGGGCTGAAATTCTCTGCTGTGCTTCTGAGAGGTACAGCACAGAAATGGCAGCAAAGGGGGAGGGAAGGCTAAGATGGCTTTAAGACATCGTTATATCCTTTTAAACCGGGACTGCCTGGGGGGCTGGACAGGACCCCGGTGTAACGTAGACAGTCCTGGGGGCCTTAGTTGTGGCAGCCTCCCAGAGCTCTGCTATGGACTGCAGCTATGCTCAGAAACTCTGCAGTGCTGCATGCTGCAGCCCTGCCCGCAGCACACCTCCGACACCAGGGCCTGCAAGGGGTTAGTTGGATGGCAGCCTTCCACCCTCACCCACATATGAGGCTTTAGGGCCTTTCCATGGAGCATCAAGGAGCCAGAGTGGGTGAGGATCTCACCCTAGAACCATTTTCTAATGAACAAGAAGGGACATAAGTCAGAACAGATCACTCCCCAGTGCCAAATTCTTCATAGTTTAATTAGTTGGTTCTTTATTTTTATGTTATTGGTTTTTACTAGGGCTTTGAATGATGTGGAAAGGGTCCTTGGTTCCAATGTGCTGGAATTGAAGACACAATAATGAATGGCCTAGAGAAGGTAGATCAGCACTTCTATTCATAACACAATAAGAGGAGGAGTGGGGAATATTCAATACAATCGAAAAGGAGCACATTTAACATTAATTAAAGGAAATGCCTGTTCTATGCAACACAATCAGCTTGTGGAACTCATTGCCTCAGAACTTAGCAAGAGCCAAAAAAAAAAGACCCGGGCATTTCTATAGATAATGGAACCTCCAGACTTACATGATGAAAGTTAAACAGGAACAAGAGTTTAGAAATGGGAATTAACCCGCAGGGTCCGGGGCATAAGCCAGCCTCGGACTGATGGGAGTCTGGGCAAGTTTATTCCTAAGGCAAATTTCTCCAGGGTTTCCTGCACTTTCTGCTGACGAATCCAGTGCTGGTGGCCACTGTCAGAGTCTGGGTACTGGACTCACTTCTTTGAGCTGCCTATGTTCCTGTGCTCACCCACTGATACTTTTACCTTCAAACCGCTCATCTGTTCCTTCCCCTTGAAATGCCTCAAGTACCTCCCTCCTCACTCCCGCTGAAGATATCTGGCTCACACCGATCCTTGCTACCTTCTCCAGGGGCCTAATCCTGCCAGGTGCTGGACACCCTGGACTGCCGTTGAATGCAGAATCGCCACTTCAGTGGACGACTCTGTTCCACTTCAAGCAATGGAGCTTTAAACAGCACGGGATGGCCAGTCCCATCAAGGACTGGAAGCGAAGAAAAAACGGCACTTGAAGTGATCAGTCAGGAGCCTTTTGCTCTATCTTGTGATTCCAGCAATCACAGTCTGGTGCTTTGCAGGCATACCACAGCTACGGCTATTTCTGGCATTTTATAGGGACAAAATATATAATCAAGGAGACTGATTCAAAAGGCAGTCCTCACTGGAGTCAAAGTGCTAAGACCATCACATACGATCTTATGTTACTGCCTAGCCGAGATAAAGATTTGAGTGTTTATATTACAGTGGAACACAGTGTATTGCACCGCATTAAAATGTATATTGGAATAAGTTTGCCATCCACCCAGGGAGGGACGCCAGCTCAGCCACCCTTTCTGTGCCAAGCAGACACACATTTTCAGGTGTCTCCCACACTGGAATTCTGAGCGAATCAGTGGATGCTGCCGAGGTACTGTGCTGGCTCCAGAACAAGGCCAGTAGAAGTCTAACGCTGCAGCCTAGTTGAGGCCTTACATTCCACCACCACGCTTACGGGCACACGATCCTGCTAGGTGCTGGATGCCCTCACCTCCCACCAACTACAAAGGAAGTTGAGGCCCTCAGCACCATCGAAGCTCAGGCAGGCAGAAAGCTGCCACCTAAAAAGGAGCCAAGCACTAGTAGCTGTGTGAGACGGGAATCTGAAGCTTACTGAAAGGGAAGAACAGGGTCTACCCTGTAAAAGAATTAAACCCTTCAGTTTGGGGTCTCTTCTCTGCAGAGATATAGACCAGATCCTCAGCTGGGGTCAACTGGCATATATTCCACAACGACAACAGAGCTATGCTCGTTTGTGCCAGCTGACGATCTACCAATAATGCCGAGAGACCATCTTGTACCTATTGGCTCTGCCAGGAGCTGGACGGCCCCTTTGGAGAGGACAGGGCCTGGTTACCGTATAGAAAAGTGACCAGAGAAAGTAAAGGTTGGATAGTTCCCAAGACGATATGAAAATGCACCAGAATTCTTTGATAGGACCCTGGCACGTTCACACTCCTGGGATGTGGCACCTGGAGCAGTGGAACGGCCTAGCGGCGGTGCCTGTTGAAGCGCTCGTGTCCCCGGGCGACTCTGAAAGTTCGGAGGGTGAGGCGGCGAAAGGGTGGCCTGGCACTCCCACTCCCTCAGTTCCTTCCAACGGAGACAGCAGACGGACCAGGAACTTCACGGGGTAATTGGAGCAGGATCCATCAGATTGTTCCAAGAGTGGGAACGTGCAGAGGCCACGCAGAGGAGACTTGTTTCAGAACATTAACTCTGATACTGAAATGCATGGCCACCTTCTTTTCCTCACGCAGTGCCGCTATTGTGTCGGATTTAGGATTGTTTTCCCTGTCATTGCTCCTTTTGTTATATTTTACATAATCTGATCTAATGCTGACCTTTTCCAGTTTCTAACAGAATGGCCTCGCCTCATGTTTGGGGGCTGTGTTGAGGCTTTATCCCTCCTTTTGGAGGGTTCAGAGCAAAGTTCTAAATAGCGGTTTACATACATCCCAACTGAGATCGCCCTGGGAGCAGAGCTCAGCAAGCTACAACTCTGTTTCAATATGGCTGTTGCTAACAGTGTTCTAAGGACTCTCCTGACTGATGGGGACAATCTTTTCCCCCTGAGAACTGTGCTCACTCAGCCTGGTTGCAGACTCTGCTATGCGCCCACTCACACAGGGCTTTAAACAGAGTTTGAGAACTATCTTTAAGCAGGGTTTAAACTTGGCTGTGTCTGAATTTAGATTCTAAACAGAGTTTGATCTGTCAGTAGAGAGGGGGCCAGTTCAGTTATAATCGGGCTAATCTACTAGGCTCTAGCCCAGGAAAGCACATTCCTCTCAAAGGTAAAGGGTTTATTTGTACTAATCTAATGTCTGCCCTTTGCAGCCTTTACTCTTAATTTAATGGGAATTATAGCCATTTTGGAGCAAGATTTTAACTGACTGGCAATGAATAAATAAAAAATAAAAACAAAAATGCCAGGAACTGGATGGTAAGTTCGGCTTCTGTCCCAAAAGTTAATTTGCGCCCTCTTTCCCCATATACTTCTTCTGCAAATCCCCAATCCTGCCTCAGGATATGCTAACATGAATCCCTGCACCTGTGGCATCCCACTAAAGTTGGATACACTCTGCGTGGGTGCATGGGTCTGTGCTAGAGGATCCTGATTCAGAACCAGGGCCCTGCTTTTAGAAAGCAAACAAAAAATGACATACTTCACACTTCGGTGTGAGCCTCAACCCAGCCTCCAATCCTGTGGGCATAATTCTGTGTCGGCAAATAACTCTGGGCATATATGTCCGATTTTAGACAGCTAACCATCTGATTTGCGGGTACAATCAGGTAAATGTCTCAATGCTTTCATCTGCAACCACAGAACTGGAGGCCATTTCTGGAAAAACAACAACAGGCCCTAAAGGTCACTGACAAACCCCAGGAAATCCTGTGGAAAGGCTGTCTTGGCACTCCAGTGCAGCCACACAGCCTGACTCTGATAAAAACCCAAAGCGACTGCAAAGCCACGACACAATGGGGCTGAAGGAAGAACAGAAAGACTATCTGAACTCAGAATTTCCTTGGTTTCCTCGTCACACATCACTCCAGTAGCATCAAGAACGCATTTCTGATATAAACATATTTAATAAACAGCAGCAATTACCACAAAATGGAGGATTTACATTTAAGCTCCTAGACCCTGCTTTTCACTGCACTATTGGGAGATCTCACAAGTACCAGTGTCACTTCCACATCCCGCAAAGTAGCTAATGGGATTTACCCAGCGTTCTGCAACTCCAAAGGGTTAAAAATACAGGCACACAGTGAAGGCAGATCCGAACCTTAGTTTTGAAATGGCTAACAAGATGCTGAGGTGCACTTTAAAGAGGCCTCACTGCACTATTCTATATTAGGCCTTTTTTTGTTTCGTGTTAAAAAAAAAAACCACAAACAAAACATAAACCTGATACGTGGGAAGATGTTCTAAGTTCAGAAAGATCATTATAAATATTTCAATCAGTTATTTTTTTCCCAGGGGTGGGAGGAAGGAAGGCAAAGAATACAAGGTGTTTATGTTAGGGTCACATTGAACATAGTGGCAGATTGAGACAGGCTCTTTGGAGCAATGGGATCCAGCCGCCCCCATAAACTGGAACCACATAGATTCCATGATCTGTGATCAGTGGCATGGGAGCAGCTGCTCAGCCTGGAGACCTGATGGCCTCTGTCCCGAATGAACTTGCACGTGCTACATTCCACTCCTCCTGCCAAAGGGTAACTCCAAGCACTAAGCACTGATCAGCAAATTGCAGCAAAAACACCTGGGGGGTCTTCTGAAGCCACTGGTCTCTCTGGTGCCCAAGTATGGAGGTGACTGTAGGAAGAACCTTGTAATTTTTGTGGGTGTAGGACTCCAACCGTCTGAATCCCACCTGTTTGCAACGGAGCAGCCAACTGCCCCATAACACTGATGGACTTAAGTTGTGATCTTACTGTTACAATCCAGCGGGGCAGTGTTTGTCTCAGATTTGTTACTTAATAATAAATATGCAATGGAGGGAAAGAAAGAGAAATTCCTGCCTTTGTTAAATGCTTCACCATTTGAACCCCAGGTCTTGGGGACAATACTAGCTTTGTTACAGCTTTGAAATCCAAAGCTTTATTGATCGTATTTAAACATATGTGGATTTGAATCATCTCATGCAGAATACAGAATATTGGCCCTGCTTACCCAGAATCCTTTCCCCTTCATTATCCACCCCGTCCCCAAACTGCTACATGGGGTGAAGTGATGGATTTGAAGTGCATCCAGGGACCTTGCAGCCAGACCTGCTTTGCTTCATTGGCAAGGAATAGGCTTGGGTAATGCACAGACAGGTGTGCAAACACTGTCAAAAGCAGATTCACGTTTCCACCCAAAATTTGTTTCCCTGCAGAGCTTGCAGTTTTCCACTGGGCCAACATCAATTTATTTCTGTGTTTCAACCCAAGCACATAAGCCATCATGGCTCCATTCTGTTTACTTCCTTGACTGCTGTGCTCTAGCCTTACCTACAAAGGTCAGCAGGAAAACACCCCATTCTGGGAGTGGAAATGCTTATTTACCAATGCTACAGAGTAGGGAGTATACACGCAAAGATATTCTGGGCCAAATTTTCAAAAGAGCTTCATCTCAGCCTTTACATTTGAGCCCACGTCATTTGCAGATACAAAGTAACAATTTTGACAGCTAGCTGGTTTGTGGGAATTACGGGCATCTTCAATGGATTTGATTAATAGATTATAAAGCCAGAAGGGAGCACTGTGCTCACCTGGTCTGACCTCCTGTATAGCACAGGCCACAGGACTCCCCTGAAATAAATTCCAGTTTGAACTAGAGCTGGGGCATACGCAAGAATTTAAATTTCACTGCTTTTGGAGCGTCACATTCTGTGCTCCCGCTGAGGCCCTGGGGCCAGAGGAACTCACTGTCCCCTGCCCCAGCCCTGGGGCCAGAAGAGTTTTGTGTTCCCACCCCACATTGATTATTGTGGGGTCCAGGGCCCTGCTTGCCCCCACTTGTTCATACCCCTGAACTAGAGCAGATCCTTCAGAAAAATATCTGATCTTGATTTATGGAGAATCCCCCACCACCCGTGTTAAATTGTTCCAGTGGTTACTTCCCCTCGCTGTGGAATGTTTGTGCTTTACTTATGCATGACTGGACATGCACAATTGCAGTCGTGGACTGATTTTCAGATGTGCTAAGCACTTGTAAGGCCATTGAAAGCCAGCGAGGGCTCTGTGGGTAAGTTTACACTGCAGCTGGGAGTGAGCCTCGTTAGACTCGTGCTAACTGGGCTCAAGCTAGCATGCTAACGTTATAGCTTGGCTGCAGCTCAGGCTCTCAAGCCCACTCAACCCCCTGCATCTGAGCTCGGGTGGCTAGCCCGAGTCTCTGCCAGAGCCACAAAGGTAGCTCCAGCCCAGCGAGCGTGAGTCTGCATACCCAGGCTGGCAGGCTCGCCCTCCCCTGCAGTGTAGACTTATCCTGTGTTCCCAGCATCTCTGACAGTGAGGCCCAGGGAGGCTGTTGGAGCCTTTGGCTCCCCCCAGCAAACACAGTGCTTATCCTTTTACATTTTTAAAAGCTTCTTATCTTAGAGATGGGATGATGGTTTTTAAAGACACAGAATCTGAAGGAAATTTCCTAGGCAAAGTATAACAATTTTATAATGGGGCAAATCGAAGGTTTACCTTGCTTCCTGCTCCTTCAGATGAAGCATCTGCCCCACTCTAGGATCATTTGATCCTGTGGGCTCTGAGGTTTTTGGTGGTTTCCAGGGGACATTTAGAAGTGGCTAGGGAAAACCTGGTACTTTAGACTAACATGCACATTCAAGATTTGTGCTTTAAGGAGCCACTGCAGCAGCAGAAAGGGATTTCTCTGAGAGCTGCTATTACACATGTAACTGGAAACCTTTTCTTTTTTTGGCTCACCACTAAATGCTGAGTTTTCACCAAAGATCCTATTGAAAAGAGAAACCTGTTAGACAAGAATACATTATTGTGTTAAGTAGCCAATCCGTTTTTCAAACTGATATTAAGGCGGACAAAGGACGCTGGTATTCCCAGGAGGAAGGGATCATCAGAGGGTAACCCTTTCCCTTCGTGTACAATGGGAAAACTTCCCCATGTGTCTTCAAGAATAGCTTGAGCAACATACGGCAAGATTCTAAAGCTGGCCACAATTGACACAGTCCCTGTTGTGCAGAAGGGTTCAGTTCATCAGCTTTTCCCAGTTCCACGGGGGTTCACTTGCTGTCAACTTTACATTGTGCCTCATCCAATCTGCCGGGGGGCTGGAGCAATGGTTATAGTGGGGGTGCTGAGAGCCACTGAACCGAACTGTAAACCCTGCATATAACGGAAACCTCTTCAAGCCCGGTGTGCGGCAGCCCCCTTAGTTCCAGCACCTGGGCCAATTCGCAGAGTATGTGGCACTCTGTTAAAAACACAGTCTCTTCAAGAAGCCCTGTTTGACGCAGAGTCACCTAGTCACGGGCAGAGGCTGGGGTGGGAGTGGAATTCTGTGGCAGATACTTAGGGACCAGTGGGGATAAGAGCAGGAGTAGATTAAAGGCAGGATCCCTGGGATCTAGGCCCCATGTTCCTAGGTGAGGCCCGGATAGACCAGTGAGTCAGAGAAGCAGCAACCCTGCAGAGCACAGCTGATTACAGAGGGCAAAGCGAGTTGGCCTGCTTGGGGGAGCACCCAGGGGTCGAAGAGACAATTCCACAGGGCGAGGGAGAATGAGGCGTGAAGAGAAATTCACTTCTCAATGTGGAAGAAAGAAGCGAAATGTTGGTATAACCAGCTCCCCTCCAACCTCAGTCCACCCTGAGCCAGGAGACGCTGTTTACAAAGGGCCAGCCCAAGGTCTATGGCCCACTGAAGTCCCATTTGAGCTTTACAGGGAGGCCTTTGGGGCTGAAGTGGGGTTTCTGTGGTGGTGGAGACCTTATGCTGGCCCTCTAAAGCATGGGCAGAGCCGTTGCTTTCTTTTGAGGACAAGACGCAGACGCTTAAAGATCAAAGAGACCTAAAAAAGGTTGGAAAAAATGGTTTAACCCGCCGGAGCAAGGTCATTACTTCAGATATGCCTGACCTAGAGACAGGGGCAGAGTGCTATTTTACAGGGATGAGACATGCACAGCAGGGGATTCTTGCGGGAGAATCTGCCTTCACTGACCTTGAGGGGGAAGAGATAAGCAAGGAGCACACTCCTCAATCACCCCCTGTCCTGCCAGCGTCCCCTTTGAGATGCGGCATAAATCATGAAACAACAACCCCACGGCTGCACAACAAGGCCCCGGGGGCGGTGCTGCCGGAGAGGCATCTGGCGTGGCCCCTGGAAGACGCAGGTTGGGTGTGTGCCTGACCCAAAGTGGCATATCCTCTCCTTCGCCCCAGGGTGCGATCCAGAACAACAAGCAGCCTGCCAGCCGCCGCGCCAGCCTGCTCAGCCGCCTGCGCTGCGTTGCGTTTGCAGAGGGTTTTGTGCCGGTCACACGCATCATCATTAAGTTCCACTTATGGGGAGGCCAGAGCCAATGCAGCCTCGCCCCGTATCTCCACTCCAGTCTCCGGGGCATTTCCCCAGCCCCTGGCTTTCCTCCCCTCCAGCCGACACTCTGCCCTCCTCCCCCAGGGTGATGCAGCGCTTTTTGTGCGCATCTCCGGTGCCTTGCGCTCACCTGAGTTTGCTCAGCGGGGCCCAGCGGATCTTCTCGGCAATTCCTCCGGGGGGGGGGGGGGCTGGGGGGTGCAGCACCACTGCGGTACTGCAGCAGGCAGCCGGCTAGCTCAGCAACCTAGCAGCAGGGAACACAGAGGCAAGGGTAACCCCTCAGAGCCAGCCCCCCAGGCCCTGCCCCTCCCAAACCTCAGCCCCGGCCGGGAGGGATGGGCAGTTTCCTGCACCTATTCCGGGCGCACAGACAGACACCCCCCCCCCCCCCAGCTCACAGCGGGGCGACCTGCAGGAGCTGTCCACCCCCGCCCATCCCCTCCCAGCCTAATCCCCGGCAAAGCACCGTCCATTTCCCGTGCCGGCCGGGGGAATGGGAGCTGCCTCCATCACCTGCTTCCGCGGCCATGCTGCTGCCTCGCCGGGATGCTCCTGCGCGGCCGGCGGGGCGCTGGGGCTGGGGCCGCGGGGAGGGATGCTCACGGATGGGAGGCAGCGCCTGCCTTCGCTCACATGCTGCGGCGTAGCTGCCGCTCGCCTCTTAAAGAGACAGCGGGCACTGGGCAGCGGCAAGGGTGTCCCCGCCCCGGCGGGCTTTTCCTGCCCCCGTAATGGGCGGTTTTTGCAAAGTTTACAGCAGACCTCCCCCCACCCCCTTCTCCCAGCGATCAGTGGGTCCAAAGCGCTCGAGCCAGGCGCGTTAGGGGGCTCTTTCCTTGAATTACTAAATCCGCCCCACTCCGGCATGATGGGCCACGCTCATTCCTGGTACCACTCCGGGCGTCAGTGCCGTGAGGCCAGGACACGCCTACGGACACATCTCATCTAACCGCATTCAGTTACCTGCCTGGTTTCTCAGTCCCGCTGTAATTCACACCACCTCACTGTGTTCCGTGTCAAGGGGGAGGGGTAGTGTTAATAAACTGCAGCAGGAGTGAAAGGACAAGAAACTCCATGAATCGCCCAATGGCTTGCACAGCGTGTGAAGGCTGCCACAAAACAAAGAAGAAGGGGAAAAAAACCACAGGAAATGTCACACAAGCAATAATAGTTTCTATAGAAACATGCATCCCATCCAGACAGATTTCCCCAAAGCACTTTACAGTCTCTAGGACAGATTCTGATCTCAGGCACCATTCGTGTAAATCTGGCGTAACTCCAGTGCAGGCGATAGTTACTCCAAATTGACAGCACTGTAATCGGTCAGAATTTGGCCCTTCTTCACACCAAAATATGTAATTCTAATTGGAAATCAATACACATGGCTTCATTCTCCTCTCACACTGGCTAAATGAGGAGTAACTGGAACAAAGTCAATAGAAATGTATTGATGTAAAATTGATGGAGAAGAGAGGAGAATCAGACCCAGAAGAGTCAAACAGGGAGATACAGTGACAGTTCATTCGATGGCAGGTGTTTAAGGTATTTGGGATTCTATTTTGTATTTCCTGACTATTCAATCTGTTTGTGACTAGATACTGTGGAAAATCTGTAAAGTGCTTTGAGAGACTTTTGGATGAAAGATGCTGTCGTTTTAGTCTATAAAGTCCTAATCCTGCAAAGACCTGTGTACATACTTAACTTTGTGCAGTATTTGTCCAGCATGTGCAAAAATCACAGCTCAATACACACAAACGGCTCACTCACACAGGACAGAAATGCAGCCAATCTCTGGGCTGCAATTTACAAAATATATAGCTACAAACACTAACAAACATTAACTAACAAAATAAAAGTTTATCCTTAGTAATGGAAACACACACATTTATGTGTGTACAGCTTCTTAAGAGTCTCTGGATGTCCCCTCAATACATAAGGAAAACATTTAATGGGAAACATCCATTCAGACTCTTAATCCATATTGACACTCAAGGCAGAGATTCCCTTGTGCAACATATCTTGATACAGGTTTCAGAGTAGCAGCCGTGTCAGTCTGTATCTGCAAAAAGAACAGGAGGACTTGTGGCACCTTAGAAACAAACAAATGTATTAGAGCATAAGCTTTCGTGGGCTACAGCTCACTTCATCGGATGCATAGAATGGAACATACAGTAAGAAGATCTATATATACATACAGATAAGTTGGAAGTTGCCATACAAACTGTGAAAGGCTAATTAGTTAAGATGAGCTATTATCAGCAGGAGAAAAAAACTTTTGTCGTGATAATCAAGATGGCCCATTTAGACAGTTGACAAGAAGGCGTGAGGATACTTAACTAGGGAAATAGATTTACTCTTGCTGGTCATACTACGACTCATACATTTTCTTTGATATCTATTTAATATAACTTCTGCTACATTATTTAAAATACAAACATCTAGATTAAATAAACCAAACTCATGGCTCAAATATATATACTCAGCTAACCACAGCTTTATCTGTCTGTATTTGCAAACCGCATTCGTAAAATTCCTAACTTCTCTTTTTATATTTAGTCTGATATAATTTGTAAGCACACGATATTGTTTATTATAGTATTTTTTTCTTGTAAGGTTTTTATTTGATCCAACTGAAGGATACACATTGTGTTCAATTTATCTCTCGCTCTCCTGCCTACACTTCTCTTATTCATCCCTGCTTGCCTTCTCAGATCTTCTTCTAAACCATTTTTGTTATATCCTGCTCCTACTCTTGTTTCCATGCCTTCTTCCATACTGCAAGCCCCTTACTCTTAGCCCTGGTCTACACTACAGGGTTAGGTCGAATTTAGCTGCGTAAGGTCAATTTTAAAATGAACACGTCTACACAACCAACCCCGTTCTGTCGACCTAAAAAGCTCTTAAAATCGACTTCTGTACTCCTCCCCGGCGAGGGGAGTAGCGCTAAAATTGACCTTGCTGGGTCGAATTTGGGATAGTGCAGACGCAATTTGACGGTATTGGCCTCCGGGAGCTATCCCAGAGTGCTCCAATGTGACTGCTCTGGACAGCACTTTGAACTCCGATGCACTAGCCAGGTACACAGGGAAAGCCCCGTGAAATTTTGAATTTCATTTCCTGTTTGGTCAGCGTGGTGAGCTCAGCAGCACAGGTGACCATGCAGTCCCACAAGAATCACAAACGAGCTCCAGCATGGACTGAAAGAGAGACACTGGATCTGATTGCTGTATGGGGAGAAGAATCTGTGAAGGCCGAACTCCAATCAAAAAGAAGAAATGCTAATATATATGCCAGAATCGCACAGGGCATGGTGGAGAGAGGCTACAACATGGACACACAGCAGTGCCGCATGAAAGTGAAGGGCCTCAGGTAAGCCTACCAAAAGACAAAGGAGGCAAATGGTCGCTCCGGGTCAGAGCCCCATACATGCTGCTTCTATGATCAGCGACATGGCATTCTAGGGTGGAACCCTACCATTACCCCACCACTGTCCATGGACACCTGCAAGGGGGGAGTCTCATGCAACAGGGAGGAGGATTTTGTGGAGGAGGAGGAGGAGGAGAATGTGCAGCAGGCAAGCGGTGAATCCGTTCTCCCCGACAGCCAGGACCTTTTCATCACCCTGGAGCCAATACCCTCCCAAGACGGGATCCCCGACCCTGAAACCGGAGAAGGCAGCTCTGGTGAGTGCACATTTGTAACGACAGTACAGGGTTTAAAAGCAATTTAGTGTTTAATGTTTGATTTGCCCTGAAGAATTGGGATGCATTCATGGCCAGTACAGCTACTGGAAAAGTCTGTTAAGGTGTCTGGGGATGGAGTGGGAATCCTTCAGGGACATCTCCATGAAGCTCTCCAGGAGGTATTCTGAAAGCCTTTGCAGAAGATTTCTGGGGAGGGCTGCCTTATTTTGTCCTCCATGGTAGGACACTTTGCCACGCTGAGCCAGTAGCAAGTAGTCTGGAATCATTGCAGCACAAAGCATGGCAGCGAATGGTCCTGGGTTTTGATTGCATTCAAGCAACATTCAGTCTTTATCTTTCTGTGTTAGACCCAGGAAAGTGATATCATTCATGGTCACCTGGTTGAAATAGGGGAATTTTTGTAAGAGAACAGTAAAAGGACCCCGTTCACGCAGGGTTGTTTGCGCTTGGCTAAAAGGAAAAGGAGTATTTGTGGCACCTTAGAGACTAACAAATTTATTTGAGCATAAGCTTTCGTGAGCTACAGCTCACTTCATCGGGATCATCCTGGAGAATAGCCGTGTGGCAGGGGGAGGGGTGAAGGGACCATCCCAGAGAATAGCCACGTGGTGGGGTGGGAGGAGGTGGGTGCTGCACATCCACCCGAAAACTGCAGCCCCTCCTTTAAATGTGAAACCCAACTGGCATGGCTTGCTACGGGAAAGGATGGCAATGCAGTTTGAAACCATTCCCACATGTTATGAAGGCATAAGAAGCCAACCCTGCATACCAAAAGGCTTACCATGGCTGCCTGGAAACTGAATTCTGTTGCCCAGCCATTTGTGATGTGTCACCATACTGGCAGGTGCTCAATATAAAAGGCAAAATGCGACCTTGTACCTAAAGCACATGTGCTGTCTGCTGTGAATTGCTTGATTCACTGTGAAAGAGTCTCCCTTTTGTTCTCAGAAATCTATCATCTTAAATTTTACTCTCCCTTTTTATCTCCCCCCAGGTGCAAATGTCTCTGTGCTCCCCCTGTCATCTCCATCCCTGAGGTTATCGCAGATTAGAAGGCGAAAAAAAACGCACTCGCGATGACATTTTTTACGAGCTCATGCAGTCCTCCTGCACTGATAGAGCACAGCTTAATGCATGGAGGCATTCAGTGGCAGAGGCCAGGAAAGTATTAAGTGAGCACGAAGAGCAGAGGCAGGAGGCGATGCTGAGGCTAATGGGGGAGCAAACGGACATGATGAAGCATCTGTTGGAACTACAGGAAAGCCACAAGAGCACAGACCCCCACTGCATGCATTGTATAACCACCTGCCCTCCTCCCCAAGTTCCATATCCTCCTCACCCAGACACCCAAGAACGCGGGGGCAGGAGGCTCCGGGCACCCAGCCACTCCACTCCAGAGGATGGCCCAAGCAACAGAAGGCTGTCATTCAAACAGTTTTGATTTGTAGTGTGGCTACAATAAGCAATGTGGCCTTGTCCTTCCCTCCTCCCGCACCCCAACCCACCCAGGGTACCTTGTCAGTTATCTCACTTTTTTTTTTAATTAATAAAGAAAGAATGTATGATTTCAAAACAGCAGTTACTTTATTTCCTTTGCCAGCTGTGATCGAGGGCGGGAGGGTGGTTGGCTTACAGAGAATTAAAATCAACAAAGAGGGCGGGTTTGCAGCAAGGAGAAACACACACAACTGTCACACCGTAGCCTGGCCAATCATGAAACTGGTTTTTAAAGCCTCTCTGATGCGCAGCGCACCTAGCTGTGCTCTTCTAATATCCTGGTGTCTAGCTGCTCAAAATTGGCTGCCAGGCGATTTGCCTCAACCTCCCACCCTACCATAAACGTCTCCCTCACTCTCACAGATATTATGGAGCACACAGCAAGCAGCAATAACAATGGGAATGTTAGTTGCGCTGAGGTCTAGCCTAGTCAGCAAACAGCACCAGCAAGCTTTTAAACATCCACAGGCTAATTCTACCACCATTCTGCACTTGCTCAGCCTATAGCTGAACTGCTCCTTACTACTGTCCAAGCTGCCTGTGTACAGCTTCATGAGCCATGGGAGCAAGGGGTGGGCTGGGTCCCCAAGCATAACTATTGGCATTTCAATATCCCCAACAGTAATTTTCTGGTCTGGGAAGTAAGTCCCTTCTTGCTACTGCTCAAACAGACCGGAGTTCCTAAAGATGCAAGCGTCATGCACCTTTCCCGGCCATCCCACGTTCATGTCAGCGAAATGTCCCTTGTGATCCACCAGTGCTTGCAGCACCATTGAGAAGTACCCCTTGCGGTTTACGTACTGGTTGGCAAGGTGGTCCAGTCCCAAGATAGGGATATGTGTTCTGTCTATCACCGCACCACAGTTAGGGAACCCCACTGCAGCAAAGCCATCCAGGATGACCTGCATATTTCCCAGAGTCACTATCCTTGATAGCAGAACATCAGTGATTGCATTGGCTACTTGGATCACAGCAGTCCCCACAGTAGACTTGCCCACTCCAAATTGATTCCCAACTGACTGGTAGCAGTCAGGCGTTGCAAGCTTCCACAGGGCTATCGCCACTCACTTCTCAACTGTCAGGGCAGCTCTCATCTCTTGGTATTCCTGAGCTTCAGGGCGGGGGAAAGCAACTCGCAAAGTTCCAGGAAAGTGGCCTTACTCATGCGAAAGTTTCGCAGCCACTGTGAATCATCCCATACCTGCAACACTATGCGGTCCCACCAGTCTGTGCTTGTTTGCCAGGCCCAGAATCAGCGTTCCACTGTATCAACCAGCCCCACTGCCACCATGATGTCCCAATTGCCACAGCCCATGCTTTCAGAAACGACTGTGTCCATGTCCTCATCACAATTGCCCTCGTGCTGGCGTCCCTTAGCCTGGTTCTGCACATACTCCAGGATAATGCGTGAGGTATTTACAATGCTCACAACAGCAGCGGTGAGCTGAGCAGGCTCCATGCTTGCCGTGGTATGGCGTCTGCATGGGTAACCCAGGAAAAAAGGCGTGAAACGATTGTCTGCCGTTGCTTTCACAGACGGAGGGAGGGGCGACTGATGACATGCACCCAAAACCACCCTCAACAATGTTTTTTCCCCATCAGGCATTGGGAGATTAACCCAGAATTCCAATGGGCAGCGGAGACTGCAGGAACTGTGGGATAGCTACCCACAGTGCACCACTCCATAAGTCGATGCTTGCCACGGTATTGAGGACACACTTTGCCGACTTAATGCGCTTAGTGGGGACATACACAATCGACTGTATAAAATCGATTTCTAAAAATCGACTTCTATAAAATTGACCTAATTTCATAGTGTAGACATACCCTTAGACACATGCAAACTAAATAATCCCTTTCCTCCTTCAAATCCCTCTTCAAAACACACCTCATTCTGCGGAAGTCTTTCAAACAGTGACCTTTGCAAGGTTCCTAAACCAGCTACAGATCTTGATCTTCAAGTGGAGGAGTCAAAATCTCCAGCATTGAAATCTGGGTCCTATTGAAGATTTCCACAAGGGAGAGATGACCTCTTCTCCCATGAAAGACTTGAGGGACAGCAGTATGCTTCCTATAGACACTACAGAGTCTGGTGACTTAAAAATACCTAAAAAAGAAAAGGAGTACTTGTGGCACCTTAGAGACTAACAAATTTATTTGAGCATAAGCTTTCGTGAGCTACAGCTCACTTCATCAGATGCATGCAGTGGAAAATACCTGCAACACACTGAAAGTTGGGAGTGCCAGTTTTTCTGGACAACTGAACTTTTCCGTACTGAATCGGAGCTCAAAGGAGTTTGTACAGTCCACAGCAGAAGCCAGAACCGTGAAAGCAGAACAAATAATCTGCTCCAATAATTGTATCCCTAGAGTGCAAAAAGAGAGCTAGGGAAGGTGAGAATGTCCATATCTTCCATCCACAAATGACTGGAGTGCAGCAGAACTCTCTCTAGCTAAGGAAGAGGCAGGGATAGTCATCCCTGCAAGAGAGCGGCATCCGGGTCACCATTACAATGTACCAACCAGTACTGTAGACTGTATTTCTGCTGTTTCATCTTCCTATTCACTGTTGTGTCCTTCTGTATTTGTATTATTGTAGCACCTAGGATCTGCAGTCGTGTCTTCTCATGCTCCTCAGGTACTGCAGTTATTTTCATGTTCAGACCCTTCTCCCCCTGCTCTCCATCTCCTGCATCACTGGCATTCATTTTTCTCCACCTGAGTCTCTCATGCAACAATTTTCCTCTGGCTGCACCATACACGGCAGGTCTTTCCTGTTGCCTTCCTTGTATCATACCCTAACATGTCACTTCCTCTACTCTGCACTTGAAAAACAGCTATTAAACAGGGTAGCAGGGATTTATGAAGGCACTACCACAAGGCAGTTGCAGATGTAAAATATGCAGTTAGTTTCCCCGCCCCCCCCCCCCCCCCCAAGTACAGAAGAATATAACATAAGAATGGCCACACTAGGTCAGACCAATGGTCCATCTAGCCCAGTGTCCTGTCTGCCAACAGTGGCCAAAGCCAGGTGTTTCAGAGGGAATGAACAGAACAGGCAATCATTGAATCCATCCACTGACATCCACTCCCAGCTTCTGGCAGTCAGCTAGCATAAAAGTTAGCATAAAAGTTTACTTGAGGAGTGACAAATGATAGAGTCAGTAACTACTCCCTTAAATAGTTAGACGTGGTCTCAGGAAGTCCTTGAAAACTACCTTTCTGACAAGGAAGCCATTTCCAAAAAATTCCTTTCATAACATCTTAGAGCCTATTTCTCACAAGTTTTCACTTCTGGTTTACAACTACATTTCCTAGAATGCCCCTCATTTGAGCCTTCCTGATTCATATGCAAGATGGCTCTTAATGACTCAATGGGGAGACAGCAAGCTCTGGTGGGTAAGGCCTGGGGCTGGAAGTCAGAGACACTTTTTTATTGCTGCCTTGGTCATAGGCCTGCTCCCAAGGTAACAGTTGCTAGATTTTGAAAAACAAACTCCCTTTTTCTCCACAAATTGGTGCTCAGACTCCTAAATAAAAGTGTCTGGCCAGCCCTCAAAGAAAAGAAAAATATAAGCCATTCATAATTACAGTCCCAGGCCAGTCTAAATTTGGATGAGATTTCTCCTGCACATGTCATCAATGGAAAATGTTCTGCTTCTATAGAGAAAGACTTAGGTCTTTTAGTTCTGCCTGGTAGGGTCTCTTTCTTCACAGAAGGCAACCTGTCAAATTGATAGCCCTGGAATAACTGCAAGGACTCCTTGTTTAATTTGTACCTTAATAGGTTATCTCAAACTGGGCAACAACAAGCAAGCAAACAGCATTTAAGTAATAATTAATGGTTAATTCTACTAACTCTTACTCATGTGAGTAGTCTAACTGAATCAATGGGAAGGGCTCCTCTTATGCAGGATTGGGCCCCGATTCCACAAACAAGTAACTTTTTACACGTCAATGGTGAGCAACATTTGTTTGGGCCCTGACGAGGGCATCCAAACTGACAAATGTGTGGAAATTCAGAAATTCAAAACGAAAATTAACACCACTTATTTAACGTTTTTGGGGAAGGGGCAGTCCTAGGACTTAAACCAATGGCAAACCAATCTTTTTTCCAGTTTCCATAAATAGTATTTGCCCCCATCTTTTAGACAGTAGAAAAAATTGTGGCTGATATATTAAAATCCCCTCCATTTTTTCTAACCAGAATTGTGGACATACCCTTAATGCTAGCATCCAGATAAACAACCTGCCTGTCTTCAGTGATCCTTTCCAAAATACTGGATCCACCCATTGCCCTGCATATAAATAGCAATGTTTCCTATAACCAGCAATGTTTCCAATGGAGTATTAAGGACCCAGTCCTGAAACTATATTCACACATGCTCAGGAGTCTTCTTGCTCGTTATGGGATCAGAGCTCAAGTTTGTA
This sequence comes from Chelonia mydas, assembly GCF_015237465.2. Classification (NCBI taxonomy): domain Eukaryota; kingdom Metazoa; phylum Chordata; order Testudines; family Cheloniidae; genus Chelonia; species Chelonia mydas. The sequence goes on along the minus strand of NC_051253.2, from coordinate 3,390,901 downwards.
CTCAATCCATTAATTGAATTAATATTTTTTTTAATCACACTGCATGCATTTTTCTGTATGGATAGTATATGGTACACAGTGAAGCATTACTAACTACTGTATGATCCTTGACTTATCAGGCAGAGGTTCATTTTGCTTTGAAGACAGCAATGAAGCCTTCGATTGAAGTCAAATTATTCCTTATAAGAACGGCCGTACTCAGTCAGATCAATGGTCTATCTAGCCCAGTAACGTGTCTTCTGACAGTGGCCAATGACAGGTATTTCAGAGGGAATGAAGAGAACAGTGAATCATCAAGTGATCCATCCCCTGTTGTCCACTCCCAGCTTCTGGCAGTCAGAGGCTTAGGGACACCCAGAACATGCGGTTGCATCCCTGACCATCTTGGACCTATAGCAATTAATGGATCTATCCTCCATGAACGTATCTAATTCTTTTTTGAACCCCATTATATTTTTGGCCTTCACTAGATCCCCTGGCAATGAGTTCCACAGGTTGATTGTGGATTGTGTGACGAAATGCTCAAGTTTGTTTGTTTTAAACCTGCTGCCTACTAATTTCATGGGGTGATCCTGATTCTTATGTGAAGGAGTAAATAACACTTCCTTATTCACTTTCTCCACTCCATTCATGATTTATAGCCCTCTATCATATTCCCCCTTTAGTCATCTCTTTTCCAAGCTAAAAAGTCCCAATCTTTTTAATTTCTCCTCACGTGGAAGCTGTTCCATACCCTTAATAATTTTTGTTGACCTTCTCTGTACCATTTCCAATTCTAATACATATTTTTTGAGATGGGGTAACCAGAACTGCATGCAGCATTCAAGGTGTGGGAGTACCCTGGATTTATACAGTGGCATTATGATATTTTCTGTCCTAATGGTTCCTAACATTCTGATAGCTTTTTTGACTTCCGCTGCACATTGAGTGGATGTTTTTAGAGAACTATCCACAATGACTCCAAGATCTCTTTCTTGAGTGGCAAAAGCTAATTTGGATCCCATCATTTTGTATATGTAGTTGAGATTATGTTTTCCAATGTGAATTACTTTGCATTTATCAACAATGAATTTCATCTGCCATGTTGTTGCCCAGTCACTCGATTTTGTGAGATCCCTTTGTAACTCTTTTCAGTCAGCTTTGGACTTAAATACCTTGAGCAATTTTATATCATCTGCAAATTTTACTACCTCACTGTTTACCCCTTTTTCCAGATCATTTATAAGTGTAAGTGAAAAAAAATGGTCACTTACCCTATTGTAGCTGTGGATCTTTGATATATGTTGCTCACATATATTCCACTTCTGGCATGCACGTGTCCCATGTGCGCAAGATCAGAATCTTTTTGAATAGCAATGTCCACTGGGGCTGCACCTGCACTCTGCATGCCCTCCAGCGCCCTGTGGAGCAGTCTCAACTGTGGTGTAGCACCTTCATTAAAACCGAACACAGTTGATACAGGACTCTGTAGTAGTGGGGGAAAGGAAAGAGAGTTGTGGAATATATTGTGGACAACAGATCTAGGAAAACTACAGGTAGAGTAGCCAACCATTCGTTCTTCTTCAGAGTGATTGTCAACACGTATTCCACTTCTGGTGACACACAAGCAGTGAGCTCAAGGCCTGGATGTGGGTGCTCGGACTCTGTTGAAACAATGACTGTAAAACAGCTTTGCCAAAGCAGGCATTGGATCTGGAGTCCTCAGCTAAGGGACAGTGCTGGGTGAAGGTGAGCACTGAACTACAGGGAGCTGATCTGTAAGTCTCTGAGACTGGACTGCCCCTTTGCAAAGCTGTCGAGGCTGCTTGAGCTCTGGTGGAACAAACCTTGATCTCCGTAGGGGGGTCCAAGTGAGCTATTGCAGAGAAAGTTGTAATGCAGACCAAAGCCCATTTAGAAAACTTTTGTGTGGATACAAACTGACCTTTCATTTTGTTGGCAATGGCCAGAAATAGTCTAGGAGAATTTCTGAATGGTCTCAGTCTGTCCGAAAGGTAAAAGATAGTCCTGACTGCATCCAAGGTATGGAGTTTTGCTTCACCTTGAGTGGTATAAAGTGTGGGAAAGAAAACTGGCAAGTGGATCACTAGATTCAAATGAAATTAAGAGACAACCTTAAGCAAGAATTTTGGGTGGGGGCCTTAGTGTCACATTGTCCTTACAGAACACTCTAGACGGGGTTCCTGCCATACAGGCTTGGATCTCTCCTATTCTTCTGGATGAGGTTACAGCCACTAGGAGGGTGATCTTCATAGACAGGTGGTATAATGAACAGCATGCCAAGTGTTCAAAGGGAGGACTCATTAACCCCAATAATATAATTATGAGGTTCCAGAAAGGCTGAACCTCGACAATTGGTGAAACCTAACAACTGCTGGGTGTGAGAAGATCGAGTGACCGTGTATGAGAGGATGATAAGCAGAAATAGCTGCCAAAAGACTCTTATGGAGCTGATGGAGAGTCCTGAACACTTTAGGGCTAGCAAGTAAACTAGAATAGTGGTTACTGCAGTCTCTAATGGAGGTAAGGGCATCTGGATTGCCCAGACAGAGAATTGCTTCAATTTTTCCCCATAAGTTGCTTTAGTGGGGTCCTTTCTACTACAAGCCAGAATACCCTGGATGTTCTTGGAAGAGGATCTGTCTGTGGTTGTTAACCAGCCAGCATCCAGACTGTGAGGTACACTGTTGTGGGTCTGAGTCTAGAATATGGCTCTCTGTTTCCATTATTATATCATGTTGAGCTGGAAGTGTGATCAGAGCCTGTATTGATGGACTTGATGAGCCTACCAAAACTGTTTGGGCCATATTGGGGCTATCATTATGATTAAGGCTGCATCCTGTCTGAGCTACCTCAGGACCGTATGGTATTAGTTGAATGGGTGGGTAAGCATACATGGAGGGGAATATAATTAGTCTAACTATAACACCAGTTACAACTAACAAATAAGTAGGGAAAGCACTGCACCAGGAATGGGACACTGCAGGAGTTCCAGCTTGCTGTTCTGGGCAGTAAGAAGAAACTGAAGGGCAGTTGTGGCTACTCTTCCCTTTATACCTTTGGCTGTGGGGCACCGGAGGGCGTGCAGTGTGCAGGCACAGCCCCAACAGACATTGCTATTCCAAAAGGTTATGGTCTCAGGCGCTTGCACACCAGAAATGGAATACAGGTGGCCAATCACTCAAAGAAGAACTGAGAGATTCTGTCAGGTGGAAATCTATCTATGGCTCTGATCCTGCAGTTGACAGTCCACGGATGCACTGCTGTGCCCCATTTAAATCAACAGGACTCTATGTGGGCACAAAGGTGCACCTGCAGTCGCAGGACTAAGGCCTATATTTATACATCAAAAACTAAGAAAGCAATTCTTGAATTGAAATACAACATTAAAGTACAGTCCTGCTTTGAAAAGCAATGGTAAAAAGGAAAATATCTATTAGAATTGGAATTGCGAGATTCCATGTTTATTGTGTCTCAAAGACTCTATAACCAAATGTGCTCACTTTAAAAAATATTTTTTTTAAATGCCAGCCCTGTAAACGTCATCTGGGCTCTGGCTTCTTTCCTTCTTACGCATCATTCTCAGTAATGAAAGATCTTGCAAAAATCATAACTTTGGTAACATCTCTGCAGCCCACATGCCTTTAAATTATGCCTCACTATACATGTGCAATGGAGCTAAGGAGCTGATCCAAATCCCCTTTGGATCAAGCTCTAAAACTCCGTTCTTTTGCAATGCCCCATAAACAATTTAAAAAAACAAACAAATCTAGGAGTTAGCCCCTCCTCTGAATTTTCCACTGTAGCCTGTCTCCTCTATATCTATCTTTTAGCTTGTAAGCCCACTGGGACCAGGTCTATCTTTATGTCTGGTACAGTGTCAAGCATGTCCTCACTGTTAAACAAAGAATAAGTCTTCCTCAACTTGAAATACACCTTAATATGTGGTGAATCAAACAGGGATCCCCAGAATTCTATCCAGGAGGCAGAAGCCCAACTGGGAGAAGGAAGGAGCAGAACTGGAGTCCTTGGGATGTACACTTGAGTTTACAGTGTTTATTTTAATTTCTCAAATGCCCTTGTCTGAAGTTCAAGGTGCCTGTACAAATATAAAATACATACAGTGCAATCTGCTAGATAAGTGCCAAACCAGCTCTGCTATTCCCTGTTTTCAGCTTCTTCCAGTCATTCTGGACATCTGTAACTTACAATTTTTCTGAGTTGCACACCAAATCCTAGGAGCAAGCATATCAGCACTTTCAATAACAGTGGTAATAAACTCACTTTTTCATTAAAGCTACACAAAAATCAGATAATTATGGGGAGAATAGGAACCTTTAGCATTCTGTCTTACATTTAAACTGCTGACAGTTAAAAAGAGACATTTTCTCCAGGATATTTCCCAAAAATGGATCACTGTTAGGGCTGCCCTACAAATCAAGTGTAAACGCTATTTTTTTAACTGTATAATTTTCCAGGCAGCCAGGGAGATGCTAAATCAAGTAAGCAAATCCTGGCTCCAGTATGTGTCTGTTGGTTTTGACACTTTACAGCTGATACCAACAAGATAAGAAGATGTCTGCTTTTGCTTTTTACTGATTTAATCTCAATGGTTTGCACACAAAATACATCAACATTTTGTTAAAAAAATTTAGTGTACATTACCGTCTCACATTTCAGTATATTTAAGATAACTAATTTCTCAATGCAGAAAACACCAATTTACAACATTGAAATAAAAGTGATAGAACATCCTAGGAGAAAAGGAAGGAAATGATATAATAATGCACTGAGTTAGTTACAAATAAATTTAACAAAGAATTTTAAACATCAACAAATAATTTAAAAAGAAGTAATCTTTAAGAAAAATACTGAGCAGTATTTCATAGTTTAACATGTCTTCCTGATGTTATATGAATATTTTGGGTCTGGAGTAACTTCTCTACAAAGACCCAAAGAACCAGCAGAGTAACAGAAAATGGAACTATTAGTTTTCTAGAGTAAGAGACATGGTCAGCAGTGTTTGAAAATCTATTGCGAGAGCTTAAAAAATAAAGTTGAAACTCTCCTTGTATGGAAGTTATAATTTTAAAATGGACTCTAATGTTTCTGATAAAGACCACTTAAAGGATCACTGTTATCACAAAGTAGCAAAATATTGTTTATTGCTGTTATCCAATAAAAATAAAGTTAAAAATAAATACACATGACTTTCAGTTATGAAATAAACAGACAGTACCATGGTTTGTGAGTTCTATATAAGTTTTCAGAGATGTACACAAGTTGAATATTTGCATTAGTTAGTAGGATTTCATGGACCATTATATATGGACATTTGTATGTGACTTATATAACCTTAGAATGCTATAGGAAATAGTCAAATCTATTCATGGACCCTATGACGTCTGGACTGAATATTTAATTGGTCTTTTTTGAAAAATAACCTAGTGCAAAAGAGTTTGGCTTAACAATTTTTAAAAACAGTGTTTGTCGTAACTCTAGACAGGTTTTATAGAACTTTCACAGAGATTTTTAAAAGAAATTTAATATTCAATACAAAATTCGCTTGAGTTGAATGCTTATTTTTAGCTTTTCTCCATTAACAAAATATTGAACTATTGATAATATTAAACAAAATATTTTTTAAAAACCTAAATAAACATCTTCTCCATGAATAACCACGAAATATATATCACACCTACGCAAGGTTAGCTATTACATAATCCAGAGAGGAGGTGCAAGGATGAAAAAGGGGGAACTATTTGTCAGTTCCTCATGGTTTGATGAGACCTTCAACTCCCTCCTCTGGAAAAAAGAATTTTTGAAAAATTCAGAGCACAATTTTTAATCGGTCTCTGAATCGTATGTATAGATAATGCTAGCTCTCAGATAATATGGAACTTTGGACCCACAGTTGCTATAATATCAGCATAAGGAGCACACTGAGTAAGCTTAATAGCCAGCTGTTTCTTTAGAACAAGGAAGCTGTAAAACTTGGCTGAAACTTGTTTCCGGTCATCGTTCTTACAGAGCTTCAAAAAACTGACAGAACTCACTCCTGATTTGTTGATGTACTGTATAGAAAAAGAAATTGAAAAATATAGTTAGGTCAGTTTAACTGCTAATAAAACTAGATCCCATGGTGTTGGAACCAAGGTACTGATTTTACAAACATTTTTGCACAGGAGTAAATATTTACAGGACCGAGGCCTTAAGATGGTTTCTTATCTGTATATTTTAATGTATGTAATTTTCCTAAAGTTCTTCACAAATTTTACGGTGTTGCCAACTCTTGCAATTTTATCACAAATCTCACAACAGTTTGTGTTTTCTTAACCCCCCCCCCCCCCACTTCTGGAATCAAGAGATTGCATGGGAATCTAAGCTTTCATTTAAAAAAAAAATTCTAGCCTTTGTGGTTATGCAGAAAAGCTTGAAAAGATAAAGCAAGTGCATCCTAACAGGGCCAAAAAGCAAAAGGCAAACAAAATGAACCTAACATTTATTTAAAAATCTCATCATTTTGTGGGGTCTGAGTCATGGTTTTTGGATGGTTGGAGTTGGCAATACTGTTGATGATACAAGATGAAATGTATCCCATAAAAATCTACTTAGGCCTTGATCCTGCAAAACGTTACATGTATATTTACAGTATAAGTTATTCATTCCATTTAATTCAATGGGACTACTCAGATCCATAAAAACAATCACATGTGTAAGGCTTTGCAGAACTGCCGGTCCTTATATTATAATTTACTGTGGCTTTTGCTATCTTCCCTTCTAAGTACAGCAAATACCATTAAAAATACAGTAAAGTCTATCACAACTTGGTAAACAATTGTGTGATTTTTGTAAATGGCTATGTGTATGACTATGTAAATATACACACATGTATCACACCGGATATGTGTGTGTGTGTGTGTGTGTACACACACACACACAAACTATGTTAAAAGAAGATTATTAAGGTTGCAAAATCAAGCACTCCAAAGTTAGGAAATGCTCGAATTAAGTTTGCTTGTACCCCCCTTGTATGTTTGCATTTTGATACATTCTTTAATTGTATGATCACTTACTATTTTTTTCCACAGAATCCCTGCCTCATTCAGTGCACAGAATAGTCTATGCTCAATTAATGCACACCTATTCAATATTTTGTTTTCTCCTAATTGTTCAATGTGTGGCCCATGCCTTATTTACCACACATTATTCAAACCTTGTTCTGAAGAGAGAATTATTAATTTTCTCATGGGTTTTTCTATAGTACTCATCACTATAGCATCTGAATGCTTCACAGACATTAGATAATTAAATTTCGCAACACCTCTGTGAGATGAAGAGTTATTACTATCCTCATTTTACAGATTGGGAACTGACGCAGAGAGATTAAGATAAAAAGTATCCACTAACCGTGGGTGCTCATTTTTGAGACACTAAGGACCTCAGATTTTTCAGAGTATTTAGTATTATATAGCACTGTTCAAAGCAGAACTCCTATTGACCTCATTTGCAGCCCTGAGACCCCAGAGTCTCAAGCTAAGCACCCAGAAGGTGAGGAACACCCAAGGAATGACCACCTATGAAATATGTGGTTTAAGTGACTCATCTAGCATCACACGGGAACTCTGTGGCAGAGGTAGGGACAGAATCCAATTCTCCAGGACAACATTCAACTGTCCTAATTACAAGACCATCCTTCTCTTCCTGCCATAATCTTCCTGCCTCATTCATTGCACACTTTCCAACTTCAGCAACAAATGAAGCAAGGATCCTGCAGACAGCAGTCTCCTTTATTACAAAATCCTGATTAACCACCATAGCAGATCCATCCTGTGCACTGAACGAGACAGAGGTCCTGTGGAAAAACCTGTATGTGACTATGCAGTGGCAGACTGTATCATAACGCAGGCATGCAAGCAGGCCGAATCAAAGTTGCACAGGCAGTTTTAATTCTGGCATTTCCTAGCTTTTGACTTTGCAGGTTAATAATGTTCTCTTCATGTAGTTTTCTCTGTGTGCACTTGCCCAGGTTTAAAAAAAAAGCAAAACTTAAAAACAAGAAATTCCATCACGCGGCATCATATTGACACCCATATGGGTCATCAGCAGGGTTGGAATCTTCAGTGCCACTGCATCAACCCCTACCACATGAGCTAAGGGAGTCACTGATAGTAACAGCAGGATGTCATCCTCTATGTGGATCAGCGCTAGCACGGTTTAAGACACTTTGCCAGTAGGTTTCACAGATACTCAAAACAGAGATTTAAATGGTGAGACTCAGAAATCCTGGGTTCCATTACAGGCCCTGGAAGAGAGTGTGTTCTAGTGGGCACACTTTTTGCCCATTCCCCAAAAGTTTGACCCCTTCTCTCCTGTCCCCTCCCCTCCCATTCCCCACCTCCCCCGCCAGTCCCACTACCCTTGGCCAGCTACTGTCAGACCTCCCCACACTGCCTGGCTCCTTGTCCATGACCCACCCAAATTCCGACTCCTCATCTGAACTAGCCCCCTTTCCCCTCTGGCCCCCTATTGACTGCCCCCAGTCCACATTCCCTGTCCCTGATGGGTCTAAATGCTAATCTCCTGCCCTGGGCTCCATATACAATCTCTTTCCCCTGGCTCATAGTTCCAGTCTCTTTTCCCAGCCAGTCCCAGTCTCCTCTAAAGTCAGACTACAAGATCTAATGGTCCCTTCTGGGATTAAAATCTGAAGGTTACTTACATGTAACCGGAGTTCTTCCAAATTACTTTGCAAATTCACATGCATGGGTATTGCACTGCCTGGTGGTGCCTAAAGGTAGACCTTCTCTAAGCAGTGCCCAGAACACGTGCACTCCCCTATCATTCCCCCGCCCCCAGTGTTTTTGAACATTCTGAGAGTGAGGCTTTATAATGGGGTCTTGCCCCCTGTACCGCTTCAGTTCCTTCCACTGCTAACCCAGAGAAACCATAATAAGACTCTGAGAAAGAGGGGATGGTGGGTGGGAGCTGTGAATATGCAGTTATCTCACAGAACTCTTGTTACAAGGAAGTAACCTTCATTTCTTCTTCGAGTGGTTCTGCATATTCCCAATTATGTGCAGTGCTGAAAACCAGGAGGTTGGAACAGAGTCCTAATTAAATAATGACTGAAGCACTGACTCCAGGAGTGGCGGAAGCTCTCTCAAACGGGGGGTGGGGGTAGGGGAAGGGGAAGCGGGCACCAGCACCCGAACCATGACCCCGCCTCCCACTCCGCCTCTTCTCCCAAGGCCACCGTATGAAGGTTCAATATGAATGCCATGCAATCCACCAGGTCGTAGAACTGAAAAGTATCCTCAGAAGAGGAAGAAGCAGAAAGCACACTCACATGCTCATCAGCTGACATGAGCTCATCAGGTGACATCGATGTCAGTATCCATTTGTTCTTGTTCAAAAAGAGGAGCTCTCTCTTCATCTTTCTTTTCAGATAGTGTATCAGGCACCATTGCCTGAGCTGCCAATGGATCTGGTGCAACCAGATCCAATGATTGCTGAGACACTGGATCCTTATCAGATGAAACATCACCTCTCCATCCATAAGGAGATGATTCAGAAATTCCTGCAGTGCAATGCAACATGGAGACTAGGACTGCCAGTCTCTCCAACAGCTGGGATCTGGAAACACACCATAGGAGGAGAAGCAAAGGAGTGAGGGAATCCAGGCTGAGGAGGCATGAACTGGCCTCTGAATGAGGACACTACCTCAGAACCACTTTGGATCATACCAGAGACAACAATGGAACCAGAAGGCAAAGAGAAATAAAAGGTGGGAAAGATCTGCCAGAGGATCTTGCAGGAGTCTTAGGAAGAGGATGCACTGATAGATGTGGAGAAAGACAATCTCCTCTGCTCTTCTCTTTCCAGGTGCAGAAGACATCGACCATGGAATGGATGACACCCGTTTCTTCTTCATCGTCCTCTGACTCTCATTTGGTTCTGAGAAGTGATGAGAAGCAAGAAGGTGCACATCAGACAGCACTGTAAAAGTCCTCTTCAGGTCTGAGGACAGTCTCTGAACTGAAGCAGAGGATGGAGCCTGTCTCACAAATTTAAGTACCAGATCCAAGTTTGAAGTTGAATCCAGAACCAACCAGGGTTTCAGAGTCAGAACCACAAATGCCATGTCAGAGTTGGATGGAGCCGATAAAACTGACGTACAGAATCTGGCATTGTTAACACTGGCTGTCTTCTCCCTCGTCTTCTTCCTCAGAACAGCTAAGGCTGGAGCCGATCATGTGGCTCCAGGATCTTCAGCAGGAAGACGGCCTTTTAACACGCGTGGTGCTTTCGAAGCCTTGACAGCTTTAACAGAAGGATCTGGAGACCGAACTATTGAAGATCCCAATGTCCTGGGAACCTTTAGGCAGCTTAGTCTTGCTGGAGGAAGCCTCAGGAGCTGAAACTGATCTCTTAGGCTTCAGATCCGATGACCATCTGGAACCAGAGGATTTAGCAGCTAAAGCCTCCATAAGCAGAAGCACCTGCAGTCTATTCTACCTGTCTTTGCATGCTCTGAGCATGAAAGCCCAGCAAATGGAACACCCAGAAGGAGAATTACCTTCAACCCAGCACTTCAGACATCTAATGTGGTCATCCAATGCCAGGAAGACAGCTGAGCACAAAGCACATCTCTTAAATCCCAGATTCTTCTTCTTCTTCTACTGTTCCACAATATCATGAAACCAAACCTACCAACTCTCCTTAACTATCTACACTTATTACTTAACTACACTGCACACTGAGAACAACAACAACTGAAACTATCAAAGGCACTATCAAAGGAGGAAAACCCCTGGATCTGAATGGCCTGGAACGGTTCACTTCTGTCTGCTGCAGCAATTGGAAGGAACTGAGGTGGCGGAGTGCAGTGCCCCCTTATATAGTCTTGCCCTCAGAACATTCAAAAGCATTGAGGGGAAGGGTGGGGTGAGGGTGTGAGAACATGCGCTCTAATAGGCAGTGCTTGGAGAAGGTTCTACTGTTAGGTGCCACAATACTCATAAGTGGGAATATGCAGGGCCATTTGAAGAACTATTAATTCTTTACCCCAATCTCTCAGATCCAGTCTCCCCACAGCCATCTCCCAGGCCTGGTCCCATCCCTCTGTTTCCCATTCCTCCCAGGCTCCCCCACCAACTGCCTGGCCCAGTCATCTGCCCCCACTACCAGATCTGGCTTATGTCCCCTGTACATTCAAATCAGACAGCTGCCTCCTCAGTGGTGCCTGGGTGCCAGCATGGGGGTGGGGGAGAGAAGGAGGGCATCAAGAGCACAGGAGAGCCAGTCTCCCTGCTCTTACTTCTGATGCCTAGCCCACAGCAGTCTAGACCTGTAGTTTTAGGGAAGTCCTGCTCAGTCTTGGGCTGGAGAATGCCAGATTCTGTATGAACCTTCTGAGTTTTTAGCTGTGAAGCTCTACTAAGCAGTTGTTGCAATTGTTCAAAGACTTACAATTTGGCTGAATTTGGGCAGATTTTCACAGGGAAGGCAAACAGCACATCCCTGACATAAAGGCAAAATCCTCTGCCAAATTTCAAGATCTTGCTGCAAAGCATATGGACACAAGAGCTTCTTAAAATAAAGGTCATCAGAATTTTTTTAATATGGGCAAAACAATGTACATTTCCCTAACATCATTCTGAGAAATGTCTGAATCATTTGGGCTGAAATTTTCCACAAAATTTAGCCTGATGCAGACACCCAGCATGTAAAACTTTAGCTTGAACAGTTTGGCAAAATTTGGCAAAGTTATGAGCAACTGAAAATACAGGTCTTACAATGGGAAGTGTCGGGCAACCTTAATAATAGTCAGTGCTACCAGACCCACCAATAATAAAATCATGGTCCAGTGTTAAAGCAAACTTCAGAGTGAGAAATCAACTACTCCAAAGTTAAAAAATTTGAAAAATTCCAAAAATTGGGCAGGATTTGCCACTATACAAAGCATTCTGAAGCCTGAGAGTATCCATGTCAACACACAATAAAACATGGTTGTATCACACATGAAACTCTTTCAGAGACTAGTAGCACATGTAATGTATCAACAAATAGCAAGTGGTTGTACACTCTGAAACCTGTCATCATATTTTATGGTTCAATCCAAGTCAATAACTGATTTAAAAAGCATCTAATGGCTAAATCCAACATCATACCCGTAAAGTGTTCAATATTGGAAGAGTTCTTTTGCTCCACCTTCTTTCTTCACTGTCTTGATCATTCCTCACCATATCCTGTATAGGAGATTAATACAAGCATTAGATGTAACTTATAAAAATCACATGCCAAAATGTTAAAAATGGGACAAGTATTTTAGCTCATTCATTTAAATTTCAACACTTATTTACATCCCTACCTGGGGTAAACTTCACTTTTTAAGGCTGCAATTTTTTTTATGTGACCCGTGTATTATCTATTTTGACAATGCCTAACCACATCAGAGATGTAATTAAGTGTGAAACTGGGTATTTTGGTAGTTGTGTAGGAGACAGTTGGGGCTTTTGGCACCTGTGGAGTACTAGGCTGTAAGGAATTGTAAAAACATTAGCTAGATATTGCTACTCAGATGGGCTCAAATCTTGTTTAACAGCATTTTACTTACTATGCGAGCTGCCACACTGTCTTCAGTGGGGTTACTTGCAAAGTAAGGTGCTTATCAGTGTGAATAAGAGTATCAGAACCTTTTAAATATTTTGCTACTGTTCATGTGCCAATCTGGCATTTAAAATGTTATCTTTGTATTTTGGAGTTAATGCCCTATTAAGATGAATGGGGCACTTCACACCACTCATAGCTACTGTTTCAGGCTGCCTGCAGACTCAGGTTTAAACTTGGTGCAAGTTTTTAGGATTTTCTTCACAACCATTAAGGTCGGAAACACTTTTTTAAATGAAAGCTTACATTTTGCAGCAAGGAGTTGATTTAAGGCAAATTCTACAATGCTTAAATGGTGGAATTCACGGGGCCTTGATTACCAAACCACGTTTTCATATTTATGCAAATTTTGACACCCACAGGAAAAACCTGACAAACATGAATTCTACATTTTTAAAATAAATAACTTCTGTATTAATTTTTATTTGAAATTGTGGAAGGATATTGTTTTACTGGCTTCATCCTCTCCATACAGAAAGGAGTATGTACTACCAGTCTTTAATATCTCAGTATTTTTACAGTAACTAATTTTCCCACCCCATGGGCAAGGCACAGACTTGTGTTCTGCAAGAGTGATTGCAATGCCTCCACAATCTCCAATGGAGAGTCGCAACTACCAGATTCATAGTCAGTGTGTATGCACAGACTCCGCCCCAGCTTGTTCCCAACCTTCACCTGCACCAAACTGTTCAGAGTCTCCCTCTGTGGTGCACAAAGGATATAGAGGTCCCTCTATGTGACAGCAACATTACACCCTTCTACAGTGCACTACAGCAATTGCTTAAAAAAAAGAGCAGAACGTATTGTAGGACCCACCATATTGCTATAAAAATATAAACTCTACATTACAGCAAAAACCTCAGATTAAAACAAACAAAACAAAGACATTTTCTAGTTTTGCTTAGGACAGTAAAGGACTTTATAATGTCCAGGCTGATGTTACTAAATATGAGGGAGATCTAAAATTCTATCCTTGATAAAAATGGACATACCATGTATCTTTTCCAGCACACATAAATAATAATTAGGTTCAATTTATAAGTAGTTTATAAAGAGTTAATAAGTGAAAAGATATTTTAATAAATGGTTTATAAATTGGTATAGCATCCAACAAGTTTGCTTATAAACATGGTTTATAACCATCTATAAGACATTTTACTAATGTATTTAAAAACATCTATAACACAAGCTACTCATGTCTGTAACATACTTATAACATCTATTAATTATTTACTAACTCTCTGTAAATGGAAACTTAATATAAAGCGTGGCTAATAAATACATGCATTGGTTCTTTTACATTTATTGAAGGTGCTTACTATAGCCTCATCAATTTTATTAGCGTCCTCATTTCTGCCATTCTGTAATGCCAACACAAATGAATCATCAGTAATAGTTCTCTCAGTTTCTGTATGAGCTGACTCTTGCAGGTAACTTGACTCTTCTATTATCAACATCTCTATATTAACAAGAAAACAAAGTTTAAAATGAAATCACATTGAATCTCAAAAATCAACCACCATTAACACCTAACGATCATGGAGGATAAGAATCGAAATGAGTGCTGAGCAGAGGAGCTACGTACCCAAGGGTACTTTGGGACAAAAAGCTAGTGGAAGAGTTTTCTTGGAAACATTTAAAGACCGACCTTTCACTTGCAGGAAAATTTTACAAAATAAATGACTGGTTAAGAAGCAGACTTATTTACCATGGAATAAACACTGTTTTCCACTGCAAGTATAGTTCTCTCAACACATCCTACAGTGAAATTCGGCAAGTGACAATATCGCATTCTACTCAATGTAAAGTATAATGCTGGTTGTCACATTCTCAAATTAACAAAGGAGGAGGAATAAATAAGAAAAGGGACCAATTGCAGCATTGGAATAAAAGGTGCAATTTCTGTTGTTTTCTCTGCACTCATTTATGCCAGGACTGAAATTGATCTAAGGTATACTAGTGCCAAAAAGAGGCAGGATGGCTGTATGTGCTGAGAGAGCTAGTCTATGGCCTGTAACACTTCTGTCCACGCTTCCTTTTGCTTGTTTGGTTATTATGGGTAAGCATACTTAGCAAGCAGCCACCATACAGAGGTGGATTAATGTGTATGTGATACAGGCTGGGTATGACGTGCTGTTTATTCACTACCATTGGGCAAACATTAAAGTATGCCTATACATTTTTATAATTATGCCATGAGGCTGCTCAAAATGAACAGGGTGAATCTGGGTCTGAAAATCTTTTTAAACAGAGACAGAGTACACTTCTAAGTACTGAGGAAGAATAATTGTGGATAAAGGGGTATCCTAATCTATTCCTCTAACTAACTTCTTGACAACATTACCGATTGTTTTCTCTAGATGAATTGAAAACCAAAATTGGGTGGAACACCTGTAATAAAGAGTTTCCAGAAGAAACATGTCTCCTTCTGGATGTTCCACAAAGTCTCAGTCATCCAGAATAGAATAGACCTAAATACCTGTTTTGGGACAGTGGGCTATTATTGATCAATCTCAGAATAAAATGAAAGCCTTTTTTGGTTTCAGTGGTCTCCCAGATAAAGAGACCCTCACAAATCTAACACACCACAGGGAGAAAAACAAGTCTGCTAACAAATGTACTATGCCTCTTATTCTTAAGCATTTTTTAAACAGGGCATTGAAGTATTTACAAAAGCAAAATATGTATTTCTGCTTTATAATTAATTAGGGTTGTCAAGCGATTAAAAATTAATTGCAATTAATCGCACTGTTAAACAATAATAGATTACCATTTATTTAAATTTTTTGGATGTTTTCTAGATTTTCAAGTATACTGATTTCAATTATAACACAGAATACAAAGTGTACAGTGCTCACTTTATATTTATTTTTTATTACAAATATCTGCACTGTAAAAAACAAAAGAAATAGTATATTTCTGTTCACCTAATATAAGTACGGTAGTGAAATCTCTTTATCATGAAAGTTGAACTTACAAATGTAGAATTATGTACAAAAAAACTGCATTCAAAAATAAAACAATGTAAAACTTTAGCGTCTACAAGTCCACTCGGTCCTACTTCAACCAATTGCTCAGACAAGTTTGTTTACTTTTGCAGGCGATAATGATGCCCGCTTGTTTACAACATCACCTGAAAGTGAGAACAGGCGTTTGCATGGCACTGTTGTAACTGGCGTTGCAAGATATTTACGTGCCAGATGTGCTAAAGATTCATATGTCCCTTCGTGCTTCCACCACCATTCCAGAGGACATGCATCCATGCTGATGACGGGTTCTGCTCAATAACAATCCAAAGCAGAGTGGACCGATGCATGTTCATTTTCATCATCTGAGTCAGATGCCACCTGTAGAAGGTTGATTTTCCTTTTTGATGATTTGGGTTCTGTAGTTTCCACATTGAAATGTTGCTCTTTTAAGACTTCTGAAAGCATACGCCACACCCTGTCCCTCTCAGATTTTGGAAGGCACTTCAGAGTCTTAAACCCTGGGTTGAGTGCTGTAACTATTTTTAGAAATCTCACATTGGTACCTTCTTTGCATTTTGTCAAATCTGCAGTAACAGTGTTCATAAATCAAACAACATGTGCTGGGTCATCATCTGAGACTGCTATAACATGAAATATATGGCAGAATGAGGGTAAAATAGGACAGGAGACATACAATTCTCCCCCAAGGAGTTCAGTCATAAATTTAATTAATGCACTGTTTTTTAAATGAACATCATCAGCAATGGAAGAATGTCCTCCAGATTGGTGGCTGAAGCCTGAAGGGGCATAAGAATTTTTAGCATATCTGGCACGTAAATACCTTGCAATGCCGGCTACAAAAGTGCCAGGCGAATGCCTGCTCTCACTTTCAGGTGACATTGTAAATAAGAAGCAGGCAGCAGTATCTCCCATAAATGGATGTAAGCAGAGTCAGGATGAGCTCCACCCTGACATCTGGTGGTGAGGTGTGGCAAGTTGTGGAAAAGAACTTCAGGGGCTGATCTCATTTGCATAGGCACACCCACCCCACCTAGAATGAGGCCATAGCTGCCCAAATGGTCACTTTGGCTGCTGTGGGATCCCCAGTGTCTCTGTTATTGGGGCAGGAAGAATAAATTGTTATTACCCTGATTATGGGAACTGTGCTTGGAACTGTACTGGGCCTTTTGTTATGATGGAGGGACTCGCCATCAACTAAGTAGCACTCGCTAGGCAAGGGACATGGGTTCCAAAACTCTGTGAATTGAGAGAGGCTGGGGACAAGTATTTATACTTGGTGGCATGGGCCCCCTGGTGAGGGCCTTACATGCTAATTGCACTTCCTCCTCTCTCCACTGTGGAATATCAAGAGCTAATGTTGATTCCATTAGGAGTCTAGTTACAGGCTGCTGAGCTGAATTCACTTTGGGCTAATGGTGCACCAGCGCTAAGGCTCCCCTACTACAAGCTGAAATCACAAAAGAACTAAAAATTGACTAAGAGCTAAAATCACTGAGTGTTGTGTTAAGTAGTGGGGAAACCTGAAGATATATTGTGGAGCAGTTTGCGGGACGGCTGGAGCGGCTTGGGGACCAGCTGGTGGAGCAGTTCATGGGGACCAGCTGGTGGAGCAGTTCATGGGACGGTGGGGGCTGCTTGTGGGACGCGGAGCAGTTTGTGGACTGGCTGGTGGAGCGGAGCGAAGCCCTATGGAGCTGTGGGGCAGTCAGCTTCAGATCATGTAAGGTGCCCCTTACCTCTTCCCCCCCCCACCCCATTCTCCACCCAGGTTGGGAGGTAAAACTCTGCAGATAAACTTTCGAACTCTGGGGCTGTCCTGACCAGGGACAGAGAATTTTGCGCCATTGGACTTTTGGGACTTTGGGTGACTTTGGGTTGCTGGACTCAAGAACCCAAGGGAAAGGACATGCCCCAGTTTGCTTGGGGTGGGTTTTTGCTCATGGGTTGTGTTATGAATCCTGTTCGTGGTGTTTCCCCAACATAATGCCACATTGTTTCTCTCTGTTATTAAAAGGCTTTTTGCTACACTCAGACTCTGTGCTTGCGAGAGGGGAAGTATTGCCTCTTGGAGGTGCCCAGCGGGGGTGGTATATATTTGTCCCAGGTCACTGGGTGGGGGCTCGAGCCGGTTTTGCATTGTGTTATTGGAATAGAACCCCTAGATACTGAACCCGGCCCTTGTTGCTGCCAACTCTGATGGGCAGAAGGGTTGCATGTAAACAAACTTAAAGTTTGTCTTAGTGATTGGCTGAACAAGAAGTAGGACTGAGTAAACTTGTAGGCTCTAAAGTTTTACATTGTTTTGTTTTTCAGTGCAGTTATGTAACAAAAAAAATCTACATTTGTAAGTTACAATTTCACAATAGAGATTGCTCTACAGTACTTGTATGAGGTGAATTGAAAAATACTTTTTTTTATCATTTTTACAATACAAATATTTGTAATAAAAACTAATATAAAGTGAGTACTGTATACTTTGTATTCTGTGTTGTAATTGAAATCAATATGTTTGAAAATGTAGAAGAACATCCAAGAATATTTAATAAATTTCAATTGGTATTCTATTGTTTAACAGTGTGATTAATCGTGATTACTTTTTTTAATCACAGTTAATTTTTTGAGTTAATCAAGTGAGTTAACTGCGGTTAATCGACAACCCTATAACTAATATAAATGGTTAAGTGAGTAACCAGTTTTCTTAAGCTTTCTTGCCTTTCTGGTTTGTGCAGTGATGCACATTGAATGTTTTGTGTCTGAAACACTAAATAAAATGTGTGAGTTTAAAACAAAATATTTTCTGGTGGTTAAATAATAAAATCAGTAGAGACAAGCAGAATTATAAAAATCTCACCTATAGTCTCTCTCTCTTGTCTTGTTTCTTCAGCTTCAGACTCTGTCTGTATACCTTTTCTTCCAGTTTTAAAGCCATGATACTTAAAGCAATTTGAAAACAACTGTAAAAACAAAGATTTGTTTCTTTTTTATATTTCTAGAATTTAACTTCAGATTAATAACTAGCAACAAAACATAGCAGAAAATACAAGGAAATGATGGACAGTTACTGTATATTAATTGCTTTAATTCCGAATTTAGAGACACTGACTCAGACCCTGTTAACCAATTTTGCAGAGATTCTCTAAATCGGGGTTCCCAAACTTCATTGCACCATGACCCCCTTCTGACAACAAAAATTGCTACATGACCCTAGGAAGGGGGACCGAAGCCTGAGCCCGCCCGAGCCCTGCCCCTTTGATTAGGGGGGTAGGGTGAGGCCTAAAGCCAAAGTCTGAGGGTTTCAGCCCCAGACAGGAGGCCTGTAACCTGAGCCCAACTGCCCAGGGCTGAAGCCTTCAGGCTTTGGTCCCAGACAGTGGCGATTGGGCTTCAGCCCCTGGCCCCAGCAAGTCTAAGCCAGCCTGGCAACACCATTAAAACGGGATCACGACTCACTTTAGGGTCCCGAGCCACCATTTGAGAACAATTGTTCTAAGTGAGAAAGTGGCAAAGCTAACACTGGACTGGCTCATCTCTCCCTACCAACCCCCTCACCACGCCAATAATGAAACCCACTGGAGAGGGATAATGGAAAGAAAAATCTGTGAGGTTATTCACATGGGAGTTTCTCTCATACAGTTGTGGGGGGATGATTTGTCTCCATGTGGAACAGGGTGTGGCTCTGTCCCTAAACCTTGCAGATCTGAGGGATCTGTATGGATCCAAAGGATTAACAAGAGGTTAGGGCCATCTGCATGGACACCTGTGCCTAAACACCTGCTCTTGCACTCCAGTGTCCTCTTCCAGAAGCTCCCCTGGAACACTCTTATAGGGAGGGGTGACCCACTAAAGAGGTGCCCCATATAAAAGGTAATACAGCCTACATAATCTCTGTGGGTCCAGTAGGGGGACTCTATGTGCTTCCTTTTGCATTACTCCCACCCAAGTTGGGCTCTCCCAGCAGTCTTCACCCCATCATGGACCCTGAACCAACAGAAGGTTGTCTGGAAGGTCCCTGAAATCATGGGAGAGGGAGCAGGGAACAGTGCCACAAAGCAACTGATACCTCCCTCCTGTGGAAAAGAGGTGAGGATCCATGCCTGGAAGGTTCTTCCATGCATGATTTGACCTATTTTTCCAGCCAACATCCTTCAGTATAATAAGAAGACAGTGTTCAAGAGATTCTTGTCTTGCAACATGCTAAGAGATGTAGACATGGCTGGATACAGAGATAAGTTTTAGGTCAATGGCACACTAGTAAGTATGTTATTATCAAAAAAGATGTAGTACAGTGTCTTATTGCAATTAACAAATGAAGGTTTTTACTTAAAATTAAAAACATAGGTTAAGATTTTGAAAGCAGTGCAGGGGATTTTGCTACACAAAGACATGTATCTAAATCCCCTGCACTGCTTTGAAAATATTAATAATTATATTTCATGCAAATAGCCTCATTGGTTTCAATTGCCTTCCCCTAAAATAGTTAATAAAAGGGAAAATTAAAAACATTTCAAATAAAAATATAAAAACAGGTATACCACAGGCTTCTGGTTTAAACATACACACTGTTGTTCAGGATTCACAACATACTTCTTCCTTCTGCTTTGCTTCAACATTTATCTGACAGAAGTATTCTTGTGATAATGTTCTATTCCAATTACTTTATTCCCATTATACTGAAAGACTGAAGTCTTTTGTCTAACAGTCGATGGAGCAAGATAGTGACAGCTGTTCACTGTACCATTATTGAATAGCTGAATTCTGATTGGCTTAGAGAAATGACTTGTGTGCTTCAGATAAGAGCTTAAAGTACAGTTTTGTTTTTTTTAAAGTATGTTCTATTTGTAACCAGATGAAGTTTTATTTTAAATCAATAAACAAGTAGCCACCACCAGTGATCTGATTAGCTGGCACTATTTCCATTTGGTGCAACTGAAAACATGTTTCAGAAACTAAAATGAATGAAATGACAATTTCAGTAAAACTGGACATGTCTACAGATATTTAAAACAATTTTAACACCATTTCTCTGTAAGACCTCTTGCCTTATAAGACTGTTATAATGTTCTTTCTAACATAAGGCTCTTACTACAACAGTACAGTGTCAGGTCAAGTCACACATTTTTCCTCAAGCTGATCTTATTTGGCTCTACAAATTTAAAGGTTAGTAATTTTTTTTCTTGGAATTCATTGTTCAAAACTAGGACTTCCTAGAATATAATTCCTGCTCAATTAGATTATATTAATAAAACAATAATCATAATACATTTGTATTTACTTGGTAGCCTGAAGACCTCAGAACACTTAAACAAAAAACAAACAAAAAAGCACTTTGAAAACTACGGGTGGAAAGCACTATATAATATTTTTATTACTATTATAACAAACAATCATTGCAGAAGGTCAATATGGTCTAGGACTAATTACAGAGCAATAAATCAGAAAAATAATAATGTACCAGTGTGCAATCAACAAAGTGCCTATATGTGAAATCACAAACATACGCTCATATTTCTATGCCCTCTTGTACTGGTTCTTGGAATTTTGAAGATTAAGGGCCTGAATTCTAGAGATGGCAGACTTTTCTGTAGAAGCAAATACCAGTAGATACAAATATAGTCATCAGATGTCCAATTACCTGAATTTCTGTACAATTAGATAATTCAATTGTTAATATTTTCACCTGCAGTTTATTGGACACACAGTTACTTGGGCACACAAAATTAAACCTGAAAAATTGCAGACCATCTCTGATAATCAGGTCCTAAATATGCAACAATCCCATTACTTATATGGTAATGTTGTAATAGCATACAAAGGCATAAACCTTTACCATTTGTAGCTCAGCATTAATCAAAGGCTGTGTAGTACGGGACAGAAGTTTATCCACTCCTCCTGACTTCTTCCATATCATCAACTTTCTTGTGGGGGGTGCAAGATCCAACATAGTAAGAGTATCCATGCTGTTGCTAAGCTGTTTGTAAATAGTACTGCTGCTGAGCTCCTTCACTACATCAACAAGCAACTTCCTCTTTCTTTTAAAGCTCCTTCTCCCTATGACAACTAAGCATAAGAAACATTCACAAACATGGACGTTTATCTACTTTTCTGATGGACGCTTATCTATTACTGTACTAGGGTGCTGGGTATCACAGGACACAGCTGAAGTAAACTATGCTATTCAAGTTGAATTCTTTTTTCCATATTTTCATTGTTCAACATGTTGGTGTCAACATCTGAACAAGAGCTCTCCCTTCCTCATAGTTCTGATGACAGCATATACTGTACCAAGAGCGTGGAATGGGGAGGGGCTGGCTTGTGATCTTCTTAAAGCAAAGATTTGGATATTAGGCCATCCTGACATTGCTGACCTTCCCTTTGTGGGCCATTTCCCCCACTTTACTTCCAGTCCTCAACTCTCTTCGTAAAACATTCTTGTAGCAACTTAGAGGGCATTTTGTTTATTGCATGTGTTCTGGTAACACTCCTTAAGAGGCTAAAAGTATTGCCTTCATCTCCCACACCCTCACATCCTGAGGTCAATCTTTAAGCTAAAAAAAAACAGTGTCAATACAGCAACCACCAGCCAAACAATAAGGACATTTTGACTACAGTTTAGAACATTTTCCTCTAATTTCTTGTTGAATTATGAATATATACGAACAAGTTCTGATGCTTTAAAACTTAAGCATTAATATAATAGTTGGAATAAAAAGGACAGGCTGGAAATAGTTTAGAAAAAAGTAGAGTGAACTGGAGAATTACATTGACAATGAGGGGACCATTTCACCAAAAGTTTTCAGAAAGACAGCCTCTTCATTTTTTTGGGAATTCTGCACACTCTCAAGTTCAAATACCTCTAAGTGCAGGAAGATTTATGAATATTGTACTGAAAAAGCTGTAAAGTAATGGTTTATTTAAGTAAGAGGATATGATTAAGTGTGTGAGAGAGAGAAATATACCTCAAAAGCTTGTACCTTCCACCAACAGAAGTTGGTCCAATAAAAATATTATCTCACCTCCCCTCTCTCTCAGGTATTGTAAAGGCAGTTTACTCTACTGAGAAGATAGCAAGGCAAAGAATCACTAACATCCATAAAAAATAGTATTTTAGAATTAATGTCTGTTTTTGTCAGTTTTAACCCTTTAAGAGGTTGAATGAGGAGAATAGGCACCAACACACGGAGACACACATATATGCATCTCAATAGTCATTTGGCAGGAAAATTGGAAAATGTTAGCATTCTAAGGTTTAGTTTCAATATGAATGGTGTGGGTGTTTATTTCATAACATTCTTTTCCATTGTATCATTTTATGTATTTGATAACACCCACAAATGTACCACATGAGTTGGCCAGTGGATGAAACAAATTACACTTTCATTTCTTATATCTCCAAGGACTGATGATATCTCTTCAAGACTTCCAATTTTAATCTTCTTGAATTAACTGACTTTGAACACCTGTTAATCACAGTAATGAGGAAATTTTTTCCTTTTTCAATATCTTAGGGAAATCTTTATGTTTAAGTAAAATTAAGACCATGAAAAAAAGCATTAAAAGGTTGGAAATCTGAAGATAAGACTGTCATTCTATGCATAAAGAATTGTTGATGTTCCAGAGAAAACTGTTAAAATTCATTTCTATACTGAATGTTTTCCAACCTTAGGGTGGAATTTTCAAAAGCATATAAGGGAATTAGGAGCACACATTCAATTGAATTTTAAATCAGACCTAGTTTCTGAGGAATATTTATGAACATGCAACACAGAGATAACAATTCATCTGAGAAATTAAAGTGTGACTTGACCCTAAAAAGTGACCATAATAATAGCATGACTTCCAAAACAAACCAGATCAATTTATAAGTAAAAAGATGTTTTTTCTGACTGCAAACCCTGAAAATTCATCCTGGAATCTGAAAGTCAATGTTGGTTCTTTCTGGCCACAACTCACAAACAAAGATTCTGCAACTGGAATTGAGTTAACAATTCTGTTGATGGTATATAAGCCAGAATTGAATACAGTTCACTCTCCTACAGCAGTATTGGTTTTGTATTGCTAACAGGAGTGAAAAGTAATAAAACTTATTTTAGTAAGTGGAGAAGACTGTGAATACACATTGGGAGTGGATCAGCTGAGTAAGAAAATGCCCTTTTTCCATAGTCACTTTTCAGAACAGAACTGAACTTTGACAGCAGGAACAGATGAAATGTACGTAAATAAAAATAATCTCTGATACAAATATCCTTAGCAATAATGAATGAGGAGAGTAAAGCAAGTCATATTACTAGAATAATTTTATATAAAATGCTTTTCAGGGTTTTCCATGCAGCAGGAATTGTAATCTTTGCATGCACCTAACAGGAAACTGATTGAACTCTGACCTGTAGCATCAACAGGGTCAAGTGTAAATCCTTCTTTTTCATTTGTCAACAGTGTAGTTTCACTCATCTGGTGGTTTTCTTCTGGATGCACAGAACCTACATAGCTGGAATTCACTGTAAAATACACATCCCACAATCCAATACAAATAATTTAATTAATTCATTTGGTATCAAAACACAAATATTAGAGTTAGAAAAATGAGGGTAAGTCTTAAGCTACAACTGAATTTTTTTTCTCCCTGAAACTAGCTTCTAAAACAATACTTTAATACAAATATTTTGCACTTCTGCAGTTTCTTTCATCATAGGAACATAGGACTAGAAGAGACCTCCTGGGTCATCAATTCTAGTCCCCCTCTATCACAGGTATCCCCATCAGGTAAACCCATACATAAATTTATCACGCTCCATCTTAAATCTAGATATTTTTTTTCCCCCGGTACACCTACTGGAAGGCTGTTTCAGAACCTCACTCATCTGATGGTTAGAAACCTGCTTCTGATTTTCTGCCTAAATTTATTCATAGCCAGCTTATGCCCATTTGCTCTTGTGCCAGCACTGTCCTTTAGCTTAAATAGCTTTTCTTCTTTCCTTGTGTTTACCCTCTTGACGTATTTATAAAGAGCAATCATATCCCCTCTCATCCAAGGAGCTGATATCAAACTAAACCTCACAACATCCTATGAGAGAGAAAAAAGGTATAATGTAAAAACATGTTTCTATCAATGTCGAGTTACGGACAAAGAATTCCAAGAATTAATTATACCTGAAAGGGGAAGAACGTATATAAGAAAAAAGGAAAACAGAACCCAAGACAGCAACGAAGCAAAGGATATGATTCTGATCACATAATGCCTGCATAACACTAGTATTATACATTAACAAATAAGTGAAGTGCTGATTTAGGTAATCAGAAGGAACAGAAACACTACAGACTCACCCACTACATTATCATCAGGAAGCTCCTGTGACAAAGGAACTTCTTCCTCCATGTCAAGAATGTCATAAATTAGGCTATTTTGCTCAGTCCTCAGCAGATTTTCTTGAAAATAAAATGCATAATTTTAATCATTCTAAGCTTTAGTGGTAATAAAACAAATGACCCAGCCAAATGTTACTATTTAAATATTAGTCTTGCGTTTAAAGCAAGAGACCGACTTAAACAAGTCTGAAGATTTAGAATTAAAGCTTTCTTAATACAAAACAATGTGTATAAAGGAGAGAATTAGACTTAATTTTGAATTTTCTGCCTTTCACCTGTGAAAGTATCATCTTTAATGTTGTTTAAAAAGTTTTTTTATATATAACTTCCTTATTCTAAAAAACAAACAAAGGCCCAAACGTGTTCTAGCTTATACACAGCAGTAATCACCAAAAGCTAAATAAGTACATTTCAAAATTAAAACTAATCTGCACATTATCATATTTTACAATACCCTATGGTATATCTACTACATTAATACAAATGTAAATTTACATCTCAATTTAAAAAGCTATTAAGTCAGTCAACAGGGTAGACATATATAAAAATGTTTTAAAATAGCATTATTTATGCAATAGGCCAGCAGAATCCATTATAATGAATTATTTAGAAGGAATTATATAGAGTTCAATCCTGCAAGATGGTGTGCATCTCCTGCGAAATCAATGGGAGCTGAGGGTGTTTGGCTAATAAGAAGAGGTGTGCAGCACCCTGCCAATGAGGCCCCAGTGCTTACAGAGAGTGCTTTATAATTAGTAAAATTATATGTGAAAATGTCAAAATTGATTAACTCATATTACAAATTTAATCACTTACAAGACAGCTGTTTGCAAACAAACTATTTTGAGATAAATAAGCAGAAAACAACACCATACTTTGGTAAAATGTCTATTATTTTATATTTTTACACGTCTTGCAAAATCATAATGAAAATTTAACAGACCACGCACGAAGTTACTTAGCTGCTCTTGCTATTATGAGGAGGACAAAATTAAAAAAAAGTTTATGATATTTTACTTCTTGTCAAAAAAAAATATTTGGTTTAAGTTGGCATCTATGTTTCTGCATCTATGTTTCTCCCCTGAAAGTTAAAAACAATCATTTTTTTCTTCTTCCAGCAGTTTAAAAAAAATGTACATACCAACTTTTATCCAAGTTTTTTTTTATAGTTTCATTATTAACCCTTAAAATAAGGGGTTTGTATGTAAATTCTAAGACCACTAATTATAGCTGTTTACAGTGCTGGTCCTTCAAAACGGCAGGCATAATGACACACTTGACTTGCCATTAATTTCCAAATATTTCTTTTGAGAAAAGTATTTTGTTGTAGTACAACAGGAAAGGCTGTAGTTCTAAAACGTTTTTGCTTGGATATAGATGCAAAAAACACAAGCGGAGGAAAATGGACTGAAACCAGTTTTAAGCATAAATTTCAAATGATGATTTACTTGTGATGTTTTATTATGGAAGCACCACTTGCAGTGATATAGTAAAGCCAGAGCTGAGTTTTGCACTTAAAGCAGCGATTCAAGCACTTTGTTACGTATGAAGATACAGCATATCCTTCCCAAAACTGCTGTACTTACTCTTTGGGAACATAATTAATTTTCTCAGAATCTACAAGTAAATTGTTAATTAGATTAAGTTAAAATTAATTTAAAAAGAGATCCTCTAAAAATATGGTATACAATGTAGGGCTCTTTAATTGTCCTGAATGATCTTAATAACAGAATAATACAAATGATTCAGACTTTATTTAGAGTTAAAACTCACTCCATAGACTACATCTGAAGACTTTATTTTTTAGGATTAATGGTAATTTCTCCCTGTTTATTCTTTATAGCTGAACACTTCTCCTCAGCAAGGGGATAACAAATAACATTCATTACAATGAATTCTGTCTAGAACTGTCCTCTTTCATAATGGCTGCCATCCCATTTTTCTCAAGAAGACTCTGGACATAACTTAAGACATAACTTGTCCACAGTTAGGTGATCATTTTGAGAAGGTCACCTATTTCCCATTGTTCTCAGTGGGAGTGTGACCATACAGTGCTCTTAACAAAAAAGATGGGTGGCTTCACTCTTCCTGGGAACAGTGGAAAGTAGCGGTCATTTTTAAATGGGGTACATTAACTGAGGGAAGACATGGCCTCAGTCCTGAGTTGAAACCATTTTGAAAATGGGCAATTCTATGTAAGTTTCACTGAAGAAGATTCTTATGTACAAGTTCGTGCTGATGGAGAGACTTTCACTGGTAAAAAAAGTGACAAAAAGTGACAATTAATGCTAAACATTTGTTTTCAAAAGTAAACTGTTGCACCACATCTACTAAACAGAGAGGACAGAATGGGGAACCAGGGGTATAGTGCAGGAGAGGATCAGTGGGGAAGGGGAAAACTGGTTTGTGTGCACACATATGCATGTGCTGGGAAATGTGGGGTGAAGGAGAGAGGGCCAAGCAGGTGACACAATGAGGTGAAATAAAGAAAAAAACCTAATGTGTTTTAAAATATCACTTTAATCGAATCTGGAACCAAAACCACTAAAATGCCTTAATCAAAATCAAATGGTTATTGCTTGGTGTCACGAAAGGGCAAAGTTAAGACTGTCTGAATGCCCTAATTGTGCATTTCCATACCTTAACGTGTTTGAATTTCTTTTAAGTTTAACTTAACTCTCAATTTCCTGGTTTTATAATGCCTGATTGTGGGAGAATTGCACATTCCCGAAATATATTTTACCCTAAATTGCTGATATTTACTCTCACCCTTAATTTCATTTTAACGGAGTTTTGGTCTGGGATTATATAAATGAGCTCAGTTTATTATTAAGTAGTGAAAAACTAAAAGTGCAAAAGGAAACACACAGTAAGTTTCAGAAAAAATGTTTTCAAATGCAAGTTCTATTTTTATTTACATTGTGTGTAGGGTTTTTACAGTAAAAATACTTTAGATAGAATTGATTGGACTGTGTTCATCTATGACAAACCATACCAATCATATCCCCCGGGACATCTTCATCTCCAAAACCATCGAGTTTGAATCCATGTGTGTCGTCACGTAGTATAGATTTGTCTCCAGAGAGGCTCACTGAGCTCTGATCAAGCAAGAGACTATTAGTACTCATTAATATGCCATCATTGAAGAAGCTATGTCCTCTTAGTATTTCGGTCTCCTCACCTAAACAAACATATATAATTACTGATAACTCCTTCTGTCAATACAGATGAAATACATATATGTCAATTTCCTCAGAATTTCAGAAAATTCTCAAAATGAGATTGCATTACAGAACAAACAATTTAAGCTAGTTCAGTAAAAACACAAAATATATTAGGCTATGTCTACATTGCACACCTTACAGTGGCACAGCTGTGCTGCTGTAAGGTACGCAGTGTAGCCACCCTTTGTTGGCAAGAGAGAGCTCTCCTGCAGACAAAATAAAACCACCCCCAACAAGTCATGTGTGTGTGTTTTTTTCACACCCCTGACCAACTTTACCAACGAAAATGCAGTGTAGACTTAGCCTTCGGCTTGATTCTCCTTTACATTAAGGCCTCTTTACATTCCTCTAGCAGAAGAGTGCTTGTGTTAGCTGTTCAAGTGTGATCAGCGATCGGGCTTTAATCTGTATTCTCTGATGGGCCAGCCAACTCAAGTGAGAGATTTTTGTCTGTGGACGGGACTTGGGTTGGGGTTGGGTAAGAAGTCAAGTTAACTCTGCAGTTAATACAAGCCTAAATTGCATATATTATGTTTCCACTCACTTAAAGGGGCGGCAGCATAAACAAGAATTGTGCCCATTAGGTTTTAAGGCACTTATTGCTCATTTCAAAGCCCACTTTAACCAACAGGTGCATTTTCATGGACTTCAGTGGTCTTTGGATCAAGCCCAAAGAGAATAAGTAGACTCAGCAATTACAACAAGCAAACAATCCTTCATATGAGTAAAAAGAAGCTTTATGAGCTTGCATACAGTAATTAAATCTTAAAGTGTAATTTTATAAATCATTATCAATGTAAATGCATTTGCTTATGAAGTACAAATCTAATAAATTAGAAAAAATGGCGGTAAATATTCTTACAAATTTTTCAAATTCTAATTTATCAGCTGTTCTCACCAAAATTCCCATCACTGGAAAGCATAGTCCTTCTATAATCTTCTGGAAGTGTGATGTCTTCAGGTCTGCTCTGATTCAAAGTAAAGTGTTCAGCAACATCAATGGCACTAATGAAAAATGTAAAGATATAAAAAACAACATGAATTGACATTGGCCATGTTGCTGCATGGCAAAAAGCTTGTAACCAGAGGGTCCTCAAGCCTCATATGTTTTTCTTTAAAGACAAAAAGCAATAAATTGCTACTTTTTAAGACTCCAAAACACTCCAGCTGATGTCAACTCTTATTCAGGGAGAAAGGCAATTTCCCAGGTAGCCAGAGCCCAAACCACTTAGGGCTTTACTGTTTAAAACTGACACTTCTCATTGCATCTAGAAGGTAAAAGGAAGACAGCATAGCTACTGGAAAACAGATGCTATATATTCCCTACATTTGATACCTCGAAGCAAGCAGGCAGCTGCCTTCTGTACATGCTGAAGCTTCTAGGTAATCTTCAAAGAAGTTTGCACAACCCATTAAATAATCTAGTCATGAAGTCACAGAGGTACAAGGACTGTGGTAAGGTCCACACTAGAGAGAAAAGCATTTAGGGTAGTGGTTCTCAAAGCCAGTCCACCGCTTGTTCAGGGAAAGCCCCTGCCGGGCCGGACCGGTTTGTTTACCTGCCGCATCAGCAGGTTTGGCCGATCACAGCTCCTAGTGGCCGCGGTTCGCCGCTCCAGGATTACCAATGGGGGCTGCAGAAAGCGGCGCGGGCCAAGGGACGTGCTGGCCGCCCTTCCCGCAGCCCCTATTGGCCTGGAGCGGCGAACTGTGGCCAGTGGGAGCCGCTATCGGCCGAACCTGCGGACGCGGCAGGTAAACAAACCGGTCCGGCCCGGCAGGGGCTTTCCCTGAACAAGCGGCAGACTGGCTTTGAGAACCACTGATTTAGAGTATATCTTCACTACCAACGTTAAAGCACTGCCGCGGCAGAGCTTTAATGTGGCTGTGTAGTCATGGCACCAACACTGGGAGTGCTGTAAAAAACCCACCCCCACGAGGGGAGTAGCTCCCAGGGCTGGTGCACTGTCTATACTGCCACTTTACAACGCTGAAACTTGCTTTTATTCCCACCCCCCTGTGCAAGAAAGTTTCAGCGCTGTAAAGTGGCAGTGTAGACAAGGCCTTAGCCTAATGCACTTAGACAGAGGAGCTCCTGGCTATTAAAACTACCTCCTACTCCAGGAGCAATTTGTAATCAAGATATACCCCATGACTGCAAACCTGCTTGACAGGGGAAAACATCGTCCCTATCATGTTCTACAAAAACCTATTTTTGCCTACCAACCACACCTTCATGTTGTCCAACTTCAGCTTCTATCAGTTTTTTTACATACAAGTCCCATTTTCTGCCAGATACAATGTCACATAATGGACTCCTCAATATAGCATATCATCTGTAAATTAAACCCTATAAACTCTTTAATTAATTTGAAAAAGGGAGCTCCATCATTGTTCCTCACACAGTGGCACATTTTACTACTTGATTCGACTGAAAACGATTATGTATTATTATGTGTAAGCTACAGGTTTTCTGAAATTAGATTTATAACAAAAAATAGCAAAGACTTTCAGATCCAAAATAACTATATTTATTGAGATGTAAAGGGAAAATGTCTGAGAAGGTGCACTATGCTTTGGCTCTGACCCCACTAAAGTCCATCAGAAACAAATGTTTTAGTTGCCAGATCTTAATAACTTCTGAAGTGTCAATATGCTGCCTCCCATTGCCTACCAAACCTCAGGGAGCAAAAGACCAGAATTTTAAATTCAGTTTTAGATCATAGCAGTGAAGGATTGCTATGCCATGGATCCAGGCTACTCTGTTCTTACAACAGAATGAAATTTAGGCTACTTGGGCTGCCTCCTCTGGAGCACAGCAGTTCAACTTTTCTGTCTCTAGTATTCATTCAAATAAATTAAATGAAAAACTTCTAAAGCCTAAACTGAAACAACTACTTCATTGAAAAGGACTGTGTTCATAAAATGGGATTGGAAGAACTATACCAATACATAATTCCATGGCTTAGAATATGGAAGAATCAGGTTATCAAATTCAAATAACTGGAATAACTGTACCACCTGCATGCTGAGTATGGGTCAGATAATAAGCAAGAACATACAGTTTTACCTCTGACAAAATGAGGCCAGACAAAATATAAAAAAAAGCTGAGAAATATTTACTTCAAGTCAGGTAGCTGTGTGTCAAAATCAGGAAATTCTTCAGGCAATGTAATGGAATTATAAGCAGCTTCAAAGCTCTCTTCTGGAAGATCAACAAGTCCTAAAAGAAAAGCAAAACATAACAAAATAAGCAGTGATAAGGAGTCATGTTCTCACAAGTGTTTACAAAAACTTATGTTTACAAACACGAAAGCTTATGCCCAAATAAATTTGTTAGTCTCTAAGGTGCCACAAGGACTCCTCGTTGTTTTTACAATAAGACTGTTAATCTATCAAGGAGTTCTGTTGCCATCATAAACTAAGTTTACCATTGTTACTAGGACCCAAAAATGGAATTTAATCTTTAATTTATGTACATTTCAGAGGCATACTATTTATTGGCATACATACAAATGTATGGTGCCATTGAAAAATGCTAGAGGTTCTGAAATGCTGTCAATCTGCTGGAACTACTAACTAGTAGCTGTTTAAAGACCATGGAAAATTTTGGCCACTAACAACCATTAAGGCAAGGTATACACTAGGAAATTAGGTTGACATAACTACATTGCTATGGGGTATGACAAATCCACACCCCGAGCTACACAGTGAAACTGACCTAGTCCCCTCCATAGACAACGCTAAGTCAACAGGAGAATTCTCCCGTTGACATAGCTATCACCTCGCAGGGAGGTGGAGTACCTACACCGATGGGAGAAGCGTCTCCCATTGGCATAGGTAAGGTCTTCACTGAAGCACTGCAGCTGTGTCACTGCAGTGGTTTATGTGACGGGATCCCCGGGGCGTAGCCTGGGACTCTGGGACCGCTGTGTCCCCTTAACTCTCCAGCCTGGGCTGTCTCTCTCAATGCTTTGCTAGTGACAAGAAGCAAACCCCTCCAGGTGCTGTTATAACTCAACACAACTGCATGTGGAGCCCCACACCCAGCTAGAGTGCATGAATGCTCCCAGAGCCACTCATGAATCACACAGAGAAAGCACCAGCCAAATCCCCCCCAGCTCCCAGCCTTGTAATTCAGGAACATACCATTTTGCACTGCTCAAGACCCATGGGGCCACTCTGTTCTGTTTTATACCCATCCCTTAGTCCAGTGGTTTTAAAACTTTTTTTCTGGAGACCCAGTTGAAGAAAATTGTTGATGCCCACGACCCAACGGAGCTGGAGATGAGGGGTTTGGGATGTGGGAGGGGCTCAGGCTAGGGCACTCGGTTGGGGTGCGAGTGTGAGGGCTGCAAGGTTGGGCCGGGAATGAGGGATTCACTTTGTGGGAGGGGGCTCTTGCCGAGTCAGGGGGTTGGGATGCAGGAGGGGGTCAGGGCTCTGGTCTGGGGGTGCAGGCTCTGGGGTGGGGCCGGGGATGAGGGGTTTGGGGTGCAGGAAGGGGCTCTGGGCTTGGGGGAGCTCAGGGCTGAGGCAGGTGATTAGGGTGCAGGGTTGGGGCCCGGGCTTATCTCAGGTGGCTCCCGGTCAGCAGCACATCAGGAGTGCTAAGGCAGGAGGCTTCCTGATGGTCCTGGCACCGTGGACTGCGCTGTGCCCTGGCAGCAGCCAGCAGCAGGTCCAGCTCCTAGGCAGAGGTGAGCAAGTGGCTCCGTGCAGCTCTCACCCACAGGCAGTGCCCCACCAGCTCCTAATGGCTGGGAACAGGCCAATGGGAGTGCAGAGCTGGTGCTTGGGGTGGGGGCAGCGCACGGAGCCCCATGGCTCCCCTGCCTAGGAGCCTCACCTGCTACTGGCAGCTTCCGGGGCGCAGCACGATGTCAGAACAGGTAGGGACTAGCCTGCCTTAGCCAGGCAGTACCACCGACGAGACTTTTAATGGCCCAGTCAGCGGTGCTCACCAAAGCTGCCATGACCCTTACATTCCGCTATCCCGTACTGGGTCATGACCCACAGGTTGAAAACCACTTCCTTAGTCCATGTGCTTGGAGAACATAAGTCCAGGCATGTATGGCGGTCATTGCTGAGTCAAGGCAAGGCTGGTTGAGCAATTCTCCTGGTGTGGCCTTGTTCAAATGAGTAATTGAATTGTAATTCCCTTGCTGGACAATGGCTGTTGGTTGTTTGATACCCACTCAGGCGTTGGTTAGCAACCTTGTCCTTGACTCTAGACAATTCCCCAATTCACAGCATATTTTAGTAACAACCATACAATACAGTCTCATTACTTCATATGCACTAATGATATATATATTTAGATAGAACAATGGCTTTCAGCAGATCATAACCTTTCCCTGGATACATCACATGGCATGCTTTATGTGAAATATCACAGTTATATATAAATGATGAATATGTGGGTTACAGGGCACTCCCGCTAGGTATATAGTGTCACAGTTTAAGTGTATACCTGCCCTAGACCATAAAAAGGTTAAATGACTTGACATAGGTCATATAATTACTTAATGGTACATTTGGGAATAGAGCCAAAGTTCCTCTGTTCATAGCACTCTGCTCTAAGCATGAGACAATACTACCTCCCTATTAGGTTCCCATAATAAAAGGAAACTTAAACAGATAGTCCATTTTAAATGAATTTGGTGGTCTCCATCCTGGTAGATCACAAAAGCACTAACAGAATTGGCTCTAACTGCCAGTGTCAGCAGAGAATTTGGTGGCCTCATTAGAAAGGACAAGGAATGAATTGACAAATGCAGACAGAATTATCCTTTAATTCCTGGAGATGGTTCCTCCAAGGCCACAAAGGAGCCAAAAAGATCAAATTACATTCAAAATAACCATTAATTCTTTTTGTTAAGCATCAGGAAGTCCAACTTGTGTTGAAATCAATAATGTATATCTGACTGGAATATCCCAAATGAAATTTAAAGATAAGAAGCTGTAAAGCAGTGGTCCTCAAAGCCGGTCTGCCGCTTGTCCAGGGAAAGCTCCTGGCGGGCCGGACCGGTTTGTTTACCTGTCGTGTCTGCAGGTTCGGCCGATCGCGGCTCCCACTGACCATGGTTTGCCGCTCCAGGCCAATGGGGGCTGCAGGAAGGGCGGCAGCATGTCCCTTGGCCCGCGCCACTTTCTGCAGCCCCCATTGGCCTGGAGCGGCGAACCGCAGCCAGTGGGAGCTGCGATCGGCCGAAGCTGCTGACACGGCAGGTAAACAAACCGGTCTGGCGCGCCAGGGGCTTTCCCTGAACAAGCGGCAGACTGGCTTTGAAAACCACTGCTGTAAATGACATGGACAGACAAATGCAGAATTCGGTACATACCTGGACGAAAGGCCATCTTCATTTTCACTAAAGCTTCACTGCAGTCTGCCAAAAGGTATTTTGCCTTCCTATGATAGATTCGCACCACTCCCAAAAGCAAGTGTCCTGAGGTGCGCAGAGCAATGTTAACCTTTAATGATTTTTTTAAATGGTTCAAGTATTAATATTTGTGGCAAAATCATTAAGACAAAATGATAGTATAGTTACTATACAAAGCAAAAGGTATACTAGTGAAGTCTTCGAACAATTTCTTTATGTGCTAGCTAAGTATAGAAAAAGAGCTCAATTAAACAATAAAACAACATGGTATGTGTCGTTCTGAGATATTCAGGCTAACACAGAGTTGGAGATCAAGAGCTATTGTCACTTAAAAGAAGACAATTCCTGGTGGATAGGGTACTGGACTAGGACTCAGAAGACTTTGGTTCTGTTCCTGGCTCTGCCACACTTGCTATGTGACCTCAGGCAACTCACTTCACCTCTGTGTTCTGTCTCCCCCACCCACACTTTATCTGTCTTGTCTATTTAGATTGCAAGCTTTTCAAGACATGGACTAGCCCTTACTATGCATTTGTACAGTGCCTTGAACTGGGGCCACAATCTTGGCTGGAGTTTCTAAGAAGAATTTTTGAACAAATGCACCATGAAACCAGGGTTGCTGGAACAATTTTTATAGTGGAGGTGCTGAGAGCCATTGAACCGAACTGTAAACCCTGTATATAATGGAAACCACTTCAAGCTGGGGGGGTGAGTAGCGCCCCCAGCACCCCTAGTTCTGGCACCTATACATGAAAAACCAATGATATACCTGAGATACATCAATTATATTTTCACCCTCTGGAAAGACAACTTAAACTCCTGCATAGATTTCCACCATAACTTCAACAACCACCATGTATCCATTAAACTCTCTCTGGAACACTCCCACACTAGCATCAACTTTCTCAACACCATGATCAGCTTCAACAATGAAACCCTATAGACAACGATATACAAGAAAGCTACAGGTCACCATATCTACCTTCATAGATCTAGTAAGCATTCCAAACACACCAAGAAATTCGTTATCGACAGTCAGGCACTCAGATACCACAGAATATGCACCAAGGAGAAAGTCCAGGATATACACTTTAACACACTCGAAAACATCTTCACCAAAGAAGGACATTCCATCAGAGACGCAGACCACATCATGGAATGGGCCACCCAAATATACCTGCTCCAATACAGAAGTAAAGCCCTCTCCGACCGCACACCCCTACCTCAGCACACTGGAACTCATATCGGATATCATCAAACAACTACAACTCATACTTGATGGGGATCCCACCCTGAAAGAAATCTTTCCTGAATCCCTTCTTCTGGCCTTCAAACAACACCCCACCTCTCCAAGCTCATCATCAGAAAGCAAGCTCCACACAGATCAGGACCCAGCAACTCAATGCGGCACCAGACACAGCCAGAGCAACAGATGCAAAACCTGCAGACATATCTACACTGCTACAATGATCAACACCCCTGCAACTCACCTTTCAAGATTCATGGATCCCACACAAACCCTTCACAACATATGATGTACCTCACCGGTGCACTAAATGCCCTAATAACAACGATGTGGGTGAAACGAGATAATCACTCTGCTCTCAAAATAACTCTCACAGGAAAATGATAAAAGACAACACCACCACATCACCTCTGAGCAAACACTTTTCACTAAGTGATCACTACATATCTGACCTCTCAGTCCTTGTCCTCAAAGGAAACCTGTACAACACCTTCAAAACATGAGCTTGGGAGATTAAAGGCATAACTTTGAAAGCCGCTAAAAAGCCGCTAAAAATCATGAGAACAGAGAGACTGAATTTATTGCTTATTACAATAATCTATGCTATTAACCGCGCCCCCCCCCCCCACCAGCTGCCTTCCCCCTCTTCCATTTCCCCACTTCACCTCGAAGGGTCATAAGAACATAAGAATGACCATACTGGGTCAGACCAAAGGTCCATCCAGCCCAGTATCCTGTCTACCGACAGTGGTCAATGCCAGATGCCCCAGAGGGAGTGAACTTAACAGGTAATGATCAAGTGATCTCTCTCGTCATCCATCTCCACCCTCTGACAAACAGAGGCTAGGGACACCATTCCGTAACCATCCTGGCTAATAGCCATTAATGGACATAACCTCTATGAATTTATCCAGTTCTCTTTTAAACCCTGTTATGGTCCTAGCTTTCACAACCTCCTCAGGCAAGGAGTTCCACAGGTTGACTGTGTGCTGAGTGAAGAACTTCCTTTTATTTGTTTTAAACCTGCTACCCATTAATTTCATTTGGTGGACCCTAGTTCTTATATTATGGGAACAAGTAAATACATTTTCCTTATTCACTTTCTCCACACCACTCATGGTTTTATAGACCTCTATCATATCCCCCCTTAGTCTCCTCTTTTCCAAGCTGAAAAGTCCTAGCCTCTTTAATCTCTCCTCATATGGGACCCGTTCCAAACCCCTAATCATTTTAGTTGCCCTTTTCTGAACCTTTTTTAATGCCAGTTTTATCTTTTTTGAGATGAGGCGACCACATCTGTATGCAGTATTCAAGTTGTGGGCATACCATGGATTTATATAAGGGCAATAAGATATTCTCTGTCTTCTTCTCTATCCCTTTTTTAATAATTCCTAACATCCTGTTTGCTTTTTTGACTGCCGCTGCACACCGCGTGGACGTCTTCAGAGAACTATCCACAATGACTCCAAGATCTCCAAGGTTCCTTGATATATGTTAAGTATTTATGCTAAACAATCCGTTCCACATTTTATTTAGCTGTGGCACTCTGAGTACCTTTCCCACACCTGAAGAAGAGCTCTGGGTAAACTGGGCTTGGCTCCCGCACCAACAGAAGTTGGTCCAATAAAAGATATTACCTCACCTACCTTGTCTCTCTGACGTCAAATATGGACCTTTACACTATTTGTTGATGTATTCTTTTTCAAAAAAAAAAAAAAAAAAGGATCTACCTTTCTACCAACTGGTCTTAAACATCTCAGTCAGTTACATACCTTTGGTGAAATGATCTTTTCAATGGTAGTCTCCAAATTGCATTCAAATATGTGAGTTTTTGTGAGCTTCTTCTCCCAGTGAGCGGCGAGCCATATTTTGGCCAATGGCCCACGCTTGTTCATAAACAAATGCATATAGAACATTTTGCCTATACTCGGTAGCTGAATTCACGTGAACTAGGGAAAAACATAAGAATTAATCTTAAAAACTAGAATGCACAATTTTAATGGAGATTAAAGAAAACTGACTTTAATGTTCATTATAAGATAAAGGGATAAAATACTTCAGATTGGATTTTCAGGCAGTTTAGGTCTGCAAAATGTTTGTGTAATTAATCCTATTGTGTGCAGAAATTGCATGACTACGCATGAAAATGTGCCTGTGCATAATAGTGGTAACTACACAATTACACATGATTTTTGGGCCCCTAGACTCTCTAAAAATCTAGATCTTTCAGTAAATTATTAGAAGCCATCTGCTGGTTACAGCCACATACACCTCTTATTTTGATAGGGACATATGTCGGATAATCTGTATAAAGTAAAGTGACAAACTGTAAGCCATGCTGAACATTTCTGTTGTCAGAAATCAAAGAGCAGGTGTTTTTTGAGCGGAATGCTTATATTAAAAAGTACTTGGCTCAGTAGTAGAGAAGAAAAGGGAATAGGAAAAAAGCAGGGGAAATGGAGAAAAAGTAGGAGAATTAAAAGGAAATCGATATTGAAAAGAAAAAAGGGCATGAGGTACACCCGACTACAGAAGATACTCTCTTTTGTAGCACTAGCTTATAAAGGCAAGAAAGGACCGTTTCTAGCTTCTGGGTAAAGGCAGGAATAATGTTACTTACTTTTCTTTGTACTTTTCTTTGAGATCTACAGACAAAACGTGCTATAAAATATATAAGTATTATTATCTCGTTACCCGTACAGAGTCAAGAAGCAGCCATTGGCTGTCTCCCACCACATAGAGGGTAAAAAGAGGCTGCCATATTCATTACAATCCCTGCTGAAGAAAGGAGCCACTGCCTCTGAAGTACAGTGAGCCACAGTAGATGGCATTCTAGGGCATGGACTTCCCAAAATGCATTTTAATAAAATATTGCCATGGTCTTCAGAAAAGGAAGGAGGAGTAAAGGGAATACTATAGATCTGCTGAAACAGAAAGTACAAGCATTTACTTTTCAGATCCTCTTCCAAATACCCTTCCTCTACTTCCTTCTTGTGAATAGCCACCCATTGTTCCTCTCTTTCACTTTTCACCAATCTACTTTTTTTTACTTTGCACATATCGAAAAACTTTGTCAGTATTATTCATTCTGTAAAGTGGCTTTGTAATGTGTATGACAGAAACTATAAAAAGTTTCTTTAAAGTCTTGAGGGAGAGGGAAGGAATTGTAGAGAGCAGCTAAGGTGTCATAGTCCTTTCCACTCCCCATGGATAAGTGTTGAAGTATTGTTTCATAGCAGGTGGAAGCTCATGAGGGGAGCCAAGTGTGTGTGTGTACTGGATAGTTATGACAGTTGGATGGAGGCTTTATCTTTGCTAATGGGACAATTTTGAGTTAAGAAGCAGCTTTTCATGAAAGAATGGATGAGAGGAAGAATTTAGGGCTGCAAGGGTTTTCATTTGTGGGGGATAAGACTGGAAATTGGGAAGGTTTCACTACCATGGGGATTCAATTTATAGGAAGATAAGCAGATTCCAGCTAGGGGTGTGGAATATTGCAAAAGCAGACTGGAATGGAACAGAAAGTTTCTGGCCTTCCATCCCCTCTTTCCAATCACCACCAACTAGCCGTCCAGCCTCTTGCCCTCCTCCTCCGAGTGTGCCACAACCCATGAAACTGTGCACACCAGAGGGTGCAAAGCAACTGAGACTTGGAACACCCATCTCATTAGCACACACACAACTCAATGTGGAAGTTCTTGAACCACTGCAGAAGGGTCTAAATTTGTTGGTGCACGGAAGAGAATGTTTTCAAAACA
Organism: Chelonia mydas; assembly: GCF_015237465.2. Classification (NCBI taxonomy): domain Eukaryota; kingdom Metazoa; phylum Chordata; order Testudines; family Cheloniidae; genus Chelonia; species Chelonia mydas. The sequence continues at coordinate 3,351,265 of NC_051253.2, read as the reverse complement.
TGTGCTGCCCACCTAAGCTTTGTTTAGTTTGCCAGAATAGAGAATGAGTGTGAGGGGGGTTTGGGGAGATAAAGAAGCGGGGGGTAGCTGGAGAGAGGAAATAAAGTTGGATAGTGGGAAAATGTGTAGGGGCAAGGGCTAGGGGAGAAGCTATGAACGAGGCATGTGGAGAAAGCAGGTTGTAAACCATGTACGTGCAGTGGAGAATGAAGTGAAAGAAGGGGTATGTGGGGATGAGAGCTGTGTTATATGGCATGTAGGGGAAAGGGGTATAGGATGAGGGGGAATCAGGGATACGTGGGGATGGGCACAGGGAGAAGGTGCAGGAGAGATGTGGGTCAGGGGATGATGGATTATGTGCAAGAGGAGGGTGGTAGAGGGAATGAGAGGGGTACATGGGAAGAAGACAGAAGGGGCAGGGTATGATAGGGCATGGGGGTACAGAGTGAGGGGGAAGATAAGGCATATATAAGAGGAGGAGTGTATGGTATGATAGGTAGAGGCAATATAGGGCATGAGGGGGCATATATGGAGTAGGGATATGATAGGACACACCACATAGACTGTGTGTGGTGGTGTATGGGGTGAGGGCAGGGGTGATATAGGGCATTGGAGTACATGGTGGGATGGTATGTGTGGGTGTATGGGGTAAGGTGGTACAAGGCATAGGGAATGCAGGTTAGGGGGGTATGTGGTACTCCTGAGGGCATTCTGTGCCAAAAAATTAAAAATTCTGTGCACAATATTTTAAAATTCTGCAAGTTTCATTTGTCAATAAACAAATGTAGAGGCTCCAGCATGGCAGCGGGGAGCACAGGCCACGGGCTGCACGAAGGTGGGAGATCACCCTGCAGCCTCCCTACCCCTGACCAAGCACAAGGCCTGGGCCTGCCCCAGAAACACCCTGGGGTCCTGCCCCTCTGAGCCAGGTGCACTAGGTGTAGGGCAGGCAGGCTCAACAAGGCAGGATCCAAGTGTGAAGGGGCATAGTGTGGAGGGATCCAGGTGTGGGGTGAGAGGGTTCTGTGTGGGACAACATGGGTGCAGGCAGCTCAGTGGGGGGACCTAGGTGTCGGGGGATCTGGATGCACAGAGGTTCATGGTGGGGGGGGGGGGGGAGTTCCAGGAACAGAGGCAATGGGACTCTGCAGGGGCTTCCAGGTGAAGATGCTCAGAGGGGGGGGGTCTGGGTGCTTGGGGAGTGGGGCTTGGTGGGGTGGGGGTCTGGGTGCAGGTACTTGGGGGTCAGTGGCATGGGGGTCTGGATGTGGAGGCTCAGGGTGGTGTAGGTGCATCAGGGTGGGGGTTTGAGTGCAGTGAGCTCACTGGAGCATGGCCTGGGTGCAGGGGTTGGAGTCCGGAAGCTAAGGGGCCGGGTGCAGGGGGGGCTCCAGATGCAGGGGTTGAAGTTGAGTAGGATGGGGTTCGAGTATGGAAAGCTAGTGGGGGTTCTGGATGTACCGGGTTAGGCTTCATAGGGGTGTCTGGGTATGGGAGGTTCGGATGCATGGGGGTTGGCTGGATGAGGGAGCAGCTCCCTGTACAGTGACCCCACCCTCCCCGAGCTGAGGAGCAATGTAGGCAGGAAGCAGGGGAGGCGGCTGATCTTCCCGCAGCTGGGGGAGGTTCTGACACAACCCCAGCAACTCCTTGCAGAGGAAGAGGAAGTCCCATCCTCTACTGCCTCCACCCCAGATGGGACTAGCAGCTGATCCCGGTTCATGTTAGGAGCCATTGGCTGGGGTGTCCCCAGCCCCATTGTGATTTACCTCTCCGCCGGCTGCCTGAAACGATGTACCCACACTGCTAGGGAGTGGTACGTGACTGCTCTTGCAGCTTCCCTTTGCTTCCCTGTCAGAAAGTCATTTTTCTGCAGGGAAGCAAAGAAATCTGTGGGGGACATGAATTCTGTGCACATGCAGTGGTGCAGAATTCCCCCAGGAGTAATGTGGGGAGTACAGGTATATGGAGTGAGGGTGATACAGGGCATAGGGGTGCAGGTTGTATGGAGAGGGGATGCTGGGTGGGGGGTACGCAGGGATGTGTGGGGTGTAGGGCATGGGGTATACATGGGGGTGGAAGGTAGGTGTGTCAGGGTGGGTATGAGGTGATGGGGTGGAGGACATGGGGTGTATATGAGGATGCAGGGTGGGGGTAGTGAGGTGAGGGGGTGTGGGGTGCAGAGCAGGGGTGAGGGTGATGGAGGTCCTGGGAGTGCAGGGTGGGGTACATGGGGTGTATATGGAGGGGGATGGAGGTGCAGGGTGGGTACATGGGGTGAGGGGGACGGTGGTGGAGGGCATAGGGTATATACGGGGATGCAGGGTGGGGTACATGGGGTGAGAGGATAGCGGGCATGGGGAGTGTGTGGGGGTGCAGGGTGGCGTACATGGGGTGAGGGGGATGAATGGCACAGGGAGTACATGGGGATGGAGGGATGTGGGGTGAGGGGGGTGCAGAGGGCACAGGGAGTACATGGGGGTGCAGGGGGATGCAGGGCACGGGGAGTACATGGGGGTGCAGGATGGGGGATGTGGGGTGAGGGGTACATGGGGTGAGGGGGGTGCAGAGGGCATGGGGAGTGTGTGGGGCTGCAGGGTGGGGGATATGGGGTGCAGGGGTGAGGGAGGTGCAGAGGGCACGGGGAGTGTGTGGGGCTGCAGGGTGGGGGATAGGGGGTGCAGGGGTGAGGGGATGCAGGGCACGGGCAGTACATGGGGGTGCAGGGTGGGGGATGGGGGGTGTAGAGAGCATGGGGAGCACATGGGGGTGCAGGGGTGACGGGGGTGCCGAGGGCACGGGGAGTACATGGGGGTGCAGGGTGGGGGATGTGGGGTGAAGGGTACATGGGGTGAAGGGGGTGCAGAGGGCACGGGGACTGTGGGGGGGTGCACGGTGGGGGATGTGGGGTGCAGGGGTGAGGGGGATGCAGGGCACAGGGAGAATGGGGGGTGCAGGCGTGAGGGGGTGCAGGGGGCATGGGGAGCATGGGCGTGCAGGGTGGGGGATGCAGGGGTGAGGGGGGTGCAGAGGGCACGGGGAGTGGGGGGGTGCAGGGTGGGGGATGGGGGGTGCAGGGGTGACGGGGGTGCCGAGGGCACGGGGAGTACATGGGGGTGCAGGGTGGGGGATGTGGGGTGAGGGGTACATGGGGTGAGGGGGGTGCAGAGGGCACAGGGAGTGTGGGGGGGCTGCAGGGTGGGGGATGTGGGGTGCAGGGGTGAGGGGGGTGCAGAGGGCACGGGGAGTGTGGGGGGTGCAGGGGTGAGGGAGGTGTGGGGGGGTGGGGGTGCAGAGGGCACAGGGAGTGTGGGGGGGTGCAGGGGTGGGGGATGCAGGGCACGGGGAGTACATGGGGGTGGAGGGATGTGGGGTGAGGGAGGTGCAGAGGGCACGGGGAGTGTGGGGGGTGCAGGGTGGGGGGTGCAGGGGTGAGGGAGGTGTGGGGGGGGTGGGGGATGGGGGTGCAGAGGGCACGGGGAGTGTGTGGGGGGGTGCAGGGGTGGGGGATGCAGGGCACGGGGAGTACATGGGGGTGGAGGGATGTGGGGTGAGGGGGGTGCAGAGGGCATGGGGAGTGTGGGGGGTGCAGGGGTGACGGGGGTGGGGGATGGGGGTGCAGAGGGCACGGGGAGTGTGGGGGGGCTGCAGGGTGGGGGATGTGGGGTGCAGGGGTGAGGGGGGTGCAGAGGGCACGGGGAGTGTGGGGGGTGCAGGGGTGAGGGGGGGTGGGGGTGCAGAGGGCACAGGGAGTGTGGGGGGGTGCAGGGGTGGGGGATGCAGGGCACGGGGAGTACATGGGGGTGGAGGGATGTGGGGTGAGGGAGGTGCAGAGGGCACGGGGAGTGTGGGGGGTGCAGGGTGGGGGGTGCAGGGGTGACGGAGGTGTGGGGGGTGGGGGATGGGGGTGCAGAGGGCACGGGGAGTGTGGGGGGGTGCAGGGGTGGGGGATGCAGGGCACGGGGAGTACATGGGGGTGGAGGGATGTGGGGTGAGGGGGGTGCAGAGGGCACGGGGAGTGTGGGGGGTGAGGAAGGTGTGGGGGGGTGGGGGATGGGGGTGCAGAGGGCACAGGGACTGTGGGGGGTGCAGGGGTGAGGGGGGTGTGGGGGATGGGGGTGCAGAAGGCACGGGGAGTGAGGGGGGTGCAGGGGTGAGGGGGGTGTGGGGGATGGGGGTGCAGAGGGCACGGGGAGTGTGGGGGGTGCAGGGGTGAGGGGGGTGTGGGGGATGGGGGTGCAGAGGGCACGGAGTGTGGGGGGGTGCAGGGGTGGGGGATGCAGGGCACGGGGAGTACATGGGGGTGGAGGGATGTGGGGTGAGGGGGGTGCAGAGGGCACGGGGAGTGTGGGGGGTGAGGGAGGTGTGGGGGGGTGGGGGATGGGGGTGCAGAGGGCACAGGGACTGTGGGGGGTGCAGGGGTGACGGAGGTGTGGGGGGTGGGGGATGGGGGTGCAGAGGGCACGGGGAGTGTGGGGGGTGCAGGGGTGAGGGGGGTGTGGGGGATGGGGGTGCAGAGGGCACGGGGAGTGTGGGGGGGTGCAGGGGTGGGGGATGCAGGGCACGGGGAGTACATGGGGGTGGAGGGATGTGGGGTGAGGGGGGTGCAGAGGGCACGGGGAGTGTGGGGGGGTGGGGGATGGGGGTGCAGAGGGCACGGGGACTGTGGGGGGTGCAGGGGTGAGGGGGATGGGGGTGCAGAAGGCACGGGTGAGGGGGGTGCAGAGGGCACGAGGAGCACATGGGGGCGCTGCTGGGCAGGGGGGCGCTCGGGCAGTCAGAGGCCTGCGGGGGACACCGTACACTCAGGGCCGCGGCCGCCGCCCCACCCGAACCCAGGGGGCCGAGTCAGTCGAGCCCCTCCCGGCTCGGCCGCAGCCCGCACTTCGCCCCTCAGCTCAACCGCCGCCGCCGCTCCGACTCCCGCGCCCTGCGCACGCGCAACGGTGGCGCGAGGAGCCAACCGCCAGTGGCGCGCGGGGGGGGGGGCCGCTGCGAAGACCGCGAGTGAGCGCGTGCGGCGGCGGCGGCGAAGGGGCTCGCGCTCCGCAGCCTGGGCCCGAGCGGCGGCTCGCGCGCTGAAGCCGGGCTGCAAGAGCCAGTGGGCGCGGGCGTGCCCCCTGGGCAGCGGGGCTGCCGGTGTGGGGAAATGCCCCTTTGTTGCTGGTGTGAGCCTTACGGCACGTTATTGTTTAGGTGCCCAGCTGCCTTTGTTGCTGTGTATTTGAGTCTGCCAGAAAAATAAACAACCAAAAAACTGTAAACAGCGGGAACTGTGTGTGTGTGTGTGTTGTGCCATATGTGTAATACCCACGTGCAGCTGGACACATGGACAAACGTACGGTTTGTTATACCTGCCACTGACTCGATGGGTAAACACCAGTAAGCCACGTCCCTTCCTGCCTTCGCTTCCCCAGCCGTGCACTCAGCCAGTACCTAACCTCCATGGTAAAGCACTTTGAGATCCCGAGGAAAGGCGTGATATTAGTGCAAAGTGCTATTGTTAATTAGTATTCTATTTATTATCAAGAGCTTTTTGTGGGCTCAGGCCCAGATCCTGCAATCGCTGGCACACATGCTTAACTTTAGCCACAGGATGTTAGGAAACTGGGGGGTTTTTTGGCAATATGTTTGGTTAGGCTGTCTTGGGTTTTGAAACTATCTTTAAAAGAAAAACAAACAGACTACATCACTGACAACATTTAACACAAACACCCGCTTTTATCCATGGCCCTAGGCTTGGTTCAAAATGAACTAAAAGCAGCCTTCACCTCTAGGAAAAGGGATTGAATTTTATTGAAATTCACCTTGCCTATCAGTGAAGAAATGTGTTCGCTAGATTGGCTAATCCAATTTACAGTGGTTGCCCTTTAAAATCCTTCATTACCTGCTCACATTGAAATTAATGGCAAATCTCCAGTTTACTTTAATGGCAAGAGACAAACGAGTATATTCACCAGTCTGAAACGTGTACTGATCAAGCTACTCTCTACTCTGCTACGTGCTTTGTTCAGTGGGATGTCTGAGTGCCTAAGCTAACATTCATAGGACACAATAAACTCACCTCAATTAATAAAAATAGGTGTAATGGTTTATTAATTACACAGCACCGATCACCATCACACCTAGAAAAAACAATGAGGAGCCCTTGTGACACCTTAGAGACTAACAAATTTATTTGAGCATAAGCTTTTGTGGGCTAAAACCCACTTCATCGGATACATGGAGTGGAAAATACAGTAGGGAGGTATAAATACACAGCATATGAAAAGATGGGAGTTGCCTTACCAAGTGGGGAGTCAGTGCTAACAAGCCAATTCAATTAAGGTGGAAGTGGGCTGGTCTCAACAGTTGACAAAAAGGGGAGGAAATCACTTTTGTAGTGCTAATGAGGCCAGTGTAATCAAGGTGGCCCCAGGGGTGAAAGTAAGTTAGAGGATTTACCAGTAGGCAGAGTCCTGAGCAGGGGGCGTGGCCTCAACCAGAAGAGGCAGGGCCTTAAATCCCGGGGCCATTTAAATCTTGATTTAAAGGGCCCAGGCTCCAGCTGCAGTAGTGGCGGCTGGGAGCCCGGGGCCCTTTAAATCACCCCTGAGCTACCAGCTGCAGAGGCAGCTGGGAGCCCCGAGGCTTGGGGGCAATTTAAAGGGCCCAGAGCTCTAGCTGCTGCTACCACAGCGGAGCCCCAGGCCCTTTAAATCACTGAGGAGCCCTGGGGGCTCCTGTCCGCCATCGCTGCTCTGGGCTCTGGCAGAGCTTTAAAGGGCTGGGGCTCTGCTGTGGTAGCAACTGCTGGAGCCCCGAGCCCTTTAAATCCCCGCCTGAGCCTTGCTGCCGGGGCTCTGGGATAGTGGTGGCCGGGCTCCATTGGGGATTTAAAGGGCGCTGGGGCTGCAGCCGCCATTACCACCCCGGCCCTTTAAATGCCCGCTGGAGCCCCACCACGCTACCCCAGGGCTTTGGCAGCAGGGCTCCGGCAGGGATTTAAAGGGCTGGGGCAGTAGCGGTGGCTGGAGCTCCGGGACTCTTTAAATCCCTGCCAGAGCCCCCCCCCCACCCCTACCCCAGGGCTTTGGCAGCAGGGCTCCGGCAGGGATTTAAAGGGCTTGGACAGTAGCGGTGGCTGGAGCTCCGGGGCTCATTAAATCCCCACCAGAGCCCCCCCACCCCTACCCCAGGGCTTGGGCAGCAGGGCTCAGGCGGGGGTTTAAAGGGCTTGGGGCTCCAGCCGCCACTACCGCCCCGGCCCTTTAAATCCCCTCCGGAGCCCCACCGCTGCTACCCCAGGGCTTCGGTAGCAGGGCTCAGGTGGGGATTTAAAGGGCCCCGGAGGGTAGTGGTGGCTGGAGCTCTGGGGCCCTTTAAATCCCTGCCAGAGCCCCAACGTCGCTACCCCATGGCTTCGGTAGCAGGGCTCAGGCGGGGATTTAAAGGGCCCCGGGAGGGTAGTGGTGGCTGGAGCTCTGGGGCCCTTTAAATCCCTGCCAGAGCCCCAACGCCGCTACCCCAGGGCTCGGGCAGCAGGGCTCAGGCTGGGATTTAAAGGGCCCCGGGGGGGTGGGGGGGTAGTGGCAGCTGGAGCTCCGGGGCCCTTTAAATCCCCGCCAGAGCCCTGCTGCCGCTACCCCAGGGCTTGGGCAGCAGGGCTCAGGCGGGGGTTTAAAGGGCTTGGGGCTCCAGCCGCCACTACTGCCCCGGCCCTTTAAATCCCCTCCGGAGCCCCACCGCTGCTACCCCAGGGCTTCGGTAGCAGGGCTCAGGTGGGGATTTAAAGGGCCCCGGAGGGTAGTGGTGGCTGGAGCTCTGGGGCCCTTTAAATCCCTGCCAGAGCCCCAACGTCGCTACCCCATGGCTTCGGTAGCAGGGCTCAGGCGGGGATTTAAAGGGCCCCGGGAGGGTAGCGGTGGCTGGAGCTCCGGGGCTCATTAAATCCCCACCAGAGCCCCCCCACCCCTACCCCAGGGCTTGGGCAGCAGGGCTCAGGCGGGGGTTTAAAGGGCTTGGGGCTCCAGCCGCCACTACCGCCCCGGCCCTTTAAATCCCCTCCGGAGCCCCACCGCTGCTACCCCAGGGCTTCGGTAGCAGGGCTCAGGTGGGGATTTAAAGGGCCCCGGAGGGTAGTGGTGGCTGGAGCTCTGGGGCCCTTTAAATCCCTGCCAGAGCCCCAACGTCGCTACCCCATGGCTTCGGTAGCAGGGCTCAGGCGGGGATTTAAAGGGCCCCGGGAGGGTAGTGGTGGCTGGAGCTCCGGGGCCCTTTAAATCCCTGCCAGAGCCCCAATGCCGCTACCCCAGGGCTCGGGCAGCAGGGCTCAGGCTGGGATTTAAAGGGCCCCGGGGGGGGAGGGGGGGTAGCGGCAGCTGGAGCTCCGGGGCCCTTTAAATCCCCGCCAGAGCCCTGCTGCCGCTACCCCAGGGCTTTAAATTGCCCTCTCGGAAAGCCGGTCCTGGTACGGTAAGCAGAACCAGGGCGTACCAGCTTACTTTCACCTCTGGGTGGCCCATTTCAAACAGTTGACAAGAAGGTGTGAGTATCAGCAGGGGAAATTAGTTTTTGTAGTGACCCATCCACTCCCAAGTCTTTATTCAGGCCTAATTTGATGGTATCCAGTTTACAAATTAATTCCAGTTCTGCAGATTCTCGTTGCAGTCTGGTTTTGAAGTTTTTTTGTTGAAGAATTGACACTTTTACGTCTGTTATTGAGTGTCCAGGAAGATTGAAGTGTTCTCCTACTGGTTCCTGAATGTTATAATTCCTGATGTCAGATTTGTGTCCATTTATTCTTTTGCATAGAGACTGTCTGGTTTGGCCAATGTGCATGGCAGAGGGGCATTGCTGGGAGATATCTATGTAATAAATGCTATCATGTGCCAGCAATGCCCCTCTGCCCTTGAGCACCTGCTTCATGAGTTCCTAGTGTAACACCAACAGACCCCGGTTGTCTGCGGGCGGGATCGAACCTGGGACTTCTGGAGCTAAATGCATGAGCCTCTACTACGTGAGCTAAAAGCCACATGGCCCTTAGCTAAGGCTGTAGAGCAGACTCATTAATCTCTCTCTAAGTGGTCTTGGTGCCCACTAGATGGGACAGAACACCACACCCAGGAGGTGTGTAGGTTACATTAGCAGTCTGCATCAGCTGAAGTATCTGAGCTGCTTCATTTACTCCGGTTAGCTATGCACATGTGCAAGAGTGAGCTGGGTTCCATTCTGCCTCCTCTATTCTCAACAGAAATGCCGGCTACGTTCCAGTTGCGCCTTCTTAGACTATGAGGCGGAAATCTGGACACAGCTGGATTTTCACATCCCTGGCTTAATATGCAACCGTGGCAGTGAGAAAAAACTACTTTGATTTGTGAACCGAGCGCATTTTAAATGAGACTAAATATAGAACCCCACAGTGTCATTTTACAATCACATTTCCAAAATTACATTTTAAAGAGTAACTTACGTGCCCTGGACACCAGGAGGCCCTGCCCCATCTGGTGATCTGACAGCTGCACTAACAGACACTTCTTCAGTGAACGACACTACGTGCAGCTCGTCATGAGACTGACAGACAAGTCACACATGCTGGTTTTGCATGTTCTAGAGAATTAACACAATGGTACGTTCCAGTTCATACTCCTGCAGGGAAGAAGGTTCTCACTGCTTTTCTGCAATTCTGTTGCTGTGATTCTCCCCGCGTATATGAAATTACCCAAAATATTTGCACGGGTGCTAGCTCAAAGTGCATCTGAATTACTGTGGCTTTGACCAGTAAGAAACTTTCTTCCCTTTCCTCTTTCTTCATTCAAGAAGGCAGCAGAAGCAGGAACATGAGTGAGATGAGATCATGGCTGAGGGCAGAAAGCCCCACAAACTAGGGGCTCTTTTGAAAGTCACCCTGTTTTTCATTTCTTATGCTGAGTAATTTTTAACTCCTTCCTGCTACTATATTCTAAGGCAGGGGTTCTCAAACTGGGGGTCGGGACCCTCAGGGTGAGGTTATTACCTGGGGGGTCACAACCCGTCAGCCTCCACCCCAAACCTTGCTTTGCCTCCAGCATTTATAATGGTGTTAAATATATAAATATATATATTTATAACACTTTTAGAATGGTCTCTTGCAACATATGTTAACCCCTTATCTGTTCCACCTTGTATTTAGCTGTGATTCTGAGTACTATCCCAGCCCTGAAGAAGAGCTCTGTAAGTTCAAAAGCTTCTCTCTCACCAACAGAAGTTGGTCCCATAAAAGATATTACCTTGCCCACCGTGTCTCTCTTATGTTGATGATGTAATTTAGTTTCTTGCAAACATTTCAAAAGATAGGGTTTTTTCCTTTTTCCTTTCAGCCCAAGTACTTTGAATGGTCTGATTTAAACCCAGTGAGCCTGGTTTTCTCATTTACATCAACTTTACACCAGTGTGAGAAGAGAACCTAGTGCACTTCTGGGAACCTCCTGTAGAATGTACCAAGAAACAGAAGACAATTTGTAGAAGGGAAACATGGGCTGGAAGAACTAATGTAGGGAATCCAATATAGCTTGGTGAGGAGACTCAGAGGTGCTGTGTCAATCAGCAAACATCTAACTGGCAGGAACACTGAGCAGCGGATCGGGCCGGGTGCTACGGGAAATCATAAATAAAAGTCATGGCATGGAATTTCAGAAAACCTCTGGCCATACAAGATATCACAGATAGCAAAAGTTAGACCCCCACCTCTGTTGTATGTGGAGAATCCTTTGTTTCTGAACTGCAGTGGTGGTGATATATGCAGCTGTGTGTGTGTAACTGGCCAGGTGTGAGCTGACAACACGCTGAATGGCACACGGCCCCCCCTGCCTCCCACAAATGGTTTCAAGGGGTAGCTGGTCAACCCCAATTATAAATATTCCAGCACAAAGAGGAAAGCAAAGAGAGTTCTCACAGCTTGGTCACGCCTACTTTGCTTTATATTAAAGCCAAGCACAGAGGACAGCCTCCTGGGCTTCACAGCCTCAGCCTGACACATCAGCTGCTGCTGCCTCTCCGCGCCAGGGACAGTTCTTCACCCTGTTGCTTTCCCCATCTCCCCAGTGGCCTGGTGCTAGCGGAAGATAATTAGACATCAATTATCATCGGTTACATTTTCACACGTTTCCCATGCAAATCCCTGGCACATCTAGTGGGTTCTCGCCCATCCCCCGAGCAGCTTTTGGAGTTAGAAATCGATCCTTTGCCTTCTGGTTCGCATAGGTGCTGGTGCTAGGCCCCCTCTAGGTGAAGTACTTACCTTACAGCATCTGCAGTGTGGCAGATCAAACGCTGCATTTCTTTATGGGGGATGACTGGTTCCCGGCATGGGTACTTGTCCTTCCTTCCACAAGGGTTTCACTGGGAGAGGGATAAGCTGCTCATCATACCCACATTAGTCCTGAGTGATCGACCTGCAGTAGGTGTCATTGAAGTGAGTGGGAACCTCTCGTGACAGCTACAGAGAATCCAAAGAAAGAGGAAGAAAATGGAGCAGGGTGGAATGCTTTTTATTATTATTATCAGGACACAGCCCCATTAACACAGTCACTGCAGGTGTCTCTACAGCCTCCTCCTTTAGTAGCTGGCTCTTCCACCTCCTTTCTCCTGTTGGCAATAGAAGGCTGGTTGCAATTGCACTCTCCTGGCACTGGGCTATTCCCCAGGTGGAGCTATGGCATTGTGTAGTACAGACTAACCCTGTCTAACAAAGCTCACTTCACCTGACCAGACTTTGTTGACTCTGGAGAATTCATCCCCTCCTTTAAAGAAAACCACCCAAAGTGTCCCAATCACCACACCTCACATAGGGAAGGGTGCCTCACTACAAATTATTCTTAAAGTGCCTTGAATACAATAGGGAAAAAACAAACAAACCCAATCATGGTGGCCTTTTTGGAAGATGCTTTTGCCAGACTCATGTTATCTGTCTCAATATGGAGGTAACTGGGTGACATTTAATAGCCTGGGATCTACAGGAGGTCAGACTAATGACCTAATGGACTTTTGGGGCCTTCAGCTCTGAATATATGTATCAGACCAGAAGTCACTCTCTGGAGAGTTCCTGCGGGCACAGGAGTGCATGGGAAATCAAGAGACTTCCAGAGTAGTTCTAAATAAGTTCTATTCTGTTCTTTTCTTTTTTTAAAGGACAGTGCTGATTAAGTCTTAAAAGAAATGAGTTAATTGTACGTATGGTGCAATAACTTTGAACATTTCCTGCCTTGCTCATGGATTCAGCTGGGATCTGCGTTTCCTGTGTCCCCCTCCTATCTCAGATGGAACTCCTTGCTGTCAAGGATCAGTAAAATGCCAGCTCCTACCGATGCACACCCAGCACCAGTCGCAGTTACGGAGATACTGGAGTGAAGGCAGGTATCTCGGAAAGCTCTTCTGCGAACACGTTATCCGCCTGCACGCACAGACACACACACATATTCGGATTTAGCAGATAGTTATTTCTATTAATAAGACTGTGTCCTCTCTGAGCTGTGGGTGCATTTTCATGAATAAAAAGCACAAATCACAACCATTGTAGCATCATGCTGCCACACCTTTCAGTCTCTGGGAGCCTTCCTTTCCCTAACTACCATGATAACAGAAATACCAGCTGTCATGGAAGCACTAATCCACAGATGTCAAAGGGCCAGATTCTGATACTACTATTAATTATCTGCGTTAGTGTGACTCCTACGAGACCTGTCATGGAGCAGGACCCAGTTGCGCTAGGTGCTGTACAGACACAGAACAAAGAGAAGGTCCCTGCCCCAGGAGCTCACAATCTAAGTATAAGATAAGAGACAACAGACGGATACAGACCAACAGGAAAGTGCAGGGAAACAATGAGACAGTATTGGTCAGTACAATAGGCAGAGATCCCAGCACACTAGCTGATGTGCTCTTAGCTATGTCCATACAGCAGCTGAGAGGGTGCTTCCCAGTGCAGGTGGACAGATACGGGCTAGCTCTGCTTGAGCTAGTGTGCTAAATAGAGCAGTGTAGCCATGGAGGCATGGGCAGCAGCTTGGGCTAGCCAGCCCGACTACAAGCCTGTGTGAGCCCTGGGTACATTCGTGGATAGCCCAAGCAGCTGGCTATGCTGCCACAGCCACACTGCTATTTTTAGCATGATAGCTCAAACAGAGCTAGTGTGTGTCTGTCTACCCACCCCGGAGAGCACCCTCGCCAGCCTGTGTAGACATACCCTTAACTCTGGTTTAGTGGAACCTTATTCCATGAGGAGTCCCGTTGACTAATGGGAGTACGGTGATTCCAAATGGCAATAAGGATGTCAGAATCTGGCCCTCAGGTACCAGACCAAATCACTTCACAGGCTTCCTTGAATTTGGAAGTTCTCATGAGGATTTGTCCTAAGCCGGGGCAGTGTGTTGGGAAGTGAAAAGGAAGGTTCATGAAACACGCACGCCTGGGGCAGTCTTTTATTGTGCATGTTGAGATGTTTCCCAGAAGGGGCGTTTGGGTAGAAAACATTCCCTGGTGTCCACTGAAGGAGGCCTGTTGGCCGGGACCATCGTGATCAGGTAGGCTGAAGACACCAATACTGATGTGGCAGTAACACTGATCGATGGCGAGCGTTTCAGACTCTTGGTTCAGTTCATGGAGAGAATCTCTGGGTGGCAGTGATCAGCTCAGCCCTAAAAGGAGCAGTCACAATTTATGCCTCAGGATGACCATTAAAAAAAAGAGAGAGATGATTGTTTATTTCCAGATGAATTTAACATTGACGTGACCATCAGTTCTGTTCCCCAAATAGCTTGAGCTGCCTTATGGGATGGAGTTCCTCCTGCTTGTCTCTCCTTTCAGGGATGGAGCCGAGGATCCTGTGGGAACTGGAGCACCCATGTCTTCTGAACTGGACCGAGCTCTGGTGCGGATCATCTCCCTGCTCGTATCTGAACTCTCCCAGTAAGCGCATTCCACTTTCAGCTCCTGCATGCTGGTGTGCAGCTGTAACAGCTTCTCCAGCAGCTGCTGATCCTGGAGCTGCATCTCTGACTGGAGCAAGGCATAAAAATATATATATATAGCAACGATGCTGAATCTTTAGCACTGAATCAGTCTTTGGTTTATGAGACTCTTATTCCACCCATCGAGAGAAGGGGGAAAACAAACATCAGGGGCACAGTCCAGCCACTGCTGTGAACTGCCTGATCTAAACGTGATGGAACCAGTACTGGAAACCCTCAGCCCTTCATCCCCTCCCTCCTTGCTACAGTCTTCCAGCACTTACTAGTGTTTCTGAGGGCAGGAGGGGACTTTCTGAAGGGGGAGTGAACATGGGGAAAGAGGCTGAAGCCCAAGGGAGGTAGGGTTGCCGAGTCACAGGTGAAGGGTTGTTGAACACGGGTGTCCGAGTTGGAAAGGTGGGTAGACGAGGCTGAAAGAATGAAGTGATCTTTGCGACGAAGGGACAGGCTGGAAGGATCAGAAGTGTGAAAATGTGGGGTAGGTCACCGCATCTTAGGCCTTGTCTACACAAAGTAGCAGTGCTCTAACTACAGTGATGAGGTTAAAGCGATACAGCTCCTCGAATGTGGACACAGTTATATTGGTTTAGAGGTGCCTTGTACTGGTCTAGCCATTCCTGTGGGAAGGGGGATAAGCTATAAGCATAAGGCACCTTTATACTGCTATAGTTGTGTCCACACTAGGAGTTATACTGGTACAGCTATTTCAGCAGAAAAGAGACCAGTTAAGCCGGTATAAATCCTGGCCATACATAAAGCCATAGGCTGCAACATCAGCTGCGTCAGACTGCAGAGCATGAGTAACCAAACATGAGAATGGAACAGTAGAGCGTGTCACAGAAGAGGGAACATACGGGATAACTCAGTGGGATCAGAGAAGTAATGTGCTAGTTCCTTAAAATGGGTCAAATCTTCCTTGTCTTATTCATGCAAGTAGAACCATTCGAGATAGTTAAGTCCAAAGGTGACTGTGAAGCATTACAGGGGAGCTCACAAAACTGGGTGACTGGGCAACAAAATGGTAGATGAAATGCAACATTGATAAATGCGAAGTAATGCACACTGGAAAACATAATCCCAACTACACATGTATAATGATGGGTTCTAAATGAGCGGTTACCATTCAAGAAAGTGATGTTGGAGTCATCGTGGATAGTTCTCTGCAAACTTCAGCTCAATGCGCAGCAGCAATCAAAAAGGCTAACAGAATGTTAGGAGCTATTAGGAAAGGGATAGAAAACGAGACACAAAATATCATAATGCCACTATATAAATCTGTGGTACATCCACACCTGGAATACTGTGTCCAGTTCTGGTCGCCCTATTTCAGAAAGGATCTAGTGGAACAGGAAAAGGTTCAAAGAAGGTCAACAAAGATGATCCAGGGTACGGAATGGCTTCCATACAAGGAGAGACTAAAAAGATTAGAGCTGTTCAACTTAGAAAAGAGATGATTAAGGGGGGGAGGGGATTATTGTAGAGGTCTATAAGATCTTGAATGGGATGGAAAAAAGTGTTATTTACCCTTTCCCACAATACAAAAACCAGGGGTCACCCTATGAAATTAATAGGCAGCAGGTTTTATATGAACAAGAGGAAGTACTTTTTCCACGCAATACACAGTTAACCTGTGGAACTCATTGCAATGGGATGTTGTGATGGCCAAAAGTATAAATGGCTTAAAAAAACAAACAAACTTAATATGTCCCTCAAGGCTATTAGCCAAGATAGTCAGGGATGCAACCCCATGCTTGGGATGACCCTAAACTTCTGACTGCCAGAAAGCAGGAGGGCAAGATGGGGTGGATCTGTCCAAGACTGCCCTGTTCAGTACACTTCTCCTGAAGCTCTAGTACTGCCCACTGGTGGAATCAGGCTACTGGGCTAGAGGGACCACTGAGCGGACCCCGTATGGCAGCTTTTGCGTTCTTATGTAGTCAGTGACACCACTTGCATGAGAAAGTTGAGGAAGAATTGGCCCATTCATTACAGTGAATGATTTCACAATCATAAGGGGTAAGGGCCGATGTAGCTGAGGCTGTCTTGTGCTGTCTGGGAACTCCCAACAGATCAGGGCACCGTACATCAGCTTCCCAATATAGAAAGGTCCTATAACAGTGACCCTCTCACTGTAGTCCTTGGAACACCAGTCGTCTACTGATTTTTTCCGGCTGTCCCACACAATGAAACAATTTGAGAAGCAAGCAGTGGAAGGTTTGGGGTTAGGAGGTGATGTGATGGCTGGGGGGTTGGCACAGCAAGTGGGCCCATGGGGGAATCTCTCTCCCTCACCCAGTGGTCAGCACCACAGTAAAGTTGGAGTAAACCTGTCTGTAGAGCAGATAAAGCTGGGCTTCCCTATCAGCCGAGCTGTGTAGCCTGAATGGGTGTTACCTTGCACCCGCACTTGGCTGGATGTCAGAACTTCGTAGATTGGAAGGAATTCAGCCACCCCAGACTTCAAAGAAAGGATGAAGAGAACCTGAGCCCAATCCAAAGTCCATGAAGTCCAGTGGGAGTCTTTTCAATTATTTCAGCGGACTTTGGGTCAGGCCCTTGATGAGTGAAGCTGCAAAGGGACAGAGACTGTTCGGCACTGTGCTCCTCTGAACCCCTAGGGAAGGATAAAACTGAATCGGCCTGGGCAGACCCTACACCACCACCATCATCTTGGCTGTGTTTCCCGGTCTCTCAGGAAAGGGCCCATGGTAGAATATCATGGAAACATGGGGTGCACTCCCCTGGAAATGCCCCTCTCCTTGTATGGGATCTCATCTGTGAATGGAAGATGGGGCCGTTAAACCTTGAATGGGCATTAGAAAAATGCCCCTTTGTGGTTTTAAATGAAAGCTTGGATTCTAATGAATACGGTGCAGTTTATTACTGTATTATGTAGCACCTAGAGAATCCAACTGAAATCAGAGCCCCACTATGCGAGGGGCTGTACAAACATATAACAAGAGAGAGTCCCTGCTCCAAAGACCTTACAATCTAAACAGATAAGGCAGACAAAGTAAGGATTATAATATCCCCATTTTCCAGGTGGGAAAACTGAGGCACAGAGGGAGTACATGTCTCGCCCAGGGTCACATGATGAGTCTGTTGAAGAGCCAGGAATTGAACCCAGGTCACCAGTGCCTTAAGTTTAGTTGCCGTCTATGTGACAGTCCTAATTCTGCAACTCTGGTCATGTTTCCGTGATTGCCAAAGATTAGTGATTTTGAGTATGTGCAAGTGTTTAATTGTGAATAGGGGTGTGACAGCGTGTGGACATGAGCAATGAGACACCATGATTAGGGGTGTGTGTGTGTGTGTGTACGTGTGTGCATATTGCCATCTATTGTTTGTATTTAGAGATTCTATCTAAGCACACGTCCAGGTGCGTAACCGTGAGGCAGTGGAGTGATAGAAAGTGCCTCAGTAGATGCAGTTCTTTGCCTCAGTATAAAGCTGCCCTGGAGCTTTCAGCTGGCTCCAGATATCTTCAGCTGTTTTTCTTGTCATCAAGACCCGACCTTTGAGTCACCTTGAGCTGCATTCAGCTGCTGGTGTTCAGTCTGCTGTGGAAAGCTATGAATACTAAAGAGGCAGGAATGAAACTTTACCTCCCCAGCAGAGCTGGGAGCGAATGCCAGCTCTGCCCTGGGCCAGGATGGAGTTCAGCATTCACACACACACACACACACTTCCCCTTTTCCTCCAGTGAAATAACAATGCATTGGAGGAACCTAAATAAACAGAACCAGCTTCACAGCCCTGCTCATGCATCTCTCTCGTGCCCCTTTTCCATTTCTTCCCTCCCAACTTTCCTCCTTCTCCTCTCATTTATGGGCCATTTATCTGCTTCCAATCTCTCTCTCTCTTCTCCTTCACTGACAACCAGGCTCTCCCCCCCTTTCATCCTGTGCCGCCACTTTCCGATTGGCCAATCCTTTCTTTGACCCCTCTTCTAATTCCTCTTCTCCGCATGTCCACCAGTGGTGTATCTCCCCTTCCCTCCGACCCGATTTCCAGTTATTTTCCCAGCCCCCACCCCCATCTCTCTCCCACATCCACTGCCCCAAGCTCACTCAGATTTTTCTCCATCTAACCCATCTCTCTTTTCTTTTGGCATCCCCGTTTGAGTGTGGCTCTCTCCTGCTGCTCCTCCTCCTGATTTGTAGGCTTTAATCTTGGCCTTCTCCTATCTATCCATCCACCCCATCCTCGTTGCCATGGTATCGGAGCTCCTGAAGTCTATATTCCAGGGTTTTAATTCTTGTAGATCATTTGGCTTTGTGGTCAGCCCACCTGAGTAGCAGGATTTGCCAGGCGAAGCGTCTTCTACCATCCTCAGCTTACGTATTTTGGGGGGAAGAGGACCCTGCTCATCCCAGTTCCCTTTAACTGCCGCCCACCCCAGCAAGGAGCACTTTAGGTGTAAGGTGGCTGGGATTGCTTCCCTGTGCACGCTGACCCAAACCCATCGGAATCTGGGTGGTATTCTGGATTAGGCAGCCAAAGGTGGTGACACAAGAAGGACTTTGCTAGGATCACCCCCACGGGCTTGGCGTGATCTCCCCCACGGGTATGCTATTGCCAGACTAGCCCATGACGTAACACTCAAAGGTCTTCCCAGTGCTAGGAGCTTTAGGGGCCAGGATATAAAACTGATCACATGGTAAATTCACAAGCTCCCTTTCCACCTCACCGGCTGCTCCAGTCCCCTAGCTTCACTCCACTCCTGACCTGCAGAGCATTGGCTAGCCAATGCTGACCCAGATGTGGTGAAAGGGACGCAGCGCGCACATGCGGTCTGCGTAGCACAGAGCAAAGGGGGAGGCTGGGGTCAGGCAAAGAGACTGTCTCAAGAGACATCAAGGAGGAGGGAAACAGCCCTTCCCAGGGGGGACAGGAGGAATCCTGGGGGCGAGAGGGGTAGCCCTCCTTCCCAGCAGGAGACCGAGGCTACAGGGACACAGTGGCTGCTGTGGAGATAGTGCAGGGTGTGGGAGGAGGTTTAACTGAGGCAGGTGAGGAGTCAGGAGGTGGACTGGGACAGACAGCAAGGAGCACTGTACAGTGTCTAATGGGGGAAGGTCAGCAGGTAAGGCAGCCTCTGAGCATGAGGCAGGGAGGACGCCAGGGATTAGTCATTCTGGGAACAGGTTCTAATCACGGATGCTGCCATGGCCTTGGACAAGTCCCGTAGGGCCTGAGCCTGTTGAAGTTAGTAGTTTTGCCACTTACTTCATCTGGAGCAGGGGAGAACACGACCTCTCGGCCTGTTTCCCCTCAGTCCCTTTGAAATAAAACCTGCCGAACTCACAGCGGTGCAAGGGGATTCGGCACCTAGGGTGTGCCAAACGCACTGGATGTGAAAGTGCCATATAAATGCTAATTGTGATTAGAGCGGGAGACTCGTCCCTGTGACGTGCAGACTATTTGCGTATATGTGTTTGTCAGTGCGCCTCTGTGTCTGTCTGTGTGCGCACACGTGTAGGTTTGCTGCTGTGAATGTGTACTGATGCTGGCAAATGCGTGTTTCTCTGAACGTTTCTGCAGGTATGTTTGTGGGCATGTGTGTATGTGTGTGTTTATGTATGAATGAATGTTCATGCTTGCATGTTTATTTCAAAGGTGTGTGCACAAACCCTGACCCAGAAGAGCCTCTCTCTGTGGCGGTGTGAGCGTGCACGTGTGTTTACATTTGGGTATGTCTCTGGAGGAGCTCTGTGTGTGTTTCAGTGTATTGGTCTGCATGTCCCCCTGCGCTCGCAGTCTTGGCTGTGTGCGTGCTTGCATGTTTGCATCTCTCTCTTACTGCACAGAGGGAAGGGAGGGCTCCAGGTAGGGCTATAAAATTGAAGATGTCTTACCAGTTCTCTCCTCAGCCAGGCCAGCCTGTGCTCTAGATGCAGTTTCTGCTCCTCCTCCAGCTGCATTCTGGCAGCACAAAGCCACCAGGCAATCTGCCACCCTGCTGGCCGGGCACACTCACTGGCCTCCTAAGGACTCTGGGACATCTTCTCTCTGCTACCCCCTCGTCCTTGAGCAGAGCGGAGTCTGCTGCACAAGCTCCGCAGCTTCCACCATGCAGCAGCACCCAGCAGTGAGCAGAATAAAAGCAACTGGTGACTCAACTTTGAAAATGTGGTTTTTTTTACTGCGGCACTCCAAGCAAAGCAGGGAGGCAGCAGTGAGTCTTGCAAAACAACACCTGACCTCAAGTGCTTTGGCGGAGAATGCAGGAGAGGGCTCCTTGCCTCTGTCAAAAGAGAAAACAACTGAAGCTAAGCAAGAAAGCCAACAGCCTCGCTCTCTCTCCCTGCAGATGCCCACCAGACGGGAAAAAGGAGCACACCGCAGCTGGGAGAGGAGTGCAGGAAAAATAAGAAGGGAGCTTGTTAGTCTGGTGGCAATGTTTCAAGTGCAATCGCTCAGGTTAACAAATGCAGAGAGTGGAGAGCAGAACAAACATCAGATGGATTTAGAAAAAAGAACAGGAGGACTTGTGGCACCTCAGAGACGAACAAATGTATTAGAGCATAAGCTTCATCGGATGCACAGAATGGAACATATAGTGAGAAGATCTATATATACACACAGAGAAGGTGGAAGTTGCCATACAAACTGTGAGAGGCTAATTAGTTAAGATGAGCTATTATCAGCAGGAGAAGAAAACTTTTGTGGTGATAATCAAGATGGCCCATTTAGACAGTAGACAAGAAGGTGTGAGGATACTTAACTAGAGGAATAGATTCAATATGTGTAATGACCCAGCCACTCCCAGTCTCTATCTGGATTTAGTGACTGTCCTATTGGATAAAGCAGAGCTAAGAGAAGACGCTAACCCAGTGCAGAGATGTCAGCGGAGCATGCAGGCAGCGCCACGTGGATTGGCCACCAGAAGGTGAGAGAAAAGTCCTGTTGGGCCATCAGGTTCCGTTCTCCACAAGTCCAAGAGAGGGATGGCAACAGGCAGGAAGCTGATACCAGGTCTCAGCATAGACAGGCCCGATTCATCGCTGCATTACTCCATTTTTACTGCAGTGCAACTCGACTGACGTTGTATGGGCTACACCAGCATACAGCTGGAGAGGCACACTGGTGAATCAGGCTCCAAGTGTAGACAGCGTCTACGTTCACACACATCTCAGGTACTTACGTGGACCCCATCACTGCAGTGTTTTAGCATTTCACAACACCCCCGTGGGGCACGGCAGGGCTGCTATCCACATTTTACAGATGGGGAACTGAGGCACAGAGAGGCTAAGTGACTTCCCACGGTCTCAAAGGAAGGCTGTGGCAGAACAAGGAATGGAGCCTGGGTCTCCCAAGTCCCAGGGTCGCACTCTAACCACTGAACCATCCTTCCCGGCTGTGCGTACACACAGGTGCCCTTATGCTGGGTGCCTAAGATGAAGATTTACAGCTCTGACCCACATCAGAGGACCTGGGATTGACTGGGGTGCACAGACACAGGGAGCAGTCAGCTGGGGACAAGACAGGTGAGGGCATCGTTTCTGCCTACAGCTCAAGGGCTCGAGGTGGGATTGTATTTGGGGAAGTGGAGCTCAGAGAGCGCTTCCTGGAAAGAAGAGCAGAGCATTAGTCACCGGTGAGCTGGAGTGAGCTCTCGGCCCTTTGCAGCAGCCACTTGTTAAAATCCTGCTGCCCTTTGGAAGGGAGAGTGAGGGATTTCTCTGCTTCTCGAGCCGCTCACTGTTCTGTGGATGCTGCCGTCCAGCCAGATGGCCCTTGAGCTCCTTGCTTCTGTGTTGCCTCCCTTCTTCTGTCCGTCTGTCTGTGGTGAACTCTTTGGCCTTATCTTTAGGAGGATTTTCTCAGTCCAGCTCCCCCAGTGCCAGCAAGGGCAGAAGTCATATTACCACCGCATTGCCTGTCCCTGCTCTGACCTGGATTTCCCCCAGGACTCCGAAATCCTTCCCAAGGACAATCCTTCTGTTTGCTGTCAGAATGCACCCGAGTAGACTAAGTGAAGTCATTCCAAGGCCTGGCCGACACACTGGATTGTGCTGGTATAACTATGGTGTTTGGGGGCGGGGTGTGATTTTTATACCTAGCTAGTTACACTAATACACTAATACTAATTACAGCAGAGCCCCTTTCCTGCTGGCCTGATGGAGCGGCAGCTGGGGCTAATTTGAGTGAGTGGCACTGCAGCCCGGCACACGAGGTTTCACCACCACTCAGATTTGGCCACCCCTCCGTCAAGACAGAGGTGTGGCCCAGCCAAATGCATTAGCTATGCAAGGGGGCAGTATCCTTCCTGCTATTGTAATGGGGGGAGGGGCCTCCAAGTTGAAAGAAAATACTAAGGTGGGGTGCAATTCCACAAAAGTTGAACCCCCTCGTCTAGCGTGTTCCCCGTCCTGTATGGGAACTAGCTGGACTGGTATAACTGCATCCAGACTAGGTCGCTTTACCTAGGTCTTACTTCTGTGTGTAGACCAAGCTGAAGGGAAACAAATTCCAAAGCGAGGTTACAGGAAACTACTCCCTCCCCCAGATCTTTATCCACCCTCCCCCATTTCATATCCCACAGCTGCGACGCTGCGCTACATTCCAAAGCCTCCTGATGTTTGCCAGGAGCCAAATCTAGCTCTCCCCGTGAGCTGCACTTCCCAGGAGTTGGTTGGCCAAGTGGCACGGACTCGCTCCTTGGCCAAAGCCGTGACAAAGCCTTTTATTTAAGTGAGAAAACAACGGCATCGCTCTGCCAGTGCTTCCCTTCACCTCCTTCCTGCACCACTGGACACAGGATCTATCACAGACTAAGGAGGACAGTTGCCGGGGGAGGAAGGAAGTACGGGGGGAACCCCTGTACAAAACAGTCAAAGTAACAGGGGCACAAAGGAAGGAGAAAGTGTCCTGAATGTCAGAGCAGGAGGAAAGGTCCGCAAGTGAAGAAAGGGCTGCATGAACCCGGTCCCCCGAGACCTTCTTGGTTGAAGTGCGGCAAGAGTGAGCTTGTTTCTTACAGCATGTGAAGAGGGAGTTTATGCTGCCACACACGGTGTTGTCTCTCCTGGTCCCTGTATGTTCATGGCTGTAGAAAGAGCGTTTCACTGCCATGTGTCACAGATCCAAGTTGTACATTATAGGGCTGCGACTTTATCTTGCTTGTTGGCTCATCTCTGCAGGCCAAGATTTTTCAGAAGTGACTAGTGATCTGCGGTGCCTCGATGCTTTGGGAGCTCAACTTGAAACACATGAAAGGCCCAAAGGGGGTTCCTGCCAATTCAGACCCTCATCAGGGTCACGAAGGCTCAGTTTCCCGCACAGGGAATGGTCTCAAACAGAATACAAAGGTCCAAACCAAACCTGCCTTCCAGGAGACTGGTTCAACAGAGAGTCTCCAAAGACAAGTTACCTCCCCACACTGGCACAGGAGAGCTGCTCAGCCTGAGGGTTTCCCTCAGCGCCCCTTCACATTAGACCAGTCAGTTTTCAAAACCTTCAGCCATCCAGAGCTTTCCTTCAGCTCTGCAAATAGATCTTCAAGACACCAGTTCCCCAGACCTTCACCCTGTAACCCTTCAGGTTGTAGGCATTCACCCCTTGGAGCAGGGGGGCCAGGAAATCAGGTCATCCCTCAGCTGCAGTGGTTCAGACCACCTCCTGGCAGTCTCCAGCCTGCTACTCTTTCCACAGCCCCCCTGAGGATTCTCTGCCAGGATGGACTTAACAGCCACAGCTGCTCCCCTTCAGCTCTCCCAGCAAAGCAGCTCCAATTTCACAGCCATACGCTCTGCTTTAGTGAGAGCAAGGCTGCCTCTCTTATAGCCCAGCAGGCCAGGCTCTGAGTTACCAGTTCCAGTCACATGCTCTCCAAATCCTGGCCTTAAAGGGGTGGAGACCTGTAACTGACAAGCTGTGGTGCCTGGCCTTACAGGTTCAGCTTGCTCTGTTGTGGGGCCTGATTCTCAGAGGATGGTGCTCCCAGCTCTTTCAGACAATTAGGCCCTCTCTGGCTGGGCACCCAAAGTCACTTGTCACTTCTGAAAATATTGGCCACCATGTTCTGAGCCCCATAAAAAGCAGCTCACAGACCAAAACAGTGAGATAATAAATTAATCATTGCTTTGCTAGAGGGCATCTTGGCTGGAATTTTTTTATTACAATGAATTCAATATAATTAGTGTCTCTGTCTAGTCGATAGATCTGTCTCTTATGTCAGTATTTATCAGTCTATTCACACACTTATGCACACACTCTATCTACACATATTCCCATGTGGATGTATCATTCTGGATTAAGCATCTCCCCTGATCTACCTGGTTCTGAGGATCTTTTCCTAGCCCTAGGAATGTGTTGCTCTGGAAATCTATGTACATGTGGTTAACATATTGGGATGCACTTTTGTTTATTTTTAATTCCGCTTTTAAGACCCCAGTTATGGATGCATCCTGGGAAACAGCGGATTCTAGGCTCCTGGATCTGACAAAGTACAAAGATGGAATTGGAGAAATGAGTGAGTGGCTGCATTGTATGATTAGGCAGCATACCACAAAATTCAATGCATATGTCTTTAAACAATACTGTCCTGCTCAGAGATGCACAGATTCCAAGGCCCCAAGGGACCACTGTGATCATCCAGTCTGAGCTCCTGTATAACACAGGCCAGAGGGCTGCCCCGAAAGAATTCCTGACCTGACAAAAACAGAGACTGAAACCCCTTATCCACGGAACAGCTGCAAGGCAGCGAATGACAGTGCAAACCTCCCATACAATGCCCCAGCAATGTGCCCCAGCCCCAACCTTGAGAGATTGCTTCTAGGGGTGAGAGGAAAGTTCAGTCTCCATTCCTAGTCAGTCCTTGGCCTCTCTATTACGTCTATTTACATGGATGCCATTTAGTTCCGGCTGCAGTGTGGCCATGTCTCTACTGCGTACTGGGCTGAGACCTGCCGGCTCAGTTAACAGAACTGGGTGCATCCCAGTCAAATCAGAAAGTGAGACAAAGCAGCTAAAATCCCCCTCCTCCAAACATTAGCAATAGAGTTTGTCTGTTTGTTTTAAAAAAAGGCAAAGTTAAAGCTTACGCAGAGATGGATAATGAAGATAAAGGTAATTCATGTCGTTAATCTTATGAACAGTAGTGACCATGGGCCAAATGTATCCATGGTGGAGCTGTGTCAGATACAAACGAATTGCTCCTGAGATAAATGTGGTCTAATATTTTATTCTGTTCTAGTTATTACACCACACACATCAGCCTGGTGTCAGAGCATCTCCATGTCAGTCTCTGTGTGTTCTTATGGCCGAGGTTCTGAAGCTGCCTGAGAGATATCTCTGCATTACAGTGACTGGGCATTGGGGGTCTACATTCCCTGGGTGGCTTTGAATACCCCCAGGCCCCATATCATTGTGTATCATTGTGTATTTATGTTCACATCACAATCTCTAGGTACAGGTACTAAAACTAAAATAACACTTAGTTTAGGAACAAATAAACTAAAACCACTCTCATGCCAGCAGGTCACACAGGGATCGGGAAATGGAAGGGTTAACATCTGACATGTCTGGAATATGTCCAGTGCTATATGAAAAGCAGGTAGCAGAAATCTGCGACGGAAGGCGCACGGGGTGGGGGGTTGGGGGGGGTCTCAGACTGTTCTAGGGCCCGGGGCACGGTCCTGCTGCTCTTCAGGGTGCATTGTGCCACGAGGGGCATTATGCCCATCTGTTCTGAATATTTAAACCTGCTGCCGACTGTATGTTCCCCTCCATGCATCCGAGGAAGTGAGGTTTAGCGCACTGAAAGCTTATGCCCAAATACATGTGTTAGTCTCTAAGGTGCCACAGGGACTCCTCCTTGTCCTTGCTGACACAGACTAACAGGGCTGCCCCTCTGAAACCAGTGAGCACTTGCTTCATCACTGTACAGCTGGGAACGTGTAGGGGCTGATCCCAGAGTCCACTGACTTACATTGACTTAGTTTGCAGGAGCGGCGCCCTGGCCCCAGCCCCTATGGGACCCCTCCCTGCTTTGAGTGACGGGAGAAATGACCCCTCTCTTCCCCACACTGGTCTCTGCGTCGCCCCCCAGCACACGCCCAGCGCCAGGGGTGGCGGTTCCCGGACTTTCTCCCCGGCAGGTCTCTCTCCCCAGCCGGGATCTGGTTCCATGCGCTTGGCCTGTCTCGCCTCTGAGCCTTGGCGTCTGGCTTGGGGCTGGGCCCCGCAGCACCGTGCCCCCCACCCCCGCCCTGCACACACCGCCCCCTCTCCCTCTCCCCCCCCCCCCCCCCCAGCCCGCAGGTATGTGCCCTCATTGGCTTGTCTCTCATCACCGCGCCCGCTCGGCCCCTCTGCCGGGCTCTCCGCAGCCGGCCCCATTGGCTGCCTGGCACAGAGGGGATGTCTCCCACCTGCTCCGCAGAGAGCCCCGTCCGGCCCACCGGAGCAGCCCGCGGGCCCGACCGCCTTGGGAGGGTGGCTCTGGCTCTGCCCGGCCAGGTAGGAGTCCCCGCGCCCGGGCCTTGCAGGGGCTCGTTGTCTGGCAGCAGGTGCATGATTTGCTCCGTTGGGCGATTGCGTGAGAACCTGGCGGCGCCTTTGTTTACCGCCCCCGTTCCCTGGCTGGATTCTCGCCCCCCCTCCCCCCGCCCGCTTGCACGGATAGGCGATCCGGGCCCCGGCAGAGCCAGCTGGGGCGGGGAGGGGGACGGGACGCTGCTCCCCGCCGCGCCCCAGGGGACGGTGCCGCTTCCCGGGGCTCTGGCTGGTGGCTGAGTCGGGTGCTTTGGAGCAGGTGTGTCTGACGGTGCCAGGTCCTGGGGAATGTAGGGCAGCCGGGGCGGGGAGGGAGGAGGCTAGTGCTGAGCTGGGCGGGGGATTGCGTTACTTAACTCCCGGGGCTGGAAAGCACAGCCCCGCCGCCGTCCTGACCTCCATCCTTCCCGCGGAAGGGCACCGGGCGGCGGGGGGCTGCGAGATGAAAGCGGCCCGCTGCTGGCGGGGCACGACAGGGGCCGGAGCAGCGGCCCCCCAGCACCCAGGGCGGGTGGCAAAGCGGGGCTCTCCCGCGGGCTGCCCTGAGCCCAGCCCGGCCCCCGGCGCAGCCAGCCCGCAGTGCGCGGCCAGGGCAGGTAGGAGAATAACAAGTGGGTGTGGGTGTGGGTGTGGGGGTGTGTGTGTGTAGGGGGGGGGCGGTGCCTTCTGCAGCCGGCCAGGGCTTCTCAATGCACCCGCGGCGGAGGCGCTGGGCGGTGACCCCGGGCGGTCTGGCCGGCCCCTGGCCCGGGGGGCTGCATGGCCGCGGGGCGCTGGCTGGCGCTGGGGCGCGGAGGAAGCTCTGCCCTGCCCAGCGCTTGCCGAGCCCGGGGAGCTGCCGCTCGGCCGCGGGGAGCTGGCCCTGCCCCCGGGGCCCCTGCCGCTGCAGGGCGCGGCCGGGGAGCTGCGGGCCGCTCACAGCCCGGCCTGCGGGCCCGTCTCGTGTCTCCGCAGACCCGGCGCTGACGGGGATGCCCCGGGGAGCTGCTGGCCCATGGCGACTTCCCGCCCCCTGGAGCTGAGGAGCCTCGGGAAGGGCCCCGGGGCCAGCCGGGGAGCGGCGCCGCAGGGAGCCGGGGGCTGCTCAGCACCGCGGACAGCTCCCAGCGCCGGCCTGGACAACGCCTCCTACCAGGCGCCGGAGGAAGAGGAAACCTGGTTCCGGAGCCGCGAGGAGGCGGGGAGCGGCCCCCGGGGAGGCGCCGCCCGGCCCAGGGCGCAGCGCGGAGACCTCTCGCCCCGGTCGGAGGATGGGCCCCTGCCAGAGCCCGCTGGCCACTCCGTGGACTATGGGTTCATTTCGGCCTTGATCTTCCTCGTGAGCGGGATCGTGCTGGTGGTGATCGCCTACACCATCCCCCGCCAGCCCCGGGTGGACCCCGCCGCAGTGACGGCCCGGGAGATGGAGAGGCTGGAGATGTACTACGCGCGCCTGGGCTCCCACTTGGACAAGTGTATCATCGCAGGGCTGGGCCTGCTGACCTTGGGGGGCATGCTGCTCTCCGTGCTGCTGCTGGTCTCCATCTACAGAGGGGAGCTGTACCGGAGACGGACCTTCCCGGGCTCCAGGGGGCCAAGGAAAACCTACGGATCTATAAATCTGAGACTGAGGCAACTCAATGGCGATGGGGGACAATCCTTGGTAGAGAATGAAGTCATCCAGGTGACAGAGACTACAATTGTCAGTTAGGGTTCTTAGACCCCTCACTCCTGCTGTTTCAGCTTGGGCCTTCACTCTTCCTCTTTAGGTGAACAAACTGATAAAAAGCGTTTTTTAACTGTTCAGCATGGAGGTTTTACATTAACTCCATACCTCAGAGCAGAGTAGGACTATTGGACTTTCACCTGTGCAAGAAAATATCTGGGAGCCAAAACAGACGTTGAAAATGCAGATCAGACACTCACCTGACTATTGAATATAACTAAGTACCTAGTCCAGCAGCCTTTTGGAAACCAAATGTTTCTTTTTTTATTTCATTTTGGGAAGAGCTGCTTTCCTAAGCCCTGACATCAGAATGAAAGAAAACTTCAAGATATCTGGAAGTTCTCTGTGCCATGTACAATACTGTATCCTCATGACCTTTGACTGATGGGCAGCCAAGGGTAGCCTGCAGTAATGAGCACAGCCAAAGTTACATATCGGTGGTCCTCTGCTAGGTGATTTATGGAACACAAAGCACATTTAGAGTCTGTGTTTTGTGTTTTGGTTTTTTATGTCAGGTATAATTTCCAGCAGTCAACAACTTTTTAGCAATAGTTAATTGTAAAACTTGTGTGGCATAGAATCTGAGCTTTCACTGTTCCTAACTAAAAGGGAAGAATATGTGAAAAAAGTGATCATTTTTACAAGTTATGTGAATATAAAAGACTTCTCCAATCCTTCACAATATTTGCATTGCACCTATCCTACTTCTGAAAGCAGGACAGAGACCTGGAAAACACACAATCCTCACTCCACCTGCCAGTCACACCAGCAAATCCACGGTCCTCAAGCCTTTACAAAAAAAAAAAAAAAAAAAAATCTGGTTCTTTGTCCAGAAGAAAAAAAAAAAACAGAAAAACGACTTGCATTTTAAACAGTTTCCAGATTTTGGTTTTAAATGAACTGGTCTTCCCCATTCAGAAGTCTGAGTCTGATCATTTGTGCTGATGCCAGGAGACATGGTCTGCAATTAGGAGATGAAGTAACATCTTGGCAATAAAACCTGAAATATAAGTAAAGCACAATATTTTGCATAGAGAGAGAAAACACCAGTGTCAGGAGGAAGTTTAAAAGTGGAATTAGATTGGAAAGTAATCCCAACAAAAGGTGACATTTGCAGTGTACTGCAATAAATATATCATATATAATAGTATATAAATAAATATATACTATTAATGGCTTCATTCAAATGCGCCCAGGCACATACAAATAGGTATTTAAATAGCCAAACAAAAATGCTTACAAGCAAAAAAATAATTTTGCTTGTGACAGATTTGCTCATGTCATATTTTATTTCAGTGATTCCAAAAGTTATCCCTAAAATAACGATTAAAGTTCTCCAGCTTTTGGGGGGTTGTCAATACACAGGCAGGTATTTTTCCTAGCAGTTTGAGGTTGGTTCTTGCTATCATTGTAAAGATACAGGGCCAAACTATGGTCTCCATCACCCTGGGAAAAAAACTCCATTGAAGTACCACATTCTTTAATGGTCTCCAGAAGTCATGATCTGTGTGTCGTTAATTACATGCCATATGCCGTGTTCTTTAACTCTCTGTCAAGCATTTAGAAGTCTGGGTGAAATCCTGCTAAACACCTGATCCAAAACCGCACCGAAGTCAATGGGAGTCTTTCCGTTATCTTCACTGGGCTTTGGATCAAGACCCTAGCCTCTGGAGCTTGAGCCTCCTTCTGCTGAAATCAGTGGGAACCAGCAGTGCAGTCCTTACTCAGACCTCCTATCCCAACACTGTTGGGGAGGTTTGCTTGAGGAAGGTCTGCAGGACAGTAAACAGCGTGCACATCAGTGACTGAGGTTAAAATCAGTGCAGGTGTTGAGCAAATGCCATGCCCACTGAAGTCAATCAGCCTGACCCTGTCAGGTGCAGACCAGTAACTGACACTGGTATCAGTAGGAGATCAGGGCCCTAAGTGCTTCCCAGAAGGTTCAGAATCAGGCTCAATGGGAGTGGATTTGGCCCCTTGGGATTAGTCATGTGAATAAAGGGCGCAGGAATCAGCCCTAGGCTATAAACCTGATATAAGAACACAAAATCCACTTCCAATGGATGTCTGGATTAAAGACTAAACTGCTCCAATTAATTAAAAGAACCCCCGGAATACCAAATTACAGTGATGAGGAGACCAGTTCCGAGAATAAACCCGTTAAAGGAATAAAACTGTGATCATCAATTTCTATCACTTTAAATAAGATAAAATGCTTCTTAAGTGATGAAAGGATGAACCTGTTAGGAGATTAGATCTGCTGAACACCTGATTTATGTGAGTATAAGAAGGACTCCATTTGTATTATAACATAAGACTGTTTAAGAAGAGAATTTAATGGAATCAGGCTGTCATTGCTTTCTCAATGTATTAATGTGTTATCCCTTAAGGAGGTCTGGAGGATGGGGAAGAAATCCCCTTGATTGAAATATAAATATTTAGGATGAATGAAGTGTATCTAGGGAAATAGCCCATTAGAGAGAGAGGCTGCAGCATCAGACATCTCGAGGAATTGAGAAAATTTTTTTTGAAAAAGTCAGCCAGATGCTGGTAAACTATAACGTGTACTCAATTTAAAGCCTCTGGTTTTGCTGGCAAACATTCACCTCACATATGAGCACAGGTATCCACACGCGTCCAGCACTTGCTCTTTTTCACATTTTCCTTTACTTTTATTTTCTCTTTTCTTTGTTCTGGTCTTTGCCCAGTGATTTATTTGCTGAATTCATAAGATGGAGGAGAAAACCAACCCAGAGCGCTTGAAACTATGGACTAAGCTGAATAATGGGCAACAACGTATTTAGCAAGTGATAATAAAACCCACAAACCTTCTAAAGTGAAGGGAAAATCTGTTCCTTGGCTGGGAAAATTTTTGATCTTAAGGCCAGAGCTGAAGGCCAGAGCTGATTTCTATTAGCTTGGGAGTCAGATAGGCCCTAGAGCCAAGGATCAGGGTTTATTTGATTCTTTTAGGGCAGGAAATGAGTTTCCCTCACTTTTTCCATCCACTTAAATAAAATCACTGGCTGTCATATTGGAAGGAACTTTGCAATCACTCTGCAAGACTCTTGACTATAGAGAGTCTTAATTCTGAAGTGGAATGAACCAAAATGAAACAGATCTCCACCTCAGTCTGTTTCACATGCCAGTTACATTGTCAGATCCTTTCACATTTACATGTAAAACCAGGTTTGTTTGTAAATGGGTAATTTTTTTCTGTCATGAGTTCTCCAATAAGAGAAAAATAGAAGTTATCATGAGACACAAGAAAAGGGATATTTAATCAAGGCCTCCCTGCAATCTTTGCTGACTAGAATTTGTGGATTTCTGCCTTAGGAGTATAAAAAGAAAGAGTGCATGCATGCTTGAGTGCTGGATTGTGTGGTGGTTTGCAGAGCTGCACTTTACCATTACGCTACAGCAGCTGATCAGATGGGATCTGCCTTCCAGGGGCTATATTCTCCTGCAGCAGGATTCAAGTAACTTCCATTTACCTTAATAGGAATTACTAATATCCTGCAGAGGGAGAACAGAATACTCTTAGTGGCCAAAATGGGGCCTATGGATTTGGCCAATGGAATTGGGCCACCGTCAATATTAATGGAGTGGGGAGGCTCATGCCAATCGCATTCCTGGCTGCACGTATCAGGTTGGAGCATTGCATGCTGGACCTGTGAATATACCATATTAAAGATAAAGGCAGCTGCCATCTGCTCGAGTTTATGCAAGTTATGCAGGGTTTGTGGCAAGTTGCTAATATAACCATTGTATAACTGCTGTTTAAAAGCCATCGGGAGCTGCAGAAAGAATTGGTTCTAGAAGTGAGCGAGATTAAAGCATTCTTGAGTTATAAGGCACTAGACAGCATGGGTATGTGGGGATCCAGGGCACTGCACTGCATGGGAATGTGGGGACACAGGGCACTGCAGAATATGGGAATGAGGGGACACGGCACGGCACTGCACTGCATGGGAACAAGGGGATCCAGGGCAATGCAGAGCATGGGAATGAGGGGACCAGGGCACTGCGGAGCATAGGAATGTGGGGTTCCAGGGCACTGCAGAGCATGGGAATGCGGGGTTCCAGGGCACTGCAGAGCATGGGAATGTGGGGTTCCAGGGCACTGCAGAGCATAGGAATGTGGGGTTCCAGGGCACTGCAGAGCATGGGAATGCGGGGTTCCAGGGCACTGCAGAGCATGGGAATGCGGGGTTCCAGGGCACTGCAGAGCATGGGAATGCGGGGTTCCAGGGAACTACATGAGGACTGTTGCATAAGGGAAGTGCATCTTGGAGCCTTAAGCCCCTTGTTCTGAAGTTTAGGGAGAGAGGGGTTGATTCTCTGTTGCCCTGCACCTTGCACAGTCATTTACATGTGTGCAAAGTGGGTTAAATGTCTATCCAAGGTGTGAAAGACCAAAGACCACCACTGGTGAAGAATGAACCCCTTCCCCACCATACCTCAGAACACAGGGCTGCAGCTCGTCTGGCCTTTGCAATGCTACTGGAGGAGCAAGGGGACAGAAAGGGCCAAGTTTCCAAACTGACTCTGCATTTGCACCTGCAGCTTTGCCTTAAACAGCCATATGATCAACTGTGGCTTGGTCTGCTCATGCCATTTGGCTTAAGCAATGGCTTGTGTGAAGGTGTTGGAGTCAGAGCTTCCTTCAAACTCCTGATCTATAAACTGCTCCCCCAGCTGACTGTCTCGCTCACTGCAGATCAGCCTTGGTGGGAATTCATGCCAGGCCTTTCTTGAGAGCTGTGCCTTACGCCTTCAGTCAGGAGGGGGTGTTTGGAACACCTGGCAGGTTTGGGAAACCACGTCAGGCTTTTCTTACTGACTTCTCCTCTTCAGCCATTTCCCCTGTTGCTGGCTTGACCACCCTTATGGGTGTTCTCGTGTGAGACCGAATGGGGGTGAAAAACCTAGCTGAAATCTTGGAAGGCGTTCTTGGGGCCCAGTCTGATGTAGCTGAAGGGGCCTGTTCACTCCCCTGCCTTATGAACCCCCATCTTCCCCCAGCCTCTCATGGGGGATGATCCAATTGTGGCCTTGGTTATTTCAGAGAGGGATGAAGACTCATTTGGCCAATATAAAAGAACTGTGAACTCTTTGTTTTCCTGTTTGTGCCATAGTCACTTGCTTCTTTCTCTCCCGCGATGATACCAGGGGCGTACAGCTACTGAAGCAGCCACATGTTGTAAGAGCTTTCTGCCTTGAGGAACGTCTCTGTGTCCTTTATCGTAAGCTATCGTAGAGCGATTAACAGGGAGCCGTGCAGAGCAGATGGATTTCTAGCTGGGGTTTCTCGAAACAGTGCATTTATTTATTTATTTATTTGTTGTTGTCTTCCTTGGACTAATTAAAATTATTCATAAAACACTCAGTCAATTTTCTGCCCTTTGGACACTCCTGCCTGTGGAGTGATCCCGTACGATTGTTTGGTCTCTAGCTGCCGACACTTTGGTTGTGCGCTGGTGTCCGTTTCAGTACCGATTGGAGTGAAATGCTTGATATTGCCGGGGAGAGCCAGGCGCAGGGCCTGATCCTGCTTCCATTGAAGTCACTGTGAGCTTTGCCACTGACTACAGTCGGAGTAGGATTGGGCCCGTAAAGCAAGCTGGGTGGGGCAAGTGCCCTTGTACAAGCCTGTCAATGCCTTTCTGTCCTGACCCGCAGCCTCCCCTCTCTTCTTGGGGCAGGGTGGGAGCAAGGCACCGGGGGATTCTTTACCCGCCAACGCCAGGTTGTGGACAAAGCTGAGATGTTGAGAACAAAATGAATCAAGACACCCAAGGATGTGAAGAGAAGAAATTCTTACATTGCCTCTATACCAATGCTAGGAGCTTGGTACCAAACAAGAGGAACTGGAGCATAAATTTGTGAGCATAAATTTGATCTAGTTGGTTTTACTGAAACCTGCTAGGAAGATTCATGTTAAAATCAATGGCTGCCACCTTTTTAGGAAGGGTTGAGTGGGCAAAAGGGGAGGGGGACAAGCACTTCATGTCAAAAATGGCATTTCCTGTTTCTGAGTCGCCGCTAACACGGAAGAAAATGATCCTGAATGCTTATGGATCAACAGATAAAGCACAAATGGGGTATTAGTTGGTGTCTGCTACAGACCCCCAGATCATAGAATCATAGAATAACAGAGTTGGAAGGGACCCCTGGAAGCCATCTAGTCCAACCCCCTGCCCAGAGCAGGACCAATCCCAACTAAATCATCCCAGCCAGGGCTTTGTCAAGCCTGACCTTAAAAACTTCTAAGGAAGGGGATTCCACCACCTCCCTAGGTAACGCATTCCAGTGTTTCACCACCCTCCTAGTGAAAAAGTTTTTCCTAATATCCAACCTAAGAACAGGTTGGATCAGGAACAGGGTGACTGGCTCCTTACACACCTCTCTAGAATGTGTGGGAGGAAGAAGGACAATTTCACAAAGCTGAAAACTATTACAAGCCAAATCAGCTGGGAGGAAGAATTCAATCCAAAAAATGTGAATGACAAGTAGGAATTGTTTAAGAACACCTTACTAAATGCTCAGAAAGCCACAATCAAGGAAGAAGGCCATGTCGATTAAAAATTGATCTGGTTTAGAGGGAAAATGAAGGCAGTTCTAAAAAATTTTATATAAAACAAATGGAAGAAAGGGGAAGTTAATAGTAACGTATATAAATCAGTAACTAGGAATTATAGAAAATTGATAAAGGAAGTAAAGGGATGCAAGGAGAACTCTATGGCCAGCAGCATTAAGGACAATAAGGTGCTTTAAAATATTTTAGGAACAAAAGGAATCCTAAAAATGGTATTGGTCTATTACTAGATGAAAATGGTAGAATTATCAATAATAATGCAGAAAAGGCGGAATTGTTCAATAAATATTTCTGTCCTGTATTGGGGGGGAAACTGATGATGCAGACATGTCATATGACGACACTCTTTCCTCCCTTCTAGAATCTCAGGAGGATGTTAAAGGGTAGCTACTAAAGCTAGACATTTTTAAATGAGCCGGTCTGGATAACTTGAATCAAAGAGTTTTATAAGAACTGGCTGAGGAGCTCACTGGACCTTCAGTGTTGATTTTCAGTAAGTCCTGGAACAGAGGGGACGTTCCAGAAGACTGAAAGAACGCTCTTGTTATACCAATATGTAAAAAGGGTAAATGGGCTGAGAGCTCCTTTAGCTCAGAAGTGCAGCACACTGGCAGGGCAGGACTGGGACACTTGCTCCTGTCCAGGCTGGATTCATTTCAGGGATGAACAGAGGGTTGAAGAGGTCTGGGCTGTCTCCTTTCCAAAGCGCTGCACTCACAGGAGGAGTTTAACTGCTGCCTCAGCCATGTCTCGCCCAACCAGAAGCGACGGGCTCAGTGCAGGAATTATGCTCTCTGGCCTGGATTATGCAGGAGGTCAGACAAGATGAGCGTAATGGTCCCTTCTGGCCTTGACATCTACAAACGTAGGCCTCTGAAGAGCCACAGACACAAACCGCGTGATGGGCATAGCGATTAATAAAGAGAAATTGTTTATTTCGGTTCCAGTCTCTCTAGGCACTCATGACACAGGGAGCACAGTGTTAGCAGGTGAAGTACAGCGTGTGCAAGAGAGGAGAACAGGAGAGCAAGCTGGCAAGCTGTTGGGGAAAAGAGACAGGCAGAGGGAGTCAGGAAGCCACCAGGGAGCATCTGGATAGCGCACGGAGAGGGGATCTCTCTAGGGGGGCTAAGGGGTACTGAAGACAAGGGAGGAATGGGAGATTTCAGGGAGGACATAGTAGGAAGAGATGTGACGATGGAAAGGGAGTAGCAAGGCCTGTGACAAGACCCATCTCTCTAACTCAGCGTTTCTCAAACTTCATTGCACCACGACCCTCTTCTGACAACAAAAATTACTACATGGGTGGGGGGGCCACGGGCGAAGCTCATGTCACTTCTTCGCCGTTGCAGAGAATTGAAGGCTTTCCATCTGTCTGACTCAGCGAGTGCTGTGTGAGCACTGCAGGGGGCTTTGAAAAGCACGAACATACAGTGATGATTTGAAATCCGCCTTCCAGAGAGCTGGGCGGCTGAGGAGCCCAGCAGCTGTCCAGGGGGCGTTCTGTAATCCCCGTGGGCAGAGGGTCTGCGGGATAAGCAGCCGCAGGAACTGTTCTCTGTCACAGATCACATGCCAGGCAGGGGCTGAGGAAATGGGACACGGAGGCAGGCAGCCCGAAGGGTCCTCTAGTGATCTTGAGCTACTGCCACGACTCTGGCAAGCGCGGTTCTTAGAACATAAAGTGCCTTGTCTCTGAGCCATGGAGCAGTAGGGCTCTTTCTTCATTGCCTGCGGCCTGAGCCTCAGCAGCAGGGTGTTTATTGTCCAGCCTCCGTCTGCCTTAATGGCCTATCCGTACAATTAAACTGTGTCCCGTGAGCTGGTCCTTTACACACTCATCTGTTCAGGGCAGGCCCTCACCCGTACATGGCCTCCGAAACGTCCGGGACACAGCTAATCTCAACTCCTGCTGGAAGCAGCGGGCTGCAGGCGATTCCATTCCATCCCACCCACGCCATGCTGAGCCACAGACCCATTCGTGGTTTAGGGAAGACTAGGGAGCCCAACCAGATTTATTATTAATGCGAGTGTGACGCTGCTCTGAGAGGAGACGCTGCTAAAATGGGCAGGTGTATGTGTTCCCTCCAGGGTTAGTGTCTTGTTATTGGTCATTGTTTTTAACAATGGTCTTTTGTATTATGGTAGCTTCTAGGAACCGCAGTCATGGAGCAGGACCCCACTGAACTGGGCTTTGCACAAAGAGAGGGTAGGCCCAGCTCAGCTAGGGATAATCTGTTTGCCCCGGGGTCACAGGTCTCACACCCCAGCAGCCCCAGGCAGTCTTCACGAACGAGGGCGGCTCCCAGACGGCTGCACTGGGCAGCACAGCGTTGGGAGGAGGGGACCAGCCCTCTGTGGAGAAAGAAGCGGTTCGGGACTATTTAGAAAAGCTGGACGAGCACAAGTGCATGGGGCCGGATGCGCTGCATCCGAGAGTGCTAAAGGCGTTGGCAGATGTGATTGCAGAGCCATTGGCCATTATCTTTGAAAACTCCTGGCGACCCGGGGAAGTCCCGGACGACTGGAAAAAGGCTAATGTAGTGCCCATCTTTAAAAAAGGGAAGGAGGAGGATCCAGAGAACTACAGGCCAGTCAGCCTCACCTCAGTCCCTGGAAAAATCATGGAGCAGGTCCCTAAGGAATCAATTCTGAAGCACTTAGAGGAGAGGAAAGTGATCAGGAACAGTCAGCATGGATTCACCAAGGGCAAGTCATGCCTGACTAATCTAATTGCCTTCTATGATGAGATAACTGGCTCTGCGGATGAGGGGAAAGCAGTAGACGTGTTATTCCTTGACTTTAGCAAAGCTTTTGACACGGTCTCCCACAGTATTCTTGCCAGCAAGTTAAAGAAGTATGGGCTGGATGAATGGACTATAAGGTGGATAGAAAGCTGGCTAGACTGTCGGGCTCAAAGGGTAGTGATCAATGGCTCCGTGTCTAGTTGGCAGCCGGTATCAAGCGGAGTGCCCCAAGGGTCGGTCCTGGGGCCGGTTTTGTTCAATATCTTCATTAATGATCTGGAGGATGGTGTGGATTGCACCTCAGCAAGTTTGCAGATGACACTAAACTGGGAGGAGAGGTAGATACGCTGGAGGGTAGGGATAGGATACAGAGGGCCCTAGACAAATTAGAGGATTGGGCCAAAGGAAATCTGATGAGGTTCAACAAGTGCAGAGTCCTGCACTTAGGACGGAAGAATCCCATGCACCGCTACAGACTAGGGACCGAGTGGCTTGGCAGCAGTTCTGCAGAAAAGGACCTAGGGGTGACAGTGGATGAGAAGCTGGATATGAGTCAACAGTGTTGCCAAGAAGGCCAATGGCATTTTGGGATGTATAAGTAGGGGCATTGCCAGCAGATCGAGGGATGTGATCGTTCTCCTCTATTCGACATTGGTGAGGCCTCATCTGGAGTACTGTGTCCAGTTTTGGGCCCCACACTACAAGAAGGATGTGGAAAAATTGAAAAGCATCCAGCGGAGGACAACAAAAATGATTAGGGGACTGGAACACATGACTTATGAGGAGAGGCTGAGGGAACTGGGATTGTTTAGTCTGCAGAAGAGAAGAATGAGGGGGGATTTGATAGCTGCTTTCAACTACCTGAAAGGGGGTTCCAAAGACGCTGGAGCTCGGCTGTTCTCAGTGGTGGCTGATGACAGAACGAGGAGTAATGGTCTCAAGTTGCAGTGGGGGAGGTTTAGATTGGATATTAGGAAAAACTTTTTCACTAGGAGGGTGGTGAAGCACTGGAATGGGTTACCTAAGGAGGTGGTGGAATCTCCTTCCTTTGAGGTTTTTAAGGTCAGGCTTGATAAAGCCCTGGCTGGGGTGAGTTAGTTGGGGTTGGTCCTGCTTTGAGCAGGGGGTAGGACTAGATGACCTCCTGAGGTCCCTTCCAACCCTGATATTCTATGATTCAGACCATGGCCACTACCCACTCCCAGCAGCTCTCTAGAACCAGTGAGCAGGGGGGCTAGCGGAGCTATCTTACCAACGGCTCCACCCACAAAACTCCTGAGTGAGGAAAGCATCCAGCCCCACCACTTGGCTTAGATGAAATACTTAAGCCAGGAGGCAGCATAGGAAGTTGTCTGAGCAACTAGATGGATCCCTGGTTGGCTGCCAGCCACTTTTGACACTACCTACTTGCCTGATTCCTGAGCCTGCCTGCCTATTTCTGCTCTCCTTATCCCAGATCCTCCTCTGCTCCACCCATGACTCCGACTCCAGCTTTGACCCTTGGCTTGACTCCTGCCTCGGACTCCAGCTCTGAATCCCGGCTCCAGTTTCTGGCTCCCAACTCTGACCACGAGGCATGACTGTCCACACCCCAGTTCTCACAGAGAACTACAACCTCACCCAGGAATCTGAAAGTCAAGCTGGTTCTTTCCCTGTTGTGCACCAGCCCCAGAGTGATTGTAAACACAATATAGCAGAGCCCCTGCTCTAGCTGCCCTGTCATTAACTCTACCTAGTTCAGGGTTATCTTCTTATAACAACTTTCTCCCCCAGCATGCCCTTCTGGGGCCAGCCCCTTAGAGCCAATCAGCTGTGATTTTAAAGTAGCTCCTGCTTATCCGCTCTCCCTTTTCTCCAGCTGGTAAGAATTCTCACCTCCCACTAGGTTTTGCTTGTCTTAAATTGGAGACGCCTGGCACATGCTCCCAACCAATGACAAAGGCTTTGGGTGCTACTGGTCAGATATTAGCTCTGTTCATCTTTCTGCACCATCAACCAGTTTAAAACTGTGTAAAAGGACTTTTTCTTCCAAGCAGCACATATAATTAATCTGTGGAACTCATTGCCAGAAACTCTCCTTAAGGACAAAAGCTTTGTAGGATTCTCAAAAAGGACTAGATGGTTATACAGATAATGAAGATGTCACTCTTTGCTTTGATAGGGCTTTAAAATAAGGGAGATACACTTGAACTGGCTGAAAAATGGGGAGGAAATTGTTAAATCTGGGAAACATTTTCCCTATTATTTTGGTCAACATTTCTGACTGCGTTGACAGGTTCTGAGCAGCTCATATATAAATCCCTCTGCTTTAGGCCATGAGTTGCTACCCTCTGATGGGGGCCAGTAAGAAATGTCCCCCTATGAGCAGGTTGTTCTATGAATTTCTAAAGTGAGAAGGTGATTTAGGAACATGAGACACGTACTCATTTGTGAAAATCTCCCCCTTATTATCCACATTGGGGATTTCAGAGCCAGGATGAGGAGCTTCGTAGACCAGTGGTCTGACTTTATATTGTTACAAAATGAGGGGCCAAGTCAAATTGCCTTTTAAAATGTATCCTTTTGTCTTTTCTCCTCCAGCATCACAGAGCCATGAACCAGCTGGGGTTAAATACTGCAGCCAAAGGAATGTTGATACAGAGAAAAAACACCCTCTCACACAAGAGCTCAACTGACTTTAATTGGCCTCATCAAAGCAGGCTGCATTTTTCCTCCTTCCCAAAGGTTGCAGAGCATGATTAATTCAGCCAGTAGAAAAGCGATGCAGAGGAGAGCACAGTGTTGATAAGGCCACTGCTTCAGAAACTGCAGAGCTAAGATGATCAGTGGGTTGAATAAGAGGGTGCGGCTAATTGACTTGCAGATAAACTGGCCGGTATTTAAACTGCGTTCTGTAGGAGGCTGAACACAGGGGGCACTGAGAACGGAAAGGGCAGAAGACAGGGGGAGTTCTGCATAGTCAAAGGGTTCGGCTTGAGTTTTTTCCTCAAGAGCAAAGTCCAGCGCCTCCTCGGGAGCATCCACAGCACCTCCTGTGTCTACAGAAGAATCCAATGCCCTTCTGGAGTAGTATTACCCCTATTTCACAAGGGAGAAACTGAGGCACCGGGAGGTGAAGTGACTTGCCCAAAGTCAGAGGAAATCAGTGGCAGAGACAGGTTTAGAATTGGGGCTTTCTGGCCCTCAGTTTTCTGCTTAGGCTCTTTCTGTAGATAACCACCCTGTCAAATATAATCTACCCCCTTTCTGCCTCACAGCCACCTACAGGAGAGAGCCAACCCCCCTCGTCGCTACCACCACTGGCCAGTCCGGTGCAAATGTTTCAGGGGGGGAAAAGGATGGTGCTGGCTGGGTGGGAGCCCCTTGTGGGCTACACAGGTAGGCCCAGCTGCAGCAGGGGAGGGGAGACATGTTGGGAGAGGAAATAGAAAGAAGAGGGTTCTGGCCTGTTCTGCTCCAGGGTAATCGCTGACTCAGCTGCAGCACTCGGAGGGCTAAAGGCATCCCAGCAGCACAGAGCCCTGCGCAGCAGGAAAGCAAACGGGGGACCGTGATGGGGGCTTTACTGGAGTTCTTTAGCTATTGCACATGTGAGCAGGGACTAAAGGGCCTTGCTGCTTCTGTTGCAGGTAGAGGTCGGAACAAGCAAAGCTCAGAACCCTGGCTCCGGTGGGAGCTGAGGGTGCTGTACCCATTATACAGATCCAAAGACTGAGGGACCAGTCCTGTCAGATGCTGAGCTCCCTCCACTCCCACTGGCTGCTGGGGGAGCAGGCATGTGCTCTCCCCGCCACAGGCAGGGCAGTGGGAGTCCTGCTGCTCTCTAAGGCAAAGCAGTCTCTGATCCCCAGGAGCCTTCCTACAGCAGCAGGATAAATCTCTTACGCACACCCAGCTGTCCCTTTATTGCCAGGGAGCGGCTGCTTCGGATCAGACTATCCATGCTGGAGTGGCTAATATCTCAGACCACGACAGCTGCAGGCTTCTCTGTGTCTTCTCCTGGCTATTCTGAGGGTGGGGAAATGGAGGAACAGGGGGATTGTCAAGCTCTGACCATCCCACACAGTTACACTGGGACTCACCCGCGCCTCTCTGTCCTGGCGCTTAGCGATGGTTTGTGCCAGACACAAGCATTAAGCACCAAGCCAGCTGTTGCTCTGCAAGTGGCATTAGCCAATAAAAGTGCCCAGTCCTC
Organism: Chelonia mydas; assembly: GCF_015237465.2. Classification (NCBI taxonomy): domain Eukaryota; kingdom Metazoa; phylum Chordata; order Testudines; family Cheloniidae; genus Chelonia; species Chelonia mydas. The sequence continues at coordinate 3,309,534 of NC_051253.2, read as the reverse complement.
TTGGGAAGAGAGACAGCAGAGGGACGCATTTTCCACTCAGGAGCCAGAACTTCCCACTGGCCCTCCCTTTGCATACCGGGACCGGCCTGTTAAAATTCAATTCATTGCCCCATGCAGCATCTATCTGCTCTACCGCCACCATCAGGAGATCAGGGAAATGCAAGAGGCAGCAGTAGCTCACAACTGAGCAGACTATTACACACACACACACACACACACACACACCCCATAAGGAGGGATAGAAATGACAGTTGCACTTGTACTAAACTTTTCCAGGATCTTTCCTCATTGGAAAGCCCCGGTTGCCAACGGCAATGGCAGTCCATGGGGGAAACCTGCTTTGCTCCTTATAGCTACAGAGCCTCTGAAAGGGCTTTAATTAGCCCCAGCTCCAAAGGGGAGGGGGAGGGTGTTTGAAGAATATGAAACTGCCGCATAGGTGGCAAGGGCAGGAGACTGAAGGAATCACTACCCCTGATGCAGGAGCTGGCCACGGTGCTGAATTGATACCGCTGGCTGGTCCTCTCTGACCCATTCTCAGTTCCCAGCACAACCGCCCTGAGAGCCATAGTGTGCTGGGAACTCAGCTGTTATCACCTGCAGCTGTCTGCAAGGGGTTTGAAAAGGAAATGTCTGTGTCGGGGGGTGGGGGGGGAGGAAGAATCAAGAAGGGAAGGATTTATTTTCTCCCTTTTGCTTTCCCATTTTGGACACAATTGCCTGAGTATGGCCCCTAGGACACAGGTGATCCAGTGATTTTAGACCCAGTAGCCACAGGTAATGCTGATCTTTCCTTGGGTTGGACATTCACCTTACACAGACACCTGGTCTTCTAAGCAAAGTGCCCAGCCCTGCTTGCTGGGGGAGAAGGTAACAGGGATGACTCATCGGTTTCACAGCCTGGATTTTCTACTCATAAAAATATCACGTGGATCCGGCTGCAACAATCTGAAATTTCTAACCAGGAAGGGAAGTGAGAGAGTTGGGAAGCCAGAGGAAACCTTTGCTTTGTCGCTGAAGCAGCGACTGAAGTGCTGAAATTTGGAGACGTCGCCTCGTTGTCTTAAGTCACAGGAGGGAGCAGAGTCCAGGGAGCTCACAAGCAGCAGTTCACCAAGTTTTTATTTTAGTTATAAGATCCTTTAAAAAAAAATCAAACCAAGAGAAGAATCAGAAGAACCAGTGACTTAAATTTTCAAAAGTAACTAATACTGCTGGGTCCCAGCACAATGATCCTGCAACAGGGCAGGATTTTCAGACTGTGCTAGTTACCTGCCCTCTGAAAATCAGGCCCCTCAAACACAGCAGCACCCCAAATCAGCAGTCACTTTGGAAAACTGACACCACGGAATTCAGCTGAACAGGATCAGCACAGGACAGGAACTATCCTGTTAACATACTAGCCTGGTGTGACAATTAATGGAGCAAAGAACAGCCACCTGAAAAAATCCCTCCCGTAAAACATAAGGGAAGTCAAAGCACAACACCCATAAGCGACCCCCACCACATTCTTACATCACCCCACCCAGAAAGAAAATAAAAATCACCCTGATCTCAGCTCCTCCAATGTAATTGCGGCACGCAGGGACTCCACCAAAACGAACGGAGTTATTCCAGATTCGACTGAGCACGGGTGGAGAAAAAACATTCTCCATCTTTATGTATGTCCCCAGCTTGTTCCCTTTGTGCGTTTGACAGCACTGGGGATATAGTCAGTGCCCTCTTCCCGCTGTCTGTGTAAGATTCCCTCACAGCAATAGGGGAGAGAGAGACTTAAAGACAGACACGTGATCATAAGAGCCACACAAACCAGGAGGGGAGATGCAGGGGCAGGATCTGCAACTAATGGTGACTTTTTTTTTAATTGACTCGATTGCACGTTGGTGTCTTTAGATCTAGGGGCCAGAGGGTCAGCCGGTATACATCAGTGAGTCCCCCTGGAGCCAATGCAGCTAGGTCTAGCTACACCAGCTGAGGACCTGGCCATGCTGCTCTAGAGGCCGAAATTCCAAGAATTAATCCATTGCCCCATTCAGCCCTTCCTAACCCCTTACTCAACGGGCAGCTGAAGGGCCAAGGTGAGCCCAGAGCAGGGGAGAAACCACAGACGCCTTTGCAAGCCCTTCCCGGCGGTCACACTGCAGCTTCCTGCATCAACGCCTCACTAGCTCACTGCGCTCTAGGCCAGGACTGTCTGAGACGTACACGTGGCCAGCTGGGAGCCAGTATGGAACGTGGGACTCTGCACTGGCAAGCTCGTCAAGACCGAGTCGTTACCAGACAGATGGTGGGGAGTGAATGTTTCTCCCTCGCAACAAGCAGCTGAGTAAATCCCAGAGCACACATCACGTCATCCCAGAGAAGCTGGTACAAGGAAAGCAAAGGAAATGACATTTTTTCAATACACTTCTCATAGGGCAGTTACAGGCTCTGAATAACACACCCCGAGCTGCTTTCTGTTCTTAGCACACTGCAGTCGTATTTCAACAGGTGTTAGATTACAAATGGCTCGGGATTTCCCGGGGGGAGCAGGGGGAGAGACGAGAGCCACACACCGCCTTCTCCGCCGTTATACATGCGGTGAAACCTTTAAAGCTGATCTGCAGTGTGGGGAAAGGCTCTAGTGCCCAGGGAGAAAACTGCTGCTGAGGAGAGTCTTCCAAAGAGGGGAAAGGTAGGGGAAAGGTGCTTCTCCCTCAGTGCAGTCGGAGCCGGGCACGTCCTCACATGAACATGTCGTCGTATCCCGGAGGGGGAAGGTGATCTGGATCTGGCCTGCAACAGGAATGGAATGTCGAGAGCAGAGTTACAGGAGGAGTCACAGAGTGAGCGCCCCCCCCCCGCCCCCCCTTGGCAACCCAGAGAGTCAAGAGAGTCGGGTGCAGTTTGCGAAGAACAGGAAAACTCCAGCATGGTTATAGTCAGGGAAGCAACGCACACGCACATCCAGATACTCACCCTGCAGGACGGCCGCCCCCTGGCCCAAATGGGTCGAATCTGGCACCTGGTGGAACGGCCCCAGGAGGAAGCCGGTTTGGGAGACCTGACGATGGGTCGATAAGAGGCCTTCGAAATCCTGAGCGCAGTGGATCAGCGATCATACCGCCCCTCCGACCCCTGGGAGGAAGAAGAAAGCAGGATGAGAGCAGGATCACAACTAGCTCCAATTGGAGATAAGAGTAACCAGCTCCCCTCTGCTCCGAGCTTGGATCACTGCTCCATGAGCAGCCTGGAAATCTGATTCCCATTGTTAAATCAACGTGTGTGACTACGGACGGGATGGGAAAGTGTGTGTCCAGCGCAGCAGAGCATGTGCTGGGGAGTGTAATTCAGGGAGAGCAAGAGTACGCGGTTAGCTGTAAACACGAGGCTGGGGGCTCGACGGGTATGGAAGAATACAAGGATGAGACGTCACGCCTTAATCTCATTTACAATAAGGCCCCTGTGGTTTGCTCCGGCCATTCACCTCAGGGTGAATAGGAACTGGCCCCTCTATCCAATGCCTGGTATCTCTACCCTTTGGACTCGTCTACACTGGGACATTACGCAGTGTTAGAACACATGGGCACCAACATGATGTAAAACATGGCTCAACGCTCAGTGCAGACAAGGGCTGTCGTAGTTAACATCCTGTCAGGGGGCTGTGATTAACTCACCCTGGGACACGCACACGGCCAGGGTGCTAAGTGGTGTCAGTTAACACATGTTCTACCATGAGGTGCATGGGGAAATGACAAGCCCCTTCGCTGTCCTTAACGCAGCCTGTTTTGTCACCCACGAAGAACTGCAAATAGGCACCTGCGTCTTTCACAGTCCCACTAGCCACCTACAGAGGGGGCTGAGCAATGAACAGGGGGAGGCTTAGCAGAGGGGCAGGTTCTATATTCCTCCAGCTACTCAAAGGAGTCAGGAGAAACTGTGACCCATGCCAGCTGTGAGAATAGCTGAGACAGAGGTGAGTCAGACCCCCCGCTGCTGCAGACCGGTGCTGCTTTAGGAATCGTCAGACACCCCCTGCTTTGGTTTCCTTTGCTGCTTGATTGTTATTCTTTAGGTTCATTTAGCTCTATGCTTTCAGCTGTTTGATTAAATGCAAGATTTTCTCAACCCCCGCCCTGTTGCTAGAGTTCCCAGACCCCTTCTCTGGGATCAGCGGCCTGGAACTTTTCCCAAAGCCGCGCCTGGAAGCCATTTGCTAGACCAGTTCTGCAGCCTGCAGCTGTGCCCTGTCCTCGTACTGTATGATCTCAGCTGGAGCCTCTGGATGCTGCCGCAATAAAAATAATGAACATCAGCCACAGTAAGCGCCTCAATGGGCAGCGAGCTGCTCGTGGAAAGTCCCACGGATGCTACGTAGAGGTCCCGGGGCTCAAAATCTGCCTCCAGCAGGTGCCCACTTTGGATCAAGACGCTATATACATTTAAGAAAGAAATCCCTTTAGGAGAGATGGGAAGCGGGGAGACAAGGGCCCGTCCTGATTTCCCTTTCCCTGGGGTATGCAGGGCTGCTTTCCAGCCACCCTCAGCCCTCCGCTGCAAGCTCCTCTTTCCAGCCTCCACTGAACGTTTCCAGAAGATCCCTTTCTAGCCAACCCTTGCAGAACACAGCCCTCCAAGGAGAAATAAATCTGATCCTGATCAGCCAGAGGCTCCAAATGGCAGGACTTCCAGGACTCCATAATGAGCTGGGTAGTGTTCCCATGGACTGGTTTTACTTTGGTTACATTGTTCTTTTACTGGAATGGAAAATGATGGGTCAGTTCCACCCCTTCCTCCCCAAATGGAGCTGGAGCCCCAGAGCAGAAGCAAGGCACCCTGCAGCATCCCTCTCTGTGGTTCCCATCTCCTCGGGCAGCTGTCTCTCCTCTCTGCTCTTGGGTACCTCCGAACTGCCCTACAGATCCAGAGGGGGCTGGAGAAAGCAAAATTTTAAATTGGAGGCTTAAATTCACTTAAATGTGTTTTAGCTTTGATTTACTGGAGGAATTACTGCACATTAAATGAATACCAGCTGATTATTAAACAGATGCGGATTCCAACCAATCAACTGTGTGAGAGACAGGATCTTAGCACAATATTAAAACCATATTTCGGTTTAGAACCAGCTATTGGTCCCTGGCAGTTCACACACAATAACTGTTTAACTGAAGTCCTTGTTGGAGACACTTCACTAAACGCACCAGCAAGGCCAATCTGAGTTATTCCAGTCACTCCCCACATGATCCTCTCCTGGGAATACTCACCCAAAGGGGTCCAGGTCGTCTCCACCCACAGCAAAGGGGTCCCGGGGATCAGGCCTGAAACACAAGACATAACTCCCCCAGTGAGAGGTGTTAATTTCCTTGGGCCATGTCCTATGGCAGCTGGGTACGGGGTACGGAAGAGAGTGCGTGCAGGGGGCAGGAAAGGGTGAGAGCCCATGCAGATGAGTGGGCCCATGGACCAGCAGAGCGGGCCACTGGCGAAGAAGGCTGCGCTCAGCTGGGTCTCTGTATTTTAGTCTACACTACAGACCACAGGAATGACCGAGTGACCTCACTGTGCAGACTGGTGTTACCAGAATGTCACCAGGGTCCAGTGTTTTGTGAGGTGGCCTGTGGCTTTAACTGGTGCAGACTGGGACTCAGGGAGACTACGGGTCGCAGCACGCATTTCCCCACCTGAGCCGAGCAGCCTGGTACGCAGGACTCTGCAGTTACCACCCCTCTGTGCGAGAGGGGCACATGGCTGCCACCTGCTCCGCTTTCCGGAAAGGCAGCTGCAGGCCTGGAGCTCCCGGCAAATTGCTAACGCAGCCCTGGGCAGAGCCTGAGAGGGGCCAGGTTAGCCCGTCAGCACAGGGACAGGTTCCCAAGCCACAGCACAGCCAGCAAGCCGACAAACTGACACTGACCCCCAGCTCCCACGCGCGTGAGAGGAGGGCAGGGTGTGGGGCCTGGCGGGGAACGCGACGGTGCCCAGGAGGAGCACAGACCCAGCTTTCCACACTCACTCGATGCCTTTTGTTTCTGGCGTCCGTGACGAGGGTTTTTCAACTGCATGCTGCACCCCCCGCCTGCTCCAAGGCAAGCCAGCCCTGGGCAGCCACGTCTCGGACCCCCGCCCCCCGCGGCAGCCCCAGAACTCCAGTGCCCGGCATTCACTGAGCCGGGCCCCTGGGGCATCACAGAGGCTTGATGAGCAGCAGCGGTGTGAAAGGAACCAGGGGTAAGATGCTAGGGACCGTCCCTCCGATCTCTCGAGGGACCAGCTCTGCATGGGCTCCGACAGGGACAGCGGGGAGTGATGACAGTGCTCTGGACAGCCACGGCAGGCTCTAATTTCCTACCTGGCCCTTGATTACAGGGGAGTGTGGGGGAGGGGAGAGAATAAAGAGCCCCGCCCCTCCGCTATCCCAGGGAAAGAGATTATCAGGGCGCATAAGCCCCTGAGAGCGGGGCCCAGGAGCCCACAGACTGAGCCCTCACTTTGGGGGTGGGGGCGGGGGCAGGGTGGCTGCAGAGTCACGATTTTCCATCCGGGATGTTGTGCTCACAACCTGGTCCGAAGGAAGATCATCGAGAAGGGAAGCAAAGTTAAAAGGCTTTTCCTCTCCCTCCCATAAGCCTTCTGCAGCTGCACAGCCGCGGCTCAGCCCCTGGCGGTGTGGGAGGCACTGCTGGGCAAACGGCCCCTGGACGAACTGCTCTTTCTGCCACAGCCAGGCAGGGTCCCCGTTCTAAACCCCGCCCCGCTCCCCCGACCCGAACACAGCTCCATGCTCGTCCAGTGGGGGCTCCTCCACCAGATCCCAGCCCCCTCCGGGGATCGAAAGGAGCTCCGCCATCTGCCCTCCCCCTTTCAGTCACAAAGCACTAGGCTGTGCAACCCTCGTGCCCACTGGCCAGGGCTGCCACAAGCCTCCCTGCTGGACTCAGCGGCCCGAACTGACAGCCCATACCTAGCAGAGACATGGCCAGCTCTCCCATCAGAGGTCAGCCAGCTAATGGGGCCTTCTGCTCCCCACGGCAGCCCCTTGTCCCACCAGCCCTACACACCCAGCCCCCCTAGGCAGGTCAGACCTCAGAGACGGGCCTGCTTCCCTCCCTGTCCTGTGCCCTCCTGACTCTGGCTGCAGGGCCCTACCCCCAGCCTTGACACTCCTGACAGATCGTGTGGCCTGGGGCAGATTTCAGCCCATCAGTGGGACAGACCATGAATCCCTTCCTGCCCTGGTCCCACATAGGGTTTGCACACTCTGCCCCAAGCTTAGGGTTACCATACGTCCGTATTTTCCCTGACATGTCCGGCTTTTTAGGTCTTAAATCGCCGTCTGGGAGGAATTTTTAAATATCTAAAAACGTCTGGGATTTTGCCATTATTATTTTTCCACAAAGAAGAGTTGATCATTTGAGAAAGAGAGTGAATGTTGATCACTCGAGAGAGTGCCCGCTTTTCCCCCCTAGCTCCCGCGCTTGCGCCGCGAAACAGCTGTTTCGTGTGGCTGGGAGGGAGGAGGCGGAATGCGGCGCGCTCAGGGGAGATGGCGGGGCCAGGGTGGGGATTTGGGGAAGGGGTCCAATGGGGCAGGGAGGGGGCGGAGTTGGGGCGGGGACTTTGGAGAAGGGGTTGGAATGGGGGCAGGGAAGGGGAGGAATTGGAGCGGGGCTGGGGGTCCCCGTGGAGTGTCCTCTTTTTTCAATGTTCAAATATGGTAGCCCTACCCAAGCTGCTACCCCTGACTCTCAGGGATGGGGGGGGAAGGGGCCCCCTGAACCCCTAGGCAAGGGGGTAAGGCCATGGCACAGGGGCGGAGTGACACAGGTGCCTTATCCTGCCCATGTTGGGGTGTGGCATGTCACCTCACTCTTCTCCCAGGTGGCCAACTCTGGCAGCATCTCACCCAAAACACAGGGTGGGGTCCCAAGCGCCAGTCAAGACCTCCCACTGGTGGGCCAGCTTAGAGGGAAGCCAGCCAGAGCCCCATGCCAACAGCCACCGAGGGTCAGGATCAGCCCGAAGCTGAACCAGAAGCATGGGATTTATAAGCAGGGCTGACTGGGGTGCCAGGACATGGGCTGTTTTAAAGAAGCCCCCTCCTGCATCTCTTGGATCCCTCTGAGAACTAAACGTGCGACACGGAGCTAGACCGTGCACCGGTGCCCATGAGGACACGTCTGTGACAGAGGCTGGTGGGGGCGGGTGAGGGAAGGAACCATGGAGGGCTAGATGTTCCGTCACGGCTTTCCTGCCACCCACCTCATTTGAAAGAAGAGCAAGCTATGCAGCCCCCTCCCCTCGCCAGCGTCTCACTCACCAGGATGGCTGCCGGCCACCGAGAGGCTGCCGGGGAGGAATCCTCAAGGGGTCATAATCCTGAGTGGAGGCAAGCGGGACCTTCTTCTCAGGCTTGGGCTCCTTTTTGGGGTCGCTCTGCTCTTTGGGAGCCCCCAACGGAGAGATGATGCCTGTGACAACCCTGGTCTGCAGCTCCTCGACGTTCTTGTACACTCTGCAGGGGCAAGAGAGAGAGTCAAGGCTGACAACTAGACAACTGACATCACCCAAGGCTCTGCTAGAAAGGGTTTGGTGGTAAAGGCCCTAACAGAACAGTGTGAGGGGCCCCCAACACGACACACACCCAGAACAACTGTCCTTTTCAACGCCCCAACAGTACCCATGACACGTTCATCCTGCGGCCCTGTCCGGACTGCCTGCAGATGTCAGAGGGGGAGAGGGAACTTGGCTTGTTTCTTGTTTGGAACTCCTGGCCAGTGTCCAAGCCGTCTAAGATTTCCTTATCTGCAAACGGAGGGGCTGGTTGCAGCACAAACAGGGCTTTCAGGGGCTCTGGTAAACCAGAAGTTAAAAATGCCGGAATGGAACGATTTCAAGACCCACGGCCCTGGCGTTTGCTGACATCTCGGGTGAGACGCGGCATTCAGGCGTTAAGCAGAGAGCAGCTGGGCAAGTCTGATCTTCACCCAGCTTTGCAGCAGAGTTGACAGAGGCAGGAGGGAATCACAGAACTTGGAGGTGGGGGGAAAAATCCCTTTCAGATAATACAGCCCACCCCTGCTGATGCAGCAGTGCTCCCTACAACACAGGTTGGGTGCTTTGTCCAGTCCTGAGTCCGATGTCCCAAGCCATGGAGCTTCCACTCCCTCAGGAGACTATTCCACAGTCTCAAGCTCCGAATCTCCCCACGGTTACACACGGCGGGCAGCATGCAAACATCTAAGGAAGTACAATCACTTTCCCCACGGCAAATCGGTAGCACAGGCTGTACTGTGGTGTCTGTGTTGGAATCAGGGTGCAAGTTCCTTGGGGGCAGGGACTGGACTTTCATGCAGGGAACACATGACAGCCAGCACGCTGGAAATAAAGTTACAGACCCAGCCAGAGGCTCAGCCGGGATTAGAACTCCCAAAGCAGTGAGCTCCCAGGCCTGTGCTCTGATCCAGAGGCCGCGTGGCCTAACTCCCTCTCTTCTCCCAGCCTGAGCCTGGGGTGCCATCTGGGAACAAGGGAGGAGAAGAATATGTGGGGGGATTGAAGCTTTATCTGCAAAGAGCCCCTCAGGTTCCTCCGAAAGCACCCTATTCTCCCCTTGTTTATTTCACTCCCCCGCCCCAATCTTCACCTGCCTCCCCTTCCCGAGGGCTCAGACACTTGTGTAGAGCATCTCCATGAAACGCCGTTACCTGTGGAAATCATCCAAGTGCTCCGGGTCGATGTAATCTGCCACTGTCAAGGTCAAATCCGCCACCTGCTGGGAGCTGCAATCCTGGGAAAGGACAAACAAAACACGGCCTCAGCAGCCGAGCTCATGGGGCGGGGGGGGGGGGCGGGGAGCAGACACAACAGCAGAACAGGTGGTGGGGGGGAAGGGGAAATCCGAGGCAGGGGCCATCACTGGAGTTTGCTCCTCTCCTGGCACTTGTCAGTGCAGGATCCGTATGTCTGGATTCCCAGCTGTCTAAACCCAAGTGTAACCAACTTGCGGCGGGTTGAGAAGGGTCTTTCCCAGCTCTCCCTGCCTGGGCTGCAGAGGGACAGACAGGTACTGTGCTGGCCTTCGATCAGGAGGGGAGGTGCCACTACACACGGGACGGGCGTGACAGAACAGGCAGCCTGGCAACAAGGATCTGGAAGTCCACAAGACGCACAAAGGCTGCAACTCATCAGTGGGCCGAGCGGTAATAACGTCACAGCTTCACCCGCATGGATGTTTGACCTTAGCTTTCTGCTTCACGCTGGACTCAACACTTCCAGGGCCAGTCCCTCGGCTGGGGGGAAAGGCACTGCTCCATGGCAGGCGATAAGTCACCCTGATTTACACCAGCGGCAAACCCTGCACGACTCCACAATCACACAGCCTCCTGCATGCTTTTGAGGACGTTACGGGACAAGCTCCTCCCTGACGTGTACCCGGAGCACCTCCCCGAGGTCAGAGACGCCGAATCGCATGGAGCCAGCACAGAACCTGGGCCACACTGGCCCCCTCTCCCCGTTTAGCCAGCTGGGTTTCTCATCGAGCACCTCCCACTCAATAGGAGCCAAGGGCACTGGGGGACGTAGGAGGCCAGGAAAACGGATGCTCAAGTGAGTCACAGCTGTTATTCTTTGCCTCTCCTCCCTTACGGGGGTGGCACTGACACCCCACCTCCCTCTCCCCACCTCCTGGGGAGCTGAGACCCCACAGGGACCGATCCTTACATAGCACCCAGCCAGCTGGGAGCCTCACCAGGACGTTGAGAATCATGCTACTGTCCACCATGATCGCCTTCAGCAGGAGCTCGCGGCGGTCATCCGTGGACTTGTATCGCAGTGTGTACAGGTCCTTGTTGGCGTTCCACCCGGCCGGCAGCAGCTCCGACTTCCTTTCATTGGGACCCGGCTGCAAAAAGCCATCAGAGAGAACAAGCTGGAGTCCCAGCTGATACCAACGGGGCAACAGGAACAGATCCTGGCTGGACACAGGAATCCGGGAGGAGGTTTAAACCTCCCAAAGGGATTGCATCGTTGTCGGCATGGGTCTGATTGCGGGATCAGGGCCCCGGTTCCGCTGTACAGGATTCAGCCTACCATGCAGGGCAACTACTACAAAAAATGCTGCAGACAGGGCTCTCCCAGGTCATGAGCAAACTAGAGAGACTCCCAGATCAGGGTATTTTCCGGCATTAGCACCTGATGACTGTAAATGTGACGTCCTTCTAAAGGAGCCCCCAGGCCAAGACCTTCTCTGCCAGCTAACAGCCAAGATCCTTCCCTTCTAGAGGGCACACATAAAGTGAATTTAACCCACCACAGCTCTCTTAGGACCCAATGCTGTACATACTTGCTACCAGATGTAATGCTTACTGCTGTGAGTAATCCCCAGCTACGTCTACACTGCCCGACCCAGGTGTGTTCTTACATCGAGATGGATAACTCACCGTAACACTGTAGTGGAGTCAAGGCACTGTAGTTTTCACCTCAACGCAGCTAACTGAGGTAAGCCCCAGGCGGGGGTAAGGTACAGACTGGACAAGGTACCCAGAGGTGAGAACTACCTGTACTTTCAAAAAGAAAAGGAGGACTTGTGGCACCTTAGAGACTAACCAATTTATTTGAGCATGAGCTTTCGTGAGCTACACGAAAGCTCATGCTCAAATAAATTGGTTAGTCTCTAAGGTGCCACAAGTACTCCTTTTCTTTTTGCGAATACAGACTAACACGGCTGTTACTCTGAAACCTACCTGTACTTTGTGTGCACTAGAATCTCACAGCCAGGTAGCTATCTCGATGTCAAAACACACCTGTTTTTTTTTTTTCAGGGAAGACCCAGCTCCCTCGGCTTGGCAGCGTCTGCGGGATTGGGCCCGGCAAACTGATCCACAGGGGCTGACCTCTGTCTGCACAGAGCCCCCCTGACTTCAACGGCCTCCAGCCGCCCGGTGCAGGGGGTCCACCCACACGGATCAGCATGCAGCTCTGGAGCATCAGAGAGACTCATCCGCTCCTAAACGCCAGAAAAATAACTTTCCCATCACTAAGGCTGATGTGGGCTCAATACGGTTGTTATGGTTTGGCTTTGTCTGAGAGCAAAGGAATCTTTTAAAGGTGAAATATTATAAACAAACTGCACAAATTCTTGTTCAAAAATGATGTACTTCAAGACCCAAGTAGAGAGGCAAGACCTAGACAAGTCTGCGACTGCAACACCCTCATATTCCCTTTAAAGGGATTTGGTCTCAAATTTAGGTTTTGTAGAAATAAACTTTCAGGCCAGAGCAATGAGTCTGAGTTTTTAAATAGGGATAATTCGGTGGGAACAGGTTATTTATTTCTCAACAGACATCGCTCACCCTGCGGCCTGGTGCTGGTAGGGCCCATACTGGGAGCAAACCTCAGGGAAACAAAAGTGAAACTACTCAGGGTAGGAGCAGCGTCCCTCCAGCCCCCAGCGGACTGGGGAAAGGAGACACAGCCCAGGAACAGCAGGCAATGCGCAGTGCCCAGCCCAGGCCCTCACCCTGCCCTGGGCTCTGCCAAGCTTTGCCGCATCAGGGCCTGTGGGGATCCGGGGCAGGCAGCGTCTTTCTTTGCTGCCTCCCGCACTGACACCCCCCTGGGGTGATGCCTGACACGGGGCGGCGGTTTTGCCCCCGCCCCTTTCACCCCACAGCGGCTGCTCCCACAGGCGCCCGTGGGCGCTGGTTACACAACGGGCCCCCCCCCCCTTCGGGCTTGTGCTCTGGGGTTTGCACCGCGCTTAGCGCGGGGGGGGGGGGCCCGGGCCAGGCCTGGGGAGCCCCGGAAACACCCCCCCCCCTTGCAGCGCGGGCACCCCGAGGCGGTGCCGGGCTGGATGCATCCCCCGGGGGCACGGGGCTGGATGCACCCCCCGGGGGCACGGGGCCGCCCCCCCAGCGGGGGCCCCTTACCTGGTCCCCGGTGCCCAGCGCGCGGTACTGGTGCGTGACCAGCTGCCAGTGGACGAAGCAGAGCAGCGAGTCCTGCGGGCGGCGGAGGCCGGGCGCCTGCGAGGCGTAGAGCAGCTCCAGGCCGGCCATGCTGCCTGCAGCCCCGCAGCCGGGAGTCCGCAGAGCCCGGCCCGCCCCGGCCCGGGAAGCGACGGCGCCGGGCCGCCTGGCGGGCCCCGCTGGAAACGCGGCGAGGCGCTTGGGTTCCGCTGCAAGAGAGCCGGGGCCGGGCTGGAGCGGGGCGGGGCGGCCCCGGGCCGGGTCAGGGCCAGCCGGGGCTGCACGAGCTTCTCCGCGGGGCCGGGGCCGGAGTGACCCGCAGCCCCGCAAGGGGGTTCCACGGGCGCGGCTGGCCGCAGAGTTTGCTAGAGCAGCGACTGGCGACCGGAGTCCCGTCCTATCCCCTTCCCAATCCTGTCCCCTTCCCCGGAGTCCTGTCCTAACCCCCCAGTCCTGTCCTGTCCCCTTCCCAATCCTGTCCCCTTCCCCGGAGTCCTCTCCTGTCCCCCCAGTCCTGTCCTGTCCCCTTCCCTGGAGTCCTGTCCTGTCCCCCTTCCCAATCCTGCCCCCCTCCCCGGAGTCCCGTCCTGTCCCCCCAGTCCTGTCCTGTCCCCCTTTCCAATCCTGCCCCCTTCCCCGGAGTCCCGTCCTGTCCCCCCAGTCCTGTCCTGTCCCCTTCCCAATCCTGCCCCCCTCCCCGGAGTCCCGTCCTGTCCCCCCAGTCCTGTCCTGTCCCCCTTTCCAATCCTGCCCCCCTCCCCGGAGTCCCGTCCTGTCCCCCCAGTCCTGTCCTGTCCCCTTCCCAATCCTGCCCCCTTCCCCGGAGTCCTCTCCTGTCCCCCCAGTCCTGTCCTGTCCCCCTTCCCAATCCTGTCCCCTTCCCCAGAGTCCCGTCCTGTCCCATCCTATCGCCCTCCCCGGAGTCCCTTCCTATCCCCCTTCCCAATCCTGTCCCCCTCCCCAGAGTCCCGTCTTGTCCCGTCCTGTCCCCCTCCCTGGAGTCCCATCCCCCTCCCCAGAGTCCCGTCCTGTCCCCCTTCCCAATCCTATCCCCCTCCCTGGAGTCCTGTCCTGTCCCCTCCCCAGAATCCTGTCCTGTACCCCTTCCCGGAGTCCCGTACCCCTTCCTAGTGTTCTGTCCCCCTCCCCAGAGTCCTGTCCCATCCCCCTTCTCAGTCCCGTCCCCCTCCTCAGAGTCCCATCCCCGTCCCTGGAGTCCTGTCCCATACCCCTTCCTGGAGTCTCATACCCCTTCCTGGAGTCCTGTCCCCCACCCCGGAGTCCTGTTCCCCTTCCCAGAGTCCTGTCCTGTCCCCCTCCTCAGAGTCCTGTTCCCCTTCCCGGAGGCTCATTTGTCTTGTCATCCCCACCGCCCAAGTCTCACCTCACTTAGAAACTACCTGCTTACGAAACCAGACACAAACATACAGCCATGTCACACTAGTACTGAACAATGGCTGACTGTCTCATTGTTACCATCTAATTATACAGTAAATCAAGTTAGAGTATAAATATTGTACCTATATTTCGGCATATAGTGCACGGAGCAGTATAAACAAGTCATTGTCTGAAATTTTCGTTTGCCCTGACTCCGCTAGTGCTTTTCTGTTGTAAAACTAGGCAAATCTCTAGATGAGGTGAGGTACCCCCGGAAGACCTCAATATCATAGAATAGAATATCAGGGTTGGAAGGGACCTCAGGAGGTCATCTAGTCCAATCCCCTGCTCAAAGCAGGACCAATCCCCAACTAAATCATCCCAGCCAGGGCTTTGTCAAGCCGGGCCTTAAAAACCTCTAAGGAAGGAGATTCCACCACCTCCCTAGGTAACGTATTCCAGTGCTTCACCACCCTCCTAGTGAAATAGTTTTTCCTAATATCTAACCTAGACCTCTCCCACTGCAACTTGAGACCATTGCTCCTTGTTCTGTCAGGGATGGACTTCCCTGGTTGAGAAGCACTGGACTAGAGAACTGCATCCCTGCTCTACTTTCTGCGGGGGAGGGGGGGACTCCAAATCTGATAGAAGGGGCCCACTCTCGCGCCAGTTCTAGATGGTTTGCACCCTGTTGCTCCTCCAGCCCCTAGTCAAGCTGCTGGAAGTTTTCCATCAGAGCCGGATAAGTGACCACAGGCTTTATACAGCATCAAAATACATGACTGTGAGTTACCCCGTGAAATATATTTTCAGGCTGTTTTTAGTCTCGGGGAGGCTGAGGTTTAATGACAAGGTTAAAAAAAAAAGTCTCCAACATCATTTTAGTTTAATAACCTTTGGGACGTTTGGCACTGGGGAAAACTCAATTATAGATGAAAAAGTTGGAAAGTATCTTGCAATCTGGTTGCACTTTATCCATGGGGAAAAAAACAGAAACTCCAGTTGTCTGTCAGTCAAGCTCACGTAGTTACTGTTTGACTTGTTATGGGTTTTTAACTAATTCCTGACAAATAGCGATCAGTTTAATAGGTCCTGTGGTGCTCATTTGGGCCCTGATCCTGCAAACACTTCACAGAACAAGTGAAAAGTGAAGCTCATGCATAAGCGTTTGCAGGATCTGGGTCTTAGTACTGACATTTCCAATTGTGCTCAGTAATGATGTGGAGAATAATACCCAGTAATGATTCACAGTAACCACAAACAAAACACCCTATGTCTTTATGCAGAGAGAATTAATCAGAGAATTTTCTGCCAGGTGACAGAATTACAAAAAACCACCTTTGATTCACGGCGCTCCAATGACAAGCCAACAGGAAGGAGTGATCCTGTCGACCAGGAACTATGTTAGAGAGACACGGTGGGTGAGGAAATATCTGTTATTGGACCAACTTAGATTGCTGTGTATCTGGGAGTGGGGGAGGGTTCTTTTCAGGAAGAAGTGGCTATCTTACAATAGGTTTCAGAGTAACAGCCGTGTTAGTCTGTATTCGCAAAAAGAAAAGGAGGACTTGTGGCACCTTAGAGACTAACCAATTTATTTGAGCATGAGCTTTCGTGAGCTACAGCTCACTTCATCGGATGCATGCTGTGGAAATCGCACAAGACATTTTATACACAGCTCACGAAAGCTCATGCTCAAATAAATTGGTTAGTCTCTAAGGTGCCACAAGTCCTCCTTTTCTTTTATCTTACAATAGCTAACTAATAGACAACACTCGTCAGGTTAATTTTTTAGGCCCTGCTGCTGCAAACACTTCTGGGGGTGTTTAGAAATAAGCACGACAAACGTGTGAACAAGACCAGGGCATTACTACTCAAGGGTACCCAGATTATATCCCATTTAATTG
This sequence comes from Chelonia mydas, assembly GCF_015237465.2. NCBI lineage: Eukaryota > Metazoa > Chordata > Testudines > Cheloniidae > Chelonia > Chelonia mydas. Next base: position 3,293,303 of record NC_051253.2, on the reverse strand, counting down.
GACAGATAGTTTCACAAGTAGGTGTGACCAGGCTGGAGCCCAGCAAGAAGGGGCGGTGGGAGGATTTTATTGTAGGTATGTAATTAATTACCAAGAGGTAACCATTAAGTAAGCATATACATTCAATCTCAGCGGGAAGCTCTGTTTCCAGTACAAGCCCCTTTGATCTGAGATTGGAGTGAAAGGCAGAGCCCTGGAATTGATGTTGGCCTCACATCAGCACCAGTCCAGGTGAACGCCTTTGAAATCAGTGAACTTGCTTGGGTGGAAAATTGGTGAGTGAGAAGAGAATCAGGCCCTCTTTGTATTAAAAATAATGGGTCCCGAGGTGAATTCAGCAGGGACTTTGTCTGCCTTGTGTGCTACCGACCTTTCCAGCTGCACTCCACCACTTCTGAAATGATCCCCTTCAGCCCTGCACAGGTTATATAGAGGGGAGGTGATGTGAAGTCAGCTGATTTGGGTTCTGCCACTTTATTGCCCAGAGGTTGCCGAGTGATGATGTTTCTAGTGTTCTGAGTTCCAGGTTCTGAGCTGTCCCGGGGTATGGAGACTGGGGCAGAGAGCGCTCTCCTCTGCTGAATGGAAATGCCCCTGACCTTACAAGGAGGTTGCTGTTGTCTCCAGAAAAGGTCTGACCAGAGGAACAGGAAGCCAGTGATCAGGGGCCACAACACTCCAGTCTGAGGGTATGTCTACACGGCAATCGAAAGTGTGATTGCAGCATCGGTTGGCAGGCCAGCACAGCTAAAAATAGCAGCGAAGACACGGCAGAATGGGTTTCAGTGCAGGCTGTCCAAGTACGGCCAGGGACCAGGGTACGTACTTGCATCGCTAGCCTGCGCTGAAGCCCCATGCCTCTGTATCTTCACTGCTACTCTTAGCCATGTGAGCTAGACAAAAGCGAGTGCAAGTAGGCAGACTGGAGCTGCAATAACGCAAAGTAGACGACCCTGGGATTTTCCTGGGAGCAGAAATAGTATCCCACGTGAAGGAAACTCTGGAAAGGTCCTTTCCTGAAATAAATAAAATCCCACCTGTTGCCTCTGTATCACTCAATGGGGTCATGGGGAGAGAGGGACTGGGCAGCAGGAAGGATCTCTTAACATGCACATCCATTACGTGAGTGAAATCACAGGCCAACTTGAGACTAGCTGAAACTTTGGTCCCAAGTGAGAGGATGGGTGCTGTACAATGCCACAGAGACAGCTTCTCTCTGCAAGTCTGCAGCAAGGGGCAGCGTAAATCAGTGCTCTCTTGTGACGAGAGATCTCATCCCTTCCTGGACTTATCTTCTGACCTTCAAACCCAGCACCTGGCACAAAGGGGGGGTTGGATTGTTTTGCACCCCTCAGAGAGTTATTGGCCCATTCGTGTGGCCTAGATTCATGTGAAACAGGGCAGAGCCCTCCTCTGGTTAGTAACTTCCAGGCCCCGCTCTCGACCTGCGATTGCTCCAGGAGCTAAAAGCTCACACTAGAGGGCCCTCTATCTCTTTCAATAGAACCCTAGGACTGCACTTTCTCAGGCAGAATGTCTGATCCCAGAGGTGAGTCTCCATTTCAAGGCTGGAAGAAACTTGTACTCCCAAGGAGTGGCGTTCCTGGTTCCTTCACAGAGGTAACCCCATACCTGCATCAGATGCAGAAAGGCCAGGGGAGCCCCCTCTGCAGCCCCCCAACTCCCTCCCCCATTGTAGAGGGAGAAGGGGTAGCAGTTAGAGACACAGAACTAGAGGTGGGTCTCGCAAAGATCAGGTTCCCCACCCAAACTGCCCCAGATGTGGGAGTGTTTTGGGGCAGGATTCTGGTCCAGGTCCATCGCTGTAGGATACAACTGTTTTGCCGGGTGCAGGATCTGCTGCCCCTGCTGTAATAGCCCCCCACTTTGCACACAAGCCTCACAGCACCCCGTGAAGCAGGCACCACACCAATTTTGTAGCTGGCTAAACTGAAGCACAGAGACATCAAGGGATTTGGGCCTGGTTGCAGAGTGTGTCAGTCGGTGGCAGAACCCAGGAGTCGCGTGGGAGCGGAACAATCAGAGTGTAATAGGGATGAGGAGCAGGGCTGAGTGCTGGTCGTGCAGGAAAAGGCTGAATCTCTTTGGTGAAAGGAAGTCAGCCTGCCTGCACTGCGAGGAAGGCCCCAGTGCTGGGCCCGGAGAACTCTAAGACGGGTGTTGTTGTGAAGGGGAGAGAGGTACAGCAGAGAGATCTCTGAGAGGATCTCGGGGGGGGGGGGGGAGTCGCTCTATCTGCCAGCAGGGGGGAGAAAACTTCCAAATAAAGCAAAAAACCTACTGAAACAAGCCACACCACAGCACCTGATCCCCCCTGGCCAGAGAACACGGGACAGATGTGTAGTCACGTTGCTTAATGTGTTGTGGGAAGGCGCTCCGATCCTACAGTGATGAGTGTGGTAAAAGAACCTAGACAGACTAGACTAGGCTGTGCACTGGCTGGTCCGGCACCAGCGCTAAGACACAGAGGCAGAAGGAGCAGGCGGTTGCAAAGCAGAAGGGCACCTGGCTGGGGCTGGGGAAGGCTGTTCACTCATCTGCTTGGTGTCCCAGTGAGTCACCCGCACACAAAGCCCTCTGTCAACAACTGGTGGGAGCCAGGCACATGGAGGGAGCCCAGCTGAGCAGTCCTGCTGAAACCTCAGACAGCGCTCCCGGGTTCATTAAAGTCTGTGGGACTCCCCCAGGGGCTGACTCCTCCTCTCTCAGTCCCTCAGAGGCACTGAGCCAGACTGGAGACAATGGAGAAGCAACAGGGACACATCTGTCCCACCTTAGCCTCTGAGGAGCACATTCTGCCCTGGCTTGCTCCCCATGTAGGTCTGCTGAAGTCACTGGGGTGGCACAGGGGGAAAACCAGGGCAGAATTTGACCCTAAATCAACACCAGTTTTACATGGGAGAGGTGGCTTGATGCAGTGGACGGAGCATAGAGGTAAGATCCAGGAATTCCTAGCCCAGGCTTGGCGAGTGACTCTTTGTGTGGTTCAGGAGGGGTCGTTTAGGCCCAGATTTTCCAAAGTGTCTGTTAACCTGGGGTTCCCAGTGTTAGACCCCCAGGGCCCGAAGCCACACCTTCGCTGAAGTCAAATGGGAGCTGTCCGTGCTCATCACCTCTGGAAACCAAGGTGTCTAAAACGGGGGCAATCCAAAATGAGCAGCCCTGAATTTTTCTGTCCCAGTTTCCCAATCCATAAAAGGGGGCTAATACTTACCCACCTCTTAGGCCTTTTGTGAGGCTTAATTAGTGAATGTCTGTACAGTGCTTTGAGCATGCAAAACTCACTACATTATACAAGTGTCGATCTTATCTCAGCCCCCAGCAAATCACATCTTGCCATCTTTCTCCTAGGTTTCCTTCCTGCCTTCTGGTTGCCACGAAAATAGCTGTCCTGGTAACCAGCTGTCATCTATCTTTTACCTTTGATTGTACCAGTCTGCTGGCATCGCTCCAAAATTCTCTCTTGTTAGATCTGTGAATAGCTGGTTGTTTGGTTTGATGGTGACAGCTCACATTGATCATTCTCAGCCCCTTTTCCTGTTACTGATTTCTCAGCAGCAGTATAGTGCTGGATTTCCTGCCACCTTGGGGTGGCAAATGGGACTGGAAAGAGAAAAACCCGTGTAAGATCCCAAATCATGAAGGTGCCGTATCAGAGAGGAGCAGACTGTGTCCAGGTATGCAAGTGGGAAAGGGAACATGATGTCTCTGCCTGTAACAGGATAAAGGAAAAGTCACCTCAAATATCCCATGCTGTTCCCGTGAATTTTCTTGTGGCCTGGTGATACCCAGTTGCAGTCCAGTTTCGTGCAGTCCAAAACCCTGTGTGAGACCGTTTGGCTGTCAAAGGTTGACACGCTCCCACTTTGAAACTGTAGGGATTGATTTTCAAAGAAACTACTCCTGCTGTTCCATGAGCAAAGCAAATGCACAGTTGTGAATCTAATTTGCATGCTCAGTTTGGTATGTTTGTGTCAGCTGATTCAGTAACTTTGTACATGTAAAAGGGCCAGTTCTGGTTATCTGTGTGTGCAGTTACCCAATTTGGCTGCATAATTTTGGTAACTGGGCATGCAACATGGACACACACTTTGTGTATGCAGTTGAAGGTCTCGCTTGTTTGAAAGTCTGCCCTATATTGTTTTCTAGATTCCCATCTATATTTCTGCAGCCTAGGCCTCTACCAAGCAGAGTTTGCCAACATCAAACCAAAATATTTGCTAACCTAATTTTTAAAATAAAAGACAATACTGCAAAACATTAAAATATGCTTCAGTGTCATGGTTGGATTTTTTAAGACAGTATCCCCTTCTGCTGCTCTGAGGCTCATATGGCTGTACCACAATTAAGGAGAGCTGTTAATTTTAACAGGGTTGTTTTCATTTTTATACTCTCATTTTTCACTGAGCCACTTTGTTTATAGTGTGTTCAGCTTCAGTTTTTGTGGCAATATGAGTTGAAATATTTTCAGCAACTTTAGTTTTCTGAGCCAATGACTTTTAACACAAATAAGTCAAAGGCATGTACCATGTCAGAGGAACCACAAACCACAGGGAAGTTAATGTAACATCATTAGGGGAATATCAAGGTGACCTTGCCAAAAATAACCTGGGAAGGAGAAATGAGAACATCCTTTGTGAGTCGGCAGATTTTCTTGCCTTCCTGAGGCCACAGGAAATAACACTCACACATTTCATTCCTTAGGCATTTGGAAAATGCTGCTGTTAGAAATACATACAGGGACTCATCTGGAAGACCTTTGCTGTCACCTGAGATGCAAGGTGGGGGAGGGAATATCTTTTATGGGACCAACTTCGGCGGGTGAGAGAGAGAAGCTTTCAAGCTTACACAGAGCTCGTCTTGAAGTCTGGGAAACTCAGGGCAGGCAGGCTGGATAAACCCAGTGGTGGGGTTTGAAGGGTTAGAACCAACCAGAGCCCTAGGCTGGAGCTGGGGGAGACCTCTTGTGAGCTTTTTAGCGTGTGGGTAGGTTCTTTTATTGTTTTAATATCTTTTCTCGGTAACCCTTTCACCTTAAGAATAAATGTGCCTGTTGAGAAAAAGTTATGGTCACATAACTGTAGGCAGTTCACGGGTCTCCACCCAAGAGAGGGGATAGCTGGGAGCCAGAAACCTACAGTGGATGTCCTTGGTGGACCATGGAGAGGGAATACAGGTGTAGTTGCCCTGAACTGTGACAAACATTATTTGCTTTCCCATAAGAATGGCACCAGGCCCCTCTACATAGACTCCTGTATCCCTTTGTCAGAGTATCTGGTTCTCACTTCCTGAAGCAACATCACTGCAACTGACCTATAAACTAGGATTCGGAGCCACACCTGCGTTCGAACAGGCGGTGCCGGAAATCAGCCTCCCACCAAAGGCACGGTTGGAGAAAGGTCCTGGGAAAGAGCACCAGGACTTTTGTGGTAAATTAGTAACAGGGATAGGTTTTGTTGCCACTGACAGATGCCCAGTGAACATCCTGAAACGAGATGAACACTGCAAGGGTAGAGCTCGTGGTGGCTGTTGGCTTTGTCAGTTAATTCACTACCCTCCTCCCCGCTATGAAGTAAAACACGGAGAAGGGAAGTTAGCCGCTTGCTGCTGGATCCAAATGACTTCATGGAACAGCCCGAAAGCCTTTAGCAACCTCCAGATTGCAGGAGCCAAGGCAAAGCTGGAAGCAGGGGGGGCAGCAGCCTGGGGCGCTCGTTAAGTTCACGCGGCGCTAAACGAGTTGGACCAGCTTGAAGAAAAGCGGTTGGGGCTCGCAGCACGAGGCAGGTAAACCGATGTGTCAATCGCCGCAGGATCTCATGGTTGGCTCCATCTCCGTCACGCAAACCACAGCCCTTCCTGGCTTTCATACTTTCCCCTTGGCTCACTGCTCCCGGTGGAAGGGCCCTGGTGCAATATTCCGCTTTAACGAGGGGAAAAGAAAACAGATTTCTCAATCGGCTGGTCAGACCAAATTCTAGAGCCATAAAGGGCAGAAACTGCGGCCAGCTCATCTGAAGTGACGTACTACACATCCTGCCACTCTGTTGGGGGGGGGGATCCTCGTATCCCACTCAGCGCGCCAGCCAGCATCCACATCCATGCAGAACGCAGCGCGGCCACCGGCCGCCAGGCAAATCATGCTGTTAACCGAACCAAGAGGCACTCGCTCTGCACGCAGAGCAGCCGTAGCGTGGTAGGAATCAATTAGGTAGACGCACTGGCTGTGGAGCATCTCCTCACTGCAACTCTCTCAAATAATAATCCTGGGACTTGGCTTTTCAGCTGCTTCCTCATTTCCAAGGACCTGCCACAGCTTTTACCAGGGTGTGCGGCCTGCAAGCCCTCCCTCCCCGGTCTGCCTCACGGTGCCTGGCTGTCAGTTCTGCTTGATGGTTGGTGCTGGTGGCGTGGGGGCCCCGGCCAGTGGACCAGCAGCTCTTTAGCAATGCGAACAGCATCCTCCAAGGTGGGAGCTTGGGCCATTCACAGTCTTGCATCAAGGACCATGGGGCGCCTGTAAGAAGCCGAGCTTCTGACAAGAGGAGGACAGAGAACTCTAGCTGTGAATCCCCGGAGCCAGAGAGGGGTGTGCCAGGCTCCAGATTCCTGAGAAGCTCGTCAGAGTCCAGCCACTGCATGGTGCCTCTGCGATGATGCTGGCTCTGCGTGGGCCTGACCCTGATGGAGGGAGGGCAATAACTACTCTGTGTTTGCATGCAGCGGCGCCGTTCTCCCACTCATGCAATTCATCCTGAGAGCGGGAGCAGGAGCACAAGGCCAGGACTGAGGTTAGAGCCGCTTTAAAGGACTGGATCGTTCTGGCCCAGTCCAGGTCACATCCTCGTGCAGGAGACTTTGGCACAGGGCAGGATGCAGCCATGCACTGCAAGGAGGAGAGATGAATAAAATGGCACTTTTCAGCTTGGAAAAGAGACGACTGGGGGAGATATGATTGAGGTCTATAAAATCAGGCTTGGTGTAGAGAAAGTAAAGAAGGCAGTGTTATTTACTCCTGCTCATGACACAAGAACTAGGGGTCACCCAATGAAATTAATAGGCAGCAGGTTTAAAACAAATAAAAGGAAGTATTTCTTCACACAGTGCACCATCAACCTGTGGAACTCCTTGCCAGAGGATGTTGTGAAGGCCAAGACCATAACAGGGTTCAAAAAAGAACTAGGTAAATTCATGGAGGATAGGTCCATCAATGGCTATTAGGCAGGATGGACAGGGATGGTGTCCCTAGCCTCTGTTTGCCAGAAGCAGGGAATGAGCGACAGGGGATGGATCACTTGATGATTCCCTGTTCATTCCCTCTGGGGCACCTGTCACCGGCCACTGTCGGAAGACAGGATATTGGGCTAGATGGACCTTTGGTCTGACCCAGTAGGGCCATTCTTATGTTCTTATGAGAAAGCGGGGGCCTGACTTCACTGAAGGACACAAGCAGTTTGGGGTGTGGCTGAAACATTCCCCATGGCTCTCCTCCTATACTGACCACGAGGTTGCAGAGGTGTGCAGACCGGAGCGTATAGATGGCTCTCCCACTGTCTTTCTTCCTGTCCTGACTTGCACTATCCTCACCCTTACAGCCTTCTTATTCAGACGGAGCAAAGAGAACTTGAGACACATGCGATTGTAGAATCCAGACTCAGAGCACTTCCCTCCTGGTTTGTTTTACCTTTCCGCCTGTAGCCTTACAACAGTCATGCAGTATGGGAGCAGCTGCAGTCTGGTCTTGCGCAGAGGGCACAGGATGGCTGTACTCCCACCCAATTCACTCTGTCACCTTGGGGGAATTGACACCATTGCCCTGTGCCTCAGTTTCACCATCTGTTAAAAATATTGCTAATACTGCTCCACCTTTGTAAAGTGCTTTGAGATCCTTGAACGAAAGACAGCCCCATTCTTTAGTGTTGGCAATGCTGTACGTGCCATGGATTATTAACCGCAGATGAAATATGGGGCATAAGTAGACATTGCGGGGAAGGCTAATTAGGACTGAAACCCTTTACTCTCTTAAAACCAGAGCGTTGTCAAACGCGTCCAGCTGATGAGTCATGAATCTGTTTGTGTGATGCACCCACTAGAAGCAGAACTTTCATCACGGCTTTAACAGGCTGTTCTGAGAATACAGAAGATCGGGCTTGTTCTAATTGTTTTTAAACCCTTTTGGCAGCGTAAGTCAGATCTAGCTGTGTCTGTTTTAAAAGCTAAACTAATTTATGTTACATGTAACATCACTGTTGATAGATATATTGCTTCATCTAAATGTTCTTTTACTGCCTGGTTCCTTCTACTGCTACTGCAGCTCACTTTCCCAGCATGTGGTTTCAATCTCTTCCCCATAGAAAAATCCCCTCCCTCTTTCTGTATGTATTATGATTTCATTTGTCCAGGGACTGCAATTTGGGAGAAATGAACAGATGAGAGAAAATGTCGTGGGTGTAACCACCTCCATTTCAAGGAAATAGGTCCATCAATGGCTATTAGCCAGGGTGGTCAGCGATGCACCCCCATGCTCTGAGTGTCCCTAGCCTCTGTTTGCCAGAAGCTAGAAGTGGTTGACAGGGGATGGCTCTCTCAACGATTGCTCTGTTCTGTTCATTCCCTCTGAAGCACCTGGCACTGGCCACTGTCGGCAGACGGGATACTGGGCTAGATGGGCCAATGGTCTGACCCTTTATGGCCGTTCTTAAGGAAATAAAGGGGAACCCTTTAAAAATACGGGGCAAAGCTTATTTTTAAGAGACACAACCCCACAGTGTTTAGAGTCTTGATACAAGATCACATGTTTGTGTCACAACATGTGATCCTTTGCTTGGAAACCTTTTTACTTGTACCAAACGCATCTCAGTAGCCCCATATCAGATAAAGGTCATAGAATATTAGGCACCGTCCTAAAAAAATACAGGATGGGGACTTGTTCCAGGTCCAGCCCCATTGGCTTCTGGGTAATTTAGGCAAGAATTGTTCCATTTAGCTTTGCACTGAAGGGTTTCTTTCTCTTTCCTTTATTGAGCTGTTTTTCCAGGAAACGGGCTGGTTGCAATACAGTGGGGTGAGGGCAATTCTTGCCAGAAAGACAGTGTGAGCTGGGACTGGGAGCCAGACTTCTTGGGATCTGTTCCCTGCTCTGCCACTGACCCGCCGTGTGACCTGGGGCAGATCACGTCAGTCACTCCATGCCTCAGTTTACTAGGGATAGTAGCCAGCTACCTCATAGGGAGGTTGGGAGGTGACATTAATGAATGTCCTCTCAAGTCCCCTGAGATCCTCACATTGCAAATGCTGGAGCATGTAAGTGCAAGGATCCTTATTCAGTTCACTGGAGTGCTCTAGGGCTACGACCCACTAAAGGGCAGGTTGAGCCACTAGAAATCCCTGTCTAGCCTGCTAGCTAGTTACAACACATTTTGGACACACACCTGCCCTCTGCCCCTCCCCACCATGGAGGCGACTCACTTTCTACTACTCTCCGGGGATCTTTGGTGTGTCTCATACGGGCTCAGCTGACCCATTCAAGAAATGATTTGACTTGCAATGCTCCAGCTGTGAAGCGAGGAGGTTGAGCGTCATTTTACTTCACAGAGTGAAAACTACTTTCACATGAAAGCCACCGCCCCTTGGGGCTGTCTTGTGCACAGACCAGACGGCTGCTGGAGCCCATAATAAGCTCTCACCTCTCCACCAGCTTGTCTAGGCCTGGAGAAGGAGCCAATCAGCATATTAAGGGCGTCTTGTTTAAAGCGATGGGCTTAGACTATGCCTGGGAGAAAGCGCGAGATGGCGAAAATGGTCCCTCATGACATAGCCACCTGCCCCCAGAAAAAGAATGGCCAATGACACAGCGGACCAAACCCAGTGTGTAACCCCCATCCTGGGTGGGGCATGCCCTCCTCTGACAGAGAGCCGAGGGGGTCTGACCTTTTCTTATGCTTTGGCAACGCCTGTCCCGCTTGTCCTGCCAATAACGTCTGATTGAGTTGAGCGTTACCTCGGCACTGCTTGGGCCGCACGGCATTCAGAACACCTTCCCTACGCTTTGGTTGGGAGCCGATAAAGAATAAATGAAAAAAATCATCCTTGGTGATGACTCATGGCTCCATAGACCTTTTCCTCCACAAACCCTTCGGGAACAATACAAACCACACCCCGTAGTGGGCAAAACTCGAAAAAGGCCAATGAAGAAGGAAGAGATTTTCTTCCATTTCCCTCAATGCTCATTTCTCTGGAGTGCTGTCCAGACAGTCACCGCTGAGGACAGTACCTTCATTTCTGAATGGCAGCTTCAGCCAGCTAACATCCCTCCCCATCCCAAGCAGGCATGGGTATTATCAGGCAGTGTTCTCTGGAAGTATCTGCTTCCACTGTCAGAGCTGTTGAGTAATTTGTAACCTTTGTTGTTGGCAATCGATAGCAACAGAAAATATTCCTCACCAAAAAGTGGCCTCCATGCCGTTTACCAAGGGCTGGACGCTGCCAGGTGCCGAATTCATCCAGCAACACATTGAAGCATGTATGCTGTGCTGGACTGGGGCCAGAGTGGTCGGCACCTTGTGAGATCAATCTCCAGGTTCAGATCTCCTGGGTGAAACCTTTATAACTGAGTCTGGCCCTGTCTGGCTTGAGTGAACATTACTGATACACTGGGACTTTTCACACAAACAAGTGTTTGTCCCAGTAGCCTTTGCCAAGATTTCACCTCTGCCCCCATTATTGTTCTGTTTCTTTTTTCCTGGTTGCCTCTCAGCATCTCCACGGTGGGTGTGTTGATTGCAGTGGTGCTGTATTGTTTGTGAGGCACTTTGAGATCTTATGGGCTGAAAGGATGCTATACCCATACGAGAATGCACTACGAAAGCTGAATTGGCCTGACTGGATGTACCGGCTGGTCATACCGGACAATTAGACTGTGAGATGACCCCAGGCTTGGATGTTGGGGCATGGATCTGCTTCCAAAGTTCCCCAGAGGTGGAGGGCTTTCGGCTGGATATGTGTTCTGGTTCAGATCAGTTCTATGGAGTTAGGCTGGGACTGGAAAGCATGGATCTGAATCTGGATCATAAGAACACAAGGGGTGTTTGGACCTGGCTCTCCAGTCCACCCCTAGTTTGTGTGCTTGTCATTAAGGCACCATTAAACATCAGGGGACAGCATCTTTTATTAATATTGTCTTGTCGTTATTATTTTTTGTTGTTATTACCGTAGCACCTAGGACCCTCACTTATGGACCAGGAGCCCCCCGAGCTAGGTGCTGTGCAAACACAGAACAAAAAGACGGTCCCAAGCCCACGGAGCTGACAATCTAAGTATAAGACATGAGACAACAGATGGATACAGACAAATGGGGGAGCCCAGGGAAACAATGAGACAGTACTGGCCAGCATGGTGGGCAGTGGTCTCTGCACACTGCCAGCCTGACTGTTGCCAGCAGCACAGCACAGCAGAGTTTCAAGGAGGCGTTGAAGGAGGGAAATGAGGTGGGCTAATGAGTTATTTCTTGCTTTAACGATTTGGGAAGAAGATAGATATAAAAGATAAGCAAAGAGGCTTCCCCAGCGACTCCCGAAATGTGTGTAGATGCAGCTGGTGATGGCAGCTCGAGAACCAAACAGGACAGGAACACTCAGGACTGTCCACCAGAGTCTCCCCTAATGCAAGCCGCGTGTGGAAGATTGTTTTATTTAACCGTGGCAAAACTTTGCACTCAGCTCAATCAGCAGATGGCTGACTAACCGCATGCCTTCTAAAACAAGAAACCTCTCGTGCGGTGTAAACACTGCACCCGGGTTTGTACTGGAAAAACAATTGGTTTGGAGGTAAGCACAGCTGTTGCCATCAGATGTGCACCATGCAGCCAGATCTCTTTACACAGGAGACATGGAGTAGCTGAAATCAGATCATGGGGGTGGGGGCTTTATCTTTTAATTTAAAACAGGATCGGTTGCTGTGACTGCGGGGTGATATTACCAGCCTATCCCACAGGGTATTTATATCTGCCTAATGGTACAATAACGGGTATTTGAAACCATTTAGGAATAAGCCTCCTTCCATTGCAGTTTGAGGTACAGACTCACATATGGTATGTAACAATCAACATTTTTTCCAGTTCGCTAATTAAGATATAGAATAAAAGTCATAAAAAAGTAGTGCTGGATATTTCAAGGGAAAATTCCCCTGTAGGTGCCAGGTATTATTAAGAGAGGGAGAGAAAGGTGTAGCCACAAGCTGGAAACGGGATGTATGGAAAAATAAATATGCCTCAAAAGCACAGTGTTTCCAACAGCTGAGATATTGAACTGCACTGCGTCGATTGCCCGACCGTGGTCATTACTTTCCAGAAGCAGTTTGATCTTGTGTTTAATATAATGGCTCCATTCCACGCAAAGCATGGTGAGCCTGCTCCACATCACGCTGTCACTTAACCTGCCTTTCAGTGGGGGATCGGAGCTGACACTGACTCCAGGAATGGCAACCGCCCAATGTTAGCCATTTGCCATTCCAAAAGCAGGGTGCTGCTGGAGACAAAGAGATTAGATCCCCAGGAAAGCAGTGGGGTGACATTAATGGATTGTTCAAAGGACTGCAGGGGGAGGCTAGGGAGGTGTCAGCCACTCTCCATCACAACCGAAGCGAACTAGAGGGGATTTAGCGACAGAACATAAAGGCCATTAGGGAGCTGTTACTTGCCTGCTGTCAGGATGACTTTGAGAGACCCCTGAAGTAATCTGGGGTGGCAGTTCCTGTGTTCCTTTGGAAATATGCGCAAATCAAACCCTCAGGAATAAAGAATTCTAAGCTGAGGCTGAAACCTCACTCCCTAACTGCACTGATGGGTGTGGGTGCCTCCGAGGTCCCAGAACAGTGGCTCGTCTCACATTTATGGAGCATGATTTGGTTCTTAGTTACTCCCTTAATTTGGCCCTAACTGGGAAGGTGCTTGGAGTTCAGGTATATGTACTAAGGTATAGACAGAATGCTATATATGTGCATCTATATTTGCCATAAGCTGGGAATGGGCGACAGGGGATGGATCACTTGATGATTCCCTGTTCTGTTCATTCCCTCTGGGGCACCGGAATTGGCCACTGTTGGAAGGCAGGATACTGGGCTAGATGGACCTTTGGTCTGACCCCATATGGCTGTTCTTACGCTCTTATATCTACCCTAACTTGGGGAGGTGCAAGCTATCTCTTAGGGACCCATTCTGCTCTCCTTTGCACTGGTGTAAAGTTAGTGATCCCTCTGACGATAGTGGAGTTGCCCTGGATTTACACACGTGGAATTGAAGTAGGATTTGGCCCTTGGGCTGCATTTCCCCAGAGACGTGCCTGATCTGCGCAGCTATCACAAGTCTAAATGCAGTTGCATTTACACCCTATTTGACATTTTCCACGGGCAGGGCTTAGGAGGATACAAATCTACCAAGCACCAAAAATAAACGGCTAAAAAAAGGAGAGTGCCTAACCCAGAGCATGAGAATGAATGGGCAGGCTGGGGACGTGCAATTTAAATGTGCAAGCTCCTCTTCAAATAGTTAGCAACCTAAATGTGGTGCTTAAATACAGCTGAGGCATTTACACATGTAAGGCATTAGGGTTTGTTTAGAAGCCCTTTATTGCAATACTTTGTTCTTTATTTCCTACAAATTAAATTTACTGAGGGATACATTTTGATTGTGAAATTATTTTGAAAATAGTTCTTTTGGATTTTTTAATTTCCTTTGTTGTAAAGATTTACAACACTTAAAATAAAAGATGATGGAATAAAATAAAAGAAGGAATGGGGGGGCGGGGGAAGGTGACTTAATGGAGATTGGAAAAGAGGAGTGTCTAGATCCAGGCTGCCCATGGCATTTTGGATGCGATTGGGTCGCTTTCCCCATCCATTAAATAGGGGTATTGATCTCAGTGGGTATAATTCATTCTTAGGTAATTCTCTGAACACACAGTCTGTGAGGCAGGGCAGTGCTGTTATCCCCATTGTATAGATTGGGATTGGAGGCACAGAGAGGCTCAGTGACCTACCCAGAGATCATACAGAAAATCTGTGGTAGGGCAAGGACTCGAAGCCAGGTGTCCTAATCCTAGACTCATGCCCTGACCACCCTTCCTCTCTCTGTCAGTTGCTATGTTGCCAGCTCTTGCAATCCTCATGTTATTTTCTGTTTTCCTTAAGGCCCCAGCTCCTGGAGTCAGGTGATTATGGGAGAATCTCCGCTTTCTTCTAGTCCTCGTGGTTGCTGAGAGAAGTTTAAAAATAGGAACCCTAAAGACTCAAAAAACAAAGGTAAAAAGAGCAAAACATTGATTATTTTCTGGGCTCTTATGCATTTCCTCTTTATTTTTCTAGTTGCTCCATTTGGGCAGCTCTTGACTTGTGAGCATGGAGAGGTGTGCAATGCACAAGGATCCTTATAAGCAGACTATTCACATACACAGTGGCAGAACCATCACAGAAACACAGGTGCGCATATGGTCATACACAGAGCAATTTTTCTTTTGCTGACATGAAAGTGATGTGGCAAATAAAAGCCATCGGCTGGGATATCTGAAGCCTGTAAACAATTTCCTGGCAATAATCGTTCAAATTATCCTTCCGAGCTGAAACCACTGCACAAAATTGAGCTCATCCCCTTGAAGAGCTACTGCATCTTAAATAGTGTCCCACCTCCTGTGCGAGGAGCAGCCTCCCTCGCCCCATCCTCCATGTTGGCCTTTCACACCTCACTGATGTTCAGACGCATTTTTCATCTCTTTCATTTTTTTTTACTGTTATCATCATTGTTTCACCTTCTGGGTCTGATTCATCCCTGTGTCTTGTGTCCTTGCTTAGCCCTCTGCAAAGCAAGTGTGAAATATTACCAGATTTGCCAGCATTTTGCAAGAGCCAATGACTGACTACTCAAGGCATGAGTCAGTAGAGAATCAGGGCAAGCCCTTCGAGACGCTCAGATTCTCATAGCTAACGGAGATGTTTCACCTTCAAAATATTGCTCTCTTGTCTATTTATTTTGGTAAATTTGTTATAGGTATATACCACTTCCACCACTGATTGCAACAGGGGAGCTGTACTGGTGCCAGACCAATGGTGGGCGAATTGCTTAGAATTCTTAGAGCCAGAGCCAGAGCCTTGCGTGATATAAATCGGTGTAGATCCATTGAAGTCAAGCCCTTAGGTCGATAAGATTCTCACATGGGAATCATAATGTAAGTGCAGTTATTGTTGTTGATCATTACCATGAACAGGGTGGAGGAATATTAAAAAGACTTGAAAGGGAAATTGATTCATGAATTGCACATTTTAAACAATTGTTTGCTCAGTGTGAAAACCTCCCCTTTAAGAAAAGCTTTCCTTTTTTTTTAGACCCTCGGTTCAAGAATTCTTATTCCATCTATAAACCATAAGGGAATTTCCTTCCCATCTGGTTCAGCAATGGCCAAATTAGCTTTGTTCAAAACAAAGTCTGAGAAATACCCAGCCTCCATGTTTATTTGGAGCTTATTTTACCAGAAAAAACTCAAGGATATCCATCCATCTTGTTTCCACCAGCATCCCGATGCTCCCCTCTCAGTGTCTAAAATCAGGGTGAAAAGCTTGGAGCCATCAGTTCCTCCCAAGTGAACCAAAAATGCCACACCGTGAATGGTGAGTCCATCAAGTGCCAGAGAACAGAGGGAGGAAACAAGTGGCTTTGCAAAAACGCTGCCTAGCCAGTCTGCCATTTCATTAACGAAGCACAATCCTGACAGAATACATGTAGAAAAGGTTCTCTTTTGAAAAGGTCTCTCTCCGGTCCCCAAAGGGAATAGTTATTGGGAAGCTTTCTGGAAATTGAGGGTAGATTGAGGCTGACAGATTAGCTGCAACACAGATCCAATCCAGAGCCAGCTCCCAGGCTACATTCATCTGTTCTATTGTTCCCCTGAATTTCATCACCTACTCAGGATAAGGAGTTACCGAGACTAAATTCTCCACATGACCGGACAGGTAATTAATCCTTTGGAGGATAATACTCTGTTGACACGCCTCAAAAGCCTGCCCAGAACTGCCAGCATTTCTTACACATATGGCTCTAGTCTGCCACCTTATCTCTGAGAAATACTGCACCTTGGCCTGGATTATAACCCCCCCCATACTGGTGAGCAGTTACTCAAAAGAGTAACTGCTCACCAATGTCCATACGGGTTCACAGTCTGACCCTGGCTACATACTCTGTGAACAGTCCCACTGATTTGGATGGGACTCTGGGTGGAGTATGGTGTTACTTGATGTAAGTAAGGGGGCCCTGTCATGAGTGTGAATGAGAGAGAGATCTCATTCCATTCCCTTCACTAGCCTTCCCCCCAGCAACAACATCAAACCAAATTCTTGCTGTCCTGAACGTACCCCAGCCTTCCCCGCACCTGCCCAGAGCCCTGTCTTTGCTGATATTATGTATCTCTAGCAGGTTCCCACAATAAGCTGCGGGGGCACTACTGCTAAGTTTTAAAATTAGCAAAAGTTACGTATTTTCCATTAACCTTGATTTCCAAAGTGGTTGAACCATTTTTGCTTTAACTTCCTCTCTCTCTCTCCACACAAACACACAGATGCATGCACAGACACACGCACGCACACACAAATGTCAAGCTGAGGCACACACCTGGCATGGAAAATTTCAGCCCGAAAGGTTAAAGTCTGTCCAAAGTGCGTTACACATCTGGAAACAGAGGGTTACAATGGAAAGTGTTAGGCAACCTGGTCACTGGGCACTGCTGCTGCTCCACCTAAAGGCTCTCTCTAGAGAAAGAGACGGAGCCATATAGTATCATTCATTGTAAGGGCGTTGAGGGCTGGTGTATATTCAAAATCTCCTTTGGAAGTGTAGTCGGATGTGTGAAACTCGTTCCCCTGAGCCGAGAAGCTAAGTTCATTCTACTGAAAAACGTACAGACTCGAGGAGTGAACTCCTGGCCACGCTGATGTCAATGGCACAATGGGGCCAGAGTTCCCCCCCAAGAGATCGAGAAGCAAGACTGCAGGGAGAATTTTCTAAGGCACAAAGGGCAGTTAGGAGCTTTGCTTCCCTTTGTGCCCTGGAAAATTGTCTCTGGATTATCTCCAGACGTGCAGAACTCTGTGCGTTGAATCAAAGCCACAAGTGTCATCATCAGGCCCTCGGCTGAGTGCAACATCGGAGGCCCACCCAAGTGACAGTGCCGATATTTTTTCCTGTGAAATTACATATGACCATTTTTGGCTGTTGTTGTTCAGGGCTATTTTGCGACTCGGCATTTGGTGTTTTTGACGATGATTCTGGGAAATGGCCCTTTTCACATTGACAACATCTTGAAATTTTGTATTTAAACTACAGAGTGTTTCTTGATTAACAATAGGAAACATTTGGAATGCAATGGACCCATTTTCGCACACAAATCCGAGCATAAATATATGTGAAATTTAGCCTCATTTTGTGCAAACTGGCAATTTTTGCACATTCAAATAATAGGCAAAAAAATCCCAATTTCATGGTGTTGAGATCTGCTTCTGAAACAGAGCATATAACAAGGCTGGTCAAATGCACACAGCACGAGCCAGATCTATGAAATAAGACCTCAAACCAGGGCAAGATCACTTCCGTGTGCACGCACAACTGTGTATGGTGTCTCCAGTTTCCCAGTAAAAGAGCGTTTCAATTCCAAGTGGCCTCTCAGCAATTTTCCTGCTGTCCTTGAGTTGGTCTCCTTTTGTTTGGTTGTTTCACTACGGGAAGAATAAATCAATTTATGATTTAATCACTGGCCCTAAGAAACTGGCTTGAAGGTCTGGAGTGAGAACTGGCAGAGGTCAAATGCAAAGGTGGAGTTTAGTGATCCCCAGCCAGGGAAAGCGGGAAGACTATTCCCTGACCCTTAAACTTTTCCCTTGGTTTGATCAATGGAACGTCACCAGTGCTGGTGCTTTGGCTCAGGGAACTTGATCGATTACTTTAGCCTGTTGTCCTACAGCTCTGCGTCCGGTTTGCGCTACCCTGCCTGCCCTGTGCAGCACTGGTTTAGGAGCGGCCACGCTGCAGTTTCGAGTTTGACACCTCAGTCTCTTCGTGTTGCTGGGTACGAGGACACTAGCAGGGTTTGCCTTCATTAACACGTGCGGCTGCCACATGCTAACCCCTTGGCCAACTGTAGGTGAAAGGGATTGAGGGGAGGGACTGGAGAGCCTCCTGACACTCCTCTCTCACCCCAGCTTCACACCAATGTAACCCCATTGACTCAGTCATGTGACTCCTGATTCACACCCCTGTAGCTGAGGGAAGAACCAGCCCTTCAGGTCTTATCTACACTAGTCTTTCCCATCCTACTCTCTAACTTCCCAGTGTTGCTACCAACTTGGTTCCACCAATCCCAGGATGGGGAGCCTTGGTGTAGACGAGGCACCCATGGCTGCCAGTGTTTTCATCACTGTGTCATTCCCCTGTTCTCAGAACGGGGTAGGCAGCACCGTGGTGAAAATGGTGGTGGCCATGGCAGCCTTGTCTACCCAGGCACCTTCCCCATTGCTGTCACGGGTGACCCTGAACTGGCGACAGTGGGAAATCTTGAGGACAAAAGGGCAGCGTAGACCCAGCCATGGGCTCCAACTTGGACCAATGCTTTGTGGCTGCGAAGAAGTTTCTTAGGAAACCCACCCAGTTTGTGGGTGCAATTTAAACTCAAGTAAAGGGCAATTACAAGGACTTTGGAGTCTGGATATGGCACACAGGTTCAGCCTTCATCCCCCTCCCATCGCAATAGACAGGGACGCACCACGCCAACTATTTCAAACTTCTTTGGTGCACCAACATTTTCTTCTCTCTCCGAGCCCTGTTGGCAACCCCCCATTTGTCCCATCGCTTTTTTTTTGACACTTGGAACCAAGCGAGATGATACGGCACTTACATTTCCCACCCCGCAGCCCCCTAGGATGAGGGAAGCTCTCGCTCCCCTCCAACACCCCATCACACCTTCGAGAAACTCGACCTCCTTGTGCTCCGTTCACATTTGGTTCCAGTTGGGGGATTCACAACACCTGGGGAGTTATATCCCAGCAGGAACAGATTCCAGAGCTGTTAGCGCCTTGTAAATCTGACGCACATTAAACAGCAACACGTGCGGGGACGTCAGTGCTGTAGTAATCGAGGGTTCTTTTTAAATTACGGGAAAGCCTTGTGGGCATAAATCATGAGCTACTGACGTACATTGTACTCCAGGAATATGTCCCACTTGCCCTTTCCTCTCAGGAAAGTCTGGGATTCGCTGGCCAGTGGGGGTAGGCAGGGGACGGATGGAGAGTCCCTTTATCTCTTATGGTGGCAAATTTTAACGGGACAGAATCAGCAGTGGGAGGAAGGCAGCGTGGGGCAGGAGCTTGCTGGGCTTTTGTGACTGAGCATCAGGCCGAAGGAGCATCAGCCTGGAAGTACCCCCCATGCGGTGGCCGACACATCCACAGTTAACTGATTCCCAGCACTGCATTCATTTTTCTAGAACGACTGCCTACGGGCATCCATGACCAAGACAGATCAATGCTATTGAAACCACCTATGAAAGGCATGTGTGTGGGGATGGGACATCCCTGGGACACTGCTGCTGAACCCAAGGAGGCTTTGAACCCTTTGGTCCAGGGATAAAACCGCAGTCCTCAATCACTCTGAAAGGTCCATAGTCGTCATATTTCCTGTTAGCTCAGCACTTGTGTTATAGGCTTCCTGAGCCCACATCTTCCCCCGGCTACCCAGCCTCACCCCTCACAAATGACTATGCGAGAGGAGATCAGAGCTAGGGAAAACTGGCTCACACCTGGCTCACAGCATAAAAACATCACAGACACCTTGAAAGGAGACAAACCCTGAGCTCCCGCCCTTCTGATGTCCATCTTTGACGTTCCAGTTTCATTCTGGACGTCGTTTTCCTACTGGAACCTATTAGCGGGCGGTGGAATGTGATGCTCACAGAGATGAAAATGACCAGCAGCCCTTTAATGAGAAACAGTGACATTTAAATGGGGCAGAACGAGGGAACAAAATGCAAAGTTGGCCAAGAGGATTAATGGGTTCCTTTATGAGAACAAGCTGGGAAGACGTAGCTGCTATATACTGCTCTCTTATGCCATTAATAAAGAAATTACTGAGCTGCAGGAGTGGAAAGAGACAAGTCACGTGGTGGAACGGGGATCGTTCAGCCAAGGAAGGTGCTGTTACCTCTATTGGGCAATAGGAACCAGGCATCCCTGGAAGTCCCCGTCGGGGAGAACAACAGAACACGATAGACGATGTCAGTGAGAGGCGGGGTAAAGGAGGCTGTAGTGAGGCCGAGTGGCCAATCTCCGAACTGGAGCGTGAGGGCGGGACTACTACACTCTTTCGGGTGGGCGGAGCCGACCCTGCCCCGCCCCCCTCCCTAGATGTCCCGGGGCGGGGCAGGAAGCCGAAAAGGAGAGCCCTGGAGCCACAGGGGAGCCCGGAGGTCTCTGCTAGGGAGCGGGCCCAGCCCCGGAGCAAACCGGCATCTTGCCGTCAGGGGAGGCGGACGAGGACCGCGAGGAGCTGCCGGAGCTACCAGTGGCCGAGGACCCCGAGGAAACAGGGGCTCTTTGGACCACGGGGCCTTCACCCAGACCGTGGTAGGAAGTCGCCCAGAGGGACCAGACTCTCGTCCGGTGCTCTGCTGGAGTGTGAGTCGGCGTGTAGTGGCTGGACTCCCCGCTGGCCCAGTGCCAGATCAGCCTGCCCCTGTTACGGCCCGGGGCTGGGACGCGGTGGAATCGGGTGGGGCCGTGTCCCCCAACCCCCTGCCTCTCCACCCTGGGGGTGGCAGCCTCCCCCCCATAGTCCAGGAGGCCTGTGTCGGCGCTCACCCCCTGCCTGAGCCCCGGGACTGCTTTGATGCTCATCCCTGCAAGAGCCCGAACTGTTTGCCACCCTGCCCTGCCCTAGGGCCTGGGCTTATGGACCGCTACAGCTCTGCCTTGAATACAGGCCAGAGCCCTAACTGTCTGTGGCTCTGCCCCACCCCGAGGGCCAGAGCTGTGTGATAGACTGCTAATTACAGGCTGTTAATGGCTGTCTGCCCCAGCCAGGTGGCTGTGGGCTAAAGACTGTTTGTGGCCTGGCTCTGCCCTACCCAGGGGACCGGGGCTCTCCCCTATAAGGCTGTTACTTGCGGTCTGCCCATAGGGAGGCAGGGTGGCCTCCCTCCTTGCTCGAGTGTGAGGGACCACTACAGAGTCACCATCAATTCCTAGAGACATTTGCATTGTGAAATTTATCTTTATTTTCTCTTTCCATCTATCCAATTTCTAAGGCACCCATCATTGTGGTATCTCGACTGAAGATATATCCAGGATGCTCTGAGAAAACAGATCTCTGAGTAGTTAACACAAACTGAGCAGATGAATGGGTTGCCTAGATCCCACTGTGAAAGCATTCAACATAAGCATTGTGTTATCTCCTGGGAGGATAGCCATTGACTGGGTGGGAGGGAAGTTTGGCACTATGTCTTACCTATCTCAGTGTAGGATATAGGTTCCCTCCACACTGCTCCACTATGGAAACATCACTCTGACCTGCACAGACCACTTTCTCCTGAGTCAGAAGGGATCTTCATCCTTATTCATTCCCAGACCATGCCAGCTATCCTGCTTGCCCTGCCGGGAGACATCTGTCTCACCTAGGACTTTGAAGAAAAGCTTCAGAGAGAAAGGAATTGCTCTAGTTCCTGACAGCAGGTTTGAATTTCCAAACAACTGGGAGTGTTTTCTGTTTTGTATTTTTTTTTTTTTTTTTTGGTGGCAGTAAAGCAGAGAGGCATGCATGGCAATCCCAACCACATGGGCATGGGCCAACTGCTAATATGGAAAATAATTAAATGACTGGATTTTTCTATTAATAACATGGAACAGGAAAAAACCAGAGAGAGTCCGGCTGTGAAAGGAGGACAAAAATATGCCAGGAACCTCCATAACCAGGTCATTTCAATGTGTAGGGTGCGATTGGAATCCCACAGACATGGCCCAACCAGGGGAATGCCTGAGGGTTTTAAAATGACCTGGGAACATACCAGCCCTCCTGGACGACCTCCCATAGGGAGAAAGAGGAAACCAGCTCCGAATTGGAATGTGACCGCTGTACAGTATTGCCCGGCAGCAGGGAAGGTGGTTGTGGCTCCATTCTGTGCCAGTTTCTTCAAGGCAAGCACTATAAAGGCACGGGATCCCATTCCCACCCAATATGGAACCATATGCCCAGGAACCAAGTGCATTTGCTGTCGGCACGGTAGGCGGGAGCAGGAGTCATTGCAACATCACACTTGTACATTATTACAAGGGAAGCGAACCAAAGAAATGAACTGAGCAGAAACAAACTCAAAATTAGTACCAGGCTAGGAGCTGAGCGTGCTCTCTGGCCGAGCAAGGAGACACTCAGTGCAGGGCAGGACAGTGACCATCACAGCACACAAATGCTCCGTCTCCTTCTATTTATCAGAGCCACTGAAGATCTCACCACAACTATCCCCTGGCACCGGTCTGCCCCTGCTGGGTCTTCATCAATCCTACTTCAGCTGTCTCTGCATCTGTGGTGCTATATCCCTGTCTGCTATGCCTTCGTCATTTCACTATCCACCATGCTGCTGTCTGTCTCTCCAGTATCCACAGTGGCCTTTGTCTTTCACATGTCTCTGCTCTCTCTCCTCCTGCCCCGGATGCTGCCATTCCAGGTTCTTTCCCTGCTCCACTGTGGCATCTGTTAGACCTTATATCCCTAGCTCACTATGCCCCTTTGCCATGAAGATGAGGTGTGGCTGACTGTTTTCCTGCCAAGGGGTTGGCAGAAATTTGAGCGCTCACACAGAATAACAGACTCAGCCTCTGTTCTTGGGGTTCATCAACTTTTAGTTATTTCTTGCTGGGGTGGGTCTGAGCTCCTAGGATTACAACACAGCAAGAATCAGGAGGGCAGGAATTGACATTGGGCTGAACGGTCCCAATGACGTAGCTGGGGATGGACCCGGGAGTCCTGGGCATAGAAGCCTATCCCCAATCATTCTGTTCTTTATTCCCATTACAAAACATTACATGTCATTCTCCCGTCACAAGGCAGATTGCTACACGATCAGCTGGCCGATACAGTCTTGCTGCTCATGGTTGTCTGCAGCCAAGGCCAGTGACTTTCACGTTTGGCTCAGAGTTTCCTTCACTGTGATTTTCTTTGTTTTCTTTGAAGGTTGCAGTTATATCCGGCCAGTGTGACTGTGGTGAGCCCTGCGTTTTGACCGCAGTCCACTTGGAATGATGAGTGGAATTGCATCAGTCTGAACATAGGACACAAGCCCTTATCAGAGGGCTGCTCCTTAGACCAGAACATTGGGGGCAAAACTTAGCACGCAGGACATGACTTGGACTGGTGGAGCTGCTGGAGAAATGACCCTTGGTTTTATCTAACTGGTTCCGCACGGGGGTCAGTGACAGGATGTTTGACTTGGGCCTTGAGATCAGCGGCCAGTGCCCCTAAAGGGGATCCCAGTGAGGCAGATGAAGATGACGATAGTGAGACACAGGATGACGCTGGTAAAGCAGATGCAACTTCTTTAACCTTGCAGAAGTTTCCCACATCACCTTTTAAGCTGCATTAAAAATACCCTTAGGTCCAGCTACAATATATTGGAACATCTCAAGCTCTTTCTTCTCAAGCAACCCCCTAGTGATCTGAAAGTGCGCAGGTGGGTATATTCAGTGCTACTGTTGGCACTGCAGAGGCACGAGGGCATTATTTTTCAGCGGCCCCTGAACGTAGGGATAGGCAAATCCTCTGAAGAATTCCTTAAAGAGCTTTACAGAGACTCGGCTGCCTTTGAAGTTACTGGCTGCAGGAGACTCAGGTTTTGAATCGAAAGATGCCAGGACATCATTAGTGGGAATAGAGCTAGGTGAATGTAGTCTGTGCCTGGACGTTTGGCTTTCTGAACATATCAGCTGGACTTTGTTCTCTTTCTGCAGATAGTCTAGCTAATTGGCTTGATTCATGTCTTACTTATACTAATGTGAGACTGGAAGTGTCAGGTAACCATGGGTAGGTTTTCTATAATAAGTCAGCATGTGGTTTCTCGTACCTTGTTTCAAAGACAGGGGGCTAGATGGACCTGGGAGCTGATCTGGTCTGGCCAATCCTAAAACAGGAAAGTATCCTAAGATTAAAAGCACAGAATGACTCGCCAAATCCCTCAGCTCCCCCAGTACAGAGCGACTGGAGAATAGATAATGTGTGCAGCCCCAGCTGGTAATTGGAAATCTCTCGATGTCGACATTGCAGAGTTTTTAAAGTGCATTTCTTGACACTTTTTGTTGCTCTATACACGTTTTATAATGTCTGTCTGTCTCTGACTCTTCAATAAGCCCACAGCGCTCTATAGGCTACATTGCACCTCTTTACCAACTGCTGCTCTGCATGGCTCAACACTGCTACTGAGGCAGGCTGCTCTGTTCTGATGGCTAAGCCCGACGGCAGGAAGCGCGGAATACAAGCGGCTCGATCCCGCTTCGGATCACAAAGCAGGGCAGAATTATCTCCGTGGTTATCAAATTAAAATCACTCGCAAGAACTGAATATCTGCAATTCTATGTTTACAGGTGGGACACATTTTAACAAGGGCTTTTAGATAATTTCACTCAAAATAAAGTATTTCTAGGAAAAGAGAGACCCCTAGAATTTAAAAATACCTTTTCACTCCCTTTATTAAACCTCCACAGAGGCTTGAAATGAAATGGCTTTGCCTGGCAGTTTTGTCTCTTGCTATTTGCCAGATATTGGTTCGCTTCTTGTATTTCCAGCAGTGATCCTTTTCTTTTTCTCCAATTAAAAATGTTTTCACTCATCTAGCCCAAAGCACCAGCAGCATGACACCCAGCAGCCATTGCTCAGTGTATGTACATCCAGTAGGTCCAAGAAAAGTGGTCTCTGCTTATAAGACCCGTTCTGCAAATGGTACGACAGAGGGGCAGTTGTTCTGAAGTCTCGCCCGTGTTCATCTGGTATAGATTACAGCTGTGAAGCGGCACAGGCCAGGCTGCCTGCATACATGTGAGAAAAGTATCCGCAGTACAAAGGAGATCCAAAGTGTAGCCAAGTGAGCATGCCTTTTAGGTAACCGGATCATGAGCCCAGCCCTGCTGAGGTTTTTGTTGAATTGTGTGTAATGCCATTCTGTTAACTTAGGGCCTATGGTAAATTAGATACTAATCGCGCTTCTCTGGGTGCTAACTGCAGGCTCACCCAATACTAAATTTTATGCCTCATCTACATTACACGCTCAGATTTTATAAAGACGAGGTGCCATTCACAATGGGCTTGATCCTGCAAAGTGCTGCTGAATGCTGCGATCTGATCCAGCGAAGCCTGTTAAGGACACATTGTCTTTGAGCATGAGTCATCCCATTGGCTTTAATGGGCGCTGCTGGGGGCTCAGCCTGTTTGAAAATCAGGCCAATTATCTAGGTTTCAGCAACAAACATGAGGTATCGTTTTTTAAATCTTGGCCTTGGTTTCTGGGGAAGCACAATGCTCTGTCAAGATCTGATTTCCTTTTAAGTCACTGATATGCATTTACTGCTAACCCCGTCTTAACAAAGTATGGATTTTTTAAACTGGGAATGCTCTTCGGGCTTTATTTAGAGACTCAGTGACAGGTGAGAGTAAACACTAACACAATGCAGAACAAAGCCATGTCCTTCTGCAGGGGCGTGCTGCATGCGTTCTGCAGGGGGTGCGGAAAACACTCTAGAGGGATGCACCATGAAGGGATGTACTGCACGGGCTCTGAAGGGATGCTCTGCGTGCACTCTGAAAGGACATGGGCTACCAGGGTGCTCCTTTCTTCTACTCCTTTTTAGATCTTGCCCAAGTGTTCACAGGGGAATTCCACCTCCAGGCCAGATTGACAATCCTCTGTGCAATCCCCTTCCTAGGTCTTTTCCGCTCACTGGACATGCTGGGACAATGAAACCTCCCTTCTGTTGTGAAGATGCCCCAAGACAAGGGGAGACTGTCTGGGCTTGGGGTTCACATTGTGACTTCTTCTGGTTGGGGAACGGGCAGAGAGCAGCGGTTGTACTGAAGGCGGCTTTGTTACCTCCAGGTTTTTAGTCTGATGGTTTCTAAGTTACACAACGTGCTCCCCACCATGAGTCTCCACTGGCTCCTGTCATGGATGGACTGGCTTCCATTAATCTGGAATCAGGGAGATACCAAGCATTATTCGCTTAGCCAGGCAATTGGCAAATGCCTTTTGCCTGAATGAGAAATTCAAGTTCTTTTTTTTAAAAACGGTATTTATTTGTTTGTGGTCTCAGTGGTCTCCAGTTGTGTTTGTTTTAGTCTGGAGCTAAATGAGTTGCTGTTAGGATATCTACAGCCCACACATACCCACAAACCACCAGCACTGTAAATCTGGATGCATCCAACTATGCAATGTTTTAAGGCCAAATTCTGCTCTGTTTCACAAGTACGACCCCTTGCACGTCAACGGAGTTGCTCCAAATGATCTGAGAGCAGAATTTGCCCCATTGTGTGTGAAGGCAATGGGACAACTCATGTGACATCAAGCGATTGCTTTCCCTTAATTTTGCGTTGGCAGGGTCCATGTAACCAGATCACTAACCTAAGGGGCACACCTTCCAAGCAGTGAAGAGAGAATTCATGAGTTTAAAAAGAATGGAGACTAGGGGAAAGAAGGAAGAGCAGCGTCTCAGGAAAAGACAGGAGAGCAGCAAAATCCATTTTCATTTATTCTGCTGTTTTGTGGTTGCCAGAATCAAAAACAGCAAGAATAAGGCAAATTCAAAATTCAAATTCAGTTTATAGATATTAGAATACATTGGATTCACCTCTGTCTCTCTTTGAAAACTTCTGCTCCTGCAGTTAGGTGGATCTTTTTTGGACCCAAGGCAAGTAAACTGATGGAAACAAAGGATTAACATGGAAGCCCTACTCCTCAGTAAGCACCAGAGAGAGATTTCTCAATGTAAAAAGTACATGAGAGGGTTTCTAGCCAAGAAAGTGACCATTCGTTGTGTGATCTTCAGAGAGAGCCTCAAAATAGCAAAACAACATGATTAAAAAGCACAGCATGCCTGTTACCTCTAATGATCCCCCTTTCCCATTAGAGAAGGCATTCTACATTGGGGTGGGGGTTGTGCCACTCTCCACTCCTTCATTACAATACTGTATTAAGATATTTTCTGCAAAAGGCCAGCAGTTGGAAAAAGAGAGGTTGTACATTGCCATGGTGCTGCCCTTTGTCTTTGCTGTAAATAGATCTGCAATGAGTAAAGAACATAGGTCAACATTTTCCAGAGTGACTAGTGATTTCAGGTGCCACAATTTGGGGAGGAAGGAGATGAGATGCCTTAAAGGGGCCACATTTTCAGAGCGCCTGCTCCCTAAAAATCAGGCCTTTAAGATGTCTCGAGCGGGGCCCCCAAAAATTGAAGCCCCAGATTCTTCTCCTGCAGTAACCACTCTGCTATCTTCTGCAAAGAGAAGGAAAACTGGTTATTACGAGCCAGTGTTTCCCACAAAGAAATAGGGCCTCAGTTCCATCCTGGAGGAATTATTTGCTTTCGGTTGTGAGGGAAATGTGCCTTTATTCACATTTCACTGATGGAGTTTGAGGGACCAACCCATGCTGGGAAAGAATTCATCCTCTTCGTTCCAGGTTTTTCCACACTGAGCTATTCATGCACATCAGCAGCTGGGGGAAGCTCTCCTGCAGTGGAAGGCAGAAGATGGGCATTTTCTATTGTCCTTATTAGTTTGGTCAGTAAACAGAATTAGAGCTGTACTGGCAAAGGAAAGCTCCGTGAGCCAACACAGGACCACGTAGGCAGTGAGGAAGCATTGTCCAGTGTTAGTGAGCTGCACTGCGTCTCTTGCAAATCTCTCCTTGACGGGCCAGAAGATTTTTCATGCAGTCACCTCACTACTCTATTCTTGCCTTTAATACTGGGTCATTTTCATCTGATTCCCGGTTCCCACCCCACCGACTTGCCGAGGCCTTTCACCAAACGCTCTTGCTTTGTCTTTCTCTCTCCGAGTCTGTTCCCTTTTCCTCTCAGTTTTGCGGTTCAGCATTTTTTGAAAGGATTGTAAATGGAACTTCATCTGTGCACTCGAACCGACGCGCTTCCCACAAAGACAAAACATTCGAAACAACTCAAACATATTAAAGCTAACTTTGTTTCTAGTCCAACTCCTGAAAATTAAATTTGGTGGTGGTATAAACAGGATATAAAGTGCTGCAAAAAAAGGGCTTGGAGAGGAATATTTTTCTCCCTCTCTCACCCTGAAAGAGAGGAAGCAACCTGTGGGGATCACATCACATGGCATTCCTATACAATATTAAAAACCCAACAGCTAATCAAAACCAGATCCGCTTCCCTTTGCTCCATTCTTTTTAAATATTGTATGAGAAAATTGACATCCATTCAGTTTCATCTAAGTGCCACTAGCAAGCTGATCAGAACGTTGTGCATTGTGGGAAAATAACAGGCCAATGAGAATGTTTCCGCAGGATCAGATGTTTTGTTTAATTTTCACATGGATGGATAAAGATGGGGGGAGAAATGATGGGGGTGAGGGGCGAAGGGACATCGCTTGAAAACAGGAGACAGAATGTGGGATGGCAAAGAGACAGGACTGTGAAATGAAACCTCTGAAAACACTGCAGCCAGAACAGCTCTGATGGGAGCTAAAGCCTGCTATCCTAAAAGGGGATGCATGATTTAAAGCTGCTTGATTCAGCAGTACCATTCAATGGCCCTTGACAACTGCTTCCATTAAAGGAGGCTTGCAAAAGTTTCTTTAAAAAAAACTCTTATCATCATATTGCTTTTTCATGAAACCTTTATTGTCTGATTGTTTCATTTCTTAATTGGATGTATTTCTGTAATTAGAAAAAATCTCTTTGTGAGGCCCCAAAACAAAAGGCGATAAAATAAAACAGAGTGAGTGAAACCAGACTGACGAGTCTGTTTTTAACACACACTCTGAGAAGTTTAGATAAGCTATTACCAACAGGAGAGTGGGTTTGTTGGGGAGGGTGGGGAGAAAACCTGGATTTGTGCTGGAAATGGCCCACCTTGATGATCATACACATTGTAAGGAGAGTGATCACTTTAGATAAGCTATTACCAGCAGGAGAGTGGGGTGGGGGGAGAGAAAACCTTTTGTAGTGGTAAACACCCATTTTTTCATGGTTTGTGTGTATAAAAACATCTTCTGTATTTTCCACAGTATGCATCCGATGAAGTGAGCTGTAGCTCACGAAAGCTTATGCTCAAATAAATGGGTTAGTCTCTAAGGTGCCACAAGTACTCCTTTTCTTTTTGCGAATACAGACTAACACGGCTGCTCCTCTGAACTCTGAGAAGATTGTCTGCTCCTTTAATTATGGCCGGAGTCTGAGCGGAACTAGGGTGTTCTTTGTTCCCTGGGCCTGAGAGAACAAGTTCATAAACTCCCAAACCCTAGAGGGGGAACAGCTGGACAATGCAGCTAACAGAGCATAAACCATTGTGGAGATATTATTTATGAAGGACAATTACTCACGTTTCTAATAGCACCGTTCATCAGAGGATCTCAAAGCACAGTCACAAACATTCAGTAACTGAATCTCTCAGCTTGTGGTAGTTCCGGAACAGCGGTGGCACCTGGAGAGTGGGATGCAGCTGCTCTTCAGCACCTTTGGAACAGTGGGAGGCAGGAAGCGAAGAAGATGATCACATCTGGACGAGAAAGTCATGACTTCAGACAGCATTTGGTAAAACTGCCAGGGAGAGCTCCACGCCTCTACTAGAAATGAGTTCTTTAATGACCACAATTCATTAATATTCATGCTCTGTATTATAGTTGTATCTAGAGGCCCCCAGATCAAAACCCCATTATGCAAAGCACGGCACAGACCTAATCAAGATCAGGGGCCCCATTGGGCTGGGCACAGACCCCCTTGTGTCGTCACTTTGTCTAGGCTCCTTGCTCCCATCTCCTGACCCTCACCATGGTGTCTGGGCTCTGCACTCCCTACTCCTTTGTGGTGGCTGAAGCTTCTGATTCGAGAGTCCCCCTGAGGTTAATTTAAATCATAAACCTGAGTGTTCAACTTCAGCTTCTATTTATGCTTCAGTTTCACTAGGACTTAAAGGCACTTAGGTGCCCAATACAACTACTTCTTTTCATTAGAGCTGATGGAAAATGTTTGAATGTAGAATTTTTCTGATGACACCAGGAACACATTCTTTGCAACCAATGTTTCTGTTTTTCAACCACCTCTAACTTGACTGACTTTTACAGCTTGCCTGGCATTTTGGCAGAATGACCGACGCCACGGTGGGGGATCAGGAGAAGAAAATAAAAACAACCTTTAATTACAAATAAAAACACATCACATGCAAACAAAGGAATGCACAGTCGTTAACTAATCACACAGTCGTTGCGTCATTTGCGTAAAATCCCCTGATTTCTGGACCACCAGCCTTAGCCCATTTGTGGTAGGACTTCAGTTTTCTGTCTCGGTTTTATGGCACCTCCAGCACACAATGCCGGATCAAACCATGTTGATGAATTGGTTCAATCCTGACTTGAGAGCCCCTAACACCTAAGAGGGTCAATGATGTAATTAAAGGTTTGAACCAAAAGTCACCTTTCTCCAAGCGGACTGGATGGCAAGCTGCTTAGCTCCACCGCGCAGTGAAAAGGGAGCCAATGGGAATGATTCTTATTTGCACGAAGGCCATTTTACACCTCTGCCAGAGTGATGAGAATCAGTCTGGAGTGTAAATGAGAATCGGGCTCTGTATGTTTACAACCAGGAGATTCTGTTACACGCTCTCACAGAGAAGTTTGCCCACATGGCTCTGTCTTGGCTGGTTTGTAGAGGAGCCCCCAGGGGCTGACGCTCGTTAAGACCATGATCCCACAAAGACTTACCCGTGTGCTTAACTTTAGGCACCTGTAAGTCAGCAAGGGCCACTCACATAAGCGGAGTTACACATGTGTGAATCTTTGGTGACTGGGGCCTTGCCTGGTAGGACACTAATCCACCATCTGGTGATAGTCGTTGGTGTTTGTTATAATCCAGGGTTTTATATCTCTAGATATTAGTAAGTAAAATCTGTGCGGCTGCTGAATCATTGAATATTTCACGCCTTGAACAGCAAATTCCTCAGAGGAACTGAGGAATTTGCTGTTCACAGTGTGAACTATTCAATGATTCAACAGCCGCACGATGCTAGCCTACTAATAAAAACCACCAGGTCCTCCTGAGGTCCATTACTTGTTGGGGGCAGGGACGAGGCGGGACAGAGTGAGCCAGAGCTGAGAGTGAGGCTGCGTTTGGGTCCCACGTTTCACGCTGGTGGCACTCGCAGCCTCTCTTTGGGGTGGGGCTTACGTGAGCTGTGGGGCCACCCTGGCTGCCGCGGAGAAGATTGAAATCTCCAGGTGCCATGCAGCAGCGCGGCCCCAGCACGTGGGCTGCTGGCGACTTCGTGTAGGCAGCCCCATGGCTGGTGAGGGTTAATATGCCCATTTTAAAGGTGGAGAAAGTGAGATGAGATGCAGCTAACTGATTTTAGGCCACCCCAGGAATCAGCGGCAGAGCTGGGGCTTGGAGATGAGCCCACCCCAGGATCATAGAATAGAATCATCGAATATCAGGGTTGGGAGGGACCTCAGGAGGTCATCGAGTCCAACCCCCTGCTCAAAGCAGGGCCAATCCCCCCAATTTTTGCCCCAGATCCCTAAATGGCCCCCTCAAGGATTGAACTCACAACCCTGGGTTTAGCAGGCCAATGCTCAAACCTCCCTCGCAGCCACGCCGCTGCACTGCCAGGGCTCTGGCCCGCTGCTCCTGCGGGGCAGTGCGGCGGTGTGGCTGGCTCCGGCATGGGAAGGGAGCGGGGAGTCCCTGGGGCAGTCAGGGGACAGGGAGCAGTTGGATGGGGCAGAGGTTCTGGGCAGGGCGGTCAGGGAATGGGGAGCAGGGGAGGTTGGATGGGGGTGAGGTCCCGGGGGGGGCAGTTAGGGGGTGGGGGGGTGGATAGGGGGTGGGGCAGTCAGGGGACAGGGAGCAGGGGTAGTTGGATAGGGCCTGGGAGTCCCGAGGGGCCTGTTGGAAGTCAGGGGGTGGACAGGGATCAGGGCAGTCAGGCGACAGGGAGAAGAGGAGAATGGATAGGGGGTGAGGTCCCAGGGGGTGGTTAGGGGGCAGGATGTGGATAGGGGTCGGGGCGGTCAGGGGACAGGGAGCAGGGGGGGTTGGATAGGGGGTGAAGTCCCGGGGGGCGGTTAGGGCCGGGGGGTCCCAGGAGGGGACGGTCAGGGGACAAGGAGCGGGGGGGAGGGGGGTTGGATGGGTCGGGGGCTCTGAGATGGGCAGTCAGGGGGCGGGAAGTGGTAGGGGACGGATAGGGGGTGGGGACCAGGCTGTTTGGGGAGGCACAGCCTTCCCTACCTGGCCCTCCATACAGTTTTGCAACCCCGATGTGGCCCTCAGGCCAAAAAGTTTGCCCGCCCCTGCTCTAAAGGGAAGCTACTGCTACTCTCATGCATCTCTCATCGCTGGCCCTCCGTCCTGCAACCTCCAAAGCGACCGGCAGCAGGTTTTGCTAGCATGGTGTACCCTGCCAGGGAAGATTTCCTGGGAAAGCTTTCTCGTTAGGGTTGCAATTGTGAAAACGTGTGAGCCAAGCCCCAAGACGCTGAGCGGGGTGTTCAGAAGCAGCCTGCCCCGGCAGCGTAGCTCTACTAAGCCCTGCAGTCCCAGCCATTCCTGTCATTTAAAATGAAAAATAAATCAGTCAAATAAAGAAAAGTCCTGTGATTTGGCAGGTTGTTTGAACTGGCTCCTTCCAGTTCCTGCCATTAGAGTTATTACCAGTTATTTTTTTATTAGAGCAAGCATCTTCCCCTCACAATTTCCACTTTTTATTTTTTGCCAGATTTTCTCCACTGCTTTACCAAGAATCTTACTCAGACACTTCAAAGAGCTGATGTCCGACTGGTGAAGATCTGTTCCCCAGCTATGGTCTGCTTAGCACTCACAAGCTAGGAAGGGCAAAATCCAATTAGCGCTTAGGCAGGAGATCTCCAAGGTGAATAGGGCCCTAGATGGAGAGGAGAGGCTGAGAAACCAAAGATCTCTTGTGGTCCTAGTAGAACAGATAGGATAGCTGGCGAGATAGACGCACCAGCAGCGATTTATTTGTTTGTGAAGGGCAGAATTTATTGGGGAAGGGAACTGATTGGAAGGCAGAATCTATTGATTTGATTGGGGGCCAAGTTGATTATTCAGGGAGAGGTGGAATGGAATTTTGGGAGGTGGGGCAGACTTCCCCATAGGAAACCTACATGATGTACTAGTCCCCGGCAGACCGAGCAGAAAAACCAAAGTTCCTTCTGAGAACTACAGCCCATGAGCTATCCTGTGGTGTGTGTGTCATCCTGATCAGGCTATTAGGAAAATACGATTTGCGATGGGTAAGCAGACAGATAAGGATGACCCTCAAAGGCCTATTCCCTAGGGGACATGTCCATTTCCCCCAAATCTAGAACCTACAAGGTGCAACAGATTGTAGTTCCCGTCATCTGGCAGTTGCTGCAGATTACTGGACTAGGACAGGCCGCAGTTGGGTACCATACAGCTGAGCTGGTGTTGTATGGTCTCAGGGTTGGATTGTTTTCTGACTTCCATAAAAATTGGAACTGAAAAAACAACAAATGGAAAAAACCCAACCAAGCAAAGTCAGGGCTAGGGGAAGGAGATATGATGGGAGTGACTTTATTGTCAGTCTGTCTTTCTGTTTTACCAGTGCACCAGGGTCGCCGCTGTGCAAATGGAAACAGGGAGACAACATCACAGTACTCAACCTTCTCAGTAGAACTGGAGCTTCCCAGTGAAAGCAACACATGCAGGAGAGAACTGGGCAGCCCCCTGCAGAGGCTCCAGATGTGGAGACATGAACTTTTAATTAATAATAAAATGCAATGAATGAAAAAAGGCCCTGTCCGCTAGAGCTGGCTGGAAAGGGTTTGCATGACTGGGCCCTCGTCGAGTTAGAAAGGAACAATATGTTTTCAGGTCCTTAAGACATTAAATCAAAGCCCATGTTGTGAGCACCAGCATACCCCGTCGTGAAGGGACATGTGTCCAATTAAAAGTCGAGCAATAAAAAAGAAGTTTTGCCAGCTGCCGCGTCTGCGGAGTCCCTCCGTGTTAGAAGGCTGGCCCGGTGTGGTCGTTCTGTCTGGCACTGGATCATTGCTTCGGTGTATGGACCCTGGGACACATTTTCTGAGGTGTGGCCCCCCCTTCCGGCGATTCCGCACCAGTGTTTGCATCACGTGTGCATGTAACTACCCACACAAATCAGGCTGACATAGGTGCACATTTGATGGGAGCAAAGGGGCTGGTGGGCCTCACCTCAGTTGAAAATATAGGCCTATAGGTCTGCCTAGGCACTCTTGTAAGTGCGCAGTCTGTTCACAGCTCACGCATTATGGTCCATCCATTGGCTTTGTGCTTCATAACAGACATCGGGGTGGAGGGTGGCCTAACAGATACTGTTGACATGGGCCTGTTTTTTGCATTTTGGCCTCCACTTGTGCATGCTCTACAGGGGGCAAATACTAGGGCATGCAGGGGCGAGGTTCTGCTACCTGGAGACAGGTGTTTTGTGGGAGAGAATTCCATCCCCTGCACCTGCGGTGTTAGAATCTTCTAAGTGCACGTGCAGGCATTGGCAGAACGAAATGTGTGCAAATTGCACATATGGAACCTGGGTTTAAGCCACAAAAGAAATCAGGGGCTTTGAGATCCGTGGAGGAAAAGTGCCTGGTGCCAAAAATAAGGTTCTGTCTAGAGGTAAAATAGATGTAAAACTATTAGGGGGAAACAAATGATCCGGATATAAAATAACTGTTGCAATTGGTCCCTTGTTGGGTTGGTCTCAGCTGTGGTATCAAGGACTGCATGGAAATGCAGGCTCACCTGGCCTTCACTCATAGGCACCATCCTTCTAGCCTGCTTAGGAAGTTAAGTCTGCAGCACCTAGCAGGACTGAGCCCTCAGGCCCTGACCTGCCAGTGATCTGTGTGGGCAAACCCTTTGGACCACGCATAGCCTTCCTGCCTGGGGTGGGACTGTGTGTGGGTGAAAAGGCCTTCACTGGTGGGTCACATTGCAGAACTGGGGGCTTAGGCTCACACCCAGGCTCATTCACTACAACAGCCCGAGAGGCTAGCCTGAGCCCCCAGCTCTGCAAAGCACTTCAGCAGGTGTCAGTGGAGTTAGGCACATGCTTCAGCCCTTGGCTGGAAAGGGGCCCCATCAGGAGCTCTGGATCGGGGGCTAACTTTGAAATAGGCTTGGAAGGATTAGCTTGGTATTGGTCCATGCCAGTAAATGTGGATTCACTGTACGCACAAACTGATGTAAAAATATTACTGGTCTATAACACTAGAAACGTACAGATAGGCTGTGTGAGACTAACACCGCTTGAGAACTTCTTCTAAGGATATTGACTGTGTATATTTTGGCAAGCCATGTTGACAACTGGTGTTTTAATGGTTACAAAGCTTTAACTTTTTGAATCTCAACGTCTACTGGCATTAAATCTTTTCTGACCTCCCTTTTTGTCTGACCCTCCTCCAAAATTTCCTGTGACTGAAAATTTAAATCAATACAAATAAAATGCTTACAAATAAACACAGGTCTTAGCCATTGAAATGATTAAAAAAAAACCCAATGTCTCCCAAGCCTTCTTTGAAACAAGTTGAGAGAGCCACCCCAGGAAATGCACATCCATTTCTTCAACCAACGTGCTTAAGCATCTTCTTCTTCCTCATATGGCTGATGTAAATGTAGAGCAACAACTGTAATTTTACATTTACATGGTTAAGCTTGATAATTGTGTCTGGAGTAGCAGAGCGTATTGCTGTGAAGTCTCCTTCGTGTTGGTAAATCGGGCATTGAGATGCTATATTTTCCATGGTCTGTTTTGGGTGAACAGTCGCTCTCTGGAGAGTCTTTAATTTTCCATTTGTGCAGCAAGTATCGACATCTGCCTTGGTTTGTGTGGATACGGTTTAGGGTTGCCCGTGAGCTTCATGGGAGATGGTAGAAAGGATCTTCTGCATCGGGTCTTTCGCGAGGTGTTTATTTGTGACTTCTTGTGAACTCCATTCGGCTTTCCAAGCTTCATCAGGGTTGAAGTTGCGTTGTTGAAGGTTAAATGCATGGGTCCAAAAGGGATTATGCAACTTCAAGAGGTGGTGAGGGACGTTGTTATGGTCCTGGTGGATGGGAAGACGTTCATTTTCCACTATCCGCTGGAATTCCTGAAGGGTTGCAGCATTGCGGCCAATGGATGGGGGAGCAATGTACGACAGCACTGGCAGCCAAGGTGTTGGGGTCAACTTGAGGGTTCCAGTGATGCATAAGAATAAGGCCATGGGTTTAGAATGGTAGGAAAGCTGACGGGTTTCATGATCTTTAAGCTATATCGACTCATACCATGTGTATTCACTATACTGAAAACTGGTTAGCTATATTATAAGCCTTTCCAGTAGACCCTAGGTGTTGTAACATATGGTTCACATCTTCATGTTTATAAAATACATTTGGGCAAAGATCTTACATATAGCTGGCCAGTGAGTACATATTCTTTTTCCTTATGACTTGCTGTACAAAACCTGGGTAAGCTGTTTAGCTTCTGGTCAGGGAGTTCAACTAGACAGGAGATTACAAAGCACGAGCTGTATTGGTTGGGCAGGCTGGATAATACCATATTTACAGCAGGGATCTGTAACGGACTGTGTTTACTGTTAATGCAGCCATTCAGCCACCCGATTTCAGATGTATCTATATGGTAGGGGAATGCGTACAAGGAAATAAACATCCTCTGTGGATCCGGAAAGTGCTGGCTGCAGAATGAAACGTGATCTTTGTAAGTAGTTTTTTTGCTGGGGACTTGCTCTTTTGTCTGGCCATTATTGTTCTGTTGCTTTTTCACACACATGACCCCGAAGAGGACGGTGGAAATGATTTGGTGGAACAGCCTGAATCCATTCTTGCTGGGTGGAAAGATCCACTCCATGACCAACACTAGTGGTAACCGTTGGGTGTCAGCAGGTAATGGATTCGCACGCGGCTGGACACAAAATTGTCTTCTCTTGTCTCACAGGGCTAGAGGACTCACTAAGGCTAGGAGAATCAGATGGCTCAAAAGGCTTGGTAATGGGATGAGGGACTTTCCTCTCCACATTACTGGTTCAACTCCAATCCAGGTTGATAGGGACAAAAGGTCATAACAGACTGATGGATGTCCTGGGCCCGTTTGACTAATTTGGTGAGTCTCAATCCATTACCCAGTGGTGTCCATCTCACAAGTGCCCCCGTTCCAATTGGCAACTAGAAGTGGCACTTCCAGACCAGGGCTGAGATATGGCACCAGGCCATAGGACTCTGCCTGCGCCCTCTGCCTTCTATTCTGGGGTAGAGAGAGGATTCCACTCCCCATGGCTCTGAGCACGGCCCCTTTCTCACAGGAACAGTTCACACTCATGAGCGTCCTCCCGTTGGATCCACAGGTTTTATTCACTTGCAGGATCGCACCATCGACACACGTTGAACTTTGTGAACAGGACTAGAACTCCTGGGTCTGCGGATTCATGTGGAGTCAGGAGCTGACACTGGTCTGGATCTGTCAATTGATGGGCGCATCAGTCCTTCCAAACAGTTTCTTTCCTTAGTAAAAATGATTCATTCCGCATGCTATGGTGAGTCTGGGTATACTGGATTCTGAAGAGACTAAGGGAATTCTGGCTACGAAAGTACCCTCGATTCACTGAGATCAATAATAAACACACGAGGTGCATGGCAAGAAAACCCAGAGACAGCTCACGGCTACAGACGGACGGCAAGAGAGGAGAGAGAGAGGTTCAGTCCGGGCTGCATTAGCACCCAGCAGGGAGCCCATTCAGAGGCAAGTAACCTGCCGTGTGCAGCTTAGAGCCCTAGCGTATCTTTCTTTCATTGGAGACAGATGAGTCATTGGAGACCACGCACTCTGGACCAAGTTCTGTCTGGCCCCTGAGCAGGTGAAAGAGCCTTCCCTCCCCATCTCCCACAGAGCACACCTACCCAAGGGGCAGCCGGAGCATAGTGACAGGGAGCTGGGGAATGCTGGGTAGGAAGTGCTAGCCCGGCTGACAGCGCTAGTGACTCCAGGGAGTGGGGGTCTGGGAGGGTCAGGGGGTCCAGTGGTTAGGGCACATCCTTCCTGTGTGACCTGGGGCATGTCACTGAGGCACTGTGCCTCAGTTCTCCAGCAGTGAAGTGGGAATAATAGCAGTTCTCTACTTCACAGGTATTTGTGAGGACAAATAAAGGTTAAAAGAGGATTAAAAACATTGTGAGGTGTTCAGATATTTTGGTTAGGGGGCCACAGAAGTACCTAAGCCAGACAGACCATGGCCTGCCCCAATGCCACACATCAGCAGGGTGCATTGGCTGCCCCTTGTGTGAAGAAGAACACAAGCTCCATCCCAGTACCCAGGAGACGTGCTTTGCATTTCCAAGAGCCTTCCAACCTGCCACTGTCCTGCACATCCTTTTACCCAGCATGCTTAGCTCTTGCCAGGGCTTGCAAACCTGCCTTCTCTCAGCAAATATTCTGCTCCAGTTCCAGCATTTATACTTGTGTCCCACGGCAACAAAGTTCAAAGCGTAGCATCTTTGCCAGTCTGTCGTCTTCATTTCAGAACTGGCTCTTAATCTAGCCAGAGAAGTGGCTCAGGGGCTTGGAAAAGCTGTGTATTTTTTCTTGGAAAAATGGGGGGGTTTTGCAATTGTTTTGGCTGTGGCATTTCGGATTTTCAAAGAACACGCAGCAGGGCTGGCTGTCATCTTTCCCATTAAGGGTGATAGAGCTACTTGGAAATTTGGAACACACTCAGCGTTTCAAAAGAAAGTCTGCCAGGGTTTCCAGGGACCACAGCTCTGGGATAGCCCTGCCATGTGGTCTTCCCCAAAGCCAGGGACCCCAGGGCTTCTAGATTCCTGGGCCGGCTTGTTCCCAGTGCTGCCCAGCGCCCGTAGCCTGGGATGGTAGGGCATGTTGGATGTGGGGCCAAAGCACACAGCGCTGCAGAGATTCCAGGCAGTTTTACAGCCCAGGGTCTGCTGTAACCCCCAAGGGCTGTCTCAGTTATTCCAGGAGCCTCCTCAGGTCAGGATCAGGGGGGTGCAAAGTTGGTTCGAATCCACCTTGGCTTCCCCTCTCCCCAGGCTGCACGTCACCCATGTACTATATCAATTGACACCATTTCTGACTCCCAAATTTAGATTTTGTAAAACCAATTGATTTCCAAGCCCTAAAGGCTGAGTGGAATGTTTATGCTGATTTTCCTACATAATTTCTAATGGAAAATGTTGTTTGTAAACAAATTAGCCATTCCCCAGCTAAACTGGCAACCCAAGTTAGTCAGCGCCTCGAACTGGATCTTGAAAGTGGCTGTCAGCACAGGGTGAAATGGAGGATTTTTCGCTGTCTGGAGGAATGTAAATTAACTCAAATGAACAGTGAAAAGCAACTAGAAATCGAGTGGGCAATACAGGTTAAAAAAAATACACACGTTGTAAGACCCTAATCCTGCAAACCTTTCCACACACGCTGAAGCATGTGTCCTGCTACAGCCCATGGGATGATCACATGCAGAAGTGTTTGCAGGGTCAGGATGTACGCGGTTGTTACGTGGGCTGTGCTCCTGGAGACTTTGGAATGAATAAAAATGCCTAAATACTATGAAATGGGCACCGAAAGTTCATTGACATCACAGCAGCTCCCCTGAGCCAGGGCCAGGTCATTGCAAGAACATTTTAGCTACTGCCTGAAGGTGTTTTTTAAATTTTCTTTTGGCGGTGGGGAGCTACCGAAAGATAAACGCATACTTTCCTTTCCACAAAGGTGCATGGCCTGGCCTCGACTCAGCTGTGCTAGGGGCATCAATCTCTCTTCTGCCAGACTTTCTGTCAATGGGAAGAGATAACCACTGACCTCATTCTGCCGCGCTCCCTGGGGAGCTGCCAGCACTGGCCATGGGGGTGAGGTTCTCCTGGTTCTGATTAGGATGACGGAGGTGTGATCCCTCCCATGATTCCCAGCCACATGGGCCAGATTCCAGGAAGGGGGGAGAGATTCCTCATCTCTCGGAGGCTTCATTCAGAGCTCTCTCTCTTATCACCTAATCCCACCGGCAGCTGGGTCTGAAACACTCACAGAGAAGTACAGAGCAGAAAGGACCTGGCTTTCCTTTGTCTGCTCCCATCCCCATTTTCGCTGGCGCTTGCTCTGATCCAAGGTGCAGAAGCACCAGTCCTGGGTGCCAATGGGAGCTGCCTCAGAACCCACCCCGTCTTGTTCTGTCCCGTTTCCCTCCCACCTTCCCGGCCTCATGCTCATGGACACAGCCCTGCTTCTGTCTCCCCAGCAGCCAGGCCTCTGAGGAGTGAGCAAAGGATGGGGGAGTTTATCTCGTCTGGCGGAGATAAAAAAGGAAGCTCTGCTAATGGGAGAGCAGCTTTTGCGGCACAAAGATGGTGCCCTGGCCAGAGCCTGAGGCCTCCAGCCTGTATCTACCCTCCTGCAGGGGAGGTGATCAGGAAATGGGGATGGGAGGCTGCTCCCCAGTCCTCGCCTCCTTCTCAGTGCGGTTTCTCACAGCCCCTCATAATGCCATTGGATGGACAAGGGGCCGGATTGCATCGAGTCCAGTCTAGGAACAGGGTCTGGTCTGGGTGGGATTAACACGGGCTATGAGCACACCCTGCCCCTGTTTGGGATGGCAGCAGGTTTCAGAGTTAGGATGAACAGGGCAGGCCACAGCCCTTGGAGTGATTATTTCAGGCTGGCTGCAGATTCAGGCAGGCAACAGTTCCACTCCGGTCACAGTTCCAAGCTTTGCTTGGCCTCCAGAAGGGCTGGTAACTTTTTCCTTTTGAAGTGAAAGGTGAGATTCTGATCTCACCATGGGACTTCAGGAGCTGGGGGCTCTGGGCCTCTGCCTTAGTCTGGTGCTGGATATGGCCTAACATGCCTGACTGCAGCTGGCCCCACATATGTTGCTGAGATTCTGTCTGCCTAGCTACCGTATTTATCTGACCCCATCACGTCTGAGAGCCTCACAAGTGTTAACTGATTTTCAAACATCCCATGCAGCACGGCTGGGCGGTTTTCTCCATTTGACAGTTGGGAACTGCGGCCCAGAGAGAGTAAGTGACTTACCCAAGTCACACAGGAAGTCTGTAGCTGAGAGGGAAACTGAACTCAGGTCTCTCAAGGCCTAGGTTAGCCCCCACCTCCCAACCACTAGGCCATCCTTCCTTCCCCTTCTATGCTCTCTGGAGAGCACCTTGACCCCGGGGCTCAATGCCCGAGCCAGCTCCAGCCCCTGAAGTCTCTCTCCCCAATGGCAGTGGAAGTGGGGTCCCTTTGCCGGCATGCAGCTTTGCACAGGTGGCGTTGTATGCCAAGCAGATTGAACATGGTCCAGTGCCACCCAGACGTGGAGTCCTGGCCTCCGGGAGCTGCTGCCCTGTGTTCTATTTTGACAGCTATAAGAAACTTGGAAGATGCTGTCTACATGTGTCAACAATAACCAGTGAGCTAGTGCCAAGGGTGGTTTCTGTCCTGGCCACCTATAGGAGTCAGGCCTCTGGTGGCTGCAATCATGGCAAGTAGCGGCTGTAAAATAAAAGCATTGTTTCAATTATTTCCATTATATAAAGTCATGCTACTTAATATATTCTACCTCAAAGGGACGAAAGTAACGAGATAAAATAAACCCTGGGAATTTGCTCAGCTTGCAGGAAGGAGGAATGCCGGTTCAACACCAAACCTTCCTTCCCATCTCCCTTTCCCTCTCCTCTCCCCACCTGTTTCTCTTCTCTTCCCCTACCTCCTTTCCTCTGTCACTGCTCAATACATATTTCATTTTTCATATTTGCTTCTGTTCTGGCATCAAAACTCCCCCGCGATCATGCAGAACTTCGACAGCCGGGCTCACAGCACAGCTGGATCCAGCCAGCACTCTGGGTGAGGGAGAACGAAAATTCCAAGCGGAGCTCTTGGGGCCACAGGATTTCGTTTTAAGACGTTCAGGTTCTGTCCATGC
The DNA here is from genome assembly GCF_015237465.2 of Chelonia mydas. Taxonomy (NCBI): domain Eukaryota; kingdom Metazoa; phylum Chordata; order Testudines; family Cheloniidae; genus Chelonia; species Chelonia mydas. Next base: position 3,251,035 of record NC_051253.2, on the reverse strand, counting down.
TCAATATCCAGCGACATCTTTGGGCCACATCCAGGAACTGGGGTCCCACAAGCATCAGAAAATTGGCTCTGCCTTCTCGGTGGGGAGCAAAGTAGAGGCAAGCCCCTCCTGAAAGCTCTGATTTAAGCTTCTTGCCTCGCCTCATCTTCTGTGTGAAGAGAGAAAGCCAAAGCTGGGCTACTGGAAGCAAAGGAGCTGCACTGGTCTGTTTGGCTGGGCGATGGAATGATAGTTACAGTGTCAGTTTCACCACATCCTTTCTGACCTGGGAGGGCGTCCGTACCCAGATACAGAAAAGCTGCCTGGCTTCTGCTGTAGCTTGTTTTGCAAAATCATGTGAGATGGGGAGGGGCGGGCATCCCTTCCAGCCGAAAGAATCCGTTGCAATGAGAGGAATTAATCTGTGCCTACGTCTGAAGCCCAGGTGTGGCTGCAAATAGGATCTGCTTCTGATTACCCTCGAATTCCGCTGAGCCACAGCCAGGGGGCTGGATCAGCGTCTTCTAAGCTGCTCACGTCAATGGCAGACAACTCGGGCTGCTCTTGCTTGAGAAGGGGAGGTGGGGACTTGCTCCGATTTACGGTGCTGTGAGCCACACCCGTGGAGTTAACCCAACAGCGCAGCCCTTTCCTGGGGTTTCTTCCTCTCAGGCACTTCTGCTGGGTTCCAGACCCTCGCTGGAGATCCAGTCATCAAACCCAAGCAGAGCTTGCCCTGTCTCGGGGGAGGACGAGACTAGTTCCATCCAGAGTCGCCCCAGGGGTGCGGGAAGGAGGCTGTTTATAGCCTGACCCCTTCCCCAGCATGTCCAACCGGGAAGGCTCACAGATCCCAGCCACTCTGGGTCTGCACTTGCCCGGGTTCCCTCTGGCTGGCTGAGGGAGGGGAGAACCGGGCCTCACCCACATTTCAAAGTGCCAGTCCTACACCCCAGACAGGGTTAGCAGCCTGGGTTCTGCCACCAGGACCACTTCCTCTCTCTCTCAGCCCTGGGTCTCCGCAGAGAAACCCCTGCCATGGGGTGGCATGGCCCTGGAGACCACCCTCGTCGGAGTTAAAGGGCCAGTGTACCCCATTAGACACTGGCTCAGAGGTTCAAGCCAGATTAAAAACAGCAAAAATCCCTGAATGGAGAGGGCAATTTCAGTGCCCTGGTGCAAAGTACTCTGGGTAATATTATGCAAATCAAATGAACGGGCAGTGGTGTGAGGCTTCAGGTTTGGGCCGAGGGAGCCTGGGTGGGTCAGATGTGAAGCATCAGCCAGGACCGGACTTTTCCTCAGTGTTGCTCTTTTTCAGCAGAAGCCTGACTGTCCCGACACTGGCTCCATCTCCCCTCTTGGACGGGGGAGCCCAATGCCTCCCTAGGAGTGGCTCACAGTTGCCTTATTCCAGGTCTGCCCACGCCAGAGAATGGTGCCAGGGTGGGGGCTTCCCGCTGGGAGCACTGCTTTTTCTGAATAGGATGTACCGTCCAGGGCTTGTGGGGTGAAGATCCTGACCCCACAGTGGGTTCTTGTTCCTGTCTCTCTGCCCTGTTTAAAGTGTATAAAGGAAGCAGCTGAACTGTTATTGGGCTCAAGTCAGGAGTAACTGGCTGAAATTCGTTAACTCGTGTTACATAGGAGGTCAGTCTAGATTATTACAGTGAGACCTTCTAGCCTTAAAAATCTATGACTCTGTGAATGGCGGCTAAGGACAAATGTGATGTTTTGGAAGCATGGACTCATCAGAGACGATTATACTGAGCTGGGACAATTGCCAGGGACATATGGACTATTCTGAGGCTATTGTATCTACTTCCAAAATGTTCTGTTTATTCTTATGGGCTGGCCAGTGCCTGTGTTCCTGGCTCAATAGGGCAGCTAAACGATGTTTCTGCAGGAACTGACGTCACGGGGGAGGGTAATTAATGCAAATCCCCTAATGCAGGGAACAAGTCTGGGGAAGTTACAGCCCTTGGGGAAATAACATGGACTGGTCTGACCTGGTTCAATAGGCCTGGCAGGCAAGGAACAAAACCCTGTATATAGAGACAGCCCTGATCTCTCACTCGCTCCAGGAACTGACATGAAACCATGACCAGGAGAGACAGGTGCTGTGTGAAGGCCCTGAAGTGGTTTAGTCCTATCAGGGCTCTGTGTGGAAGAAGGGGAAGTGCCTGGCACACTGGACGTGCATATAAGCCGCGGATTGTTTTCATTATGTTTTCTCTCCTATGCTTTTGTTTCGAATAACTAGAACCTTGCTGCGTGAGAACTGGCCGCTTGCTGTCTTTGCCTGAGGACAGGACTGCAGGTGCTGAACTCAAGTCAGACCTGCTAAGATACTCCCAGCAAACTGCAGGAGTATACAGTCCAGGCATGGAGGGAGAGAATCTTGGGTCTCCTCTCAGAGAAAGAGGATGGCTAGGGGCCTGCGTGAGAGGGGATGTCACATCAGGAACTGGGACTAACAGTAGATGGAGTTCACTTAACCAGACTAAGGACTTGATTCTCCTCTCACTTGCACCAGAGGAATTCATTGGCTCAGCTCCCCAGCAGCAGTGAGGAGGCAAGACAAAGTGGCTCACCGTCTACTCAAATAAGCTTTCATGACACAAAGCTCATCTCAGTGTCACAAAGGAAGGTGGCACTCTTTGAAGAAGCCAAAGTTGCCATGCTATTCGATGGATCAGCTGCAGGGCTGAGAAGCGGAGGGAGAGAGCTCCAGTATTTCCTTTGAAATGTGGTGTATCCACACACACTTGCTAGAGAAACTGCTTTTGAAACACTGGTATGCGAGCTGCTGTGAATTTCCATTCTTGTGGGGAATGGGCTGCTACCATCCCACCATCTGGGGTTGTTATGATGAAAGAAGAATGCCGACTATTTTTCATCCTTATCCACGGCCATCCATTCAAATCCTTCACTGATCAAACCCATATTCATTGTTTTGGATGCTCTTGAGTTTCTCCTTTTGGAAATCTCTCTTCCAATGTTTACTCCAACACAAATACGTCCATAAAAATGTCAAGCATATCTAGGGTGAAACTGTCTGTTTTATTCTTGGTGGAGCCATCAGAATTTCTCCTTCTTCTTTTCTTCCATCATTACATTCATCCCTCTGTTTTCAACAAGCTCCAAAAATCTCTTTCTCTCATTTCACTGCACTGTCCTAAGCCAAATACCCCATTGGATGCATTTCTTCTCTGTTTTCTAACCAAGTTTGGCACTGAACAATTCCATAATAATATCAAATGGTCCTTCCTTCATCCAGCACAAGCTTATGTGTGAAAAGCCTTGAGATCCTACAGCAGGAGTAGTCAATAGGTGGACCATGGTCCAAATCTGGATCGCCAGACGCTTTTGAACAGATCCTGAAATCTTTTGATTTATTATTAATTATTATTATTATTATTGTTGCTGGTTTTTAAAATTATTTTCTCTGGAGTCTGGATCTTGATTGTACCTTAACCAATAAATTTGGACTTTGACAAAAAATAATGGACTCCCCTCCCGCCCAGTGACATATGTTAGACAGGACTGTTGCTCGGGTGCCTTTGACCATTAATTATTTTGGAGGGCCACAAACCTCTTCCAAAAATTTAAGTGAAAAAATGGCAGTGTTCCTTTCGCTTCTGAGCTGCTGGGATGAGGAGAGATGATGGAATTACTTACTGGGAATAATACTCAGGTATATTTAGCCCTTTGTTCTGTTTGCAAATCATTCCTGAACTTCTTCAGTGCAATCCTTACTCATGCCTATTTGCCGGATGGTTTATGCAAACACATTTCAGCCTATGGAATGTTCATGAACAGGTCACTTGGTGTATGAGGTGTGTGACTGTTTGCCTATGTCACATGGTGTCATTTGCATTCCCTGGCAGGAGATCTAAAACTTTTGAAACAGAAGAACCAAAACTGAGTGACCGCTTCAACAGCAAATCACAAATCGTTCATTCCCAGTACAAGTTTTCAGGGGAGTAGTCACACACACTGTCAGTATTCATCAACATTTTCACCAGTACTTAGAACCCGCCTGAATACTCACTAGTAACCAGTGCTCTACATCACCCATAGCAGCAAACTTAACTCTCTGCTTTTATTTGCAAAGCTCTCCTTGTACTACTCGACCAGCTCAAGTGAGGAGATGAATGACTTGCTGAGTGTTATTACCCGAGGGCAGAATGCTAATGAAACCCAGCTGATCAGGGGGCTTTCCTGAAGTGGACCATCTTCTGTGAGTAAGTGGCTAGGACTTGGGCCACAATCTTTGTGTCCGATGAGTGACATTGGCTTACAGTAAGAACATGAGGAAGATGGTCTTGTGGGTTGAAACACAGGACTGGAGTTCTGGGTTCCGTTCCTGGCTCTACCATAGGTAATAATCCTGCCTTTTATTTAGTTTATTTCAGTTGTAAACTTTGGGGCGGAGACTATGTGTTTGTACCGCACCTAGCACGATCGGGCCCTAATCTCAGTCACAGATAACCCCGTAGCTCAGGATCATTGCTAAAGAATTCCCTCTATTTCCACTAAACACCAAATGTTTCTGTGTGAGAAGCAAGCAGCTGGCCATCAAAGAGAAGATAATGGAAGCTGATGGTATTCATTCTGTAATGTGTGTTCCTTACTATATAGGGAAATCTTGCCAACAAATTGAGTGCAGGACATAGATTCTGCTCTAGGGCTTCTACTCATCTTAGAAAACAGCACATGTCTGATAATTGAAAAAACCCAGCTCTGAGACTCATGAAATTTCATCTCACCCTTTTAATAGATCTGACTTTGGGGTTGTTTTTCAGGAATTTGTTGTCAGTTTCAATTAAAGATACAAAAGACATAGATCTGGGGAAAATGTGAAGATAAAGTCTGGGGTTTTGGAGGAGGATTTTTCTGAGCTTAAGTATGTCAGTTGTATGTTATGTACCAAATAACTTTATGGCCCGTCAGAGAAGCACTGCTTCAGTGTCTCACAAATGGTTTGATTTAGAAGGGGGCTTCATCTCAGTACTAGCCAGGCACGAGGGAAGTTTTAATAAGGGAGACGCAGCTTGCCTGAGATTTAATTCACTTGGGCCAATGTTGGGATAATGGGCAGGGAGGGGGCACCTCTATGCCCCCTTCCTGTTGTTTTATGGCCAGTCCCCAGGACAGCACATTAGATTTCCGTTTACTCAAACTGTTTCCATTAGGAGCCGAGGAAATGAAACTACAAATGCGACCGATACTAATGTGAGAATCAGCTCCTCAGAAGCTGCTGCTTAAAGACCTGAGATGATGAGATGATGTGAGCGTCAACGGGATGGTACTAAAATGAGTGACTGGTGCTGGGATTACTCTACTGACTGTAATGGGTTTACATCAGCGACAAATTGTCCCATTGTGTGCATCAGACATCCCACACATGTACTGGCTCGACTGTCTGCAACAGCTCTTTGGAGGATAATCATATTTCTGTTGCCCCTAGCACCCACCTTAATCAGCTTCTACAAACAGAGGGTTAGGCGTACAGTTGCGTGTGCAAACTGCATGTACAATTTGTGTGTACACCAACCAGCATTGCTCACAGCACTTGGGTTACTCCTTGCACAAATGGCCAATTTACCGTGGAATTGCCTGACGTGTGAATGCTGTCATGGCAGTGGGATGGTACGCACCAGATAGGCATGCAATTTTGCATTCATTTTACACAAAAAACTGCCGGAGCATTTTGTGCATGCAACTGCACAACTAAACATCATGGAAATCTGGCCAAAAGTGCATCCTGATATCCATCCCACACTTGAGCATGACCCAAAGGTGGATCAAAATAAGCTCGGTTTAGCATTCTCAGCCTTTCCCTCTCGAGTGATGAACTCTCTGAATGACGCTAGAAAGGAAGGTTTATTCATACCAGTACTCCACACGCACAGACGGGGACAAAGACATGGACACGCCATACAAGCAAATCTTCAAAAACCTCAATAACAAGTTTGCATTTTCCAGGAGCCGCAACCCTGAATACTGAAAAGAGTAAAACTTTTCTCTAACGAACATGCTCAGTAACTTCCTCCCCCAGCACTAGATGAGACACTAGACCCTTCCGAAGTGACCTGCTGCAGTACAGTTGGGCACCAGAGGGCCTCTTGGGCAGCCCACGGTCACCTAGTCTTCATTCATTCATTGAGCAGGTTCTGAGCAGTTGCAGAGACACTGACCCACTTTGCACCAAGCTCTTCATCAACTCACACTTTAAACATTCCCTATCCTAGATCCCCTCCACCTCCAGATAAAGAGGGTGCATGCTGGGCAGTGGCCATGGTGACAGCTGATGTCACCTCCAGAAAGTTTTCCATGTTTCAGAGACCAGCCCTAGCAGCTCCTCCCATTACCCCACTGTATAACTCTGGTCCCTCTGTCCTGCAGGGGGGGCAAAGGGACAATTATGCGGGGCACCATCTAAAAAGTATTTGTTCTTAACAAGTAGAGCAAGTGTTTATCTGCCCTGACCTGTGTTATCATTCTTACCATCACACAGGAGCCTCTCTCCTTAACCAGCTGTCTGACAACTAACCAGCTGTCTGACCTACGGTACTTTGTGCTTAACCTGGAGAGCAACTGAGAGCTCTTCTTTTGCCTGTTTAGGGCTAGATTTTCAGCAGGCCTTCTTAACTGCACCCGTGAATTTGCACGTGTACATCCATTTCACATGTACACCACGTGCAGTCACGCAAGCAAAATGGGGCTCTGCACCCACGGGTCCCCATTGGTTTTTGTGTGTTGTGTGCATATAAATTAGATGAGCTCAGAAAGGTACAACTAAGCTGGCTGAATAGTTGACCATGAAGGTCTCTTTGTTTTGATGTTTCAATAAATCTGGAGGGTACCGAATCTAGACAGCTGTGGGGTTGGGGCATGCCATATGTCTGGAAAGGATTTTCCACAGCATAGCAAAAGCAACATCAGCAGACATACATTTCCAGCAGCAGCTGTGTATTGAGGCACAACCCCCACGAACATGCATAGTCACAACCGTCCCTGCTCACTCAGCTCCATCCGGTGAATGCAGACACGCATTGTCACACACTCACACGTGGAACGTCCCGCTTCACCCTCACACATATACACAGAGAAGTTGACACACTCATGGAATGATCTGCTCCTTCCCTAACACGTACACATACACACTGGGAGATGCTCACACTCTGAGTGCCCTCTCTCGCAACACACACACACATTCTCAAGCGATCTGGGAATTGAAACACTTTAAGGCATTACTTTCAGCTTGTTTGTTTATGGAAAGAAAATCGGAGCCAGCTGCTGAAAACCTGCGTTTCATGGGTAATTTTTCAATTTATTTCACACTGGCATTAAAAAAAAAAATCCCAACCCATTATTACTTTTGCTTTCCAATGGCAAGGGCCGCAGGTTCTTAAACGGTCTCTTTGTCATCTGAATCTTTAACTCTTTGGGAAAGGATTTGTTTGTGTCTGATGAGCGAGGTAGGGCTGGGGCAGAGGGAATGACTGTAAGGGGAGGGCAGTTGTAGGAAGGGGGGAGCAGGGGAGAAAACCAAGAGAAGGAACGAAGACAGGAGAGAGGGAGATTCTGCCCTCACACACATCCCGTGGATTTCATTGGCAGCTGACTGCATGTATCCGGAGGGTGAAATTTTGCCCAGAGACAGTGGAATGGATGGGAAGAAAGGCAGGAATTAAAGTGGATGGACATCTTAGTCTGCTTATTCAAAGCCCCTGATCATGCTGGGATTCCTTTTAAATCAGCCTCGTTAGAGCAGCGAGCCCAGTGATGAGCCGGAAACCCCTGCCTGCAAACTAAGAGCTCTCCGAACTCACCAGTCTAAAGGGAGCGTAACCAGAGGGACAGGCTAACTTGTGTGCCAGCGGGCCACACGCTAGCACATTCGAGAGAGAGGAGCAGCCCTTGTGGCTCAGGCTGGAGCCTGGGCTCTGAAGCCCACCCCTCACCCCGGTGTGCAGAGCCCAGCCTCCAGCCTGAGATGCCAGGTCAACATAGTGTCTGCAGAGCTATGCGAGCTCCCGAGCGCAAGCCCCACCGACACAAGGCTGTGAAGCCTGGCTGGGAGACTCGTGCCTGGCTGCAGTGTGGACACACCCCTAGATGCCGGGCGCCTAGCCGCTTGGGGTCACTGAGCCACGGAGCTGATCCCCCCTGCGCTTGCAGAGGGGGCCAGGTGTGGACCCGGGTCTGTTTCCAAATCGTCCTAGTTCTAGCATTTCCCACCCTTTACGTTTTCGTCGTGCAGTGAAGGCAGGCAGGGCTCGCTCTCCAGGCACCAAACGGGCACTGCTGGAGAAGGGAGCGAGTTCCTCTCGCTCCGGCACTGGCTGCAGGGAACTGAAGCTAATAACTGCTACTGGCAACAAGCACCTGGCTTAGCCTTTGAAGAGCCTTGTTTTCTGGAGCAACACCCAGCTCCGCATCTTGAACAGGGACTGGGGTGGGGGCACTTCCTTACAGAGTCCTTGCAACACTGAAAGCTACTTCTTTAAAGCCAGTGGTCCGTCCATAGGTGATGGGGAGAGGGGGATAGAACAACCCTTTGCCTGGCCAGAGAGCCCCAGATTAGTATTTATGGTTTGTATTGTGGCCCCACCTGGCAGTAGCACCTGGCAGCGGTAAGCACTCGCATAGAAGGAAGTGATGGTTCCTATCCTCAGTTGCTTACAGCCTGAGCTGAAGCATGGATTTCGCCGGACGCCTGCGTCTAGAACAATGCTCCTCCTGAGTTACGGGCCACACACAAAAGGGCTCCCCTAGGGCAAGGTTAGGATGAACTCTTCTCTCACCCCCCTGACACAGAGCAGTGCAAAGGAGAGGAAATCAGGCCAACAGAATCACACCCAGCTGACCTGAGAGTCCATAGGGGCTGCAGGGGCGAGGGGCGGGGCAGGTTTGTTTGGGGACTTGAAGCTGGAGTGGTGCATTTGGGAGAGTTTTAACACTTGCGAGCTGGAAGCATTGCCATCATAATCCCAGTTTGAGAGTCAATGCTTGTGCATCAAATAGACCCAGAATATTCTTTTCCATGGACTGTCCATTCCTGTCTGTTCCAATGAAGAATTAACCTGCTCCAGATGCCCTGTGCTTCCCTTGCAGGATATGAGTAACTTCCATTAAACTCATTGTATTCAGTGAGGGGGTGGACAAGGCCAACATCTCCTTCCATTGACTGGAAGCCAATATAAAGGGCAAAGTGTGTCTGTATCTAGGCTCCAAGCCAGCAGCCTCCTCCTGAGCACCAGCTGGAAAGGACGTCACTACTGAGAAAAAGAGACGTGGGGCACAGGACACCAGTCTGTATAGAGACGCAGGCCCAGGATCTCTGTTCCTAGTATTCCGATGCCCGTGTGGCTCTGGAGACAGCTGTGAGCTGTCGGGGAATGCTGGGTATACTGACGTGCAAACCAGCTGCATGGCGCACAACCCACTTTGCATCTCGAGTTCTCCTGTGCGACCACAGCCAGAGCCCACATTCAGGCTGCTAGTTCTGCATACGCATATGAGGAAAATGAAGTGGAGAAGTGTCCCCCAGGCCCATGCTGTTCACGCCCCGCAGCCCTTCCGCAGCATGGGCTGGGGCATCCGCAGCGGTGGAACACTGGCTCCTTTACATGTCTGGTAACCCTGCCTGCGCGGGACACAGCCGCCCTTTTCTTCTCAGAATTGCTGCTGCCTACTGCAGAGGAGTTGCCCCCCCGGTGCCCTCTCCGGTGGAGACTCTGCTATTGTTCTTTCTTGTTTCATTGTTTTCCCTTAATCTGATACAAAAGGAAGTGAGACTGGAGGATTCGCTTTGCTCTTTGTGTATGGGGGGCACCCGGGGCAGGATTTGAGATCAGGAGCTTGGTCACTGAGCAGTTAGAGAGCATGTGACCTAAACCAGCCAAATTCCAGGGGGAATTTGGGGATGCAGAACATGGCTGCTCATGCTGGAATTTTGCCAGGCCCGGAGGTTAACACACTTACTCCTCTGTAGAGTACCATGGGTTCTTTAGTCTTCACAAGGGTACATCTCCTGCAAAAGAGGCACCTTCAGCCATTCAGCGCTGCTAGCCATATATTGGAGCACTGGGTCTGGACTAAAGCATGGTCCCAGTTGAATCACCAGTCCCGCTTCCCAAAGCATGCATGGTAGATATTCCTCAGTGCTCTCTCCTCGAAGGACTAGACAAGCCCAAATCCACTGAGTTCAAAAGAACTGACAGGATGACAGCATAAGGTGGCGTAACCGTAGATTCTCCATCAGCCATCAGGGAAAGCATAAGAGGCTACATCGGTTTATGTAGGTGCTGGACTTTGTTCTTTCAAGAAGTATCAGAGGATTTTTAGCATATGGGCCAATGTATTTTAAAGTGTAACAGGAGCTAAAAGCCTACGTCAATGTGAGCGCAGAATGGAAATGCATGTAAGGACTTATCCCAACTTATCCCTTTTGAGAGATGGTTGTATTTTCCCCTCTGATGGGGGATTCTTGGTCCTTCTCAATCAATTCTGAATTTTCCGTGTGTCTGGTTTTTTAGGTTTCACAGAATTGTGGAGGACTGGCCCAAAGAAAAATTAGAGCATCTTGAAACAGGAACCCGCTACGGTAAGCAATGAGACAGTGGATGGCAAGCTCAGTTAGTTCAGCAAGTCCACTGACTCACACACCGTGCTGGATGGGATGGACTTACTCAATGAAGAGAGGCGTTTTCCTATTTGTTGAATTTCATTCATGGCTGCAGTTGAGTTCCACTTTCTTTTTCCCAAGAGCCATGGGGACTGCTGCTATTAAACATCCTGGCTCCAGTTTCAGGCTGGCTTCAACTCTCTTGCTCTGTAACACAACATTACCCTTTTCTGAATCACTTTGAAGACTGACCGGAAAATGCCAGACAATTTCAAGACCCAGGCTTCTTTGGGCCACCTGAAGAACAGAGAATGGGGAAGTGCAGCAAGCACCAGCCACTGCCCTTTTGGGTTTGGGTTCTGTGGTGATAGTTTGGCCAAGAGTGTCGCCATTCCTGGGAAGTCACATGGCTATCCTTACGAAAGCCTTGCTAGTCATGAATTCCTCCTGAGGGACTTGCTGGCTTGGACATCTGGAAGGGTCGCAATAAATGTCACATCAGTGGCAATCACAGGAAAGAACTTTATGTTGCATTCAAATTAGCTGTTTCATTATTTTGGGGAAGCTTTACTGGCAGAATCCTGCAACTTTTCACCTATTCCTACATGATTAACTATTGATGTCATTGAATGGACCATTGATGTCATTGAATGGACTTCAGGGAGGATGACTCACATGAGCAAGAATTACAGGCTCAGGCCTTAAATGCCAAGCCAAAATAATTTTAAGACAAGAGACTATTGCAACTGAACTTCCAATAGGTTTGGCTAACATCTTCCTCACTAGTCGCTCTCTCATGTATTTTAAAACGGCTTCTCTCTTGTCAGCGTCAGAGAGAAGTTGCCACTTTGCGCCTCAGTTTGCCCAAGCTTTGAAATGGGTAAAATGCTCCTGACCTATCTCCTGGGGTGTTGTGCAACTTTGCAAAATGTTTTGAGATCTTTAAGTACCGGGTGCTAGAGGAGTGCATGCCATTCCCATTCACCCCATTGTCTGCAGATGGAAAAACTATTAGAGATGAACACAAAACAAAGCTCTGAAGCTGAACACCCAAGACATTTGTGGGGCACAGAACCCACATCTGGATCCCAGTTTTGCACTCAGTCACGGCATATGGTACTGCGTGTAGATCCAGCATCGGCGGGTTTCTTGTAGGGATTATTAACTGTTACCTCTCTTGTATTTCCTTGTTTTGCAAAGTTTGAATGGACACATTCCCTTCCATTTGAAAATCCTATAAACTTTTTAATTTTAAAAAAGAAAGAAATGTGTTTGTACTGGATGTAATGGACACGAGCTTATTACCTCATTAACTCACCAGGCAACCAGCCGGTGTAAGTGCCCCGTGATGAAGCGGAGAAACTGCCTGCCAGCATGGCAGGGGTTGAAGAGAGCCTCTGGGCCCAGCTAGCCCTGGCCCCATTATACCTGCAGCCAGGCCGGGAAGGGGTAAAAAAGGAGAGAGTGGGGCCCAGATTGGGCTGACTGGTGAAGAGGCAGAAGCTGAAAAGAAGTGTCATTAGCTTGCTAGCCAAGCCAGTCACCAGGGAGCACGTTCTGTCTCCCAGTCAAGGGAGACTGCGGAGAAGCCACCAGTAACTGGGTGACTGTGGCCCAGAGACATTGTGGGGTTCAGCTGCACCAAACTCATGGCTACCCCGCCTGAAGGCGCCTGGGACTGTGGCCAGGCACCACCCACAATCCACGAGAGGGCGCCACAAGAAGCCTCCCAGAGAATTAGACAATAGGGGCCCTACTCCAAACTGAAGGGGCTCTGGTAGGAAGTATCCCAGGGCCGTGGCTTTAGACTCCCTGCTCCAAGGGCCCCCTGTTCAGGGGTCAACTCATACAGGGCCCTGGGCTGGGACTTGGTAGAGTGGGAGGGCACAGGTCTCCCTACCCCCTGCCTGAAAGACTGAGGCACCTTGGCCAGGGAAACAAGGGGCCGGAAGTCAGGTTCGTCAACCACTAAGCCACCTGGCCCTCCAAGTACCCTGTTACATGCCCATCCTACCTTAACCACACCCACTGCCCTAGGCGTGCGAAGTGACCAGGGTGCTGGATTCCATAGCAGCCAGTTCGAAGCTTTTAACAGCATCCTGTCGCATACCTCCCCCTTCTATGTTTCCCAGCTCAGCTTGGGGTCCCCCTTTCCACTAAAGCTCAGTTTTCTCCCTGACAGAGCACCACCTTACTTATGGAGGCGGTGATCCCTCGCTGCCCCATGTCCCTTTGTCTGCCTTTCTGCAGGCCATTCTCCATCCACAGACGAAGTACTCCTTAGGTGGGGGTCTACCCCCACAACTCGGTTTTGTCCCACAGGTCATCACACCATGATGGCTCAGGATCTACCTCATCCCTTGTAGAGCCCGCTGGGGTTTCCTCCCCGATCAACCCCTCACATGCTGACGGTCTCTGATCCCCTTTAGCAGTGAGGCCTTTGAGGTCACTCCCTCCTCCTGGCCCCCTTACTGGAGTATGTGGGGTTCACCTCCTGCCCTTCCTTTGGGTTGCCCTTGTGTGAGTGACCCCTGCTCCTTCACCCCCTTTTCCAGTTTCTCTTCTGCCCCAGTATTCTCCACCTGGGGCCCCCTTTCTTGGCTTGTTGTTTTCTGTTTAGGGTTTTCTGTTATCTACCCTTGTGGGCTCTGGGTCCCATGCTTAATCCCAACCCCTCTTTTTCTCACCCCCCACTGAGGTTCCTTTCCCCTGGCCCCAGGCCTTTCTTCTCCTTAAAAAGAATCGGTTCCAATCGGTCCCCAAGACTACAGGATGGGGAAAGGTTTCCACTACTCTGACCCTTTGGCATCGGAGCATCCCATGTACCTCCAATGGGACTATTGTCACTGGATAATTTTTTTTTCTCCCTGTGTACACACTCCATGCACATGGTTTCCCACTCCTGAAATCACTGCAGTTCTAGCAGTCTACTCTGCAAGAGTGAACAATCAGCCACCAAATCAATAACCCTCACCTCTGGCCTTTTTCCCTCCCTTACAGGGATTGTTTTTGCATCCTTCCCAGACGTCTCCATCACCACAATCCACTGCAATATTCCCCAGTCTGCATTCCGTATACAGGCAGTCCCGCTTAATGTGGCCTTTCCCCCAACCCTGGTAGCAGGTAATATCTGGTTGATCAAAGTGGCCTATTTTGCCTCTTGTGTCCTCCCAGGCCTTCCTGTTTGAGGGATCCCATCTTCCCCCCTACCCCCCATTCCCCCATTGTGTGGGACAAGCTGCTTTCCTGGGAAAACCCGCCTCCAACACACTCTTCAGCCAACTTTACCACTCCCTCCACCATTGCTGGCTGACGTCTCCTCACCTGGACTTTAGAGGTGTCTGGGAGGATCTGCATAACTTGTTCTAATATCATGGCATCCATGATCTCTTCCACATGCTCCCCATTTGGTCTTAACCATCGGTTGGCTCAGTCCTTCAACTTCTGCACAAATACTCTGGGCCTGACCCCCTCAGTCTACCTGACTGCCCTAAATTTCTCTCTGTACCTCTCAGCCAACAAGCCTACGCGGTCTAATATTGGCCTGCTCGTCACTCAATGTAAGTGGCTTGTGCTTCTCTCACCAGACAAAGGGCTAGCCATAATCCTGCATCCGCACCCACACAAGCAGCAATTCTCTCAAAAGTCAATAGAAATGTGTCAGGACCAGCCCCGGGGCCCATTTTACAGAGCCCCAGCCCTCCTGACTTCCATTCCCCCCCGGCAGGACTTGTCACATTTTGTATTAACTGCTGCACCTCGTGTGCTCCTTCATGAATTCCTGAAACACCAGCTGTTGCTCCACCTATCCCAGCAGAACTTGTTGCTCGGCCTGCTGGTTTTGCTGGAATGCCAGAAGTGTCCTCTGCATCTCCTTCTGTTGCTCTACCAGCCGCCGCATCAGCTCCTCAGTCTTCTCCAACTTGGCCTCCCACATGCCGTCTCTCAAGCCTTTCTGGCTCCCAGACAAGCCCCCACTTGTGAACAAGCTTCCACTTCCTCTCCAGGAAAACCCTGGCTTCGAAGCCCTCTTGGTGAACTCAGCAGCACACAGATCCACCAAGGTAACTTCACCACATGTGCTTATTGATTGTCTCCTTAAGCTCTGGCTACAATACAACCCTATAGCAGCAGTTCTGAGGAGTTCCCTCCTGCTGCCTGAATTAGCCTTTTACATTGCCTGCTTCCCTTCCTGGGTTCTCCAGTTGGTGAGCTAATTACCTCGTTAACTCATCAGGTTACCTGCAAGTGTAAGTGTTCCTGTCTTCCTTACTCACATCCAGTGCCCTGGGTGTCCTAAGTGACCAGGGTGCTGACTTCTCTAGAGACCAATTTGAGCCTGTTAACAGCACTCTGTCACTGTCCCCAGCACAGCAAGGCCATAGTAAAAGCGACCCAGACATCAGTCCTAGTGGTTAGCTCACACAGCCGTCCCACCAGTCTGGCTGTCAGCATTTAAACCACCGTTGCTGTCTAAACAATACAGCCAAACAGTGTGCAAGGCCCAGAGCAAGCGGGACTGGCTGTGAAAGGGTTATGTGCTGGCAAACTCCCAGTTCGGAGACAAGGCTCAAAGAGACAAGGCTCAGGTTCTACAGCTCTCAGAGAAACATTTATCAGCAGCCTGGAAAACGAGGCTCAGCAACAGCTCTAAAGAGGACTGGGGGCAGATCCTCTGGGGGTGTAAATTGGCCCAGCTTCATTGCAGTTAGTGGAGTGACAGAGGTTTACTCCGGCTCCAGATCTGGCTTGTAGATATTGTACCCTCCAGCCTTTGTCCCCAAGACACAGCAGATTTGTCATATGGTGTGTGGTTTAATAAATTAAAGTGATTAATTTTCCCCTTCCTAGAAGAAAGGCTGGAGAGACCAAAGCTAAGTCTGACTAATTCACATGGGCTGTCCCGCCTTGTGAGGGGAGCACCAGGATTCAGGAAAGGGGATGAAACAAAGCTTGCCAGCACAGCCAGGGTTAATTTCCTTGACTCCACCCAGAGTTTCTGAGCAGTGGACTCTGCGTTGAACCTGAATTCTCAGGCCTGGCAGGGGTACAAGTGCCGTGCAGAAGCAGAGTGGGTCAGTTCCCAGCTGAGGTGGAGCCTGGAGCGTTTCTGAGTGGTAAACTCCAGCCAATTTGTTTGCAAGTTGGTTTGTTGCTGTGGGATATTTTGGAGGGGTGTGAGGGTGGGGGGTTGGGATCTGCATATAAAGGACAAGCTCCCTGGACCGGCCATCACTTCTGTGGCACCATGATCCCAGCAGTGGACTGAGCACCACCCAGGTCTTCGATGCCCCATTCATGCCACCTTCAAGCTTTTCTGCGTGACTGCTTGAGCCACTTGTGGGATGCTGTGAGCTCTGCTTCTGCAAGAGCCATTTTGTCTCCCTCGGCCGCCCTCGCTCGGTCTGTATCCGACAGGAGGCACCCCAGCTGCTTGGATGCTCTGATTCTTTTCCTGCCCTAATTTACTCCTGCCCAGATGCAGTGGATACTTTTCATGTTGCTGTTATTCATCAACTCCATGGAAATGCTCATGCAGAACAGAAGGAAGAAACAAGGTACAGTCCATGCTGCAGTTCGCCTTTCTAGCTTGATAGCAACAGCCAGAGCTGTGCTCGGGGAGGGCAGCCTGGGCTCGGAGAGAGCCTGAGCAACTGGAAGAATTGGCAGGTGGGGCAAAAAAAATAATCAGCATTGCAACTTTATTGCTCTAGGATGAGGGAGGCATGCAGGGGGCATTTTAGTGGTACCTGGAGCTGAGCCAGCTGGTTAAGTTATAGGGGACGGGGCACTGAGCAATGCAAAATGAGAGGCCGGGGATAATTCACAACAGCAGACACAGACTTTGCCCTTTGATCCCTTGGTGCCCCCTCATCGTTAGCTGGCTCTCGTCTGGACTTCCCTGCTGCGCAGCGCTGCTGTGGGGCTAGCTCGGGCGGGGTTTGTAAAAGTGCCCGGAAGAGGCAAAGCACAGCGGGAGTGTGCTGTGTATTATCGAGGGGGTCATTTGGGGGAAGGGGGGATGGATAATTTAGCTGGCTGTCACCTGGAGAGCGTGTCCAAGGTATCGGAGGGCAAAGCAATGGGTTTGAACTGGCCGGTTTTCATGGTGATTCAAAGTTTTGTGCAGAACCTCGTATCAAGAGTGGGGGAGCAACACCTAGCACTGCAGGTGGCCAGGCGAATGGCCGTGCCATTGCAGAGCTCTGAAATCCTGCGTACAGAAGCTTGGCTACCCAGCCTCTCCAGTGTCAATGTTGCTGTTTGGGTGGGGAGGGTGGGAAGGTCAGGGCCAGGGCGCCTCACTAAACAGATTCAAACATTTTGGTCCAAATTCATCCTGGGTGTCATCTCTGAGTCAACTGCACCAGGGATAGGTTTGGCTCTTTGAGGTAAGTGCTACTTTGGTGAACTCCCCTAGTCCGTTCCGTTAGCTGGGATTGATTGGGTGAAACAGATGTTTTCAGCCTGGCTTTGTGAGCCGACTGCCATCTGAAGGCTCTGGCTTTGCTCTTCCCAGCTGGTGTGACACATAGATCCCCCCATGAAAGAACAGACCTGCTCAGAGAGACCATTCCTGCCGCAACTCTCTGCACCACCTGGCTGAGGAGTGGCCTCCTTTGGCATCTCCTTTCTGCCACCGCTGTACACCAGAGATGTCTAGCACTTCCATATGGTCAGAGCCAATGCCCAACACTGGGTGAAGATCATATTGTGTCTGGCTCGAAGCAGGGCAGGAAGCGCCTCTCACCTGCACACGGGTAGCAAACTAAGGCCATCAGACAGATCAGTCTGAATTCTGCAGCCATCAGGGCTGCGCCCGTTTTTATAGCTTGCCCTGTGTCCCGAGCAACTCACTTTTGTAATCAGAATCGGCTGGAGAAGTGACTAGTGTTAAAGGGAAGAGGGCTACTCAGTTGTCTCCTGGGAGTAGAATCAAGGTTCTCTGGTTTTATTGTATGTTTTTGTAAGAGGTGTTGAGTTGACGGGCAGCTGTTCATTACGTGCTGTCCAAGACATATCCGTTACAAAGCCCTGTGATCGCACACGGCATGTGCCAACCATGCTGGAGGCATGTGCCAAAGTTCTTCACGTTCTGAAGATTCAATACAAAAGGCCAGATCCTCAGCTGGTGTCAATCCATGGGGTGCCATGGAACTCAATTTACATCAGCTGAGGATCTGGCCCACTGACCCTGTGGTGTAGATAAACAAACGGCGTCAGTTTATCTCGTATTTAAAATATTACACAACTGACGAACACAACACCATGCCTAAGACAAATCAAGCAAAGTTCCCTGCACTGCTCATGGGAGAAACATAGGGAGTCCAAAGCTTTTGCTGCAGGGTCCAGTGATTGCCACTGACTGCTCTCATCCTGGCACGGGGGGATAGGGATCCTGGAGTCTGGTCCATTCTCAGGCTCTCCTATTGCCATTTTCTTTCATCCTTCAGCTGGTGTTGCACGAAGTGCGTTCTGAGAGCCAGCCAGTACCTCTGGGATAGTGTCTGGCTGCAGAGGCTAACCAGATGCCAAACGTTTCCTCTGAGAGCAGCCATGAGGCAGACAAGCACGTCTCTGGGATTCGGCATGAAGTCTGTTACGGGGGGCTTGTGAGGAGCCAGCCTGTAAAGAGAATTTGCTTTAATCAAGAGGCGCAAAATATGGGGCCAGATTTTGACCTCAGTTACACTAGTGTAAGTCTGGAGTAACCCCCTTAAATTCTACAGAGAAACTTTAAATTTATACCAGCATAACCGAGGTTAGAATCCGGCTCATTGTCTGTGATTGTGGGAGGGGTGTTTTTTGTAATGCTGAAAGGAGTCTGGACTCCTGGGTTCTGTTCTGACTCTGCCGCTGACTATCTGCCAGACTGTGGGCAAGTCACCTACCCTCCTCTGGGCCTGATTCAGATGTCACTTACATGGGTGTAAATCAGGAATTACTCTCTAGATGTGAATGGAGGTCCGGCAATGCCAAG
This sequence comes from Chelonia mydas, assembly GCF_015237465.2. Classification (NCBI taxonomy): domain Eukaryota; kingdom Metazoa; phylum Chordata; order Testudines; family Cheloniidae; genus Chelonia; species Chelonia mydas. Next base: position 3,232,436 of record NC_051253.2, on the reverse strand, counting down.
CCACTGCAAGGAAAATCAGAACCGTGGCTCAGCAAACCCAGGTGCCTTGGCTCCAGCCAACTTAGAAATAGCAAGAGCTGATATAGTGAAACATCAGGGAGTGAAAGAAATATTTAAAAACAATTACTGATGATTCAGATGCCTGCAGTTGCTCATGGGTCCAGGGTCCCCCTTATGGTTTCAGGGATTTGACCTCCAAACAGTTCTCAGTTATTGTCCACACTAAATTTAAACCTTCACAGATCCATCAGAGAAGGATAGCTCCAGCCAGCAGCTGCCCAGTGGTCCAGCAAAGGGAATTTGGGGAACAGCCCAAAAGGAAATATCCTGGGGGACAAGGGGAGTTCTATACCCATGGTGCCCAATTTCTCCTTTGAAGGCACGTTGGCTATTTATAGCTCAACTTCAAGCTGCCACGTGGCCCAGATATGTTCTGTATTCAGGTTCCAGTAGATCGCAGTGGTTGGTACAAATGATTCTGGGTGGCATACATTGAGCCGTGACTAGATTCTGAGGAACAGCTGCCCAAGACCAGAGCAGCAGGGCTATCGAGGGTCAGGACTGAAGTCCATTGGCAGAGCAGCGTAGCGTGGGCAAACCTTACTCAGTGCTTCCCTTACACGAGGCCAGAATTCTCAACCTCAAACACTAAGGGCCCAATCCAGAGCCTTTTGTGGCCAATGAAAAGACTTCCATTGAGCTCAGTTGGCTTCAGATCAGGCTTTACCTGCACACCCCGTGTTGTGTCTCCTAGACTCCTAGGCTGCCCACTCCTGTCACAGACCCCTGACCTCTGGCTGAGTCACTGGAGGCCTCAAATCATGATTTAAAAACTTCAAGTTACAAAGAATCCACCATTTACACTAGTTTAAATCTGCAAGTGACCCCTGCCCCATGCTGCAGAGGAAGGCGAAAACCCCCCAGGGTCTCTGCCAATCTGACCTGGGAAAATTCCTTCCTGACCCAAAATATGGCCATCAGTTGGACCCTGAGCATGTGGGTAAGACCCACCAGTCAGACACCTGGGAAAGAATTCTCTGTAGTAACTCGGAGCCCTCCCCATCTCGTGTCCCATCTCCAGCCGTTGGTGATATTTGCTGCTAGCAGTCGCAGTTCGGCTGGGTGCCACTGTAGGCATCTCATCACATCATCCCCTCCATAAACTTACCAGGCTCAGTCTTGAAGCCAGCTAGGTTTTTTGCTCCCCCGGCTCCCCTGGGAAGGCTGTTCCAGAACTTCTCTCCTCTCATGGTAAATGGATCAAGTTTCCTTTCCATCCCTCCCGCTGTGATCTTTACGGGTGAGAAAGTGAGTCATCAGCTAGGTGTGGCTCTTGCTCCGTTGTATCATTGGCTCCCTCTGCTTGAGGGAGTCACTGAGATCCTTTCTGCTCTTCTTCCCTAGGGGCTCTTTTGCTGGACAGTTCCCCAGTAGCACAGAGCCGAGCAGAGAAGGTGCAGCAGCATGACCCTGGCTGCTGGATGTTAAAACAGAGCCTGAAGTGTCTGTGGGAACAGGCCAGCCCCAGCTGATGGGATCTGATTGGGACCTGACCGAGAGCGAAGAGCAAAGAAAGACTTTTAGGCTTGTACAAATTGGTGCATTAGCCATGCAAAACCCCTCTTTGCTCTCTCAGCCAGCTCATGTACCAGACAGGGCTCTGCCCCAGCAAAGCACATACACTCCTGCTTAGCTTTTGGCATGTGAGTCATCTCACTGAAGCATGTGCTTAAGTGATGTGCTGGATCGGAGCCAGGATCCCCGATGCGCTGACAGTCTCTGAGTCAATCAGACCAAAGACCTCACGTGCATAACTAAGTGCTACCTTGGGATTCTCGCATCCCTTTTTCTCCTAGCATCATCATCATCATCATCAACAGAGCTATGGCCCACCTGCAAAATGTGGATCTGACCCTAGACTTCACGCACCCCAAGGTCTGAGGGATCTGGGGCCTGGGGCCATCATGGTGGGAGTTGTGAACTCCATGCACAGCTTGGGAGTGCTTGTGTCTGGGGGGTTGGATTGGGACCATCTCTTGTGACTCCATACCCACCCACCCATATACAAGGGAGGTGAGAGGCTTGCAACATAAAATCAATACTTAAAATAACGTTTCTAATTACAGTTGCTCCTTTTGGCATCAGTTATTTGTTTGCTGTCCTTACTCCCGCTCTCTCCTTTTCCACAAAACGAATCCTGTTTCACACGCTCTCATGCTGGTGGTTTCTATGTCTAAGAACATATAAGAACGGCCACACTGGGTCAGACCAGTAGCCCATCTAGCCCAGTATCCTGTCTTCTGACAGTGGCGAATGCCAGATGCTTCAGAGGGAATGAACAGAACAGGGAATCATCAAGTGATCCATCCCTTGTTGCCCATTCCCAGCTCCTGGCAGACAGAGGCTAGGGCACCATCCCTGCCCATCCTGGCTAATAGCCATTGATGGACCTATCCTCCATGAATTTATCTAGTTCTTTCTTGAATTTTTTCTAAGGCTTCCTCCCATCGTTATATGCGTGGTTCCCATTCATGTTGTCAGGGCTGGTGCATACATCCCCCTCCCCACCTCAGTGCTTGGAAGGGACAGTTCTAACCATTGCATCTCACTTGTTCTGTTCTGTGTTGAAGTTACCAGCCTGGGCCTTGAATTTGCTGCTCCATTCCCTTCCCTCTCCCAAAAATTTACACTCCCCTCTCCTCAACTCTGGAGGTTTGGGTGAAATGGAATCTGAGTCCGAACCACCCTTGGTTCAAGGGACAACTGTGTGAAACCCACACCTTACCGATGGGGGCTGCAAAATCAAAACACAGTTTCCTCAGCCCATCCCTGCTGGGAACCAAGGGATGGGCCCAACCCCGCAGCCCTGGCTTCGGCACAGCTCTTTCTGCAGTCTATGAGCAAGGGCTGCATGGTCAACACACTCCAAAACTTTCCCCACGTCTACAGATTCTCACGAGGTTGGAGTCTGCACGAATCAGGTGTCCAGTGTAAATCAGGAGTAATTCCACTGAAGTCAGCAGAGTTATGCTGGTGTAAATGAGCCCAGAATCAGCACCAACACTAATGTTTTGTTGCCCTTCATGTGACTTTAAGGGACACGGCCAAACTCACCAAGCAGAGTGGGCTGGTGCCCGAAAGGCAGAGGGCTCGCAACCAGGGACGTTACTCCAAGGCGCTTCCCTTCCACGCTGAGCACAGCTCGAACTCAGGAAAGGAAACCATGTTGTGATTTCTCCATGGCTGGGTCTACGCCACGAGCTAGGGATGTGATTGGCCCCCCTTGTGTTGCTCTCACGGAACCAGCGTGAGTATAAATAGCCCTGACAGAGGCAGTGGAGACATGGCTGAGCTGGGCCGAGCACAAACCCACTGGTTTCAGGCCGGTTTGTACACGGCACAGCTGGGCCCTGCCTCCACGACACTCCCCATGCTGCTGCTACACGGCTCTTTATACTCGTGCTAGGCCAATGAGAGCTAGTGTGAGCGTGTGTACACAAGCCGGGCATGAGTCCCTGAGACAGGGATGGCCCTGCACTCCTGTCTTCTCCTAGAAATGGCTTTGATACCCGCAGTCCATAACACCACGGGATACTGTATTTGTGCTTTATCAACCATCACCCTCGTACAGCCCCGGGCAGTAGTTTTACAGTGTTATACAACCATAAAAGAGGGGAGAGATTGCTCCATGCAGAGATCTACCTGTACCCTGGCATGCCTCCGCTTGGCTCAGCTCTCCTCTCCTGGCACTTCCTTCCTGTGCTCCTTTTCCATTCTGGCAGTTAACGGGCTAATTATCCCCTTAGCTCTGCCCCGCTCAGGCTGAACTAGTAATTAGCCACCCCTCCCTTCAATCAGGCCCTCTCTGGGGGAACTAATTGGATTTACAATTACCAGTGCTGGCTCAGCTTCTGGTTCTCAGCACTCTGTCACAAGCCCATAGCTCATAGTGGAGACGTAGTCGCTTTCAGCTGGTGCCATCCCAAGCTAGGCCAGGAACTCCAAACTTCTTTCAGCTGCTCCGCTCCCAGCTCCCAAACAAATTGTCAAAAGAGAATGCAAAAAATATCATAAAAACTGAAAAGCGTAATAGACACTCGTAAATCCCTCGGCATTTCAGTGAAGTCCCTCCAGCTGCAGCTAGGAACACGAATGTTGCAGGCATTTAGCAAATATGTAATGCCGACCATAACAGCTTAATGGGTCCAAGGTGCATTATTAACTGGAGGGGAAAGCCAAGCCATATCGAATCCTCGTGGCCACAAATGAACCTCCTCCCAGCACAGCGTGGTGCCAGTTTGAGTCCCTGGGATCTGAAAAGGGGGCTGGGGAGAGATGGCAGCCGTGGCACATGCCTCCGTGTAAAAGAACCAAGCATAGGAGCCAGGACAGATGCTGCTTTGGGCAGTCAGCTGGAACGTGGCACCGGGGCCCTCGCCCCCAAGGAAGCTGCCGGGTTCTCCTGGGGGCTGCTTCCCTCGCTGTCAGGCAGCGCATGGGGGTCTTTGTGCTGAAGGCAGCTGCTGAGGTTTCACCTCCCTCCTCCTCTCACTGAGCAATGGGAATTGCTACATTGTTATCTGTACCTGGGGTTTCTCTATTGTCTTCAGAAGCTTCTCCCAGACCCCCACTCCCTCCAAATGCTGTCCCACCGGGTGCGTGCGAGCAATGGCCCCCTCACAGCGAGATGCTGTGCTGTCCCTGCCTCCGTCTGGGCGGTGTCCCTGGCCTGAGGAGCGTGGGGGGCTGGGGGCCAGCAAGCCTGACCACTGACACTCCAGGTGTGCCATGCGGCTGATGTCAGTGGGAGCTGGCAGGATTGGGGCCACAGACCCCTTCCCCCACCAGGGCCAATCCCATCCCCCTTATCCCAGCAGGGAGACCCGCAGTGGTACATCAGTTATCCCAGCTGTGTGGGCAAGGCAGGTTTCAACGTTACAGGAGCTTAGGGCTGCTGGGCCGCTGCACCCGCCCCTGTTGACGTGGCTGGGACTGAGCTGGCCTCTGATGAATGAGAGGCCCTTGCAGCAGCTGTCGCCCTGTGGGTGCACAGCGTTCCCCCCGGTGGCGGTGGCTGGCCTGGCGGGGGCCGTTCTTCAAGTGGCACAAAGGGAAACCAAGAGGAAAGGAAACGGAAAATGAATCCTGTTCACATTACACCTCCAGCCGGGACTGGCCCTTTGATTTGGCAATCACCAGTCAAATCCAAGGAGAGCCGAAGCCTGGCTCCAGCTGGAGGCGGGTGGAATGTGCAAGAACCCAGACCCGAAGCACGTTCGCTCTTTGCTCTCTCCTGGCAGGGAGCTGGAGCAGGAAGGCTGCGTCGCGCCAGAGCAATGGCCCAGTCAGGAAGAGGGGCTCGGTTTCCCTCTGCTTTTCCTCTCTCTACACGTTCACAGATGCCAGCCGTAATGTAGGAACTGGTTGGGCTCCATTCAGAAGGTGGTGTCCCCCTCTTCAGTCTGGAGAACCCAGGGAGCTAGACCAGCCAGCCTTCCCCAGCCCCGCTCTGACTTGCCTCTTTGTCTCAGCCCCCGCTGCCCTCCCAGACCTGAGACCTCCATGCAATGCTGCCGCTGCTCCATGCATGAAGCCAGCCAGAGAACCGCACCTTCGTTCCAGCCCCTTACCCCCAACCTGCACTATCCCGCTGCGGGTGCGGCCCTGGCTCACCATGTGTTCTACAGACCTCTCCCACCTCCTGCTCTTCCAGCCCTGAGAGCCTGAGAGTGGACGTGGCTCCTTGGAAAAGGCGGGCGGCAGCTGGTACGGAAGGGGCAGCGGGGCAGCCCAGCAGCATCCCTCGTTGCCCAAGCCCAGCTGCACTTCTGGCAGCGGTAGCGCCTGGCTCGTCTGTTTGCGCGGTGGGCTCTTTGGGGCAGGGGCTGGATACTCCCGGTGGTACAGTAGCTAGTGGGAGGGAACATGGTTAATGAAGGACATAACCCCCCACACACACACCCCCATCTGCTTTTGCTTTCCTGATACACTGTCCACCTGGTGACTGCCACTCGCCTCGCATTTGGAGCTGCTGGGGGCAGGGGAACCTGCATGGTTCCCCTCTGTAGTGATGACTCTCCACTGAGGGCCTGATCCAAAGTCGGTGGGAGTCACTGATCTCAGTGGGGTTTGGATGCGGCCCTGCGTGAAGACGGACTGATGACGGGAAGCACGTGGGCTGCCGTATAACTGCTTTGGAGCAGATGCCAGTGCTGTTATTCTGAGTCGGATACTGCCCAGGAAATGGGACCAGGTCTGGAATGCCAGCTGGCTGCAGGGCGGGGGCATGTTGTAAAGGTCAGTCACACTGGTGGGGCGGGGGGGGAGTAAGGCTAGAGATGGAAGCACCAAGGGTGTGCGGCTATTCGACTGTAAGTTCTTTGGGGTAGTGACTTTATCTTCCTGTAGTGCCTGGACACTGGGGCCTGCATCCTGACCGAGGATGCCAGCAGCTATGGAAAGCTGGGTAATAGATAATAATGGTGATAGGCTCAAGCTGCCAGCCCCACTCTGGGTGTGCAAACCCCACTACAAAATGGTTCTGGAGGAGGATTCCTTTCTTCCTTAACTGGGATGTGCTGTAACCCACATTACAGACCGCTGGGAAACCCGTATCAAAGATCCACCCTTGGGAGACGCAGCCCCTGCCTTAAACGACCACCTCACTGCTTTTCAGGCTCTCCACAAGAGCCTGGTCCCTGGTAAAGCAGCATCCTCTCCCAGGAAACCTGCTGGGGCATTCTGGACCCCCGCCTTAATGCACAGACAGGACACATCCACAATTTGAGCACAATACTCTGCCCGTTGCACAGAGTTGGGTACTGCTTAAGTAAAATCCCATGTAGCTCATAATAAGCAATTTGCAAACACCTAGAAGATAAGAAGGTGATAAATAACAGTCAGTATGGATTTGTCAAGAACAAATGGTGTCAAACCAACCTGATTTGGGTTTGTTTAGTCTGGAGAAGAGAAGACTGAGAGGGGATGTGATAACAGTTTTCAAGTAAAAGGTTGTTACAAGGAGGAGGGAGAAAAATTGTTCTTCTTAACCTCTAAGGTGAGGACAAGAAGCAATGGGCTTAAATTGCAGCAAGGGAGGTTTAGGTTGGACATTAGGAAAAACTTCTTAACTGTCAGGGTGGTTAAGCACTGGAATAAATTGCCTAGGGAGGTTGTGGAATCTCCATCATTGGGGATTTTTAAGAGCAGGTTGGACAAACACCTGTCAGGGATGGTCTGGATAATACTTAGTCCTGCCATGAGGGCAGGGGACTGGACTAGATGACCTCTTGAGGTCCCTTCCAGTTCTGTGATTCTATGATTCTAATCAGCATCACATTTTGGTCTCACTTATGACTGGGGAAGCTAGCAGGCAGATCAATGTCTTGGGAACATGAAAAATCTGTGTTGATAACACATGTGCCTTTCAAATGCTTTATAGGAAGAAAGGGGCTTATGGGTCTGATGCTGATCCTGCTTACACTAGTAAATCAGGAGTAGCTCCTTGGACATCAGCAGCGTCCTGCCGGTGGACAGTGAGATCAGAATCCGGCTGTTTGTATTTTAACTGGTTACGTTTTGGTATCAAGTGTGGCTTCATCTTCTCTGAGATCTTTGTCAAATAACATCCCCTGGCACGTGGAGCAGAGCCCCCTTTTCACTGGTTCCTTGGTTCGCTTTACATGACTTTCACAGTCTGTTTCATTGGCTTTAAACTCTATTTTGCTGGGACGCATCGGAGCCCTGGGCTGGGCAACCGGGACAGCAGGAAGCGACATTCTGTTTAAGAGCAGATCCCATTGTTAAAGTTGCTGATGACCTTTTCATGGTTCTTTACACTACAAAAACCTGTCTGCACATTCCGAACAATCTGTTGCAGCTCTGTGCATGGTTACTGCATGCAGACACATGCAGCTGCAGGGCGGTTTAAGTGGCAGATGCAACGAAAGTGCCCAGAGAATCAAGGGTCTGATCCAAACCTCTTTGAAGGGAAAGGGAAGTCCCCCAACGGACTTTGGATCAAGCCCCAGAGATGTTAATCTAGAGACTCTCTCAGCCCCTGGGATTTTTATTTTGCCCTTTTAGCTTTTATTAAGCTTTGGCTCTGTGAAAAACCTGGCTTAATGCAATAAGAGCCATTACAGATTGAATCAGCGCTTGGAGGCACACCGACGCTTCTGGTGCAGTTACTGCAGAACGTAAGATTTCATTGCAAATATTAAATGTCTCGCTCTTTGTATGAGCAAATGCCCCCAAACCCTTCTCCGTGTGACTGGGCGCAGTCAGAGGCTCAGCTCGCCGTTTGTGTGTGCTTGTGCAGTGCCGTTAGACGATGAAGTAGGAGTGCATTTTTGTACCTGGATGGGGGCCTCCCTTTTAATATGTTTTAACTACCCCATTGCTGGTCGTTTCAGCAGAGCCATCCAGTGACTCTGGGATTGTGGTTTGGGGTTGTGGGTGGAGCTTGAGTAGAATAAATTCAGCTGTATCCCCATCCCAGTCTGGGTTCTATAGAAGATACTCAGGGGCCTTGGGATCATTTGTGTCCTAAAGAGCTTCACGGCCACAGGGATTTTAGCCAGGGGCTGCATGTTTTCACACCCAATTGTGCCCACATTTCGTTGCACCCACAAATATGGACACACACCCATTTTGCACCTGTAAATCAGGCAGCTGGGTGGCCAGATAGCAATTTGTGCATGCAAGTTGGGGATCCACATGTGGCGAATGGATGCACGGTCCCTTTTGAGGTCCCAGTCAGTTCCATGAGCCAAAGGGGGGCTGCAAAGTCAGAGGCAGGGGCTGACAAGGTGCCTGAGGCAGACAGCCTGAGTTCCTGAATGAGGCCGTTAAACTCAAGGCAGGTCGGGCGGAGGCTCTGAGAGCTGGCTGAGGCACGATGCGAAGGTAAAACCAAGCCGCTTGGATTCTGCTCTGGGGTGAGTACGAGCCCACGTTCTGCTGGGAGCAGGAAATAAAGTTTTGGGGTCTGGGTAAAATTAGCCTCGCTCTGCTTGTGACGGATGCTTAAACTTGGAGTCTGTGGAGCTGCAGCAAATTGCACCCGCTGAGGATATGGTCCATTTGGGTTGTGTGTGTGTGTGTATATACACACATACAGGAGAACCTCAGAGGTACAGACACCTTGGGAAGGGGAGTTGGCTGTAACTCTGAAATATTCCTAACTCTGGCTCCAGCAGTTCACACGCCGGGCCTGGGGCAGGTTCCAGACGCAGCTAGGCAACTTCCTTGCAGGCAGCTTCTTGGCCGGCAGCGGGGAGGAGGGGTGGGGGGGTGGGTGGTAGAAACAGCAACCCCCCTCCCAGCTGGTAGAGGGGGGCAAAAACAGCACCCCTGGCTTCCAGGAAAGCAGCACAGACCCCAGTGCTGCTCCTGCTCTGGCTGTCTTGGGCTGGCAGCGGAGGGTCACAGCTTCCCCTGCTAATCTCAGTGTCCCCACCTCTGTATGTGGCTGCCCAGCACATGGGGGTGGGCACAGGCAGCCCAGATGTGCCTACCTTTCAGACGCAATACAGGCTCAGTTCAGTGTTTGCTGGGGGGGTTTTTGGGGGGGAGGGGGTAGGGGGGGTTCTTTTGTTTTTTGTCTCCACTGCTGCCTGATTGGTTACTTCCGGTTTCACGCGGTGTCCGGTTGACCGGTCAGTCAGTAACTCTGGTGTTCGTATCTTTGAGGTTCCACTGTATATATTTACTGGCCCGTTTTTCTCTTCAGACCGGCTTCGGCCTCTCTCGTGTTCATGTCAACGCCCTGGCCTGGGCTAAAGGTGATGGATTCATAGAGGGCAAACATCACCTCCAGGAACTCCAAGGCCTCTCCCCTTCCATTCCCTTCCCGTTTAACAAGCTGTGACACCAGCTGCTGCTAGTGTTTCTCCAATGGGAGAATGTGATGTAACGGTTAGAGCAGAGGAAAAGGATTCAGGACTCCTGGGTTCTTTTCCTGCCTCTGCTTTGTAGTGTGAGATTGGTTATATTGTTTAACATCTCTGTACCTCAGCTTACTTATCTCCACCAGGGATGTATTACCACCTCGCTCTGAGGGGGCTCGTGAGGGTTAGCTAATATCTCTGTGGCGCTTTGAGGTCCTTGGGTGGATGGTGTTACGGAAAAGCAGATGTTATTGTAGTCAGAGCCGTCCCTTGGGTATGGAAAATCAGGGCAACTGCTCCAGGCCGTGCGCTTTGGGGGCCCCGTGCTTCAGTGTGCATGTGTCATGCGGGAGGCGCTAGGCCGGCTCGGGGGAAGGGGTAAGGGGTGCCTGGGGGGCCAGGCTGGCCCGGGGGGTGGGGTTAGGGGAGCCTGAGGGGCCAAGCTGGCCCAGGGAGTTAGCAGGAGTCCTGGCACCGCCAGCAGGGGTCAGGCCCACACTCACTGGCGGGAAGTGCGTGTTCTGTTTCTTTTTCTTGCTCACCCACCACCGCCAGCATCCTAGCGCCGCCAGAACACGCCAGCACCAGGCTGACCCCATCCATTGCCCTTCTGCCCCGGACCCCTCCCTTTTCTGGGACTCCCCAGCACAGGGGGCCCCCTCGCCCCTAACACAGGTGCCATCCTGTGACTTTCCATCACCTCTTTCCCCCCAGCACTGGTGTCCCCTCCCCACACCAGATTTCACTTGTATAAAAAATGTTAAGGGGGCCCATACAGGCTGACTTGTCCAGGGCGCACCCCACTAGGGACGGCCCTGACTGTAGTGTTGGGCAATATGACGGTATCTGGCTCTGCCCTTCTTGTAACATTCCCTAAGCTTTCTTCCTTTCCTGTGACATTTAACAGGTTTCAGAGTAGCAGCCGTGTTAGTCTGTATTCACAAAAAGAACAGGAGGACTTGTGGCACCTTAGAGACTAACACATTTATTTGAGCATAAGCTTTCGTGAGCTTAACAGGCCTTGGCTACTTGTGTCAGGTCAGGCAATATTTTTAACCACTAACTGATCCTTGTTTTAACATGCTTTAGGATACGTGCAACTGTTATTTATGGGCTAAAGATGCCTCCCACATGTACTGCCTTACGGGCACTAATTAGATACGGTTATTCATTCACAGAGGGACTAATCTAGCAATCTTTGCTAAGGCCACAATTCAGCTAAGTACTTAAGAGGGACTTAAGCATGTGCTTAAATCCCTCTGAAGCCTTAAAGTTAAGTATGGGCTTAAATACTTTGCAGAATTAGGGCAGGAGTCTGTACTTAAGCAGCGCTCCTATCAAACCCAGAACTCACTGAACTCCATGGGAATTTGGCTGCCTATGGGCTAGGCAAGGACTGGAAGGTTTGGCCTGTGCTGTAAATTTCATTTGGTATTTATCACCCTTCTCTACATGGAATGTCCTGGAAATCTTCCCTTTAGATTCCTGCCTGGCAAGTTTGCTGGGCCAGAATTTATGGAGCTTTACTCATGTGGTATGGGTACCCAAGCAGCACAGAAGTGGTCAGTAAAGTTCATAGTTAAGTACCTAACTTCTGTGTCTCAGGCCTTTGATTTTACAGAGCAGTTGGTGACTGGTCGCACAGAGCCACAGTTCCAAAGCGTTCTAGCAACAGTCCAGAGATGTAGGAAATGTCCCATAGTTGATGCCAGTGGTTTTGTCTGTGTGTATTTGCGTGTGACCCTTCTGCACCGATGTGCATGTAAGTGAAGCATGAGACTGATCTCTGTCTCAGCCCTTTTTGTAACAGAGGGGGCTCGCGAGGGTTAGTTAATATCAGTGTAGTGCTTTGAGATCCTTGGGTGAATGGAAAAGCAGACATTATTGTAGTACTGGCCAATGAAAAACAAACAGGAATGTTCAACGCACAAAGGGAGGGCTGAGAAATTAGTGATGAATGATTCAGAGAAATCATTACAGGCAGACAGACGCCAGAAGCTAAGGAAACACGGAGCCCATCTCTTCTAGGACACTCATTCAGATACCGATCTGTGGGGTCCAAAAGTCATGCCCCGTTTCTTAGCCTGTGTGAAACCAAGGGGTGTCCTAATTCCCCCCTTCCCCCCACCCATCAGGACAACAGACAGCCTTGGCAGAACTCAACAGAGGCCAAGCACTGGACGGAGACGGAGGCTGGGCACCTGTCCCAAGCAGAGGGCTGAGGCGGAGCGGCAGGGCAGTGTGGGGCGGCTGGCTCTGCTGGGGCTGTGCCTGCCCTATGGATGGAGTATCGCTGCAGGGGGCTGTGGGACTGAAACATCCTTTTCCTGGTGTTCTGTCTGCAGCGTTCAGTCTCCAGGGCCCCAGCAGAGTGGCAAACGCATGCACGTAGGACGCCATCGCCCAGGGCCAGTGCTGGGGAGTGGGGCCTAGGAGTGAGAATTTTAAAGGGACAGAGCAGAGGGGAGGAGGCCAGTGCTGTGTAGAAGGGAGAAGTGTGACTGGGGAGGCAAAGCTGAGAGCCAGCGCCTGGTAGGGTTGCCAACTTTCTAATCGCACAAAACTGAACACCCCTTCCCCCACTTCCCTGAGGCCCCGCCCCTTCCCTGAGGCCCCACCCCTGCTTGCTCCATTCCCCCCTCCTGCTGTCACTCGCTCTCCCCACCCCCGCTCACTTTCGCCAGGCTGGGGCAGGGAGTTGGGATGCAAGGGGGGGGGGGTATGGGCTCTGGGCTGGGGATGCAGGCTCCAGGTGAGGCCAGAAATGAGGGGTTCAGGGTGCAGGAGAGGGCTCCAGGCTGGGGCAAGGGGTTGGGGTGTGGGAGAGGGTGCGGGCTCTGGCTGGGGCTGTGGGGTCTGGGGTGGGGCTGGGGATGAGGGGTTTGGGTGCTGGAGGGGGCTCAGGGCTGGAGCAGGGGCTTGGGATGCAGGGGGTGAGGGCTCCAGCTGGGGGTGTGGGCTCTCGGGTGGGGCCAGGGATGAGGGGTTTGGGGTGCAGGAGGGGGCTAAGGGCTGGGACAGGGGTGCAGGCTCCAGGATGGAGTTTGGGTGCGGGAGGGCATTCAGGACTGGGGCAGGGGGTAGGGGTGCGGGGTCCCGGCAGTGCTTACCGTGGCTCCCAGGAAGCGGCCGCCAGGTCCCTGTGGCCCCTAGGTCATGGTTTCCAGCCAATGGGCCCTGTGGAGCCGGCACTCAGGGTGCAGGCCATGTGCGGAGCCTCCCTGGCCGCCCATGAGCCTAGGCGCCGCAAGGACCTGGCAGCCACTCCTGGGAGCCGTGCAGTGCTAGGACAGGCAGGGAGCCTGCCTTAGCCCCAGGCCCCACTGTGCCACCAACCAGACTTTTAACGGCCCAGTTGGTGGTGCTGACCGGAGCCAGCAGGGTCCCTTTTCGACTGGGCGTTTCAGTCAAAAACCAGACACCTGGCAACCCTATCCCCTGGGTTTAGGCTGCTTGGAGTAGCTGAGGAGAGGTTTGATTCCCCTCACTGCCTGCTGCAGGCATTCTTGTACCTTACTCTGATGCAGCTGGACGGGGCCATGGCTGGTGACAGGAGACTGCACTAGGTGGGTCTCTGCTCTGACCCAGCCTGGTAATGTCTACACTTCCATCCAACACCCACAGGAGCCTTCCTTGGCTGCAGTGGGCCCTGGATCCGATCCAGACAGCGCTGCTGAAACGAAGGTGCGAGATCACAAGCTTGGGGCCAGGTGTTCTGCCGTATCAAGGAGAACATGAAGGAGCCCGTAAACACGTGGACTGTCCGTCTGAGCTTCTCTCAGGCCGGGGGCCTCTCTCCATCCCTTGAAGCTTCCCAATGTTCAGCTCCCACCGTCAGCAGTCACATGCGACCCTCTCACTCCTCCTCCAATCACACAGCATGCTCCTAGCTAGCTTCAGGAGGAGTCCCTAACCCCAGCTTGGCGCTTGGGGATCACCTCCGTACTTAAGGTGCTTGCAACAGCTCTCTGCTTTATCCTGTGTCCAGTTCCAACGGGCTGTGCCTATAAGTTATAGCACCCCCCCCCCCACCCCCCGCTGGACTCTGTCTGGGAAGCTCAGCCCTTAAAGACACAGCCCCTAATTCCACACCTGGTGGTCAGATGCTTTGGGGATGAGCGGCAGTTGAGAGCCCTAAGCTAGCTGCCCTCGGTTTCCAGCTAAGGAGGGCGGTGGGGCAGGATGCTGAGTGTGGTGCCTTTTGGCTGAAGCGAGGGAGCAGTGTGCAGGGTTAGCCCAGACCCTTCATTGAAACCAGCTCCTAATCAGCCCTCCACCAGCCTATTATTTAGCTCTACTCTCTCCTTCCCTCGCTTCTCCTCGACATTCTCAAGCCTACGTTGCACATCAGCCATCCCTGCACTGGGATGGACTAGCACTAGCTGGAGCGATGGTCAGCCCATCCCAGCCTTGGGAGTTGGGGATTATGTAGGATAAGAAAGCCTGGGGCAGTTTGTTCCTTCCTAGTCCCCCTCCCCCTGCTCCCGGCTTGCACAATGTGCCAGCTGATGGCAACAGCCTCTCTTCTCTGCCTTTTTTCTCTTGCAGCGAGCGCTGGCTTGTTTGAGAACTGCACGGGCTGCATCATGTGCTCGGAGGATAACGGGTGCATTGCCTGCCAGCAGCGTCTCTTCCTGCTGATCTGGAGGGATGGAATCCGCCAGTACGGGGCATGCGTCCACGCCTGCCCACCTGGCTACTTCGGGGTGCGAGGCCAAGAGGTCAACAGATGCACAAGTATGTAGCTCTCCTACAAGCTGCCACGCTCACCTGCTGTCCAGAGGGGGCGCTCAGCTCCCTCTTGCTTCGCCCTCCCCTGCCGTACCCCACCTTATGACAAACAATGCGCTGGCCTTTCGGAAAGGGAAAAGTCCAGATTTCTCCTCTTTGTTTCCTGCCTAAGAACCCAGCCCCTCCAGTCAGCTTTACATTGCATGGGGAGCAGGGCTGTCTAGTGGTTAGAGCAGCAGGCTGAGCACTAGGACTCCTGGGTTCTATTCCTTGCTCACTGCTCTGCTGTGTGACTAGGGTAAGCCACCTCACCTTTCCGCATCACTAAAATGGGGGTGGGATTTTTCAATGTTGCCAATGGGCTTTGAGATCCCCAGGTGACTAGAGGTGCCCTGCTCTGTCATCCCTGTTGCCCTAACACTCCTCTTGCCAACCGAGGGGCAGTTTCACTGACTGATGCCCCGTGCCTTCCTGCAGAGTGCAGGTCGCCGAGCTGTGAGAGCTGCTTCAGCAAAGATTTCTGCATGAAATGCAAAGAGAAGTTTTATTTGCACAAAGGGAAGTGTTTCAGCGTGTGCCCATCGAACACCACAGCCCAGCATAGCACCAGGGAGTGCCAGGGTAAGTCTCGGGTAATCTCTGCCCCTTCTCCTTTAGGACACCCTTCCCCTGGTTCCCTCTGCCCTTTCCCATCTGTCTGATTCCTGAACAATCCCCCATGGGTCTGGGATCCCCCAGCACCAGATACAGGATTTCAGTCCAGAGCAACATTTTTGCCAGCCTTGCGTACACTCGGAGAATTCTAATAGATGGTTCCAGGCCTGATGCAAAACCCACAGAAATCAAAGGCAAGGTTCCTGTGGGCTTCAGTGAGCTTTGGATGAGGATTAGAGGGGAAGGGCATGTTTTCCCAAAGCCTCAGGCTGCAGTCTCTACAAGTCTGTCCACAGTATTTCTTATCCAAGCTCTGGCCCCTCCTTCAAGCTGTGCTCGCACGCATCTGGCTGTCTGGGGTTTTGTGCAAATAAATCTGAAATTCTGAGCCTGCGAAAACTTGGCCGGGCAAAGTGTGCCGGCAGGAGGCAAAAAGGCCACTTCTGAAAAGGCCGTGTTAGGTCCCCATTGCTGCTGTTGCGTTACTGGTCTTTCCTTCCCCTGCCAGAGATGTGTGAGATGGGACCCTGGAGCAAATGGAGCCCCTGCAGCAATGAGGGGAGAACATGCGGCTGCAAGTGGGGATCGAAGAGCAGGACGCGCGAAGTCGTCAGGAGCGCCAAAGAGGAGGCAGTGACCTGCCTGGCCCAGCTGGAATCCAGGAAATGTAGAATGAAGAAGCATTGCCCTGGAGGTGAGGAATGGGGTGTGGAAGGAGATAATGCCCAAGCAGGCTGGCCGAGGAGACTGGATTTAGTCCTTGTATTTAGAGCCATTTGGGGAAAATTCATGCTCAAACCTCCTTTATGTCCCTAAACCACCAAAGAGAAGGGTGCTGAGTTAATATGATTTCCCCATAACAGCACACCTTTCATGATCGGGAAGCCTTGATCTCATCTTTGAAATCAGCCTGGGCCCATGTCCATAATCCATCTGGCTATGAAGAAAATTGCACTCACACAAGCATCCACATGTGTGAAGCAATTCTGGAGCTGGCCTTGCAATCCAGCCGTTACACTCCCATTTCCTGGGGGGTTGTTCTGGCAGTCTAGTCAACTGCTATGCTATGAATGCCTGGCTGTGGCTTAAAGGTCAGCCTAGAACGGCAGAGCCAGGAAGTGTCTATAACCGATCAGACTTCGCACGGGGAGACTGTGTTAGAACCAGGAATTGAACACAGGTCCTGCCGGGGACTCCTGCCCAGCCCGCTGCAGCGAGCCGCCGAGCCCAGGCCGACAACCGCGGGCTCATGCTCGCTGTGCTAAAAATAGCTGGGCAGCCCTACCCTTTGTCCTCAGGCCTGGGCCATAGCCGCAAGGCCTTCCTCTCTTGCTCTGTTCACCCATTTGCAAATCTCAGGGTTTGTGTTCAGGGTGTTCTGTTAAACATCAAAATAAAGACAACAGAATTACAAATTGCTGAGCTCAGCGACAACTGTCTCACTTGTGGGCATGTGGTTTAAGGCACTAATCCATATGGGTCAAATTGCGTGTGCAGGAAGAGCAGCTGGAGCCTGACAAATGAGCCCCTGGATTCTAGGCCAGACTCCACTACTGCTTCACGTGACTTTGGGCAAATCACAACGCTGCTGTCTGGTCAGTTTCTCCATCTGCTAAATACCTGGGTCAGGGAGGCAGAGTGAGAACATCAGTGTTTCAACATCCTTGGATAAAAGGCTCTAGAGAGCTGCAAAGTATTACACTCATGCATATTTGCTAAATTAATATTGAATATTATAAAGGTGATTTCTGATCCATGGCTTGCAAAATGACCCCTGCCAGGAGACTCGACCCACGGAGGTTTTCACTAAATTGGGTTTTACTGCTCTAATGTTCCCTTCACAGGCCATGAAATCCATCCTGCACCCTAATTCCAAACCTATCCAGTTCCATTATCCAAACTGGGGAGCCTCCAGCTTCAAGGATAGCCTGCTGCTGAAACATAGACCCCTCTATTGCCACCATCTCCCTGTATCCAGTGATCACCATTCTCGAGTTTCCCAGACAAGAGCAGGGGATTCTCGGTTTAGGAATCAAATCTAAAATCCTTGCTGTGGATCTTTGCGCCCAATGGAAACCAGAAGGTTGCTGAGGTCATTCTTGGATGTGATTGGCCGGGCTGTGAGTGTTCTCAGACATATTTACTTCATAACTGGCTTGTAAGGAGTACTGGTCTGTCGCCCTTGGAATGAGATCCGAGTACCTGGCCCCAGAGTTTGAGTGATTTATGGCTCTGAGCCCTGACTCGCTAAGTGAAGAACCACATTGCTTCAAGTGACAAAAGCCGAAGGGGGAGACAGCAAACGAATGATCAGTCGATTGATCGATAGCTCGTAAAAGAAGTAGGGAAAGAATGCAAGGAAAGGGGGAAAAGAGAGGGAGATAGGAGTGATAGAGTGGGGAAAGGAGGAGTGAAGGGCTGAAGTAAAGAGAGATCTGGAGGCTGAGCATAGAGAAATTCTTCCTCCTCCTCCTTCTTGGCCCTTTCAGCTTGTATTAGGAATAAAATAAATCACAAATACTTTCCCCTAATAATGATGCCTAGGAGCCGCGATCTTCCACTGGCTCGTCATTCCATCCAGCTCACAGCATTGGGGAGCATAACGGGAGCCAGGTGGCAGGAATTTAGGGGAAATGTTGCTTTCTCCTCCTCTCCCGAGCTCTGAAAACTGGTGACAACGGGATGCCCCTGCTCCTGTACGCACTGCTCCTGAAGCTGGATGTTCCCCTAGCCCTGAGCCGGGGGGTGGAGGGGTGTGTGTGTCTTGCTTTGGCTGCTCCTCCCTGCCGTGTGTGCAATTGCATGTTTACTCATTACTGACCTTTCAAAACAATGTGCTGCTCCGTAACAACAAACCCCTCCGTCTCCTATTGTGCTGAAAACCAGACCCAGGCAGGACAATCCATATGTCAGCTTGGAGGGAGCCTCTGTCAACAATCTTGACTCAGCCTTGGGCCTCCTTGCCACCATCCTTACAGTGCTGGCACACAGGATCCCAGGGGCTGGGATGCTGACGAGGATCCTTGATGGGTCAACATAGCTGTTGCTTCAGAGCAACCACGTCAGGCATGTTCCCAAGGCCTCCCCCAATCTCAGTCGTAGAAAGGCATCTGGCCTAAGGGGTTAACATGGACCCAAAAGAGGACAGAATAAAACTAGGGCCCTCCCTGACGCCGGGGCAAGAGGCAAGGGCTAGTGAAAGGAAGAAGATGTCGTGGCGGCATCAAATACCTCGGGTGACTTCTCTCCATTTCGTGGGAGGAGCAGTCTTCCCATCCAAGCCACAGGGGAATGGTACTGATAAGTCAAAGTTTCCTTTGATGGCTCAGTGTATCCCCTGTGGATCACAAAGCATGGAGCAGCCCTTTGAAGCTACCAGAGCAGAGCTGGGAGGGTTTTAAACACGAGGTTTCCTTTCAAACGGAGACATTGGAATGGGGATTCTGCCTCCCCACAGGGCAGTCGCTGGAGCATCAGATCTTTCCAAGGCCGTCAGTGAATCTGATTTACAGATGCTGTTCGGGGGAAGCTAGGAAAGGCTTTAGCTTGTCCTTCTGGGCCTTGACAGCTCAAAGTAACATCATTGGCTTGATTCCACGCTGGGAACTGACATGAAACAAAATGGAGAGTTTGGGCTGTGATCAAAGCTGCCGGAACACTGCCAGCGGTAACACGGAGAAGGGGAAAAGAAAACAGACACCAAGCAAGGAAATCAGATGTAGGGAGAGGAAAGGCAGAGAGCTGGGAACAATCCTGCACAGACCCTGGATCAGAAACCCCATGGGAACAAATGCCCAAGCAATGGGTCCGTCTTGTCAAAGCCCAAGCTTACACCTTGGTTCAGAGGGTGAACTCACTCTGGACACCAGGCCTTCAGCCCACCAAATTCCAGCTCTGGTGGGTGTTTCAGCAGTGCATAGGCCCCTAGCTAGTTTTCTGCCCAGAGGCATAGGTCAGCCGGACAGAGCAAGAAAGGTACGTGTCTGAAGAGACCAGCCAGGAGGGCTGTGTGTGTGTGTCACTGCCCGTGCCTTGTGTTGCCATCCCTTTAGAGGTGGCGCTGTTCTCTCTCAATCAGTGGTGCACGGTGGGGCTAGGGGATGCTGGGCACCCTTCAGATGAAGCCTAAAGCCTGGCGCCTGACCACTGGTGCCTATAAAGATTCGGTGGCCCCTTTGCAAGATCAGGAGTGTCAACCCTGGTGTCGTGACCAAATTCCCAAGGGGACATTTCCACTTCACCTCCAGAATGCAGCATTCTTCACTTCCTGTCCTAAACTGTCCCGCAGCGTGGCTGTTAAATCCCAGAGGCGCAGGGCTGACAAGAGGGGAGGAAAGAGAGGACAAGAGCACTAGGGTCCCCCCAAAACCTCGGTAACTGGGGTGAAATGGGAGGGGTTGGGCCCCAGCCAACATGATGTGTTGGGGCCCCAGATTTCTCTCAATGGGCCTGTAGAAGTCGCTGCTTTTGCGTGATAATGAATGGGCCCCCATGGATAATTTTTATATATAGGCTTGTGGAGTTTGAAAAAGGCTTTACAATGACAGGCGATATATAGGGGCTTGATCCAAAGCCTATTGAAATCAATGGGACTTTTCCCTGTTCTTTTGGCTCAGGCCCTGGGTGGTCTGTCCTCTACAGGAATGCTTGTTCTGGATGAACATGCATTTGTGTGTGTAGAAACCTGTATTGTTTAGGGGGCTCTGACAATCCCCCCTTCCCCCAGTGTGAACTTCCCCTTTGTGGAACACGCCAGCAGAGACAGGAGCTACTGCTGGAGCGGACAATCCGGGAGCCAACTCATTCGGGGCTTGGCCGCGTGGCTTGTACCACAAATGAGAAGAAAAATGCAGAACGAATCTTCTGCTACATGGGAAGCCCTGGCAGCCGGGCTCCTCACAGCAGAGCGGAACTGGGAGCAGCCGCGGCGAGGAGGAACACCAAGCAAACTCCATTCTCATGTGTTCCCAATTGCCCGGATTAGGGATCGCCCTGGGGTGGGTGTCAGACGCTGTCACCGCCAGCGAAAGTTCCAGGGATGTGAGGAATCTGACAGGGCGCCAGGCTCCTCCTGGCATTTTATGTTTCTCCTCTTTAATATCCCTCCCTCCAGCTTTCCCGTGTTCCTGTTTGTTTCCTTCATTTCCTCTTTCCAGCCTCCATTGACCCTGGGTCTACGCTGCCGGGGTGGGAAAAGGGCTCTTTTCCCTACTACGCTGGGGGCTGTTGTAGAGACCCCCCTCCCCAGGGGGGACACACCCTTCTCTCCAGGCCCAGGATGGAGCCTGGTTTGATACCCTTCTCTCCCAACCTGGGGGAAATCCGCCGGGGCAGGGAGACCAGTACATTGACACAGAGGCTTGCTCGGCAGAGCTGAGAGGAACGTTTGACCTAGATCCAAAGCCCGCTGAAGCGGCTGGGCGGCTATCCACTGACTCCAGGGAGCTTTGGATCTGGGGGTCTCTCGCCATTAATCACACAGCCCAAGTCTGCTCCTGAGTGCCCAGCCCTCTGCTAGAAAAAGGGTGGGGTCTCATCTGTGCTGCTCTCATGTTCCTCTCTACTGCAGAGATGGGTCTGAAGTGAGCCCCCCTATTCCCAACACAGAAAGGCCGAGGTGCTCAAATCCCAGAGGCAGTGCCCAAATCCCAGAGGTGGGCCCATCTCTGCTTTTATGCATCAGCTGCCCTCCCCCTTTTGTCCTTTTGCTTTTTCTTCCCTCTACCCTGGACGCCCAAGAAACGGCTCTGGCCTGAGCTGAAGGTTCTGGGGTCACGTTTGGCTCCTTTCTATGTCCTGACCAGTCTGCTCTGCTGGGGGAACCCCTCTGACTTCCATGGAGGTTTTGGCCCCAAGAGCCTGGGTAGGAACTTTGCCAGCTAAGCTGCTGGACCTTGCTGCTCGTTGTTTGGGCTGAATATGGGGCTGCAGCCTGTGCATACCCTGGCCATAAAGTAAGGGAGGGAGCGGAGAGGTGGGTAGCATGGTCAGAACTACAGCCCAAGGGGCACATCCAGTCCCCATTGAACTGAATGGAACTCAAGGGTTCACCAGGTAGGGGATGGGATCTATCCTCCCATTGTACAGATGGGAACCGAGGCCCAGAGAGAGTAAGTGACCTGCCCACAGTCACCCAGGGAGTCTGGGACAGAGCAGGGGTTTGAACCTAGGTCTCCTGAGTTCCAGCTCAGGCCATCCTTCCTTAGCTCAGTATAACACCCCTGGGAGATGGCGATAATACTATTGACCCCCCTCCCTATTTCACAGCTGGGGAAACTGAGGTCTAAACAGAGCGATTAAATAACGACTCCAGGGGCACAAAGTGTTAGACTTGGGAGGAGAACCCAGGAGTCCTGCTGGGCTGGATGGAGGGTTGGGACTCCCAGTCTCCTGTTCCAATCACTAGCTCCTCTCCCCGCACAGGGAGTATCCCTTTCCAAACAAACTCTTTTCACCGCAGTGAGCTGAGAAGTAAAACCAGGTTTCGAAGGCGTTCCCGGCTCCCAAGCCAACGAGCGATCCTTTCTGTGTTTCAGAGAAGCCCAAGACCACAAAGAAAACGAAAAGGGAAAAGAAACAAAAGAAACAGAAGGGAGATTCGCTGGCGTGCACCTAACCTGCATCCTCACAGGTGGGACTTCGGGAGGCAGCACTGGGGGCAGCCCCATGGGAGCGCTGTGGGGCACAAAGGAGGTCTTCACCCTGAGGTCTCAGCAACATTTCCTTCTCGGCTTTCGTTTTTCCACCTTTTCCAGCCAGAGAATATTGCACAATTCCCCACACCCACGCACACATGCACACACACCCACACATCCCTACATGCTTCTTCTGAGGCCGTTTCCGGCCTGTGAAACATTTCCTCTTCAGAAAATCTAATTTTCAGCCCAACAGCGAGAGCAAAGCTCTGTTTTCTCCCCTTCCCCTGATGCACCCTCACAGTCCAGCTCCTTCTCTGGTGCAACCAGAGCCAGCTGCCTTAGGGAGCCGGGTGACAGCGAGCGAGAAAACACCACTGGCTGGGCCAGCATGGTGGGTTTGCACCCCCAGCTCAGCTACCTGCCCAGCGAGAAGAGTTACAGAACAGCACCGAGCGGGGCCTGCACCTCCAGGGGGAAGAGGAGCTTTGAGTCCGGCACTGAACGGCCTCCTCCCCCTTTGCTCTCAAGACATTCCCCATCCGTAAAGAGGCAAGTTATCACTGCGCGGCGCCATCACCCAGTGCGGCAACACAGCAAAAATGGCCAGCAGGACATTCGACGGACACGGGGCTTCACCAGTTCTTCTGGAGCTGACTGGTGGGAGGTGCCCCTTTCCCTGGCAGGCGCGTTCCCTGCCTCCAGACTGGATTGATGTGGCAGGTTCCCCCCCCACCCAATGGAACTGAAGCAGAATGCCAGCAATGGACCATAACCAGGAGGTGGGGAGCAGCATCTCTTGGAGAGCCCCCTCGCTGCTACGTTACAGCGAGGCTGGCCATGCCTCCAACTCCCACCCAGCACCTTCAGCCCAATTACGTGGCCGTGCAGAGGTCTGAACTGCCCCCATGCCAAGCCTCCCAGCCTTCTCCCTCCAACAATTTCCCCGCCTGCTGCTCCCGCAGACCCCTGCTTGGGGGTAAGTGGGAGGAGGAGGCTTACACATCGCGCTGGCTCTTTCCTGGGTGCCAGCTGTCTGTGTGAGAAATGAAAGCATCTGTGAACATAAAAGCAGGGGAGAGCCGAGTGACTGAAACAGGGGGACATTCCCCAGGCTGGAAATCTCAGCCTAGGGAAATGAGAATTGCACCAGACCCTGGCCATGCTCCATCTTCCTCCCCAGGGCTGTGATCCTGCCAGGTGGCAAGTGCCCTCAGCTGCCCTGTCACTGCAAATCTGGCACTCGGCACAGGATAGGACCAAACTCCAAATACGGAGCCCCAGCATCCAATCCCGCAGGCCTTACTCGGGTACCACTCCCATTGCCTGCGTAAGGGCTGGGGGATTTCCTCCCCTGGACAAACCGGGGCAATAGAAGAATCCTGCTCCCCTGCAACACCCCAAACTGTCCCTCAGTTTTAGAGTGGGATTCAAACTTGGTTGAAATACTGGACTGAGAGTCTGGAGAGTTGAAATTCTGTACGTAAATCTCTTGTCCTATTGCCATGCAGGAGTAGGAGGCAAGCATGAGTGACCACCAGAGATAAAAAGAACAGAGATAGAAAGAACTTCCTCATGAGCTACCCAGCCCACCCACTCTGGAGAGTTTATCCAAGTGCCAGAGAAGGATCTGAGCTTTTGGATTCTTCACTGCACCAAAGGCAAACTCTGCCCCTTAGGTGGCCAGTCCAACCCTCACTCTGGACATGCCCTGTGGGGATCTGTGAACTCTGCCATGTTGGTGTGCAGAAAGGGTTAGACAATATCTGCAAATTCCTCAAATATGTGTATCACTCTCACAGAGATGTGTGGCATTACAAAACCCAATCAAGAAGATAGGCAGCTCGGCAGCTCTCGCTTTCCAGTTCCAGACCTCCTTGCACCCTTCGCCAATGGGAGGGTGAGAACTCAGGATGTTTCAAAGCAGACTTTCCTGAGAGTCCCGCCCATCAGAGTGGTGTAGGTACCAGATTAAGTTCTGTTAGGGCAGAGTTCCAGACTCCCTAGGGTGGGAAGGGGACATTACATGGGGGCATTACAGCATTTCAGCGGAGAAAGAATTGTTCTATAGAATTACAGTGCCGCCCTACCAACAAGCTAGAGCTGGGACCGAACCAAAACTAGATCTAAGCCCCCCCCCCCCCCCCCCAAAAAAAAAAAAAAAACCAACCCTGGAAATGGTCAGCCCTGGCTCCAGATGGAGGTTTTGTACCTTAGCTCCTTCTCTATCCCACGCAGGGTGACTAGATAGCAAGTCTGAAAAGTCGGGATGGGGGTGGGAGGTAATTGGCTCATATATAAGATATAGCCCCGAATATCAAGACTGTCCCTATAAAACTGGGACATCTGGTCACCCTCAGTCCTCACACCGTAAACTTCTCCTAGCAGCACCAGATGCCTTCTAGCAATCCAACTCATTTCTGTGATTCTGGAAAATTAGGTTTTATTGTCTATATAAATAAATATATTATATAGATATATGAAATATAGAAATTTATTTCTAGAAAATCAATGTATTTAAAATGTCTCTCACTATATATATTTTTTTTTCTTATGCTAGTTTAAAATAAGAATTTTGGTTTTAAATAAAAGTATTGTACATTGCAATTTGTGGTTCAAACTTTGATGATGACAGGGTTGTAATAGCCATGTATTTAGGGCACTGGCAACACGTTGCTAGTTTTTTGTCATACAAAAGGTTAGCTAACCAATGCCAACCCTTTCCTATGCCTCGTGTGTCATTTTTACTACTGACCACGAGGTGTCGCCGTCAAGTAAGGAATGGCTAGTACTATTTCCTGCTTACTTATAAATATAGATATTCTTGAGATTTAACAGTTACTTTCCCACGAGGATGCACCATTCAAAGGCATCAAGGAGTCTAATAACTTGGGTTTATGTATCACCCTGCATTGCCTCCGAAAGGGCAGCTGGTTGGTTTGTTTACTAGTAAATAAATATATTAAACCCTCCAGCGTGTGCGTCATGTCTTTGCTCACTGACACCGACCAGGACTTCGAGAATCCATTTTTATATTGCAGGTTGTTTGCTTCACATCATGGGTGCATGTTCCCCATTCCCTAAGGGGGCAGTGGGGCCAAGGGCAGTGGGCTGAGCAGAGATGGGGGGGCCACTCCTGGCTCTGCCACTAATTTGCTTGGCCAAATTACGCACAGTATCCCAACCCCAAACAAGCAAAATCATGAGAGTGGCTTCAAAATCAGGATTCTTTTTCAATATACATTCTGGAACCTTTTCATTTGCCTTCTGGATTTTCAGCCTTAAATCTCAGGCCTTTTTCTGCAGCCACAAGGGCTAGACACTTCAACAAGGAAGGAAATGCAACCTGAGGGCCCCACACAGTCACCTGATTCTAGGAGTTGGGCTTTGAAGAAAAACAACAAATACAGTTTTTCCAAGGTGGATTCTCCATCACCAGCAATTGTTCAATCTAGTTTGGCCGGCTGTCAAAGAGATCTGTGCTAGGCATTTTTTCAGGGCAGGTCCCTGGCCTGTGTTGTAGAGAAGGTCAGACTAGAAGACCACAGTGCTCCCTTTTGGCCTTGGAATCGACACATCGATCGCGGGACTTGCAATAAAATCATGAGAAGTGTGTTTAACTGAGCTAGGATGGTCCTATGCAAAACCCTATGAGACCACTGAACAAAGAGGGCAACATACACATGTCGTCCTATAAGAACAGTGAACGTTTACATTGAGGTAGAGTCCCGGTTGGGGCCCGAAAGTGCTAGGTGATGTACAAACATAGCCAGTGCCAGCCCCAAAGCACTTCCTATCAAAAAGGCAAGAGACGCAAGGGGAATGAAACAAGCCGCAGGGCAGAGGGCGGGATGGAAGGACGGCTGGCGAACAGAAACAATCGGCTGTTGTAACACAGTCCAGCTGTGTGCAGTCGATGGCGGTAAGGATCACTACTGTAGTCATGACGATGATTGCAGCCCTGGTGGGGGGAAGAGACCAGAGTATCTGAGCAGCTGTCGCCCCCTTCCCGTCAGGACTGCCTGCAGAGAGAGGGATAGCTGGCGAGGCAAGCTCCCGCCCCAAGCGCTACCCCAGCAGCCAGTGCTGCTACAGGAACCCCTGGGAGGAAAGGGCCTTGCCTAGCTGTGGGATCGATCCCCCACCCGCATTGCTAGCCCCACATTAGGAGAAAGACACTAGACCCCTGTCAGGAACAGCTGTGAAGCTCTGCCATCGCTACCATGGGGCCTACACTGGTTTGTGTCAGAGGATGGACTTAGCAGCTCTGGGTTTCCAACCCCCCAGCTCCAGCTGCCATGTTATTCCCACATTACCCTGCAGCCCGACAAGGCCTGCCCCTGCGACAGACAGGCCAGCTGCAGGACAAAGTGTGAAAACATTTTCCTCCCCCACGTGACCCAACAGCTCCCAAACCAGGAGGCAAATGAAAAGAACCCAGCGTTTATTTCTCCTCAAGCTCTTGACCTTTAAGCCTCTCTCATGAGGGGGCAGGGGGCTACCTCAAGATTTTTGAGCACTTGGGGTTGGCAGTCCCGCAGTGTCCCGTCTTGGCTGCCTCGCTGGGAGAGAGACATACCTAAAATGGAATAGCTCCAGAGAAGGGCATGGAAAACAGTGGTTTGGTGTATGAGACACACCAGACAAGGGTTGCAAAGGCCAGGGTTGCTAAGCCTGGCAAGGAGAAGAGGTAGAGGGCACTCAGGCTGATATATCTGAGCTGATGCTGGGCCTAGTGGAGCCTGATCGGTCCCCCATTTCTACAATGCCCCAGAACACGGGAACAAGCGAGCCCTCGATGAAAGTAATGGCCCAATAAAGGGAATCCTTTTTCACCCAGCCCACAGTTCACAGCTGCTGGAGGTCAGGGAAACCAATACTGTGTCTGGGTGGGTAATTTTATCAGCAATAAAAACCTCTGTAGTTAAGGGGCATGAAATCTCCTGCATCAAGGCACCAGCTGATCTCTGTGGTCCCATTGTGATCACGGATCACATTTGCCCCTCACTTAGCGACCTGAGCATGGCTAGTCACATCAGAGGCCATTTTCCCTTCCTCTGCAGCATCAGGTGAAAATGGCCAGTTCTAGAGATGGGCACAGATCGGCCCTTGGCACTGAACAGCCCCTGAACGCTGGGGAAATTCAGCGCCAGCCTCGCCTGACACATTGCTGCAGCGGGTTGAAGCAACCCTCTGATCCAAATCCTTTCTCCGCCCCTCCCCCCACCCCAAACTTTCCAGAAGTTCAGCTCTGGATCAGAGGAATGGTGTGGGCCGAACCTGTCTTTACTCTCGGTGGCCAGTTCCCTGGGGATTCCCCCTCCATGCTCAGTGCAACTGGTTACTTTTAACTGTGGCCTGGTTTGTTGCTTGGGAGACAAGGTGGGGCAGGGAATATCTTTTATTGGACCAGCTGCCTTGGTGAGACAAGCTTTCGAGCCACAGAGCTCAGCCTAGTTTGTTGTTTCACGCTCTGTGCCGGGGTCAGGGCCTGTTCCCTTTTGTTCCCTTTGCAGCCACCCAGACCCCTGTGCCAGGCCCCAGGCCCCAGCAGGCAGCAAAGCTCCAAGTAAAGCTAGTCAGGAATTTTCTGAAAGGGTCCGTTTCTACCAAGCACCTGATTCCAAAACATTCTAGAATTTTTTATTTTTTTTAATTGCTGCAAAGTCCCATTTTGACCATTTCAAAACGAAAAGTTGAGGTTTTTTGGCTGGACATGACTTTTCCTCTCAACACGTTCGTTAATTTTACACCCTCTTCCAGTGCCACTGTTCTATGACCTGCCAAAAGTCATTCACAGCACCTCCTGCTGGAGGAAAGCTGTGTTAGTGGTGAGATTGCCATTCCCCTCCAGTTACGATTGTGGCTAAATCAAAAACTCTCACAGAGAGACTGCGAGGCTGAGTTTACTAAGGACATTAAAGTATGATCCTTGGTTGGAAGGTTCCACACATTAACGGCCTTAATTGCTGGTATGTGTGGGAGTTGGACACCCTATTTAGCAGTCTGCGTTTGAAAACTGGGCTCTGAGGGCTAAATGCAGCTCTGGTGTAAGTGTGAATAACTTCATCTCAGATAATACAGTGGGCGCTTTATCACCCCAGGGCTCTGATCCTGAGGGTCAGGTCCTAAGCTGGGGGGTATAGGTCAGCGTCGCTACATGGACTGCAGCTGTCTCACCTGCATCAGCCAATATCCTGGGCACCACAATGGGGGCGGGTCTCAGGTGACCCAAGAAGGAAATAAACAGCGATAAAGGCAAGGTGCTTGTGTGAGGCTAAAGAAGACTGGCTGAAACTTCTCCCTCTGCCCCAGTCAGGGGCCCTGGCTTTTGGATGGTGTCCCTGATTTAAGAATATTCTTTATGCCTAAATGTTCCTTTCTGGTCTTTCCTGCCTTTTCAGTAAGGGAACTGGAGACATTCCCCCGCCTTGCTGCAAGGTGTTATCTGTTCCGCAGACTAACTTCAGCGCACAAGGAAGTACGGGGGAGGGTGCCCAGGTCTGACTAGCTACAGCCAGAGAAGTAGGAAGGTTTCACCATCAGCATCCAGGATGAATGGTCCCCACAGAGCAGTGGGAAAGGATTATGTTTGTTTTGCTTTTATGCTTCACGGAGCCCTTCCATCTCTCCCGAGCCAGCCTGCTAATCCAGCCTCTGGGTAGGAGAGCAGCAGCAGTGGTTAACCTAGAACAAGGATACACATAACTGCATTCAGTGGAACCGCTGGAGGGAATCCATGAGCTCTGGGAAAGGAGTCACCCTTCTGGGCTTTCAACTAGACCTGCCAAAAGGTGCAGGGAATTCACACCACGCGGGCCAACGTTTACACCAGCTAGGAAGTTTCCAAGGCATCAAAAGGGAATGGACAACAGAAGGGTCGCTTGTAAGAGCAATCATAATGCTAATCCCCCTCGCCCTTTGTGCTTCACTGTCACCTTAGAACGGTTCAGACAGCCTTGCATTCTGGCCAGCAGGGCACTCGGACTACACTCAGTCACACGCATGTGCGAGTGTAACTGAAACCACCATATGGCCTGGTGTTGTTTGCTGGGATAGAGAATTCTAGACGTGTCGGGCTGGAAGGGACCTCAAAATGTCACTGAGTCCTTCCCCAGGATCAAGGCAGGACCAAGCATACCTAGACCATTCCCGACAGGAGACTGTCCAACACCCAGTGACAGGGATTCCACAGCCTCCCTTGGAGACCTATTCCAGAGCTTCACCACCCTTAGAGTAAGAGATTTTTTCCTAATATCTCCCCTACCACTCCCGTGCTGCAGATGATGTTGCCATACTGCAAGCTTGTAGAGTAATATGCAAATGAGGCTTTCTCCATATTATGCCCCTTTGCATTTTATCCCCGGTTCAGGTAGGAAAAGCCCGACAGCCAACAACCTCTGTGTGTGAGAGGTTCCAGAGTAGCAGCCGTGTTAGTCTGTATTCGCAAAAAGAAAAGGAGTACTTGTGGCACCTTAGAGACGAACCAATTTATTTGAGCATAAGCTTTCGTGAGCTCATCAAGCTCATTTCGTACAGCTCAATGAAGTGAGCTGTAGCTCACGAAAGCTTATGCTCAAATAAATTGATTCGTCTCTAAGGTGCCACAAATACTCCTTTTCTTTTTGTGTGTGAGAGCGTGTTTGATGTGCAGCTTCTAAGCCATCCTGACTGTTCCTTGCGGGCCTGACCTCTGAGTGCAAATCTTTCCTCCAAATTCCCTTCTGCTACTATAACCCCGCAGATTCCTTCAGGCTGTTTTCCATGCGCTTTCCTCGAGAATGTGTTGCAGAAAGCAAGAGAGTTTTCTCTTCCTACAGCTCCCAATGCAGAGCCGAGAGGAACAGTGAACCCAAATATCCCCCATGGGGCACGTGAATGAAGCTGGTGAGGATGCTCTGCTAGCCAGCTGGACTGTGCAAGGCCGACAGGATGGGTCAGGCAGTGTCTTGTCTTGACATATTTCTGGAAATATTCCTGGTAGCATTCGAGCCTTGAACAACCCCTGCTGCTAACACAGGCCATGTAACAGGAAATCTTTGACTCCAGCATTTTTTTTCCTTTCTGTTGCAATCTCTGTTGACAGATTAGATGCCTAGGGCCAAGTCTGCTCCATTTCGCACACATCCTCGCTGGAGCCCCCGGGGGAGTTCAGGTGCAGTTGGGAGAAGAATTGAAGTCCAGGGGGGGTGATGATGCAGCATTTGGCTCATTGTGTCCAAACCGGAGCAACCGTTAAAAGCTTTTCCTGCCCTTGATCTTTCTCAGCGTCACCTCCCTTTTGAAGGCAGAGAATTTCCCCGTGAGCTGAGGGAGCGACTCTGGAACAAGGAGTCGTAGCCCGCACACTCTTAGCCTTGCAGGCTAATTGTCACAAGAAGAAAGTCAAATAAGCCAACACAACCAGCAAGTCAACAGAAAACTCCCCAGCTTGGGGGTCACCCAGCCTTGTGTACAGATCCTGACCTTCCCAAAGACATTCCCCCTGGGGCCTCTTTGCACCCTGCCCCTGACTAACTGCAGGGGAAGAAGGAAGCTCAAGTCAAGTTCATCCCTTGGTGACCTGTGACTAGGCACCTCATCACAGTCATCTCTGGGGCCACGGTCCTGCAAACAGCCAGGCATGTGAATAGTCTCACTGAAGTCAAATGTATGACGTCGAGCCCAGGTGTTATTAGACCCTACGGACCTGCAGGGCACCATTTTGAGACACATTTGCTCAGAATAACCCTGATCATTGCTGTGCTTCCTTCCACAAAATGCACCTGCCTTCACTTTTGTTGTCCCTGTCTGACCTTAGGAACGGTGGCAGCAGCCGGTGCAGGTCCCCATTCTGTTCTCCTCAAAGTTGATGGGAGTTTCGCTGTTGACTGAAATGGGAGCTGGAGGCAGCCCATCAGGTGTTTTGGGGTTCAGACCCTGTGACAGCCTGGATCTGCTGGGAGCTTTACATCTGGCTTGTTTTGGATTACCACATCCATTGCTTGGCCTGCACATTGTTTAATTTGGGAATGGATGGTTTCATGCACATGTCAATTCTCTGCCTATTTTCAGCCAATAAAATCCATCGATGTCCACAGGTTTGCCAGAGCACCAGTTCTAATGACACCAAAGGATGCCATCGGTTCTGCTCTTGCCCTGCATGTGTCCCCAGCGTTATGCCCATTTCCAGGACAGAACTGAGCCATCGTTCCCCAGCAAATGGACCCTCACCTATTTCCTGTCCTGAGGCTGCATATATTTCCTGTGCACAGCAGATGGCTTCGGTGGCATTTAAAGGATCGTCTCTCTCGGTTTGTAGCCTGGGAAGCACTAAATGGCTGCAGGGCCTGATTAATAACTGAAGTGAAACTCTGTTGTAGAACTCAGGCATAGCTCATAAGCCCAGCAGGTTCCAGGATGAATAATCCAACGCAACGGATGTCACAATTACTGAGCACGTCAACCCAGCAGAGAAGCCAAATGGAGCCAAATTGGATTTTGCCTAAATGCAGCATCTTGAATTAGTAACATTTAGGGTGATCACATGTCCCAGTTTTATAGGGACAGACCTGATAGTTGGGGCTTTGCCTTACAAAGGCACCTCTTACCGTCTACCCCGTCCCGATTTTTCACACTTGCTGTCTGGTCACCCTATTAACACTGGATATTTTGTTTCTCTGATTGAAACTAAGCTCTGAAAGAAGTTTATTGACGATGTGGGAGCCTGGGGTCGCTTTGGATAATATGCTCCAGTGCTTCCCAGTGGCAGATTGCAGAGACCTTCATGGTTAAGGTTAGAAGCCAAACAACAGCATCATGAGGTGGACGTTATCCACATGTGACGGATGGGGAAATAGGCGGGCGTGGGGGAAG
The DNA here is from genome assembly GCF_015237465.2 of Chelonia mydas. NCBI lineage: Eukaryota > Metazoa > Chordata > Testudines > Cheloniidae > Chelonia > Chelonia mydas. Next base: position 3,200,671 of record NC_051253.2, on the reverse strand, counting down.
GGGCTAGTTTTCACATTGCCCCCAGTTTGGAAGCAGAGGCACTGCTGCTGCCCGGTGCAGCCAGAGCTGCCAGAGGCGTGATACCCCTCAGACCTTGCGTGGCTGAGGCGCCCAGAGCCCTCAATGAGCAGCCTTCCCCTCACACCTGTGTCTGCCGGGCTTGGGATGAATCCGGCAACTGTTTGCATTGCTGAACATTTCGGGGGCCTCTGGATTTTATTTACTGGTCCATTCTGGCCCTTGTGCAGCTTGCTCCAGGTTTGCTGGGGGCAGAGACAGCCCCCTGCTTACACCCCACTCTGGGAGGGACACAGTCTCTGTTAGCTCTTCTTTTCAGCACGTCATTCTGAAAACACAGGCAGGAATGAGGCAAAACCAGTCGGCTTTAAGGCAGGGTGGGCACTCTGCCCTCGGCTGCCCCCTGGAACAAGGTCGTTATAGTTTTATAAAAGACACAGACTCTCCCAAAAAATCAGTGACATGCATGCTCTGAAGCTGACTCTTGACAGCTTGTGAAACGGTTATTAAAAGATCTGGAGCCAGATCCTGACCTCACTTACAGCAGGGTAAACAAGGCCTGACTCCCCGGAGGTGTAAAATGAGTGGATGTAAGGTCAGAATCAGACCTGCTGTCCAGCCCAACCCAAGTCGGTATGGGACTGGGGGAGAATTCCAGCCCTCCGCTGCTTTGAGGAACACCCATGAAATGGAGGACGCTGTTATCCAGCGCCACCCCAGGCCGATCCCCCGCTAGGCACAAAAATGCATATGCCCCTCTGTGTCTCATTTGGGTGCGCAATTACCATGACGACCGCAGGCGCACCCTGGATGTTCATGGCCATTTACGGATCTAGTGCATTATTGCGTGCGTTGCGTGCCAATTGGGTGCATGGGCTTGTGAGACGTAGACACTTATTTTAGATGGGTCTTAAAGAGTGTCTGAACACAAGTAGTTCAGAGGGGCCCAAGAGGTCAGACTCTAGGGAGAGAAAAAGGTGTTTAGGGAAGGGGTGCAGAAATAGGCCAGGCATAAGGAGAAAGTCTGGGCTGACGAGGACCCAATCCTGCACTCCTTACTCTGGCAAAATTCCCATTTGAAGCCCCTGGTCCAAATTCATCCCGTGGGAAACATCAGTGGGGATTCATCTGGCTCAAGGACATCAGGGAGCGTTTTGCCTGACAAAAGGCAGATCAGGGTCTGAGTGAAATGACAGGAATCCACAGAAACGGCCAAGCACTGAGACATGAGGCTGGTTTTTAAATCGGACCTCTCCCCCAGCGTCCTGCGACCAGAGGAGAATGACAAGTGGGTCGGGAAACCGGGGGCCCGATGCAGGTTAGGTGCACAGCGCTGCCGACACAAGCTGGGTCGCTGTGCGTGCAAATTACCCGCACTGCCCATCCACGGCGCCACGCCCTGAGATCTGTGCGTAAGGGCAGAGACAGCACATGCAGACCGGGCGTGCAATCCCACAGGTTTCTGCGGGGTTAGCCTCCCTGCAAACCTGGCCTGGGGTGTCAGATGAAAAGACAGAAGGAGATTAATGCCCCCCTCTCTCGACTGGGAGGTCTCAGTCCTTTGGTCCCTGCTTAGAGCCCCACTTGTCAGCTTGGCGCTGTAAGCGGCCTTTCGCCCCCTGGGGGATGTGGTTTAAAAATAACCTGGCGCTGACCGCAGCAGGTGTCATTAATCACACGCTGGACTCCACTGCCAGGCCTGGGGCGAGACAAGCACCCAGGCTTGGGCTATTTTAACTCCAGGGCCGATCTCAGGCGTGTTCGGGGAGCTGTGATGAGGTGTCGGCTGGTAACAAAGGATGCAGAGGAGCAGGTGTGCCAAGCTAGCCCCACGCTTCACTCTGCAGGCAGGCAGCCTGCTCTTAGTGTCCCTGGGGGGGTGACACCCACCCAGCTGGGCTGGCCAGCAGAGGCTGAGAGCAGGAATAAAGGGGAAGATACAGCATAATGCACAGAGGGCAGCAAACCCCACGAAACTGCAGTCTGCAAGAAGGAACCGCTGTGCTAAGCATCTTGGAGGGTGTGAGGGCCGGGGTAGGGGGTGGTGCGAACCCGGGATTTCATCTCCCTCTCTGCAGGATCTGCTCGTCTGCTCAGCAGAGTAAGGCAGGGACAGGGAGGCAAGGGATCGCTTCAGCGCGGCACCCTTTGCACAGGGATGGTGAGCTCCAAGCCCTTCGTGGGGGGCAGTGGGTAAGCCCTGGAGCTGAACCAAACCCTAGAGCTGGAAATCCTTCGGCTTGGGAGAAATTGCCACCAGGATGTGAACTTTGTGGCTAGAGTGAGCTGAACTGGACCCCTGCACCCCAGACACCCCTGAGTGAGACTCGGGGAGCTGTGATCCGAACGCAGAGCCACATGTCACAGCTAGGCCCCACCCCCACCCCTGGCTCTGCAATGAGCCAAACCAAAGCCCTGGCTCTGAGCTTCCCGGGACTTTGGGGAAATTCACGTCTGGATCCAGATCCAAACTTTGCAGCTGGGGCCTGTCTCTAGGCAGCAGAGGGGAGGAAGAGATTGCTCCATATGGGTTAGTGGGCGGAAGGGGGGCAGAGGCTCTGCAGCAGAGGAGACACACACCCCGCCCCCCACCCAGCAATGGCACTGGTGGAGGGTTACGTCCCAGTTGCAGAGCCAGCGAAGGAGGGATGACTCTAGCTGCTCCCAGCGCAGGGGAGGTCAAGTGTTTGCAATTCAAATATTTGTGTTTGCATTTTCGGTGGGCTTTTCTAGTGCCCCAGAGAGCGAGGGCTGGGGTCTGAGTAACGTGAAATCCAGCCCCCCCAGTACTGAGCAGCTGCCAGACGGTGCAATTGCTGCAAGGAGCCCAGATCTCGCCGTGTGGATCCGTCCGTGGCTCCCGGAGCCAAAAAGCCAACAGGGAGCCGAAAGCCGAGCCACGGAGGCCTAGCAGAGTCCGTAGGAGGCAGAGCCCCATTCATGGGCTGGCGGGCAGGCTGCAGCCACCTGGAATGATCCCTTGCACCTTTCAGTGCACCGGGCTTTCTGTGGCTGGAGAGCTCTGGGCAGGGATAGCGAGAGGCTGGGAATGGGCGGCCGGGGATGGGTCACTTGGTGACTATCTGTTCTGTTCATTCCCTCTGGGGCACCTGGCACTGGCCACTGTCGGGAGACAGGACACTGGGCTAGATGGAGCTTTGGTCTGACCCAGTCTGGCCATCATGGGCGGCGCGTGAAGCACTGGCTGGGGGAGGCTAGCCCCCAGCACCGCCACTTCCACGCTCCCTGGAACCCAGAGTCACCCCACCGCAGCTGCCACCCCACCCCAGGCTGGCTAGTGCCCACAGCCGCCACAGCCCCGGGAAGGTGGGCAGGGTGGCCCCAGTCCCTGGAGCCCAGGAGCACTGCCTGGGGGTGCAGGTGGAGTGTGGGGGGGGGACTGGGGCTGGAGTGTGGGCGGGGCCACACCTGCCTGTTTGGGGAGGCACAGCCTCCCCCAGCCTCCCCTACCTGCCCCCCACGATGGCTGTTCTTATCTTATGATCTGAGCCAGGGGGCTGGGGCGGGAGCGTGAGATCACTGCTCCCCAAGGCAGACTGGGGTCCCCACTACACAAACACCATCCGACGACAGCTCAGCTCATTCTCCTGCCGGACACAGAGAGCCTGGCCTGCTCGAAGTGCCACTGTGAAGACATCTCCCATTAGCAGAGGTCTGGGTCTGATGGCAGCAGGGAGGAGCCAAAACCACCCTCATACGCTCAGCGAGAAAGGAGGCGAGGGCTGGCCTGGTGAACAAAGGGACTTTACGCCACTTGGGCTACTGTTTCTGCCCGCCATGACCATCCCTGGGCAAGGGTGGCTGGGCACACGGGGCACTCTGCCAGTCACCTCAGGCCTGGGTCCTCTACGGCATGGCTCGTTAGTCTTCTACAGGGAATGGGCCAATCTCTCCCCTGGTGTAAATGGGCACAAATCCACTCACATCGCTGACGCGGCTTCTTCTTACAGCCCGGCTGGCTCTGGCCCATGGTTTGTGATTGCTCTGACCCACTGCAATGCGGCAGAGTTGCACCAGGGCGGGTGTATTTAATACCCAGGCAGAGCCTTGTGCCCTCCTGGCCAGGGGGCTCAGGAAATAGGCCCGTTGTTGTTTGACAAGCAGGGTGGGGATGAACGCAGCAGTGGTGTGGGGCAGGTGGGAGGGAGCAGTGAGCCAAGCAGCAGCATGTAACGAGGCACAGACCGGTCTCGGTGTAGCACGGAGGAGATTGTGGCAGACGGCGGCACAGACGGCTCTTGTCAGAGATCTGGGGTTGTGTCCCCCCTTCTCTGGCCTGGTGCTATAGCTAATTACTAGGGAGCATCAACGCCAGGGCCCCCCTCTCCTGCCCATCGGATAGTGCCCGTTAGGTGCCCTGGGTAATTTTCCCAGCAGTAATGCAAACAGCGCGCTAATGAGAGGAATTTGGCCCCCTGCCCTGCCACCCCATGTTTGTTTAAGGAGTGGTTTGAAAAGCCGTCGGGGGAGAAATGGACCTTGGAGAGGAGAGGAGAGGAGGGGGCGCGGGCGGGGGCAAGGGGAGGTATGATTGAAAGCTAGTGGGAAAGACACGTCAGGGAGCCAGGGAACCGGAGGGTGGCATTCCTCAAAGCAAGCTAGGAGGCTGCCCGTGTGGGCCTAGGTGCAAAGGAGAAGCCCTCATGACCTGGACCGAGGATCCCTGCAAGGGGCACTATCAGCCCTGGACAGGGCGTCTCACTCTGGCTCTGTCTACACTGCAGTCAGGAGGTTTGAGTGCAGGTCGGATGGACACAAGCTTTAATTGAATGTGTGCTCAGGGTCCCGGGCGGGTCTGGCCCCTGCCGCCACCCCTAGCGAAAGCAAAGCCAGCTCTGAACTGCCTGAACTGCAATCACACCTCCTGACTGCAGCATAGATGGACCCTCTCTCTCTGGCAAGACCGGCTGCCCAAAAGGGCTTACAATCTGCAAAGACATGACAAAGGAAGGGTTGCTATCCCCATTTCACAGACAGGGAATTGAGGCCCACAGAGCTTGCAGCAGGATTGCCAGGCATTTAGGAGAGTGAGCTAAGAGAAGGGCTGATGCATCCCCTGCAAATGCCTGGTATCGCTACAAATGGATCTGACTATGGGCAGAACCCGCTTTAGGGGCGGGAGAACAGAGCCCTTGTTGCCAACTTCCAGGGATGGCAAATCAAGATTGGGGGGGAGGGTGCAGAAATTTCCAGACTGCCGCTCGGAAGAGGGAGGGCGTGTGCCCTGGGCAGCAAACACCAGAATACCTAGGCCTAGTGCTGACAGTGGGCGTTTAGTACAAGACCAAGCACACAGGCTGGAGTGGTTGGGACAAGAATTCAGCAACATAAGAACGGCCATACTGGGTCGGACCAAAGGTCCCTCTAGCCCAGTATCCTGTCTTCCAACAGTGGCCAGTGCCAGGTGCCTCAGAGGGAATGAACAGAACAGGTAAATATCAAGTGATTCATCCCCTGTCGCTCATTTCCAGCTTCTGGCAAACAGAGGCTAGGGACACCATCCCTGTCCATACTGACTAATAGCCATTGATGGACCTATCCTCCATGAACTTATCTAGTTCTTTTTTGAACCCTGTTATAGTCTTGGCCTTCACAACATCCTCTGGCAAGGAGTTCCACAGGTTGACTGTGTGTTATGTGAAAAAATACTTCCTTTTGTTTGTTTTAAACCTGCTGCCTATTAATTTCATTTGGTGACCCTAGTTCTTGTGTTATGAGAAGGAGTAAATAACACTTCCTTATTAACTTTCTCTACACCAGTCATGATTTTATAGACCTCTATCATATTCCCCCTTAGTCATCTCTTTTCCAAGCTGAAAAGTCTCATTCTTTTTAATCTCTCCTCATATGGAAGCCGTTTCATACCCCTAATCATTTTGTTGCCCTGTTCTGAACCTTTTCCAATTCCAATTTATCTTTTTTGAGATGGGGCGACCACATCTGCACGTAGTATTCAAGGTGTGGGCGTACCATGGATTTATAAAGAGGTGATATGATATTTTCTGTCTTATTATCTATCCCTTTCTTAATGATTCACAACATTCTGTTCACTTTTTTGACTGCTGCTGCACACTGAGTGGATGTTTCAGAGAAACCTCCTTCCCCAGCCACCAAGCCGGCTCCTCGCTCCCAACTGAGATAAAGCAGGAATCCTTCTAAAAATCCTGGATTGCAAAGTGCTCTCAAAGTCCCCAAAGCAAAAGGAGACAAACAATACCAAACAGAGGGATCAAGCTGCAGCGTCAGTGCTGGGAAACCAGCTGGCAGAAGAACTGGGTCACTCTAGATATGGTCCTAGGAGAAGTCCTGGGCCCCCTGAATCCAGGGCCATGTGGGGGCTGGGCAAAGGCGCAGTTTGCCTCGTCCCCCCCCATTTGAGAGGGCCCCACACCGAGTGGTGTTGTGACCTGCTGCAGGGGGTTGCAGCACCACCCAGGTTTGGCCTGGCTGCCCCTCCATGATGGATCAAACCTGTGTGACCTTGTGCCGCAGGCCGTGATACTCAGAGCAGGGACAGGACCCCCACTGCAGGGTGAGTCCAGGGCAGGCTCACTCTGTCCCCCGGGACATCCTCTCAGAGGTATTTTTTTTCTGAAAGGGGGCTCAGGTCCACGTTTTGCACCAGGCTCCCAAAATATACGGCCCCGCCTGGATCGCAGGGCTGAACGTCCTGGGTTCTCTTGCTCATGCCAGAGGGACAAGCTGCTCCTTTCTCGTTGGTTCCTCCAGGACAGGAGTTTTGCTTCTAAAGAGGATTTGGCAGCCCCAGGGATGACCCGAACGACATCTCTAAGGGACCCTAAATCACTCCTAAAGTGCCCTCGCTGGAGTTCGTGTTCCTCTAAGCTCTAGGACGAGCTTTGGCTGGGATGTATTCCCGGCGGATTTTCCTTGCAGCGGAGTCAGTCAAATACAGGCCCCAGCCCCCTCAGATATTATAAATAGAAACGGGCAGGGAAATATATTTGCCTCCATGTCACTTCCCTGCACCCTGCAGGGTCACAGCTGGTGCTGATCAGGGAGGGACAGACTGGGAAATGTGGCTGTGCTGGGACCATGGGGGAGAACCTAAAGCGGGGGCCGGCAGGGGAGGTTTGGGGCTGGAGCTGAGCAGAGACCTCATCCCTGCCTGCAGGATGGGAGAGTTTCTCTTCCCATTTCTCGCTGGGGTCATTCCACGGGTCCTTGGAGGAGCAGGCAGATAGCCAGGGTCCAGGCAGAGGAGAAAGGGGGGGAGGCAGCCCAGGAGAGGGACAGAGGCAGGGTGTGGGTGGGTGGGTATGTGTGTCTGTGTGTGTGTGTGAACATTTATGATTACATGTGAAACTTGAGCTCCCTGCAGTGGGCTAGGAAAGAAAAAAGACAGAAGTATTGTTTTTAAACACTTTTTTTTCCCGCAAGAGGGCCAGGGCTGCTGCATAGCCAGGAGAATGATAAAAGGGCTGGGAGAGCTGGGGCTGCTTGGAGGGGCGAGGACGGAGGAAGTGCCAAAATTACATGATTTAGACTTCGTTTAAAGAGCCCAATAACTTGTCCTGTGCAAACAGTGGCTTGAAAACTGCAGCCTGGAGCACAATGTCCCCTCCCCCTCGGCAGCTTTCGGCTAGGAACAGGGAGTGCGGGGTCTAGCTGGGGCGGTGTGTGGAGCAGCTGGAGCAGAGGTCTCAGAGCACCATGCACGGTGTAAATCTCAAGCTGGTGGCCTTTGCCTGCATGACGGCGGCTTTCTGGGCGGACGGTGGCCAGTGGAGGGCGACAGGTGGCGGGAGCAGGCGGCGATCCCACCGGGTCCAGCAGGGGCAGTGCAGTTACACCTTCGTCCTGCCCGAGGCCGATCCGCAGCCCTGCCCACCGACGAGGGCGACCCTCCGGGCCAACACGCTGCAGGGGGACTCGCCCGCCGCCACGCTGCAGACCCACAACTGGTCCGCACAGCGCGTGCAGCAGCTGGAGAGGGTCCTGGAGAACACCACCCAGTGGCTGCTGAAGGTAAGGGGTGCATCTGGCTGCGGGAGTGGAGGGGCCACAGTGGGGAGAAGGTTCTCACCACCACTACCATGCCCCTTGACTCATTACCCTCAGGGCAGGTGCCCTGATGCTCCAGTGATGGGCATGGAGTGGAATGATGAATGGAGGGATGATGGGCAGGGGGAGTTCCTACTGCACTGGACCACTCAGTGGGCACAGGTTTGGGTCCAACTTCCAAGACCTTTAATGATCTGGCTCCCAAGCACCTTCCTGAGCTTCTGCCCCTGTGAATTCTATCCCATCCCCTGAACCTCGGCGGGATAGGTCTGTCATGGCCAGGAAGGGACCTGCTCCTGTCATTGCCTGGGCACCGCCAGAGCTATGGGATAGCTCCTTGACTGACCCAGAGTTAGCTCCTTTCAAGGCAGATTGGAAACACTGGGCTGAATTCTGCACTGGCTTATGCCCCCTGCCATCCTACTGGCCAGGTTCGTCTCTTGTGCAACTTCACGGAGCGTAGTGGGCTCTCACGGGGGAGAACTCTGGTCAGAATCGGGCCCCCTTGATTCCAGAAGGCTTGTTTAGTACTTTAGTACTTGTTTAATGTTTCATCTTGATGTTAACTGGTGCTGTATGCTCACATGATTTCAGTCACTTGTGGCCCTGCCATGCATTCATCGTACCCTCGGCTCACCTATTGATTTCATGCAAGATCTGGCACTGACTCTCTCTGGTTTACTGTAAAACACCTGGGGAAATTCTGGCAGAGCGAGGGACGGGGGCTGGGTCAGACCTCTAGAACGTCTCATTTTTTAAACGTAAGGTTTTGCAAAACTTTTTGGAGCTCTGTGAAGCTTTGCACACCATTTGTTTTTGTGGGAACAGCCATTGCAATAAATGTGTGTCTAGCCCAACAGATGCTTGTGCCAGGCAAACAATAAAGGCTGTGATTGTCAAAGCCACCTAGTCAACGTAGACACCAAATTCCCACTAACATTCCTGGCCATGAGGCAGCCGTATCCCCAAAGAGGCATTGCAAACCACAGGCAAAGGGTTGTGCTTGACAGTCCCTCCTGCCCAGGGAATGACATCGACCTGTCCAGAACCCGTGTTTTGCCAGAGATGAGTGGAACTAGAACCTCCAGAGGCTGGAGCTCTTTCCAGATCTCTAGAACCCACAGGGTTTGGAGTGGGGTCAGAATTTGGTAGAACGAGATCTTTTTCCCCACCCTCCAACTCTTAGCTCAGAGGAGTGATAAACCTGGTCCTGCAGTTCCAGGGGATGAAGTGCTCCTGGTCTCAGGTTAGGGGTTCCCCTCGTCAGACCGCTGTCACTCAGGCCAGGGGACCTCACCACTCCAATTAGTCCGGACAGCCACTGGGGGGTGAGCTGAAAGCCTGTCGCAAAGTGGAAACTGGAGCAGCGTGACTGAAGACAGGCAGGACGGGAAATGCTCCCACGCTGGCATGGACACTGCAGGCGCAGCTGTGTGTGGTGTGGGTGTATTGGGCTCTGGGGAAAGCACAAGAGAAGGCAACATGAGTAAGGCTAAACTGGAGGCTTTGTCCTCTGCCCGGAGGGGCTGGGCGCTTCCTGTCCCCATAGCCCTGCTGCCGTACTCACAAGCAGGCAGGGGAAAGAAGAGACTGAGTGCGGGTGTGTCCATGGAGACACGCACCCGCCTCAGGCTGACGGGACACTTCAAGAACACTCCTCTCTGTGCCCTGGGTGCCAGCTGGGAGCACAAGCCGCACGGCAGCCGCACAGCCGTCCTGCTCGGCACTGTGTGTCTCTGCGTGCAGCTCGTCACACCTGCTCTGTGCCAGATCAGCCCCTGGGTGTGTCACTGCACATCAGAGAAGAGGTGCATGCCACGAGATCCCTCAAACCCTCCTGCCCATTCAGAGCAGTACAGGATCTCCAGAGTCCGACGGACAGCAGCCTGGACACTTTAGAGGGGCCTGAACCAAAACTCCAGATCTCAGCTTCAATGGGGAGGATATTTGAAAACAAAACTGGATCCAAATGGCCCCAAAACTTTATATTGGGCCAAACCCAAACCCGAGGCCTAAAACAGCAAACTTCTGGGTGTTTGGGATCTTGCTCCAGAGGAGAGCTCTGTGGTGAGAGCCTCTATCGACCCGTTACTGCTTAACCCCCCAGGGTGAAGTGAGGGGGCTGAAGGCTGTACTTAGGGTATGATTCTAAAGCTCAGTGTGGATGGCCAGATGGCTGGAATCCCAGAGCAAAAGCCAAGCCTGGAACAAGATCCTCCATGGTTAGCAAAGAAGAGCTCTGAGACACCCTCACACCAGAAAGCAGACTCTGGTTTCCTCTTCCTTCCATTCAAGTCAATCGCAAAGCTCGCGTTGATCTCCATGGGACCAGGATTAGCCCTGGCACGCAACAAAATCTGTCCACAGGAACCTTGCTGCAGTTGCATGTTGACTCTGACCCTCAGGGTGGAAGGATCCGCTCTCGGAATAGCATATGAGAATGCCGTGAAATCCACATACCTCGTCACGTGGGAATGCTGCCTGGGAAATGGGCAGAGGTTCAAGATGCTCACTTGTTTGATGCCCTTTTCCCAGCTGCCAGACAGTGACGGTTCTCTTGACTCTGTCAGGACTTGGTTTGTCTGACCAGAGCTGTCAGTAGAGTCTCCAAAGCGGCGAACCCAGCTCTGAGTCACTGCAGCCCTTCCTATGGCTGAGACAGGCCACAGCATAGCGCCAGGCTCCAGAGCTGATCCTGGCAATTACAGGTCAGTGAACCTAGCTCCAGCCCCAGACAAACTGTTTGAAACGATAGTAAAGAATAAAATTATCAGACGCAAAGATAAACATAATACGTTGGGGCTGAGTTAACGTGGCTTTTGTAGAGAGAAATCACGCCTCACCAATCTATTAGAAATCTTTGGGAAGTCAGCAAGCATGTGAACAAGGGTGATCCTGCAGATATAATATACGTGGACTTTCAGAAAGCCTTTGACAAGGTCCGTCACCAAAGGCTCTTAGTAAGCAGACATGGGATAAGAGGGAAGGTCCTCTCATGGATCAGTAACTGGTTACAAGATAGGAAACAAAGGGTAGGAATAAATATCATTTTTCACAACGGAGAGAAGTAAATAGCAGGGTCCCCCCAGCATCTGTAGTGGGACCTGTGCTGTTCAACATATTCATAAATTATCTGAAAAAAGGAGTGAACAGTGAGGTGGCAAAATTTACAGATACAAAATTACTTAAGATAGTTAAGTCCAAAGTTGACTGCAAAGAGTTACAAAGGGATCTCACTAAACTGGGGGACAAAATGATAGATGAAATTCAGTGTTGATAAAAGTACTCCACATTGGAACACATAATCCCAATGATACATCCAAAACGAAGGGGTTTAAATTAGCTGTTACCACTCAAGAAAGAGATCTTGGAGTCCTCATGGATAGTTCTCTGAAAACATCTTCTCAACGTGCAGTGGCAGTCAAAATGCTAACAGGATGTTTGGAACCATTAGGAAAGGGATAGACAAGAAGACAGAATATATCACAATGCCATTATATAAATCCATGCTATGCTCACACCTTGAATACTGTGCATAGTTCTGGTCACCTTATCTTAAAAAAGATATATTAGAATTGGAAAAGGTGCAGAGAAGGGCAACTAAAATGATTAGGGGTATGGAACAGCTTCCATACAAGGAAAGATTAAAAACACTGGGACTGTTCAGAGAAGAGATGACTAAGGGGGGATATGACAGAAATCTATAAAATCATGACTGGTGTGAAGAAAGTGAATAGGCCAGTGATATTTATCCTTCCTATAACACAAGAACCAGAGTCACCCAATGAAATTAATAGGCAGCAAGTTTAAAACAAACCTAAGGAAGTGTTTCTTCACACAATGCACAGACAACCTGCGGAAATTTTCCCAGGTGTAAGTGGGGGAATAGTCCCGCTATTGTGGGGAACTTTCCTGACTTCTGCACTACCCCGGTGAAGTGGGCTGGCGAAAGATCTGAGTCCTCGCTCCCACTTCCTTTACCCAGTGGCCTCCCTGCCCTTGAGGACTCCCCTTCCACTCTCCTGTCTGGCAGAGTCCTCGTAACCCCAACAAGGCTGGGCCCAGGATTCCTACGGGGGCTCGACCCCCAACCCTGCTGTGGTCACCTAGGACAGGGGCTAGGGTGTCCCCACTCCGGGGTACTCTCTCTGCACTGCGCACTTCTCTGACCCACTGACCATTACATACAAGTTAAAGCAAATGCAAGTTATTTAATCAACAATTAATTTTAAAAAGAATAAGGGAAAAATGGGAAAGGTGAAAGGAAACACATCAGCCCGCTCTGTGGCAGGGAACATCACAAACAGTGTCTCTGGAACATCAGGGCAGCTCACAGTCTGCTCCTTGTAAGTCCCAGGCCCCTTCTCAGGCCCTGGCTGTGCTGCAGGGATGCTGTGGGTTGGACACTTGCTCTGGTGGTGGCCACACGCTCTCAGGCTCTAAGTGGAAGGACCCTTCTTCCCAGTGTCACCCCCCCGCCCTGTTGGGGTTACAGTCCAAGCCTGGCCTGCAGAGCCTCTTGGCTGAGGCGTCTCCCTGTGCTGGGCCCGCTGCCCAGGGTCCCCCTCGCTCTCCCCAGCTGCTCACCGCACCCAGCTCCGGACTGCTCCAGCCCCAGCTCCAGCACTCGGTCTCTGCTGCTCTGCCTCCAGCTCCCTGGGCTGCTTCTTTGGCCCCTCTGCCTCTGGTCGCTGCAGCTCTGCTCCCAGGACAGGTCTGCTCTGCAGGCTGCTTCTGTGACTCTGCTCCCAGCACTGACCTGCTTCCTGGGCTGCTTCTTTGGCCCCTCTGCCTCTGGTTGCTGCAGCTCTGCTCCCAGGACAGGTCTGCTCTGCAGGCTGCTTCTGTGACTCTGCTCCCAGCACTGACCTGCTTCCTGGGCTGCTTCTTTGGCCCCTCTGCCTCTGGTTGCTGCAGCTCTGCTCCCAGGACAGGTCTGCTCTGCAGGCTGCTTCTGTGACTCTGCTCCCAGCACTGACCTGCTTCCTGGGCTGCTTTTCTGGCCCCTCTGGCTCTGGTTGCAGGGCAAGTCTGCTCTCTCTGGGCTGTGCCTCTGGCTTTGGGGCGGCAGCTCCGCTCCCAGGACAGGATCTGCTCTCTCTGGATCTGGCTTATCTCTGCTCCCCAGCTCAGCTTGCACCCCTGCTTTCTCCTTAGCTTGGCCCCACTCTGTCTGACCAAGGCAAATCCAGCTCACACAAAGGAAGGGACCTCCCTGGCCTCCTGACTCCCTGATTAGCCTGCCCGCCCTGTCATTCAGGCTGACCTGGAGCACTGACCCCCTCTCCCCATTGTTCCTGGGGACTATCAGTCTCAGGGTCCTGATTTCCCATTGACCCTTCCCCTTTTAGTACTGGGAGCTAGCCAACTAAAACACCCCCACTGAATGTTAGTAAGGGAGCAACAGTCCCCTTATACAGGGGATCTAGTGAAGGCCAAAGTATAACTGGGTTCAAAAAAGAATTAGATATGTTCATGGAGCATAGATCCACCAGTGGTTATTGGACAAGATGGACAGGGATGCAGCCCCATGCTCTGGGTATCCTTAAGCTTCCAACGGACAGAAGCTGGGACTGGCTGACAGGGGCTGGATCACCTGATGCTTGCCCTGTTGTGTTCATTCCCTCTGAAGCACCTGGCACTGGCCACTCTCAGAGACAGTCTACGGAGCTGGATGGACCATTGGTCTGACCCAGTATGGCCATTCTGATGTCTCTGATGAGTTCTCAGCAGCAGGGATGAAGCCCCAGCCCCGCTAGCAGAGTGCCCCCGTGCCCCCAGAGGTTCCCAGGCCCTAGGGCTATGTCTGCAGGCACTAAAACACCTGTGGCTGACCCCTGTCAGCTGACTTGAGCCTGAAGGTCATCCAGGCCCAGGCCCAGACTGGGCAATTTCAGAAGGGACGGGTGACTACACTCCACCTGCAAAGCCCCACCCCAGCAAGGCATTAGACCATGCCCGGAAATGAGGCTTAAATCACTGTGAAAAGCAGGCCCTCTCGGAGCCCGGGTAGCAATCTGTGCCACCTCCCAAGAACAGAAGATGAGATTCCATGCAGCACCCGGTGCAGACGAACCCGCCGTGCGCACACTCTGCTCCCACTTACCTCCTGGGCAGCACCCATGGGAACGAGGCCCACTGCAGCCGCTCTCACTCCCAAACAGTGGCAGCGTCCAGGGGAAAATCACAGACGGATGCCCTTGTCCACATGTGCTGACCTAACCCATCCCCCCTCCCCACAGCTAGGGATGGGCCTGCACCCTCCCCCCGCCCCGGATCTCTACACCCTCAGACTCTGGCTGGGGCATGAGAATCCAGCCTCGGATCCTTCCACACCTGAGTTTCAAGCCTGGTTCCTATCATGGATCAAACCAAAATCTCTGCTCCAGGTGCCTGGGGAGGGGGTGAAATCTGTGCGTGAATCTGAATTTTGCAGCTTGGGCCCCAGAGAGACCTGAAAGCGGATGACAGGAAAGAGCAGCCCAGCAAAGAGGAGAATTTGCCTTTCAGTGGTTTCTCCTAAGTTCCATCTGACCCCACATCTGCCAGCAGTGCAAACAGCTGCCTGCGTCAGACCCAAAAATAGCTCTGTCCCTTCTTGGCCCCGGGGCGAGGGACAGGGTCCCTAAACAGCTGTAAATATTGAGCTGCAGCAAGGGAACAGCGAACAAGGTGGGGGATCTTCTGGTGAGAAAAGGAAGAGGGGACCGAGGCCGTCTCTGCATCCCTGCTTGGAGGAGGGCTCCAGATCCTTTCTCCAGCCAAATCTGAAATGACTGGCTGGAGTGCTACAGTCAGGTTCAATAAAAATACCTGCACATCCTCTGCATTTGCCTCTGCCAGATTGCACAGTCAGAGGGAAATTTCAGCTTCCACACAACATGCCCAGAGCTTTGATCTTCTAACACTTTAAGACCGTTCACAAAATTCACTTGTTTTCCTCCCCGTGTCTTAAAACCAGAGTTCCCAACCTTCCCTCCCAACCCTATTGAAGTGAGCCAACTAAACAGCACACGTGGCCCTTCATTCCAGAAGGTTGGAAAGTTATTAATAATTTTTCTGGGAAAAAAAAAAGATTTTCCTCTGAAAGCCTTGTGCCCCATGTGGTCTATGTCTTTATGTGAGTTGCCGAATTGGGGAGCATCCTTTCAAGATGTGGCACATTTATTTTCTTATTTTCCTGGAAGACATTCCCCACGCAGTTAGCCAGCCCAGACAAAACTACCGGGTGGATTCTAAGAACCCGGGGCAGAGAAAATACTCCAGAGTGTTAAACCGAAAAATAATATGTTCTCTCAATGGAACAATTCCTTTGCTTCGCATTTGTTTGAGCTGCACAGTTTGGACCCGGGTCTGACATTTCCCAGCACTAGTGGGCGCGTGGACGTAGGATTTTGATTCAGGCTTGGCACTAGTAGCTGAGGGTGCATATGGTGCTACTCCCTAGGAATTTCTCCCTGGTGCAATTGATTTGGAATTCTGCAACCAGCTGATGAAGGGACTGGTGATCATTCAGCAGGGTGAGGTGCACTGCTCTCCCTGAAGCACAGTGCCTTGGACAGTTGGAGCCAGACGGTCCAATATTAGGTGCATGTTAGGTGATCATCTCTTGAAAAAATGTAGGTGGATAACTAGGTATCAGTGCCTCAGCACTTCCAAAAAGAAAGGGAGGACTTGTGGCACCTTAGAGACTAACCAATTTATTTGAGCATAAGCTTTCGTGAGCTACAGCTCACTTCATCGGATGCATTCAGTGGAAAATACAGTGGGGAGATTTATATACACCCAGAACATGAAAAAATGGGTGTTATCCTACACATTGTAAGGGGAGTGATCACTTAAGATGAGCTATTACCAGGAGGGTGTGGCGGGGGGGGGGGTAGAAAACCTTTTGTAGTGATAATCAAGGTGGGCCATTTCCAGCAGTTAACAGGAACGTTGGAGGAGCAGTGGGGGGTGGGAAAAATAAACATGGGGAAATAGTTTTACTTTGTGTAATGACACATCCATTCCCAGTCTCTATTCAAGCCTAAGTTAATTGTATCCAGTTTGCAAATTAATTCCAATTCAGCAGTTTCTCGTTGGAATTTGTTTTTGAAGTCTTTTTGTTTTAATATTGCGACCTTTAGGTCTGAGATCGAGTAACCAGAGAGATTGAAGTGTTCTCCGACTGGTTTATGAATGTTATAATTCTGGACATCTGATTTGTGTCCATTTATTCTTTTACGTAGAGACTGTCCAACACTTCCAGTATTCCCTAGGTATTCTTTAGATTTAGTGTATATGTAAATGAGGGAGGCGTTAGCCCTGTTTACATGCTTCTGTCATCTCGAAGGCACATGAAAACCTCTGGAGAACCACCCTACAAGGGGAGCCATTAGGAATTCTACATTTACTACTGTGCAGGGATCACAGTATTGGGACCGTGTGTTCTGGTCTATGCCCAATGCAGGAAGAGACCTGGGGTGATGAGTGTTGAGATTTCAATAGCACCCACCCATGGCAGGTGCCAGGCAGAGGGGGCTTTTACTAAACCTCCTTCTAATCACCTGTGAAATTCCTTCAGGCTTCCAAAGGCAGGAGATTTTAGACAAATGAGATGTTAGAATGGAAATATGTGGGACTATCGACATGTAGCACCCACAGCCAGACACACCCCGATGCAGGAGGCCTGGCCTTTGAAAAAAACCGGGGCAGTGTACACGCAAGACACAGAGTTTGGAGCTTGGAAAAATACTTGGATTCTCAGCTGGGCCGGCTCCTTGTACCATGGGGTGCAGCAGCAGGCCCGGTGAGACTTTTCACAACAGTCAAAGCCTGCGGCTTTGCCATCAATTCTTCCCCACGCGCTCTTGTGCCGCTCGCCGAGCAGTGGCGTTCCGCCTGGCCCCAGAGGTGCCTGCATTTCAGTGCCGAAAGGACTTCACACACACACACACACCCCCCATATGTGCATGCTTGGAAGCACTGGAGGGATCCCTGAGCAGAAAAGGCAGTAGCTGAATAAAGGTATCATCGGTTTGGCCTTTCTCCAGCTCTTTCCAGCCCTGCATTTGAAAGCCCTTTTCCTATCGTTTAACCAATCCTCCCAGCACCCCGAGGCTGAAGAAGCCTGAGTCAGACAGAGGTTAAGCAACTTGCTCAGGACCATGGAGTGCAGCTGAAGTAGGGATGGAAACCAGGAGTCCTGGATCCCAGTCCCCAGCTCTGACTGCTGCACTCTAATTTGGGCGTCCTAACATGATGCCACACGCAGGGAAATTAGGAAGCACTGTTTCTGAAAGTTGTGTTATTAAAAGGCTTTTTCAGACTTTTCCTTCCCCCCAGCAGGCCACCTTGCTCATGGTCAGAGGCTCTTGGGGCGCAGAACATCCTGGCACACGACTAGCTTGCAAGGGATCTTGGTAAGGAGCAGAGACTGGCCTCTTTCTTTCCCATTTACATCGGCGCCACATGGTGTTTACCCATTGCCAGTGAGGTGAGACAGCTGACACTGTCGGGAGCTGCTATTCCCACAGCCACATCTTTGCTGCAGGCAAAGCTCGTTCTAAAGTACTCCAGCGAGATCGTGTCGGGTTCTTGGGGGACATAGTTCTTACCGAGATCCTGGTTTCCAGGTGCCACGTCTCCCGCTTTCTTTTGGCTAAACCTTCCCTCCCAGAGCAGGAAGTGATGCTGCGACCTATTGAGTGTGAAGTGGCACCACTGGACCTGGACAAGAAGCCCTATAGATGCCCCAGCATATTCCCGGCCGAGGCTTGTCTCTAAATTTCCAGCCTTGCCTGAAAGTTTCCCATTGATCAGAGGCAGAGGGACCCTTAGCACGTGGGTAGCTCCGATCAAGCTGCAGCACTGAGGATGCTGACATGCCCTGCGATAGGTTATCACGCTGCTTCGATACTCAGGACACAGCTGCTTTGTGAGCATGGCCCAGCTTCTGTACCGTCACGCTGTTCTTCTGTCATCACGAGCCAAGCGTCACCTCTGACTCCTGGCTTTAGGCTGGGCCAAACCAAACTCCCGGGCTTGGAGACATCCCAGAGGTTGGGATGTGGGTCCCACGGCTGTAGTTTGAACTGAGCTGATCTGAACTGAAGGGGTCTGTGAACCGATTCTCCCCCTCCTCTACCCCGCCCCGCCATCCTGCTGCAGACCTGTTCAGAGCCATCCTTGGAAGGGTACCTACCGTCCTACCTGGGAATTGAAATCCCCTCTTCCTCTGGAGACATGCAGGCAGGCACACTTCTCTCCCCTTGTTTCTAGCCCTACTCTTCGTGTATCCACACAGCGGCAGCTGGCATGGCCACGTCGAAAGCCTTACTGACACACACGGGTACAATGGATACATACCTTTGTCCAAGTATCCTTTAGGACGTGTGTCACTGGATGTCCCAGCCACTCCCCTCCACCTCACGGGGGTTTCTGCATGCTGGGGTGTGTGAGATACCCTGCAACTCCCGGTCCTCCAGTTGGAGTCACGTCTCTGTGCCCGGCCACGGGTGGCTGCCTGCTCTGCTCATGTGCCTGACCGCGCCTGAAAGGATCCGTCAGGGCTCCTCCCAGCAGAGCTCAAACTAAAGAGCTAGAACCTCCTCTCCAGCCGAGGAGCGCTCAGGACCGCTGGGGCTTGCGGGCGGGGGCCAGTGCAGCTGGAATGTGGCCCGTGAGCAGGGCCAAAATATTAGCCCTGGTGAAGATTCCCAGCGGGGGGATGGGGGGGGCAGTGCAGCTGCACATCTGGGCAGCTCTTGGGCACCAGGGAAGCACCTCATCTGGGACCCCGATGCAATAGGTGGTAGGATGAGCGTGTGGGGTCTAGCCCTTGTATTTTAAGGTGTGCTGGTGGGGGGGGGCAGCAACCCAACCTCCCCCCCTTCCTTGAGACGTTAGCTGCTGGATCAGAGGCTGCCCAGCCCCGTGCGAGGAGAGAGCCGAGCTTACGGTGAATGCGCTCTGTGCCCCAGTATCCCATGGGCAGATAAGACGACTGTCTTTGTGTGGCCTTTGGGGAGGGGTTCTCTCCCATTACGCGGCTGCGGGGCGTCTAGCACAGAGAGCCTTGATCTTAGCTGGGGTCTCAGGCTGCTCGTGTTATGCTAAGAACTGCTAATAATAGCGGGGGGAGGGGAGGTGCCTGCAGATCTCCATGACCTCCCAAGTCGCTTTGCAGAAATGGCCCAGCGGCGGAGGGGAGGGTGGCAGGGCCTTAGAGAGGAACTCCAAAGGCCGGTGCCCGTATAACCTCGTCCCACAGCACAGCAATTCCCAGAAAGGGATTGGTTTGGGGTTGTTGTTTTTTCCCCCCTCTAATTTAACTGGAACCTGTTTTGATTGGATTCAAGGCCTGAATAAACAAACTGCGGGTAAAAGGCGGCACTGGGTTTATGAAAGAATTGAAAACAAAACACGCACTGCATCTGCCAGTAAGCCAGAAAGTTCAAGGCACGCTTTGGCTCGTAGGCCCCTTCGGCTGCTGTCATGCAGGTTCAGGTCTCAGGAGGGGGGATCTGGCATTCTGCGCCTGCAGCGTGCGTGCAAAGGCACTAGTGACGGACACCCTTAGCGTGGGTGAGGGGGGTGCCCAAACCATGAGATTCAAGGCACATTCAGCTGTGCACGGCATGGGAAGAAGGACCACTTTCTTTCTTTATTGTTTTCTACAGTGCGTAGGAATAGAGTTGTGTTCTTTTAAATAGCGTGTGAACCCTCTGGTGGTGCTCACGGTGTTCTGCGGGCCAAAGACCAACTAGAGCAGCAGAGTGTCTGTGCAGTTGTGTGTTGTGTGTATTTAGTAAACACAGTTATTTGGACCCCTTGCGGTACCTTTGTGGTGTTATTGTGTAAAAAGCAAAAGACCCAACATTTTCTAAAGGCAAAGTGAGATTTCAGAGCTCTTTGTATTTTAAGTGGCGATTCTCAAAAGCTTTCGGCGTGCAGGTGCACAAGGCATACACATGGCCTAACCTGCACATGCCCAGTTACTGTGACTGTATGCCCCAACCGGGGAGCTGCACGTGAAAACACACCCAACTCAACGTGTGTGTGCAACTTCCCGATGGCGCGCACAAGTACGACAGCCGCACGCAGGGGGACCAAGGGTGAGATTTTCAAAACTGACTAAGAGTTTCAGCCATACAGCTCCCGTCGCCATTAATGGGTTTTGTGTGACGCCGGTCAGCCTTGCAGATCTCAGCCTAGGCATGCAAGTGTGTGCCTCACGTTTTGAGCAGGGTTTTCAAAAATAAATGTCCAGAGTTAGGCTCCTCCATCCATACTGAGGCCTGCGGTGCTACGGGGCGTGCTCAGCACCCTGGCAAATCAGGGCACCTGCCTAGATGCCTAAGTAAGGACCCAGCAGCCGAATATTTTTGATAATGTTTCTTGGCCTTTTTACGGAGATGCCTAAGTGCCGCCATGTGACCACCTCTGGGGTGGAGATTGCCAGCCAGCACACAGCACCACAGCACAGAAAGAGGCCATTTTGGTGAAGGACACTGGGGCAAACCTGAGCTCTTACAAAGAGTGCCCCAGGGGATCTTCACGACCTCCGTTTTCAAGAGAAAAAACAGCACTTGCCATGGAAGGATAAAGGGCTGAGTCTGCCCTAGTTAAAACATAACCTTGACTTTGGTCCATCTATGCTGGAAGCACTCAGACTCCTGGGGAACTAAGCAGACCTAGAAATGAGCTGGCTGATAAACAGGGCTCGAATCGGGGTGTCACCTGCCATTTGACTGCATTGCAATTTACTGAGAACCTCATTCTGCTGGGTTCCCTTCGCAGAGCCCTAGAGCGCAGAGATACAGTTCCTGCCTGAATCGCCTGAAACCGGGCTGCACAATGCACCTGATTAGCGCGGGCACTTCTTGCAACCTCTGAAAGGTGTCATGTCCCACGGCTGCTGCTAATGGAGGGAGAAAGGGATGGTGCAGGCGCCCACGATAAGGGGAAATAGGAAGAGACAAGAACAGGTGAGAGGAGGAGGTGCTGGGAATGAAAGGGTGGCTGAGAGAAAGCCCGTCCCCCTTCCTCTCTTCCACTGCTGGATTTACCTTCTCCCTTGTTCTCTCTTTTGAATTAAACTCCAGATCCCTATAGAGTCCCTAGAGGCAGACACTGTCTCCTCATTAGGGCCTCTGCCTCCTTCTTCTTAGGCATCTAGCTACAGCATCCTTCTCCTCCAAGGTTAACTTCACCGGGTCCCGGCCCAGCTCTGAGAGCCCCAGGAATGCTTGACATCACCAGGAATAACACAACACTGCCCTCTCAATGGTGCTGGACGTGCTGGGTTTGTTATTCTTGCTTTATCTGCAGTTGGAGCAGCTGGGCCTTCCTTCCCATCTGACTATTTTCAGCGCGGGAGAAATTAATTTTAGTTCAAACAAAAACATGTAGTGGAGGGATTGGGGCTAGGAGCAGGGCGTGCACCCCAGCAGGAGGCTGAGTGATTAATGGCTATCGGGGCACTGCAGAGAGAGGGAGAAAAGCCTGCAGCTTGCCCAGTTCCTGCACAGCGTCCATCAGCCAGAGAGAAGCAGGAAGGGGACTCGGCCAGAAGGAGCTCTCAGGTCCCTAAGTAGCTTTAGTGGGAGAGTGCTGGGCTCCGGGGCCAGCAGCAGGGTGCTCAGAGCAGGCCTCGAGGCTGCTAGACCTGGGGCGTGACACTGAACCGAGGCCCGAAGTGACTCAGAACAACACTCTGAAGCAAAGCTCCCAGCCCAGAGCCATGTCCTGGCTGTTGGGTGTCCCCTACTGGCCAGTGGAGGGCTGTCTCATCCCCTCAGCAGAACCTGTCGAGCGATGGCCAGAGGCACAGGGCTGCTTCCCGCACCACCGCTGAGCTGGCTAGGCCTGGAGGAGCCGCACTGGGCCTGGCTCAGCTGGGAGCCACACTTTGCTTATCTTCCCATTTCCTCCCCTTCTGGGAACAGCACATGGGAGCCGCTCCCATCCTTGTCACCACTTGCTGCGTCTGTCAGCTGGTGGCCAAACACTGGAGCAGATGTAACCAATTAGCGGAGTCCCCCACATCTGGTGGCTGGACTTGTGTGAGCATGCTGGGTCATACCACGGTGGGGATTCGAACCGGGATCCTTGAAGCCTGGGGGCTAAAGCCGGGTCTGCTGCCCAGAGCGGGCAGGAGCTCCCAGGCACGCTGCACGGAAGAAGCAGCAGAACATGCACAGGTGCTGGGCCCAGGCCCATCTGGTGTCTTCACAGAAGGGACTTGGCACCAGGATCTATTTCCAGCTGCTTCGTAGAGGACCGAGAGAAACAGCCACCGTGTAAGGGTAATTTAAGTGGAACAAAGATAGGAATTCCTACTGCTAGTCCTTGCCCTGCCCTGCCCTATGGGACACACACCGATGGTCCTATGGAGCTTTTTGCCCTCTGTGCACCACTCCAGCTCAGCCCTGCCAGGGGTATTGAATGAGCCTCTCTGCCTCTTCCATTTCTCTCCTAGAAACAGGATCAATTTAGTGCACAAGGAAAGGAAGGGGTGGGGGGGGCAGTCTATTTTAATAATCAAGAGGCCAAGGATTCCCAGCACCTCCTTCCCTCTCCCTACCCCAGCTCTGTTCATCAGTGCAGAAGAGTCCCTTCTCCCCCACCCCGCCCCACACTTGTACTGTGGAGAGTCCCGGGTTCAGACTCAGGGTCCAAGCTACAGCACTGGATGCTCTTCCCTACACTCCCTGTCCCCACTAGCTCACAGTTAGGCCTTTTGTACTGGGCTCCTTAGTGCCAGTACAGCACGAATGTCTTTCCACCCTGGAAGAGGGGAAGCATCCTGCTCCTCTGGGGTCCAGTCACTTAGCTGTACAAAATGACCAAGCACATTTCAGCAAAGGACATGGAAGCATTTGCAGAGGCACCAGCCACGACATCTCAGCCTAGTTTGTTGCTTCAAGGCAAGTGAAAGACAAACCACTCCAGGTTCTCCACTCGGGCAACAGGCTGGAGAATGGGGCCCAAGAGCTGCCAAGCAAGGGAACTCACTCAGCACCATCCTGTCCCATCTTTGCAGCTTTTGTGCATTTCCAGTTCGGCCATGCCCTGTCTCTGACCCTGCAGCTGTCTCAGCCCTTTCAGCTCCGCTGAATCCTGGTGGAGAACTTTGTTGTCCCGCATTCCCTCTTGGCCTTCCCTGCTTATTGTCTGGTTTCTTGGCTGGCCAGCAGCAATTCTCTCTGAGGTTCTGAATCTTGGCAGAGCTTGTGCTTGGACTCCAAAGTCTGCCTTGACTGCAGCCCAACCCTCAAGCCTAAGGACAGATTCTGGTGTCCTGTACGCTCCGGGACTTGGGAAGGAGTTACTCCTGATTTACACAAGAAGAGCTGGTGGAACCAGTAGCTCGAGTTCAGCAACCGCGGCACCAATCCGAGCTCTAAAAAGAGTAAACAACAACTTCTAGGTACCGCTCCCCAGTGCACACGCAGCAACCTGCTAGCACGAAACTAACTCTGAGTCACACTTTCTCGTGGTGGGGAGTGTTTCGTTCAGCGACGTGTACCCAGCTCCCGTAACTCTTTGGGTGCTACAGGCACAACTTCTGAAGTATCCATCTAAATTGTAATCTGGAAAATTAAGCACCAAGCAGATTCATAAGAACATAAAACCATAAGAGCTGCCATACTGGGGCAGACCAATTGTCCACCTCGCCCAGTAGACCAGTGCCAAATGCATCGGAGGGAATGAACAGACCAGGACAATTTCAAGTGATCTAGCCCCTGTTGTCCAGTCCCAGCTTCTGGCGTTTGGAGGTTTAGGGACACCCAGAGCATGGGGTTGCATCCCTGACCATCTTGGCTAATAGCTATTGATGGACCTACCTTCCATGAACCTAATTCATAGCATTGATAAGTAATAATCATGATAATCAAAAGCCAGTTTTCTCTAACTTCCCCTTCCACTCTCCACCTGCCAAGCACCCATCTTTGTTCCCCTTCCAGTCCCCACCTGCAAGACCACTTCCTCTGTGACGCCTTCCTGGGCTGGTTTCAGAGTAACAGCCGTGTTAGTCTGTATTCGCAAAAAGAAAAGGAGGACTTGTGGCACCTTAGAGACTAACTAAGGTTGCCACTAACTATTGGTTCCTAACTAACCAATTTATTTGAGCATGAGCTTTCGTGAGCTACAGCTCACTTCCTGGGCTGGGTGACACCTCCCTCCTCCCCGCACTCCCTTCTCTCTATGTTGTTTGCCTTGCACATAAACCCTGCTGTATCGTAATGCTCAGACCTGCCGTCTGATGGTCTTCGCACTTCGCTCCATCCTTTGGCTTTTCTAACTCGTTGTGATCAGTGTGTTTCATTGTTATATCGTGGCAGTTCCGTGCTGATTTTTACCCTGGGTTGGGTAAAAACAGCCTGGATCTGGGCCTGTTGTATCATTCCCTTTGCCCACCACACTTGGTATTGTATCAGAGGCAGCTAAGCCATTAAGCTTGTCTGGGATGCTACTTCCCTTTCCAATCTAGACCGTTTCCTGCACAAGTTGTTTCCTTCCACCCAGGTCAGTTCCCTTACACCTTTTGCTCTACTCTTTCACCGGGTGAGTAATGTTCTAGAATCTGCTTGAGATCCTACATTCATAACCCTTGGTCTGTGACATCAAAATTATTCTGGCTATAACCAGCTGTGATGACCTCACTTGGGAAGGATGAATAGGAGCAGATGACCTAAGACACAAAGATCCTGTTGTCATGCACCCGAGACTCTTGGATTAATTCACTATTCTGCCTTTTTCTTATCTGCTCCTTTCTCCATCACTGCTGGTCCCTTGGTCACTAATCTTGCCTGTGACCCTTCTCACATGCAGAGGGAAAGCAGTTTGACATGACAACACATGAGCCATCTGTGGTGGGTTACAGGAAGGAAAGGAGCCCTTTGCAGGAAAGGGGAAATGTCTATAAAAGATTCTCTTACAAGGAATCTATAGAAAGTGAAGGAAATATTCCCTCTGCACCAGGAACCATGCCCCATGGAGCACTGGGAACAGAAGAGCTGCCATTACTCATATGAGAGCAGCTTGCTGAAAGTAGACAGACGCTTCGCCATATGAGACTTCTCTGCACTCTTCAGCTGGTGTCCACCCACCTCACCCAGCTTCGATTGGCAACGACACTGTGCATTAACTCACCGCAGCCTAAACAAAGTCAGACTGGAGCAAGAGAAGAGAAGAGATGAGAACGCTCTGATGCAATCAGAGGGTTAGACTACATGACTAGATGACCCTTGTGTAGTAGCACACAAACTCCATTGGGCTAGTTTTGGGGGGGTGTTTCAGATAGGCTTTCCCAGTTGGTGGGATTTATGCACACTGGCTAAATTCAACCATTTGGACAAAGATGCATTATAATCTGCTCTTGCAATTTGACTGTTCCACTAGCAGTAAGGAGCGTAGAGACCACAGATTGCTTCTTATCCTAGAGTGGAGAGTCATAGAAATGTAGGTTTCAGAGAAGCAGCTGTGTATATTTCCCCATGTTAAGTATCCTCACACCTTCTTGTCAACTGTCTAAATGGGCCATCTTGATTAGCACTGCAAAAGTTTTCTTCTCCTGCTGATAATAGCTCATCTTAACTAATTAGCCTCTCACAGTTTGTATGGCAACTTCCACCTTCTCTGTGTGTATATATAGATCTTCTTACCGTATGTTCCATTCTATGCATCCGATGAAGTGGACCCGCCAATTTGCCCCAGCGGCTTTCAAAGGCAGGGATCTTAGCCTGCAAGGGTAGGATGGAAATTCACTCTCCAGGCTCAGTTTCTCTACTGTCTTCTCACCTCTGGCATCTGCATGAAAGAGCCTTTTAATGCATCGCAACATGGAGTTCCTGAATATCCTGAATACCCACCCATACCCCTGCAGCAGGCACACAGCAGCGAAGTGGGTGCCAAAAGGAACATTTTGCTTCTGTGATTTTACTCGAGATTTCTTTGTACAGGAAAACCTGCAGCGGAGCAAGAGCTGAATGAGACTGAGTCAAGTCTCATACAGTGTTAGCCGGTTATGGCTACAGCTGCCTGCTTAGAGCGAGGAGTCGTTTCCATCCTCTGCGAAAGCATCTGAGCTGGTTCTGCAGTTTGACATGCAGACCTGGAGTGGTGGCATACACCCATTTCTGGTTCCCCAGCTCCTCCCTGGAGCGAAGCGTCAAACTGTGCCCAGGGTCAGTGGTTATCCCTGTGGGCTGTTGGCCCTTCACTGCGTAGGTATTCCCCAGATTCCTGCAATAGACACCAGCCAGTACGTGTGCTGCCCTCTCCCCCAAAATCGCACCGGGGCAGAAGCCAAGTATCTCCCCCAACTCCCCACTCTGAAATCGGCCATGTTTCTGCCCCACTGGCTTTTTCCATGTGGACTTATTGTACTTCAGTTAAGAGAACTGTTTATTTAAAACCCCAAACCAAAAACTCCCTTGCTCTGTGAAGCAACAAGATTAATGATGTGGTTGAAGGGACTGTCTCCAGAAATCATTCAGCTTCATTAAATGTTTTCCAGACATGGCTCTCCGGCTTCTCTTTGCTCCCTGGCTATAGGAAGCTTCTTCCCCCTTAGAACGTATGCAGCCTGGGGAGGCCTGTCCAAAAGTAGCGGTCCGAGAGGGCGTCCCAGTGGCCGGAGTTAACATCGCTCTGGGATTTCAGTAGCCTCTCCAAAAACAAAACCCCCTTTGCTCATGTCCCCAAGCTCCCCCCGCCCCGGGATTCCAACGCCCCCTGCAATGGATATTTGCACAGGGATATTTCAGCCCAACAAAGCAGAGAGCTGGGGCGGCTGCCAGCAATATTTCTTCATGTAAAAACAAGTGCAGAGGGCTCAAAACAGAGGAATATTTCCCTCACTGCAGCTGCCCTGTCCTCTCCATTCCAGCAAGTGCCAGTGTAGCGCCTGCTACCAACTCCTGACTGGTCCCATCTATTCCTTTGGGGTAATCCTTCCCCAGTGGAGCTGAGTTCACTTAACGTCCCTCCCTTTTCCCACTGGCTGGACAGGGACAGGAGATGACCGGGTGACTTTGCCCAAGATCACACAATGAGTCAGTGGTGTGGACAGGAGGGCTGGTTCTGGGAGAATAAGACCCCATCTTCTGCCACCCAGCTTTTGGCCATTTCCAGACCTGAACTAGAAACAACCCTCTATTAAAGTTCTGTGATTTCACTCCCGGGTTGCAGCCAGGGCTGGAGGCAGAAGTGTTGAAATACTGCGAGCAAGGATACTCTTTCGCTGGTGCTGGGCGACTCACCAGGGCCCATTTTCATGGTCATTCCCAGTCCAATTTTGAGGACTCAAGAAGTCCAGAGAGTTTATTTGAGCACCTGAACTCAGCCTACTAGCAGAGAAAGGACAGATCTCGGTTATGATGCACCATGTAATTCTTCCTAGCTATCTGGCTGGAAAACTAATTAACATAGTCTCTGCCTCCCAGAGTCACCAGGTAGGAGCGGTTCTAAAATCTGGCCCAGACTCTACCAGGATGGAGGGGACTGCTGACTACGCTGCAGGGCTTGTGGTCCAAACATGTTGCACTTCACCCATCAAACTGCAATGACACAGGCAGGATCAGAGCCCCGGGGAAACTCCCATTCAACGAGTCCAGGGGAAATTTTCTAAAGCACAGATGGGAGTTTGGCACCTAACTCCCAGGATTACTATTCTTTATTTTTGGCATTGCCGTAGTGCTCCGGGCCCCGCGGCGCCAGGCACTGCACAAACACCGCCCCTGCCCCAAAGATGATCTAAATAAATCCCATCGACTTTCAATTGATCTCCGCCATTGCTCTGCCATGAGAAGCGTGAACAGGACAAAGTAGGGCTGATCCACGAGCACCCAACTTTCCCCGTGTCCAGCGGACGTCCCTCATGGACGAGGAGGAGGAGGAGGAGCTGGATGAAGCTAAACCCAAGCACAGTGGAGGCTTATGCTAATAGGCAGAGGGGAATATTTAGAAGAGTTTTCTGCCACCAGACCTCCTCCAGCCTAGGTCATCTGTCCCCAAGTTTTCAAAGAAACCTGCAGCATAGGGGTCCCTTTAGGCTCAGGGCTCTCCCATCGCATTGGCTGCCACGTGCTTTCTGCCGTCTTGTGGCTAGCTGGGAGATTGCATGCCGGCCTGTGGGATGATGACCAGGTCTCAGTCAGACACATGTTCATTACTGCCAGGCTTAGGTATTGCAATGCTGTGCAACTTAGCTTTAAAGCATCCGCCTGGAAAGAGCTGCATCTGCTGCAGAATGTGGCAGCTGGTCGCATCCTCGGCAATACGACTGGGCTCCCGAACTTATCTCACCCTTGGAGGAGGTTCACACGGCTGGTTCCCTATTAAACTCCAAGTCAGGTTTCCGTTCTCGGGCCTGATTTTCAAAGCCATCCAGGGGCTGGGCTCAGGTTACCTAAAGGGCCAGCCCATCTTCCAGAGCCTTGACTGCCCTCAACAGCTCTGCTCTGCAGAACCAATGGGAGATTCCGTCACAATACCCTGAGCCTGCTAGTCCCTCAGGCTATCCTGTCTGTGTGACTTTGCAAATCTGGCTCTCTCCCAAGAGAATTCCCTTTGCCTTTTTCATGAGCTCTGATTCCTTCCACACCAGGGTAGAATTCCCAGCTGTGACCACAGCTGGGTCGAACACATTTCAGGTTTTTCCTTCCCTTTGGCCTCGTAACTTTGTGTATGATGTGTCGCTTCTGATCACGTCCCTGCTCGAAACGTGCACCCTGGAATTCATTTGAATGGAAACCTCATGTGAAATCCTCCTAAGAATAGAAAGCATTCAGAAGAGGCATTTCCCCAACGGATTAGGAAAGAGGAAGTAACATCGGATTTTTATTTGTAGCACAAACTCCAACCTTCTTCCCAGCTTTAAAAAGACCACCACAAAGGACTTGTGCAGGCATCAGAGATGTGGCTGCACCCTCGTTCCTGGCTGGATCGTGTACAGCTGTTCAGTGTAAATGAGCTTCTTTACAAGGGGATTAAGAGATCTGTGACAGTGCTGGCCAACAGACAGACAGCAGGTCAAATATTCAGCATATGAACTTTCCACACTCCCTTCCTCGGCCCACAGCCAGCTAGAGAGCTGGGAATGACTCCGAAACTCACATGGAGATGAACATGTATGGAAACACATCAAACACGCATGGAGACATGTATATTTCATCCATTCACCGAATGACACACATACACATGTGTGCGCTCAGCATGACGAGCGCCAGCGGTTTATACATGACTGAACTAGAGCGAAATGAACTGGAATGAGGTGCCTTAGCACTGTCTAGCTTGGGTTTATTCACACTGGTCTAGGGACACCAATCTAGTTAAAAGTCACACCAGCAAACACTCCAATTGCCCCAGGGCAGTGTCTCCCCATTAGGGGTCGGCCCAAATATAACAACGCTGCTAACACCAGTGCCAGTTTCCCTGGTCTAGACAACCCCTTGGCTCGTCGAATGGTCTCCCAAGGAAGGTGGTGGAAGCTGATTTGAAAGAACAAGAGGAGACGTTCTGTACGGAATGTCCTGCACTATCCAGAGGTGATCGGGCTGTTCTGTCAGCTCTGAGTTCGTGTTTCCAAAATAGAGTCTGAGGTGGCTAGCTCCTTGATTTGCATATGCAGATAATAAACGAACCCAAAGAGGTTTGTAGTTATGTATTGAATGAGCTTCACCACACCCCCTTCTGCAGTAGGTAAACATTATTTCCCCGCCTTAGCAAAATGGCTAAGTGACCCACCCGGGGCCACACGGGAAATCCGTAGCAAAGCCAGGTCTACAGCTCAGGTGGCCCCACACTCAGTTCTGTGTCTCTCCGTCCAGCTGCCTTTGTTTGGGGAGGATTCAGGTGCCCAGATTTAGTGTCAGCGTTTGTGACGTTGGCCCAATCAGAGCCTTTCCATTTCCGCCCTCCATGTTCCCAGCCCCCGGCCAGCCGTGACTCCTGCCACTGCTCCCACCTCACTGAGACACAAAGCAAAATATCCCGGATGAAACCCTGGCCCCATTGACTCAATGTGAGGGTTGCCACTGACTTCCGTGGGGCCAGGATTTCACTGCAAGTGTTTAGTATCTTCTGTCCAGTGAGGCCAAGGGGTCACTTTAGAGAACTGACATATTTATTTTACATTGGCAAAGACCATCCGATGCCTGCGGGGCTGGTGTCACCTGATCTTGAGTGGCTAAAAAAAGACATTTCCCAGCTGTTCCCAGAGCGATTTCTGTTTGTTTTATTTTCCCCAAATAGATCAGTCACCAGTGAGATGCAAGCCAGTGGCTCCCCTCCTGGAGAGTTGCTGTTCTGCCCTGCACCAGAACCAGGGCTGCAGTGTGCATGCCGCAAAACAGAGCAACCCTCTGGGACATCGCTCAGCCTAGCTCTCTATGGCGTGTCACTGGATCCGAGCGCAATAGCGAGGGTCTGCCACTCTGCATCTGCTTAACGGATGGGGGAGGCGGGGAC
The DNA here is from genome assembly GCF_015237465.2 of Chelonia mydas. Taxonomy (NCBI): domain Eukaryota; kingdom Metazoa; phylum Chordata; order Testudines; family Cheloniidae; genus Chelonia; species Chelonia mydas. The sequence continues at coordinate 3,170,146 of NC_051253.2, read as the reverse complement.
AGAAAAACTCCCGCCTGAGGGGGGCAGGGTGACTGGAGGGCACTTTGGCCTGCTTGGGGCACATGCTCTGGGAGGAGTGAAGAGAAGAGTGGTGCTGGCTTGATTAAAGAACAGGACAAGAGGGTTGGGGAAATGTAACCGGCAGCTTCTCCCCGTTGAGCTGTAGCACAGATTACGCCTGGTCGTGTCTAGATTGGTTTGTCTGGTTTTTCGCTTTAGACTTAACAGCGCCCGGCAAAATGGAGCCCCGATCCCTGGCTTAGGACTCTCGGTGCTACCGTAATACAGATCACAAATAATTACGAACAGTGATGGCACTTGTTGCATAGCAGCCAGTTCTGACGGTGCATTATCTACTGACATCCCACATCTGCTGTATCTACTTCAGTGAGATTTTTGAAAGGAACCCAAGGGAATTGGGTCCCCAAATCTCATTGAATTTCAATGGAACATGGGTACTTAATCCCCTTAGACTACTTTGAAACCCCCAGTGACAGGCATTTCGAATGCACCCCTGGGTGTAGTACTCCCCTCCCGCCCTGGAAACCCTGGCGGGCCAGTCTTCCTGGTGATTTCACAGCACACACTCCGCCAGGTCCTCTCCCGAAGTATCTTTACTAGCATGTCCTCTCTGCTGATCCACGCCCGGGCAGAGGGGCCTCCCCCTGCTCCTGGCTCAGCCTTTTATCCCAGCTGGTGAGCTGATTACCTCGTTAACTCCTTATACCCCCTGCAAGTGACCGTGATCCCCGCTGTCCTTCCAGACCAGTCAGACTGCCCAGCTCCCTTCCACGGTAGCCAGACCTGGTGCTGTGCCTGTTGTAAGGGACCAGGCTGCAGGATCCCAAAAGGGGTCTGTTTAGAGCTGCCAACACCACCCTGTCACAGGTGTCTAAGAGCCAAGAATCACTAAACAGTAGACAGGGAGAGATTGTACCATCCCCTGCCTGTCAGCTCAGCTCCCAGTACTTTGATGTCATAGGTGTCCTTTTCTCATTTCCACTTCTTCTCCTATCTTCTCTTCATTGCCCAGGGCAGAGTGATCAGGGAATGGTTTCTACCAAGAGGTCGCTGGTACATTGCGCAATGAAGATGGGAAAGCCGAGGGTCAATCCCATTTCTTACAGTCTTCCAAAATGTAAATAAGTGTACGGTGGCCCGGCTGGGTGGCTCCCTCTCACCTCCAAACGCCTACAGAGAATCTCCTTGAAAAAAAGCCCCAAAATCTCCTTGGTAATTTAAGGCAAAATCCAGCACTTCCGATCAAACTGGAAATGAAAGGGTGAAAAGCAGAGAGAACAGTCTGAACTGCATCTCCAAGCTCCAGCTGTACAATTGTCTTCTCTTGTTCTCAGATCACCAGTGGAGGAGAACAAGCAACATAAACAAAACATTCCACACGCCGCTGGCAGGGAGACAAAAATAAAATATACCAACCTCCTCGCCCTAAATAACGTACATTTAAATAAAGAGTGTGTCTAGCCCTGGCTGGTTTTCTGGTCATTTAAACCGTGGTGATCCAGGGAGCAGAGCCCTGAGTGGGTGCAAAAGCCAAGGTCTTAGCAAGCACTTCTCTTCCACATGTCTGCCATGCGCCATGTTTCATCAAAAGTCATCGAGGCCCTTGGGTTCAACGTCAGCCACAGTGAGCCCTTCGGCTGGCTTCTCACTGACGCCCCCCCCACGCATTATGATTGTTGTTAGCATTTGTATTGCAGGAGTGGCCAGCAGCCCCAACCAAGATCTGGGCCCCACTGTGGTAGGTGCTATAGAGCTTAAATTCAGCCAGCTTGTCCAGAGCAGAGCTCCAGTAAATATTTTCAAACCCATGGAGCCCCAGCATGCCCTGTGGGGCAGAAGCCCAGAGCCTCGGCACCTCCCGCGGGGCTGAAACCCCAAATCCTGGCGCCTCCCGCGGGCTGAAGGCCTGAACCCTGGCGCCTCCCGCGGCCTGAAGCCCCGACTCTCCGGGAAATACTTGGTGAGAATTTACGCCCTGGTGTTGTACCTAGACTGAGTAAGAGACAAGTCCTTGCCGGCAAAGAGCTCAGACTCTACATACACGAGGCGGATGAAGTGTGGGTGGTGCAGCAGAGACCCATTCGGTACGTCTACACAGCAAGTCTCAGAGCCTGGGTTGACAGGCTTGGGCTCCCGCACTACCACCAGCTGTGTAATGTTACGGCTCTGAAGCCCGGGGAGGGAGAGGGGCTCCAGACCCCAAGCTGCAACATCCACACCACTGTCTTTAGTGCAGTAGCCCGAGCCTGTTGACCCAGGCTCTAAGACTCCTTACTGCTGGCTGTGTAGACGGACCTACAGGGGGAAGAGACGTGTCCCAGGTCAGCCAGGATAGAACCCAGAGCTGAGTCCCACGCCAGTGCCCGAGCCACTAGCCCACGAGGCTTCTCTGTCCACACACGTGAACACCAGTGGGAGCATCTCCGCAGAACTAAGCCAGCAGAGTTGTTCCTGTCGGAGCTGGGCACAGTCAGCAAAAGACAAAAACAAAAGGGTGGGAGGTGAAATTCTGGAGCTTCTGCTCATCTGTGCCTGGAGAAGCCGCCTTTCATTTTAATGTTGTGCGACCCCCTGTTCTCCCAGCTCTCTTCAGGAACACTCTCTACCTGCAGACATTTGGTTTAACACACACATGCGGAGGCATGCCGGGAGGCCAGTCCACACTATTCCCGAGTGATCGGCGCAGTCCTGCTGTGAGTCAGACCCATTCCCCTGCAGCAGGAAGCAGTGCTTTAAAATTGGATCTCTCTCTTTTCTCTCTCTCTCTCACACGCAGGCTGAATTGTTTTTAAAAACTTGGTGCTGGGAGAGGAAGGGGAATCACTGAAATATCATTAGACAACCTGGAAATAAACCCTTCTTCCAGGGACTGTACTGAAAAGATAAAATAATGAAACAAGCAAGATGTGTAGGGGAAGGCCATAAATTCACGGCGTTGAAAAATCCAGGTGTGGAGACTGCTGATGGAGCAGCACGGGAGCCTTGAGGGCTGAAATCCCTGCCCAGCCTGCAAGAGACAGTGGCCCTTCCTCTGTAGAGTCGGTGAAGTGGTGCCTCCGTATTGCCGACCCCAAATGTTCAAATATCATGAGTCATTCCCCCGCCCCCAAATCATGAGAGTTAAAACATCGTCCATGTGGTGAGCTCTGTCTGTCTTCTGGCCTTTGCAGCGCTAGGGTTCCTGTTTCCCAGCGCAGCTCTGCAAGCTTAGCTCTCTCTCAGCCTGGCCAAGCAAGCCTATCATTTACAGGGGGGCCAAATATGAACTGCTTCGGAGAGCCCAGAATCACTGCAGGTGGCTACCCAGGCCTTGGTCTAAAGGTCTTGTGAACGCAGATCCAGCTCTCTTTCCAAGAACCCCTGGGGATGCATTTGCATAAGTGGACTTTTGTTTTCCACTCATGTTTCCGTATTGCCCAACTCGAGACGGGGAGCCTCTGGCACCAGCTGCCCCGAGAAGCAGGGATGCTGTGCCCTGAGTCTGCAGTAGTGCCAGGACCCTGCACCAGCATCCCACGATGCCAGGATGGGGCAAGGGAGAGCACAGGGAATCTGACATCTCCTGGAGAATGCCATTACTAGTGTGCTTCCGGTTTTCCACAGGCTTGTCGACGCTGGGCCGGGGCCCCAGCTAGTGCAAATCAGCATAAACTCAGCTGTGTGGATTTCAGTGGAGCTGGGCTGAGGAGGGTCTGCCCCACATGAGTTTCACATTGTCACGGAGTGTGGGGGAGTCCAGGCCCTGCACCCCTCTTCCTGGGATTCACTGAGACTCTCAGCCAGCCAGTAAAACAGAAGGTTTATTGGACAACAGGAACACAGTCCAAAACAGAGCTTGTGGGTACAACCCGGACCCCTCAGTCAAGTCCTTCTGGGGGAGCAGGGAGCTTAGACCCCAGCCCTGGGGTTCCCTGCGTTCCTCCACCCAGCCCCAAAGTGAAAACTAAACCCCCCCAGCAGGCTCTCTCCTGCAGCCTCTGTTCACATTCCTAGGCAGAGGTGTTACCTCCCCTGTCCCCTCCTGGCTCAGGTGACAGGCTCTCAGGTCCCCCATCCCCAGGGCACATTCCCAGGTCAACACTCCCCCCTCCCTGCTGCGTCACATCGTCACACACGTGCATCACATTGGTTTGTGGGGGCCTGAGCTACAGATGTGCCAAGTGCCCACAGTGCAGGATGAAGCCAGGGATGGCCCCAGGCCCTCAGCACATCTGATCCTGCATCCATCGAACCCCGTTACCAATGTTCCAAAGGCATGGAAGAGCAGAGCCTTCCAGCGTGTCACCCGGCTAATGCAGCGTGTGAGCACGGGCGGGAGGGGGATAGATCTGTGATCACAAGTGCACATTCCCTCGTTAGTGCGGAGAAGGGGCCCTTCTTCCTCACTCAGATTAGTGAGGGGAGCGGGGGAGAGAGAGGTTTTAAGGACACAGCAAGTCTCCAACAATTCCTAAGCCAGAGAATCTTGGTGAGATTAATTTCTCCAAGGGGACCTCCTCATGCCAGTAGGCCAGGCTGCGGCCAGGACACACTGTCCTCCCGATAAACATCTAAGGGCAAAGTGAGTTTATGCCAGGGTGAAACGCTTGCAACAGCCCCATGTTCTCTCCTCCCCAAGCCACCATTCTGACCAGTAACACCAGGGCTGGCTTAACACCAGCTGGACGGCAGGGAGGCGAAGGTGTTTCACCGGAGACGGGGCTGGGAGTGATTTCACCAGAGTGATTGCTGCCACAGAATGAAGAGAGGGAGTGTCTGTGGCAGGCTGGGCTGGGGATGAGGAGAGCTCTGATACCATGTAATAATAACAGACTGCTTCCCCTCCCTCCCCTGATCTAGCTGGAGAGCGACGTGCAGATGAATGTGAAGTCTGAGATGGTCCGGATCCAGCAGAATGTCGCTCAGAACCAAACAGCCGCCATGCTGGAGATCGGTACTAACCTATTGAACCAAACGGCGGAGCAGAGCAGGAAACTGACCGTTGTGGAAGCGCAGGTACAGCGGGAGCATTCTGGGAAACAGCTCGTACCAGATACACCCATGGCTGCCCTGAGGGAGACACGGGGCCTGGGTTCTAATCCAGCTCTCCCACTGACTCCCTGCGTGATCGTCCTTGGGCAGATCACGTCACCTCTTGCCTCAGTTTCCCTACCTGTAAAAGGGGGATGATATTTCCCCAGTCTTCCAAAGGAGTTGCAAGGCTTAGTTCAGCCACATTTGTAAAGAGCTTTGAGCTGCTTAGATAAAGGGTGGGGGTGAAGTGAAAGCCATTACATGTGGCTCCCAGGACTTTCGCGTGGCTCCCATCTGCAGCATGCAGGATTCGGACGGCCAGTGAGGCAGACCAGTCACAAAGAACTCATGGCTCACGTGCCTTATGGGTGGGCTGAGATTTCTAAAGGGATTTGGCTGCTCAATCCCCATGAAAATTAATGAGAAGGGAACACCCAAAGCCCCCCACAGGGCTCTGACAGTCCCACTCATGGAGCCGATGTGGTCCATGTAAAAGAAGCAGAGACCATGGGTTTTGAGTGCAAAGTTTTTAGGCTAGTGTGACCAACAGGGATCACATAATTCATCCAATCAACCTCTGCTCCCTATTACTCCTATGGCCCGCTGTGTTGGATAGACCAGGATACGCTCTCCCCCACTGCGGCCAATATGCATGGTATGACATTCTATTGGCTTGAATGGTTTCCCTTGGAGCTGGTGTAGTGCATCTGTGGTGAAATATCATACCGGGGCTGGTAACGCTGCTGAAAAACCAGGGGAGGTTAAAGTGGGAGGGAGCATTTGGGGAATAGAAGAGGGATCCCACTAATTATTCTTCCCAACTGCTCCTCGGAAAGGTTCTGAACCAAACCGCACGAATCGAGATCCAGCTGCTGGAGAATTCCCTGTCCACCAACAAGCTGGAGAAGCAGCTGCTGCTGCAGACGAATGAAATTCACAAGCTGCAGAACATGAACAAGTATGGCTCTCAGCCTCAGCGCCACTGAGGTTTCACTTTGGTTCCCTTGACCGACTCTTGTGTCTTTAAGATGTTTAAAAGGACAGTGAGGAAGGAGGGTCTTTTAATCAGCAGCAGCTCTCAGGGGTAAACGCTGACATTTTATGGTGACCTCTGTCAGGGTACAATTATTTTCAGGACCATGTGGCAACCTGCCCCAGACGGCTACCAGTTCCCAGTACCTCATGCAGTTCCTGTTGGTTTGTATCCCTCTTCCCCTGCTCAGGGTCCTGCCCCACCGTGGCACCTTGTGTGCTCCACATGCTCCCATGTTCTGACTCCCGTGTGACGTCAGTGCTTCTTTGCTTCCCCCGGGCTGGAAAATGCAATGATTTCACGTGTTATGTGCCTCGCTCCCTGCTCTCGGCTTTGGGTTTGTGGAATGTTTGCTCTCGGCTCGCTCCCGGACAGTCTCACGGGGTGGGCACGGCGCCAGGGCAGCTGCTAAAGGGGGGCCGCTCAGCATTTGCCGTCCTGGGTGGAGCTGTCTAATCTTCATCTGCTGCGGCCGCTGAGTCCCTGCCAGAACCACCGAGCTCCAGAGCTGGTAGAGCTGGGGGTCACTGTTGTCTCCTTTCCGTATGAGAAAGGCCCAGCTGTTGTCAGGACTTAATCCCTGTCCTGGAGCTGGGCGTAGGTGGGTCTATCGTCCCCCTGGCCCGAATCACCAATGAACACGGATGAGAAGTGAGGGGCTGGTGGCACTAACAAGATCACTAGAGGGGAGATTTGCAAGATAAGTGAGCGTTAGGCACACATTTCCCAGGCACTTCCAATGGGAGTCGGGCCCCACTGCCCTTTGGGCCTTTGAAAAACTGCCCCGAACAGAATAGCTATCCCAGAGCGGGGCAGGGCGAGGCCAGGCAGAAGGACAGAAGCTTCTTACGGATTCCCAGAGGCAGCCTGAGTGGGTTCTAGCCGTATTCCCGGCTTTAAGGGTAGCAAATATCACAGGAATGGGGAATAGCTTTAAAACCAGAATGAACTTTTAAAATGCACCCACTGCGCATGTTATTAAACAAGCCACATGCTGGCCAGCTCCCTGGGCTGCACCGCTGCTCCATTCTGAACCCTGTGGAAAACAATCTGTCGGGCCAGGGTTTTGTACTTTGTCCATCGGCTCTGGCAGGTTGATCTGAATAGTTTGAATCCTGACGTAAATGAAATGAGTCACCAAGACGGATTAATACACGTGAGCTAGTCTGTCCACTACTCCTCGGTGGTACCTTTCCATTGTCAAAGCAGCAGGCAGAGATTTCGGGGCAGGAGCCCTGTGAATCAGACTGTGATCTGGGGCTACAACAGCAACTCCCCTGTCAGATATTAGCCCTTTCACTCTGCTGGCATTTTAAAGACTGCTCACTTCCTGCAGCTGCTTTGTCAGTCAGGTAACATGATGTGAGATAGGATGATATGTGATCGTTCTCTGCACAGGCTAATGGGCAAGGATTAGAGACACATTTTTTGACATGACCAGCAAAAACCGCACACGCAAGTGGACCTTTAGCCATGCCTATTAGCTAGCTGGACACTCATCTACCAGATTTTGAGGGTGCAAATCTCTATTTGCATGGACAACATAGCTCTGGGAAGCCAGAGCACTAACTCCTGGATGCTCTATTTTACAAATGTGACATTGGAGCTTTTGCCTGGGCTAGAGAAAGTTCAGCGGCTATTTCCATGTCCACCCAACCCATGGAGCTCGGGAGCTCTCTTTAGTAGCACAAGCTCAGTTCAGTGCTCTCTCTCGGCTGCTTTACCGTGGAAAGATTTGCATCTAGGAAGAGGGAGGCACTTGACTGAGTTAAATGGGAGATCAGGAATGGTTTCGTGGGATGAAGAACTGTCTCCAGCTCTCAGGATAAAGCAGCCCCCCCGGTCATGCTCATGAAAGACCAGCATAGCCTCTGGGGGGGCCCGCAAACCACACAGAGAACCTCAGTAACCGCTTGAGCCAAAATCCTTTGAAGTCAGTGAAAAGCCTCCTATGAATGTCAGCGGGCTCCAGCAGCTGTCTGACTGTTAACCTTGGTGTTGTGTGGCTCGTGCGGTCCCCCGGGGGAGAAGATTCCCCCAGGCAAGCACCTCACCCTTCCTCTCTTGGCCTGTCCCTTTGCAGTATCCTAGAGACCCGGGTGCTGGAGATGGAGACCAAGCACCAGGCAGAGCTGGAAGGGATCCGCACAGAGAAGGAGAAGCTGCAGCGCCTAGTCAGCCACCAGAGCCACACGATCGAGGACCTGGAGAAGTCCCTCCATGCTGCCAACAGCAACACCAGCTCGCTCCAGCGGCAGCAGCTGCAGCTCCTCGAGTCAGTCCAGAGCCTGGTCCAGCTGGTCTCGCAGGGCAAAGGTGAGCTCATCCCACAAGAGAGCCCTGGGCTTGCCAGAGCTGCACAGACCTCCTGGCCTTCAGCCAGGGTGTCACTGACTGGAGAAGAGAGCACGTCCCGGATTCTGTGGGCGACTAACGCTCCTTGGAACTCCCCGCTGATAACGGCCCCATTCCCTGTCAGTAGGAGCTATAACAGAGTGCAAACTTCCCCACACTAGCGTCCTGTGTTAGCTGGACCCCCGCCCTGTGATGTTCCTCTGACCAGCGCCCTGTTCATGCAGCAGCAGTGTGATCTTCCTCACAGCAGTGCCCGGAGTGCCAGTAGAAATGACGGATAGACCTCTCGATTCACATTGCTTAGCGACAGTAGGTGTTCAGAGAAGCTGGGTTAGAAAACTGGAAAATGTCCTCTCTCTGCTACCACTGCTCCTGCCTTCCTCGGCATTCCGTCTGTCCAGCACCACCTTCCGCCTGGTCTCAGAACAATGCACGCCAGGCAGGGGCTGATGGGAAAGCCAGGGACCAAGGTTTTGGCCCATCCCGTGACAGCAGGGCAAGCAAGCTGAGATGCTCAGATTTAAACCTGAATCTAGATCCCAACTTCGCCAGAGTTAGGAGCCCTCTCTAATAATTACTGCTGGTCAATCTATAGTAGGGTTACATTAGAAGTGCGATAGATTTCAATCAATCGATCGCTAGATTAGACAGACAGACAGGAAACTGCTCTGAACCGTCAGGGTTTGCTTTAAATATATCCGCAAGAGCCACAGAGCAATCCAGTGCCCAAGATTCCACGGGTGAAAAGTTTTTGCACTAAGCCACCTTGTTCTGTGTAGTCCCTTTCCCACCCACGTTAAATCCTCGAGGCTTAGTCTGGGGATCTGTGACCCCGAGGTGGCACAGACATTGTGCTCACACAGACGTACAAAGAGACCACGAAAGAAAGAAAGATAATCCATTAGAACCCACAAACGTCTAACCCAAGAAGAAAAGAGCAGGGCCCAACCAGAGCAAATCCACAGTGCTCGGAGATACAGAGGCCCAATTCTCACTTACACCAGGGCTCCTTTCCCTAACTCTGGCATCACGTAAGCACGCTCAATTTAAGGCCATGAACATTCCTTCTAACACGCTTGCTTTGACACTTCTTTTATCTGGTCTCCAAGAGCCTGCTCCTCCACGATGCGCAGCACCCCGGAGAGATCCTGCATACACTCAGCACCTGCTGCCCATGGCAGGAGCTGAGGGCCCTCTGCATCTTGCAGGATCGAACCCCGAGACACTTGTAGCTCCTGCTCCCTTTGAAGTGAGTCAGTAAAACTTGCACCAACGGGCTTCAGTGTTTTGACGGAGTCACAGCCAAGAAGCTAGAGCCATCACTGTAAATAAGATGGTTTTACGGGGAAAGGGCTGTTAAGATTTCACCCTATTTATTTTTGAAGCACACTGACTTTTCCTGAGATGGAGCCAGGCAATCAAACTGCACTTTCTATTTTCCAGTCATTACAAGAGAAATAGCTCCACGGTATCTCGGCTCCCACGGGAGGGTCGGGTGCCTGAGGCTCGAAGCGAACAGAGTCTGACTCCAGCCCTTGTCTTGGCCGAGGAGTTGGCACAGCAGAGGAACGCAGCTCGGAGTCTGCCTGCTGCAAGCACGGAGACGGAGGCTAGGACGGCAGCCTCTGCTTGTAGCTCTGATGCCTCCCAGCCAGACCCCACTGATGCGTCGTGGGGCAGCAGAGGATAGCACCTTAGCTGCAATGGAACCCAGGGCGGAGGGTCTTTCTCTTGACCTTCGACCTCCCTGCGTTTAGACAGCACCTTTGAATCGTTCTTCCTGAAGCTGGTTTTCAGTTGCACCTGGCTGAGGCCTGATTCCCCCTTGTGCTGTCAAATGCCGCCAGTCGGATTTGGAAGCATCTTTCCCCTAGTGCAGATGGCTACACAGGGCGCAAGGCTATGGGGGATGAAGCCATCGGCTCCTTGTGTATTCTAACCCCTGTCCTTCCCCTGTGTCGGATCTTGCCCCTTGCTTCTTTTTAAAGGTGTTTTTACTCTTGTAGCAGCTGTTTGGTGACGAAGAAGGTTTGGGTTGTAACTGTGAGGGGCCCGGGAGGCTTTGAAAAGGCGATTAATAGAGAATATTGATGACAAATTATTAACATACAAATAAAAGAACCATCTGGGGTGTTCCTAGCTCCTGGGCTTGTGCTCAGGCCATGTTCCTTACCCTAAGTCCCGGAGATCAGAACCCATCACGGATGCTTGCAGCTCACTGCTACTTTTGTTTGCCTTGCCAGCTCCCCTCGCGAAGGAAGAGCAGGTGTCCCAGGACTGTGCTCAGACCCGCCGAGCCGGGTTTAACGCCAGCGGGGTTTACACCCTCCACATCGCCAACATGACGGAACCCAGGAAGGTTAGTGACAGGCTCAGGACAGGGCACAGGCCTTGCACTACATGGAGTTTAGTGCCCAAGAACGAGTAAGATGGGCCCTATCAAAGGCAAGTCTGCCAATCTTCCCTACCTGCTGCCATGCCAATGCACCTCAGGCCTCTCCCATGCCAGCCCTCGTGTGTCAGTAGTGGGGCTCTCCCAAAGCAATGCCACTTCTTGGTCCCCACAAAGTCTGCTCAATGCATCTCAGTCCCGACTTGCAAAACACCCTGTCAACGGGAGCTGGCTCCCACCACGCCGTAGCCACAAGACCTGTGTTGACCTGACTTCTTCCCTGCACAGTGCAACCTGTCTGTGCCGCTCCACCCCGGGATCCCTCCCCTGCAGCACTGGCTGTTTGCGTCCTCTGCAGGTGTTCTGCGATATGGAGACAGACAGAGGCGGGTGGACGGTGATACAGCGCCGAGCCAATGGCAGCATGAATTTCCAGAGGAAGTGGAAAGAATACAAACAGGTCTGACCTCATTCCTGCCCCCTCCCCCCAGCCTTGTTCAATAACTGACCCACAGACAACCCTGGGGGCAGAGGGTGGGTCGTGCAGAGACGGGACGCTTGTACCTCAGGCATGCACTGGGTGGAACTAAAGAGCTCCCTTCCGCTTAGGCAAGAAAAGACCCAGTGGGAAGAAAACCTAACAGGGTACCCAATTAGGCAATGCAATAAACTCTCGGGAAAGCAGCCTTACCACTGAGCACATGCACAAGGAGAGGACACAAGACAGTAGCTGAGACTGATGTTGCAGGGCATAGTTCTGCAGACGGCAGGGGGACAGGCTCCATGACCCATGTCAGGTCTCATGGATCTGCCGTCTAGAGTCCACAGAGCTATAGCAGGAAAGGACCACAGACCTCGGGGTGTTCGGAGGGGGTGTTGGAGATAAGACTCCCAGGGCCAGACAGAGAAGAGCTGGTGGGCAGAGGTGAATGAAAATTGCTGGCTGCCAGGGTAACAGGAGAGAGAAGACTCCGGCTCTAGACAGGATGACAGAGATGAATTTTGCAAACATGTCAACGTTTTCCCATTTCCCCCCTGAATTTGGAAATTTCATCAAAACGTTGAAATTTGAAACATTTCTCCCAGCTCCATCCTGGATTAGCACGGGTAGATAAACAGGCCAGTTACCCCCATGCAGCCCTGTGGCTTCACTGGGGTTGCAGGGCTGTAACCAAGGGCAGAATCTGCTCCAGTATTTCTAAAGCTGATGGAGTTTTGCCACCTCCCTTTGCTGACCATAACGGACATTGCATAGCCCAGGGACACAGTCTAAATCCTCCCCACCGTTGGCTCTCCTCCTCCACAGGGCTTTGGAGACCCTGCCGGGGAGTACTGGCTGGGGAACGAAGCTGTGCATCTCCTGACAAGCCAGGCTTCCTACTCGCTGAGAGTCGAGCTCCTGGACTGGGAAGGAAACCAGGCCTACGCCCATTATGAGACATTCCAGCTGGGCAGCGAGCGTCATCTTTACAGGTGGGATATAGACTGACCAGTGAAATGCTCCCTTGGGTCTTTCTTCAAACCCCACTTAGACAAGTAAACTCCCCCAGTGCCATGCAGGGATCGATGTGAATCCTACTGAAGCCAAAATCACAGCACCAGCTGGTGGGCCCCCAACGTTTGTGGAAGAGGCCGGGCTAGACAGCGCAGCTGGGGAAGGAACCAGTACATTGGGAGCGATGTTTCTAGGGTTTTGCATTTCACCCTCTTTACCAAGCTGTTCATCTCAGCAGCCTCTGAATCACAGTGGCCTGCAGAATGAAATTTTGTGCGTTCCTGGTATTTTGTCAATTTGTGGCAATTTTGCAGTGATTTTTCGGGGTGAACTTTGTGGTCAGAAGTGTTGCTTCATTGTCCTTTTTTCTCCTCTTGGAAGCCAAAATAAATTTTCTGGAAGGAAAAAAAATGCATAAAATTGCATTAGGAAAAAGGATTTCTTTTTCTTGCTTTTTTGCGTACACCGAGGCCTGAGCTGGGCATGCACTTAGTTGCACGTGTACTTTTCCAGGTGTAATTGTGGCCACAACTTGCACAGCTGGGTTTTAGAGTTCAATCCTGCAAGGTGCTGAGCACTCCTGTGAGGTGCTGAGTACCTAAAACTCCCACGGGCTTCAACGGAGGTCAAAGTGCTCCGAGCCCCTCACAGGATCAAGCAATAAGCTACTGTTTGCATAAGCAGCATTTCAGATTTGTGCACGCAACTGTTGTAACTGCGCTGGCAAAAAAGAACAAATGGTTGTGCAAAACTAAGAGGCCTCACTGCAAAAAAATCTAACGAAAGCAAGAAATCAAGCTCCACTACTTGCTCTGAAATACAACTGACGTATCCAGCTGCTGTATCCGGAGCCATGATCAAGTCATGGAACAATGGCAACCTTTAAAGCTCAGCTTATAAATCAATACAGTGCTGAGGCTTTGTGGGTTTTCACTGAAGCATTGTGGGAAAAGCAAAGTGAGAAAGAGAGCAGGTGCCCTTTGAAGGTCCTGGTGGGGAGCTGAACAACTCTGGGAGACTCATTCTTCCCTCCCTGTCTAGGGGAAACTGAGGACAAGCCCCTGGCTGCCTCTCTCCAAACCCCCTATTATGAAAATGGCCCCAGCAGAACAGTAAAGTTTCAGTAAGTCTGAAGATGAGACACAAATCCAGCTAGCCCAGACCCTGCTGAAGAGGGCCTTCTGGTCTATGGTTTGGTTCTGGGGATCCCTGCTTCAGAGCTGAGCCCTGACTGGATCCTAACCTCCCTCAAAATTTGACCTTCCCTAGTGTAACTGCAGCTCATACTCCTAGTCAGGTAGCTAAGCCTTTAATTGTCCCAGTAATATCCAGCTGCAAGGAGGGATAGGGTGGCCCCAGGCTATGCAGCTCTGGCCATGGGTGGTTCCATCGGGGTACACGGATCACAGCTCAGGCACTTTCCAAACACAATCGACTAAAGACACAGAACGGGGCGGGGGGGGGGGGGACAGTTTGGGGGGATTGTATGTGCCCATCAGCTCTCTTCCTCTGTGACGGACGCTGTCTCCACTTCTGCAACCCTTCAGCAGCTGAGGATAATCGCCTGAGCTTGCCCGTTAGAACAGCGAAGCTTGGCGATGCTAGGACACCGGTCACCAGAGCGGTCAAAGGCCGGGGGGCAAGGCAGCTGAGCGATGCAGAATGCAGAGGGATTGCTTTGCCCACCGTCAAACCCCACCCCAGAAACCCTGCGCTGCAGGTTAGGACCGGGAGCGAAGACGACTATGCCTAAATTCCAAGGCCAGAAGGGGACGCTGTGATCATCTCCTCTGCCCTCCTGCATAACACAGGCCAGGCACCATCCCCACAATCGCTCCCAGAGCAGAGCTTGCAGAAACACATCCCAGCTGCCAGGGACAGAGAATCCACCACCCCCCTTGGTCAAGTGCTCCAACGGTTCATTAACATCACAGGTAAAAACTAGCCAGCTGAAGCTGCAGGAGCAGGGAGTCACAAGGCAGAGCACAATAATCTTGGCTGAAAGTCGGCCAGGAGACCAGAATTAAAAGCACCATTAAAAGTATCACAGTATCTTCAGGCCTCAGTCCTGCCAGGCGCCCTGCTCTCTGGCCCTGCCCCAGCAAGACACTAAAATACACGCTTCACTTTAAAAAGCGTGTGGTCCCGTTGGAGCCGCTCCTGTGTTTCAGTGTTTGGCTGGACTGGGGCCAGAGCACGTAATACCTTGCGGGACTGAGCCCTGCAGGACTCATGGGACTCTGTATAGGAGAGAAGGACCACAAGTGGGGAGGCCCTCTCGGTGCCCGCTCAGGCGAGTGCGGGGTACCAAGTCGTCAGCGCTGCTGCAGACAGCACCCCGGCCTTCCAGCCAGCTTAGCTCATGAGCTCTGGCAGCACCACCCGACCTGGCGGCCGGCTGGAGCCTGCGAGGGTTTAGAACATTTGGATCGCTCGGCACTGCTGATAAACTCTGGGATGGGATTGCTCCCTTATCTGCCTCTGCTCGTTGTTATTTGCAAGGACACAGGGGAACGTTTTCTTAAATAAACCCCAGGAAACGCTGACAGGAGTTTGAAAAGTAATTCTCGTGCTCTGCCTCATTTTCTCCTCTTCCTCCTCCTCTCCTCTTTCTGCCCCGTCTCGCCCTCTCTCTGCTTTGCTCCTCCAGGATCTCCCTGAAGGGCTACAGTGGCACCGCCGGGCAGCAGAGTGGGATGGTCCTCCAGGGAACCAACTTCAGCACCCGCGACTCGGATAACGACAACTGCCTCTGCAAGTGCGCCCAGATGCTTTCGGGAGGTGGGTGCAGCGGGCCCTCGGTGCAGGGGGGCCTGGGACCAGCCTTCCCCACGTGCCCTGTTTGCTGTGGTGGACAGAGGGGGCAGGGTATGGAGCAACTGAGGCTGAGTTCTTGGGAATGCTCCATTCTCAGTGAATCTCATTGTTTAGTGTTCTCAGAAATACACCACAGTGATGAGGAAGGGAGGGATGTAGGCAGACAGACGGACGTCTGAGCAAGAGCTCTCCCTTGTCTCTCTTCACCCAATTTTCCTAGACATGCACAGAGCCCAAGAGTCTGATCGCCTGCTGCAGCCACGGGTCGGATGTTGTCACACTCTGTTCTAGTCAGGTTCTTACGCTGGGCCCATCTCCCTAGTATCTGAGAACCTTCCAGAGGTGGCTTAAGAGACGTGACTAGTGTCTGCCTCATGCCAATCTCTCTCCCCTCCCAGCAGGGGACCCCAGCTTTGGGCTTGTGCTTTCTACGGGCAGTCGAAGGCTGTAGTTTGCATTCCCCACCTGGCTTTATGCAGGGCTGCCAAGTCACCCACATTTGGAGAGGGACACCCACAAACTCCCTGTCACCCAACTAACCTCCAAAATGCTGCCATCCACCCCGGGTGCCAGGGCAGCCCTGTCCCAAGATGGCTTTCAGGAGCAGAAATGGCGAGGAAGCAGAGGGGAGAGAAATAAGGGGGGAAAGACCAGAACGGGGAGAGACCAGGACAGAAGGCTGGTGAGCAAGGAGGGCATGCCAAGACAGTGAGAGAGGAAGAGCATCCTTCTGTCCCACCAGGTCCCCCCCTGCACCCCCATACAACCAGATCTCCCCCACGTTTCAGTGGCAAATCCCTGTGGCCTTGGGCCAGCAGATCTATATCAGACACATGCCCAGGCCTTGCTGCAACAGTGGGACTAGGAATAGCGAGAGAGAGAGAGGCTCGATGCTTCTGGCCAACTGGCAACTCTTCAAGCAAAGGAGTGCCGGACTCAAGGCAGCCGTCTGTGCCGGGATGGGGAGGGGATCCCGGATCAGGGGATTAGCTCGGATCGTTTCAGCCAGGGGTTCGATTACCCGGATCCGGGTTAGTTTGTCTGGGGTTATTACTAAAGCCATGAGCAGAGCTGGGGCCCTTGAAATGAGCCCAAGGAATTGGTTTGGATGGATATGTACGTGCCTGTCCAATGGTGGAGCCTGGAATCCCCACCAGGCGGGGCGCGGAAAATCCACACGTTTCAGAATGTTCTCCATGGCCCAGATCCTGAGCTGGTGTAAATCAGCAGAGCCCCATTGGCTGCATTAGACTTACAGCAGCGGAGGATCTGGCCCTTTGTCTCCTGCTCCTCTCTCGGGCGGGCACTGAATTCTCTGTTGACGATGGAGATGGGCCAGAACCTGGACCTCCTGCTCCAACCAGACTTGCCCTGGCACAGCGACAGCACAATAAGAGCCCATGTCTGAACAATCTCAAAGCCAGAATAATCCCACCAGGATCATAATGTCCTGGTGCCAGGCGGTTCTCTGAAGGTCATTCCCCTTATGATGCAAGAACATGCATAATCACAGCCATGAGGCATAATCTTCCCGGGCCAGGAAAAATGTACTGATTACTACACCCTTGAACTGCTGGAACATGGTCCAGGATCCCCCAAGGGTTGGCATCCACAGGGCGAGGTTATCCACACTTTGCCAGTGATAGGATACTGTCAGGGACAACCCTGTCCCTTCAGTGCGAAGACTTTCTTTTTGTACAGGAGCTCCTGATACCTGGGGTTCTCACATTTGCATTGCTCCTGTCCCTGTGTGTGCACAGCACCTAAGTCCAGGGTGTTGTGATCTCAGCCGCGGCCTGTAATTCACACAGGGCTTCACCCGGCTCCACTGAAGCCAGCGGGAGCAGGGTCGAGTTGCCAGTCACCCGGTTTGAGGAACGGCAAAGCTGGCTTTAGTGCAGGCAGGAGAACTCAGGGCTGGGTTTCTTTTTTTCCCACTTTCTTATGGTTTGATTTTTGAAAAACTCTCTTTCCAATGTCAAGAAACATTTTTTTCCTAAAATCACCCGGTTCTTTTTGACGAATTTTAATTGGAAAAGTCCCCATGGTTGTGTATTCTAACCAGGCGGAAGCCTGTGCCTTTTGTTTTACACTATTCATGCCTCGCGTCTAGGCCCACCGGGGTAATGACAGCCAGGCATGCTCCCAAGAACAAGCCTTTGGCTAGAACCAAACTGAACTCAGAGCCCAGAAGTTTCACGCTCTGTCTGAAGTCCAAACTCGGTCTGGCGAGTTCTCTAACCTTTCCCTTCTATGTCCCCCACTCAGGTTGGTGGTTTGACGCCTGTGGTCTGTCGAACCTGAACGGCATTTATTATCCTGCCAAGCACAATGTCCGGAAGCTCAACGGGATCAGATGGCACTATTTCCAGGGGCCCAGCTACTCTCTAAAAGGCACACGCATGATGATAAGACCTTCAGACTTCTAGCGCCCCAGAGCGGGGTGGGGCAGAGGGCAAGCCAGGCTCCAGGCCTCCGAACTGGCAGGCAACAATCCATCGTGGAACTGGTAGGACCATTAGACCAGCAACAGATGGCAAAGGAACAGGGACACATCCTAGCAGGAGCAGGGTCTTGTAACCCAGTGCCTGGGGCTCCAGCGCAAGGGAAAGGAGGAAGACCTGGAGCTAAGCGGAGAGATGACTCTGGGCCTGGACTCTTGGGCCTCCAAGGAGGAGGAGAAGAAAGAAAAATCAGAAAAAAATATCTAAAAACTAAACCGTCCCATTGGTGTGAATTACGAGTATTGGGCTTCTGTTTCGGACCAGTGTGATTCTTTTCTATGTTGTATCATCTTCAGGGAAATCATCCAGACCACAAAGGGAGCCTGCTGCACCCAGGGCCAGTGGCTGAGAAAGACCTTCCGAGTGGCAGCTAGGAATAGTGTGGCGCATACAGAGTTTTTGCGGTGGGGTCTGGTTTTAATTGGTTTTAGCATGTTTCCAGGAAACACTCCACTCTTTTCCTTCCTTGTTTTCCCCTGCTTCTGAACTGCCACATGGCCACCCGGCTCCTGAAGGCACGCTCCTGTCTGCAGAAGCTGGCTGACGAGGAGAGAGCAGGCTGGTGAGATAGCCCTGTGAGCATCTGGATATTAGGAAACACTATTTCACTAGGAGGGTGGTGGAGCACTGGAATGGGTTCTCTAGGGAGGTGGTGGAATCTCCATCTTTAGAGGTTTTTAAGGCTCGGCTTGACACAGCCCTGGCTGGGATGATTTAGTTGGTGTTGGTCCTGCTTTGAGGAGGGGGTTGGACTAGATGACCTCCTGAGGTCTCTTCCAACCCTAATACTCTATGATACGGATCAAGCCAGCCGGAGAGGCAAGATGGACTTGCCTTTGGGCTCTCTCTTGTGTTTTTCCCCAAAGGGGACCTGCCAAGCCAGCTCCCGACCCAAATGCAAAACCCGTCTGCGCAAGAAGAGCATGAGCCGGGCCTTGCGCAGGGAACGTGGTGCACAGAGGAGGACGCCCACGTGGATGGAATGAACGTCGGCTTATGAGCTCAGTAATGTACGTTGAGAGGGCACGGTCTAGAAAGACCAGCCTCCACATTCAACACACTCGCACACACACACACCCCACTCTTTTGTGTGCTGGGCTACTGCCTGAGAGCGAGTGGAGGCTAAGCCTGGGGTGGCTAAGGGTTAGCGCTGGGCGTTTCTGACATCTGAAGTCCCCAGCGCACCAGCTCCCTAATTTGCACGTGCAGAAGGTACGGGGGGGGCGTGGGAGGGCAGAGAATGGGCCTGGCTGGGGAGACGTGGTGTCACGGAGTCCCCGGGCGATGCTCTGGAACTGCTCCCTACGAAGCCAGGCAGGACTCTGGGAAAGTCTCCTTTCTGTGAGCAGCCTGTCTTCAGGACACACAGCTCACACAGCTTCCACCTTCCTGGGTCTGACCTCGGAGCATTCAGCATCCTCTGCCCCTCCGTGCGCTTCCCTCAGCGAGTCCGCCAAGGCGGGGCTCCTGGGGAAGCCAGAGGGTCCTGCCCCCCAACTCCACAGTCAGACGTGACTCTCAGCCAGCCAGTAAAACAGAGGTTTATTAGACGACAGGAACATGGTCTAAAACAGAGCTTGCAGGTGCAGAGAACAGGACCCCTAAGCTGGGTCCATTTTGGCGGGCAGTGAGCCAGACAACCATGTCTGCACTTCACTCCATGTCCCCAGCCAGCCCCAAACTGAAACTCTCTCCAGCCCCATCTCCTCTGGGCTTTGTCCCTTTCCCGGGCCAGGAAGTCACCTGATTCCTTTGTTCTCCAACCCTTTAGCTCTCACCTTGCAGGGGGGAAGGGCCCAGGCCATCAGTTGCCAGGAAACAGGGTGTCGGCCATTCTCTGTGTCCAGATCCCTGCGCACACCTGCCCTCTAGGGCTCTGCAGTGATCATACACCCTTATCCCACCACCTAGATACTTAAGAACTGCACAAGGGAAACTGAGGCACCCCCACACTATTCAGAGGAAACATTAAGAACAGTCCCACTTCATCACACGTGGTAAGTGCAGTCGTCCCATGCTAACAAAACGCATAGCTCCGTGCTCGCCTCTTAGGGTATGTCCACACTGCAGCTGCTTCCCAGCTCGGCTAGACAGACACGCGCTAGCTTGGCGTGCGCTAGTGCACTAACAATGGCAGCATAGCTGGGGTGGGCCCCCAGGCACGTACCCTGGGGGTCCAGCGGGTTTGTACCCAGGCAGCTAGCCTGAGCTGCCGCCCATGCTGCCCCCGGCTACGCTGCCACCTCGAGCGAAGGGAGCACGGTGTGTGTCCACCCGAGCTGGGCAGCACATTCCTAGTTGCAGTGCAGAGGGACACTTTGCCCCGGCGCCAGCTAAAGGCAGGAATAACTCGGCAGCTTGCAGCAGCACCCAATGAATGCAGGACCCACGGCTCTGCCTCTTCCGCTCAGCACTTCTGAGCCTGTGCTAACCTGGGCCCTGCTGTGCACGACCCATCGCGTATCCTGTGCCAGGATCGCACCCGCCGCTCGCTGCAGCCTGTCATCACTGTGACCTCACGGCGCATCACCGCAGGCTCAGCCTGGCGCCTTCACGCGCCGTCGTGCATGCAGATGCATCCATACCGCTGCCTGGCGATCATTAATACAGCCCTCGCGGCCTGGCAGTCCCATAGCACGCCGCACCGCTCGGCACAATGGCGGCCCCGCTGCGTAGGGAGATGCTGTGGGGTGCACAGCTATCCACGGACTGCCAGGCTAGGGGATCGGAGACGGTCATCGCCTGGGACCAGCTGGGACAGTCCCGGGTGGCTGTTGCAGAGCAGCACTGCAATTGCTTCCTTAGAAGACCCTGTTGCCATGTGCTGATAAACCCTTCCCCTTAGCCCAGCCAGCTTTATGGCAGCACATCCGTTGTCTCACCATCCTAGGGTGGTTTCAGATCTACCCCTTCCTCCGGCCTGGTGCATTCTTGTTACAACACACAGCGAGTGACAGCCCACTCAGGCCTCTGCAGGGGGATTCACCGAGAGGCTCCACCTTTTATAAACGGCTTTCCGAATGCTGCAAAACGTGCATGGCCTCCTTGTGCCTCCTTCGAAATGTTCTGGTTTTTCATCAAAACAAAGTTGGTTGCAATTCAGTTTGAGCGGAGTGTGTTATTATGAATCTGGATTGCCTAGGACCCTCTTGTGCCAGGTGCTGTGTAGACACAACAAAATTCTGGCCCCTACCCCAAGGAGCTTACCCTCGAAGGATAAGACAAGAGATAACAGATGGATACAGACGATTGGGGAAGGCCAAAGAAACAATGGGGCAGCGCTGGTCAGCGTGACAGGCGGTGTCCAGTTTTTACAAGCACCATGGAAGAAGCAGGTTTTAGGGAGCGATTCGAAGGTGGACGATGAGGTAGCTTTGTTGGTAGTTATGAGAGCTCCTCCTCGGCCAGGGGGCAGCATCGGAGAAAGCACCGGGGGGTTTCTTTGAAGATGTACCGCTGGAGGGTGGTGGCGTGGGCCGCTCGGTGGAGCTGCCATCTCAGTGGTGTGAGAGAGAGGCCAGGTGGGCAAGGCTGGGCTGAGAAAGGCCTTGGAAGTGAAGCCAAGTAGTTTGTGTCTGATGTGCTAGAGAAGGGGAGCCAGTGGAGGGGGACGGCGTGGGCGAAAGGAAGGGCTAGGAAAGAGACCCTTGCCGAAGAGTTCAGACTGGTGTGAGCGGTTAAGGTGGGATCTGTCCAGATCAGAGAGGGGGACGTTGCAGTGACTGACGGGTGAGATGCCGAGAACCTGGGCGAGGGTTTAAGCTGTGTGGATGGCTAGGCAAGGCCGTACCCTAGAAAGAATCAGGAAGAAAGAATCTGCAGAAAGAATCAGGAAGCCCCCTGTGAGGATCTAGAGAGAGCCCAGAGTCAGTGACGATGACACCCCGGTTACGGGCCTGAGTGATGGGGAGAACGGAGGGGTGGTCCACGTGGCTGAGGAAAGAGGGAGCGGGTGGGGCTGGCGGGAAGATTCAGAGTTCTGTTCCAAACTGAAACAAAACATTTTCTGTTTTCCTTTTAATCGTTGTCCCCTTTCTCTCTCCTTTCTGAAAAGAAACCAGAACAACAGCAGCACATTGTTTTGATGAAAAATAACACCAAAACTTCCACGATAAATTTTTAAACGAAGCAAAAATCGTTTTGTTTCCTTCAAAAGTTTTTGTGGAAAATAATTGCTGTTTTCTGACTAGCTCCGGTGGGTAAAACAGGTGAGCTTTTCCTAGGGGCTTTCTTTTGTTTCGGTGTTTCATGCTGGGAAAGGATGTTAGAGGTCAAACGTGGAGCATGCTCACCGGGAGGGCTGGAATATGATGGGCCAGAGCGGGTCACACAGTGTAAGGAAAACAGACAGAAATGCAGGAGGCCCCCCCGATCAGAGACAGCCCGTTCCCTGCACTAGCCGGCACAGAGCTCTGGACCCACAGCTCTCCAGCCGCTTCACGCTCAGCGTCCACGACCAACGGTGCCTTTGGGGGGTTTGCCCACAGAGCCTGTCGCGTTGTTTAGAACCAAGTATTGCTGCAGGGTTATTTCCCACCAGCGGCCTGGCCTCAAAGGGACGCAGCCCACCCCTTCTTGCTCCCCTCCTCCCATGCTGAAGAACAGAGGGCCCTGGGCCAGGGAGGGGGTCACCGGTGGCCAGACAAGCTGTCCTAGACCCGGTTTGTCTTGTGCACGGTTATTGGCTCACCCAGGGGGAAGGGGCATTAACCCCGACGCTTTAACAAGCATCTTTCACCCCTGGGTCGAATGGAAACACTGTATTTTTCTATTCACAGATGTGTCATTAGGAAGCCCCACTGTGTGAGTGTCTGTCAGGCTGAGACAGCCACCCAGGGCTTGACACCACCAGGACAGACAGCTCCCCTGGCGCTCCTTCCCCACGGCTGCAGAGTGCGGGAGGGCCCATCCCCTCCCCTGCCCCAAACCACCACAAAATCCCCCTCCAGCCACATCCCACTCCCTCCCGCATGACCCCACACTCCTGACTGATTAGCAGCAGCACGGACCAGGGTCGGTCTCTGCATCTGCTTGCAGTAGCTCAGCTCCCCCAGTGCTGCTGCGGTGCTAACGGGGAGCCAGGGAGGGAGGTTGTCCCTAGATTACCTGTCCAGCAACGACAGGAGGCCTGTGACCTGGCCTGCCCCTTTCTGGTACAGAGGGGCCGTGGAAGATTTCAGGCACAGATGGGATTGCACAACCAGGGCCAGGGTCGAATCTGAACACCGGCGTTTTGTTCCCCTCTCTGTTTTCAGGGAAGCCGTTTCCCTGTTAGACTCAGTGGACCCCCACTCCTCCTAGCCCCAGATCTCTCCCTCCTTTGCACGCATCTCGGTGTTCAACAAGCACCAAAAGCTTCCTGGCTTTTAAACCCAGAAAGCTGCACAGCTCTTGAGCATTACGCCAGCACAGACGCCTGTCCACTGCGTGGATGATGAATCCACCCCGGGCCCTCTCGCTCTGGGCAAGCAGGATTCCCTGAGTTCACATGCAGATGTTCTCAGATCAGTTTCTCATATTAATAGCACCCGAGCCCTGTCCCCTGTCTCAGCCTGACCGCTGACTCACCCCGGGGACGAGTGGCTCTGACATTTCAGCCAGCACATTGCAGTGCACGCTTTGTACATGTATCCAATGCTGGGTTACGCGAGGTCTGGGCTTTCTCTATCCGGGTTTTGATTATGCAATAAGCAGTTTAACAAGTAATTAAAAAAAGGGGGTTGGGAGAAGTCCAGAGCATGGTGTAACATTCCGATTTATTCGAAGGGCTGAGGGTGTAGTAGCAGGTGGTGTTTAAAGAGCTGCCATGCGAGTGGAGAGGTGGTTTGCCTCTGGATTCTAACGAACTCCACATAAAGGATTTTATAGTAACCATCAATAACCCTCTTGCTCTTCTTTGGGTGAATTACCCACTGTCACGGTCGTCCCGTTTTACTATTATCAGCATTGCCTCCAGCAGCAGTACAAGCCATACTCTCCCTTACCCCTTACTCTCCATCCCTCTGTAGGAGGCTCCATGTCTCCGACCGGTCTCTGGAAAAGTGGGTGATAACTGCACGGTCACTGAGCCCCCCTCTCAGACTAATCTGGGTCCAAGCTCAAAGTTACAGTCTGAGCAGGGACACAGCATGAAGAAACCTCGTATTGAATGAGTAGATCCCATCTTATTCCACGGAAGGTGGATCCCATCCCAAGGATGAAGTGGGGATAAGGAAAATGTGGAAACACCTGGAGGTCTCTTGCTAAACTGGTGACTGACTCGCCAATTCTGTTAGACTGGGTGTTTCCCAAAGCTGCTAAGAGAACTGAATGCCTAATTCCCATTAGAGCAAATGGGAAACTGGTATTGTAATCCCAGAGGTGTCTTTGACAATCTCCATTGAATCCCCATTGCAATCGTCCCAATGGCAAGTGAAGCTCTCAGCGGGCACCAGGGACGCTGCTACATCAGCTGTTTTGAGGAGAGTGGCCGGGAATTGGAATCCCACCCCAGCTCGACGTCCCAATTCTGGGGGTTGTTTTGGTGGATGTTGTTTCATTTCCCTCTCTTTTAGCCAGACCGATTTCAGAGCCATACATTTAAACTGCCCTTGCAAAAAGTGTGCAAAGCCCACTCTTGGGCTGAGATGTTCAAACCCAGAGACTAAGATGCCCCCCTAAAATATGCTCCTGCACCCATCTGTGCTTGCCAGCCTCACGGGTGTGCATGCAGCATGAGATGTTCCACATGAACCCATTGGGGCTTTTTCACAGTCACCTGATTTGCCTGAGCAAATTTCCAGTTGCACAAACAGATGCAAGGCATGTGCTCACAACAGCTGCGGGTACATTTTCTGAAGACCCAGTTCGGGGGATTGCAGTGGAAAATTTGGCCCTTGACTTCTCAGATTATTCCTTCTATCAGAAAAGGACGAAACTTGAGAGTGAGAAAGGGCAAGAAATGGGCTATTCAAGCCACTGCAGCAGTGTCCTTCCAGGAGAAAAACCTCAGCACCGGCCTCAAAATCTGGCCCCAAACAAGCACAGTCAGGAGAGAGCCACGGGATGAAGGCAGCAAGCTTGTTCATCCCATCGACCTCAGTCCTATTTCAGCGAGCAAGGCATTTCCCCTCCACTTCACCCTCCCCCCCACACTCCCCTTGGTAATTGAGTTTTAAAGGTTACAACTATTACATTACCAGGGCTGTTTATTTTGTTTCAGCCTCCATGTCTTTTCGGGCAGTGTCATTTCTAATCAAGCAGCTGTAAGGACTCAGATCAACCCTATTCCCACCTCTGCTCCATCCCTCCCGAGCCCAGGGAAGGGCGGGGAGAGGATGGTACAGGAAAAGGCACTAGGGTTTCTTTTCGTCTGCACTCCTTTGAGTCTGTGGATCAGGCGAGTTCCGGCTCGTTGGGAAGCCTGGGACCTGCGGAGCGTACGTGGGAGGGCAAGTGCTTCCAAGCAATAACGTTCTGAAGCCAAAGGGCAACTTTGATGTGACAAAAAGACGGGAGGGGAGACGGGCCCACACTCCCTGGACCCTCTGTAGCCCCTTTGCCTGCATCATGAGATGGAGGCACAGCCAGAGGGAGGAGGAGGGGGGCAGGTTTATCGGCGGTTAGTGGAAAGCTTAGAGCTCAACAAGGCCTTGTTGGCTTGGCCACTTCCCTCGGTCTTTTGAAGGGTCTCTAGGGCATCTCCATTATGGGCCACATTTTCTGCCCAGGCCCACTCCCAGCTGTTTGCATATAAAAGTCTTGTAAAACTGGGCACCCAAACTCAGCAGCAGGCATGGGGGCCACTGGCCATTCAGCCCTGGGTAGCCCCCTGCAGTCCTCGCATTTTCTCTGGCTGTGGCCTAACAAACTAGGGATTCTCGATGGGAAGGGGCCATGGGACTTTACAGACACACAGCGTTCCCCATGGGCCTGCACGCGTGGCCCCATAGACTCAACAGAGTTACACCTGGCTCGTGCCAGTGCAAGAGGAGAATCAGAATCCATCTGCTCATGGCGCCCATGTTACACTCTGCTGTGCCTGAGTTGTCCCACTTCGCTCCCACCCTCCCCAACGGCATGAGCACCGCGGATCCCTTCTCCATTGCCCCCGTCGCTGCCCCCAGTCAGGCTGGAGTTCCCAGCTGCTCAAGCCCGGCAGTTTCAGAGAAGCAGAGATGGGCTGAGGATACAGATGCAACGTTTCTAGCCCATATACTTCAGCAGCTCCAGCCTAAACCCAAGTAACACTCCGGTGTTTGGGGAGACGCTGCTCCATCCCGTGCTGTTATGGGAGGCTAAGGCTCCGGGCTAAGGACCGTCGGCCCTTGCACTGAGCCAGCCCTGACTTGCAGCAGAGATGGAGGAGATGAGCAGCACTCGTTCCACCAGCTCAGCCCATTCCATCCACCACAGTGTCTGCAGCCCCGGCAGCTAAAACTACATCCTGATGTACCCCCTGCTCCGCCTTCAGAGTCCCCTTCGCAGACCGGGACCAGCAAGTGTCGCACGGAGCTGCTCTCTCAGTTCTCTGCACTCTCTGATCCTTTCATGGAACTATTTCTGACATCTCCCCTTCCCCTTTCGGGCGATCCGGTGGAGTCAGAGCAGTTCTGGTTCTGCCCCTTCCCCATGCAGAGCAGACTTCACCCCAACAGCAACGTCGCAGTGTTATACGCAGTGCTTTGCGAAGCCTCCCTTGCCCTAGAGATGCCTTCGTCCAATAAAATACCTGGTGGCCCTCAGCTTGGATGGTTATTCCGTCACATTTGATGTCTCTTCGGTGGATGATTCATCTTCCACGCCTTTTTAATGCGCTCCCCCATTGCCACCCTCCCTCGTGTGTGCTCAGACCCCTCACATGGTAGATATTAACCACCAAAGGGAGGCAAGCTCTTCCCTGACAGAACTGTAGCCTACCTGGGAATACAGGATGTCAGAGATTTATTACATGGCCGTGTCACCCCGTGTTTCATGTTCCTGATTCTGTTTAAGGTTGGCCGGACCCAGGATCTGAGCCAAGACGGTGCAGGGCATGTCCCCGTAGGGGACTCCACCAGTGCAGCAGCATTTCAGGGACACCTGCACTTCCCTGAATAGCCTGACCGCCAGCGCAAAGGACCCAGAGGCACTTTCACCTTAATTAATGGCACAGATTTAATTTTGTGTCAGAACAAGCTCCTGGAAAAGCTGAGAGCGATGGAAATCCTGCCAGGAAATGTGTGTTTGGCAATTTCATGGAAACAGGTTTTTTAAACCGTTGTCTCCCCAGCAGTGCAGCTCAGACATTGCAGCCCCCTGATAGGGCAGGAGAGCCCAGAGTGAAACTGACCAGAAACTGACTATAAACAAAAGTGAAACCCACTGGACTGCTCCCATTGCCCCAGAGAGAGGCAAAAGGTAGACAGCACACACAGCATGACAAATTTGACCTTTAGAATTCATATTTCATAAGCTAACATTGCTATTAAAACATGGGCAAGGAATTTCTGAAGACGATACAGGTCCAGATTTTATTTTTATGACATGAACCTCCCTTTAAGGAACACATGTGGAGCAAAGGAACAGCTAAGGAGGGTTACCAAAAATTTTAACTAGAGGCTAAAAAGAGTTTACTGCAGACAACACAGCATTGGAGGAATGGTGTGTGCACCATTTGTTGGACTGGAGGAATGGTGTGTGCGTCATTTGTGACACACACCCCCTGTGTTAGGGTTGGTATGTCTCATGTAAATACACAAGATAAACTAAGAAAATACCCAGACTCCACAGGACTGATCTCCTCTCCAGCAGGGAGTTGCCTTCCAAGGCCACAAAATCTACCACCGATCAGCAAGAGGGTGTCAACATCAACCTAGGCACTTCAATAGTCCTGTCACTGTAAAGTCTGAGCACCTTAAAAGTTAATGACTTGATCCTGAAAGCACCCCTGGTGATGCAGGGAAGTATTATCGGCCCCGCTGTTCAGACGGGGAACTGAGGACACAGAGAGATTGAGTGATTTGCCCAAGGTCATACAAGAAATCTGTGGCACAGCCAGGAATTGAACCCAAATCTAAGTCCAGTGGCTTCACTTGCAGACCATCCTTCCTCTAGGATTTGCATTGAGAACTGCAGCTACTCTGCGCCTCAAGGGCTCGTTATCCAGGGGGTTGATGAACGGAGCTACAAAGCCAGAAACAGGAAGACTAGGGCTTCCTTCCCTCCAGGACCAATCGGCCACTCACAAGTGATTCCATTTGCCCAGAGCCCTGCTGCTGAGAGTTGGGGGGCAGGGGAAAATCACTGACTTGTGTTTGATAGAGCGTGCACCCTTCATTATGTACAACAGCCCAGATGAGACCCGGAGCTCAAACTAGGAGTTTGAAAAATAAACCATTCAAACTGTGGCTCCAGGCACTTTGCTGGAGGAGCCAGGGATGGAGGGCGGGCGGGGGAGGCAGAGGGAAGTTCTGCCAGAGATGGACAGTCATTGAAAATACGCTGAAGCCGGTTATTTTGTTAATTCCTACCAAGCGCCCCAGGGAAGAGAGCAGCAGAGCCTGGATGGAAAGGGCAGCTTGGTGCAGAGCCAAACACAATATCAGACAAATCAGAATCTGAATGTGGGAGGGGAGAATCCAGGGGACCGGAGCACAGGGGTTTGCAGCACTTCATCATGGATACAAGAACCAGGGAGGCTTCCCTCAGAGACTCTCTCCTTGGACAGGCCCCCCAGCCCAGGCCTGCCGCAGCCAAGAAAGAGAAATGAACAGAGTGCAATCGAAGGCTTTGGAGAAAGGGATTCTTACTCTCGTTCTGCCTCCAAATCTCTCTTCCCTCCTTGCATTTCTGCTCTCTGTCCCCTCACTGCTGACATTTCCTTACTTGGGCCTTCGCACAGCACCCTTTGATTCCTCCTCCCGACCCCGGGCTGGGGGGCCCCCACCCAGGTAGAGTCTCACCCAGGACTCTGTGTCAGAGCACATAGACAGGAGACAGGCAGATGTTCCGGCCCCTCCCTCCTGCTATTCTGAGACCTATTTTAACCCCTCTTCTTCTAGTCCCCTCGTCAGACTCGCAGCAGCCTTGAAGTCGAACCCCACTCACCCGCGGGAAGGAGCAGTGG
This sequence comes from Chelonia mydas, assembly GCF_015237465.2. NCBI lineage: Eukaryota > Metazoa > Chordata > Testudines > Cheloniidae > Chelonia > Chelonia mydas. Next base: position 3,141,430 of record NC_051253.2, on the reverse strand, counting down.
GGAGCAGAAAACTCGGCCTCCTCATCCTTGTGCTAACTGATTGAGGTGGGACAGTTACCGGTGACATGGCCGACTGACGGGGTAGGGGGATCTTTATGGATGTCCGGTAAGAGAGGGCCCGATTGCCAGAAATGAAGCCACGCAAATGTAATGCAGAGTCTCTGAAGAATTCAGACAGGCTAACCCAGTCCATCAGATTGAGGGGTGTGGTCAAATATCACCTCTCCCCCCCGCCTTCAGATCTGCAGTTAAAAACAATCTCCTCTAGAGAACTTGCTTTGCCAAATATAGAGCCCAGTCAAAAGCCACGTGGGTTCTAGATTTAGAAGCCAACCCACTTCAAGTCCATTCAGCTCCAGCAAAACCCACCTGCCGCGTTTTTCCCATTGGTATTTGAATTCCCCACATTCTAGAAGCGGGGCCAGAATCACTGTCCAGCTAGCATCTCGCTCGTTTGCACGACGCAGGTGGTAGAAACACACACTTGTTTGGGATTAGAGACACAATAAACCCAAGCTGTGTACTTCAGACCCAGAACAGAACCAGAACTTCCCCAAAGTTCAGGGATGGGGGTTCAGATTGGATGCTCGAGTCCAAGCCCATCTCTAGCTGGTTAATTACGTCTTCCGGGAAAAGCAATGGATGACATTAAAGGAAAATGGGTTTGGTGAAACCTGAAAAAGTTTTGTGAAATAAAAAAAAATTCTTTTTAGTTGAGGTTCCGTGAAACCCAAAACACCCCCAGGATCACTCCTTCCCCAGCCTGGGGCCTCCCCTATCCCCAGTCTCATTGTCTTGCTAAAATGTATTTATCACAGATTTACAGAATAAACAGCACTTCCTATCTCTTCTGTATTAAAAACGTTAGTCCCATAACGTCTGCCCTCCAGCCCCAGCCGGGCTATTTCCTGAGACATGTCAGTGACATCCTCTCAACTCTTCACGCTCTCGCAGTTTATAAAGTTATAATGAGCCCATCCAAATAATGGCTTGAGTTAATAGGAGACTGATACAAACTTTTTTTTCTTTTTGTTCAAGTGAGTGTGCACAGCCCGAGTTCTGCCTTAGCAGGAATTGTAACTCCGCATTGAAGGATGCCAATATGTGCCACACACATTTTAGTTTAAGATCACAGACCCCTTCGAGATGGGTATTTTCTCTGTTTTAGAGGTAGGGAAACTAAGGCACTGAGGGATCGAGTGACCTGCTCAAGGTCACACAGTGAGTCTGTTGCAGAGTCCAAACAGAACCCAGGTCTCCCGATTCCCAGCTGTGTGCCTTGTTTGCAAAACCCTTAGGACAAGAAAAACCTGGCTTCAGGATGAAGTCACCAAGTTTCCATTCAAAACCATAAATCCTTTCCCAGTACCTGAAAAACAGCCCAGGTTTGCTCAGCACCCCAGCTGAGTTCCTGCAAGGCTCCCAGAACACAACGTGCAAAGCCACACACCTGGCTGCAGGTTTAGCTCTAGAATGACCCCCCGAACTCGGACTTCCAGACAGCTGGGCAAGCGGGTCTGAGCTGCAGTCAGGCAGCCTAGTTACTTGCTCCCCAAGCGGTCAGCCCCTGGGGAGAGCACACGGCCAGTGCCGGTGAGAGTTGCAGAGCACCTTTCTTTGTTCAGGTTTCAGAGTAACAGCCGTGTTAGTCTGTATTCGCAAAAAGAACAGGAGGACTTGTGGCACCTTAGAGACTAACCAATTTATTTGAGCATAAGCTTTCGTGAGCTACAGCTCACTTCATCGGATGCAGACTGTGGAAAGTGTAGAAGATCTTTTTATACACTCAAAGCATCAAAAGAGAGCGAGTGACCAAAGCCTATGAGACTCAATAACCCAAGACAAGGGTTATTGGGTTCTTTCCTAATGTACCGTCCCAGGAAGCACTGACCCTCCTCATGGCTAACTCTCCATTAGCCTGTACCTCAGGTAGCCATTTACCCCAGTGCACCATGAGCGCCAAGCGTGCCAGGCCCCACTGCTCGCATTGGGAGCATTTTACCTCCCCCTTTGCCCTAGTATAAGTGACAAGAAGATCACGGAAAATCCACCCTCTCCGGTAGAGGCTACGCTACACCCCAGCACAACCCCGCTACTGCGAACAGAACCTCAGCTGTGGAACCAGGGGCCCGCCCCAGCTGGTCAGCCCTTTTAAGAGGAGGAAATTGCCCATAATGCCCCACCCTCAAGAATTAAAATCGCCTTCTCAATTAACAATAAAAAATCCATTTAACTGGTTCATGCTGCAGACAGACCCCGTCGCTTCCCCGGCTTTGATACAAAAACTCACTTAGGAAAACCCCGCTTGTTAATTTAGCCAATCGCAACAATGCCTGCAACAAAATGGCCCCAAGCCTACCAAACTACAGCTCCCAGAAGGCCACAAGCCTAAGGGCAAAGGTCATACTAGCCACCTAAGTATAAAAAGCTGCAGCGTCTCCCCATGCCTCTCTTAGGGACCCACACCACTACCCCCCATACACACACTAATGTAAGTGAGGAACAGTAATGAGGGAGATTGCTTTTGCTCTGTGCCTAGAAGGCTATCACCTTACGGACACCACACCGCGGTGCTCACCAGGGCATGGCAAGAGCTGTACGGACAAATAGCACGCCACATTCAGAGTCCGTGACTGTAAACCCAAGAGGGACTGTGGTAGAGACACAGTCGGACAGGGCAAATGCTGAAACCGGGACGTAGCGCGAGGAGAAAGAGTTCCTCACGTTACCAGAAACAAAAATGGAGTCTTGCAAGGAGGCAAATCTGTGGCTGACCTTGGCAGAAAGGGAGGAGAGGGCAGACACAGCACCGGTCCGTGTACCAGTCGGTCCCCATGTGCTCGTTACAATTTGTATTACAGTAGGGTCTAGAGACCCCAGCTGGGCCTGGCTCCATTGTGTTAGGTGCTGTACAGACCTACAAAGAGCTTAAATCTATAGACTACCGGGGAGTGTTTGTGACAGCCACATTTGAGGGGGAAGGAGTAAGAGTAAAAAATGCCTCAAGATGGGATAAACCCCCTGGGCAGCCCCACCTCTGGTTGCTTGGATACCTGCGGTAATCGTATTTCCCTCTGATAGGGAGCTGAGGGGCTGTCCTGCTTACATGTTGTGTCTAGCTTGGTGTTGCCAAGAGGATAATATTGAACTGCAAGAGGGTAACTTGTGTCTTTCGCTCTTCACACACCAACAATAATGATGGGAAGCAACCCCATGAGCACAATGGTTTTCAAACAGCCAACGACACACACACCCAGAGCCTAGCTGTGTGCACCCTGCTAGGTTTTGGTGGCATTGCAAAGACACAACACAGCGAGCGCCACTGCTGGGCTCACAAATTATCTGAAAGGATACTGCCCTTTTCTAGACACTGCAGGGATCTGCCTTCCTGGTGTCTGTCTAGCCTTGCTGTTGCATAAGCACCATTACACACCATCACAAAAAGCGAAGGGGTCTTTAGCAGTCTGTAACTCATTTCAGCCTAGCTCAGTCCCACGGGCTACATGGATTATATAATCAGCCTTTTAGTTTTTAATTCTCCACGTCTGAACAAAGTTCTTCTCCTAAGAGCCAAAATACTTGTGCAAGTCCAGAGCTGTGGACACAGTCCCCACTCCGCGACACAGGAGAAGATGTGTATGGTTTGGCATTACTCCAGGACAAAAAACAAAGGCAGATTCTGCCGAAAATAGCAGAAAGGACCAAATATCAGGGGTAGCCATGTTAGTCTGTATCCACAAAAACAACAAAAAACAACGAGGAGTCCGGTGGCACCTTAAAGACTAACAGATTTATTTGGGCATAAGCTTTCGTCGGTAAAAAACCCACTTAATCAGATGCAGAAAGGACCAAGTAACCATCTCTCGGCCACAGACAGCCCAGGGCAGGCTCAAGCCTCCAGATGCGCAACAGCCGGTGTAAGGCTAAGTTGTGATCTGTGCACAGGTGCTATCCTTTAGTAAGAAAAGGGACGGAAAAGAGACCACGTCACTCTTACTGGCAGTCAGGTTTTCACTTGAACAGCAGTTTTTGTTCTCAAAGCACTTGGGGGTGGGAAGACATGGATTTTATCGTCCCTCCTGCACTGATGGGCAACTGGACAGGTTCAGTGACTCACTTCAAGACCCCAGAGTGAATCCGTAGCAGAGCTGGGGACAGCCCGTAGGCCTGGCTCCCAACTGTCTGCCCTAACCACGAGCCCATGCTGCTGTTGCCTGCAAACCTTTTGATTTGCCAGCTAGTGCTTTTTAATGCGTTACAGAAATGAGAGGTCCCCATTTACCCCCATTTCCAACCAGCCTATGGCTGAAACGCTGTCCTGCAGGCTGGGAAGGAAAGAAGCGGGAGAGATTGCTATTTCTGTTCCTAACACCTGGGAGGTGCTCAGAAACCATAGGAGCGAACACATTGTGTTTACCAGGCACAGTCTCGGTGGTGGAGCTTTTGCTGCGTACAATGAAGAGACCAAGATGCCCTCTGCTGGCATAAATTGGTTTTATTCCCTTAAAAGATTAAAAAGTAATCTGAGTGGCTGTGGGCTTTAAGAATGTATTTGCGGGGGTGTGTGTGTGTGTGTGTGTGTGTACACGCACACACCTGCCCATCTGTAGGTTCTCGGATTAATGCCAGGTCAAAACAATGGGTAACCCTGCAAAAGAACAACATCACAATACCAACACATTGCGCTTCTTCTCCCCACTAGCCTATAGCAATGCAGACACGTGTAGCGTACGGTGCTACGTGTGTCCGTCTCTATCCCACTAGTGGTGGGAAGAGGGGACGGGGAGCTGGGAAAAGTGGGTTCTGTTTTGGATTCCACCACTGGCTGCCTGGGCAATCTTGTGCAAATCTCTTCACTGGCCTAGTTTGCCCAGCTGTAACATGTGAGTGCCAGAGCCACCTTTGTAAGGCCCGGTGGGCGCTGCAGATGTGCAATGTGTTGGTATTATGATGTTGTTCTTTTGTAGGGTTACGCATTGTTTTGACCTGGCATTAATCCATGAACCTACAGGTGGGCAGGTGTGCGTGTGTACACACACACACACACACCGCAAGTATATTCACATGAATGTACATGCACATCGGCTCGACGGCTGCGGACACTGAGAGACTCCAGGTCATTTAATTTGCTCCCTGGATTCGACGCCCATCTGACACACTGTTGGCTCGTGACTTGGAATGGGTTAAACCCGGCTGGACAAAACCCCTTCCAATCCACCCTAGCTCTTCTTGAGCAGTGACTGCCCTTTTCCAGGCCTGGGGGGCTGGCCAACAGCAGCAAGCCCAGCAGAACTAGTTTTAAAAATATACAAGCTTTTCACTCCCAAATCTGGCAACATCTTCTCTGCTTTGCTCTCTCTGAGTCTGATCCTGTGTCTTAATTTCCTCTTCTAGGGCAGCCCTTATGAATCTAAGAGGGTAGTAAGTTCAAAGGAGCGCAGTCCATCCTATTCCTGTTTGAAATGAATCTACATGTCACATCAACTGTGGAAAAACCCTCCTTTATATACTTGTGATCTGTGACTAACTAAAGCTGTGCTGTCAGTCGCACACACTGCTTTCCATGGGGCTCTGGACAAGGTGAACTATCTCTTCTCCCCCCCCACCCCGAATGTTATCCCTAAATTCCCCCTCAATTCCAAGGCGTGGGGCAGCCCTGCCAAATTATTTTGGATTTATTTTAAAATATTGCAAGTGTCTCCCTTTTGCAGTGGCCTTGAAACGTCAGTGCTAAAGAACAGACTTGTGATACCCCTTTGAGCAGATGCAATGAACCTGCCTGACCACTGGATAGCAGTAGTTTCCCACGGGGTTATGGTCAGACCATGGTTATAAACGCGAAGGTTGAACTCTTGCCACTAGAGGTCCCCAGAGGCCCAGCAGAAAGTTTCAGCATTTTGTGTGGCCTATGGAATTTACAGATAATTTAACTGGAATACTTCCTTGCTAGACTGTATTTTCAAACCGGACAACCTACCCTAAATTCTCAGTTACTGAGGGACAATCGTCACTCTTTGATATATTTTGCTTTCCACAACCAAATCTCTGTACAACTTCTCATCGGCGATGTATCCGAATACTTGGATGCTAATATCTAAACTGTATTCTTAAATGTATTCACCTACATTTGGGTTATTGCTGATTATGTATCTATGTATCATATGACTTTTAAAAACTAACTTTGTATTTGAGGACAATCTAAGCACTCTACCCAGACGTACAGACACTCTCTGCTCAACCCGTGTATTATCTCATTTTAACATTCGCTTTAATAAAATGTTTAAATCTGTATTATTGTTGTTTGCATTGTGGTAGCACCTAAAAGCTCCACGCCCGGATCAGGGCCCTGTTGTTCGAGGTACTGTGCACACAAAAGACAGTCTCTGCCCTGAAGGGTTTACATCTACGTTAAGACAAGAGGCAACAAGTGTAGCTATCCAGACACACAGGGGAGCACAAGGTAACTTTGCTGCTGTTGCGAACAGCGTGATGAGCAGTCGTTGCCTCTCGGGGTGAAATCAGAAGGGGATTTCTCCCTCTTTGGGCTCTGAGTTCCATGAGACTCACGGGGCAAGGCCGAATCTCAGCCCACAGGAGGTTGGGATCCACCTGCGTAGGATTTGGGAATCTGAGGCTCCTCATCACCTTGACATTCAGGAAATAGCAACATCGGGGCGGGATTGGGGCTCTGAAAATCTCATTGCTTGTGTGTCAGTTTTGCAAAAAAAAATAACCCCACCCAAGCCCCCGAGATGGTGCTGACCTGTGTCCCGTTTGATCAGGAGTTTAGAGACATTTGGATGAATGGATGCAGCTCTCGGGCCGTCTCTAGCTACCAAGTGCGGTGTGGACTCCAACCCCAGCAGACGTGTCTGCGTCACTGCTGCCGGGTGGCTTCATTCATGATCAAAGTCTCAATAAGGCCTGAAAAGCCAGGGGAGCTGATAAAAATACATGAGGGCTACAGCTCTCCCCGCAGGCCCTACGTCAACCCCAGGCTGTCAGGGGGTAGGACCACGTGCCCTCGGGCACATGCTATCGCATAGTTGCCCATTTTCCCCTGAAGCAGCTGGTGCTGGCCACTGCTGGAGACAGGACAGCGGGCGAGGTGGCCCACTGGTCTGACCCCTCGTGCAATGCCCAACACCCTGAGAGAAGTGGCGCGGCTGCAGTGGGAAGCCGTCTCTCCGGAGATCGAGTTTTGCCAGTTCATCTCCCTGCTGTCAGCCCTTGGGATGAAAACTAAACAACCCTGAGAACTTGCTGTGGAGTCAGCGGGCTTCTGGGCAAGTGGAAAGACCCAGCTGGGAGCAGGGGGTTCTGTGCTTCGCATTCTGCGCTTAATAACGCTACTCCCGTCTCATGGGGGTGACACCAGGGGAGGATCAGGGAACAGACACGGGCTCAGCAGAATTCATTTTCTTTTCTCAGTCTAGATCTCTGCCATTCCCCACCCCCTCCCGGCACTGGGCACTCACAGGCCTGCAGCTCTCACCGCGGAGTTCTTATGGGGCTGTCGTGATTTGTCTTGGCAGGGGTCCAGTGGGACGCAGTGGACTGGGACGCTGCCAGCCGGAAGCGACGTGCATTGAGCAGAGCGGTGTGTACAACGGAGGAGAAAGCACTAAGACAGGCCTAGAGGTTGCAGCCAGGCCTAAGGAGCGTGGGCAGCACTGGGTGAAGTTGCCACCCATCCAGGAGTCTCCAGGGATTAAAGATCAAGCTTTAATTAAAGACTGGCATGTGACGAAACCGCCCGGGTTACGTCCTCCCAGAGCTGGCAACCCTGGGGCAGGGGAACTGCGGGGTGGGTCTGGAATGGCAGGAGCCTAGCAGGGATGGGGTGCGATGGCAGAGCTTGGGGGAGACGGGGGGGGAACAACATAGGCCTGGGAGAGCACAGAAGTTGCAAGTTAGCAACATGAGCCACCGAGCCAGGAGCCTGGGGTCAGAGGGGATTTCCCCTCATCCCTTGTTTTGCCAATTGCTGATTAGCTGATAAACTGGGGCCCCTCCAGGCAGATCCTGTGACCTCAGCAATGTGGTCTGACGGGCTCTGCAGTTGGAGCTGAGATGCGGGGCTGGGACCAGGCTATCCCTCCCTCAATGCTTATCAGCCCTATGCACCGCCTAAAGCCTCTCCTCCCATGCCTGGTCCAGGACCCCCCTGGGCCCAACGTGATGTCTCCACGGGATCATGGCAGAACACCAAGCACAGGATAGCTGGATCCTTCCCTGCTGCTCCTCAGCATGTGAGTTTGCTAGAACCCTGGGGCCCGCCGACCCCGGCCAAAGCCCCAAGCAAAGTGCGTAGCGCTGCTCACGAGGCCATGGTGCTATTAGCAGGAGTCCAAATTCGGCTGTATCTGTTCAGGGAAAAGTTCTAACTGTGAAGGGTTCTACAGCTTGACAGAAAGCGGGGAACGTCCCGGGCGAACGGCGTCCAGCAGGGTTTGCTTTGCCTTTCGTTGGTGTTTGAAATCTGTCAAAATTCGGAAAATTTCAACACTGTGAATCCTGAAAGTTTCCCCAATTTGATCCTGAGGATTATTCCCTGGAAGGCTCATCACAGAAGCCCTTTGCTGGATTTCCCATCCTCCTCCCACTTCAAATGGCGCAGTCATCCAGACAGGAAGCAGCAGCCCACACCACGTGGCTCAGGTGACCAAATCGCACAACACTAACAGCGAAGAGCCAAAGCGATTGCATTATAACCCTTAGCTGACACCTCTTCATTCAGGCTCTGTGCTGAATACTTAGGAGTAATAAATCCACTGACAGGGATTCTGGATTGAGTCGCTAGCCCGGTGTTTCCCAAAGTGAGACATGCCCCACAGGGGCGCAAAGTAGTTGCGGGCACAGACAGACATCAGAATCGTTCTGCAGAGACTCCGCTTCTTTTTTTAGGAAGGCTCTAGCTGCTTGGGTTTCCAAGGACCCTTCAAACTATGAGACAGGTGTAACCAATGGCTGCCTGAGTTTGAAGAGAGCCTATAAAAATAGCTCGGAGGAGCGAACTGCCCCCATCATTTCAGTGGGGGCTAACTCAGGTGCCAGGGCTGATACTTGTAATGTCAACATTGTAGGAAAGGAGATGGAGGCTCCAGAGTCTGAAGAGCTGCATCATTTGTCCCCAAAATGTGGGGTGCAGACTGGGGGCAGGGAAGCTGTTTACATTCAGAGGGGTTGGCCTTTAAAGATGGGCAGGGCTCCATTCTCCTGAAAAGGGCACTCCGCTTTCACAAGGCTGGGCGGTGAGGCGCTAACCAAAAAATGGGCTAAAATCGTAACAATTGCTAGTAGGGAGTCCAAGCATCTCCAGTCCTGAGCAAGCTCTCCCTGCCAGCACCTGGCCCGGGAGATAAAAGCATCTGCTCTGTACCTGGGAAGGCTGGGGGAGCCTTTGTATTCTTGGCTCGCAGTCGTGGGCCTCCAGGATCAGGTCCATCTTGTGTAGTGAGGAAGAGTCATGCCAGCGGGGGCCATGATGTGGGAGGAGAAGGGGGGATTCCCTCTGGGAACCAGTTCTCAGCCCTGGACACTGGCTAGAGCTGGGGGCTAGTGCAGAACGGTCCACGGGAACTGTGCTTCGAATGCTAGAACCAACTGGCCGCGCCAGCCAGTCTCCGGGCCCTGGTTGTGGGCACGTCTCAGCAGGGCTTTCGTGGGCGGCCGGCCGGCTCCTGGGGCCAGGCCGTGTGGAGCAGCTGTTGTCAACTATTCCCCTCTCACCAATTTCAGATTCACCATCACAGATACTGGTGCCCAAAAGCTGACTGTCAGAGCGGTGCTCACCCAATCGCAGCACAGACACAGGGCACGTGGCTTGTGCCCGAGCAGAACAGCTGACGTTGTGAATGGTGAGCCCTGGGGAGGAGCGGCAGAGGGCACTTGGCGAGCGCTCTGGGGGTGTGAGGAAATCGTCACTGTTGACTGGCAATGCTCACATGCCAAGAGGCGTGAGACTCCCAGATAAATGACTGGGTACCGATGAGACACCCTGCTCTTCCGCTAGCCCCATGCCCGGGCTGCACATGGCCTCATCCGCCGGGCTACGTCATGGGGGCAGGCGAGGCCACGCCGTTCGCATTCCATGCCATGCTCAGGCCCACAACGCAACATGCCTCAGCATGGCTGGTGTGATGTACAGCTTCTTCCTCTTCTTAACTCCTTCCTCACACGCTCACACCAGGGCAGTCAGAAAGCTTCCTGCTCCACGGGAACCCAGATCCACGAGCCAGCTACCACCAGAGGGCGGGCATCGCTCCTCCAAAGCCAAAGCACCAAAAGTCCCCCTCCCACCACCCTCTGCAAAAAGCACTCATGTGTCAGATGTCCTTCCTCCAGCCCCCAGGCTAACCCCAGCAGCTCTCTGGCCGTACCCTGATCCACCCCCGATCCTTGGGGCTAAACTTTGGGGCGTACGGGCCTGTGATTCAGTGATTCTGCCTTAATCCACCCCTGCACCCCCATACTCACGAAGGGAACACAGGCCATGCCTGCAGCCTGCGGGACTGTGTCTTGGACAGCAGTGACCTAGGCCAGGACGTAGGGGTCAGAGCCGGCCTCAGCTGAACCAGGCTCCCTGTTTCGCCATCTGTGGCAAAAAGGGTGACTCTGATCCTAGGACAGGTAAACAGGAGGAGTGAGTAGGAGCAGGGGGTGGTTTTCCCTGTGTGGACGGCCCTGGTGAGGCAGATACTGGAACACTGCGACCAGCTCTGGTGTGTGCGTTTTAAAAGGGTGTTAGCAAACTGCCGAGGGCAGAGGTGGCGGAAGTGCACCTTGAGGGGGGAGCGGGAGGATGGACAGCAGTCACCCCAGCCCCTATCTGCTCCCCAATCAGATCTGAGGCACCATGGCAGCCGCTCCAGCCCCTCTGGGTCTCACTCCAGCCTTCACGTCTCACATGTGAACGCAGTTACTGCCTCCCCATTGGCTAGGGTGTGCCCTGCCCCCTCCCACTGTTAGGGGTGCCTGGCCAGAAACTGCCTGGCTCTCAGCTCCCAAACAACCAGCCAAGGGGGAGCAGCAACTTCGGCTGGCTTGGGGCAGAGTCTGAGGGGGAGGGAAGCCGAGCAGAGGCAGAGGCAAAGATGTGGGGGTGGAAACATTGATCAGCCCCTGTAACATTTCCATTGTGGGGGCGGCAGCTCCCACAGCCCCCCACCCCATCCCTGGTCCCAGGGAGACGGGACACAGAAAAGAACCACAAACATTATCCGAGAGCTGGAGAAAAAGCCCAACAGCGAGAGATTGCCCGAGCTCCCTCGGCGTAGCTGCTCGGAAGGACTGAGAGGTGAGAATCTCCACCGGAGAAAATCTTCCCTAGCTGAGAGAGGCAGAACAAGAGCCAGTGGCTGGAAGCTGCAGCCAGGAACGGTCCAGTTAGAACAAGGCCCAGGCCAGGCCCAGAGCGGGTGATTAATCATTGGAACAACCTCCCCAGGGCAGTGGTGGCTTCTCCATCTCTTGCTGGCTTCCGATCCGGGCTGGAGGCCTTTCCTGGGAGGTGCTTCAGCCAAACTCCGTACAGGGTGGCGGCTGAAGCTGAATGGCGTGTGCTGTGCCGGAAGTCAGCCGAGTTGGTCCTTTCTGGCCTCTGATTCTCTGAAAGCCACATAGCAGCTGCGTTTCCCCCGACACCTTTGTACAAGTCTGATTCAGAGCTCGGCTGCTTGTTAAGCCGTAAGCATCCTGGATGCTTTCTAGAGACCGGCAGGGACGGTGTCCAGGCCCTGGACCGATAACACTCCTGAGAGGGTTGCTGTGGTCCGTCCCTCCCCTCGGCCCCAACACATTTTGCATGCGCACATTAACGCGCCCCAGGCGAGCAGACAAGCGGAGCAAAGGGGTTGCTAACCTCCTGCATTATCCCAACAGCTGCTCTGTGGCTATGAGGAGTCTGTAAGACAAGCAGATCATATTTACATTCACATTAATGCAGCCCCAGTCCCTCGTCCTGCTGCTCCCGCCACTGAGTCAGAAGCAGGATGAGTAGATGTTCCAGACAGACATCCAGGAGTGGTGGGCTAGCAGGGATGGAAGGGACTGGGGCAGACACATGCTCAGACAAAGCTGGGAGCCCGCAGCCCTGGCTGGCCAGGGAGGCAGGAAGCGAACATTTGATAATGGCAGGAGAACATGTGGCTTCAGCTTGAGATCCATAACTAGCAAACTCCTGCAAACAGTGCAGCTGCCAATTCGTGGTTCACCGCAGGTTGGTCTGGTATGGGGAGCAGGCGGTAGATCTGGTGGATGGGCATTATGGGGGATGTATGGAGAGATGCAACAGTTGTCTGGCCGCTGAGGGAGAATGGAAGGATGGGCAGATGCCAGTGAATTGGCACACAGGGACAACATACACAGCCAGGCTCTGTATGGTCCTGTATGCTTGTCGCGCATGGTCTTTGTCACGACCAGTGTCCCCGCACAGATCTCTAGCTATTTGCTGACAGGATTTATTCGCCTGTGTGGTAGATATCTGTAAATATTCAACTGTATTCCCCCCCCCCCCGCCCCCCCGCCCACCCGCAGGGATCCATCCTTAGAGCACAGCACGTCCCAGAGCTTCACAATTACTTATGCAAAAGCGATGTGCTTGTGCACATTTACATGCCCGATTTGCAGTTGCAGAAAGTGGCTGGTTGCATGTCTCACTGGGCACTTACTTACTCTCTCAAAGTCTCTGATTGCACGTGCAATTGGGGTAATTGTGTGTGCAAATTAGACAAATATGGGCAGTCTTGGACGGCTAAAGTAGGCTTTTTTTAATTAAGGTTGCGTTGGGAAAGAACCCCTTGAAAATATGACAAGTTTATAGCTATGTGAGGAAATATTCCAGTCCCCTTGGGGGCCATCGCAGAGTATGCAAACCTGGCTACACGTACACAGTAATAATACTTTACATTTACACTTTAAACCTTCAAAGCACCCTAAAGACATTAGTTAATTAACAGTGAGTAAAGCACATGAAGTCCTTGGCATGCCCAGAACGATGCTCATCAGTGAATTCACTCATAATTAGCAAATGGAAACGATATTAAAGGCAGGGCCCTTAGCACCACCCTTGTCAGGAAGAATATCTGGGAAAGGGTGTTCTCCTAAAGAGAGCACTGCAGGCAATGTCCCTTAGCCTCCTTCTCCACACCTCAGACATTTTTTCATGGTCTGTGTGTATAAAAACATCTTCTGTATTTTCCACTGAATGCATCCGACGAAGTGAGCTGTAGCTCACAAAAGCTTATGCTCAAATAAATTGGTTAGTCTCTAAGGTGCCACAAGTACTCCTTTTCTTTTTACACCTCAGACAGGAGATGCTCTGGGTCTCTTCTTACCTTTCCCCTTCCCTTGCTGTTTAATGCCATTATTGTTCATTATTATTATTGTATTAATACTGTAGGGCCTAGTGTCCCCATTTGCGATCTGGGCCCCACTGTGCCAGGTGCTGTACAAACACAGGGCAAGAGACAGTCCCCGCCCTCAAAAGCTTGTAGTCTAAATACTCAAGACAGGCAGAGGGTGAGAGGGGAAACTGAGGCATGGAGCAGTGACGTGACTAGCTCAAGGCCACACAAGGCAGAGCCAGGAGCAGAATCCACATCTCCTGTAGTTCTGCACCCTTTGCACCACTAGACCATTCTGGAGACATGAACTGCACAGTGCCACAAGTTTCCCACAAATTCACAAGAGCTGTTTTCTTCTCCTAGCTCCTTGTAGCCAAATATTTGGAGGGTTGGTCCCTGGCCCTGCTGGATCCTGGACCCGGCCGAAAGTGACACAGCATCCACCAGGCAGTGAGAGGGCTCCAACCACAGAGCTCAGGTCCAGATCTGGAGCTGAACTTCCACGGAGTTTGGGCCACGTCTCCCCAGCTATCCGCAAAACAAGGCTGGGAAGAAATGACCTTTAAAAGATGGGGTTGCAGTCAAAGAAACAGGCTTCCACCCATTTAAATGAAGGATTGCAAGGAAAGAGACAGACATTCTGCCACTTCCCTGCACTATAAATAACAGGCATGCTCAGCTGCGACTCCAAACAGAAACCCAACCCTGAGGAAAAACAGGTGCCAAGGAAAGTGATAGCACAAGTCCATTACTTCCACCGGCACAGGGAGGGCCGGCTGGCTGGGAGGAGGAAGAATTCTGTTTATTACAGTCAAATGCTCAGACTTGCCGGATGGAAAGGTTTTCAGGCTCCCTGGTGCAGGCCATGGGGTGTGGAACGTGGCAGGGTGGCTCTTGCACTGGGATGTGGGTCCAGGCCTCCCCAGGCCAAATGGTGACATGACAGCTACAAGCATGGATGCTCCCTTCCACTGCAAAGTTCTCCCCATTCCTAGTGCAGCTTTGGGGCACGTCTGGTGCAGCTGCCCCTCCCATCTGCCCACTGGTGCACCAGCAACTCACCACCAGGCACTTGGCACATGTGTCCAGCCCCTACTTGCATCTGTCTCAGTTATAAACACACATCCAAGTGGATGAGCCCATCAGGGAGCTGAGTCACAGGGTGCCTGGTGGCTAAGCAGGGCTCGCTCCAAGCACCAGCCAAACCTGCAGCTCTGGGGGATGCTCTGGATCTGGGACAGGGCCCCATACGACTTCAGCGTGCAAGAGACAATAACCAGGAAAGATGCAGAGGTGTACAGGACTCCGGCCTGCTTCCCTCCATCAGCTCTCCTGGGTCATGCCTGGGCCAGTGTGGGGAAAATCCCCCAGACCGTTCCAGTCCCCCGTGTGCTTGTGACGGCAACCTTACTCGCAAGATGCCGCTGAGATTAATTTGCCCATTTATTCCCCCACCTTAGTATCAGTGCAGAGGCTTCTCAATGAATGGAATGACAGGTAAATTTAGCCCACGCCTAGGCAGTATTTCCCACCCCCAAACCCCCATGCAGTCGGCCTGTGGAATTCACCAGGAGCCTGGGTACATTTCACGAGCTATGTGGCAGTCCTGGGCTAAAATAAGGGCCATCCAATCCCATGCTCCAAACTGGAAGATGATCACAGAGCTCAGGGCAGAATTCCCCTCCCCTCCCCTCCATAGAGCATGGTGCAGAGGGCTTGGTGCTTTAGGGAGTGAGCTGCGGGTTATCTTCCTTTCAAACCTCAGGGGCTGGGCCCAGCTGGGCCCTGTTTACAGTAAGCAAAAAAGTGTGGAAAGATGCTGTCGACTGGAAGGTCTGGAGCTTTTCAACAACCATGTGTCCACACACCCCCGCCTCCCGGGCACCTCTCAAGCATTGGGTGCTGTACCTGAGAGTCCAGGACTGGCTGAACCAGTGCAGCCAACAATGGTTCGTCTCTCCCCAGTGCGGACAGGGAGCCAGAAATTTTGCACCTGCCTCGGCTCAGCGGAGCCGCCTATCCGTATCCCACTATGTACAACCTTTGCAAGTGCCCATTACCAAAGAGTTCCTGCTTCCACTAATGCACTGGGCCAGGCCTCTGGGCTAGGCTCCCTGCAGCCCCACAATGCACTGGCCCAGCCTCGGCTGGAAGACATGCTGTGTGGACGCACTCCATGGTTCTACCAGGGATGGTGCTGCTGTATGGACGCACTTAACCCCCTGCAGCAAGGACTCGAGAAGGAACCCACCCTCGAATGCAGCTGTCCCCCACAGCCTTTTGGACACCCTGCCCCACAGAAGCAGACGGGATGGCCTGATCCGAATGGCAAGTGCTCGGCTAAGGAGCCAATGCCAGATCCTCGGGATGCTATTGCTTCTAAGAGCACAGCGTCTGCCCGGCTCACTCCTACCCCAGCCCTTCGGTGCACAACCTTCATCCTAACTGCCCTGACAGGGCGTTAGCGGGTCAGCCCCGCGGCTCATTACAGTCCCATAGCACATCCTGCCTTCCCCTTCAGGACAGACTTGCCTGTACAGCACCCTGCACTGTAGCAATAGTAAATAATAACAGGAGGTCCTCTGGCCATTATCTTTGAAAACTCATGGCGATCGGGGGAAGTCCCGGACGACTGGAAAAAGGCTAATGTAGTGGCCATCTTTAAAAAAGGGAAGAAGGAGGATCCTGGGAACTACAGGCCAGTCAGCCTCACCTCAGTCCCCAGAAAAATCATGGAGCAGGTCCTCAAGGAATCAATTCTGAAGCACTTAGAGGAGAGGAAAGTGATCAGGAACAGTCAGCATGGATTCACCAAGGGCAAGTCATGCCTGACTAATCTAATTGCCTTCTATGAAGAGATAACTGGTTCTGTGGATGAAGGGAAAGCGGTGGACGTGTTGTTCCTTGACTTTAGCAAAGCTTTTGACACAGTCTCCCACAGTATTCTTGCCAGCAAGTTAAAGAAGTATGGGCTGGATGAATGGACTATAAGGTGGATAGAAAGTTGGCTAGATTGTCGGGCTCAACGGGTAGTGATCAATGGCTCCATGTCTAGTTGGCAGCCGGTATCAAGTGGAGTGCCCCAAGGATCAGTCCTGGGGCCGGTTTTGTTCAATACCTTCATAAATGATCTGGAGGATGGTGTGGATTACACCCTCAGCAAGCTTGCAGATGACACTAAACTGGGAGGAGTGGTAGATACGCTGGAGGGTAGGGATAGGATACAGAGGGCCCTAGACAAATGAGAGGATTGGGCCAAAAGAAATCTGATGAGGTTCAACAAGGACAAGTGCAGAGTCCTGCACTTAGGATGGAAGAATCCCATGCACCGCTACAGACTAGGGACCGAATGGCTCGGCAGCAGTTCTGCAGAAAAGGACCGAGGGGTTACAGTGGACGAGAAGCTGGATATGAGTCAACAGTGTGCCCTTGTTGCCAAGAAGGCCAATGGCATTTTGGGATGTATAAGTAGGGGCATTGCCAGCAGATTGAGGGACGTGATCGTTCCCCTCTATTCGACACTGGTGAGGCCTCATCTGGAGTACTGTGTCCAGTTTTGGGCCCCACACTACAAGAAGGATGGATGTGGAAAAATTGGAAAGAGTCCAGCGGAGGGCAACAAAAATGATTAGGGGACTGGAACACATGAATTATGAGGAGAGGCTGAGGGAACTGGGGATGTTTAGTCTGCGGAAGAGAAGAATGAGGGGGGATTTGATAGCTGCTTTCAACTACCTGAAAGGGGGTTCCAAAGAGGATGGATCTATACTGTTCTTCTCAGTGGTAGCAGATGACAGAACAAGGAGTAATGGTCTCAAGTTGCAGTGGGGGAGGATTAGGTTGGATATTAGGAAAAACTTTTTCACTAGGAGGGTGGTGAAACACTGGAATGCGTTACCTAGGAAGGTGGTGGAATCTCCTTTCTTAGAAGTTTTTAAGGTCAGGCTTGACAAAGCCCTTGCTGGGATGATTTAATTGGGGATCGGTCCTGCTTTGAGCACGGGGTTGGACTAGATGACCTCCTGAGGTTCCTTCCAACCCTGATATTCTATGATTCTATGGTTCCTCTTTGAGGGGCAGCGAGGTTGTGAGAGAGAGCACGTCCCATGTTAACCACAGACGATCAGGCCTGGACCAGTCATGTAACCCAACCCCCTTTGCAAGGAAAACTCAGAAAGACAAAACCTTCCCCAACAAAGCTCTGTGAGGGCTTGGTCCATTCTTCTACTGATGACTTCATCCTGTGGGAACGGCTGCCAAGGGCTGGCACGTCTAGGCAGGCAGCGCCCAAGAGCCCGGGCTGCTGAGGACAAAAGCCGCCACCGATCAGCAAAGGCGGGCAGCAGCCCCTCAGAGGGGAAGAGGCACCTGCCAAATCCATACCTGTATAATCCGAGGGAACTGAGCGCCAGAGCTGAGAGATGCAGAAGCTGGGGGGGGGGGGGGGGCAGGGGAAGCTGCCTCCATGGAGTAGAGGGGGACACCCCAGCTATACAAGAAACTGCCCCACTGTTGGAACCAGCTGGGCCCCCCCTGCACTGGGAATTAAAGCATTGCCAGCAGTACTTTAGGAGCTCTCGTTAGTGGCATGTGTCAATTCCCACTGTAGACAGAGGCTCCGGCATCCAGTGCCACTGGCAAACTCCCATGGCTACGTTAACTGGAGCATTGGCATTGCCACCTGGTCCCCCGCCCCATCCCTCCTTCTGCTTCCTCTTCCGCAGTCCTGTCCCCTCTTTGCTAAGGGCCTGATCGGGCCATAGTGGCCCAGGCCTGCATGAGGGAAGGCGGGGAGCTGCAGCAGCCAGGAGCAGCGCTGCAGCCATCGGTGCTGCCCTGGGCACGGGGAACACAATCCTAATCCGCCCTTGTTTCATTTGGATGGGAAATAATCACAGGAGGCCCAGCCAATTCTCTCGGTGCCCTGACGCAATTAACAGCCCCAGCAACACTGAGCAGTCATTTCATCGGGGGCTCTGCTAGCCAGTCACCTCCCGGAATGGGGTCCCCCACGTGCCACTGGGCACCGGCGAGTCTGGCACCGGCGGAAACACCTTCCCACCCCTTCGTCGTTCCTCTCCAAAAGCTCCTCCTGCCTGCAGCTGTGGCAGTCTGGCCGGGGAGAGAGGCAATCCCTTGGGTCCCCTCCATGGAACATGCATGGGGCACCTCCCCCTGTTCTCTCACACACACACCATCTAGCACATGGCCAGGTAAGGAGGAGGCAAAATCTAGCCCTTGGCTGCTCTTTGGTGCTATGATTCTGTGCAGCTGGGGCTTGGTCTGCGAGGCCCCTCACACGCTGCCTGCCTTGCAGAGGGCAGGCTGGTAGTTTGCAAGTTCCTAAAGAGCAGCTCCCCATATATGACCCCAATGCAGCAGACAGGGGGGAAAGGCCTGGGAGCAATAAGGGCCACACGTTCACTGGACTTCCTCCTGAGTGGCACAGGCTCTGAGGTCTGGGGACATCCCGTGCATCCCAATGGGGATCTGACCATCCCTGCCCAGACGACAGCCTAGGGAGTCAAACGCTGCACTGCTTAGAGGTGTGGTGCATGCTGCTTCTGAGCATTCCCCCGGAGACATTCTGCCTGATTCTGCACCAGCCCCTACCACTCTGGTGCCACAGCTCAGCACCCTGTCCCTCCAGCCCCGTGGCTGTATAAGCCAGAACTGGGATCTCCATTTTCCCCAGACCTCAGCTCACCCATCTGCAGAAGGGGCTACAGTGAGAGGAATGCCGCCCTCCCAGGGATGCTGTGAAGCTCAGTGCTTGAATGCATCTCACCTTAGATCGTCAGGTGAAAGCTGCTCCAGACTTGCATGGGGGCATTATTATCCGGGCCAGGCAGAGATGAGCAGCTTTGCATCTTTTTCTTCTGTGCTGTGCAGGGCTGATAACCTTACCCTGCCCTTAGACACGGCCATGATGGGTAACGCAGGAAACTCCGCAGTCACCGCATAGAACACAAGTCCCGTTCGGCTGCTGTGGGGCGAGGGCCCGGTTAACCAACCGTGGAACATTAACATTTTCCAACCTCACTTAAAAAAGCCATAAGAATAACATAAGACACCCTGTCACAGCAGATCACTCCATTACCATCGGGGCTAGAGGCAGCCTCTCTTTATCAATAAAATGGCTGTAACCAATCGGGGGGGATTTATGAATATTCGAAGTCCCCCCAGAAGAATCAGTCCCGTTGGGTAGGATTATGCCATCGTTTGCATGGTGCTTTGAAACTGCAAAGCCCTGGGAAGTATTCGAGCTGCCCTGTGTAAGTCATCAGTCTTGTTATTGAAGCATAAAAGGCCATCGCCTCATTTCCCTTATTGCGCAAAGCACCCGGTTATTTTTCCAGTGGCTCCTGCATGCCATCCAATAACCAGGTTAATGGGACCGCAGCTGTATCATCATCGAGGCGTTCTCACAGTCTGCGTGTCAACACCATGTTCTTTTTCCAGCATTATTTATTATTAGTCTTTCAGATGAAATGTAAATTTGAGGTCCCGGCCATTAAAGATCCCATGGGTAAATTCCACCTCAAAGGATTCACATCCTGCCAGCTTAAATCACCCCACTCCTCACACAGTTGGATAGTATTCTTCACTTCCTGTCCTAAACTTTGCTGTGCACTAGTAACCAGCCACAGTGTTCCACCCCAGACATGGCTGCACTTCAGTGGTGGGAGAAATGACCTGTATATGCTCCACATTCTTATATGGCTCACAGGGGTATGAGGCCTAACTAGTATTTGTAAAGTGCTTTGAGATCCTTGAATGTGAGCCAGTATAGAAAGGCCCGGTAATATCATTACTGTGTTTCCCAGACTGGACAATGACTTTGGGTGTCCATGAGAAAGGGACAGGTGTGCACAGACTCTAGAAATGTCCACTTTCAGAGTGTGTTGGTGTAGTCCCAGAGAAGATGGGGGAGAGCTGTTCTTTTGAACAGTGACACTTTGCAGACCATTATGAAAGTTGGTATTTCGAGCTAGCGTCATAGAGTTTAGAACTAGAAGGGACCATCAGATCATCCTGTTTGAGTTGCTGGATATCACAGACTATTATATTGCACCCCGTTACCTGTATTGAGCCCAATAACGCCTGTTGGACTAAAGCATCTGCCAGAGAGGCAGCCAGCCTTGATCTGAAGTTATCAGAGATGGAGAATCCACCACTTTCCTGGGGAGTTTGTTCCAATGGCTAATCACCTGCCTGGTGAAAAGTGTTTGCCTAGTTACTACTTTGAATTAGTCTGGCTTCAGCTTCCAGCCACTGGGTCTTGTTCTGCCTTACGGTTAAACAGCCCTTTGGTACTTCGTATTTTCTCCTCGTGCCTTTGAGTATTTGGAGAGGGGAAAATCAAACTGAAATCTAGTTGAGGAAAGCAGTTGTTTTTCTGGAGTAGATAGGGGTATGGGATCAAACCACAGCTAGGCTTGGGGGTCCCTGAGTGCTCACAAGAGCTTCAAGCGGCTTCAGAACATGCTCGGTGCATATTCGCTTAACTCGCAAATGGCACAGGAGCCAGCAGGGCATTCACCGGCCCTTTGCTGTTCGCTCCCCACTCCTAGCAAACAGGTTTGCTGGCAGAATGCTTAGAAAAACAGCGACTTTTGGATCAGGGGCCTGATTTTCAGAGGTGCCAGCCCCTGCAGCTCCCACAGATCACCTAGTGCGGGTGTCGCGCTTCTCTATCTCAGCATCTCCGGAGAGAGGGTGAACGTCCAGACACCGCATGGGCATTAGGGGATAAGTTAGACAGTGCCTGCCTTACCACCACGTGTCCTGGGGTAAGACAGACCCTCAGCTCAACGGGGGCAGTGGCATGGCGGGTTCGGAGACACACACACACACACACACGCAGGTGTGTGCATCCACGAACACTGCTCCGTGCACTCCGGGAGAGGAGTGCTGAGCTCGGAGAGGACGCAGCCCCGCTGGGGGCTCTCAGCCATTCACGCCAGTATTTCTCCCGTCATCACCTTCTTACTGTAGCCCAGTTTCCATTCTGCTGGTATGCAAATAGCACTTGGAAAGGCTGAGGGTGAGACCGAGCGTTAATTAGCACCTGTCAGAGCACACTCAGCCGCCCCGTGCACGTCACCGCCCCCAGCACGCTGCTGCTCCACACAGGGCCAGAAATGCCACCTCTAACGTGAGAGACACAAGGTGGGGGAGGTAATATATTTTACGGGCCCAGCCCCTGTGGGTGGAAGGTACAAGCTCTTCTTCAGGTCTCTGTGTGGCTCAAAAGCTTGTGCCTTCCACCCGCAGAAGCTGGTCCAATGAGAGATATTACCTCCCCCGCCCCGTCCCTCTCATATCCAGCAACCCTGCCCTCCCGCCGGCTGACAAACACGTGAAGTGGGCCGGAGCCTGCGTAGCTATTCCGAGTTCACACCAGTGCAAACGAGAGCCAAGTCTGAGCAGGGTCAAAGTGTGCGGGTCTGTGAGACACTCTCCCCTAGCCCAGGGCTGAAAGCAGGTCCATTTCTCCAGCCTGTCTCCCCACCCCACATTTTGTGGGGTCGGATGACGTGGGATCTCATCCGAACCCCAGCCTTGCAAAGCCACCGAATCCTGGGGCTGCCCATCTCACCTGCCCAGGCATATGCTGAGCATGCTTTAAAAATGGAAAGAGAAATGATCGAAGAAATCGGTTCACAGACACGAGGGCAGAAAATCCCGACGGGCCCAGCTCTGCTATGCACATGCTGTCGCTAGTTACCGGGCTGTTCTAATGACAAGAAATCTGTCAGCTTTGCTGCCTCCCGGTGCTCCTTCCAGGGCTGGGACCCCGTGGCATGGAGTCCCCTCTACGTGCCTGCCCACCTCTTGCTGAGCGTGCATAACAAGCCTTCTCCCTCACAGCCCTGGGACAGCAAATCCAGTGTGGTCCCTCCTTAAAGGCTGGGCCGTACAAGCATGTCCCTGCTGTGGCCCTGATGAGCCATCTGAATTCGCCCTCCTGCCAGTCCCGGCCGCCCCCTTCAGAGGCCCTCGCTCAGCTTTGCTCTTTTGTCCAGGAGGCAGGTAGGCACCTGCTGGCGAAGGGCAGTCCCAGCCCACTGCGGGTTTCCCTGCTGCTCCCTTCCTTGGGCATGGCTAAGGGCCTGCCACTGCATTTACCCTGCCCTGTCCCTTTAACTGGTAATGGCCCTCCTGCCTGTGTGTCTTGGCAGCCTGCATGTGAGGCAGGCACAGCCAGGCCTGCTCTTGCCTGGCCACTCCTCAGATTTCCAGCCAGCAAGTGACTAATGTACAGGGCACGTTCCAGCCCAGGCTCCCAGCACCCTTGGGAGAGAGCGACGGCTCCTGCTGTTCCAGGGTGGGGAGATAAGGGCCCCCGAGAACATCGGCTCCCCTCGCCCCAGCCCCTATGGAAGGAGGCAAAGCTTCCCTCCCTCCTTCTGCCAGGAGCGAGGCTCCCCTCGTCCCTCGGGAGAGACACACGGCTCCGCTCGCCCGCCGCAGCGCTCCCAGGATAGGGAGAGGCTTCCGTCCCCTGCCAGCCGAATGGCCGAGCTCCCCTTGCCCTGCACAAGGAGGGGAAAGGCTCCTGCCCTAGTGGGCCAGAGACACCCAGCTGCCACCAGCCGTTTCCAGCCCCGCTCAGGGAGAGAGCCCAGGCTTCTCTCACTCTGGCCCCCTCCAGAAGGGGCGCACATGTGAGACTGCCTGCAGCCCCTGGGGAGAGCCGGGGCTCCCATCAGCCTGTTCTCCTGGAAACAGAGCCGAGGCTCCCATCCAGAGATGCCGTGTCCAGAGAAGGGGAAATCCACTGAGCAGGACCCTGGTGTGTGAGAATTTCCCCACAGAACGAGCGGGACCCAATCCCACCGTTCTTCCCCCTCCCCGGATCTGGACAGGCAGCCCAGCCCTTGGTGTGAGCCCAAATCCCATCCAGGTCCCACCTCACCACATGCCGAGCTCACGCCCCGGACCCAGACCTGCCCTGCCCAGACCCGGACTCCACCCGTGGACAATCAGTGGACTGATTTTATGTCTAATGCATAAAGTTGCAGCCATTCTGCTACCCCTTCAACGGCACCTCCATGTTCTCTTCCTTGGTGCCATCGTCCCCCCCGTCCAGGCTCTAATCCTGGCATCCCTTGCCCTGCCTGTTACAGACCTTTCCGGTGCTGGCAGATCAAAATGTCTGGGCCCCCAAGGAGGGAAAAACAGGGGCAATGTCTCCTAGCATGAGCCCTGGAGACCAGGTGCTGTGCATCCAGCAGGGCAGCAAGGGGCGCCGGGAGATTATCTGCCTGACACCCAGACGAAAGCTGTCAGGGGACCGATAGGAAATCAGCTGCCGGCCACTGATACAGGTAAGGAGGCTGCGCTGGTTGGACAACGTTGCTCTCTGAGCAACCCCGGAAGGACTGACATGGACCCAGGCTGCTGGCAGGGGCTGCTCCCGGTTCCAATCCAGACCACTGCGATCCCAGTTCCAATCCAGACCACTGCGATCTTCTAGTTTGTGATGTTTGCCATTGTGCTTTGTCCCAATGACTCTGATAACGAGACTCCCCCACCACCTCTCCCCGTCCTCACGCTCACCAATCTCATGGTTAGGAGACTTCCCATCAGCCCCTTACTTCTAGGGCAACCCTAGACAATTCTTGTCCCTCCATGGAGCTTACACCATTCTCCCATCCACAGGGACCTGCCAGACCTCCTGGAATGGTCTCTTAGAATAGGTGCGAACCATTTATGCCAAACGCTCTGTTCCACCCGGCTGTGACGCTGGAAGCTCCTTTCCCAGCGCCGAAGCAGAGCTCTGTGCGGCTCCAAAGCTCGTCTCTCTCACCAACAGGAGTTGGTGCAATGTTCCCCCCCCCCACCATGTCGCTCTAATACCCACGTGCTGTCATTCAGCCAAGGTGCACACGCCTCTCTTGATCTGGCCTCGTAAATCAAGCCCTCAGTCCAGCCCCTTGTTCTTTGTCCGATTCTCCTCCTGTGCACGGAGACCAGGGTGCAGGGCGAGGTGCCCAGTGCACAGCTGCAATAATTCACCGCTGGGGCTCGATTTGTCTTTTAAGTTCCTGACTTTTGCATCCTCCTTTGCTCCTCGACACTCCAGATTCTGGGGTGTTCTGGCACCTGGCCATTCAGCTGCCGCTTCAGACAAACCCTAGCCCAGATCGCTGCTGTACTCAGCTGTCCGAGAGGCACATGCAAAGTGGCATAGAGAAGAAAGAGCCCTTGTCATCCCAAGACCACTAACCCTGTGCGCTCGAGCTCTGGGTGACCCCCCAGCGCTTGCGTTTCAGACCAGCCATGCTGAGCTCTCTTCGCTAGACTTGCACGGTTTTGTTTTGCGCCGGCAATTCAGCAGGGTCAGGCCTGAGGCTGCTGTCGCTTAAGCACCCTGGTGTGGCGGCAGCAGCTCAGTGGGGTCCCGTTATAGCGGCTGGGCAGGGAAGAAGAGAGCTCTGAACGTGAGCAGGTGCCTTCTCCACTTCTTAATCTTTGAAGTCTCCCTAGAGACTCCCCAGAGCTGCCCCAGATCAGCCGTAAGTCTCCGGTTACCTCTTTTCCCCTCGCACTGGAGACTGTGGCTAGGGAGAGAAGGGAAGGCCGGGCTGGCCACACACTGGCCCCTGCTTTCTGTCCCTTTGTGCAGGGGATTAGGAGCCGCCTTTAGACAAAGCGGGCACGTGCAGCTGGGATTTACAATCACTTTCTAAATAAGGAAAAACCAATCGGCAGGCGCACTGGCCCCACACATCTGCCCCCCTGTAAGCTGCATGACGAGGTCTTTTTACAGAAGCTCCTGCTGTCAGAGCACCCGTAACTGTACCACTAGGCCAGCCTCTCTGATCCACTCCTCCGAACAACGGTGATTCAGACCTGGCAGGGCTGGGCCAAGATGGGGGCAGTAGCCCTGCTGCTTGCAATTTGTCCCTCGACCTGCTTCTGCCTTCCTGCCCAGTCCGAGTGGTGCCTGCTGTATCAGTACTGGGGCGTTTAACAGCTGTGTTCCGGAGGTCTCCCTATGCGACAATAAACCCAGAAACAAGGCAGATCTCCATTTGCATAGCCCTGAACCGTTCTGTCCAGAGGTATCAAAACCAATCAGGCGAACAAGATTTCATGCAAATCAGCTGCTGGCGGCCTTCCCTTGGATCGCCCCTTTGATGGGGATGCAGGAAGTCTTTTGGTTATTTAATGCAACCCAAATCAATGTTTCCAGCAAACCAGACACCCAAAAGCAACCTGTCATTACCTGGGGCAGGAACCCCTGATCTGTATCAAAATAATATGCCACAGTTAAGCAACAGGAAGAAACACGTGCAATGGACAGCATGGTCCTTCCACAACAGAGAATTGCTTCATTTCAAGATCAAAGGGCAGTGGGGTATCTCTGCATAGGGGACAGGCGAGCAGGGCCTGCACACACCACACGTCAGTGTGGGGGGAAAATCACCCACCTCGCTCCGACACAACACACGGTCTCCCAAGGACACTTGATGCTGACTGCTTGCGAGAAGCTCTGATGGCCTTTAGGCCTTGTCTACACAGGAAAGCATGACCAGCTATGCAATAGTTACCCCACTATAACCCCCGCATGGAAACACTCTTAGTCCAGTATTAGAGGGACTTTTTTCTGGTTTAGCTAAAAACCCCTTCCCAAGAGTCCACCCAGGGGGAGTTACAGCAGCAGAGCGACACTGGCTTAAATTCACACCTTAGCTTATACTGACAAAAAAAAACCCTTTCCCATGTCGGCAAGGCCTGAGGCTGAGAAATAGCCTTTTGTTCATCGCCCGTAGGAACTACTTCTATGGGCTGCAACCCTCTCTTGGTGCCAGTCCACTGCTATCGGCTGGCCAGAGGAATTTATTTACAGTGGCGTGGGGGTTTTGTGCTTTGCTCTTTAGTCTGTGTGCCCAGCAGATGGTTGGACGGAAGACACCTGGATCTGGACTATGTGATTCACCAGTGAGCCTGCTGCAGATTGTTAAAGTGGGCTGGGGAACAGCTGGAGGAGTTGGCGCATTGTTTGGCAAGGTCCTGGTACTAGAAATCTCCAGTCAAGTTATAGAAACACCATGGGCTCGTGTGTTACCAGCTAAGTCAGAATTATGCTTCTTACGTGATTTCCTACCAATTCATGCGACTGCAAAGTCTTTTTGAAAAAAGACCTCAATGGCCTTTGATTATGCACCGAGATTGTGCCTTTGAAAGTGGAAAATTTCCTATCCCAGTTCTTAAAGACGTTTCACTTAGGGGAGGGCGGGGAGTTGTTTCATAGAAGTATCTTCCATTGACAAAAAGGTATGATGATGTGACACAAGGGCATCTGAAGAACTCTATGGGGACCCAGCCATAGTAAACTAGAGCTGGCATAGGTCAGGACTGAGGTGCATTGGCAGAGCTGTCTGGAGATAATACTTAGAACTTTTCCTCTGCAGGGACCTTCAGAAACCTTAATTAATCTTCCTTAGATGCCTGCCCGTAATGATCACCTTCCCCATTTCCCAGATGGGGAAACTGAGACAGAGAGGTTAAGTGACTTGCCCAGGATCAAAGACACAGTTGTTGTCAGAGCCAGGATGAGCTGATGGAAAGTCCCTGGTTGTCTGAGCTGAGCCAGCACTTCCCCCTATCAGCACTGATCAACCTCCCCTGGGGTTAATTAGTGACTGTTCCCAGAGTGCTGTAAAAGCGCAAAGCAAGATTCTGCCTTGGGACATTCCCCAGCTGCAGAGGGGAATCCCGTGTTCAAGGACTGGCTGCTTGTTTGGAATCAGCAGCACATGGATGCTTCCAGCAGCCTCTACCACTGGTGGTTCCTTGCTGTCCAAAGAGCGTGGTGGCTGGGAGGCAGTGATGCCCTCACACTGCACTGGTGCCGTGCAGAGATTTCTTTCTTTCTAGGATGGTGCAACAAGTTTAACTTCACCAGAGCAGGATGGGGGCAGGTCTCCCTCTCTCCCGCTGCACCTGAATCCTTCAAGACCTTTGTAACCTGGGCACGGATTGTTACAGATTTCAGTAATGAAGAGGGAAGCTGTCCAACCATGCAGCTTATACCATCAGCCCCCAGCTCTGAGACAAGTGCAGAAGCAGATGGCATGAGCCACAGGGGCTGCAAGCAGCCTATGTGGGTAACACAGCTCACACGGCAGACAGCCAACAACACCCCAGCACTCCCCAAAAACATGCTTCTGCAGATCCACTGCTGACTAGAAGTGGGGCATGCCCTCAAGCTGGCACAGATGGGGGCTTACACAGCAGGGCAACACATGCTTTGCCATTAAACATGCACTTAGCAGATTACACATGAAACCTGCTAGGTATGCCCTGACCTTCCCTGGAGCCCAGCTTCTGGGTCACAAGCACCAGCTAGCAGCCGGGCAAGGGTTAACTGGACATGAGACCTTGCCCGTTTCCCATCTCTGTCTCTCCTGAGCCACTGCACGCTCTGCCTGCTCCTTGGTTGTCTCTTAAACAAGGGCGTTCCCTTCTCCGAAGGCTCTGTACCTCAGTGGCTGAGACACGCCACCTTGCGGGCCAGAATCAGCCTGGCAGAGCTGCTCAGGGACTATGGAATTGTGGAGAGTGGCACCTTCTGCCCATTCCCCATGGGCACCATCCCCCTCCTTAGCTGCGCTCCAGCCCCGCGGAGGGCCCTCCAACTCCTGCAGCTGCCACTGAGTGCAGAGGACCCCTTGGCATCTTGATGCTCCTTTGGGGGGACTGGGGGCGGACCACTGCTGAGCCCGGCACCGCACAGTCTGGCACACTGGGTCACAGGCAGCACGGAGGTGCTAGGGTTTTGGTCACGCTCTCCGCTGTGACCAGCGCAGAGAACTGAGAAAGAGGGAGATTTATTTTACTTTGATTTTATTTTGTCCTTCTGAAGGGGGCAGGTCCCCACATGCCAGCATGGCCCCTGCCTGGGCCACATACATACCCCCAAACTCCATTATTTACTCACTTTGAACCCAGCTGTGGTGAGATCCCCTTTTTTGGGCTGATTACATTTATTCAGAAACCATCCCTCTGCAGGGTGGTCCCCCCGCCAGAGTTATGGGGTGTCAAGCTGGTTTGCGGCCAAGTTCAACAAAACAAATACAGACCATCCAAAGGACAGGACTTTAATAAAATCAGTCAGGCTTTTACAGAACAACCGTCAGCAAATACAGTAAAAATGAGACGAGACCAATACAGAACCAGCTTCATAAATAACTGGGGTCAGCATTCCCAGAGCTCTTGGGCTTTTTTGACTGTGGCAGAGGAAAAGAGAGAGAGAGAGAGAGAGACACACACACACACAAACAGAGAGAGAGAGAGAGAGCGAGCAAGAGCCTTGATAAGCCTACACTGAGGAGGTAGATTTTTGCCTTTATGGCTAAGCAGCCGAGTCTCTTGCTATTTTCAGCCTCGCTGCTGAGCTTTATTGAGCCAGCGCTGGCATGTGGCACTGTCCCTCCCACGCTACTGTACTGCCCTGCGTGCGCTTTCCAGCTTGGGGAAGGAGGTTATATTGATCTCCTCCAGGCAGTTCATAAAGCTCCCGCCAATCTACACTCGCTTCCCAACAGCTCCACGCGGCAGGCAGTTATCCATGAGGAACGTCTCTGCTGGGGCATGAAATCAAGATGCACAGCATCAAGAGGATGCATCACGGCAGTTTGTGATAAGACTGTTGCCAGTGGAAGTAACTAGTAACCCCGCAAAGAACAGTTTTCCTATTATATGTCACTTACAAGGGTCACTTCCCCCCCACACACACACACAAGCATCTCCCCAAGGGATCAGCTATTAAAAGGCAAGCTGGCTTCCAGTGAAATGTACACAGAACTACAGCAAAGTAGAAGCTGTGAAAAGAATGAGCCAGGGAGCAAAACCAACAGAAAGGGGACTGTCAGGAGGGACAGATCTGTCACGGCCCCTCCGGAGTCACGGAGCAGAAGAGCATGCCGCTTGGGCTGACCGTTCAAAGAGCAGACCCGGCTGTTCTTTCCGTGCAGCGAAGACGAGTTTGTTTCCATCGCCCCAAACTCCAGGCCCTCGACAACCCAAGGATTTCTCCTGTAGACACCCATTTCCTCCTCCCCACAAAAGAGCTTAACTAATGTGGGTTGGGAGAATTCACTCCCCTGGAAACCTTGCGCAGAGGGGAGCCATGTTCTCTTGGTAACTGAAGCAGAGGGAAGAGTTTCAGGGTAGAGCAAAACAAAACCAAAATTAAGTTTCACCTGGATCAAGCTGCCTCCTAAAACTGCTTTGTCTCTAACACTTTTGGGAGCTAGTAAGGCTGAGCATAAAAACACAAAGACTTGCTGGTCTGGGGGGTTTCAGAGGACCCCTGAGGTGACCATTTGAGGGATGGAGAGTGGCACACGCGCACCCCATCCACCCAGCACGGACACGTCACGCCGGCGGCAGACTAGGCCTTGCGGAAGAACAAAAGTTGAATGATGTGCCAGACGGTGGCTCCTCATTCGAGGCACCACAAGCTGGGCTGACACAAACCGGCTCCTAGGGTGCATGAGACACACTTCAGATTCTACCACTAACCGGAGCTCTGCTAACGTGGCTGACCCAGCTAAGAACATTCCCGCCCGCTAACACGGCAGGACGGGGCAGGCTCCGCACAACTGGTCCACCCTGCCTGGAACGGAGGGTGCAGTCCAGGGTGGGGGAGGGGTCTTAGCACCAGATCCCCCGAGTTCCTGGCAGCTTGTGGCAGAGCCTTTGCGGGGGTTGTGTTTGTGTTGTGCACACAGGGCTGGAGAAAAGCCCTCCACTGCAACAACCAGACCCTCAGCCGCCCTGCAGGAGGCGGGCGTGTGTTGGCTGGCCCACGAGCTGCACAGATATTCCCTTGGGCTCGCCCACGAGGTGTGTACACACGTGTGTTCTTCCAACCGCCTCAGGAGAGCGAGGGCGTTTACAGTCCTCTTGGCGCTGATTCCGAGAACAGTGCAGGCAGGTGCCAAAGAGGATCCAGGCAAGCAGGTGCAAGCCAGCCCTTTGCCCTCTCACTGGCTCACGGGGGACTATACTCCAGGCTCTTTATTAATAGCTTGCATATTTACAAGACCAGTGCCTATTAGGAAGGAAACCCCTTCCCAGGGCCAGCTCTGTTGACCGGGGCAATGCGCAGCCCTGCAGTAACTCCAGAGACTACTGAAAGTCCCACTTGTGCTGGCCCCGCTCCTCCCCTCGGCCCCCGTGCCAAGGAAACTTGCCCTCTCTCATTGCTAGGGCCTTGCAACTCTTGAAGTTCTCGGCTTGGCGACGTCTCGTCGCTGCAGGGACCAGATCTCTGAAGGCCGCGGGCCAGGGGTAGGGGAAGGGGAGGCCAACAGGGGACAGGGACTAGAGTTAAAGGATGCTCTGTCAGTGAGACTCCACCACAGGGTGTTTCCCAGCGGGACCAGACTGAGTCACGCAAGAAATTAAAACACCCCCTTGTACATCACACACACACACACACACACACACACACACACACACACACACACACACGCTCAAAGGCTTTGCTATCAGAGTTCGTGGCATCCATGGAGTCACTATACGTTGGATACCTTCTGGGGCTCTCTGGCTTGCCGTAGTCCGTACAGCCACTTGATCACCCTGGCGTTGCGCTCGATGACAGAGATGCCGTAGGGCATGCGCTCCGCCTGCTTGTCCTCCAGGGTGGCGGCGCTGTGCTGGGAACGGGTGCACTCCGAGCTGGTGGTGCTGACGCTGTGAAACTTGATGGAGACGATGTCCGAGCTGGCCCGGGCACAGTGCTCCGCCCCTATGTCCCTGACCTCCTCGGGGTCCAGCCCGCAGTAATTGAAGAAGCGTTCCAGGTCGGCCGTGGCCCGGGAGTACCTGTCACTCAGGTCGGACTTGGACCTGTGCAGTAGGGTCTGCCGCTTGGCGCTGTCTGTCCGCCTGTCGTGGGGGCTTCTGTTTGGTGAGCTAAGGGAGCTGGTGGAGGGGATCCTGGCCTTGGCGGGTGAGACAGGCATGGGGGTGACCTGGATGGTTGGGGTCACCCTGGCCCGATGAACCCCGCAGGGCCGGACATCCACTCTGCGCACAGCCACCGTGCTGGAGGGCTTGGACGTGACAGAGCTCTCCGACAGCTTGCTCATGCCATCCGAAGGGCCCTTCCTCCTCCGCACAGCGGGGTGCCCACCCAGCTCTTTGCCCAGGGGCTCCCTCGTCTCTGCTCTCCACTTGTGCTCCCGGGGGCTCTCCGACTTGGGGAAGGGCAGGGGGCTGTCACAGATGTTGATGAGGTTGTTGAGGATCTCCAGGTTCAAGGAGGTCTTTGGCCCACAGGCTTCTACCCTGCGGCCCCCTTGCGGGGTCTTGCGGTTCGGCGTCAGCATGGCTCTCCGGACCCCCGGGGTGAAGAGGGGCTGCTTCAAGAGCGGCTTCACCGGCTCCTGCTTGGTGCTGGCGACCTGCTGGCTCTTCACGTACTTGGCTTTGTCCGCCTCCAGCCTCTCCACGGCACTGGGCTTCTTGGCGCCGGTGGCCGCCTGCCGGCGGAAGTACTCAGGCCCCTTGTTGAGGATCCGGAATGGCATGGCCGAGGTGAAGGGCGCCGTCACCGAAACCCCCTTCATCACGTCCCCAGCCTGGAGGGTTTCCACGGGCATGCTGCTCAGCTGCTGCACGCCCCCCCAGCTGCTCCTCCCCACTCTGCTTGCTGGCTCTGCCGTGCCCTGTGCAGCAGTGTCCATCAAGGGTCACATGCCACCCATGTCCGGTAGCGAAGATTAAGGCTGAGTGTCAGTCCCGGCAGCAAAATCCCTCTGATCTTCCAGAGGAGCCCGGAGCGACGAGTCCAAGGGGCCGGCAGCCTTGGTGGGGTCTGCCCCGGGGTCACGCTCCACTCGCTGCAAAGAAGGGAACAGAGATCAGTGCACAGCCGAGAGCTGGCAGGAGCATGCCGCTTCCCTACGGAACGATGCTGCCTCCTGCTTCTGCCAGCTCAGCCAGACAAAGGCACGGGCAGGCCTGCCGTCTTCGCCAGGAGGCGGGGGAGACCCACGCCAGGCTTCCTATTTCAAGGCACAGGCCCCGCCCCCCTTCCAGCCAGGTCTCTCCCGCCAGCCAATGGACAGAGGCAGAGACACTTCAAATAGAAACCTCCCCCAATGGAGGGAGAGCGGCTCTAGACAACTCCTTGAATGAAAAGAGGGGAAGGAAGGAAGGAGGAGAGCAGGCAGTTACAGCCTGGCCTCCTGCCATGATCAGCCCCTTCTCCATGGCCCTCAGCCAGGCTTCCCCGCCCCCCCCCACCATCACCTGCCCTCTTCCCACATGGGATGCCCGGCCGACCCCCTGGGCCCCTGCCCCTTGATCTGCTGGGATGCCCCATGCATCCCCCCTGCCCCCCAGGGAGCTGCCCACGAGCCACAGCCATCTGCACGAAGGAGATTTACATGATATCAGTGGGGGATGTGAAATAACATCCCATGGAAACGTGGAGGGCTAAAAACCCAGCGTCCAGATCATCCAAACTGTGGGATCTCCCCCACGGCTGAATGGGTGAGACAGGGCCCCAGAGAACAGAAAGGGCCCTTGCCTAGACAGCTCTTTAAACCGTCCCAGGATCTGCAGAGGCATCTCTCATCTCCCTCGCAGAGACTGGGCTCACCCTGAGCTCGGACCCCTGCCCCCGGAGACCAGACGCCCTCCCTTGCTGATGGGTTAGGCAGCCCCTCGGGAGGCCGGGGAGCTCTGTGCTGCGGCTCCTGTGGCAAACAGCCTGTGTGCGCCTCTCTTCCCTGCACGTCCCAGCCTGACTTTTGGGGGATCTTGCTGTGAACACATGCTGAGCACTCGGAGGCCTCCGGGGTCCACTCGGTGAGTGTCACCCTCAGTGTGACCTTTGGGGAGAGTTGCTGTGTTGAATTCTTGCACGCCCAGACACGCAGGGAGCAGGGGCTGATGTCACGGAGGCAGGAGGTAGCTGGAATTTAGGGTGAGGGGACATATAGAAGGAGCCAGGCGAAGGACCCTCATTACTTTGCACCAACCCTACAATGCCTAGGAGGAGCGGCCCTGAGAAAGCTCTGATGCTCCACAGACGCGCGTACACAGCTCCCAGCACTCACATGAAATGCAACTCCCTACAACGCAGTGCTCTGTAAACTGGAGGCTTCTTTCTTTCCACCGCCCTCCCCTCTTAATCCTAGTCGAAGGGGCATTTTAAACAGCTTACAACTGCTCCTGTCTCTCATTAGCCCCGGGGATTAGCAACGGGCAAAGCTCAGCGATTCGCACGGGAAATGCACCGGGAGGTCAAGCTGCTCATCGGAGTATCTTGGGACTGGGAAAACCTTGGCAAGGCAGCCTCACTCCAGGCCCCTCAGCACATCCGATCCCAGCCAAAGCGCAGGAGAAAATGACTGGCCAGGGAGCTCTTCCGGAGCTCAGAAAGGAGATGTGGGGTTAGCTTTGGAGGGGGTTCAGAAGGGCACTCATTTTTTACCAGTTCTGGCAGGTGACAGTTGGGGACTGGGAGCCAGGAGCTCTGTGTTTTGCTGCAGACACACACACCCCCACCCCCGTGTGACCTCAGTCTAGTCACTTCACCTCACTCTGCCTCCCTCTGCACCACGGGGCTAACAGACAAATGCATCTTCGCTTATCTGCAATTTCCTGGTCCATACATCAGTGACAATGAGTCTGCGGCCTGCTTGAAGGTTGGGCTCAGAACCAGAGCGGTCAGTCACCAGCAAAAGGGGAATGCCCCCGCCCCTGAAAAGCCGGACAGCTGAGTCAAACATCCACCGCCAGGATAACTAGCCCCTGAAAACTCGTCTTTCCTGCTTCAGAATGAGGAGCTAATCTCCTCTAGCAAGCACAAAAAACAGCCTTGGAGTGCAAAAAAAAGGGTGCCTTGTAAAGAACTTAGAAGTGGGGTTAATTTTGCTTTGGAGGCAGAAGGAACCCAGCGGGCTCTGCAGGGGCATTCCCTGCCAGCTACCAAATGCCAGGTCTAGTTCTGCCCCCAAAGCTGCAAGCCAGCTAGCTGGCGTAGCAGACCGAAGACCCTAGCACAGCACAGCCTGATAGTTATCCAGCTGTGGGAAGAGCTTTGAGACCCAAGGGTGAAAGACACTATAGAAAATGTGAAGAAATAAAGAACCTGATCTGATCCAGGGTACCCATTGCCATGATCTCCAGCTATCTCAGCGTCTTGGCTATCAGCCTGCAAATACATGCGAGGCAGCCCTCCTGAATGGCACCGGGGAGCCGCGAGCACGGTCAATGGCTTGTCCCACTGAACAAAGTCTCACCCTTGGGCCTGCGAACAGACTTACCGGGCATGGACAGAGAGAGCGGGCATGGACAGAGAGAGCGGGCATGGACAGAGAGAGCGGGTGCTGACGCACTCCACAGGGCACGCCCAGTGGGAGGAGCAACCTCCGAGGGCAGCTGAGAGGTTTAACTCAGTAATGTCTGGGCAGTGCTTTGCACCCCTCGGGCAGCTGCTAGAGAAGGAGACACAAACCATTGGGATGTTCCAGCCCTACATCCACTGAACCCAGCTTTCAGCAGCGTCCCCAAGGCCTCAGAGCCGGCACCTCTCTCTAAGTGAGCTGTAGCTCACGAAAGCTCATGCTCAAATAAATTGGTTAGTCTCTAAGGTGCCACAAGTCCTCCTTTTCTTTTTGCGAATACAGACTAACACGGCTGTTACTCTGAAACCTGTCATTGGGAAAAGAGGCACCAAAAGCAGTCGCAGGCCTGTGAAACGGGGCCCAGAGCACCCCGCGGCTGACGCAGCCGTGACTCGCCCCCGCAGCACCGAACGATGGTGGCCGCAGCAGTGAGCAGCAATCAAAGTGTGGGGCCCTCCCCCACCGTGTTGGGCACTTCAAACCACCTGCAAAAGCCAGGTTCCCTTCCGCCCCCCTCGTCTGTGCACTTCACTGACTTGCACGGAGTTTGCACAACCTTCCCGTGGACCCACAGCGACCACGTGGTCGTCACCGGCGGGCTGGGAAACTTTCCCCTCTAAGCCTGGGGAGTTTTGCCACAAACACAATAACCAGCCCCACTTTGGCTGCCTAGATTAGCCCATTACTACCCAGCCCCACAGCAGCAGAGACTGCAGCCTGATCCCCCATCCCAACAGCAGTGTGGCCAATGCACAGGGAGAGGGGAGGAGGAAATGTGAGAGAGGGGGTGTTTCAAATAGACCTTGCAGAAACCACATCCCAGGGATGCTCCCCTCTGCTCAAGCCCTGACGCTGCCCTCCATTGTGCTCTTTCCAAACGGAGACAATCAAAGGCCTGGTCAGTGCTGCTCTGTCCCAGTCCCCTTTCTTCCTTCAGCTCCCGCGTGCAGCCAGCTCCTGGTTACTCCACCTTCCTTTGAACTTTCAATAGGCCCTACAATTTTTCCCCATAAGCCACCGAGTTAAGTGCCGATTGCGTCGGGCTGGCTTCATGTTCAGTAAGCAGGCTGCTCACGTCAGTGGACTGAGATCGTAGGGGTCAGGGGCAGTGTCCCACCTGCCCCTCCACCACCGAGCTTCTGGTCACCCTCCCTCAGCAATCCGATCCTTTCCGGAGCTTCATTTCTTTTACCTTCCAGCAGAGCCAGAGAGAAACCCCCAAGGCTCGATGCCCCTCTCGCTGTGCTGTGACCCCACTGAATTCAGCGCCTCACTCCCAAGTCACACCAGCGTTGGCAAGAGAAGGCCCAAGCCCCGCCAGTGGGTTTAGACGCTCTGGCCACGTCTACACCACAGCTGTAACAGTGCCACTGTAGCTCCGTGGCATAGACACGTCCTTCACCGATGGAAGGGGGTTTTCCACTGATGTCGTCAATCCGCCCCCAAGGGCTGGTAGCCAGGTCAGTGGAATAATCTTGTCATCAGCCGAGCCCATCTACACCAGGGGTTAGGTCAACCCAACGACAGTGCTCAGGCGTGAAACTTCTCACAGCTCTGAGTGATATTACTAGGTCGACCTACGTTTTAAGTGCAGACCAGGCCTCTGCTAAAACCCTGCCCAGCCCGTCGGGCAGGTCCCCTGCTCTTCACGCGGATCTGGGAGCTTGGCAAAGAAGCTGAAGGAATTGTCCTGTAGCCTCTGATCCTAACGGGAAATGCTGAACTGCCTGCCTTGCCTCGGGCCTCCCGAAAGCCCTCTGCCACTGCAGGAGCCTGGTTCTGCTTTGGGCTGCAGCCGGACCCTAGGCCCCAGGGAGACAGCACAGCAAACCCCAGTAACTTACCAGCTGTATTTTCTTTCCCCCTCGTGGCTGCAGCTGGATTCCAGGACACCGCCAGCCAGCCGGCTCCACCTGAGGTGTCTCACGGGGCTTCCGCTCTCCGCTGCGGCAGCACCTACTAACCCAGCCGCTCACCTGGAGGGATCGAGTAACCTGCAACTTCCTGTTTGTGCTCAGAAGGTGAACCTCCCTCTCCGCAGAGCAAGCCACCCTCGGGCACTGAGCCTGCAGTGACCTGACCGGCAGGAGGGGGCAGGTCCTGACGCACAACAGCTGATGTAGCTGCGCCTGCCCTGCTCCCTTCCTCAGGGCCCGAGGGGAATCCCGCCACATGAGCTGGAAAGAGAGAGGAGTGTTTGAGGGGGGAGGGGGTGTCCTAGCAGGCACATTTACACATGGAGCACAGACCGTCCCTTCTCATGCCTCAGTCAGTCGCTCTGGCCTGTGGCTTTTTGCAGCCCCCGCCCCAAGGCGGCCAAAGGAAGGAGCCACTCAGTGCAGAGAGCACAACCCCCAGCTGGTAAGTGACATGGCAGAGTGATTGCTGAGCTAGGGAGAGGAAACATGGTAACCCCACAGAGCGTCTTGCCTCTCCTACAGCCCTGAAGGGAGACAGGACACGCTGTTTGGAGTGTGGCCTCTGCACCGCTTGGGTACGCTCTCCTCAGATGCAGCTGGTTATTTATATTACAGTCGTGCTCAGAGACTCCAGCTGAAATCAGAGTCCCATTGTGCTGAGGGCTGTACACAAACACAATAAGAGATGATATCGGCCCTGCCTCCAATCTAAACAGACAAGGAAGACAAAGAGTGGGAGGGGAAACAGGCACAGAGGGGTGAAGTGACTTGACTAAGGTCACATACCAAGTCAGTGGCAGAGGCAGGAATGGAACCAGGTCTCCTGGCTTTCAGACCAGTACCCTATCCACTAGGCCATGCTGCCTCTCAGCTACTAATGAAGTTTGGTCTTACATGGAATGGAAACTACAGCAGGCAAAAATCGTTCTGGCTGGAGAGACAGACAGTCTCAAGGGACAGATCAGAACCCCATTTCCTCGACTCTGTTATAATCACACCAGACTGAGGCTCCTTTCCACTGCCTTCAGGTGGAGTGCGGAACCAAACGTCTGCAGATCAGGAAAGGGATGATCTGAAATGCCAGCTCTCCACGAGGGGATCATTAGTCAGACCATTCTCTGCAGCCCTAACATGGCATCTGCCAGCCAGGAATCTCGAACAGGAATGGCTGTGGTCTCACAACACAGAGCACGGTCTTGGATGGTCTAATAATAACAACAACGATTGCTGGCATCGCATCCTGTGAGTGAGCCTCATTATCCCCATTTCACAGATGGCAACACTGAAGCACACAGAGACTGACTCACCCACATCACACAGAGCCTGGGAACCCCAACTCCTAGTCTTCTGCCTTTAGAGCAAACATCCCCATCCCTTATTAACCTTCTCCTCCTTGCTGAAGAGGTACCTGCAGGTAGGCAAAGGTTGCATCAGCACCCCTGTCCCCAATTCTCCATCTGCTGGAAACTGTCTTGAGAAAGAAATCAGAGGAACCAGCAGAGAAAGAGGGAGAGAGCAGACCCTTCCCTACTTCCTGCCCTGGCTGTCTTCTCTTTCCCATCACTCCCCTGGTGGAGGGACACTTCATCAGGTCAGGAGTCTGAGCAAAGGGGGTCAAGGCCCTTCCCATCTCCCCGAGGGAGCCAAGGTGCTACACGCAGAAGTGGAAGATACAATCAGGTTCAGGTGACCCGTTTACACCCGCGGGAGGGCACAGAAGCTCACGTCAGGAGGTTTTGTGCTGGCTGCACAGTAGGTCTCCAGCATTGTTGGTTGTTTCCGACCAAACAGGTTTTCCAGGAGGCGAGATCTTCCCAACCTCCTCTCAGGGCCAGGGTGGAGGGGGAAGGGAGTGGCTTGATTTCTCCTTTCTCATAAGCCATAGAGACACCACTGCTGCCTTCCACCCCCACCCCCTGCTTGGGATCCACAGCACACAACTCTACATTCCTGTAGCTGGTCAGAAGCCAGCCTGGGCACCACCTGCAGAACAAATCTCACATCTGAGCTGAAGACGGGAGGGGCGCGTACAGTACAACTAGTTCTCGGTACCACCAGCAAAGCAAACGCAAGGCTAGCGCATCAAATGCCAACAGCCTAATACTATGCCTGGGGAGCGGGAGCTAGGCAGGCATTACGGTAGACCGGCCTTCCATTTCCCTCAAGACAGGGCTCATGTCCCTGCAGTGCTGTGCTGAGCCCCAGGGTCCCTTGGACACTGGCAAATTCCAGGGGCTCCTGGGGGGTGACGGTCTACATTTTTAGTGCGTCTACCTCCATTTGGGAGCTGCATTTTGCAGACTCTGCCTTTTCCTTTAGAAAGATAACGCTGCCAGCTCTGCCCCCGCCCAGAGAACCTTCCCGGTAGCTGACTCAGACCATTGTCTCCAGCTACACAACAGGAGCAGGGAAAGGTGTGGAGCTCCGCAGCCCCACTTCACCTTACCAGAGCTTTAACTTCAAAGCCTCACCTATGCAATGATGATCTTATTAAGCAACAGCAGCCAAAAAAAACAACATGTGGAGCTGGGGGATTTATTTAAAAGCATTATCATTACGAGTCAACCCTCCTTTCCTTGTTCTAGGACTTTGGAGATTTTCAGTCACAATACAAGTTGAGTGGGTTTTTCCCCCCCCCGCCCTTCATCCCGGGGATTTTCTTTGTTTCCCAACCTCCTTCCCTCACTAGCAATTGTAACGCTTCCAGACTCACTGATGGCACTGGCTCCCTGTCTGCAGGAAGCCTAAAGCAGCCGGCTGAACCAATTCAAGACTTAAAACCCATTCACACTCAGGCCTGGTCTACACGAAAAAGTAGGGTCAACCCAGCTACATCACTCAGGGGCGGGAAGAATCCACATTCCTGTGCAGTGTAACTAAGCCAACCTAACTCCTAGTGTAGACAGCGCTAGGTCAACAGAAGAATTCTTCCGTCGACCTAGTTACCGCCTCTCAGGGAGATGGACTGCCGCCACCAAGGGGAGAACCCCTCCGGTCGGCACAGGTGCAGTCTACACT
Organism: Chelonia mydas; assembly: GCF_015237465.2. NCBI lineage: Eukaryota > Metazoa > Chordata > Testudines > Cheloniidae > Chelonia > Chelonia mydas. The sequence goes on along the minus strand of NC_051253.2, from coordinate 3,101,761 downwards.
GAAGAGCTACAGTATTGTTGTTTCAAGTGTAGACAAGCCCTCACATAGCTCAAGTATGTCTACACGTGCTGCAATCACACCTCCCGACTGCAGTGTAGACCCACCATTAACTGTTCTCACCTGAATCAGTGGATCGGATGAACATGTATTTCCAGAGCACTACAGTGAAAAGTAACTAAAAAGGCACCTTCTTATTCAATGGAACTGCTGCCTCTGTGCAGCCAGAAACACACGTACTGAATTTAATGACCAAGATAAGCCTTTTTACTCCTGCTAGCACAGCTCTGGGGAGGGAGCGGGGGTCTAGCCTGCCTCCTGCCTCATCAAGAAAATGATTTACAAAGTCCCTGTTGCAGGGTCTCATTCTGTCCTCAGTTACAGTGCACGGAGTCTGCACAGCTGTAACAGAGCACCGAATCTTTTGTCTGTGGTGAGATGGGAGAAGTAAAGAACCCAGCTTGACTTTCAGAGCCCAGGCAGGGGCAGTTTGTGGGGCTAGTGGTTAGAGAAAACAGGTTTTTATTTGTAAACTTGGGTAAGTTTGACCCTGAAAAAATCACTGCAAGACAATGAAGGTGGAGCCCTATTATGCCATTTTAAAGAGTCAAACTGCATTTTAAAAACAAAAGGAGTACTTGTGGCACCTTAGAGTCTCTAAGGTACCACAAGTACTCCTTTTCTTTTTACGAATACAGACTAACACGGCTGTTACTCTGAAACCTGTCATTTTAAAAACAGAATTCTAGATGATGTAAATAGTCTTCCAAACCACATCAAGTAAACCTGGGTTTAGCCCCATTTTAGACACAGCAGATACAAGCCAACTAACTACGGAGTCACAAAGCAGATGCACATTATCTCTGGAGCCTCTGCAATGCCTCACCCACTTTATGGTCTGAATGAGTGGAAAACACATCATAGCTTGGTTCTCCCATTTGGCTGTCTGATGTTGCATCATCTGAACTGTTCCATACTTGCTAAGGCTATAATATTGATTGCCTGCAGATAGGGGCATAGACTTAGTCATACTGGATCAGCCCATCAATTCCGGTCTCCTGCCTCAGGTAAAGTTGGTTACCTGATGCATCAGAGAGAGGTAAAAAATCTCCAGAAAGGGCCTATCAGTCGTGCAGCTCTGGACACGAAGGGGAATTCTTTCCTACCCCTGCAGGAGCCGGCCCTGCTTCTCTCGCTGTTACTTGCGGAGCTGACCTTTTTATCGGTCGCACAATTGGCCAGGCCTTTACAAAGGCTGCCGCAGGATATGACACTCTGACCTTCTGGCTGATGATACCTTTGCTTTCACTGAAACATGCAGCAGTGGGAGATATTCAAACATGGCCCATCCCCCGGGGCTTTGGGGCAACCTGATAAACAGCATTTCCCAGCCCTTTCTGGAGACCCATCCCCCCCTAGAAAATCAGAACCAGATGTAACCAGAAACAAGACCAAGAACTGATCCCCTCCCAGCTGCCAACCAGTGTCCAGCACCCATGGGTCAAGCACCCTGTGCCCCACTAATACCCAAAACCCTGGGGCAAAAGGACACATCCCACCCCCTCAGAATTCCCTACCATGTTCTCCTTCCATTGCCACTTGCCAGTGCCCTTTGAGTGCAGCTCATGCTCATCCCATTGTCTCACCCTAAGTACAGAGTCCGCTGGTCCTGATATGTACACACCCAGCCTGGGGTCCCGCACTAGGGCTGGTGATTGGGAAAAGGGCTCCCCCTAGATACCACCCTAGGATCAGAGTTAGGGGCTCATAGGGCTCGAAACATGAATATCACTCCCAAGCTACAGCCTCCAACTCTGGGATTTCTCTTCCCCCTCCCGCCCCGCCTGGGGAGAGGGGCTCTGGGATTCCACCCGAGCCCCACCACCAGCGACGGGAGCGGGATCCCCTACCCCCACAGACCAAGGGCTCTGGGGCTCTGTACACAGACACTCCGCTTCCAGGGGAGACGAAGGAAATCCCGGCCCCTTGCTCCCGATGCCCCCTCCCCGGCCCCTCTTACCGCAGAGCCGAACACTGAAAGGGGGACAGAGGAGTTGCAGAGGCTGCTGCGGGTCCTAGACGCTCCAGTCCCCTTGACCCCACACGCCTCCTTCCCATTGGCTCCGCCGCCGCCATTCGAACGTTGCGCGGCTGGGGTCGCTAGGCGACCGCAACTGGGGACTTTATGAATGAACCAGGCGGGGACTACTCATTGGGATCTGCTCCTCTCCACCCCACCCCACCCACCATCCCCTGGGTAGGGGTCCTGCTTCTCCCCCCTCCATCCACAAGGTGGGCCCCCCGCCCCTTCATTGTTACTGTGAGAACGATTCCCCACCAGTCTACACACAGCCAGCCAGGGGTCCGCCGTTCCCCCTGTCACCTGGTGGGAGCTACCTGCGTCCCCTCCCCCCAGCCATTCTGTAAGGGGTGAGGGGGAGCTTGCCCCGCAGCAGCCCATGGGGAGTCCAGAGATCCCTCTGCTTTAGACATAATCAAACACTTCAGAACCTCTGGAAAGTTCTGATTTGAGTTTGGTTCTAAAAATGGGCAAAAGTTCCTGAGGAGGAATTCTTATTTTAGCCAAACCAGCTCTCCCAGCCCAGTCTTGCACCCAGTAACCTGCATAAGACTTCACAGATTTCATAAGCTCAGGTTCAGAGTGAAATAACCTATAGCAACCCTGGATGCTAGCCAGGGCATGAACCAGTTACAGAGCCTGCCCCCATGTCCTTGCACAGCAGGCCGCACATACAGAGAGACCAAAGCAATTCTGTTGGACAGGATAATGCAGGGGCTGCGGAGTGGCCGTGCAAGGAGACTCTGCCGGCTGCATGCCACACAGCAATTGTCCATGGCGATCTTTCTGTGACAGCACTAGTTGTTTGAGAGCAGGGCAGAGCTGGATATTGAAGGGTTGGAAGCTTGGCCTTTGGGTCTGGGATTATATGGATCCAAAACCCAGGGGGAGCATGTGGTTGCTTCACTAAAGCCTGGAAGGGTCCTCTTCCCTGCTTCCCACAGAGGTCCCCCACACAATGCCCAGTCCTTCTGGCTTCATGCAGGAGTCCAGAAGTTGGTAATAGAGCACAGCAATGGGAGAACAAAACTAAAGCAGCAGATTTTGGAAGTGCGAGGGAGAGCTGATAAGGCAAGGAGTTCAGAGTGAAATTCTGTGAAAACAAATGACTTCATCCCAGGAGGGTTACCCTGGACTTGTGCAACTGAAACGAGCTAAAGATGGATCCGCAAACCTAGCTCAGCTAGAATAACAAATGACTGAAGTACGGGTGTAGCCACCATATGATTAGCATGAGAGGTCTGAAATAGTCTGCGTTATTTTGATTGCCTGTATATTTCCACCTGCTTGTTTGGCTGTGCGTGGGAGTGTGGTGCAGGAACCAGGCTGAAAGAGCAGCTGTCATAGGGGGCATGCACCAGAGCCCAGCATTTCACATATAGGGCTCCAGGTTGTCTGGCAAAAACTTCCCGCAGGGAACTGTCTATACATGTTTTAGAGTGTGTACCCCAGCGTTTTTAAGCAGGGCGTTCCAGTCATTTGTGAGAGCTTCAAAGAGCCTCACCCTCTCTGGGAATATCCCCGGGATGACTTAGAGGTGAGCGCAGCTAAACCTTGGAAGCAACTGACAGGCGCCTAGTGACACACCCATGCAATGGAGTTACACCAGAAAAGCATTTAGTCCAGTCTGATACAAGCTAATATCAAGATGCCCATGATGGACAGTTAAAATGGGCCTCTACAGAATAAACTTGACGGTTGAGATTTGAAAGCCGGCTGCGGGATTTTGCACACTGCTCATGTTAATTTTAATGACTCTCTCCCTACTCAGCTGTGAATATCTCTGCTGATGCTCCTGCCTTCGGGACCACATGGAGAGCAGGCAGTCGGGCAGGGTCTCTTCTGCGGCTCAGAGCTAGAGGGGCTGCTCCTTTCGTTCAGTAGCTGAGTTACTGTCTCCCTGTTGCTCTAGGAAGCCGGAGGGACCCTTTACTGCCTGGGCAGGGATCATTCTCCTTTTTAAATGAACTGGTTCAGTGTGTGTGTGTTACTGTCTAATGCAGAGGAGCCTGATTGCTTAAGGGTTAAAATCCAAACTGTCCATGTGAAGGCTCCTCCCATCTGCACCCAGTATTTGGGCTCTAAAACACAGCAGACTGCACTGCAGTGGGAAGACTCCAGTACTTCCCAAGAGCTAAATGCAATCCATGGAGTCCGAAAGCGTGGCCCTGGCCAGCCCCTCCTCCCAGGGGAAGGACAAGCTGCAGGTTCTCCTTACTGGTGAACGCAACCAACAAGCAATTTCTGCTTGTGTATCAAAGGAGGCATGAGCACAAGCAAAGCTGCTGGCCTACAGGTTCCAGCAAGAATGCAGTGTGAGACTCTTGGTGTTGCCAAGTCTGGACCCCCCAAACTCAGTGGCTACCCAGGTCTATCTCCAAAATGGAAAGGGGAGCTAGGGGAAGGAAGGGAGCCCATTGTTCTGACTTCCCAACTTCAGAGGCCCTGGCCCTGGCCGAGCTCTGCTGCTCAGGCTCCGAATCCAACCGTTTGGACCAAGTTTTTGTTGCAGAGTGGCTGAGGTAACCAAGGCTGGCATCTGCTATGGATGGGATTTGGAAGGAGGGCGGAGAGAAGCAGGCCAAACCCTTTCAATAGCGCAGAACAGGCCTAGATGACATGACGTCTGCTGGAGTGAGATCAGGGGTAGGCGGGAGGAGCTCCCTGTCAGAGGGAGCAAGCCTGCACTAGCACAAAGGGGTGCATGCAAGCCAGCCCTCCAGCAGTGACTCACCAGGCCAACCCAGGAGCAGAATGCAGGGGAGATAGGCATCAAACAGGCAACTGCAAGTCTCAGAATACGATATGTGAGGGTCAGCCCTGGCTTGGCTTGAATCCCCAGTTAGGGGACAGTTGTGGAGTCTTAGCTTGTCGTTAAATCTATCGCAGAGGGGCTGGGAAGGGGTGTTCAGGTCCGTCTTGGGCTTGGGGTCAGACCCAGTGGCACCAAACCTGCAGGGGAGAGACTGGCCCAGAACGTGAGAAAGAGAAGTTGGCTTCTGTGCTTCTGCCCACTTGGGCTGAAACCTCAAGGTCTGGGCTGCTGGGAACCTCAGAAAGGAAACGAGCCCCTCCTGGTTTGGGATCCAACTCAGGACCAAAATGTCAGGGCCAGGTTGGAGTCCAGGGGCTGGAATCAGAATGTCCCTTCCTGGCTGGTTCAGGAGGCCAAGGACCAGGTTAGCTGGTAGCCTGGGGTGAACGCTCAGTATCACATCGTGATTGTTTCCCTCCAAACGAAGATGGCTCTAAGGCTGTTTTGAGCTTACAGACCTGAGTCCCCTGCCCTTGCAGCTGGCTGTTTTCCTGTATCTCCCCACACCTGCTCGCCAACAGTCTCCTCCAAGGGCAGTATAACAAACTGCCATCCGGATGTGGCTGAAAGATCCCAGCTTGGAATATAAACCCTGGCGCTCTCCCCCTTTGATCCCAGGGAAGTTCTGTTTACTCACCTTATCTGTTTCACTCTTTGAAGGTCTCCCTGTTTTTATTTGCAGAGGGGCCTTTCTGAGAACTGGCTCTAAAGGAAGGTCATTCGGTGTTATCAGCAAGGATTCTAAAAACCACCAGTGTGACTGACAAGTCCATGCTCCATCCATGTACTGGGGTCCTCAATACAGTTCAGAATGATGTCCTGCTTTTCTGAGTCTGCTTCCTGACAGCCCGCAGCAGTGACATCTACACAGCTATGATAGGTTTCAGAGTAGCAGCCGTGTTAGTCTGTATTCGCAAAAAGAACAGGAGGACTTGTGGCACCTTAGAGACTAACACATTTATTTGAGCATAAGCTTTCGTGAGCTACAGCTCACAGCTATGAACTTTATTTCCAGGTTCAGCTCACTGGGGTGTTAATTCCTGTTAATTACAGCCATTTGCCAAGCCAAGACTGTTAACCACTTCACTGCTGAAAAACCCACCAGCTATGTTGCGAAAGGCAGCGATGGTCTAGTTTAGTGGACAGAACGTGCGCCTATGAACCAGGCACTCCTGAGTTCTGATCATGGTTCATGACAATCCCCTGGGTGACCTTTGGTAAGTCAGCTAGCCTCTTGCCATGCCTCAGTTTCCCTGACTGTAAAACAAAGATATTTCTTACCACACAGAAGTGTTCTGGGAATGAATTGGCTACAGTTGGATCTGCCTCTCCTTGAATATATTAGGAACAGGATGGCATTCTTAATATCTGTACAGCACTTTGAAACCCTAGTGTAAGTGCCATTTATTTAAGTATCCTCACATCTTCTTTCAGAGTAGCAGCCGTGTTAGTCTGTATTCGCAAAAAGAACAGGAGGACTTGTGGCACCTTAGAGACTAACCAATTTATTTGAGCATAAGCTTTCGTGAGCTACATGCTCAAATAAATTTGTTAGTCTCTAAGGTGCCACAAGTACTCCTTTTCTTTTCACACCTTCTTGTCAACTGTCTAAATGGGCCATCTTGATTATCACTACAACAGTTTTTTTTTTCTCCTGCTGATAATAGCTCATCTTAACTAATTAGCTTCTCACCGTTTGTATGGTAACTTCCAACTTATCTGTATATATATGTATGTATATATATATCTTACTATATGTTCCATTCTGTGCATCCGATGAAGTGAGCTGTAGCCCACAAAAGCTTATGCTCTAATAAATTTGTTAGTCTCTAAGGTGCCACAAGTACTCCTGTTCTTTTTATTGATATGTGTTTGTCCAACTAGGCCCCAATCCTTCAGTCAGACTCCCGATGGGATCCGTAGGTTTGCAGGGTCCATCTGCATGGATCCAATTGTGGGATCAGGGACACACGTCCCAGGCAGGCATGCCAACCCGGAGCCACTAACATTTCCTGCCTCAGTTCAGACTTTCAAGAGATACTCAGCTTTGTTTTTTAAATGACAAAATGTCAAACACAATAGAGACCAATGAGCCCAGCTTAACCATGGAAAGTCCCAGTGTTGTCTGGAAAGTGGCCATTTCCAAGCAATCTCAGATTCATTTGATTCTGTTCGGGTTCATGCATTCCTGGTGTTCGAAGCATTAGAACAATCATCATCTATTGCATATTGAGGAAGCTCGTATTATCTAGAGACTTGCACTTGGAGGAAGGAAAAATCCATTTCTCAATCAATTATCTTGTCATTTTTATTGGCCTTTTTTTTTTTTTACGCTGACAAGTAATTCCCTGCTCCTCCCTTCTTTTTTCCCAGACACTCAGTGAGTTTCCCAAGAGCTGACAAGCCAGCTATCCCGGGCAATCATTCCACAGGGAAATTCTGCCACAGCACGTGCCAAGCCCATACCAGCTGCTACCCGGCTGCCAGAGCTGGAATCAATTTTGGGTTTGACTCAAAGGATCTTTAAAAAATACAAAGAAACAAATAAAAGAGGGAAACTCCCCCACGCGCACACACCGGTGATCTACTCCAAAGCATCTGAAACCTCTGAAGTTATTGCTACTGGAGCTCTCCCTCTGAATGGCATAAGGGATTGAGATTTTCTCCCTGTTGGAAAAAGAAGTGACATCTATCCGTCTAGGTACTCATCTGGCCGGCATTATCGTCCCATTTGAGTGTCTCACAACCCTTAATGGATTTATCCTCAAAACACCCCTGTGCAGTAGGGAAGTTCTATCATCCCCATGTTACAGAAGGGAAACTGAGGCACGGAGAGGCTAAATGACTTGCCTACAGTCATAGAGGGAGTCTGCAGCGCAGCGGGGAATTGAACCCAGGTCTCCAAGGCTAGTGCCCAAACCCTGGGCCCTTCAGTTCATCCTGCTGATGATTGCCTCACCTTTCTGCCAGTCTGGATTGTTTCCATTTAAGCCCAAAACAGAATGAGAGCAATCAGAGATAGGAGGGAAACCCAAACATCCCATTTGTCTATCATATCTGCCTGGCTCCCTGCTAGTGCAGGACCCTCATTACTGTTGTTTTATATCTATAGCACCGTAGTGTCCCGAGGCCCCCAACAGGATCAGGGTCCCATTGTGCTAATCCCTGTACAACTCACGGCCCTCATGCTATAAGAAGACAAGTGATGTGTGATGGGGGGCCGAGTGGATAAATCTTAGTCCCACCTATTGCTTTTCACTCCCGCCGGGTGGCCTGTCTGCAATCTCAGCACTGTGGATGTTCTTTTCTGAGATGCTTTGATATCCATCGAGGATTTGTTAATCTTTTGCCCATTTATTTCAGCGAATATTTTCCTTGATAGGACATCAATATCCTCGACCACTGCCATTCCAACCTGAGTTCCCCATCCTCCAACTTCGCCCAGATCATCAGCTACCTCGCGCCTGTATGTACCAGCATGTGATGGAATCCACTTGAAAGCCAATATATTGCCTCACTCTCCCATCCTCTTTCTGAATTGCATTGTTGACAGGAGTATGTTTTGTTTTGTTTTTTAAAAACCCAGGGATCGCCACCTGTGAGTCAACAAACATCACAGCACCCGCCTTGGTCTCTGCTCGATTTCTTGCAGTGCAGGGAGAATAGCATTCATGTCGGCCATATAGTTCAAGCTAATATATCTTGAACTAATGCTCTTTGTTGTACCCCCTCCATTAGGCGACTGGATAAAGACACCACGACCACCATTCCTGGAGGATACGTCTGGTGAACCCCCATCAGTGTACACGTGACTCTATTTGCCTTGTGACTGTTCCTGTTGGGTGATCTTGTGGGCAATTTTCCTTAGAGTAGCCGAGTCCACATGTTCCTTCATGCAGGGTTCCAAAAGGGAGGAACATTTACAAAAGCAAATGGGTTCATGAGGGTGAATTCCTGGCCATCCACACTTCTTCACACGCCTTTTCAAACAAGATGATCGTTTCAGCCTTGACTTGGTTTCTCAGTTTCTGAACAGCCCTGAACACTGATGCCATTCAGGGAGGAAACAAAGACGATTTCCGTACCGAATTAGCTGTTCTTTTCTGCAGTTCTCAAGAGGTTGAACGTCAGGCGGTGTTCACAAATCACCACTGGAGTAGATCTTACAGCTCCAGTTGTCACGTGGACTCCGGAAGACTGCACAGCCTGGAGCTTGCCAAGGTTACTAGGGGCCGTAGGTGACTAGACAAGTGAAGCACACTCAAGCATTGGGCAAACTATCGAGCAGTATGTTGTTTTCAGTGTCCTAAGGCATGAACCCCAATTAGTGTCAGTGATATATTAAAGATTCAGCCTCTTCTTTGCTTTAGCTGCCATCTTTATGACTTGTGGTCTAAAGCTTAGCTCTAGGTCCGAGGTCACTCTGAGGTATATAGAAGTCCTCTCAACAGCAACATCTTCGCCATCCAATGTCAGTTTCGGGCTGTAGTTAAACCTCATATGGGAATGTAGGTGGACTTCGTTTTTGCTGGAGTCAGCTGGAATTTGTGGACCTTTGCTCATATAGTTCCCACTTCTGAGTCCTCCTTCAGTTCCTTCTCCAATACATCTGTTTCACAACCCGCAATGCAAAGTGCGATATCCTCTGCACACGTGTGTACGGATGATTCCAAGCAGCCGGACAAGCCCGAATACAGCGGGAAAAGAAGAGAACTAAAAACTGAGTCCAGAGGAACTCCCTCCCTGAATGGCCTTGTCTTCAGAAAAGCACCGTGGAGCCTTATGGTTATTTTCCTGTACCCTCGGAAATTGTTTATCCAGAGATACGTGTTGCCACAGAGACCCATCTCACTGCTTATCATGCCAGTGGCTATCAAACGCGGCACCGAGATCTAAAACGACTCCCATTGACTGTAAACTCAAAGGGCAACAGGTCCATTGACAGGGCCAGCATGATGTCTTGTGATAACCTAGACTAGGGATCTCATTTCTTGGCCGTCAGGCCTCTGGGGAGAGGCAGAGCCAGTCTCATGGCTGTACTGTGACCCCATGGGTCATTTCAGGAGCTGTCACAGGGCTCTTTGGGGATGGGGAGGGTGCTAAGTGATGCTGGGGGCTCGCTTTGGGATTCCAGGGTTTAAATACCCCAGCCACACATCACACAGGGTATGGCGGGAGATCTAAGGTGGTCGCTGCTCTCAGCTTTTGTGTTAAACACTCTCTTCAGTCAGCTGCTCTGTGAGTGAAGCCAAAGAACACAGGAAAAGTTGGCCCTGCTCTTGATTTTCTTTCTAGTTCCCTTTCTGTCTGGCCTCATCTCTTTTTCTCCTACGTCTGTCTCTGTCTGGCGCCACTTAGCCACACTGGGTCTGTCTACACTGCGATTTAAACACCCGCGGCTGGCCCATGCCATCTGGCTTAGGCTACGGGGCTGTTTAATTGTGGTATAGCTATTTGGGCTCAGGCTGCAGTCTGGGCTCTGGGACCCTGCAAGGGAGGAGGGGCTCCAGCCCAAGACCCAATGTCTATACTGCAGTTTTACCGCCCCGCAGGCCAAGCTCGCTGACACGGGCCAGCCACAAGTGTTGAGCTGCAGTGTAGACAGACCCAGTGTCCAGGTGCTTCGATACTGTCCCCTCTCCAGCCTTTCCTCTCCTCCGTCTCTTTCTCTCTGTTCTCTGCACTCGGTGCTAGCTGTGTTCTCCTAGGCCCCCTCTCTGTCTCCTCCTTTGTCCCCTGCCAATGCGGGGATGTTACAGCCAATGCCGTGATACAGCAGGCTCCTAGCGAGCTGGAAATGGAAAGGTGTCCCGAGGCGAAGTGTGTGCATAAAAGGCTGCTCTGTGCCCCCGCCCGCTGTCTCCTTGTCCGCTCCACAGACGTTTGCCCGTGGGGCCAAGGGTCTAGGTCTGGGCCTTAGCATCAGCTGACCACCGCGTGCAGCCGGGCTGACAGATGGAGATTTACAGGGCAAGGCGGTGGGCCGCGGGTTCCCCTGTGCTTGCGGCAGAGAAGCCCTTTGTCTCCGTTCGACGCCTGTTACGGTGAATACGTCCATTAGGGAAATGGCTTTCTCTGCGGCGGGCCCTTCCCCCCTCCCCCCAGATGGCGGGGCTAGCTCCTGACGGCTGGGGAGTGCGGGGAGAGGGCTGGGGGCCTTCAGAAAGGCAGGCGTAGGCGGTGCCCTGGGGACCGTCTCCTTTGTCCCTCCTTCCCCGCAGGGACGTGCAGGCACAAGCCTTTCAACTTTCAACTTGACCTGCTCCATTCGCATGGAAATCAGATGCAAATGCTGCTGGCAAGGAGCAACCTGCGGCCCCTCCGCTACCTCCTCCAGCCCCAGCTCTCGCTGCGCCAGGCCGGTACTGCCCTCCCTCCAGCCCACAGCCATCCCTGCCAGGCCTCGCACAGGGCGCCCGTTTCCAGCACCGTCCAGGCCCTCTCCGTGTCGGCTGGCTCAGGAAACAGGACTGGACGGAGCCATTTTAAAGCCGAGTTTAAGTATAGTTGCCTAACTGGGCTCATGGCCCATGGGGGCTTTGAGGGCCAAACCCAAGAGTGGAAGGTTTCTAGCTGCGTGGGAACGGGACAGAAGGGAGGGTCGGCCCCAGGAACGGAGCAGCTGCCCCAGCGATGGAAGGGACGTCCCAGCCGCTCTCTCTGCGTCGGTGGATCTGGAAGGGTTGGACACAGCCAGCACCTCTCCCTGGGCAGGACATGGCCAGGGAGGGTCCAGCTGCCACCAGAGTGGAAGAGTAATAACAATTCACTGCTTTTATATTGTGCCTTCCAGCTGAGGATGGTGAAGCTCATCACAGACATGGCGGAATTAGGCCTCACAGACACCTTGCGATGAGGGCCAGGCTCGTCATCCCTGTTTCACAAATGGGGAAACTGAGGCGCATTGAGGGGAGGTGACTTGTCCCAAGGCCACATGGCCAGGCAGTGGCAGAGCCGGGAACAGAACCCGCAATGGTATTGTTGTTCAGCCTCATCCTAGACATGCCCACTGGTAAAGCAAGTCCCCTTCTGCGGTACCCAATCAGCTGGGCTCCTGGCCCCCTGCTCTCTCAGGGGCAGGGCCGTCTGCCGTGCTCCTGTGCCAGACGCGGAAGTGTCCAGCACCCTCGTTACTCCGGTGTCAGTGAGTGAGGGTGGCCAGCTCTGTGTTTCCCCTGGCTGGGGCTGGAGGGCCAAGGAGCCCTGGCAGCTGTTCTGACCAAGCCGCAGGCAGGCGTAGTGTCCCCGTGAGCTGCTAAGCGTCTCTGTGGGCGGTGGCTGGGTGCAGCAGAAGGGGCTTTGCTCTCACCATCCTGACCTGCACCTCCGGCAAGCCCTCTAGTCTTCTCCCCATTCGCAAGCCAGTGGCTCGCACTGAGGGGATATGCCCGGTAAGGGGTCATGAATGCCCCCAGGAGAGAGCCACTTTGTAATGGGCACCACTGTTCCAGGCAAGACAGGGAGCAGAGGGTCCCCCTGACTGCCCAGCCCCTCACAGCAGGTCTCGTCATGGAGGCACAGTGAGATGGCTCTGACTGTGCAGGGTCCAATCCTCACGGGCGGGCACACGCGTGCGAGCGGAGCAGTCGTGCGAGCCCACCCGTTTCCCTCCCCACAGGTGCGGCGGTGGGAACGCAGTCCATCTCCCCTCCGGGTCTCGCTCGCACAGGCCGGGTCACTGAGATTGGTTTGCACGTTTAGCTGTCCAAGCCCAGCCAATGCTCTGGGCACAGAACACACATTCAAACTGATGGCCACCGCACCCCAAACTCCTCTCAGGGCAGGGCCCCCCGCCCCAACCCTGTGCACGTAATGTCATGGTGTCCGAGAGATCAGGCTCCAATGGACCCAGAAGGCAGATCCACACAGAGGAGAATGCCCGGCCTCTGCCAGCTGGCTGTTTAAACCCTGAGTGTCCAACATGATCACCTCTGTCTGCATCTGGAGTTTCTGCTACAGAGCCCATCACGGTGGCATCTGGGTGACGGCTGCTGAGTGACCAGGAGACGGGGGAGAGGGTCTGATGTAGCCAGGACCCAAGCCAAGGTAGTGTTTTACTGCTTAAAGCCAGCAGCTCTTTTGGAGATGCCTCCCGGAGCAGGGATGTAACGTTCTCCCTGCGAGAGAGGAGGCCCACGAAGCAGGCAGCGGCATTCTGCGCCCGCTCGAGGCCTGAGCTCTCTTAAGGTGCAGCCCCAGGGAGGAACGGATGTCCCCATTTGAGGGGAAGACCAGACAGAGGTAGAGAATTGGCCAAACCAGCCACATCACAGGCAGGTGTCTTTAGCAGGAGACAGACATGCTTCTTAAAGGGACCCTGGCACCGTTTCCTGCTAGAGAGAGGGGTGCCAGGCTCCAGCAGTAACAGAGTGGCTGTGATGGGTCATCCATTTCCCCTCCCTGTGCGTGACACTGATGGGTCCGCACAGGGATATGTGATCTGTTGCCCCTGCCCGTGTGTTGCATGTACATGCAGAAGGGCTGGTTGTGGGAGAAAGCAGAGAAAGCTATAACACAAATCCAGTGGCTGGAAGTTCAAGTTAGACAAATTCAGCCTGGAAATGAGGTGTACAAAGTGAGAGTATTTAACCATTGGAACAATTTACCAGGGGTCGTGGTGGATTCTCCATCACTGGCAATTTTAAAATCAAGACCGGGTGTTTTTCTAAAAGATCTGCCCTAGGAATCAGGTCTCTGGCCTATGCTATCCAGGAGATCAGACTGGATGATCACAGTGGTCTCTTCGGGCCTTGGAATCTACAAACTGATGAATGTTGCCTATTTCCCGTCTTTGTGTCACATGCGTGTTCATTGTGCCTAGGGTATGTTACCCGGGCCCTTCCCTGTGCATCGCACATGCCGTGCTACCAGTGGGAATGGATGAGATCTCTCTCCAGCCCTAAAATCTCGCTGCTCTCCCCGCTGTGAACTGGGGAGTAGCATCCACGCTGGCCCTTGGCAAGAGGGCTCTTTTCACAGGCAGGTTTAAGCAGCTCGGTCTGTGTGACACCCTGTCTGAAGCCACAGGGGCTCATCCTGCAGGTACCGCTCGGTTACCAAATGTTGCCGTCTGCGTCTGGGGACTTCGCTCACATCTGTTCTGGGTTCAGCGGGGACAGCAGGGATTTGGAGGTTGGCTTCTCCGATCTGTCGGCTGACAGGTCAGCTGCTGCGGATAATTTGGGAGGGCGCAGTGGGGTGGGGAGGGGAGGGGCAGCCATTTCACGCTGCTTCGTGCAGACACGCCAGGCGGCACGTGTCGGACAGATTCATCCAAAGAGCATGACACCAAGGCGCTGCCCTTCCATGCTGATTACACCCCTTTGTGCGGCCCCCTGCCCCCTGCTCAGCAGCCAATTAGACTTGGAAATAGCCTTCCTGCCGACTGCACAGCGCCGGGACGGCTCCTTTGTGCGGCAAAGGCCACAAAATTAAATGCAAGACAATCACCGTCCCCTCCCCCCATCCCATCCCCTTTCCCTCCCGCTCCCCGGCACAAACCTCCTGAGCTCACTAGGCCTTCAGCTGCTGCAAGGCCGGTACCAGGGCGCCAGCTGGGCCCTGGGCTCTCCCGAGCAGGCTGCTCCCCTCTGGAGCACAGGGATCGGTTGGGTGTCACTAGGGTGGCACTGGGCTGGGGCGGTGGTAGCACTCGCTCATTGCTGGAGCGTCCTGGCTCCAAGCTGTGCACAGGAATCCGAAAAGAAAGGCAAAGTCCAACAGATTCCGGTTCGGCCCCATTCTCCAGGCCATTCCCAGCTGCTGTTCCAGCGTATCCCATCCTGTCCAGGCCCATCACCCTGGCATCTGAGCACCTTCCAGCAATGCTGCTGCAAGCGGCCTGGTGCTTTCCCCTTCCAGGTGAATGGGAGGGGGGCACCTAACCCATGTTCCGCTAGGGGGCTCCGTGCCCGCAGCGAAAGAGAGGGGTAAAGCTTTACCTGGAGGCATGTCTGGTACCCCGAGAGCAGGCCATTCCCCAGGGAATGTGATGGGGGTGGGGGCGGGGGGGGAGTTAGAAGGTTATTAGACCAGAGGGCTGCTGTAAGCCACCCTGGAGAGAGAGCCACATCCGGCTGCTCGAGCAATGACCGTCTCCCCCGCTGCGCAATGCTCCCACTCATCTGTTCCATTGAAAGACAGCGATGGAGGCCTCGGGAATCCACCCCTAGTGCAGTGGGATCCAGGCTGGGAGCGGAGCGAGACCTGGGGTGGAATTCCATGTGTGTTCCTTCCCAGCTGCTGCGGCTGCAGCCTGAACCAAGGCAGGGCTCCGGGCTATGGGGACCATCTAAATCACAGATCCGGCCCCTCCCAAGCCCAGCCCTCCAGGCCTGGATTAACCAAGCACGCTCTGGGATCACTAGCACAGGGTCCCATCTCAGGGAGGCCCTGAACCACTGGATTGGGGCAGGTGGCATTGTGACCTGGGGCACGCGGTTGCAGTGCCACTCGGGTGTGGCCCGGCCACCCCTCCGTCTTGATGGAGAGGGGGACCAAATTTGACCAAAGGTGAGGAGGGCTGATTTCCATAGTGCACAGGGGCCCAGAATTCTTTGAGCCAGCCCTGGCCCCCCATAGGTCAGCTTCACAGGTGCCAGACCAGCTCTCCTGAGTGGCAGCCCCATGTGGTGAATGGCCCCATCCTCTCACACAGCAGCTTCTGAGCCCTAAAGAGGGTGAAAGCCAGGCAGGGCGGTGAGCAACAGGGCCGCCAGCGGGGCTGTAGGTTTGTGAGCTCCCGGGGGCAGGGACCTGCCATGGTCCAATCCATAAAGCCACCCCGCGGAGCTGCAGAAGAGGGGTCTGGGGCTGATCTGGGGAGGGAGAGAGGAGGCAGGCAGGCTGGGGAATGCAGGGGACACGTTTCTGAACCCCCTTAGGGAGAGCCGCTCAGGGGGCAAGGGCACTTTGGGTCACACAGCAGCACATGGTCTTGGGGACCATCGGAAACTGTTCGGCGAGCGACACCTTGTGGGCATTCCAGGGAACAGCTTCTTCAGCAGTATTCCCCCGCCGTCCCTGCAATGCCTGGAGCCGGGCTCCTGGAGGCTCAGTTGTTTTATTTCTTCAGCACACAGCCGGAAAACTCACCCACAAAACCAAATGACAGTCCTTGCCCATTGCCCCAGGCCGTCTCCCATCCTGCATTCCCAATGGCTGGGCTCCTAGCTTCCCTTTCCTTGGCGTTTGCCCCCTACTATTATTCTTGTTTGCATACAATCCTTCACACAGCTCTGTATCCTGAAAGAAATGAGTGCAGGCCTGAACCGGACACACAACTAGAGCCTGGATCCACCGTCCAACGCTCCACCTCCGGGACTGTCTGTCACTCTGATGGACTTCCCATGCCATGGCACCGCTCCGTGCCTTTAATAAACTTCGGACTTTCCCTCTGAGAATCCCCTGGGGGATGGGGCCCAGGTTTGTGCCAATTCAGCCCAAGGCCTGAATTTCAAACATCTGAGGTCACTAGCTTACACTACAATCTGCTTTCTAAAGCCTCCCAACTGCCACGGGTTGGAGCCTCTGAATGGTACTTGCAACGGTGACCACACAATCCTGAGAGGGAGCAGATGTCACCACTGCTTCCACCCAGTGTGATAGTGTGTGTATGCACCACTGCCCTCTCCTGGCTGGACTCGAACCTGCTCCACTGTGTGTCCTGGCCCCAAGAATGCTGGTCCAGATTCTCCTTTTGGATAGGAGCTGAGTTTTATTTCCCACTGTCGCCCAGATGTTTTGAGTAGCCACAACACATGCAGCGTGGCATGTTCCCAGCTGGCAATGGATTTGGTACCAGTATGGAACCCTTCCCCCAGGATTCTGCCCCAGGGCATGAGGAGTTCGTTGAAACAGGATTAGAAGAGGCTGTTGCTGCAGCTCTGAGACCCCTCCTGGTCCCCATTTCACTCAGACCGGAGTCTGTATCAGAGCCCTTCAGCTCATCCTCCGCCTCTCCCACCGGATGCTCACAGATCCTGCTGGGGACACTGGACCATGATGGGGCAGTATTGTGAGAATGTAACTCCTAATCCCTGCCCCATCCTCCTCCCAAACCCCACACATTTGACCCTAAGCAGAGGCCTATAATAGCCAGGCTGCTCCTTGGCCCAAGGAGACCTGCCCAGTGTGTTACCAGAGTGCCCGGCTCTGTGCTGTCCAATATGTCCACGCCACATGTCAAAGGGTCCATCCGTTTTTTTTCTGGTCTGTTTTATTACTTAGCCCTAGTGTTCTGGCCCATTAGCACAATCCAAGGGCCTTGCTCCAGGCACCAGCATGCGCAGGAGAGAAAGCAGGGGAATTCACCAAAGGGCTCTTTAGAAGTTGCAACACAATCAAAGTAACAAACGTGCTGACACAAAACTAACCTGAACCAAGGAATTCATCCTTATCTGGTGTGTGAGACAGCAAGAGCAAGCGAGTCTAAACCGGGGCTGCGTGAAGCATGGGTGACCCAATGCAAAAAAACAAAAAAAGGGAGAGGGAGTGTTGTCTAGCGATTAAGGCACAGGGCTAGGAATCCACTCTCTGCTCTGCCACTGCCTTCCTGTATGACCTTGGGCACGTCTCAGGACAGCTATGTGCCTCAGTTTCCCCATCAGTGGCATGGGGAAAATGCCCCCACCCCTTACAGAGGGCGTTGGGAGTGTTCATTAATCGCTGGGTGTGAAGAATGGCGAGGTTCTCAGGTGGAAGGTACAAAGGAACTGCCCAGAACGTCTGCGCAGGTCTCCAGTTCTGCCTTCGATTAGCCATTTCCCGCCCGTGCCTCTGCAGGTCCTTCTCCCTGCTGGCCCAACACGCACCACGTGTCCTTATCTCCCTGCAACCACCGCGATCTCCCCGGGGGGAGAGAACTAGGGGAATCAGCCACTCCAGACTCCTGTAAAATATGAGAACGTCAGACATGTCCCAACCGCGGGGGCGGCGGGGGGGGATGGGTCGAAGGAGGGAGAGGATGAGCAGTCCTGACCCCCGGCTTGAGTCACTAACCCCAGCCAGCTCCCAGCCAGCATGAGGCCTCTTGTTCTCAGTGGCACTGGGGCAGGAGCTGTAAGCACCATCTGGCCACGCCGGGTCCCCCTGACGTCGGTGGGGTGGTGGGGAGTCTGGGGCTGCAGTTCTGGCAGCATTGCCTGAACCAGCAACCCAGGATCCCCGCATCTCCAGGGGGCCTGCTCAGCGGCTCTGCTCCCGGCAGGGTTCTGGGCCCGGCTTGGCAGGGCAGGCTGAGCTTGGGTTCTGCTGGGGAGGAGCAGATCAAGGCCAGGGAAAGGGCGACTGACTCAGCTCTTCTGGAATAGGCAGGCTCTGGTTTCAGGGTGGAGCTGCGGGCAGCACGTCAGACATTTGAATTCACCTGCCTTACTCCCAGCTTAGCTCCTCCTGGCATCACATGCGGCGGGGCCCATTGCGCCTCTGTTTGTTCCGTGATAAACTCCGACCCAGGCTGGAGCTGGGGAAGGGGCCTGCATTGTCCTCGTCCAGCTGCCGGCAGGTAGATCGGGGGTGGCAGCCTGCAGGGCCCCCTCCAATGGAAAAGGAAGTTGCCAGGACCCAAGCTTTGGCACAACCCCCAGGATCACTGATCAGCTGCCTTTGGGGGCCCTCTGCCGTTCTCCACGGTGCAAGGTAAGGGAGCCCACCTCTCCCCTTTGTCTCAGGGCTGGCGGGGGGCCAGGGGAGTAGGAAGGCAGGCATTGCCAGTCCAGGGCTGCATCTCACCCAGTTCCTTGGCTCCAACAGTGGCCAGTGGCCTGAGTGAAGCCAGCGGGAGGCAGTGAGGAGATAACTGCCTGCAGGGGTAGCCTCTTCCTGGCCTCCTCATAGCTCTGAGGCCAGAGAGTTCACAGCCCTTGCAGAATGCCATGTCCTCTCTCCTGCAGCTGGGGCGGCCCTCATTCTCAGTAGAAATGCCCAGTCCTGTTGGGAGGGCCCAGCTCCAGCCCCAGTGGGATCCTGTGGCCTGGAGTTCCGCAGGGTCAGCACTGTGTGCTTGGCTTGTTGAGGGTCTCAAGCCAGTTGAATAGAATTTGCCCCATAAAACGCTTGGTCAGTTTGCCTTTCTTCCACCTTTCTGAGGCACTTTCAGAGCAGTCCTGTGGCCGCCGGGGAGCGGGGTGGAGGGGAGCAGGGCTGTACGGAGTGGGAGGGGCCCGGGGCTGGAGTCAACTGTCCCTGAGGAAGTAGCAAAGCCCCCCTTCCCCCTCTTTCCTCCCCAGAGGCAGCCTGGCTCCATTCTCTGGGTCCCTGCCAGGCCAGAGTGGCCGGCGCTGGCCAAGCAATGGCGCTGCTCACCCACCTGCTGGCGTGCGTCTTCGGGATGGGCTCCTGGGCAGCCCTCAACGGCCTGTGGGTGGAGCTGCCCCTGCTGGTGACCAAGCTGCCTGAGCAGTGGTACCTGCCCTCCTACATCACCATCATCACCCAGCTGGCCAACGTGGGGCCGCTGCTGGTCACCCTGCTGCACAGGTTCAAGCCCGGCCTGCTGAGTGAAGTGGCCGTCATCTATGGCGTGGTGATCGTGGGAGCCCTGGCCTGCCTGCTCCTGGCCTTCCTGTGGGGTTTTACCTCCCCCGTCGCTGGGGAGCCGCACAGCACGGCCTTCTTTGGCCTCGCCTTCTGCCTGGCGCTGGTGGACTGCACCTCCTCAGTCACCTTCCTGCCCTTCATGGCGCGGCTGCAGCCCCGCTACGTCACCACCTTCTTCATGGGGGAAGGGCTCAGCGGGTTCCTCCCAGCCCTCATTGCCCTGGCCCAGGGCGCCAGCATCACCAAGTGCATCAACGTCACCCGGGTCGCCAACGTAACCATGGGCAACAACACCTCCGAGGGCAGCCAGTTCCAAATGGAGACCCAGTATCTCCCAGCCAACTTCACCACCCTGGTCTTCTTCCTCCTCCTGACCGCCATGATGGTCGCCTGCTTGGTAGCCTTCTTCTTCCTCACCAGGCTGCCCAAGGCGTGGGAGCTGTCGAGACAAAACTTGTGTCCTAGTAACATCACCCTCTACTCACTCCAGGAAGCGCATGGGGATGGGCCCAGGCTATCTGGGGGAGGAGAATCCCCAAGGGGAGGAAAGGCAGCTGGCTCGGACAAGGGATCCCATTGTACAGACCCAGAGGTTACCTTCTCTCTGGCCAAGTTTGCCTTCATCTACCTCCTTGTTGCCTGGGTGAACTCCCTAACCAACGGGATCCTGCCATCCGTGCAAGCCTATTCCTGCTTGCCCTATGGCAACATGGCCTACCACCTCTCTGCAATCCTGAGCTCCATGGCTAACCCGCTCGCCTGCACCATCGCCATGTTTCTGCCCAGCAGGTAGGTGCACCCACAACGCCCTCGGCAGCACAAACAGCCCCTGAGTTACAACTCCCACAGCGAGCCGGGTCGGGCGACACCTGGACCCACAGGGGCTCCTCACCCATCCAGACTGTTCAGCACCCCCTCATGGACACTGAATGCCGCCGACGGGAATCAGGGCTGCTGAGACAACCCTTCGCCAGCCACACAGCGGCTGCATACGTAGGGACCATTGGCCAGGAGGGGCAGTTATGGGAGTCTAGAGTTAGGCTCCTGAGTCTAAAGAAAAGGAGTACTTGTGGCACCTTAGAGACTAACCAGTTTATTTGAGCATGACCTTTCATGAGCTACAGCTCACTTCATCGGATGCATAGCATATCGTGAGTCTGTATCTAGGCGTCCGTAAGTGCCTTGATTTCCCCCCGGGTTTGCTCAGCACTTCAGCAAGTCAGAGCGTGGATTTAGGACAGAGCCAAATGCTAGGCTTGGAAATCGGGGTCGTTCCTGGGGACCAATGGCTCTCCCAGCTCCACTCACTGTCCCAGACGCATCTCTGGGGCTTTTCAGGCCTCCAGGGCAGTGAAACGCAAACCGATACAAACAGTTCCTGTGGTTCGCTCCCTGGGCAACCGGGGAATATTACAGACACACTTCCCCTGCCCTGGGCCATGCCCTGCCATCTCCAGTTCTGAGCTCTCCTCTTGCTAAGCCCAGGGGAGAGGTGGGGATCACAGACCCAAAGGGCAGCTGGCTCTGGCTGGGAAGCCCTTGCTGACCCTAGTACCTGTGTGAGCCGCATGTCACAGCCCAGTCAGCAAAGCAGCAGAGGTATTTACTGCTTCAGGAAAGACCCCCCCCACCCCCGCCCCATAGAAATACCAGGGGAGTTTGTTTGTCCCCTTAACCCTTTGCTCTCCTGCCTGCAGGCCCTCGGAGCTGCCCAGATGTCGGACAGGCACACCGAGGCAGTTCTCAGTCTCCATGCAGTGGGCAGGACTCGTCCATGTCTGGGCCCAGCAAGTTCTGGGAGCTGTAACTCCAGCAGACTTTGCAGGGCAGGGTGGGCTGAGCCGGGGCAGCTGTGCGGATGCCCGGCTGGGAGTCACTCTTTGTGTGTCTCACACAGGTCTCTGACCCTGCTGGGGGCGCTCTCCGTGGCCGGGACAGGATTTGGGGCCTATAACATGGCCATGGCTGTCATGAGCCCGTGCCCCCTCCTGCAGCATGCGGCTTGGGGGCAAGCTATCATTGTAAGTAGCTGGCGCTGAAGTCTCCCCCCACCCCCGGTCTCTGGAAGGTCTTTGCTACCGTCCCTTCTGTTTCGGCTCCAGGATCCCGCACCAGTGCCTTCCCCTTCTCCCCCGCTCTCAGCCTGTCCCCACTCCCAGCCCCCATCCCTGTCCAAACGGCTGCTGCCAGGAACCTGCGACCCAACCCGGGGATTCTCTTTCTGTTCTGACAGGTCATCTCCTGGGTGTTCTTCATGGGGAGCCTCAGTTACGTGAAGGTGATGACCGGGGTGATCCTGCGGAGCCAGAGCCACAGCGCCCTCGTGTGGTATGGGGCAGTAGAGCAGCTGGGGTCTCTGACGGGGGCCCTCATCATGTTCCCCCTGGTGAACGTCTATAGCTTCTTCAGATCTGCTGACTATTGCAGCCTGCAGTGTCCAGCGTGAGCCTGGGCCAGGGGAGGTGCTCTGGGGAGGAGCTGTGGCAAGGGACTTGCTGGCCAAGGACATCACGGACTCCAGTGACTTCCATACTGGGCATAAAACACCTCCGCCCCGATCTCGTGAGCTTGATGGATGTCCATGCTGCAGCCCATATTCTCCAAACACTGCATGCCAAAGCACACCCCAACCAGTCATGCAAACAGTGCTGGCTCCAGGGCCGACGCCCACTGTGCTTTGGCTGCACAAGGACAATGGACCCACACAGCTGAACGGATGCCACAGCTGCCCCTCAAGCCCTCCCTGACAGGCTAGGGGAGTGGTGGTTTCTCTTGGGAAGTTTAAAGCAAAACGAGTCAGTGCAGGTGATCTGGGAGGAAGCAACTAGCTCTCAGCTCTGCCCAGTGCATGGACAGATTGTACTCAAGGGGTCTCTTGTGCACGGCGGGGTCCCCCTACAAAACACAGTGTATCCATCTCCATCCAGCACGGCCGGCAGGCTCTGGGTGGAGCACTCCCCACATCTCGCTGACCCAGGGCATCAGTTCAGGTGCTGTACCCAGGGTAACCCAGTCTGTGTGCTTTCTGGGAGGCAAGTGACTCTCTCCTTGTTCCAGCTCTGCTCAAGCCTGACATCTGGTTGCGCACATTGACTCCGCTCCCCGTGGCGTGCCCTGGGTCTGTGTCACCTGCCTCGATAAAGCAGCTGGAGTCAACTTTTATTTTTCCCGATTGAGTTAGATGGATCACTTCTTCCTTCTTTCTCTTCCCATCTCCTCCTGTCCCAGTTCCCTTTCATCTGAAATTTTACTGAGTGGTTTCCATTCTATAGTTCTGAGACACTCATAACATTCCTGCTGGAGTTTAGGGAACTATAGAAATCATAGAAACGTAGGGTTGGAGCGGAGCTCGAGCGGTGATCTAGACCAGGCCCCTGGGCTGAGACAGGACCAAGTAAACCTCGACCATCCCTGACAGGTGTTTGTCCCACCTCCTCTTAAAAACCTCCACTGACGGAGATTCCACAACCTCCCTTGGAAGCCTGTTCCATAATTAAACTACCCTTAGAGTTAGAAAGTTTTCCCAATATCTAACCTAAATCTCCCTGCCTGCAGACTAAGCCCATTTCTTCTTGTCCTACCTTCAGTGGCCATGGAGAACACCTAGTCACCGTCCTCTTTACACTGGCCCTTAACAGGTTTGAAAACTGTTCTCAGGTCCCCCTCAGTCATCTTTTCTCAAGACGAAACCTCCCCAGTTTTATTAACTTTTCCTCACAGGTCAGGTTTTCTCAACCTTTGGTCATTTTTTTTGCTCTCCTCTGGACACTCTCTGGTTTGTCCACATCTCTCCTAAAGTGCAGTCCCCAAAACTGGGCACAGGACTCCAGCTGAGGCCTCCCCAATGGCAAGTAGAGCAGGACAATGACCTCCTGTGTCTTACATGTGACAAGCCTGCTAATACACCCCAGGACGGCATTAGCTTTGCCCTTTTTCACAACTGCAGCACAGTGCTGACTCATTCAATCTGTGAGTGACTGGAACCCCCGGCTCCTCTTCAGCAGGACGACCACCTTGCTGGCTATTCCCTGGCTGTTACTTTGTAGTTGTACATTTGATTTTTCCTTCCTATGTGTAGTACTTTGCACTTGTCTTTATTGAATTTCATCTTGTTGATTTCAGACCAGTTCTCCAATTTGCCATGGTCATTGTGATTTCTAATCCTGCCCTCCAACGAGCTAGCAACCCCTCCCAGCTTGGTGTCATCTGCACATTTTATAAGCACGCTCTCCACTGTATTAGCCAAGTTGTTCATGAAAATATTGGAATAGCACCAGAACCCCGCGGGACCCCACTAAATATGTCCCCCCCCACCCAGTTTGACAGTAGACCACTGATAACTACTCTTTGAGTACGATCTTGCAACCAGTTTTGTACCCATTTTATAGTAATTTCATCTAGACCACATTTCCCTAGTTTGCTTAAGAGACTGTCATGTGGGACTGTGTCAGATGCCTTACTAAAATCAAGATATCTCACGTCTACAAGCTTCCCCCATCCACTAGGCCAGTAACCCAGTCAAAGAAGGAAATTAGGTTGGTTTGGCATGATTTGTTCTTGAAAAATCCATGTTAGCTATTCCTTACCACCCTGTTATCCTCTAGGTACTCACAAATGGATTGTTTAATAATTTGATCCAGTATCTTTCCAGGTATCGAATGGAATGTCTCTCTTTTTCAAGAGAGGTGTCAAAGTGGGAACCATTTCCTCAAACTGGTCAGATAAATTGAGATCGGGAACCAGATCAGACCAGGATCTGTGCAATCTCTGCAATTCCCACCTTATGGGGCAACAACAGTGAAATTCGGAGCTTGGAATCTTTAATTTGCAAGATTATTGACGCAGACAGACACTGTGTGCTGCCCCCTTGGGGTCAGGCCTGTCTCTGCTTGGACTTAAAGCACATACGCCTGTCCCGAAAGCAGCCCAAACAATTCCATCTCCTCTTTGAACACATCCGCCCGAGAGCCAGAACAGAGGGGGAGACTCCAGACTGCCCCAGGCTGGGAGCTGCTCAGAGCTGTGTTGCTAGCTAAGCTGAGCCAGGATGAACAAGTAGCAGGATAGAGACCTCTCATCCGAAAAGCCTAAGTGATGCTAGTGGTATTCCTCTGTAAATCCCATTCAGAGTAAGGAATGCTTAGGGTAACGGATGGCATGATGTGGATGGTACCAGCTGCAGATGAGATGGAAAAGTCGGGCCTTGACCCCCTGTAGCCACTGAAAAGCCCAATGTATTTGCCAACCCTGGCATCCTGGCCAGATTCCTACCTGGGTGTCATTCCTACCTAAACTCCCCTCTCGTGTCAATGGGATATATTCTTCTTCTTCACTTCCTGTCCTGAACTCTAGCGTAGTGTTGTTGGTATTGTTATTTCCCACCCCAGACGTGGCTGCATTTCTCTGGCATCATTTGTAATTCTGTGACGCGCCTTAAATTTGTGAAAGGTGCTGTCTAGACCGGCACCCCCCGCCCCCAGGTCACCCCACTCCCCTGAGTCGCACTGCGTCTGCCAGGTGAAAACCAGCTTCAGCCGGTTCTGCCATGGCCACGTTGTATGGGGTGAATCCAGCCCTGCCAGGAGCTGCATCCCACAAACATCCCTGTGCAAAGGACAAGGTGACTGATACACTGGGCAGCCCTGTGCCAGTCATGCCGGGCACTTGCAAGAATCCTGTAGGTTTGTGAGCATAAGGGAGAGGCCTTCCTGACTCTGAATAGGACATGGGCTTTGCATACAGCGCTCCGCTGTGGATCTTCACCCTGACTGGGACAACCTCGGTACCCACAGTGCAGCTTGTTCCACCAGGCGTCACTGCAGCCCGAGAGAGCAGAGAGAGAAGGCAGAGGTGGGCTGGTCAGGCCTAATGCTGGTTGTCCCGGCTACAACGCTGGGTACGGAGGTCGAGCAGGGGGCAGGCCTGCAGGAGAATAAATGGCCATTGCCACCTTGGGCTGGGGGCTGGCTGGATTTGCAACTAAGCTGGGCCAGGCCCAGTCAATTCTTGCATGGGACACTGCTAAGGAAAGTGATATTGAGTCCCAGATGATCCAGTGCCCTGGTCTGTGTGTTCAGAGGGCCCACAAATGAGCCTGGGGTCCTGGTCATTCAAGAGCTCACCTGAGCCCCATGCCCTGGCTCCGGTACCGGCAGGTCTTTGCCTTTTGAATGGCGTATATTTGGACCTCTTCCCGTCCTGTCCCAAACGCTGTTGCTGGGAGATCCTACCCAGAGCTGGCTGCATTTTAGCCCCCAAGGAAGCGGCCCCTTACAGCTCCCAGTGTGTAGGGCACCTCGGGGAGCAGTTCTTCTGGGAGCGAGGTAAAGGCCAGGGGCCTGACAGAGCTGCAAATGAGGGTGCCCCGATAGCGCTGTGCTCGTGGACGGGAGAGGAGAGCCAAGTTCAGGGGCTTAATTAATCACGTCTCCCCCGATCCGCGAACCTTCCTTGTAGCCCACATGCAGGAGGCCAGAAAAAGGTCAGCTGTGACTGCAAGGGAAGGGGCACTTAACGCCTCTGGTCCTGCTGTCGGAGCACGTGGGGGGGCTGAGCGCTGGCAGCAAGCCCTGCCCCCGTGCCCCTGCCATGCTGGGTTCTGTGAGAGCCTGTGCCCAGCGGCTCAGCCCCTGGAACCCGTCCTTCCGCAGTCAGCTGGAGCATGCACACGTTAATTCTTTCATGGTTGATCGGCAGCATCTTCAGTCCTCCGGGAATGAGGCGCGGAGGGGGATCCCTTCCCCTCCCCCAACATGGGCAGCCTCGCCCCGGCGTGCAGCTGTTCTACCGCCGACTCCCCCACCCCCCTGATGGCGCACGGACGCCCTGCTCCTTGGAAAGGGGGAGAGGGAGCCAGACAATGGCGGAGGGAGCCCCGTCCCCCCCCCCGCAGTTAATCACAATTAGGGAGCGGGGTGTCAGCTGCATTGCTCAGATCATCAATCACGGGGTGGGGAGGGGAGTTGGCAGAAGCAGCAGCCCCAGCAAAGGGAGACACAGGGTGACCCAGTTACCATAGGAGCAGTGCAGCAGCCAGGAGATTGCTGCTCACAGGATCGGGGGCGGGGGGGAGACGGAAGGGCCCCCACCTCGCCACACTGTTGCACCAGTCTCTAATGAGCCTGGGCCTGGAGGCAGCTGGGGGAGGGGGGTCAGCAAGTGTTCCTCCCCCAGCGGGATGTACTGGCAGAGAAATCCTGCTGCGATGCCCCCAAACACAGGCAAAGGCTGTGCACCCCCCGCACCCCCTGCCTGTGTGCAGCTGTCTGCTCTTTGGGCTAGGCTTGGCTGTGCCCCTCGCCCAGCGGGCCCCTGGCAGGGGCCGGGAAGTGCTACTGCCCTACAAACGCTCAGGATGAATTGGAGGCGAGGTCCCCGCGCCAGCCGCTTCCCCAGCAGCGCACAATTCCCTTCCAGCAAAAAGCGGGCGCCGGCTGTGCAGGCGGGTTTGCTGGCTGCCCGGAGCACGCACCCAGCAGCGTCCCAGGGAGCAGGACTGCCTAGAGAGGCCAGCAGCCTCCCTTCCCAAGGCTGGGGAGCAGAGAGCATCTCGCCAGCCGCTCCTGCCTGGGTGGCAGGCCCTTCTCCCTGATAGCCACCAGGGGGCAGTAGAAACCTGTGATCAGTGGTGCCTTGGGGGGGGCCCCCCAGCCTCCGGGGGCATATTGCACAGGTTGCTAAAGGCAGTAAGGGAGTTGGGTGTTTCAATGTGGGCGTGGGGAGTCCCAGCCTTTACACTATGGGACAGACGGACGCCTCTGGTGGAAGGAAGGGGAGTCCCGCCTCTGTCACATCCCCCCCTTGACACCCCTGGCCCAGTGCGGCGCTTTCCCCATATCCTGCTATAGCTTCGCGCCCCATGGGTGAGGGATCCCCTGTCATTTGCCTCTGGCATGGAGGGTACGAACAACATCCACTGCACCTCCCGGGTCGGGGGGGACGACTCATTTCTTCTACACCTCCCGCCACCAGGGTGTGCCTTGCTCCCCTCCCCCAACTGGGGGCTTCTTGGCTAATTAACTCGGAGCTAATAAGCCACTGACTCAGCCTCCTTTGTGCCCCTGTGGCGGGCGGCATTGAGATGCAAAACGCCCAGGGCCGGGGCCTCCCCGCAGCCCCCCACTCCGTCCCACGGCTCCCAGGCTGCAGCTGGCCAGAAAGGGCCGGCACCACCTGGACATCCCAGTTTCGAGGCAGAGATCCCCCTGCGGCCTCGAGCAGCAAGGGAGCCGCCTGGCTGCTCGCCCATCTGCTCGCAGGCTGGCCCCCGCCCCTTAGCCTGCTCCAGCCGGAGAGTGTGCGGGTCAGGAGTGTGCTCTCAGGCCTTGTCCACACACACAAGCAGCCCGGGGATGGTTTCTATTGCTAAAGCCCAGCCCAGTGTGTGTGTCCATTGCTGCTCCTGCTCTGGGGTAACCCGCCCCGGGTCCCCACAGCGCTGGGCTCTATCGGTGAGTGTGCGGCAGCGCGGGCCAGCCGAGCTGATCACTCCCGAGCCCTGCCCGTGCCTGGAGCTAGTGCCAGCGCTGCCCAGCGACCCCTCCCTCAGAGCGGCTGTGCTGGCTGGTGCATCAGACTCAGGCAATGGGACAGGAACCAGCTCTGCCACAGACTTGCAAGGGGGCCTTGGGCAAGTCACTTGCCTTCACGTGCCTCAGTTTCCTCCGCTATGAATTGGGAGTGAAGGTTCCAAGTTCACAGGGGCATTAGGAGACTAAATGCATGAATCTCTGTGAAGCAGTTGGAGGCAGAATGGCTGGGCCTTACCACAATCATCCGAGGCGTTAGCAGGGAGGCACAAACGCACGCCCGGCTCCAGCTTGTCCCGGGTGACACAGTCCAGCCACTCCTAGGCCTCAATGATCTCACAGGTGTAATGGGGCCAAGGCAGCCGGCACCCCTCCTGCAGCTGTTTGCCAGAGCCCTCTGCTGCAGTCCCTCCTCTGGGCCTGGTGCTACCCGCTTGCAGGGGCAAGCCCCTCTCACTCCCAGATGGGCAGCAGCCCCAGGCCATAGAGAGAGCTAAAGGGGCCACGTAACGGCTGAGGGCCCAATGCAGTCCCTGGCGGCTTGGCTGGGCTTCCCTCTCTGGGGCAGTGAAATCCTGTGGCTTGATACAGATTCAACCTTCCACATGGAAAGAAAGAATCCCCACAACACACACACAGGGCCACCCCCGCACACACCACCAACCCTTCCCAGACACTCCCCCCCCCACTTTCACACACACTCTTCCCCAGGGGGCGTCAGGCAGCTCAGCCTTTGTCCTGGCTCTTTGTCTCACAATCTGTTTCTCCTCCAGGAGATGAGCTGCTAGGCCCTGACAGTCTGTTGTTTTACCTTAAAGACACAGGCTACAGGCGGCCCGGGGGGCTCCAGCTGTTCCCATGCTGCCCGTGGGAAGGGGGCAGAGAGGGGCTAATTTCCCTGGAACACCTCGCAGAGCCGGGGGCAGAGCCCGGGGCACTCTCCGCTGGCCGGGCGTGGGGAGGAACAAGGAGGGAGCTCATGGCTGCAGCATGCTCTGCAAACCCACCCTCCGGTTCCTAAAGGCTCCCTGGCTTCGCTCCAGCCAACCCCACAGGCCTCGTCCCCAATCCCTCACCTTCCCACTCCTTGTCAAGCAAGGCTCCCCCCTCTGCACCTCTCCATGCAGCCTCCCCATTGCCGGCACAGAGCCTTCTCCTCTGCAGCCCCAGCCCTCTCACACAGCCGCCCCGTGTTTCATTATCCCAGTGCCCATGTGAAACCTCAGCCCCTTCACCTCTCTCCCAGGGAGCGAGGCGGGGATACAGCCAGACCCCCTCGTGCCCTGAGGGGCAGAGAGCGAGGGGGGGGATACAGCCAGCCCCCCTCGTGCCCTGAGGGGCAGAGAGCGAGGGGGGGGATACAGCCAGACCCCTCGTGCCCTGAGGGGCAGAGAGCGAGGGGGGGGATACAGCCAGACCCCCTCGTGCCCTGAGGGGCAGAGAGCGAGGGGGGGGATACAGCCAGACCCCCTCGTGCCCTGAGGGGCAGAGAGCGAGGGGGGGGATACAGCCAGACCCCCTCGTGCCCTGAGGGGCAGAGAGCGAGGGGGGACATACAGCCAGACCCCCTCGTGCCCTGAGGGGCAGAGAGCGAGGGGGGACATACAGCCAGACCCCTCGTGCCCTGAGGGGCAGAGAGCGAGGGGGGGGATACAGCCAGACCCCCTCGTGCCCTGAGGGGCAGAGAGCGAGGGGGGGGATACAGCCAGACCCCCTCGTGCCCTGAGGGGCAGAGAGCGAGGGGGGGAATACAGCCAGACCCCTCGTGCCCTGAGGGGCAGAGAGCGAGGGGGGGAATACAGCCAGACCCCTCGTGCCCTGAGGGGCAGGGAGCGAGGGGGGGAATACAGCCAGACCCCTCGTGCCCTGAGGGGCAGAGAGCGAGGGGGGGGATACAGCCAGACCCCTCGTGCCCTGAGGGGCAGAGAGCGAGGGGGGGGATACAGCCAGACCCCCTCGTGCCCTGAGGGGCAGAGAGCGAGGGGGGGGATACAGCCAGACCCCCTCGTGCCCTGAGGGGCAGAGAGCGAGGGGGGGGATACAGCCAGACCCCTCGTGCCCTGAGGGGCAGGGAGCGAGGGGGGGGATACAGCCAGACCCCTCGTGCCCTGAGGGGCAGGGAGTGAGGGGGGGGAATACAGCCAGACCCCTCGTGTCCTGAGGGGCAGGGAGTGAGGGGGGGAATACAGCCAGACCCCTCGTGCCCTGAGGGGCAGAGAGCGAGGGGGGGGATACAGCCAGACCCCTCGTGCCCTGAGGGGCAGGAAGCAAGGGGGGGGATACAGCCAGACCCCTCGTGCCCTGAGGGGCAGGAAGCAAGGGGGGGGATACAGCCAGACCCCTCGTGCCCTGAGGGGCAGGGAGTGTGGGGGCTGCTCCTAGGGCTGGCACACGGCTGGCAAGGTAAGGAGACTGCAGCTTGCTCAGGCGACCAACAGCAGCAGAGCATATACGGTCCCTGCTCCATCACAGCCCCGCTCAGTGGGCGTTTTGCCCGACCTACCTTGAAGGACTGAGGCACTGGCCCGGTCTCAGAAAGCCCACCCCTCCTCCCACCCCACCCCGAGCCCCAGCAGCTCTGTCCAGACGGGGTGCAGGGTGTGAGGGGCTTGGTGCACCGAGAGGTGGTGTCACCTCTCTCCGCCCTGAGCTAGACCCCTTGCCACTCACCGGGGCTGCCACGAACGACCCATCGAGCACTGAATCCATTGAACAAGGGTAAAGAGTGGGTCAGCCCAGGAGAACTGCAGCATGTCCATGGCCAGCTACAGGCTCAGTGTGCTGGAGAAAGCGACTGCAGCAATCACTCAGCCAGTCCTTCCTCTCTCCATTAGCTAATCAGGGAGGCTGGGTGGCTTTTTGCTTAAGTCGAGGCCCACAAGTCAGGAGACCTGGATTCTCTTCCCCACTCTGTTACTGACTGGCAGGGTCACCTTGGGGGAGTCTCTTCCCCGCTTTGCACCCCAGTTTCCCCATCTGCACAATGAGAGCGATGAGACTGACCTCTCTCATGAGGCTTAAATCGCACCGTGGCATTTGCAAAGCACCCCCAGATCCGCTGAGTGCTAGAGAAAGCGCCCCGTGTTAGTAATCAGACGGGGGCTGGGGGGTGTCCATCAAGGTTGGAGATTTCCAGGTGGAATGTGTTGACTTGTCAGAGGACTGGTCTGCCAGGTGCCCAGACACTGGTGCGATGGGGGGGCAGGTCCGCCCCTCAGACAGCTTTAGACATGAGGCTGTCACTTCACTCCTGAGATGTTTCTAACCCCTGCAACGTGACGGTGCCAATTAAACGCACTGCCTCCGAGCTGAATGGCCAGGGAAATGGAACCGGCCAGAAAAGCATCTCCCTGCAACAAGCAGGTTCTCATAAGCCTCTGGGCCACCTGGCCCATCCCCCTCCCTCTTCCTGCCTCACCCCCCACCCCCTCCTCCAATCAATATATCCGTTTCCTCTTAGCACTCTCCTTGCAGAGCTCAAAGTGCTTGGAGGAGAAGAATTAGCTTGAAATCCCCCTTAATTCCTCTTGCAGGCTCAGAGACAGCTTCCCATCCCACCCCCATGGCCTCCGGCTTTCTGTCAAACTTTGTCTTCCCTCCTGCTACTTCCCATCGCTCCCTTCCCTCAACCTGCCTCCTTGAAAGCCTCAGAATCCCCGCTACTGATGGACTTCCAAACGGGGCTGCCATTCCAGCTCAGGGGCCAGGGATGCTTCCCACAGCCCAGGTGTGAGCCCAATGTGCTGGAAATGTCACCTCCTTGCAAGCCACATTCCAGCCGCGGGGGCTCCCCTCTCCCTGCTGATTAAGAAGCCGATCTCGAAAAGCATTCAGCCAGAAGGGGCCATTAGGATCGCCTAATCTGGGCTATGGCATAGTCCAGGCCAGAGAACCTCCCCCATGGATCCCGGCATCCAGCCCAGACCTGGTGTTGGAGCTAAAACAGAGTTTTTAGAAAGATATCCGTCCTGAGCTTTCTCAGCTTGCCCGTCAGCCCTCTGCCCCATGGCTAGCTGTTATTATGATTTGTGTCACCGTAGCACCTAGGAGCCTTAGTCACGGACCAGACCCCCATGGTGCTAGGCACTATACAAATCCCTGACCACTCTGTGTAGCTATGTCACTGAAAGGAGATCGTATCATTCTGTTTTCTGTCTGTGGCACCTTTCAGTTTCCCTATATCCATCCCCCGCCCTTGGCCCCTTGCTGCAAAGCAGCTGCCATTTTATGTTCAGTCCAGATGCACACTGTATGAGTGAATCACGGCATCGCTCTCGCTCGGAGACTTTACATGTATTCTTTCTTTGCATGTTGGCTTCCTTCATCTTAAGGATCATCCAGACTGAAAAGGAGGCAGTTGTGGGGTTGCTGGCCCTTTAAAAGGAAATGGGTCCCAGCCCCACCTGTGACACAGCCAATTCCCCTCCCCAGGGTGGAAGAATGAAGAGGGTCATAGATGATGAGGAGGGTCAAGTGGCTCAATCAGGCTGCTGGGGTAGATAAGGCTAGCGAGCTATGGTAGAGAGTTTAGCAGCCAGTAGAAGGCTCCTGCAGGGGACCCTGAGACAGTAAGCGAGAAAAGACCCCAGCTTGGTAGAACTGGGGGCAGCCCGGCAAACCAGGGAAAGGTGTGGCAGGCAAGCATGTGAGGGGCTTGATGGAGAGCAGGGAAGAGTGACTATATGGACTCTGAAGACTTTATTTGGGCTGGTTTGGGATAATAAATGAGAAAAGGCTGGGGGGGTGGTTATTGAGGTGCCCTGAAAGGAGGGAAACTGAGGCATGGATTGTGCAGGGCAGGGCCACCCCATCCCATGAGGAGGTGGTGTGCAGGAGACCAGAACCCAGTTAGAGAAGTAACCTGTTCTTTGTTCATGGGAAAAGCATTGTGAGAGCAAAACAAAATTCCCCTAGAATTGAAGACTAACAACACGGTGACTTGTTTCAGTACCTCCTGCCTTTCATCTTGGGAAGTGGTCTAAAGAATCCTCCCAACATCCCCATGCAGCAGGGAAGTCTCATTATCCCCCTGTGCAGGGGGTGGGCCCGGGGGGGGGGTAGATGAGAGACCGATTGTTTGTTTAAGCTCCTCTGAGAAGTGAGGGTGTGCATGGGAGCACCTGTCAGAGCTGCACAGAGCATGTGCCCAAAGCATGCCTACAAATCAGGAATTTGCCTCTGAGCAGACCCAGCTTGAGCACACAAAGTGTGTGTGTGGGGGGGGGGAAGGGTGTTTAAAATGTGGGCCTAAGAGACTTGCCCAAGGTTCCACAATAAATGAGCATCAGGGTCAGGACCAGAACTCAAGGGTTCCTGGCTCCCAGTCTTGTGGTCTGAGCGCTAGTCTCATAAACATTCACATCAGCACACTCCTACCACAATCAACAGCCACCATGGGGACTGGGCTAGCTGGAGCTGGGGAGGAGTTACTCAAAACACCAAGAACCTAAGGAATGACGCGCCCAGATCTTCCTGCTCTCCCTACCCCCACATCCACGCACTGACATGCGGTGAGAGTGTATACTGCTGTGTGCGACACACCGCAATGCATACAGCCCGTGATATTCACTGCTGCGCAGAGACACGTACACACAACCTCCTTGAACACTGTGCTCCTGCAGCACTGCCTGCTGGCGATGACAGCCGGGATCTCCCCATGTGCCTTGAACCATCCCTGCTGAGAGGCTGGAGCCGGAGATGCTGTGAGCTCCCCAGCCATTACTGACATGTACAAGGTGGTTATGAACTTCATAGCGTAGCTGCAAACAAACCAGCGCTCAGAGCCACCCCCCTTCACCTGCTGTCTCTGGGCTCCCACCTCCCAGCCAGCCCTGCTTTCAAACAGAGGGAACAGCGAGGGGAGACACACACTGCTCACCCTGACGGCAGCGTTGCATTCGGGCCACTGAGCAAGGAACACCCAGTGCGCAATGTGGGGACGTCAGTACTGCCAGGTCTATTTCGGGAGGCGCGGGGAGTTTGCACAAGAGCTTCCTAATTCCATTAGCTCTCTCCTAGGCCCATGTTGCAGAGTTATTGATCGCAGATCCGGCTGCAAGATGGGGCCCTGCTGTCCTGAACAAAATTAGGGAACCTGATCTTCCGAGGCAGTTCACCTGCGCACGAGTTCAGATCTGGCACTGCAGCATCCAGCTGGGTCATTCCTGATCCCACGCAATCCATGAATTCAGGAACATCTCAATGCGTGTGTCTCTAACCTCACTCGTGTACGAGGGTGCTGAACCAGAGACTAGGGAAGGAGGGGAAAGGCCCAGTTTGTACTGTGCCTCTGGGAGGCAAGATCGTCCTCTCCTTTGATCTCCTGAAGTGACACCGAGTTCTCCCTGGTAGCCCAGAGAGCAAAGTCTAGCCATGAAGAGGCTATTTCCCCTGGTGCCACTGCTTTCCTGTGGGGCTGGTCCTGCACTGTAACTATTGCTGCAGTTCTCCGCCCAGCAAGGCAGGAGCTTGTGGCATGGCAAGTTTTCTCTGCCAGTCAGCTGGGATCCATTGGCATGTGGCTGGTACATCCCAGCCCAACACGGCACTTCCCTGCTCCCTCTGTCTAGATCCAAGCCCTCGAGCACCCAGCTGATCCCCTCTGGGCTGAGGCACAGCCCTGATCACAGGAGGACTCCACACTGAGATGGACCAGAGTGGAAGCCATTTATCTGAGCCGCACCCCAAAGGAATGAGATTGGGGCAGGAGACCTGGATGCACCCCACACACTGCCAGTTTGGGAATGAAAAACTGACCATGTTAGGCAAAGTCCAAACCACGCTTTGCTTTGGAAGATGGGTTCACTTGATGGCATTCAGCTCTGGTACTGACCACCCCAAAGTGTCGTGGGGGCTGGACACTGGTGCAGCTCTCATGGTCCTGGCTAATGGTTCCTATGAGTCCATAGCTGGACTTCGCAGGGCCATGAGATGTGAGAAGTTTGCTGCACCTCTGTCCCTTTTCTGATCTCTCTAAATGTGCCCCCCCTCGGGTCTTAGGCCTCATGCCTTCATCTGGCCCCGGTGGAATTACACAGTTCTCCCACGCTCTGTGTCTCAACCGTGCTTACACAGCAGGTCCCGCTGAATTCGACACCTGCGGTTCTTCCCTTCAGGAGCCTCTGCTCATCGGTGGAAGTGCCCAGCCTTCTTAAACCAGTCTTGTTTATTTGCCAACAGAAACAAAGCATAAAAGAAAGAGGATTTAAAACAAGAAAGGGTCTGTACGTGTCTCTCATCCCCTCCCTTAGGCAGGCCTGACTTCTCCAGACTCCAGTGGGCCTGGGGTATCAGAGTGGGTCTCTCAAACACCCACCTGCTCCTTTGAAAGAGAGTCCCTTGTTAAACCTGGCTAGAGCTCATCTGATCTCATGTCTTCCCAGGCCTTGCCCTGTCCTGGCATCATCTTTAAACAGCCTACAAGTGTCTGCAAGGAAATGCCTTATCTTGAGCCAATGTTTCCCTTCCTGTTTGCTCTACCCAGCAGCCCCCATTAAAGCAATATATCCGTACAGCAAACATCCCCACAACCATCATACAGCTATTACAGGGCAACTCCAAATCAATCACACTGGGGTCTGCAATGCCGGCACCACCTGTGGCCAGTCATCTGCTAAGTCCTGGGGAGGGGTTCATGCAGGGAATGGGAGGAGATTTGTCCCGTCCACCGCCCATCCCCCTCCCGCTTCCCCTCCCCGCCTCAGCAACCAAGAGGGATCATGCAAAACCAGCAGTGGGCTGCAGGAAATGCTGGTGAAAGGGTGATGCCTGGCAGCCTGCACAGCAAAAGGTGCCACAAGGATTTTCATAGATGCTGTGGGTTTCGGCTCTGCACCCTCTGTCGCTGATACCGAATGGAAGGGTCTGTGCTCTCCCCCCTCCCCTGTCACTGAGCTGAAGGGTCTCCGTTCAGTTCTTTCCCTCCCCATTGCCTCAGAGCATCCAAACCCAGAGCCTATCCCGGGGGAACCTGGTCACTTAGCCACTTTCCTGGCTGGTCGGCCTTTGCTCTCGAACCCCAGTGTTAAGCCAATATGCAGAACGGGCTTTGGGGGATCAGACCAACAGCTGAGGGGGTCCCCCATTCTGTAGGACATTGCTGAGGTGGGGTCCCCCATTCTGTTGGACACTCCTATGTGGACCGTGGTGCCGTGGGCCTGCAGGCTGCTGCTGGCTCAAAATCTTGACCAGCACGCCCTTAGCTGGAGCTGTGCTTGCAGCCTTAGGCAGGAAGGGAGTGGAGAGGACACAACCAGACAGCTCCCCCACCCCACTGAGAATAACCTTGCTGATGGGCCCCAAATTCCCACGGGCAGCTCTGGCAGTGACCCCTCAGCCCTGCAGGTAGCAGGTGGAGGAGTGGGGGTTGCTTAGCTAAACCCAGGGTGCTGCTTTGGCAACCTGGGAGGCCAGTGCCAGGCACTCGGAGCTCTTCTGGCAGGCCAGGAAGCTTTCCCATCATTCCTACCTAGGGATGGGATGGAGCTGCCAAGTGGTGTCCCTGTCCCCGCCACCCAGATCCCAGTGCCCTGCAGCTGGGGGGCGCTGAGATCAGCCCATTCTAGCAACAGGGTCTAGCTGCCCGATGGCTCCATAGCCCTCGGTCATGAAGCTTTCTTCTGGAGACTCCATTCAAAGGCCATAGATCAGTCACTCTCCTGGCATCATCCCCCCTCTCCCCCCCCCCGCCCTCGCACGCCAGGGGATTGTCCTGTGCAAACAGATGGCAGCAGAGCCAGCGAGCTGGGCCCTGTCTCTCAGAGCTCAGCACAAAGGGGAAGGCATTTGCTTTGCAGTTCAGGGACTTTGTCCTGCTCCTTATCACACAGAACAGACCCACAGCCAGGGCCGCCTGTGCCCCACGCTCCCCTCATTCACGGGCACACAATAGCCAATTGGCTTGTAAGGTGCGAAGATTAATTGCCCAATAACCAGGAGTGTGGGATCCGGCTGCTGGAGGAGCCGGGGGAGGGGATAATGAAGTGTGCAAAAGTTAATTTGATCCTTGACTCGCTGTTTGTCAAAAGGGCCAACAATAAGGTTGCATCTTTGCAGCGTAATTGAACGAGTTCCACTCCAGCTAGCGGCTGGCTGGGGACGCACGGGCCTTGGGCCGGGGCTGGCCAGGGTCACTGCAGAGCGGGGGGGGACCTGGGACCCAAGGGGGAGGGGGCGCAACGGAAAGCAGCACAGGAAGGTGGTGAAAATGGAATTCTGTACTTCTACCCACAGGCGGCTACTGCCCCCTGCTGGGACCCCGCCCTACTGCCATTCGCTGGGACCCCGCTCTACTGCCCCCTGCTGGGATCCCGCTCTACTGCCCCCTGCTGGGACCCGCTCTACTGCCATTCGCTGGGACCCCGCTCTACTGCCCCCTGCTGAGACCCCGCTCTACTGCCCCCTGCTGGGATCCCGCTCTACTGCCATTCGCTGGGACCCCGCTCTACTGCCATTCGCTGAGACCCCGCTCTACTGCCCCCTGCTGGGACCCCGCTCTACTGCCCCCTGCTGGGACCCCGCTCTACTGCCATTCGCTGGGACCCCGCTCTACTGCCCCCTGCTGGGATCCCGCTCTACTGCCATTCGCTGGGACCCCGCTCTACTGCCCCCTGCTGGGATCCCGCTCTACTGCCATTCGCTGGGACCCCGCTCTACTGCCCCCTGCTGGGATCCCGCTCTACTGCCATTCGCTGGGACCCCGCTCTACTGCCCCCTGCTGGGATCCCGCTCTACTGCCATTTGCTGGGACCCCGCTCTACTGCCCCCTGCTGGGACCCGCTCTACTGCCATTCGCTGGGACCCCGCTCTACTGCCCCCTGCTGGGACCCGCTCTACTGCCCCCTGCTGGGACCCGCTCTACTGCCATTCACTGAGACCCCGCTCTACTGCCCCCTGCTGGGATCCCACTCTACTGCCCCCTGCTGGGATCCCGCTCTACTGCCCCCTGCTGGGATCCGCTCTACTGCCCCCTGCTGGGACCCGCTCTACTGCCCCCTGCTGGGACCCGCTCTACTGCCATTCGCTGGGACCCCGCTCTACTGCCCCCTGCTGGGATCCCGCTCTACTGCCCCCTGCTGGGACCCCGCTCTACTGCCCCCTGCTGGGATCCGCTCTACTGCCCCCTGCTGGGACCCGCTCTACTGCCCCCTGCTGGGACCCCGCTCTACTGCCCCCTGCTGGGACCCGCTCTACTGCCATTCGCTGGGACCCCGCTCTACTGCCCCCTGCTGGGATCCCGCTCTACTGCCATTCGCTGAGACCCCGCTCTACTGCCCCCTGCTGGGACCCGCTCTACTGCCATTCGCTGGGACCCCGCTCTACTGCCCCCTGCTGGGACCCGCTCTACTGCCATTCGCTGGGACCCCGCTCTACTGCCCCCTGCTGGGATCCCGCTCTACTGCCATTCGCTGAGACCCCGCTCTACTGCCCCCTGCTGGGACCCGCTCTACTGCCCCCTGCTGGGACCCGCTCTACTGCCATTCGCTGAGACCCCGCTCTACTGCCCCCTGCTGGGACCCGCTCTACT
Organism: Chelonia mydas; assembly: GCF_015237465.2. NCBI lineage: Eukaryota > Metazoa > Chordata > Testudines > Cheloniidae > Chelonia > Chelonia mydas. The sequence goes on along the minus strand of NC_051253.2, from coordinate 3,063,278 downwards.
GCCCCCTGCTGGGACCCCGCTCTACTGCCCCCTGCTGGGACCCGCTCTATTGCCATTCGCTGAGACCCCGCTCTACTGCCCCCTGCTGGGACCCGCTCTACTGCCATTCGCTGGGACCCCGCTCTACTGCCCCCTGCTGGGACCCGCTCTACTGCCATTCGCTGAGACCCCGCTCTACTGCCCCCTGCTGGGACCCGCTCTACTGCCATTCGCTGGGACCCCGCTCTACTGCCCCCTGCTGGGACCCGCTCTACTGCCATTCGCTGGGACCCCGCTCTACTGCCCCCTGCTGGGACCCGCTCTACTGCCATTCGCTGGGATCCCGCTCTACTGCCCCCTGCTGGGATCCCGCTCTACTGCCATTCACTGGGACCCCGCTCTACTGCCCCCTGCTGGGACCCGCTCTACTGCCATTCGCTGGGACGCCGCTCTACTGCCCCCTGCTGGGACGCCGCTCTACTGCCCCCTGCTGGGACCCGCTCTACTGCCATTCGCTGAGACCCCGCTCTACTGCCCCCTGCTGGGACGCCGCTCTACTGCCCCCTGCTGGGATCCCGCTCTACTGCCCCCTGCTGGGACCTGCTCTACTGCCCCTCTTGGGACCCCATTCTACTGCTCCCTGCTGGGACCCCACTATACTGTTCCCCACCGAAACTCCACTATGCAGCTCCCCACTGTACCCCATTCTACTGCCATCTGCTGGAACCCCACTATTCCACATATCCCTCTTCACTACTAACCCTTAAATCCCACTCACCTGCTAGTCCATGGGCCCTCACTGCATTGCGACTCCCGGTAGCCAAAATGGCACCATGCAAATGCCCAGAGGGCCCTCTCTGGCAGTGCCCATGCTTCCCTGGCCAAATGAGCCTTTTGCACAGCCTGGCCTCTGGGCAGCAGCCTAAGCAAACGGTTCGAACAAGGGACTGGGAGTTGGAGCTTTGCCCCGACTCACCGCACAGCCTGGAGCTAGTCACTGAATTAGTCTGCAGCTCAGTTCCCACTTGTGTAAACCCAGGGCTGACACCCCTGGCCCACCACAGCCAGGGTCTGTGGGATTCTCAGCTGCAAAGACCTGGCCTCGTCCAAGGGCTGGGATTAATGAATGTTATTAGACGTCTCCGATGGGTTTTGAAGGCAGGAATGTATCCTGTATTGATGAAGTGAATTCTGAGCCTGATTTTAGGTCTGTGGCTGTGGCATGTGGATAGATGGCAAATCAGGGCATCTCCTCTTTGTCATGACTTGGCGGAGAAGGTGCCAGGCGCCGCCAAGAGACAGAGTCCCGAGAGATCCAGGAGCGAGGCTGGCATGGCACAGAGGGCGTCTGTCAGGCTCCTTGGATGAGTCAGTTCTGAGCGAGCCCTTGCCTGGGCCCCATTTGGTTTTGAAAGGTTTTTGGCATGGAAAGTCCTCTTCAGAGCAGAACCAAGCAGGGGCAGGCTGGAGCCAAGATCCTGATGGACAGCAAGAATCATCCTCATCCCTCCCTTGGGAGACAGGGAAGGAAATGTTCACAAGACACACAAGGGAAAGACAAGGGTCAGATTGGGCGGCTGGAACTCCAGATGAGCCAATGAGTTGTATCTGCTGACCCCAGCTCCGGGCATGGTCTGCACACATTGGCACCTGTTGAGTTACACTGGCCTGAATCTCTGTGCACCAGCTCTTCTCTGGATAGCAGAGACTGATGGAGCCCCAGCTGGACAGTCTGTACCCAGTGACCTCCAAGGGCTCCAGAGGGGTGGCTCTGAGCGACACACAGATGAGAGGCTGAGTGCTGAGCCCTGCAGGGAGCCCTCCCCAGCCCCAGGCAGGAGCAGGATTCAGGTTCAATTAGAAAAGAGACCAAAGCATCCAACTTGCTGCTGAGAGCAACATATCCGAGAGGGATTCCTGCCTGAGACAGTCCTAGAGGCCAGGCAGACATGCTCAGGGTTATCTCCTGGAGGGACAGCAGTGGAGAGCACTAGTTTAGTGCAGTGAGGGGGGGGTCCCTACATCTGGGCGGGCTGGGGTCTGCCCTGGTGGCTGTCTGGGAAAGAACAGCCGCAGGCTCAGGGCTGCTCTCAGAGGCTGTGGCTGCACTGTAGATCCAGCCATGCCAGGGAAGTGGTTCTCCCTAACCCCGTTACCAGCATCTATGTGGTTGCAGCCTGCAGTGTAGACTGACTCTTGACCATGTTTCTTTCATACCAAGGCTGAAGCCTGGGTTAGCACAGTTAACCTAGTCTAAGTGGAGCCATAAGTGGAGCCGGGCTTAGGGGACCAGCACATTGTGCCCAGAGTCCCTGGCAGGGCTGTGTTTGTAACTGACATGATGCCAGACAAAGAGAGCATGCAGTGCTCAGAGATGGATTTACTAACGTACACGCCCACCCTCGTTCACTTGGGGCTGATCTGAACTGGCTCTTTGGTTTACAGAGATGGAAGCCATCTGCAAAATTGCGATCCAGAGCCAGGTTTGGAGTTCAAACTCCTTCAACGTGTTCACCAAAGAGACCTGCTACAGTCCCACGCCCAGCCTTGGCAACAACTAAGGCTGCCCCTTCCCCCATGTTCTAACCACTAAGTGCCCCAGAGAGGCACATCCAGTTTGGACTGGAGGGCTCAGTGGGGTGTGAGAGGCACTGGAAAGCAGGGGGGAGCGAGGAGCATAAGATGGGGTGCTGCAGAGCCTTTAAATTGTTTTGTAAAACTGAGCGAAGGAACTGCTATTTCATACTGTGCACCATTAGTATGTGGAACTCTCTGCCACAAGATTTAATCAAGGTCAAGAGCTTAGCTCAGTTGAAAAAAGCCTTGGATGTTTGCCTGGATAACGAGAGCATCCAGAGTTCCAACGGTAAGGTCCAAATAAACAAGAGTTTGGGAAAGGCTGCTCTGGGGCACAAGCCAGCCTGCAGCTCTCAGGAGTTAGAAGGGAAGGTTCTCCCATCACTGCCTACTGCAAGGGTCCTTGCACTCTGAAGCAGCAGGTGCTGGCCAATGTCGGCGCCAAGGCTCTGGGCTAGCTGGCCTGGCTCACTGGCACCTCCCCTGTGTGCTGTGCAGGTTGTCGTTGGAGAGGTCCTGCGAGCAGCTCTCTCCAGCTGCCCCTACAAAGAGGGGGATGGTTTGCTCTCATTTAAAGGCACCTCTCGGTTTCTTTTCAGCTCAGTCACAGAGCCAGGTTTTCCCATCAAACAACACAGCTCCAGCTGGTGAGATGTAAAGGGGAAACCCCATCCCAAGCAGTGCTGAGGGGCCTGGTAAGCGCTCTTAAATCAAGGCTACCAGCAGCCTAAGGGAGGCAGGGAAGGCTGGTGCAGGGCCAGGTGTGCCCAACAGAGGGAAATGCAACACAAAGGTGGGGTGATTAACGTGCCAGCTGCAGGCAGCAGAGGAGGGGATGGATTCTGTCCCCTCTTTCAGCGAATTGAAGCGTTCATGAAAAGTGAGTCGGATACCACGCATGGTGCAGGCAGGTGCTGCTGTGCAAGCTTTTCCACACACCACTGTCAGCGGACCTCCACCCTGCCCAGCACTGCCCTAGTTACGCCAGCCCTGTGCCTCCCTGCTCCTCTGCCAGTGGCCCTCCGTCCTGCATTCCACTCCAGCTCCACCGACCGGGCCCTCCACCCAGCTCTGCTCGGCACCTAAATCCTGCCATGTGCAAGCCATGTTATTCCAGCCCCGGGCCGTCTGCCAGCCTCCTTCCTCAGCCCCTGCTCTCATGCCACCGAGCTCTGCCAGTGCACCTCAGTGCTGAGCTGGGATTCCAGCCCTGCTCCTGGGCTCCCCATCAGAAACCACCAGCCAGGTGCTAGCTGGGATATGGGGACTGGCCTGTCTGCCTGGGGAGGACAACTTACCACCTTCCAACTCTGGCCTAGCCCTGGTCTGCACTGCAAGGATGATGCATGGCTCCATGGCCCCCGCTCTCTCCCTTCCGCTGCTCTCCGCAGGTCTCCAAGGAGAGATGTCCATCGTGCTGGCATCGGGCCCCTTTGGGCCATGTCCTGAGCCCAGTTTCTCCCCAGCCCAGTGCAGCATGGGGCAGCATGGGGCACCTCATCCCATCACAGCGTGGAATGGCGCAGGACCCCTCACGTGTCCCAGGCGGGCCAGCCAGATGCTTTGTGTATTGCACAGCAGAGCAGAGCTGGGAAGTCTGTCCCCTTCGTTATGGACCTGCTGTGTCTTGCGATACACCTTGGATGTCGTCTTCTGGCCTCGGGCCGTGCCGCAGCTCTGTGCACTCCAGCTGGGGGAGGCGCTGCTCTTTGCCCTAGGGCACAGGCCAGTGCAGTGAAGCTCGGGATGCTGACCTAGCATGGTGCCTCCAAGTCCCAGATGTCAAAGCAGCCGCCAAGCCTCTGGCCCTCAGCAAGAGCCAGTGAAGCTGATTCTGGTGCCACCAGCATTTCGCCATCAACCTCCATGCCCCGCATGACACTGGGTTGCCCAGTTATCCTCAGCACCGAGAGCACCGTCCGTCTCCCACCAGGAGAGGCCATTGCAGGCTCTGCAGAGCAGGAAGCAGGAGAGGCTGGGCCATGGCATGGCACCATGGCACTGGGTTTATCTGAACCGGAGGCCAGGGGGTGGAGTAACTGGCCAGGGTCACACTATGGGAGAATCGGGAACTGGGCCCCTGACTCCCATTCCTGTCCCTTTGTCAGGCACCCGTCCTGTGGGGGACCCAAATACACTCCCTGCAATGCCCATCTCTCAAGCCCACTTGTGTCCCCTGCCTAGAGTTATCGCACCCTCTGCGTCTCCCACCTTCTTTGGCTCTGCCTGTCTGCTTGTCCCTGTGCCCATCTGGCTACGAATCCCGGCACGGGCATGATTAACTGGCCGGCATCCTGAGTGAGGCTGAGTGCTGACAGGTGTTGTGTTAGCAGCAGCCTTATGCAACGGGTCCCAGCCATGTTTCATTTCACGCTTATAAGAGGGATAAAGGGCGGGCTGGGAGGAACCATTTGTCAGCCCAGGCAGCGGAAGGATGGGAGAGGGCTAGTCGGGATGGGAGTGATGGGGGTAAATGAGCTGGGGTCCGGCAGAGCTCTCCAACAGGGCAGCACGATGCACAGGACTCCTTGGGAGCCGGGGGCACAGGTGAGCTGCATTTCCTGCCTCAGTGTACGAAATATAGATGATGATCTCAGGCCATCTCCAAGGGGGAGAGCCCCACCCCACCCCTGGCGCTGTGACACAGCCTCCTGCCACCCTGGGGAAGGAGTCTGGGGCTCCAACTCAGCCCTCTGTGCCCCCAGGCTTCCAGGCAGCATGGCACACCAGCCCCTGTGCCAGTTCAGAACCATCCTGATGGGTTCAGCTGGCGTCACCCCCAAGACGCATCGTAGCCCCACAGAATCCCAAGCCAAGGTGTAGCCAGCCTGGAACGTGGAGCATGCTGTGCGGGGGCAGGGGGCTGCATCTGATCTAGGACCTGTTTCCTTTTGGGTGGGGGGAGGAAAGGAGAGGGGTCTCAGGCTGTCTGAATATCCATGCTGCCTTCCACGCACAGAGAAAGCAGCTGCAAATCCAGCTGAGTGAAGTGCTCGTGGCCTTTGTCCCTTGTGTTATGTTCAGGAGACGGAGCCCAGCAGACGCCCACGGTTTGGCTGGTGAGCATGTAGCAAGGCGACCCCTTTCGTGGCTGTTGTCTCCCACTGCTGTTGCACATATAGGAAGGGATGGTTCCCCTGCTCCTGCTAGGTCCCTGCTGCTGGGGCTGGCTGGCTGGCTGACAACCCCGCCCCCCATCCCTGTCACACAGACACAGCCTCAGCTCCCTGCTCCGGCCATACAGACTCGTCAGCTGCTGTCACCCTCTGGCCTGCGGCTGCAGCCCCTGGCAAGCCCCTCTGCAAGAGCCTTTCTGTGAGAGACTGCGAGTTATCAGGGCCACATGCTTCTGGGACGGCGCCTCCTGCAGCCGGAGCTCACTGGCCATTGTTCAGTGCCCTGGGCGGGTTTGCTCTACACATGCAGCGGAATAGGTGAGGACGTGCCTCTCCGCCTGGGAGCCCAGCCCCCCACCAGCCCCTCCTAGCATCAGCCTCCATGAGAAATGCAAATGGTGTAAGGCCCCGAGGCACGTCAGACTGGGCAGTGACCCCCTAGAGTCTAGGGAAGGAAGTGGGGTTGACACAAGCCAGAGGAGCAGTGGCCGCACACGCTGCCCAGGAGGCAGCCTGCAACCCTAGCCATGTCTCCCCTTTGCCTTACTGAAGACTGCCTGCACCCTAATCACCTCCCCCATATCTGCCTGGCCACCAGAGACCCCCCACCCAGGGGCCACTTTTCAGCTAGCGTCTAGTCCGCCTCTGATTTCGCCTGACCACTTTTGCATGTGCAACTGACTGTGCCCGCAACAGTACATGTGCAAGAACGGCATTTCCATATGCAAATCAGGCACTGGGGCAGCCCACGGCCCGAAGCATATGGCTGTTTCTGGGTGCAAAATAGATGCACGCTCACTTCAGCTGGTGCAGTCAGTTGCTTGAGGAAAATTGGATGTGCAAAATCAGAGGCCGGGCTGAACATTTGGTCGTGACAAGAGAATTTTCGTATCTCCCAAAGTTCACACAGTGCTTCCCAGCGGTATGGCCAGCTCCTGTCATCCGTACCTCACTTCAACTCGGTCTTCATTCAGGCAAAACCCTCACCAGCATCAACAGTCGCTGAGTCCTCCGTGCAACAAGACAAACACCTACAAGGCAGATGTTCGGCAGCAGGTGATGTGGAGACGGGTGAGGAGGAGCACGGAGGCGGAATTGCTCACGGAGGTAGGCTTTTAAGAGGGATCTGAAGCAGGAGAGGCAGGCTGGGCAGAAGACAGAAATGAGCAATGGTCAATATATTGACACTAAGCGACAGAGGGGACGTGTGGGGTGGGGGCAAGGTTGCCCCCGTGGCTGCCCTCATTCTGTCTGTCCCCCCACTATCGGCAGTCACAGGTCGTCTCTGGTAAGTGCCATGTCTATCCCCTGGAAGCTGCAAGCTATACATGTCCCATTGGCTTTAATGGGAGTCACGGAGCAAAGCTCTGGAAGCTGAATTTGTGCCAGTGAGCTCTCTCAGCTGCCCCCTGCAGCTCCATGTTCAAGGTTTTTGTTTTTAAGTCACTCCTGTACTTCCACTTAAGGAGGAGAATGATTAACCCTGCAAGCCCCACTGCAAATTGTGCCAAGGGCAGCAAACTGCCCATGGTTTCCTGTCTCATTAAGCCTGTCAGGACAGCTTAGGCCCAGATTTCCATCACTGCAATTGCACAAATCCTGCGTGTGACTGTCCAAGTCTGGGCCTTAGGCTTCAGTTCCTGCAGCCCCTGGAGCGTGCGAAAGGAACACTGAAGACAGTATATCTTGCACTTCCTGGACTCATAGACATTAAAGAGAGGTCATCTAGTTCAGCCCCGACAATGCAGCTTCCTTTCTAGTGTAAGCTCTGTGGGGCAAGGACCACCTCTTGCTGTGTATCTGTACAGCACAGGGCACCTCCCCAGACTGGAACCTCAGGCCACTAGAGGAATACAAGAAACAAACACTGGTAACCTGTGGACTCAAACACTGTGAATTACCCTTTCCCGGGCCATCTCCCCTGCCAGCCTCCGTGGGCTTTGCTCAGTCCCCTCCCATTACTCTTGCAACGCCTGGGCCCACCCTGCCAGTCACTCTCCCTCCTTGTCTGCACCCTTCTGCTCCCTGCAGCAGATTCTCACGTTCCCACCTCTTCCCTTGCCATGGCAGCGATGAGGGGAGGGGGCTTCAGCCCCTTGAGTGGGGTTGTTTCGTCTTCAGGTAAAGGCAGCACTGAGAGCACCCAAAGCCCTGGGCCCTGGCGCTGGCTCAGCAGAAATGCAAGCCCCCTTTCCAGTGTGTGTGGTGGCGGGGAGGCTTGCAACAGGGTGAATGCCTGGGGATTGGACTTGCTGGGGCTGGTGGAAGTGGTCAGCAGGCTCCCCTCCGTCACCCGGCTCCACCCAGATGAGACTGGTGAGCTCGTTTCTTTCCAGCTGGAGACACGCAAAGTCCTGGAGTTCCTAGCCAACCCACACGTGCTTCTCCCAGACATTCGGGGCACGCAGGCAGCCACTCCCAGAGAAAAGCTCATCTCTGTTCGGTGCACGCCTCCAGCCTAGTGCCTGTGGGGCTTTCCCCTCCACACGTAGCCTGCAAAGCCCAGCGCCTGCCCATTCTGGCAGGATTCCCTGTGACCCTACAGGGGACACTCCGCTTGCTCCCCGCACCACTTCCCCCTCCCCCCGAGATGAGAGACAGGAAAGAATCAGATTCAAATAGAGCGAGAGGGAAATTATTTCCATACAGCTGCCCAGAACGCCACGAATGGAGAGCTGGCCCAGTGGTATTTCAGAAGAAAGGATCCGTTTCCTTCTTCTCGGTTCTCTCTGCCTCCCTCTTTCTCTTCCTTTGGGGGGTGGGTTACAGAGCAGTCAGCAGTATTTGCACAGCTCAGCAGGACTGATTGCAGGTTATTAACATACATTATCTCACTCCCCTGCCTCTGAAAAGAGTGGAGTTCCTATTCTTCCCTCTCCTCAGCCCTCCCTCCTCCCCCTCCTTGTCATTTACACTTAATTACCTCACTTATTACACCACAGCCGGGGAGAGAGAGAAATCACAGGACACTGGGCAGGCAGGCATCCCGGCACAACCAGGGCGTGAGTAATTGCCTATTCTACTAACGTGCCTTCAAGGAAGGAAATCACACACACACACATAAATAAATAAGGGACGCAGGGCTTGAAAGCACAGGGATCCTTCCACACATGGAGGGGGCAGGGAAGGCCAAGGCATAACGAGTGGCATCTGAATAAAAGGTTCCAGGCTCAGCCCTGAAAGGGATGCCATCTGGATGTGACCTCAGCTCATCCTAAGGGGACTTGCGACCTTGAACTTGTCCAGCCTGTGATGTCACGGGTCCTTGCTGGAGAGACAGATGGGGTGTGATGTCACGAGGAGAGGGGACTGTTCTTTCAGCCTGCCTGGTCGGCGGCTTCTGAAAAATGCAGAGAGGAGACCAAGAGCAGAGCTAAGTCGAAGCCCCAGAGCAGCTCTGGATCTGAACTTCCCCAAAGCGCAGGGGGTGTTTGAATCCTGGGCTTTGCTTTGGCCCGTTATAGAGAGCGTGGCATTTGAGAAGCTCAGATCTGAATCCGGACCAAAGTTCGAGGGCTTTTGGATCTGGGGAGTACATTCAAGCCCTGGGTCTCTGAAATAAGTTTAGTCTGCAGGAGAACAAGTGGGGAAAGGTTCACACCAGGGTGTCTGGGTGGAGAGGATGGTGCTCTGAGTTTTCCTGAACGCGGTTTTCCAGGTTGATCAGCTGCTCTGCACAGGACTCCTGCACATGAACTTAGCCCATCCCAACAGTGATGCAATTCTCCACTGCCTGGTGACCAAAGGTGGAGGGTGACCAAATAGTCCCCTAAGCCCGGTCTGAGTGGGTAAAAGATGCAAGCCTCTCTCAGTGTGAGAGCTGGGAGCATGTGGCGCGGTCTAGGCAGCGGGAGCCATCTCACCACTCTACAGAACAACGAGGCTCCTTTGCACTAGACGGTACGAGGTGTTTCACTGCATTTCCCAGGCCCAGGTCAAATGCAAAACTTCTGTCCATGAGACCAGTCTGTTCCTGAGCTCAGAACAGGCCTGCTTTGATCACAGCCCATTTCTGTGCAGCGTTAGGACACTCTGGAGGCAGTGGGGTCTAGTGGACAAGACGCTGGACTGGGACTCATGAAACCGGTTCTGTGCCTGGGGGATAGATTAGGGGCCGCTGTATTCCAGGGAAGGGATGGTTTCTGATGTGTTTACGTGGCCCTGTTGTGCTCGGTGCTGTACAATCTATGTCTGGACCTCTAGGTGCTGCTGTAATATAAATAATAGTAAACCCATCACTGGTCTCTATATCATAGAATCATAGACATGTAGGCCTGGAAGGGCCCTCAAGAGGTCATCCAGTCCCCTCCACCCAAGGCAGGACTAAGTATTATCTAGATCATCCCTGACAGGTGTTTGTCCAACCTGCTCTTAAAAATCCCCAATGACAGAGATTCCACAACCTCCCTAGGCAGTTTATTCCAGTGCTTGACTAGCCTGACAGGAAGTTTTTTCCTAACGTCCAACCTAAACCTCCCCTGCTTCAATTTAAGCCCATTGCGTCTTGTCCTAGCCTCAGAGGACAGGGGGAACAATTTATCTCCCTCCTCCTTGTAACTTGAAAACCGTTATCACGTCCCCTCTCAGTCTTCTCTTCTCCAGCCTAAACAAACCCAGTTTTTCCAATCTTTCCTCATAGCTCAGGTTTTCTAGATCAGTCTGGATAGAGACCAGACACTACACCCCAGGAGAGGACAGCCCAAAACACCCTCAAGAGAGATGAGAGGAGTGAGCAGTCTAATAACACTGTATGGGAGGCCCTAAGGGCCAGCTGGGACAGCTCCTATAACAGGCTGGGGACAGTTTAAACAACTCGTTGAACCAGGTGTGAGCAGCTGAGTGGAGCAGCGCTTGTCTCAGCCTGGAAACAAAGCGCAGGCCCCCTGAAGTGGGCCTGAAAAGCTTGGGAAGTTGTTTGCACCACAGCTGACTCCCTAGCCCAGGTGCTGCAGCTGACCTGCCTCGTGCGGGAAGGATCGATATGTGACTGCAGTGCAGTTGTAACGGTGCTGGTCTCACCCACCTTGTCTCTCTCGAATATTTGGCTGGCATTCTCATTGATTGTTATACTGCTGAGCATTTTCCATTGCAAAGTCCAGAGAAGTGTGTAAGTGTCCCATCATACAGGCTCTGCTCTCGGTGGCTGCTGGCAAATATACCAGGAACTAGTATTAGTTAAGTGCTGACAAAGTGCAGAAGACACCCTGGTCCCTTCCCAAGGAGCTTGCAAGCATAGTACACAGGCAACACAAAGCACAGTGCACTGGAGGATCCAGAGGAAGGCTCTGTCCTGTTTGTTTGTTAATTTAATGGTGGGGTGGGTCTGTAGCAGACACTGGTTTTGAGAATGGATTTGAAGGACAAGGGAGCAGCCCAGGGCCACAGAACAAGGCAATGGCAGATGCAGGATTAGAATTCAGGCACTCCCAGCTCCTAGCCCCACACTTAATCGAGTCTAGGGGCTGTGGCTTCAGAGCTGAGGTCGGATGAGGTGATTCATCAGAAGCCCTATATTTTACCCCTCCTTAATTCTCAGAAACAAAATTCCCTAAATGTGAGCCATCTAGAACATTCAGGGATAAATTGTCAGAAGACGACAGGCTCTGCTCTTGAGTCCAGAGAGGTCCATAAAGCCCAGGAGTGTCTCTGAGGGGTGTGGAAAACTTACACACAAAACCCTGCCACTAGGTAACAGGGGTTCTTTGGTGTGTCTCCTGTTTGCCATTCGAGAAACGTACCCATCAGAGCTCTCCGTATAAACACTGAAGTTCTGAAGTGGGATTTCCCTTTGGATCAGCTCAATGTAGAGCAGAAAGGGGCAGTATTTGCAAGGGCTTTTATAGTACTTCAGTTTGAAATTGTGTTTCTGAAGCAAATTTTCTACCTGTCATATGAGGACACTCCTGGAACGGTGGGAGGAGGAAAATAATGTGAAACTTTGTGCTAACCCAGCTCCTTGTAGGGGATTTGACGGGGCCTCCGCTAGCTGGGATATTCTTGCACTATTGCAATACGGGACTAAACTCACTGTTGGTGTAACTCCATTGGCTTCAGTGGAGTGACACCAGTCAACAATTTGGCCCAAGCAGTGACAAATTCAGGGCAGGCCAAAAGCATTTAATAAACTGACGGACAGTTCGGAACTCCTTACTCCCCCTCCCTTCCCTGGGATTCTGGCCTAACTGTGGGCCACAGGAACGAACACTGATTGCCCAGCTAGTGCTGAGACTCGCCAAGGTCGTACTCGCAGAATCTCTTTCCTGGTGTCCTGAACCTGCCATGTGCATGCATTTCTGCAAAGCAAACACATTCTGCAGAAGGCAGAAGCCTGCCTGAAACCTGCTTGGCTCTAGCCGCGAAGGCAAAGAACCCAGCTTCTTGAAAGGGGAACAATACCACAGACTAGCCCCTCTTTTTGCTTTAGATCTGCCTGGGTCACTGTTTATTGCCCACCTTTGTTGAACTGGGAAATCAAAATGCACTCCCCTCCCCCAGCATATGGAGCTAGACTGTATTATTCACAGGGTCTTAAAACACACTGGTTGCACCAAGACAAAGGAAACAGAGCCAGAGAGTTCATCTGAACAGCCTCTCTCCCTCTGCACCCCTCCTTCTCAGACTTCCTCTCTCCTCTTCCTCATGCACGCGTCTCTATTGTCTGCCTGTGGCTGGACTGGAGGAAAGAAAGGGAAGTAAAGAAACCCACCCGCCCAGCCGGGGGAGAATGAACTGCCTGGGGCTTTCACTGCGTCGCTGGCTATTCCCTGCCCCAGAACATGGGGTTGCAGGACAGTGCGGATGATTGTCCTGGCCCCGGGGTGGTGTGCCTTTCCGGTGTGTGTGTGTGTTGAAGAAGTTCTCTCTTTATTCTGGAGCATGTCTCAGAGCTGAGTATCGCCCCCGCCTGACACCTGTTCCGCCCCCCCCTTGAACTGAGACTCAGACCAAGGGCTGTGTGTCTAAATGTTAAGCAGATGGGCAGTGGGCCATCTCTCCGCCCCCCATTCCCCCCCCCCTTGTCTTCCTTCTTGCCCCTCCTCCTTTCACTTTTTCTCCATCTCTTTCCTTTTTTCTTTCTCTTTCACCCACTTTACCCATCTCTCTCCCCCTTCGCCTCTCACTCTCTCTCACACACTCACACACACACACACACACACTTTCTCTGTCTCTTCCCCTTTCTCTCCCTCCTCCCTTTCTCCCCCACCCCACCCCACCCCACCCTGCGCAGCCGGTTCAGCGGGGATGCGATGATTGTCCTGGGGGACGCGTGATGGATTCAGCTCCTCAGCAAAGCGCCGCCTGATCTCCAGCCTGCGTCCCATCTAAAGACCGCGGGCCCGGAGTGCGGAGCTCAGCGAGCGCCAGCCGGCTCCCCCCACGCCCGCCGCCGGCGCAGGGAGCTGTCCAGTGCTGATCCCCTCGGAGCGCAGGAGAGAAGCCCCCCAGCTCGCACCATGCCCCGCTCCTTCCTGGTCAAGAAGATCAAAGCAGACGCTCTCCAGCCCTGCGAGGTCCCGGCTCCCCGCTACCACCCCCTGGAAGCTGCTTATGTGCTGGCCGGGTCCCGGGTGGGCAGCGGCCCCGGGGCCGAGGACGGTAAGTGGCTGAGGACCTGGATGGAGAAGGGTCCCGGCAGCTGGAACCGGGGGAGGCTCCCTTCTACCCCGCAGTGCGTATTATCCGAGAACCAGGGTCCCCTGCACAAGGCGGGGCGTCTCCGACGGGGTCAGCATCCCCCCCGCGCCGCGGGGCTTGTCGGAGGGGGGGCTGTGTCCCTGACACAGCGGAGCCTGTTATTGGGAGGCTACGCCCCCCCTCCCCCCATACACCGCAGCTCGTATTTTCAGGGGGGCAGCGGATTATAATTGAGGGGAGTGGAGCTGACCCCGGGCCCTGGGGAGTCTGTGCGCAGGAGCCTCCGGACCTCCGCAGCTGCTGGAGAGACTCCGGGTCGCCTCTAAAGAATAATTACCACCAGGAACCGGCCCGCTGGGTTTGCAACTGGGCAGGAAATGCCCGGCCAGAGGATTCCCTTCGCGGCTCGGGAGTGGGGCGGTTCGAACCCCGAGCTCGAGAGGCCACGTGCCGAGCGGCCCCCGGGCAGCCGCCAGGACTTTAAAAGTGGCGTCTCCAGTGAGGGTGCTGGGTATTTCTGTAGGTGTAGCTGGGGGGGGGGGGGGGACATGGGGGGGGTGTACACAATGCATTTTAAACTTATGCATTTAAAAGTGAACCTCTGTTTGTAGTATTATGTGTGTATGCCTCTGTGTGGGTGTGAGTTACAGTGTGTGTGTGGGGGGGTGAGTTACAGTGTGTGTGTGTGTGGGGGGGTGAGTTACAGTGTGTGTGTGTGTAGGGATGAGGGCCCTATATTGTACATATGCATGTGTCTGTAGGTTGGGGGGGGGTTGTGTGTATGCATGTGCTGGCATATGTGTATTATACTGTGCCATGTGTGTATGCAGGATGTGTTTTGTTGAGTGTGGGTGCACACCTTTGTGTGGATGGACTGTGTGTGCCCTGTGGTGTGTGTGGATGGGTTTGCACAGATGGGGTGTGCCGGTCTGGATGTGTCGGTGCATTTCTCTGTTGTGCTGGGGGCTATGCACATACATTGTGTTGCGGGCGGTGTGCCCGTGGTTGTGTACTGTGTGGGCTGGCGTGTGCAGACGTGTCTCTCCCTTAGCAAGGTGACCCTAGAACCCAGCAGCCTCTGCTCAAAGTTGCTCTGTTGCAAAATTTCTCCTCCTGCTCCTAGGGGTATTGCTGCCCTTGGAGGGGTCTTGCTAAGCCAGACTTTGTTACCCTCCAAGGACATGGGAGAGGGGCCAACTGTTCTGCCTGAGCAGCCCCCCAGATTTCCTCTGAGCTGGAAATGTCCCTGTGTTGGTGCTTTCCTCTGGGGCACCAGGGGCTGAAGCTGGGCTTAAACCCAGCACTGGGCTCGCCACGGGGTCACGTCCTGGTTGCCTTGTTCACTGCAGAACAAGTGGTGGCATTGACAAGCGAGAGCAATTCCCCAGGAGACAGGAGCCGATCCAGGCAGGGAGAAAGGACATCTTGGGAGGAAATGGGGTCAAGGGCACTCACGTTCCCAGGGGGCCTCATTCTTCAAAGCACTGCCAGCAGGTTTGCACTCCACAGCCCCTGCCAGGCGATGGCTCCGAGGGGCTGTCACCTCACCAGCTAGACCTGAGGGAACTATTTGCTGCTGCCTGGGGTTGGCTTCATGTAAACGAGGAACAGAATGGAAGAGCGAGGAAGGGAGAGCAGCGGGGAAAGGTGGAGAGTGGGAAAGAACAGAGGAGGAGAGGGATGGCATGGCCAGTGTCCCCACGCTCCAGCCTGCGGCATGTGGTGGTGAGTGGGAGCGTAGGAGGGTCAGGCTGAACTAAATGGGGTGGGGGCACCCCAAGCTCCATTAGAAGGCTCTGAACATGTGTCCCTATAAGCAGAATGCCCAACACCATCGCGGGAGCGAGAAATGCTAGGCATGATGGCAATACCGTACTAATCAGATGTTCCTCAACATGAAACCACAAACAGGACAGCCCCTGAGGCTCCCCAAATGTGCCCAGGGCTGTGTCATGCAGCACCCCCAGATATCTTCTCAGAGGGTGGAGTAGAGAGAACCTCTGCTGCTTCCAGGCGTTTGGAGGTTCCAGGGGAGGTGAGCTGCAAAGTGGGGAGGTGTTGGATGGATTGCAGCACCATGCCCAGCCCTAATCTACCCAGCCCAAGGTGACATTCCTGCCTGCCCTCGGTGCTTGGGGGAATTGGGAAGGCAGGCCGGGGCTCAATCCAAATAACAAGGCGGTCAATGTGAGCCTTGTCATTTACACGGAGGGGTGCTAGATCAGCCGCTCATTAGAAGACTCCCTCGGCTTCACCCCCATCGAGACACCTCTTCACAATGCTGAGAAGGCTGCAGGGCTGCCCCAAAAGAGGGAGTGATTTTGAGATGACCTGTCTACCTCTCCCTGCAGGTTCAGTGAGGAATAGCAAGGGTCGTGCTATATCTTAGTGGAGATTCAGGGTGCTCTGAGATTCAGCCTGTCACAACCCCGCCAGGCCTGCCCCCCATTTCAGGTTCACACCACAACATTAGGGACCTGGGATTCCCAACATTTCTTGAGAAACTGCCCTTTCCCATCCATCTCATCACGCATAGACCATCATCTGGCCAACCGGGCCATTGCTTCCTCGGATGGAACTATCTGGGGTCAACAGAAGGCACACTCAGTGGAAAGCTCTCGTGTCTGAATTTGCTTCCTCTGAGTTAGTCAGGTGGCCTTGGCACATCCATGGATGGGGTTTGGTCTCTACAGAAACGAATTGTCTGCCAGACAGTTTTGATGTGTCCTAACAGCACCGCTGACCCAACCATCCTGCACAGGGGGTAGCGTTTAATTCTATTTGTAAGTACCACTAGGCACCTAGAAGAAGACCTGAATAAATAAATAAGGAGGGGAAGGAGGATGCTGTGGCCAAAAGCTGGCCCTGTGAGTCAGGAGCCCTGCATTCAAATCCCACTCCTGTCACTAACTCAGTATGTATGGCAATGTGCAAGTCACGTACCCTCTCTGTGACTCAGTTTCCCCATCCGTGAAATGGGGGTAATTTCACTTACCTACCCTCATTATTGCTTGTATAGTACTTGGAGCTCCTCACCACAAAGCCTTTACAGAAGTGCAAAGAGTTATCATAATTCAGTATTTTCAGTGTACATTTAGTTTAACAGAACATAGTCTGTTTATCTCCAGCCTCTGGATCATCTCAGATCCCGTCAGTGACCCAGCTGGAAGAGGACCAATAAACATTGATTTACTGCCCAAAAGAAGAGGAATACCTGGTGCTGCCCCTGGCATTAGTGATTGCATATGTGGGTACAGCAAATGGCACTTGGGGCTGCGCATTCAGTACTGTGGTTGGCACTTGGGATCTCTCGGTTTGACACCGGGGATGGATGGGGATGTCTTTTCAGCTCATGCCATGGCTGTACGGGTTGTGACAAACCCAGGCTGCGCCTTGCCGACAGAGGGTGGAATGTAGGGTACCTCCGTACCGGTACCACAAACGCTTGTATGGCTTCGGAGGTTTTCTGCTCCCTTCCATCCCCCTCCTCCCTGCATTTGTGTGTGTGTGGAGCAAAACGTGTGCGAAATATTTTGTGCGCTGGGTGATGTAAGGGAAAGGAATCCACGCCAGCCGGGGAGAAGCTGTTGGTGCCGCTCTCCTGGAAATAACCTTGCTGTGTGCTCCAGAGAAAGTGTGAAAAATTGCTGAGGAGAGGGCTTTTCGCCCAGCGAGTGTGACTGCGCTCTGTAAACAAGGAGAGAGGGAGGGAGGGAGAGGCAGCTCCATAGCAGAGCTGGGGTGGGGGCGAAGGATCCAGGGCAGGGGAAATATCAGGTGGCCAGCTCCATCAGACACATGCAGTGATGGAAGACCACCGGAGAGCCGGGGGGTGGGGAGGGGTTTACACCACATTCAGGCAAGGAGGGGATGCTGCTTCTTAGGAGATGACAGAAATATGCTTCCAGGGATTAAAAGGCAAGTCTTTCCAGAGCTGGGAAGCCAAGGAAGCGTAGGTTGGGGAGAGGACAAAAAATCAATAACTAGGCAGGCTGAGGGCCCAGGGAAACTGCAGGTCACACTCGAGCAATCACTGTAACCTGGCACTTAGACTGAAGCAGGCCAGGAGGGAGAACCCGCCCCCCCACCCCCCAGCCTGGATACCACTGCATCCACCCCTTCTTGGCATGACTGGCTCTTAAAACTACTTGCGAGGAGTAAAATTGTTGCCTTAGGAGATGCAGCCGCTTGCCCTGAGTGAGGGGTACGTGCAGAAGAATTTCCCATCCCCACCAGGGCCTTATCCCCTGTCTGCACAAACACTGCCCTTTCCAGGTTTAAAGCAAAGATCAGAATTCCTCCCTCAAACCAGAGCCTGAGTGTGTCTCCTCCACACAGTGCCTTTCGGTCGCCACACACAGGGAAAACCTGGGGTCATTCTCATCAGGCACCCCAAGGCGGTTAGGAATAGAGTGCTCAAGCGACAACAATGTCTGATCCAATTACAGTCAAACTCACTTGATGTCAGTGTTAAAGGAGGAAGGAAGGTCTTGTGGCTAAGGCACAGGGATGGGAGTCCAGAGACGTGGGTTCTGCCATGGACTAATTCTGGGACCATGGACAAGCCACTGAGCATCTTGTGAAATTCTCCCACCGTTGCTGGAGTACTGGTGCAACTCCCCAGCTGCTAGCAATGGTGGCGGTGCTCATGTAGACCAGTGGCTAGTGCTTGTGGCAGTTAACCCTGAGCAGAGTTAGGCAAAATCATTGGCCAGGCCCTCCCTGCCTTGGTTTCAAATAATTGTCAGACATACAAACCATGCAGCGAGGTTGACAGCTCTCAGCCCAACTCTGCTCCCCCACAGACAGTGTGGTTTGATGCATGGAATGTGACATGGGCCCTCCAGAGACCTGGGTTCTGTTTCTAGCCCTGCCACTGACTTGCTATGTGACCTGGGGCAAGTCCCTTCACCTTGTGAGTCAGTTTCCCAACCTGTAAAATGGGAATAAAGCTCATGAGTTCATTCAGAAACTGTGAAATCCAGGGACGAGAAGCAGTCTCTAGAAAAGCTGTGTATTGATTAGGATTAGGGGGTGGCAGGATGGGGCCACTAGTGTCACATGAACTCACTGACATGGAGCATGCGGTGGAGTAGGCGACTGGCGGTTTCCAAGTGCTGTTCAATGGGAAATCATGTCATGGCCATTGATTGTAAGTAGGCACTGAGTGTGGTGAATTAGTGCAAACAGTTTGGTGCAAGGGGGAAAGGTTTCCAGTAAGCGGGAGCTGGTATTGAGTGGGCTGATCCAGGTTATTAATTAAGCCTGTCTCTCAGCATGAGCACAGTTGGTTCTCATCTATTGTCTGAGATTGTGGTGAACCCCATACAGTGCACCCATCGCCCACCCCTCATAGAATCTCAGGGACCTCAGGAGGTCATCGAGTCCAACCCCCCTGCTCAAAGCAGGACCAATCCCCAATTTCTGCCCCAGATCCCTAAATGGCCCCCTCAAGGATTGAACTCACAACCCTGGATTTAGCAGGCCAATGCGCAAACAACTGAGCTATCCCTCCCCACGCAGGGCAGATCCCCACCTTTTTCTGATGCCTCCCCCAGCACCCCGGAAAACAATTCTATACCCCAATTGCCTCCTTACCCCCAAGTTCAAGCTCTTCTGGGGCAATACCCCACCTATTCCCCAGCTGGCAGCTGGCTTTTTTCATGGAGGGTGGGGAGGAGCCCAAATCCAGGCTCGCTTCCATTCATTTTTTTTATAATTGAAAACTCAAGGGGTTTCTATAGACAGGGCTCAGCCCCCCCACCTGCCAAGTTGAGCATCGTTGGCACATGCTGCACTGCACGGGAGCAGGTCTAGCTCCGGCCCTTACTGCACCCTCAGTGCTGCAAGCTGCAAGCCGGGTGCTGCCATGAATGAAGTTACTTCTGCTAATGCGCTCATCAGAGTACCTTTGCCTCTGAGCGCCACCTCCTGGTGGGTCTACACAGGCCTACGGAGAATAAACAATTGACGCAATAGGCCCTCTCCCTATTAGAGGAGAATATTGATAGACATGTACACATCAGACAGCCATCAGTCTTTGCAAATCAACATGCTGAATATTAATGTACCCAGAAATCCCTGGCTCATCTGAACTAAGTGCCGGAGCATACAGATGAGAGGTTGATGCCAGTGGAAGAACGCTTTTCTATCTCTCCTCAGCTGAAGGGTTACCTTAGGAGTCGATGAAGTTTTGCCAGTTTATGCCAGCTGAGAATCTGGCTCATTCTTCCATATTTTACCACGTCTCGCCAGCAAGAGCCACCTGCACTGCTTTCAGCAGTGGCATCCACATTTCTAATGGGGAAAGTGATCCCAGCTCGTAGCCTGAACATCTGGGTCTCTTTATTGGGCCAGTGAATCATACCGACAGGGGTGAGAATGCATGTGCTGGGGGGTTTGCACAGCGGCACCTAACCCAGCCTCATCAGACCCGGGATGTTAATTTCAGAGACGGGATAGCCAGAAGCAACTCAATGCCTCACGTACTGTGTTGCAGTGGATGAGCTGAAGAAGTCACACTTCCAAAGGCTTTTGAGTCAGGGCCACCTGCACCAGCCACATGTGAGCCAGCTCATTGTGTGTTCAGAGGGGCACGTGTGTTTTGCATGCACAAATAGGAGGCTTTGTGGATGCACCGCTGCACAGCTTCCTGTGATGGATTCAGCCCTCAGTATTTTAAGTGGATGTGTCGATCATTAGTCGACAGCTAAACATCATCCCAAGTCCCCAAAAGATCAACTATTCTATCAGCTCAGAGAGGTCAAAGATCATCAAACCAACAAAATACACTAAGTCGTCAGGTGATGTCTGTTGCACAGAGTGTTACAGTTTCACACCATGTGTCTGTGGGGCTGTTTTGTTAGGTCCCAGTTATAATAAACCCGGGATGCATGGCCTGGAAGCACTGATGTTTATATCCAGGTTGCAGAGAGAGGTTTGCTTCCTACAGATGGGTAGAGTTTGTAGTCAGATCCTGGGTTCTCAAGCTGAGAGTCAAAACCACCCTCCATTTCTCAATAGCTAGGGAGATAAGGGGGTCCCCAAACTTGTTCTGTTGTTAACATGAGGGACCGGTCTGGAAAAGGCTGAGACCACTAAGTTAAAGATGCACCATGAAATATACACTGCAGAAGGCTGCTGAGTGCATCAAAAATATCCCTCTCATGAATCACCTTATTAGAGTGTTTTACCTTTCCAGGCACTGTACGGTCCTGATCCTCTCCTCTCGCTTGGCGGGTGGACCCCCCTGGATCCCTGCCAATGGGGCACAGAAGCAGAGCATGGCACTGCAGTGTCAATGCTTCCCCGTGAACACGCACACCAGACCCTGCAGAAATCGCTCTGTGGGTTTGAGATCAGCACAGGGCAGGAGGGAGTCCACCTAACCGCGGACCCTGACTGAGCCAGGATCAATGTTTGCGTGCACCCTGCATGCTGCAGGGAGAACCCCCTGACAGGCAAGGCAGGTTTGCTCCATTGGATTCCCACTGCCAGGTATCCAGCACAGAAAGCTGGAACCATTTCAGAGCTGAAGTCCCTCCAGGTGGGTGGCTTTGATTTCCAGCAGACTCCCTGACTCTTCCAAGCGGGAGGGCAAGCCTCCTGGAGTTTCCAGATCCCTGAACCCGGTTCTTTCCCTACTAGCTTTCCTTTTAAGGGGGTTCATGTGTCTTGCTTGTTGCCAGGAGCATCTGGTCTTTTGTTCACTGCCTGCAGCTTCCTTACAGCTGCGTTTCTGTCTTCTCACCTTTGCTGTCAGTCAAGCCCAACCTCCGACATCCGTCCCCCCTTTGTGTCGCCAGGAGAGTCGTGCTCCCGGGCTCTGTGCCGCCGTGTCTCTCTAGTCTCCCCCTGTCAGTAAAGCACCTGGCGAGAGTCAAACCGATAATCTGGTATTCTCTTGAGGGACGCGCCATGAAAACAGCTCCACAGCCAACGAGCCGTCCTACAGATGCTCCTACATTTAGAGGTTGCTCGCTCACTGATATCGCTGAGAGCAAGCTGGGCCTGTGTTTCCAGGGGAAATGGCTGGGGATGGAGGGCAAGACAGGGTGGCCTCTGTGTTCTGTCCCAAGCCCCTTCCTGATCATTCACTTTGGGCTTGTCCAGTTTTCCCCAGGTTTCTGGAGGGGGAGGGGACACTGAGAGACTGCACAGCTCACTGCGAGTGTCTGCCACAGTGGAGCAATGAGGAATTAAGCATCGGCAGCTGTCTAATGGCCTGGGAAGTGATGGAACCCAAAAGGGGCTGGTTGCAGTCTGGATTCAAAGGGCAGGTGGAGTGAATGGACCAGGAGCCGGGCCTAGGATTCTTTCCTTGTGGCTCTCTCAGCAGCTGGTTGGGTGGTGTGTGGCCAGGAGAGATAACAGACGGAGGCTGGGTCAGGACTGAGGAATGGTGCCCTGCGTGAGGTCTAATGGGAACAGGGTGGCTGCACATCGAGACAGACTGGGTCAGACTCCGGGACTGTGGCCCAAGGACTCCTGTCTCTCAGGCCGGGAGACGAATAGCGCACTCTGCCAGGCTCGGCTGCACCCACAGATTCGCAGATGTTAGCAAATGTTATGGTGAACCAGATTTCGGTTTGGAATAAAACCCCAATCTCAGAACGGGGCCAATGTGGCCTTGGCTACTGGGGGCTCCATATGAGAGCAAGGCCCTTTACACTGAGCTCTGCTAATCAGGTCAGTTCTGCATGGACAGCCATACAGCTTGGACTAAACCTCCCACGTCCTACTCCACCTTGCAACAGGCAAGAGGGGAATGCTGGGAAAGCGTCTGTGGGTCCAGTCACTCCCCAAGTCCTTGTCAGGATTCAGGAGCGGATCCCCCTCAGACATTGACTCTGGCTCCTCATCTAGTTTTCAGCACTCTCCAGTCCCGTCAGCGCCCCCGGGCCGAAGGTTCTCATTTGGCTCGCCATAGAGACAGCAGGCCAGGGCCAAGTTTGGGCGCAGGGTCAGATTCTGAACCCTCATCAGAAGTCCAGGAGCACCCAGACTTGGCTCTTTGGCTTGCCCACCTCCATCCAAAACCCACCTACACTTTTCTTGCAAGTCTGCAGTGTAGTAAAGGCTGCCCCAGGGAAGTCCCGGTCTCACGGGGATGGGACAGTTAGGAAAGGGCTGGGATATACAAATAGGGAAGGAGAAGCCCTGGTAGATGGTGATCTCCATCTGTGTTTGCCTCCTGCAGGGTATAGCCAACATTGCCTCACGCCCTCCGACTATGAGCCTGACAAGAAACAAAGGTTTCAGCTGGTGTCTGCAGACCCGGTCTACGCCCCAGCTCACGAGGAGTACAGCGATCCCGAGAGTCCCCAATCGAGCCTCTCTGCCCGCTACTTCAATGGCGAAGCTGCAGTCACAGACAGCTACTCCATGGATGCTTTCTTCATCACTGACGGCCGCTCCAGGCGACGCAGCGAGAGCCAGCGGCGTGGGAGCCACCGCCACTCGTGTAATGAGTGCGGCAAGACCTACGCCACCTCCTCCAACCTCAGCCGGCACAAGCAGACCCACCGCAGCCTGGACAGCAAGATGGCCAGGAAGTGCCCCACCTGCGGCAAGGCCTACGTCTCCATGCCTGCCCTAGCCATGCACATCCTGACCCACAACCTGAAACACAAGTGCGACGTGTGCGGCAAGGCCTTCAGCCGGCCCTGGCTGCTGCAGGGCCACATGCGCTCGCACACGGGCGAGAAGCCCTTCGGCTGCTCCCACTGCGGCAAGGCCTTCGCCGACCGCTCCAACCTGCGGGCCCACATGCAGACCCACTCGGCCTTCAAGCACTACAAGTGCAAGCAGTGCGAGAAGACCTTCGCCCTCAAGTCGTACCTCAACAAGCACTACGAGTCGGCCTGCTTCAAGGGCTCCGAACGCAGCTGTGCAATAGAGAACTGAGCCCTGTCCCCCGGGGAGGGGAGAGGAAAGGCCGGGGCAGACGAGAAGCCACCGACATCTGGCAGGAAGGGGGTCCCCTCTCCGCCGCTCTCCCACCAGCGGAATCAGGGCTACTCGGAGCGCGAGAGGCAGCAGGGACTTCTGCAGCTCGGGCCAGCCGTGTTTGCTGGAAGGATGTGTTTTCCCAGGAAGGACTTGCTTCCCGCCATGGGGAGGGCATGTGGGGCTGGGGGGTCCCAGGAATTTTCCTTCGCTGACCAGGTGACGTTTCTGGACGGGAATCTCAAATGGTGCCAACCGCCGGTTCCACAGCTCGCCCGTTTCTCACCCTCCAACCCTCATCCCCCCGCTCCCATCTCTTCCCCTCGCGGCTGGCGGAAACAACAGCTCCTGGCTGGCCGGGGGAATCGGGGCAGGACTGTCTCTGGAGCTGCTTTGCGGGCGAGTCGAAGTTCCTCCCCGTGGGATTCGCTCCTAGCTCCTTTTCAGGCCAAGGGACCTCGGGAAGCTCCTCGTGTATTTATTTAATTTATTGCTGTATTTATTTAGTGCTGCTTCTTCTCCCTGCCGGAATCGACTGGGGAGAAACGAAACTTGTCGTCTTCTCCCTCAGGAGCTAAACTCACTGGGTTCAAAATGCATCAGCTGTGAAATTGTAAAAGTATTGACAAGGGAACAAGGCAGGCGAGGGGGTCAGCCAGGACACATGTGGGTTCTGTGCGACTGACAGGCCTGGGGGAGGGGCGTCAGGGCGACTGACAGACCTGTGGGGAGGGGGTGGGGGAGTCAACTGACAGGCTGGGGCATGGGGGAGTCTATGTGACGGACAGGCTTCTGGGAGGGCAGTCTTGTGGACAGGAGGGGTGCTGCATGAGTGACAGGCCTGTGGAAGGGGGTAATTCTGTGCGACTGACAAGCCTATGAGGGGGGAGAGGTGTTTGTGCGACTGTTGGGCTTGTGAAGCGGAAGGATGTCTGTGTGACATGGGACTGATAGATAATCTCACCATCCCCTGGCTCTAGGAGCGAGTGCCCATTTGGCAGTTCAGGTGTTGGGGCAAGCCCCAGCTTCTGGAGTCAGGGGAATATGTCAGAATCTCAGTTTTCATTTAAAACATATAGGAAGATTCTAGCCCTTATTGGTGCAGAGAAAAGTTTAGAACCCTAACCTGAGCGTCCCCTAGACGTTCAAAAACCAGAAGGTAAATTAAAGAAAACCCCAAATTCAGGAGGCTTTAAAACCAATCTCGTGATTTTTAAAACACGATTTTGGGGATTGGCAATCCTGCAAACACATACCCGGCAACTGGAGGGCCATTCTGGGAGGCAGAGAGTTTCCCTTGTTCGAGTGAGTTACCGACTCTCCGAGGAGTTGTGCAACTGTCACAATCCAGTGCTTTATGATGGGAGACCCTTACAATGAGAGAAACTGGAGCAAAACTTAACACTTCTGCGGTTTCCATCCATCCCAAATCTCACGGCAATGTAGGACAAGACGCCAGGAAGGATTAAGCTCCACCAGTGCCCACGGCCCACATGCCATAGCCAGAACTATCTATCCTGTTGGGTATGCCCAGTTGGTCTCCCTTCAATGCCCCAGAGGAAGGCAGAAAAACCTCCTAAAACCCAAGCCAACATGCCCAAGGGAAAAGTCCTTCCCAAGCATGGGTTTTGTGAGCTGGTCTGTGATGTCAAAGCCAGATTCCCCTGCTATCCAAATCGCTACCTACGCTTTTCCCTGCAGACTCAGTTTTGATGGCCTTCTCCTGCCAGACGAGATGTGGCAGGGCGTTAAGTCCCAATCTGAGTTTGGGAAGGGCCAGCCCCGCTCCTCACCCATCCCGACGCTCCCCCTGAGGCTGCAGTGTCACGCTGCGGGTTTGTGCTGAGAGGTGGCCGCACCGAGCTGGGCCTTTGTGCTGGCGGCCAAGCCTGAGAGGGTGGCACCCTGACCCAATCTGACTCAAACTGTGGGGGGAGGGAGGGCTTCAGTCCACGTTACAGAAAAGTGTCTCGCTGTGGACTGTGCTCCGATCCCCCTGTGTCCCAATGGGCTTCCCGCACTGCCCAATCAACGGTGCATCCTGCTGATTCAGACAGACTGGGATGTTCAGGGGCTAGAACAGTCCCTCCCCAACCACCTCTCCCTCCATCACAGAGCTGGAGTTCCTTTTGGCAGAGGCCAGTGAAAGGGGAGAGAACCAGTGTTACTGTAAAGTTCGGGGGGGGTCTATTTAAATGCTCTAATTTATATTATTTATAATTTATGCTTTCGACTATTTATTTGCCATGACAGAAGGGGCCGCACCAGACCCTGGGGGCCCCTTTGCATGTGTCCTGTGAGGGTCTGAAGGTTCCATGCAGATCTGCGCTGTTCCCAGGGCGAGAGTTCGGAGTGGAAGAGATGTGGGGCATTCGGTGACCTGGGGGAATTCCCTTATTCCCAGACTGAGGGACAGGGAGGCCAACCCCAGACTGTAGCTGGTGGGAGAAACTAAAGCTAGCCTGCCACAGCTCTGCATTGCCACTTGGAAAGGGATTCTGCACTCTGCCAGTCGGGAGCAGGCTGGTCAAGGCAAAGCTGTTTTCCCTCATCTTCCACAATGCCAAAGAAGGTTCCCCTGCCCTTTGCCAGGGTTCCAGGCTGCGCAGGGAATAAAACAGTCATTTCTATGCAACTTTCCAAGTGGAGAGCACTCTTTGCCATTCCCGTGTGCTCCAACCTTTCACCAACACGACTGACTGCACCATCTGCGGGCATGCGGTGCCCCCTCCCCATCACAGGCAATGCCCCTGGGGCAGGTGGCTGCCACCACAACACTTCCTGTTTCCTACCTCACATCCTGAGCCTGTGACAGACTGTCAGTCACCACTCTGTCTGTGCCAGAGGGCATTGGTCCAAGAGACCAGGGCTCAGCCACAACAGGGGCATGCCAACATGCCCAGCTCTTAGAGCCTCACGTATGTAGGATGCACACACATGTACCAATGCCCTTCTCACAGTACACAGCCTCCCACGTTTCTTTGTACACACGTGTTCTCATATCTGCTGTCATGTCTGCAGTCTTTTCTGTGCCTCTCGCCTCACAGGACACCAGCCACCCGCTCATGCATGCGCAGCCTGATTGCACAAGCAGCTCCACACACCTGCATAGTTGCACATAAGCACCAGGTGTACAACCTCACAGGCACAATCCTACCTGTCCTCACGCCCCCACAGCTAATCACACACACGTGGCCGCGCCTGAGCCCATAACCTCAGATGTGAACTGCGTGCTACTCACATCCTCTACACACCTACATGCCCCGGTAGACATGCAGAGTTTCACTCTTCCACTCACACATCCTCATGCAGTGCCATTCACACACCTTGATTCATGCCTACATACACCCCCCCATTTACATGGGCACTGCATCACACACACACTGTGGGTATTCTTCTCTGATGGGCCCTTCCCTGGCGGAAGCACAGTTATCATAACTTACCTTCCCCTGGGGACAGAAGGTGGAGTACCTTCTTTCAGGGTTTATCCATTGGAGCTGTGGGTGAGCTGGCCCCCCTGGTTTGATTGCACTGGGGACAGACAGGAGGGTCAGTCCCTGCTCTGTGTTTATATTGTATATAGGAAATCTGACAGCAATAATTTTCCGTGCACGATTGATTTTTCTGCCAGGTTTTGTATTTGGCAGAACACAGTGAGACATGTCTACCAAGAACCGGCCACCTGCAGTATTACTTGTAATGCAATTCAGGGATATTAAAGGGACTTCTGCTACTCAGACACATGTCTCTGGAGATCTGTATGTATGGCTGAGCGGCGGTTGCAGGCTAAAGCTGGGGAAACTAGTAGAAAAATGTAACACACCTGTCACAAGGCCTGAGGTGCATCACATTTGAACCCGCAGGTCCAAGGACAAGTGATTTGTTTAGTAAACCGTCCCTGTAAATACCTCGGGCATCAGCTGTCACTTCCCTGCTCCACCACTGCTGATCCAGGATCTTTTATGCTGTCCTGAGAAGCAGCAAGACACCTGCCAGGGCTACTTTTCATTTATGAGATATTCCTTTGATTAATTTTTTTCCTGCAGAACGAAGAGGAAATTAAAAATCCACTCTTCATATACTGTGCAATAGATAGCGAGAATCCCTTCCGGTTACAAGCGCATCTGAGCCAAAGACCACACATGAATTGACTTATCTGCAGGCAGCTTCAGAATCTCAAAAACAAAACAGGTAAATAAACAAAAACCACAAGGGAAAGGTCCGAGAGGCGCCTGGCTCCCCCGCATTCCTTTGAGGCACACACGTGCATCAGCCCTCTGAAGGCCCCATTCACTCATCTCCTGCCCCTTGCAGAAGCATGAGAATGGCTGTAGCAGAACAAGCCAATTGTCCCTCTGGTATCTGAGCGCAGCCAATGTCTGTATTTTCAGAGGAAGATGTAAAATCCCTACAATGCACCAAAACAGGCCTCTCCCTCCTCCTTAGCCCCGAGCAACCCCCTGAAGTCAATGGGTGTTGGGGGCGCTCGGTGTCTCGTGACTGGAGTGAGAGCACGGGCAGCTGGGGTGAGGCAGGGCAGCGCTCTGAGAGCAGGGGCACAGGACAAGGGAGTGGGATGGGCACAGAGCAAGTGAAAGGTCCCTCATGGGTTTGTCCCTGGCTTCCCTGCACTTTTCTCCAGCCTGACATGGCAATGCCCCCATCTCGCAGCCCTCTGCCTTATCCTGCTCTTGCTTCTGCCAATATGTGCTGATCTAAAGTGCTCCTCAAGCGGGCGCTTCCTGGGTGCAACCAGACGCAGGCTCTCTCCTCCTGCCGCTGCAAATTCATTGCACAGATGGGGCATAGCCGAGGCGCCTGCAAAAAGCAGAAAGGGAGCAACGGGGACCTGGTGTGACCAACAGCTCAGTCACGGGCTGCTCTCCTGATGTCGACAGTGGAATCTTTGCTGTCCTTTTTTCAGAGTAGCAGCCGTGTCAGTCTGTATCCACAAAAAGAACAGGAGGACTTGTGGCACCTTAGAGACTAACACATTTATTTGAGCATAAGCTTTCGTGAGCTACAGCTCACTTCATCGGATGCATGCAGTGGAAAATACAGTGGGGAGATTTATATACACAGAGAACATGAAACAATGGGTGTCACCATACACACTGCAAGGAGAGCGATCAGGTCCCTTGTGGCTTCTGTTGCTGCTCCTCTGAGTTCCTTTTTCTGGGAGCTGGAAATTCTGCAAGCAGCAGCCCCGGCGAGCTCACGCTGGGGTGAGCAATACATTTATGCTAATGCCACCCCGCTCGTGAAAGAGGCCGCGAGGGTGGGAGCAGCAGCAAAGCGCTGACCTGAAAATAAAGAGAAGTGAAGTCTTAAATAGCTGCACTCCAGTCGAAACGCTTCCAGAGTCAGCCCCGCAGGGATCTCGAGATCTTCAAACGCATGCCAAAAAATCCCAGGGAAGGAGCCCGGGCCCTCATTAAACATTCAGAAGGCAGGTTTGAAACCTGAACATTTCAGCTGTCTGGGCTTTTCCATTGGCTGCTGCCCTCACAAATGCTGGAGCCGGCTCCTGGGGAATAAACCTCATTCGCAGCCGCTCTCCTCTGTGGCAAGCGAATCAGCTGCAATCCCAGCTCTTTGAGTGGCTTTGTTACTTGCAAATGTGCTCCGAAGAGTTAGCGAATCATCTGCAGCCTCTCAAGGTGGGTCTACAGCACAGAGGCCACAGCCGCACAGCTAAGGCCCTGCAGTGTAGACGCTGCGTACGTGGACGGAAGGGGGCTCCAGCAATCTGGTTCACCCGCCCCTGGGAGGCAGTAGCTAAAGCGATGGACGAATTCTTCCATTGACCTCGCTGAGTCCAGGGTCAACCTAACTCCACTGCACGGGGTTCAAAATTTTTCACAACCCTGAGTGACAAAGCTAGGGCGACCTACGTTTTAGCTGTAGACCAGGCCTAAGTTGTCGGTGAACTTTGCCTCTGGCAATTCACTAATGATGTGGTGAGTCACTGGAATCAAAATGTATTCTTTCTGCTTCCTGATGGCTGGCTGGCTGGGAAACATCTTAATTAGGAGAACTCTGAATCAGGCTATGATTTTGCAGATGAGTCATCATGGCTGCTAAAATTCATGAAACTCTTGGGACTTGGGACTCTTTCTGTGAATACCTTGCAGCCGTCCAAATGCTCAGAAAGAGTCGATAATACAACCCCACAAATCACAGCTAAACGAGGACAGTGCTTTCAGCCATGAAAATATTTGCAAATCCAGGTTGGGGGCAGGGGATTTTTAACTATTCACCCAGCTTGGCACAGGACCACCTTTCAGAGCCACTTACTCTTGCTTTGGCCTGCCTTCCGATGTGTTGCCCAAGGACCTTTTGGGGAAAGGATTTCGTCTTTTGATCTGTGAGCCTCCATGCACCCTTCCAGGCAGGCTGAAGGGCCTTTTGTTTTCATCTATTTTTAAAATATATAAACGTGCATGTAAAACTGTCCATATTTTGGATGTGTCCATTTCTCCAATCATCCATAGATCACTGATCTTCTTAAATAAGCAGGACAAGGATCACATCTTCCTTTGTGTTTATGTAATCTAATGGGGCCCAGATACTGACTGGGACCTCAGGGCACTAATAATAAATACAATCATAAATAAAGAGCAGTAATTAAATACCATAACAAGGGCATGGAATTCATTGGGCAGGAGGTAAGCAGGTATCTCCACTCTGGGTAATAAGACAGCCAGCTCCTGCACTTTTCATCTTCAAAGCATCTTCCAGGCATTTACAAATGGATCCTCCAAACACCTCCATGACCAGTGTAGTAGGAAAAGAGCCTAAGACATAAGCCCTTGTATCAGAGGCCTGGTATAAGGCAGGACCTGCTCACAAAATCTGGCAAGAACAGGGCTAATATTGCAGAAATACACCTTCCAAAGAAGGGCTAAGTACAGAGTACTCATGCAAACACATCCTGATATCAAGTGGTACCAGAACATCCTGATATCAAGGATGGTACAAAATATTCCCCAAGAACAGGAGGAACATATCGACCCCTCCTAAAAAATAAGGTCAGGATGGCAGGAGGTAATTTGTTTGCATCAAGGTATAAAGATGTATCTCAGAGGAAGTATCTTTGGCCAGCCAAGGGAGCAGTGGAAAGTCCCACCATTGACTGAGCTGCATCCATCATCATGGGCACACACATCTTAGTATCCTTGTAGAGTCTGCCAGGTGCTATTACCGTGCTTCATCGACAATAAACCCGGCCAGGCACCTTCGTTCCTTAACGGATCTTGTGGTCATTGAACGGTTCACTCGAGGTCTCCTGTGCCAGCTGTCTGCACAGAACTGGGGCAGCACACAGAGAGAACACACACATTCAGCCAAACATGTAACCACAACCAGGAAGTAGGGACCATCTCCATTTTACAGGTGGGAAACAAGACAGGGAGGTGAGTGATTTGCACAATGCCACACCAGCAAGTCAGTGTCAGAGCTGGGAATTAGACCCCAAGAGATGCTGGCACCTAGACCTGTGTTCAGACCGTGCCTCTATCAATCCCCAGCTGAGTTCAATGCAAATGGGTAGGGGAATGTTTGACTTTCCTAAAAGCAATGTGGCAAGACAGGTTCATCCCTGGTTGTTTTCCCAGCTGGCTGGAACCAGCGGGCTGGAGCCCCAACTGGCTATGTCTTCATTGCAAAAAAAGACTGGTGGCCCGTCGATGTAGATGTTCGGGCTTGGGCTGGAACCCAGGCTCTGAAGCCCAGCGAGGGGGCGGGTCTCAGACCCTGGGCTCCAGCCTGAGCCCGAAGGTCTACACTGCTCATTTTAACCCCGCAGCTTGAGCCTGAATCAGCTGAGCCAGGCTGAGACTTGCTGCTGTGGGACTTTTTGTTTTTGCAGTGTAGACGTACCTTCCGTGGGCTCTGGAGTCTCTGCCGAATGAGCCGCAGTGTCTCCACTGCATGTGTACCCGCTTGTGACACCAAGACTTGCCAGGAGCACAAGGCCTGGGCTCAATTTGCTGTCTAAATGAGTGTGCATCTTTAGGATCGAAACCAAAACACATCTCATCTGCTTGCACTCACACCTGCCTTGCTAGGTAGTCACCTCTGCTGCTTGGCTTGGTTCATCGGCCACGCCCACCAGCTCTCGATCAGCTTTGTTCTCACCTGTGCCAGTTACAAGGAGTAATGACAAGGGGCTAGGCACCACGTCTTCTTCAGGCGTGAGCGGGAGGGGACGGCAGACTCATCCTCCCTCCTGGGCCTGCCCCCGCTGAGCACCGTTTGGGCGGATGTCTTACAAGAGGAGGATTAGGGCGATGACCCAACAAAGGACTGAGCTGTGATTGGGCCAGTGCCGTTATTTGGACCCAGGCTGTAGGTAGATCTCAGTGTGGTGCCCTCGCTTGTTACTCCAACCTCACATATAAACCGACTGGGACATCGACGTTCATGCCTTGCTGCTCAATCACATATTCTTGTATTGTTTTAATGCCGCCCCGTCCATCCTCAGGGGTGCTCAAGTCACTCAGTGCCACTGGAATGCGGCCACCTCTGGGGTGGAGAATGGAAACAGCTGATGCAGCAGGGGAAGGAAAAGTTCAGCCAGGAACAAAATTCTGGCTCAGGACGAAAGTGGCGGGGGATCTTTAGAGTCCCTGCACAGCAAACAGGACAGTAATTCAACAGGCCTCCTCCTAGCGACCCACCCACAGGAAACCTCAGGAGCCTAAAATTTCAGGTAAGAGGCAGCCGGACAGACCAGAGATCCCTAAAGCGACAGGGCAGTGAGCTGAGAGCAGGGGGCTGTAGACCGACAGGCTCCTGTCTATAACCACCCAGCCAGCGGCCACTACCGCAGCTGCTGACCCTGCTGTAACTGTCATAGCAGGCGCATGTCCCGACTGCCAGCTGCTTTCAGGAAGTCCTGGGGCCCACGGTCATTCCATACAGTTAGTTATTTACAGTAGCACTGGCTGCGTGCCAGGCACTTCCCCGACACACTGCACAGCCCCTGCTGCAAGGAGCTCCCTGGCTAAGGGCAGTGATCACCCTGGGAGCAGAGGTTTATGTGCATGTGGAGCTGGACAATCCCAAACCGAGACATTGAGAGGCAGCCACCTCTGGGGTGGAGGGCAGGTGTGGGCGAAGGCCAGGCTGGGGCAAGGAGATAATGATTTGGTTAAAGACACCGGGCTCCTGGGTCTTGCAGCCTAGGATCTTTAAGGTCCATTCTGAGCAGACAGGCCCTCGGCCAGCCCCCATCCCCCGGACTCCTCGTGGGATACCCGGACTCCGTTCTACCGGTTCATTCTGAGTCGGCGGAGGAAGGCAGGCCCCGCCTCCAGGGGTGCGATGATTGAACTGGCTTCCCGGCTGCCCCGTGGGTGAGGGTGAAGCGCATTGCACACTGCACACTCACTGTGACTCAGCCGCGCTCGCCCTGCCGGAAACAGCCTCTCCACCTCACACACAGCGGTGGGGGGAGGTGACCCAAAACCCAGCCCCAGGCTGAAAGCACAGAGTGAAAGCTTTGTGCAATTGAGAAATCCACCCGGGGTGGTGACCCAGACGAGGTGGAGCTGGGCTGGGGGAACAGATTCCTCTGCACTGCCCTGCGATTCCAAACGGTGCAATCCAAGCCTGAGTGTAAGGCCTCCCCGGCAGCGCTCCGTGGGGCTCTGGGGCAGCCGTGGATGCTGCGGGTGAGGGCAGGTGGGCAGTGGCGTGTGGTCCAAGGGGCTCTTGGCAGGGGCCGGGCCACAGCGATGGCTAGCACGGGCCCAGCGGAAGAAGACCAGGGGAACAGAAGCATCCACTCCGACAACATCCCCACCATACACAATGTCCCCATGAGGGTGCTCATCAGACCCATCCCCTCGGTCCTGGAGGAGAGCAAGGTGACAAGCCTCATGAAAACCATCCAGGTAACGCCAGGGTTATACATCCTGGGGGTGGCAGCGCTTTGCTGGCGATGCTGAGAACGGGGCCACCTGCTAAACCCAGGTTATGCCGGGGTGGCCATGCCAGGGGTGCCAGAGTTGGGCCGAGTGGCCGCGCTGCAGTGGGCACAGTGACTTGTGACTGCTCTTCCTGCGTTCACGCCGAGAGTGTGCTGGTGACACGGGGTTACACCAACACTGCCAGGAGTGTAACATCAGCACGTACCTTGAGCAGGCACTGCTGCGGGGGAGCTCTCAGCTGGGGTGACTAGGTGTTGGGGGGGTGAGTGTTTAGACCCTGGGCGATGGGTTGGATGGGGCTAATTCCCTGCTGCTGTTTGACATGAGTCAACAGTGTGCCCTTGTTGCCAAGAAGGCCAATGGCATTTTGGGATGTATAAGTAGGGGCATTGCCAGCAGATCGAGGGACGTGATCGTTCCCCTCTATTCGACATTGGTGAGGCCTCATCTAGAGTACTGTGTCCACTTTTGGGCCCCACACTACAAGAAGGATGTGGATAAATTGGAGAGAGTCCAGAGAAGGGCAACAAAAATGATTAGGGGTCTGGAACACATGAC
This sequence comes from Chelonia mydas, assembly GCF_015237465.2. NCBI lineage: Eukaryota > Metazoa > Chordata > Testudines > Cheloniidae > Chelonia > Chelonia mydas. Next base: position 3,029,530 of record NC_051253.2, on the reverse strand, counting down.
TTATGAGGAGAGGCTGAGGGAACTGGGATTGTTTAGTCTGCGGAAGAGAAGAATGAGGGGGGATTTGATAGCTGCTTTCAACTACCTGAAAGAGGGTTCCAAAGAGGATGGATCTAGACTATTCTCAGTGGTAGAAGATGACAGGACAAGGAGTAATGGTCTCAAGTTGCAGTGGGGGAGATTTAGGTTGGATATTAGGAAAAACTTTTTCACTAGGAGGGTGGTGAAACACTGGAATGCGTTACCTAGGGAGGTGGTAGAATCTCCTTCCTTAGAAGTTTTTAAGGTCAGGCTTGACAAAGCCCTGGCTGGGATGATTTGATTGGGGATTGGTCCTGCTTTGAGCAGGGGGTTGGACTAGATGACCTACTGAGGTCCCTTCCAACCCTGATACTCTATGATTCTATGATTCTATGACCCCATTTCTCGAGCTCTCTCTCTGCTCCCCAGGAGGAAGAAGACAGGGTGCCTCCCATAGACATCCTCTGGATCAAAGGCAGCCAAGGGGGGGATTATTTCTATTCCTTCGGGGGGTGTCATCGCTATGCAGCATACAAGCGGCTGAACAGGGAGACCATTCCTTCCAAAATCATCCCGTCGAACATCAGCGACCTTCGCACCTACCTGGGCGCCTCCACCCCTGACCTGCACTAGGAGCCGCTCACTGGTCAGAACAGACCTTCTGCAACAGACCAGCGGCGGGAGCTGTTCGCTAGGCAGCCTGACTCCTGGAGCCCAGAGCCGCCTACCTTATATCAGAGACCCGCTATCAACCCCAGGAATGGGAGCTGCCCGCTTGACCCCTCCACACCCAACCTCACCTGCAGGGGGAGCCCTTTGCCGGGCTCCAGGGACTCTGCGCCTGCCACCTGGGATGTCCCAGGCTGAAGCAGCCAGGGGCACCTGTCTTGCAACGGGAGCTAAGCCCTGGATGGTTTTCTGCATGTCTTTGCTGCTGGTCGCCCCAGGGGCTGAGATCTGACAGGGACCATGAAGCAGGCTGGGCAGAAATGCCTCTATGCAGAGGCCATGCTCCCGGCTGCAGGTGAGATGGGGCGGGGTTGCAGCTGCAGGAGTGTCTATCGATCATAAGCGTGAGGGAGCCTCGCTTCCCACTCTCAATGGGTCGGCAAGGAGCAAGGCCACACAGGGCTTGGGCTCTGACCCCAGAGCCCAGATATTATGGGAAAGGAGGGGAGGTCAGGAATGTCCCAGCACTCAGCTGGGAAAGGAGGGGCTGTGGGGGAGGGGGAGACTTGGGATTTATTTTATTGCAGGGGGAAACTCTTTTAACCTATTTATGTAATAAAACTGAATGGGATCCAGTGTGTCACCCATGTGGCGATGTGTCCAGGAGCCGGCAGAGAACGCTGCCCGTTGTGCAAGAATCACACAGCACAGGTGCGGCATATGCCCGAGGCTTGAACCTGTGCAGGTGTGCGGACTTTCAGGTGTCAGCAGTAGTTATGAGCCAAGCCAGGCGCGTACAGGGGTGTCTCTATGCAGTAGGTGTGAGCCGAGCCAGGTGCGTACAGGGGTGTCTCTGTGCAGTAGGTGTGAACCGAGCCAGGCGCGTACAGGGGTGTCTCCGTGCAGTAGGTGTGAGCCGAGGCAGGCGCGTACAGGGGTGTCTCTGTGCAGTAGGTGTGAGCCGAGGCGGGCGCGTACAGGGGTGTCTCCGTGCAGTAGGTGTGAGCCGAGCCAGGCGCGTACAGGGGTGTCTCTGTGCAGTAGGTGTGAGCCGAGGCAGGCGCGTACAGGGGTGTCTCTGTGCAGTAGGTGTGAACCGAGCCAGGCGCGTACAGGGGTGTCTCCGTGCAGTAGGTGTGAGCCGAGGCGGGCGCGTACAGGGGTGTCTCCGTGCAGTAGGTGTGAACCGAGCCAGGCGCGTACAGGGGTGTCTCCATGCAGTAGGTGTGAACCGAGCCAGGAGCGTACAGGGGTGTCTCCGTGCAGTAGGCGTGAGCCGAGGCAGGCGCGTACGGGGTGTCTCTGTGCAGTAGGTGTGAGCCGAGCCGGGCGCGTACAGGGGTGTCTCCGTGCAGTAGGTGTGAACCGAGCCAGGCGCGTACAGGGGTGTCTCTGTGCAGTAGGTGTGAACCGAGCCAGGCGCGTACAGGGGTGTCTCTGTGCAGTAGGTGTGAACCGAGCCAGGTGCGTACAGGGGTGTCTCCGTGCAGTAGGTGTGAGCCGAGCCGGGCGCGTACAGGGGTGTCTCTATGCAGTAGGTGTGAGCCGAGGCAGGCGCGTACAGGGTGTCTCCGTGCAGTAGGTGTGAGCCGAGCCGGGCGCGTACAGGGGTGTCTCCGTGCAGTAGGTGTGAGCCGAGGCAGGCGCGTACAGGGGTGTCTCCGTGCAGTAGGTGTGAGCCGAGCCAGGCGCGTACAGGGGTGTCTCCGTGCAGTAGGTGTGAGCCGAGCCAGGCGCGTACAGGGGTGTCTCCGTGCAGTAGGTGTGAGCCGAGGCGGGCGCGTACAGGGGTGTCTCCGTGCAGTAGGTGTGAACCGAGCCGGGCGCGTACAGGGGTGTCTCTGTGCAGTAGGTGTGAGCCGAGCCAGGAGCGTACAGGGGTGTCTCCGTGCAGTAGGTGTGAGCCGAGGCAGGCGCGTACAGGGGTGTCTCCGTGCAGTAGGTGTGAGCCGAGCCAGGCGCGTACAGGGGTGTCTCCGTGCAGTAGGTGTGAACCGAGCCAGGCGCGTACAGGGGTGTCTCCGTGCAGTAGGTGTGAGCCGAGCCAGGCGCGTACAGGGGTGTCTCCGTGCAGTAGGTGTGAACCGAGCCAGGCGCGTACAGGGGTATCTCCGTGCAGTAGGTGTGAGCCGAGCCGAGCGCGTACAGGGGTGTCTCCGTGCAGTAGGTGTGAACCGAGCCAGGCGCGTACAGGGGTGTCTCCGTGCAGTAGGTGTGAGCCGAGCCGGGCGCGTACAGGGGTGTCTCTGTGCAGTAGGTGTGAGCCAAGGCAGGCGCGTACAGGGGTGTCTCTGTGCAGTAGGTGTGAGCCGAGCCAGGCGCGTACAGGGGTGTCTCCGTGCAGTAGGTGTGAGCCGAGCCAGGCGTGTACAGGGGTGTCTCCGTGCAGTAGGTGTGAGCCAAGGCGGGCGCGTACAGGGGTGTCTCCGTGCAGTAGGTGTGAACCGAGCCAGGCGTGTACAGGGGTGTCTCTGTGCAGTAGGTGTGAGCCGAGCCAGGCGTGTACAGGGGTGTCTCCGTGCAGTAGGTGTGAGCCAAGGCGGGCGCGTACAGGGGTGTCTCCGTGCAGTAGGTGTGAGCCGAGCCAGGCGCGTACAGGGGTGTCTCCGTGCAGTAGGTGGGAGCCAAGGCGGGCGCGTACAGGGGGTCTCCGTGCAGTAGGTGTGAGCCGAGCCAGGCACGTACAGGGGTGTCTCCGTGCAGTAGGTGTGAACCGAGCCAGGAGCGTACAGGGGTGTCTCCGTGCAGTAGGCGTGAGCCGAGGCAGGCGCGTACAGGGGTGTCTCTGTGCAGTAGGTGTGAGCCGAGCCAGGCGTGTACAGGGGTGTCTCCGTGCAGTAGGTGTGAACCGAGCCAGGCGCGTACAGGGGTGTCTCTGTGCAGTAGGTGTGAACCGAGCCAGGCGCGTACAGGGGTGTCTCTGTGCAGTAGGTGTGAGCCGAGGCAGGCGCGTACAGGGGTGTCTCCGTGCAGTAGGTGTGAACCGAGCCAGGCGCGTACAGGGGTGTCTCCGTGCAGTAGGTGTGAACCGAGCCAGGCGTGTACAGGGGTGTCTCTGTGCAGTAGGTGTGAGCCAAGGCAGGCGTGTACAGGGGTGTCTCCGTGCAGTAGGTGTGAGCCGAGGCAGGCGCGTACAGGGGTGTCTCCGTGCAGTAGGTGTGAACCGAGCCAGGCGCGTACAGGGGTGTCTCCGTGCAGTAGGTGTGAGCCCAGGCAGGCGCGTACAGGGGTGTCTCCGTGCAGTAGGTGTGAGCCGAGGCAGGCGTGTACAGGGGTGTCTCTGTGCAGTAGGTGTACACAGGTCCATGTATAGATGGGGTATGAGATTCTGCTGCCGTCCAGAGCAGACAGCAGATGGCAGCCTTACCCCGTTGTCAGCCCACTGATGGCAGGAGCAGCAGGGCCTTGGGTTGCTTGTATTTATCTTCCCGCGCGGGGCCAGATCTTTGCTCAGTGGGCACAAATGACCCCATTTCCTCATGTCTCCTGGGGAGTGAGCAATCACCTCCTGCCCTGTCCCACTTCGGGCTTTCCCAGGCTGCGCTGCCCCCACCCCTAGAACAAGCTGTGCCCCGGGACCCAGCTCCGACCTGCTGCCCCCGGCACCCGAAGGAACTGATCGGATGCCTGGCTGGCAGCACTCGTCTCCTCTGGGGAGGGAGGGTAGCCCAGTGGTTAGGGCACAAGCCTGGGCATTGGGAAATCCAGCTTCACTGTCCTACTCCACCCCAGATTGCCTGCGTAACCTTGGGCATGCCACAGAGCCTCTCGGGGCCTCAGCTCCCATCTGTACAGTGGGGATAAAGCCCTGCCCTGCCCGGCTGGGGTGATGGGAGGAGAAATACCTGGATGCTTGTGGAGTGCGTGGAGACCATGGTAACAGGGGCTACAGAAGTACCTTAGATAGACTGACCCCAGGACTCCTGGGTTCTGGCCACTGACACTGCGTGTGTGACCTGGGGGGCACGTCCCAGCTGCGCTGGGGGACTCCCTTCGTTAAGGGCCGGATGGCACTCCGCTGCCGTGGGGTGCACTCAGTGCGGCGTGTTCTGCCCTCCCCCAGCACAGAGCCGGCCCTGGAACGCCCCTAGCTGCGCTCAGTTCTCCGCTGGGCCCCATCGCTCCCATACGGGTGTCCTCAGCCAGCCCTAAAGACGCTGCTAATGTGCTATGTCGATAAACTCTGTTCCCTGAGGATCTGAAACCCCTTGGTGCCCATCCCCCCAGGGGCCTGGCGAGTCTCCCCTCCACCACCCAGAGCTGGGAGCTCAGCGACTCTCTCAACATTGCAGGCAGAGTGGGGTTAAACGGAGCCCAGCCTGGATGCACTAACCTCTGTGCCCCCCACACTCCCTCTAAAGAGCTTTGGGGTGAGCGTTCCAAACATCACCTCCACAGGCTACTCTGCTCTCCCGCTCAGTATCTGCTCGGCCTCCCTCAGCCTGCCCCCCCTTCCCCTTGCCTGGCAAATTTTCCTTCTCAGCCAAGCACAGTGAGCCTGGTAAAAGTTGGAGGAGCCGTGACCCTGCAGAGGTCTAGGGACAGCTGGAGGCCAGGAGAGGGCGATGCTGCTTCTCCCTTTGGCCACAGAGCCTGCCAAGTCCTAGGAATCCCCGGCAGAGAAACCGGGGACCCCTGTGGAAGCACAAGGGCTAGGAGCACAGGGACCGCTAGAGCGGAACAGAGAAATGGCCCATCTCATCCGGTAGCCTGGCTTGAGAGTGGTCCCTGCGGGGGGCTTCCAAGGAAGGCATGAGCCGCCCACGATGCACCTAATTGAGCAGTCATGGGTGGAAACTTCTTCCTGAACACAGCTGGGGACCATTCACACGGCAGGACAAGCTGATGGTTTTTATTCCACTCAGTGTAACTGCAGGCACAGCTCTTATTCCGCACCTGCTTTGAGCCCTAGGTAAGGGATTGAATTTGGCCTTACGCGTCTCTCCATTTCTGGAAGCTTACACACCTCTTTGCCCCAAGAATATCCAGTCGCGGGAAGCTCCGCTCATTAGTGGCACAATTGCACCTGCAAAAGGGACCCTAAAAGACACATTTCAAACACTAAATGGAAATACATTAAAACTAACTGTCCTGGAAACGGGCAGCCGAACTCATCCTGCTCTTGTATGTGGAGCTGGTGGACGGAGGGGAGGACAAAGAAATGACAATAGAGAATTCACAGGTCTAACTAAGGGTTATGAGGCTAACCCCAGCTCTGGCAGCAATGCTGATGGCAGAGCAGGCAGGCCCGAGAACAGAGTGTCTTAACCTCTATGGGCTCAGGACCCCTTTGTAAACCTTGATGGCCTGTCACGATCCCCCTCAGATGCCACCAGACCCAGTGCTCCCACCCAGCAGGGGTCCACTGAAGGGGGAGCTTAGAGCTAAGATTCCAGATGCTCCAGATCAGATGTGTAACCCCCAATGTCAACTGGGGGAGGGGTGGTGAGCCAAGACACCCCCCAAAACACAAACCCCACTCACTGCCAAGGAAGGACAGAGGATAAGGGGGGATTTGAAGGCCTGGAGATGAAGTGGGGAGATCAGGGGGTCTGGAGGTATAGTGAGAATGGAGCTGGGAGTCTGGGAGCTGAGGAAGGAATGGGGGGCAGAGGGCATGGGGGTGCAATGGAGGGCTGGGGAAGGAATGGGGGCAGGAGGCATGGGGGTGCAATGGGAGGGCTGGGGAAGGAATGGGGGCAGGAGGCATGGGGGTGCAATGGGAGGGCTGGGGAAGGAATGGGGGGCAGAGAAGTCTGCAGGCAGTGCAGCCAGCCAATAGCTCCCCAAAAAACATACAACCCCACCCACAGCCCATGAGGAGCAGACGGTAAAGGGGTGGAGGGGATTTGGGTTCCTGGCGGGAAAACAGGGAAGCTGGGGAAAGGAGATCGGGGCAGAAGGGGCTAGGGGCACAGTGGGAGAAGACCTGGGGGGCTGGGGCCAGGATGGGTTCTCTGATGTAGGGGGAGTCGCCTGGCTGTGGGCAAGGGGTACATCGGTGGGAGCTGGCAGGGGGCAGGACAGGGAATATGGAAGACAGAGTGTCGTCTGGCTGCAGGGTGAAGGGTACATTGGAGGCTGGTGCTTCCCGGAGAACGTGGCACCTACTGCTCCCTCCCAGCTCCTGTCCCATGGGGCAGGCAGGACTCAGCTCTCTGCTCTGGGCATTGCGAGCTCTGGCTGGGGCGGGGAGGGAATTACAGTGCTGCTCAGGCCTTGGTCTGGAGGGGCGGCCGGGTGGGCCAAATCTGTTCCAGTGGCATTGCAACCTAGGCACCGAGGGTCACAGCACCACTCACTCCTATTTGACCCCACCCCCACCCCGCCATCATGAAAGAGGAGTAGCTAGGCCAAATCTGAGCAGTGCTGCGACCCTGGGCACCAGGGCACAACCCCCGGAGTGGGGAGTGCAGCCCAGCCAGCCTCATGCCCCTTTGACACCTTCTGGGGACCCACTTTGGGTTGCACCCCAGGGGCTGAGACATCCTGCCCTCCAACTAGGGGATTGTAGGGAAGTCAGTTAAAGGTGGGTTCTGCAAACCCCACATTCCACTTCTGCACACCCCGGGCCAGGGGCAGAAAGCCTTCCAGAAACACCCTGCAGGCGTCACGATACCCTCCGAGGGAGACTGTATCGAAACCGCAGCACAGAGAGGGCACCCTGACTCCCCAAAGCTGGGAATAGAGGCCAGATGTCCTGGGCCCCGGACCCTGCTCTGACCACTAGACAATACTCCTCTGGGAAGAGCCTGTCTAACAAGGCTGATTTGCGGGGGGGCTACAGAAAGAGTAAAAGGAGGCGATTCCAGAGGAGGAGTTAATCCAGTTTACCTGGATTTTAAGGGATCTTTTACTACAGAGTGAGCTCTGTGCAGTGCCCTCTGAGCTGCGGGCATGTGGGGAGGGAGATGATTAGCTGCCTGCCTAGCTGCCATATTGCCCCTCACCACGCTAGCTAGATGGGCCTTTGGCTCGCCGGGCATGGTGCACGGCTCCACAAGCCTGTGCCACGCTGCCTCGGGGGCTCCCACCGGCTGCCACCAGCAGCCTGCTTGTGAGTGAGCCATTTCCGTAAGCAGCCGTCGGAGAGGAAGGGAAGGGAAGGGGTGGATGGGTTGCAGGGCCTGTGTGCGTCTGCAGGGGAAGGAGCCGAATATCTGGCGCTCGAGCTGCAGGCCTGCCTGCGTGGCATCAAAGCAGCTCTCGGCCCCTCGGAGGAAGCGCTGCAGCCATTCGGGCAGAGAAGGGCCCTGGCAGGCTGCTCCCTCGTGGGCCATAAATTTCTCTGAAGAATTGTGGCGTGCTAAAAAGTTTCCTCTTGTTAGAGAGAGGGAAGGAGGTGGCGGCTCCTTCGGTGGCCGCAGAGGGAGACTTTCAAAGGAATCCTGCCCGCGGCTCCACCTCCCGCACCTGGTCACTCCTCCGACAGAGGCAGAGGGTTCACCAGGAGGGACACTGCTGCTCCCACCACTCAGCACCTCTGGGGCGATCACTTTCGCTCCAGACATTGGGTGTGTGGGCCCCTGGCCCCTTCCCGGGGGCTGGCTTCACCCCGACCCAGCAACCCCAGCTCGTCCCGGAATCCTTCCTGGATTTATGCCCCTTACCACTGGGATTTGGCTGAAATGGAGCCCAATGAAGCTGTAACTCCACCGGCAGGGATGAAACAAAGCTGCACAAATCTCCTAGCCCCAGCCATCCCCCAGCCCACACATGCACCTCCCCCAGAGCTTCCTCCTCCAGCTCACCCCAGGGAGCAGCTGGGCTTGAAACCTGCCGAATCCTGCTCTTCCACTGTCCCATCTGCCTCTGCAAACAGACCATGTCTGCACTTGGGCTGCCAGGGGGATGCACTGGCTGAGCTCAGCCTTCTGCCCCTGTTGCCCCATTCAGGAGAAACAGACGTCCCTGCTTGGGGGGGCTGGCTGCAAAGGGACCCGGGGGGTAAAGCGAGCGGGTCATGGAGAGAGGGAGGACATGGTCCCTTCAGTGGCAACTGCTGCTTTTCACTGTTGCGTTGTGACCCCGACAGATACCGCCCAGCTGGGCGCAGGCAGACAGACAGACAGAGCGCTAGGACGGGCCCATCCATCTGGACTCACAGGGAATGCTGCGGGTCAGCACCGAGGTGCATCATGTCAGCAGTGACCTGCCTTGGCAGATAGGGGTGGGCGTGAGGGGTATGTGGGGGAGAAGATGGTGCAGATGGGGATGATTGGAGGGGTACGTGGGGGAGAGGATGGTGTGGATGGGGATGGATGGAGGAGAAGACGGTATGGATGGGGACGATTGGAGGGGTACGTGGGGGAGAAGATGGTGTGGGTGGGGATGGATGGAGGAGAAGACGGTGTGGATGGGGATGACTGGAGGGGTACGTGGGGGAGAAGATGGTGTGGATGGGGATGGATGGAGGAGAAGACGGTGTGGATGGGGATGGATGGATGGAGGGGTATATGGGCTGAAGAGATCTCAGGTGAGCTCAGGGCTAGATGCGCAGCCTGAGCCCCAGGTGCGTTTGGCAGAGCTGAGTAGGGGCGGATTGCCCCGAGTCCTGCTCAGCCAGCGCTAGGCCTGGCCGAAGTCTAGGCCCCTCCCCTAGCCAGAAGAGTCCAAGATAAAACTTCGCCCTTCGTAGCCCGTGGCTGCCAATCCCACCCGCCTGTCGGATGCCCCAGGAGCAAGCTCTGGAGAGAGCTGCAGTTATTTATATCTGTTTGCTCTGTCTGTCTGTCCGGTTGGCTGTCTCTCCACCTGTCCCCCTTCCCTCCTTCCCACTGCCTGACCTGCAAGGTCTCCGGTAATGCAGACTGACAAATGACCTCAGCTGTCTCCAATCCATTCGTTCCAGCAGAGGAACAAAGGCTCTTTGTGGGACTCGCTCTCAATCTCGCCTGGCTAGCAAGGGTCCCTGGGTCCGGAACTGGGACAGACTTCCCCTCCCGACAGGCGTGTAATGCATTCCAGGCTCTCGGGGATCTGCCGTATCGGCTCGCGGAGCCTGGCAGGTAGGAGAGGAGAGAGGAGCTCCTGGCCTATGGAGCTTGTTGGCAAGGAGAGGTTCTCTGCACCGTGAAGTCTTTGAATCGAGATCTGAGGCCTTCAGGAACTCAGCCAGAGGATCGGGGCCTATGGCCGGAGTGGGCGGGTGAGGTTCTGGGGCCGGCGAAGGGCAGGAGTCAGGCTAGATGGTCCCTTCTGGCCTTAAAGTCTATTAGTAGCTAGGATCCTGCTGTAGCTGCTCCTGATGGGAGTAGCTCCTCTGAAGTCATTGGGACTACTCAGCTGAGTAAGGGCTGCAGCACTGCCCAGACCTTTCCGGCTCCACCCACCGAGAGGGAACCGCAGGCTGGCCAGGGAGCCCGTGAGGACGAGAACTCAGCTTCCCTACTGCATCCCCCCAGCTGCTACTCATCAGCAGGCAGCTCATCCAGGCATGTCAAAGCCAGCACGCCCTGAAGTCACCTCCAGCCTGGTGCGGGCCCAGAGCATCAGAATACGTGTGATGCTGACTGAGCTCACCCACCACTGTGGGGAGAGGGCCGACACCAGCGTGAGTGGAGCTGGCATGCCACAGAGCACCGCGTGACGAGCCCCTCAGTCACCCAGCCTGGTAAATCACTCAGATACCCCTGGTGCCTCGGCCCAAGTTTCCGAGGCAGGATCTGGTTTCCAGTTGAAAGGAGGCGCAGAGCTGGATCAGATTCCCACAGGAGCACAGGGGCATTTTATGGCAGTTTAATGTGGTTTTCAGAAACCTGCTCCGCCCCCCAAGAAGCAACGGGAGCTGACTCGGGGCAGCTAAAATTTCCCCTCATCAGGACAGATCAGCGTTGGTATGGGCTATATGGAACAATCACCCCTACAAGCACATCCACACACAGCTGATTCCCACACCTTTTCTGCACAAAGCTAAATCTATAATGTGTTAAAAACACCACTACAAATGTACCCTTTTTAATACGTTCTCTACAAGCCTGAGCGTGTTCTTTCTTACACCTGAACCAGTTTGTTCTTTTTCATCTGACAGAAGATGAGCGCCTGGTTTTTGCTAACATTCAAATTAACAGTGAAGGCCTGGTTTTTGCTAACATCAACAATTGCACACTTGTTTTGCTCACGTATTTGCACATTCATTTCTCTTGCACGTCTATTGATTTTTTAAAATCAGGCCCTGGAATTGTTTTGCCGCGTGTTTCAAATACGGCTGAAAACAATGAAGAGCCTGATTCTGTTCTCATTCACACAAGGAGAAATCAAAACTAACTGCACTGAAGCCCGTGAAGTCGCACTGTAAAACTGGTGTAAGTGAGCGAAGATGAGCGCTCGTGGTCTTTCATGTGCATTACCTCCTCCTTTCATCAGCCCGGGGAACAGCGATTGTTACAATGAACCACCCAGCACAAGAGCAAGGGATAGTTTGTGAGGGTCTTGTGGAAATCTAATGGTAGCAAGGGAGGAGAGAACTTGTGTGGCTGAATCAAGAACCCACTGGAAAACCAGGGGTTCTAGAGTGAGAACAGAGCTTATAACTGCTGAGGTTCGGGTTCCTTTTGACTCCAAAGAAGTGTGAGCTCTGGGCTGTTCCCTGGGTTTATCGTCCCAGGGGCAAGGCAAGAATTAGACTGTAGTTGCTTGAGACAGGGCCTGTCTCTTTCTTACTCTGTGCTTGTTCAGTATGTATCTCAAGGAGGCCTGCCCCTGATCTCTGAGGGATACGGTCACAGAAATACTGTAGAAGAACAAGAAGAAAGAACCTCAAACCAGACTCATTCAGCAAGGTGTGTGGTGGGGGATTGTTCCTTTATTACTTGTCTCTGGAAAAGCCCTGGCGCAAATTAAGGGGGGAAATGTTTCGAGCAACTCCCAGAAAACCAATGCTGCATGGAACAACCAGTTTCTCTTGGTTTTGCAAACTAGCCAGACCCCACTGGAATCTCCCACCCGCAGGGGGAATCGTGGCCGCTGCTTGCCCTCCGCAATTCCTTTCTACTAATACTGAGTTAGGCCCAGATGGTGCCCAGCTTGTGCTGCTAATGAGTGTTCACAGTTACAGCGGCTGCACGTGTGAATGGCATAGCTGCCTTTGCAAAGGACCAGAATTCCCAAGGGCACAAACACTCACCTGGTTCGCACACAGAAGCTAGGTAGGTAGGTGTGTGTACAAACTAGGCCAAGTTTCACGCTTAACATTTTTGCTAATCTCTCCCTTAAATCCAGAGCATGCTCTCCCAGTGAGGTGCCCAGATGGTTTAGACAAGTATAGTATCTTTCCCAGCGTGTGGCCTCACCTGTCTCAGCCAGCACCCCCCATGTGACTTCCCTCTCTCCCAGACCAGATACCACAGTGGTGGGCACCTAGGTATCAGAATCTAGCCAGCTCCCAGCCCAAACTCCATTGTGGGTTAGGCACAAGCTCCTGGAGGCTATACCCAACGGCACAGGAGATGGACAGTGCCCCAAGCTCAGCAGGTGGGCAGGGGGGGTCTAGCTCCCAGCTGGAGCGCCAGTCCATTTGCTGGAGGCTGGGAACTCCTGTCCAATGGGACAAATCCAGCCCCTTTCAGCAGTGGCAGCCCTTGCCTCGCCCTCCCGTCCCTGCCCTCAGCTCCCAAGCACGCAGCCTTTCCATTGCTCAGAGTGACAGTGCGTGAAAGCGGCAAGACCCCGGCAGAGAGCCCCCTCCCCCTGCTGGGGGGTTAATATCTCTCCCTGCCCATCGACGGGGTGGGAGGGAGAGACCTCAAGGGCAGGCCAGGCCAGGCTTGTAAAGCTGGCCACCGGGCGCAGGAAGGGGGAGCGAACGGACCCCTCCTCGACCCCCTGGTGTGACGGACGATGCTGCTTTAGCAAGGTTCAGCAAGGTCAGGCCGGCAGCGTCCTGGTGGCCACATGTGGCCCTGGCGGGTCTGGAATCCATTTGCCTCGGCTGGCAGCCGTGTTTTCCCAACAGGAACCCCCAAGAGCAGGGAATTGCCAGCCGGCCCTCCATGCCATCTGCTCTCTGTTTATTTACTTACACTTAAGTATCACCTCCCAGATAAACAGCCCCTGAGCGGAGGGGCCCTAATATAGCATGTGCCCCGGAGAAAGGCTCTGTGCTTCCTGGCTTTCCACCCCACGCACCTCAGCCTGACCCCACAAAACCCCCTACCTCATTCAGGGGGCCAGCTCTTGCCCTGCCTCACACACCATATCTAGGATGACTTGTGTGGGGTGTGCAGGATCTGGCCCCGCCTGCAGCCCTCATCAGGGCCTCTCTCAGTGCTCCAGCAGCCCGGCTCCAAGCCCACCTCCCAAACGGCTCCTTCTCCTCTCGGGGCCTGAGCACAGGCCAGGGAGGCAGAATGCCTCTGCCACTGAGAACCCTGGGGCCTCGGACCTGGTCACTTCCCCACTCTGTGCCTCAGCTTCCCCACCTGTAACACGGGGGGCATTCACCCACCTCAGCACTTTGGGCCCCCTCCCTGGCCCAGAGCAGGAGGTGTGAGCGACTGCCTCAGCCCAGGCTGATCACCCTCTGCCTCATCAGCATCCGAAAGGCCCCTCCCGGTTTTTGCAGCTACAATCCTGGGGAAGGGGGCTTAGAGAGAGACTGTCCCATCTTGGTCTCCTGCTGGAGGAAGGTGTGGCTATTTCTCCCACCACACCCCAGGGGAGACAAGAGGTGCCCCCCACCTGCTCCACAGCAGTCCAGGGCTGAGGGGTCCCTCTCTAGAAGGGGATCCCATGGCCCTCCAAGGGGCCCTCCCATGTCAGGATAGAACAAGGAGGTGGATCTGGCTCAGCTGGTCCTGAGTTGCTGGGGTCAAGCCAGGCAGTCTGCAGAGCTGGAGAATAAGAAGCCTCCAGCAAATCCCATCAGATCCCCTCTCCTCTCCCTCAGCAGCAGCTATGTCCAGCCAGCAAAGGAAAAGCTTCCCTGCATCAGCCACCAAGGGCGCTGAGAAATGCACCCCCCCCAGCAGCGTGGAGCACTGCACAGACACACCAGCCAGCAAAGGTCAGCGCCTTCCCGGGGACCACACTTTCGGGTCCAAATTGCCACCGGAATGCTCAAGGATTACTGGAGCAGCCATGCCATGGCACAGCTTGAGAATCGGGTTCTTGAACTCCCACGCTGCAAACGGGCTGCGTTAAATCTCCTCACTCAGGAGCAAGTATGCAGCAGATCGAAACCCCAAACTGGGTCCCACCTGATCGTGAGCTGCCTGTGCGTTGGCTCAGCATCTAGAGGGATCTATCTAGCTGCCCTGCACTCCTTACCATGAGACGCGAGTGCCTGCGTGTCCTCAGGCCGAGAACTTTGGGAACAGTGAGAAGCTAAGGGGGAACAAGCTGCGCCTGGTGACATGCAGCGTCTCTCTGAAGGGAGCAGTCCCTCGGAGCAACTCTGTTGAGCCCGGACCTGCCCACCCAGCCTTCCAGCTACATCCCCGTAGGCAGCCAGAGGCAGCTGTTGAGTGATGTGACTCACGGATGTCTCGGGCTGGTGACTTTGATCACGGTACATCTCCTCCAAACACAGAAATGAGACTTGGTTTTGCACTGGGGCCCTTCAGTGAAAACAGAGAAAACCTGGCTGCTCTTTGCCCAACAGGCTTATTGTGAAATCAGAGTCAAAATAACATTCTCAGAGGCATTCAAAGGCAATTCTCGTGCCAGCAGACTGCAGAGTTGCCCTCAGTGGAGCTCTGTATCAATGCACAGAAGTCATCACTTGGAACACAATGGTAGTCAACCAGATCGCTGGCCATGCACCAAGATACGGTTAATTTCTGGCCTGTTGGTTTCTGTGTCTCTTCATTCATTTCTTATTTATTTTTATGGGATCTGAATTAAAACCTGGAGTTCTGCAGAGCACCCAAGCTCAGCTTCCCCCTTCTTGTTCATCAGTCTCTAACTCTTTGGTGTCCCAGGTTTATTATTATTAATTAGTTCAGTAGCACTCAGGGTGTGTCTACACTGCAATTAGCCACAGCCACTGACCCGGGCTCGCAGGTCTCGGGCTAAGGGGCTGTTTCAGTGCAGTGTAAACGTTCCGCCCAGGCTGCAGCCTGAGCTCTGGGATCCTCCTACCGCCCAGAGTCCTAGAGCTGGGTGCCACCCCGAGCCCAGATGGCTACATAGCAATGAAACAGCCGGGCAGCCTAAATAGACAAGAGAGGCGAAGAGGGAGGGAGAAGGGGCGTGTGAAACAGAGGCACAAAGAAAGAAAAGGATTCGCCCAAGGTCACAAGCAAGTGAGCGGCAGAGCCAGAAATAGAAACCAGCTCTCCTGACTGCCCTCCAGTGACCTTGTCGGCCTGAAGTCCCACAGGGACAGACTCCTTCTCAGGGGAAGTGAAGCAGCAAGCGCTGGCCAAGATCTCCAAAGCTGACTAGTCATTCTGGGTGCCCAATGTCAGATACCTTAGAGGGACCTGGTTCTCCAAAGACGGGTGCTCACCACTTTCTGACAATCAGGCTCCTTTAAGGAGTCTCCAGTTGGACCCCCAAAAACGGAGACAGCCCAAGTCATGGGGCAGTTTTCAAAATCTTCGCCACTGTCCTTCAGAAGGTCCTCTGGCTAATGTAATAGGCCCCGGTTCACCAGGATATAGGAGGAATTTTCAAAGGTGCTTAGCAGGGGCCGATCTCCGCTCCCAGTGAAGTTAATGGTTATCAACCTGTGTGTTGTAATAACCCAGTCTGCTCTGATGTGGACAGCACGGCCCCCTTTCCTTCCGCACCCACTGCCATGCCCAAGCCCCAGTGGATCCTGGGATTTGTAGTCTGACACTCCTCTGCCAGGGTATCAGAGGCCAAGAATCACGCTGCGAAATCATCTGGCAACACCGCCTGAGCTCCACTTGTTTGGCTGCCGTCTGCTGGGGTTATAGTTCTGGCAAACACAACTGGCCCGCGCTCCCCGGGGAGCCCGGCTGGGGACGGGAAGGGGACGGACGTTGTTTTAAACCACTCTGAACATAAGGCCATTTCCCCAGCCCCGTAAGGGAGGATTAGCTAATCTCAGCCTCCCCTAGGAGTGAAACAAAACAGCCCCCTGTGTGAGTCAGACACGGAGATCTCATTGTCCATCCTGCGGCCAGCGGGAGTCAGAGGTGGGGAGGCACATCCTGTCATAGAATGGGCCAGCACATAGACTGCAGCTTCTAGTCCAGCATCTTTCATTGGGGCGGGGGCATCTTGGCTGCCCAGCGTGCTAACCAGCATTGCCCTATTGCTTCTTTGTGCTCCCCCCTCTGTCTGCCAGTATCCAGCTCTCGTCTCTTGTCTGCTACTTAGGTTGTGAGCTTTTCGGAGCGGAGACCATCAGTCTCTTCTGGGTTTGTACAGCACCTGACACAACTCTGCCCTGGTCCATGACTGGGGCTCCAAGGCACTACCGCAACACAACTAAAATGAAATCCCAGCAGCTCTGGGAAGGGCCCAGCAGAGGTTTAGGAGACCTCCCAATGTACAGGTCACAAGCAGAGGACATGCACAGGGAGGTCACTCGATGGTGAGCAGGTACCATGTCCATTTCTGAAGCCCGATGAGACTCAAGGCAGCTGTTGGTACTTCTGGTGCTGCCCTCTCCTCTGTGTCATGGTGATGCAGCCAGGCTACCTCCTGAGAGGCACATGCCAGGGTAAGAAGGCTGGTGCAGGCCCATCACTTGGCTGGGAGACAGCAGCGTGGCTGGAAGTGGCGCTGGGCAGCCTGTGGGTGGAAGAAGTCCCCTCCTCTGGATCAGGTGAGGGTTGGAGGCATTGGGCTACTGAAGGTGCTTTAGATGAGACATAGAACTCCAGTCCTGAGCACTTAAAACCATTAAAGAGCTGGCAGCAGGAGAAGCGACTGTCCAGCTCGTTTCCTTTCCCCATTTCTCTGGTACTTTCAGGGAGATCTCGGATTTTCTGGATAGCTCAGTGGTTTGAGCATTGGCCTGCTAAACCCAGGGTTGCCAGATCAATCCTTGAGGGGGCCATTTAGGGATGTGGGGCAAAAATTGGGGATTGGTCCTGCTTTGAGCAGGGGGTTGACTAGATGACCTCCTGAGGTCCCTTCCAATCCTGATATTCTACGATTCAGTCCTCCTGAATCACTGCGCAGCATTGCAGTGCCCTGCTGAACAGCCGCCTTGCTTCGCTTCAGAGGTGGCTGCCTGCCTTTGGTAGGTGAAGTATATCTCTGCACCCTGTTTGTAGAAGAGTCTGTTCTGGAAGGTGCTGTGTGAGATCAGGGTGAATGGTGACTCTGCAGTTCCTTAATGCTGACGAAATAGACGTGCCAGGCACTTGCTTCATTTTATTGTCTCTGTGGGCCTCGGGATGTGGCCTGTGTTGGGGCTCACAGTCTGGCACAGGGAGTTAAAGGGGCGGATAGCAGCCAAGTGCATGTTCTAGCTCTGCTCCTCTACCAGGCATGCAAGCCTCCTCCCACAGCAGAATAGACCCGTTCCCTGCACTAACCCGCAGACCTGCCCAGCTGTTTGTGGCTCCATCTGGAGCAGGACCACTAAGGTGCTGTGCTGCGTACAGCTGGCTGCTTTGGGGACCACAGACCTGCTTGATTTCCTCAGGTCCTGAGAGCTTTCTTCGATGGACTGAGCACCACACCTTGTAGCCCTGCCCCAAAGCCCACTCGTACTGGAGGAGGCAGTGTGGCCTAGAAGATAGAGCACTGGCCTAGTATTCAGGAGACCTGGGGTCTGTTCCCAGCTCAGCCACTGGCCCACTGAGTGACCCTGGACAAGTTACTTCACTGCCCTATGCCTCAGTTTCCCCATCTGTAAAATGGGGGTAATGATACTGATGAAAAGCTCGGTGTTATTATTAGAGTGCATGGATCACTGAACATTTCTAAGGTCAACCCATTCCTCTTCCTCACTGCTTCTCAGGGCTCAGGCCAAGAGCACCTGAAAAGGCCAGCGGGTGAGCTTTAGGGGTGCAGGTCCGCTGATTTCTCCTCAAACCCCCCCCCCAGGCCTTCCTCCGTTTGTCTCTCACCCTGGCTTTCCCTCTTGCCCTGTCATGCAAGGAGAGTTCCAGCCTTTGCTCTGAGGTTGCGAAAGCCTTCCCCAGACAGATTGGCTTTGGAGGACGTTCCACGGGTTGTGCTCTGTTTGTGGCGTTGATGAGGCTTTGCTTTCTCCTGCTGTTCCCCAGCCCCTCGCCCTGTGCCTACATGAGAGAGAGAGCGTTCCCGCTCCCCACCTCCTGGTCCCCAGATTGCGTCTGACCACGGTCCGGCAAATCAACTCCAGCTCAGGTCAGGCCAGCGCAGCAAAAACAAACAGGGAGCAATTAGTTCCGATTGATGAAGCGAGGATTCCTGCAAAGGCCAGGGCAGCGGGCAGGGGCTGGGGGTTAAAGGCTATTGAACCAGGTGCTTCTGAGCCCTGGAGAGCACCGAGGGACTCTTGGAATCCCAGCTTGCACTGCTGCCATCCCCTGAGCGCATGCTTTCCCATAATCCTTTGCTGCTCCCCAGGAGCGTTAGCTGGGAACTCAGATCTGATGGGAAAGAGTCAGGAATCAATAGCGCTTGGGCCAATGGCCAGGACAAAGGGAGAAACGGGGCAGGAAAATGTGCCTTGTAAACCCTGCTAGGCTCTGGTCAGAGAGCCGCCGGGCACAGGTCCAGCTGACGTGCCCGGCTCAGAGAGCGGGGCAGCCCACACTGACGGGCGAGGCACTGCCCCGCTGAGCAGCAGAATGCAAAGCTGCAGTGGCCGATTCAGCCGCCCAGCTTCGTCTGCGTGGCTGGGGTCACATACCATGGCTGAGCTGAGGGAGGAGTGGGGTTTTCTAGGCTGTGCCCCTGGAAATGTCACTACTCCAGAGACTCCCAGCACCGCAGCAGGGCCTAGGGGTTATCATCAAAGCTGGGGCTTCAGGCTGTCAGTACCTGCATCCCTGGGCGATTAGCTGTCACCCGTGCTAGCCGCACTCGTAGCCCTGTTCTTATGCAGCCGAGGAACTCTCTGGAAAGTGTCAACGCTGCCAGCCTGGTTGCACTGCATGGCAGGTGCTTGCGAAGTCCAAGTCGGCTTGGCTGGCAGGTGCCTCAGAGGCCCCCCAAGGGTGAAGCAGAAGGTTCTGGGGAAGCATCACCCATAAACCTCTCTGCGTCCGAGTGTCCCTGAGCGCCGGGCGGAGTTATGACTTAGAAGGCAGGATGGCTGCCAAAAACAACAATTTCCAGGTGTTGCCAGCTGTAGGAAAATTGATGGCAACACAGACTGTACCACAGGCCTGTGACTGCTGCTCCGGGGCTGTTTGTGGAGAACTGGCTGTACAGTTCTGTATTGAAACTTTAGGGCACCGACTGACCTCAGTCCTTCTGGCGTCTGCATGGAAATCGATGTTGTTGCTCCCCGATTCCTCGCAGCAGCTCTCTGCTCTCTGAGTAGCAGCCAGTGCCACAGACTTGGAGGGCTTTGGGTCTGTGACTTCCCGTCCCCCAAACAGGAGAAAGGCTCTCTCCAAGCAGGAGCCAAGCTCGGCCATGCAAGCCTTTTTGCTTCTTTGACCCCTGAAAGCTTCTGCCCAGGGGACTTGGGTTTTGCCTTGTGCCGATTGCTATGCAAAGCCCAGCACAAAAATGAATGAGCCAGAGTAAAGCTCCCTTATTGCTGGACCCACACCAGTGCCTCAAGCCATGCATCCAGAGCTGCGTGCATGCACACACGCCTAGATGTGCCCAGTAGATGCATGTACACAGAGAATGCATGCATGCACAAACACGCAGGATGTGTGCGGAGGATGGATGGATGGACAAGCTCACATGTCCGCTCAAGTACACTCATCTAGATACATCTCTCTCCACATGGATGTGTACTCAAACATGCTCTGGCTCTCACTTCCTATCAGGCTGCAGGCTCCCTTCACTCCTACACTCTCCTCCCGGTGAAAGAGCCAGGCCTCTTGCAAAGCCTGCAGGGACTGCTGCCCAGCATGCGAGCAATCCTTGTGCACCATGGTGCTACCTGGACAGGAGGACGGGATGGGAGACTCCATGTGCTTCACGCGGGCCAGCTTGGAGGTGTTCATATGAAGGAAGCGAATCTCTCTCTCTCCCTGTCCCTCTCCTGGCCTGTTTTTCTTCAGCTGCTGTCCATGTGCTCGGTAACAGCTGCACCTGAATACACAGCCCCTGCCTATCCGTCTTGCCTGCTGTCAGGAGGATCAGTGCTGTTCAGCTCAGCCGAGTCACACCCCAGCAGGGTGCCAACGTGTAAGAGCCCCTTAGAAAACCAAGAGGGGGGAAGAGGGAGAGAAAAGCCATGACCTGTGGCTGGAAAGAGGGAGGATGGGCTGAGACAACGGGCTGAGAGGAGTCCTAGCCTGGGACAGCCCGATGGGCAGATTTCCACCTGCTTCTTACCAAAGGAGCCAGCAGCGGATGGTGTGTCTGTTGTCAGACTGTGTCCCCCGGGCAATGCGTTACTCTCTCACGGGAGATTCAGTCGAGTGCTCTGAGCACAGCAATGGGAGCCAGCCCCTCGTGGGGTCTGATATCGACGGCCTTGGTGGCCACGGGCAAGTCCAGGGGGGCCACATGTGTGAGATGGAGGCCCAGGAGGGCTCGCCTGCTCTCAGTGGGTTTGTGTGTCTCCCCAGAGCTGATGAGGAGCCAATTGCAGGCGTGGGACTGGGACACGTTTTCTGACCCACAGGCCTCGGCACCTGGGTTTGGAACCGTCACCTCCAGCAGGTAAACACGCCGGCCGCTCTGTGAGGACCCAGCTCCCTCTGACCGCGGGCTCGCCCCCGCAGGGCTCAGTAACCCAGCCACAGACTCCAGAGCCTGCTCCAGTCTGAGGAGACAAAGCCAGGTGAATCGGGAGAGGGATGGGCAGAGACACATACTGATGGGGATGGAACCTCCCATGCCTCCCTGCCATTAGCCACCTGCTTAGGGCCTGCATGATGCTCACCTTCCTCCTCTCCCCTTCTCCACCAGTAATCACCTTCATCCTCTCCCCTTCTCCCCATCACCCCCCACCAGCACCAAAGGTCCTGCCCCCACCCCCTTAATGTTCCCATCTCTGCAGAATTGCCAAGGCATTCTCTAGCCTTCCAGAGGGCTGTGTGCCCAGCTGCCTGCTAATTATATCTAAGGTCTATCACCCTATGCTTGGAGCTGGGTGTCTGTCTGTCTGTCATATCTGTGGGCTACCCAGCTCTCCTTTGAACTGTGTCTATCTGCCATGTCTAAGGGCTGGGGCCATGCAACGACTCCACATGTCCATCTGTCTGTCCTCTCTAGCCACCCACCAGTCCCTGTGTCCATCAGCGGGCCCTGCCAGGCCCATGCCCGCCTGTCATTAGTATCGTCGCTGTTGGCTCGGTTCCGGCTCTGGGAGCCTTAAGAAAAAGCGCAACATACAAATGTTTCAGGGGCTCCTGCCAGGAGTAATTTGCTGGCGGGACCTGGGGGAGACTGTGGGTTCCTTACCAACTGAAGTGACTAGCTCCAGCATGGAGGAGATTTACTTCCAGCTTGGACTGAGCCAGGGACCTGCTCCGGGGAGCGAATTCCCTTCCGCCGGTCCTGCTGCTGTAAGCCCCCTCCCTACCCTCTCTCTCCCCCGGACCGTCCTCGGCCAGCTACAGGGATAATAACCAGGGGCGAGCCCTGAGGAATTCACACCTGCCCCGTGTGCACCTCTGAAAGAGCTCAACAGGCCTCTCTCAGGGGCGGAACAGCCAAATGGCCGTGGGCCCCCCCGCCAGCAACAAAACTGTCACAGGCAGAAGGGGAGGGAGGGAGCTGGGCCAGGAACCCTGGACACTTGCGGTGAGGTTTCACTTGGCAGTGGGCACAGTGTGGTCTGACAGGCAGAGGCTCTTCCCCGCCCCAGGAAGGCTCCATTCCCGGAGAGACTCTGGAGAAGCCGAAGTGCTAACAGGCTGTCTCTAGCCATGCTGTGGTGGGAAGATGCACTAGCTGGATGATGGCGGCCTTTGGGGGTTACTGGATTATAAGGGCGGCAAGGGACAGACTGGGAGTCCTGGCAGCATCTACACAGTCACCTAGGACAGGGTGCTGCACCCATGGGGAGGGACAGGCGAAGCCCTAATTCATGTCGGAGTCATTACTTAGATTGGAAGCTGTCTGGGGCAGGGACCATCTTCCTGTCATATACGTGTGTGTGTGCACGGCCTAGCTCAACGCAGCCTCCCTCCCTGACGTCAGCCCCAGGCAGCACTGCAATGCAAATAATAAGGGAGAGGAAGCTGTGACTGGTGTCTCGGGACATTTTAACGATGCATCATGAAGTGCTTCCAAAGCAGGGCAAGCAGCTCGGCTCCGGGGGAAAGGGAAGGGCTCCGCTTGTTGGAATGTTTCTCGTCCTTGAAAAAAGGTGCAGTCCCAGCTGCCCCGGGTGCAGGGGATTGTACGTCCTCACGGGGAGGGCAAGGAAAAGAGGCCAAAGGGAAATGGGGCATCTCTGGAAACCATTCTGCTGGGGTCTGGTTCTGTTTAAACACAATAAGCCAGATTCTGCTCTCAGTGATACGGAGACAAATCTAGAGTAACCCCACTAAAGTGAATGGGGACTAGCCCAGACGTAGTGTTGACAGGATAGCAGGAGGAGTGACCCGCGCTGAACCCAGCTCCACAGATAGTCTGTGTAACTCCCCATTCTGCCTGTGTGGTCACCCCCCAGACACCCCTTTCTGTCCAGTGATGCTGATCTCAAGGCTGCTGGGATCCCTCCGACCTACAGTGTGAATTCCACTTCAGTTTATGGGCTCCGGGCAGGCAGACAAATGGAATAGGAAAACATCCCTCTGCATCCCCCCTACCCTGGAAAGATCCCACCTCTGCTCTGCAGAGAGACGGAGGGGTGCCCCAGCTCAGCCTGTAACAACAGCCACCCCTTTCCACCGGACACACACCAAAGCCGGGAGTAAGGTAATCCCCCCAGCAGCAGCACCCAGCAGCTCGGTGAGCACCTCCTTCCTGGAGAAGTCCAGTCACAAAGAAGCCTAAAGATCATTGTGGTTGGTTAATCCAGAGCAAGAAAACATACATGCTGGCCCACCCTTCTGGGGCAAGGCTTCTCTGCCTTCTACCCAGCACGCCCCCAGGTCGAGTCCCCTGGCACAACCATGCCCGCTGCTCTGCTCCAGTGATTTGCCAGGTCTTTCTTCTGCAGTTCACAGAATCATAGAAATGTAGGACTGGAAGGGACCTCAAGAGGTCATCAAGTTCAGCCCCCTGTGCTGAGGCAGGACCAAGTAAATCTAGACCATCCCTGACAGGCGTTTGTCCAACCTGTTCTTAAAAACCTGCAGTGATGACAGGGCTTCCACAACCTCCCTTGGAAGCCTGTTCCAGAACTTAACCACCCTAAGAGTTAGAAAGCTTTCCTAATACATAACTAAAACCTCCCTGGCTGCAGATTAAGCCCATTACTTCTTGTCCGGCCTTCAGTGGAAGTGGAGAACAACTGATCCCCGTCCTCTTTACACCAGCCCTTAACAGGTTTGAAAACTGTTATCAGGCACCCCCTTGGACTTCTTTTCTCAGGATTAAACATCCCCAGTTTTTGTAACTTTTCCTTTCTACATCAGGTTTTCTAAACCTTTTGTCATTTTTGTTGCTCTCTAGACTCTCTCCAGTCTGTCCACATCTTTTTCGAAAGCGTGGCACCCAGAATTGGACACAGTTCTCCAGCTGAGGCCTCACCAGGGCCGAGTAGAACAGGACAGTTACCTCCCATGTCTTACATATGACACTCCTATTAATACACCTCAGAATGATATTAGTTTTTTTTCACAACTGCATCACAGTGCTGACTCATTCAATTTGTGAGTGACTGTAACCCCCAGATCTTTTTCACAATACGACCATCTAGCCAATTATTCCCCATTTTGTAGTTGTGCATTTGATTTTTCCTTCCTAAGTGTAGTCCTTTGCACTTGTCTTTATTGATTTTTCTCCTTGTTGATTTCAGACTAATTCTCCAATTTGTCACGGTCATTTTGTATTCTAATCCTGCCCTCCAAAATGCTAGCAATCCCTCCCATCTTGGTGTCATCCGCAAATTTTATAAGCATGCTCTCCACTCCATTAGCCACGTCATTCATGAAAATATTGAATAGTACCAGACCCTGGATTGACCCCTGAAGGACACCATTAGATATGCCCTCCCAGTCTGACAATGAACCATTAATAACTACTTTTTGAGTACAATCTTTCAGCCAGTTTTGCACCCACCTTATAGTTATTTAATCTAGACCACATTTCCCTAGTTTGTTTGTGAGAATGGCATGTGAGGCTGTATTGAAAGCCTTACAGAAATCAAGATATATCTCGTCTACTGCTTCCTGTTCCCCTCATCCACTAGTAACCTTATCAAAGAAGGAAATTAGGTTGATTTGACATGATTTGTTCTTGACAAGCGCACATACACCCCATGCTGGTTATTCTTTATAACCTTATTGTCTTCTGGGTGCTTACAAAGTGATTGTTTAATAATTTGGTGCAGTATCTTTCCCGGTGTTGAACTTAGGCTGACTGGTCTATAATTCCCCTGGTTCTCTTTGTTCCCCTTTTTAAAGATAGGAACTATGTTTGCCCTTCTCCAGTCCTGTGGGACTCACCCATCCTCCAGGAATTCTCGAAGATAATTGCTAACAGTTCCAAGATTGCTTCAGCTAAGTTCCTTAAGTACCCTAGAATGAATTTCATCAGGCCCTGCCGACTTGAATACATCTAACTTATCTAAATGTTTTTTAGCCTGTTCTTTCCCTATTTTGGCTCATGTTCCTTCCCCCTTCTTGTTAATACTAATTGTGTTGAGTCTCTGGCCACCATCAAACCTCTTTAATGAAGATTGAAGCAAAATAGGCATTAAACATCTCAGCCTTCTTGACGTCATCCATTATTAGCTCTCTTTCCTCACTAAGTAGACCGCCTACAGTTTCCTTTGTTTTTCTGTAACTCCTAATGTATGTAAAGAACCTCTTATTTCCTTTTATGTCCCTTGCTAGGTGCAACTCATTTTGTGCCTTAGCTTTTCTGACGTTGTCCCTAATTACTCCTCCTTAGCAATATGTCCATGTTTTCACTTTTTGTAGGATTCCTTTTTGGTTTTCAGGTCATTAAAGAGCTCCTGATGGAGCCATATTGGCCTCACTTTTCTTCCTATCTTTCCTTCGCATCAGAATACAGTACTTTGCAGTTGTGCCTTTAATATTGCCATCTTGAGAAACTGCCGGCTCTCCTGAGCTCCTTTTTCCCTTAGGTTTTTGTCCCATGGGACCTTACCTACCAATTCTCTGTTGAAGTCTGCTTTTTTTGAAGTCCATTGTCCTTATTCTGCTGCCCTCACTCCTTCCTTTCCTTAAAATCTTGAAATCTATCATTTAATGATGGTTTTCACCCAGGTTGTCTTCCTTCTTCAGGTTTTCAACCAGTTCCTCCCCGTTGGTCAGAATCAAGTCTCAGATGGCTGTCCCCCAGTTACTACCTCCCCCCAGTGCATTCCAAGAACTATGGGACATTGTGTATCTTGCCATATTACTCTTCCAGCAGATGTCGGGCTGGTTAAAGCCCACCCGTTACTACTCGGGCTTGTGTTTTGGATATTTCTGTTACTTGTTTTAGAAAAGCCTCATCCACCTTCACTTCCTGATCTGATGGTCTGCATTAGACCTCTACCATGACGTCACCCCTGTTTTTCCCCTTTTAGCTTTACCCAGAGACTTTCAACTGGTCTGTCTCTCACTTCGTGGTGGAGCTCAGGACAAGTGTATGCATTCTTGATGTATTATGCAGTGTCTGCTCACTTTTTACCCTGCCTGTCCTTCCTGAACAAGTTCTACCCCTCTATGCCAATATCAGAGTCCTGAGATTTATCCCACCAAGTCATAATTTAGCTTCGGGGCACGTACTTCCTGTTTACTCCCCATTTGTGTGTAGACACAGAAGATGTTGAGCAGATTCCCTGACTGAGTTCCCTCTTCTTGTTCCTATGACCAGATTGTACTTTTCCGTGTCCTCCCAACATCTAGCTTTCCGTTCAAGTTGTCTTTTCTATGTTTACCTAGGCCAGCCTTTGAACCTAGTTTAAATCCCTCCTCCCACTTACACCACCCGTGCAGCTGTGTATTCATCTCCAGAATGCCCATGTCCCTGCCTGGGCCCTTATCCTCCACCGGAAGGATGGATGAGAACAGAACCTGAGCCCCTGGCCCCTTCACCCTCAGTCCCAGAGCCTTGAAGTCACTGGTGAGCTGCTCAGGCTCAGACCTGGCAGTATCATTACTGCCCACATGGAGGAGCAGCATGGGGTAGTGCTCAGAGGCGCTTGGCAACCTCTATGTGACGTCTCAGACACAGGCCCCAGGCAGGCCACACCCCTCCTGGGACAGCATCTCAGGGTGACAGAGGGGGGCCTCCACGCTCCTCGGGAGGGAGACCCTTTCGTTCTAAAATCACAGCCTGGAGTTTCCAGCTGAGAAAATCAACCAACCAAAAAACAAAACTGGAGGCGGTTTCTGCATCATTTCATTTGTTTCTCTAACCTGCTCCAGCCACGCTGCCCCTCTCGCTAACGGGAGGGCTGGAAATCTGCCTGCTGCACAGGGACACTCTGCCCCATTTAAGGGGGTCTGTACATCGCACTTGCTTTGCTAAGGAGCCTTTGGTGTGGGAATTCTTGAGTAATCAGAGGGTTCTCCTTTAATAAATGCAACAGGCCACTTGTTGGTATCAAGACCCGTCTGTGTAAATACACGATTCTCTCTGTTTGGGGAGCAGGTTCCCCCTCTGTTTGTTTAAGCTGCCTTCCCGCTTTGACCTGCAGAGCTCATGGCACCCCAGGCCCTGGCGATCTCCGCTCAGCCTCTGGCCTCTGAGGAAGGGAAGCACAGGAAGCCTTCTGCCTGCTTTATTTGGCTGGCTTCCCCTCCTGCCTTCGCTCTCTGGGGCTCTGTGCTTGCAGGCGGAGGATGAGAGGAGGGACACTGGGGTGGCGGTGGGAAAAGAGAAAGGGAGAGTGAGACAGGAGTGAATAGCTCCGCCAAAGAGGAGCAGACAGGAAAGGAAATCTCCCGGCAATAATTCATTGGCTCAGGAAGCCAGTGATGGGCAAACACTCCCTGTGTGTCTAAGGGGCTGTTCTGATCTTTCAGAGCTGCAGCAGGCTTTGGCTAACCCTAGCAGGAGGGTTTCTTCTCTGCTAGGCCGCTGGTTTGCAGAGGGTCTGAGAGGAGCGGAATTGCTGAACCCCAAGTGAATTCAGAGGCTTTTGCTGCTCAGATCTCTCTCCACTTCAGGAAAAAAAACTTCATTTTTTCCACTGCCGGCACACACCTTCCTCCTGGGGTGAGAGGAAATGCTCCTACTCAGCCATGCTCCAACCTAGCATTCAGAGAGCTTTATCTTAGCAAAAGCTGTTTTTTAACTAGGATGATTTATATGATTAATGGAAAACCCAGATCTAGGGGAGCAACTCACCGCTCCTCCAATCCCTGCCTCAGCCAGCAGGTATCACTGGAGGGGATGGTGTAGGAGCACTGGTGGTGTGAGCAGCTCCCAGCTACTCCGCTCTCAAGCCTGTCCCCACGGAGCGCACGCCAGGGAATGAGCCCCTATGGGGGACTGAAAGTGACTCCATCACAGCCTCTCCCAGCAGCTGGCTTTACGGGAATGGGAGACGAGCACTGTCCATAGAGGATCTTTAGCGTCTGCATTCACAGTGTGCAAGATTCCCCCAAGAGGAATCACTGGAGGTAGGCGCTGAAGGATTGCATTTTTATCGGGAAAGGGCGATAATCGTCAGTTTCACCAGGCACACACACACCAACAAACAGTATGTGCCTTGATGCTCCTTGAAATGTGCAGCTCGGCCCCAGAAGAAACCTGCTGTTGAGAAGTTATCGTAAGCTGATTTGAGGCTCTCGACTCGGTATGTTTTGACATGTGATGCCGACACTGTGTGTGTTAACGGCTCTGAAGCTTGCACTTTTGGAACCTCAACATCTGCTGTCGTTAAATCATTTCTGTCTGACCCTCCCCCCACCCCACCCTCCATCATTTCTCGCAACTGTGAAAATTTAAAGCAATCGAAATAGGGAAAAAACGCTTAAACATAAACATGGATATTATCTGTCAGAATCATTACAAAATAGAAAGTGAATGCCAAGCCCAGCGATAGGCAGAAATACAGGGCTGCTGGCCCGGCGGAGGTCAAGGGTAAAGAAGGCCCAGCCCCTCCAGGAGGTGACCCAGGGCAGCGTTTGAAAGCTCAGCTCCTCTTCAGGAAAATGAAACCATCCCCACCATGTGCTACTAAAGCGCCCTGCCCATCTTAATGTCTACATCTTCTGTGCCCTCCACAAGCTAGTCCTTCAACCCTGCATGCCCCACACTTGGGGAACGTGCAGCAGGGAGCAGTGCATGGGTGCTGGCTCTGTGGAAGCTCTTCTGGGGGTGCTAGACCGGTGCTGGCTGTGGGGGGCCTTGCAGCCTGCAGAGGGGGCAGGGTGGGCTGTGAAGTCGGCTGGAGCTGCCTGGTCTGTCTGTGTCAGGAGAAGTTAGTACGGAAGCAGCATTTGCAGCAGCTCCCCAGCGGGCCGCAGATCTCTGATGTGCAGTAACACTTCCCAGCACAGCCTGTGCCCAGCTGCAGCCTGTTTAGATTCATTGCGGTGTGCCGCCCCCGCAGGGCTCTGTTTGCAAGGTGTCTGCGCACAGTAAAAGGGCCCCCATCCCGATCCTTGTAAAGTACAGAATAGAAGCAGCGTCTGCTGGCTTTAAATTCTGGGGGCTGGGAGAGCACCACAGTCCTGTTGGCTGGATGGAAAAGTCCAAGGCAGCCCCATTGGCTGGCCAGGAATCTGCTCCTAGTTCCTAGCCCCTCCCAGGACTTATATAGAGAGATTCTTGTGAATCCCACTAGAGCAAACTGTACCACCCTCTCCGACTCGAAAGGGGAGAAGCTGGAGCAACAGCTGGGAAGACGTCAGGACCTGCAGCGGGGGTGGGGAGGGCTTCCTGCTTGTGTCCGTGCATTGCGAGCCCTTGAACGCCACCAGGGTGAGCCTCTGGAGTGAGCCCCTGGTGCTCCAGCGAGGAGCCAGGCTGCCTCTCAGAGCCCTTCCAGCCTGGAGCGCAGAGGTGTCTTGCTGCTGAAGGCTCCCAGAGAGCAGAGGGGCCCTGGGTCTGGGGGCAAACCCCACCATGGCGTTCACCATGCTGAGACCCGTGGCAGCTCACATGCTGTACCCAGACCTCAGCATGCTCTCTGAGGACGAGGAGAACCGGAGCGAGAGCGATGCCTCGGACCAGTCCTACGGCTGCTATGAGGACCTGGAGACCAGGAGGAAGGTGGCCAGGAAGCCAGGCCAGGTGGTGATGGTGAAGCAGAGGCAGGCGGCTAACGCCCGGGAGAGGGACCGGACGCAGAGCGTCAACACGGCCTTCACCGCCCTGCGGACCCTCATCCCCACCGAGCCCATGGATAGGAAGCTGTCCAAGATTGAGACCCTCCGCCTGGCCTCGAGCTACATCTCCCACCTGGCCAACGTGCTGCTGCTCGGAGAGGGCTGCGAGGACGGGCAGCCCTGCTTCAGCACCATCTATGGCTCCAAGGGGGAGCTGGACAACAAACAGCCCCGCAGCATCTGCACCTTCTGCCTCAGCAACCAGAGGAAAGGGGTAAGTCCATCCTCCCAGCTGGGCGGCGCTGCCCCTGCTTGGCCAGCCACCGGCAAACAGGATCCCTTTGAGAAGGGAGGCTGGAAAGGGAGCTCTGCATTTGGACTGGCAAAGGCCCTACGTAGGTACAGAGGGATGTCGCTGGGGTGTGTGTGGGAGGGGAGGGTGCTGGGTTTCAGGTGTCAGGATGAATGTAAGCAGAGGTGTCAGGGGGACTCTGTGGGGAGTGCCTGGCCGAGTGGCAGGAGGATATGAAGGGCGAAGGGGAAGAGGTGACAGCTGGCACAGACTGTCTGCAATCAGGACTGGCTGTAGTTCAGACTGAGCAGGATGCTTGTGCGGGTTGGGGTGTGTGGGCCTTCACTGAGGGGTAGCTGCTTTCGGCCAAATTCTGCCCTTCGCTACACGCACACGACTCCCGTGCAAGTCCCCAGGCCAAACTCTACGCTCGGGGTAAATCCAGAGGAACTCAGCTGGAGTTATCCATGGCACTCCAGATTCACAAGGGTACCTGTGAGAGCAACATCTGGCCCAATGAAATAATGCCCCGGATACCTGTGCTTGTGTCATGCCTTTCAGCTGAAGGTCTCAAAAGTGAGCAAATCTCATTAGTGCCCTTTTACAAATGGGGAAACTGAGGCATGGAGGGGTGCAGTGGTTCATCCTAGCTCACACACAGCGAGTCACTGAGGATTGGAACCTACTCCTGAGCTGCAGGACCAGGCTGCCTCCGCAGGCAGATCCAACGTACTAAATAGCTCCTGTATACTGAGCATATATGTAACATGCACTAGCTGGCCCATTAACGCTAGTTTAAATGCATAGTCAAGAGAATTTAGGGCTCTTAATTGGAAGTGTTCTTGCTCTGTCTTCCACCTGCCTTTTCTACAAGCTGCAACCTTGCACAGCACACCTGCTCCGGTGGTTGTATTAGGGGGCGTCTCAGGAGCTTTGCCTTGACTCCTTGGCTGTCTCACTCTTCATGGAAACACTCTGCCCCTGGGCAGAGAAGCCGAGCAGAGAGACTCTAAAGTAGCACAGGCCCCTCCTGGGCGAGGCCTCCTGCAGACACCTTCCGTGCCGGTATCACGTAACTTGTTCTAGTTTCCATGTGTTTGGTTTAGATTAGAGCCAGGCCTGAGACCAAACTGTGGATGCATTATATTGAACCCCCTTCAGAGCCTGAGGGTGTCTGGGCCCTGGGATCAGACCAGCCCTTTGCAGGAATAAAATAGAGATGCCAATATTGTGTCTGGATGCAGCTTGATTCCCAGCTGCCCCCTCACCCCAGGCTGTGGGGGTGATGCTTGCAGGGCTCTAATTTCACTGCCTCTCACATTCTAAGTACTCTTTCACCAGGAGTTACCCCATTGCCATTTAGCTCGAGGGAGCTAACACCTTCGGAAAGGCAGATCTGGATACTTCCCAAATGTTTGTTCCTGGCTACGCACATTCGGGCTTTACCCTAGGGCCCAGCCTTCCTCCACTAATATCATAACGAGGGCCCTACCAAATTCACGGTCCGTTTTGGTCAATTTCATGGTCATAGGATTTTAAAAATCATAAATTTCATGATTTCAGCTATTTAAATATGAAATGTCACGGTGTTGTAGTTGTAGGGGACCTGACCCAAAAAGGAGTTGTGTGGGGGTCACAAGGTTATTGTGGGGGGGGCTGCAGTATTTCTGCGCTGCTGCTGGTGATGGCGCTGCCTTCAGAGCTGGGCAGCCGGAGAGCGCCGGCTGCAGGCCGGGATCCCAGCTCTGAAGGCAGAGTCACCGCCAGCAGCAGCTCAGAAGGAAGGATGGCCCGGTATGGCACTGCCACCCTTACTTCTGCGCTGCTGCCTGCAGAGCTGGGCCCTCAGTCAGCACCCGCCACTCTCCGGCCGCCCAGCTCTGAAGGCAGCACAGAAGTAAGGGTGGCAATACTGCAACTCCCCCTAAAATAACCTTGTGACCCCCACCGTGACCCAACTCCCTTTTGGCTCAGGACCCCCAATTTGAGAAACGCTGGTGTCCCCCCCGTGAAATCTGGTCTTTTGTGTGCTTTTACCCTGTACTCTACAGATTTCACGGGGGAAGACCAGATTTCACAGTCTGTGATGCATTTTTCATGGTAGGGCCCTAATCATAATCTTCTGCCTGTGACATCATAACCTTCGGCACGGCAACCAGCTGTGAGGTCACAAACAGGATGGTGGCATAATGTGGGGAATAAAGAGCAGGACGAGATAAACTGGAAAGAGACAGAAATCTTGGGCCTAACCCATAGTTTCCACTCAGTCCCAGCTCCCAGAAATCAGAGGGAGGTCACTGCAGTCAGGCCCTTAGGATCTGGCCCCTGCTGCAGCTCTGTCCTGAATGGTGCCGAAGGAGAGGAGAGAAACACCGAGCTAGGAGAGTAGCCACTTCATTGTCTCCACCCTCTGTAGGCTGTCTCCTGGGAAGGCTGCCGTGTGGTTCGAGCCGGTGCTGGGTGGGGACTGGGAGTCTAGAGTGCCTAAATGCAACGCTCATCTGGGCAAGCTCTCTGGATGCACTCGATAACCATCTGCACTCTGCCCGGCATGCACACGCTGACCCCAGCGCTCACACACTGCCCCGTCCCTACACGTAGTCTCCCGGTCAGACAGCCCTTCTGCACATCAAACCGGATACATGGGGCTGGAGCCTCCTCCTACTTATCCCAGCTTTACCCCGGTGTGACTCCACGGGCTGCAGCAGGCTTCTCCTGACCTACACACTGACCAGGCACTCTCACACCCATAATCCTCCCTGAGATTTGTCTCCAGTTTCTCTCCCTTTATTTCCCACCTCCTGTCTTTTCCCCCATCTCCTTGTCCATCTCTCTGGCTATTGAAGTATTTGAGCTGATGGGTTTGAAAAACACAACAGATGCTCAGGAGAGGCCACTTCCCACCTGCCCGTGCATTGTGCACCCCCAACATTTGGGCCTGTACCTGAATGGCAGACCCAGGCCCGGCCCCCTTGTCGGTGCTCTGCTCCTCAGCTGTTCTCAGTGGCCCAGGGACTCAGGCATGAGAAAAAGGGAGACCAGGCCTCAACCCTTTTGGAAACTTGCCCATAACCTCTGAGGCCCGAGACGATAACCAAAAAGCCCTCTCACCCCCTTGCGCAGATGGCAGGGAGGGGGCAGGCTGGAGATAACTATTCAGCTATCGATGGAAGCCACCTTTAGGACCATCTCTCCCTCCCAAGGCAGGATTGTTCCCCACAAAACATTTACTAGTGCTGGGGCAAGCCTAGCTTTAAACGTCCCAAGCAATGGAGCTTCCACCACGTCTATAGCCAGATAGACCTCCCCCGTCAGGAAGCTTCCTCCCTATCTGCACTTCCTCCCGCTGCTCCGAGCCCTAAGGAAGGAGATTTTAGTGCTCTAAGAGCTGATCCATGAGCTCTGGCACAGAGAGTCGCAGCAAGGCCTAAGCACCAGCCTGTGGGAACAAGGGCACTGTCTCTAAATGGGAAACAAGCATCTGCAGCAGTTGGGGTTTGTTTCCCACAGCAAAGACGCAGAGGAAGGGACTTGTTCAGCAGGTCACTGGGAAAGCTGGGACTAGAGCCCAGGCTGTGGGATTCCCATATGCCCTAGCCACAGGACTTCTCTGCTACCTCTCGCTAGCCATGCTGGTCAGGGCCAGGTCTTTGTTGGGGGTGCCGTCAGCGGACTCTGGAATGTGGGGGGTTATTGAATGTACTGTAGGTCCAGACAGAGACCAGCAGTGACCTGGGGTTGTATGGGCTCAGGAGTACAGAGGCTTCGTGTGCTGACCCTTTGCCCCAGAGACCTGGACTCAAATCCTGGCTCAGGTAACCAGTGAAAATGACTCTTCTGGCCTCCAGCGAGCCCACTCTTTTCATGGCAAAGTCCCCCTGACACGCGAGGGTGGCTGAGAGGCTGCGGGAGCACAGGGAAGCTGCATCACCAGAGCTTTGAGGGGCCCTGGCCCAAAAGGAGGGTGGCTACAGATCAGGATTGGGGCAGGGCTGGATGAGCCGGGAGAGCTGCAGGGCCCACCTGAGATGCACAGGTTAAGCCTCGGGCTGGGGAGTGGCTGGGGTGGGAGGAGCTGGTACAACACCATCAGCGCTGGCTTGAGCCTGGCAGAGGGGATCAGCCTCAATGTAACGGGCACCAAATGCCCTGCACAGGGGAAGGCAGAACCTGTTGTCACATCTCCGTGGAGTGTTCCTAGCCGATTCCCACAGCACACGGGGACCCCAGGGTAGGTCATGTGTTACCATGGTAATCAGGATTCCTTTGAGGGCAAGGCCCCTGCCTAGAGCCAATCCAGGTCCCTCTCTGCATGGCGTTGTGGATGGAAGTTCAGTCCCGGGGGTTACTTTCCTGGATATTGGCATCTACTCGCGGTACCTCCTGGGACTTCTGCCTGTTGCAGGCCCTGCCCCCCATTCTCACGCTCCTGAGACAGGCTAAGGAACACAAAGTATCTGCAAGCCCCAGACGAGAGGGTCTGGGCTGGGACTGCACCCGCTAGGGGTGGCAGAGTAGGACACCGCATTCTGGTTAGTGCAAAGAGCTCCTCTGGGAGGGCAGGAGCCGCTCCGGGGTCATTGTCCCCAGAGATTCCAGGCCTCTCTAAATGGGCCGTGGGGACGCCATGGGGGGTTGTAGTGGCTCCCTGGGGGCCAAGGGCCAGGGCACAGTCAGATGGGAAGATCCCATTGCACTTTCAAGAAAAGCAGAAATTTGTTCCTTAGCCAAAGTGTCCCCTCCTGCCGCCCTAGGCTGCATGGTGGCTTGTGACGTGCTCTGGCACCCTTGTGAGGAGAGGCTCTCAAGGGGCTGTTTTCCTGGTGAGTGGCTCTCTCTCCTGCAGCCTGCTCTGGCACGTACTAGTCAGGATAAACCTCCCTGATCCCCGTACTCGTGGGTCAGTCCCAGGTTGGTTTTCCCCAAGGGGCTTCACTTCAAGAAATGAGGGAATAAATGTAACTCCAAAAAGATTTAAGAGCTAAATTCCCAGCTAGTGAGTCCCCAGGAAAGAGCCCGGGAATTTCCTCACTTTCCAACGTAGGGACTCATCAGGAGACAGTCAGTAGCCAGGGAGTTTTGAGAGAGAACTGTGCTTCGTAAGGTTCCACCTCTAGAGTTTAGATGTCAAGTTGACCTTGATAGCTAATCCCTGGGCACCTGCAGAACATCACACCGGATCCCATCCTCCTGGCCATACCTAGAACAAGCGAGACGTCAGCATGCCAGCTCCAGCCCAGCTCGGTCTCCTGGCCTTTCCCTGTCTTTCAGACCCACCCCTTCATCTCAGTTACAGAACTTGCAAATCTATCTTCCCTGTCTTCCCTGCCCTGGCTATTTGGCTGTTCTGCCACCTGCTCTTCTGTCATCCAATCACAAGGCAGAGTACTAGGAAAGTCACAGCACCGTATTGCAGCCATATTGGAGCTTGGAAACATGACAAGACGACATGGCCAAGTTCAGCCCGTCACCCTCAGGGCTCTAGTGCTTGGGGCTTGGAATTTCCACCACGCCCTTCCTTTGCAAACACCCCCCCGTCCCGTTACAGGGAGGTGGGGACGCACACCTCCAGTCTGGCTCTCCAGGACTGCCCCAGATGAACTATGGAGAGGCATAACCTATTCCAAGTGGCGGAATAGCCCCAAAGGAGGCCCATCCCTGAGTGACGCTAGCACAGGTCTTGTTAGCAGAGTCACGGGGGACGGTCGCACAGCCATCCCAGATGGAGTGTGGTGTATCTTGCCTCCTCCAAAACAATCTGTGGGGCCATGGCTGCACAGCTCTGTCTGTTGCAAGAGCCCAGATGAGTGGAAGGAGCTCCGAGAAAGGGGTGGATCCCACCCCGACCGTGCCATCCCCTAAGCGCATTAGTAGGGTTTTCGTCAGGCGAAGTCCCCAGCAAAGTCATGTAGAAATGAGTGAGGACTTCCTGCTCTGGTCCATTGTGCTCCTATGAAGAGTTAACAAGGCAGCAACACCAGCTACCACAGCCCACAGCAAACTCTGTGGGAGGATTTTCCTGTTCCCCTGCGTGTTTCTAACCCCCAGCCCAAGATGCAACCATCTCTGGGATTTTCTCTGCCTCCTGCTAAAACAGTTGCTCAGGGCACAGTCCAGCTGTCTGGGGGCACAGGAATGCGGTGCGGGCATCGTGTCTCCAGCTTTCCCCTTCCTTTCTTGCAGGGCAGCCGGAGGGAGCTTGCAGGCAACTGCCTGAAGGCGCGAGGGGTGAACCCAATGCGGGTGCCGCGGAGATGAGCCTGAGCTGCGGGAGCATCTGCCTGAGGAGCCAGGCCAGGTGGCCGAACCCCAGAACACATGAGCTTGATATTCAAGACCAGGGTGGGGGAAGGAGCATGGGACCCCTGGAGCTCAAGGAAAGGAAAGCCTATGTGAAATGAGCGCACACTCAAAGGACTACATGGAGACACAGGGGGCTGGGGCTGCACCGACTTGGACTGAAAGGCAGGACGATGCTCTAGATGCAAATAAGGGAGAGAGAGAGAGTGACCGCTCCTCTGCCATCCACTGTGCCTTCCCTCACGGCCAGCAGGAGCCCGGGGCAGCAGGGCTCACTGACCCCTGGAAGGGGATATTGGCCCAGTGGCTGCAGGACAGAGGAGCGAGCAAGGGCGAGAGTGTAAAATATTGTTCAATGGTTAGTTTCGATACAGAGCTTTATGAGAGTTAAGATTATTGCAGGTCTCCATGGTCACTATTTTTTTTTTTTTTCATATTCAGCAGGTTTGAAAATAAAGTTATTTTTTTGATCATTTGGTGGCTCTTTTTTCATTGTTTCCCCCTCAGTTATGCTCAGGACACACAGCTCCAGTCGGAGGTAGAGGGCTGGGAGTCTCTCCGTTGATGGGGCTGACAGCAGACTGGCTGTGCTTTCCCCAGGGGCCTTTTGCTTCTGCTCTGGAGGTCTTGATCTGGTGCCTTACAGGCCCAAACTGGTCTGGTCAGCAGTGTGTGTCTGCTGAGAACCGCAGCTGGCTGTGGTAATGCAGAAACCCTGGTACTACAGCAGTCATTCTATGTGCTGCCATGAATCATCATGTCACATGGGCTTCGGTTAGTAGCTGATGGCCCCGGCTCAGCACTGCCAGAGTGCGGGAGGAAGGAGGATCATGGGAAAGGTACGAAGATACAGGGGTAACTCACTGAGTCCAGTGAGCTCATGACTCATTTGCTGTCAGACACAGCTGTGGAGTAGGGCAGCCTGGGAGTCACTTCCCAAGCACACAGGATTCCCTTTTATAGAACAGACACTTCAAGGGTTCCCACACCAGGGACAGCTCTGACCTCTGGGATCCTCCAGCCCAGCTCAGTCCCCAGCAAGAGAGATGCAAGGTCTCTCCAGTCGGACAGATGCAGGAGCTGGTCAGCTGGCTCAGAGTCACTGGGGATGATCGACGAGAGCTGGAGCTAAGGGGATGCCAGGAGACAGCGGTTCCTCAAGGGTCCACAGGCAAAGCAGTGTGAGGAAGGCCCCAGGCACTGAGCCCCATTCACCTTAGAATGGACAGATCCCTTTCTTTCACCACTGGGATGAGGAAGGCATTTCCTCCCTGTACACACCCCAAGGGGCGGAGGGTTGCGGAGACCCCCCAGTTCATACACATAGTCCTGCCATGCTGATGTTTCACTCACTCTGGCTCATGCATTTTCCCTCCCCGATAACCTTTGTAAATGCAGCTGCACCTTTGCCACCTCGAAGCCCACCTGAGGTGCAATGCCAGGGAGAGCAGGCGAAACAGCAGCATCCCCCTCCTCCCTGCCTCCATCTCCTAGAGCCAGAGAAAGGGGGGAGCTTGGACTGGTCCAGAAGCAGCACCCTCCTGGCTGCCTGCTCTCTAGAGACATCTCCCTCCCAGCTCCCTTCCCCCAGGATTTGATTTATGTAGTGACAGCCCGGCACAGCTGTGAGAGCAAGTCCCCGCCAGGGACAGGGTGGGTGGGGAGATGCTTGTTCTCAGCGTATCTAATCTGTACCAGACCCCAATAAACAGCCGTGAGATTCTCTAAACATTTCTGGGACACAGAATCCCCGGCCTTGGGTTTATTGGGGGGCCAGGGAGGCGGGGGGCTTGTGTTCTCTAAACAGCCATAGCTAGACAGCTAAAGGAAGATATCGTTTTCCTTGGAAGGACTGAGGTCTGCAGGTCATGGCCAAGCCCAGAGCTGGTATCGCAGCTTCCTAGAGGAATCACAGCTACTGCCTGTAGCCTGGGAGTTCGCATCCCAGCTGTGCTGCTGGATTTGCTACTACGCATCCCGGGCGAGGGGTGTTGCTGCTTTGCTGCTCGCTGGCTCCAGCGCTGGGAGTGTGGATCCCAACAGCACTAGCATGGCTCCTGGTGCGCTCCAGGGCTGGGAGCCTGAACTGGGCACACGCCCCTCCCAGTGCTGCTAACATGGCAAGCGCAAGACCGCACCATGCCACCGTTGCAGGGGAGTCCAGCAGGGAAGGGGTTAAACCAGGCCCACGCTGGTTTGCCGTGGAAAGGGGATCTGGCCGAGCATGCTTTCTGTGGAGGCCCATAACAGTCTCTTCCTCCCAAACCCCGGGCGTGTTCTTCTCATCCCAGCTCGGTGCTGCCTGGAGATGCCGCTCTCTCTGCCTGCCTATCTCGCCCTCGCTCTCCCTTGCCCTCTTCCCGATCTCGGACACCCTTGGAATGGCTCCTGGCTGCTTTCTCTGAGACAGGAAGGTGTCCCCGAGTCTCAGGAAGGAAAAACACTCAGTGCTGAACCCACAAAGACCGTCTCTGAGGGGCTGAGGCTGGACGGGCTCCAAGCCTGACATCACCTGGGAACTGGAACCCGAACTGCAGCTGCACTTTGCTCCTCTGGTTTTTTTTTCCCCTGTAACTTGTGTTTTTAAGCATTCTTTTTATAGCACTTCTCTTTTCCCTCCCGACTCCCCTCCCAAATACTTCAGAGTTTCTGAGATTTTAACCCTGAAGGGCCAAAGACTCTGGAATGCAGAGGGGCTGGGGCGTTGTCTTTTCCCCCAGGGGCCATGGCTCTGTCAAATCCCCTGTTACACTGTGTGTGCCCTGGGTGCCAGAGGAAGCCGGGATGATATGCAGAGGGGTTTGTTCCAGCAGGGAGAATGGTGGGTAAGCGCTGCATGAACGTAAGGGGGACGGTAGCCAAGCAGGTCACACCAGGGTCCAACAGCACGACAGAGGTTTGCTCACCCTACTGGGCTTGGCGGGAGGTTCCCGGCTGGGCTGCCCCTCAGGAGGGCAGCACAGTGTGGCAAAGATGCAGCGTTTGATGCTGGACTCAGCGTTGACCCAACATACAGGGGGAAACAAACATGGCGTGGGCTGGGTTCTCCACTGCCACGTGCCCCTTGCTGCAGTCCCTTTGGGCCCGACTCGTCCTAGTGCCACGTCATCGTCATGGGGGCCAGAACTCCAGGGACGAGTTCAGCCTGGTGCCATGTGGGGAGTCAGTGCAGAAACCGAGCCCCAGACTGTGACGTGATCGCTCACAGGGGGAGAGTGCCTGGAACAGGGGGACCGGAGTCAAAGCGAAACTCGGTGTTATGGGGGCGGGACAGGGGGGAAGAGACAGGGCTCCAGAGCAGGAGGAAGTGACTAAATCTGATCTGGATGAGCAACTCTGCAAAACCCAGGACTGTGGGTGTTGAACCAGACCCTTGAGTTTGTGCCGCCTCTGTCTGTGAACTGAAGACCCGGCGCCTGATTCTGTGCTCACTTACAATGGTGCAAATCAGGAGTCAACAGTTACCCTTGGATATAATCAGGGTAAGTGAAAGGAGGTTCAGGCCTATGACACTAGACTGATTTACAAGGTGCCCTTTGTTTAAACACCTGGCTGCTGTTTCCTAGTACCATTGTCCCTTGGCTCCTTGTCAGAGCATGGCTCTGTAATAATGAACACACAGAACATACCATGAGGTCACTTATCAGAGCAGCAGTTCTGCGACCGATAGGTATATGGAAAATGTATCCAGAAATGTCCCTTTTCTTGTGTAAAAACCCCAGAGTCACAGTCCATCCCAGAGTCACAACTCGCCCCAGATCACCCCAGAGTCACAGTCCATCCCAGAGTCACAACTCGCCCCAGATCACCCCAGAGTCACAGCCTGTCCTGGAGTCACAACCAGCCACAGATCACCCCAGAGTCAATGCCTGTCCTGGAGTCACAACCCGCCACAGATCACCCCAGAGTCACAGCCCGTTCTGGAGTCACAACCCGCCACAGATCACCCCAGAATCACAGCCCGTCCTGGAGTCACAACCCGCCACAGATCACCCCAGAGTCACAGCCTGTCCTGGAGTCACAACCCGCCACAGATCACCCCAGAGTCACAGCCTGTCCTGGAGTCACAACCCGCCACAGATCACCCCAGAGTCACAGCCTGTCCTGGAGTTACAACCCGCCACAGATCACCCCAGAGTCAATGCCTGTCCTGGAGTCACAACTCGCCCCAGATCACCCCAGAGTCACAGCCTGTCCTGGAGTCACAACCCGCCACAGATCACCCCAGAGTCACAGCCTGTCCTGGAGTCACAACCCGCCACAGATCACCCCAGAGTCACAGCCCATCCCAGAGTCACAACCCGCCACAGATCACCCCAGAGTCAATGCCTGTCCTGAAGTCACAACCCGCCACAGATCACCCCAGAGTCACAGCCCATCCCAGAGTCACAACCCGCCACAGATCACCCCAGAGTCACAGCCTGTCCTGGAGTCACAACCCGCCACAGATCACCCCAGAGTCAATGCCTGTCCTGAAGTCACAACCCGCCACAGATCACCCCAGAGTCACAGCCCATCCCAGAGTCACAACCCGCCACAGATCACCCCAGAGTCACAACCCGTCCTGGAGTCACAACCCGCCACAGATCACCCCAGAGTCACAGCCTGTCCTGGAGTCACAACCCGCCACAGATCACCCCAGAGTCAATGCCTGTCCTGGAGTCACAACCCGCCACAGATCACCCCAGAGTCACAGCCCGTCCTGGAGTCACAACCCATCCCAAAGTGCAGAGGGACAAAAGCCCAGTTTACAAGCTGAAGGCAGAATGACACTGCAAGGACACTCCCCCCCCCCCCCGCCCTGCCCCACACCAAGGCAGCTGATAAGTGCAGAGTGCTGTCTGGGAGTCATCCAGAAAGAAAAGCCAGAAGGGTTGCCATTTCACGTTTTCCTAGGCAGCAAGCCAAGACTCCATCTAGCAGCAGATCAGCCACAGCCAGTCTCTTCTTCAGGTAGGTTTAACTCATCAAGGGACTGCATTCATCACACCAGCTGAACCTGCCTCATGGGGTTCGACTTTAACCTTCACTCCTGCTCTGCCCCTGGGAAAGTACGCCTCTGCAAAAAGCCCACAGGCAGCCAGTGCAAATCAGGGGGCCCCAGCCTCACGGGCCCACAGCGGGAGACTCCACTCGGAGTGGGAGGGACCCGCTGCCATTTGCACTAGCTGCCCTCTCCGCAGATCTCAGCGGCAGCCCCAAGCAGAGGGCGTTACAGCTGTCTGCTCTCCAGGTCAGAAGGGCCCTGCCTTCCCTCCTCATGCCCTGAGTGTGGCTTTGCTGGGCCCTGATCTCCATTCCTTGCCAGTCTCCTACCAGCGCAGCCAGTGCCATCTCTTTGCCCTCCATGAAGTCCCCTTCGCCGGTGCTCCCCTCGTGCCCCTGGCCTCCGGGCGGGGTCTGTGTGGGCTGGGAGCAGTCTGGCTGTGGCGCCTTTGGTCGTTAAGGAGATTGGTGGCTCCAATCTGTCGCAAGTGCCTGGAGCCTTGGACGGGTGTTTTTAAATGGCGGTTGAGACCTCTAAGTAGATCAATGACCTCACACTCTCCCTTGTCTGTTACTGTCACGTGCCCCATCTTCACCGCCCCACGCCAGGCTCCATTCCAGCCCACAGCCCCCTCGCATCGCCTTTCTCCCTGATCCCCACTTCGTGTGTCCTGCTCCTGGCTCCCCGCAAAGGAAAACAAGCCTGTGCTGTCCCTTCCCCCGCGGGCTTAGGGCGGACGATGGAGTGCTGCAGGGACAGGGAAAGACCGGGGTTCATATTTCTGGTGCATTCACCCTGGCAACTCGTGCAACTCTCACCAATGTGCTCTGTTCTTCTGGCGCTCTCTCTGGCATCGCCCCATCTTCCCTTCCATCCTTTATGCCCCCCTTGCCCCTCCCCAGCACTATAACTCCTCTATCCTCCAAGTGTAATTTTAGCCCCAAAGGCTGTAGTGTTGTAGCATTACTCTGTAGTTTGCCGCAGAAAAATTAATCCTGAAACTGAACCTATAGAGCCTATGGAATAAATTCTCCTAGCGGGACAGACTCGCTGAAGTGGGTTTCCTGGCCGGGTTTCCTTCATTGTGAGTATTTATCTCATATCATGTCCCACGTTTAGGCCTGGCCCATGGGAGGCTTGATCTCCCCCATCCGCACGCACAGTTCCTGGCCAGGCTGGTCCTATATTTCTTTGTATCTCTACATTTTGCACTGAGAAAGGGCTTTTCATCTAAGGGTCCTAAAATGCTTTGCATCGGGGGGTAGGTGTAAATTATTATTATTGTTTTAAAGATGGGGAAATTAAAGTTTGGTTTTTTCCTGTCTCCTTGTGAGTGCGTGTACAGTGCACCGACTACGTGTCTATACTGTCTCTATGAATGACTCTGTATATTTCGAGTAGATCTGTATTCTGCATCCCACAGTCACAGCCACTCTGCTTCCCGGGCCCCTTTATCTCTCACTCCTTCTCGCTGGCCCCTCTTTCCCTCCTGATATTTGCCTCCCCCTTATTTCCTTCATCTCTCTCCCTTAATCCCCAGTAGGGACAGGGTGTGAAACTTACTGCACGGGGTGAAAAGCAGGTTAATTTCCAAATGGAGCTTCCCTCTGAAAACAATAAGACAATGCCTGGCCGGGGGCTGCCTGCGTAAACCAGCCCCGAGGAGGGGAAGTTGTAATATTTGTATTTAGCAGTCAGTAAATTGAAGAAAAAAAACCCCTCAAGGCAATTAGAGCCATTCCTGGCCCTGTTCCTTCCAGGGCTGTCCAGGAGGGACCCCTGGGGCCACTCAAGCCCTGCCTGAAGGTCACCTGAGCTGCACTTATTCCAAACAGCAACAAACCTCAGTGCAGAACAAAGAAAACAAGGAGAGGAGGCTGCAATCCTTCCCCGAGCTCTCCACAACCCAGGCTCTCTCCCCGGAGCGTCAGCCTAGAAAGGGGATTCCAGAGTCAGCTCCAGAACTGGCCAGAGTCTGGGCCCCAGGATCTACGGTTATGAACAAGTCCTGCTAGAGACAGAATAGCCCTTGCTTGGGGAAAGCTCATGTGAAAGTGGAGGTGGGAGGGAAATGGGGGAAGGGGTCCTGCACCTTAACCCTTTCCCTGCCTGTGTGATCATTCTCTGGCAGCCCAGGGATATGCCGCAAGCTGTGATATGCAGGTGGTAAATTTCCCAGGCTCCTTCAGGCGCCAGCCCCAGCTGGCGTACATCAATGTCGCTCCACTGAGTTCAGCGAAGGAGACTGTCCCCAGGAGAGTAAACTGGATCCGACAGGTGGCTCATCAACTCCAGCGTCCTGCCTCCAGCACTGACCGATACATGCTGCTGCAGGGGATGGTGTAAGAAAACAGACTCCCCCAGGGACATAGCCAGTGAGCAATGCTGCACATGCGGCTGTGAAGGAAAGGTTCCTTCCTGACCCCCATGCTGACCAGCTGATGCCCTGAAGCAATTCCTGGTTGTTGTTATTGCTTATCCATAGCCAGCCCCAGTTTTACAGTCCGGCTGCCATGCCGGCTGGCAACAGCTCTGCACTCAAGACCACAGGGGGTAGAAAGTGGGTCCGTCTTGACTGGAGCGGCCTGTTGCCCTCAAACGTCCTTCTGCAGCAAAGGGCTTAGGGTGGCGCTCCCCTGAACTTAAAGATACACATGGAAAAGTGCAGGGAACTGGCTTCCCTTATTTACTGGAGCTGACGTCAACCCATTTGTTGGGATTGCCACGTCAGCCTGGCCCGGACCCCAGGGACAGCCCCCTCTGCTCTGCAGCTTTTCATTCATTTGCCCCATCCGATTCCCTTCTCGATTGCACTTGGGGGCCTGTTGCCACACTTGTGCTCTAGGCCAGAGAACTGCAGGGAACTCCAGCCATTACCGTGGGGTGCATCTGGATGTGCAAAGGGTGGGGGGGCTCCCTTTCTCGCCCACACCACCATGGGCTTCTGGTTCCCTCTGTACTTTGCTGGTGGGATTCACAAGGCCTGGATTCAGACTTCCCTATGGCCTTCCCTCTGCAATCTCTGGCC
Source organism: Chelonia mydas (assembly GCF_015237465.2). Classification (NCBI taxonomy): domain Eukaryota; kingdom Metazoa; phylum Chordata; order Testudines; family Cheloniidae; genus Chelonia; species Chelonia mydas. The sequence continues at coordinate 2,985,839 of NC_051253.2, read as the reverse complement.
TGCCTCTTTGGAGCTCAGCGTCCTGGTCTGAACGCTTCAGGAATTCCAGTCTGTTTTTTTTCTGCTGGGGTGCAGCCCAGAGTGTCCACTGAGAAAGACTCAGCATTTCCAAAGAACCTGTCCAGAATGCCTGGACAGGAATGTTCCTGGGTGAACCAGAGCCAATGGTTGTAGCCTGTGGATTGCATACACAGCTGGGAGGGAGACAGACATTAGTGGATGATTCACAGAAAGGGCATCTGACCCACCTCAGCCCTGAGCTAGAGCAATGCAACCTCCCTGAGCTTGCAAAGGGCAGGGCATGTCCGTTGCATTCCCACACCAGGGCTGCAGTGTCCCCAAGTGTGCAAGGGCAGGGCACGTCCAGTGCATTCCCACACCAGGTGTTAGGAATCAGGGCCTGCAGCAGAGCCTGTCTCCAAGCACCCTAATGAGCACTGCTGGCCTGTGGTAGGCTGCCTGACTGGCTGCACTGCCTGACTGATGGGAAGAGTCCAGAGAACAGCTTTTAAGCCCAGCAGCAGCAGTTTGGTGGCTGCTCAAAGCATTTGCCCATGACTGTGACAGCTCCTGCACCTGCTGTTCCCAGCCTTGCTGCTGCCGTGTTCTAATTCTGCTCCTCCCTTACTCCTGCCCTTGGCCCAGCCCTGCTCCTGCCTTGCCAAACTTCAGATAACCTGGCCCTGACCTCTGGCTCCAATTCCTGACTTCAACTCTGAGCCCAGGCTACTGACTCCTTCTGTAACCACTAGGCATGACCACCACAACACAGTCTCTGACACCAGGGCTGCTATGCCCCTGAGCTGATGGGGGCAGAGCATGTCTGGTGCATTCCCAGACCAGAGCTGTCAGTAGAGCTCACAGCTAACGCAGTGTGGGTGTGGCAGGGTTTGGAAATTTGCACTGGAATGAAGACTTGGGATGCAAGAACTTGCAGGGTCTCTCACAATACTCAGCAAGCGAGCAGGCCAGCCATGGTGCCCAGACCCAGAGTACCAGCCCAAGCAAAGGGATTCCCTTCCCAGCCATTGCACGCTGGGAACAGGTGTGTCTCTTGTATAGGTCCTGGGGTCAGAAGACTTTCCAGGGATGGAATTCTGGGGAAAAGGCAAGTCTGGCCATCTTCATTTACATTAATTTTAATTAGGGCCCTACCAAATTCACAGTCCATTTTGATCAATTTCACAGTCATAGGATTTAAAAAATCGTAAATTTCATTATTTTAGATATTTAAATCTGAAATGTCACCGTGTTGTAATTATTGGGGTCCTGACCCAAAGGCGGCAGTTGGGGGGATCGCCAGGTTATTGGAGGGGGGTTGTGGTCTTGCCACCCTTACTTCTGTGCTGTTGCTGGTGAGCTGGCGGCCAGAGAGCGGCAGCTGCTGGCCGGGATCCCAGCTCTGAAGGCAGAGCCACCGCCAGCAGCCGCACAGGAGTAAGGATGGCCTGGTACGGTATTGCCACCTTTATTTCTGCACTGCTGCCTTGAGAGCTGGTCACCCGGCTAGCAGCTGCCACTCTCTGGCCACCCAGCTCTGAAGGCAGCAGCACAGAAGTGAGGGTGGCAATACTGCGAGCCCCCTCCAAAACCTTGCGACCCCCCTGCAGCCTCCTTTTGAGTCAGGACCCCCAGTTTGGGAGACACTGGTCTCCCCCATGAAATCTATTCAGTCCAGGGTAAAAGCGCACAAAAGACAAGATTTCATGGGGGAGACCAGATTTCATGGTCCATGATGCATTTTTCATGGCCGTGAATTTGGTAGGGCCCTAATTATAATGTTGTTTACCCATAATTTCATCTACTGAGTTTTATTGCTTTAGTTGGAATCTGTTTATGTTCTGATTGTAAAAGTAATGCTAGATGATGATGACGGCTGGACCCTTGAACGGGAACAGGAACTGTGCAAAAATATCCTGAGTGGCTCAGTGGGTCACCCTAAGTGATGGGAGTGAACTTTGGTTTGGTAACAAAACCCAAGCTAGGAGGGAGAAGGGCTTTCCCTTCGAGATCAGGAATGCTATCCCCAGGGGCAGGGATTGTGGGCAATGTCTGGGTTTCCCATTTGGATGTTTTGCACCCAATGTAGAGCAAATAGCATTGACTGGACTGGACTGGATCTGGCAGCAGTTTGGAGCTGGTTACACCATGCTCCCACCTTCCAGGCTCCTGGCAGCAGAGCTGATATCAGAACTGGACCGGGAAGCTGTGTATGGGAGCAGGACCTGGCAGAGTGTTCTCTCTGGACTGGTGCAGACAGGTGGAGAAGACCTGCCCCTTGACAACCAATGACTCCTGCTAGACCCCTGAGTGGGGGTTTTAAGATTGGGGGGGTTGTGGCAAGATTAAGCATTCTGGGCCTCACTAAATCAGACAGTTACTCTTCAGAATGATGGAGCTGACCAAACTCTGGATGCCCGGGGTTTGCAAGGCTCATTTTCTTCTATGTCATTCGGCAGAGAGAGTTTTCATGTCTCTTTATATTTTCCCTCTTCCCCAAATAACAAGGTCCTTGTGTTCCCAAGGATTCGGGGTGCTGGCAGGAGGGGAAGCACCTGCTGCAAAGGGGACCAGGGCAGGTTTATTTATTTATTCTAATTTCCTGGAGTCAGCAGTGGGAGCCCGGCTTGGGGTTTCAGAGTAGCAGCCGTGTTAGTCTGTATTCGCAAAAAGAAAAGGAGGACTTGTGGCACCTTCGAGACTAACAAATTTATTTGAGCATAAGGGTTTGTTTATTTTAGAGGATGGCCCCCAAGATAGCCTGAATCCAGCCCTTGTTGCTGCACTGGGCACTTGGCAGACTAGACATAGAAATCTGCTCCTGCACAATCGGAGCTGGATTCTCCTGAGCCTCCCTGCAGAGCCCATTTGGTCCCACAGATCGAGTTTAAAAGAGTGGATTAGACATTGGAACCCCCTCCCCCAGGACCATGCCAGTGAAGGCTCAAGCCCTCCCAGCAGGAGCAACAGGCTGGCTGATGAAAGATCTACCGCTCCCCCATCTATTTCTGCATGTGTGTGTGAGTGGGAGTGGAAGGCAGTTTGACTGAGTGTGTCGTGGAGATCAGTAACACCTCTCCGGGGTGTAGGGATTAAATCTGTCCAAAACTCAGCCTGGAGGAATCAGTTCCGGACTTCCTTAAGAAAGCCTAACCCCTTCCAGCCCCAGGGAGCCATCGGCAGTCAATAGTCAAGAAGGATCAGCAAAGAAGCAGGGCATGGCAAGACGCCCCAAGTTCTGCACTCCATCACAGAGGGGCCTGACCTGCTAAGCTTGGACCCAGGGCTAAGTTCCGGGGTTGGGTTCAGACCAGTGGTGAAATCTGGATCTGGATCCAGCTTTGGATTCCAATCCTCTCCATCTCCCAGATGAAGTTCAGTGGGGTTCAGTTCCAGGGGCTTGGTTCCAACCCAGCTCACAGAACAGCGTGCCAGCCGCATGGAGAGGAAACAAAGGGGCCAGAGCTTTGCAGCTACTTTAACAGGCGAAGCAGAGCGACAGAGATTCATTCCCCTTCTCCCCCATGTCGGCCACGCGGCACGGGCTCCATGCTGCAACCAACCAGAGAAATGGTGTCGGGACTACGTGCAAGGGGGCAGACTTGGGGCAGAGGCAGACAGGAGTGGGGGTGGAGGACAATGGAAGGGAGAGCTGAAAGCGGGGAGTGGGACAGCGCTGCGGGGGGGAAGGAGAGACAGAGTGGAGGGGGCTCTGACATGCCCTTCTCACTATTTAACCATCTCAGGGTCCGATACTGACAAGCCGCTGAGCTGCTATCAGTGCTGAATGTTTTGTAGCAATTCCCAGAGGGCTCCTCAGCCCCTTCCATCTCCACCTACCCTGTCTCTGTCTCTGTCCCACCCTAGCCCCCACGTCAATGCTGCAGCTTAGGTGTTGGAACAATCGCCTGACAAAGAGTTATTTTTAGCTGCCGGAGTCAGGAGCGAGGCTTCGGCCAGCACTCTGACAATGGGGGGAAGGGGGCTGGGCTTCCCCAGTGACCACTGGGCAGCAGAAGGACCTGTAAGGTTTCCTCGATGACCCAGGTCCATACAATACAAGGAAAGCAAAACAGGGACATACCCAAGCCAAGACGATCTGCTCCTTTACCTAATGGGAATGACCCCGGGTGAGGGGCTGGGAGAGTCCAGGCAAGCAGGGAAAGCAGGAGCTCTCCCAGCTCCTCCTGTGGGTGAGGCTCCCACATAAGTGGGAAAACAGGGTGAAGTGCAGCAGGGTTTCCATGAGGTAGTTCCAGGGCTGGGCCAAGGTTTGGTGGAGCCTCACGTGCGGCAATTTGCAGGGGCCCCTGGCCTGGCTCCTGCCTGTCTGCTAGACCGTGCAAGAATTCTGCAGAGACTTAGCAACATAACCTCAATTCTGTGGGGAACGGGGGGCTCCATGCACAAAGGCAGTGGAGAAGGCTAGGAAGCTGAAGGAGTGGGTCACCCACTTCTGGACATGTGCAGGAGTGGAGGAGTAGTGGGGCTGTTGGCCACCCTGCCCCTTCAGAGTCACTCAATCCTGGGAAGGGGAGAGGGGAGTTCAGTTGTGGCCTGTTTGGTCTTTGGCCTCTCTGCTGAGGATGCCAACAAGGAGGCAGCCAAAGCCAGCTGGTGTGGATGTGAACCACTTGCAGTGTGTTACACATCTGCTCTTGGCTGGAGGAATCAGAGGATAAGAGTCTACTCCAGCTCCTCTTCTCCACAGAGGATAAGAGTCTACTCCAGCTCCTAGCCAAAGGTGTTGTCTCTTCAGCACAAGGGGCAGAGGCTCATGTTCTCCCCACTGAGGACCCAGAATGGTGGGTGTTATGGGGACTTGTGCCTGCTTGGAACTGGCCAGGCAGACACCCACTCATTGCACACAGGCTGCTGAACAGCCTCCAGATGGCCACAGGTTTTGGTTACCAGCCTCTTGAGCCAGATGGAAACCAGTGGCCTAGCAGTGGAAGGTTTGTATCTCCCTGCCAGTGCCCTGTGGCACTTGGTCCCCATGAACCAATCTGCCTTGCAGAGAGGAACAGCGTGCTAAATAAACCAAGCGTGCCTTCACCCAGCGTCAGGGCCAGGAGGATTCCATCTGCTGTGCAGCTCCAGGGGCCTCTTCTGGCTGGTATCGCAGGGGCAGCTTCAGAAGAAGGCTGGGCAAACAGCGCTGCCTTTTCCTGCAGAGCCTCCATCCACTGGACACTCACACGCATGCTGGTGGTCAATGGGAGTAGAGTTAGGCAAGCAGTGAGTGCATTTGAAAACTGGCCCCATGCTCCTCGTGGCTGCTGAGCCCAGGGGTGTGCATGGATCAGCTTGTTATGGACAGACAGTGCCCTATTTCAGAAGGGCAAGCTCGCACTGACCACTAAACATGCTGTGTCCCTGCCCTTGCCTAAGAAGCCCACCATACAGCATGAGCCACCTTGCACTGCACCCAGAGGGGTTTGGGGCTGGGGGGGGTATTGAGGAGGAAGGAAGTTGCAGCCCAAGTCCAGTTCCATTTGAATTCCTCCAGAAACCCTCACAGCTGGACCTGACAGCCAGTTGGTTGATAACTTTCTTTCCCAAGCTGAATCAATGTTGGGGGCCGGGGGGGAATGATGGGGTTTAAATTGATACATTTATGGAGGGGATGGTGTGATGAGACTGCCTACAATGGCATACAGCCACTCTGCGACAGCTAGCAGCAAATATCACCAACAGCCAGTGATGGGACACTAGGTGGGGAGGGTTCTGAGTTACTACAGAGAATTCTTTCCCAGGTGTCTGCCGGGGAGGTCTTGCCCACATGCTCAGGGTCCAACTGATGGCCATATTTTGGGTCGGGAAGGAATTTTCCCCAGGTCAGATTGACAGAGACCCTGGGAGGTTTTCGTCTTCTTCTGCAGCATGGGGCACAGGCCACTTGCAGGTTTAAACTAGTGTAAATGGTGAGTTCTCTGTAACTTGAAGTCTTTAAATCATGATTTGAGGCCTTCAGTGACTCAGCCAGAGGTCAGGGGTCTATTACAGAAGTTGTAAGTGAGGGTCTGTGGCCTGCACTGCACTGGATGTCAGACTAGATTATCAAAATGGTCCCTTCTGGGCTTAAAGTCTACGAGTCTACAGGAAATAAAGGTTCACAAACTCGAAAAATAGTTTGTAAAGGTCACCAAAGGGCTTGCTGCGTGAGGTTTGCTAAGGAGAAGATGAGAGGGCAGTCGTGGTAATAGGTATTACTGGGGGACCAAAGGCCTGCGGCTGGAGGCAGAGAGAATGCAGACACTGGGCAATGCCAAGGATAATCCAATCCCAGGGGGCCCTGGGGGAATCAGATCAGCCTTGAACAGTATTGGGTCTAACACTTGGGATCTCCTACACCCTGTGCTGAGACTGCACCTCAGTCTGACCCTACAGAAAGAGGCACTGCTCATGTGTTTCCATCACAATGATTTTAACATGCCAAAGCTCAGAGAGTAATTTAACTCCCAAATCGGGTCTCAATAGGGATTCTGAGGAGATAGCACAGGGCAAAGTCCCAGGGCCACATGCAAGGAGGATTGGATTTGCAAGAGCCTCTGGAAAAGGGCATGGGATTCAGTCTTCTTCACAGCTGCTGAGGTCCAGGGACAAAGCTGTCTCTGCGGGGCATGGTACTGCAGCTGATTCAGGTTAACCCGTAGGAGTAGGGAGAGAAGTGTAAAAAGGATGAAGGTTGAGTTTACTGGTAACGGGTGGCCTGGGTCTGAAATCTGGTCAGGTGAGTGAGGGGGCCCTGGATTCCCCCTGGGAATATTCTGGGAAATCAGATGCTGTCTGGAAGCATTGCCAGAAAATCACTCCCGCACAGACACCGTCCTCCCATCAACAGGGATGTGGTCTCTTTCCCTTCCTCCTTTGGTCCCCTCCCCCCATAGTTCAAATTCCAGTAGACACCACAAGAATCCTGCAGTTAATCTCCTTGGTTTCTACTGGTTTCTGTTGGTTCCGACTGAGGAACCAGTATCCAGCCGACCAACAGACCCATTGTTCTATTCCTAGCTGGCCAACTGGAACCAGTAGAAACCCGATGAAACTATTCCACTGGAATTCAGGTGGCTCTCTCTGTCCCATCTCCCCTGCCCTTTGCCAAGTATCTCAATGATCCAAGGCCTGGAGTTTGGTGAGGGGGAGGAAACTGTTTACTCCCCCTTTGAGAAAGATTTACACCATTATGGATGTATCTATTTACTTATTTAGGAAGTTCTAGCAGGTTTACAAACCATCAGCATGTGAAGATCAAAGACAAAGCCATAAGCCTTGCAGCCGGGAACTTTGGCTAGTGAACATTATCCAGAAATATCATCAGGTCTCTGCGTAAGAGGGTCTCACCATACTGCGGAGTGACCCTCTTTGCACTACCCAGGAAGTGTTGTTTCTGGATTCTTACCCCATTATTGACCCATGTCTTACCTGCCTCCTTAACCCATGTGTTTCATTCAAGTTCCATCCAGGGCAATCTGGAACTGGTAACTGATGCAGAAAGCACAGCTCCTCTTCCCTGCTGAGACAGCCCTTCTCCCCTGGCCTTTTCTAACCCCTTCCATGGGCAGCCAGGCTGGCTTATCTGGCTTTCATAGAATCATAGAATATCAGGGTTGGAAGGGACCTCAGGAAGTCATCTAGTCCAACCCCCTGCTCAAAGCAGGACAACCCCAACTAACTCATCCCAGCCAGGGCTTTGTCAAGCAAGGCCTTAAAAACCTCAAAGGAAGGAGATTCCACCACCTCCCTGGGTGGAGCGTTGTTTAGCTCCACGGTGGGAAGCAGGCTCAGGATTCTGCAGGACATTTCCAGTGTACGGACATAAACCCAGTGCTTAATTTGTGCCTGGGCTTGTCAGGGCTGAGCCCCGGCACCTCTGGGCTTGGTAGTTCACAGCCCCAGCACCTCTGGGCTTGGCAGTTCATAGCCCCAGCACTTCTGGGCTTGCTGCATCAGTTCTGAATGTAAAAAAAATTGCTTGAGCCCCGGGCCTTCTTTCATTACAAATTAAGCCCTGCATAAACCCCCAAGATTTCTGACACGTCCAGGACTGAGCCCATGGTCCTTGTCCACATAATTCCCTGGCTTCCCGATTGCATTTCCCCCATCCCCACAGTGCCCCAATACTGCTTCTTCCATAGGGCAGGTCCCCTGCTGGAGCCAGTTGCCTGAATTCATGGCCAGAATATATCCCTTATGGACACGAAGCACTCCAGGAAACCCGCACTTTTGCAGCGTTCCCATGGTGCTTTAGAGGCAGAGCAGTGAAGGTTGGCCCAGGCTCCAGGAGGGGGGCTGGGTGGGAATGGGAACAGAGTGAAACAAGGTCTCAAGGGGTTTTCCTTGAGAGGAAGCAGCACTGCACCCACAGGAGAAGGCCAGAGCTCGCATCCTTGCCACCTAGTCATTTCATACAAGGCACGTCTGAAAATTACGGTTTGTGAGAAAAGAGAACAACAGGAGCAGCTGCAGAGTCTGTCACAGCTTTTCCTTCTTCTCCTTCAGTGCTGCCGCTACTGAACTTGGTCCTGCAAACCGGAGGCTGACTGCAAGGGGTGGAGGCAGCAGGTGGGCTCTGTGACAGCCCACATAGCTCTGCCTCTGCAGCTCAGCCCCACAAGCCCTATTCTGGGCTCCTTCTGAGCAGCGCTGGTCATGGTGGATGCAGCCAGACCCAGAGAGTGTGTCTACACCGCACACTAAGCCCAGGCTCTGACTCGGGTTTGTATCCAAGGGCCGCTTCTGTTTGCACACAAATCAGTCCGACTCAGGTCAGCAAACCCTGGTCCTAGGACCCTTCTAGGGAGTGGGTCAGAGCTTGAGTCCTGCTGAGACTCCGGTCGAAGCCCTGTCATTTTGCAGTGAGGACACAGGTCAAGCAGCAGACCCACGTCAGAAGGTCAGCGTAATGCAGTATGGATGAGTTAGCCTGGCGGTGAGACCTTGGTCCAGCCGCTATAAACCCAGATTTACAATGCAGTGTGGATGCTCAACACAAGCTTGGATGCTCAGCCGGTTCCCACAGACTCAGGCTTAGTGTGCAGTCTAGACATACCCAGTGTGGCCAGGCACTTGACAAGCACACCATACACAGCTCAGCCAATCCAGCAGTGTTATTCCAGCCCTGGGCCCCTGTGACACACTGGCACCTGGGCAAAAGGTCCCCAGTTCTTTGCAAGCAACTCTGGTCTCAGACCTGACAAACTCACTCAACCACTCAACCACACACACTTCTTGCAGGGCCTTTATCCATCAAGAGTAACATGTAAGGCAGCTGCTGAAAGTTCATAAGTTGGCAAGACTCAGAATCACTGCGAGGTGTGTGTACAGGTGATATTTAAGGACAATGTAAGTATGTGGAAAGTCTGCGTTATAGTTAGTTAGAGTTCAAGTTAGTCACTGGAGCGCTCATATCTCAGTGACGGCCCATTCAAGCAGGAGGGAGTTGTCACCCTTCCTGTTTAGCCGGTGATGTAATGCAAGGCTCAGTTGTCCAGCCTTGCTCCATCCCAAGACTATCAGTGGAAAACCATCAGAGACAGCTGCAAACAGCCAAAACCACTTGGAGATAAAAAGGGAACATTACAACAGATTAGAGAGCTCGACCTGTCTGTGAACATTCACAAGACTGTTTCAACATAACCCTGCGTGGAGACAGGCACCCTGGATACATTCACTGAGGAAACATCTTACAGAATGGGGGTGTTTTAATCAAAGTTTAGTTCCTGGTTCCTATGACACCAGCCGGCTCTGCAACCTACTTTATTAGAAAGGAAAGGCACTATTCATAAGTGTAGGCCCCAGTTCGCATTCTATGGGGGTTTTTTTGTATTGTAACCATTTGTTTCCACCAATCTCTCTTGTTTCTAGTTGAAGCTCTAGTCCTTCTTAAATAAACCTACTTTTGTTTTATTATGAGTGCTCACAAGTGGTGTGCATTACATAGGAGCAGTGATTTAAGGTAAAACTAGTAACTGGGGTACACTGCTCCTTGAAGGGCAGAGGCTCTGGGATGCCTGTTTGTAATCAGTGTCAGGGGCTGGATATCACAGGAGAAAGGGACTTGGGGACTGGGGTGCACCTCTTGCGAACCTGCATTTCCCAGGGGAGAGTGCTTGAGTGGCTAACAGGTGTAGGGGTGGCTGGGGGTGTAGGGAGCAGACACCCAGTCATCACGGGCAAGCCTACGTCTCGCTAGAATCATGGGGTAACAAGCTGATTTACAGTCCAGGATACCCCGAGAACCGTCACAGCCCCCAACCAGGACCAGTATCTCTCAATCCTGGCCTACAGGAGTTCCACTAGTCCAGTTCTGCTTTCCTCACTCTTCTGCCAATCTACATCAAACAGGCCCACAGCACCTCTACTCTTCAAGTCTGCCCCCATCCCCAGTCTGAGTCAATGTACCTTTATCTTGACTTTCGGCCCTTCTGCTATGCCCATAGTGGATCCCTGCTGAGCAGAGAATGCCAGCTGTATGATAGCTTTTGCAACGAGCAAAGGAGATTCAGGCCCTGATCCTGCAAACAAAAGACCATGTTTGACTTCAATAGTTCTGCTCACATCAGCAAATTATGCACAGGCTTGGGTGTTTATAGGAATCTTCACTTTAAATTTCAGTTCCCCTTTTGAGGTGAAAGGCAAGTGTGTGCTGACTCCGCTGGGCCATGTATTTTCCCCAAATGCTTGGGAGTGTCCCCCTGCTGCAATAAAAGCATCTGCAGAGATCTGACAGCTCTCTGAACATCCATCCAGAGAAAAAATATTTGGGAAGAATGTACAGCTTGGATTAGTGACAGCTTCTGAACCGTAGCTCAAACGTGCCACCTGGTGGCAGACTCTGTGAACAGAATATTTTGCTCTCTCATGGCCATGGCCCCATGAGATGATGGCAGTTTTAAAAAGAAACTTTTAAAGAACCCTCTGTGCTTCCCATATCCTAAGGAATGTCTCACACCGTTTCTACACAGAGCCCTGTTCTCCCAACAAGGGCAGAGACTGAGGGAATGACTGGGCTGATCTCATGAGACTTAAAGGCTGTCTCCTATTTTACAGCAGCAGCTGCGTATTTGGGCAAGAGATGGACAATCAATGAAACAGATCCCTAATTCCTTTCAAGGGTTTCATCAACCAGCATGGAATATACAAGTCTACCTCTGAGTTTTGGCTGCTGAGACTGTTAATTACGCAGCAAATAGCCCTGGAAATCCAGGAAGAGTGACAAATTAGACAAAGCTTGTTTGCAATTTACAAATAAATACATAAAAATCTGAAACAATTGGAAAAAGCCTTTAAAATAATGATCAATATCATGATGGAACTCGTGTGGGAGTTAGCTTCTGGCACTGGGACAAAGGACTATCTTAAGACGACACTCTCCTCCTAGAGATCTAGGACCAGGCCATATTGGAAAGTTTAAATCCAAGCTGCTTTTTGAGGTTATCCAAATGTGGGGAGGGGGAGGAAATAAAATCAAAACATGGTGACTGACATCAATACACTTGCGTTTTTTTACAGTTGGAACAGAGACAAAAAAAAACACCTCTCCCTTCCACACACTTTGCAAAAGATGATGATACAAAAATGTACCAGGAAAGGTCCTGATCCTGCAAGGAGTTATGCCTGGGCCTGCAGTTTTAGGAGCCTGGTCACTGTGCATAAAATTAAGCACATGCATAAGTCTTTGCAGGACCGGAGCCAAAAGTAGTTCTGAAGAACAGAAATTTGTAAACAGCACTGTCGACCAGACTGTCCTGTTTTATAGGGCAAGTTCTGTGGTACTAGCTTGCTCTCCACTGACACATCCTGACAGAACACGGGGGCCGCAGAAACGATCAGTGTGACATGATGCTTTTCAGGACAACGCACCATTCCAGTCGACATCCCGTTTCAGCACTGCCCCACCTTGCTTCAGGGCAGCACCTCTCACTTACAACGTGGTTTCAAAGCGACGTCGCACGGGACTCCGGACCTTGTGCACGTGCCGTCGGAACATTCTGAAGTGGCACACACCGCTTTGTGGTGTGCTGGACATGACATCACCGCGCTTTGTGGTGCTGACATCATACGGTGATATGACGTCATCAGACCGTTGTGTCGACGCCCTCTTCTGATCTGACGCCGTCACTTTCTGACGCAGCGAGTTCATGTGTCAGAATCACATCCCCGACGGTGAATGCCTTCCCGCCATTGCGCTGTCAGGATGCCCATGTTGGCACTTCAGTGTCATGAAGTCGTGACACCCGAGCCTGGCTCCACAGAGGAGCTGAGCCCGCTCTAGGCCCCAGCGCCTGAGGGGCGCCCGTGAAGGACAGAGAACTACAATTCCCAGAAGGCAGTGCCGTAGCGTCTCGTACGGCGCATGCGTGCCTTCCTCGCGTGCGCTCGGCCTGCCCCGTTGCCCCGCCCCGCGTGCCCAGCTTCCGCTGCCGCCGCAGCACGTCGCGAGCTCGGGGAGAGGCCGGGTTTCCGATTCCGGCCAGCCTCGCTCTGGTCCCTGCGGCTGGCTGCCGAGCCTTGTGCCTCCGCCATATTGTCTGTGTGAGGCCGGTGGGGAGGGAGGCGAGAGCGGCGGCCGCTTCAGGTACCGGCGGGCGGGGCGGACCCGACCCCTCCTCCCGGGGCCCGGCGGGGCGGGGACCACCCCGAGGCATGGCGGGGGCAAGGATGGGGCCACGGCGGAGGGGTCCCTGAGAGGGGAGGGGGGGGTCCCTGCAGAGGAGGGGGCCCCTCCCCGCTGTGTGTGGGGCCCGGCCGGGGGGGGTGCCCTGCGGGGGGGCTCATCCTCCTTCCCGGCCCCAGGGCTGTAACTCTACAGAGGAGGGGGCCCCGCTAGGGGATAGGGAGGGGGGGTGCCGGGGAGAGGGGCCAGCTCTGCGGGGTGGGGCGGGGGTGGGCCCCTTCTTAGTTCTGGCCGGGGGGAAGGAGGAGGGAGGGTCCCAGGGTCCCACCCCGTCTCGCTTCTCTGGGAGGTGGAAGTGGGTGGGGGGGGGTCTATAGCCTCCTGGAGAAGAGGAGCCCCTCCCCATCCCAGCCCTGTTGGCAAGGTGTATGCCCCTGAGAGAGGCAGTATCCTCCCCACTCCCCTTATCGGTTCGGGGTGGGAGGGGGAAGGACTGTTCCCCTGGCTGAGAGGATCTGTCTTGCCCCACCAGGGTGAGGGGTGGGAAGAGGAAGGGTCCATCTCTTTCTGCCAGGGGAGTATGTCCTTTCCCCATGTGAAATAGGATGTTTCTTCTTTTAGCTTCATTGGGAGGGCGCTCTTGCCCCTGAAGCTGTGGTTTGTCAGGCTCTTCTCAGCTCTGTGGATGGCAGGGGGTTTATGTCCCGAGGAAAGCTCCACTTATCACTGCTCTTCTCACCCCAGCTGAAAATTGGTTCAAAATACTTTTATTGGAATAGCAAGTTCTATCACTATTGCTCAAGCATGTGAGTTTTGTTTTATTATTTTTTAAAGAGGACCGATTGGGTAAGAATGTTTAGGCCACCTACATTTTTCTAGCCAGTCTTTCACTGGGAACAGTGGGAGATTTATACAAAAACTGAGGATGGAGTATGCTCCTTATATGTTAGCGAAACTTTTCGGCCGTGATCTTGTGCCAGGGTCCGGTAGTGCAATCCTCTGTGTCCATGTGGAGTCCCATTGACTGCAGTGGAACTCTGCAATGATGCAGAGGTTTGCACTATTAGGACCTGATGTAGGTTTGAGAGGCTCAAGAAAGTTACTGTTGTAATCCGCATCTTTTAGTGGGAAGTAAGTGGTGGAGGGCACTGCTAGGACCACACTATTCCTATTCTCTTTTGTTATGCTCTTTTCATATGTAGTTACCAGATTTGTGCACATAAATATGGTAATTGTACAAATTTGGTTCACAACACTACCTAAATTATTTGGAAAAAGTGGCCCATAAAGTGTCATAACCAGGCTTAAGAGTCAACAACTCATTGAGATGGCTGGGGGGCAGTTCACACCTCTCCTAGAGTTGCTGTTTCAGGCTACTTGCAGACACCTGGAGGCAACACATCAGCTTTGCATGTGTTTATACTCAGGCCTGATCTAGACTAAAAAATTGTATTGACTCAGCTACATTGCTCAAGGGTGTGAAAAATCCACACCCCTGAGTGGCATAGTTAAGGTGACCAAACCCTGGTGTACATAGTTCTAGGTGGATGGAAGAACTCTTCTGTCAGCCTAGTTCTTGCCGCCCAGGGAGGTGGATTACTTGCACCAACAGGGGAACCTCTCCCTTCACCGTAGGTAGTGTCTACACTGAAGCACCACAGTGGCCCAGCTGCAGCTGTGGTGTTGTAGCATTTCAAGTATAGACAAACCCTCAGTTCATGTTTAGAAGACTGTCTTTGTAGACATAGGTGCTAGAAATATACTCTTTAAAAAAACCCAAAAAACCACTTGAAGTATGCAGAGTCAGATATTCATGGGGCCATGTAATACCTGAGGCAGGCAAGATTAGCCCATGGGTTGGGTGTTTGGCTCTAGTGGAGCAAACCATGGACATCTGTAATAGGTAGGTATCTGTCCCATATATATATCCCTCTTCTGTTGAGACACACACATCTGACAGAGAGGCAAACTTCATTTCATAGTTCTCTTGGGGGTAGATGGATCTGTGAGGAGGGTGGGTTTACATCCCCCTGTGATGATGGAGGGCCTTGGACAGTTAGGTGTCAACCTCTTTTCACACCTGTAGCAGAGAGAGGGAAGTACAGTATTGCCTAAGGGGTGAGGGTGGAGTTCTTCCCAGCTCTGAGGTGGAGGTGTAGGCCTTTGAGGGTTGGGGGTCAGGGGTCTGTTGCCTTGCAACTCAGAGGTGAGGAGTTAAGTAGGGTATGTTTGGGGTGGATATAGGTTTTAATATTTTCTACATATTAGTAGAAACTACATCCTCCAAAATCTTGTCATGGGGAGGTACAAAGCTCTTGGGGTGCTGATAGTATAAACTTCTCGTGGCTGTGTTTTTCTAAGTAGGATGTATTCTCTGAAGAGGAATCACTTTCTTGCAAGTATAATCCCGTAATGGAGTGGGTGGAATGTACTGGGAAGGTATTAATCCTAAAAATGATTTGAGGGAAGTTATGAAGAGAATTCCAAAACAAGGGGGTGAATCTGCAGGGGTGGAATGTGTCCTGGCACTGGCTGTAGTAAAAAGAGGGGGGAATTTGACATCAGTGGAGAACCAGGTGATCTAGTACGGCCAGGATTAGATGTTGGAAACTGAAGGAAACTAGGTCCTGGACCAAGAAAGGGTGGTGTCATTGCTCATGTGGAGGGGAAGTATCTCGTGGAGAAAACAGGGAAATACATTTTGGCTGGGGTGAAACATAAGGTGGAGGTTTATATAATAAAAATGAGGGGAGGAGTAGATCCTGGGGGAACATGGATTGTGGGAAAGGGATTAGAACATCAGCAGTAGGTGTTGTGGTCAAAGTGGGGGAATTAGATTGTAGGATGGAGCTGGGGCAATGGAGATGAAGGCTATAGTAGTGAAGGGGAAGGGTTGCCACTTCATAGTCAGGAGGTGTGTGAGTTGAGAATGAAGATGAGCTCCTGGGGCTGGGGTGCAGGAAAAAATTGTAGTAAAGGTACTTTCTCAGGGTTGAAGAAGAAATTACTTTGAGTGTGAAGGATGTGATAGAAGGGGTGCACTGAGATTAGTTTGAGGGAACAAGTGTGTTAACCAAATGATGTGAAAGGAGTAAGAGTAGGTGACAGAGTGGAGGTGTGATTAGTTTCCATGTCTCGTGTTATCTCTAGGGAGGCCTGGGGATCTATTTCTGGGTTATCAAATGTGTCATTCTTTTTATCCAGTGATAGTGGATTGCTTATATTAACGTGTGTCCCTTGTGGGGCTCTTGGGGTGGGGTTGAGCTCTTTCTAGTGAGAAGTAACTCCTAGATTTTTAAGTCCAGAAAGGACCGTTATGATCATCTAGTCTCATCACAATGATCAGCTAGTTTTGATTACAAGGAAACTGCCTCCTCTGAACTCCCTTGGTGCCAGATGCACCATACATAGTTGCCAAAACTTGGTCTTCTTCCTTGATGACTTCTACAGTGTAGTTATGAGTTGTTGGTACAAAATTCTTTAGTTTATATTGACAACTAATAGTGGGGACACTGTAGAACAAATTGAGTTTAATATAAAAAATGAGAGCCACTGTACTGATTATTTTAACTTTCTTTCAACAAAAACCTTATTTTAAAAAAAGAGGAAATTTTGGCAATCACAAGAGTGCCACAGGTTTTAGAGTGATAGTAGCCATCTTGGTCCCAGGATGTGAGAGAAACAAGGCGGGTGAGGTAATATCTTCTGTTGGACCAACTTCTGTTGCTGAAAGAAACAAGCTTTTGAGCTTACACAGAGTTCTTCTTTAGTCCTGAAAAAGATCACTTTTTAAGCTCTTTCAACAACAGAAGTTGGTCCAATAAAACCTACTACCTCACCCACCATGTTTCTCTCAGATTTTAGGTTGTTTGCTGCAGAATATGGGAATCTTGACAAAAGGTAGTTCAACTTCCACTTCAGTGAGACACCTAGGTGTTCAGAACAAGTTGACTTATGAGGTTGGTCATTGCTAACAGCAGTGTGATCTCCACTATAGTCTACATTTTTAGGGCATTTGGGTATGTCCGTCTTGACAGAGGCATATACATTTGTACTGTTTTCAGAATAAATGAACCTGAGGGATTTGGATTCACTTACAGTTAGTAGGCATGAAGAATGTTGCCAAGATGGAGGACAGATTCTTCTTAGAACAACAGTTGACAGTTGTGTGACTTTTATTTTTGTTTTAATATTTTGTATGCTAAGGATGGTCTTCAGCATTCATATCCCTACTGAGTTGTAATGACTGTTGAATACTGCTAGTCTTGTGGATTTAGTTGTCTTCAAAAGTGCTGGTATGAAATGCAGAATTATCATGTGACGCATTCCTTCGTGGATACATTTCAATTGCCCGCTCTGTCTGAGAGCTGCCCTGTCTAACAAAATTTTTATACAGGGCAACCTTTCCCTATACTGTATTAGTGACACAATAGCTGGCATTTAACAATCTCTGATTTATGCAGACCGTGACTGTTTTTCTCCCCTTGTAGTATTTATATATAAACTTCTCTGAAGTTCAAGTATCAGGTTTCCTGATGCTGCCTGAATGTTATTGAAAATGACTTGCAGTCACTTGTCTTGCAGTCCAGTTCTGTCACTTTCTGTTGATAACCACAAATTTTCTGTTGCACAAAGTTTACAAATGTTACCTGCTTGACAGGACCAGACAGCCATGAGGATTTCCTGAGGAGAAACATCCAAATAGTGAGATCTTTTTTCCTTGTGGTGGTGGTGGTACTTTCCAACTCTGCAAATACATGGGCTCCTTAAAAACTTTAAAAACAAACCAAAAAAAAAAAGTTAAAATAGCTGTGGCTTTGCTGTCTGAACTCCAGAGAAAGCACTCTCCTTAAATAATCCATGAGGGAAACCATGTAGGAGATTGCATATCAGTGCTCTCTTAGAGCCTGCTTACTAATTAATGACAAGAAAAGACCACCCTTCAAAGCAGCAGTTTCTAGGTAGGGTATGATTTTCCAGAACTCAGGTGGATGGGAGGCCTATGTTAATCCAGTCTGAGATCAGTTGCAAAGTGAATATAGAACATAAGAACGGCCATACTGAGTCAGACCAAAAGTCCATCTAGCCCAGTATCCTGTCTTCCAACAGTGGCCAATGCCAGGTGCCCCAGAGGCAATGAACGGAACAGGTAATCATCAAGTGATCCCTTCCCTGTCACCCATTCCCAGCCTCTGGCAGACAGAGGCTAGGGACACCATCCCTGCCCATCCTGGCTAATAGCCGTTGATGGACCTATTGTCCATGAATTTATCTAGTTCTTTTTTCAACCCTGTTATAGTCTTGGCCTTCACAACATCCTCTGGCAAAGAGTTCCATAGGTTGACTGCATTGTGTGAAGAAATACTTCCTTTTGTTTGTTTTAAATCTGCTGCCTGTTAATTTCATTGAGTGACCCCTAGTTCTTGTTATGAGAAGGAGTAAATAACACTTCTTTATTTACTTTCTCCACGCCAGTCATGATTTTATAGACCTCTATCATATCTCTCCCAAGTAGTCTCTTTTCCAAACTGAAAAGTCCCAGTGTTATTAATCTTCCCTGATGCGGAAGCAGTTCCATACCCCTGATCATTTTTGTTGCCCTTTTCTGAACCTTTTCCAATTCCAATATATTTTTTGAGATGGGGCAGCCACATCTGAACATATATAGTGGTGCTAAAATCTCCCTTTCTGACTTGAAGGAGCAGTTATTTACTGTTGCCAAGCGGAGAAGTCCAGCAGCTGCAAGCTTGATAAAGGGTTATAGTTTGGAGATGGTTGGCCAAAGCCCCAGCAGAACAAGATTTATATTTGGCAGAGTGGTGTGTGAGAGAGAGAAAGAGATTGGCTTTGCATTGGGATTCTTGCAAGCGCTGTTGTTTTGGGTGGTGTCTATTACAAATTTTCAGAGGTAAATGCTTTTTTTTAATGCATTCCATGACTTTCAGCCTTTGGTGCATGACTTGCACCCTTCAATTATCCTATATACTATGGTATTCTAGTGGCACAGCACCAACTGGTACAATGTGGCATGTGTGGGGAAAAGGACACTAACGTGTACCACTGTCTTATACTAGATGTATTCGTTTGGCAACACTTGTTTACTCTGGTACGTTAATAAAGCTTTTAAAATTGGATTGAGTTTCTCTTCTGCCAGTCTCTTAGGTAACATGTAGCACTAACACCTGCCATGCTTTGAGGATATCTTGGAACGATAGGATGAAAGCTCCTTCGGCCCAGTTCAGAAGTGGGGATGAAAGAGCCTGTGCTTTAATGAGAATACTTGGGGTTGGACTTTTAGTTGTGATATAGATGCCTCAATAGAATTTGGTAACCTGAGATAATTCAGTAGACTTAATCTAGAACAAGTCTTAGAGTTTTTGGGTCTATGAAACAAATCCAGACAGTTTTCCTTCCTCTAATGCAGGGATACTCAGACGGAGGCTCAGGGGCCACAAGTGGCTCTTTAATGTGTGTCTCCTATGGTTCTTTGCAGCACATGATATTAAAACACTGCAATTTAATTATTAACCAATCAAGATGCTTTTATGATGTTAACCAGTTGTAGAATACTTGGTCAGTCATTTTGCTGAGAGAATTAGATAAATAAAATGGTAAATGAAACAATGCATTCACGCTACTGTGATTCTTCTGGGTAATGTTGATCGCTAATATGGTTCCTGAACCACTAAGGTTTGAGTATCACTGCTCTAATATAACTGACTTCTGTGATCACACTACAATGCACAGAACTAGCCTTAATATTTAAGGGAGGATCAGAGAGACTTTCTTGGGGGGGAGCCTCCCAAAGTCAACAGACAACATAAAGCGTTTGTTGGGAGTGGAGTGGGAGAGAGTGGAAGGAAACCTCCTGGTTATCAGCAGCCTCCTGTTGCAGGACTACTTCACTGCTGTTGGGGCCAGGTTGCAACACTTACACAAGTTTTGCATGCAATAGTTGCTCAGATAAATTCGGGACCATTGGAGGGATTTTTATGTATTCCTTTGAAATTTAGCCCTTATAAAGTTGTCTGCAAACATCAGCAGATTCATTGCTTCAGTGAGCACCCCTATCAGACAGATGTGGTACTTTTGCCATTTTACAGATGGCTGAACAAAAGCAGAAAACTTGTTTTGCCTGAGACTACTGAGGAAGCTAGCATCAAGTGTGGGATTACAGCGCAGGTGTTCCTTGTTCTCAGTCGTGTGCCTTGTCCACTAAACTGTGCTGCTCCATTCTAATGGGATGCCTCTCTTATGGCCAAATACAGCTTTGGCCAACTAAGCTGTTAGGGAGTTTGTGGCATCTTTAGTGCCTTCAGTGTCAGTTTAGAGTGTGTGCTAATGCTGGAATTACTCTGGGAGACTTACTGCCAATTTCTGAACTAAACTTTCCTGCCATTTCCAGTTATAAAGGGTTGATCAAATTTTCTTTTAAGTTTAAGTTGCAAACTCTTCCCTTGTTGCCTGAGTTGACAGAGAGGGTCTTAGGCTTTATAAAATCTGACTCCTTATTTCTCCACAGCTGAGCATCACCACCCATTTAAAAGGAAACGGGAAGGATAGCTGGCTCAAAATGTAGCTCAGGAGGCAACAATGATGGGAGAACAAGACCGGGGTAGCCAAACTTACTAACTCTCTGAGCTGCATCTGACAACCTTCAGAAGTTCGAGAGCCGGGGCATGCCTGCCAGGGCTCTGGGCTTCAGCCCTGCTCCTGCTGACGCCCTGATCCCCAGCAGGCACGCCCTGTGGGGCTGAAGCTCCTACCCCACCACCCCGCTACCAGGCACAGGTCCAGAGCTCCCCCCACAAGTCTGGTAGGTGGAGAATGGGAGGGAGGCATGGTGGGGCTCCACGAGCCACACTTGAACTGTAAAAGAGCTGCATGCAGCTCATGAGCCACGGTTTGGCCACCCCTGGATTAAATTTAAAAATTGTCTGTTGGTGTTGGGCTTTTTAATCTCTGACTTTCAATAGAATGCTTTCTTTGGATTTTAAAATTTTATTTTATTTTTAAGTTGACAGTTGTCCCTTTAACGGGCAAATGGATTCCTGGAAAAAAAGATACAAAACACCAGTCCTGGTAAATCCAAGCCAATTTCTATTTCTAGTTGGATTATGAAAAATTCAGATTGCTGGAGTTCCTGTATCCCTGTAGGTATGCAAACCAAGTCCCTGTTGCCAAGTTGAATTTGTTTTTAATGTATACCACAACAGTCACTAATTCTTCTGTGTTAGGGTTAAGAATGGGATTTTTGAGTACTGAGTGAAGAAAGACT
This sequence comes from Chelonia mydas, assembly GCF_015237465.2. Taxonomy (NCBI): domain Eukaryota; kingdom Metazoa; phylum Chordata; order Testudines; family Cheloniidae; genus Chelonia; species Chelonia mydas. The sequence continues at coordinate 2,964,942 of NC_051253.2, read as the reverse complement.
ACCTTCTTTTTGACCAGATAGGCTTCACTGTAGTCATCTACAGTGTGTTTAGATATTTTATTTAGAGTAACATGCACTTTGTGCTAAGTCCTTTCTAGACACAAGGACAGTCCCTACTCCAGGGAGCCCACAGTTAGTCAGACAAGGAGGCAGAGGTTAGAGGAAAGGGAATGATGACAGGCAGTATGTATGTAAGTCAACTAGATCTGCTTTTAGAATGTTTCCAGTAACTACATTGGACATCTTTAAACACTGGTTATTTCAGAGGTGGACCCAACCCTTAATTCTGAAAGGTGGTATTTTCCCCCCAGTGGTGCAGTAGACCAATAGATGCAGGTTTGGAAAGGATTCTTTTTTTATTCTTGTTCTTTAGGCCACTTTGGGGGAGGAGGGTGATTCATCATAATTTTGCACCTCTCAGATACCTGGTAAAAAGTGATATTTCAGAATGCGCCGGCTGTTTTCTTTCCTAGCCACATGAACACTGCTACAATTGCAGCTGTTAACGAGCTTATGTGAGGAAAGTAGGAGTGAGTGGAAAGCCTTTGGACACATCTGAGCAATCAGCCTTTGCTCTAGTTCTTGGAGAAACCTGCTTGGTATATGCTCTTTCTAGGGCTGATGAAGAGAGAGGAAGATGTCCCTGGATCTCTGGGGGCAACAGGCAGCCACAAGAAATAATTTTGAAAAAATGGGATAATCTTGTCATTTCTCATCTTGTTCCTCTGGAGACATTTTCTTCCAGCTTAGTCTGACTCTTATAACTGGGTCATCTTCTGTAATGGTCACATTACATAGTATTGAAAAGAGTTCAGCGGTTCTCTGTCTAGATAAACCCATAGCTTTCTGGTAATATTCTGCTGCGGGTGGAAGTAGTGAAGCAGTGCTTCTACGACCCACTCTATGGATTGTTACTATTTAGTGATGTTTGTATCCAGGGATGTCTTATTTATACACTTACTCAGAAAGGTCAGGAGTTAGATAGCTGTTGCAACATTCCTCAGGACACCAGTCTTCTGGGAAGTTCTTGGCTTCCAGTTCCATTAGTGTCAACGTAAGCACTTAGACTCAGTGTGACACTTGTTTTGGGTGTAGCGCCCTGAAGAATCCCACACTCAGAATTTTCTGCAAGGAGAGCTTGGTGCCAGAAGAACTTCCATTGAAAGGGCAAATGCATTCCCATAACTTAGCTACGCTCTCAATAAACTAGACAAAGTGCCTTTTCAAAACAGATTTCAGAAATACCTGTGTCCAGAACTGTGAAGGGTGCTGGTATCTCATAGACAGCAACATTTTGCTGACCTTTTGCAGGGGATACTTCCACTGAGCAGTAAATTGACACACATTTTATTAATTAATACTTTTTTGTGCTGTAAATGTATACCACCCCTTAGAAAACACAAGTTCTGTGATATGAGGGGCTTACTATTTAAATTAATGAGAGCAGTTTTTAAAAGCTGTCGGGATCTTTCTCTTTTTTAAAAAAAAATATGGCTAATTTGACTGTGGCTTAAACTAATCAAAATGTTTTTTTTTTAAATAGAATTTTAAGCATCTCAGTCTCGGCTTTCTCATCATTCTAGTGGTGCGCTGCACTTCTTGTGTCCTGACCTACAGAGTCAAGCTCTCAAGATGGCATACTGTTTGCATCTTGTTACTGATTTGAGTTTTAGAGAACTGATATAATCCTTTTAATAGATACAGAAAAGAGGATTGTAATGTGTATGGTGCCTAGCACAATTGCTTCTGGTCTTTGATCGGTGCCTTTACCCACTTCTCTAATACAATTAATAATCAATTATACACTTCATATTTCATTTAACTGTGGTCTCATGCTTTTACCCTACATAGGATAAATTAAGCTCTGTGGGGTACTTCCAATAAGGATGTTATATGAAATAGTGATAAGCCCATTCTCGGTTTGGTTAGTTTGTTAGAAAAATTTCAAATGGTCTCTAAGAGTTTGTCTGCATGGGGAAATTGACTAGCATAGGTATAGCACAGGGGTTCTCAAACTTCATTGCACTGTGACCCCCTTCTGACAACAAGAATTACTACCTGACCCCAGGAATGGGGGCCGAAACCTAAGCCTGCCCAAGCCCCACTGCCCCAGGTGGGGGGCCAAAGACGAAGCCCAAGAGCTTCAGCCCCAGGCTGGAGGCCTGTAACCTGAGCCCCACCACCCAGGGCTGAAGCCGTTGGGTTCGGGCTTTGGCCCCGGGTGCCAGCAAGTCTAACACTAGTTTTTGCGACCCCGTTAAAACGGGGTCCCAACCTATAGTTTGAGAGCTGCTGCTATAGCAGGTTCCAGAGTAGTGTTCACACCTGGGAGTTACAGCTGTTCCAGAATTTTTCTGAATTATCCTGCTATAGCCATGCTGGTCAGTTTCCCCATGTAGACAAATCCTTAGTATTGAACAATCTTTAATCTTTCTAAAGCCAGACTTTTTTCCTCCTTCACCCCTCTTTTAGCCCCATTTTGTCTGATCTCCAGTATAGCATTGACTAGAAACCCAAAACTGTGATTCTCACTTAAACCATGTTTGTGGTAGAAGTGAGCCCTCTCCAAGTCTTTAGAAATTATTGGTTACATCCACCACTTAAGAGGAGGTGCTGAGATTTCTTCAGAGCTGTACTGCATTACTACGGGCCTCAAGTACTATGGTACTTGGCTTCCTTGCTTTGTAGTGCTTAGTGCCCCAGGATGCTTTTTGTTTCTGTGGGCAGGATAACAATTTTGTTTTAGTATCTGGTGAGGATAGTAATGTGAACTGTAGATTAGAGTAATCCAGCTGTTGGCACTTGTCTCCTTGTGTCTGCCTTTCTGATAAAAAGTGCACTGTTTTCAGTATTACATGTGCTTCTGCTGAAGATTAGGGCAATCAAATACCTGTTGCAACCAGGAGCAGTGACCATTGTTGCTTTTAGGCCCTGTTCATGCTACAGCTTGTATTGAATCAGTTAACTGGCATGGTTGGCTCTGGCACATGATTGCCTTCCTGTAACCAGCTCAGCACACAACTGTATTTTGCAATGTGGACACAACCCAGTCTCTCCCCACCCCTTCCACCCAACACATTTATATGACTAGTTTGGTGATTCCTTCTTTCTCCTCGCTCTGTGTGCAATAAGACATGCTGGACATGGAACAATGCACTCTTCTTGATGCCACATTGCATTTCCTCCATGTACTCTAGCCTCTGGAGATTCACTAGGATAGCTCTCGAAATTTTCCCTCAATGAACAGGTATTGTCAGGCAGTTTGGTATGTGCAGATGCACAAACAATATTGTGAAGGCTAGAAATTTGCTGTGTGGAAACAAACTTTACTTTATTGCTTGTAAACACTTGGACAATGCCTTTTAATCTGTTACAAAATCACAGGTCAGAAATAGTGTGGACAGGGGCCTCTGTTCTGTCTTGTGCTTTTTCCCATCTTTTTTGTTGTTTGACATACTGAACATTTTGTTGGCTTCATTGCTGTTTGGTTTGAAGGGAAGTGTCCACCCAGATCTGAGAGCATAAATGATGGAAGCAGGGAGTGGAGATGATAGTGTTCATGCAGAAATAAACAAGTCACATGCTACATATAGGCTCTTTCCACACTACAAGTGTAACTGTGGTTTTGTAATCAGTTCATTGCACTCATTTGACCTAGGTACAGCTCAGCTGTTTGAGTTGTCCATAGTGCAGCTTTTCTTCCTCTCAGCTATGGGCTGAACTGTATTTTGCATGTTCCTGCCTACCACACTGCCTAGCCGTGTTGGTATCAGTACGTTTTGGCCGGGAATTTAAATCATCTTATTTTGCCCTCTTGCATTAAACACCCCCCCCTCCCTCCAACACATTTCTTATTGAAAGGGATGAGAGAATTGACAGTGCTGATCACTTTTGGTTTTAAAGGAAATGGAGAAAGATTACATTATGTTACATGTAATGTTACATTTACTTTAAAACCAAAAATTACCACTACTGTCATTTCTCTCGTTCTTCCTCATATAGAACTGTGGAGGTAAATACATATTTATCCTTCTAGTCCCTGAAGTTTTTGTGGAATTGTTGGGGAAGCTCCAGTGGGTGGTGGTTTTCTGAGGTGCCTTTTCGGAGGAGTTTTCATACTGTACATCCTGTGTCAGGCTATAACTACATGACTTAGGAAGCCATCTACTGTGAAATTTGTCCTGTTGTTGACTACTGAGACTCACTTTTTTTCAACAAAATGATTAAATTGGTCTTCTAGAAGAAGCTAGATCAGATGGAGCACGCTAGAATTCTTATTGATATTTAAATCCTTGTAAGTGTTCAAACTAAAACAGCCAAGTCAGTTTAGACTAGCCTAGAATCAGCTAGTTCTACAGAGTATTACTAGAAAACTCTCCTTTGCTGTTATACCTACAAAACTTGACAATGGCTAGATTGCTGGTGTGTTGAGACCACTGCATATCATGCTGACCGATATTTTCTCATTGTTTCCTTGTCTCTTCCCCCACCCCACCCCAAATCTGTCTGTCTCCATCTGTCTTGTCTTGTACTTGGATTGTAAATTCTTTGGGAGAGACTGTCTTTTTGTTCTGTTTGTACAATGCCGAGCACAGTGGGGTTCACAGTAGGCACTTGGATAATATAAATAATCTCAAATTAGAAAATTAACCAGCTGAAACATTGCAAATTAGTCTTGCCTGGTCTCTGCATCCAACCAGCTAGGTTTCTAACTTTAGCTCTTTAGTTGCTTAAATTGAAAGTCACTGTCACTCTGCTGGGAGGGAGCAGAGTCAGGAAATGAATAAAAATGAAAGTTTTGACTTGAAATGTACGATCCTAATGGATTGCAGTATACTAAGTGCATTTTAGTAAACTTGTGGATTCTTGCAGTGTATAATTACACTTCAGGGGCTTTTCCATCTATCTGCACTCCTAATTTCTAGTTGTGTAAGTCATGCAGAACCACACTCATGGCCTTAGGCCTTAGATGATTGCTGCATGGTTTTCTACAGTAATATTAGTGTGTTGCAAAGGCATAATACTCTCTCCTCCTAGAGATTTTCAGTTGGTGCTCCCGGCCCACTCCTCTGAGCTGCTCTGAAATGCACCAGTAAATGAGTCTTTAGTCTACATTTTATTGGAGGCTTCAATCATATCTCTGATTCAGACTGTCATGAGGATGCACACCTTTGTAACCTTGAGGCTGCATTATCACAATGACTTCTACTTGAAGTTACACTTAAAAAGCACCTGCATGTGTCAGTTACTGCAAAATGCTGCAGCCCATGATATGAGTAGGGCCCTACCAAATTCAGGGTCCATTCTGGTCAATTTCATGGTCATAGGATTTTAAAAATCATAAATTTCATGATTTCAGCTATTTAAATATGAAATTTCACAGTGTTGTAATTGTAGGGGTCTTGACCCAAAAAGGATGTGTGTGGGGGTCACAAGGTTATTGTAGGGGGGGGTTTGCAATATTGCTACCCTTACTTCTGCACTGCTGCTGGCGGTGGCGCTGCCTTCGGAGCTGGGCAGCTGGAGCGCGGCAGCTGGCCGGGATCCCAGCTCTGAAGGCAGAACTGCTGCCAGCAGCAGCACAGAAGTAAGGATGGCCTGGTGGAGTATTGCCACCCTTACCTTTGCCTTGCTTCCTGCAGAGCTGGGCCTCTAGTCAGCACCTGCCACTCTCCGGCCACCCAGCTCTGAAGGCAGCAACGCAGAAGTAAGGGTGGCATGGTACGGTATTGCCACCCTTACTTCTATGCTGCTGCTGGCGGGGCGCTGCCTTCAGAGCTGGGTGCCCAGTCAACAGCCGCCACTCTCCCGCCGTCCAGCTCTGAAGGCAGCACAGAAGTAAGGGTGGTAATACCGCAACCCCCCTAAAGTAACCTTGCGACCCCCGCTGCAACTCCCTTTTGGGTCAGGACCCCTGGTCTGAGAAATGCTGGTCTTCCCCATTAGATATGTATAGTATGGGGTAAAAGCACACAAGACCAGATTTCATGAGGCGGGAGACCAGATTTCACAGTCCGTGACCTGTTTTTCATGTCCATGAATTTGGTAGGGCCATAGATATGAGCCACTACGAGGACCTAACCAGTGCAGAGAACAGATTCTACTTGCTTGTTATACCTCAAGATGTTGGTTACATTCTACAAAGTCCAAAAGAGTCTCAGATTCTGGTCACCTGAGAAATTACCTCTCCCTTTGTCCTTACATACGGATTATGAGCCAGTAAATTGCTTCCTGCCGTTGGCTTGTCATCTATTAAGGGCAGGGGATGAAATGTGCTTAGTGGAGGGTTTATACCTCAGGGACTTGTCCCTCTGGTTGTGTGGCACAACCTAAATTTAGCATGCTTCAGGGTGCTGTGCAAGGCTTGTTGGTAAAGCCATAGAAATGTAGAGCTGGAATGGCTCTCAAGAGGTTATGTAGTTCAGCTTCCTGTGCTTAGGCAGAACCAAGTATACCTAGGTCATCCCTGACAGGAGTTTGTCTAACCTGTTCTTAAAAACCTTCAATGATGATAGGGCTTCCACAATTTCCTTTGTAACCTGTTCTAGTGCATAACTATCCTTACAGTTTAAAAGTTTTTCCTAATATCTAACCTAAATCTCCCTTATTGCAGATTGAGCTGATTACTGCTTGTCCTACCTTCAGTGGTCACGGAGTACAGGTGATCACCATCTTCTTTATAACAGCCCTTCACGTGTTTGAAGACTCTCATCAGAGCTCCCCTCAGTCTTCTTTTCTCAAGACTAAACATGTCCAGTTTTTTACCCTTTCTTCATAGGTCAGGTTTTCTCAACCTTTCATCATTTTTGTTGCACTTCTCTGGACTCTTTCCAATTTATCAACTTTTTTCCTAAAGTGTGGCAGCCAGAACTGGACATTTCTCCAGCTGAGGCCTTTCCAGTGCTGAGTAGAGTGGGACAGTTACCTTCGGTATCTAACATATGACATTCCTATTAATACAGTCCAAAATATTAGCCTTTTTCACAGCTGCATCATAGTATTGACTCATATTCAATTTGTGATCCACTACTATCCCCCCCGATCCTCTTCAGCAGGACTGCCACCTAGCCAATTATTCCATTTATGTATTTGAGTCTTCCCTTCTAAGTGTAGTACTTTGCACTTCTCTATTGAATTTCACCTTGTTGATTTCAGACAAGTTCTCCAATTTGTCGCGGTTGTCTTGAATTCTAATCTTGTCCTGCAAAATGATAGCAGCTCTTCCCCTTTTGGTGTCATCCACCTATTTTATAAGCATATATCCATTCCATTATCTGAGTCATTCATAAAAATATTGACTAGTACTGACTCTTGTGGGCCTCCATTAGATAAACCCTCCCTGTTTGCCAGCAAACCATTGATAACTACTTTTTGAATATGGTCTTTCAACCAGTTTTGCACCCAACTTATAGTTACTTCATGTAGATCACGTTTTCTAGGTGGTTTGAGACTGTCATGTGGGACTGTGTCAAAAGCCTTACTAAAATCAAGATATCACATCATCTGCTCCTTCCCATCCACTAGGCCAGAGGTCCCCAATCTATGGACTGTGCCCCCTAGGGGGGCGCTGAGGAACATTCAGGGGATGTGCGGCTGGGACCCGCGGTGGGCAGGGAGGGAGCACCGCTCAGCTCCTGGCCCTGGTCCCGGTCCCATCCCCAGCTCCTGGCCCTGTGCTTAGGGCTCTGTTCCCAGCCCGGTCAAAGAAGAAAATTAGGTTGGTTTGGCATGATTTGTTCTTGACAAATCCATGTTGGCTATTCCTTACCACCCTGTTATCCTCTAGGTGTTTACAAATTGATTGTTTAATAATTTGTTCCAGTGTCTTTCCAAGTATCAAAGTTAGGCTGACAGACCTGTAATTTCTCAGGTATTCTTTGTTCCCTTTTTTTTATAGGTCGCTAATTGACCAGTGGAGCTATTACTTAGACTACAAAATATTAATAGAGGCCTGTGGTTTTTTGTAAGGCAGCAAGGTGTAAAGTGCAGCACATACATGGTTGAATTATTTAGATTGTGCCCACTGTGATCTAGGTGCCTTCCACACAAAGGAAGACACAACCCCTACCCTTGACTGTACAATCTAAATAGAACACTTGTAAGGGTTTGTTTGTTTGGGGGAGATTTTTGTGGACCATTCTGAAATACAGCTGTCGTCTTTTCCAAAACTGTCTTCTAAAGCTAGCAAAGATCTTTATTTGGAGCCATTTAAACTGGTGGTTCTCAAACTTTTGTATTGGTGACCACTTGCACTCAGAGGCCTGCTGTGTGAGAGTGTTTCGGGGTGGAGGCTGACGGCTCATGACCCCTATGTAATAACCTCCCAGCCCCCTGAGGGGTCACAACCCCCAGTTTGAGAACCTCTCATTTAAACAAGTGTGCTGCCCCTTAAGTTGAAGGGGTGAGGATATGCAAGGATACAGGAAATATCTCCCTCTTTAGGAGGGAAGAAATGTAAGATTGCAAACCCCAGGATTCACTTATTATGACTCTCAAGGGTGAGTGTCCTATTATGCACATCCGTGGTGCAATATAAATACTAGTCACTTCTATAGAGCCTTCCATCTGAGGAGCTGTAGGTGCTTTATGGTCTCTAAATGAGCTTCACAACAACCTTGTGAGATAGCTATTCTCAATTTATGGATACTAATATGAGATCATGAGCACTGGTATCCGTTCTAGAAGTCGTTATGACTCTAGTCTCTTTAGGTTTGTATAATATGCTCAATACCATAGGAGCTATGCGCTTTCCAAAAGTGCATTCAGCAATGTGACTAGTATCTCTCCTGCATGACTTTCTCCCTTCCTCCTACCAAGGAGATATTGTATGGGATTTTTTAATGGATTATATGTACACTTTGCTGTGTTTGTATTACCAAAGGCAAGTTTAAAGTATGCCTTGCATTTGGAGCAAAAGGTGGTGAGGTTTGTGGAGGGTTAGGTGGTGCTGAAGTTCATTCCACTATATTGGACCAGCTCCTGAGAGAGTTGTCTTCTGCACAAATGAGCTTTACCCTTACAATGGACAATTCCATTTTGCCTGAGGATCAGAGTAGTCAACCGTGATCCCCAGCCCAGTTTTAGGTGATATTTTAAGCGCTCCGGGCTGAGACCATTGCATGAGCATTTAACAATAATAGGCGGCCCTTGTGGAGGAGTAGACTAGTTATGTTATGTGTTCAGGTCTAGATTTCAGACTAGATGGAAGTTACCCATAATATTTAAATATTAAAATTTTTCCTTGGAATTGAAGTTAGTCTGTTCTGTCTGGTTATGACAGTGGCATTTAATTTACATTAAAGCAAGGGCAAAGCTTAACTGAACACTCAGTGAGAGTCACACTAAAAACAAGAAAATGATAAACTGTTTACAATACTCCTAATAAGCAAGATGCAGAGCAGTGTCATTAGACAATCACAGTGGCCGTGGTACTTCGTTTTCATTTGAATGTGAGACCACAGCTTCGTGTAGGACAATCAGATTTGAAGTCTTAACTTTTTATGGTCAAATGATCAAAATTATTTTCCTCTGCCTGTAGAATTTCCCCTGGTTAATGCAGCAGGCCCTGGTGATGAGTCACAAGCTATTGAGAATAGTTTCAAACCAATGCTTGAAACTCTGGATGTCTCACAATGATCAGTCTTACTAAGGCCATGTCTACACAGTTCTTGTACTGGAGTACTACTTTGAAACCTGTCAACTAGGTGCGGCTTTTTTACCAATGCAACACTTAGTATGGACACAGTTACGTCAGTATAAAAGCGTTTTATACAGGTGTAGCTTATTCCTGTTCCCACATGGGAATAGCTCTACACGTATAAGCACTTTTACACTGATATAACAACATGCACACTGGGGGTGTCCTGCTTTAACTATACCAGTAAAGTTAAAGCAGTTCAACTTTTGTGTGTAGGCGAGCCCTAAGGTACATGCCGAGCCCTTAAAAGTATGAGGACCAAGAGACTGGCTGTTGTTACTGTCTTGTTTGATCTTAAGTTAATGTGTCAAAGCTGGCTTTTGTGTGTAGAGGGTGTCGGTGTTGGGAGAAGAATATGAGCATAGACCCTTCTCTGCTATTTCTCAGAACAAGAGGAAGTTGGAAAAGTTTTACACCACAAAAATATTCAAAGGAGTGTTCGGTTGACTTCAGTAACTTTGTTGCTGTTAGGTTGCATTTGAGATCCTAGACCTGTTTTGAATCTACTAAACTTAGACTTTCATTTCTTGAGAGAGTAAGTAAGCTATATTAAAAAGTCTGGTTATTTCTGTTTGACACAAGCCTTTTCAAAGAGATTTGTGGTCAGTATGAACTTTCCTGCTTAGTTACGGAAGAAGGATCCTTGCTCTGAAGCAAATTTCAAGGGTTTTTTACGCAAGTTATGGGAGGTCTTATGGAGGTGACTAACCTTTATCTAAATACATAATGGGAGAGAAGTTGTTTATCTAGGTACTAGCTAATTTCTTAAGTGGCATGGAGAAGCCACAGCAGTGACTCAGGGCCAGTGATTCCTTTCATTCCACCAAATGAATATATGTGGTCATAAAAGCACAGCTTCTGCATGTTAGCCTAGATAAAATGCTTGGATTTATGTCTGTTCTCTGTGGATGAGATGGGGTAAATTACAGATGACAAGCACTGGGGACCAGTAGAGAAGGATTTGTTTTACTGCAGGATTGTTGGCTGGGACACTAAGCATCAATATTTTTGTTCATTAACATAGCATCCACAGTGTTCTAGATGCTTTAGAGGTGTAAAAAAAAAAAAGCGACAATCTCTGCCCTGAGTTCTCACTCTAGATAGTATAAAAGTGTGTTGAATGATCAGTGAAATGTGCACACGTCTTGACGTTCTGTGCCTTTTTTCTTTGCTTTTTGCAGACTTAGGATTTGTTGGATGTGGAAAAATCAGTAGCAAACTATTTTAAATTAGGGTAGGGATCCCTTTGGGCAAGGGTTGTCTGCTCTTGGTTGAGTGGTTGTACTCTCAATAGCTGCGATAAGACGAGACACTATTTACTAAATATATGCTGGGAAAGTCTCTCACCACTTTGAAATGCCCCATCCACAGAAGACCTCTTTGTGGATCTCTGTTCTGAATGCCAATGTCTTGGGCCATTGGCAGAGGCCAAAGCAAGAAAGTGTTTCTCGACACCGCAAAGGCCTTTCATTTCTAAACTTTACTTTTTTACAGTTTTCCCTGGTATGTTGGCTGTAGATGGAAAACTAATTTTCTGGAATCGGTTTGAAACTCTTGGGCTTGAGTTTAATAAAAAGCAAGCATAGGGACAAGGGAGAATGAAAATAAATGTTTAAGCCTCTTCTTTCATGCATATTTGATGCACTACAGAGTAATGAAATCATAGGCTACTTTTGCCCTGATGCATTTATAGTTCTTAGACACACACGATTATAAGTAAAGATTGAAATATTTAAATACAAAATATTGATATTGTTTTTATAAAAAGTCTACTCCAGAAAACGTGTCAATCTGCCCATCATCCCCCTGTATTATGCAGCATCATATGTCATCTTGTAATGTGGATATAGTAGATTGGGCCCTTCAACATACGGTGACTTTGAGCATTGTTTCTGTACTGGAGGGTTAAGAAGTTGGATGTTGTGTTGCTTTCAGAATATGGTTGAACTAGGAGTCTGTCTGCAGATTGAGACCACACTGCATTGATTCCAATTTGCAACTATGAAAGTTAGAGAACTTTTTTTTTTAAAGTGAAATTTTGAATCTGCCAAAATTCATGGGGTAGTGCTCCTTCCCACTTACTCAGGATGAGCAAGCAAATACTATTTTTCAAGCCCTGAGGAATGGTTTCAGGCACATGGCCAGTTTCCAGTTCTGCTGGACAGCTTTTAATGATTAACTTAAACATTTTAATATTATCTTGAGATTTTAACCTTTGTTCATTTTGTTTCTGTAGTTGGAAAAACCAAAGGCCCATCCAAGGCCTTCACCCTGTGTCCGGCTTCGAGATCGGAGGCTATCAGAACTCTAAACACCTAATATAACTCCACCCAGCAAGCTGTCCGACATGTCAGGACCCGTGCCAAGCAGGGCCAGAGTTTACACTGATGTAAATACACACAGACCCCGAGAGTACTGGGACTATGAGTCACATGTTGTTGAATGGGGGTAAGTGTCTGCACTTCGTATTGACTGTGCTGGGTGGGGGTTGATCCTTGTTGGATCTGGCTGGGTGGTGTGTGGGAAGCTATCAGTTTGAGCTTCTATAATGCTTAAGGTTTTTCTTGCGTTTTGCCAGTATTCTAGTGTGAATGGTGTACGTTAGGGTTGTAAACTTTGTTACCATCAATTGTAGAAATAGCACAGTGCCCCTTCACGGTGTCTAAAAGATTTTCTTGTGTCATTATTTTAAAACCACTGCAGTATAAGAAAACTTTGAGCAGCCCCCTCCTTCCTTTAGTCTAGTTGCTTTTCAGTGGTGATGGAGAAACTAAGATCTTAGGCTTGGGTGAATAATTTGAAAAGGTGTCAAGGTACCTCTGTAAACTGGGTGACAATTGAAGGGACTTACGTAATAGACTTTTTTTTAAGTGTCTCTGTATCTATCACTTTGTAACAGTCTCATTGCTCAGCTCTCTTCAAGGCTCTGGAGAAGTTTTGTACCTTTCATTCAAAGGAATGGAGTGTTTAAATTGAGCTTAGAACTGAAACCTCCCAAGATTAAGACCGCATTGGTGCTAGCTGATATTGCAGCATTTCTGCTCTGATATAGCAGTGTCTCAGCTGTGTAGGCCCTTCCTGTGCCTGACTCTGAAATATACGTTGTCTTCTGAGCATAAGCAGTGTCCCAGACTCAGTCCATTTTAAACAGGTTTTATAGCACTGTCTCCCTTAGTAATTTTAATTGATGTTAACAGTCTATATTTGATTTTGTGATGTGCATGGAAGTCATACACATCAAGTCTATGCTGGAAGGACCGAACAAACGTATTGGGGTGGTCTCAATTGAAACACACCATTTTTCCCAGCCCTTCACTCATGGAAAAGATTGGGTACGAGGCTTATTTCCTCGCTTGTTGGAGGGGAAACTGATCAGTTCAAGTGAACTTGGTTCTTGTGACAGCCCAGGAAATAAATCCCCTATCCAAGAAAAGGTGCAAAACAGGCAATGACAATGAAAGGTTTCCTACACTCCTCTCCCAATGTTCTTCAGCCCTGAACAGGAGGGGTCACCTCTGTGTGTGTGAGGGTAACTGTCTACATGGCCCCTTCAGTCCTTGACCTCTCTTACTGAGAATGCTTCAAGGTCTCCAGGTCTGAAGGTGGTTTTTTTTGTGATGAACTCGTGTTGAGGAGGAACTACATGGAGACCAGGTCATTACAAATAGGCAGTTATCGAAAGGCAGCTACTCTTCGTCATTACTCACCTGGGTTGGATTTGTATTGAGGTGGAAAGGTGAGGTTCCACATTTCTCTACCAGTCTTTGATCTTTTATTTTAGAAAGAGGAGTCCAGTCAGCCATTCTACCTAGCTTATATAGAAGACAAGGCAGAGAGCTGATGTTTGTAGAGGGACAATTTTGTGAATGAAAAAGGACTGACTGAGCTCTTTGGGACTCTGTGCCTTTCTCTCTCCACAGAAATCAAGATGACTACCAACTAGTTCGGAAATTAGGCCGGGGCAAATACAGCGAAGTGTTTGAAGCCATCAACATCACAAATAATGAAAAAGTAGTAGTTAAAATCCTCAAGGTGAGCAAGGGACTGTGTGGAAGATGGAAATCTGTCCCTGGGGTGTTTAGGTGGATATAAAGTGCAGCACTTTGGTATAGAACATCTGAGCCTCCTGAAATAATTCTGTTGTGGGAAATGTCACTCAGTGGCACTTGGAACCCCTTGGAGTTTCCTGTAACTCAGCACTATTCGCAGTCCATCCGGGCAAGCCCCATGCTTGCTTACCATGTCAAATCTGTCTATCGGAAATTGCTTCTTCTAGCAGCATCCGCTTCTGTGCCTCTCCATCCTTCCAAGGTGCTGCTCTGTATCACGGTGTGCTGCCATGGCTTTCTCCCCACTGCATTAGGAAACTAGGTTTTCTGTGAGATCAATGCCAGTACACCAGACATTAGCTTTTAGAGCTGAGCTCTTAATTTGTTGACACCAAAGGGATGATTAGAAAATTCTCTTGCCTGTGGAAGCCATGAGCTCCCTCCCCCATGAGCACTCTGGCTATTTTTCCGTTACGAACAGAGAGGCAAAACACTCAAGAGTCAAGCTGGAATTGTTCCTCTTTAAGGCCACGGATTAGCTAAACTTTAGTGACTGCTAACCTTAGAGCATTGCTTTTCTGCTCTACAGAATGTCTCCATAGTTAAGATTTACATCTAAAATGCAGATTCAGGAGGTAGGCTCAAGACTCTGGCATGTTGTCTCTGGCTAATAAAAGGTCACTAGCACTGGAACATGCATTTTACAGTCTGAATTGGTGAACTGTTGTAATCCAGTGTTTCTCAAACTGGTTGTATTGCTGGTGTTCCACTCAGAGCTTGCTGTTCACATGGTGCTACTTCTCATTTCCAGCTGTCTGATCATATGCATAGTATTGGAATCATTTTGTATTTTTGGCTACCTTTCCAGGTAATGAGTGGCTTTAGCTGTTGCTCTCATCAGGTGCTTGTACAACTGAGAGTGGAAGGAGAGATGGTTTGGTATCACAAATGTTTGAGACTCCCCTCCTTCTAATGCATGCAAAATCAGATAATGAAACTGGAAAGTTTGGCTTTTTAACCTAATTCCATAAGAGCTCTAACAGCCACTTTTAAGAGAGAGACAGCTGCTGAGCTGAAGCTTTTCCATTAGTCTTACTCGCTGGAATATTTTATTTTACCAATGCTTTGGGTTTTTTTCTTTCAGCCAGTAAAAAAGAAGAAAATCAAGCGTGAAATCAAGATCTTGGAGAACTTGCGAGGTGGTCCCAATATAATCACCCTTGCAGATATAGTAAAAGACCCTGTGGTGAGTATAAATGGCTTAGAGATGGTGCTCAAATTGCTGGGTTTGACTTCAGTGTTGACCTGTCCTCACTCCGCTTTCCCCTCCGCTCTTAAATCCTGTCTTTAAATTGCTTAATCGGATCAGCTTTCTAATCAGTTTAGCTTCTTTCAGAGCCGCCCCCTACCCCCACCCCACGCACAGCTGTGCCCTGTGCCGATGTAAGTTTTCAGTGTAAACCAGCCCTTACCCTTCTTGACTAAGGGGTAGTAAGACTGGACTGAAATGTGTGAATTCATTCTGCAAACACAGGGCCAATGCAAAGTAGTGATGGCTTCAGCTCTGCCATCTCTTTGTCAATACCGGAAAACAACTGAAGCATGTAAATTGTCCAGAGGAAAGGGATTTTAGTCATAATCATAGAAAATCACCAGGTTCATTCATAACTGTTTACAAAGATTGCTTATCAAAGATTTAACATAGCTAAATACTTTTCTCTCTTCCTAGTCCCGGACCCCTGCTTTGGTTTTTGAACATGTAAACAACACAGACTTTAAGGTACAGTTTGAGTTTTCTGCTTGTAATTGTGTTCTTTTCCATTTGAAAGCCACCTCCCTTAACTTTTATTTATGGAGAGGGACTAGTACCGGGGTCTTGGGCAGGTAATTCAATAGCTGTTTCCTTCTGACATGTTATCCTGACATTAAAGATGGCTAATCCTGGGGCAGAGGTTTGTAACTTGCTCATTCATAATGACTCAGTAGTAGAGCACTGAATAGAACCCAGGAATCCTGATCCCAAGTCCCATTCTGTTAAACACTTCTTGTACATCAGGTGAATCTCCTGAACATTCATTGGTCTCTTCCCAATTTTGAAATGTGAAAATGCATGTTTCTGTGGCTTCAGTTCTGTGGAGAGAGAGTTAAGTGCTGCTTGCTGTGAACTCTTTTGGCCTACTTCTGGAGTTATTTACCCCTTCACATAACACAAGAACCAGGGGTCGCCCAAAGAAATTAATAAGCAGCACGTTTAAAACAAACATAAAGGAAGTACTTCTTGACACAACGCACAGTCATCCCGTGGAACTTGTTGCCAGGGGACTTTGTGAAGGTCAAAAGTTAACTGGGTTCCAAAAAGATTTAGATAGGTTCATGGAGGATAGGTCCATCAATGGGTATTGAAGAAGATGGTCAATAATGAAACCCATGCTCTGGGTGTCTCTAAACCCCTGACTGCCAGAAGCTGGGACTGTACGACGGGGATGGATCAGTCAATACTTGCCATCGTCTGTTTATTCCCTCTGAAGCATTTAGCACTCACCACTGTCGGAAGACAGGATACTGGCCTAGATGGACAATTGGTCTGACCCATTATGGCTATTCATTTGTTAACACCATCTGGAATAGTTGTCTTAATTCTGCAGAAATCTTCAGCTTCTGAGAGCCAGCCTGCAAGCCACTGCTTTTTATGACACTGCATTGGAGGGTTGAGGGTGTCTGTGGGAAATGGAATTAGAACTGTACTCCTTGGAAGTGAGCTTTACATTGGCCAGAATTGGAGGTGAACAATACAGCTGAATTATGTGAGGAAGGGGGCAGTGCTGGATGGCTGGTGGATTGAGGAAATGTTGCTACCACCATCAATGCAGTTGGAAAAACAGAGCTGCAGGGAACCTGGTTGTTTTGTTCTGTATTGGCATGGATGTGATTTCCTGCTGTGTTAACACTGAAGTGATGTCTTTGTCTCCCACAGCAATTGTACCAGACATTAACAGACTATGATATTAGATTCTACATGTATGAGATTTTGAAGGTAAGTGGACGATCTCCAGTTCATTGATTTTTATCAGTTTTGTGTGGATCTGGGATTTGCCCCGATACAGTCCTACAGTGGTTGGCGTGACTAGTCAGTGATAGAAAACAAATGCAGGTGGGAGAAGGATCAGGTCTCTGAATGACAGAAATGAGGGCTGATATCAAGTTTACAGGAACTGGCCTGTCTTGTTCCCACATATTCTAGCCCTGCTGGGTATAGACTGGTGCTGCCTTTGAGTTTTTGGGTACACTGAGACAAGTAGAAATACTAATCAGATTTGTGTACAGCCTGCAAAAGGGGAAAACTTGGACCGGAAGCTGCTGGCTTCCTGCCTTAATATAGTCTGTGAACTGAGTGCATTTGCAGCACAAAATCCCCTTTCTTATGCATATTGGGGGTGTCCTTTTTTTCCCCCTTTCATCAGAGTGTGAAGGACGCTAGACCTGTTTGGTCCATGGTGCCTTATAGCTCTGCTTTTATGGATGTTATTGAAATTCCACTTACATTAGGAGGCATCTGAGGTGAAGCTAGAAGCATTGCTCTCCCCAAAACATGTTGATGGGCCTACTCCTGGGGAGAAGGTATTGAAAAGCATGTTCTATAGGTTTTCTTTTTAGTATGAGTCTGAGTAGAACATAGGTCTGCTGTGTGGTGAGATTGGGGTATGCATGAAAACGCTTCCCCATCTGCTGCATTTGAAGAAAACTGTATCTCAGACATTAGTCCTGTAACCAGTATTAACTTTACAAATGGTTCGGTTCATAAATCTGTCGGAAGTAGGGCAGTTATCTATTTTTGGAATCCCTTCTCATACAGCTTCCTCCTTTCCTATGCATGGGAGCCTTGTCAAGGGAGTAGATCTCAAGGAACACAAAATGGTGGAGTTCCTTTGTGACCCCTGCTTTGGTCAGAGTGGGTGCAAAAGAAAGCTGCTAACCTGTGTTGAATGACTTCTTCCTTTCCTCTGTTCTATATATAGGCTTTGGATTACTGTCATAGCATGGGAATCATGCACAGAGATGTCAAACCCCACAACGTCATGATTGACCATGAGCACAGAAAGGTAAGGAGCAGAATGCTGGGTGGGTTTCACTTTTTTCTTCAGATCTACAGCACCTCCATCATGCCATCGCTGTGCTGTGATGCTGCCAGAAATCAAGGCTCAAAGTGGCAGCTTTTCCATGTGAATAAATTTAAAATGAAAATCTGTAAAAAGCCTTTAACTAAATAGCTACAGTTAAACTTTATACAGAATTACAACTGTTTAAGTGACGGCTCTTCCTCATGTGTTGTAGTTCATACTGTAACATGTACAACTCGGGGTGATTACATGTACATGTGATTCCTATGTGTGGTTGGAATGTGGCCACTGCTTTTACTTGCAAGTCTAGCTATGCTAGTGACTATAATGTGGTTCCTTTGTCCCTCAAAAACTGATCTTTAATGAGACATTCCTACCCTGTTAACTCAGACAGAAGCAGCTTGTGCTAAGAAATGTTTCCTTGCCGCTACGTTAGATCTTGGAACTGAAATACAATGCTCTGGCTTGCTCAAATAGTCTCAAGTGTGTGGTGGGGTTTAAGTATTTCCAGCACAAAGACAGACGGGTAGTGATGTCGAGTTTAGACAAATGTTCATTATCTCACTTCTAGCTGATTAAAAAGACCCAATATTACTCTAAAATTTCACCAAATTAAAATTTTCTGAGACATGGTGTCTAGAGTCATTTGGAGAGCCAAGGCCCAGACCAGGCCTTCTTACCTCTTCCTCTTCCATTTCTAGCTGAGGCTAATAGACTGGGGTCTGGCTGAATTCTATCATCCTGGCCAGGAGTACAATGTCAGAGTGGCTTCCCGATACTTCAAAGGACCTGAACTCCTTGTAGATTATCAGGTAAGAATCACAAGGGAGGTTCAGACCAAAGTTGCTTAACTTTGGCTTATACAGAAGCCCAATACCATACCAGAGTAGGAGACTAAGGAATTAGAACATCTGAAGACTTGACAGAATTCAAGAACCTTGGAGGACCTGTCCTCCAATGCAGAAAAAAAGCAGCAGAGGGCATTCAGCATCAGTGTACTGGAGAGACAAATGTTTCTAAGAGGCTCTAGAGAAGAGCCAAACAACTTAAAGGCCTGCTTCCTTGATTTCAGAAGCAAGGGAAGATAAGGGGACCAGCCTTGTACTAAGGAAGAGCATACAAAGCATTGAACTGGACCCATGTTTACACTCAGGGTAACTAAATGTATGGTATAAATTACTGAATGGAGCCATTAAAATCCTAAAAAGAGAGGTTATTGCTGTAGTTCATTTTAACGACATGCTGTTTCCATTGTGAAGGGTTACAAACTGAGTGCTGGGGATGGAAAGATGTTACTGACTGACCAAGGGGCCCAGCACTCCCAGATTCTGTTCTGGTTCAGGACCAAGCCAGCTTCTCAGCTGCCAGTTTTTCCTAGGGGAGAAACAACCTGTTTCTATTCTTTCTTGCTTGCCCCACATTACTTCTCTGGCAACACGACCTGCCAATTGATCAGTTCCATAATATCTACCTCCAGTGAATGTAACAAGGCGTGTGAGGGCTGCAGTTCCATCCAGATAGAAAGATGGAGCTGAGGACATCTGCCACTGTTCTTTTACGTTCCCAGAGCCCAGTTTGAGCAACTAGAATTTTAGAGCCAAACAAGGTTTTCTAGGATCGTATTGTGTTAGCATGTTTCATTCTTTATTCCCAACGTCATCTGGCCTATATATCATTTGGACAACACTCTTTAGCATTGGAGTCACTTAAGTTAGCTTGCCAGAAGGAGTGAATCATGTCTTTTCTTTTTTCAGATGTATGACTATAGTCTGGATATGTGGAGCTTGGGTTGCATGTTGGCCAGTATGATCTTCCGAAAGGAGCCATTTTTCCATGGCCATGACAATTATGATCAGGTGAGTTTGGCAGGTACAATCCCCATGGTCCAGGTTTCTAGTTTGCATTTCCAGCCATCACAAGGGGCTGAAGAATTAGCATTTATCATCACTATTTTTCTCAATCTGAAGCCATGTTTTAGTCTCTATTCAATGTGTAACATTTATCTGCTGATTCAGTGGAAATGTATGGATAGCAGGAACAGTACCTCAGTTGAGCCCTGTCTCAGCAGGTGTATCTGAAGATATTTGTGCTCATCAAGAGCAATGGTTCTATTTAGCCTAGTAGACAGTGTGTTTCAGGTGTTTCAGAACAACAGCATGGACAAGTAACATTATATGAAAAAAGAAAAGGAGTACTTGTGGCACCTTAGAGACTAACCAATTTATTTGAGCATGAGCTTTCGTGAGCTACAGCTCACTTCATCGGATGCATACTGTGGAAACTGCAGAAGACATTATATACACAGACACCATGAAACAATACCTCCTCCCACCCCACTCTCCTGCTGGTAATAGCTTATCTAAAGTGATCATCAAGTTGGGCCATTTCCAGCACAAATCCAGGTTTTCTCACCCTCCGCCCCCCCCCCCACACAAACTCACTCTCCTGCTGGTAATAGCCCATTCAAAGTGACCACTCTCTTTACAATGTGTATGATAATCAAGGTGGGCCATTTCCTGCACAAATCCAGGTTCTCTCACCCTCCCTCCCCCCTTTCCAAAAAAACACACACACACAAACTCACTCTCCTGCTGGTAATAGCTTATCCAAAGTGACCACTCTCCCTACAATGTGCATGGTTAGTCTCTAAGGTGCCACAAGTACTCCTTTTCTTTTTGCGAATACAGACTAACACGGCTGTTACTCTGAAACCTGTCATTATATGAAAAGCCCTTCCTGCTACCATCTTCAGTCTTGCTCTCAGACTTACCCAGTATCTTCATGGTTTCTCTTATTCAATAAAGTGACTGACTTCACACCAAGTTCTTTATTTATCCTCTTTGGGTACTTATGCACCAGAATTATATAGGTTCTAGGACCATGGGTCAAAACTTTCAAATGGAACATGTCTAAAATTAAGCCCTTAAATCCATTGGAGCTGTGGGTGGATCAGGTGCCTAAACTGATATGAGAAGTTAAAGAATGTTGGCCTTCTTGTTCAGACCTTCATTCCAGAGCCCTCTAAGATAGTGCATTGCCCTTCAGTGGCTCATTCTGGGGCTTCTGCTTTTTACCCGGTTTCATTCTTGCCTTCACACACAGTTGCTATTTTGGGGCTTTTCCTCTACAAATTGAATTAGAATATTGCATGCCCTCCTCTAATAGACTGCCATGACTGACAAGAAGACCCGAATATCGGTACGGGTATGTTTGCAGTATTTGCAGACCTGTGCAGTCTGGGAGTAGGAGCCACAAGATCACCCCTGAACATGGATTCTGTGTTCTGGAATAGCACTTCAGTGCTCATAAGGGGATATACTGTGTTACTTTCATGATGGTTGTATCACATCCTTCCCCCTTCATAGTGGTTTATCTTTTGTTGTTTGATACCAGTTGGTCAGGATAGCCAAGGTGCTGGGGACAGAAGATCTATATGACTACATCGACAAATACAACATTGAGCTGGATCCACGCTTCAATGACATCTTGGGCAGGTGAGCCAGGAACCTTTCAGATCTACCCAAAATCGTTGAGCAGGTAGACTGATGCCCTGGCAGCAGCGCTTTGTCTAGACACAGACCACTGTCTAGGGAAGAAAGCAGCTGCAGGGCTCCTAAAACTAACCTGGTTCTTATGTGATATCAATCCAGTAGAGCAGTGCTGCCTTGAAAAGAATCTTCTCTCTGCAGATGTGGCTGAGGACAGGTGCTGACAGATTCTGAGAGATCTTGTAGGCAATAAATGTACAGTTGGAGTTAGTGACTAGGGGAATTTGATGAGGTAGCCATTGACTTTGTTATAGCAAATCAATCACTGCTTAGGAGGAGGTAGATTTTTCTAGTACAGTGATCATTTTCAGTGGTGACATCCACCAAAACTACCTTAAGGGAGGTGGAGTAGGGAGAGAGGGCTTGTCTACACTACCGGATGGATCAATGGGCAGCAATCGATCCAGCAGGGGTCAATTTATCGTGTCTAGTATAGACGCGATAAATTGACCACCGATTGCTCTATCGTCAACTCCGGTACTCCACCTTAACAAGAAATGCAAGGGGAATCGATGGGAGAGCATCTCCCGTCGACACACCGCACTAAGTAGATCTAAGTACGTTGACTTCAGCTACATTATTCACATAGCTGAAGTTGCGTAACTTAGATCGATCTCTCCGTAGTGTAGACCAGCCCGAAGTGTGGGCTGGGAGTTAATTTCACAGCCTGAATCAGAGTGCTGTAAGAAGTCACATTGACTACTATGCCACCGAGCGGTGGCATGGTGTACTTCAACTTTATAATCTACAGTACAGTTTTGATCATATTTGCTGCCACACTGAATAGTGATGGTATCTCTTGTGGCATACACCTGGCCAGCAATCCTTGTTTGAAAAGGAAAAGCCATATTCAGCAGGGGTGTTGCAGACTCCGCTCATCTGACTTTCCTAACTCTACAGGCACTCCCGTAAGCGATGGGAGCGCTTTGTTCACAGTGAGAACCAACACTTGGTGAGCCCAGAAGCTCTGGATTTCTTAGACAAATTGCTGCGGTATGATCACCAGTCACGACTCACAGCAAGAGAAGCCATGGAACACCCCTACTTCTGTACGTATAAACAGTCTCATGTTTTGCTACTGTTTGAGCTGCTAGTTCTGTTGGTTAATGATGATGGAGACGGGGCAAGCGGCTGTAAACTGAACCTTGTCTCTCCAGATACTTGCATAGCAGCTGAGAGAGTGTTTGCCTCTGACTGTGGTAGATGGGGTAGTCCATTACCACCTAAGCCAGCCTGGATTTGCCCTGCTGGGAAGGGAAGGCACTCCCAGGAGGGAGAATGAGTTGTGGTATATGGTACTGTCAAGCCACTCAATCAGCTGCCATGTTAATGAAGACACTTAGTGGTGCTGCGTTGGTGATAATTAGACATCTGTGCTGCAATTGTTTATCTATTGCCTGTCTTTTAATAAAACCAGATGAATAGTATCTCATCCCATTTTGTTGATTAATGTGCAACTGAATGAGTATCTTGTTTTAGTTTTTGCCTATATTTTGTTTGATAGTATGGTAAAATTCTCACACATTTGTTCAAACCTATTTGCGATTTCTTCCACAAATAATTCTTGGTCCGAGGATTTTTCGTGAATAGTTGCAACAATGTTAAATCTGATTATTTATTGAGTAACGCTAGTCACATTGTTTTCTTGGACGCTGATTGACTCATACAATTAACCAACACGGTCTACAATGAAAATTTTGCACCTTAATACACAACTGTTTTTGGCAAATGTTATAGCTAAAAAATTGATTTTCTTGGTTCTTGGCAATTGTGAAGCTTGAGTGTTAGAACTTTCATGAAGAGCGAATGCAAAAGACTTCTAGAAAGAGCTGAAGAGAATTTCATTCCAAATATGAACAAGTATCTGCAGAAAAATGGTTTCAAGATTTGCTCAGCTGTAGTCAGCAGCAACCAGGGAAACATTTATGGTTCCTTGTGCTGCTGCTGCAGAAGCAGGGCTCTGGGTCTTTTATTATCAGCCATGGGTGTGGCACTGTCTGTCTGCAGCTGGGAAGAAAAGGGGCAGTTAATGAAAGAGGCTTTTTATGGAAGATAAAGACCTAAAAAGCAATTGTCACCCTGAAGTTATAGTATTGTGTTAAACCCTCAATACACTGAACAATTTAGGGTTGTATTTAGAAATTATCTGTTAATTTGGGATAAATCTCTGATCCACTAAACTCACTTTCAAAGATCAATTTTATTAGAAGTCGTCTTTCCTTCCCAGACTAACTTTGGATGCATTTCCCTCAGCTGCTTTTTATCATGTCAAGCACACCCACTGAGACTAGAGTGCTGCATTAGTGCAGCTTGTCAGTGATCAAATGCAACCCTCTTACACCTGTGCGCGTCTCCTACCAAAGTCCGTGGGACTTGCTTCTGTGTACCAGAGGGCGGAATTTGACACTTCATATAAGAATGCTTAGTAGTGCATACTTATACAGCAGGTAGCAGTGCAAATACATTTTCCATCATGCAGGTCTTGTGCTTCTGAGATGCTGTCTGGCAGAACAAAACCTAACCCTTCGTATGTTGTTCTTAGATCCCATTGTGAAGGACCAGGCTCGGATGGGTTCATCCAGCATGCCAGGTGGCAGCACTCCTGTCAGCAGCGCCAGTATGATGTCAGGTCAGTTCCTTCTTGGTAAATGCTGTAAAACTTCCTGTACAATAGCTAGATGGGAGGTGAGGAAAGCAATCAGGACTAGTGAATTCTGCAGGCAGTGCCGCTAGCTGTCAGGTACAGGGTATGGCCTACGTAAGGAGGCTACAAAGGAGTTGGGGATGAAATAGGAGGAAAGATTGGGATGGCTTCACTAACTTAACCTGCCGTAGTCCCTGCTTGTTTCACAGGGAAGTGTTCTGTTGCTCTGAATGCCTTTGGGGCCGGTTTGAAAGATGTCGAGATGGGAGGATAGTAGTTATCCAGAGTCACGTGTCCGCTCCCAAAAGCAGACGTGTACAAACGTGATTCTCCCCACACCATTTGAGACCAGTGGTGATTGTTCAGAGGCCAGTGAAACCTCTTTGGTCACATCTTGTTCTTTAGAATGTAGTTGCATTTTGTTACGCTCCCACTAAAGTGGCCTCCCAAAGTAGCTGGCCTTTAGAAGCATGTTGGGTTGCCTCAGGTATGATGTGCCATCCTCGCTCTAATTCATGCTGAATTGTCTTGTTTCAGGGATCTCTTCAGTGCCAACACCTTCACCCCTTGGACCTCTAGCGGGCTCACCCGTGATTTCTGCCACCAATACTCTGGGGATGCCGGTTCCAGCTGCTGCAGGAGCTCAGCAGTAGTGATGGGTTTTGTCTCCAAATGCCTGAGCTGAGTAAGGTGGGGAAGAGGTTCCCCCTCTACCTCTCCCCAGGATGCAGCTTGCACCCGGCAGGGGAAGGGAGGGGATGGAACACTTCGGAGGCTCCGTGTCTGAACAGTTGCTTGTGGATTTATAGTAGTTCAGTCATTATATAAAAAAATTATTATAGGCTGATTTTTTTTTTCTTTTTTTTTTACTTGAACTTTTCGTAACTCAGGGGAATCCCTGAAAATACTGCAGATGGAATATTTCTCGGACAATTTTTTTCCCAAACTCCTCATCACTTGAGAACAAAGATGAACCAACTACATTTCCAGGCCGTTGTATCCTGCTGGAAATCTCTTCTCTTCACAGTCCCACCATTACTCCACCACCAGCTCACACTTTGGGGGGATTGCCTTGTGCTTTTCTCTGGAGTCTACCAGACCAAGTCTTCACAAGGCAGTGGGAGGGGAATTCTTAAAGTACCAGTCACTTTAACACCATATTCTGCATATGACTCAACTGGGGTACATTAAGGAGACAACTTCAGTTTGTAGAGATGGTAAAAACTTCTAAGAAATAAGTGCAGATAAGGCCTAAAACCCTATTCTGTCCTGTATGAATCATGTCTCCCTAGGAGCTAACCAGAGCGCTGACTCTCTCCCTTGCATGTAATTTTAGTCTTAAAGCATAAAGTTACCGATCCAGTTGACGTTCTTGCCATCTCCTGTTGAAGGTGCTCCAGTAGGGTAAGCTATAATCAGTACCTTTTCAACATAAGGTTCTTCCGGCCAATCCCTTGGCTTGGAATTCTGGAATTAATTTGTTACTGCGTATATTGTTTTTTTTAAATTGTTTATACAGATTTCAAAATGGTGGCTACTTAAAGCTGGAAAATCAGACTGCACCAAGTCACATATTGAGTCATCCCCCACCAGCCCCGCCCTCATGTGCCATGTGGTGAGAATACTGGTTACCTCACAGTCTTGTAAATATGCACGGAGAGGAGGGAGCGAGTAGACTAACTTAAACTGAAATGGTAGACCTGTAATTGTGGACAGATATTACTATTGATGACAAAGCACCCTTGTTACAGCCTTGCTACCCTTTGCTGTGTATATATACTTTGTCCTTCATATGTGAAAGATCCACTGTTGGAATTCTTTGGTGTAAATAAACATTTGGTTTTATTTATCAAGGTTAGATTTAAGTTCCCTGTGTAGAGGTCTCACTGGGTTGGTGTCGCACACTTTTACACAGGAGTGGCCTGCAGGCCTGCACGTATTGAGGGAGCTGCTTTCCTATTCATATGCACCTTTGTATGATCTGTTTTAGTGAGCAGTGCAGAGAAGCCTTATAGAAGCATCACAAGCCAAAGTATCTCCTGGGATAAGGATCTTTTGCCATAGAATTCCTTTTGTTTCTCAGCCATGCTGGGATTTGTGGTAGGGAAACAATTCCCAGCTTTTTGTGCATTGCTGTTCACTGAAATCAAACCACTTAAGCTTGTCAGGTGCTCCACTGGAGAGAGAAACTTTAAGCACAATGGCACCCATCACTTCTGGATCCTCGTTTTAATGCCATTGCATCAGCTGCTTGTTCTGGGCATTGAGTACTCTTCTAGTTCTTGCAACAAGTCCTGAAGCCTTGGCATTTCACCCCTGCTTGTTCTATAAGCATCTACCACTTTAATTTTTTGTGGGGGGTTTCAACCATTATTTCCTTAGTGCTTCAATTAATGCTGCAAAGTAAGGCAGTTGAGTGCATGGGCTGGATTAAATTGAGAGAAACTGGCCAGCATGGAACCCATAGCCCCCTTTACATTAGGATCACCTAAATGGGAGATGAATTTTTAATGCACACCAGGGTAGCTTTCTTCTCCATGATGTCATCCAGTGGAAATTTATTGTACTTAATCTTTTTATATCCTAGAACGATGTGAAAATCAGACCATGTTGACTGTTTCCTTGATGTGCAGTAGCTAAAAGCACCAAGTATGGCAAAGATATAACTTGTGGTTTGTTTGCACTAGGTTGGGAGCTACGCAGGACACTTAACCAATTTATTTTTTTGTAAATGAGGAAGGACTGTAAATCAAAATATTTGGCTCCTTCCTAGCTAAGTGAGCATCATTGTAGATAAGGCTGTATAATAAGGAAACCACAAAAAGCTGATGGTTCTCGTGCCCATTAAGCCTTGCAAAAGAAAGCAAGAAAACAAGATGAGAACGGAAGGACTCCGTTCTGGAAGTGACACAAGCTCTTTATATAAAATGCTACATCAGACTCACTGCACAAGCATGCAACTAAACAGACTGGGATAGTGTGTCCAAGTGGTGATGGGAGGGCAAGGGTTTACAGATTGTAACAACTTCTGTGTTGTAAATTACCTCATCTGTATACCTTGTATTGGAACACTTGTTTCTCAGCACTACTCGTGTCTCTGCATTGTGTTAGATGGCAGGAAATCAAATGCCAATATATTAGTCCTGTTGGCAACTAACCTTCAAGGTCTTTTTTTTAAAGGTTTTTTTATCTTGTTTGAAGTGGCCCTTTTTTTGTTGAAGTTAGACTTTCTTTTCTCTTGATTAATTGGTTGTAATTGTATTGTAATTGTTATAACTAAACCTAACCATGCTGGGAAGAAGTTGTGCCATGGAGGTCTTTAATTTTTTTTAATAAAAACATTGAAACAAAAACATCCCCACAGAGTGAGCAATACAGTAACCTGCAGCTAGTTACACATGCATACTAAATTGCTTTGATTTTACACAAATTATATTGGTGTCCTCCATAAAAGGAAATAAAGATGAAATGTAATTGTATCCATTCTAATGCTGCAGAAACTTGTGCCCTGCTCATACAGTACTTTTTTATCTTCTGTACCCATACCACTTTGCTCCTTGGTTTTTCCAGGCTCACACAAGCAAGCAGGTCCTGGCTTGTCAGAACTTGGATGGAGGCCTCCAAAAAGCATCTAGGTGCTGCAGGAAGTGGTGTTGACTTGGCGGGTGCGTTCTTTCCTCTGAGTCAGTCTCTGTGGCGATTAGGGACACACTATTGGTGGCAACACTGTCACTTGGATGAAGGATGAAAACAAATGTCCTGGTCATTTGTGGTCACTAAAAACCTTATGTTGGTCTTCAAAAGTATTAGATTTTGTGTAGGAGAGTGGGGCTAATTTGAGTAATTATATTTGCACCCAAATTGCCCCTGCAATTTGAGCTGGATTAAGGCAGAGACTCTCAAATTCTGCAGTTAGGAGTGTGTGGAGCCCTTCCTCTTAATCCATGGAATGAAACTTCAGGAACACAAGCAATGCGATGAAGGAGGATATGTAGTTAACTGAAAAGGGATCTATGTCTTGCAAAGCAAATGTTGAGCTTCTGGTGATCTGGTATTTAATTCCTGGCCTAAACTACTGCTCTGCTGCTAAATAGTTGCCACATTACAACCCAGAGGTGGATGCATTTAAATGGCAAGTGATGCAATCTCCAAGTTGTCTTTAACACCAAGAAGCCCCAGTGAGGATCAGGGCCTCATTGTGCCAGAAGCTGTACAAATACACACTGAAGAAAGTCCATACCTGCAAGAACTCCCTATCATTTTTTGTAAAGTGGTGGTAGTGGATGAGGTGCTATGTAAATGCATGATACTATTAAACTGGGCCTGAAATGTAGTGAGGAACAATGTGAGAAGGGAGGGGAAAAAATAAAGGAAATTAGAAGTAAAATAATTCCAGGGTGGCTGGCTAGCTCTACTATAATGGTCTCTCAGACAAGATCTTAGTACAACTACTTGTGATATCTGTTTTGGTACAAACGACGAGGAGTCCTTGTGGCACCTTAGAGACTAACAAATTTATTTGGGCATAAGCTTTCATGGGCTAGAACCCACTTCATCAGATGCATGGAGTGGAAAATACAGGAACAGGTATAGATACATTAAAAGATGGGAGTTGCCTTCCCAAGCGTGAGGTCAGTCTAACAAGACAATTCAATTTACAGTAGGATACCAAGGGAGGAAAAACTTTTGTAGTGGTAATGAGAGTGGCCCATTTCAAACAGTTGACAAGAAGGTATGAGTTACAGTAGGGGGAGATTAGTATGCGGGAAATTAGGTTTAGGTCTTGTAATGACCCAACCACTCCCAGTCTTTATTCAGGCCTAATGTGATGGTGTCCAGTTTGCAAATTAATTGCAGTTCTGGTTGGAGTCTGTTTTTGAAGTTTTTTTGTTGAAGAATTGCCACTTTTAGGTCCGTTATTGAGTGACCAGTCTCATTGGTGGTCAATTTGCTTATTTTCATCTTTGTTTGCACTGTAGAGAGGAGCCCTTCTGAGTGTCAGTTGATGATTTGGCTTCTGTTCTCCGTGTTTCTCTGGGTCACCCTCTGTCTCTTTCCAGGTGGCATCCATGTGGACTTTAAGGATGCCACCAACATGACTTCCACATCAAGTAAAGGGTGTCCTAAATGTGATCATCTTTGTCATCTTACCATATTTGATGCTTTAGGTTGGTTTGCTCTCCTTAGAACTTCTGATGTTGCAGAAACTCTTTCCAAGAAACTCTGAACTTTCACAGGCATTTACTTTGGAATGAAGTAATCTTATCGATTTTCTTAGATTTCCATGACTCTGCTCCATAAAGGACAGACCTGATGCTGGTGTTAAATATTTGTATTTTTGTTGGTGCCAATCTTGCCATTTTTCCAAATCTCCAAGCTTATGAAAGTTGTTTGCTTTTGATATTCATTGCTTGACATTTACCATGGTGTCACCAACATTGCACATCTCTTCCCTGGGAAGGTAAAGTGACTTACTACTTTTACTCTGATGGATGCTTTGGGGATATTAGTAGTCATATATTTTGTCTTCCTGTTAATGAACATACTACTTTTGTTGTGTGCGCCAAAAGCATGGTGTTGTCTTCCATTAAATTACGTGTTGAACTAAGCAAGACGACGTCATCACGAAAAACGTCATCCAATTGTGATCATTTGTCCATAAAATTCCTTGGTTGCCTTCTGTGGTTACTTTCCTCATGACATAGCAAATGATGAATGCAAACAATAGTGAGGACATAATACACCCTTGCCTTACTCCAGTTGTTGCTGCAAACTATTGGCTATTGTCACCATCTCTGGCTGCATGTTCAGAATTATCATATAGATCCTTTTGCATCCAATGAAGTGGGCTGTAGCCCATGAAAGCTTATGCTCTGATAAATTTGTTAGTCTCTAAGGTGCCACAAGTACTCCTGTTCTTTTTTCATATAGATCCTTAATTATTCAAATTACTTTTGCTGGTATTCCGTAGCATACATAATTTTACAAAGGCTGTTTCTGTGTGCAATCAATAAAACTTACACAAGGTGCTTGCCACTCCATACTTTGTTCTGAGACTAACAGTATGGTCTGCACATATCTCAATGAAAGAGAGGAACAAGCAGGTTAAGTTGAAGATGTATTCGCTTCTTGATACATTCCAAGATGCATTATTTCCTAGGCACTGAGTAATAATTCCTCTCCAGCTATGGCAGTTGATAAGGTCACCTTTCTTTGGCAATTTTAGTAAAAGCCTTCTTTCACTGGAATGGATTCTTTTCTTCTATCCATATTTTATCCCAAAACCCCAGGAAAGTCTGCGGGCTGTTTCAACACTTGAAGTGTCTTTCCAGTATTATCCTCTCCAGGTGCTTTGCCACTTTTAAGGTTACTGATGGCTTTTCTAACATCCACTGTAATATCTCCTAAACTGATACCAAACTTGGATAGTAGGTCTTTGTCACAAATGTCTAGTAATTTTGCTTGGTCTTGGTCTGTTTAAAACAGCCTGAAAATGTTTTTCCCATCTTTTCCTTTGTTCTTCTGCACTAGAAATCTTTTCTATTTGCATCTTTAATAGGGCTTCCACTATTGCTAAAGTTTCCTTTGATATTTGATCCTTATACAAGGTTGTAAGGTCACTCTTTGACTAGCATGGTCAGCCTCTTCACCTGTTTTATCAGTATATGCCCTTTTATCTGCTCTAGCACTCCTTTTTATCTCTCTGGCTAGAGCTCTGTCGTCGTCTTCCACTTGCTTATGTCTTCGTCTTAGCATTTGAGATTTCGCTTTAGTTTCTTTTCCATTAATCCATTCGTCCACTTTTAGATTCTGTTGCTGTTAGGACTGTCTTTGCCGTTTCTAAGTAGTACAGTCTGATGTCTTCCTGCAGAGCATCGGTCTTGATTTTCTTCAGTTGACTCTACTACAATAAACTGAAAACTGGTTTCAACAAACTGAACTGTACTTAGTGTCGGAGTCTTTTAATAGTGTGCTGTCTTCTAACCTTTTTCATCCTCTTTAACTTGAACTTGAATTTAATGATACTAAGGTTATGGCTACTGCCCCCATCTGTTCCCCTCTATGGCTGCCAACAAACTAGAATTTCTTTGAAATGCAGGTGTGATCTACCTGGTCCTTCATAGTACCCTCTGGGGTGCTGTCACTTTATGAATTTCTTTGAGGGAATATTGTTCCATCTGTCACTAGCTTGTTCAATATGAATTTCTGCTACTCATTCACCATTTCACTTCATCTCTACATCCCTGCTGTATGTGCCCATAACTTAATCTAACCCATTATTGTTACGTCCAACCTGTGTGTTTAAAATTATCCGTAACCAAGATCCCAAAACATAAGTGTCTAACACATCCTGTGACAAATCATAAAAAGCATCTTTTTCCCTTCTCTGGATGGTTGTTGGCTGGTTTGTAACATTGTTTGAGTGTTGGGCTGGAGAATTTAATGTGAAAGTGAGTGGCACTTGTTTCATTGACTGAGTTCTATAGCCTAAGTGCCTGTCCTACATCATTCACCATTAACATTGATTGGTTGGTACCAGCTTCATGTCTGTCATCTACATACCCAGAGTAAATCAACTGTCCTGACTGATTTCAAGGAGGTCAAGCTGATTGCCATATAGTGCCACTGATTTAGTTTTGTGTACGGTTCTTGCCTCCTAAAATCTGATTTTCATTACTCATCTAGCCTAGACCAAGGGATTTTTCAGGACATGGGCTTCCTTGTGTATTTGACTACCTGCCCCTCATGTTTCTTATATGAAGAGCTTTTATTCAAGCCTGCTCCACACCACAAAGGCTCCTGTAGAAAATTTTGTTTTATGCAATACGATTACTAACTCCCTAGATAACTCAATGCCTGTGGCACTATCCACTGAATGCATCCGATGAAGCGAGCTGTAGCCCACGAAAGCTTATGCTCCAATAAATTTGTTAGTCTCTAAGGTGCCACACGTCGTCCTTTTCTATCCACATGTAGACCTCCCTAGCTCTGGGACACAAGTGCTAGCTTTGTACGTGTCCCCATTCTACCACCTAGTGCAAGCGACCTCTGCATCTTTCTGGTCGTTTCCAGTCACTTCACTGGCTGGCCAGTGCGTGTTTTGCCCGGGTGCACCCTTGGTTTATCCTTTACCCAGGGCAAGTTCTCAGCGCAGAAAATTGGGCAGGGGCAGGTTGCGCTCACCAGGTTCCCCCCTCCCGCGGCTCCGCGTGCGGACGGGAGCGAGTGTGCAGGGGGAGGAGGGACAGGTTTGCACCGGTTTGCTTTGATGTCTGACGCGGTTGCACCCAGCCCCCCACGTGCGGTGCAGGAACGGCCCCGCGCCCTGCACCGATTTGCTGGCAGGGCTGGGGGCCGGGAACCGAGCGCGCCCCGGCTGGCTGCAGCTGCCGCCCCGTGCAGCAAGCGCGAGCCCGCGCACGCGCCAGGACGCTCCGGAAGCTGTGTCACGCAGAGGCGCAGGCGCAGTGGCTTCTACTGGCGTCTTCCGCCCTGGCCGTAGGACGGGAGCCCCCGGCGCAAGCGCTCGGCGCGGTGACGTAGCAGGGCGCGCGCCGCGGTGGGCGGAGCCAGCAGAGGAAGCGGAGCCGGGCCCCGCCCGCCCGGGATGCGCTTCGGCGCCCGGAGACCATGTCCCTGCTGCGCAGGCCGCCGCCGGACGGTACCGCGCCGCACGGTACGGGGGGGGCTGGGCCCCGCGCGCGCGGCCCCGGCCTGGGGGGAGGGACTCTGCAGGCCACGCCCCTCCGGAGCCCCCGTGTCCCAGCTGCCCCCGCGCTCGGGCCGGGCCCTGCCGGGGGCCGCTCGCGCCTCAGCGGCCCTTCTCCCCCGCCGCGCCTGGCGCCGCTCGGGGGCCCGGCCGTCACCCCCCTCCCCCTCCCCCTCCCCCCCCCGCACCGAGCCCGGCCTCCCCCCCACCCCCCAACCCGGCCCCTGCTGCCTCGCCCGGCCCTGGACCCGCACCCGCCCCCCGCTGCCTGTCCGGGCCCCGCGCCTAGCCTGGCCCCGGCCCCACACCCACCCCCTGCACCGAGCCGAGCCCAGCCCCGCCCCCACCCCCCAACCCGGCCCCTGCTGCCTCTCCCAGCCCGGCCCCGCACCCACCCCCCGCACCGAGCCCGGCCCCACCCCCACCCCCCAACCCGGCCCCTGCTGCCTCTCCCGGCCCTGGCCCCGCACCCACCCCGCCGCCTCTCCTGCCCCCGCACCGAGCCCCCACTGCCCGGCCCCGCACCCACCCCCTAACCCGGCCCCTGCTGCCTCGCCCGGACCTGGACCCGCACCCACCCCACCCTCCGCTGCCTGTCCGGGCCCCGCACCTAGCCCGGCCTGGCCCCGCACCCACCCCCCGCACCGAGCCCGGCCCCGCACCCACCCCGCCGCCTCTCCTGCCCCCGCACCGAGCCCCCACTGCCCGGCCCCGCACCGAGCCCGCCCCCGCTCCTAGTCCCGCCCCCGCTGCCTCGCCCGGCCCCGCACCCAGGCCCCGGCCCGGCCCCCGCTGCCTCGCCCGGCCCCGCACCCACCCCCTAACCCGGCCCGGGTTCAGACCACTGATGACACACAGGAAAGGGTTTGTTACCCTCCGAGAGTATTTATAAAAAGTAACCCGGATGGTGTAAGTGTGTGGTTTCAGTCCTGCTACCTTCGGCCATTCATCCCCCTTCCTTCCTGTTGTCTGTTACCTTTTGTTTCCCTTGAACCAGGCTCTTGGGGGCACTGTTTCTTGTGTTTGTGCACCAACTGCCACCATAGGGCCCTAATCAGGTGTGCTTCGGAAATACAAATACACCCACTCTCTTCATATTTGTGACATTGGCCCCAGTCCTGCAAATGTGCACATGCTTACCTTTAAGCACGAGTAATCCCAATGACTACTTAAAAAAAGAACAGGAGTACTTGTGGCACCTTAGAATCCATTCTGTGCATCCGATGAAGTGGGCTGTAGCCCACAAAAGCTTATGCTCTAATAAATTTGTTAGTCTCTAAGGTGCCACAAGACCTCCTGTTCTTTTTGCGGATACGGGGTACAGACTAACACGGCTGCTACTCTGAAACCAGTGACTACTTAGGGGAAAGGCAAGTCAAATAGGGCAGTCTTAGTTTTGTGTCTTGACAAGCAGAATATAATTGTTCTTCCACTGCCTGAGAGATTAACGGGCTCAGTGACTGTGGCTTGAACGTAGAGCTGGAAGTTCCATTCCCTGTGCGGCATTGGACAATTCCCTTAGAAGTCTTTGAGCCTCAACTTCCTCATCTGTAAAATGAGAGAATACTTGCTGCTATCATAGGGGTGCTGCAATCTTTACAAAGCGTTATCTAGGTGTTAAATATTTTCAGTGTGGTGCCAGTGCTTTCTGTTTCCGCATATCATTGGAATTGTAGAGTTCTCTCAGCATAATTACTGAAATCAGACACTGGTACATGTAACCATCTCCGTATAGCTCTTTAGCAGCCTAGGTGATCATCAGCATCTTTGTTTTATTTATTTATTTAGCTTTCTATTTGTACAACTGTGTAAAAGAGCACCAGTCCCAGGCTCTGAGCTCCATCTTTAGTCCTGGACATAAACAAAATCCACTTAAACCAGCCAGCTGAGCCTTATTTTATGGAGGACCTGGAATTACTTGTATAGCAAAACCTACCTCATCCCTTTGGCTGCACGTTTCTCTCAGACAAGATGGTGGTGATTGATACTTCCTAGGGACTTGAGTAGAAATGGTTGGTGGATCAATAACATGTTTGAAAACATGTGTTCTTTCCACCCCCACACAACAGGTCTCTGTTTTCACGCCAGTAAACTTTAAAAATAATTTACTGTTGGGGAGGTCAGTGCACCATATATTTTCTTTCCTGGGTGTTGCTTCCTAAATTCTTTGAGCTTTCTTTTTTATAAGTTTTCTCTCCTCCTTCCTGATTCATTCACTATGTGCAAGACCAGTGTTGACATTAAAGCTTGACTTCAGTAGGCAGTAGCTGAGTAGAAAGGAGGTAACTTCTGTTCACACACTAACACCTTGCAGAGTAACAGCCGTGTTAGTGTGTATTCGCAAAAAGAAAAGGAGTACTTGTGGCACCTTAGAGACTAACCAATTTATTTGAGCATAAGCTTGCATCCGATGAAGTGAGCTGTAGCTCACGAAAGCTTATGCTCAAATAAATTGGTTAGTCTCTAAGGTGCCACAAGTACTCCTTTTCTTTTTACTAACACCTTGGTGTGCAGCAGGGAGGAGAAAGGAAATACAGGGATAGTAGAATTACTGGGTGAGGTTTTGATAACTTTCTCTGTTTACTGGCATCAGGTGACTTGTTCGTTACAGGGGAGCTCCAGACCTATCAAAAACTAAACAGAACTGCATCTTGATTGAAAAACAAGCTGTACACAATGAGTTTTGAAAGGGATGCTGTTTAGATGGGTACCGTCCACCACTTGAGCTACTGACTTGTTTGTAGGTGTTTGCAAAGCCTGTCATCCTGTCCATTTCTCTCATTCAGACACTTCAGAACATAACGCTATAAACTGAGCACTCAGGAGCAACTCGCTCATAGCAGACAAGTGTGCAAGAGGAGTGGGGAGGAAACACACTTCTGATATCAAATATTCAAAAGGCTGCTGTATACTACAGTGGGTGAAAGTGTGGTGGGAAAACCAACAATTTTCTCCATTAGGCCAGTTTTAGTCCATTCCTTCCCTGCCCCCCCCCCAAAAATCCCATCCAGACTGACTTAGTACCAAATTAATGCAGTCCAAATCAAAAGGGCTATATAATGGATGGTAAAAAGAAAAGGAGTACTTGTGGCACCTTAGAGACTAAACCTAAGGTGCCACAAGTACTCCTTTTCTTTTTGCGAATACAGACTAACACGGCTGTTACTCTGAAACCTGTCATAATGGATGGTGAGAGTGGCGTTTAGACTGGAAGCCACACAAACATGATCTTGTTGGAAAAGCTTTTGAAGGCAGGCTAGATGTGCTCTCTCATTTTACTCACTGGAACTATGGCTCTCAACCAAAACCTTCAGACGTACTGAAGGATTTTGCTGCCAAAGGGTATGGAAATCAGCTGGTTCTCAGCTGCCTTTTTGTTTTTCCCCACGTAGAGCACAGTGCTGGCAAGTAACCCTCTGCAAATATGGCCACGCTGGAATCTGCTCTAAGGAAATATTTCTGTATCCTGTATAATGCCTTTAATCTGTTAATAAGCAGTTCACTACGTGCATTGTGTGTGTCATTCTTTTCCCCACCTAATGTCCCTAAAAATCAAATGTCCTATAAAGGCATCATGGTATATTTGCTTGATAGTACTTAGCCCTGACATATCACTTTACAAATATTAATTGACAAATCCTCCCCACGCTCTGGAGGGGTGGGTCGGTGTGATCTGTATGGAAAGTGAGTATAATTCTAATGTGAATACTCCTGTGCACATATGGCAGCATTGGGGAAATGTTCAGTTACGTGATATTCCTCGGTACTGATTTGGGGTAAGCTCAGCTCAACAATACTAGAGTCTAGCTGCCAGACAGTAGGAACGCAGAGTACCCATCTTATGAAACCCTCAACACCTCAGCTGGAAGGTGAGCCATCCCAGCACTGGATGCAAAGTGGCTTTGAATAGTAACTACTGGGTCAGGTGCAGTGGCAGTTCTGTTGAGGTCGTATTGGAATTGAAGGACAAGGGATCCTGTAGAACATTAGTGATTGCTTCTCTGACACTTCGGAATTCCTATGTCATCTGAAGAACAGTAGCGTATATTCCAGTGAGATCTCACAGGGTGTGAAGGAACTGCAGAGCTGGTAGCAGGGTAGCGGAGTTGGCACTGTAAGTGGTGAAAGTGCCATTGTTGTGCTTGGCCTTTGGTGAAGATTCTTGGTATCCATTGATGATAGGTCACATATAATCTGCCCTTGCAGGGGAAGCAGAGTGAATGATCTCCTGTGCCTCTCCCATCTCTAGCCGGGGTGACACAAGATGTTTTTTCGATCAATTTTTTTACATGGTCTTTGCATCTGTGAGCACGTACCTTCTTTTTGCATGCTGGACAATAGCTGTAACCCTGACACTTTATTTTTTGTTCCTCTTGCAGAGTATAATTCTAAGAAGAAAAGGAAAGTAGCGGAGATTTATCAGGCCCTGAACAGCGATCCCATTGATGTGGCTGCACTCAGACGAATGGCAATCAGTGAAGGGGGTCTCCTGACAGATGAGATTCGTTGCAAAGTATGGCCAAAGCTTCTCAATGTGAAGACAGATGATCTGCCTCCTGCTCCAGGTACAGAGAAGCCCTTTCTTTGCTACTTTGGGAAAAACTCTAGTGATCTTTGTACATACTTGGGGCTTGAATTGTGCTGTTTTTAACTTGCGTTTTCTTCATGTAAATTGAGATGCCTTTTCCATTGCGCTTGCTTGAGAATCATACTTGTGGCGCGGAATGATTCCCGTGGTTTCACCTGCGTTACATATTTAATTATATGAATAGAAGATCCAGGAACGAGCTGAATTTTTTATTTTTCCATTGCACTGTAAGAGCCCTTTTACGGTTTGGCCACATTGATTGAAGTAAGCGTGTTTGGAACACAGCTGATGTGGTCTGGTGTAATTAGCTTGCAAAATGCACGTTAAACCAGTAGCAAAAAGCTGCAATGTTGCAAACATATCTAGTTTAATTACCTTTATCGTGAATGGGAGCTTGGCTTTATTGAATACTAAATGGAGGTTCCTGTCCTAGGCATGGGTGAATCAGTGGCCAAATTTCTGTAAATTGAAGCTTGTACATAGTGTAAGTCACATCTGAGCCAGGGAAAATTTGCTTTCTAGTGACACGCAGACCTGGAGGAGTTCCATATGCAGTGGTTTTTGCTTCCACAGCCCCCAGAGTGTAAGATGGGTTTTTGTGAGCGGAAATATCTGTTCAAAAGTGTGCATTCCTGGTTGCCCTTGAGTAGCTACGGTTGAATTAAAAATGCAGAGCTTCAGGAGACTGGGGACTAATGTTCAGCTCCACACAGCTGCGTGCATGGCTTATGGCATGCTAATGATTTCTTCCACTTACGGTGTTTTAAATATCTTAGCTACCCATGCTTAATTTCACTCAATTTCTATTTATTAAACTGTGTGGTGTTGCCTCTACCCCTATGTAATGTCTTAGAGCTATATTCTGCCTTACTCCAGTGGCATGGTGATGGGGCAAAGACTTATGCCGAAGTACAAAGAAAGATGATGATGTAAGGATCTTAAAATGATGTTTGTACCAAGGAGATTAGTGCCCTGATTTCTGGCACTGAAATGTCATAAATTGGTATTGACAGTGCCAGAATGTATAGCAGTACTGGACTCATGTGTAACAAGTGAAAATGGGGATCTAAAATTGAGGACTTGAACAGTTTGGAGCCTAGATTTCATGTCCTTGACTTGTGCAGGGTCCTTCTCTGAACCAGCTCCCGCTAATGCTCTCTGTATGCTACTCAGTGACCTGGGTGGGTTTGTAATGCTCTTCTTTCTCCATCAGGAAAGGAGCTGCGAGAGGACAATGAAGACTACCAGCAGGTGTTACTGGATGTGAGGCGATCCCTGCGCCGCTTCCCACCTGGTGAGATGGTCTTCCTGTTTATAGCAGGGAAGCTCCATGCGCACCAGGAGCTCCCTGTCCCCACACCTCCGTGTGATGCATGTCACTTCTGGGGCCAGAGTAGATCTGCAGGAGCAACACTCCAGGGGCCCATTGAAGTGGAGTCTTCTGGAAAGGCCTTTTCAATCTGTTTGCCGCAACACCCATTTCAGATATGGCTGCAGGCTTCCTCAGGCTTTTCCTTGCACTGCAGCTGTTTGTCAGCATGTTCTTTCCACACTAAATTCTCGCCCTTAACTTGCTGACTCATTCAGCCAGCCCATCTGGTACAGTGATAACTCACCCTATATCTAGAGAGGCCTGACTCAGATATAACCATCCCTGGCCATTCTGCTATTGTTCATAGGATGCGACAGAGTCGTGTACGATGATTGAGGGGTTTACCATTTTCCTACATGTATCTTGGGCTGAAACATATCTGGGTTTGGAGCCTGAGTTCACTAATGATTTATGTGGATTTTGTTTTTTTTTTAATCATTGCTAAAGCGTGTTCCTTCCAGTGACTGTCATGCACCAACCTATCCAACTCTCAACATTTAATAACAAAATCTTCTTGCTTTTGCTTAGTTCATATGGTTGGTTGGTGGTTGGTGCTCTTTATAGACCCTTTTGTACTAGCAGTTACCTGAGCAGCTGTTTGTTGCTCCTGGGCAGAAACTGCTTTTCATTGCCTGCTTTTTTTCTTTGTCTAAACAGTTAGTATATTCAGATCATCAGTATATTGTGGATACCATGCAGATCCCTGTTGCTCAAGGTTCTGCTAACACCATATTCCTTTTGAATGGCCATATTCGGACAATGCTTAGAATTCATAATAGACCAAAAAAAAGGAGATCTTTGTCTTGTCAAAACCTTGCTTGGGATTTTGTGAAGCTTGTTCTGCTGTGGGGCACTGTATCTGCTTATACGGGTCCTGGCAAAAGGTGGATACAGTTTTCTCTACACATGGCGTTCTGTTCCAAAGATGCTTTCTGTCAGTGGGCAGAACCCTGTGTATAGGTGGGCAGTGCGATCACTTCTATGAGCTTTGCAAACTCAGCATAGTTTCCATGAAAGTGGATTAGTTTAATTCAGACTTCTGGAATATTAAAAATAATTAAAATCCTCAGCATATACAAGCATGGAGTGTAATTTAGCCTTCAAGATGTTTCACAAACACTAGTATATCCTCCCCATCCTTGCAAAGCAAATATTAATATTCCCATTTTACAGATGGCGAAACTGCAGCACAAAGGGATAAGCAACTTGCCAAAGGCCATTGGGGAAGTTGCCAGAACCAGGATTAGAACCCAGGAGTTGCTAGTTTCTAGTCCCATGCTCAGGCCACGGCACCATGCCCCACACTCAGATAGGGTTGGTTGACAGTTGTCAGGAGATTGAGATTGTGGTTGTCGCTGCATGGTAGAGCTGATTAGACTGCTCCTGGGATTCTGTGGGTGACTGACACAGTACATGGCAGGTACCTTGTCAGGTCTCTGACTCAGCCTTGCACTAGGCCCATCTGCTGCTGTCCCCACAGGGATGCCAGATGAGCAGAGGGAAGGGCTCCAGGAAGAACTGATCGACATCATCCTGCAGGTTTTACAGCGCAACCCCCAGCTGCACTACTACCAGGGCTATCATGACATTGTGGTCACTTTTCTGCTGGTCGTGGGGGAGAGACTGGCGACTGCTCTTGTGGAAAAGCTTTCGACCCACCACCTCAGGTACTTCAGCTGGGCACGTGTGGCACGTCTCCTGCCGAGTGGGGTGACGAGGAGCTTCCTGCCCACCTTCCCTGTCAGAAGCCCCATGTTGTGGAGAAGCCTTACCTGCCATTCACATAGGGAAGAGTCTGGAAATGTAGGGAAAACAAAAAAGCCCCATAAGCCCGAAAAGCAAAGCATGAACAGTCTGGCTGCTTTCAGCCGACAGTGCTAACAAGGCCAGGGGTGCTATGAAACTGCTGTGGTAATGACGTGAATAGCAAATGACTTCACAGAGAGCCATGCTGAGGGGAAAGCTGAAGTGAGGGCTGGTTGTTCTATTGTGGAATGCACTGCCTCTGTACATTAAAAACCCACTTCATAGCCCCACCTGTGACCGCCTGTTCCATTCTCACTTCCATGGCTTCCCCCAGGGTGGCCTAGGACAATGGCTCACTTTTCACGCAATGCAGTAGGCTGTCCTGGACCTGGTCAGCAGTGAGCACGGTCAGGTACCGTGGGAGAATCTGAGTGAGTTGTGTGTGTCAGCCAGGCTGGAAGTCGGCCTCTGGACTGGTTCTGAAGGGAGTCTTCTTCCGTCCCCCATTGGGGAGCTGTTGGCTACAACCCTTGGCACTGGGAAGGCATTAGGATTGTGCTCACATTATTTTCCTAACTCTGGGCCTGTCTGCACTCAGGCGTGCACGGACATAGCAAAAGGTGTGAATAAAATCAGTGCTGTAATTTCAGTGCAAGGTTATGTGTAGACCCACTGTTAGTTCTTACTGCTAGTGGTAGGTGGCTGTTGCAGGGAAGAGGGTGTGCTAGGGCAGAGTCCCTGGCTCTTTTCTGACTCCTTGTTGTGAGACTGGACCTCTGGAAGGGGTGGAATGCAACAGGGTCAGCGCTCTGAGATGCAGTTGTAGGGACAGCCCCACCCCAGGGGTCAACTGGGTTGCAAGTGTGTCTTCACTACTGATTGGCTCTGTGTGTTGTGCACTCGCCGTGGTGAATGGGACCGGAATGACACTGTAGCCTGATGGAGCTTTTGTTTGTCTCATGACAGGGATTTTATGGACCCAACTATGGACAACACCAAGCACATTTTAAATTACCTGATGCCCATTATAGACCAGGTGAACCCTGAACTCCATGACTTCATGCAAAGGTATGTCAGGGTTCACCAATACTTTCCCTTTCTCACGGGGCTCAGCAGCAGCTCCCAGCCAAGCCCTGCCGTTCTCATGGTGTTATTCCAAGGCACTGTGTGACTCAGCTGGGTCAGGGCCTGCACAGCACAGCGGTGCTTTCCTCAAAATGGAGCTGTGGCCCCACCACTGATAAATGGGGAAACCCCTGTGGCCCTTGGTTTTCCGGCAGCCCCGCTGCCCCTTGTTTTTGAAGCCGTTACACTGCGTCTTGAGGACTGGTTCATACTGTGGCATCACCACCCTGGCTCCTTGTCATCTGTGCTTGCATGACAAAATGATTAGCAGCTGGTGTGGGACCCAATTCTAATTAGTCAGTTCTGATTGCCTCGTTTGTATAGTTTTGTGGGCGTGAGACATCTCCTCTGGGGGCCTTCTGCAGTTTATCATTGGCCCTGAGGATAATTGGGGCCTCTTTCAAAAATGGCGGTGGGTTGAAATCAGGGAAAGGGGGGACCTGTCCAGAGAAAAGCAGAAGTGGCAAACTTCTGTTCAGAGTCCCTTGCCCCCTAGACCCACGGCTGCGCTGTCCACTGTGCAAGCAATATGTCTGTAGTGCTGAGGCTGACGGCCGACTCCCAGAGGCTGGTAACTCTTCAGAGTGGGGAGCCCGGCTGGAGGGTTTGTAGCTCATACCGTGCAGTGTGCTATACACGAGTGCAGCACACATCACTCTCTTTAAAACGCTTCTGAAGAGAGACTCCAGGGTCAAACTCCCGACCTTTGTGATTGAACTGTCCCCTCTCTGAATGAACCGCTTCCATGCGGTGGTGATCTGGGAACTGAGGGAATCCTCGGATACATGTGATGTTCCAAGATGCACCTGAGTGTATATGGTGCAGTAACTGGGCGTTTCCATGGTGGTAGCATCTGTCTGTCAGAGGGAGGGAGGCACAGTTACAGTGGTGGGCTGGGCCCTAATCTCCCATCACTAGTGGTCAATGGCCCATCCCTTACCAGAAATGGAGGAACCCCTGCCATTAAGGGATTACCAGAAGGTACTTTTATCCACACTGGAGAGGTGTGGCAGAGGAGATTCTGGTAGCAGATGAGCTGTCTCATTGGGTGTTTTCTGTTTGCACAGTGCTGAAGTGGGGACCATCTTTGCACTCAGTTGGCTCATAACCTGGTTTGGGCATGTCCTGGCTGACTTCCGACACGTGGTGCGATTGTATGACTTCTTCCTGGCATGCCACCCGCTGATGCCCATTTACTTTGCTGCTGTGGTAGGTATCAGCTGTTGTGACTTTGTAAGTGAATGAAACCATTGTGTACCATTAACAGTTACACAGATGGGGCTAGTGAATTCAGCATTGGTTTCTAACCCTGTTCCATCTAGAATGTCAGGTGTACCTAAGGCCCTTTCCAAGGAAATGGGGTTTAGTGAGTTCAGTGTGTTTTTAGTGAAGAACATCACATGTCTCTCTTTGCCCACTGCCCTGATCTCTGAACCCTGGGAGTAGAATCCCAGCTGTATGCACCTTCCTGCTATTCCCGTACAGGGCAGTCGTCATGGCTGCACTGTGTGGCCAAGAGGGAAGCAGGATATACAACACGCTTGAGCCTTTTGTTTCATACTACAGAAATGAGTGAATGTGTTGGGCAGACCCTGGGTTCAATACTGACTGGAATTCTTTTTCTTGGCATTGCCGCTGCAATTTGAGATGGAGACTTACCAAGGCATTATTTACAGTAAGGGCTTGGTTGCAAGCAGGTTTCTGATTTGTGTCCATGTGCCATTTATCTGAGTGCCACCTAAACAAATGTCGCTTCCAAAGCAGTTTCACCCCAGGGTGCCTTGTTCAGATACTGACTGGGCCTGGCTCAGGAGTCTTGGACTGCTCTCAAAGCCACAGCACCTCCGGCAGGAGCTTTTCATGGCTTCAGAGCAGCTAGGGGAACTTACTGTGTCTCCTCACTCAAGAATGTGATGTTCTAATATGCGCCTTCAGGCTGGATCAAGGAATTCATTAGAATTGAGGGGTGGAGGGACCCTTTTCATGGCAGGCCAAGTTCCTTCCAGGCCGTAGAAGTGAATGAAAGGGGTAGTAGTAGTAGGAGTAGTGAATGAAAACAGAAAGGACACCAGCCTACCCCAGAGCACTGAGCTGCTGCTTCCTTCCCTTTGCAGATCGTGTTGTATCGGGAGCAGGAGGTTCTGGACTGCGAATGCGACATGGCTTCCGTCCACCATCTCTTGTCCCAGATCCCGCAGGACCTTCCTTACGAGACCCTGATTAGCAGAGCTGGGGATCTCTTTGTCCAGTTTCCTCCATCAGAGCTTGCCAGGAAGGCAGCACAGCAGCGTGTTGAGAGGTGAGTGCTGGACGGTGTGCATTTTTGCTGTGCGACTCCCAGCACGCAGCATTGGCGCAGTTCAGGAGGGAAGCCCAGTGTCCATCTCCGAAAGTGCTCGCAGGAATGGAGTATGACTAGGATCAGATCATGTGCTTTAAATCCTCGTGCTTCCTACCTGGGCAGGCAGAATGTTCCATTTCACCTAGTCACAGCTCTTTAAAAGAAGGCCAAGCCATACAGATTGGGTCATTCCATCAGGCTCTGCCTTTTCCTTTTCTGCACAAACTCTGTGACAGCGTCCTCACTCCCTTGGGACTTCCCTTATGCTGCCCCCTCCCTGCTGGATCCATTCCTTCTGTGGGCTGGGATTCCTCATCTCTGGGTCCAAAAGCCAAAGCGCCTCTCTGCCATTTGGTCCCCACACAGGTCTAAACCCCGTAGCACTTGGTCGGGTTAACGGGCAGAGCTTTGTTCAGCTTTCAGTGTGGTATTAAGATGATCCACTGTGTGTTGGACGGACTGTTCTTGGGGCTGGTGGATAGAACACCAGCAGAACAGTACTTAGGGACTGTCTAACATCAGAACGGCCAGAGTGGGTCAGACCAAAGCTCCATCTAACCCAGTCTCCTGTCTTCCGACGGTGGCCAATGCCAGGTGCCCCAGAGGGTCATCATCAAGCAATCCATCCCCTGTTGCCCATTCCCAGCTTCCGGCAAACAGAGGTTAGGGACACCATCCCTGCCCATCCTGGCTCATAGCCATTGATGGACCTCTCCTCCATGAACTATTTTA
The DNA here is from genome assembly GCF_015237465.2 of Chelonia mydas. Lineage (NCBI taxonomy): Eukaryota > Metazoa > Chordata > Testudines > Cheloniidae > Chelonia > Chelonia mydas. The sequence continues at coordinate 2,920,272 of NC_051253.2, read as the reverse complement.
AAGTGTTAGCAATGCTCTGTTAATGCCTAATCAAACCAGCAAAGCTGAAAGGGCCTCACTACTCCAGAGTGCTGCTTTTCCATGCCAAGGGTCTCTTTCAGGTTCTCCTTAGAATACCGGTCTCCATCTTTTGCAGTCACTCGCCCTCTGGCTTTGTCCCTCTGGCTTTGGCAGTATCTTATGGAGCAGGTGTTTCTACCAACATTTCTCTTTGCACTTCAGTTAGTTGCTTTCAGGACAGTGTAGGTCCGCAGTCCCCTGCTCCTTCATCGCTCTCATTCAGCCAGCAGGGTGGAGTATATTGAGGAAGCTCATCCTGCTCAGAGCAGCTTTCTGTGGGCTAAGGGTGTCTGGGTGCAGAAGGACCCCTTCAGCTCCTTTTCTTTTTATTTCGGTCTCTTTCACTTGCAGGACCGCTGCGTCCACCTTTAAAGACTTTGAGTTGGCTTCAGCCCAGCAGAGACCAGACGCTGTGCTGCGACAGCGCTTCAGGGACCGGCTCCGAGTGGAGGAACGGACAAAATCCTTCTTGACAAAACCAAGGACCAACCGCTTTGTCAAGCTGGCAGTGATGGGGCTGACGGTGGCACTGGGGGCAGCTGCTCTTGCCGTGGTGAAGAGTGCACTAGAATGGGCACCCAAGTTTGAACTGCAGATTTTCCCCTGATGGAGGGAGAATGGTGCCCTGCCACTTTAAAGATCACGTCCTGCCGTAGCAGGAGAGGACGGTGTTTCCTTTATTGAAAGGATTGTCTAAAAATGACTGGTGTAGAGAGTTTTCTAGTCCTGCTGCCCTCCATAACACAACTTGCCTTTGTCTCCGAGTCGGGGGGGGGACTGGCCCAGCAGCAGTGCTCACCATGTGAGGATGCTCACCTTGTTCTCGCCTCCCTGAGCAGCAAGGAAACGCCTCCTCTCTTACTCTGAGGAATTAGAAGCTAACACTTCCTGAGCTGGCAATGCCTGGAACAGCCTGGCTGGTCAGGTTTCACACACACTGACTGGACACCTGCAGAGTCTCCCCAGAGTGTAATGGGAAAGGAAACAACTAAATATTTTCAGGTAGATGAGTGGTCACATCTGCACTGGCAATCAGTCTGGGAACTCAGTGGGTTGGGGGAGGTTAGGCTCCTGACGAATGGTGTAAGTAGCTTTCTGGTTCCCAGGGCATCCCTTTTTGGCCTCCCCAGAGCACTCCGCTGTCTAAAGAGTCGTGGACTTATCAACACTCTGATCTTTTTCTTGCTCTGCAGGCAACGTTTTAGTAGAGCAGACCCGTTTCGCAAATTCCTGTCATGGGAATAGACCCCCTAGACCAACATTAGGGTTCAAGGTTGTCACCACTGTCTAACAGCATGAGTTACATTAATGTCCTAATCTCCCCAGTCTAGTATGTTTACAGGAGGGAACATCCACGGGCTTTTTCTGGTCTGCTGGAGAGAGGTCACCTCTCAGCCAGCCACACCAAATTGACTGGTAATAAGCGTAGTTAGTTCTTTCAGTTCAGCAAGATGAGACAGGGCTGAGTGTGAATTATTTGCCTCAGGTGAGAACAGTTACTTGCCTGGCCACACCAGCTAGTGTTACTACACCGAGAGAAGCCATTTCAATTGCTAACTTTTAAACACAGCCTTTAAACTAAAAGATTCTTTCCACAGTAGCTTGCAGCAGGACAGAAGCCATTGCCACTGGAAGCCCCTTTAAAATCTCTCCAACTAACTGTTCAGACTTTCACATCAACCCTTAAAATGCTGCAGGTGAGTGACTTTTCCAGAAATTGACCCCAGGTGCTTACAGCCCAGCTGCTCACCAGATCTGCCGCCAGCTTCTCCTCCTCCCAACCCCAAAACCTCCAAGCACCTAGTACTGTCTAACTTAAACTAAGCCAATAGACACTGCACATCTCTACCTCCTCCTCCATTGCTGCTAACCTCTCCCACAAGTGCCCTTACCCTGCCCCACAGCTTCCGAGGTGACTGACTGTCCCCCACTGCATCCCACCTAATGCCGTCTGCCCCTGTTTCCAGCAGTTACACACATGGAAATTAGGTGTTGGTTGAAGAGTTAAGGAAATCTGAATATACTAGAAGCTTTGTGCCCTGCAGTAATCTAGAGCCTTTTATTAGTTCTTAATACAGTCAGTTTTATATCTGAGTGACTCTGACTGTGCCCTCAGTCCTGAAGGCACCATGCCATTCAGAACTGCAGCGTAAGGAAGTAATAGTACCTAGATAGCATAGCAGTGTGCACCTTATACAAGCATAACTTTATCGGATCGGAGCAGGGCTCTGAGCAAAAAAATTGCCCTTTGCTCCTGCAGTTGCTGATGTTTGTGGTATGTTTTGATTCAACAAACAAAAACAAAACAGCAAGGAGGAAATTTGCACAATTCCCCTTTCTGTTGTTGGCCCTTCTTTGTGGGCACCTTGCTTTCTAGTGACATCTGGCTAGTCAATGATCAGGTTGTTTCCACTCAAGCAATCACTCCTCCCCTTTGCTGGCATGTCTTCTAACATGCTGCAGGTTTAAAAAGTATTGTCAATTTCTGGCTGCATGGGAGTGGGCTGCCCAACCAATGGGAAGTTGCTGGTGACATCCTCTGCAATAAATGGAGTTGCGGGTATGGGAAGAGCTGTTAAATGAAGCACTTTATTAAAAAAAATAAAATAAAAAAAATCCACTCCTAGAAGAGGAGGGCGCTCTCCCCTGGGGGTTATTTTCTCTCATGGTTTACCTTCCTTGCCTAAATACAAACCCAGGACCCTGGTTCCATCAGGGGCACCTTGGATGCTTGTAGTTGATCTCATTGAAACAGAAGATACCTTCCTGTATAGCTACCAAGAGAGATGAGCCCTTCTGCAGCATTTGGCCTGTGTTTAACTTGGTGTGCTTTGTGATAGGCCCAGGCCGGGAATTAAGAAGAGAGGGAGTGTGTGGGAGGATTTTTCCAAAGCACTGAGGTGAGTTGGGAGTATAAGTCCCATTCAGTGGGGTTTATGCTCCTAATTCAGGGGCTTCTGCAAATCCTGCCTGACCTGTACAATTAAAATACAGTGGGGGGGATGTGGCCTTTTCTGTTGTGTAAAGGCAGCCGGAAAGGAGTTCCCTCCCCCATCTGAAAATCTGTCTGCTGTTTTTTTTGTTTGTTTTTTAAACATTAGAAATTCAGGTCTTGTCTCACCTGCTTTGCTTATCAGATGCTGGGCAACTAGAGAGCTGGTAGGATTGATATCACAAGTATCAAGGAGCAAATAATGAGTAGTTGAGAGTTATAGTCGACTTTTAACATTGTTTTTCCTGTTAACACCTCTAGCTCCAGCACCAGACACAGTTGGCAGGAAAGATCTTTGTTAAAGGTTGAAACCCTGTATCCATACTTCAGTTAACAGGATACGAGAGTGCCTGTTCCAGCTCTCTGGTCCTCCAGCACACGCAGGGAAGAGGAGACTTGATCTTACTGACTCCTGAGGGAAAAACACAAACATCCCTGCTTGCCTTCCATATGCCTAGTAAAGCAACAGAAGGTGCCATTGCAGGGACCTCCTGTGGCACTGAGTGTGGTGTGCGTACTGTGTGATTTCCCCTTGCATGTACAGATCAAAAGGCCTAGCAGGTAACCTGGAGATGCTGCTAGAAACCAGTACAGCTTGGGGATTTAGTCAAACACCTCCCACACCTAAGCGCGAACCCCTGGCTTACACGCTCAGAGCGGTTTCCAGCCCATGTGTAAGCTCATTCCCGCCTGGAGGGGTTGAGGGTCCCTGGACTGCACGCAGGCTCTCCAGGAACGTACCAGTTTCATTCTCTTTTTACACCTTCACGGAGGAGGCCGGGATGGCCCCTCCTGAAAGACACTGTTTTCTTCAGGTGGTTTATGCTGTACAAAGACTTGTATACATGTGTAAATGCTGTTTTGTACAGAACTGTGTAAAATAAACAGCAATACCCGGTTACCACATACCTTCCCCAGTGTGAGTGCGCCTCGGGGCTAGTAGATCTGTCTGCCCAGGCACGTGGCTTGCAGCTTGTGAGGTGCAAAATTGGTTTTTCTGTCTCCCCCTGAGCCTGGAGCTGGCCTTGCTCTGCAGTGAGTGAGTCACCCAGTGATTCTGTTTCCAGCTCTGCCACCAACTCGGGTGTGTCGCTGCTCAAGGAACGTCATTGTTTCTAGTTCCCTATTTGCTACAGGTTCACTTCTGAACTGAGGAAGGGGAAAGGACGAGAGAACAGGAGGGTGAGCAGGGAGAAGCTGAAATGTACTTAGTGCCATGGCCAGAGATGCTGGTCATGTTGCCCAGGTCACTCTTAGCCACCTCGAAAGGAGGCTGTGGCACCCATCCAGTCCTTTGGGCAGCTCACTCATTGACCCCAGCCCGGAGGCACCATCTGCAGCTGGGTTTGAGTTCATTAGTAACCCTCCTCCATGCTCCGTTCAGCCCTGCAGACGCTGCCGGTGTCCTTCTCCCCAGCTCCATGACGTGTAGCAGGCACGTGGTAGCAGGTGGCTGTTCACTAGAGTGGGCTGATGCTATTTTTAGCGTGCTGTGACTTCCTTCCAAGAAGTAATTTTCATAATAGCGTTTAAAGCTTTTTATGTTGTAGGAATGTTATAGTGGACGTATGACTTCATCCGCTGGTGAAACGCAGCCCACCCCCAGCACAAGAGCAGCTAGTTACCAGCATTCTGCTAGCCAGCAGCTTAGGCCAGGAAGGGAGGCAGACTTCACACCCAAGGAAAAGCCAGGTGGCCAGATCGTGTAAAGGGAAGTGGGATTTACCCATGAATAACCAGGAGCCCAGGCTCTCTCGTGCATGGCTCAGGCCCTAGACAGCAGGCTGGGGTAAATCAGCATGGACGGCAATGAAGCGATGCTGATTTGGCAGCTCGGGATGTGACGGGGATTCTGTCACAGTGAGACGAATTGCTGACAGACACCAGCCCCTCCCGGTACGAACGAGACACTTATTCCCCAAAGCAGGAGTCATTTGGCCTAGTTTGGGATTTACGTCTACAACCCACTGATGTGCTAGGGGCAGGCTAACCCTGCCTCTCAGGAGATGCCATATCTGCATAACCAGGCACAGCACCAATAGGTTGACACAAACTTCTGGACCAAAAGTTGCAGCCCTTTATTGTAAATCCAGGCAGAGGGCAACGAAAGCTGCCTGCTAAGAACCAACACCTGCCTGGTCTGTCCCCGGTGCCCTGGCGCGTGCCATGCCTCGTGCATGCCAGCTGGGCTGGGAGGTTGCTGGGTCCTGCTGCACCAGCTGACTAAAGTGCCAATGGGCTGCAGCGGGCAGGATGGAGGCTGTAACGAGCCAGGTGTAGGGGTGGTTGCCCAGGCAGTCCCCTGGAGCACTCAGCAATGTTGCTTCTCTCTGATGGGCTGGACCTTTTTTCTGGCTTGGCCACTTGGGAGATGAGGAGCATCAAAAACCCTTTTTCACTAGCTGGCAAAATGGCTAAGGCTGCACCGGTGACCTGTAGGATAGGGGGAACCGTGTTTTCCCTAGGGGATGAGGAAGGGCTCCTTCAGGCCTGAGGGCCACTAATGTACCTGCCACCTCCATCAACTAGAGGAGCCAGAGTGTTCCCAGCCTGCTGTTCCAACCCAGCCCGGTCATCTTCTACACAGCTGCTGCGGAGGGACACGTGAAGGGAACAGCTCGTGAAGTAGGCCGCCCCACAACTTGCACAGGGCACTTGGTTCCCACCAGGGGAGGTCGACCCCCAGCCTTCTCCTAAGTCCGCCTTCAATACATGAAACAGGAACGCTCCGCTCGCCCCACGGCTGCTGATCTGCACAGTCCTTCCCCTAGCAGAGACGTGGGTCTGTGGTGGGCTCTGGGAGCCAGAAACCTGGAGGCCTGGCCCCCGGCTGTGACGGTGTGGTGGGGAGAGTAGCCAGGGGCTCAAGGGGAGCTGTGTTCCCCCCCAGCGGGGCTGGGGCACTGCGTAGAAAGCAGCCACCCCATCCTTCCTCTTGGCTCCTGCGTGCTCAGTGGCAGTTCTGACAGCGGGGATGGCAAGGAACGCCGTTCAGCCTGCAGCGGCAGCCACCGCTGGTGTCGCCCGGGCCCTGGGGAGAGGAGAGCAGAGGAGAGATGATGCACACACAGGGACTGGAGTCAAACGGTGGACAGGTGGGTAAGAGGCAGTCGGGACGTGGGACTGGGAGCGAGGCGGTTGTGCTAAGCTGCTGGACAGGTGCGGGCAGGGCTGAGTTTGGGGCAGGCTGGAGGCAGGCAAGGCTCTTGGCACTGGAGGGGGGGAAATGTAATGGGGGGAGCACTGGAACTAACTCCCCACTCCGGCAGCCAGCTGACTTGTGAGCCATGACAGCCCTGGCTGGCTCCTGCACCCCCGCCAGCCACTCCAGCATCCAGAGGGCCAGCTGTGTGCAGCAGCAGCTAGTTATTTAAATGGTCACAATTAGGCTTCAGAGTGAACAACCCTGCTGCATCCAGTGGTTCATGCCTCTCCGAGCGTGTGGGTTGGGCTGTGTGCAGACTTGAGAAGGCAGAGCTGCAGGGGCTTGTGTTGGCAGGTCTTTTCAATTCTGGGGCAAGCGACTCTGCAGAACGGAAGGATTCCCAAGGTCGAACCTACAGTCGCACACACTGGTTCATGCTCCAAACCTACCGCTGACCCCCAGCGCGGCCCCTTGGTCACCCAGCAGATCTCCGTGTGACAGACAGTGCAGCGGATCCAGTCACAGCCATCCTTCTTCTGGACAACGATCTTACAGGTAGGACAGTACATTGCCTCCCCTTTCTGGACCATCGTCTGAAAGGAGAGGAGGGCAATGATAACATGCACACAGGGGAGCTGATGGCCCCGGCCTCCCATTCCGACCCTGGATCCCCAGCAATGCCACCGAAAACACTCAGTGGCATTTGCCCTTCGCAGCTGATGGGGCTAGCGTCTGGGCTGCCCCGAGCTCAGAATCAATGGACTGCTTGCTTTACCTGGCTCTCTAAAGCCGATACTCCCTCATTTTGGACCATTGCACCCACAGGGTAGCAGAATGCCCAGGAGCCGAGCCATGCGAGCGCCTATTGGTGCAGTCACATTCCACTGGTCTGGCAGTGAAAAGCTGGGCGTTCCCCTATCTCCCACTCTCTACAGCCCCCTCCCCTTCTGCCCGCATCAAGCCCCGCTGTCTGGTCAGTGCATTTCCTAAAGCAGCAGCAAGGGCTGAGAATGGTCACGTGACTTTCTTTACCATTAAATCTGCAATACCTCCCTGGCCACGTTCGGTGCTAGCCTGCAGCCCCTTCCTGTCCGTCCATCCATCCCCCCTCCCCCACACACACCCGTATCACTGGCGTCCCAGTGCCCCGCTGTCTACACATTGCTCTGCCCACAAAAGGGCCAGGCCAGAGTGGGCTCTTACTGTCAGCATCTCGGTGGTCTGCCTGGCAGCCTGGTCGTTCTGAGCCCGGAGCTTGAGGTCGTCCTGATACTCCTTGCAGTTCATGGTCTCGTGAATGGCCTGGGGAGAGCATCCTGCTAGCTCACCAGGCTCTCGCACACCTCACGCAGCAGCTGCTACGGCCTGGCCTTGTTTTCCACCTGCTGCTCCCCCCGCAGTACCGAGCTCCCAAGCTCAGGGGCCAGCACAGGTCACCTCCCCCCAGCTACATCAACTGTGCCTAGGGGAACACATCTCCTCCAACACAACCCTGGGGTCACTGGGATGGACTGGACCCCGGGGCCCCCCCTCACACCGCAGGGCAGGGCCCACATACGCATTCCAAGCCTCTTTTGTGGGGCAAGGATACATGACCGGAGTTGAGGGGAAGATCAGAGTGAGCTGGGGCTGGCTCCAGGAGAGGGATGGAGCGCAGGGCAGTGGCTACGGGCTGCTGTTGGCAGAGCTAAGGCCATGGCCCTGTTAGCAGGCTCTAGCTCCCCTCTAGGAATGCGGTTCTCTTTTCTGTCTACCCGTCCCTTGCACTGACCTGTTCCAGACAGAGGCCAAGGGACCATGGCAGGCAGCATGTGACACCGTGGCTCTAGGGCTGCATGGACGTGATGCCGGGCTCATCTAAAGCCCTGGGCAGGCCTTCGCCAGTTCCAGGGGCGGCCATGCTGCGCTAGGATGGAGCAGGGCTCGTGAGCTTGGTCACTGCTGCCACACACAGTTCAAAGGCCCCCAGCTGCTTTAAGGCTGCATCCCCCCCTTTCCTGAACACAGCCATGCCCCATGGCACCTGGCTTCGCAGAGCCCAGTGGGCTCTGAACTCCCCTTCCCCCGTTCTGGCCTCTCGGCCTAGGAAGCTGCAAAGATGCTGGGGCAGAGGCAGGTGGCATCTCACCTTGCAGAGCAGGCAGTTCACCTTCTGGCACACGGGGCAGGCAAACTCGTTCACGTCGTCCTCGAAGATGCACCAGCCCCGGCAGTCCGTGGTCTTGCAGTGGTAGCTGGACCGGCTGCGGTTCTCAGCGATGGAGACGCCCAGGTCCAGGAAGTGCTGATATTCAGCAGAGCTCAGGAGCTGTGAGTGGGACCCAACCCTCTCCATCAGCACCGAGACACCTGCCCGTCCCCTGGCAGTGACACTGATAACAGCCCCATCCTCTTCTCCCTGCCCCACATCCCCCTGCTCCCTCGTAAAATAGCTGCCCCAATTCCCCTGCTCTAGCCCAGCCTACAGGATCCAGCCATGCTGGCATGCCATTGCTTCCTTGGGTTGTATCCAGTCTCAGCTGTGCCTGCAGCTCCCAACCCACACCTGACTCTGTCCCCTCCTACTCCAGCCCCATGGGCCCTGGCCCGTACCGCTTTGATCTCCCGTTCCAGCAGCTGTCCTGGGCAGGAGTACTTCTCGTCGATGTACGGACAGGGCACCTCGGGCTCCGGGCTATTCAGTATCGTCCCCTTCAGACAGTCCCTGTGAGGAGCCAGGGGTCAGAGGAGACACCAGCAAGACACAAGCATGGGGCAAGCTGCTTGAAGACTGAGCTGGACGGGGTCACCTAGGAGCCAACCTAGGCAGCAGCAGAGCCAGGTCTGAGGTAAGGAGAGGAAATCCCACCAGCAGACCTGGCCAGGGCAGCATACGCAGCCTGCCTGGGGCCCCCAGTCCCTGGGTGGGTACAGAGGGGATTACAACAGCACAAGAACAGCCCTACTGGGTCAGACCAAAGGTCCATCAAGCCCAGTATCCTGTCCTCTGACAGTGGCCAATGGTGGGTGCCCCAGAGGGAATGAACAGACAGGTTATCATCCAGTGATCCATGCCCTGTCATCCAGTCCCAGATTCTGGCAAACAGAGGCAAGGGAAACCATTCCTGCCCATCCTGGCTAGTAGCCATTGATGGACCTATCCTCCATGAATCTATCTAGCTCCCTTTTGAACCCTGTTATAGTATTGGCCTTCACGACACCCTCTGGCAAGGAGTTCCAGAGGTTGACTGTGCATTGCATGAAAAAATATTTTCTTGTGTTTGTTTTAAACCTGCTACCTATAAACTTCATTTGGTGGTTCCTTGTTCTTGTATTATGAGAAGGAGTAAATAACACTTCCTTATTTACTTTCTCTATACCACTCATGATTTTATAGACCTCTATCATATCCCCCCCCTTAGTCGCCTCTTTTCCAAGCTGAAAAGTCCTAGTCTTATTAATCTCTCCTCATACGGAAGCCGTTCTATACCCCTAATAATTTTTGTTGCCCTTTTCTGAACCTTTTCCAAATCCAATATATTTTTTTTGAGATGGGGCGACCACATCTGCACACAGTATTCAAGATGTGGGTGTACTATGGATTTATAGAGAGGCAATATGATATTTTCTCTCTTATTATCTATCCCTTTCTTAATGATTCCCAGCATTCTGTCTGCTGCTGCACATTGAGTGGATGCTTTCAGAGAACTATCCACAATGACTCCAAGATCTCTTTCTTGAGTGGTAACAGCTAATTTAGACCCCATCATTGTATATGTACAGTTAGGATTGTTTTCAAATGTGCGTTACTTTGTATTTATCAACATTAAATTTCATCTGCCATTTTGTTGCCCAGTCACTCAGTTTTGTGAGATCCTTTTGTAGCTCTTCACAGACTGCCTGGGACTTAACTATCTTGAGTAGTTTTGTATCATCTGCAAATTTTGCTACCTCACTGTTTACCCCTTTTTCCAGATCATTTATGAATATGTTAAATAGGACTGGGCCCAGAACAGACCCCTGGGGGATACCACTATTTACCTCTCTCCATTCTGAAAACTGACCGTTTATTCCTACCCTGTGTTTCCTATCTTTTAACCAGTTACCAATCCATGAGAGAATCTTCTCTCTTATCCCATGACTGCTTATTGTGCGATTGGCTCCTTTCCACCTACCTGCAGACTGGCACCCCAAGTGGGACTGACGTGTACATAAGCTAGCACCCCAGCAATCAGCTTCCCCTTGTACACAGATCTATACGGTACACAGCACTGGAGGGGGCTCCACTCGCAGATCCTAAGGAGGGAATCTAGTGCTCCCTCACCAGGTCCCTGCTGCACTGAAACAAGCTCCCAGCTGATCGAGGGACAGTGCCAGGGACTCGGAAGCCTTTGGCTGGGCAGCCCAGCCAGCTGGTGCCTGCCCATCTCCAATCACTCTGGGTGCGGGCTTGTCATGCAGAAGGTTAGTAGCTGCAGGGCACAGGGCTGGAGTTAAAGCCCCTGCAGGTAGGTGGCTAATTGGTGGCAGATACCCATAAATGACACAGGCTGAGGGCTTGGAAGGGGGGTAGCAGAGAAGATGGAGCAGGGTGATGATGATTGCATCCCTGCTCTGGCACGGGGCCTGTCAGCGCACAGCACACTGTCTCCAGTCCCATTTTCTCCTACTCAGGGGCCAGTTTGAAGCCTTTGGGTCGAGCAGGAGCACAATCCCACCTGGGACTGGGCCCCGCGGGGGTGGATTAAGATGTGATGAACACCTTGGTGGGGGAGGGGCCCTGATACACTGCTTTTCCCTCCCTGCCTCCCTTCCTGCTAGTGGTTCCTGTCTGGCAGAGCCCTGGCTCCCCACAGCTGATGGGATCCCCATAGATTTTTGGGTAGCACAGGCCAGTCCATCCACCCTACACAGCAGGGCCAGGCTAAGAAGGCTAAAGCAAGAGCATAGTCTCTTAACAGGATTCAGCCAGGCTGGTTCCTGTCATGCTACCAAACTTTAGCCGTATGGGGCATGCTGCCGACGCCCTGTTGGCAAGTATGCCGGGGGAACCTCTGTCTGTCTTAGCGTTGCCCAGCTGGGCAGCTCTTCCAGCCAGGGGACGTGCAACCAGGCGCTCTAACCCAGAGACAAAAACCAGCTGGCAAAGCCTAGGAGGTTCTGAGGCAGGTAAGGCTCCCAGGGTGGAGGCCAGACAGGGAAGGGGCTGGGGCTCCCGTGCACAGGCCAGCCGGGCAGGAGAAGGGCCGGGGCTCCCGGGGCAGAGGCCGGATGGCTGGGCGGGAGAGGGGCCGGGGCTCCTGGGGTGGAGACCGGATGGGAGAGGAACCGGGGCAGATGCCAGCCAGGTGGGAGAGGGACCAGGGCTCCTGGACGCAGTCTGGCCGGGTGGGAGAAGGGCTGGGGTGGAGGCCAGCCGGCTGGGGAGGAGAGGGGCCGGGGCTCACGGGTGCAGGCTAGGCAGGCGGGAGAGGGGCCGGGGCTCACGGGTGCAGGTGCGCCGGGGTTAGGGCCGACCCACCTGCAGAAGGAGTGCAGGCACTCCCGGAGCGTCACCCCCTCTCCAGGCTGCAGGGTCACAAAGCAGATGGGACATTCGATCACTTCATCGGCGGGCACCAGGCTCTGCCCATCCAGCTGCAGGAGGTGCTGGTAGTTCTCAATCTTCTGCTGCTCTGTCACCTTGGCAGAGAGAACAGCCAGTGTCAACAGGAGGGGCCGGTGGGTGGGGCACTTCGCTTACATTTGCTATTAGGAATCTTGACCCCTATGGGGCTGTGCCCTGGCCTCTCTACACCACCGCAGCAGCTCTGTGCAGAGGGGATTCCCCAGGGTTGCAGGGACAGTGAAAGGGCCTCCCAGAGCAGTGGCCAGGGAAGGGAAGGAACCTCACCAGCCTGCTTTGCGCTCCAGCTGCTCTGGGCTGCCAGTCTGTCCCCCAGGGACGGTTACAGCCTGGGTGTAAGTTAGAGCAGTCTCTGGGCTGCTCTGACTTACCCCAGGAACCAAGCCAGTCCCTTGGCCATACCACAAGGCTGGAGACTCAAAGGCAGGAATTAGTGAAGTCTGTTGGCTGGGTAACAATAAGCCAGTGCTCACCTGCTAGGTGGAGAGCCCCATTCAGCGGCAGGCAGCTCAGAGACCCCCCTGAGCTGGGGGGCTACTGTTTCCCCCAACCTATCTCAAACCAGGGCTTGTTTTCAGAATGTCCTCTCAGCCTCCCTCCCTCTCTGTCTGTCTCTGATAAACAGTGCCCAAGGTCAACCCCACCCCAGCCTGCCCGACCTGGCCAGTGGGCTGGGGGAGGGGAAGTAATTAGTAACCCAGCAGTGACTTCCAGCCATTGATAGATTTCAGAGCTGTCCAGAGGGGAACTGAGGCACAGATCAAACCAAAGATTTGGGCGCCTCAGCCAATCAATAAGTGACTTGCCCCCAGGGAGGCTGTGACAGTGCCTGGACCCTCAGGCCTGCTCCTTTGGAGTCATTGCAAAAGCTTCATGCAAATAAAGAGAGGGAGAAGGGACTCAGGGAAGGAATCAGCCTCCTCTGCCATCACTGGGTGCCCCCAGCTCTCCCTTGCATGCCCACCCTGTGACGGGAGCTTTCCCAGCCCAGCACGCCCCACGCTGCTCCGTTAAAACCAGGAGCAACACGCACCTGCAGCCTTCGGAGTCCATTGCAGCTGGCTGCTGCAGGCTGCACCTCCCTGCCCTGCACTGGCTCTGTGTGGCTGAGGGTAACAATGGGGCAGGCCCCTCGGCAGCATAGCGTGAAGGCTGGAAAGAGCCTGGAAATGAGGCTCTTCTGGATCTGGTGCAGAGCGCAGCTCCGCTGCTGGCCCCGGCGAGGTCGGGGAGACGGGCCCCACTGCTGGAGATGAGGCACCGCGAGCGCCTGGACCTGCCTGGGGCCAGGAGAGGGGGTGGGCCCCCTGCCTCGCCAGAGCAGGCTGGGAGCAACGGGCCCCCCTCGCAGGCCCCGCTCTCTCATTCCCGAGCCAGCGTGGCTCTCCCCTCCCAGCTCAAACGGAGGCCGGTGCTAGCCGCCCCGTGCCTCCCAGCTCAGCAGGGTTGAGGCCAGCATAACTCTGTGCTCCCGAGTCCTCCTGGCACAGGCTAGACAAGCCCCACCCGCCTCGGGGAGAACTGGTGTAGCATGAAGGCAGCTCCCCAGACGAGTGCCCGCTTGGCAGCATGGAACCGCCCCCGGAGCCCTGTGCAGCTGAGCGGCGCCAGCCGGGTGTGCAGCTGGGCTAGAGGAACCGGTGACCCCCATCCCCGCCTCCTGGTCAGTCTCTGTGCAGGGGGCCCTGTGCCAAGAGACACCCCAAGGGACCAGCCTAGTGGAGCCAGGGCAGGGTGCTGCGCCAGGAGCTGCATTACAATGCTTGCTTATGGCAGGGGGTTGCCTCTTGAAAACAGTGCACAAGGCAGGATCTGCCCCAGGATCTGACCCACAGCTCCTCAGCGTCCCAGCCTCCAACCTGTTGGTACTGCCGCATGGCTTCCTCCTCATTCCTCATCCTCGCCAGCTCCTCCTCGTCCGGCTGGTAAGCCACGGGCACCATGTAGTCCTCAGGCCGCTCCTTGCAGCAGATCTCGCAGCCGGGGCGGGTGGGCTTGTTGACATAGGTGCAGCTCGGACAGACCCAGCCGACCTAGGAACAGCCCCGGTGAGAACACGGGAGGTGAAAGAAATGAGCCAGACGGGGGCGTTGGCACCCTGCTTCTGGGGCTCCCTTACCTTGGGGGGTTCAGGGGGAGGGGCAGCTTCCGCCTGCAAGAGCTCATGCCTCAGCTCCTCCATGCACAGGCTGTCCTGCGCCCCTCCGAGCCCCACGTCCACCTGTTCCTGGCTCCCGCGAGGCTGCAGGAGAATGTCGCTGATGCCCAGTTCTAGAGAGAGGCGAGAGGGAGCGAGTTGCTGACAGGAGACGGAACTCCCTGCTGCTCCCACATGCCCTGGCCATCTCTCAGGAGCCAGCACTCGGTGCAGCCCCGGATTTCAGCGCCCGCTTCTTGCCATCGCCCTGCAAGGGACGTCTCCTCCTGAGACCCACGCTAGCCCTCAGCCCCAAGTCCAGCAGTCCCCTCTGCTTCCTGCCCACCGGAATTCCCCAGCGCCAGGCTCTGCCTTTGGGGCTCCCCTCGGCCGCTCCGCCAGCCTCACCTGCCAGGACTCGGCGCTCCCGCTCCTTCTGGAACGTCTCTTTGCTGAGCTTGGCCTCTTTGGCAGACCTGAGGTAGAGATAGGCCATGTCGCCGTCTCGCTGGATGCCATTGTAGTGCAGGGTCTCCTGGTCTCCGGGGAGCCTCTTGCCCACCACCCACTGCTGAACGCTGGGTGGGAAGCCGTAGAGGAGGAATACCTGGGCCAGGAGACACCGAGGGCCTCGTTCAGAACCAGCTGGCCACCAGGTGCTGTTGAGGGCAGTCGCTCAGTGACCTTACGCAGGCGCCCACCGGCAACAGGTGCCTCATGCGGGAGCCAGCAGATCACGCCACACAAAGCAAGGCAAGCAGAGGGCAGCCCAGGCAGGGGGTGTCAGTAAAACGACAGATCCTGCAGCCAGCTGGCAGGCTACTTGCTGCCCACGAGGCGGCTGCCGCCTTCAAGGCCGGTGCGCGGTCTCCCCCACTCTTTGTGCCATCAGTGCCCCCGGCTCCAGCCCACAGGCCCGTACCATGTCCTTCAGAGAAGCCAAAGTCATATGAGGATTGACTTTCAGGTAGATGGGGACTGTGGTCATCTGGGCGTCCTCCACTCCCACCCACAAGCTGAAAGAAGAGAGGCAGTGAGAGCAGTTCTGGTGTCCCTCCTGCCCTCCCCGAGGTCCTATCGCAAGGTGAGTGCCTAGCTCCCGGCGCCCGCCTCAGTCGCTCAGACTCCAGCTCACGTGCTCCTGCTTTCTGTCTTTCACATCCTCCTGCTCACGTGGCCCAAATCGCCTCCCCCCGGCTGCTGGTCTGGGGAAGGAGCTCGGAAGGGAAACGCCGTTGCCTCATTCTTCCCTACTGAGCCCAGGGCTGGCCCACCTCTTGGTTCCACACGGCTGCAGACCTGACAAGGGGCTTTGACCCAGGGACCATCAGTGCAACAGGTGCAGCCTCCCCCGCTGGAGCCAAAGCCCTAGGTCTTTAGCGTCTCCTGTGGACTAGTCACTAGAGGGGGGCCAAGCCCCATTCCCTCCTGGCCTGGTTACACCTCACACTGGAGCTGCCCGCGGTTTATGGAGTGAAGGAGGCCAGGGCCACAGGAGGGAGACCCAAGAGCTGCAAATGGGGAGCCACCCATTCTGGGGAGGGAGCGGCCATGCCCCAGCCCCCTGCTCCCTAAATATCCTGCAGTGGAGTCTCTCGGAGCAGTGGCCTAACACCCCTTTTAAAGGGACAGTGGCCACGGTTGGCCACCATCCCCATTACCCTGAGGCCAATGGGCGGCACCCACACGGTGCCCTCCCTGCGGAAGCTGCCCAGCACGTGCTCACCTGATTTCCTTTTTGGGGTAGGCCTCTGGCTTCACCTGCACCGTCACAGGCGCCCGCTGCTCGGCCAGCCAGCCAGCGCACTCCAGTGCCAGCTCCTTGTCCCCTCCCTCGATGGCCTCAGCCAGCTTCAGGGCCAGCTCCTCTGCTACAGACAAGAGACCAGGCTGGGCTGGGCTGGGCCCTACTGGCGGGTCTCCTGGTTCGGGGCCAGGGCAGGACCTGTTCAAAGAGCCCTGTGGGCTCCATCTAGGGCCTGGCAGGGGAGCTGCTGGGAGCTGTTTGCTGCCCAAGTTGCTAATTACCATAGATGAGTATCACTATTTAGATTTATGCAAAGATTAAGAGAGGTCCCTCCACGGCTCTGGGGGCCCCCGTCAACAAACTGCCGCCCCAAACTGAGCAGCCTCGGAGAACAATGAATTCCCTTCCCCACACACATCTGCTTTCTCTGCCCACCACCCTCCATCTCCACCAGCGTGTCCTGCAGCATGCCCACTTAGGGCCATACAGGCCAAACCACTGTGCACCGGTGGACGTTTCCCTAGGCCCCCACACAGAGGGGCTTCCTCGGACGCCCCAGTGACCCCACCTTTCTTCGTCGTCTCCTCCGTGTATTTTGTCCCCATGGCAGCAGAATCCCGGGGCTGTTTAAGGCAAACAGAAGCATGTCAAACCCGGGCTGGGGGAGTGGGGCTGGATGGCTGGGGCGCTGGGAGTCCGGTGCAGCCGCTGCATCTCCCCGGCAGGGACCCCAGAGCCCAACCACCTAGGGCTCCCTGGGACTCTGTGCTGGGCTTGGCGTGGCCAGGGCAAGTGAGCCGGGTAGGGCCACGCTGCACTCTCCCTGCACCAGCCTATGCCCGCTTCACTCTCCCCACCCACACCCTGGAGCTCTCTCTTGTGTTCTCCAGCGCGCGTTGCGCCTGGCCCATCCCACTTCCAGGCTACGCTGGGCTAGAGCGGTGCCCAGCAGCCCCTGCTCACAAAGCGAGGCGGACGGACCCCAGCAGGGCTGTCGCAGCGCGGACATACAGGCACGGTGGCTGCCTGGCCCTCTTTTTAAAAGTGCTTTCCCAGGGGGCATGTGAGCACCTTTGTTTCCCTGCAGGAGTCAGCCCCGTTAGCTCTTCCCTGGATCAGCCCAGGAGCAGGCTGTGCTTTCGGGATATTGTGCCTCCAGCCCATCCTGGGTCTTGCAGGCCCCACCGGTGCTGGGGTGAGTCCCTGCCCTGCATGCCTCAGACACTGATCCCCGTTACTGCCGGAGCCTGGACGGACAAGAGCAGGAAAGCGCTGACAGCGAGCTGGGCGCTGCGCAACCCCCAGGAGGCACAATCCCTGCCCCGCTACCTTCCAACCCTTGCCATGTTTGCCAGCCGCACGGGAATCAAGCTGGGTCAACACCGGCAGCTCGCTGAGCCGGGGCTCTGCCCCGATCCCAGCCCCCGCGGGCCCATGGAGCGGGAAGCCGGACTCCACGTGTGCCTCTCACAAGGCGGCCAGCCGGGGCTACATGAGCGAGCGATCCCTGCATGTGGCCCCACACAGGCCTGACAGACAGGGCAGCAGGAAGAGGAACTCAGCAGCAGGGAAGCCCGGCAGGCACAAAAAAACCACGCTGTCAGGCTGGAGGGCAAAAGCCACTCCCTGTGCGTCCCACCTGCCTGGCTCACTTACCTCCCGGAGCCCTGCACCAGGGGCCTAGATTCCAGAGCGCGGCGCTGGGCAGGGGTCAGGGTCAGCTGAGAGCTCACCACTGGCTGAAGTGAAAACCGAAAGCAGAAGCAGAGAGATGAGGAAGTGGAGCCAAGGCCTTGAAACAGGGCAGGGCTGAGAGCAGCAGGAACAAAACCGCACGAAGCAGCTGCAGGGGACTCAGAAACCGAAAGTGCAGCTCCCCAGCCCTCCCCCGGCAGGGCCGGCTGAGAGGAATGGCTAGGTGCTCCCCGACCCACAGGCTGCAGAGCAGGGGCTCTGACCCTCTCGGCCTCCTAGGGATTCCCATTCACTGGCGAGCCACCCAGGGTGGGCCGTGCCAGGCTTTGAAGCAACGGAAGGGGAGGCCTGCCCTGAAGGCGCCGTCCCAGGGGTTGGCAGGGAGTTGAGGCAGGCTGGGACAGGACTCTGGGAGGTCTAGTGAGATCTGCGGCGCCACCCAGCCCCAGGCTCGCCTTCCATGGAGCTGCAACAAGAGGAAATTCAGCGAAGACAAATGCCAAGTGTAACACTTTGGAAGGAAAAAATCAAATGCCCGGCTACAAAACGGGGCCTAGGTGGTGGTGCTG
The DNA here is from genome assembly GCF_015237465.2 of Chelonia mydas. Taxonomy (NCBI): domain Eukaryota; kingdom Metazoa; phylum Chordata; order Testudines; family Cheloniidae; genus Chelonia; species Chelonia mydas. Next base: position 2,902,322 of record NC_051253.2, on the reverse strand, counting down.
CTGGAAAGGAGCCGGGGGTCACTGCGGCTCACCAACCGACTGTGAGTCAATGTGATGAAGTTGTGAAAAGGGCTAAAATCCTTCTGGGGTGTATTAACAGGAGTGTCACCCATAAGGCACGGGAGGTCATTGTCCTGCTCTGCTCGGCACTGGTGAGGCCTCAGCTGGAGTCCTGTGCCCAGTTCTGGTCACCCACTTTGGGAGAGATGTGGACAAATTGGAGAGAGTCCAGAGAAGAGCAACAGAAATGGTAAAAGGTTTAGAAAACCTGACCTGTGAGGACGGGTTAAATACACTGGGCATGTTTCGTCTAGAGACAAGAGACTGAATGAGCGACCTGGTATCAGTCTTCAGATCTGTTAAGGGCCGTTATAAAGAGGATGGATCAGTTGTTCTCCACCTCCACTGAAGGCGGGACAAGAAGTAAGCGGCATCATCTGCAGCAAGGGCGGTTTAGGTTAAACGGCTGGAGCATTCGGACTCTAAGGGTGCTTAAGCTCTGGAACAGACAGCCGTGGGAGGCTGTGGAATCCCTTTCCTTGGGCAAACCCGTCACGGCTGGTCTAGGTTTACTTGGTCCTGCCGTCACGGTCCTGCCGTGCCTCTCGGGGTCCCTTCCAGCCCTACGTTTCTGTGATTCTATGCTGGGCCTCACGTCAGGGCTTCTCTCCCTTTCCCGTACCGGGCCCCCAGCCCCGTGCACGCTGAGCCAGGAGTGACAGGCAGGTGGAGAAGCCCTGACTGAGTCTTGGTGTGTTCAGTCCCAGCTCCCAGGGATGTGGGTAGCAAGACAACACTGCCAGCTGGTCGGGCTGGGTCTGTCTGCATGAGGGGGAGCCCCAGGGGCGGGCTGGCTGACTGCTGGAGGAAGCCCTCTGGCTGTGTATTTATCTGCGAACAAAGGGAAGTGTGAGTGAGGCAAGGGGACAGGGGTGAACCCAGGACCAGCCCCAGGGAAGCCGGGCAGCAGGGCTCCTCTGTGCCCCGGCAGGGAGAGGAGACATTGTGCCCTCCCCTAATGCGAGAGGTTACGGCTTAGCAGTGAGCGATTCTGAGAGAGGGCTCTGCAGTCCTGCATCCAGGCCCATCTCCCCTTCCTGCTCAGCTGCACGGCCAGTCTCTGAACCGCCATCCCTCACCCCGTACCGTGGGCCAAACTCTGCTCTCCTGCAGCCCCAACCGGGGTCTGTTCCCGGGGGCCCCTGAGAGCAGGATGTGGTTCAGTCCTGCACCTAGCCCCAGTGCACGGTACCTCTCACCCCAGCACCTCTCCCCTAGTGCCTCCGCTCTGCTTGTGCTGCTCAGCGGGAAGCCCAGAGCGCCCCAGTGCTGCAAAGCTTGGCTTGGAAGCGATCCCCAGCCTCCTCTCCAACCCCCGTGCATCCAGGCCCCGGAGTGGCACGAAACAGCCTCTCAGGAAGCAGCTTCTCCTCATCTCTCTGGGGAAAGGATTAGACCATTCAAGGGGTGGGTGGAATTCCCTTCTGCAGCTTTCACAGCCCGCTGGAGATCGTGAGCAAGTGACCGAGCTGCCTGCTGTGAACTGGGGAAAACCACCCTCCACGGGAGAGCAGAGGGGTCTAAGCTGGGCTGATTTCATTTGGACGGCCCTCCGCTCACCCCCCGGGCTCTCCTGCGCCTGGACCCGGAACCAGCTCTGCCTGACGAGACATGCCAGGGAGACGCCATCCTGCTGAAGCAGTCAGGGCTGGTGTTGGCAGGGGGCAAGTTGTTAGACTCACAAAGAGGTCTCTTCTGGAGTGGGGGCATTCCTCTCCTCCTGGCTCCATGGGGAGGAGCTGGCTAGTCACCTTGGGCAGAGATCGGCTGGCTCTGTTGCTACTGAAGAGGGAGTGCTAGATTGGCGATGGAAGGTGTGACGATGTGAGCAGCAGGGTGGGGGGAGTGTTGACCTGGGAATGTGCCCTGGGGATGGGGGACCTGAGAGCCTGTCACCTGAGCCAGGAGGGGACAGGGGAGGTAACACCTCTGCCCAGGAATGTGAACAGAGGCTGCAGGAGAGAGCCTGCTGGGGGGGTTTAGTTTTCAGTTTGGGGCTGGGTGGAGGAACGCAGGGAACCCCAGGGCTGGGGTCTAAGCTCCCTGCTCCCCCAGAAGGACTTGACTGAGGGGTCCTGGTTGTACCCACAAGCTCTGTTTTGGACTGTGTTCCTGTTGTCCAATAAACCTTCTGTTTTACTGGCTGGCTGAGAGTCTCAGTGAATCCCAGGAAGAGGGGTGCAGGGCCTGGACTCCCCCACACTCCGTGACAGAAGGAACATGCTCTCTCGTACTATGAGCACTGGAATTGCCACAGGCTCAGGACAATGGTCCACTGGGTCCTTTCTCCAGCAGCAGCCAGTCCTAGCTGCTAGAGGAAGGGGTCAGCCCTCCCGTGATGGAGCGCTCCAGACTATCCGGTCCCTGGGGAAGTTTCTTTCTGAGCTCTACCACTTTGGGGCTGATATGCCCTGTAACACAAGGGTTTATATCCCTTATGAATAGCTATCCTCTCTGAGGTCCTGAGAAATCCTTGGACTCAGTAACTGTCTAGTAGCAGTGAGTTCCACATGCTAATCATACATAGTATTTAAAATATTTTCTTTCAGCTGTTTGAAATGCGTCACCTTATTTATTCAGATAGCCCCTGTTCCCTTGTGCTACAGAATAACTAGAAGCATCCACTTTCTCTTCTCAACCTGGTACATTATTGGATATTTCCTTTCTTATTCAACTCCTCTCTCAAATGACACTCCTAATTTCTCCTCCCTCAGAAAGCTTTCCAATTGTTCCTGCTGCCCTTCGCTAGATGCTATACATGTGTCCGCACAGTGTGTGAGATACAGAGAGGCAGGGAGGTGATCCGAATGGCACAGGCTACCCCTGGACAGGAGGATTTGGACAATGACATTACAATATTTGCAGGATTATTCTCACTCCCTCTCAACTTACATTCAAATGTCTTGTTTGCTTTTTTGGCCCCTGTCATTTGTTGAGCAGATGTTTTTACTGACCCAGTCACAATGATGGCCAGGGTTTTTTTCTGAGCAGCTACAGTTAATTTGGATCCTGGCCACACAGATGACTTAATCTGAATACAAGTCCTAGAGGTGGTGCCAGACCAGGAACACTTTATCCAAATCCCCATGATCTGCATGGGCTGGGTTCACACGGGAGCCTTTGCAAAGCCAAACCAGAGCCCATCTCTGCTGCACCAGGGCACAGAAGTTCCAAGCAGCGCACAGGCAAGGAGCCAGTGTTACAAACCTTTTATTTGTCAAAAGACAGAAAAATAGACACATGGTGCTGTGTACAAACGAGTCTTGGCCTGGGCCCTGTCGTGTCAACACATGGTCGGGGTATAACACGCACGCTACGAATGCACAGCCCCGGGAGAGGCGAGGCCCCGGGTCTGTGCTGGGAGAGCGGCAGGTGCCCGGCTGGGCTAAGCCGGGTGGAGCAGGCAGGTCCATTCTGCGCACGCCGGCCGCTCCCCAGAAACCAGTTGCCTCACAACTCCCTGAGATACGTATGGTCAGAGTTCTGGGCTGCTGCCGGCCCCCCACCCCCTGGCCCAAGGGGATGGGGCAGGGCTGACCCGCCACAGGCTCCTGGGGTGGAGCAGAGGGCAGGGTTGATCCAGGACAGGGTCCCCAGTGGGGAGGTTACAGAGCAAAGTCAGCCTGCTGCAGTCACAGGACAAGACTGGGGGGAGGGGGGCAGGCTGCATGGCACAATAGTGCAAAGACCTCATAGCACCCCCACCCTGCCGGGGCTCACTCTCTGCCCCCCCCCCCCCCCGGGGGGAGTGAACTGCTTGGACAGGGGCTTTATTTGCTCATTGCCAGGAGCCCAAGAGCTGTGCCTGGCAAATGGGGCAGGCTGTAGCCGCCCTCCCTGCTAGCACAGAGCTGTGCCCCACCCCAGCATAGTGTGCCCCCTGCCCCTCTGCTTCAGGGGGAGCACTGCATGCTGGGACTTGTAGTCTGTATGGGCTACAGCTACACAGGGAAGGAGAGGTGGCCATGGGCACCCCACAGGGCTCCACAGGCTACATCCAGCTCTTGGGCTCTGATCTGACATGACCTTGGAACCCTCCCCCCCCCCGGGTCTTGTTCTCGCTCCCACCCAGCTGCATCCCTCTCTACCGCACCAGACGGCAGCCCCTTCTCTGCTCCGCCCATTAGCGTCTCTACCCTCCAAGCTCCACGGAGCCATGGCCCTGGCTGCAGCAAAGGTCCGTTCCCAGGTGACCCAAGACAAGGAGCTCCTCAAACGCCCTCCCATGCCTGCTGTCCTGCTGCCCTCTGGGAAAGGCCCCTCCCCCCCACACACATACACTTCAGGAAGCTGGTATCAGAGCTCAGCCCCCTCTGCACCCATCCTGCTCCTACACAGACACAAGGACTGGTGCAGAACCCAGAGACGCCAGGGCCTGCCTCAGTTCCCTGGCCACTCCCTGCCTCCGGAGCCCTACGTCTGGGAATGGGAATCGCACCATCCCTCTGGGAGGGCACTGCTGGTGATCAGAGTCTGAACAAGTTCTTTGGCACAAGTAAGTGGAGCCCCCTAGACCAGGGCACGCTGGAAGCTTGTTCCCAATTAGTCCCACCCGCCCTGAATCGCCGTGTCAGGCTAAGGCACTTTCCTGCTCTGCAGGATTCAGACACGCGCCTGGACAATCGCAGCTCCCCCTCTGAGGCTCTTGGGTTTGCAAGTCCTGGCTCTGGGCCCTGCTGGGACCACCACAGCCACAGCGTTACCTGGATCTGAGCAGCAACCCCCCTTAGACACACAGTCACCAGCCCCAGCTCGCCTGGGGCATCCGACAGTCTAAGGTTCCCTGGGGGCATGGAGGGCCCCGTCGCTAATGCATCCTTGGGGATCCTCTGAATGCTTAACTGTGCAGATCTTCCTCCTCCTCCTCCTCCTCCTCCTCCTCCTGACTCCAGGTGTCTGGCACAACTTGCTCCAGCCCCTGCTCCCCAGAGGGGTTTGTGCACGAGTCCTCGGAGGCAGCACCACCGCTCGCTAGCCAGGGGTGGAGCAAAATCTCACGGGCCGTCAGTCTCTCAGACGGGGTCTTGCGCAGGAGGCATCGGACAAGGCACCTGGCCTTGGGGGAGAGGCCATCCGGGATGGAGAAGACCCCCCGGCGGATCTTGCTGAAGAGCATGGCAGGCTCAGTGTCCTGGAAGGGGTATCGCCCCACCAGCATGGTGTAGAGCACCACACCCAGGCTCCACACGTCAGCCGCCTTCCCTGAGTAAGAGTTCTTGGAGCTGAGGATCTCCGGGCCCACGTATGCTGGGCAGCCATGCTTGTCCGACAGAGAGTCATCTGGGCCACTCAGGAGACAGGCGTCCTCCAGGTTCTCCAGCACCAGCTTTGTCCTGCAGAGAAAGAGGGAAAGCTCCAAGTAAATCAGCAGTTGCAATCCAACTGTGCTAGGTAGGTAGGCCACAGAGCTAGACCCCAGAAGTCCGGACTCCCAGACAGCAGCTCTCAGCATGAGACAATGGTACCGCCCCAGAGAACTAGGTGGGAACTAACTTCTTAAGTGACCAAGACAGGGATTGGATGGAGGTGCCATCGGAGGACGCTTTAGAGCTAAGCCCTGGCAGCTCTGCAAGGATACAAAGGTCTGAATTCCCTGCAGCACAAGCAGACCTCTGTGGAGCTATGCAAGGAATAGGGCCCAGAAAGAAAGCTGAAGCCAGAATGACCCTGAGCTACACCCTACGGGTCTGTTAGCTCACTGCCATGCCGCTGTGATCAGTGGCCCTGTGGACACAAAACACAAGGCCCCAGGAGCTTCCGCAATGTGCAGGGGGCACATGGGCTCAGCCTGGCTGGAGAAGCAGGTTTCAAATGGAAGTGGGGCTCAGGAACCCCACCCTCCACTAGCACTGATAAGCTGCTGTCTCTCTTCCCCTGGCTTTCCTGGGGTCAGACAGCCGGTGTCCCAGCAAGGCTGCCGCAGCCGCACACATGGAGAGCTCATTCCAGAGCTTCGGCTGGGCTCTGCACAACAACCGCATTGACGAGGAAAATGGCACTGGGCTCCCATGCACTGGACCCAGGAGTCCTGCTCCCCATCAAGCCCGCTGCGGGGCCCCTGATACTGAAGGGTTAAGCTGGACGCCAGCCCTCACCTCTCCCTGTCCACGAAGAGGAACTTGCGGAGTTTGAGGTCTCGGAGGATGACCCCATGGTCATGGCAGTGGGCGACCGCTTCGGCCATCTGCCGGAAGAGCCCAGCGGCCTCTCTCTCGGGTAGCCGCTTGCGGCAGCGGACGTGGCTGTGCATGTCACCTCTGCCAGGCTGGAAGAAGATGTAGACATTCTGCTCCCCTTGGATCACCTCAGCAACCTGGGCCACGTTGGGGTGGGGCGAGAGGTGCCCGTAAGGGGCCATCGTCTCTGGGTAACTCCTTGCCGGATAAACCTAAAAGAGGAACGACACTAGGCATGAGGGAAAGCACACCGGAAAGAAAGGCAAGGGGATGGCGCGGGCCAGGCCGTGCACGCCAGGCCGTGCACAGGCCTCAAGGCAATCGCTCCCTCCTGTCTACAGTCCTGCTGCCGCAAGGGATCTAGGGCTCCATCTAAGTGGGGGCAGGAGGTCTCCGATCTGCCCATCCCTCACTCTCCTGTGCCATGCTGTTCAAGGGTTCTTAAAAAGAACAGGAGGTCTTGTGGCACCTTAGAGACTAACCAATTTATTTGAGCATAAGCTTTCGCAAGCTACAGCTCACTTCATCGGATGCAGACTAACACGGCTCCTACTCTGAAAAGGGTTCTTAAATTTCACAATGTAGCCACCAGGGGGCAGCACTGCTTAGGAGGAATGTGAGGAGCAAGGAGAGGGGACCAGGAACCCACTACCCTCATACGGGTCTCGTATCTTCCCTGCCCAGCATCAGAGGACGCATGTCCGTCCGTCCCCTGTCCACTCGTGGAAGTCCAATTCTCTCCCACGCCCAACAGGCTGGAAGGGGGAGCTGATAAACCTGAGGGGGACCCCAGCTGGGGATGGAGAAACTTTCCAAACAAACGCCTTGCCAATGCTGTTCTCTGCAGCCAGAGCTCATGCTGGCCCTGAGGCTCACCTGCCCTTTACCAGTCTAACAGACCAGTGCCAGAGGGGCTTGCACAGGTGGCCCCAGAAAGCCCGGCATACCACTGCACAGGTGTCCCCAGAGAGCTGCCCGCAGGGGGCTCCCCACAGCGGGCATCTCCACCAGTGCATGAAATGCCATGGCATTTCCCCATAAACAATCTGAATCTCACAGACTTCCCTAGGGCACAATCTCCAGTAACACTGGGCTCTGTTTCCTTGCAGAGACTGGCACCAGAAACCCTGCTGTACCTTGCAGCTGTACTCCGTCTCCGTGTACGTGTGCACAGCCCTGTAGGAGTGGCCCTCTTCCCTGGGCTCCAGAAGGATGTACGGTCCAATCCGCAAGACCCTGGAGTCCTGGTCCACGGCACAAGGTGGCTGTGCAAGGGGCTGCAGGCATGGGGTGAGTCCTGACACTGGACCCAACCGGGGACGCTTGGGCTTTGAGGCCTCTGAGTCAGGGGTATCCTCGAAGTCCACCCGTTTCTTCCTGAGTGGAGACGCCACAGGGATCACCTGAACGTTTCGACTCATCTGCAGAACGAGACGACGGAAGGGCTGCATCAAGATGCAGCTGCAGTGCGACACCCGTCGCTTCAAGAAAGAAAACCCAGGAAACCCCTGCTCTGTCGGCACCTCCATCTGCTTCGCAGAGAGCTGCTCTGACAGCTCAGGTTTGTTCTCCAGCCTGCGGAGAGCAGCCCCAGCTCCTGGTCCATACAGACATCTACCGGGTGGGGCTCCTACGTGCCAGGCGCTGTTTCCAGTTTCACGGCCTTAAGTATCCCGTGTGTATCAGGTGCAGTGTTAGGACGACAGTCTGCACAAACCCGGGCCAGAAGCACCTGCTTCAACTCCCCGAGAAGGACATTTGTGCCACCCTGCTCCCAAGGAAGACCTAGGCATTCCGAACAGCTGGCTCTGATTAACTATAATGACTGCAGTGAATGGAAGAAAGCCCTAAGTTAAGCATGAGTTCACCCAAAGCCGACGGAGAAGTATTTCTGGCGAAAACTTGCCACCCACTGACGTCCTGTCCAAAGTAGTAACGGCTCCAGCCAGCCAGCACCAGCGGGTACGTGTCTGAGGAGGATGTGTGCGTGCATTCACGTCTGATGATGTAATGATACGGTCTCATAGTGTAATAATGGTGAGTGTGTGTCATGATAGCCTGGGTTTGTCTCTCCCATAGTGTAACAATAGTGAGTGCATGTGTCTCATAGTGTAACAATGATGGGTGAGTGTGTGTGTGTGTCAGTGTTAAATCAGTGTCATGACAGTGTCTCTCTCTGTGTAATAAGGATGAGTGTGTGTGTTTAACAGGGCAATAATGGGGCTGAGTGCAGGTGTGTGTCTCCATGTGATAACGGTGGTGAGTGCATGTCAGTGTCATGATAGTGAGCGTGTGTGTCTCACAGTACAACAATGGTGGTGAGCGTGTGTCTGCTGATGGTGGGGGGTGAGCCTGCAGGACAGGTACTGAAGAAAGCCCCCCACCCAGCTGTGAGCCCCCCCAGCAGCCAGGCGAGCCCGGCAGCCTGCACCGGGCCTTGCCTGCTCAAGGGGGCAGCCTGGCGCCGTTCTTCACCCTCCCAGCCAGAGCTGCACAGTCCTGCTGCGGCTGCCGCTTAGTCACTGCTACCCCACGGCTGCCGACGGGGGGCCGGGCACCCTCCTTCCCTGCAGCGCCGGGCACCCCCTTCCCCGCAGCGTCCCCCTTCCCCGCAGCGCCGGGCACCCCTCTTCCCTGCAGCACCGGGCACCCCCACACACAACACTGGACACACACACCCCACTACACCGGGCACCCCCCTTCCCGGCAACACCAGGCACACATACCCATAACACTGGGCACCCCGAGCCGGGCACCCCCCTGCTCCCCAACACCGGGCAGTCGCCCCCCCCGGCCCAGGCCAGCCAAACACACCCTCGCTCCTACCCCGTGCGCGCTGCCCCGAGGCCAGGGGCACCCACGGGTGGCGCTCGCCTTCGGCCGCCAGCAGCGGGCCGGCGGCTCTCAGGGCCCCGAGCCGGAGCCCCCGGGCAGCGCCAGCCCCAGCCCCAGCGCAGAATGGCCCTGCTTGCTGGCCCGATCCCGGGGGGCCGGGGCGGCTCCCCGCAAAGCCCGGCCGAGTGGAACCGGAGCGCGCCCCGAGGGGGACCCCCGCCCCGGGGAGCAGGGCGCCGTACCTTCGGGGGGCGGGCGCGGGAGAGGCTCGGGACTGGCTGCCGGTCGGGAGCGATCCCCGCAGGCCGATCCCGGAGGATCCTGCTCCCGGAGTCTCAGACGCCCCGATCCGCCATTGTCCCGGGCTGCTCTGCTCCGGGGGTCCTGCCCCGAGCCCCGGCCGGGGGGCGATCGGTGGGCAGCGGCTCGTCTCGGTGCGGCTGCGGCGGGCGCTTTGTTCGCGGGACTCGCTCCGATTGCGCCGGGGAGGCTCACATCGCCCGGCCCCCTGGCTCCGAGTCCCAGATCCCGGCGGATGATGTAAACGGGAGCTAATCTTAGCTTCCCGCACCCGCCCCCGTGCCGCGCTGCCGCGCTCCCCTCCCGGCGCCTTCCCTCCGGCTCCCGGCGCGGCTGATGCTGAACTCACTCCGGATTGCAACATGCCCCGGCCGCAGGCCCGCCCCTCCGCTTTCCCTGCCGTGACGACACGCGGAGGTTCACACTCGCACTCAACCCTCCGCCGGGTGGAATTGCGCCACTCCCAGGCTCGAATTACTCAAACCCGCGTCCGGATTGCACTCTGATTACACAGGCCCTGGCGGCTCCCCCCGCCCACCCCCGGCGCCTAGAATCGGAGGGGCACCCCCAGCTCCGGCTAGCGTGTTCGCGGCCTGCTTTGTGTATCTAGCTCCGCGGGCCGCCAGCTGTTCGAGCAGCGGGTTGGAGGCTGGTTTCAAAGCAAAATGTCTGGGGTGGGTGCTAGTGGGGGCCTCCAGAAAACTCTGTGCCGGGGGGAGACAGGGCCACGTCGGCCCACAGCACTGCCCTATATACAGGCAGAATCACTATATTCCAGCCCAGAAATTCAGAAGTGATCCCCTCCCTGCCCCTCCTCCTGCACCTATGCAAAATGAGCTTAAATGTGAATGCCCCCCCCCCTCCCCATTGCCCTGCACTGGGCACTGCTGTTTGCACTGGTGCAAGGCTGCGATGGCGGGCTGCTGGTCGGCCTGCACCCACTTGTGGAACTGGCTCCCCAAAGCCAAGGGCAGTGAGGAGACGGGTCTCGTGAGACACTTCCATGCAGCAGCAGATAACTGTCCTGCACCTGAGAGGTCTCCGAGTCCATTTGCACGTCTGATTATCCTGATTGTGCCCCCGTCACCACCGCGCTAAACGTGTGCGCCAAACTGGGCCTGCAGTTCTCCAGCTGCAACCCGGAAAGCGGGTCTTGAGCCCCTGGAGGCCGTGTACTGGCCTGCCCCTGCCCTTCGCACCTCCTCTGCCTACCCCTAGCCACTGGATGTTGGCAGGGCGGCTCAGGGCCGCTCATGCCAGCCCCGCAGGTGAAGCAGGGAAGGGTGTGAGCAGTGGCGTTATCCGGCCAGCAGCGCACCTGGCTGACAAGCGCTGAGTATCGGGGGAAGGGGAGGCCTGGCTCCAAGGAGCTGCACAATTCATGCCCCAGCGCAGAGCAGCTGAAGGAGAATCAGAGCAGGCACATCCCGCCAGGCCCCGTCTTTCCCTTTCTAATCATTTTCCAGGCTTGCCACCTGGCAAAGCCACCGGAGCCCCGAGCTTCTGCTCCCAGCCAGCCTCCCAGATCCCAGCCTTCCGCTTTAGTTGTGCTGACATGCCGTAATCCCCATGGTGAGCCGGCCCGGCAGTGGTGCAAGTCACTGTTTATGGCACTGCACTAGGGCATAGGTTGCTGAAACTTGTTCATGGCCAGTTTATCCCGGTTGTTCTTGTGCCAGCATTGCCCTGTAGCTTAAATGGCTCTTCTCACTCCCGGATGTATTTGTAGAGAGCGGTCAGCTCCCCGCTCGGCCTTCATTTTGCGGGGCGAACCAAGCCGAGCTCTCTTAGCCTTCTCTCAGACCATAGGCCTCCAATCCCCTGACCATCTCCTGCCCCAGTCTGAATTCGTCGTGCTTGAACATGGGGGCCCAAGACTGTAGACAGGGTTCCAGCTGAGGCAGAATGCATCGACCCGGATTGGAATCTGGCCAGAATGCCAGAGCAAACCCTCTACGTTTCGCTGGGAGTCTTCTTGGGAGGGATTTTTAAGAACCCTAAGTGCTCAGCGCCTTGGGTTTACGTCTCATGTCAAGGCAAGATCAAGCTGAATTGGCGGAAGGAGAGACTCCTATCCTCTGCTGACAGCAACCTTGTTTCTCTTTTGATATCGCATGCCAAGGCGAAGCTGTTAGGTCTGTTACCGGGCACCCTGCCATGAGAGGCGCGGAAGTCACTCACAGGGAAGGAACTGGTAGCTAGTTCTCAGAGGCTGCTGCACCTGCTCTATAGGGTGAGCGTTGTTATGATTTTTATTTGTAGAATGCCAAGCAGGGCTTTGGAGCTGTGCTCCGGCTCCGCTCCAGCTCCGGGCTCCGCTCCAAAGCCAAGTAAATGCAAGGCACTTGGACCCAGCCCAGAGCTGACCAGCCCATCCAAGCACTACGGAGGACGCTGTGGGTTAGTGTCGGCAGGCCCTGGACACCAGCTGGAATCTAGCTGAAAGCATTTGCTGCGATCATGGAATCACAGACAGAGCAGGACGAGACCTACCCAGTCAGCCCTGCGGATGAGGAGACAGAGGAAGTATTTCCTTTCATTGTGCAGAATAGATCTTTGTAGATTTCATTCTGACTGTGCCACAATGGGAGGGAGACCCCATCTTTGTTTCCCAGTCCCATTCACTTAATCCCTGGGACAGCAGGAGCTAGGGGCAGATGGGGAGAGAGAGCGCATCTCAGCAACCATGCCAGTCAGTTACAGCATGACACTGCTGGGTTCCCAAGGGAGCCCCATCCCAGGCTCCTGGTTTGGGGGGCTGCGGTGCAGTGCATATAAAGTAGAGAGTGCAAAGCAGGGGGTCCAGAAATCCCTGCCAACTTTATGGAAAAACCTTCCAGGGTAGATTTAAAATACCCACAGTGGAAGAGCTGTGCAAGGCACTTCCCTGACGTGGGGGCCGTGTGATCTTTGAGCGTTTCCTATATCGTGCAGTTTCTTTCAGAGGAATTTTGCCTCCATCCTGTACGGTTTGTTGTGATGAGCAGCAGCAAATGGCTCTGTTTCCTTCCGGAAATTTTCCGTGGAATACACGCTGAAAAATAGCAAGCATAATTAGCAAGAGCTGAGCTGATCCTGGAGTCAGGGCTTTGGGGAGCCCCGAACCCTGGTTGCAAATGCTCCATTGGGCAACAGACCCTTAGACAGTTTCAGTGCAGGGGTCAGTCTCCATCATGATCAAAGTGCCACAAGGTTTCCTACTAGGCCTGGTGTTGGTTAGGGTGTTTGTTAATGAAATGGGAAAGGGGGGAGCAGTGTGGTGGCAACATATGCAGATGACCCAAAATTATTTAGCTTAGACAAGATCCAAGAAGGTGGTGAGTTCCAGAGGAACAGGAAAGGAGCCAGCAAATTCCCAGTGAGGTAGGAAAGAACTGAGGGAGATTCATCTTTAAAAGAGAGGGTACATACTGGAGTGTGTAAGAATTGGGCAGTATCCCTTTAAATAGTTGGTAAGCCTTCTAGTGGCCCTCACTGTGTTCTTTTGTTTTAGAGCCTCCAGAAACCAGGCAGACAGCAGGATGCCCATTTGCATATGTTTAGTGAACCCAGTTATTTGGGACCCAGCTGCGCCCTGGTGGGTTCTCCATATTGATTTGGTTGTGCAAAGAGCAACAGATGCCATGTGGGCCTTTAAGGAGCAGGGCAGCACATGGCCACGGCCCTGCCATACAAAAGGCAGCCTGCTCAGTTCAGGGATGTCTCTAGGGGAGGGTGGATGGATCGGCCTGTGGGTGCTGGAGGCTGGTTGGGGACCTGGGAGAGCTCGCTCTGGGGGAGGGGGGTAATTGTGGGGTGTCTCTGAGAGGCACCTCATCGGTGTCTGTCTGTGTTACACTGTGCCCATCATTGTGGTCTCTGAGCAGATTCCAGGCTTCGGGGGGGTTGGCTGACAGATGAGTGCTTTGGAGGCCTTGGCACCCGGTGCCACCCCGACAACCTGAAAGTGTCCCCTCTCCTGCTGCTCATGTGCCTATTTGCACTTATTGCTGTGCCCACCCCCTGGCACTGCCAGCGCCGCTGGTCCTCGGCCCCCCACCTGTCTCTCCCCGTGAGTACCACCCATCCCGTCAGGCCCCTGTTTGCCTTTGTCCTGCACAGGCTTGGCAAGATTCCCGTTGTTATTGCTATAAATGACTGCCACCAGCTGTTAACCAATGACATGTGGATTTAGCTCTTATCTCGGGGCAGTTGCTGTGGGGTTGCAAAGGGGCATCGTGCTGTAATGCGGCCCCCTGGCCTTAGGGGACAAGCACATGGGAGATATTAGCACTAAAGTAGAAGGGAAAGTGTCCTGCTTCAGTCAAGTGCGGTATGACATGGAGAATAGATCATGACCACTAACTAGGGTGAAATCTCTCAAACAGCTTTCCTAGGGATGAGAGAAATTATCGGCTGGCTAGAGCTGGTCACTAAATAAAAGCTGAACATACTTACAGTGGGAGCTTTGGGGATTTTAGCACAATCCCTTACTAACATTTGCCGTTCTCCTGGCTTTGGAGGATTTCAAAGCACTTTACAACGAGGAAGTTTCTATCCCCATTTTACAACTAGGTAAACTGATGCATGGGGTGAGAAAGGGACGTGCCCAAGCTCACACAGGTAGTCAGCAGCAGAGCTAGGAATAGAACCCAGGTCTTCTTTTCACCTGCTCTGACCACTAGGCAATGTCATAAGTAACAATCTGGCTAAGTCTCCAAGGCAAATGAGCCGAACACATCCCAGGATTGGAGTAGCAACACTCGGCACAGTACACGAGTGAAGTACTCAGTGAAGAAGGGGAGTGACACTTTGCCCATGGGACAGCTGGGGAAAGGCAGGCACAGAGTCAGGAAGTGACTTTCCCGGAGCCAGGAACAGAACCCAGGAGCCCTGTCCCCAGCCCAGCTGGGATGAGCTATGAAAGTACCTGGCTCCCAGACCCATACTCCGTCCATTAGACCACGCTGCTGGCCATGGGAAGAACAGGGCTGTCGCTGTGCTGGGGCAGACAGTGCCATCCTCCATCACCTACGCCACGGCAACCCTGTGGAATAATAGGCCTAAGGATACAGCCATTCCAGCGCTCGAGGTCTCAGGCTTCGAGCACAACCCAGTGTGTGGCGGGTTAGTCATGAGGCTTCAGGAGCCGGTCTCCCAGCTGTGTATAGTGCAGCGCCACCTCACTTACCCTTACCCCCCGGGGTCACCAGGGGTCTGGGCTCATGAGCTGCCTCTGACCCCGGATACTGTGCGCCCATGCCCCTTTCAGCTGGCACAGTGTCAGCGCGAGGCTGTTCTCAGGGCACTTCTGGCTGGGAGAGTCTCCTCCGAGAGGGAATGCACCACCCCAGGAAGGTGAGCTGGAGGCAGAGTGGATCCTTATGAAGATGCAGTGAGCAGCCCTGGGTCAGAGCTGGCTCCCCCTCTCGCTCTGGGCTGGCCAAGTGATTAGCCCAGCTCCAGCAGGGATTGGGAGCAGACACTGCTGGGAAACTCGGACAGTTCGTCTTCGTCAGAGGAAAGAGTGCTGCTCAGACAGGCTCCTGGCTACCTGCCGCACCCTGTGACTTGATAAACAGAGCCCTTTTCCTCCCACTGCCCGGCCCCTTCCTGCCATCCCATGGCTGTCAGACCTTCCGGGGATGGGGACTGGGAGGGAGGATGGCTTCCCATTTGATTCCCCCTCTGTCTTCCCACTACAGCTTCGTCAAAGGTGCCTGGTCCAGCCAGGGTATTTTAAAGCCCTTGGATGGTTGGTCGTTCGGCTGAAGTGGGTGAGACCTGTCATCGCTGGCCAAAGCACTTGAAGGGAAAGGTAGCAGAGCCCAGTAACGCATTTGCACCCAGTTGCTCTCCCAGCCCTGGGGGCCTGCTGGGGCTTGGAGCGGGATAGTTATGCCAGGGCACTTCCCCCGTATAGATGCACTGCCTTGGTCTCGAGCAGGGCTTGTGACTATTTGACTCACCCTGGCTTCCAGCCTCTACTGGTGCAAAACTCCCACCAGGATTCAAGCCCTTAGAAGTCAGCTGCATTTCGCTACACTGCAAACATAGCCAGTGGGAACTTCTGACTATCCCACATGGCCCAGGAGCCAAATCCTGGTGATCACGGCTCAGCGGGGCTGTTCCTTGAAGGGTCCTGCTCAGGTAAATAGTATGGTACTGGGCTAGCACTCTCCATCCATAGACTCAGTGCACGTTACGAAGGTGGCTTGCTAAGTGCATGACTAGCCCCACGTCCAGATGTGGAAACTGAGGCACAGAAAAATGCAGCCACTTGCCCCAGGCCACCCTGTGGGTCAATGGTGGAGCCTGTGATAAGCCCGGTCTCCTGCCTGCCCAGTTTGCTGGACCATGCCAGTGGAAGGGCTTGTTTCCTCCAGAGCTTTTGTTAAGTGCTGGAGTTATTGGTAAGTGGAGAAGCCAGTAGATGCCTGGTGCTGTAGGAGGCTTTACCCGGCCCTTCTTAGGCAGGTTCTTGCCATGCTGTGGTAGGGCTGAAACTTCACAATGATGGGGCCCAAGCTGCCAGACATGGACCCAGACAATGTTCCCTCTCATTTTTGACAGGCCATGTGCGCAAAAAAATTCTTCTGTGCAAATTGTTGTGTTTCTGTGCAAATTTCTGTGCGCGTGGTGTTTCGCCATGTGCGTGGGGTTTAGGATCTGTGTGCGCGCACATGCACACAGTTTAGAGGGAACAGTGGACCCAGAACTGGCTTTTGAGCACCTCCCGATTTGGGGTTAGACTCTCCAGGCTTCAGGGGTGTTTGGGGCCCATCCCTACTCTCATGTGAGGGGCGAGGGGGACACTGTATTGCAGGTGAAGAACAAACAGGTGTAGTGAGTCAGAGAGAAACTTCAGCAGAGGCTTGAAAGCATGTTGGGCAGGGGCTGGTGCTGGTGACTTCACAGCAAAAATGAGGACTTGACTGCAGGACAGCAGCAGAGAGCCCTGGGGACGAGCCGCTCGTGGTTGGAGTCTCATGGCTGCACTCAGCTGATAACTAGTCAAACCCTAGACTTGGAATCTCACAATGCAGCAGGGAGCGGATTTCCCTCCCAGAAGGGCAGTCTATCAGGGCTTGCTACTATCTTCCTGGCTAAGCCCTGCAGGCTGTAGGACAGCGGGAACTGGAGATGAGCAGCAAGGAGCCCTTGAGAAGAGGGAGAGCCATCACGTTGGGACAGGACCAGTATTTCCAAAGTCAGAAGGGACCTTAGCCAGAGAACTTCCCCAAAATAATTCCTAGAGCAAATCTATTAGAAAAACATCCAGGCTGGTGTTACCATGACCCTTGGTAAATTGTTCCGAAGGTTAATTACTCACTGTTAAAAATTTTACTCCTTATTTCCCATCTGCATGTGTCTAGCTTCCGCTTCCAGCCGTTGGATCGTGTTATAACTTTCTCTGCTTGATCGAAGAGCCCATTCTCAAATATTTGTTCCCATGTAGGTATTTATAGACTGTGATCAAGTCACCCCTTAATTGTCTCTTTCTTAAGCTAAACAGATAAAGCTCCTTGAATCTATCACCATTAGGCAGGTTTTCTAATCCTTTAATCATTCTCGTGGTCTTCTCTGAACCCGCTTCAATTTATCAACAGCTTTCCTGAATTGTGGGCAGCTGAGCTGGACACAGGATTCCAGCAGCTGTTATTGTATAAAGGTGCAATAACTTCCCTGCTCCTACCTGAGATTCCCCGTTTACACATCCCAGGTCTGCATTAGCCCTTTTGGCCCCAGTATCGCACTGGGAGCTCATGTTCAGCTGATTATCCACCAGGACCCCCAAATCGTTTCCAGTCACTGGTTCCCACGGTAGAGTCCCCACTCATGTACGTACGGCTGGCAGTCTTTGTTCCTAGGTGTGCATATTTACATTTAGTCACATTAAAAAGCATATTGTTTGCTTGCACCCAGCTTACCAAGCCATCTAGGCCTGAATCAGTGGCCTGTCCTCTTTGTTATTTACCACTCCCCCAATTTTTGTGTCAATTGCAAACGTCATCAGTGATGGTTTTGTCACCCACTTGATGACCCTGACAAATCGGAGAATTGGTCAGAATCCCACAACATGAAATCCAATAAAGACAAGTGCAAAGCACTTCACTTAGGAAGGAAAGATCAAATGCGTAACTACGAAACGGGGAATCACTGGCTAGGTGGTCGTACTGCTGAAAAGGATCTGGAGGTTATCGTGGACCACAGCCTGAATAGGAGCTGTCAATGTGATGCAGCTGCAAAAAAGGCTACTATGATTCTGGGGTGTGTTAACAGCAGTGTTGCACAGAAGACACCAGAGGTCATTGTCCTGCTCTACCACGCACTGGGGAGGCCTCGGCTGGAGCCCTGTATCCAGTTCTGGGCACCGCACTATACGAAGGATGTGGACAAATTGGAAAGAGTCCAGAGGAGAGCAACAAAAACGATCAAAAGTTTAAAGAACCTGACTAATGGGGAAAGGTTAAAACCTGAGCATGTTTAGTCTTGAGAAAAGACGACCGAGCGGAGCCTGATCGCAGCCTTCCTATCCGCGATGGGCCGTTCTAGACAGTACGGTGACGAATTTTTCTCCACGTCCACTGAAGGCAGGACAAGAAGTAATGGGCTTAATCTGCAGCATGGGAGTTTCAGGTGAGATATTGGGGAAAACTTTCTAACTCTCAGGCCAGTTAAGCTCTGGAACAGGCTTCCGAGGGAGGCTGTGGAATTCCTGTCACTGGCGCTTTTAAAGACAAGTTGGACAAACCCCAGTCAGGGATGGTCTAGGTTTGCTTCGTCCTGCTGCAGCACGTGGGCTGGATTTGGTGACTTCTCGAGGTCCCTTCCAGCCTGACATTGCTATGAGTCTCCATTTACAGTTACATTCTGAGACCTGTGAGTGAGCAATCCGGTCCGTATGCGCCATGTTGATTTTTATATCACACTTGGGTTTTTTAATCCAAATGTTGTGTGGTCCCAAGTCAGACAGGTCTATTACATCAATGACCTTTGTCAGCCAAATGTGCAATCTCCACCAAAAAAGATATGACATGAGTTTAACAGGCAGTTTTCCATAACCCCACGTTGATTGGCATTAATTACATTACTCTCCTGTACCTCTCTATCAATCGAGTCCCGTTATGCTGCCCAGGATGGGCTGGAGCTGCTGCGGGCTCATCCGTTATGCTGCCCAGGATGGGCTGGAGCTGCCGCGGGCTCACTGTGGACCCAGGAGGGCTGGGAGAGCACAGGGGTAGGGGGTCCAGGCAGAGGTCAGGTGGGGCAGTGGGTGAGATCAGCAGGAAGCCAGCCTGCGGTGCCTCGCCAGTGCTCACTGGCGGTGCACAGAGATGCTAGGTCTCAGGAAGTCTCGCTCAGAACGGTCCAAACCAACTGGATTCCTTCAGGTCCCCGCCACCCCCCGCCCTTACGCTGTCTTTCTACTGCCTTCCAGTGCACGCGAGACCTTTAAAAACAGACATGCCGACCAGATGTGGGTCTTCCCCAGGATTCAGCGTGCCTTGATTTGGGGCTTTGGTCTGGGCCCTCCCTCCCCACGCCCATGTTAAGGGGCAGGTGGGTGTGGCAGGAGAGTGAGTGTTTCATGGTCTCTGTGTGTATATAATGTCTTCTGCAATTTCCACAGTATGCATCCGATGAAGTGAGCTGTAGCTCACGAAAGCTCATGCTCAAATAAATTGGTTAGTCTCTAAGGTGCCACAAGTACTCCTTTTCTTTTTGCGAGTACAGACTAACACGGCTGTTACTCTGAAACCTGTCTCAGATAGGGAGTCGGTCACAGGTGCCCGGGATGTCCACTGATTTCTTGGTCTCTTTGCCATGTCCATCAGAGAAAGCATTTTTGCTGCCTCTCGCCCTTACTGGAAAACGGCCTCATCGGGGCTGTTACCAGGAACTGAGCTGTCAGCGGGAAAGTCATCATTCCTCCAGGAGGGGAATCCCACTGGGGAGGGGTGGCAGGAGGCAGCAGATGGCTCCTTCCTGACAAAGGAGAGACAGAGCTGGGCTGGCTCCCTCCTCCCCCTCCTAAACCACAAACCATGCTCAGCGTTCCCGGTCCTCGGGGGCTTGGCTCGGGGTTTCTGGCCTCCTCCCACAGCCTGCTGCTGCTGCAGCACCTGCATCCGCGTGCGGAAAGCGAGGTGCTGGGCCCACGCGGATGGGGCAGGGCGCAATATTTCTGTGCGGCTCCCAGGGGCCCCAGGCAGACCCTGGGCCCGTCTGCCAGCTCTGCTCTGGCCTTCTGGCCTGCCGGGGCACAGCGATCCAGCCAAGGAGAACGCCGGGGCAGGTGCCTCCAGGCCCATCCTGGCTGGGCAGCTGGCAGTGACTGAGACTGGCCCTCTGAGCAGCTGGATTCCAGGAAAGCGCAGAAGCGTCGCTTGCTCTAGCTGCTGTGGGAGACGGTGCATCGAAGGCCTGGGATTCCCAGGGGGCCGTGCAGCCCAGCTCAGCGCAGGCCAGTGCGGAGGGCTGAGTCCGACCGCGGAAGGCCGCCAGGCAGCGCGAGAAGAGTTGAGGCTGCTCTCCACGCAGCTCCTACCGGTGCCTTGCCAGGTACGGGGGCGTTCTGCCTGAGGTGCGATTTCTCCTCTCCCTCTCCCGTTCGGGGAAGCAGTGACGGCTGCCAGGGCGGGCCTGGGTGCAGCTGGGAAACCCCTCTGCTTCCTCAACCCCTGTCTAGGCTGGACCACAGCCAGGTTTGGCCCCAAATGGCCTCCAAGGCTATGTGGCTTCTTAAGCCCTGGGGAAGTCCAGGCTCCCGTCTCATTTCGGGTGAAATAGAAAGTCCTGCTGCTCGGCTCCCCTCCTGTGTCCTCCGAGGAAGGGTCTCTCCACTGCTGTCCCCTGTGGCCTCCCAGCGAGCGTGCTCTGTCCTGGGCAGCTCCTGCAGGCTCTGGTTTGGGCTCTCTGGGTATAGCCAGGGCCCAGGAGACAAGCCACTGCCACAAACTGCCGGCTGCAATGCCTTGAGCTTCCAGCTCCAGCACGGCACCATGTGCCCACCCGTCTGCCATCCCATCATCCTAGCTCGGGTGTGGCAGAACCAGCAACACTGACAATGGCCTCGTCTCTCTCCTCTCACAGCTGTATACAGGCCCTATCAGCACAGCGTCTGATCGCCTGATGCAGACGGGAAGCCGCAACCTTTGCAGTTTCAGCAGCTCAGCTGCTCCCCGTAGCCCCATTCCACAATGCAGTGCTGCTGATTTGCAAACTACCCCAAAGCCCCTGCTCCCAGCAGCAAGGCTGGGCACCCTGGCATAGGCAACCGAGGCATCCCACAAGGCAATGCTGCCAGCACGTGCATTTCTGAGCACTGCCCTGCCCTGGATGCTGCAAGATCGTTGTTGGACTGACCTGAGCAGAAGGGATTATCCAGGGCACACAGGGTGGGGGCTGAGACCTGCGGGGAGACAGGTTTGGTGTAGTTAGAAGCTGTCCAGCTTGCACTAGGTGGGGAGATGCGGCGTGAGCGCACGTCTGTGGCATTTCCCTTCCCCACCAGACAGGAAAGGCCGGCCCACTCACTGCCTGAGAGCAGAGAAGGCTCATTAATGCCACATGCCCGGAGCTGATACCAGCCCCAGCAGGGCCCAGATACAGGCTAGTGAGTGGGGCTCTCAGGGCTGCCTCGCCCCGCTCAGCCCTGCCTGCAGAGTACCAGCCTGTCCCAGGATGCTGCCTGCAGCCACGGCGGCCTGGAAGTGACACTCAATAGACCAGAGGAGAGGCCTTGGGCCCATCAGGTCAGGAAGCAGCTGGTTCCTGAACGCCCGCTCTGCTCACACTCACCCACCCACGGGCTGACTAGTTCCCCTTGATGTGGGACCATGTCCATTCTGAAATGGCAATGGGGCACAGAGCAAACCTCTCTTTTGAGGCTTTTCCATCTCCCATTACAGGCGGGTTGTGGGAAACGCCTGCCTAAGGGGCACCAGAGATCAGGCTGCTGGCAGTGCCTGCTGTCCCATCACAAGCTTTCAGACCTCCACGCCCGGGCAATGCCCACTGCCAGCCCGAGGCTTGGGTGCCTAGTAACTGCTTACGCTCCCCTGAACACCCTATTCCGGAAGCCCCCTAGGGTAGCCGCAGACGCAGTCATGGTCACGGGTCCATGACAGCCACGGTACAGTGCAGGGCGTCTGGCCTCCTGACTCTGGGCAGAGCAAATGATTCTAATGTTCGGGTCCAGATCCGCGTCGGAAGCCTGGTTTGTTTCAGCCCGTTACAGAGCCAGGGCTCAGCCGCAGAGCTTGGCTCCAAATGCCTCCAGGCGTTGGAGGTGTTTGGGTTGGCAGTGGGTTGTTCAGGGTCCCTCTCTCCTACTCTCATCCCTGTAAATCTGGGCCAGGCACATCCCAGGGCGAGGGTGAGATTGCCAGCGCTCCTGCTTCCAGAGCTGGGGGCAGAAATGCTGCAAACGCAGGCACAACAATGAGAAGTGCAATGTCACTGGACAGACAGACCTGCCTTTCTCCTGGTACCTGCCTGGCACTGCCCTGCCCCAAATCCGAACAGGGAAAGGGAACTACAGAACCCATCTGGACCCTGAAGAACCTCAAACACCTGCTTGCTTCATGCAACGAGTGATGGTTCGGACCCTCGCGCCCTGTTCTCACCCCACATCCCTCCAGAGTCCCCGGCCTTTAAAGTGCTGCAGTGGGGAAAGCAGAACCTTAGCATCAGGACAGGCCCCAGGATGGCGGCGCCCATTCCTGTCTCTGGCTCCCATGTGCAGTAGAAGTACTTGTATCTGCCTCATACATCCTGAAAAACGCCCAGGGAAGGAAGTGGGGGAGCTGAAATAGGGCTGGCTGGGAGAGCCGAAGGGAACTGCCTCTGACTCCCCATCAGGGGAGGATTCTCCAGCCCAGGCAGTCCGAGCCTGGGCTGGGGAAGGGCTGATTTCAGAAGATTCTCCCGTAATCCCAGGCAGCCTGCGAGAAGGTACAGAAAGGCCTGGCTTCTGGAGAGCTCTCCCTCGGCAACTCAGGGGGAGCAGGCACTGGCTGAGATTCTAGGCCTGGCTTCGAATCCCAACTCTGCCACTGGCCCGCTGGGGGGTCCTTGGGCAAGTCCCTGTCCCCTTTGTGTCTCTTTTTCGAAGCGGGAACAATGCTCCTCCCCGCGACTGGTCCGTGCTGGAATGGCAGGTGCCGAGCGTTGGTCTTGGCGTTTCGTTTTTCCCATGGCGGCTCAGCGGTTCTGCTGTGGTTCCCAGAGGTGGGGAGCACCCCCGGGATTACAGGGGCATGTTGCGGTCATTGCGTTACGCAGCAGGAGTCAGAACCAGGTGAGCGTGAGGCCTTAGCGTGGCAGCACTGTGTGCTCAGTGGCAGGTGACTGGTAGCACAGAGCACGTTACCCACTGGGCCAAAAGTTCTCATGTAGTTTTGAATCCCTCCTTACTGTGGTGTGAGGAGATGAACCCAAAGAGCCAGGCCTCAAGCGGTACCTAGACAGTTCCCTGCCCGGGGAGCCCCTCTTTGTTCAACCCCCCCCCACAACACGACTCCCCAGGTACTCAGGCAAACTCCGGCTGGGGTCAGTGGGAGTGTGGCCCCCAGGAGGGCGCAGGAGTTATGCCCCGGGGACCGTTGTCTCCAGCGCTGCAGCCCGGCAGCGCAATGACTAGTTCACACAGCCACACTGGAGCAGCCAATGGTGCCAAGTCAGTAACACAGTCGCTTTCTGGGCAGACAGTGGGGCCCAAACCCCGGCCCTGGGCATTGCCCGGATCAGGCTGTGCCACTGAAAATCTAATGGCCCCTTAATGAAAGGAGAAAAAATGTGTGGGTCAGATTTTCAGGCCCAGCCTTTGATTCTGCACATTCCCTGGAGCTCCCGCCTCCCAGGAGGGACCATAAGCCCCCATCGCTTGTGCAAACCACAAGAAACCCAGGCCCAAAGGCAAGCACAAATAGCGGTCCCCCAGAATCAGCTGCACTGGCATCTGTTACTGAGCACCAGCAGGGTCTCAGCAGAGTCCAGGCCACTGCATGTCTCCTCTGTACTGAGTGGAGCGTCTGCCTGGCCCTATGGCAGGAGGCAGCTGGCTCAGGTTAGCGGGGCTCAGGCGTCAGGCCAGTGGCTGTTTGGAGCACAGATGGGAGCCGGAGGCAGGCAGGCTCCAGGGGCAGGGATACGCTCTGCAGCGTGGAGCCTTGTCAGTACCCTAGTGAAACTCCTGCTTTTCCAGCTCCTCGGCCAGTTCCCTTCACGGGCTGAACGCTCCCCCCAGAGCCCCACCAAGGCTGCCTGCACCGACACACGCACGGGTGCTTATCCCATTAGCATTGCCGGGAGCTGTGGAATCGGCCACCCACCCCTAACTACCACAGGGGGAAAAACGCCGGGCCCTGGTCTCCACTGAGGCCGTTATAGCAGAGAGCTGTCCCCGCGGGAGTTCCTGCAGCACGAGCACGCCTCCAGGTCAGTGCAGACAGTGCCCGAGTCTGCGATGGCTGCTGCTGCCCCTCGCCCTGGCCGCGATGCTCTCCAAACGCCACAGCGACCCCGGGAGCCTCCCGAAGAGCCCAGTCCCTGCAGGGAACCCCAGCACAGCGCCAGAGCCCAAACCGCCCTGCAGAGGCCCTACCGCCTGCCCTGGGCCCAGCCATGCCACCAGCTCTGGCTGCACTTGGAAGGTCTTCTCCTCCTCGGGGACCCCCGCTGAGCTGCTCTACAAGAGTGTGACACACTCCTCTCTCAGACACCGCCTCCTGCTGGCCAGAGCTTGGGATCCATCACAGCACCAGATGATGGGCATAAACTGCCCCTTGTCCCCACGAACCATCAGGCACAAGCGGTGGGTCTGAGACGCACGAGCTCTCCCTGCCCCCCGAAGCGCAGGGAACAATCAGGGGTGGGCACTGTACCGCTGTGGACATACCTACTGCCCCACCCCGCCCCTGTACCTGTCTGGCAAGCAGCCTGTATTTTGGCCTGGTTGGCCACACAATTTAGATGCAACGTTCAAAAATACAAGCCACTGCCCCGCCCTGCTGGGAGGACTGCTCGGTGCCCGAGCCATCCCCTGTGGGGCCGGGAGCAGGGCTCCTGGATGGCGCAGTCCAGGCTCTGTGGGTGTCAGGTATCCATGCCGAGGGACACGGCCGTGAGTCCCTTATTAAGGCAGGGGAGTGGCACTACCTGGAGTGGAACAAGGAAGGTAGCCCCTAGGGTGCACCCCAGGCACGCTTGTGTCTATGTCCAGCCAGCCCAGTCCCCTGGCTGGGAGCCTTCATTTAACTGCACCCCTTAGCAGACCTCACCTGGAGCAAGAGCACTGCACCCCAGGGTGTTCACACCAGTCCTCTAGTGCGCTTTGGGGGACACGTTTTCCAATCCCGGCCTGTGCACCCCTAAGCAGCACGCACGTTTCCTGCTCCAGCTCCGGATCGACGCAACGGCAAGTGCAAACAACCAGCTAACCCTCTAGCTGGTCACTTGCTCATACAACCGCTCCAATTGCACGCCCACTTTCAGCACGGAATTGTGGCCGCGTTTGTGCCCGCGGGGGCCTGAGATTCTGCTCTCACGCCGCCAAAGCGCTGCACTATCCCTAGCTCCTGCACAGAGTTCTTGCCTGCGTCTGGGGACTGGCACAGGGCCACAGAGGGATCTGCTGGGATTAGGAGCCAGAACTCCTCCAGTGCTCAGTCCACTGCTCCCGCTGCCTCTCCTACCAGTGAAGTCCTGATGTCCAGCTCTCAGGAGAGCCGATGTTTCCTTTGCTCTGTCGCTTAGAGCCAGGGCAGGGGCACAGGGTGGGGAATGGAGAAGCCTGGTAGGGGCGGAAACCCTTCTGCCTTTTCCAGGGTAGGACTCCCCACTTCTCGCCCTGAGTTTCCCTTTGCCTTCCACTCCCCCGCCCTCCTTGTGCTTTCCCTTCTCCTCTCCTTGTAAAGTCTGGGCCTCGCTCTCCCTGAGCTCATGCCCGAGCAGCCCCTCCTCTTCTCCGAAAGGCAGCCAAGCCTCTGCCAGAGGTATGCAGTATTGCATCAGGAGGGTTATGCAAAGAGCCAGGGGCGGTGCTAGCCCATTGGATGCCCCCCCCATGTAATAAAAAGCAAACGGGGGGGGCCCTTGAGCTGCTCGGGGCCCTAAGCAATTGCTTCATCTGCTTCTGCCTAACGCTGACTCTGCAAGGAACGGCTCGGTCTCTCGCACGCAGGCCAACGGGCCGGCAGCACTTCGCACCCGCGCCCGCCCCTCTGCACTGCACCGGGGGAGGCCCCGCAACCCTACGGAGGAGGCCAGACAACAGGAAGGCTTTGTTGGTGGTGCTGACCCCTGCTCTGCCCATGAGCAGCTCCTCTGAAAATGCCCCATCCCTGGGGATAGGCAAGTCTGAGCCCCCTCCCTCTCCTTTGGTCCCCCACTGCCTCC
This sequence comes from Chelonia mydas, assembly GCF_015237465.2. Taxonomy (NCBI): domain Eukaryota; kingdom Metazoa; phylum Chordata; order Testudines; family Cheloniidae; genus Chelonia; species Chelonia mydas. The sequence continues at coordinate 2,876,568 of NC_051253.2, read as the reverse complement.
CAGGGCACAGTGCTAATAGCACCAGCCTTGGGCTTGCAAAGAGGCTGGTTGGTGAGCGTGTGACTAACAGCTGATGTCCCCCTGGTACAGCATCCGTGGCCAGGTCCCATCCCCTCAGTGGAGTCTGCCACGAGTTTCCATGGGAAGGAGATGTTGCCCTGTGTGCGTAGGCCTTGTCAGGCCTGGGGGGCAGTAGCAGCTCTGCCCCATGGCTGCGGCGGAGCAGGGGGCTGGGAGGAGCAGTGAAGAATCCCGTGTCGCATGGAGCCTGCAGCAGCGATGAAGCTAGGTGGAGAGTCACCCGCGCTGGAATCCAGGGCGCCGGGGCTCCTATCCCTCCCCAAAAGGGGCCAGGATCTCTGGGAACGAGTGAGGGGCTGGGCCCCAGGTCAGACAGTGCCTCCTAGCACCAGGAGAGAGCCCCCTCCAGAGTCACTGCCACCACTTCCTGCAGCCCCTGGCTCGTTCTTGGAAGGCATCTCTCTGAGCCTCGACCCGTGCAGCTCTGCTCAGTTCCCAGGGCCAGGCGAGACTATACGACACGGGGCACAGAGCGCAGCACGGCCTCTGCTGCCCTCCGAACCCACACGCCCCACTGTGGCCTGGGTGGGCTGCCAGCACCTTTGGGAGCCAGCCCCGGGACCGCGATGGACCCATCTGACCCATCCCTAAAGGCAGCCCCAGGCTCATCCCTCACTCCCTGACGCTGCTGGTGTGAACCAGAGCTGTCCGTGGATACTGCAAAGCCACCGAGGCCACCCCAGCTGCTCCGGAGAATGCCTGGCATGGCCACCCGGCCTGACACTGCCAGAGCTGCAGCTCTAGGAGAAGCCTGAACACCCCAAGAAAGCTCGGTCCAAGGCCCTGGGTACTTAGCCAGGGGGACATCCGTCTGGGCCTGCACTGTCTGCTGAACAAGAAGCTGCGTGAAAAGAGACAGCAAAGGGGAGGCCGAGCCTGGGCTTCTAAAGTCTTGCCCATCGCAGGATCTCAGAGCTTCCCAATGACACGATGGCTGTTGTGCCCATTTTACAGATGGCAAAGCTGAAGAGCAGTGACTTGCCTGAGGTCACAGCTGGTCACTGACGGATGCAGGACTAGAACCCGCAGCCCTGTGCCTTCTCTGCTAGAGCCGGCTCCTGAGAAGGAAGCAGCTTGCGTCGCCCTTTCTGGTTGTAACCCGAGTTCAGCAGCCAGGCACTGTTTGAACAGGGAAGTCGAACAGCCAAGCCCCCTGTGTTGCACCAGAGTAGGGTTACCATATTTGAACATTCAAAAAAGAGGACACTCCACGGGGGAGGGGGGATTTGCTCGCGCCCCCCCTGGCCCCGCTCCAACTCCACCTCTTCCCCACCTCTTCCCCGCCCCCATTCCAACCCCTTCCCCAAGGTCCCGGCCCCAACTCTGCCCCCTCCCTGCCGCATTGGACCCCTTCTCCAAATCCCCACCCCGGCCCCGCCTCCTCCCCTTAGCACGCCACATTCCCCCTCCTCCCCCCTCCCTCCCAGCCACGCGAAACAGCTGTTTCGTGGCGCAAGGGCTGGGGGCTAGGGGGGAAAGGCGGGCACTCTCTCAAGTGATCAACATTCACTCTCTTTCTCAAATGATCAACATTCACTCTCTTTCTTGAATGACTAACTCTTCTTTGGGGAAAAATAATAATGGCAAAATCCCGGACGTTTTTAGATATTCAAAAATGCCTCCCGGATGGCGATTTAAGAAACAAAAAGCCGGACATGTCCGGGGACATACGGACGTATGGTAACCCTACGCCAGAACCTCTCAGGATTGTGGCCTGGTTGGCGGACTATACAAGCGCGGTTCTGGAATGTGGCCGGTCTCTTTCCTTCGGTACTTCCCTGTTCTGTGTGGCAGGCCCCACCGATCCCTAATCTCAGCTCTGCCCACGTGCCGCCCTTACCTGGTGGCAAACAGCTGCTGCCAAACACCAGCTCCCGGCAGGGGAGCACACGTTTCCATGGACACACTCAAAACACACACACATATCCACAGAGGCGTGAGCTCATCACACGTGTGCCAGTTCATGTAACACCAACTACTGCACCCAGCCCTGTGTTTACACACGCGTGTGCACATACACACAGAATCTCTCTCTGTCTCTGGCTAATACACTCAACCCTAACTAATACACACGCGCCAGGAGCAGCCCTGTGCACACATCTATAGACAATTATGAGCAGATCCACGTGCCGTTATTCTCATCACTCGGCTTCACATACTACCGCACCTTTAGTCACAGCCACGTGCACTCCCAGCCACAAGAAGAAACTCAGACATTTCCAGCCAGCCATCTGCTGATCTCACACACTCACATCCCCACGCAGCTGGAGGGCAAACTCTCCTCGATGTGATTCTCGCCTGGGATTCCCCCCACAGCTTTCCTGGGGCTCCCATCCTGAGCTGTGGGGTGCAGCTGGCCAGAGTCCACTTTTCTAAGGGGTCCCCCTGGGATGCTGCGACACAAGCCCCGAGGGGCTCCACAGCTCTGTTCTTCTGCCAGCAGCCCCGTTTGCCAGTCTGGATCGGGGCCCATCGTGCCAGGCACTGGACACACATGCGCTGAATGATAACCTCTGCCCCAAAGAGCTCACAATAAGGCCTAACGGTGGGTGACACTAACGTGCAGGGAAGGGGGAGAGGGAGGGTGGGGTAACAGTGACCACAGAATGGTTAAACCCAGGTGGGCTGCATGCACAGCGGCTTGGTATAATTAGCCAATGAGCAGCAGCAGCCGTGGTCCCAGCAGCTCCCTCCCCTGGCCCTGCAGTGCCCAGAGCTCTGCAGGCATGAGCGGGAGGGGATGCTCCCCAAATCCCCATGCACAAGGGGCAGCATGGGAGAAAGCATGAACGGAGGAGCGGGTGAGCCAGGCTGGCATTGTGGGCAGAGTGAAGGGGGAGCTCACCTTGCAGCCATGTGGCAGACAGGGTGGGCAGGGCTGAGCTGTGGAGGGCTTTGAAGAGGAGGCTCAGAAGTTCCTCGTGGAGGAGGGGGAGCCGGGGTGGGCTTGGGGGCGGGGGCCATAATCCGAAGGCAGGGTCTAGGGGGGATCTGAGCCGTGCGTTCTGGAGGGACTCCATGGGCATGCGGCCCAGGGGGCAGGGCCAGGGCGGAGGAGGCTGATGGTGCTGGATGCGCAGGGTGTGGCCCGGGGCCTACTAGAACTGGCCTTACAGCACCAGAGAGAGGGTGGGAGAGAAGCCGGCCCCTGGCAGTGGCCCCCGGGAGGCAGGATTCCCACTGCACTCCTCGCGCCAGGAGCCAGCGAGGGGCAGAGCAGAGGGGACTGTGAGCCGGCCTGGCGGGGCCCCAGGACAGGGAGCGCATTCCTCCGGCGGCTGGAATGCCCCCTCCCCGCTCCGGGAAGTTGGCTCCCACGCCACCCGCCAAGCCTCCTACATCCGCTTCCCAGCGCGCGTTCCCACGCACTCGGGGTCAGGAGCTCACTCCAGGCTCAGGGCATCAGCAGCAGCTTCTGTTTCCCCCTCCTAGGGGGTCGGGACCACCGCTGCCCCTGCCCAGCTATTGCCCAGCTCCCCAGGGGCTGGACCTGCTGGCACCAGGAGGCCAGGGCAGCGGCAGGAAGGCAGCCTGGTGTGACTGGGGCTGTCTCGAGGCTTGGTGTCCCGGGGGTGCTGCCAGGTGTACGTGGAGGTGGGTGTGGAAGAACAGACCTAGCAGGGAACACAGGTGCTGGCGTCAGGCTGGCGCTGCTGGTGCCGATGCTGCAGTTGCCAGAACTGCGGGTTTCTAAACTCAGACACGGGCACCATCGGAGTGCAATGCCCAAAGCCTCGCCCCTGGTGAGAGGGGGCTGGAATTGGACCCGCCTGGTGGCATGCAGGGGCTGGTGCCGTAGCCGCTGGGGTGACGGCTCTGAATCAGGCAGGCATGGTCGTGCGCAGGACCTGGGAGGGGATTCTTACTGTGCCCAGGCATTACAGGGATGGAGAGTGGTACCCCGGCACCAGCTCGCCCAGCTGTCTGGTGACCAGCCTCGACAGGGCTGGGGCCTGACTCCACCGGGCTTGATACCTCTGCCCTGTGGCACACCGGAGGCATTGCGAAACTGCCCATGTGATTACGCCATGCGAGTTCGTCTGGGGTTACGCAATGCCCCTGGCTGCGCTCCAAGAGTGCCTGGTCCCCTGCCGAGCTGCCGGTGGGACAGGATCCTTCTGGCACCAGGAAGCTGGGCCCCTCACGGTGCCGGCGGCCCCCCACTGCCCTCCGTGTGCGGCTCGGAGGGGCGTGAGGGTGATGCAGCGTCACAGACAGACGCTGAGCTGTGCAGTGATTTGCAGTGTGCTGCACTGGGGCCAGGGGCAGGAAACTGGCTGATGCGCGGGCAGTGACCTGTTCCAGCCTGGGCTGTTGAGGAGTCAGGAGTGGCTCAGGCCCAGGAAAGGGAGAGGGGATGGTAACCCCAGCCCGCTGAACAGAGCGGGAAGCAGCAAATGCAGTGCACAGCTCCGGCCAGTAGCGGGAGCGCAGGGCAGGGAGTCCGGAGGGGCCAGGGGAGACGCAAGGTGATGAAAGTTGGCGCATTTTTGCAAGTGTCCTTGACTAAGGGCTCCCCGTCAGCCCTGCAGGCTGCTCGCTGTCTCCTGGGGACATGCAGCTCCTGCCTGGGACTGGGGGTGTGCACACGCGCTACCCCTCTGCCGTGCCCACCGCCGACACCGACCCTGTGCGCTTTGGGGCGTGCGTTACAGAGCATGGCGCGTCCATCCTCCAGTCACACGTGTGAAGCCACAGCCCATATGTGCACACGGGAGACAACGGTGGAGTCTGGAGCTGGGCTGCGTCAGGTCAACGTCGCTGAGCCACGGCCCCCCTTCAGTCCACTGGCTTTCGCCATGCGTCGTCCTACAGGTTCTTGGCTCCGTTCGCCAGAGCCGTTCCCCTCCTCCTCCGAGGTGCCTGCCTGATTCCCAAAGACCCTATTTTCCAGAAATGGGGAGGCCTGCCGGGGGGATGAGCCCCTCTCCCATCCCAGCACTCAGAGCTCCCTTCCTCAGCGCTGCAGCCAAGCTAGGCCAGGGCCTGTCTGTAACGCTGGAGAGCCTGTGAGCAGGGACCAGGCCATGGAATCACATGAGGGACAGCACCTCTGGGGCTGGAGGAGGGGAACAGCATCTCTCCAAAGAAAGGACCCCACCCCGTGCCGTGGGTGACCCAGAAATAGCTTTCTGCTGCCTGTCAGATCTGTTCCCTGCACAGCAGCCCGGCCCGAGGTGGGGGCATGCAGGACAAACTGAGGTGTTCGCATTCAGATGAGTCGGCCTTTGACAGCACATGGCAGGGTGGTGGGAGAGGGGGGCACGGTTGGCTTCGCTCTCTTGTGGGCGCTCAGCTTTCGAAAGTTTGGCAGGTCTGTCACTGAGCGTGTGTCCGCTACAGGGAGCCGGGGCCCGCCTGGCGAGCCAGACGCAGCTGGGAAAGTGACTGTAGCAGAAGGGGTGAAGCTATTGCCTGGAACTCAACCTTCTGTCCCACTTGGACCCGTTTACTAACCCCCTTGGACTAGCAGCGGGGGCGAGCTCAGACTTCCCAGGGCTCGGGGCTTGGATCCCAGGCCTGTGCCTGGCCCACTATAGAGACAAGAGGCCCCCACCAAATCTGGATACAAATCTGCATCCAAGTTCCCCTACAGCTGTGGGCTGTTTGGATGTGGGGGTTCGGCTCTTGCCAAGCTCTCTACCTACCCAAAACAAAAGGGCGGATTTTCAAGCCACTTTGCACACAGCTTCCATTACCAGGCACAAAGAGTGCACAAAGCAGGTCGCCGCTGCACGCAGTCACCCCGCGTGCTTGGAATCCGTAGTGCTTCCCGTCAGTCCCACGTGTGTGTCTCTGTGCCCGGAGTTCGAATAAACAACGTGGCCAAAGTATGGCATCGCTGGGGAAATGAAATAAACCTACAAACCCCACGACACACTGACCTCCTTCTATTCCCGAGGCCAGGCCCAGGCAGTGGCTCCGCCGACCCTGAATGCAGCCCTCCCAGAACGGGGCTGGGCTAAAGAACCGCTCTCCTTCTGGTGGCAGGAGGCGCAGTCAAGCCTACGTCAGCGTCCGAGCGAATGCCCAGCTTCCGCTCGCGCAGCTGTTGCCATGACCCAGGCTGCTGGGAGCTGCTGGCTGACTCAGCCTTCTCGGTCAGCAGCTCTTTTTATCTTTCCCATTCATCTCGGGCCAGGCTCTGTGCCTGCGCGCTCCAGAAGCCCCGCGGCGAGCACCGGCGCCCAGGGCAGCGCGCGTCTCCCGGAGCAGCGTGCACACGGCCGGGATGGCGTAGCGATGCAGAACCAGAAGTGTGCTCCAGGGAATGGCCGGGAATTCTTGCACCGTGGGGAGCGGCGAGGAGGGGAGAGCTGCACCTTCTGTATTCCCAGCCTCTCCCAGCGGGCGGCACTGCAGGGCCTGGTGCAGGAGCGCTGGCTACAAAGGCTCTCACAGCTGCATTAGCCCTATCTCCTCCCAGCAGGCATCACTGCACGGGGGGGATCTCACGTCTGCTCCAGTCCTGGCCTCTGCCACCACTGGCCTATCTGCAATGATGAAGGCGCCCTGGCTGCAGTTGGGAGCGCAGAGCGACATGCATCCCCCACCCTCCCACGGGGGTCGGGGGAGGGAACGGGGCACGGGAGCTGGCTGCAGCGGAGCTGAAGGACTGGGCTGATGTGACCACGTTTGGTGCATGCTGTGGAAGCAGCCTGGGGAGAGCTGGTGCAGAATCTGAGCTGCAGCGGCATTGGGCCCTCTTCATCTCCTCCCTGGGTAACAGATGGGAGGGGGTGGGGGCCGGGGCAGAAAGCCCTGTGGAAGGGCCGCTGTCAGGGCTGTGCCCCTGCTGTGCAGCCCTGGGGGCCGTAAGTGCTGGTTCCGTTCCCTCCCCCCCTGCCCAGTGCTGCCTATGCAGGAGGAAACGCTCAGCTTCCTTCTGCAGGCTGCTCTCCGGGTCTCCCCCCGTCCCAGCACTGAGCTCCCGCTGAGCCACAGGACGTCCTGTCTGCACCAAGGGAGCCAGACCCTGAAGGGGAATGGCCAGTCACCCCTGCTGCGTCCCCCTCCTGCCCCTTCCCAGGAGCTGCCTGCCTCCCTCACCCATTCTCCCTAGGGCCCATCTGTGCTTTGTGGGGCCCCTGTACACAGGCACATGCCAGGGGAAGCTCTGAGGAACCCCAGCCTGCTTGGGGATGGCCCCTGCTCTGGATTTCTCCTCCCCGTCTCCGTCCCGCCCCCACATTACCTCTGTTTCTTCTTTCCTTCCCTATTTCACTCACTCCTCCAGTTACTTGCTGCTTCATTCATCCTTTCCCATGCCCTGGAAGTCACCTTCCCCTCGTCCTCACACCCCTCCCTCTCTCACTTCCTTCTTCATTCACTTTTTTGCTTCGTCCCTCATTCAGTCACCAAGGGATTAGGCCTGTGACTTGCTCGCACCGGGGCTTGCCAACCCTGTCTGGATCCTGGGGCGAGGCTCATGGGAAAGGAGCTGAAGGCAGGAAATCTGAGATTAGCCGTCCCTCCTGACCTCTGGGCAGGCTCCCTTCCCCTTCCCCCTCATCAGGCCCATTCTCCCCACTTTTCTAGCATCTCCCACAGCTGTTTGCAGAAGCTACAATTCATTGCATGCTGCACGAACCCTCTCCGGAGAGCCTGACCCAGATCTTATGGGGCATCGCATGGCCTCTGTGGCATGCAGAGTTTTGCAAAAATGCGATGCAGGGGCCCAATGCTGCCGCCAGTGACGACTGGGCCCCATGTGTGCAGATTGCTGGAAGCAGCCTCCCTATAGGCTCTGTGGAGACTCAATGAGCACCAGCCAGGTTGTAAGCATCATTAAGGCTGCCCCACTCCATGGGATCCTCGTGGATGGAAAGGGATGTGGAAGCAAGTCATTAGCATGGTACAAAGTACTTACCTGGGGATCGAGGGGAGGAGCTGCGAGGGCTGGCAAACAGGCCAGGAGGCAAAGGGCTGCCCCACGTCCCCATATTTACGCACTAGCAATGAATAAAACCCGCCTGCATTAAAGTGACGCTATCAGAGGGGGGGTGCAGAGGGCGGGTGGAGGTGGAGGGGGCTTTGCCTTGGGATCCAGGTCGGGCAGCACCGCAGTCGGGACTGAATCCATTGCCCTGGGAGGTCGGGTCCCAGCGATTCTGCGCCTGACCTGAGCCGGACAGGTCAGGGAACAAGGGATAAGGAGCAGAAATGGGATGTTTCTCCCAGGTCAGTTCCCTCGTCCGGGAGCCAGGGAAGCCTGAGCGCCGAGGGATTTGCTGCTCGCTGGGGTCTGCTCTGAGCCAGCCCCAGCTCCAGCGTGGTAGAGAGGGCTGGGCAGGCGATGGGCCCTGCCAGGCGGGCGTGAGGCCCTCCCAGAGCTCAGGGCTCGGGGCATTGGGCAGAGGTGACCTCTGCTGCTCGCTGGAAAGCTGCTCCCAGGCTCTGTGTCCTCAGGAGCCTGTTGTCAGTGAGCCCTGGCACTGCCATTCCTCCAGCCCTGAGCTCTGAGCACACAGCTCCACCAGGCGGTGACGTGCGGAAAGGGGCCGCCCGGATTCCTGCCTCAGCTCAGGGGAGGCCAGGGCACATGCAAGGGAAGAGCGGCACATGGGCCTTGGCAGTCTGGGGTAGGGGGCCAGAATGGCCATGAACGCCTCCAGGGTCAGACCTGGCTTGGGCGGCTGTGCCCAGCAGAGGCTCTCCTCACCAGGGAGTGCTCATAATCCTCCAGGGCTCCCTGCCTGCTCACACCCTCCCCTGGTGTGTGTCACGTGCCCCGAGCCATGGATTCCCCTGATCTCTCTGACTGGGGCACCGGCAGCTTCCACAGGAATATCCTAAAAGCCAGCCCTAATCCAGGAAGCGCTGAATGGGGCCATTGGACCGAGTCTGTTCTTGTCACTCGGACTGAACTCAGCGTCTGAGCTTATCCATGGTAGACAGGGGCTGAACCCGGAAGTCCCCGATGAGGGTGGAGAGTTGGATGAATGGGATGCGGGTCTGAACTGCCCCATGGCCCTGCAAAATCAATACTAGCTGGACATTCCTAAATACTTCATGCCCAGGTATATTACTTTGCGGTAGTCGAGCTGTGAGGTGGCGAAGGCCTGAATCATTGAGGTCAAGTCATTGTCCATTTCCACTAGGACAGGATGGAGTCTCCTAACAAATATCTTGAATTAAACTTGCTGCCAAGTCTTGTGATTTTATTGTAAGTCTCAAGATATTTGGTCTTTTCTTTCAGTCCCCAGCTCCTGGAGTCATGTGATTATATGAAACTCAGCTTTCACTTGAAGAAAAAAAAAGTACATTTCTATCCCACTGTTTCCGAGAAAAGCTTGCAAACCTGACCCCTAAAGGCCCCCAAACCAGTAAGCATATAAAAAGAACCCATTTTTTATTTTTAAAATCCCATGATTTCAGCCATTCACACCATCCTGGGGGGCCCTAAGTCATGCTTTTTGAACTCCTGGGTGGAGCTGGTCAAGAATTTTTTGAGGAAACATTTTTACCATTTTGTCAAAACTGAAACTGTTCCTGAAAGTGGGTTGATTTAGAGGAATTTCCTGTCTCAAAAACCCAACCCTCAGGTAATTGAAGGTAATAGGAATATCAAGGCCCATGTCACGGGTGCTAAATTCCACTCCCAGTTATACTAGTGCAAAACTGCTGACATCATCAGGGTGGCCTCACCAGATCTGAGAAAAGAAGGTGACCAAAGTCAATAGCAATGTCTAACTCGTCCTGTTTGGAATTGTGCTGGAGTGCTGGAGTGGGGTTTTCCTTGGGCTTTTCTACCTTATGCATGTTTCGTTCTCCTCCCTAGTAATTAACAGAACCTTATTCTGTGTCTGCCTTTCATTAAAACCATATTCTAAACAGTAATTGAATGGCATTTGACCTCTGTAGCCATTGATCAGATTAGCCAATAACTCCTGTTTAAAGTGTCTAAAGGGCGGAAGCTGTGTCAAATGATTTTGTGATCTGATTAAGCAGAGAATTGAATTCAGTTGTGGGACTGGGTGGAAGGTGAAGGGGGCTGTCGTGTGACACCCAGGGCTCATGGGATTGTGACAAAGTCATGCTGGAAATGACTGATGATGAACCTGAGTTTCTTTGTATCTTTATTGAACCAGCACGGAAGGAGGACATTGCTGGACCGGTACTCAGACACTTTCATCAGTCACAGCTGACCAGGAAGCAGGGCAGAGGAAGGTGGACCACAGAAAAGTTGGGACTTTGTCCATTAGGCGATGGCCAATCGTACTCCACCTCTACCTCAGAACACAGTTTCCTTCTTGCTGGTAGGTTGCAGCTGTAGTCCAGCCTCCAGATGATGTGGCATGAGATGATCCTATTGGCTTAAAGGCTGAGGCAGCCTGAGCTCAGGTGGGGCATTTCTGTTCTGGCTTGAGCCAGGTGGCCTGGCCAGAAGGCACCTCCAGCAGTTCTCAGATCTTCTCACGTGGGGGGCCAGGCCAGAGCCTCCCTCCACACTCCTCCCTTCCCCAGTGGAAGGCTCAGCTTTAGCCACTTGCAGCTCCCCAGGTTCTGCAGATGAAGCAGCGGGAAGGGGTCCAGGTGCTGCACCCACCTTCCTCCTGCTAATGCTGAATGGTGACACATCGGGGCTCCTTAGAGCCAGGGGCAGTGGGGCTGTTAATCGGGGTGTAGCAGTAACACGGGGGGGAGACACAAGAGCTCTTTGCTTCAGGGTGCGGGTGCAGCGGTGGAAGGGGGCAGGAGGGGGAGCCGTGTGTCCCTCTTTGGCTGTATGTTTTGTATCTGCGAAGTGCCAAAGGGCACGGCCGGTGATCCTGCTGCTGCCGCCGGCGGCACGATGATGGTGCTGTGCTTCTTCAGGGGGCTCTCCCGCAGAATGGGCGACAGCTGCTGCTCCTCCTCTTCCTCGCCCCCTCGTGCAGCCCTGCCCAGCATGCACGCCAGGACGCCCGCAGCCCCCAGGGCCCCGGCCACGGCGCACAGGACAGTGCCCACCAGTCTGCAGGTCACCAGGGCATGGTTATACGCCATCGCCTGCAGGTCAAGCACCATAAACTCTTCCTCTCCGATGCCCTCCAGCTTCGGGGGCACCAGGTACCCTGTGGCCAGTGCTGCGACTCCAATCAGCAAGAGCAGCACTCCAGCTGAGAGACTCACCTGGGGGCCGGGATGCAAAGGGCTCAGTCTGCGTGTTACTAACGAGAGGAAAGGCTCTACCACTGGGGATGGGGACAGAATGGTTTAGGGCACTGGCCTGGCACCCCCGAGAGTGGGTTTCTAGTCCTGGCTCGGCCCTTGGGCACTCCCTCCCCCTCTCTGTGCCTCCGTTTCCCCTCCCACCCTTTGTTTCTAGACCGTCTGCTCTTTGGGGCAGGGACTGTCTCTTGCAGTGCCTGGCACCCGGCGCATCTAAGACAAATGAACAACCCCAGCCCCCTGGAGAGGCCCCCACCATAACCCCCAAGCCCACCCCCCAGCTCAGATAACCCTCGGAAGTAACCCAAGGCCTGTGGCCAGCTGCTAAAGCCCATAAATAATCATGGACTCTAGATTTAAAGTCCCAGCCAGTAGGTCCCCTGGATTAGGCATTTGGGAAGCTGCTTAGCGAGACTCATTAAAGAGCCTCTCTCTGGCCCCCACATGGAAAATGTTGCCCGATGAGCTGATTCTGTGCCCAGGGCCCCCGCTTTCATTGCAGGCCCGGGGATGGGGGGTCTCTGATTCTGCAGGGGCACAATGAGGACTCGAGCGAGGGAAGGAGAGGGCCGGGACCATGCCAGCACAGCAGCTGAATTGCATCCAGTGCTGTGGGCTGATTCATTTGGGGGAGGTGTCAGCTGATCTCTGGGCTACCTGCACAGTTGACCTGGTGACCCTGCATCATCACATGACCAGGTGGGGAAGCCCTGGCTTGAGATCCTCCTGAGTGCTGAGCTCCTTCCTTCTTTCTGACTAGCTGGGAAGCAGCGAGACATTGCACCTTAGGGTCCGTAGCACGGTGGTTAGCTTGCATGTACAGCATTTTCAAGGGATAGGAACTGGGGGCAGGGAGTCAAGACTCCTGGGTTGCACCCCCCTTCTGGCCTGAGACAGGCTGGTCTCAGCTTGTGTGTGCCTCAGTTTCTTCCTCTATAAAAAGGGGCTTAGGATCCCTCCCTCCCAGGGCTGCGAGGCTGAGTTAATATTTGTGCTGGGAAGTGAGCCGAGACCCTCCGATAAAAGGGGAGTTTGGATTGGGACAGCATGGGCCCACCTCCAGCTAGGGGTGGCTTCTCCTCTGAGTCCCTAGCAGGTCCCTAGTGACCAGTGTTCAGACGTCAGCTCTTCGCTGCCTGATTGAAGCTAGACAGGTGCACACTTGTAACTCAGCATGGGAACAACTTACCGAGGGCTGTGGGGATTCTCCCTCAGCAGCCAGCTTTAGATCTGGATTGGATGGTTTCTACAAGATCGGCTCTCGTTTAAACAGGGATTATTTCGGGGAAGTCCCCGGGCCTGTGCTGGACAGATCAGACTGGCTGATCACAGTGGCCTTGGAATCTGTGGGTTCAGCAGAAGCCCAGGGCCGGGCTAGACAGCGTTGCTGCTTGCCAGCACGGAGGGGAGAGGTCCTGGGGAGGGGCAGGCTAGGGCGCGTTGGCTGAGCTGCGAGGGGGAGGCCAGCGCCATACCTGCCTGCACGGTGCCTCAGCCGGACGACTCTGCGATCCAGAGAGCTGGGTGATCCCTGACGGCTGAACCGCCCGGCATCTCCGGCACGCTGTGCCTCATCCTCCTCTGGCCCTGGGGAAGGGTCTCTAGCCTCCTAACTGGGGGGGCCAGAGAGGGTCCCTGGACGGGACAAGCCAGGCAATCCAAACTGGGGAGGAGGAGAAGGAACCCAGGCTCTTACTGTGGGCTTGAGAGTTTCGGGGGGAAATCTTGGGTTGGGGCTTGACCGTCCCAGAGGTGACACCCAGATAGGGTGAGTGACCCTTGACCCCAGGCTCCAGGAGCAGAGCACCTCCCAGCAGGGGCTAATGATGCTGACATGGTTCTTACCTTCCAGACGAGGGAGGGCCATCCGCCGTGGGCACGGGAGACTGGGGGTTCGGTCATGTCGTCAGCCAGACTGGCACCGGTGCAGTCCTCGTAGAAGAGGTGCAGGTAGGAGCGGACCCCATACCACTTCCCATGCTCCACATTGGGCCCCCGGCTGCAGCCGCACGACTGGCTGCGGGCAGGCATGGAGCCTGGGGAGGGGATTGAGAACACCTGTCAGGACGTCTCTTTACGGCTGATGCCAAGCTCGGGGAGGTGAACGCCTCCAGGAGAGGAGGTAGCCCTGTGCCCCGTGAGCACGGCACGTCGGGGATACCCATAAGACACATCCAGGCCCCATCCCACAGCCGGATGCCAGGACACGACTGCAGCCAGACATTCACGTTCTGCTGAGCACAGTCCACTCCTGAGGTGAGTGACTGGGGGGGCACCCAGGAGTGCACTGCTGACTGGTGCCTTTCCCACAGTGTGAGCACAGCCCACCCCTGAGCCTGTCCACTGTGTCTAGCTAGAGGGTGTCCCCTAGTGGTTAGAAGACAGACAGAACCCAGGATTTCTGGGTTCAGTTCCAAACTAGCCAAGTGGCCTTGGGTCAGTCACTTAATCTCAGTGTGACTCAGTTTCCCCAGATGTGAAATGGGGGTGATGACCCTTGCGTCCATCACAGAGGGCTGGGCAGCGTGCTTTGGTTCATTCACGTTCCGCAGGGAGGGAGGGTCTCCGGGAATATGGAAAGTCAGAGCCAGTCTGTAAAGCTCGGACTCAGTTTTCGGTTCCCCTGCTCTCACCCAGTGGCCAAGAATGTTCCCCCTGCTCTTTCTGAGCGTGCTCCCCACCCGTCTTGGGGGGCAGGACACCCCCAAGCTGGGTGCCACCTCCCTCCCATGGCGGGGTGGGTTCCCAGAGCCCTCTCCCAACTGGAGACACCAGGGAGCAGCTTCGCCTTCATCTTCGTCAGGACGTGATGTTTGAAACCTGGCTCCGATAAACTGGGGGCCGAGAGGATCTCGTTAGCTCGGGCTGAGGGGTTAATGGCCAGGGCATGGGATAACAGTACGCGGGGAGGGGGAGCTGAGGGGTGGGCATGGGGACAGAAGTGAGGAGACAGGAGTGACGGCTCTGAACCACCATCTCAGCCTCCTGAGAGCGCCTCCTGCTGGTACCAAGGAGACATGGGCATTCTCAGCGGGTCAGGCCTAGTATCCTCGGCCCATGAGGAGCTGGACTGGGCCCTTCAGAGCAGGGCCAGCCCTTGCTGAGCCAGGGCCCTGCTCCCACGGCTCTCCTGCTCAGTGTCAGGTTCCTGCCCCATTGATATCAAGGAGGGTTTGGCCAGGACCGCAGCCCATCATCCTGTGGGCAGAGTCAGCCTGCAGGACCTGGGAAGGGCCAATGAGATGATTGTTGGGTCTCCTCCCACGAGGACGTTGGGGGAACCTGCAGCCCCGGTGCTTTGCAAGCCTTGGGCAGCCGGCGGGGGGGCAGCGTGAGCTTCTCGTGCCCGCGCTCCCTGGCGGTCGGTTCCAGAGTCACTGGCTCAAGTGGAAGCTGAGATTGACACCTCTGGTGCACCCACCAATCGGGGGACCCTTTCTGGGTCCCAAACTCTGGCCAGCCCTGCCGCTGAATGGAGACTGGCTCCATCCTTCCTGCCAGGAGCCCCCAGGAGCGCAGTGGGGCTGCGGGAGTTCAGCTGCTTGCAGGATCAGGCCCTAGATCAGGGTATCCCCAGTCACCCAATCATGTGAGCGGAGGAGGAGGAGGAGCAGCGGAGGGGCTGGGACCACTCAGCGCTGCCTCCTCATGCTGAAGCAATCCCCCCCTCCGCCCCTCACACATACACTTTTCCTATAGCGCTCACACCCACCCTGTCCTGCCTGTCCCCACCAATCACCGCGTCCGCCTTCAGTGGGGCTGAGTAGCACAGCCTGGGGCTGATTGGGCATTGCCATGGGAACTGCCTCGGTGGGCCGCAGTCACAGCTGGGGCTGGGGCGCTGAGAGCAGAGCTGGTGTGTGGGGAGGGGGTGGAAACGGCAGAGCCTCCCTGCTGGGCCCTGCGGGGGACGAGGGGCAGGGGAGAAGGGGGACCCCTCAATCCCAGGGGGAGGGGTTTGAGAAGGACCTAGGGGCCAAATTCCTCGCTGGAGTAACCCTGGTGGAGTCACCGGAGTCGCACCCAGGGCCGAGGGGCTGCTCGGAGAGGCGGGTCCCCCACCCACTGAAAGCGCTGAGTGTCTGTGTTAATTTCAGGGAGCCCAAGCCTGGCTGGGGCCTTGCCCTCAGCACTGACACATCGCCCAGCCAGAGAGACATGCCGCGGGGCCTGGCATGGCGGAGGGTGATCCTGTACCCACAGGCCTCTCTGCCAGCCGTGGTGGTTAGCACAGGGTCATCCGATACGGCACCTCCCGTCCTTGAGGAGCAGCAGCCCGGGCATAACCCCCCCTGCCCCAGTTCCAGCCGGTAGAACCATCCCCACCCGCACAGGCTAAACCCTGATGCTGGGTTTGTGGCCCGGTTACTGGCACTGGGCGTTTGTCACACCTTCCCTGCTCCTGTACCGAGAAGGCCCATGTCCGGGCAAGAGGTGTCTAACTCTGGGCTCTGTGAGGGGGCCCTGTTGGCACCAGACATCAGAAAATCTCCCCCGCTCCTTGGCGGGTGAGTCACAGGCGAGTAAACACCACTGTCTGCATCGCTGCATCTCATTCTCCCCCATCCCCGCTGATCACTCCCCCCACTTCCTTCCTGCACTTCCATACATGTCCAGGATTTTAGCACATCAAGTTCCCCTTGTGCCCTGCTTGGCCCTGAGGCCGAGCTGGGGGCCCTGAGCCACGCCGAGCCGCCTCCCCCATGGTGTAACCTGTGGCAGTTCATGGAGCTGCACCCGCTGCCCTTACCGCTGGCTGAGCTCCTAGCGCATCCTTTCCCCTCGGGGCTCTGCCTCTGGGGATGGCCCCTTTGCCTGCGGGACGCCCTCGGGACCAAGACCCGTAGCGGGACGACAGATCTTGCTCCGACAGTATCCAAACTGCACCGAGTGTCTCCTCTCTCTGTGGCTGGCTGGGACGCAGAGGGTGCCGGCTTGGGCCAGGGTTTGGCGGCCGGTGGGAGCTGGAGTTCTTTTTCTTTTCCAAAGGGCTCAGCAGCACCCACTGAATTGGAGGGTGCGAAAGGGGAGGGAGCCGGGCTGCGGGGGGCAGGCAGGGCAGCGAGGAGGGGGTGATGGAGGGAGGGCTGTTTACCTGTTGCAGTGGCCAGCTAGCCCAGCATCTGCCTGGCGTTTCCCAGCCAGCTGAAGCTTGTGAGAGGCTGGCTCCGCACAGCCGTGGAGCTGAGCAGTGTCTGAGTCAGAGGAAGAGAGAGGATGCGTGGCTGTGTGTGTCAGCGGGTCTGAGGGGATGGGAGCATGTGGAGGAGCCGTCAGTCGCAGCGCTGGGGAGTGCGGTGTGCCGGGGGCCGCTAGGCAGGGCGCGACCCCAGCCTGGCAGTGCAGCAAGGGCCCATCTTGGCTGGCAGGGCAGCCGCGTTGGTGGCAAGATGAGAAGGGCAGAGCGGAGAGCCGCTGTCTCCACGGTGCCTGGGCAGGGCAGGCCTGCAGCATCAGACTCTGCCCCCGGGCAGGATTCAGGTCTCGGAGATACTGGTGTAAACCCAGGACTAGGACACCTGAGAGTAGAATCCCGCTCCAGGCCTCTGGGCGTGATGGCTGGTCCAGCCTCCAGGGCATCCAGCAGCCCCCGGCTGGGCTGCACAGGGCCATAGTTCTCTCCAGAGAGCCCAGCCAGGCTGGCAGGGATGAGAATCTCCCTCAGCCGTGGAGTTTCACTGGCAGCTTGTCGCTTCGAGGGCACGTCCGCAGCTTCCTGTTGTGCCATCAAATCAAAGGCAGCTCCCTCAAAATCCATCGTCTTCCCCTGGGGCTTGCCCGGCGACCCGGCAGGTAGTGACCATGCATGGCCTCTCTGTAGGAACCACATTGCAAAGGGCAGAGCTGGGAATAGAACCCAACCCAGGCGTCCTGACACACAGCCCCCCCCCCCCCAACTGCTAGGCTACGCTTCCCCTTCCTGAGCTCAGACTAGAACCCAGGAGTCCTGCCTGCAGCCCAGGGCTCTAGCTCACTAGCTCTCCAGGCCTCCCTTAGAAGCGATGTTCTAACATGACCAGGGCTTGCCGCAGGTTTGCTGGCTGTCCTGGGCTGCATTTCGGCCTGACCTGGTGCTGGTAGCACCTTCCCCGGCTCCCTGCCCTTGGATGGCACATGATGCTCATTGCTCCCTGAGCCTGCGCGGAGATAGATGACCCCTAGCTCTGAGCGGGGGAGCCCCAGCATAGCGGGGTGACACAGCAGGGCCTGGCCCCAGCTTTGAAGCCACAGAGAGCCTTTTTGGTCCCAATGGCTTTCTCTCCTGAAGGTCTCATCTTTGCGTTTCTCCACCCCTTCTCTCTCCCTGGGTCCTTCTCTTCCGTTCTCCCCACACTTCTGCGCTGCCTGCCAGCCTTCTCTTTCAGCTCCCCCCTGCACCTCCTCTCCTGCCAACCCCCTCTTCCGCCATGTTCCTGCCTGGTGACTGAGTGCCCTGCAAAGAGGAATGATGTGCAGCTACTTTCCCTGTGCTCTGATCGTCTGGGGCAGAGCCAGCGCTGCACAGAGATGGTGCAGCGAAGGAGTACCCGTTGGGCATGATGCAGCGGTCCAGCGAAGGAGCTGTGAGCATGCGGCACGTGGCCTCTCAAAGGCTCTGTTGCTGGAGCAGAATTCTGACCCTGCATTCAGCCGATCACAGCGGTTGCTAAAGCAACATCCCTACGGTGGGTTTGGAAACTTTCTGTTGCTAACAAACCCAGAGGAAACTGAGCTGCTGCCAGGACGCTCGGGTGAACCCAGGGGTGGGGACGGCACACACCGGAGTCTACCTCCCATTGCTCTGAGGTTGAGCAATCCTGGATACTAGGCTGTACGTGACATTGGCAGCTGGGACCCAGCACGAGGCTGGGTACCCCAGAGACACTGATGCCCACTGGGGAAGTGGGTACATCATAGGCACAGAGACGTGGCATAGCATTCATGGGGCAGTGAGCGGGAGAGGGATTTAGTCATGGTGGCTGCTGCACTGAGAGTAACCCAGTGCCCTCTGGGGGCACGAAAACTGGGGCCAAAGCCTGGTGCTCGGTCACCATGCAAAGCTGCCCGGCCGCACCACTCCGGGAACCCGCTGTGGTAGTACAATCTGCTCTGGCTGTAGGTCCCGCTGTGTCTGCCTGTGTGCCCCCTCCCTGCATGCCTGGGAGCTGGGGGGATGTCGGGAAGGGATCCAGAGAGCAGGTTACGCTGGTGCTCCCGTTGCTGTCTCCCCACTTTACCAGCTCCCTGCCCGTCTCCCTGCCTTGCTTACAGAGTCCAGCCCACTGGCTTGTTTGTGACACTCCCAGGAGCAGAGAGGTCATGCCCAGCCCTCCACGCCTGAGGCGGCTGATAGCTCTCTCCTCTCTCCACTCACAGGCGAACACGGACTTTTAATGCGAGCTGTTACATTGAGACTGGATGTCTCTGCAAGAGACCCTCTGGCTCAGCCAGCAAAGCGGGGCTGGGTGCAGGAATCCCTGGGGGAGAGTCTCAGGCCTGCGCTTTGCAGGAGCTCAGGTGAGATGATCCTAATGGGCCCTTCTAGCTGGCAGATCTCTGCAGCTGATCATGGCAGAGCCCGAACAAAAGCTTTTCCAAACTGACCGGACGGAATCACTTCGACCTCAGTTTTCACTCGCTGCCCACTAGGAATTCAGAACAGAGACATGCCTTACGCTTTGTCATGGTGGGGATCAGCTCTCAACTGTAGGTTGGACCGAACTAGCACCCTTCCAGATTTAGGGCCAAGTTCTGCTTTTGGTTGGAAGGGTGTAAATCTGGAGTCACTCTGGATTTAATCCAGTGTGAGATCAGAAATTGAGTCATAGAGAGGCTAACTCACAGGGCTCAACTGGGCTTTGTGGAGGGTGTGGTGAGTGGAAGTTGGAGAGATGGTTGATTTAATTCCAAGTATCTAAAGACCCGTTTCTCCTCATTCTCCCAGAAGGAATTGATGATGGGAAAGGACCCGCAGGGGAGATGCAAGGCACATGGGGAGAAAGGAATAACTGAGGGGCTGGAAATATAAAAGGAAGAGGAAATAACTGGATTGGGGAGACTACAGAAAAAAACAGACCTTTGGGTTGGCTTATTATAACATGGGGCGGGATGCAACATTTGGGATCTACCCTTTCCCCCTCCAAAAAAATAAAGGTTTGGGGTATTCAGAGGCTGGGGGTTTGATCTGGATCCAAGCTCCCTCAGAGCGTAGAGGGGATTTGGTTTGGACCTATCCCTAGATCCAACCAGGAAGGGACCCTCAGCCCCCTGGTTACGTGTTTGGTCCCGCTGTCACCTTGGTAACAGCTGCTTGGAGAGCAGAGGACAAGAGGAAAACAAGAGAGCTGGGTGTTAATTCCTTCGGGCGCCTTGGAGACAAGGCTTCCGGGGCAGAGGGGTGTATTTGGGTCTCGAGTCGCCCGTTGTTGTTGTTGTTGTTTGTTGTGCTCAGATTTATTTTACTATGTAAATGCGGTGGGATTAGGGGACGCAGCTCAGAGGCGTGAGCTGCCCTGCAGTTCACCCAATCCTGTAATTCCCCAGCTGGTGTAATCACTTTCTAATACTGGATACAGACAAGAGACCAGCTGCCCGGCCTAATCCGGCCATGAATTTCGGAGCAGTTCTAAAGGGATTTGAATGGCTCTGTTATTTCCACATGGGTTTTATCTGCGGCGGGGCGAGCTTTTCAGTTCTTCCCGGAGCCTCTCGGCAGTTGGCTCAGGGGACAGCTCGTTTACCATGAGTCACAGGCCGGCGCCACCGCCCTGTTGCCATGGAGACAACTTTCGCTGGATGCTGAAGTTGACATTCATAGGCTGTTGGTTCTGGAAGGTGGACCTGGGAGGCCTTTGCCACCCCAACGATAATGGATTTAGGGGTGTCCTGAGCCCCTCTGGAAGGACGAACATGCAAGAGATCCTACTGGAGCTGCTCAAGCCATCAGGTCTGGTCTGCTGATGCTTTGGAGGAGAGCAAATAAACCCCATTAGAACCTATGGTGTCTTCCCCCCAAGGGTCTCAGTGCTCTTTGGGGACATTAAACATGAGCAGTTTACTGCTGGGGGTTAGCTGACTTGCCCCCATCCAGGTCTCGTGATTCCCAGTCCCGGACCTGTACCACAGCCAGGTGTGCCAGGCTACACACAGTGCAGGGCTCCAAATGCCTCCCTGACCCCCACCCCGATCCGCTGACACCCTGACCTGTCAAGTCAGACGTCGCCCCCGTCGAAGGATCACAGCGGTTGAAGCTCTGAGTGAAGTGCTTAGCCCAGAGGGCACGACAACGCTGTCTTGCTAGCTAGCCAAGGCAGGGGAGTGTGATACTTAGTGGCTTGGGGTGAAGTCCTGGCCCCACTGAAGTAAACGGGAACTTTGCCATAGATTTCAGTCTCGCCAGGATCTCAGCCATGGCCTCCTCGAGGTCGAAGCACTAGTCCAAGCTCCGACGGTGTGACCGTGAGCAAGTCTCTTACCCTCCCCGTCTGTAACACGGGGCGCTGGACACGTTCATTAGCTAGTAGTAGACAAGGGTTGGGTGTGCAGAGCGCTGCCGCTGAGCAGCGATGGCTGGAGAAGGTCCCGCATTCCCATTCCGAATAGCCGCCGGGCCTGGTCCTGCAGCCCTCCACCCCATGCCCTCCACCCCAGCTGGGCCCATGTGCCGCAGTGCAGTGTGTGGTGCCTGGCGGACCCAGCCGGGGCGACTCCAGTGCGTGCCGCTGTGCTGCGCCTGCCCCAGGCAGAAGCTGCTTTTTGGGAGCGTGGCCGCATGTTGCAGCGAGAACCGGGGAACAGGACAGCTGGACCCTCCCCACAACCCAGGCCAGCCAGGCCTCTCTGCCGAGCCTTGCCCACACGCAGGGCCAGTGAGCACTAACCACAGGGGTGGGATTTGTGGGGCGGACTGAGAACACTCGGTGGCAATGTCAGCGACCTCCAATCCCTGCTGCCATGGGACTGATTTCAGTCGGCAACCCAGGGAAAGGCTCCAGCCCCTCTGCCTCTGGGCTGCCTGTTTCCCTGGACTGCGCTCCCATCTGCCTGGTATGTCCAACGTGTCTTCTGGGTCCCTCAGGCCCCTTTGTGCTCTGGCCTGCCACTGGGAGGCTGAGGGTTAACTTACTGCCCTTGGCACTACATAGCCTGCTTTCACCTGGCTGCCCTGGCAAACCCAGCTACCAGCCTTGGCGTCTCGCCACGGCTCCAGGTGCTGGAGCCTGTCTTGTGTACCAGGTGAAGGGGGCTGGGCTGGTGTCTAGTACTCAAGGGTCACTGACGACAGCTGGGCTGGTGTTTGACACGGATGTTTAAAGGGGGGTGAGTTTTGGGCCTCAGATTGTTACAACAGGACAGTGGAAGTCCAGCAGAGTCTAAACGTTTGGGGTTTGGTGTGTTTTTAAAATCTACCCTTTCCATCATTAAGCTCTTTCTTTTGCTTCCAAAAAAGGTTTATATTTGTGGTATCCACAGTAACCAAGGTGTTGTGCCCCCTGCTGGCTCTTTGGCAGCTGCTAACCAGCCAATATTGTTCCCAGACCCCAGTGACACTGAGGTCCAAAGGACACTTTGGCAGGACACCATGCTTTATTCAAGGGACTGATTTGATAAAATGATCGGTGTTCATTTCAGCTTCGAGCCAGACCTGGTGACTGAGATCCTGTTTGCCACACACACAGTCCTGCCGGCCGCTGAGTGCCCCTCTCCCCTTTTCCATGTGCGTGCGGGCATACACAGCGCACAGAGGACACAGCGCAGACTGCACGCACCTTTAAAGGTAACGCAACACTTTATTCTTCTCTCAGCTCCCAGCCTTCCCCGCAAAGCAAACAACGAACGCGTAATCTGCTATTTTAATGGGAGAAGCAAATCCCAGGCATTGTCTCAGGGTGTGAATGAGCTTTTTCACTATATTAAAAACGAGGCATGTCCCGGTTAAGAGTGGAGGGACTTTGGGGCTGGGGGGTTGTTTTAAGTGATTCTGTTGGGCGGAGTCGCCGTCAGAGCCTCTGGGACATAAAGGGCCTTAGTTTCCTCTTCACTCCCCCCTTTCCTTGGGTGGAGGATAGTTACCGTCCCCCAAGGTACCGTCCTTTCAGTAGCTGCTACCCCTGCTGGCCAGCAGATGTCTCCGTGACCTACACAGAAGCAGCCTCGTTTCCTGTCGGTTGCTCTCACAGAAGCGTGGGGGGACCCTGCCCTGGGCTGCTCTGATGCTCAGGCCGGTCTGGGGGATGGTGCCAGAGAAGGAGAAGAGGAGACTCAAGGCAGCTGGGTCCCTGTACGGACTGGCTCCTTTGGGACACTTGTAACACACCCTCTGCCCCGTAGGGCGGAGGCTGGTGGTGGGTGCAATGCAAAGGCTGCGTCACCTTGCCTGTGAGGTTTCCATACACCTCTGTGTGTTGATGAATCACGCAGAAAGAGGGAGCAGGTCCCCGGGGGGGCCTAGTGACCTGAGCCTCAGGTCGGAAACACCTGAACTGCTGCAAGCACAGGCCTGTGTCCATGCAATTTCCTGTGGCACAGAGAGAGGTGCCTCATCAGAGGCTTTGAAAACCAAGGTCTCATCTGCTCTGTGTGGGCATGACAGAATTCCCGGCACTGTTCCAATGGTTTCCTTGAGCAGAACTCCCCCAACCCTGGCTGAATGCCAGCTCCCTGTCTGTCTGCTGCCCTATACCCCAGAGGTGGCTGCATTTCCGTGATGCTGCGTATAGTGGTATGAAATACTGTTGGATGAAATGCACCGTATGCATGTGAAGGGGAACCTCACTTTCCCTACCTGTAAGAGGGGGGATACTAATTCCTACCTGCCTTTGGAAAGTGCTTTGAGATGCCGGGATGAAAATGCTATGTAAGCACACAGCATTACTGACCCTAGTTAGGGACCATGCTACAAGCAGAGGCGGAGGCTGGGAATGTGGCTCTTTTGCTCTGGTGTGTGGATCTTGTGAGCAGGGGCATATTACAGCTGTACATGGGGACATTCAGGGATAAGACAGGAACAGAGCCTGTAACTCTACTGAACTACTGTGAACAGCTCCAGGGAGGGAATGAATGGGGCCTGGAGATGGTCGGTATGGAGAGCGGGGAGGAAATTTTCCACCAAAAGGGAATTTTGACCCAGAATCCAATGAAATTCATAAAAACGTTTCTGCGAGGTTTGTAATGTATTTTTGGAGGGAGAGGATTTCTGTTCTCCCAGATTCCCGGGTGTGTCTGTGGAGGGTGCGGCTCCTGCTTCTAGGGCATTGCTGCACCCAGAGGCTGGGGATTTGCCCCTTCTACACTGGAAGTATCTGTGTGGTGGAACTACAGTGAGAGTCGCCCTTTTCGGCGGCAGTGGTAGTAGGTAGGTGGTGCCTTGTGCTGAGCAGAGCTGGGCTTGGCGGGTGTTTGGACGGGAGATCGCCGAGGAAAATCTAGCCACTGCAGTTGGTGGCAGTTCGCTAGCTGGTGCTTTTCCCTCCAGTCAGTAGTAGATCAGCGCAGGAGTCATTGGGCCCTGCATTTAACCTTAGTGTCTCTTAGAATGGGTTGTGAGTCACGTCCATACTATTAGCTATGCTCGTAGCTGTGATGACGTCTCGGAGCATGCCTAGCATGAACTAGAAGTTTCCCAGCACCAGGGCATGCAGAGACTGAGCTCAGTGCTCATGTGTTTAATAAAAAGGGCTGGTCTTTCACTCCCGCCACCAGGCTTCTGAGTGGTTTTCAGCCAGGGTACATGGACCCCTTGGGGTACACAGAGGTCTTCCAGGGGGTACATCAATTCATCTAGAGGTTTGCCTAGTTTTACAACAGGCTACAGGAAAAGCCCTAGCAAAGTCAGTACACACTAAAATTTCAGACAATGACGTTGTTTATACAGCCCTATGTATTATTCACTGAAATGTAAGTACAGTATGTATATTCGCAAAAAGAAAAGGAGTAATTGTGGCACCTTAGAGACTCACCAATTTATTTGAGCATAAGCTTTGCATCCGATGAAGTGAGCTGTAGCTCACGAAAGCTTATGCTCAAATAAATTGGTGAGTCTCTAAGGTGCCACAAGTACTCCTTTTCTTTTTGCGAATACAGACTAACACGGCTGTTACTCTGAAACCTGTCAGTATGTATATTCCAATTGATTTATCTTATAATCCTACAGTAAACGTGAGAACGTCAGCAAGTTTTCAGTAATAATGTGCTGTGACCCTTTTGTGTTTTTATGCCTGATTTTGTAAGCAAGTAACTTAGCGAAACTTGGGTGTACACCACTGCGTTACAGTATCCCAGCCAAAGTCTAAGTCAGGCCATTACATGCTGCTTCCTTACAATTCTTCATTGTGCTTTCAGCTGGATAGTTTTCTTCTTTGCTCCCTGCCCTACGTGTGTGTGTGTGTGTGTCCTGTTTGTAAAGCCCCTGGAGGTGATGGCTCTATATGAATGGATGATGCTGTTTGGACTCGTAAGCACATGGCTTGTAGGATTTGGTGATTTTGTGGTGTCCGTGGGGCTGGTAAACTGGGGTTCAGCTGGCTGGATCAGAGGAAGGAGCATGCTATTCCAACCTAGGGGTTCTTGTGCAAAGAGAGGGGGCATTGATTCCGCTCTCACAGCAGTGTAAATCAGGAGTAACTCCGTTGTAACCAGTGGTGTAACACTAGTGTCGGGCTGCCAGTGTAGGTGAGCTGAGTCAGAAAGAGAGGCACAAACCGAGCGAGAAGAGCACCTGAGGCAGACCAAGAATACACTTTATTCCATAGTTACAACAATCAGTATAACCATTAGCCGAGCTTTCACATAACCAGTTCGGGACATTTCACACACACTGTTCGGATGTACCAAGTGCCGTTACTTCCCCTCATCTAAAAGCCTATTTCTCCAAGACAACAGATACAGGAACCTTGTCACTAACACAACAATACAAAAGAAAACCCAGAGCGCTTGTAGCACCATTT
This sequence comes from Chelonia mydas, assembly GCF_015237465.2. Classification (NCBI taxonomy): domain Eukaryota; kingdom Metazoa; phylum Chordata; order Testudines; family Cheloniidae; genus Chelonia; species Chelonia mydas. The sequence goes on along the minus strand of NC_051253.2, from coordinate 2,851,408 downwards.
GCAGGCTGGAGTTTTTCTCCATCAACACCTGCTGACAACTGTAAAGCGTTGGGAGGAGGTTTGGGAAAAGGGATGGGGGTTGCATCCCCAGAGCCCTGCTGGCCACAATCCGTGGAGTTTGTTCCTGAGACAAGTTTTTATTTATCTATATCGATGACTCGAATGTGTCACACACACGCGCGCACGCACGGCAGCAAATTACAGGCAGCAGGGACGCGGGGAAAGGATAGTCACAGCAGAAACTAGCCAAGCGATAGAATGAGAGAGAAGTCAAAACGCGGGGGCGTCTCTAAAGCACTAAAACCACATGTCACAGCAGTTCACCATGGTTCACAACTCTTTCTCCTCTGACAAAGGAAAACAAGAAAAGCCTACAGGAAGTGGGAGCGGAGAGGAAGCAAATGCTCTTTGTGCTTAAAGTCAGGAGGAAGGAGGCTGAAGAGTAGCATTTCCCTCTCGCCACCATCCCGCTTACTCCTTCCAGGCCCTGGCTCTGCAGCTGTGATCAGGTCCCTGTAGAGAGGATCCTACCTGGGGCCTGCTCCTGAGGAGGGTTTAGCCTGATGGTTTGTAAACTAACTGGAACCAGATCCTGCTTTTCCCTGCGGGATCTCTCAGGCCAGGCCAGGGAGAGCCCAGCATTCCCCCCAGTCTCCTGTCTGCCCCAAGGGGCAGAGGGAACCCGCTGTATCAGATACAGATGCAGGGGTGGACAGGACACGTTTTGGCCTGCAGCTCTGGGGGCAGCCCCTGAGAGGAAGAGGAGAGCCTGGCCCAGGACAGGCTCTGCTCTGTGTTTTGCAGTAATCCTTCCAGACTGGAGTTCCCTCTACCTGAGCCCCCTCCCGCCACACACACAGAGTAGGGGGAGGGGTCTGCAGTTCCAAAGCGGGCATGCGCAGGGACCCAGCAGAGTGGCTTCCTCCCATGCCTTGGAGCTGCGGGCTGGGGGAGGGGAAAAACAGCTGGCCAATGAAACCCACCTCTTCCTACAAGTGAGAGGGGTGAGGATGCAGCCCCCACGCCCTGTCCATTCTCCTCTCCCCTTCCCGACAGGCGTTCTAGGCAGCTGGGCGGGCAAAGAGCAGAAGGTGCTCTTGGTGAGCCGGGACGTGTATCACACACTCTCCCCAGCACCCACATGCCCAGCCAAGCCACCTCGGCCCATGCACCCTAGGGTGGCGCTCGTTGAGTCTCTGTTACTGCCCCCTGGAGTGCTGCTCCTAACCCTGGCTCCTGTTACTGGCTGGAATGTCTTCGACAGACACAACCCATCAGCCCGGTACACCTGCCGGTTCTGCTCTCCCTGCCCTCTGAGCCCACTGGCACGGACCATTTCCCTGGGGGCTACAGGAAAGCATGAGATCCATGGGCTGGCTGCGAGGCGGATGCTGTGTGTTCGCTGGTTGCACCACGCCCGCTGACTGCCCTACAAACTGTACTGCCTCCAGCTGGTGTCACCTGCTCACAGCTACCCCTATTCCTGCAAATACCCCTTACTGTGAAACGGGGGGGCCCAGCACACCGCCAGGGCCCCTCCATATACAGCCCTTCTGGCCACACTTCTCTCAGAGCGTGCTGCTGCTCTCCGGGTGTCGCCTGCCTTTGGATCTGTGACTCAAACCCGTCAGGCCAGGTGGGGCCCCATGACTGCACCAGAAGGGCCTGCTGGTGACAGTCACTGCATGCACCTGAATGCCAAGACCCCAACCCTGCAAGCTGCTCTGCAAGGGAAAACCCCCATGCAGTGGGGCTCTAGACAGATATGGGGACCTGCCTGTATGGAAAGCTTGCAGGATGGGGGTCTCAGAGGGCAGCACCAGTCATGGGCAGTGGTGGTGCTGGCAGCAGGGACAGTTCACAGCAGAGCCTGGGGTTTGAGGGCGTATTCCTGAACAGTCAATGCTCATTTTAAAAGTTACCCTCCGGGCCACTGCCATCGTTCTAGGGACAGGTGCATGGGAAGTGTCAAGCTAAGAAGAGAGAGTCCGTGGGCCATGCTCTGGGGAGTGAAACACCCAGAACCTGCATCCCACCTGCTCCAAAAAAAGCAGTCCACTTTCATGGGTTGCAGGAAGTCCCTCCCTGGGAGCACTGTACTGGCAATCCTGCAATCCCTGCCACAAGAATGCGTTGGGAGCTGAAAACTCCCAATCGCTGTGAATATCAGCCAACATTTCCTCCTTCCAAACAGCCAAGTCCAAACCTGTTCCCACTGAAGGCCAGGGCTTCCCTGGGACAGGGCCAGCCCCAGCACTGGCTGTGTTCAGGGGATATGTTACTTTCTCAAGTTGCTGACTTGCTTTCCTTGCCTTGGGAGGGCTGACGCCAGGGCAGCCAGGCTGAGGATTCTGGTGACATCTGGAAGCAGGCTGGCAGAACCAGCCCCATAGAGGTCCATTTACAGCACTGGGTAAAGACCGACCACCTCTGACTCAGCCCAGCATAGGTCCCTGCAGGCAGCAGGATGGACCCGGGGGCTGCCACTCCTGGGCAGAGCTGAGTCACCACCAAGGTTGTCTCATGCCTTGCTTGGATGCAGCACAAGAAAAGAGACAAATTCCAAGAAGGCGCCTAGATCCTAAAGGGCTCTGGGTGTCCTGGAAAGCGCTGGAGGAGACAGACCCTCCTGCAGCCAGCATGTGCAGAGGGCACTTCAGCGGCTGGATTCCTGAGGATCAGAAGTGATGGTACGGCCAGTTCCCCCAGGTTCTTTAAAGGTAGGCCCCCCTCTGCGTGGGTATGAAACCCTTTGGGATCCATTAACCTGCCAGGTGCCCTGCTGGGAAGGGAAGGGGGGTGGGGTTTTCATTACAATGGGCCTGTCTGGCCTCCACCTGGGGGGGAAGGAAGCTGCAGGGGAAGAGCTCTGCGTTAGAGGCTGAGTGGCGCAGATGGGCTGTAGTGTCCCCGCCTCGTGCCACTGCAGGTGAATGGGCTGCCTTGAGCAGGGAATCTCGGGGAGCATCTGTAATTCATGTGGCTTTCCATGGGTTTATTTGGTTTGCTAAGGTCTGTTCACTACATTGTATTTTAATGGCTTGCAAGCCTTGGTGCGGGAGAAGGAAAGGTGAGGCTGATATAGGAAACATTTGTTCTGCTCAGTAAGGATCCCTTGCTTTTTGCATATTTGCATTATGATCTCAGTGCTCTTTAAACCTAGTTTATAAATTTGAATCCATATATACACACACACATATCTATAATATTTCTCAAATGTATCCCGAGAGCTCAGCTGATCAGCTGGGGACTAGGGGGTTGGAATGTCCTTGGGAAAGGACTTTCTGAACACGCCCACTTGTCCCCATTCAAAGTCTAACATCTGGGCCATTTAAACCAAAGCCACTTAGATTACAGTTTGACTCAAAAGCCAACAGTGCTCTACATGAGGCCCTGCACAGGACCTGAGTTTCAGAGGCACCACTCACCCATAGCTCCCAGCGGAGGTGGTAGGTACGCAGCATCTCTGAAGATCATGCCGGCGTTCAGAGCCGGGACTTTTTGAGTCGTGTTGTTTCATACGGCTAGACAGTTTCCTAGTGAAGGAGATCCCATTCATACCCGAGGAACTCCAGACTCTGAGCTTCGGCCGAGTCTGAATGGAAATCCTCCCAGCTGTGGGAACTGGGGAATTCTGACCTAGAGTCAAGCAGCCACCTAAGAAACAGCCCTCGGAGCCCAGGACAGGTGAGGCAAAGCTGCTGAGAAACAAGGGGACAAGCCCTGCCGCGACTTCTGCAGTAATACAGCACCCCAGCATGGCTGCGTTCAGGGTGCTCCTCTTCCTGAGAGATGTTCGAGGGGCTGCCTCACTGGGGCGGGGGTGGGGGATCCAGGGCAGAGGAGACCTCAGAAGCTGTATAAAGCAAGAGTTCCCTGATGAGCCGAGGGTGGATAGCTGTGGGGTTTCTTCAGGGCTAAATCCCATCCCAAGCCACCAACAGGACAGTGCAATCTCAGACCCGCCCCGCCCCGTCCCCTCACCCTTTCCAGCCAGCTGGGATTTCATCTTGCTTGGGGAACTGCTTCCTCCAGCACCACTCCCCAGTCTCAGGCTGAGGCCAGGGAGCAGCTCGCGCCCTTTCTAGGGCCACCAAACAAAGCACATTCATACCTGGGCAGAAAGGTCCCTTCCTTCTGCAGCATTGTACCGTGCCTTTAAATCCGAGCCTGCCATTGCAGCCATATGTTTCCAGGCAGCAGCAGGAGGAGGCGGTTTTACCGCAGGAAGGAGACATTAGCAAAGGCAAGGAAAAACCGAGCCAAAGAGCCCTTCAACCAGGGCATTCCCTGCCAGAAGCCCCAGGTCACTTGTCTGCAGGGAAACCTGCCCTAAGGCCCAGCTCCACAAAAGGGTGCAGACACTGTGAATTGGGAAGCATCCCCAAGCAGGACAGTTTTATTCGACCTTCAGTCACAGACCTGGCTCAGCCAGGCATCTGGCTTTGTTGTTGTTGGTCCCTTTTGGGTGGTCGCTTAAGGCAGATTTCCCTGTGGCTCCCCCTCCCCAGCAAGCCCTGGATCGGCACACTGCCCGCAAAGCCGCCTCACCCTTGGCAAGTCATCAGAATGGGGCATGGGCGAGACCGGCACCGCTGGCCAAGACCAGCCAGAATGAGCCTTGAGCAGCGCAGGGCTGGTGTGGGCGAATCGCCAGCAATGCCAGGGCTCAGGGCTCAGTGCTAAAATCAGGGTGCGGTGCAGAAGGAAGCAACGTGTGCCCACTTTCCCCACCTTTGGCTCACCTCTCGTATTAACAGGGAGCAGGGTCCTTTCTCAGAACGGGCTCCCCACACGGCGTAGTTGCCTGCACGAGCGTCTGGAGAGAGGAACAACAGCCTCTCGGATCCACGTGCAAATCACGTGCGTGCAACTTTGCTCTTTCCCAAAGTGAGTTGCGGGGAGCGTGCGCGCGCCGTTGCAACTAGGCAGGGACGGAGGCTTGTCCCGCCGGAGCCCCAATAAAACTGGGTATCGGAAGGGTGGGAGAGCGCGAGTTGTACATGCTCCCTGACAGCCCTATAAACCCGGGGATGGATGGACCCGACTGGGCTCTCTTCCCAAGGGCTCTTCGAAGGAAGAGGAGAAAAACGAAGGCAGGTTTGACAACGCACTGAAATAAAAGCAAAGGAAACTGGTGATTCCCAGACATGCAAAGGAGTGGGGAAGGAGGAATGGTGGATGAAAATTCATTGGGGGGGAGGTGGCCTCTGCTAGCAAGAGAGGGCAGGAGGGAAAAATCTGGGGTAGAAGCGAGATGGAGTGGGGGGAGTGTCTCTCAGCAGTGGAGGGATGGATGGCGGCAGAGCTGAGCAGCAGCTGGAAGCAGGGGTGGGGGAAGGGGAGACGGGAGAAGAGAGGTTCACAATGAAAACCTGATTAGACAGTCAAATTTCATGGCAAAATAAAGGCTGTGTCAAGCCCGTACTCCCCAAGGCTTCAGGAATGAAAGGTGATGGCCCAGCCCAGCCACAGAGCTGCAGCCCCCGTGGCTCTGGACCGGAGCAGGGTGACTGAGCTAGCGCTGGGAGAAGTGGGTGTGTGCAGCGGGGGATGGGGTGATCGGGAGTGTCTGCCTTTGAATGTGTTCAAGGCAAAATACCTGATTCCTGCATGTAAACAGCTGGTTTTTCTTCCTGTTTTTTGATACAACCTGATTGTGGAAAAGAGTTACCTGCCGAACGCGGGACTCAGTACGTAAAGACCAAGTCCGAGATGCTGGACATCAGCCAGTCCCCAGCAATCATCTCCGTCACCTCCGGAGTGCAATAGTCCGGGAACTCAAAGTGAGAGGTGACTCCCAAGGGGAAAAGGTCGAGGTCTTTGTCGAAGACTGACCAGTCCAGGGCTCCACAGGCTGCGCTCGGCTGGGCTTTCCCGGGCAGGACACCCAAGAGCTCTTCCTCCAGCTCTTCGTCAGAGGAGGAGAAGGAGGAAGGCGGGGATGCAGTTGACATTGGGGAGGGGGACCCACTCTCTGGGGAGCTCACCTGCTCCGGGAAGGGCTGCGCGGTGGGTTCTGGGTCCTTCGGCTGGCGGGACTCAACGGAGTCATCCCTCTTGCTCCTTTTCTCCCCAGCCGCCCGCGCGGCAGGGACCATGTGCCAGAACTCCTTGCCAGGTGCCTTCGGGCAGTCCTCAAAGGGTGTCTCTGACAGCCGCACCTCTAAGAGGTCCTCTTCCATCTTGAGGGTGGACTCTCCCATCTGGCAGCTGGAGTCATGCTTGGAAGGCTGCCTTCTGCTGGAGGTGACCCGGCTGAGGACGGATGGTTTTATCTTCACGGGGAGCCTTGGCCGGGACTTGCTGGCCCCTATTTTGCCCTTTTTCCTGGGCCGGTACTTATAGTCTGGGTAGTCAGCCATGTGCTTGAGCCGCAGGCGCTCCGCCTCCTTGACGAAGGGGATCTTCTCTGAGTCCTGCAGGAGCTGCCACCTCCTGCCCAGCCGCTTGGAGATCTCGGCATTGTGCATGTCCGGCCACTGGTCCATGATCTTCCGCCTCTCGTTCTGTGACCACACCATGAAGGCATTCATGGGCCGTTTGATGTGGCCACTCGGTGTCTTGCACCAGGCAGGCTCGCCCTTGCTGCCGGCTTCCTTGAGGAGCAGGGAGTCTTTGGTGGCTAGCTGGGGACACACCTCCCTCTTGGACTCGATTGCGCGGCTCCTCATGTTCCTCTGCTGGACCATGCTGCTGCTGCTGCTGCTGAAGAATTGCTCCCAGATGCTAAATGCCAGTCAGGGTTATTTTCATTGTCCGGAAGAAGAGGAGGAGGAAGAATCTTCTGCTTGCTTAGGGCTGGGGAAGGTTCTTCAGCCCGTCCGCCCCCTTTTAACTCGGTCCGTCAAAGCAGCAGGCGAGGAAATTGATGGAAGTGGCTTGGCACCTTTACAAAAAACGGCCCTGCCTCCCTGAGATGTTTCACTCCGCTGGCCGGCTGGGAAACGGGCTGTGCAAAAGGCAGGCTGGCTCCTGAATCAATGGACGGTGAGATTAACGCCACGCCGGTCTCTCCTTGTGCTCCACACCGGCTTGGCACTGCCCCGGAGCGCTGCAGGGGTCCCACCAGCCTGCAGCACACGAGCCCCCGAGGGCAGGGGGAAGGGGATCGATACAAAATAAATGGGTGAAAAGAATGCTGGCTCTTTCTTCCTATTCTTTCCCAGCCAGTTGCCTCCCTGTGTCTGCTCCCTAGCGCCTGCCTTGCTCGCCTGCTGGAGCCAATGCCTTGCACTGCATGCTGTCTGCACACCCTCCCCGTCTCCCTCTCTCTCTGGTGCCTTCTCTTACAGCTCTGCCGAGCTGTCAGCCAGCGCTGGCTCCCCCAGACGCTCTCCGCCCCTCGTGTGCAGTCTGGGGGCTGCACCATCAGCCGCCTCTAGTGTAAACACCCAGGTGCTTATTCTGTCAATGGGAGGCTCCGCCCAGGCAGGCGCATCATTGGTTGCAGGGCAGGAATGGAGGATTTGCATCCCCCAATAGGCTTTCCCCGAGGAAGGGGTTGCTAGAGAGAATGTCAAACTTTCTCCTGCTCCCCCCATATCACTTACCTGGGATCTGAACCAGCCCTGGGCTGACATGGCCGCAGGCATGGGGGGCGCGGAACCCCAAATTCACGGTGCAGCCTGGCGGGCAATGCCCAAGCCTCTGTTTATACAGCGCTGTGCACCGGGACCCTGCTCTGGGGGAAGGGAACAGGTGAGTGAAGAAACCAATCGAATCGCCCTTGTCGTCGCTGGTGTCCCCTCCTTGCGTTGACCCTAATGTGGCGTGGCTCTTTCCTGAGATCAGACACCCGCCCGGTCCCTGCCCCGAAGAGCCTACACTCTGCCCCAGACAGCGAGGGCACCGGGCAAAGGAGGGAGGTCAAACCAAACCATGCCGCTGCAAGTTGGGTTCTGCTGTCAAAGCACTGACCCATTCTGGGGCCTGGGGCAGGACCGGATGGCCGCGAAGGGGAGGGTGATGGCAGGGAGCGAGGTGAAAAGAGTGGGGTTTCAGAGGGCCTGGGAGAGTGATGTCATCCTGGTCTCTTGTAACTCTCCTTGTGTGAGCGGGGCAGCACGCAGCACAATCAAAGCAGCGGACCCTCACCCTGGCACATGGTCATAGTGCTCGGTGCTTCCCGTGTGCTGAAGATCTCGGAGCACTTGACAAACCATGCCATGGGCAGGCCCACACCACCCCTGTGGGGGAGGTCTTACTGGGACACATACACTCTGGTGTAATGTCACTGCGGCCAGTGAGTTACACCACCGCTGAACTTGGCCTGTTGTCATTTTACAGATGGGGAAACTGAGGCACAGAGCAGGGCAGTGACTTGCCCAAGGTCACACTGTGAGTCTCTGGCAGAGTGAGGACCTAAGGCTGCACAGCAGCCTATCCAGGGCCGCAGCGGGGAGAGGTGCCTCTCCCCAGGACCCAGCCCCAGACCTGCCATGGCGGGGAGAGACGCTCTCCCCCAGCCCCAGAGTTGCTGCAGGTGGGGAAAGGCACCTTTCCCCCCCAGCCCAGGTGCTGCTGCAAGGAGAGAGGGCTGGGGGAGTCCTCTCTCCCCGCCATGGCCCTGGGGCAGCCTGCACTCCAAACCCCTCATCCCCGGCCGCACCCCAGAGCCTGCACCCCGAGCCGGAGCCCTCACCCCCTCGCACCCCAACCCTCTGCCCCAGCCCTGAGCCCCTCCCACACCCCAAATCCCTCAGCTGCACTCCCACCACACATCACCTACATATTGATGCACATAACAAAATTCATTCCGCACATGGATGGGAAAAATTAGAGGGAACATTGGTGAGGACTGGAATCCAGAACACCTGACTCCCGATCTAGTGTTGTAACCACCTCACACGATGCTCTTGCTTCTAGCCCACCAGGCATTTTTGTTCGCTGCTCTAAGGATTCATCTCCCTGGTGTCTGTTTGATCCTCTCTGGGGGGGTCTGCTGCCCCGGGTCTGGCTCAGTTTCACTGTTGCACTCCCATAGCCAGCCCAGCCCAGGAAGCTAGAGGCTGAGGTTGTAACTCCATGGACAGAATCCAGTTGTCTCCTGGTCTTGAGCCTCCACTACAGGCTTGTTATTTACAAAAGGCCGACACAGCAGAGTCTGAACTCTCCGAGCGCTTCAGGAAGCTCAGATCCAGAGTTTGGGCAGCCCTGGCCCAGCCCTGGTGTGACCAGGCTTGCATCAATAGTAGTGGTGATCAGACCTGGCTGGAAGCCTCTTGCAGCCCCGGCCACACTCCTTCGCCTAGGGCTGGACCCAAGCACAGGGTGCAGATGTTGGATGTCATTTGCAGGCGCTGTCGGGCTAGACCCACGCCCAGCCCAGCCCCAGGGTTTGGCCTTTACCTGTAGGAGCCCTAAGAACGTCTTGTTTTTAGAGCATCGTGTTGAGAAACTAGCTCAATCCATATTGAGGCTTTAGGCCTCTGGAGGTATAGGGGCATAAAATGCATGTAACCAGCATTGCCAGCCGCAGCTATTCCAAAATCATGAGTCAGGCCTCAAGGTCACAAGACTGGCTTAACAATCATGAGCTTTCAAACTGACTTAGTGTTAGGGTCTTTGGCTTTGCCTCCAAGGTTCTGGGCCTTTGGGGTTGGTGTGATCAAGCTTTCCTCTGCAACCGCAAAAGAGTAAAAACTGACTTTTTAAAAATAATGACAGCTGAGAGTCTCATATAATCACCTGACTCCAGGAGCTGTGTCTTTCAGGAAACACGAGACATGCAATAAAATCGCTAGTGTTGGCCCCACTGTGTAGAATATCATAGAATCATAGAATATCAGGGTTGGAAGGGACCTCAGGAGGTCATCTAGTCCAACCCCCTGCTCAAAGCAGGACCAATCCCCAATCAAATCATCCCAGCCAGGGCTTTGTCAAGCCTGACCTTAAAAACTTCCAAGGAAGGAGATTCTACCACCTCCCTAGGTAACGCATTCCAGTGTTTCACCACCCTCATAGTGAAAAAGTTTTTCCTAATATCCAACCTAAACCTCCCCCACTGCAACTTGAGACCATTACTCCTTGTTCTGTCATCTGCTACCACTGAGAACAGTCTAGATCCATCCTCTTTGGAACCCCCTTTCAGGTAGTTGAAAGCAGCTATCAAATCCCCCCCTCACTCTTCTCTTCTGCAGACTAAACAATCCCAGCTCCCTCAGCCCCTCCTCATAAGTCATGTGTTCCAGACCCCTAATCATTTTTGTTGCCCTTCGCTGGACTCTCTCCAATTGATCCACGTCCTTCTTGTAGTGTGGGGCCCAATATTGGACACAGTACTCCAGATGAGGCCTCACCAATGTCGAATAGAGGAGAACGATCACGTCCCTCGATCTGCTGGCTATGCCCCTACTTATACATCCCAAAATGCTATTGGCCTTCTTGGCAACAAGGGCACACTGCTGACTCATATCCAGCTTCTCGTCCACTGTCACCCCTAGGTCCTTTTCCGCAGAACTGCTGCCTAGCCATTCGGTCCCTAGTCTGAAGCGGTGCATTGGATTCTTCCGTCCTAAGTGCAGGACCCTGCACTTATCCTTGTTGAACCTCATCAGGTTTCTTTTGGCCCAATCCTCCAATTTGTCTAGGTCCCTCTGTATCCTATCCCTGCCCTCCAGCGTATCTACCACTCCTCCCAGTTTAGTATCATCCGCAAATTTGCTGAGAGTGCAATCCACACCATCCTCCAGATCATTTATGAAGATATTGAACAAAACCGGCCCCAGGACCGACCCCTGGGGCACTCCACTTGACACCGGCTGCCAACTAGACATGGAGCCATTGATCACTACCCGTTGAGCCAACCACTACCCGACAATCTAGCCAACTTTCTACCGACCTTATAGTGCATTCATCCAGCCCATACTTCTTTAACTTGTGTAACCCTCTGGCAACCCAGCCCACAGAGTGTGAGGGTCGCAAGGGGTGAGATGTGGGAACACAGTGGACCAACAGCCATGTCTTCAAATGTGGGTTCAACAAGTGGGCCTGAAAATGACACATGCAACCATTTGGCCAAATCCATGCACAGCGTAACACCACAGCTTCAGTGCAGTTATGCCACGGAGGAATTTGGCCCATTGCTTTTAGTAAAAAACGATGCCTTTGTATCCACTGCCTCTCGGTTACACGTGCAAATTGGGTAACTCTGGGCGCAACAGGACTATCTTAGTGCAGCTTGATTAGTGTAGCTCCCGGAACGTTAGGATGGCAGCCCCGGTGTTTGCAGTGCATGCAAAATGTGGCAGCATGTCTGGCCAATTGAGCATTTAGGAACATATCCTGCCTGCTTTGCACTTTATGCAACAGATGCATCAGCAACATGCTTTGTTCGTGGGCAAAGCTTTACGTGCAGCAGGGGCAGGGCCCACCTGGCTGAAGGATCTGTGGCTCGTTGATTGCCCCCGTTGGGCTTTGAACCCTTCCTTAAAGCACTGTGTGGTGACCCATCCACTCCGTGTGGGAGCATGCGTTCGCAGTGATGGCTCCAAGAATAGGACTGAGCTCCTGCTAGAGGCTCAGCTTGGTTGCTGTTCCCTCCTGGTCTTTGAAGAAGCCTTAGTGCCACATTTTCAAGCAAGTTGAACATACAGTTTAGCATGCAAATGTGTGTGCAGTTGTGCACCCAGAGTGCATGCTCAATGAGGGCTGTTACACTTGCAGATTGGACACGTGCTCCTGCACTTGCACAGTTCCCTTCATTTCCATGGGAAGTGGCCAGATTTGCACGTGCATAATAAGCTCACAATTACACGCACATTATGAATGCACAATTGCCTTGTGGAATCATTTGCAAATCTGGCCCGTATTGGCTAATGTTGTGTGGGTGTGGGTGTAGGTGCTGGAGGGACTGGTGGGGGGGTTGCTTTAGGGAGCTTTTATCAGTCACTGCTTGCATCCTGTAATTGCACCTCTGCCTGAGCGCTCAGGTGGGAGGGTGTCTGATACATATTTATTACCAGTGCTGTTTGCATATGGCAAGGCTGGTCGGCTTGCAAAGGCAGCCTTTGTGCAGGCAGCATGGCTGCCCCGTTGCAGCCTCCTTTGGTACTGTCCCCCCACCCCCGAGCATATGTCACCGAGGTGCAAACACGGGGATGTGGGGAGGACTCTGGCAGCCAGCGGGCTCTTAACCCATCCGCTGCAGAGCTCCCATCCTCCAGCGGTGAGCCTTCAGCATAGGCTCAGGGCTGTAATTGCAGTTTTTTATGGATCTGGGAGCGTGACTGGGGTATAATGAGAACTTGGCTCCCCCTCCCCCACCCGAGAGAAGCTAGTCAGTGATTCCAGAATTCCCTGCTCTGCTCCACGTGGAGACCAGAGGAAAGGGGCCCAGTTCTCTGAAAACAAGGTTCTGCCAGTGACCTGTTCCCAGGAGCTGTAGGCACCTGGGGGCTAATTCCTGGGGACAGAGGAGTGTTAGCTTGTTGTGGGTCTCGGGCCTGGGGTCTTGTGACTGTGCTGCCGGGGAGGCGGCCGTGCGCCCACACGTATGGTGCTGCTCTACGGCTTAAACAGTGGAGAGGGGATGAGGACACCTGCTTCTTTCCCAGCTCTGCCACCGGCTCAGGATGTGACCATGAGTGAGCCACTGTCTCTGCCTCAGTTTCTCCATCTGTAAAATGGAGATAATACAAGTGCCTCGGTCAAGCCTTGGATGAGGCTGTTAGGTACGAGCACAATGTGTGTTGTTTGTAATATTTATCATGTCTAAGGCTACGTTTTAGTCATGGGTCTTTTTAGTAAAAGTCATGGACAGGTCACGGGCACTAAACAAAAATTCACGGCCCGTGACCTGTCCATGACTTGTACTATCTACCCCTAACTAAAACTTGGGCCAGGGGGCCGCGGGTGCTCTGAGGGGGCGGTCAGGGGGCGCCACAGGTGCTGGGGGCGGGGGAAGCGGGCGGCAGCTCACAGACTGGGACCCCTGCTGGTGCTGGGTGGGGGGGAGGGCGTCAGCAGGTGGCCTGGGACTCCTGCTGGTGCTGGGGGGGAGGGTTGGCGAGCCTGGCAGGCTTCCTACCTGGCTCCATGTGCCTCTGCAGCTCCTAGGGGGAGGGAAGGCCTGAGGGGGCTCCATGCGCTGCCCCCGCCACAAGTCCGGCTCTGCAGCTCCCATTGGCCAGGACCGCGGCCAATGGAAGCTGCGGGGGCGGCGCCAGCATGCAGAGCCTCCTGGTCCCTCCGCCTAGGAGCTGCAGGGACTTGCTGGCCGCTTTGGGGGAGCCCCTCCCCCAAGGTAAGCACTACCCTGCACCCCAACCCCCTGCCCCTGCCCTGAGCCCCCTCCCACAACTAAACTGCCCCAGCAGCAGCCAGTGCAGCTGGCCCAGGGGCTGCCTTAGCTGCTCAGGCAGCCCCAGAGCCAGCCGCACCGGCCACTGCAGAAGTTACAGAAGTCACGGAAAGACATGGAATCCCATGACCGCCTTGACAGACACGCAGCCTTAATCATGACAAGCCGCCCATCCTGGGAATGTGCTGGGGCTGAAAGGAAAATGGGTGTGTTCCCAAGGCACCTGCCTATTGCAGGAGACTTTCTTGCCTTGTGGAAATCACTGGACCTTGCCCCAAAAGCCCTGGCACTGGCTACAGCTACTGTCTGCTCTTTGGGGCATCTGAGCTCCTCACTCCACCACAGCATGAGCCACCCTCTCTGTCCGCCCCTCAGCAGGGATGGGTGTGTCCCAGCCGGGGCCGGGGGTGCAGGACAGCTAGGCTGTCACGTCTCTGTCATCTTCCCCAGGATGTCCTTGTGAGCTGGCACGCGCCTCCCCTGCAAACGCGCCGCCCTCCATGTGCGGCTGCCACCTCCACAGCTAGCCAGCGTGCCAACAGAGCCAGCCAGGCCCTTCTGCCGCAGCCCGACACGCGGGCGCTCACATGAGCGTCTCCCTGCCACTAGCTCTGGCGAGCAAAGTCCATGCCAGGTCAAGCCTGCCCCAGCCACGGGGAAGACCTGCACCATGGGCTAGCACGTGATCTAGCACACAAGCCTCCTGAGCATGTTGGCCCAGGCGTGGTGAATTTCGCACAGTCAAAGTGGGGCTCTAGAGAAGGCGTATCTGGGGGAAGAAGCGGGTCCCTTTGGGAACAGTCCTGGCTGTCGATCCTGCTGCACAATCAGGGCGAGCCAGCCACCCCCCTGCCCTACCCCACCCCGCTCCAGCAGAGAGCACAGGAGAACACTTCTCCCAAGCGCGGGAGTGAGGGCCTGGGGAGGGTTAGCTCTACTCAGTCCTGCAGGCAAAGAGAGACGGGGGCTGCTGTGGTCAGGGATGAGTTTCTGCACGGATGTGCTCATGGTTGGGGGTAGGGGGTATGGCAGATGGATCTCTGGGGCAGGGAGGGAAGGGGGTGAAAGCTCCATTGGTCAGGTGATGGGCATGGGGCTGGCTGTGAGCTTGCCCGGGACATGGGGGGATAGTGCAGCAGGGGTCTCCTGCCAGGCCAGGGCAGTGAAACATGCCATGGTGTCTGCCAGGCCCTGAAGGCTCGCCGGTGCCCGGCTCCGTGGTGGTGGGGGAGAAGGGTGAAAGGCGAACGTTGAGAGGGCAGGGCCGGGGTCGGGCTTCCTGAGCACAATGTCTGCCAATGCCGATGGCGGCAGACACAGCAACAGACGCTAACCAGCATCCAGAGCTCCTGGGAGCTGCTGAGCCATTTCAATGAGGAGGCAAGTGACGGTGTGGGGGTGGGGGAGGGGTAGGGGGGCAGAGAGGGGAGTGTGGCTCTTAAAGGCACAGGAGTCTGCTTCTGGTGGTTACTGCAGGGGGGAACTAGACAGAGGACAGGAGGGAGGCTGTGACCTTGACTTTGTCCCAGCCTGGTCAGCGCCTGCCTGGGAGGGTCCTCAGCACTAACTGTCCAGCCGTGGGAATTCACTGTGTGAAGGGAAGGAAGTGGGGTGGATGGAGGGTGCATGAATGATAGTCATCTAATCCAGACTATGACACCCCAGCCTGACACCAATCTCTGCTGTATTTGGAATAGTCTGGCGTCGCTCCACTGATTTCCAGAACAACTCCAGATTTAAACCCATGAAACTAGAGTGGAATCTGGCCCCGCCTGTCTGGTACGGACACATTTCTATGGTGCGTTCTCAAGCCAATGTGTCTCCATCCCTTTGCACGTTCACTAGGCATTGGCAGAAGCAGGCATTTACACACATACACACACCCCCATTTGCACATGCAGGATTGCAGGCCTCGTTTTACAGGCTACATTTGGAAGTTTAGCCTGTGGTGCTCAAAGGGATACTGGAAACGTAATCAGTTTTTAAAAATGCCCTGACTCTTCTTGCTAGGGTTTGGAACTTTACGATCACATGGCTGGCTTTTAATAAATACCCTGCACTCTGATGCTGTGTGAGTTAAAAACCCCACACCACACAAACACCAGGAGAGCCTGCCTCCTGGAAGCAGTGAAAGTGTGCCCAAAGTGCTGTCAAATGCACAAAGTAAACACAGTGAGGGGAAAAACAGAGCAAAAAAAGATATTTGTCGCTACTCTCTTTCAGTTATAGCAATCTCAGGTGTCTCTTATAGCAATAGTAGGTAAACAATTTTCAGAAGGAAATGTGATTTATGAATTGACTGTTTCCCTTTAATATTTCATAAACTAACAACAGAGCTTCTGTGTGGGAAATGGAGAGCTTCTAGGATATGGGCCTCATCCAAAGCTCACTGAAATCGATGGAAACCTTGTTGACTTTAGTCGGCCTTGGGATCAGGCCCTGAGGATGGAAAACAGAGCAATCTGATGTTAAACACACATGATCAGGATGTGGTTCAGGAAATGCAGACCCAAAATAAAACTGTAATCCCAGCCTTTGGGGATCAGTTTTTCTGTACTCTCTTGGTATCCTGGAATCCTTTTCCCTGTGCTTTCTAACCGCTCTGAATACCAGAGCACTGGTGTTATATCAAAATCAAATAGAATTTTATAGTGTGACGTGTGACACTAACATTGGAACATGTAAACCCCAAAGCTCTTTGAAATGTACAAACACCTTCGAGGATGCCAGGAATATGGTAATAAGATTCCTCTAACTAGTTTAAAATTCTCATGAAAAGATACCATATATTGACAATTGCTTCTTTACCTGTAAAATTGATTTCCCAGGGCCAGTGATGGTAAAATGTTACTTTAACCATTTTTTTATTATGTATTTTATTAAACTTAGAACGTACAGTCATCAAGGGACATCAAACTCAAGCACTTTGGAGGAAGGATGGGCTAGTGGCTACACTCAAGACTCCTGGGCTCTATTCCCTGGCTCTGCCACGTAACACATGACCTTGAGCAAGTGTGTGCCTCAGTTTCCCTATCTGAAAAATAGGGCTAACCATACCAGCTGCCTCACGGGTGTGTTGTGAGGCTTAAATCAGTCATATCTGTAAAGCCTCTTGAAATTCTTGAACTGGAAGTGCTATAGAAGCGCTAAGCATTACTGCTCGCAAACCAAAGCCAACACAGGCTACTGGAGACCGTTACGCCAGCCAGAGCGACCACAGTTGGTGGCATTGCACCAGGCATCGTGCAGTGAAGTTACCAGATCTAGCTCAATCTTGCGAATCCCTGAATCTCGGGGCAACCACCCAGGCGGGGTCAGGACGTGCACCCCTTTGCCCATTGGTGGCGAGTTCGAGAGCACAGTGTTCTGGGGTCTTCAAAGGGAAGCCAATGGTGTGTTTATTGCTGTCCCCTTTCACAAATGCAGAAACAGACTCACAGGGAGAAACAGGTGACTCACTGATACGCAGAGCCGGGTGTAGAAGCCCAGAGTCCTGACTCCCAGTCCTCTGCTGTAACCGCTTGGTCTACATGACCCCCATGTAATGAGTGCACCTGTTCTCAAGCACTTAGCACCAAGCAGAAGGCCAAGGGGTCACTTCAGACAATGCTCAAGCTGGGGAATTGCCCACCCGTCTGATTGACCTAGAGTCTTCCAATTTATTTCCAACAAATTAAGAGGGGTCAGGTAGCCTCTGTGTGCAGTGGATGCTGGGGGAGAGGGCACAGCACCCTCAGGAGGTGAGCTGACAACCTTGCTGGGGGTGGAGAGATAATGGTGTGCTCCAGGGGAAAGGACATTGGCCTGTCATGTGGAAGATGGCAGTGTGGTTAAAGGGCATGGTGTGAACAGTCACAGAACCAGGGTATGCTGGGCAGGTTAAAAAGGGCCAATTAACCGTATAGGCTGCACCTGGAGGAGAGCCAGGGCCTGCTAAAGTCTAACTGAAGATAAAGTCCAGCTGGGCAGCGGCAGGTGCAGATGCAAGTGGGGCTTGTACAAAGCCAGGAAGTTGAGAGCTGGAGAGGGTTGCAGGAGGAGCTCTGCAGTCACTCTCTAGAGAGAAAGGGAGGTGGCTAGGGACAAGGAGGAGTTCTAGGTGGCAACCCCTGGGATCCTGCCCTGGGCTATAGAGTCTGGTAAGAAGCTGAGAGGGGGGAGTAGCCATTGGAGTGGGAGGAAGCTTGGGCTGGTGGCCCCAGAGGTGGGCCTGCAGATAGGGAAGTGAGGTAGGAGGGAGCCCAGGGATACAGCAATAGGGTCTGAGACTGAGCTGGGTCCCTGGGCTGGAAGCTGGGGTAGCGGGCAGGCCTGGCTCCCCTACCAACCACTGGGAAAGTGGACCTGGACTGTTTGACTGCCTGGCGCAGCATACTGGCAGCCTGTCGGGGAATTTTGGCACCCCAGAAGGGGACAACTGAATAGTGACCTGGCCAGAGGGCTGAGTCCCAAGGAGGGAGCATCTGAGTCCCAGAAAGAGAGAGAGACACCATGGTGCCAGGGAGGGTTATGGCAGCCTGTGCGAGGAGGGGATGCCATGGAGGGGAAGGGAGTTGCCACCGATATTGGGGCACGGGGAGTAGGAGGATGGATGTGTCTCCAAAGGTCTGTCACAAGGGGAGATGCATTACAAAAATGTGACCCGACTCTTTTCTCAGTGACCCCTCTGAAACGGAGACCCTTTGCCTTCTCAGGGCTGCCCGGCACTGCCCCCATAGAGACCTGGGGTGAGGTAGCAACGTTCACGCATTTTTCAGGGAGAGAAAAAGTTCTATATAAAGAATGAAGTGGACTTTGCCAAGAGGCGTCGTGCTCCAAAGGAAGGGCACGGTCCTGCCCCTATTGCAGTACAGACTGTGAAGGGGAAACTTCCCTGCGGTACGCTTTGCTGCTTGCCTGGCTCCTGGGGCAGTTGGGTTCAGTGCCCTGGCCTGGCGTTTGAGGGCATGCTGTCCTGGGGCCACAGGCTCTACCGTTCTGCCTAGGGAGTATTTTTCTGTGGGTCATGGGTCCTGCATCCCTCTAACAAGTGTCTTCCACGCTGGGGCCCAGGCTCTTAGCCCTGGGCCAGTCCCTACCCAGGATAGCTCAGCAGGCAGGGGGTGGGAAGGGTTAAGAGAGCCCCAAGGTGAAGTACAGGGAGGCATGGAAACAGGGCAGCTTTTTTGAACCCAATTCCTTTCCTGCGCGGCTTTGGCACGCGTTTGGCGGGGAGACGCCAGCAGGGGCTTACGGCGGCACGCAGACAGGACTGCCAGATGTCCGCACTAATCACCCCCACCCCTGAGAGCTCCCCTTTGGTGCCCTGGGTGCAGGACGTGCCCACGGGTTGCCTCAGTGACTGAGGGCTTCCCCGGGCAGGTGCCATGCCCATTGGTTGCCCGAGCGCCTGAGAGGATCTGGGAGCACAGCCGATGCCCATTGGCTGCCACGGTGACTGACGGGTTATCAGAGCATCGAAGCCCAGGCTGCTAGTTGCCGTAGCAACAACAGTTGTAAAGGAAAACAAGGGGCCTGGTGCCCTCCCTGCACAGGCGGCTGCAGACCTGCCAACAGTCTCGGGTTTCGTGGGGTTGTCCCGTTCTGACCCCCCCGAGCGCCCTGTCCTGGTTGAAGTGACCATTTCCCCCATGCAGGGCTGACTGGGGGTGGGGAGCAGTTTGCCCCAGTCACCCCATTTGAGAGGGCCCCCAAACTGGATGGCATGGTGCACAGGGTCGCAGCACCAGTCAGGTTAGGCCAGGCCACCCCGTTGTCTCCATCTACGGAGGGGATGAGACAAAGCTGCGTGATGCTGTGCCCTTAGCCCGTGGGAATGCTGGGAGATCGGGGTGGGCTGCGAGTTCTTGGTGGCCTTGCCCCACTCGGGGCTGGGGAGTCCCAGACACCTGCTCTCGCAGGGCGTGGAGCGTACAGCAGCCCAGAGCGGCTGGTGCCACGGGCTCCCAAGCAGCATGTGGTGTGGTTTTGTCCCCCAGACTCAGAGGCAGAAAGACCCATGTGCAGGTGATGTTGGTTAGATAAGCCAGGTGGTGCGAAAGGGGGGCATCATACGGTATGAGGGAGACACCGCCTGGAAGTGGGGGAGGGAGCAGAGCCAGAGGGGGGCACAGGCTGGGTCCTGGAAATCTGGGGTATCTGCTGCTGTTCTCGGTGCCAGCTCTCTAAAGCTCATCCTGCACAGGCAGATCAGGCCAGAGCACAAGCCACCTCTACCCTGCCAGCACAGCCATCTCGAAGGCCATGTGATAGGGCTAATTGATATGCAAATATATTCAGCATTATTTTAATTAACATGCTAATTAGCATTTTCTAAACCTTGCACACAGGCCTGGGTGCAAAGTCATCCCTTGTAACAGTAAATAACCCAGCACATGGACAACGCCAGGGAGCCCTGTGCCCCAGATTTACAGATGGGTTTTATGGAGTGATGGCTCCGAGCAGGTGCCTCACAGACTGCCCCCAGCTGGCATTCTGGAGTAAGCGGTGTAAACACAAGCTGTCCCCTGGCACCTGCTTGATGCCCACCAGGGCAACGTCCAGTTTTAAAAATAAGAGGGCTTCTGATGGAGGTGGCAGCAGGTCACTGCTACCTGGTTCCTCCTGCAGACGGCAGGCAACAAGAGAGCTACAGAGATGGAGCTGTCACCCAGAGCAAACTGGCAAGTCCTGCTCATGGGACTGCAGAGCTGGAGCCATTGTTCTGGGTTGTGTGGGAGTCCTGCTCACTGGACTGGGGGGAACCGGAGCTGGTGCCGGCATGCTGGCGCACACTAGGGAAATGAACTTCGTTCCTTGGGGAGCAGGAGCAATATCGAGATGGTGCTGTTAGACCAGAGCTTTAGGGGGATCTTTTGCTCAGGTGCATGGTGCTGCGTGCAAGGGACGATGCTGAAATGCTCTGGGATTCTCGCTCTCCAAACCTGCAGCGTGCAGGAGCATTTCAGTGAAGCTGAAGGGGCTCAGTCCTGTGATTTGGTGGTGTAGACGCGTGCCTGCTAAGAACCAGACCAGGGACCTACAACTCAAACAGCCTTCAGGTAACTGCCAGCTGCTCCTGACCTACAGTGGAGTAGAACAGGTGGCCTGGTGATGAAATACCATCACTCATTAACAGCCCCTGGGCCCTTCCCTTCATTTACAACCCCCTTTTACCTCCCCAGAAAGCCAGCCCGCAGAGAGCTGCTCTGCCACTGGACTAGCACCATTGCTGTTCAGAGCCAGCCCCTGCAAGCAGGAAGGCTCTCCGAGAAGGTGCATCCCCTCCGAGGTGGGAAAGGGAGCAGCCTCTAAACTAGAGATAAAGTGGCAGCGGGCTGGCGTGAGCCTGCTTCGAGATGCCCACAGGCAGCTCTGAAATGATCTGCCTTCCACCAGCTGGGCTGAGGGCACCTTGAACCAGCTTCTCTCTGATGCTGAGCTCAGCCCCCCTGTCAAGCGTGGGTGCCAGTCATGCCCAGCGAAGCCGGTGCAGACACCACAGCTAGTTGGACTGAACGCTCAGCCACGTCCCTGGGAGCTGGTTGGGTTACGTGGGAGGCTGCACCTGCTTGGGGTGTGAGGAAGGGTTTCTAGAAGCCAGAAGGAAAGGATTCCCCTGGCTCCTGGGGAGGGTTCTGGCAGCTGGGAAGTGGATTGGGTGAGAACCCTAGTCCAGGAGAGAGGGAGGGGATTGGCATCATCAGGAGAGGGGGCCAGTGTTTTCCCTGGAGGAGGCTGGCGCCTGGGAGGGGGAGACAGGTCACAGTGCTCCTTGGAGAGCTCAAGAGCGACCTGCAGCCGAGGAGGCTAGAACCCACAGGCTTTATTCAGACCAGTGCAGCTGCCACCATGTCTGTGTGAATGCACCAGATCCTGCTGCTGCTGGCATAGCTGGGTGGGGACTGGATGTGACGCAGTCCTGCTGGGTGTCTGGAAATGGGATGCTGCGTGGTAGCCAGTCCCAAGATAAGCCTGTGGAGCGGGGGGTAAACCTGTGAGACACCTGCTTACCAGGCTTTCGAACCCAGGACACAATTACAGTGCTCTGATTGGCTGTCGGTGGTGTGACCCAGCGGCCAGTGGATACCCAGGCCCTGCCCTCGCGTCCCCTCCACCATGCCATTTCCACCCACGCTGTGCAACCCGCTCCTCAGGGAGGCACCTTAAAGGGACTGTTACACTCAGAAAAATGTCTGTAAAAACAGCCCCCTCTTATTCCGGGCACTACGTCAATAAGCCCAATAGAACGGACCACCCCCAGGTAGCTGCTTCCTCCCTTTGCCCGGAGTCCTGATGGCTTAACCTACTGGCACAACTACAGTTTAACCCCTGGCGTCACCACTGGGCTGATCCAGGCAGGAAGGAGCAGGCTGGGTTCTGTTCTACCTCCTGCCTCATCAAGAAAATGACCAGCTGAGACCTGCTCTCCTGGCCTGTAGTGGAGTGGTTGGTGCATCTGTACAAAGAACCCGTGGTGCTAGTGTGGAGAGCTGGCTTTGGAGGAAATCTTGCTTTAAACTTACTCTGGGCCGCCCTGCTAGCGAGTGACCCTCCGGCAGCCCGCTGGCTTGTTTACAAAGCGCCGTAATCCTCGGGGCCTCTGCAGAACCTCCTCTCCCAGCATCTGACAACCAGTAATTGACCCTCTGGGAGCTGGGTCCATGCTAAAGATGGAGACACCAACAGACAGAGCGACTCTCTTCAAGGATCATGCGGTGAACACGGGGCAGACCTGGGAATGGAACCCAGGAGTCCTGCTTCCCACACCTTTTAAAGTCACTTGAGTATTAGCCTTGTTCCATAGAGCCCTGCGTGGCCCATTCACATGACCTGTCCTCATGCCTTGGACCCAAAGAAACCACTCAGGTTCTGTTTGGGTTGGATCCGCTCCTGAGGGGTGAGATCAGGTTCCATTTGGGCCAGGTCCAGATGGCAGGCTCTGCCCTGGAGTCAGAAACCCTATAGTGATGGGCCTGTAACCTGGGGAGAGAGACTGGATGGCACCTGACTGGTCTTTTCTATCTTTAATCCCACTCTCCTCTGAGCAGCAGGATGAGCTAAGCACAGGGCCACCCCAGGGGCTGGATCTCCTGCCTTGCCTGGCTGGGGGACTCTGCCATAACATTAGCATCGTCTTCCATATTCCAGTTTCTCTCCTCCCCCACCCCGCCCCCACGCAAACCAGTGAGTGCCACGGTACCCCCAGGAGGGGAGAGCACGGCTCTGAAGCAGGGGCTGCTGCCAGCCCAGCCAGGGGCTGCAATCCTGCCCCACCCCGTTTCAGCAAGAGGTCTGTGGGCACTTGCGTGTGAAATGACAGAGTCGACAGGAACAAGGTGCTGCGGTTCCAGCCAGTTGTGTCTGCCGATCTCGCCTGTGATCGCGCACGCACGTGGGCAGACTGGAGACGCAAGCAGGGCTGCGCCCAGACTGGGGCAGCTGGACTATGCAAGCCACAGGGCGGTGGGCACAGCAGGGCACCTGATCTTTGTGAGAGGAAGGGCAGGTGGGAGAAACACCTGAGGATAGACATGACAAGGGCTCCGCTCAGCACCAATCCCAGAGGCCAGAGTGCAGGATCCACACAGAGCCCACGCTGGCAGGAGTGTGGAGAGGCTGCGACTCAGGGGTGGGGCAGTGCCCAGGCCAGGCCCCCTGCCTGCTTGTTGGCTTGTTCTGAGCAGGTAGAGGGGACAGGTGCTGGGTTTCTCCATTCTGAACCGAGGAACGCCACCTCCTGCCTGGCCCTCTGCCTTCCACGCTGGCCACCTCATTCATGGAGGGCAGGGCCCATTCCCTCCTGCTCTGCCTCTGAAGCTGCCCCAGCCATGCACCCACAGCCTCCCCTGGCTGGGAGAGAGGGATGCGCTGCTCACCTTCAACCCACAAAGACCCCGTGGTACTAGTGAGGAGCTTCAGGGGCCAGCTTCTTCAGGGCAAACTCCTCACCCATCTGACAACAGGTCACTAGCAACGGGGGGTCTGGCACAACCATCCTGTAGGAGCATCAGACAGCCTGGGGAGAGCTCTCCAGGCCAGGGGTGCACGGTACCTGGCTCTCTGAAGAGCAATTTTTCTAAACCTTGGCACTATCTGGTGTTCCCTTGATCTGCCTGTCTCCTGGGGTTTGGGGTGTGCCATTAGCAAGCCCCCAGCAGTCCCGAGGGAGCGTTGCGTGCATTGTACAGAAGGGGAAGCTGGAGGCACAGACTGCAATTTTCAGTGACCCCTCGGGGGTTCAGGTGCCCAATTCCCATGAAGGAGGGGGGACGGAGTATCCAACCTCCCTATGCAGCTCCGGAAAACCTCTGCTCCAGGGAAGCTGCATCTGCACCGTGGGTCAGTGGCAGGGTCAGGGACTCCAGCCACCCCAGAGCTCAGACCACGAGGCGTCTCTCCCACCGAGGGCCAGCGGGAGGATCGCAATCAGCCTTTCAGCTCATGGGGCCAGGGGCCCAGCACAAGCCATGTCTTCCTCACACCAAGCTGCAGGGTATCCTGTGGGGCCTCCCTCTGTCTCCCTGCGCCCTCCTGAGCTATGCCCCAAATGCCAGGAGGGGGCCTGACCCTCCCTGAGAACCAAGAGCTCTTGAGCCGCTCTGGGGCAGGGCAGAGCTGGGTTGCTACCAGGCAGAAACTGGTATGGGCAGGGCGGGGGGACCCTAAACGAGGCCCCAAGGGCACAGAGAGACCCATCTTCCAAGGCCCAGCAGAGGGGAAGCTTGCAGGCTGGCCACCGAGGGGTTAAACGTGATTGGAAGCTGATGAGCAGCCAGCTGCAGCCTCCCCTCAGGAGGGCTAGGCAGCAACCATCTTGCTGTGCTGGGAGGCTGACAACAGGAAGCCCCTCCCTGCCGGGAGATTGGAGCAGCCTGACCCCAATTGCAGGCGGGCTGCGCGGCGGGGGTCCCTCCTGCATTGCGGGCGTGGGGACCTCAAGCAGCCGTGCCGTAATGCAGCCTGGCAGCAGCAAGCGCGTTCCTTGCGTTTTGCTGCGAAGGCCCCGCGACAAAACTTTCCGAGGCAGCGGCCGAGCACCTCAATCTGTCGCTGCACCTTACGCGCCCACTGCCACGAATTGACTGGCCTTCCAAAGAGAGCCGGGGCCTGGCCCCAGCCCCACCCGCAGACAAGCCCCTTGGCCAGGGGACCGAGGGAAGAACCGGTGGGGTTTCCTCCCTGGTTCGTTCGATGCCAGTGAAAAGGGGGTGACCAAACACCAGTGCTGAGCATCCAAACACTATCCTCTCTCCTCCCCCCCGCACACCCTGGCAGGCGAGGGCCATCAGTTGGCAGGGTCTCTCGGCTCGCCCCTGAGGCCCCTGGCTGTGTCCCCAGCCAGCAGCAGTGTGTGTGTGTGCATGGTGCCTTCCTGAAATGTCACCCACAGCCCTGGAACCAGCTGGCTCCTTCTGCTAATATGGTCAGCAAGGAAACAGCCAGTGGTATCGTTAAGCATCCCAGTTAAAGTCCTGGGAGCGGCTCACTCTTCTCCTGCCCCTAACAGTCTGAGCCTGTCCCCAGCATAAGTCCAGCCGTGTGTTTCCACCTGCCTGCAGATTTGGGCATGCAGCGCCACCCCAGGTCCTGCTCACAGCATTTGCATTGCTACCATCAGGGCCTTGATTCTGAGGCAGGGAAGTGCTGGCATGGCTCAGCCGGGAGTGCCAGCTCCTCCCAACCCTGGAGGGGTCATTCTGCAGTCTCCTTGGATCCTGGCTGCCTTACCCTGCTCCCCAGCATGCCCCCAACTCCACCAAGGAGGGGAGGCATGGCCTGGGTCTCTCAAGCATCTCCGGACACCATGTCCTTGGGCAGTTTTTGTGTGTTTGTGCCTCCCCCATCCCACATTTGCTCCCCTTGATTGAGACGCTCTGTCCTGACCTTTCTGTGCATCCCAGCTGTGTCTCCCCCGCCCCCATTCCTCCCTGGAAACAGGCTCTTCCAGCTGCTGCGCCCCCCTCACCCCATCCTTCAGTCCCTCATGTCCAACTGCTATCCCCACCCCCGGGACCTGACCCCAAGCTCCCTTTCACTGCCCCCTGCATCCATTTCTGCTGGGTTCTCCTGCCTTCCCCCTGGGGTTGATCCTGCTCCATGCTCCCACCACTGCTGGGGAAGGGGAGTGACTGGAGTGAGAGGGGGTGGGCTGGGGACAAGGGAGGGGGCAGTGAGTTGGGAGAAAGCAGGGCAGACTGGGGCACTGGGGAAGAGCAGTTCTGGGAGAATAGTGTTTCATTTCATGGGGCATTTGCAGGCCGCATGGGGAACTGCAGATTCCCTGCCATGCTGGGAGTTCCCTGGAGGCTGGGTTTCTCCTGTCCACCCCCACAGACCCTGAGATCCCCACTCTGGAGGGACAATCTTCTCCTGGAAGGGAATTCCATCTCCAGGTCATTGGCTCCTGGACTCCTTCCTGGGATCCCAGCCCCAGCTGCTCCAGGGCTGTCTCTTCCCAGTCCCAGGATCCTAGTTCCAGCTGCTGTTCCTGGCAGTGTCTATGCTGCAGCAGCAGCAGGGTCATCTCCTCCCTGTCCTGTGGGGTCACAAGAGGAAAGCGAATAGAGCTGTAGAGCCCCATCGGCTAGGGCTGGCTGGGACCTTTCCGTGATCCCTTGCAAAGTGCTTGGAGAGCCTCAGCCGAGAAGCGCCCTGTAAGCACAAAGGATCTAATGCGTCGTCATTCCTCGTGTGGGTGGGAATCCGGACAGCGGAAGGGAGAGTTACTCAGCTCAGCTCTGCGTCCCAGCCCAGCCTCATCCCTCCTGTAGGGACCTCGCCGCGCTTGCCATTGCAGCATCACAAGCAGGAGATGTGGGCCAAGCCTTAAAGCTCAGGGCCGGATCTGAATGCAACCAGGAACTCCCAGTTGTCTGGACCTGGGGGTCGGCTTTGAGGCTGTGGCCAGCTGCGAGGTTCAGCCCTGGATCCAAACTTCCTCTGTGTTTGGGGGCCGTGGGGCTTGGCTGGTGCCATCTCCAGGGTGAGCCCTACCCAGCAGTAGGAGGGAGCTGGCAGAGAAGTGCGCTGTCAGTGGAATACAGCCGGATAGAGAAGCCCCGGTCTCACTCTCCCATCGCTGTGTGAGCTCCCCCGGGCCGAGGGGAATGAGGAAAGGCAGTGCACACATTGAGTCAGGAGGGGCTGGCTTGACACAGTGGCTTTGCTGTCCTTATGCATCTTACTAGGGCCAGAGGTGGGTAACAGGAGCCCTCTGCTGACTTGCTCCCATTTCACACCCGTCACCAGGAGCCGAGCTGGTTGCATGGTGCCCTCTGCTGGCTTGTCCTTGTTTTACACCTCGAGAGAAAGGGGGCGTCGGTCCTGTCCCAATGGGGGGACCGGGGCTGTGAGCGGAGTGAGGGGGCTGCGGAGAGGTCACTGCCCTGAAGGTTGTGCCAGGGGCTCTGAGATGAAGCCGTGCTATTCTCCCAGCCTCAGACCCGGCCGTCCCACTCCACCCTCACTCCAAGCTCATGGAGTTTTACCCTGCCTGAGGCTGGTGCAAGGACTTGGGGGGGTTGGCCCAGAGAGAAGTGTGAGCAGTCACAGGCCTAGAAATTGCAAACGCCTGCATTCTTCCCTGGGCTGTGGTGCTAGCCTGGGGCCAGGTGCCCAGGGCTGCCTTTTCCAAAGTGGCCCCCAGTTCTGGCAGCCCTGGATTTTGGAGGCCCGTCTGCAGCCCCCGTGAGCTGTTTTGCAGAGGGGCCGAGCTCTTGCTGCTCCTCTTTCCTACACTGACCATTGTGGGGGCTCACAATTGGCCACACAGACCCTGGGTGCAGATTCTTCACCCAGCTGAGCCCTGCCGCAGCAGTGGCGAGGTGTCACGGCAGGGACCCAGGGGCAGCTTGTTGACCCTCTGTGGCTCTAACTTCCCCAGTGCATTATGCCTGTGGAGAATATGGGGTAACAAAGCTCTCTGCCATGCCCGCTTCCATTCCCATCTTGCCCAGGCTCTGCCCCTCAGAGCACCTCCAGCACACCCCTCCCTCCCTTACCCCAGAGGTGGGGGCATGGCTGGTGCAGCTTCTGAGAGCCACTCTGCACAAGGAGAGTCTCCAGTTGCTTGCAGGTCCTTTTGCAGACTGGAGAATCTGGCCTTAGCAGCCTGTAGTAGAGACCACTTTGGAAGGTCTGACCCTTTGTCTGCCATCTGCACAATGGGGCAGCGGCATTTCCCTCTGTACCACCTGTGCAGGGGTGACAAGGGTTCATTTGCTGAAGCTTGTAAAGGCTTTGAACAGAAGTTGCAGGGGTGCTGATGATCACAGGCTGTATTGAGGAGGGGTAGCAGACACCCTGAGACGCCCCTCTGGACCCTTTCACACTTTTCCCCAGGGTGTCGTCTTGCCCTGCTCTGAGCAGGGTTAGGCAGGATGGTGGTGAGAGCGCCAGCACCCTGTCTGTGCTCACACTGGCAGGATAGCGACAGATCTCCCAGACAACACTTGTGCAGACGCAGCCAGTGAGTTGTGTTGGGGGCACAGACCGTCCACGCTCTGCTGCAAAGTCTGGGTAAAAAGCACACTAAGAGGGGACCAAGCAGTGAGCGGAGAGGGCTGTGAAAGCGACGTAAGAGCCCTGAGCCAAATTCAACCCTGGGTGTGAGGCTCCCTTGCGGTTTCCCCTAATTTGCTTTTCAGAGGAAAATCCCATGATGAAAAACTACCCCAGCGCATTCAGGTGTGCAAAGGGCCCAGCAGCGAGCCTTGAGGGAAAGACGATCTCCTTTGAGTTTAGTCCCCATAGGGCACAGGACAAGAAGTGATACAGTGGGAGGTAGAAGACATCATCTCAGAACAGAACAGCTGGCCTCATACAGAGAATGTGTGCGTGCGTGTGAGTGTGAGAGAGAAAGTCTCAAGATCCCCAGAGACAGAGGGACTCTTGGGACAGAGAAATTCTCCCAATCTGGAGGGAGAGCGAGTGAGAACACACACCTAGATCTCAGGATGGGAGAGACCCAGATTCTTTGCTAATGAATTCAGCCCCCTTGATAGTCTTCTTCAGTCCCTGGCTCGGGGGGTTTATTAACTGG
Organism: Chelonia mydas; assembly: GCF_015237465.2. NCBI lineage: Eukaryota > Metazoa > Chordata > Testudines > Cheloniidae > Chelonia > Chelonia mydas. Next base: position 2,823,083 of record NC_051253.2, on the reverse strand, counting down.
TCCCAGGACTGTGTCAGGGACACTGACATCCCCCACCTGCAGCCCTGAACGAGCTGAAGCAACATGGAAAATGCGAACCTTCTTTTCAAGGTTTTTCTGACCAAGCTCTCCCACTCCGACTCATGTAGCCGTCAGGGCGAGGCCAGCCCTTTGCAGGCATCTGCAGGAAGGGAACTGATGGTGGTAAATTTGACGAGAGCTGGATGGGTGGAAGATATGTGAAAGTGGTGCATTGTTTGCCACTTGACTTTGGAGTGCATGTCCCTCTGCAGTGACCCGAAAGGTAACTCCGTGCTCTGGCTAGCACTGCGAGGAGAGTCCGACACATCCAGTGCAAGAAGCGAGGATCCTCACAGAGGGCATGCCGCCATCGTTAGGACCAAGGATGGTCACCAGAAATTTTCCCTGCAGTCTCTGGACAAGGTGCAGCCCAAAGAACATCTCTGCCACAGCACTGAGACCAAGACTGGCCACCCATATTGGACCTATGTTGTCTCATCAGGACATGGTTGAAAGAAGCAGTTTCCCGTCCCCTGAAATGATTGCTCCTGGGCACGCCCTCCCCTGGAACCATGTGTGCCGCTCTGGGCCCCCTCTCCCCAGGAGGACGCAGCAGGAATAGAGCTGGGCAGAGGAATGGAAAGACTCCTGTGTGAAGAGAGACTGAAAGCACCAGGAGTGAGATCTCATGCTGAGCTTTGATGAGATGCAGCACAGAAATCACAGGCAGGGACGGAGGGAGGGAGAGGGAGCAGGGCGGCTTTTTTGCCTGGGTGTCAGCGAGGACAGAACTGCACCATTCACTCTGCATCACTGTGAACAAGGGCAGGTTCAAACCATTTTCTTCTAACCTGTGTAGCTCAAGTGTTGAAAGCAGGGCGCTCTTATGCCCAGATACTCCTTGGGCCCATTCTCCTCCACAGTGAGAACTTGGGCTGCTCCTTTCCGTTTTCTTATCTGATTACAGGTAAAACCTTGGGCTGGATTCTGCTGCGAGTGACACTGACTAACCTGGAAAGTCTCTGCAATGCCAGGAGATCAGAATCCAGCTCGTTCTATCTCCGGGAGTGAGGAAGGCCCAGGTAACGGCGTGTTCTTTCTCCCACTGCAGCGCAGTTCAGAGCTGCAGGGTCACAGCCTCCTCCATAGCAGGGTGAGATCTTTGCGGACGTCTGCGGGCCTGCAGTCTCACTGATCACAGCATGCGGTCTTGGCCTACCCTCGTGTCCTTTCCATATCCCTATGTGTGTTGCAGCCCTGCTTGTTGGGGATTGGTGCCTGCTTTAGTAATTGCTACATTAAATCAGAGTCTGACCTTGGAAACATGTCACTGTAAGCAAGGATTCTGGTTGCATCCAGTCCTCTCTTTGTGTCTTTGTGTCAATCTGCAGGTTGTTACAGCAACAGATGCCCCACACTGATGAACTCAGGAAAGGGGGAGTGCCCCTCTTCCCCTTCACCTGATGACTGATCCTGATCATCATCATCTTCACTTGGAAGTCAGGGGAAGGGCCAGACTTGGTTACCATCCTGCAGAGTGTGGCATAAATACCTGCACAGGAAGACTGTAGCAATCTGCCATTTACCGCCCCGGGAGAGAGAGACTCACCACAAAAGGGCCAAAGAATCAGCAGGCACATTGCAAATGAGAGGAGAGAAAAAAAGAACCAGATCCAATCCCGGCAGGCAAAGGAGTGGGGTGAAAATCCCAGCCCCAGCCCCTGGCACTCCCCCTCCCACCACACGATAATAAAGTCCCTGTTAACATGAAGAAGGAAATGTCAGCACACCCAAACAGCTGGTTTAAGGGCTCGCCCGCTCTCTTCTTCCGGACTAACCTGACAGTAAGTGACAGGCCAGGGAACAAAGGAGCCATTCAGTTCATCTCTGCAATCCCCTCCCCCACCCCATCCTACAAGGGATTTTTTTTTATGTGTAAAAAAACCAAGGAACAAAGGCAGCGCTGAACGGATGGGGGAGGACCCTCGCCCCCGCTCCGCAGTACCCAGGGCTGTCTCAGACTCAGAGGCTTCCCGGATCCCAGGCCATGTCATGCCCCAAAAAGTCATTCATCAACTTCTGAGAAGAAACACGCTCTTGCTAAGGGGCATCTGGGGGATGAGGAGGGGCCAGCTTTGATAAAGCAGAACCCGGAGCTCAGCTCATCACCAGCTTGGCCCAGAGCATCTGGGCCTGAGAGTGTGAAAGCTCCTCCCACCTGCTAGACAAGGGCCAAGAGAGGGTTAATGATCTCTCCTGTCCCCGCCCTGGACTGGGGGGGGTGAGGCGCATGTCACCTGAAGATCCCCGCCCTGCTGTAAACAGGCACTAACAGTATCCCAGGGGGCCCTGGGCATTGGCCTGAGGGGACAGGGCTTTGCAGAGCCTGCCCTGGGCAGAAAGGCTCCCTTGCAAATCTGCCTGCAGCACTGTGTATTCTGCACCGATCTCTGTACCATGCCTGCGTGGGGGGGGCGCACGGAGCAAGCCTTGCTGCTTGAGACCCTGAGAATAGTAGGAAGCGCTAGGAAATGGGTTACAATTGACACTGTTAATAATTTCAGTGGAAGGCTGTGTGTGGACATGCTCATTTCAGAGTAAGAGCACCAGCCCTATTTCAATATTAGTAAAAGGCAGATTTGCACTGAAATAACTCAGGTGTGAATTACAACCCATTTTGTATTTCAGTGCCATTTATCACATAGACAAGCCTTTATAGGGCAAGCTAATCCATTATAACCTGTTTTAATCTGATGTAAAGGTGTCCACACCGGGATATGTACTGGTTTAACTAAACTGGTGCAAGTTTGTGTGTAGAAAGCTCCCAGGTCAACGAAGTATTGGGCGAAGTTCCCTGGCCTGTCTCATGTCAAAGGGCAGACTAGATAATCATAATCCTTTCTGGCCTTCAAAATCTATGAATCCTCCAGTCGTACACAAACCAGACACTCAGGAAAGGTTTGGGATTCTAACGATGCTCTAACGTTAATTTTTTTTTTTTAATTACCCATGAATCCAACTGCGTAGAAATAAATGGCTTTGTAACTAAAGTTATTCACAGGATCCAATAAATATGGGAACCCAGACAGACCGTCTATGGCTTTGCGGGCGTTGGACACGTCCCGTGTCCAGCGCCCGCAAATCACACAGCACCCCTGGCCTGCGGTTGCCTAAAGCCCGTTTCCATGTCACCTTCTCCCCGGGGGCAGGAGGCCTCGCCGCTGCAGATGCGGCTCCCTGCCCAGGGCCGCAGGGGGCTGGGGCAGAAGGTTCCCTGCAGCTGCTGCTGCTGCTTTGGGTCTTTGCCTGACTCTGGCGCTTGACTCTGCAAGCTCCAGGTTCCTGTCGCCGGGCCAGGGCCAGGTCTGCCCCGGGACAGAGCCCCCCGCACGGCTTGGTGCGGGCTCAGTCGAAGCGCCCCACGCGGGGCGCCCGCTGCAGCAGCGACCGGGCGGGCGGGCGAGACGGGGGTGGCTCTGCCGGCTGGGGATCGCCAGGGGGCGCTGCAGAGCCGCGGCCCTCCCGGCGCCGCCCCACGTGCGCCCGGCCAGGCCGGCCCGCCGGGCGCCGCGCCGGGGGGGCGGGGCTAGAGAGCCAGGCCCCACCCCCAGCCGGCTTCCGTACGCCGCCTCCGTCCCGTCCCCATGGAGACCCGCCGCTCCGCGCCGCCCCGGCTGCGACAAGGCGCAGAAGCCCCGGGGCGAGGACAGGCACGGAGGGGGCGGGGCTGGGAGACGCGGGGTGGTCTCTGGCTCCCCGGGGAGGCTCTGGGGGGACCCCAGGATGGTCTCTGGCTCCCCCCTCGGCAGGGTGTTGGGGGGACCCCAGGATGGTCCCCGAGATGGGCTCTGGCGCCCGGGGGGGTGCTGGGGGGACCCCAGGATGATCTTTGTCTGCCCCCTGGGGGGGTTCTGGGGGGACCCCAAGATGGTCTCTGCCCCCTCCCCCCAGGGGGTTCTGGGGGGACCCCAGGATGGTCCCCGAGATGGGCTCTGGCTCCCGGGGAGGGGTGCTGGGGGGACCCCAGGATGATCTTTGTCTCCCCCCCGGGCGGTTCTGGGGGGACCCCAAGATGGTCTCTGCCCCCTCCCCCCAGGGGGTTCTGGGGGGACCCCAGGATGGTCCCCGAGATGGGCTCTGGCTCCCGGGGGGGGGGTGCTGGGGGGACCCCAGGATGATCTCTGTCCCCCCCTGGGGGGTTCTGGGGGGACCCCATGATGGTCCCCGAGCTGAGCTCTGGCTCCCGGGGGGGGGTGCTGGGGGGACCCCAGGATGATCTCTGTCTCCCCCCCTGGGGGGTTCTGGGGGACCCCAGGATGATCTCTGTCTCCCCCCCAGGGGGTTCTGGGGGGACCCCAGGATGGTCTCTGGCTCCCCCTGGGAGTGCTTTGGGGTGACCCCAGGATGGTACCCAAGATGGGCTCTGGCTCCCGGGGGGGGGTGCTGGGGGGACCCCAGGGTGGTGTCTAGCTCACTTGTCTGCATGGCCATATGGCATGTCACTGCCCACCCACCAGTGTCCCCTCTTGCAGTCCCAACAGTGCTTCCTGCTGGGAGGCCTTGAGCCCAGAGGGGCTGAGAGCTTCCCCAAAGCCAGTACAGCCTCGCCATTCTCTGCAGTGACTTCTGCTGGGAAAGGCTGAGAATAAAAATGCTGGGACTGGAGACCCGTGAGCTGCTTTCATTCAGTGCTCCTATACCGTTTCTTGAAGTTACTTGCCCAGGGTCTGCAGTACTTATAAAGTCACCACGTGGCTAGCGTCTCCCACTTTTCTTCCAGAGCCGCCCCCAGAGATGGCTGCAAATGTTCTGAACACCCTGGCCCAAAACATAACTAATAAATACGGGAAAACAGTAAGTTACCCTAATGGCACTTTAACTGGACTCCTCTGAGGGGCTGGGGGCTGGAGCCAGAACACCCTGGTGATGCGGGCTTTCGAAGTACATAGATAGACCCTATACAGTGCCTCTCCCCATGCTGCTTGTGGTGAAGGCAGGGATGGGAGGTGGATGGCTGCCATTTGAATGTAAGCGCATGTTCGACTGGCCCCATCAGATATGCTAGCAAACTGTTACTGATAGAAGGTCTGAAGGGAGTGTTGCCCAAATGTGTCAGCCCTTTGGCATAGTGGAGAGGTTCCCAGACTCCCTTGAGGAATAGGATGGGGAAGTTCAAATTGTAGTGAAGACCTCCCATAAATCTCCCATGACACATTAAGCAGTAACGTCTTGTCTGTGCCTTCTGCTGAGTTTAGGATTACAGCAAGTGGCAGAGGATAGAAGCAAAACAGAATAAACCTGTGTCACACAAACCAGCTTTGCCAGCTATCACATCACCGAGTGAGGACAAGAAAAGCGAAGGGCGCTCCGCTGGGTACCAGAAAGACAAGCAGTCAGGTTGGCAGAGATTCTGTTTCTGTACCATATGGCATGTCACTCCCCACCAGTGCCCCCTCTTGAAGTCCCAACAGTTCTTCCTGCTGGGAGGGCTTGGCCACAGAGGAGCTGAGAATTTCTCCAAAGCCAGTACAGCTTCACCATTTTCTGCAGTGACTCCTGCTGGGAAAGGCTGAGAATAAAAATGCCAGGACTGGAGACCTGTGAGTTGCTTACATCCAGTGCTCCTATACAGTTTCTTGGTTACTTCCCCTGGGTCTGCAGGAATTATAAACTCCCTGTGGCTGGTGTGACGAAGTGGGACTGTTCTTAATGTTTTCTCTGAATATTGTGGGGGTGCCTCAGTTTCCCCTATGCAGTTCTTAAGTATCTAGGTGGTGGGATAAGGGTGTATGATCGTTGCAGAGCCCTAGAGGGCAGGTGTGTGCAGGGGTCTGGACACAGAGAATGGCCACCACCCTGTTTCCTGGCAACTGATGGCCTGGCCCTTCCCCCCTGCATGGTGAGAGCTAAAGGGTTGGAGAACAAAGGAATCAGGAATCGGGTTTCCTGGCCCGGGAAAGGGACAAAGCCCAGAGGAGGAGGGGCGGGAGAGAGTTTCAGTTTGGGGCTGGCTGCGGACATGGAGTGAAGTGCATATGTGGTTGTCTGGCTCACTGCCCCCCAAAATGGACCCAGCTGAGGGGTCCTGTTCTCTGCACCTACAAGCTCTGTTTTAGACCATGTTCCTGTTGTCTGATAAACCTCTATTTTACTGGCTGGCTGAGAGTCACATCTGACTGCGGAGTTGGGGTGCAGGACCCTCTGACTTCCCCAGGAGCCCGCCTGGGTGGACTCGCTGTGGGAAGCGCACGGAGGGGCAGAGGATGCTGAATGCTCCGAGGTCAGACCCAGGAAGGTGGAAGTTGTGTGAGTTGTGTGTCCTGAAGACAGGCTGCTCACAGAAAGGAGACTTCCCCAGAGTCCTGCCTGGCTTCGTAGGGAGCAGTTCCAGAGCATCGCCCGGGGACTCCGTGACAGCTGGCATTCCTAAATGTCCCTCAGCTACACATGGCAAGTGTATTCAATTCCTGTCATGTGTTAAAACTGGACAGTATAATAAGTGCAGAGCATTTTCTGTTTTACCAGTTCTATTCAGTCCCAGTTCATCCTTGCCTTCGAAGACCGCACCCTCTCTGAATCCCAGATTTGCTCAGCAGAAAACCTCAGCAAAAGAGACTGATCTAACTAAAAGCTTGGAGAACATCAAAATTATTAAGGTACATGAAGCAAATGTCCAGTGCTGTGATTTATTTATAGGGAGGCTGGCACAGACCATATGGTTATTCAGGGTTGTCCCAAGAGAGGAAGGAAAACTAGTGGCCTGATTATCTCATTTACACTCATGCAAAGTGGATGTCAAAGGCTGCTATTCTGATTTGGAGGCATGCACCAATGTGACACTCTCGTTGTGCTCATGCAGATGACTCCACAAGGTGCTGAGCAATGGAGAATCAGGCCCCAGGTGCTGGGAGAAGCTAGAGCAAGAATGTAGTGCTAGAGCACTGGCCCATGAAGAAGGTGGGTGCAGGGATGTGTTGGGGAAATTGGTGTGATTTAGCAAAAAGATGGAATTGATTAGATGGGTTTATGGTGCCAACGTAAATCAAGGGCGATATCGTTATTTATTAATGAATAGGAATGTCATTGGGATGACAGGTGGAACACATTTGTAAATCTTTCATTCATAAATTCTTTCAGAAACTGACCAAGTCGAAGAGAAAGTCCCTACATGAGCTGAAGCATCACAGCGCCACCCTGGTAGAGACCAACAGGAGACTGGCCCAGGACATTCAGCAGACGGATGCCAGTACTGCCAAGCATGCCAGAGACCTGCTGCAGCAGTACGAGATGTTTGGGGTGAGGCTTAGGTGTGGCCAGTGAAGTCAGATGAGCAGAATCCCAAACATAATCCCAGCTCCTTCTAATCCCACCCGAGCAGATTCAAGCTCTTGTGTGGAGATTACACAGCCCATACTAGTGGTAAGGGGGAACAGTCTTGTGCCCTGAAGCGCCGCTGCAGCATTCTGCTTTACACAGTTTATATACCACTGGGCTCTGCCCCACGGCAGCCAAAGATGCTCCAGCTACCTGCATCACACTGTCTCTTCTTAAGCATCCCTTCTAGTGCAGATACAGCCCTGGAGCGTGTGAAGCAGCCACCTTGCCAATCCCAAAGGCAATGCTGCTGCAAGATTTTCTGATGAGGAAGCAAGAGTGTAGCAAGTGACAACTGTCACCCTCTCCTAGTAGCTTGAACATGTCTCCTCCATGAAGTGCATGACCTCGACTGGGTCATGAGGTGGGAAGCACAAAGTCACTCCCAAGAGCAGCTCTTCTGTGCTTGCAGCTGTGCTGTCATGGCACCATGCAGTTCACTTCATCATGCTATTAGTGGGATCAATAAATACCATGGTGAGAGGTGCATTAGGAAGCCTGCAGCTAGACATTTCATAGTCTGTCAGTAGTGTACAGCAATCAGTGACTAGATTTCTCTCTTTGTAGACAGTCATCTCGACCCTTCAGGACTCCAGTCAGAACCAAGTTGGTGTAGCAAGAGCAGAACTCCAAGAAACAGAAAAAATGGTAGAAAAGAACCTGAAGAGTAAGAATGGATAGTTCACATTAAGTTAATAGGCAATATAGTACATGCAACCCCATTGTCTTCTACTCCTCATTTCATTAGATTATTGTTGTGAACGTCAAATAATTAGGTTTCCTAAAGATAATCAATTAGTTTTGGTATATGGGGACTGTCAGTTTCAGGGTAACTGCATCTGTATCCCCCTGCCGTGGTCCACTTGAGGAGTTCCCAGCCAAGTCTCAGGACTCCAGCTGTTACCTGTCTCTGGGTAGGGACCTTTGTCCCACTTCCTTCTAACTGGGGTTTTAAAGCTGCACAGCTCCCTGCCTTACTCGGTGATATCCCCAGCAAGCTAGTCTGCCTGATGGCCAGCACCTGGGTGTTGCTTTCTCTCCGTGGGCTATGAACAGTATATTGCCAGCAGTTACAAGTTACTACACAGCTCCTCATAAGCAAGCACATTTATTCTTAAAGTAAAAGCATTTATAGAGTAAACATCATTAAAACAATCAACAGAGTTGAACTCACCTTAAACATTCCAGGAGTCACCCATTAGTCTTAAGGTGCCCTTGTAGGCCAAAGTCTTTCCCTGAGTCAGTTTAAACAGTCTTTTCATGCCAAAAGCCCTTTCTTTGTCTGTTGGTCTCTGGAAAACCCAGTTTGACCAAGTATGGATAAGCCTCCCCAGTTGGCACCTCTCTGGAGGTGTTAACACCTTGAATGATTCACCTTAATCATTCTCCCCCCCTCCCTTCCCCATTCTTAGCTCCTCGTGGAGCTAAAAGTAATCTTTCCCTACTACTGGAGTTACACACAATTCCTGGCCCACAGTGATACACAAAGTAATCATACACTTAATACAACATGGGATACTGCATGCAGTTGCAATATCTGTCACAGGGACATTCCCTCTCAGTCAACTCCTGTAAAAATGTTTGGAAGGGATATAAACCCTACAGCAGCAGAACTAACCACTAACTGATGGGGGTTAGAAAGAGACTTCCCCTGTGGGCAAGTTATTCCATATTTTTGCACCTTCTTTGAAAACATCTGGTACTGGCCACTGTCAGAGACAGGATAGTGGATTAGATGGGCCTCTGATCTGATTCAGTCTGGCAGTTCCTGTGCTTCTAATCATGGCTACTAGACTAACATAATATTTAACCATTGTAAAGAGAAGGCTCTATTTCAGAAGAACAAAAGTTTCCTTGGCTCCACTGAACAGGAGACTTGGGTTTGGGGGTCTCTGTGGCTTAACTTTCTATCTTGGCCTTTTAATCAGAACTGAAACATCAGGTGGATCACATGAACACCAACGTGCAAATGCTCCAGGAAGAACTCAATGTTTTACGAACATACATGGACAAGGAGTACCCGGTGAAAGCCGTCCAGATAGCCTTTATGCTTCGCAACATCCGAAACCTGAAGGAAGAACAGCAAGTAAAGAGACCTCTCCTAACCTATGTTATCCCTGTGTGTAAATAGAAGGGATGGGACCAAAGCAATCAGATGTTCACTTGCTTAATAATCCTGTTGTTTCCCTGCAACCCCTCTCTGTAATTCTCAGGACGAAATGGAAGATATAGAAGATCTGGCAAAAACAGTAATGCAGCAACTGGAAAAGAAGGTTCAAGATGAGAAGGAGCAGATATTACAGGCTGTTGCAAAGGTTAGTGGATTGCATCTGTCTTTGCATGCTTGAAGGTCAGTGAGAAAGATAATGGAGTACCCTGCCAACTAGACTGCTCCTGGGAGCTGCCATATAGGGCTAGGGGTTTCCAGATTTAGCCCACCAGTGTCTCTGTAGTACAGAGGACATGCAAGGGTGTAACAGTGTACTACTGTCTCCAGCTTAGTTGATGCCTGGAGCTTTTCTTCATAGCAGGGAACTGTAGGTACAGAGCTGGATTTCGCATTGGGGGTACGATTGTAGCCTTGCATGTTACAGTATTTTCAGAATCATGCATGGGTATTTGCACCCACAGTTAGAGGGAATGAATTAAATTGAACTGATATTTAGATAGATGTTTAACTAGTCACTTATGTGCACAGTTGCTGAGATTGCACACACATTTGCAGTAACTGCACGAGCACATTAAGCACACAAATACACACAATACTGAAAATATGAGACTTTATTGTCCCTTCAGAAGATATAGGAAACTTCTATTTTATAATTGCTTTTTATGTGGTAATACTTAAGACTTCTGTGCAAACACTGAGGAACCCTCGCCACAGCGTGGTGAGATGGAAAAATATCAGTATTCCCATTTCCCAGATGAATCTGTAAGCAAAGGTGATGTGACGTGCTCAAGGCCATATAGCTAGTCTGTTGGCAGCTGGAATTAGAACACCAATATTACTGACTTCTAGTCCTATACTCAGCACAATGTGATCTCATTGGGTATTAAGGAGATGATGGCCCCCAGAATTTGTCCCAGAATGCATTCCTTAAAGGAGGAGTTCACCTGTTATTCTAGACATGGCAAATACCCTAGGGTCTGCAAGTGGCAGGGTTTCATACCTGTCATTGTGGGTTGCATTGTAGAAATAAATTATACCCAGTCATGTCTAAAGTACGGTTTTTTGAACAACTAAAACCCTGAGAGACTGCATCCCTTTTTCCTCCCATTGAAGCTGTTCTTCTGAGCCTGTTAGCACAAAGAGAGCTGTGGACAGCAATCATGTTTGTGATTGTTGCAGCTCTCCCCAGCTATTTTCTGCTTCTCTTCTGGTCCAGATGCATACTGGGATTTACCGTCTGGTCTTTTACTTCAGCTGGTTTATTTTTTCTATCTGTGCAGGACAAGGGGTTTCTCTATCAGGAGGGGCTGACGCAGATGGCTGTCAACAATCGGATACTCAGGAATGAAGTCCAAATGCAAAAGAAGGTGAGCAGGTTTGGGAGGAAGTAGCATGGAGCAGCAGGGGTGTTGGCCTAGTGAGTATTAATCCCTTTGTTGCTCGTCCTCCAGTACAGTGGCTGTGCCCGTCTGTTTCCAGTGGAACTTGTGGACTGTTAGGGCACACCTAGGATGTTGAGGAGCACAGCAGGGATTCCCCTGGCACTCTGTAGAGTGTATTGTGGGGAACGCTCCGGCCCTGGCTTTGTGAGGATGGACCAGATGCCCTGGCAAGTCTTCTCTAGCTCCTCTGCTGTTCCTAGTTCTCTGGTACCTTTGTGCCTCACTTCGTCTCGGTGTTTTTAAAGAGCAGTCTCACAGGTTTAATTCTTTCAGATCATTCACGAGCTATTGGAAGAAATCACAGAGCTACGAAAGAGCATTATGACACTTCGCAGGAGCGTGAGAGATCCTCGAGAGGTGATCTTCGCCGACGTCCTGCTGCGCAGGCCCAAGTAGGTCCCTGCGTTTATCTCCTAAGCAGTAGAATTTATTGAATAACACACCACAGGCCCTTCTGGCACCAGCTTCACTGTGAATATTCATAGGTCACCCTCTGCTTGGTGCACGGGGAGTTAATCTCCACTCAGAATGCCTTTGCATCCTGTATTAAGAAACTCAAGCCAACTATTTGCACAGTCATCAAAGGTAAATGATGCACCTCACCATAAAATGTAAACCTAATTGTAATATTGGATCCAATTGGGGAAGGCAAGTGCATGGCCTAATGGCCTGAGCACAGGAGTAGGAAGTAGGAAGGGCTAGCCCTGGCACTGATACTGATTTATTGTCAACCTTGGGTAAGTCCCTTCCCTTCTCTGTGCCTCAGTTTCCCCACTAGGGGGTTGTGAGGATTAATAAAGCTTTACATGCTTCCTGTGATGCACGATAAGGAAGTAGTCTGTTCTCATTTTACAGTTGGTAAAACTAAGGCTCTGAGGGGCCAACGGGCCTTCCAAAAAGACTCATTGTATGTAGTGTATTCATAGCCATGTTGGTCCCAAAAGACTCCTTGTCAGAGCATGCACCGGTCATCTAAAGTCACTTTTCGAACAGCAACAGTAAATTCCCCCCCCAAAATACTGGGTGAAAAAAGATAAGTTGGCCATTTTCCTACTATGTTAAAGAGGTTTCAAAGGCAGATGAGAGCTGCAAAATACCAAATCTCATTTCTCCTCTTTGCTCCCTCCCCAGCCCCAGTTCACTGGTGGCTGATTGCTTTCAGCATTGAGTTTCTGTGTATCAATGTGCAGGATGCCCTGCCAGCTCATTCACAGAAATCCTGGCTTCTAACTTCCAGGAACAATGGAAAAGGTTCAGCTAAGATTGTGGGCTCAAAACATAAAACTGAGAGACATGCACTAACCCGCCCTGAAACTACTCCCACAAATACCTACTGGGGTGCAGTTGATGCAAAGAGCAATTGTGATAACACCTCAGATTGTGATTGACTGCACACCAAATACACAAAGATCCACAATATCTAAAGGAAACTTAATGCAGTTTAAAACAGAAACTTGATTAACAAGTACCAAGTGAGGGTACAACTGGACATTGGTCTTGATCAGTTATTGACTTCAGTTAGGGTGTAAGCCAGGGCCACATTTGGCCCAAAGAGGTTAAGGTCTTGAATGTCAGCCAGTCTAAACTTGTAGGTGTGTGTGCAAAATACATGTGAAATTGTTTGCTGTTTGCCTGTGCATTTATTGCAAGTGTGTGTGCAAAGTGAGTGTGTGGACAAACTGTGAATCACACTGATTTTTCACCTCTCGCTTCCCCAATTTTGCACACAAAGTAATTTTATAGGCAAATTAGTCCTCCAGGTTTCCCCCGTTTTGCATATGCAGAATATTCAGATGAATGGTATGAAAACCAGAGTCCTCCATGATTTCCATAAATCCAGGCCATAAGTCTGTAACAGAGCTAATGATGGGGCTTGGAGTCAGGGAATTGGCCCTATGTTTTAGCCAGAAGACTGTCCCTTGGCCTGGTCTACCTGCAGAAGTCGGCAGGCCTGATGGGAAGCGGAAGGAAAGCCTGCAACATGTCAGGAAATTGGGGAGAGTTGAACAGCCTTGTGGTATATTAGTGTAACTTAATTTTTTCAGATAAAAGAAGGGTAAAATGGAGCATTAATTAGTCCTGACAGATTGCAGAGCTGGGGTGACTGCGTGTGACTGGGAAAAGGTTTAAAAATAGAAGAAAGGCCAAGTAGGAAAGTTTCTGCAGCATCATAAGTCAGGCATTTGGTGATTACACAGCCCTGCCAGGCTGGGCCCCTTTGCCAGAGCCATCACCACGGTTTCCTCCACAGACATTTCCCACTGACTTTCTTTATGCTTTTCACGTGACTTCACAATGTGCTTGTTTTCTTAGATTAGCCCATTGGTTTCCCTGAGACACTGGAGGAACAAAGTTGTGTTCAGCCCACAAGCAGCTGGGAGAGTTGGGGAACGTGCGGTGCAGAGGCTCAGTCTCTCCCCCCACTAGCAGCAGCAGAGCAGAAACTGATCGTAGGCCTGTTACTAAAAACCCAACACCGCCTAGAGTGTCACCAAATGCGAGATCTGGGATGCCAGGAGGCTGGAGGGGTCCCTCCCTTTCCATACTCATTTTTGTTTCTAATTGCTGCATGGCCAAAGCAGCAAAACCAGGGTACTTCTTTCCCCTCCCATTCCGTTCCCTGCCTCTGCTTTGCCGAATTACAGCTGAACAAGTCCACTGTGTGCTGGAGAGTGGATATAACTGACAAGGCCCTGCTGCTGTGAAGCTTTTTTCCTCTGCGTTTGTCTGTTGGCATTGAAGGAGAGTCGCAGCTAGATACATTGTTTTGTTTTCATAAACCCACCGCCGACATCTGATTAGGGCTCAGTTATCCTGTGAATGCTGTCTAGGAAACAGCCATACAACAGGGCTCAGGTTTTGATTTACAATGTGTGATCTTCCCATAGGAAGAGAGGAGATGGCCAGTCTGGTTAATGCCAGAATGGGTTTTCGGGGTGAGTCGGAGCTAACGTATAACACTGCTTGGGCCCTGCTGCTGTGGGCTGGGTTGCCTGTCTGGGCTCTGGCTCATGCTCATGCTTGTGCCAGGCACAAGAACCCAATATGGCTTTAAAGGGCTGCTGTTCTCTGAGCAAGTCTGGGGTTCTGGTCCTACCCCTCCTCCCTCCCTCTAATAGCGAAGGGTTTATGAATGGTGGGCAAAGGATGTCCAGGCCCTTGAGTTACTGTTTTGGCTGTACAGTGTGTCTGAGAAGTGTCATGTGTTTCTGGCCTTGATTGTACCAGGATTTCTCTTCCCCACCACCTCACTCCCACAGACTCACTTGATCTGAATTGAGGCAGAGTTCGTGTTTCCTTGGCTATGGATTGACTTTCTCCTTATTGCTCTCTCCTCAGATGCCTGCCAGATACAGAGATTGTTCTCAATATCCCCGTAGAGGAGAAGTTTTTCATTTAGTCCCAGAAGCTTTGGACCTGAAGTGGAAAGGTGGGTGGATTGGCCAGGCCTTGCCCACAGAGCTATGTCATCACAGAACACAGCTGGGCCAGGAACAGGATGGGGAGCTGTACAACAAATCGCCCCCTCTTTGTGGACAAGTTCTCCAAACCCTCCCAGCTCTCAGGAAGTTCTGCTCTGCACTGCTTCTGTTTTGTCAGGACAAACTAGATCTATCACAGAACAATCTGCAGGAATCGTGTCATCGTCATGCCAGATCCAAACTGGGGTTTTGCTGGGTAAAAGCCAGAAAACTGCCATCTTGCTAGAAGGAATATGGTGCAAAATTCTATTAAAGCAGCCAGATGTGGTCCAAGACAGTGGATCATTGCTGAGGTGTCACTATTCCCCAATCTCTCATTCTTACAGTGCTACCACGTGTCGTTGGTGTCAGCCAACTACCAATAAAACATCAAACAGTTCCACTTGGTCCAATTACTTCTTGGTGTAATTCTCCTGAAGCCCAGGGGAGTTCTATCGAAATGAATTTGGCCTTTTTATCCTTCCCAGTGAAACTACTTTGTAAAAGAGATTTTTATCAATATTTTGATTTCTGATGAGCTGAACCCAGACCCAGGATAAGGTCTTTAGTAATGGAACAATGAGGAGCTGTCCCTAAGTGCCCTCCAGCAGCTGCCTGTCAGAACAATTGCATCCCCATCAGCCATAGCAGATGTCAATTCAGGGGGACGGAATGATGATACAGGATCAGGATCTTCCACTTACGGTGTTCTGTACCAATGCTTGCAGTTCCTCGCAGCGGGCGCCGCTTGCCCTCTGGCAGGAGTCCATCCCATCCCAGCTGCGTCTTGCTTACGGGTGAGTGGTTCTGACAGTATTCGGGCTGGGAAGTCTACCAGCTGATGGATTAACCGTGTAGCATGTTTAACCTGCAACTTTCAATCTACATTTTGAAATAAAAATTAAGTGGGTCTTTAATTTGCAACTGAAGTTTCATCCTGTCAGAATAAATCTCCAGACACCTTTTATTATTTGTCAGAAATAACAGCACTTTTCACTTCAGTCGTATGTATCAAGCAGGGATCTCAAAGTGCTTTACAGCCACTCGTAAAGGTAACCTCACAGCCTTGATGACACAGAGCCAAACTAGCTGGCTAGGTGCTCCTCAAGCCCCATCCCTGTAGACAGACAGGAGGACCTGTGCCACCTTAGAGACTAACAAATTTATTTGAGCATAAGCTTTCATGGGATACAGCCCACTTCATCAGATGCATGGAATGGAACATATAGTAAGAAGATATATATACTTACAGAGAACATGAAAAGGCGGAATTTGCCACACCAACTCTAAGAGGCTAATTAATTAAGATGAGCTATTATCAGCAGGAGAAAAAATACTTTTGTAGGGATAATCAAGATGGCCTATTTCAAACAATTGACAAGAAGGACAATTAACATGGGGAAATAGAATCCTACAAAAAGAGGGATTCTGTGTGGAGTCTTCTTGAAGGTCGAAACAACAGGCTGGACTTCTACATAGATTGCTTCCGTTGACGTGCATGGGCTGAAATTGTGGAAAAGCAGCATCACTTGCCCCATAACCTCAGCCATGCTGAACACAATGCCATCCACAGCCTCAGAAACAACTCTGACATCATAATCAAAAAGGCTGACAAAGTAGGTGCTGTCGTCCTCATGACTAAATTGGAATATGAACAAGAGGCTGCTAGGCAGCTCTCTAACTCCACATTCTACAGGCCATTATCCTCTGATCCCACTGAGGATTACCAAAAGAAGCTACACCATCTGCTCAAGAAACTCCCTGAAAAAGAACAGGAACAGATCTGTGTAGACACATGCCTAGAACCCCGAGCAGGGGTATTCTATCTGCTACCCAAGATCATAAACCTGGAAATCCTGGACGCCCCATCATCTCAGGCTTTGGCACCCTAACAGCAGGATTGTCTGGCTATGTGGACTCTCTCCTCAGGCCCTACTCTACCAGCACTACCAGCTATCTTCGAGACACCACTGACTTCCTGAGGAAACTACAATCCATCGGTGATCTTCCAGAAAACACCATCCTGGCCACTATGGATGTAGAAGCCCTCTACACCAACATTCCACACAAAGATGGACTACAAGCCGTCAGGAACAGTATCCCCGATAATGTTACGGCAAACCTGGTGGCTGAACTTTGTGACTTTGTTCTCACCCACAGCTATTTCACATTTGGGGACAATGTATACCTTCAAGTCAGCGGCACTGCTATGGGTACCCACATGGCCCCACAGTATGCCAACATTTTTATGGGTGACTTAGAACGACACTTCCTTAGGTCTCATCCCCTAACGCCCCTACTCTACTTGTGCTACATGACATCTTGACATCTTCATCACCTGGACCCATGGAAAAGAAGCCCTTGAGGAATTCCACCATGATTTCAACAATTTCCATCCCACCATCAATCTCAGCCTGGACCAATGCACACAAGCGGTCCATTTCCTGGACACTACTGTGCTAATAAGTGATGGTCACATAAACACCACCCTATACCAGAAACCTACTGACCGCTATACTTACCTAATGCCTCCAGCTTCCATCCAGGACACACCACATGATCCATTGTCTACAGCCAAGCTCTAAGATACAACCGCATTTGTTCCAATCCCTCAGACAGAAACAAAAACCTACAAGATTTCTATCAAGCATTCTTAAAACTACACTACCCACCTGCTGAAGTGAAGAAACAGATTGACAGAGCCAGAAGAGTACCCAGAAGTCACCCACTACAGGACAGGCCCAACAAAGAAAGTAACAGAACGCCACTAGCCGTCACCTTCAGCCCCCAACTAAAACCTCTCCAGCGCATCATCAAAGATCTACAACTTATCCTGAAAGATGATCCTCACTCTCACAGATCTTGGGAGACAGACCAGTCCTTGCTTACAGACAACCCCTCAACCTGAAGCAAATACTCACCAGCAACCACACAACAAAAACACTAACCCAGGAACCTATCCTTGCAACAAAGCCCGATGCCAACTCTGTCCACATATCTATTCAAGTGACTCCATCGTAGGACCTAATCACATCAGCCACGCCATCAGGGGCTCGTTCACCTGCGCATCTATCAATGTGATATATGCCATCATGTGCCAGCAATGCCCCTCTGCCATGTAAATTTGCCAAACCGGACAGTCTCTACGCAAAAGAATAAATGGACACAAATCTGACATCAGGAATCATAACATTCAAAAACCAGTAGGAGAACACTTCAATCTCTATGGTCACTCAGTAACAGACTTAAAGGTGGCAATTTTGCAACAGAAAAGCTTCAAAAACAGACTCCAATGAGAAATTGCTGAACTGGAATTAATTTGCAAACTAGATAGTATTAACTTGGGCTTGAATAGAGACTGGGAGTGGCTGGGTCATTACACAAATTTAATCTATTTCCCCATGTTAAGTATCCTCACACCTTCTTGTCAACTGTCTGAAATGGGTAATCTTGATTATCACTACAAAAGTTTTTTTTCTCCTGCTGATAAAAGCTCATCTTAATTAATTAGCCTCTTAAAGTTGGTGTGGCAACTTCCACCTTTTCATGTTCTCTGTATGTATATATATCTTCTTACTATATGTTCCATTCTATGCATCCGCGGTAGCCCACAAAAGCTTATGCTCAAATAAATGGTTAGTCTCTAAGGTGCCACAAGTCCTCCTGTTCTTTTTGCTGATACAGACTAACATGGCTGCTACTCTGAAACCTATCCCTGTAGAGGTGAGCCTGCCTCGCTTCCCATAATGATATTTCCCACACACCTCTAAAAAGCTTACTGCTGTAGGTGTGTGGGTGAGGCTATGACAGTGACACTTACCCGTTCCTCTACAGTGCTCTGTGATTGGTGGAGGAAAAGTGCTATAAAAGTGCAAAGTATTATTACACTGAGTCCCACTCCTTACTTGGTGACATAGCCTGTAGCTTCTGTAGTTATTCAGTCTGCCACTAGATGGAGCGTGGCCCCAGCTCCCCAGCTAGATAAATCAAAGATTAATATCTTGTAAGATTTGGGGGGAGGGGTGGTCAAGTGATTAATAGAAAACTCACAGAGCCAAAGTGCTGGGCAAGGGTTTCCCTGCCGACTAACAGAAAATGAGGAGCCCTGGAGAGCAGGCCTGCTCTGGGAAGCAAGGTCTCCTGGCCCATGGGCTGTCTCACCCAGGGAAGGTGGGAAGTGCAGTTTGATAGGGGATGGGGAGGAGAATCTCCTCCAAGGAAGTCTTAGGCTAAAGAAGAATCCTGCTGAGTTTTTCCCATGCCTGGAGAAAGCTCCCCAGTCAGGAATCTGAAAGCCCAGCAGCTTGGAACGGGGCTGCAGCCTGAACCAGAGACACAGGAGGAGTTGGCTACCCAACACCAGCCCTTAGTGCACCCAAAGTGGGGCCTTTACACACAGATTCGTCCCTGGGGGCCTGATCCAGCTCTGCTGAAGTGAGAGAGCCCTTGGCTTAGGCCCCACCGTCGCGGGGACCAGACAGAAATCCATTCACGGTGTGTGTTGACAGTGCAGTGAGAATGTGAATTGACTAACGACTGGAAATGAAAGAACGAAGGTGCTTAGAGTGGTAGCAGCCAAGGTGCCAGGAGCGCTTCTGATGTGTTAAAGCAGCTGTTTGTGCAGTATTCTGTCAAATCTATAGCCCCATGTTACACAGCAGTATCATGGACACGACCACCCAGCCCTGGGGATCAGAGTGCAAGGAGCACGGAGGGGCCTGGCACACGCTTTGCTGGGGAAGCAGCTCAGGCAACCTTCCAAGGATCCTCCTCCTCCTCTCTGGCCACTTCATTAGCTGGTTCTCTCTTTGCCCCCTCCTGGGATGCGGAAGTTACCCCAGTCCTAGGGATGGTATTAATTGCCTGGGGCAACAGGTTCTAGAGGAGGGAGAGTCCAGGGCTATGGTGTGTGCGGGAGGTAGACTCTTAGATCGTGTCATGGGGTGGGGTGTCTACAGTGATGCCCTGAGATTGTCCACTTGGTGACAGCACCAAAGTGATTTTACAATGAAGGTTAGGCATGAAGGGGCAGGTCCCTGAGGCAGGGGCTGTGGACGCTGGAGTTGAGGTGGATGCCCTGGTGACGAGATCGAGCCGCAGCCGGGGGCATGGAGGTCAGGGGGCTCAGGCGGGGGGGGGCATATACCAGCGGGTGCTGGGGGAGGGAATGAGTGTTGGATTCAGCCCTGGGGCAGAAACAAGGCGGAGTCCAGTGGCACCTAAAAGACGAACAGATTTATTTGGGCATAAGCTTTCGTGGGTAAAAAACCCACTTCTTCAGATGCAAGGTGCATCTGAGGAAGTGGATTTTTTACCCAGGAAAGCTTATGCCCAAATAAATCTGTTTGTCTTTAAGGTGCCACTGGCCTCCTGCTTGGTTTTGTGGCTACAGACGAACACGGCTCTGAAGCCTGGGGCAGCGCGTTTAGGTGCTGGAGAAGTTGATCCCCCAGAGTTGGCCTTTGGCTGAGGGGTGTGGGGCACAGTGCTCAGACCCCTGGCACCCGAGCAATAGCCTTGGGCTGAGCCAGTGACTCCCTGGGCGTTCGCGGAGCGGATTTCGGGGCGGACTCTGGGGGCCCTGGGTTTGGGCAGGGGTGGATCCCGCGGTGCTGGCCCGGGCTGCGGGAGTAGATTCCCGAGGGCTGGGCACCAACTCCGCCCGCTCTGAGCGGCCCCGGGCGGGCTGGGGAGGGTCCCCGCGAGGGGGTGGGTCCCGGGACCGGCCGAAGGGGGCTCCACCTCCCAGGGTTTAAAGCCCTGCGCTCGGCGGCCGCGGCGCTACGCGATGTGGCAGGGGAGAGCCAGCGGCCGGGCGTTGGGTTCCGCGGGCTGCGGGCGGCCGGGGCGCCCCGGACAGCGGCGCCGGTGAGCCGGGGAGCGCGGAGCAGGACGGGGCCGGCGCCGAGGTGAGCCGGGCTGAGTTCTGCGAAGAAACTTTCCGCTGCGGGGGCCGAGAGCTGGGGCGCACGGGCTGGGGGGCTGCGAAGCGCCGGGAGCCCGCTGTCCGAGCCCCCTCCCGGCATTCAGCCTCGGCCGGAGACTCTCCGCCCCGGGCGCGCTGTTCCCCGCTCCCCCGGCTGCCCTGCCCCAGCGCCCGCCGGCGCGCTGCCCTTTCCCCGGCAGGGCCGGGCTCTGCGGTCCCGGCTGCGCCCTGGCCCGGTGGGAGGGCGCTGGGTGTGTCGGGATCGCCTCCCTGCCCCTCTGCAGCCCGCCCCTGCCCCAGGCTGGTGCAATGCGGCCCCCTGCATTTTTTAAGCATGTTGTGGAGGTTGGCACCGCTGTCCCCATGGCGTCGGGACTCTCGGGGTTTTGGTGCCAGGCTGAAATTCATAGGGTGGGGAAACCAGGCTGGGAGAGGGCATGGGACAGCGCTTCCTACATGTCCTTACCCGACACAGAGGGGTGAGGGTCTTTAAATGGGCCAGCGCCAAGCTAGCAGCTCTGGGTACCACCCTAAACCCAGCCCCTTCACAGCAGGTGAGATCGGAGAGGGGAACATGTCCAGCCCCTCTTCCTCTCCTACGTGGATCAGCCCCCTTGGCCTTTGGCCTCTCCTTTATTCCTTTGCTCTGGCCCGAACACAACCCTCCCCAGGCTGCCGGGACCCATCCTGGGCTGGGTGAAAGGGCACTGGGTGGGGGCAGCAATCAGACCCCCCTCCCACACCCACTTTTGCCCTTCTTGCTCTGGAGCTGAAGCAGAGATAGGCTAACACCCAGGATCCACCGGGCTATGAAGAGTCTTTGGCTCCAGACTTTTTTTTCCAGTTTAAAAGTTGTTTGGCTGAGACACTGCAGGGCGGCTGGGGAGTGCATTAGGAGACCGGGATGATTTATGATTGTTTCTTCTGGGCCTGCCTCCAGCCAGGAGACAACTGAAGTGGAACTTAAAAAAATCCCCTCTGTAACTAAGGTGAAGTAATCGAACTGAGAGGGCACCCGGGGTGGGGCGGGTCCCGGAGAATCCCAGCCAGAGCAGGGCGAGGAAAAGCAGACAGGGGCCTCCAGCTCCCCAGCCCAGCACTTGCCTCCAGACTTCCTTCCACAAGCCAGTTGCTCGGCCTTTTCTGTTTTGCAGAAGATGACTCTGAACACGCAGCAAGGGGGCAAGGGCCCTGTGCGCAGACGGGCCAGCACCCCAGTCCCCCTCTCCCACCAGTCCCAGCCAGGGGTGCGTGGGCCGAGGCCTAACCCCATTGAGCCCCATCACCCTCCGCTTGGCTCCTCCTCCTCCTTCGAGCCTGGAGACAAAGCTCCAGCCGTGCCACACAGCAGCTGGTCATCGGACTCGGCCGACTCCGACAGCTCCTGGGAATCCTTGTATCGGGTGATGCTGCTGGGTGACCCTGGTGTGGGCAAGACCAGCTTGGTGAACCTCTTTGCTGGGATCCAAGAGCGGGACCTGCCGGAACAGCCGGGAGGTAGGGAGGGGTCCCTGCCCTGGGCTGTCAAACCAGCTGCTCTCGAGGGCCATGCGGTGTGCAGGTTGGGGAGTGGGCAGTGGGTCACAGCGTGAAGAAGCCCTGTGTAAACCCAGGCCAAGGGGCACAGTGGAGACGCTGCACTGACTGCTTGGGGGCAGGGCACAGCCCCTTCTTAGCAGTGAGGAGCGCGCTGCCGAATGTGGGGGACTTGCCTCCAGTTCCGTTCCCCATCTCTGTGGCTGGGCAGGGGGAAGTTAGCGGGGCACAGGGGTTCCCAAAAGCCAGCTGAGAGCCACCGATGGCTCAGTTCTGATGTACCTACTGTAAGTAACACTGGGCGCCCCCGTGAAGACTGGGGCGGGGGCCTTAGCTGTGGATTTCAGTGGGTTTGAGATGGAAACATCGGAGGGACATTGTACTGACACGCGTCAGGGTCAGCCACCTGGGTACAGTTAATGCCAGTTGTCCAGCTGCCTGCTGGAGCCTTGGTGCCTTTTAGCCTCCCCGCAAGCCAAAAAATAACCTGGCAAGGGAGGTGACTGAGTCCTGAACCTGGGAAGAGCCATGAGATACCCCAGCACCTTCCCCCTCCTTCCAAGCACTAAAGGAGGAGAGTAGCCAGGCTTCTGCCAGGGCATCGCCCTGACCTCACCACTTTCCCACATCCTTCCATGGTGCTGGCTGGTTTGTAGCTTTAGTTCCTTGCCGAGAGGATCAGTTGCATTTTCCATGGCCTGCGTTTAACCCCACCACCCTGGGGTGCTGTCTCCTCCCAGCCTGGGCAGCCAGCAGACACTCCTTCTGTGGAGCTCAGCAGCATTGGGCCTCAGCGGGAGGCATTGCTGGGCACAGGGAGTCCGGCTGACCAGGATGCATCTGGCTTGTTTCAGAGGACACCTACGAACGCACCCTATCGGTGGATGGGGAGGAGATGACGCTGCTGGTGATGGACACCTGGGAAACAGAGAGGCGGGTAAGGGAGCGTGCATGGGGCGTGTCAATCACAGGGGCTGGCCATGGGGGTGGGGGTCACCTTTTCAATGAAGTGGGTTCTATTGCCAGACTGGAGCTATTTATTATTGGGTCTGTTGCTGTTGTAAATACCACAATGAACTTGTATGAACATCAGAATGTCCCTACTGGGTCAGACCAGAAGTCCATCTAGCCCAGTATCCTGTCTTCCGACAGTGGCCAATGCCAGGTGCCCCAGAGGGAATGAACAGAACAGGGAATCATCAAGTGATCCATCCCCTGTCGCTCATTCCCAGCTTCTGGCAAACCGAGGCTAGGGCACCATCCCTGTCCATCCTGGCTAATAGCCATTGATGGGCCTATCCTCCATGAATTTATCTAGTTCTTTTTTGTACCTTGTTATAGCCTTGGCTTTCACAACATCCTCTGGCAAGGAGTTCCACAGGTTGACTGTGCGTTGTATGAAGAAATACTTCCTTTTATTTGTTTTAAACCTGCTGCCTATTAATTTCATTGGGTGACCCCTAGTTCTTGTGTTATGAGAAGGAGTAAACAACACTTCCTAATTTACTTTCTCCACACCAGGCATGATTTTACAGACCTCAATCATATCTCCCCTTAGCCATCTCTTTTCCAAGCTGAAAAGTCCCAGTCTTATTAATCTCTCCTCATACAGAAGCTGTTCCGTACCCCTAATTTTTTGTTGCCTTTTTCTGAACCTTTTCCAATTCCAATATGTCTTTTTTGAGATGGGGCGACCACATCTGCACGCAGTATTCAAGATGTGGGCGTACCATGGATTTATATAGCGGCAACATGATATTTTCTGTCCTATTATCTATGGCTGGCTGTGTTTCCATGCCCACCTGCTCATGAGACAGAGCTGCAGGGACAGACCCTCCTGCTGGACCCTACATCTACCAGACCCCTCTCTAGCTTTCTGGGGAGCTGCTCTTGCCATTGTGTGACATCCCCAGCAGACTGTGCTTGCTGCTCCCGTCGCTCTGCGGCTGGAGATGGGAGGCTGCAGCTGGGTCAGGGTCAGCAGCTAGTAAGGGGGTGAGGGTGACTTCCCCAGTGAACAGCTGACTGGCTCATCAGGTGTCCAAGGGAGGATCTTAACACCCCCGGGAGCTGGAGGGGATTCCCCCTCCCCCCAGCTGGGGGGTTAACTGCTGTGGGAGGAAGCAAGGGCTTGAGTCCACTTCTCTTTCCAAAATGTGGCAACTTTAAACTCTGTTGGAGTGATTCCAGCCAGACACAACTCCCTGTCCCCCCAGCTCCCCACAGAGTGGATGCTCCAAGCTAGGCACTTGGGGGCTGATTCTCCCACCTTCCCTCTGGCGTAGCTGCTGATGTGCCTGCAAAGGGGGTGCAGGCTGCTGCCAGGTCAGAACGGCCATGCTGGCATAAGAGCTGATGCAAGGTGGGCCCGAGATGTCACCGGGGAAGGTGGAGAGAAGGAGGGAAACGTGCCAGATCCTTAGGGCTGGGTGTGCTGGGGGGTGCTGGTGGTGCCGGGGTTCGTTTGTCTCCTTGCCGTGCAAGAGCTGGGAAACGTGCAGGAGCCGACTGGGCGAACAACGGGTTAGGAAATGCAGCCTTTAAGGGGAATGCATTAGTAGGCAGCAGTCGTGGTGCCCGGTGGCATCTCTGCCCCTCCGCCCCTGCTTGTGGGTGACTGGAGACTGACAGGAGCAAGATTCCCCTCTTCCAGCCCCACCCTGCTCTTTGCTTTCGATGAACAGCTGGGGGCGATGCTCGCCACCAACAGCAAGAGGGTCCTGAGCTTCACTGAAATGGCCTCTCCGCCTGCCGGTCTGGGACCCACCTGCACACTCCCCCCTCACCAGCTGCATCTTCAAGAAAATCCGTGGGCGCCATCTGGCCCCCAGCATCTCATGCAGCCCCTGCTCCCTGTGGCCAAGGACGCCGATGGTATCTGGGAAGGGATGGACTCGCTGGGCTAGTGGCCACGTTCCGCACCTGACGTGGTACGAGCAGGGAACACCCTCTCCTCTTTTCCACTGTCCACTCTGTCCAGAGCACTGGGCGCGGATACCCCTTAGCGTCCTGCCCTTAAAATCCTGGAGGGGGCCGAGAGGAACAGAGGGGGCTCAGGGAATGGCTGCTAGGAGAAACACAGCACCTAACTTAGTGGGGACGAGAGCATTGGCATGGAGTGTGCATCAGTGGGACCCACCGAGCCCTGAACGAGCTGCAGGGAGTGGAGACTAAGGGAGAGGGAGAATGAGAGCCTGACCCAGACAAGGATGTGTGAGGTGGGGGAGGGGAAGGGGCAGGGATTCTGGTGAGACCCCCCCACTAGCCTGGCCCAGTTGGGCCTACCTGCAGTGACTATGGCCAGGCTTTCCGTAGTGGGTCAGTGTTTTACTCGGGGTACGATGAGAAATGCAGTTCTTTATCACTTTGGTTTTAGTGGACAAACAAAGGGTTAATTCCATGTCATTCCTGTGAACCCCGCTTTGCACCTCTGGCCAGCTGCCTCTTGCAGTGCTAGGCCATGCGTTAGCTCTCTCCGCACCCAGGCCTGGGTGGTGGGTCACGCAGGGGTTGGGCCAGCCCTTTTTGCTTCTGGTTCACACGGGCTTGGCCTCCTGCTGAATGAAGCTTCCTAAACTCAAAGGCAAACTCTCCCCAAGGTGCTAAGTCTCGGGGTCCAAATCTTGCCAAAGCTTTCCAGGGCTCCCACCCAAGCCCTACATCTGCCTTGCTTTGGCTGGGGTCTCTTGTTTGCTCCACCCCGGGAGAACCTGAGAAGCAAACCTGAGAGGAGTTGCCCAGTTTGGGGGGGGGTCTCTCTCGGCAGGGGTCTGGCATGTGCAGCTTGTCCAGAAGCAATGGCATGACCGCTCACTGGAAGAGCTGTAGTGCCCTGTCAGAAACCTGTAGTGCCCTGCGTCTTCTGCCCTGCCTCTGAAGCAGCAGATTGACTGTAAAGTGGCATTACTGGTTCTCAGGGCCCTAAGCCTGTTGGTCCTGGTGACATTTGCTGACCAGTGTCTCTTCAGGTTGAGGTTTGCTCCCTCGTGTGTGAAGCCGGCTTCTGTTCCCAGCACTAGAAATAGCAGGCTGGTTCGTCATAGAATTTAGGAATACAACTGCATGCAGAATGTGTGTGGAGTAGCATGCCCAGTCTGTGCATCCAGCAATGGTCACTGTGTGTGCAAATTAGATGCACCTTTTGCACAAGCAGTTGTGCATCTAAACAGTCTGAAAATCTGGTCCTAAAGTTTTAAAGACTTCAATTTATTTCCACTCTCCCTGAATTGCATTTTTCTACCAAGTGCTGTTTCCCCTTGTGAGAAGATACCGATTGTCAAGCTAATTTGTTTAGGGACATAGTGAACATCAACTTTGTGGCTGCCTAAGGCCTGGAACCCAATGCCCCTGAAATCTCCCCCCACCTCGTCCTTCCCATTTAAAAAACCCGCATTAGAAGCTTGTGTTTTCTCCCAGGGGCCCTGGCCTAATGATAAGATTATCTAACTCTTAGGTGGCATTTTTCATCAGTAGATCTCAAACCACATCACAGTTGTTAATGTATTTATCCTCCCAACCCCCCGGCGAGGTGCTCTTAACCCCAGTGGACAGATGGGATGCAGAGGTGGTAAGTGACTTGCCCATGGTCACACAGGAAGTCTGTGGCACAGCAAGGAATTGAAGCCAGGCCTAACCACTGGACCATCCTTCAGTCCCTTCCCTTCCAGGCCCCCATTCCCTTGTAAATGGGCTCCCCTGCTCTTGCTGGCTGTTTGTAATTGGAAAGGGGATCATATTCAGCCTGAGGCCCTGAGCACTGTGGCCAGGGCTTGGGGTTGTCTGAATACCCTGCTGATGAATTATTGGCCGTGGGGTGGTTTACAAGGGTGTCTCTGGCTGGGTGTGTTCCCCAGAGGGTGCTGCAGCCAGTGGTTTTGTTGTGAACCCTTTAAAGGCCTCTTCCTTCCCCGGCGTGGTAGGGCGGGTCCCTCTGGGCCCCAAGAGCCCTGTTGGTGTTACAAGGCACTGGGCTGCCACAGATGCATGGCTGGGCAGCCTGCGTGTTTGGGAGCGGAGCCCTGGGGCTGTAATTTGCAGCTGACACAGATTGAGGAGGAGACTGTGTCAAACACCCCCCCAAAGCCAGAATCTTTTAATCTGCCTGTTATTGACTGAGCCACATGTCTGCTGGGTGGCCAGAGGCTGCGGGAGCCTAGGCTGCTGTCTGATGGGGACAGGCTGATGGCCCCACCTGCTCCAGGGCTGGGATGCTGAGTGGCTTCTCCTTCCCCCTCCCTGCCCTGTCCACAGCCCGGAGGTTTGCACCCGCTCTGGGGACCCATTCCTTCCAAGCACTCAGACTAGCCCTGGCTGGCAGGGAGCAGCCTGGGGGCAGGCCTCATCCTTAAGTAAACCTTGAGCGCGCCACCCGTTCCCCACTGATTGATGGGGCTGTTCAGCTGAGCCGTTACCCTGCCTGCTGGTTTGTCTCCTCTCCCCCACTCTTGGCCCCAGCCCACGGACGAGTGGGTACGTCGGGCGGCTGGCTCAGCCCCACCCCTGCAGGGAGCAGCAAAGACTCGTACTGGTTTGTACGGCAGACAGCACTGCTGCTGAGAACGCGCCCTTATAGTGCAGACACTGGGGTGCCTTGTCTTGTACCCAACGACCCCGGTGGCTGGCATCCTTGGTAGACATCAAGACCACCTGGACACTGGGGAGGATGCTTATTATACACGTTCCCACCCCCTTTCCCAAGACGGGCAAGATGGAAATGCTTATTTGCACCCAGAGCTGCCAACAGGGGCAAGGATACAGAGGAGTGGGGCGTTCCCGGTTCTGCCCCTGCCAAGCCACTAGCCCACTGACTCCATAGAGTCCCCCTCCTCAGATCTTTGCCAGGAGCCCCTAACCGCTAGCTGGCCGTGGCTATTTGAAAGCCTGGGGGATGGATGGGGAAATGCCCTGGTGTGGGTCCAGTGCAGGCCGGGGGAGAGGGCGGAGCTCAGCAAAGCTCAGGAGCCATTGCAGAAAGCAGGGTCCCGCCAGCGAGATTTGCCCAATGGCGAGCGATGAGCAGCAAGCCCGGCGCGGGGAAGGCCAGAATCTTGTCGCCGGCTAATCTCTCGTTGGTCAGATGTCGGGTTGAGGCGGGAGGGACGGCTGGGGTCCAGTGGTGCTGGCTGGTACTAACTTACTCTCACCACCTGAATTAACGCTTGTAAAGGAATCCTAGGAGTTGGCACCAGCCTTGGCCTCCTCCTGAATGTCAGACACCTGCAGAAACGGGTAATGATCAAATCCCTGTAACTTTCCCCCTGGGGCACATGGGGAGACATGTTTTTCTAGGGCCAGATCCTCAGCTCGTGTAAATCACCCCAGTGCCCCTGAGGTCCCAGGACGTCTGTCTATATGTGCCCAGATCAGTGAAGATGGGAAGGGTTTCACAGGCTCAGAAAACCCCTGAATGTCAGGGCAGGTTATAGATTTACAGCTCACTGGTCCTGAGCGGGAGGGGAGCGCGGGGCTCAGTGGGATAAGATGCAGTGGCCGCGAAGCAGGAGGCGTGCTGCCCAAGCACAGGTGTGGAGGGCTTACCAAGGCGAACAAGAGAATGAAGGGTGCCATGTCAGGCTTGTGGGAACGGCGGGAGAGCCTTGCTGGTCTCCCGTGCCAGGGGCGTGAGGGCGTGAATGAAAAACCAGCCCTGACGCCATCCTGCCAGAGGCAGATGCATGAGGCAATGGGCTGGCAGCTTGCTCCCAGCGGCCTGTGGACAGGTGGGTCTCTAGAGCCAAGGGGCTGTGGTTTGAGGAAACCAAACCAAAATCTTCAAGAGCCCTGGGGGGAAGGGAATGGTCCCACAGGATCCAGCCGGGGCTGACACAGGCCTGGAGAGACACAAGCAAGGAGTGTTGTCTTGGCCGTCCCAGTCGCGTCTGAACACGAGCGAAGCGATTCCAAGTCCAGCCAGGAAGGGAGCAGCTGGTAAAACGGCCTGGAGCAGCAGAGTAAATGTCTGGCAGCAGTGCACTGTGGGCAAGGGAAGGTGGGGCCTCCAGCATTGCTCTGTGGGTGCAGGCCCCTAGGGCCTGATTCTCACGGGCCGGCCCCGTGTCTAGTCACTACACCTGCGTAAGATGCTAGCAAAGGTGAGCGGCAGCGTTTCCCAGGCACCGGAGGAGACGCCTACACACGGCGCCAGGCAGGGAAGCCTCGGTCTCAGGAGTTCGCGTAGAATCGCTCTCAGAGCCTCCACCACGCCGGGTGTCTGGAAGAGCCCGTGGCTGGGAGGCCAGGTGCTCAGTTCCCGGGTTTCTTTACAGTTTCAGTTCACCAGGAATGAACTGATCCTGATCCTCCAATACCTGCCATGAATGCAGGAACCGGCATGCCAGGACCAATATACAGCCCCCGTATTGCTGAGTGCAGGAAGGGCACAGGCAGCCGCGCGCTCACGCCCCACGCCCTGGGCCAAGAGCTGAGTCGAAGCTTGTGGGACATACCACCCCTTCCGCCCCCTCACAGGCCCCACCAGCTTGGGCTCCATCGGGCACGTGGGCTTGCCGCCCTCACAACCACCCCGGACTTACTGCCTCTGAATCTAGGGGGGTGTCCCCGCTGCAGTCCGTAGAGCGAGAGCAGCTCAGCCGGATGTGCGTGAATTAGCATCACGCGTGCGAGTGCGGTTAAAAATAGCAGCCCAGGTGTAAATGCAGACTCGCGCTCCTAGAAGGGGAGGACTGGAAGGGACCTTGAGCGGCCGTAGCTTGGCTCCCCGGTGTGCACATACGGCCCACGCTGAAGCCTGTGTCACTTGCCTACACGGCTCTTTTCAGCAATGCCGGCGCAGGTCTGACCGCTCGGGCTGCGATCCCAGACATCGACCTGCAGAATTCCCAGCCCAGGGCTGGAAGAGCAGAGTTTAGTAAGGGAGGCCGCCAGCCAGGCGGAAGGTGCAAGTCAAAGTAGCCCAGTCCTCGACTTCACCTGACGCTCCTCCCAGCTCCTCCGCGCGTAGGTTACCCCAGCGCCGGGAAGCACAGGGCGGGTCTGAGCATGGGGAGAGTGACTTAGCCTGCTGGCCGCAGCACTGCTGCGTCTGGCCCACCGTCGGAGAGTGTGTGGACAGTGGCCGTGTGCTTCAACACCTCAGTAACGCCGTCTTTCCCTGTGCAGCCCCAGGATGAGGAGAACTGGTTCCGCAATTACTGCCTGCAGGTGGGGAACGCCTATGTCATTGTCTACTCCATCACCGACAGGGTGAGTTTCGAGAGCGCCTCTGAGCTGAGAATCCAGCTGCGCCGGACCCGGCAAGCAGAGAACATCCCCATCATCCTGGTGGGGAACAAGACGGACCTGGTGCGGTGCCGGGAGGTCTCGGTGGAAGGTGAGTGAGCAGGGCCTATCGTCCCCACCCTGTGGGAGACAGTTCCCAGCCAGTTGTTCGGGGGCTGGGAACTGCGGGGGGAGGCTTCTTGCCTGGCTTCTCCTGCTGCTGCTCCTCAGACCTAGCTGAGATGGCCAGCGGGAGATTGCTATGGTACCCGCTCAGCTGCTGAGCGTCCATCCAGGAGTGCCACTCTCTGTCCATCTGTCTAGTCCTCCACCAGCCATCTGTCCAGCCATTAAACCGCCCGTCCTGCTTTCTTTTAGCAGGCCATCCTGTCACCTCCTTCTCTGCCCTCCCCTGTACTCTGCCATCAATCCAGCCTTTCCAAGGCATCTCTCCCTGCAGCCACTAGCTCCTGCCCTGAGCGTCCGTCTCCCCTGGTGTGACCCACTCTTCGCCACTTCCCCGTCCCGTGCCCTGTGTGCGGAAAGTGCCGCCTGGCTCTTTGTCCTGGCGGCCGACTCAGGTGGGGCTGGAACCCGTTCTCTTTCCAGAGGGCCGGGCCTGCGCCGTGGTCTTCGATTGCAAGTTCATCGAGACGTCTGCCACCCTCCAGCACAACGTGACGGAGCTCTTTGAGGGGGTGGTGCGCCAGATCCGCCTGCGGCGGGACAGCAAGGAGGCCAACGAGAGGCGCATGTCCATCTACAAGCGCAAGGAGAGCCTCACCAAGAAGGCCCGGCGCTTCCTGGACAGACTGGTCGCCAGGAACAACAAGAAGGTGGCTCTGAAAGTTCGCTCCAAGTCTTGCCATGACCTGTCCGTGCTCTGAGACCTGTCACAAAACAGGACGTTTCCTTCTCATGCATAAAGGGATGTGGCCTCTTGTACCTCCGAAGAGGCTTTCTGCCATGTACATAGGGGTTTGTAAACTTTCTTCTCTGTTCGTGGCGTGTGGACAGGACCTTTCAGGGGAGAGACAAGATTCGTCTGGAGCAATAACCCAGGAGACGGAGCCGACTTCCTAACCAGAGCCTCAGAACCAAGGTGACACCAGCAACCAGAGAACACCCATGGGGAAGGACTCCTTGCATGGACTGAATGTCCTGCTCCCTGATAGTGCCTCCTGCCAGCCCTGCCACTTGCCTGGAGCCCTGCAAGAGGAGGTGGGCAGGGAGAAGCTAGGGCAGGTCTCCAGGGTGCCAGCAGGCACCAGGAAATGTTCTAGTGTTTGCCCAGGAAGGGAGAGGGGAAGGAAGCTGCCCCAGAGGGAGGGATGGGGACTCTGGGAGAGAAGGTGGGGGGTTCCCGGGTGCCTAAGGGTAATGCAAGTCTGACTTTGCCAATGCCAGGGATGGGTTTGAGCAGGACACTTGGCTCATGCGACAGGGGCAGTAAGGCCACCGGCTCTACAGGAGTCCACGAAGCCATCACCAAGGTTGGAAGCTGCCTCTGAAGGCTGCTGGGAGCCAGGAGCATAGCTGGCCCGTGATACTGTGCAGACAGGCACTCTAGAAATCCCTGAGACAGGAAGGCCCTGAACTGGGGTGCAATGGTATGTCGGGGTGGGGGCTGGCAGCATTTCGCTGCCACCTCTGGGCATATTAACATCAGCACGGGCAGGGGAGAAGAGGGCAAATGAGAAGCATCTTCCTTGGATAGGAGTGTGGGGAGGCCAGACCCTGCCTGTCTCCTGGCCTGGGGGTGGGGACGGTGCAGGATAGAGTTCCTTAGTGCCGGACGGCAGGTTTGGTGGGGAACGGGCATGGCGGGCGGGGCTTTTGTACCACAGCTCTCTCTTTTGTACAGTGTTTTTAAGATTGAGGTTTTTCTGTTGTCTCTGTATGACCGCGGTGACAACCCACCTAGGCTTGCAGAATAAAACCCAATCTGGAAAGGCACCTGTCACCAGTGACTGCACTGCGCCTCTTGCCGCTTAACCCCCCCTGTAAAGTGCTCCTCTCTTGGATTTCCCTGTGCCCCCCGGAGAGGCAGGGAGCTGGGCCCACTGCTCGTTTGTACCTGCTTCCAAATCGGAGTTGGGCAAAGCCCAAACCAGAACCCCAAGTCTGAACCCTGGGGGAGCTGGGCTTCAGATCCAGACTCTGAAATGCACCTTCAATGGGGGCAAATGGGCTGGATCCATTGGGCTGCTGCGGGAACTTCCTGTGATTCCACAAGCACCTGGTATGTTTTGATTTTTCTGTAGATGCCCTGAATGGCAGCACAGAAGCACATGGGGTGGGGGTGGGGGCGCTGTTGTTCCCACTAGAGGGACTTGGTTCACACACAATGTTTCCAGGTGGCTAGGAAATCCCATGGAATATCCTTGAGGAATTTGGGCTGGATTCTCCAGTCTGCCAACTTCACTTTGTGCTAAAACTGGCTGGAAATTCCCCTGGGTGTAAGAGGAATCTGGGCAGTGCACAGCATAGCTACCCACCTCCCAAGATCTGAATGGAGGGGGGTGTTGAGGGCAGGAGCAGGTGTGTGGGAGCAGAGCTCCCCCAAGTTACACAGCTGTCACCAGCAGCAGGAGTTGGAGCAGCAGGGAGCCAAGTACCTTCCGGCGCTGGAGCCAAGCGGTCAGGAATCAGCAAGATGCAGTCAGCTCCCTGCAGCGGCCCCTGAGCACAGCGTGGCCGTAGTTGGGGGAGCGGGGTCTCTGTCGCCCATGCACAGATGGGGTGGTTTCATTTCTGTTAATCATCCTACCTGCTGATTGTGTACCCCGCACCATGTGCACCCAGGGCTGTGCAAAGTGGGTGTGAGCTCAGATGGTGCAGGGAGCCAGGCAGAGGCCAGTCCAGCCCTATATCCCTTACAACATGGTTTCCAGTGGAGAAGGGGTCAAACTTTGACATCGGAAGCCCAGTTTGATGTCCAGGGCAAAGGAGGTGGAGATGGAGTTTGTGATCAGTCTGCTGCACAGAGAGGGTGAGCTGGGATGTTTGGATCCAGGCTCCAAGTGGACGTGTGGTCAGAAGCCAGGACTGAGTGGAGGCCAGCAGTGACTTGGGCCCTTCTCCTCTAAGCAGGATTCTGAAACAACCAACGAAGAGAGCAGGATCTGTCCCAGTTTATGCTGAGCGCAGTGCATGCTGGGAGGGACCTGGGGAATTTGAGTGCTATGGCGATACCTCTGAAATCAGCAATGAAGCGTCAAGCTACGGACCACCCAGGGGTGGAGCCACAACGGAGCCCACTCCCAGCTCTAGTTCCTAGAAGAGTTTGGAAAGAGCGAGTGAAAGACGCTTGGCCAGCAGGGTCTGGGGGAGGTCCCAGGTCTATGGGGCAGCATTGGAGACAGCAGGAACCTGAGTTGGGGGCGGGGTCCCATGAGAAGAGGTGAGGTACAGGGAGAGGGGGTAAGAATGGTGTATGGGGAGGGCAAGGTGTCTGACTGTCGGGGGATCCTGTGAGAAGAGGTGAGCTGCAGGGGGAGGGGGGTAAGAACAGTGTATGGGGGGAAGGTGTCTGACTGTCAGGGGGTCCCATGAGAAGAGGTGAGGTTCAGGGGGAGGATGGTGTATGGGGGGGGAAGGTGTCTGACGGTCGGGGGGTCCCGTGAGGGGGGCTGATGGTGGGCTTGCTGCAGCTCTTTGAAGTTTGCTAACTACACAGCATGGCGGGTGGCTGGGGCGTGCAGAAGAGTGACAACGGAAGGTTTCTGGGGTGCCCAGGCAAGGAGGTGAGTCGGGGAGGCTGGGACCCAGCACTGGGGCTGGGCTAATGGGGCCAGCCTGTGGGTGACAATCCCTCTGATCTTGTACAAACTTGCCTGACTCCACTTTGAAAGGTGAGCCCTGCCCCAGAGAAGGGGGGGGCCCTGCTGGGTCTGGAGCATTTGGCAAGGAGCCGAGCAGGGCCCTGTGATCAGGGAGCAAGAGCGGCTTGTGCGGGCAAGTGACTCCCAGCGTGAGAAACCTAACGGGGGCTCCCTGCCCGGCTCCCCGGGGAGTGAAATTCCAAGCTGGCCGCTGTCGCCGGCGGGCCAGGGTGCTCGGCCTTGCTGGGCCACGGACTGCCCTGCTCAGCTGCCCGGGGAAGAGGAGGGTTTGTTTGCGGCCGTCCCAGCCAGCGAAGGGAGGTGGCTAGCCGGTGAGTCCCAGGGCTGTTGACCTGCCTTGTCTGGCTCGCACAGCTCGGAGGGACCAGCCCAGAGAGGAGGCTTGTGCTCCAAGCCACTTCCATCCATGCCAGTCCCGGAGCGTGCCCAGCTGGGCTGCTGCCAACACTGACCCTGTCTGCGCCCAGAGCTCCTCCCTGGCAGCCCTGCAAGGCAGCTAACCGGGGCCCTTTTCACAGAGAGGGAGAGGGAGGGGAAGGGATTTGCCCAAGTCTGTCCAGCACCTGAGGTCACTTGCCTGGGGCCCTTTGACCCTGTCCGGGCCTTGGCTGCCCCTCCGCTCATGTGGGGACAGGGACTTCCTGTCTTGGGGGGTGACCTGTGGCAGCGATGCCGTGGTTAATGTTTATGCTCCGGAGAACTCCCCCCGCCCCCAGACTGCTGGAAACCTGCAGCTCTTTCCTTCCCCCCTGGCTAGCTCTGTCCGCCACGCCGTGTGAGGCTCTGCGTTTCGCCTCGCTGCCACGGGCTGCCTCATGCCACCGGCCTCCTGCTCGCAGCGTGGCTTTGTCGAAGGCGCACGCCAGTCTAGGGCTTGTTTCCCCTTCGCAGGGAGGGGAGGGCCTTCCCGAGGCTCCTCCTTGGCACCAGGTGCCTGCTGCATCTCCCCTCCCAGGCCACTTGCTAGCCTGGCCCCGACTCCACCAGACCAGGACGAAGGACCGGTCACTTCTGACCTCGTATCCCCTGGGCAGGAGCCAGTGAGGAGGAGACAGTTAAAGCCCAGGGCTGTCGCCTGGAGCTTCCTGGCCTGACTTGCTGCTGGTCCTGGGGAATCCATTAAGGGCCCATCTCTGCTACACATACAGCAATGTTAGGGGACCTGCTTTGGGCACTTGGAGTTGTAGCCCTCTAACTTGCCCACTTGCAGGGCTGCTGGGAGGTTTAATTCCCTGGTAGATGTACTGGGCAGTGAGAGCCTTGGGTGGGATGGCGCTGCAGGAGAACGGGGCTGGACTGCAGCAGCTAGGAGAGGTTTCACGGGCCCAGCTGGGTGAGAAAGGCTAGCACTGATGGGGTGGGGGTGAGGCCACAGAAATCCACTCTTCAAATGACCAGCGCTCCCTTTGTCCTCACTAGTCAGCTGCGAGCAGCACACCTCTCCCAGCTAGACTGCCAGGATCCCTAGGCTGACGGGACTGGTTTGCCAGGGACAACGGTGAGTGATTCTCCACCGGGAACGCAGCCCCCCACCTGCAGAGCCTGACCGGAGGATTCTATGACTCCGATAAGGAGCAAACTCCCCTCTCGGCTTGTCTTCTATTTAGCCACGGCTGCTGGAAGAACCTTCAAGTGGTTCGTGGTGGTAGCTTGCTCAGAAGCCTTGGGCCCCAGCCCAGAGATGACTTGGCTAGCCGCCCCCACCCTAGGTCAGGTCAGGAGTTTCCACTTGCCTTGCATCTTTAGCATCAGGCGCGGGAAGAATTGTTTAAGGGGAGAGCGGGGGAGATGCAATGCTCTGGTGAATTGCAATCATTAATCTAGGCAGCTGAAAGGAGGTGGGGGAGAAATTGGCGGGGGGAGGTGTAAAAGCCTCTTTCCCGCTCCTGAGGAAACTAGAGACTGAATTCTGCTACTCTTTACACCAGGGCAAATCCAGAGTGATTCCACTTACTCCAGATTTATCCAGCTGTCAGTGAGTTCAGAATCTGCCCCAGGCTGCTGCACTATTACATGGCATGCAGCCAACTGCCCCTTCGGCAAAATCCTTGTTCCTGCTTGGGATCCACTGGTTTCCTTAAGGCACCGCTACCGGGAAACTCACGCTGAAGGACTCTCACTGGCCACGTGTAGCGCAGTGCTGGGAGGAAGCTCGCAGCACTGGAGTCTCACTGGCCACTGGCAAAGCACTGCTGGGAGGAAGCTCGCAGCACTGGAGTCTCACTGGCCACTGGCAAAGCACTGCTGGGAGGAAGCTCGCAGCACTGGAGTCTCACTGGCCACTGGCAAAGCACTGCTGGGAGGAAGCTCAGTCCTTGAAGCCTCGCTGCAGCTGGACCCAGGAAATGCCCTTTGATCTCCACCATTCTTTAAGCCCAGCATTCCCTGTGCTGCCCTGGGGTGGAGTTAGCTGGGCGCTGCCTTGCCAGGCGGTGGAAACAGTTCTCGGCGAAGTGTCAGCCGTTGATCTGTAAAGCTCTGTGTTGTTGTTGAAGATCAACTCTAGTCCTGCTGCCCTCCCCTCCTTCGCCCACCCTGGCCCGGCTGGGAGCATCCAGATGCCTCCTGTGTGCAAACAGCTGAAAGAGGGTTGCAGTCGCTCCGGGTTTACGTCCAGCAGAAAGGCGGGGGCGGGGCTGTCATTATGGAAAGTTGGCAGGAGGCTGCAGGCCGGGAGGAGAGTGGAAAGAATGAGATCAAACCCAGAAAAATGCAACCCTGATGGAGGGCCCGGGAGGAGAGGCCAAGGGGGCGATGCACTGACACGCTGGGAAAGGATGGGAGGGGGAGGGGGGCTTCTGGCCAGTGGGTCTGGACACAGCAGCTGGCTGGGCTGAGGCACCTGACGCAGGTATGGAAAGCCAGGCCTCAGCTGCCTGCTTGCTTCCCACCCCTCCTGAGTGGCACCACCTGTCTGTCACAGCGTGGGCCGCTGCAGCGCAGGGCAGCCCGGTGAGAGGGGAATGGGCAGCCCTTCGGAGGGACGTCGTGGCTCCCCCATCGCTGGCAGCTTTTAAAGCAAGGTGGGAGGTTTTTCTAATAGCGCTGCTCTAGGGGTCCTTGGGGGACGTTCGTGGTTCTGTCACACAGGAGCTCAGACTAGGTGGTCACCATGGTCCCCTCTGGCCCAGGAACCTGTGAATGTGCCCCCAGTGTGCACAGCCGGGCTGCCGGAGCTAGCGTGCCTCGAGTGCTGCCACGGCACACTAGGCAGGGGCCCTGACTGCAAAGGGAGCGTGACCGCGTGGCTTGGAGGTGGCCTTGCCCCGGTCACTGGGTGAGGCTGGGAGTGGCTGGAGGCTGGCCCTGCGGGCAGCACGCCGTGTGCCTGTTTTAAGGACCTAGTAGTACCTGCTACTTCTGGGCTTGCTCCTCCCCGTATCCCCTGCCTGCTTCTGCTTCTGCTGTGCACACAGGCTCCAGCCTCCTGCGCGGCTGCGCACACCCCACCGAGCAGGTGCAAAACGCTGCCATGCTGAATTGCACGTCTTTGGCCCTGCTGTAAGCGTTGACACAGCGTGAAAAGCAGCGAAGGATCAGGTCCAGGCACTCTGCCCCACCCCCACTGCTTGGGGGGTTGAGCTCCGCACCCTCCCCCGAAGGCACCGCTTGCTGTACAACCTCTAACTCAGCAATCTGTGCGTGGGCCTGTGTGAATTTTAGTACCCTCTTAGGTCACCGAGACCAATCTGCTGCCTGCTTTGAAGTATGTCTCTGCAACCTGTCAAAATGCTTCTCTTGGTGCCCACTGATTGCTACTGGCCCCCGGTCCCTGCACGAGAACCAGGACCTCCACTATCCAGCGGACCAATCGGCCCATTACTCTGTCCCCTAGCTAACTGGAACCAGTAGGAGCCAGCTACCAGCTTTCGGCTGGAATTCCCTCTCTAGGGCTGCTGCCCTCTCACTTGGTCGATAGCTGCTGGTTTCACAGTATTTGTCTCCAGCCACTGGCTGGCTCAGTGTGATGTGAACTGAAGCTTTTAGGTGCTGATCCTGCTCCCAAGGAAGCCAGTGGGGTTTTTGCCAATGTTTCAGGGGAAGCAGGTTCTCAGAGAAAAGCATCCCAGACAGGGCAGAAGGTGATGGGCCAATTCTTCTCTCCGTTACACCTGGGCACCCCTGGGAACTGGCCTAGGTGTCCCAGCTGTAAATGAGAGCAGGAGTGAGCTCAAGGGGTTTTAGACAATCAATGGTGCAACTTTTGGGAAGTAGCATCTGCTGCCTGGGAGGCACTTCAGGAAATGGACAGGTGAGAAAATCTAGAGGACAGGAAAGAAAATGCAAATAGTGTTTAAAGTGGCCAGGAGCAGCCAGCAATGTTCTAGTGGGAAAGAAGGGGCCAGAGCCCTCGCTGACGTAAACTTGTGCAGCTCCCTTGAAGTCAACAGATCTATGCCTATTTATTCCAGATGAGGATCTGGGCCTAAACTTTACTCAGTCAGTTGCTAATAGGATCTTGAGTCTTTTCACTTCCAAGTCACTCATTGGTATCCAGACTGGGTCAATGGGGACCAAAAGTTGTTGCCATTCGATGGCTGTTTGGTGGCCTCGGTGGAATGAGTTTGTTGGGTTTTCATCCAGCTTCCACCAGACAAGTGTCCACATCGCAAGAAACACCCCCCAGCTGGCACTGATTGGCCCAGGGTTTCGTAGCGAGGCCAGTGTTTGAATGGGCCATGGGGACAGAACTATTTTTACTTTATTTATTTAGTCCTTTTATAAGGCAACTATTGTGAGGCATCTAAGAAATGTACAATAAAAACCAAATGCCAAAGAATCAACCAGCCAAATAGAATATGCAGCCAGACAGGGTAAAAAAACATCTGGAACTGGGACAAGCCTAATAGCCATCGGGCAAACCACTCTGCCTGCACCGGGATCAATTCCCATCTAGCGAGAGTAACAAGGAAGGGTAGCAAATATGCATGCAAGGGGAGGGGTGGGGAGGGGAGGGGCCCATCCCCAATTGAAAACAGGCCAACCGAAATAAACGAGATTTGCGTTATGCTTCGGGGGCAGATAGTGTAGGACTTTGGCAGACTTGCTGTACATGAGCCAAGGATCTTCACCTGAGCCATCCCTGCTCCTGACGGATGCGAGGGGCCCAGAGTAGACAAATGCCTTCTGACTGCTACTGCTGGATAGGGAGATACAGCAATCACATCTCTCCCTAATACTTAGGACTTACAGAAGATGATGAAGGTTCTGCCATTGCCAGGACTTTGCATTGTCTCCTTTGGGGGTCAGTAGATTGCAGAGGACCCAATTGTCTTGCTCCGATCCCAAGAATCAGGCAGGCAACCCTAGTTTGTGAGCGTTGAAGCTTCTGGTGCTGTTTAAAGAGAAGCAGAAGCACATCTCCGTAATCCAGCCAGGATGTGGCAAATGCATGACCAAGGCACGGTTTGCATTGGAGAGAAAGTGACAACCATTCTGTAGAAGGCAGACACCGTAACGGTCACTCTAGACTGTGTTTGCCACATGGGCCCCTCTACTGAAAGCATGTCCAAGGCTGACCCTGGTCCCACCCTGTCTCAGCACTGGTAGCTTCCCCCCTTGCAGAAGAGGCATGCCTGTCTCTCATCTGATGGAGGATTTCCCTCCTCCCCTGCTTACTGGCATGAGCTGGGATACCTCAATTGACCAATAATGCCATTTGCAGCCTTTTTGGGCAGCATTCTGGCCACTTTTCAGTCCACAGCCCCTCTGCTCTGCAAACAAAAGGTTCATTTCAGCTGTTTACAGGTCAAGAAAAGAGGAGAGGAAAGTGATTAAAGAGGAGAAGCAGGGCAGTAGCAAAGCCATCACTTCTTTTCTGTTCTTTTCTCTCTCCACATTCCCCCCTTTCCAATCTCTCTTCATCACTTCCTTTGCCTCTCTCGCTACATAGCCTTGTTTCTCCTGCACTCACCATTTCTTTCTGGTGGTGGTGGTGAGAGACGAAGTGAGGTACTGTCTCTCTCTCATCCTCTCAAATTCAGTGTGGGGTTCCCCCTCCCCACTCGAGGAGCATCAGACCAAGGTGTGGAAGAAAACAGAGTCTTTACGCTGAGTTTGTCAGCAACAAGTCAGAGACAATTTGTTTATGCAATTGCAGGGAAGACCGCAATTGGACAGAGTGTCTGTTCCTAGGTAAATGTTTAAAGTACAAACAATATAAAGCAATATTTATACCCTTTCATTACATATAGCTGTGTACTGTTTATACATTTTTTTTCCCCCATTATCTTAGTTAACGTTGCATTTTACTCTTATCTTAAAGCAAGGTCCCTTGTAGTTTTCCCATTCGCCTTGCAGAAACCCCGCTTTTACAAATCTTGCGTTATTAGGGTTAAGGTTGGCCTGTTATTGCTCTGTTTCTTAACCAAACTAAAATAACTGCACACAAATTCTCTTTTCCCTTTCACACTTCCACAAAGGTCATCTCCAGAGCTTGGTGCTGGGAAGATGCACCAAAGGGACAGGATTCTCAGCAGGGAAAAAGGGTCCAACCTGGGGATTTGACCCTGACATTTTTGTTGCTTTGAATTAAGATTGCTAACATTGAATCTGTGAAGTCTTAATGTGGGTGTGGGCATGTGTGCATGCGGAGAAGGCATCTCAAATCGACGTGGGCCATACCAGCAGCCTGGGATGGAAATGGTTACACATGTATAAAATGTGGCACAGTTCATCTTCTCATGGAGAGGCTCTAAGAAAAGCTTTTGGGAAGGATGGTCTGGCCCCTCTCTTGCTCCTCACTATGGGCTGCAGGCAGGTCATGTTCCAAATCCCTCTAGTACAAGGATAGTGGAAAGTCCCTCCTGCTTTCCCAACACATGTTCTTGCAGAAAATTCCTGCTACTCTGCTGACCTCTCCACTCTGCTCACTGCTACCCCATTGTTGGACTCTCTCTAGCAGATGACTAATATCCCTGCAATTTAACTCTTCCTGGAACCCTGAAGCCACTATCCTGGGGTCATCCTATCTTGGTCCAAGGTGCCTGCCTAAATGTCATGGTGATGGGTGCATTATAAATGCTAGAAGATAGCTAGAGATCCCAAAATCCACCAGTCCTGCTTTTTGAAACTGTCATTCTATAATCTGCCCCTTTAGGACTAAGGGCTCTTGCCCTGAAATCTACCATTGCAGTGCATGGAAGCTGCTGTCCCCAGTATCAGACTCACACCAGCAGGAGGAATGGCTAGCCAGGGTTTGATTGCAAAGCCAGAGCTCTGATGAGGCTGTGCATGCCCAAATACATGACAGTGGTGAGCTTCTGAGTCAAGCCTGTTGGTGCTTCCTGCTACTGCCCGCAGAAAATAATGGTCTGTGAGCTGGCTTCATAGCTCTACAACTTTGTTTCTAAAGCCAGTTTCTTCCATCGTGCCAAAGACCCTCATCCTCATTACAAACAAAGCCCCTGCCAAGCTTGGCCTTTTCTCTCAGGCTGGACTTCCCACAGAGTATGGGTTGTAGGTGTTTGAAGATGCTCCGTACGGGTTCCAGTGTGGGGCGGTAGGTGACAACTAGGGATGTTTGGTCAGGGGTAGGGGGGGCATTTCTGTATTGAAACAGATTCTCTTGGGGTATTTGGGTGGCCCATTCCGTGATGCGGTCTACTTCTCTGGTGCAGCGTCCTTGTTTGGTGAAGGCAGTTTTGAGTGTGTTAAGCAGAAGTTCTTGTTAATAGTCCCTAAGTGCATGACCGTGCACTGTGTACTATTAAATGTCATCCTATTTCTATTACTCCAGTCCTCTAAGCCATCCAGTTCTTCCTGGCTAATATTCTGCTCCTCCTCTGTATTGATGATGCTTCCCAGTTTTGTGTCATCAGCAAATATCATTCTGAAGCCCCAGCAGGGTTGCACTCTCCTTGCAATGCATTCCCAAGATGCACAGCCCATGAGGTAGTCAGTCACGAGTGAAGCAGATGACTCTTCGGGTTCAGTGACTGGTAGTTTGTGACAGATTAAATTTTACAAAGTAG
The DNA here is from genome assembly GCF_015237465.2 of Chelonia mydas. Classification (NCBI taxonomy): domain Eukaryota; kingdom Metazoa; phylum Chordata; order Testudines; family Cheloniidae; genus Chelonia; species Chelonia mydas. The sequence goes on along the minus strand of NC_051253.2, from coordinate 2,781,139 downwards.
CCTGAACAACTTGAGACTACCTAAACTCTCCTACTCAGAGCCATAGGAAACCTGTGAATCTCATTGCACCAGCAAAGCCCCAGCTAGAGTCGTCATGTTTTATGATGAGTAAATCCCAATTTCCCTTAGTTTTAGAATGGTAATGTTTTATTTGCTGGAAATAGAGCTGCTGTACCCCTCATTGCTACAACTGAAGGACACGATTGCTTCTCTGGTGTCCTTCTCTGGTGGATAGAAAGGGATCACTTACCTTGTGCTACTGCAGAAGGGAAGCCTTTACCAGGTTTGAATTTTAACGGGAAGACCCCGAGCCTAAACTCTCTGAGATAGATGCCTACACAGACAGGCTTAGACATCAGAAGAAGGATCCACAGGAAGCAGAGGAACTGATTTCAAAAGAGGTTAATTGCAGGGATGAATTGGGAAGAGGACATAGCATCCCAAATGCACACCCCCGCCTTCTCCGGCAGATGCGGAAGTGGGGATGCCACTCTAGCAGCCTCAGTGTATAAGCTAAGGAGGATGCTTAATAACACAGCCAAGCTGCCTGCAGCCCAGGAGGGAAGGAAATATTTACAAGGAAAACACACATTTCAGCCAATTTTCCAGTGGAGCCCTGGCTCCTGTCCAGCTGCATGGAAAGTTTGCTTTCATTTACAAGGCATTTTTACTGACATGATGTCTGCTGCGTCCTGCAGCAGGTGGGATCCAAGGAAGAATAGGGATGAGAAGGATCCAATGAGGCAAAAGGGAAGATTCAGAGTGGTTAGCTTTCACTCTGAACCAGCCATCCCCAGAACAGGGAAGCCCAGCATAAAACAGGGACATTTGTTAACAATTATAGCTCCAGACTTAGTAATGTATTCAGATTCCTCTACTGGCTGTATATCTATCACCTTCTCTTTTATTGCCTTTTTCTGGAAGCCCGTAGTGGTGGTGAGGGTGGAGATGAGAAGGGAGAAGCAGCTGCAAGGAAAGTTAAATATGCAACACTCTCAGAATTAGAAGCATTGTGAGCAAAGAAGCTAGCAACACACACACACTGCTCCTGGAGACAGGCCGGGCATCCTTAGGATCTCTTTCATTTGTACAACCAGTGTAGAAGGCCCCTGGGCCACATCTCCAGGCACAGGACAGGAGGCCTTTCCTACCATGTCCCCAACCAGTAAGTGGCTGAGCCTTTTGTACCCTATGTTGGCCATGGACAGAGATTTTACTTTAGGGGTTGGACCATGACTTCATCTGCAAAGCATAGAAGTTCTTGGCACCACATCTTCAGCAAGGAGGTTTTTGGTACCCTGACTCCACAACACAAACTACAGCTCCAGTTACACTGTTTTGCTCATACCCAGCATTCGATGCTCCATGAAACAGCTACAAATAAAGAAAAAAGAGGGAAACATCCCCCATGTATCCTTTTACACAAAGCTGCAGGGAGGCCAGGGAGTACATCAGTTGTCTGTCTATCAAGCACCTATTCACAGTGGTATCTAGTCCAGAAATACAGATTTAAGGATCAGAGTCATAGATTATAAAGCTAGAAGGGACCATTGTGATCATCTACTCTGACCTCCAGGATAACACAAGACATAGGATTTCCCGGAATTAATGCTGGTTTGAACTAGAGCGGATCTTTTAGAAAAACATCTAATCTGGATTTAGAAGTTTCCAAGGATGGAGAATCCACCACAACCCTTGGTAAATTGTTAATTGCTCTCACTGTTGAGAATTTGCACTTTATTTCTAGTCTGAATTTGCCTAGCTACAACTTCCTGCACACAGCCCTTGTTGTACCTTTGTCTGCAAGATTGAAGCACCCTCTTACCAATGTTTTGTTCCCCAGGTAGTGACTACTGAACTGATGCTATACTTGCCCTGAAGGGAGCCAGACCCATACATGCTGGCTAGCATTCTTATGCTAAGGGATGATCTTTTAGATGCTGCGGCTCCATTTTGTCTTCTGTTGTTCCCAGTCCACTGGGAGTGAGATATCCTGGTTGAGACAGCAGTTACTATACTCCTCCCCAGGGAGTAAACTAGCATCACAGACTTTTCAGTAACTCGAAAAACAACTGCTGTCCCAAGCTAGCCCAGTTCAGACATTGCAGCTCTCTGAACATAACCAGACACACGCAATCGCTCAATGGTATCGGCTGCAGATTATACAGAGAGGAGATGGGGCTGCGAAGTCTTCTCTTTCACACAGGCAGCATCAAATCCAGGCCACTATCAGCTGGATTCTGCTGACCTCTGGCGGCTCTCGGGTTAAACAGCAGCTCACTCCAAGCAGTTAGCTCAGGTAAGAGTTTTCTGGTGGTGATTTATTTGTTCTATCATGTTCCTCCAAGCTCTTCCTGGTGACCCAGGCAATCCTCTATCTTTTCCCCCTCTATTATTTCCCATTCACAGTATGAATCCTGTATCAACCCCACCATCATTCTGGATGAGCAGAGCTGGAAATGGTGCTCCTCCCCCCCCCTCCATGAATACTTGTGAATCAGCAAAACGGTTCACTGGAGTGTGATCTGAGGGGGACTCCCTCTTACTGTGGCTACCTTTGCAGCATTACTCTCCAGTGCCAACCGAGGAGTGAAAGACTACAGCACAAGTCCCAACACTGGATCCTCTGCATGGTAGTGCACTATATTTCCACTAGCCTGGGGGTGTGGCTCTGTTCCAACAGAAATCTCACAAAGACGTGGGGCCAGGTCTGTGCAAGCCCTCCACATAGAAGTGTTTTTTTCACTGCCTGAATCGCTGATGGTGAAGCATGTCTGGATCAAATATCCTTTCTCTGTCAGTGGGTGTATTCTCCATCTCTTTCAGCTTGAGTGATCGGAATGTGGGTCAATCTCCAGGCACCAAAAGGAATGAGAGATCTCATTTCTAATCTGGGGGTCTCTCATCTGGGAATCTGCTGCTGTTAGCAACTGCCTGGTAAATGCCACTTAGCTGGCAACTCGAGATCTGGTTGATTAGCTAATCAATAACACGCTGGCATTGCTATAGCTGTAATTGAATACAGTTGAATACGTAGCAACAGTTGTGGCATTTAGACAAAAGACCTGACTTGAATGCTCTAAAAGGCCAGGTTTATTTTGTTCCATGGGGGACGCAGAGCTATGCTGTGTGAAATGTGTAGTTATATAACAGCTTGTACTCACTTTGTCAAAGAAAATATTTATAACACCTCAGCTGTGATGGCCTTAGGCCTGTGCCAGCTGCGTGATCACAATTATTACCCATTATAATAACTGGGCTTACAAATTTATCCTAATTGTGAGCTCAACTGTAAGAAGTACTTGAAAGGTCATAAGATGTCACAATAACCTATAACAACAAAAGTTTATGGGAAAAAAATATGAAAGTGAGACAGGCTGAATTAGTCCAAACAAAAAAACCTCCTGAAATAACTCATGGACTGTGTTAAGATCATGCTTGGTAAACAAGAAAAGTGGAACCAGAAATCAGTGAACCAAAATTGATGGGTTGGACAGTAGGCCTAATTAGTGGACAAAATAATGAGATGGGCTATTCCAACCATCATTCCTTTGTGAATCCTTAAAGAAAGAGACTTTGAGGAGAAAAATTGGCTACTGGAGTGAGCTCCAACATCATGGCTGCCGTGCCCACTGTCTCTTGGGACCCCAGGCCTTCATCATCCTGATTCTGAGAGAGATCCTGACCAGACTGAGCAGAAAGAGGGACCCAAATGCTGATAAATGCAAGTAATGCACATTTGAAAACATAATCCCAACTATACTTATAAAATGATGGGGTCTAAATTAGCTGTTACCACTCAAGAAAGATCTTGGGATCATTGTGGATAGTTCTCTGAAAACATCCACTCAATGTGCAGTGGCAGTCAAAAAAAACTAACTGAATGTTGAGAATCATTAGCAAAGGGATAGATACGAAGACAGAAAATATCATATTGCCTCTATATAAATCTATGATATGCCCACATCTTGAATACTGTGTGTAGATCTGTTTCCCCCCCCCCCCATCTCAAAAAAGATATATTGGAATTGAAAAAGGTTCAGAAAAGGGCAACAAAAATTAGGGGTATGGAACAGCTTCTGTATGAGGAGAGATTAATAAGACTGGGACTTTTCAGCTTGGAAAAGAGGCAACTGGGACGGTATGATAGAGATCTATAAAATCATGACTGGTGTGGAGAAAGTAAATAAGGAAGTGTTATTTATCCCTTCACAGAACACAAGAACTAGGGGTCACCAAATGAAATTAATAGGCAGCAGGTTTAAAACGAACAAAAGGAAGTATTTCTTCACACAGCACACAGTCAACCTGTGGAACTTGTTGCCAGAGGAGGTTGTGAAGGCCAGGACTATAACAGCGTTCAAAAAAAGAACTAGACAAATTCATTGAGCATAGGTCCATCAGTGGGTATTAGCCAGGATAGGCAGGGATGGTGTCCCTAACCTCTGTTTGCCAGAAGCTGGGGATGGGCGACAGGGGATGGATCACTTGATGATTCCCTGTTCTGTTCCTTCCCTCTGAAGCACCTGGCATTGGCCACAGTTGGGAGACAGGATTCTGGACTAGATGGAGCCTTGGTCTGACCCAGTGTGGCCGTTTTTATGTTCGAATGACATTGCCACCTCCACCGGCTCCAGCTGAATCCCAAACACACCCTGGGATGAAGTGGGAACAGATATTAACTGCAGCAGCAATTATCTTCTCTTTCCCCCAAAGGACAGTTCTTACCATCTTTGATTCCATCTAAGAGACTGTCAGACAAAGGGTTTTTTCCTTCTAAACACCCTCTCTAGCTACAGGGAAAGGGAACAAAGGATGTTGCTAAAATGAAAGCCTTGTTTCATAGTTTATATTTTAAATGCTTTGACTATTGTGTTCTCCTTTTTTATCTTTAAGAAAAGGTTAAAAGGATTTTTACTGGTGTGTTTGCCATGGTACTAAGCAACCCGAGGTCTCTGTATATGAAAACCTGGACCTTGCTAAACATTGTTTAGTGTTGGACAGTGACCAGGTTATGTTAACACCTTCAGCCCATATATTCATCTAAATTAATACAAGAGACCTGCCTCACAAGCCAGCCCAGTAATAAAAGCACACAAGTCCTAATTGCCCATCCACAGTCAAGTCTATCTAGTACCCATGCAGGCCTGCTAAATGGGGTGTTGCACAGACTAGTGTGTGTGTTGCACTAGCAGGTTGGGGGAGTGACTGGGAATGCAGCTCATCCTGGCTGGTGCACCAGTATAGTGCACAGGGCTTGCAAAACTCATTAGATACTGTGACAAAGCTCTGTCCTTGCCTCCATGGGTCCCACGTTTCCTGGTGGATTTCACTAGCCTCAGAGGCTCACTGTGACCCTCCACATAACCCTTCTCTCTCTCCACAGTCTACTGAGCCATTTTCATCATAAGCCAGCAAGGGGGGGCGAGGAGAAGTTATCCTTCCTTGCACGGTCTCTGTTGTCTCCCAGTCTCAGTGATTAGTCAGGGGGCAAAGGGGGGGGGGGGGGGGGGAAGAGCCCAGGCCTACCCTCTACTCCAGGCTCCAGCCCAGGGACCCTAATAGTATCAGCTATGGTAGCTGACCTTTTAGAAACATGACATGTACAATTCCCTGGGCTACTTCCCCCACAGCAGCCCTCACTTCCTCAAGCTCCACTTCACCCTTACCTCAGGGCCTCCTTCCTTGTGCCTGATATGGTGTGTACTACTCAGCCTCTCCAACAGCACAACTTCCTCCCACAGCTCCTGACATGCACACCCACCTGACTAACTGGGAGGCTTTTAACTAGTTTCAGCCAGCCCCTGATTGGCTTCAGGTGTCCCAATCAACGTAGCCTTCTCCCTGCCTTCTGGAAAGTTCTTAATTGGCTCCAGGTGTCTTAATTGACCTGGAGCAGCTGCCATTTCACTTATCCCGGTACCAGGGATTTATTTAGCCTGGAGCTAATATATCTCCCACTACTTTTCTATAGCCATCTGGCCTTGCCCCGTCACAATACCTACTAGTCAAGGGGCTAAGACAACTAGCCCGGGCTAAGCACAAAAGACGGGGGAAGGGGCTACACTGCTGAGGCTCCGGGTGAAACCATCTCCCCTGCTAGGAGTTCTGCCAAGATCCTCTTGGTGCTGCTTGGGGGCTCTGTCAGCCTGGGGTTAGCAGGAGGTTGATTAGCTAAAAGCTGTTGGATGGGAGAATGGGGCTCTGCTTCTTCCCTCCTGGCAAGAACGTCTTTGTGGTCCTGTGGCAAGGGATCCCCTACTCTACCCTGCAGGGGACAAAGGTCACAGGCTCAAGGATGGAGGGCGGGTCCCAGCTTGGGGGAGAAGAGAGGGGCCTGGGAATGGGGGCCCAGGCCAGGGATGGAGCAGGCCATGGGAGAGAGGATGGGGCCTGGGGATAGGGCTTAAGGGTGGGACAGGCCTGGCCCATGGGTGGGTAGGGTTGCCAACCCTCCAGGATTCTCCTGGAGTCTCCAGGAATTAAAGATTATGTCTTGTGAGGAAACCTCCAGAAATACGTCCAGCTAAAATTTGCCACTCTCGAGTATGGGTCATGGCCTGGGGGGAGGACATGGGCCTGGAGGTGGGGCCCAGGCCAGGAGCAGGGAGGATGGGGTCTGGGGATCTAGGGAGGGGCAGGGCCGGGGGTGGGGGTCCCAGCCTGGAGCGGGGGGCCAGGCCAGAAGCAGGGAGGACGGGGGCTGGGGATCTAGGGAGGGGCAGGGCCGGGGGTGGGGGTCCCGGCCTGGGGGGAGGACGTGGGCCTGGAGGTGGGGCCCAGGCTGGGGGTCCAGGCCAGGAGCAGGGAGGAGGGGGGCTGGGGATCTAGGGAGGGGCAGGGCCGGGGGTGGGGGTCCCGGCCTGGAGGGGGGGGCCAGGCCAGCAGCAGGGAGGACGGGGGCTGGGGATCTAGGGAGGGGCAGGGCCGGGGGTGGGGGTCCCGGCCTGGGGGGAGGATGTGGGCCTGGAGGTGGGGCCCAGGCTGGGGGGCCAGGCCAGGAGCAGGGAGGACGGGGGCTGGGGATCTAGGGAGGGGCAGGGCCGGGGGTGGGGGTCCCGGCCTGGGGGGAGGACGTGGGCCTGGAAGTGGGGCCCAGGCTGGGGGGCCAGGCCAGGAGCAGGGAGGACGGGGTCTGGGGATCTAGGGAGGGGCAGGGCCAGGGGTGAGGGTCCTGGCCTGGGGGGAGGTCATGGGCCTGGAGGTGGGGCCCAGGCTGGGGGGCCAGGCCAGGAGCAGGGAGGACGGGGGCTGGGGATCTAGGGAGGGGCAGAGCCGGGGGTGGGGGTCCCGGCCTGGGGGGAGGATGTGGGCCTGGAGGTGGGGCCCAGGCTGGGGGGCCAGGCCAGGAGCAGGGAGGAGGGGGGCTGGGGATCTAGGGAGGGGCAGGGCCGGGGGTGGGGGTCCCGGCCTGGAGGGGGGGGCCAGGCCAGAAGCAGGGAGGACGGGGGCTGGGGATCTAGGGAGGGGCAGGGCCGGGGGTGGGGGTCCCGGCCTGGGGGGAGGACGTGGGCCTGGAGGTGGGGCCCAGGCTGGGGGTCCAGGCCAGGAGCAGGGAGGAGGGGGGCTGGGGATCTAGGGAGGGGCAGGGCCGGGGGTGGGGGTCCCGGCCTGGAGGGGGGGGCCAGGCCAGCAGCAGGGAGGACGGGGGCTGGGGATCTAGGGAGGGGCAGGGCCGGGGGGGGGGGTCCCGGCCTGGGGGGAGGATGTGGGCCTGGAGGTGGGGCCCAGGCTGGGGGGCCAGGCCAGGAGCAGGGAGGACGGGGGCTGGGGATCTAGGGAGGGGCAGGGCCGGGGGTGGGGGTCCCGGCCTGGGGGGAGGACGTGGGCCTGGAAGTGGGGCCCAGGCTGGGGGGCCAGGCCAGGAGCAGGGAGGACGGGGTCTGGGGATCTAGGGAGGGGCAGGGCCAGGGGTGAGGGTCCTGGCCTGGGGGGAGGTCATGGGCCTGGAGGTGGGGCCCAGGCTGGGGGGCCAGGCCAGGAGCAGGGAGGACGGGGGCTGGGGATCTAGGGAGGGGCAGGGCCGGGGGTGGGGGTCCCGGCCTGGGGGGAGGACGTGGGCCTGGAGGTGGGGCCCAGGCTGGGGGGCCAGGCCAGGAGCAGGGAGGACGGGGGCTGGGGATCTAGGGAGGGGCAGGGCCGGGGGGGAGGATGGGCCCAGGGCGGGGCGCTGGTCTAGGTCTAGGCCTAGGCCTGTCCCTGGCTCATCCCTGGTTGGTGCAGCCGTAGCTGCGGGTCCCCTTGGTAACGGAGCCGGCTCGGTTGCTAGGGGGCGGGGCCGGGCCGGCGCACGCGCGCGTCTCACTTCCGGCTCTTAAGGGAACGTGTCCCTGCGGCGGCGGGGCGGCCGGGCCGGAAGTGCGGACCGCGTTGGGGGCAGGCGGCGATGGCGGAGCAGGCTACGGCTCCCATGAGCGAAGCGCACAACGTGAGCGGGCCCGGGGAGGCCCCCGCCGCCGGCCCGGTGCGCCCGCCCGCCACCCCCGAGGGCATGGCCCTGGCCTACGGCAGCCTGGTGCTCATGGCGCTGCTGCCCATCTTCTTCGGGGCGCTGCGCTCCGTCACCTGCGCCAAGAGCAAGGTAACCTCCGGGCCCCCCTCCCCCCCCCCCGGACCGGACCGGACCGGACACCCCCCCCCCGGACCGGACCGGACACCCCCCCCCCGGACCGGACCGGACACCCCCCCCCCGGACCGGACCGGACACCCCCTCCCCCTCCCCGACCGGACCGGACACCCCCCCCCCGGACCGGACCGGACACCCCCTCCCCCCCCCCCCGGACCGGACCGGACCGGACACCCCCTCCCCCCCCCCCCGGACCGGACCGGACCGGACACCCCCTCCCCCCCCCCCGGACCGGACCGGACCGGACACCCCCCCCCCCCCCCCCGGACCGGACCGGACCGGACACCCCCTCCCCCCCCCGGACCGGACACCCCCCTCCCCCGGACCGGACCCTCGTGGGACTCATTCTCTGCAGCACCCCCTTTGAGCGTCTGGGGCAGCCCCCAGGTACCTCCCGCGCTGCAGGGCCCTGATTCCGCGTATTGCTGCGCTGGTTGGACCCCCCTCGACCCCCCAGTGACAGATCAGCCTTTTGCTGTGGTCCCCACTGCTCCCCTGAGACACCCAGGCTTGTTCTGATGGCGGACGTTCCCTTCTCATGCTGTGGAGAGAAAAGTCCTGAGCCGCCTCCAGGGACTGGGACCCATATGTGCACACATGGGGGGGCCCACAGCGTTTTCATTACCCCCCCCAGGTATTACTGCTCCCTTCCTGGCAAAATATGCTCTCTAGCTACTGGTCCTTCACCCCTGTTTGTGACCCACAGGGTTTTGCTTTCATCCTCTAGTCCTGCCTTCGTTCTCCGCTTCATGAGAGAAGTACCCATAGGGTATCTCTGCCTTCTTGGTTATTGTCCCCTGGGTAGTGCCCCTGCTGATTCAGGAGGAGTCCTTGGAAAGCTTCTTAGCCCCATCATCCCTTTTTGAGTAATGCGTCCACCAGAGAGAGTTGATCCTGGGTTCTGTTTCTACTTCTCTGGCCTTCTCCCCAGAAAAACTCCTGCTTCCTTTCACTATCCTCCACAGAGATGCTTTCCCTGTCTGAGAGAATTCTGTTCCCCTTCAGCTTTAGGTTAAATAAACACCTCTCAGAGTGTGTGCCTCACTGCAGGAGACTGCGTTGGATAACCTCCCAAGGTCCATTCCAACCCTGCATTTCTATGATTCTGCGCATTATCCTGTCCCCTTCTTGGGGGGGTGTCTAGTAATGATAGCTCACCTTGGTTTTCCCAGTTATATCACATTTTCTTCCCTAATGGCTAGTTTTGGGAGTTTATCATAGCTGTGTTGTTCAGTGTGCGCTAGATGGAAATAAAGCTGCAGGGTTAACAACAGACCTTGCTGCAGAAAATGAGTGATTCTTTGGGTACTTAGATGCTGTCTTGATCTGGGGACTGCTGTGCAGCAGCCAGCTGTATGCTCTATATGAGTCGTCACTACTTTCATATGTTGTTTTGCATAAGTGGAAGCACTAGGGTGCATATCTCTCAGGCAGGATTGCAAGTGTGTTGTGAAAGTTTCTGTGTCTTGATTAGCCAAACAGCTAATGCCAAGTGTAGAGTGCAGTCAGCTGTTTGGTAACCATCACTAGACAGGTTTCAGAGTAGCAGCCGTGTTAGTCTGTATTCGCAAAAAGAAAAGGAGTACTTGTGGCACCTTAGAGACTAACCAATTTATTTGAGCATCAGTGCATCCGATGAAGTGAGCTGTAGCTCACGAAAGTTTATGCTCAAATAAATTGGTTAGTCTCTAAGGTGCCACAAGTACTCCTTTTCTTTGTGCATCACTAGACAGTAAACTGCTAGCCATCATGCTCTGCTGTGTGGTCTCGGTACCACAGCAAGGCTCTTGATGTCACGGAGAGGATGCAATGTAGGGGAATAAAAGGTCATATCAGGAATTGAGGACCTACATTGAGAGAACCAGACTTTTTTGTGTCAAAACAAGAGACTTCAAGTTACCTAACAGAAGCTTCCAAAATTATTTAAAGGAATTTACAAAATGAATACATCTTTCACACTCGTAAGGGGCTCAGTACAAGGGCGCATCCTAAGAATGTGATGAGTAAAAGGTGGCTGGACAGAACTGTCATTCAGTGGGTAATAAACATATGGCATACACAGATGGGAAAGCTAAATGAAGCCAAAAATATGAATAATGTTGAAACAGTTCCGATGCAAGAATAGCACAGGGAATGCAGAGCCAGCAGTGTCCAACACTGGCCTCTGCTGGGGGAGTAGGAAGAGAAATGAGGAGGGAGGTCAGCTCAGAAGGCCCGCTGCTTTCTCCCCAAGGGAAAAAGTAGTAAACTCTGGCACGTCCTGCTAGGACAAAGGTGGGCAGGTATGTTTCCATATCAGTTTCTGCTTTTAATAAAGGCTCGGCAAGGATGACTGGAAGCCAGCAAGAAACTTATTTCCATGTGAGCCCAGTGTTGATTAGTTCTGCACAGTCCAGCAAGCTGATAGCACTGCTGGTGCTTCTGGACCTCTTCTCCCCAATGTGTTGATATGGAGAGCAGGTTAATCCACAGATGTGCTCTTCTTCTCTCTCTAGAATGCTTCAGATATGCCAGAGACTATTACCAGTCGGGACGCTGCTCGCTTTCCCATTGTTGCCAGTTGCACCCTCTTCGGACTCTACCTCTTCTTTAAAGTAAGTAAGCCGCTTACATCTTGTGGTGTTGGGGGCCATAGAAATGTGTAAATTCCCTTCTTTGCTCGTTGTTTGTTTTAACCTCTCTACCTTACTGCATTCATGTTTAAATCACATCAAGACTGATCACAGCCTGCAGTGCAGACGTCTCAAAGAGGAATCTGAAAGGCTCTTTTTGGCTTGCTGTATTGTGATCTCTAGAATCTGGGTGCACACTATGTTGAAATTGCGCAGGTTTTAGAGATCCTTGCAATGTTGCTAGGCAGTAAGAGACATGAGGGATGGCGTGTCAGTCTATATTCTGAATTATCTGACTTTTATGGCAAGTCTGAGTCTGTGTACAAGTAAGTGCTTATAAAATAAGACCAAAGAGCCAGTGACAATTTTGAGTCGCTTCTCAGACTACTAAGCACATGTGTCCTTCTTTGACACATTGTGGTGCTGGCTCTGAAGTCTGAGATGTACTAACTCAGTAGTTCTCAAAGCCGGTCCGCTGCTTGTTCAGGGAAAGCCCCTAACGGGCCGAACCAGTTTGTTTACCTGCCGCATCTGCAGGTTCAGCCGATCGCGGCTTCCAGTGGCTGCGGTTCGCCGCTCCAGGCCAATGGGGGCTGCAGGAAGGGTGGCCAGCACGTCCCTTGGCCCGCACCTCTTCCTGCAGCCCCCATTTGTGATCGGCCGAACCCACAGATGCGGCAGGTAAACAAACCGGTCCGGCCTGCAAGGGGCTTTCCCTGAAGAAATGGCGGACCGGCTTTGAGAACCACTGTACTAATTGATAACTCAGTGACCTGGCTAAAAGCAGAGGAGAAGGAAGAATCTACAGTTCAGATACCTTCAGACTTTGTTTCATATTCCTTTCCTGCTATGAGCAGTCTTAGGCATTGATAAATGCCGGCTATCCAGCTAACTGAGAAGGTAAAAGGTGACATTGTCTATAAGTAAAAATAATCTACCGCATGTTTCGTAGGGAACGCCTCAGAGAAATACTACATCTCAGGTTACATGAAAATGCCAGAACTGTAGCTAGAAGTCATGGCAGTAAGGGCTTTAGGTCTTGTATATGAGAATAGTGGCACTGATATAACTAAATGGACTTAGGCCTCATCTCTGGGTATGTCTACCCTACGAAATTAGGTCGAATTTATAGAAGTCGGTTTTGTAGAAAGCGTTTTTACATAGTTGATTCTGTCCCCGTCTCCCCCCCCACACACACACAAATGCTCTAAGTGCATGTAGCCAGCGGAGTGTGTCCACAGTACCAAGGCAGCCGTCAACTTCCGGAGCGTTGCACTGTGGGTAGCTATCCCACAGTTCCTGCAGTCTCCGCCGCCCATTTGAATTCTGGGTAGAAATCCCAATGCCTGATGGGGCTAAAACATTGTCGCGGGTGGTTCTGGGTACATATCGTCAGGCCCCCCTTCCCTTCCTCCTTCCGTGAAAGCAAGGGTAGACAATCGTTTTGCACCTTTTTTTTTCTTGAGTTACCTGTACAGACGCCATACCACGGCAAGCTTGGAGCCCGCTCAGCTAACCGTCACCGTATGTCTCCTGGGCGCTGGCAGACGCGGTACTGCATTGATACACAGCAGCAGTTTATTGCCTTTTGGCAGCAGACAGTGCAGTATGACTGGTAGCTGTCGTCAACCTAGTCCTGGGCGCTCTTTTAACCAACCTTGATGAGGTCAGGGGCCCCTGGGCAAACATGGGAGTTGACTCAGCCAGGTGATTTCCCTTTTAAGTTTTGTCTCATGGCAGTTGAGTCCTACCGGCAGTGCACTGTCTTTTAATCAGCAGTCAGCAGAAGACGATGGCCAGCAGTCATACCGTCTTCTGCTGAGCACCCAGGAGATGACGATGGCTAGCAGTCATACTGCACAGTCTGCTGCCAGCAAGATGCATAAAGATAGATGAAGTGGCTCAAAACAAGAAATAGACCAGATTTGTTTTGTATTCATTTTCTCCTCCCTCCCTCCGTGAAATCAACGGCCTGCTAAACCCAGTTTTGAGTTCTATCCTTGAGGGGGCCATTCTGTTTCTCACAAAGCCACCCCCTTTGTTGATTTTAATTCCCTGTAAGCCAACCCTGTAAGCCATGTCGTCAGTCGCCCCTCCCTCCGTCAGGGCAATGGCAGACAATCGTTCCGCGCCTTTTTTCTGTGCAGACGTCATACCACGGCAAGCATGGAGCCTGCTCAGATCACTTTGGCAATTAGGAGCACATTAAACACCACATGCATTATCCAGCAGTATATGCAGCTCCAGAACCTGGGAAAGCGAAACCGGGCGAGTAGGCGACGTCAGCATGGTGACGAGAGTGGACGCAGACTTCTCTCAAAGCACGGGACCTGGCAATGTGGGGATCGTGGTGCTAATGGGGCAGGTTCATGCGGTGGAACGCCGATTCTGGGCTCAGGAAACAAGCACAGACTGGTGGGACCGCATAGTGTTGCAGGTCTGGGACGATTCGTAGTGGCTGTGAAACTTTTGCATGCGTAAGGGCACTTTCATGGAACTTTGTGACTTGCTTTCCCCTGCCCTGAGGCGCAAGAATACCAAGATGAGAGCAGCTCTCACAGTTGAGAAGCGAGTGGCAATAGCTCTGTGGAAGCTTGCAACGCCAAACAGCTACCAGTCAGTCGGGAATCAATTTGGAGTGGGCAAATCTGCTGGGAGGCTGATGTGATGCAAGTAGCCAATGCAATCAAAGATCTGCTGATATCAAGGGTAGTGACCCTGGGAAATGTGCAGGTCATAGTGGATGGCTTTGCTGCAATGGGATTCCCTAACTGTGGTGGGGCCATAGACGGAACCCATATCCCTGTCTTGGCATCGGACCACCAAGCCGGTGAGTACATAAACCGCAAAGGGTACTTTTCAATCGTGCTGCAAGCACTGGTGGATCACAAGGGACGTTTTCACCAACATCAACGTGGGATGGCCAGGAAAGGTACATGATGCTCGCATCTTCAGGAACTCTGGTCGGTTTCAAAAGCTGCAGGAAGGGACTTTATTCCCAGACCAGAAAATAACGGATGGGGATGTTGAAATGCCTATAGTTATCCTTGGGGACCCAGCCTACCCCTTAATGCCATGGCTCATGAAGCCATACACAGGCAGCCTGGACAGTAGTAGTCAGGATGGTGGTAGAATGTGCATTTGGACGTTTAAAAGCGCGCTGGCGCAGTTTACTGACTCGGTTAGACCTCAGCAAAACCAATATTCCCACTGTTATTACTGCTTGCTGTGCGCTTCACAATATCTGTGAGAGTAAGGGGGAGACGTTTATGGTGGGGTGGGAGGTTGAGGCAAATCGCCTGGCTGCTGGTTACACACAGCCAGACACCAGGATGGTTAGAAGAGCACAGGAGGGCGCGGTGTGCATCAGAGAAGCTTTGAAAACCAGTTTCGTGACTGGCCAGGCTACGGTGTGAAAGTTCTGTTTGTTTCTCCTTGATGAAACCCCCCGCCCCTTGGTTCACTCTACTTTCCTGTAAGCTAACCACCCTCCTCTCCTCCCTTCAGTCACCGCTTGCAGAGGCAATAAATTCGTTGCTTCACATTCATGCATTCTTTATTAATTCATCACACAAATAGGGGGATAACTACCAAGGTAGCCCAGGAGGGGTGGTGGAGGAGAGAAGCACCAGGAGGGGTGGTGGTGGAGGAGGGAAGGACAAGGCCACACAGCACTTTAAAAGTTTAAAACTTATTGAACGCCAACCTTCTGTTGCTTGGGCAATCCTCTGGAGTGGAGTGGCTGGGTGGCAGGAGGCCCCCCCCCCACCGCGTTCTTGGGCGTCTGGGTGAGGAGGCTATGGAACTTGGGGAGGAGGGTGGTTGGTTACACAGGGGCTGTAGCGGCGGTCTGTGCTCCTGCTGTCTTTCCTGCAGCTCAATCATACGCTGGAGCATATTAGTTTGATCCTCCAGCAGCCTCAGCATTGAATCCTGCCTCCTCTCATCACGCTGCCGCCACCTTTCAGCTTCAGCCCTCTCTTCAGCCCGCCACTTACTGTCTTCAGCCCGCCATCTCTCCTCCCGGTCATTTTGTGCTTTCCTGCACTCTGACATTGTCTGCCTCCACGCATCGTCTGTGCTCTGTCAGTGTGGGAGGACAGCATGAGCTCAGAGAATACTTCATCGCGAGTGTGTTTTTTTTTCGCCTTCTAATCTTCGCTAGCCTCTGGGAGGGAGAAGATCCTGTGATCCTTGAAACACATGCAGCTGGTGGAGGGGGGAAAAAAAAGGGACAGTGGTATTGAAAGACACATTTTATAGAACAATGGGTACGCTCTTTCACGGTAAACCTTGATGTTAACATTACATACATAGCACGTGTGCTTTCGTTACAAGGTCGCATTTTGCCTCCCCCCACCGTGTGGCTACCCCCTCAACCCTCCCCGTGGCTAACAGCGGGGAACATTTCTGTTCAACTACAGGCAAACAGCCCAGCAGGAACGGGCACCTCTGAATGTCCCCTTAAGAAAAGCACCCTATTTCAACCAGGTGCCCATGAATGATATCCCTCTCCTGAGGATAACACAGAGAGATAAAGAACGGATGTTGTTTGAACCCCAGCAAACATACACTGCAATGCTTTGTTCTACAATGATTCCCAAGTACGTGCTACTGGCCTGGAGTGGTAAAGTGTCCTACCATGGTGGACGGAATAAGGCTGCCGTCCCCAGAAACCTTTTGCAAAGGCTTTGAGAGTACCTCCAGGAGAGCCGAGAATGCCAGGGCAAATTAATCATTAAACATGCTTGCTTTTAAACCATGTATAGTATTTTAAAAGGTACACTCACCAGAGGTCCCTTCTCTGCCTGGCGGGTCCGGGAGGCAGCCTTGGGTGGGTTCGGGGGGGACTGGCTCCAGGTCCAGGGTGAGAAACAGTTCCTGGCTGTCGGGAAAACCGGTTTCTCCGCTTGTTTGCTGTGAGCTATCTACAACTTCATCATCATCGTCTTCCTCGTCCCCAAAACCTGCTTCCGTGTTGCCTCCATCTCCATTGAAGGAGTCAAACAACACAGCTGGGGTAGTGGTGGCTGAACCCCCTAAAATGACATGCAGCTCATCATAGAAGCGGCATGTTTTGGGCTCTGACCCGGAGCAGCCATTTGCCTCTCTGGTTTTCTGGTAGGCTTGCCTCAGCTCCTTAAGTTTCACGCAGCACTGCTTCGGGTCCCTGTTACGGCCTCTGTCCTTCGTGCCCTGGGAGATTTTGACAAATGTTTTGGCATTTTGAAAACTGGAACGTAGTTCTGATAGCATGGATTCCTCTCCCAATAGAGCGATCAGATCCCGTACCTCCCATTCAGTCCATGCTGGAGCTCTTGCGATTCTGGGACTCCATCATGGTCACCTCTGCTGATGAGCTCTGCATGGTCACCTGCAGCTTGCCACGCTGGCCAAACAGGAAATTGAAATTCAAAAGTTCGCGGGCCTTTTCCTGTCTACCTGGCCAGTGCGTCTGAGTTGAGAGTGCTGTCCAGAGCGGTCACAAGGGAGCACTGTGGGATAGCTCCCGGAGGCCCATACCATCTAATTGTGTCCATAGTACCCCAAATTCGACCCGGCAAGGCCGATTTCAGCGCTAATCCCGTTGTCGGGGGTGGAGTAAAGAAATCGATTTTAAGAACCCTTTAAGTCGAAAAAAAGGGCTTCGTTGTGTGGACGGGTGCAGGGTTAAATCGATTTAACGCTGCTAAATTCGACCTCAACTCCTAGTGTAGACCAAGGCTGTATGAGAATGTTTGTACTAAAGTTGACTTTAAATTATGTAGTTATACCTATACAAATCCCTTATGTAGCTGCACTTAAGGTAGCAAATTACCAATTTCGACTGAAGCTTAAACTGGCTTAAGCGTGTCTACGTGGTGGGGGTGGGATGTAAAGGCCTAAATAGTTTACAATTTAAAATCAGCTTAGTTAAAGTGGTACAGCCTTTCTTTTATTGAGGAGCCTTAGTTAAGAATTAATTTCAACTGCAATTCTAATCCTTCAGCATTTACAACTTTCTCATACTTCTCTGCGCTGTAATCTTCCATTCTTGGTCGGTACCCAAGGGGGAATTTATTTTTAGAATACTTGAATGAAATTGGTTCAGATATATTTGAGTTATATGAGCACTGGGGCAGGGGGAATACTTCTCTAAAAATACCATCTGAACAGGGTTCTCACTCCTGGAATAGGGGAGACCACAAGCCAGGATCCCTACTATTTATGGCATCCCCCCACCATCTTTACAAATGCTGCCCATCAAGCATTCTGGTCAGTTCCTTCTTGACTGTGGTCAGAGAAGGTGTTCCCCCTAAGAAATCCAATCTCCTGTGGTGTCAGGATGCTAGCAGGACTCCTCGGGTACCTTTACCGTCCCTTATCTTTTGGTCATGCCAGGGGTGGCTGTGAAGTGTCTCGAGGGAAAGCACTAAACGTGTGCAATGTGGACAAATTAATGTTGCTACGTGAGCCTTCACTTGGACAGGTTTAAAATAGTTACCATGACGTTACTCTGCATTAAGCATTTGTATTTTAATTTCTCTCTATTTTAAGAGACTACAAGAAAAGATCAAAGGCTGCCTGAAGTGCTTCTTGGCAAATTTAGCTAGGTTACAAGTGTGTGTGAGAGAGAAAATGAATGCAGGCTATAAGGCTGCACATGCATTTCAGAGGGGTAGGGGTTCTCATAATATCCTCAGATAAACTAGGGTGGAGCATGAGTTTAGGATGCTTTTGGAACTGAAGGGGTAGGGGGAATGCTGCCTTAATTCAGTTTTCATAGAAATGTAGGGCTGGAAGAGACCTCAAGAGGTTATCTAGTCCAGACTTGGTCAACCTCTTTGTCATTTTTTGTATTCAGGCTGTTGCATGAATTTAACAAACAATTTCATGCTCCAATCACATGCTGAATTTTTCTCCAAAGGAGAATTGTGTGGGGAAAAAAACGAGTGCCCTTTCCTGCAATTTTTTGATTAAGTCATTTTGAATGCCTCGCTGTTGCAGGTGGTAGCATAGACCCCGGAGGTGGCCACCTATCCCACATGACCCTTATTATGGGATCGGGGGACTAGTCGTTGATTTTAATTCCTTTTTTGTTTTAACCCCGCGGTATGAAATATAGTAAATATGTTAAAAGAAAAGGAGTACTTGTGGCACCTTAGAGACTAACCACAAGTCCTCCTTTTCTTATTGCGAATACAGACTAACACGGCTGCTACTCTGAAACCAGTAAATATGTTGAGTTCCCTTAGTCATTCTTAGTCACTTGTCACAACTGTGACCAGAAAGCAGTGACCAGTAACGTGCTAGTTACATCACGGCTGCTTCACATGCAAAGGGGTTCTTGCCTTTTCTGCCACCTGCAAGGTGGGAATTGCTATTATAACCGAATCTCGGTTTTTTGCCTTCCAGATCTTCTCTCAAGAATATATCAACCTGTTGCTGTCTATGTATTTCTTTGTCTTGGGGATCCTAGCCCTGTCTCACACCATCAGGTAAAAAATGGGGGAGGGTACCTCAATATTGTATGGTAATCTCTGTCCTGGTGACTAGGGGAGTGTATAGGGAAGTGCCCTATGGTGTATGTGCACCTAGAAGGGGGCAGATTGGACTTGTTTATTCCCAGAGTGCTGCTACCTTACAGCAGTAGTAATACGACCTAGCGCTTTTCATCAGTAGAACTCTAAGCAGTTTACAAAGGAGGGCAGCATCATTATCTCTGACTTACAGACAGGGAAGCTGAGGCATAGAGTGGAGAAGTGACTTGCCCAAGGTCATACAGCAGACCAATGGGTGAGCCAGGTGTAGACCCCGGCTCTCCCAAGCCCCAGGCTCGTGGACAAAGCACTGGGCTATGCAGCCTGCAGAGGAGTTTGGATTTACGCTCTTACTGCACCATAGGTGTGCCTGGCCAGCAAGGCACTGTCCCTCTCCTGAGGAGCTAACAGTGCATGTTGTATTTAAACAGCACAGAGAGCACGTTTTGCTTTGAACAGCAACTGTGAGAGATGGTTCTGAAGTCCTCAGTGGGCTTTTATTGACAGAGCTTGTGCCTCAGCAAAGCCAGTTGGGAAATTGGTTTACAAAGCACAAACCTCAGTGAAAACTGCAGGCTAAATTCTCATCTGCACTGGGACACAATGTGATACAGTTGGGGAAACAGGTGGAATTGGGCCACCGTTCTGCTCCATCCCTCATGCCTGCGGCTAGTCACACCTCCCAGTGCAAGTTAGAGCAGTCTCAGTGCATTACACCAGCAAGGTTCACTAGAGTATGGTGTACTCCAGCCCACCCCCTCCTGCCCCACACACCAGAAGGGGCAGCTCTGCGAGCTTTGCACTAGCTGAGGATTCCCTCTTTCCAGGGGGAACTGGTTGCCCACTGAAAGCAGCATTTCAGGTCCCTTTGCACCTTAGAGTAGGGTAGGATCTGGCCTTGGATGTTGCAGTCTCATCTGAGCTTTTCTAGAAAAGTCAAGTTATTGTGGGGGTAGGGAATCAGCTTCCTGTTTCCTGAGCTTTTTGGGGGTGGTGTGGGGAGGGGAAAGACGCCTTCCTTTAGATTACAGGATTTTGAACCCTACCCAGATCCCTCTGACTTCTGATATTGGTTCCACTAGCCTCTGCAAACCCAGGAGGTTGTGGGCTTTTGGAACAGGGATAACTTCCCCAGGCTTTTGGATTGTGGTGTTTTGCCTTTTTCTCTTCAGTTGTGCTGACTCAAACACATTAGCTACTCCCTGAGACGGTAGTGCTGGTGTCGGGCTTCGAATGGGGGTCTCTCCACTGCAAGTCTCTGATCCAGGAGACTTGTGGGATGCTGCAACAAGTTACGCTAGAAACTGTTAGGTGGGCTGGAGCATGCAGAGGGCAATCCAGGGTGAGCCGCAGCCTCACGGCTTTAGGAGGTGTGATGGATGGGAAATGAGAACAGTCACTCCTGAGCGCAAGCAGAATTGGGATTGGGCTTCTCTCCCTCCAGTGGAGCTCTCCTTTCTCTCTGGCTAATGCTAAGCCAGCCCTGCCATGGGTGACTTTGAAAAGCATTGGAATGCAGCCAATTGCATCAAATTGGCATGCTTCCAAAATATACTCAGCAGTGGTTCCCCTGCAGGCCTCCCCCGCCCCAATCCCCCCGCCCAAATTGGTTTGAATACTGCCTATAACCCTACTAAGACTGTCTTCTGCCGGTTAGAGCCTGGTGATGGAGTCACAGCCCTGGCTGTGCCACTATCTCAGGAACATTCAGCAAGTCACTTCATTTTTCTGTACTTGAGTTTCCCCATCTGTACAGTGGGGATAGGGTCGAGGTGTTGGGACTTAATGTTTGTAATGTGATTCACAGTCATCCTGGAGGTAATAGGGAAGGGCATTGAATTCACAGGTGCTTCTGCAGGATTGACCTCCTCCCCATCTCTGTTTCAGCCCTGTCATGAACAAATTATTCCCAGCTAACTTCCCCAGCAAACAGTACCAGCTTCTCTTCACCCAGGGCTCAGGGGAAAACAAGGAAGGTACGTCCATTTTGCCTGCTTTCCCTTGGGACTTTTTGTTCTACATTTGTTTCCTGCTTCATGTGCTCTCACTCTCTCAGCTTGTCAATTTTCAACCCTTCATTGAATCAGAATATTTTGGACTCTGCCTCTCATTCCCCACACCACAATGCTATGGCCTGCTTGGATGTACCCAGTGCTCTTTAGATACTGTGCATGTGCTGTTAGACACCAAAGCCGAGGTCCTCCCTGCCTGCTGCCTTTTGGTCAGATGGAAGATCCCAGTATCAGGGTGCTGCAGAAATCAAACTGATAAAAATATTAATAATGAATTCTCTTTATCTAAGGCTTTTAAGTAATCTAGTGCTGTCTCCACTGCTCCTGATCTCCACCCGCTGATGGTCTATGAACAAGTAGAATATGCTTCACCTAGCTGAAAAAGTACTTCCTGCTAATTAACTGTGTGAATGTGAAAGGCGAAAAGGCATCCCCCTCCTGAGACAGCTGTGTGCATACAATCCCAGCGAACCTGAGTTCAGGTTCCTTCCTGGCAGCAAGACAATCTGCCGAGGAAGAGTGGCCTGGTTGAAAGGAAAGGTCCTGATTTTCCAAGTTCAGCTCTGAATGGACACCTAACTTGCATGTGGTTACTGCAGAATTGGTCACTTGCACGTGCAGTGTCACTCCGACACTCGTTTGGGAAAGTTGCCACGGTGGTCCTGTGTTGCTCACCTGCTATATATATACACACACACACACACACACACACACACACACACTAGTCCCTGCTCTGCCTGTGGGAGAGTGGGAGGAGTTGTGCAGGCCAGATGTAATCATGCTGTTATGTTTGTTACAGAAATAGTGAATTATGAGTTTGATTCCAAGGACCTTGTGTGCTTGGCCATGAGCAGCGTCGTTGGAGTCTGGTACCTGCTGAGGAAGGTAAGAAAGGGAACAAAGCAGCGGTGGGATATTCAAACTAGGAAGGGGGAGGAACAGCCCCTAGATCAAACTTGGGAGTCTCTTGGTAATCTGCCTGCGAGGAATAGGCAGTTTGTGCGGCTGTCTGTGCTGAGCCAGATCCATCTTCCTGTTGTGTTTGGCCCTTAGCACTGGATTGCAAACAATCTCTTTGGACTGGCGTTCTCTCTCAATGGCGTGGAGCTCCTGCATTTGAACAACGTCAGCACTGGCTGCATCCTGCTCGGGGGCCTCTTCATCTACGATGTGTTCTGGGTAAGCAGGCACGGCTCGTGGGCATTGGCGGAGGAGGAGGAGCAGTGACACACCACCCCTGTTCTGTAGGTTTTCTGGCAGAGGTGTCCATATAGGATGTCCTGCTAATTTTGGGAAAGGAGGGAATACTGGAAACCGGGTGTATGCTTTCTCCTCTGCCCGAAAGCAAGGTGTGGGGGGAGGGGGAAATGACAGGGTGTTTGGCCAAAACTTAGCCCAGCAAATACTCTTCCAAATTATTCACTTAATTCCATAGGGTGGCTCCCGGAGCATGCATCTCTCCAATGAGAGAAACCGGCTGCATTGCATAATGCAGCTGGCACCAGCACTGCTATCTGTTTGCTCTAGTATAGCTGGTTTTCTCAGCTGATTATCATGCTGTGCCTACAAGCAATCTCCAGCCAGCCTTCCTGGCTCTGTACAAAGGACTTGTCCTTGCTGCTTGATTTCATGTGTCTCTTCAGCGTTAAACAGTCACGTTGTAGCTCAGTGAGAATCGTTCACAATTTGGGATCCCAGGTGATGATTTTACAACAAGGGGAAGATAAATACGTTACTGAACATGCTACAGGTCCCTCTTGTAATGTTGGTGTGAAGTTTGCTAGAATGTTTAAAGATTTTCCTTAGTCCTTGTGGCTGCTTCAAGGCCCAGGCTGCTGGAAAGTCCCTCTGGATACTGTCCTCTCTTTGGCCCTGGCTAGAGTTTCTGACCTCACTCCTTGGTTATAATAGACATTCTAATAGTGATTGCACCATTCTGTCATGCTCTTGTCTCTCTATATGCTAACTCTTGGATCTCACTGGCCAGGAACGAGCTGGCCTCTGATTTATAGGTCTACAGTTGGCTTAATCTCAACTAGATGCCATGAAATGACCAGGAATTGAAGAGGCCTGACAAACTCATGTTTAGTCAGTCCAACGAAAAGGTGCCAGTATTTAAAATGGACACGTTCCTCCAGATAATACAATAAAAATAGATGCCCAAAGAGCAAAATACAGTTGTCAGAAGCAGTCGTCACACTTCCTATTGAATTCAGTCCTATTTCAAGCTTCCAGACACACACTCTGCATTGTCTGCTAATTGAGGCCAAGTCAGCTGTTTGTACTTTTACTGAATGCCTTCATGTAAATTTAAGCCAATGGCAGACACCCTCAATTTGGTCAACTTAATGTAGCCTCTCTACACACGCACATCATACGTCGTTTGGAAGCTTATGATGTCTACTTTAGGATGAGGTATGATATGGAGCTGTCAAGTGGTGCTGTTTCCATAGAAACAGGGATAAACAATAACACCATCACATGTTAAAGTGACCACATCGCAATATTTGCATTCACTTCTCTTAGTTTAATGTCTCTCTGTATTGTTGTGATGCTTTGAGGTCATAATCTATTGTTAGATTTTGTTTTACCCTTGTAAAGGTATCATTGAAATGCAATAGTGCTGGTGACATTTCTAGTCAACCTCTTTATCATCATTACAATCTCTGAGCGTGTGGGCTAACACAGTCTTCGTTACCTGGGCATGTACCCAGTTCTGAGCATGGAAGATTGGTCTGACCACAGACGCAGTTGATTATGCAGCAACCCCTATTGACACAGGCACAAATAAGTTCTTGTAGAAGCTCAGATGCCAACAGGCCCTTGAAGAATTACAGGAAATAATTCATCATCCACATTTTTCCACCCGTGTTGCAAAGGTGATCCACTCCCTGGTGTACCTGTGTGCGAGGACATCCAAATCTTTATTTGCCAAGATGCTCTTTTGACATGCTCTTCAAAACTGTCCTCACATGGTGGGCATTTGACTAGTGAGTTGTCCTTTTTGATGGCTAGATTGAGGCACAAGCAATTCAGATCTGTGGGTCTTCTTTTCTTTCTCACTCTGGTCAGACAGCACTGCTACCAACTTCCATGCTGTAGAAATCGTAGCTTGTCTATCCTCTCTCCCGGAAGCAGTAAGCTGTCTTTGTTTTAAGAACATTTAGCACAGATTTTTTTCCCCCAACACCAAATAGGAATGACAGTCACACCCTGTTAATGCAGGTATGGCAGGAGGTATGTTGCGGAAGTCAGGAATGAGTGCATCACAAATTGCACGCACAAGTATGAAGGGCAACACTTGTCAGTTGTGCTGGTAATGGAGCGTGTTTCAATCCACGTTTATCTCTGTTCCATTTTCGGAAAGTAGTGAATAGCAAGCGCTACTGGAAAAATCTCCAGCCAGGAGGGGTGTTTGTGCTGAGTGTTTTCATGCACACTCAGGTATGTTTTGAACCATATGGTCAGAGGGATTTTACAAGTGACTGCTTGCTGGATGCCACGTTTAGGCCTTGTCTACACTACAAAGTTTTGTCCGCAAAAGCTGCCTTTTGCCAACAAAACAGGAGAGGGGTGGTAAAACTCTGCTGTTTTGCCGACCGTATAAAACCATCTCAGCGAGAGGTGTAAAGCTTTTTGCCTCAGTTAAAGTGACAAAGCGTCAGTGTAGACGCTGCTGTTTGTTTTGTCAACATAACTGGCTTCCATCTGTATCCCACAATGCCCCCTGTGACAGCTCAGCTCGCTGTTTTGATCTCTCCTGCCCTGTAGGCAGGCACCCCTCCTCTTTCAAAGCTCAGGGAAGTATCTGACAGCTCAGCATGCTCTGTTTGGGGAACAAAGGGCAAATCCTTAATGTGGAATGCTCCTGTTCTGCCCTGCACTAGGAACACAGCAGCAGGCAGACTGCTGTTTGGGAGGGGTGGGGGGCTGCTGTGACATTTCTCAGTACAGAGAGCTACAGAGCTGCTCAGGATGGCTCCCGGCAGCTGAGGAGGGTGTGGGAGAACTCAGGGAATCACAGAGCCATAGGCAGGCCAGCAGAGCGGGCTGCTACGGGAAAGACTGCTATGCAGACTCCAAGCAGAGCCAGGGGCTGATGTGGGGGGGTGTCCCTCTCCCCCTGCCTCAGGATAGGTCAGTCAGCCTGCTGTCCCCCTGCCCCAGACACACTACTCTCCTTCCCCTCCCCCAACCCCCCCCCCACTTCAGTTGAAAAAGCATCCGACAATATACTGAGACATTGCAAACCCTTCCCAAAGCACCCTGCGATCTCTTGCACAGTGGGATAGCTACCCATAGTGCACTGGTCTGTGTCCGTGCGAGAGCTGTTAGTGTGGATGCACTCTGCCAACACAAGGAGCTAGTGAGGGCATGCAACTGCGATTTTAATTAAAGTGGCTTAACTTTTGCTGACAAAACTTTGTAGTGTAGACAAGGCCTTAGAAACTTCTTCCATGGAGGCACAGGGCATCCACCAATCACCTGCTCTTTCTTGCATCCCTCCTCAGATCCTGTCCGGTGTTGTCTTTCTGCAGTTTTCATGGAGTTACGGTTGTATCAGCAGCCAATTCATCGAAGGTGTGGAATTGGAATGTGCCATCATTTCTATGGCAGCCATGGCACCTTTGATGTACACTGTGGTTTCTCTGTTGCATGCTCTTAGCTTATTGATTCTTCCATCTTGAGCTTCCAGTTGATGTCCTAATTCATCTTTGTCTGTTCTTCTCGTTGTATCAGCATGGAAGAGGGACATAGGCACAGGTCCTATTGGGTGACTAGGAACAGTTGCCATTGAAATATCCTCTCTGCACCTTGCTAAGGACAGGGCTCTGCGGAAAACATTTTCCGGACTGGTAGCTGCTGTGATTATCCCTTCCTGGCCAGACGTAAATGTGATCGTCGTGGCCACGTCAGCGAATGTTTTGGTGCCAGATTTCTTGCCTGGGCTGAAGAAGCTCCGGGTCTCATTAGAATCAAGTCACTGCTCATGAATCTGTTGGCTCTTCGCCGACAGCTGCTGTTTTCAGCAGACTCGCGTACATGTGGTGTTGCATGTAGGCCGGTAGCTCTGTTGGTAAGCACCTCTAGATCAGGGGTCTTGCCACAATTTTTTTGGCGCTTCAGAGTGCGGCCACCAACTCTTGCTGGTGGCCGCTCAACAGTTTTACCTAAAACACTTAATTAACTTTAGGAAAAACAAATATGCACATGTATATGGCCAAATCATAGTAATTTATTTATGCAGGGTTTTTTTGCAGACTTAATAATAAAAATAGCTTACATTTGTCTCTTTTCTTTACTGGAGCTAAACAGAATAGAAACACAAATAAGGTGCTTTGTATGTTCTTGTCGTCTTTTATTGTTTTGCTTTTTTGCTGCATTTTTTAGACTTGCTAGCTAGTAAACTTGCTTCTGTGAAAACTGATATTTGTACGTTTGCTGCTGTGAAAAGTGATATTAACAGACTGGTTAGCTGGCTGAGAGGCAGTGAAAACTGATATTAACAAATATCGCTTTTCACAGCAGACTTATTCAGCCCTGGCAAGCAAGGGAACAAATTAAGACTTGGATGGGGAGGTGGATAGGGAGGCACCAGGGGCGAGACGGGGCTGGTGAGCCCAGGGGTGGAGTCCTGCAGCCGAGGGATGGAGCCTACCACTGAGTAGCCCCACAATCAGAGCCCGTGGCAGGAGCCTGCCGCCTGCCACACCAGGGCTGAAGCCAGAAGCCTGAGCCCCACTGTCCTGGGAAGATGGGAAACTCACACTGGCTGTCTGCTCCTCCGGTGTTTGTGGCTCCAAAGGGGGGAAGGCCCAATCCCTCCTGGCAGCCCCAGAGGAGGGGTTGCTCCTTTCCTCTCCTCCCCCCCCCACCCCCCCCCCCAAAATCACCACCCAGGAGACTGTGACTGCAAGAAAAGCCCTTGGTGGCCGCATGGAGCCACGATGGCCACATTTGAAAAACACTGCTCTAGATGTGATAAAGGGTCAAGTGGGTTTGTCATATTATTGCTGATATAGTTGGTAAGAGCTGTAACGTGCGCTTCCTCTCCCTTCAGTGCGGATAAAAGGACTTGTTTGTGGGGTTTGTCCTTACTACTACTTGTTAGACCACTTCTTTTTCTCAAAGCTTTTGCATATTCATAATATGAAGCTGTGTGTTGTCATCTTTAACACCAATACTGACCTGTGTATCAAGTGTCACTGAATTAAAAAGCTAGTTTCTAGAATATTTCAAAGGCTAGTACTGCATGCGTAGGCAATTGCAAATTAAAAACCTTCTACCAGGCAGACTACATGCGACATTGTATTTACAAAGGAAGAAGCATTACATTAGGAATTCGTGTACATTTATACCTACCCACCATGCAGGGCAAACTGTGGGCATGCAATATACTGCTACTGGTTCACAACCTTCAGTGTGAAACTGATCTGGTCAGCAAATTTCAATTAAAAATATAAGAAAACTATTCTAATCACTTGTATTCTTAATTGTTAAAGTATCTCACGTTGTGAAAACCAGTTCGTATTGTTGTGGTGAATATCAACATTTTGCAATACTTTTGCCACATGCTAAACAGCATAATTTCTGGTGGGAAATACCCACGCAAAACCAATACAAATCTTTTACTGCATTGTTGTTTGGTAGTTTTCACCAATAAACACAACAATAAGGTGTTGAAATTAATTTAAACAGTAAAAACCTCAACTCATAGTCACGTTAGTGTTTCTGGAACAGTTCAAAAAAAGACTCTCATTTTGTGTACCATTGTTTCACCTTGCGTACAAGCTTATGGCACCACTTGACAGTTCCACATAATACTTTATCTAAACGTACCTAGAATAATCTTTCAAACAAGATATGATGTGGGCATGTGGAGAGCAAGTACTTTAAACTCCAGAAATATGGCCCTTTGGGGAGAATTGCTGCACTCCTATTACTCTGGCTTCACGCTGAACTAATGGGAATTGGAGTAGAAAATGAATACTGTGATTCTGTGACTGGTGGGAGCTCTGTCTCTGCTGTGACCACAACTGGCCGTGGTAGTGTTAGCTGCAGCTAGACAGCTGTAGTGGAATGGCTTCTCTCGTTATTACCTGGGCCTTTGTTTTCACTTTGGACTGTTGTTGGCTCCTAGGTTTTTGGCACCAACGTGATGGTGACTGTTGCCAAATCGTTTGAGGCACCAATAAAACGTGAGTAGATCTTTCCTGCTTTCTGGGAAGACCTGTCCTGTCTCCTGCCCATCATCCTCACTGCCTGGGCTCTGGGCTCCCCCTGGCTAGTTTTACATTCTGTTATGCGTGCCACTGTTCATGAGTGGATTTTGTCATGAGTTCCCTCCCTTGGAGTTGGAATCCAACTCCTGCTCGCACTCTGCCCATGAGGAATTTGGATCCTCTTGCAGCCATTTGCTCTAGATCTGTATTGGTCTTTCCAGCGTGTCCTGTCACTGGCACACCGTGAAGTGCAATACACCTGCCAGGCAGGGTAGCATTGTATGCGGGCATTCAGGTCTCGGATGATGGGGCAGGAACATCTGCAGAGATCTGGCCCAGCCCAGTGAAGGGGGTCAGTACAAGCCTTTAAGGTGAGAATCATGGGGACTCAGGGTCACCTCAGAAGTGTGAAGTGTGTTTCTACAGCCACTGAACATAGTAGGCGCATCAGACACACGATCTGAAAGGCACCTGAAGCCATAGTGTCTGCAGTATTCTGGGGTGTTGGTAGCCGCTCTCCAGTTCAGGCTATGTGGGGATTTGCATGTAAAGCTGGAATAGAATCATAGAAGATTAGGGTTGGAAGAGACTTCAGGAGGTCATCTAGTCCAACCCCCTGCTCAAAGCAGGACCAACCCCAACTAAATCTTCCCAGCCAGGGCTTTGTCAAGCCGGGCCTTAAAAACCTCTAAGGGTGGAGATTCCACCACCTCCCTAGGTAACCCATTCCGGTGCTTCACCACCCTGCTAGTGAAATATCCAACTTAGACCTCCCCCACTGCAACTTGAGACTATTGCTCCTTGTTCTGTCATCTGCCACCACTGAGAACAGCCGAGCTCCATCCTCTCTGGAACCCCTCTTCAGGTAGTTGAAGGCTGCTATCAAATCCCCCTTCACTCTTCTCTTCTGCAGACTAAATAAACCCAGTTTCCTCAGCCTCTCCTCGTAAGACATGTGCTCCAGCCCCCTGATCATTTTCATTGCCCTGCACTGAACTCTCTCCAATTTGTCCACATCCTTTCTGTAGTGGGGGGCCCAAAACTGAATGCAGTACTCCAGGTGTGGCCTCAGCAGTGCCAAATAGAGGGGAATAATCACTGCCCTCGATCTGCTGGCAATGCTTCTACTAATGCAGCCCAATATGCCATTAGCCTTCTTGGCAACAAGGGCACACTGTTGGCTCATAGAATCCCTCTTAATCGCCAGATTTAGCTTAGTAACTCTCCAGGGTACAATGGAATCTCCCAGCTAATAGTTTTAGAAAGTAAAGGAAACACTTTTGAACATCATAATGGCCAGACTGGCTCAGACCAATGGTCCATCTAGCCCAGTATCCCATCTTTCGACCGTGGCCAATGCCAGGTGCTTCAGAGGGAGTGACCAGAACAGGGCAGTTTATTGAGTGATCGTCTCCTGTTGTCCAGCCCCAGCTTCTAGCAGTCTGAGGTTGAGAGACACCCAGAGCATGAGTTGTATCCCTGACTATCTTGGCTAATAGTCATTGATGGATCTATCCTCCATGAATGTATCTAATTCCTCTTTGAACCCTTTGGCCTTCGCTGTATCCCCTGGCAAGGAGTTCCACAGATTGACTTTGTGTTTTATGAAGAAGTACTTCCTTATGTATGTTTTAAACCTAATGCCTATTAATTTCACTGGGTGACCACAGGTTCTTGTGTTACGTTAGGCTCACTGGTCTGTAACTGCCAGGATTGCTGCTGGAGCCCTTTTTAAAAAAATTGGCATGACATTAGCTATCTTCCAGTGATCTGGTACAGAGGCTGATTTAAGCAATAGATTGCATACTACAGTTAATAGTTCTGCAGTTTCACCTTTGAATTACTTCAGAACTCTTGGGTGATACCATCTGGTCCTGGTGACTTATTACTCTTTAATTTATCAATTTGTTCCAAAACCACCTGTATTGACACCTCCATCTGGGACAGTTCCTCTGATTTGTCACCTAAGAAGAATGGCTGTTATGGTTGCTGTTACTGAGCGGTTCTGGTTTGTTCACCTCTTGGACCAGATCGTGTGCGCTGCTTAGGACTAAATCAAGAATTACCTCTCCCCTTGTGGGTTCTAGGACCAGCTGCTCCAAGAAGCACCCATTAATGGTGTCTAGAAATTTTGTGTCTGCATTCTGTCCTGAGGTGACATGTTCCCAGTCAATATGGGGTTAGCTAAAATCCCCATGATTGTTGGGGTTTCTGTTTGTGTGGCCTCTTGAATCTCCAGGAGTCACCATCACCATCCTGGTCAGGCGGTCAGTACTGTAGTCCTACTGCTAAGCTCTTATTAGTCATGCAGGGAACTTCGCTCTAAGGTGAGTCTGTGGGGCTGCTGGATTCCTTTCAGATTTTTACCATATTTGAGACTCTGCTTTCACATATAGTGAAAGAACCATACTCCACCTTTTCCCTGAGTCGCCTGTTTCTTTGGGTTCCTTTAGCTAAACTGCCCACCTGCTCCAGACCACCCCACCATGCATTCCTATCGGGCATCTTGGGCACAGGTCACTCTGAAGTGTTGGCCCCCTGGGGCCTGGACATCTACAGTCTGCTCATGATGCTCCATCAGCTGCCTTCTTTCCCGTCTCCCTGCCCCCTCCCTCTGTGTCATCCCCTACTTCTAATACCGAGTAGAGAGATGGGACAGTTGCAGTTCAAGACACTTCACAAGCTGAGCTATCAGCTCCTCTCCAGAGACGGCAGCTTCTGCAAATCCCCTGAGCAGCCCTGTTGGATTCATCTCCAGCTGGGAGACCCAGGGCAGGATGCCTGGAAGCTTCCCACCTCCCTCTTTCTTTGCCCCCTCAATGTGGTCTTCCCCCAAGTTGGCACCACACAGCACTGCTGCTTGCGAGATGGGGACAATCAAGACAGTCTCACCAAAGGAAGCTCTGAATGTCCTAATGCCTCTGCTTCCCCAGCTCACCAGGAGGAGCCCAGCCTTTGTGCATGGAAGAATTGCAAGTAGATGGGGCATGTCTCCCCATTCACCTGCTGTGGGTGATGGCTGGCAAGCGTGACATGTGAATGGGATGTTGAATGATTTGTCTCCATGTTCCGTTGCTTTCCAGGGCCTGCAGTGGGGGGATATGCAGTAAGTTGATCCACCTTTGTGGCAATAAGAATAGATTGAGTTTGGAGAGGAAACTCTCATGTGTAGGTCTTTCCATTCCTGTACTCACGCACACCCGCTGTTAACCTTCCACCAAAGCATCAGCTTGGCTTTGTGCTTTTAACCCTGAGCTCTTCCCCTTTTTAATACTCCCTCTCTGCTTTTCCAGTGGTTTTCCCCCAAGATCTGCTGGAGAAGGGGCTGGAGGCTGACAACTTTGCCATGTTGGGTCTTGGAGATGTTGTAATTCCAGGTAAAGCTGAATGGATGGTGTGTTAGAAAGTGTGTTAACCAAGGATACAGTTTTGGGGCCTGGACTCTGGCCTGCTGGGGCCTGGGTGTGGAGTGTACACTACAAACCCAGCTGAATGGCTGCAGGTCAACCAGAGACTCCTCTGCTTAAGAGCTGGATGAGGACGAGGTCTCGTGGCTCTGAAGTGGAGGGAGGCTGTCAAAGGGAGCTTGGGGAGCCTGAAGCTGGGAGTAGGGAAGGGAGCAAGGAGAGGGGGAAGCATATGGGAAAGGTTACAGAGGGAAGCCAGGTGTTGGCATCGGTGCTGTCATGATAGCTGTGGACTTTGTTTGCCATGCTGATCTGCAGCACAGCCACAGCCAGTCCTAGAACCAGATGGCTCTGTTATATGCATTCATGTCGAGCCTGCTGCAGGCTTGCAGCGTTGGGCTGCCAGAGACCTTCTCAAATCGGCTGTTCCGGGAGCTGGTGCTGGCTGGCCTGAGCTGCGCTCATTAGGAGCGCTGATGCAGAGATTTGCTGCTGCCCCCCTCTCAGGGTTTGGACTGTCAGGAGATACCTTTCCCTCCCGACTGCTACCATAGGCCCCTAGAGAAGGAACTGGTGGGGGAAGATGGTCTTAGAAGCATTTTAGACGGCAAAGCATTCTCTGAAGGGGCGGGCTTCTGGCAGCACAGCTAGTGGTGCTCACAGATGTGCTGGGCCTTGTCACGTAATTGAGCTCTAGCGTGCTGCATGGTACGTCAGGCCTCCCTTCCGGGATAGGACCAGGGAAGTGTCCCTTAAGGTGATGGAGAGAGCAGCACTTGGCTGATGCTGGTGAGGGGTCACCAGTTGGAATTCCAGGCTAGGGACCAGTTGTCTGAAAGGAAGTGGGGTGAGCATGTGGGTTCAGGTGCGTTCCCTCTCTTGGCTTGCTCTGCCCTGTGCCCCAGCGTCGCACCCTGTATTTTACTCCCCTGATCTTCAGTGCCTCTCCCTCCTGCAGTTTCCCTTTGCAGCGGGGGGTTGGGTGCTCTACAGCAGTGGCTCTCAACCTTTCCAGACTACTGAACCCCTTTCAGGAGTGGGATTTGTCTTGCATACCCCCAAGTTACACCTCACTTAAACTAGCTGCTTACGAAATCAGATATAAAAATACAAAAGTGTCACAGCCACTATTACTGGAAAATGGCTGACTTTCTCATTGTTACCATAGAATTATAAAATCAACTGGAATATAAATACTGTACTTACATTTCCGTATAGAGAGCAGTATAAACAATGTCCTTGTATGAAATTTTAGTTTGTACTGACTTCACTAGGGCTTTTTATGTAGCAAAGATGTGTTGACATACCCCCTGGAAGACCTCTGTGTACCCCCAGGGTACATGTGCCCTGGCTGAGAACCACTGCTTTACAATACCAAGGGAGTCAGGAATTGCTTCTCTAGAACTGGACCAATATTGAATTCAGTCACAAGGGGGTGCTGTGGTCCCAAATGTACTTGGCCACGGCCGTAAGCACAAGATCATCTTGTCACTCTGCATTTGGCACCAGATGTCAGATGGATGATCTCTCCATCACTTTCTCTAACTCTGTGTTTCTGCCCCTCAGGGATCTTCATTGCTCTGCTGCTGCGTTTTGACATCAGGTGAGCTGTGCCTCTAGGAGCATGTCTACAGGACAGCTTTGTTTTGCACTGTTTGTGTAAGTTGCCCCCGAGTGGTTTGCTGAACTAGATGAGGAAGGCCAGGGTGGCCAGACATCTTTTGCTGAGCCTTGAGATGGGGAAGCATTGACAGGAGGCCACGGGGCCTAAAAAGCAGGGCCTAGTCTAGAAAGCAGAAGAACAAAGGAGAAGGCAACAACCGTTGCGATTGAAAAGAGCCTGGTGCTAGACCTGATCTTTCTGGGCTTGTCTTGGAGCTAGTCTGGGGAAAGTCCATGGTCAGGGGGTGGTCACTTGTGATCTGGACCCTGAAATGACTGGGGCCCTGTCAAGTTGTTTGACCCAGGAAACTGCTGCATTTGTGTGTGTGCGAGCAGCAGCCCGCACATGCTGGAGTCTGGAGAGCTGGGGCTGGAGGAAGAGCGAAGACGACACAGCTGTGGCGGAGCTGGGAGAAGTGGAGGCAAGGCAGCAGTGTTTGTGAGCAGGAGTGGGGTGGTTGGGCACATGGAGACAGGGGAAGGGGAGCGCTCAGGGTCACTGCCGATGGTGTAGGCCAGCGGGAAGCTGTTGGGAGTGGTCCTGTCACACAGAAGAAGCACTTCTCCGGACACGTGACCCATTGTCTGTGTGCATCTGTTGTCAGTGCTGTGCTTTCCCATGTGTAGGGAAGGCAGGCCCTTCCCACATGGCGTTCGGCCTGTGTCTGGACTTGAGTTCTCAGTGGTCACCTTGCATCACTTGGAAGATGGGCTACTGAACATGCCCCCCTCAGGTTCCCACTCCTCCTCCTCCTCAAAAGCTCCACTTGCCACATGTATCATGCATCCGTGCTGGCTTCTCCGTGCAGGGCTGGAAGTGCTACGGGTGCTTCTGCCCACATCTGTCTGCAGCTGCTGCCCCGGCCTGACCTGCAGTAAAACAGCTGCCCAGCTGGGGAATGGGTACAGGGAGATACGGGTGAAGAGCTGCTCCCTTGGTGGAGGGCTTCTCACTGCAGCTTCCTCGCTCATGTTAAGGGGGTATGGCTGCAGAGCACTTTTTGTGCTTATTGGGTAAGGACTGGGGGTTCCAGGATCCTTCTAGAGACCTTGTGTCATGGCAGCCTCCCCTCCAGGACTGGACTGTGCTCTCACCAGATCCTCTCTGCACCACTCCGAGCACGGGCAGGAGGGGCTGCTCAGGAGCAATGGTGCCGACGGCCTCTGCCAGCCTGGTTGTCAGTCTTCTGTGTGAATGGTTGCCACTAGATTGCTAGGCCAGCTGAAGATCAGTCCTGATAAAGCTCACAAATTCCATAAGCTGGAGTGGTTTTGGTATTGCCTCTCTCAGGGCCCATGTTAATCCTGCTCTCTTCCCTCCCCTGTAGTTTAAAGAAGAACACGCACACGTACTTCTACACTAGCTTTGTGGCATACATCTTTGGACTGGGCCTGACCATCTTCATCATGCACATCTTCAAACATGCCCAGGTAAGCTGAGT
Source organism: Chelonia mydas (assembly GCF_015237465.2). NCBI lineage: Eukaryota > Metazoa > Chordata > Testudines > Cheloniidae > Chelonia > Chelonia mydas. The sequence continues at coordinate 2,746,635 of NC_051253.2, read as the reverse complement.
TTGCAGTCCCTGGCCATCAAGGGCCAGCGAATCCCCTGTCTTCTGTGCCCTGCCCATTACTGCTCTGCTAACGCCTGAGCCGCAGGCAGCCAAGTGCAGCAGGAAGCTGGGGAAGGTTGGTCAGAACTTACGTTACAATCAGGGTGACAGAGAATCAACTCTGTATCTCTGAGCTGAGATTGTGTAGTGCCCACCCTGAGATGCCATCACAGCAAGCGATGCTAGACACAGCCACTCCATTTTGCCTTTTCTAACTGGGGGTGTGCGTTTCGTAACAGAGTGGAGCACCTGGCTGGGGGGAGAGTGCATTAAATGCAAAGGTTACTGGAGAACTATCTGTTCACTGCTTCTAGCACAGCAGAGCGAGTGAGATTCTCTGCCTCGTGCATCTGCAAAACTGTCTAAGATCCTCTTGCAGGGTGTGTCCTGCCAGGTGTGACGCAGGAGGCAGCCAGGCCAACAGGGTTTTCAGCTCCCGGGTGAAGTGTGCCTTGAAGAATTGTCTCGGATTGTAAATTGGGCAAACTGGCTCTGGGAGTCCTAGGCACTAAAGGTGGAGCCTGCTGCGGGCATCTCTGCATATAACTGCACTTTACTATCTTCGGGAGGAGGGGGGTGGTTCTCCCTGGCCTTGCAGCTCCCTCACGTCAGTGAGGAGTTCTGCTCATGCGCTGAGAACAGCCTGCCCTTTAGTAACTGGGAGCATCGGTGTGTTCTCCTGGGCTTGTCTCTAGATCTCAAGCGCAGGTACAAGCACAGCATTAATGCCCGGCTAGTTTTAATGCTTCCCAGCTACCCCCTGCCTGGGAGGAAGGAATGAACAAGATGTGAAAACGATGGGCGAGCGTGGCAGCCACTGTGCCCGCAGCACATAAGTCTGCTAGCTTTGGGCAGTGGGCTCTTCAGAGAGGGGCTGGTCAGTACTTGGGGGTTCTCCGCTCCTCCTCTGGGGCAGTATCCCCAGATCTTTAGTCCCCATGCAGGTGGATGCTAGACGAGAGACAGGACCTTGATTATCAGAAAGTCAGGACCTGTAGAATGTCATCCGCCCCTTCCTGGAACAGCTCTGCATTGAGAGTGCTGGGCCAGAGAGTGGGACTTCTAGTCACGTTCTAACTCTGGTGCTACGGTATGTTGGGACTCGACGCTTACGGATTTCTGGAGCATAAAGGAAAGATCTGACGCTGAGCCCTAGCCCTGAGCTGTGCCCAGCGTTCCCTCGTGTGCGACTTACTCCTTAATCTGGGGACTGAGACCAGCTGTGAACCCAGATGAGCCGGCCCCGTTCCTCCCCAGTGGCCTTTGCTGCAAGCTGTGTTGGCTTTTCCAGCTGTTTGATGCAGTAATTGCCTCTCTTCTCCTCCCCACCCTCCCCCCCCAGCCAGCGCTGCTGTACCTGGTCCCTGCCTGCATTGGGTTTCCTCTCCTCGTGGCCTTGGTGAAGGGAGAAGTAACCGAAATGTTCAGGTAAGTCAGCCTCTAGCCGGCAGTGCTGGGAGCGCCTGAGATGTGCAGGTGTTCCCATGCTGGGGCGCAGGCAAACGGACAAGTTCATCTGGGCATGCTGTGGGTGCGTGGGCGTGTGTACGGGTGGAGGGAGCGAATCTGTGTTTATACACGTCTCTCTGGAGCGTTCCTCCTCTAGCCCGGTCCCTACGCTCCTCCTGGGCAAGTGTGTGGGAGCGCCAGGGCTGGAACACAGGTGACGCCTCTGGTATCGCTCTGCACTGTGAACTCTGACTCACTCTTCCGATGAGCTGGGGTGAAGTCAGAGGGTGGGCCTGCACACCTGCCTCGTCGGCACCCAGTCGCTGTTGCAGTGCATGCTGGGGGAAGGGAGCAGAGCCAGCCCGGCCATAGAGCCTGGAGAGGTAATGGCGTGCTTCATCATCACGGGTGCCACCAGGCCAGTTTAATCATCCTTCTCCTCTCCCGGAGCAGGGGAACTAGGTCCTAGCTATGTGCATCTTCTCTGTGCTACTCCCGCCCCCGGCCCTGTCCTCCAGTGCTCTCCACACAGCTGCCTAGCCTAGTACTGCTGGCTAGCAACTGGAGGCACCCTTCAGTCTGGCTCCAGCACCTTCTGGCTGGCCTGTCCCAGACATGGGAGTCCTGCACCCTCCCAGCCACAATGGAGCCCTGTAAGTTCCTCCCCAAAGCTGGCATCCTTCTCATATGTCACGGGAGAACTTGGACAGTCCACGGCACATGGAAATGCAAGCTCCTTGCATTGTGGTCTCCGTCTGCTCAGAGGGGGCCTGCGGCTCTGGGTCTGGCAGCTGGGCTGACAGAGTTGATCAGAAACTAATGGAGGCAAAAGTGTGGTAAAGTAAAGGGTCGAGTTGCCATTCACCTCTGGATGCCAGTGGAACCAGCCTTTCCCTCCCCATCTCCTAGTCCAGGGAACGCTACTGTGCACCTTCCCCACGGTGGCTCTTCGCTGGGACTTCTCCCCTCTTCCCAGTCCCTTCAGCACCTGCCTGGTCTTTGATGTTTGCTTCTGACAATCGCTGCTGCAGGCACTGTGTGTTCTGGCTTCATCCTTCCTGTGCACCTGGTATCCTGCAGCCACTTTTCACACACGCCTGTGACTCACCAGCCTGCTGCAGCATCACCTCCCATGCTAGAGACGGCTCTGGTGAGAGACAAGCTGCTTGGACACACGGTCTTTGAACAAGGAGCTTGTGGACTCTTGTGGCAGAGCGAGAAGGGTTAATGTTCGGAGCCCTGGGCCGGCATGGACGCCGCACATAACTCTGACCCCAGTGTGGTTCTGACTGTTAGCAAGTCCCCCTTAGAACTAACCTGATAGGAAAGAGCGATCCCCTCCTAGCATCTTAGAGGTGGATGCAGCATTCTGCATCTCCAGGAGTCGGCTCTCTTGCAGGGAGTGCAGGGGTTGGATGTCTTAGGAAAGTTTCTGGGGTCCAGCATCTCTTGAAACTGCTCCAGTATTTGGAGGAGGAAATGGAACTCGATAGAGCTCATGTGCCTGGAGGGACGGAAGCCTCCCCACCCTAGGAATTCCACCAGGTGTGGGATCCTAGGCTGCTTTGATGCAGCTTGTGTTTCTGTGAGCGCTGAAAGTCTGTGATTTGAGATGGGGACCTACTCCATGTGTCTCCATCAGCCACCTGCGCCTCTGGCAGCACATCTTAGTCTGAGGATGGTCCCCAGCTAAATTCCACATGAGCTCTCGGCCTGCAGCCCCTTGCAGTTTGCACACGGAGACATGGCTCTGCCTTGAGGAGCTTACAGGTTGGACACAGAGGACCAGGTGACCAAACAGTAGAATTGCTGCCCAGTGGTATTTTCAGTGGTCTGGCGGTTGAAAACACACTGCTGGGCTTCCCAGAACAAGTGTCCTAAGAAGAGGGGGGGTACCTGGTGTGCCTGACTATGGAGGGGGTTGGTTGGGCCTCCAGGAAGACGTGGGAGAAGAAGCCAGGGGGGACCAGTTAGATATCTAGGGTCCGTGGGGGTGGAGGAAATGCAGGCTGGAGCAGAGCTAGGCAGCACCCTCTTGGAGCTAACTCTCTGGGGTTCATGTCCCTGCAGAGCTCCTTCAGGCAGGTCCCTAACGTCCCATCTTCTTTTGTGCTTTGAATTAATCACAAGAAATCCGATAGCTAGCACACCCAGAGGGAGCTACCACAGAGCAGCCTGGCCTAGACTATATGGAAGAGCTTTTGTATGTATTGGTCTGCTGCCTCTCAAAGGCCTCTGGGCCTGGCCCTACCATGTGTGCACTTCTGTGCATTGGTGCCCAATTTTATTCTCCTGCTGGGCCCTGTCCATTTGCTCTCCGTGGTCATGCTGCAGGTACTGCCATACCATAAACCTCGGCCCCTCATGCCTCATACAGCTACACTCATGTAGGTTCACGCCCCAAGGGCTTACACAGAGTACACCGCAGTGTGAGCTTCCTGGGGGCCCCCATGTGGCCAACCCAGCCCCCCAGCTCATCCCAGTGCTGGGGACGAAAGGGCGGGTTAAGAGACAGCAAGCAGGCTTTGCAGGGCGGAGTGTTTGCAGACATATCACTCAAAGCGATTCTTATTCCTTTCTTTCTCTTTCCCTTCTATCCCATTCCTCCCTGTCCCCTTCCTGTCTTTCCTGCAGCTATGAGTCCTCTGCTGAAATCTTGCCACACACACCAAGACTTACCCACTTCCCAACCGTGTCGGGTTCTCCGGCCAGCCTTGCCGATTCCATGCAGCAGAAACTGTCCTGTCCCCGCCGACGCCGGCAACAAAGCCCCAGTGCCATGTAGCAATCGCACCCGATGCCCTTTCTTTGTCTGTCTCTGTCTGGCCAGGTAGGGTCTCTCCAGTTCTGTCAAACTCCTTCCCAGCTCCTCGGTGTCTGGCTTGTGCTGTGGCCATCTGCCTCGCTGCGATGGGCTGGTCTCACTCTTTCTGCCTTTGAACTGGTGCCCCTCCCCTCTAACGGTGTCCTGGTCACAGCGCTAAGTGCCAGAGCACCTTCAGGCCACCCGCTTGCCCAGTCTGAACCCAGCTCGTGAGCCCGTCTGCACAGGCTGCAGAATAACCCCCCCAAGGATCAAGTGCCTGATGGGGCTGGAGCAGGTGTCGTTAGCTCAGCTGTTTAGCTCTCTGCTGTCTGCCTGAAGGCATGGCTGCTAGGCTCTCTCCTCTGATCTCCCCTGCAGCTTCTAATGTCGCTGTTGTGGGGCTTCTCCCTGCCCCAGGGAACCAGTCCCTGCACGGCCGAGTCTGCTGAGCGACTAGCCTCTGCGTACGCTCTTCCCTTCATGCAGCCAGAACCAGCCACCCGAAAGAAGAAGAAGCAACCTAAATCTGCCTTACTGAATAGCCCGACCCTCTCCCCGGCTCCTGGCTTAACTGAGGTCACTTGTCCCAGGCACACGTGCTCTTCGCAGCCTGGCCTGTCTGGCCTCGTGAAAATGCCAGTGCCGCACTGTACGAGGGGCAGTGGTTTTATTCAGGATGGCCGAATATTCTGCATGGCGCTGGGAGCCAGCGTTCTCAGATCCACCTGCCACTTACGCAAGCCAGGGCTGGCTTGAGCTGAATTCTCAGTCCCTTGACCGGGAGGAGGTGTCCATCAGCGTGCGTGCTCAGTGAGCTGACTGGCACGTGTGTATGAGCGTATCTGCATGTGTACCTTGCTGCCGTAGTGAAACCCTCTCTTCTCAGTTTGGAAGGTATATTGAGGGAGGGAGGGCTGCCTGTGGTGGGGGAGGTAGGTACAACAGGGCATCATACGCTGTCAGCCTCCCCTCTCCCACTGACTTCACTTGAATCCTGTGTCTGGCGCTGTAACAATGATGGTGGGAGCTGTTCTCCCCACCTGCATGGAGTCCTGCTCTGTGTGGAACTAGCCCAGCAATCTGCGCTGCTAGGGGCGGGCTGGAAAGCCCCGCTCTCTGTGCAGCTGGCTGACAGTGCTCATGCCCTTGGTCCTGATCCACACGTTCCCCACCCACTTTCACCCAAAGCAGAGGCGTTGACTTTCCTAAGAACTGCAGCTGCTTAACTCCCAGCATCCTCTCCTTCTCTTGCCCTCAGCTATGAGGAGAATTCCATGCCAAAGGAGGAGTCTGGGGACTCCAAAGACGCAAGGATGGAAACGGATAAAAAAGAGAAGTGACCTTGCACGCCTGGGCCAGGATGGGCGTGTCGGGACCAGGCCAGGCTGGGATCCAGGCCCCATCGCAAGGGATAAAGATAAAAAGACCAATTGTGTATCAGCATCGTGTTGTGTGTGTGTGTGCGCGCGTGTGTCCGGAGAAACTGTCGGGATGGGAGAAGTCTCTGGAAGCCACATCTGTCTGAAGTCCTTCTGCCATCCCGATGTTCCACCTGGGGCCTGTCCACTGCCATGCAGTGCTTTGGGCAGCCATGCTTCCTTATTTTATTTCATATTTTTTTTGTCATCTCCTAAATGGGTAGAAAAAAGGGGAGGGGGAAAACCAAGGGGCTGATTTTTAAATTTTGTATTGTGGATTCGCTTTCTCTCATATTAAACCATCTCGAAGGATGGAGGAGCTGTCTCGGTCTGTTCTTTGGTGGTAAGTGGGTGGAGGAGCTTGTCTCTCCCTTTGGGCCCCAGCAGGGAGAGCGCTCGTTACCCCAGAGCAGCGGATCGGGTGTTGCCTGGCCCCCGCCCTGGGTGAAATCCTGCCTGGAGTGTGTTGAGTGGAGATGAGGTTCAGAGTAGAAACCTGTTACTTCCAAGCTAAAAAGTGACCTCCAGCATCACTGCCTAGTGGGGGGGGGGGGGGGGCATGCTTTCTCTTAGCCTAGGAAGGTCCTTTTCTCTGAAAACTCCTGTCCAATCACTCCCTCAGTTTACTTACACACTCACATGATTCACTTGGCCCCTGATGGAGGGGAAGGGTGAGGCTGGCTGCCTAGAGGAGTTGGATGCCTGATTCCCATTAATTTCTGTCTTAGGTAGTGGGGGCCAGATGAGTACCCTAGTACCAGAGTGCTGGTCCACCTTTATTGTCCTCATCCGCACAAAGCCCTGCGGGGCAGAGTTGAGCTTTTATCCCCATTGTACAGATGGGAAACTGAGGCACACAGAGACCTGCCCGAGGTCACACGGGGTCTGTGGCAGAGCAGAGAATTGGCCCCTGGTCTCGCTGGTCTCAGGCTAGGCCCTAACATCCTTCCTCTCCTGTTAACTTCTCATGGGAGTTGGGGAGCTACAGCTGAGGTGGCTTTGAGAATTCCACTTGATCGGCTTGGCTTAGATCATGTGACCCCTCCTTGGCCAATAGCAAAGCTGCAGTGGCACTAGTGGAAGTGGCTGTTTGACATCAATGCATTGTTTGCGCTTTGTCCCATGCCCCTTGGAAGCGTTTCTGGGTAGAGCAACGCTGGCCTTTTCCAGTGCAGGGCGCTGGCGGTCCCACCGTGCCAGGGGGAGCTGCATGTTGGGAACACCACCTGCTGTGACCTCTGTGGAGGAGATCCACCTGCCTGGCAGGACAAGGGGCAGAAGGCTTGTTGCCTCCGTGAAGAACCGAACCCAACAGCTGCTGATGGAAGAGAAGCCTAGAGCTGCCATCGCAAGGTGGGTGGGGAATAGGACAGAGGGTCTTCTGGGGACCTGCCACTGCTCAGAGCAGGTGAAAGAAGGGGCAGAGGGGCTGGGCAGGGAGAAAGGAAGGTGATCAAGCCTATCCTGATGTGTGTTGCCCGTCCTATGCCAAGTATAAAGGAGCAAGAAAATATGCCCCAGAGGTGGGGGGCGGAAGGAGGAGACCAGATAAATGTCAGATCCGTTCCCTGCCCTAAATCCTGAGGCTTCTCCTCTTTAACTCCTGGGGCCTAGAGCCCCGGTCTGAGAGCCAGGATCCTGAACTGGAGCGAAGGAACTAGGCAGTGTTCAGGCCTATGTTCAGCTAAGTGGACTGAGGCTGACAATCCCCGCGTCTGACTCTGCCATCTGTCGGTTGTGCCCAGAGACCCTGATCAGCATTTTTTAAGGTCAGGCTTGACAAAGCCCTGGCTGGGATGATTTAACTGGGACTTGGTCCTGCTTCGAGCAGGGGGTTGGACTAGATGACCTTCTGGGGTCCCTTCCAACCCTGATATTCTATGATTCTATGATTCCCATTGTCCTACAAACCCAGAGGTAGAAACAATCCCTGCCCCTGGGCAGTCTGTGTCTTTGGGCACTGCTGTGGCTCAGGGTCCCATTAAAACCTGCTGGGCCCTATCGCTTTCTGCGCTGGAGAAGCTTCTGTCTGGGACTGGGCCGCACGCATCTGTGACCTCGGGCTTCTCTTCCCAGCCTGCCCGGCTGTGGTTCTGGAAGGGAAACACTCGCAGCAGAGTGCTCTAGGAATTGACACACACTCTTCCCGTCTAGCCAGTAGGGAGATCCAGCTAACCTCCTTCTCCGGCTCCTGCGCTGTTGCTGAGTGCGAGTCCTGCCCCAGGACAGAGGAAACTGCAGGGATCGCAACATGTTAGGAGCAAAGGTCAGATGCTTCTGATTGTAAGTGGTTACCTGCTGCAGCTGTCAAGTCTCTGCCGCTTCTTAGGGCACCTCTGTGTTTGGCCTTGGATGTGCGGCCTGGTGCAGCATGGAGCTGTTACCTGTCGTGCTCTTTCCCTGCAGGACTTGGTGGAGCAGCTGTTAGATTCCCTCCCTTAGCTAAAGGAAGCCGGGCAGAGTCAGTGATTCATTGCAGGAATGCGTGTGGGGCACCTCCCTGGTACCCACATAGCATCCTGCATGCAGGGAAGCTGATCAGCGAGAGCAGTGGTGTCTGGGAGAGGCCTGTCCTGTCCCATGGGTGTGCCAGTTCTGCTGCCCACAGTGAGTGGCAGGGCTTCACTGCCCTCCCTAGGGAAGGGATGTTCTGCACTGCCGCAGGTTCAGGGCCCCTGACTGCCAGCCTCAGGCTGCCTTAACTAGAAGTGTTGCTTTTGCCCAGCACCTGTGCTAGCCTTGGCAACGAGTGCCTGTCCACTAACCCTAAAATTAGATTAAAGAGACGCACTATGGGCTGCGGCAGGGATGGGACTCAGAGCCCAAGCTGGCCTTTTTAAAAGGGTGCGGGGGGGAGAGACTTAGGTCTGGTTGTGCAAGAAACACTGACCATGGGAACTGAGTGTGCAGGAGCCTGAGCTGCTAGTGCAGAGTGGGGACCTGCCCTGTTCAGCTACAGGGGGTGCGACCTGCCCGTCTAGCTCCCCGTGTCCAACCGCACACCGTACCAGCAGAGACCTGTCTGGCAGGTGGGGAAAAGTGCAGCCGGCCCAGCCCACCTCCCCAAGATCTGGCAGCAACTGTGATGTGAGTACTGGGGGGTGTCCCCTTTCTGTCTCTTGGGAGTTGATGGGGTCCCTTTGCCATTCCTGGGGTGGGGGGGGAAGAGAGAGGGGTATGGTCCCTGCCACTCGGAGGGGGTCGCTCTGCCACTGTCACTGCAAGGGGAGGGAGAGCTGGGGGGCAGCCATGGGGGCTGGGGGATGTTACATTATGTCTAAGGCCTCTGCTTCCCTTAATCTGGCCCTTGCTAACCCTGGATGCCCTCTCACGATGTGCTCTGGCTCCTGGCAGCTGTATCAGTGCACCCTGCCTCATAGTGAATAGCCCTTGCTCCCAGTCTGTGGGCACCGTATAGCTCCTGGGATCAGCTCCCTCACGCCTAGGGCTGGGCCGACACCTCAGGCATGGTGTCCTGCTCTCCAGCCCTGCGCTGTCCTGCCCCCGTGCAGGCCACAGTGGAGTCCTGTAGAGAGCTGTCCTCGGGTTGCCTGCCTGGCTTCTTCCCCCTGCAGCAGCTCCCTCTGCCGTGAGTGCAGTCATGAGCCCTAACATGCTTCGGCTCTGGGCCCCACGAGCCTCCCCCTGCGCTCGAGAGCCTCGGAATATGGCCTGGCTAACAGGGAGCAGGCTGGGCCCGGGAGGAAGGGGCTGGCTGCAGTGGTAAGGGGCCTGAGCCAGCTCCTCTGGGAAAGGCAGTTTCAAAGCTCCAGCCGCGGAGGGCAGGGAGGAGGGGCACTGCTCCCAAGCCTAGACATCTGCAGCCCTCGTCCTGCCTCCCATTGTCAGTGGGATTCCGCTGGCTGCCTGATTCCTTCACACTGGCCCTTGTGTCCCCCCATGCAGGTGGGAGCCTGGCCCCTTTATTGAACTGCCCTGCCCTCTGGACAAGGCCTGGCCTGGCCGGATCAATGCAGCCTTCCGTTGCTTGGCAGTTTCTAAGTGACCATCTCCTCCCCCCACGCTGCCCGCCCCTCTCCAGCTAGGGCAAAGGGACAGCTGGGCCATCAGCTCATGGTTTTGTGACAGGCCTTGCTCAGCCTCTCGCAGCAGCAGGCGAGATTTACGGGGCTGGCCTGCTGACCCGGGCCCTGTGGCCAGGGAGCACAGCTTCAGGAGCGAGAGCTGTGATCAGGGAGCCCCCGCGCTCAGCCTGGGCTGAAGCACAAAGCGTGAGAAGAAGCCAAAATGCAGAAATACAGTGGATAGGGGTCGTTTGTCTTCAGATTGATTGGGAAATGCCTACGGTCCATCTTAAGACGCACAGACCTGAGGGATCCAAGCCACGCTGCAGGCCAGCGCCCTTAGGCTCCTGTGGCTACACCTCCCCTCGTCCATCCTCAGGCTGGAGGGGAAAGGGCCGGAGGGCGCCAGGCCAGGCCTGGCTGCAGCAGATTGAGGGTGGAGGCCCTAGCCGCAGAGCTTGCAGCTCGCACCCTGCCATAGAATTCAAGGGCTGAACCAGAGTTGCCCTGGAGGAAAATGGCTCTTCCTCATTCCACCCTGACTGTTCTCAGGTTATAAAGTGACCTGTCATCTTGCCATTCCCTCCAGTGCTGGACCCAGCTCCCAATCTGCCCCCCTCCCCTGTAACTTCCCCACCTGTCTCTCCCGCACCTTCTACAGACACGTCTCTTTCTCCCACTGCTGCTGGATTTCTGGATAGTCCTTTGCTTTCAGAGCACACGTTTCATTCTCCAAGCTCTGTCCTGTGGGTGAGGGGAACACAACCCCCCTGCCCTTTATAGCTGGGGAAACTGAGGCAGAGTGCTGTGCTCACATCCTCGGGGCCACCCTGCAGTCCATGGTATCTGTGTATTCACTGTGCAGTAGCTTGTCAGCATTGTGGTGTGCTGGGGGCTCCCCAGGGAGGCAGCCTGGGCTCCCCTTTATTGGAAAGAACATGGACACCTAGACTTGAGCCTTTGGTCTTGGCCCATACTCTGAGAGACTGGCCTAGCTCACAGAGCCCGGTAATATTCCACCCCACGTGCTGGGATTTCTCAGCACACTTTAGAAAGGTGGGGGAGGGAATATCTTTTATTGGACCAACTTCTGGTGGTGAGAGAGACAAGCTTTGGAGTTTACACAGAGCTCTTCTTCGGGTCACGTATAAGCTCAAAAGCTTGCGTCTCTCACCAACAGACATTGGTCCAATAAAAGACATTCCCTCACCCATCTTGTCTCTCCAGTATCCTGGGACTGACCTAGCTACAGCAGCTCTGCATCCATCCATGCAATTTGTTGCTACTGAGGATGTCTCCAACTGAGCAGTCACCTGTCTCATCTCCCTGTGCCAGGAGTAGGTGGTCTGGGTTCCCTGCTGCTGTTTTCTGGGAGGTTATTCTAGTTTCTGAGGCAGGAAAGCTGTTTCAGTCATGAGGAGACAACCATTTAAAACTCATTTCCCAGTCCACACGCTTATTGCACCGAGCTGCAGGATCCACATGCTTGTCAGAGGGCTGGCTGGAGCCCTGGCACATGGGAAGACATTCCTTTATGCATCACAAGGGATCCCACCTCTGCAATCCCCTTCTGAAGATCCTGCCCATTTCCATGATGTGTTGAAGTGATCCAGCGTTAAATCCCCTAGAGGAACGGATGTTTTCTCCTTGTTTTAAAGGTGAGTAGAAGCTTCCCAGGCTGGACCTGTAGGGCCCAGAAGCCCTAACTTCTGGCAGTCCTCTGACTGTAGCTGTGTCCTTCCAATCCCAAAAGGTGAATGGAGAAACGCTTGTAGGCCCTGAGACCTGAATTCCAGGTTTTGTTTTCTCCTTCACCGGCTGATACCATCAGAAGTGCCCAGAGCAGAGCAAGGATTGCAGCTGCCGGCTTCAGGGGTGTCAGTGACTGCTCATGTTCCAGGACACTGGCAGCTGCTCCACTCCTGGCAGTAAAGCTCCAAAGGGACATCCACCACTCTGAACTCTAATGATCTGCCTGGCTGGGTGGCCACGGAGCCCTGATTAGAAACTCCCAGGCCCTGACCTGCTTTGCCCTGGGCTCCCCTGAGAAGCTTGAAGTAACCCACCCACAAGAGCTCTGGAATCAGGGCTCCTGGGTAATACAGCACCAAGCAGCAGCGCGGTGGGTTAGGTCAAGCTGAGGTCTGGGTTGGGATTGCGTTGAGCCTTGAAATGGGTTAGAGGAGGGATCAGTTAACTTAGGATGGAATAGGTCTGGTCTGGATCCTGGGGGCAGTGAGAGCAGTAATGGGGGAAGCCCATTAAGATTATAACAGGCTTCAAAAAAGAACTAGTTAAGTTCATGGAGGATAGGTCCATCAATGGCTATTAGCCAGGATGGACAGGGATGGTGTCCCGAGCCTCTGTTTGCTGGAGGCTGGGAATGAGCAACAGGGGATGGATCACTTGATGATTCCCTGTTCTGTTAATTCCCTCTGGGGTACCTGGCATTGGCCACTGTCGGGAGACAGGAGACTGGGCTGGATGGACCTTGGGTCTGACCCAGGCTGGCCGTTCTGATGTTCCTAAGCCTGCTGGAAGACCCCAAGCAGCACTGTTGCCTGAGCAGGGATGAGAGCAGACCTGGCCTGCACTAGGGATTCCTGCTCTTGGAGACCAGGCGCTGGGATAGCTGCAGCAGTGCAACCCCCTCCTATAGACAAGAAAGGCCGGGATTCGTGCCAGTGCTGGGAATGGGCAAGCTGCTCTCATGCAAACCAGGGCTGACAGCCTGGGGGATTGCAGCAAGGCCAATGGCTGGAATGGGCGAGCCCCTGTGTGCACGAGGCATGTGTAAGTGGGACACTGATTGACCCATGTCCTCTGTGAAGTCACCCATCCAGCCATTAATTTCTCCCTGGTTTCAGATTCCCTTCCTAGGCGAAAAGCTCAGTCAGCCAGCACTAGCCTCTCTAGCATGGGGTCTTCTGCTGCCTAGGGGCAAAAGAAAGGAGCACGAGAGGGTTTTCCGATGGACACCCCACTCCGAGTGGAGACAGAGAAGCCTCATTGTACAGGGCTAGCTTAGAGCAAGAGCCAGCGCGCTGGATCGATGGCACGCACAGCATCTCCCCTGCTGGCGTAGAGACTGCCCTTCAGTGCAGGAGCTCTTGGAGTATCCCCACGTCTCTCCCCATGCCCAGTGCCAGAATAAATAGAAGTGTTTGCTGGCTTGGCAGCTCCTCCACAAAAGCCGTATTGAACTATTATTCCCTCCATCGGCTGCGAGCACTAAAAGTGGCGCCTCGCATTCTGCCATCTAATGACCCTTCGCCGTCTCCTACAGATGTTTTCTATGACTTACAGCTACTTTTCCAACAGCCTTGTCCGCAAAAACAAGAGGGGCCACTTTAATTCCAATTAAATACCTCCAGCTAAGCAAACAGTGTGCAGCAGGGAATGGGCAGAGCCTAGCCTGTGAGCCCAGCCCACAGAGTCACTGAGTCTAGACTCCAGATGTGATTTCACCAGCCTCCAGTGTCCCATGGAAAAATGACACTCAGCGAGCATAGGAGCAGTCATAAACAGCCCAGGAGATGGGAGAGAAGCGCTGACTGTCAGGCACGGATCACACAGCCTGTGGAGGCAGCTGGGAGGATGAACCCTGGCACTAATGCCCTGGCAGGCCAACCCTACTGCACCCAGATGCCCAGGCTGCAGACTCACTGGTGGGAGCCAGTAGAGGCCTCCCAAGTGGGAGGGTGAAGCCTGGCCCTCGTGTGTTTCTGGGGTGTGGCTCCTACTGTGCGAGGTTCAGTGGTGAAAGGCTGGCCCTTGTGCACGAGGGTATGTAACCTACTGGACTCAGGAGCCAGGAGTGTGAATCCTGGTGCCAAGTCAGTCAGTGTTTGGATCCTCCTGCATTTTTGTACTGCCTGCTGCCCTGCCAAAACATGGCCTGATTTCTGCCTCCAGCAGCCTAGTGGGGCCCAAACGTCAGACAGGGCGTATGTGGTTCTGGATTTTGTCATGTCTCACCCCTCTGTGTGTTGCATTAAATGCCAGAGCCCCTCCAGGCGTGCTGCTGAATACTGGCTCCTCTGGGGTGCCGGAGCTAGATCCCAACATGCCTTATGGCGCTGGGTGGAACCCCGCTTCCCCAGGCCCATCTGGAGCCCTCTGAATAGGCTTTTTGATCGGATCCCCACTCCCGTCTTGTCCCCAGGACACAGAGGTGAACTTCTTTCAATGTTTCCACATTGCTGGTCCCAACCAGCTCTAGGAAGTGCGGAAACAACTAAACGTGGGGAGGAAAAAGAGACAAATTTTAAAAAACTGCCAATTCAGACTTTACTCCCATCAGTTTTCTCATCCCTATCCCTGCCCCAACCCCAATTTCCTTTGGAGCTCACGAGGTTAACCCTCTGAATGCATCCGATGAAGTGAGCTGTAGCTCACGAAAGCTTATGCTCAAATAAATTGGTTAGTCTCTAAGGTGCCACAAGTCCTCCTTTTCTTTTTGAGGTTAACCCTAGCGCCTTTCCACTCAGCTGCTCTGGGCACGGGTGCAGATTAATCCCTTATGGTGAACAGCCCAGAGAGGTTAAGGCTTTAATTTGGACCCTTCCCCTGGTCGTTAGAAGTGTTCTCTGAGTAGAAGGGTCAGGGCACTTCATTAGAAGTGGAGGTAGAAGGGAATTAGAACTCCCTCTGCATTCTCCGGTCAATCATCTGCTCTCCAGCCCACTCTAATTCCCACATGAGCAGCTGGCACTGTGCTTGAGAGTTTGGATCAGTAACATGGAAGTGAATGTCCAAGGAAGATAGGAAGTTGGTGTCACTAAGGGGCAGAGTTAAGGTTGTTTGGGTGATTTTAACTGTGTACTTCCAGACTGTCAAATGGTGGGATTTATTTTCAATTTAACCTTCACTTTGATATTCCTGCTTTCTCCCAGTTTTCTGCCCCCTATGCTGGCAGTGTAAGTTTTCTTTTTGTTTGGCGTAAACATGTGACTGAGATGTACTTCAGCCTGAACTCCAGACAAGCCAGGGCGAGGCATGCTCTGCAGGGCTCCAAGAGCGAGGAAGCAGCAGGTCCCCTGGGAGCTTAGGATCTCCATCTGCGTCGCCTCCTTTTGCTCCCCCAAGCTCCAGAACTCAATTGCCAGACCTCTGGGCTTGCTGCAGAGTGCAGGAAGTTTGCAGGAACTGTAAGTCCTGTACGTTCTGCAAATGCGTTGTATACAGTGAGCCTGGGCCCTCGACTTTAAATCACGATGCTAACAAATCTCGCTCTTGGCACGAGGGATGATCTGCGGGAGCAGGGGAGCTCACAGAGGAGCCTGCAATGTGCAGGGCCCAGTAGGCTGGGAAGCCTGTAAGAACATCATTCCACCAGGCACTTGCAGAAGTCCTGGATTCCAAGGTTCTCTGTTCCTTGAGCCCCGAGCCTTTCCCCTCTCTCCACCTCAGGGATCAAAGCCGCTCTGTCCTTGGGGGTGGGGGGCCAGGGGGAGATGCTACCACATGTTGCTTCTGTGTGTGTAAAATCCCACCACCTTCCCCTGGCTGGTGGGGCGTCTGGGGCGTGAAGACGGACACCTGCACAGCTGTGCCTGAAGGCTCCTTTAGTTGCCCACTGCCCTGCTCCTGCTGCTGCCTGTTTCCCTTGCAGGGGGGCTGCGGACAGGCCTCCTGCATGGGGCGTTGGCTCGACAGTTCTGGCCTGGGCACCAGTTTCAATTGTGGTGGAGCCTCCTGTGGTGGGGGGGTGGATGGAGAGGTCTCAGTTTGCCAGGGCCAGGCTGGCAGAGGGATTCCAAGAGGGGCCGGATGGCTTGAGTTGAATCTGTTCAGTTGGGAGCCAGCACAGAAAGTTGGGCACTGAGCGGCCATGCACGGCCGAGCTGTTCCAGGCTGCGGGGCTCTGCCAGCCCGGGATGCAGGGGAAGAGCGAGGCACTGTAATCAAGTGGCTCCAGCATAGGGCGTGGGAGTCAGTGGAGACTCTTTCTAGTGTGAATGAATGTGGAGACGGTGTCTCGCACCAGACCCCTCATTACAGCAGGTAACACGGGCAGGTTTGTGCTGATCCCATGCTTTGGCCTGTTGGAGGCTGGGAGCACTGAGGAGGAGCCTTTCCCTGTTCTTGGGGATGCTGTCGCGCTGTTACCTCCCTTGTCCTCGTTTTCCTGTCCCTTTCTTGGACGCTGTCTGCACACAGAGCCGGAACAAAGCCAGCCTTATGTTCCCTGCTCAGCAGATACCCACGCCAGCTCCTTGGAGCGAGGCCTGCGTGCTAGCCAACCTCCCCCCCTCCAGGCAGCTAGCCTGACGAGTTCGAGGTGTCTTGGCCCTGGAATTAGGAGCGGAAGGATAGGCCGGGGGGACTTGCCTTCGCCCTTGGAGCAGAGCGAGGCCCTGGCCTGGAACAGATAAGAGATGGGGATGCAGACCGGGGGAGGGGCAGGGCATTTAAGAAGGAAGCAGAAAGGTCGCGGGAAGATCCCTGTGCTCTTGCTGCGTGTGCCAGCATGAGCTGCAGCCCGAGGCGCTGTGTGCGCACTTCTCTCTGCCTGCCCCTGGTGTGCTCACCAGCAAAACAGCTCTGCACCTGGGCTTGTTAGTTGTTACAATAACACAGCTTCCCAGGCTGGGTCGCTCTTCCCCCCAAGCCGGCTCCACTCTGTCTGGGCAGCTGCTGAGACCACCTTCCTTCTCTCCGTGGGGTCCCTCCAGATGGGAAAGCCGTCTTCCAGCGGAGGAAATGTGCGCCACTCCTGCAGGAAATCTCCGTTTGTCTTTCAGAATCTGCAGGAATGTTTCCAGGGCCGTGTTTGGAGCAGGGCATGGCGGACAGGGATACATGGCCCCTTAGTCCATCTCCTGCACCGGGGCTGCCCCCATCCCACCCCCAGCTCCCTCCACCCCCATGCTCTGCAAGGAGCCTGTCCTTTCAGGGCATGGTCAGTAACTCTCTGCAATTCCTCTGGGCTGGATTGGAACCGTGAGTTGGTCCACGGTAGGGGACGCTGGCCCAGGGGGCCGTACCACAATGTAATTCTGTGGGTGCCAGCCCTGCTCCCTCTAATGAAGACTCCCTGCACCAGTGCAAAGTGGGCCTTGCGTTGGTGTGAATTATCCCCCCACACCCACCTTACAGCGACCGCGGGTGTCTGCGCTGGTATAGCTACAGTGGTGCAAAAATCCCTGTGTACATAGGCCCTAATGAGGCTTTTTCAGCTCAGCTCCTTTGCCCTCGCTCTGGCCTCTCTGTGGCCTGGACTCCCCAGAGCCAGACCCCCGCAGAACTCTCACCCAGGGTGGGCTCGGGATCAGAACGTGAGTTTCACAGCGGGTCCCATCTCTCCAAAGACTAAACCAACGTCACGACTCCAAGCATCCCTGGGGACTGGAGGGGGGGAAGGACCCTGAGCTCAAAGCTGCCACGTCGCCCAGTGTCTGCAGCTGGGATGTTTTGCCCGGGTGGTTGTGCTGCAGCCCTGCTCAGGGTCACGTCGGGAACTCACATGCTCCCGTCTGCCTATGCTCCTTGGAGTTAAAACTTTGGACTTAAATTAAGTGGTTGAGCTGGGAGCAGCCAGTGCCCTTAGACCCTGTGAGAAGCAGGGCCCTGCATTATAGCTGGTAGCTCCTGCCCCCACTTTGCATGACTGTAGTGCCTACCATCCAAGCCTCTCCACGTGCTTTACCCATATTAACGGAAGGTCCCCCAGTCCTGCCTGTCAGCAGAGTGTTAGCACCTGCCTGGTTCCCATGAGCACCACAGAGCATGGGCAGCTGAAGGGACCTGGTCAGGGTTTCACAGGGAGCCAGTTACTGGAGCAGGAACAGAACCCAGGGATCCTGATTCCCAGGCCCTGCTGTAGCCATTAGACAACACATCCTCTGGTTTCCTCTCCAGGGCAGCTGCATCTCTAGAGGAACCTTCCGCATCCTGTCACTGGATCAATCGGGGCTGTTGCCTCAGGCCCATCAAGTTATAAGATTGTGACAAATCAGATGGGGGGGGGGGTGACCTAGTGCTTGGAGCCTGCAGGGTTGTGAGAATTGGTCTTTGTGAAGGGCTGTTTCACAACCCCCCGGCACCAGCTGGCCTGAGTACCTTAGAGAGGTACTTTGGAGGGTGTTCTGCTGTCACCTAGCATTGCCCCAGTGCAGGCCTGTACCACGCTGGGCATAAACTGCCAGCTGCCCCCAGCCCGCGTCTGCACTAGCATCCCCGCTGCTGGTACCCCAAGTGGGAGTGCCATGGGAGGAGAACTTCCATGGGAAGGCGAGAACAGACCCGGCGTTTATGTCTCCTGGGGAGGGCGGCTGGGCTGGCTCAGGAGCAGACGTGCTGGTGGCAGTGATCTTGGGGAAAAGTGAGTGACCTCCATGTCTGCTTGCGGGGGTAGGAGGGGATTCCAGGGCTGTGCATTACAAACCAGTTTCCATCCATTAGTTGACTGGTGGGAGCACCAAGGAGCCCCTGCCATGGCCCAGGACCCCATGTGCTAGGTGCTGTACAAACACAGAACAGCCAGTCCTGCCCCACAGAGCTGGCAGCCTGGGATTGCTCCGGTCTGACACATCCGCACCAGCATGACCCCGAAGCCCCCGTTGGCCCTGACGATCTCTGTGACACGAAGAGCCTCCCTCTAGTAAACAGCTGCTGCGGGGGTTGCCGCGGTCCGAGCCGAGAGTTAATAACACCAGGGCCCGTCTCTCTTCTCCAGCTGTCCCTCATCCCGTTGGCTCCGGAGCTTCCCCTGGGGTTGCTGATTCCCAGCCAAGCTGGGGTGCTTGACTGCAGCAGGGGACTGGTGCCGGGGCCAGCCCTGCTCGCGCCGCTTTGGGGAATGATGGATGGCGGCTACCCGCGCCCTGGTGCAGCTCCCGATTTCAGCGGAGAAAGGAAACAGGCGCGAACAGCCACAGCCTGACGACTGCCTGCACGAGGAGGGGCAGGAAGCTGGGATAAATCCCAGGAAGGGGCGCTTGGCTCCAGCTGGTCTGGGCTGAAGCGGATGGAGCCAGGGGAGGGGAAGAGACCAGGAGGGGGAGGGAATAGAGAGTTTCTCAGGCAGCTCCCAGGCCTTGTCCTTGCTACAGCTGTGCAGTTAGTGAGCTAATGGGCAAAGGGAGCCAGCGCTGGGTCACATCTGCCTTGGCGCCTCTTGTTTCACCCTCTGTGACGGGGCTACTTTTTCTCCCACCTGGCAGCAGAGGTGGCCTCAGGACCTTAGAGGCCCCTGGGAAGCCCCCTTCTCCGGGGAGCACCTGACAGGCTGGCTAGCAGGCTGTGCGATGCACCCACCACCTGGCTCCCACCTCCAGCTGCTCTTGGCAGGTGTGTGAGCAAAGGCTGCTGGGAAACCGGCCTGCCGGGAGCATGGAGCGGAGCCAGGCGTCCTGGTGCAAGGGTTCGGGGAGGGAGGGTCAGTACTGAAGGGTGTGCATGAGTCAGGGAGTAACGGAGCAATTCCATCTGATCATACACTACTGACCCCGTCTTTCATGATTACGGGCCCAATCCTGCTCCCCTTCAAGACTCCCGGACAGCAGGATCAGGCCCTAGCTGTTTTGTTCAGATGCTGCCCCGGCCTGTGTCTGTCCCCACGGATTGTCACTGTCCTCTAGCACAGCCACCTGCCAGTCGCACACGCCGGGCAGTTGAAGCCATTGCACTGGAGGGCAGATTTCGGACGCCGAACCAGTGCTCCAGTTTGGTTCGTTCCTGACATTATGTCCCGAAGCAGTTGGTTGCCTCCTAACTCCAGTGCAGAGGAGCCAGCAGCAGGGACACGGACCCTGATAAATAGCCTACATCCCAGCCCATTGGCTCCTGTCCAGGACACACACACATGCTAAAGTTTGGTGCCTTTTAATGCTTTGGGTAGATTTGTTCCATTGTATTCAGCTGATGTTCATGAAGCCTCTAGCTCTAATTGTTCTTTGCTGTCGTAGGTAGTCAGCTATTTTGTCAGTCCTTCATGTAATATGTGATAGTCAGGGCTAGAGTTTTGTGCATTTTCGGGTGTGTCTCAGAGAAGGTGAGAGCTGAGGGACTGGGCTTGAATTGGGCAGATATTTTCAGGTGATGGATAAAACTGTTGTCTGTTGGTGCTGCTTTTAATTGTCTGTGGCGGTGTTATCTGCATTGGTGGAACTGGCTGCGAGGGGGAGGTCTCAGCTTGGAAATACCTTGAGTTCCTGAGTTCCTTGAGTTCTTGAATCTATGGCCGGGCAGATAACGCAAGTCCTGTGTGATTTACACAGTGGGTGTCTTTGGGACAACACTTACAAAAAAGGTCCTGCCCGCTCACTTGGGTGTTAAATCTCCAATGACCTGTCCCAGGAGACCAGGGTTTTGTCTTTGTCTCTTGCTGCCCACCCACCTCCCCCTTCTGTGCACTGTGCTGTGGTACCCCAGTCAGCTGCATCCTCCACCCCAGAGGTGTGTGCATGCTAGCAGGGCTGTGTATACAGAACAGGGGAAGAATGTGTTGGTGAAAACTGTATAGCGATGTAAACCATCATTAGCGTTGCTTTGTAGACGGGGCCATGGCCTGGAACTTCTCTGCAGGGGGTTTTAGGAGTACAAAGTTTTGTTCTTTTTGTGTAGGTGTCTGCCGTGAATATCGCTGTGTCACTGCATCTGTATGTCTGTACGTGTGTGGGTGTGTGTGTCACCGTATCTGGCAACGTGTCAGTATCCACAGGTGTGTGTGTGTGTGTCTCACCGCACGTCAGTGCACACAACAGCGTGTCTTGCCATAAGTCAGTGTGTGCACGTGCGTGTGTGGAGGAATATGTCATGCCTGGGATTTTTTAATGGTTAGCGTAACTCTCCCCCAAACCAATGCCATGTGGCCTTCCGACTTCGCCCGCCCCCAGCTCGGTGATTCACGGCTCCTCCAGATGAACCGCACAGAGCGTCAGATGGAAGCAGCACGAAGCCCTGGACACAGACACGCTCTGTGCATTCGCTCAGCACAGAGGCCCTCAGCCAAACAGGGTTTTGGCTGAGCCTGAGCCCATCTGCCCACACGCTCACCAAACCTGCCCATGCCGGCCCTGCTCTCCTCTATGCCAGGGTAAATCAGGAGTAGCCCCCCATGCAGGGGAAGGAGGAGCAAGGAACAGCATTTCCCTCTGCTGGGCTCCCCTCCCCCGTATCCCAGCCCTAATCTCCTCAAGAGAAAGGAGCCGTGGAGGCTCTGGCCTCTCCTGGAGCTCACAAAGGCAGGGCTGCTTCCCCAGCCCTTTCCCAGCTTTGTCATGCTAAGAGAGCCAGTGGAGAGAGACAAACGTGGCCATCTGCATGTGAAGGAGCTGCACATCTGAGCAAAATAAAGTGCCATCTGGAGCAAAGCTGGTTACCGGGCGCCTCCCCCCCGTCCCACCTTCTCCCAGCCCTGGCTGAGCAAGGGGCATGAAGGGCGGGGGGGGGGGGGGGTGTTCAGGGCAGGCGAGGAAAAGAGCAACAACAAGGACTGGAGGAAATTGGACTCAACCCGTTGTGGGCCAACCGCGGGAGGAGTTACACCAGGGTGACTCTGGGCCCAGGCCCCAGCTAAATGCCCACCAGAGCCTGTGCCCTACGCGAGGTTCTGGAAAGGCCCTGTTGGCTGTGAACGATCCCTGGGCTGCCTGGCTGGGGTGGGCCTGTGCAGAGTGCCAGGAGAAGGGAGATCCTGTCAGCACAGCCCACACCCTCCCTAGCCTCCTAGCCCCCAGGTCACTGCCCCCCTTCGCTGTTGGCAGCGATGGATGGGAATTGTTTGTTCCTGGTGTAAGGGACGGCAGCGGCCGGTATAAACATGAGCAGTGCTTGGCCCTCTCCCTGCCAGGAGTACACCCTGGCTGCACGGACAGCTCCGTGACCACGTGCCCTGACCACAGGCCACCCTCTTCGCATGCCTCCCCCGGGCCAGGCAGCAGGAATCGCCCAGGAAGGCAGCGAGCCTCCAGTGCCCAGGGATTCACTCTGATTGCTTTGATCTTGCAGTAACTCCGGCCCAGCTCTGAGTCCACCGATCCGGCACCCAGAACCCAGGCCACTGCTCTGATGGGCGTGAAGCCACTGGCGGAAGCAATTTCACTGCTGAGCCCCAGAGGCCCTCGACCACCTGGCTGCTGTTTGCACAGAAGGGTCAGCAGAAATTTGCCTCCGCATCCAGTCAGTGTGCCCCGTCTGCAGGGTTGCCGTGCCTGGGCAATCCACACGGGCTGCAGGGAGCCAGCTCAGCGTGCAGTGGCGGAGTTGTTCTGGCCGAGCTCCCAGGGTAGACGGTGGGAGAGCTGATCCTGTCGATACCGCTACGGCTTCTGGGGGAGGTGGGTTAACCACGCCGGCGTGTTGCACCGGCACAGCGCTGTTAGTGTAGACAAGCCCCAGCCGTGGGGTGAGCCCTGGTGGCTCCGGGATTTTCCAGTGCCTGTGGAGAATGGGGGCTGAGTAATTGCACTGCAGGTGCAGTGAATCGGGAGTGACCGCGCGGATTCCACTCTGTCTGCAATAAATGCAAGTGGATCAGGGTAAATCCGTTGGGGCAGCGGCACTGTGTGCGTGGCCCTGGGGTTCTGTGTTGGCTGCAGTCATGGCACCAGGCCTTTGCAGGTCGGAGTCCAGTAGGAACAAATGTTTGCGTGGACTGTTCCCACCTGGCGCCCCAGCGAAGGCTGCCATGCTCCCCGCCCCACCCTGTGATATAAAGGGACTAAAGTGCCTGCCCACAGAAGCAGTAACATAAGTGAGGGACCGCAAGCTGCCAGAATGGGGCTCTGGATTTCCACCGTGGCAAAGCCAAGGGGATTCTCAGCCAGGGATTTGATTTGGCCCATTGTAGAGACGGGCCCAGCAGCAGAATTTGGATCCAGATCCTGGAGCAGATTCTGAGCCCCCAGAATGAAGGGGTTAGGATGTGCTGGGTTTTAACCTGAGCGAGTCTCTCATTTCAAAGGCAGCCACGTGCAAGTACGTTAACGCTTTAACTGCGGTGCCACGTGTGACAGCCCGGGTCATCTCCCCTGTGCTGATGTGGAGAGGAGGCGCTGGCTGGGGATGGACCGAACTCCAGGAACAGCCCTGCCTTGTGTGGTCTCATCAGAAACCTTGTTTTGAAGAGCGCAAGTGAATAGCCTATAGTCTGCAGCGCCTTTGATATCCACGGCTGCTGGGCAACCTTTGCTCTGCTCAAAGAAGCTGTGATCTGCCAGCAATCCTCAGCTTAGCTCTGAGCGAGTGCCATATGGACAGGGATGGTGTTACTGGCCTCCTCTCCTGTTTCCCAGAATTCACATGGTAATGAAGCTATTCGTCTTGCACTCTGACACAGTCCGAGGCTGTCCAAGATGCTGTGCAGGGACCCTGCCGTCCCGGAGCCTTTCACGCCGCAGCCGGAGCACATTGTCAATGGCCTTCAAACCACCTGTTTGATTTTCCCACCGCAAGGCATAATGGAGAGAAAAGCAGTTCATGAAACCTCCTCTTCCTCCGTACCACCTTGGATTCTTTCACTCCCTGGCCTCCAGGCTTCCCGGCTGTCTGTTGCAAATGCCCTTTGGCTCGTCCGTTCAGCGGCTCTCTGGAGCTCCCCTTTCCTCCCTCTCTGATTCCTTCCCTCCCCTGGCGCCGAGAGGTGATGGGCTCCGGGAAGGAGGTTTATGTGCACCTGGGACTGGGGCTGTCCCTGGAAGTAGCTTCACAACACTCACCTCTCCAGCCTCCCACACACTCACGCTCTGCGTCCGCTGTACCCCCACCCCCACTGCTGCACTCACCTCCCTGGGGGAGGGGCTGGGCTACGTCACTCTCACCGGGGAGTTCGGCGGTGCCCATACCAATTCCCCGACATGGAGGCAGGTGGCAGCTTGGGGCCTTGGGCGCGTGTTTGTTTAATGAGCTGCTTCCAGTCTCTGGGGAGAACCGGGCAGCAGGAACTGCCCTGCCTGCCTGGGGGAGCGCACGGGGTGTGGCCCGGCTGGAGAAGACGCACGGGGAACTCTGGGTCCCAGCCCAGCAGCCCAGCCAAGGAGTGGGGGGCTGGTGACAGAGCAGAGCCCTGGGAATGTGGCTCTTGTGAGGGGCTGCAGCCCCTGGCCCAGGCGCTGGGACCCTCCAACCATAGAGCAGCTGCAGCCAGGGAAGCCACGTTTCCAGTGGCCTGTCAACAGGACTCTGTCCTGTGGCCCCCCTTGAGCCCTTAACCTCTCTCCTGGGCTACCAGCAAAGGGAACCATCCAGGGGGGGCTTGTGCCGCAGCCCCTAGGACCCAGAGCTGAGCCCAGCCAGCTCATGTCACAGAGCCCACTGAGCCAGCAGGTTTTCATCCCATGTGAAAAACGAAGCAGGGTCACTCACTGCACAGACCCCCAAAGGCACCTTACAGCAGCACTGAGTAACCCCCGGCCAACACGGGGGAAGTCAAGCTCCTGATTAGTTCCTTTGTGTGTCTAGTGGGTGGCCTGGAAAAGGTTGAGGTTGTCAGGGCAGCACCGTATCTGGGACACGGGGCCAGGCCCCTGGGTGGCACAGCAAAGGCCGCTCTTTCATTTTTTTCCATTAGATGTTCACCCTTTCCAGGTTTAGAACAATCATGACCTCTGGGCTGGCCACTTCTCTGCAGTTCATGGTCGGTCAGGTCACAGGCTGCGCCGCTTTCCCCCAGGCCCTTGGCTCGTTCAGAGTTTGGGTGGAGAGCTGCACAATGCAGAAGGCCCATGCAGTTGCAAGTTTCATGCACGATCACGGGGACTGCGTGCACCGGTTACGTGCCCAGGTAGGCTGGGAATTTGGCCCTAGGATTGGAAGTGCCCTCCCACCCAGCCAGCACTGCAGTCCAAGTCTTCTGCTCTTCCCTTCCCTCCCACAGCTCTGTGCCTAGAGACAGTGGCTCGTGTGTCAAATCAAGGCATGGTCAGGGTAAGGGCCAGTAGTTCTAGGTATTTTTCCCTGGGGTATCCATGCATGGGTTCCTTATGTGGCATCTAGGGAGCCCCCCTGCCCCACCATTCACTCTGTGGTAGAATCTGCTGCTTGGCATCTTCTCCCGAGCTCAGATCCCCCCCCGCGCCATGCCCATGCCAGGAGAAATGCAGCTGGATTCCCACTGGCAATCCCCTTCCAGTTACCACGATGGGCTAGCACTGTGGGAGCCGGATGGATCGTCACGTCATGTCACTGACTTCAGTGGGCTCCCACCAGTGACAAGGTTGGCCCTCCACTGTGCGAGCATTTGTGAATGGAACCCCACAGTGACCCCAGGAGGTAAGCCAGTTTTATTATCCCTTTGTAACGGAGGGGGAAACCGAGGCACAGGATGGTGCAGTGATTTGCCCCAAGGCCATCAAGCGAAAGTGCATCAGAGCTGCGTTGTTCCTGGTTCCCCGTCTGGGGCTCGCTTCACCTGCTTGTGTCTCTCAGGTCTATGGAGCACTGGGTGGAGGGGTGTGAGCTGGCCAGGGGGATTTCAGCCCCTCGTGTGCTCTGACCAAACTATAGGCCCTTGGGGAGCTCGTGAGCATCAGCCAAGTGGGCTTCTGGGGGCAGTACAGGGAGGTGAACTGGGTTTGGGCCAGGCCAATTATTCCTAGTAGGGAACTGGCTACGACTTGACCCTTTGGCCCTAGAGTCCTGAGCTTTGACATGAGGCTAATATGTGCCATGAGCCTGGCTACAGAGCTAAGCAGGGCTGGAGGGACAGTGAGCGGAGTCAGGCCCTTTGGCATTGTTCCTCCGGCCTGGCTGCACCGCCCGCCCTGCTCCCCCAGCCGCGCTCAGGCAGTGAAAGGCATTCCTGCACACAATGCCCTGCTCCTCAATAGCCCCTCACATGCCACGGGTGGTGGGCTGCTGGGGCTGCTGCTGGCAGATGGGGGCTAATTAGCTGCTTTGAGAGCCTGTGTGGGAACAGGGCACCCACAAGGCGTGCATCTGGGCCGTGTGAATGGAGGGGCCGCCCTGCCGGCAGTACCCTCCCTGGGAATCCGGGGGTGTGAGCGAGGGAGAGAAGACAGACAGCTGAAAGGAGCCACAGCCGGGCTCGGCTCGAGGCTGCAGCAGATGGGTTTGGTGTGCTGTGCCGTGTGGGGCAGGCCTGGCCGGAGCTGCTAGGGTTCAGCAAGAGACTTTGCAGCAGGACAATAGCCAGGGTCCCTGCATCCTCCCCAGCCAGCCCAGCCCAGCCCAGCCCAGGAGCCGCGCACACCCAGCCAGGAGCAGGGGGATTTCCCCAGCCCTGCTTGCAAACAGCCCGAGCAGCACTGCCTAGGGCAGGGGCGGGCAAACTTTTTGGCCCGAGGGCCACATTGGGGTTGCGAAACTGTATGGAGGGCTGGGTAGAGAAGGCTGTTCCTCCCCACACAGCCTGGCCCCCTCCCCCTATCCGCCCGTCCTACTTCCCGCCCCCTGACTGCCCCCCTCAGAACCCCCAATCCCTCCAACCACCCTGCTCCCCACCCCCTAACTGCCCCCCGGGACCCCACCCCCTGTCCAACCCCCCTGCTCCCTGTCCCCTGACTGCCCCCCGGGATCTCCTACTCCTTATCCAACCCCCCGCTCCCCACCCCCTTACCATGCTCGCAGCCCCGCTGCCCAGCCGGAGCCCGCCACACCACCTGCGCTGCCCGGCAGGAGCGGGGGGCCAGAGCGCTGGGGTGTGGCTATCTGAGGCTGCGGGCAAGGAGGAACAGCATGGGAGGGGCTGGGGGCTAGTCTCCCCAGCCAGGAGCTCAGGGGCCGGGTAGGACGGTCCCGCAGGCTGGATGTGGCCCACGGGCTGTAATTTGCCCACCTCTGGCCTAGGGGGTATTTTCTGTTCCTTTGCTGCTTCTGCACAGTAAAAGAGACTGAGAAGGGAGGGTGGGGTGGGATATAGGGACCTAGGGAGTTTGGCCAGCTGGCCAATCCAGATTCACTGACAAGCCATCAAGACACTCCAGAGGGCTGGACTGGGCGGCCCAGGCTTGAATGAGGGACTTGCCCAGCTCAGTGGCAGGAGCCCAGGTACCAAGGACTTCATTGCATTTGGAAGGGGCCCAAAGGGACCGTTCCCAGCAGCACAGCTGGGCACTGTGGGGCTGGTGCTTGGGAGATGCAGAACGCACTGCTGCAGCCAAGCTGAGAGACGGCTGGGCACGGCTGCTCCAGGACCGAGACGGTGCCGTTGTGTGGGTGGGTGGAATTGTGCCTGTTCCCTGCCACCGATGCCCCTGAGTGTGTCCTCCACCCCAGCCCCAAGTCAGGGCTGGCCTGAGACAACAGGGCCCAACTGCAAGACTGTGAAAACTACATCCACTTTAGTCTCCACTTCCAGCCAGGGGCCTCCACGCACCCTGGGAGCCAGGGGGTGGGTTAAAGCTAAATGGGAGCCTGTCTCTGCCAACCGTCCTCCCCCATGGACCCTGCCCCCTCCCCACACTCTGCCCTGCTCAGGTGTATTTCTGCTTTTCTCCCCATCTGAGTCCTTGACCTGCCCCCCAAGTGAGGCAGCCCACCCTGGCAGGCACCTGGCAGGCAGCAATCGGCCGGGCAGTGCCCTGCTGCTGTGACCCACAGCTCCTGCCCCCTGCCCTGCCCCACCTCTGCAGCAGGTGCCTGGGACCAGCCTTGCAGCGAATCCAGGCTGGAGGCAGCCCTTCTGCAGGGCTGGGTAAAGCCGGCTGCAAAGGAAACGCCTGCACACTTTCTCTCCCCCCCCCCCCCCCCGCTCTCAGACATGCTGCTGGTTTTCCCACAGGCCCTGCGGAGTGGGGAGGGTGCAACATCCCCCCCCCCCCCCCCGCCTGCTCTGCTGCCCTTCACTCGCACACCTGCTCTGGGCCGGCCGATCCCTATCAGCCAGTGGGCCGGAGATGAGAGGAGGCCGCGGCACACACAGCTGTCACGGGCCGTATTAGCGTGGCCGTGCTAGGAAGCCATCGGGGAGGCAGCCCGGGGGAGAGGAGCCAGCGCACCTTTCAGTTGCGAGAGCAGCCAGATTAATCCCAAACCTCCTGTGTCCAGATGTCCCTGCACAGGGCGGCCGGGAGAAGAAAGGGGAAATGGATTTAGTGCGCTCAGTAATTAGCCCTTAAGTACCTTTTTGTCCCTTCCCAAACTGAGCTCTGCAGAGTTGAGTCATTTTAAACCAGATCATTTTCTGGCTCAGTGAGCAGAGCCTTTCTGGAGGGAGGCGGCAGGCTGGGCCAGGCTGCTCACATCCCGTCAGCGCCTCTCACCAGCAAACCCTGTGTGTATGGACCGGGGGGCTCGGTGCTCACAGCGGTGTGTGCAGGAAATGTGCCAGGCAGGATGAGAGAGCCATGCCAAGGAATGGCTGTCTCTGGTGTGAGGCACGGGGACGTGTGCAAAGCCGTGCGAGTGAAACACAAGGGGTGCAAAGGTGGGTGTGTGGTTCTGAGGCACAGTGACGTGTGCGTGGGAGTGGTGCAGAGGTACGCACATCCTGAGCTGTGTCTGGGGGGGCCAGGTACATGGCGGGCTAGGGGCTGGGGAGGTGGGCACCCCCTGATTACAGCCCATATGGACCCCAGAGCCCCAGCGAGTGCCCAGCTGTGCTCCGGGGCACCTGCTCCCGGAGGGCTGGGGGAAGCACTGCTGGCTGCTGGGGTCATTGCTCAGACCGTTATCGCGTTCGCTGGGACCTGCCATCGGAACTGCTACAAGGAGAGGGCGGCCGCTCCCTCGGGGGAGGCTCCCACCAGCCCTGGGGGTTGGCACACGGCAGGGTGCACTCCCGCTGAGCAGTCACTCATCTCACAAGACAACTGAATTTGGTACCCCAACAGCCGAGGAAGCAGCCACAGCCCCCGTCAACACGCGGCACTCGCAGGCCGGATCGACCCGGGGGCTGCGTTGCGGGAGGGTTGGTGGCTGGAGTTGCTGTCAGGCCTGGGGCAAGGAAGGCAGATTCCTGCTGGGTTGACTTGTGGGAGTGAGCGTCCCACACACGCCAGAGTGTTTTCTAATCCCCAGCCACCCGACCCGAGGCTGGGGGTTAGTGAAGGAATGGCAGGGCTGGGGGCCACCCCAGGGTGACTGCCACTGACCCACTCAGGCAGCGCGATCACACCCCTTGCCGCAGCTGGAAGGAGCCCCGTGCTGCCCACTCCCAAGGCAAGGAGCCATTTCCTAGTCCCGGAGTTTGGGTGTGAAGGCGCCTTCCCGCGATAACACCTTTAACTTTCACATCCTGTTGTCTTGGCAGCCTGTCCAGTCCAGGTCACCACTTAGCCAGCGGAGGGCAGCGGGAGAACAATGGGAGATCAGTGCTGGATTGTGGGCGAGAGCTGGGCTGGAGCCGCTCTGTCTGGGGCTCCCTATTCTAACCTCTTCAGGCTTTGTTCCCCTGCAGAGGCTATCAATACTTCCTGCTGGAGCCAACAATACCGCTGCACAGCTGGGCTCTGGTTCATCTGGTTTACAGGCCACACATTCAAGGGGGAATTGGAGCAGGAGGGGGAGAGGCCGAAATATTATATTCACACTTGTGTGTGTTTGTGTGTGTGTGTGCGCGCGCGCACAATGGGGGACGGAGGCTGCAGATTGGAGTGACTTTTTCTTTACGCCCCACCCCCAACCCCCAGTTTTCATTGAGTCTCTTTTTGGCAGGATGGGGCACAGATCCTTATCTAAGCTGCTTTTGAAAAGAGTGAAAGAGGGAGACTCGGGAAAGAGCCAGGAGCTGGATTGTATGAGCTCAGTGGGTTCAAGCTGCCTGGGAAATGGAAAACCTCGCTCGGGGCTGGGGAGCTGAGAATACTGATCCTACTCTGCGTTTCTGGAGCCCCTTCCCCGGGGGCAGGGAGACGCTGACTGCCCTGTACAGACATTACTGATCAGTGCACCTCGTGGTGGGTAAATATATCAATAGCCCCATTTTGCAATTGGGGAAAGTGAGGCACAACACGGTTAAATGACCTGTCCAAGGTCACGCAGCAAGTCTGTAGCAAACCTAAGAGTTCTGATGCCCACTCCTGGACCGTACCTACTCCACCACCCCTCCTGGGGCTTGTCCGCATGCATTGTTGCTCCGGTTTAACTAAAGGTGAGATATGGCACCAGTGCAGTTAGCATAGGCCAGGCCTGACAGCTTCCTGGAGGGGCAGCCCATGTGCCTGGCCATGCTTCCACTTCAAGGCAACCACCGTCTCCACTGATGTGTCAGAGGCTTTGTAACCCTTGCAGCATCCAGGAGTGTTGGCCTGGCTGGCAGGAAGCCCTTGCCACACCCATGAGGTGGTCCCCAGCATTCATTGACCATCCCCTTGGCATCACCATGTCTCAAAGAACGGCCACACTGGGTCAGACCAAAGGCCCATCTAGCCCAGTATCCTGTCTGCCGACAGTGGCCAGTGCCGGTTGCCCCAGAGGGAATGAACAGAACAAGTGACCCATCCCCTGCCGCCCATTCCTGCAGAGGGCTCCTGTGCTTTCACTCCTGCAGGAGCGGGATTATGTATGGGGCTCTGCTTGGCTCTTGTGTAGGTTTAGCTACGTCTGCGTAGTCTGTGTCCTGTGCCATGGATGGGAGCCTTCCCGTTCCCGTTGTCACTGCTTACGTGGGTCTGCACAGTGTGTGTGCAGGACAGGCATGTAGGCAGGCAGGAGGCCGTCACGGCTGGGATCCTGGGATAGTAATGAATGCTTCGAGTGGCAGCTCTTGGGGCACGGCCTGTCTTTTGGTCTGTGTTTGTCCAGTGCCGTGCACAGCGGGCTGCTGTAACATAAACAGTGATTCAGGTTTTTTCTTGCCTATAGCACCTTCCGCCCAGTGCACCCAAAGCACTTGGCAAGCACTTCCCCTCCCCCACTCGCTCTGCAGTAGAGCTCATCCTCCCCGTTAGACAGAGGGGGAAAGGGAGATGCAGAGAGAGTAACTGACTTGCCTGTGGTCATGCAGCCAATCAGTGGCAGCAGCAGAACGAGCTCGCAGCCCTCCTGACTCCCAGCCAGCTGCTCTGACCGTCAGGCCATGCTGCCTGCTCCACTCTGCCACAGCCTTGCAGCCTTCCTCTGGCCTCTTTCCAGCCCGGTCTATTGTCTTTCTTGGGTCAAGGGAACCCGCAAGAGGCTCCTATGGTCCACGGAGCCCAGAACAGGAATCGTGAGAACCCTCAACTGCTACCCTCAGCTTCTGTGCCCTGGCTGCCCTGTTCTGTTCTTGCTGCTCAGACTAGCCGTGTGTCTAGGGGGAATGCGAAGAGGCTGCATGATTGCCGTTCTCGTGGGATGATGGATGTCCTCATAAACCAGCCTGATGTTTGCAGGGTTGTGCGACAAAAGGCATCTGGCTGCTGGAGCTGCAGAACGAGACCCCTCATCTGTTGCCATCCTGGCTCCCTGCCCCGCCAGCAGCGATCTGACTGCTGCAGGGTAAGGTTAGAGGCAGGATGCAGACGCCCTCTCCCCTCCAGGGACGGCTGTATTGGTGGCAGGTGGGGGGCAGATGTGCCAGCATGTCAGCGTCCACACATGTGGGCAACATCTGCGAGTGGCCAATGTCACATGTCAGTGTCCTGTCAGGAGATGCTGCGACAGACGCTGAATATATTTATGATACGTAGACTGGGGGGCAGACACGTCCCCGCTGGGTGCTGATCAGGCTTCTTGCTTGCTGCTGCTTCACCTGAGCCTGTGCTTCGCATGCCTGCTTTGGCTCTTCTCAGAGCGACGCTGCACTGGCCCTTACAGGGCACTTGGGTCTAGTGGGGCTGTTTGCGGGGACGTGGGATGTGAGTGTTTCAGTGGGGCTGGACACGCAGTGCCAGATGGGACCGTCGTCTTTGCTGTTGGGCCTGCAAAGTGCAGCACCCGCTGAGTTCAAAGAGTAAGGAATTGCTTGGGGAAGCACCGGGGTGACATGCAGGCCTTGTCTATAAACAGCAGTTGCCCTGATTTACCCAGGTTGGTTTCTAATCTGATTTCCATAGGCACGACTTGTCTGTAGGCAAGGCCAAGCCAGATAGAACTGAGGGTTTACGTCAGGAACAGCCTCCTAGGGCTGAGCTCTGTCCACTGTGGTGCCCCCGTACTGATTGGCAGCCCCTCACTCACAGCTCTACGTATGGGACCTGCTTCCCACTGCCCTGAGGTGTGTGGAGTCGTTACGGTGAAACGCTGCTGTTCCACACAGTTCTTGGCCCCTAGACCTGGTGCCAGGTGGGGAGAATCGGGCCCACAGTCGTGAAGAGTCTCACCCTGGCAGAGTGGGCTGGACCATGCCCTCTCCACTGTCTGCCTTCCCAGGACTCTGCAGGATGGGCACGAATCGCTGCTGGATGGCTCAGAAGAGCTTCTCCGGGACAGACAGACAGGAACCGACGGCGCGGCTGATACAAGGCCGAAGGAGCAGCCACGGCTCTGCATGCGTTTCAGTTCCAGCCTCACGGGTCTTTAGGTGGGGCAGTTTCCTTTCTTGTGAATTCTATTCTTGTGACGGTTTCCATGCGCACCCCCCGTGGAAAAGGAGCAGATTTTCCAGCAGACTGTCCCAGCTCCTCCGTCGGGGTCTCCGTGGGGTGAGGGGCTTTGAACACTGACATGGACAGAAAGGATCAGAGCTTTCCTAGCATAGCTGTACAGGGTCTAGGGTTGCCAATTTTGGTTGGACATATTCCTGGAGACTTCATCACATGACATAATCTTTAATTCCTGGAGACTCCAGGCCAATCCTGGAGGGTTAGCACCCTAATTGGGTCCAAGGCTCCTTCCACTGACGCCAAGTCTCAATCCAGGCAAAGTCCAGCCAAGTTACAAACCTCCGAAAACAAGGAGCAATCATGGAAATGTTGGCAGATCCTTAACCAGAGCAGGTGCTGCAGTAATCCTGATAGTGACCCCCTCCAGCACCCCAAACTACTGCAGTGGGGGGTGAGTCATGAGCCTTCTCTGGCTCTGCTGTCCAAGGAAGAGATCAAGCCAGCTGGGAAGCAGGCCACTCCTTTCCAGTCTAACTGCCAGCAAGTGGCCAGGGGTTCCACACAGCCAGGGCTCCATGAAGTGGTTTGCACTGCCTATGCCTAAAGTTAGCTCTGCCTCCAGTCGCAGGCTCTTGTCTCCTCATCCTGACGCATCTTGCAGAGAAGTTAGCCCAGAGGTCGCTGGGGGAGTCGAGGGAGATGAAAACACTGAGTCATCTACAACTGCAAAATAAATAAATAACATGAAAATCCCCCTCCTACAAAAAATAAACAGGAGCAATGTCTCCTGAGTCATGTTCCATGTCAGGCCATAAAAATGTAAAAGATAAAATTTGTAGCATCAAAATTTGACCCATGAAAGAGCCTTGTGTAGGAGGAACAGCCTTGGCAATGCTGTGTGTGTCTGGTAAAGACAACCCCAGGAAGGCATGTGCAGCGAGAAACAGCTTCTATCAGTCTAAACAACTGGGAATCCAAAATGCCTCTTTTTTGCAGGGTGAACCCTAAGCACCCAATCGTGCAACACAGCCCCCTGGCCACTCTTGGCAGTTTTTACAAGCCGATGGGACAGGCACCTGGTGTCTGACCAGCTGATGTAGGGACATACGTGCAACTTATGCACAGTCAAGATTTTGTGCAAGCCCAAATGTATGCGTGAAAAAGTGGGAGGTGGGGGGGTGTAATGGTAGAGACAGGGCTGAGGGCCCTAGAAAATCTGACGTTAATGGCTTTTGTTTGGCATATTTGCTCTCCCAATCTGTAGCCAGATACCATAGGAATAGAACCCCATGGGGACCCATGTCTCAGCCCTTATGTCAAGGCACTCAATGACCTGGGGCCAGTGTCACTAAAAGAGCCTAAAGCGTCAAGATGTAGACGGTGCTGGCCAGTTTTTCTCCTCTGGTGCAGTGGGACTCATTACACTAAGAGTAAAACTCTTCTGGGCAGGAGACAGAGATTCCTTGGGGGCTGGCCCAACGCAGTGGAATGAACTCCCCAGGAACTAAGGACCTTTCCCACGTGTCTCGCTGGTAGGTCTCAACCGCATGCTCAGGGTCTAGTTGATCATCATATTTGGGTTGGGAAGAGAGTAAATGGGGGATTCTCTGTAACTTGGAAATCTTTAAATCGAGATTTGAGGCCTTCAGAAACTCAGCCAGAGGTTCTGGGCCTGTTGCCAGAGTGCGTGGGTGAGGTGCTGCGCTGTGCAGGAGGTCAGACTAGGTGATCAGGATGGTTCCTTCTTACCTTAAAGTCTATGAGCCCATCCCAAATCTCACCCCTTCTACCTCAAGTACAAGGCACGTGGTTTTGACCTGCCTTCTCTCACATAAACAGACATACATAGGTGCACCTACCCTGGGCCCAGGTCAGATATATGTGTAGACATTAAAAAAAAGAAGAAATAAATCCAAAACACGATGCCCCACGTCACACACTTCTGACCCCGGGCACAGGACAGACAGGACAACACAGATTAATGTGCTCCTGCCCGGTGCTCAGATGCTATGGTGACGAACGTCGTATAAAAACCTATAGAAGCTAGACTATTGCTTAGCTGCAAATAAAATACAGCTCTAACAAATAACAGGATAAAAAGGACGGTGGTCTTTGAATAATGCACTAGCCTGGGAGTCAGGAGACGTGAGTTGTGTTCCTGGCCCTGCCAATTCTGAACAAGTCCCTTAATGGCTCCGTGCCTCAGTTTCCCCATCGGTCAAGCAGGACTAATGGTCTCTGCTTCCTATCGTGTCATCAGACTGAACAGAGGGGTGGCTGGAAAGTGCTGTGAACACCAGTGACAGAAGTGCAAGGAACCAACCCAGGCGGGCCCCTGACCCCTTCCTACATTTTGCATATGTACAGAAATATCGATTCACTTGTGTTAGCAAACAAGCCCCCGCCGCCCCCCATCCAAGCCGGAGGAGGGGCTGCCGGGGCCAGCGCCAGGAGCTAGTGGAAGGCCTGGGGGGGGGCGAGGGCAGGAGCCCCCCCGCCCCACGCTGGTGGATGGGGATGCAGGGGCCCGGCGGGCGGAGGGGGAGGCGGTGCGGGTGCGAGGGGGAGGGGGCGGCAATCTCCTCTCCCGGCCGGCCAGGTGATCAGTGACCGACGGGCCGGGGCCGGCTCTCAGGCTCTGCCCCGGCTGCAGGTGACGCGGGGGGGGGGGGGGGGGGGGGGGGCGGCGGCGGCTCGCGGCTCGCGGTCTCCATGGGCACCGCCCGCGAGGCGCCAGGCTGACAGCACTCAGGGTTTTATGAATGGGTGACGTCACAGCCCTGGCGTCTAACGGTCTGAGCAGCTTGTTGAGACACAGAACCAGCCTGCGGAGGGGGGCGGCGGCCGGGGCTGTGGGAGCGGGGGAGACGCGGAGGGGAAAATCGGCCACGAGCGGGCTACAAAGCGCCGGGGGAGACACGAACCGGGGGCGGGGGGGGGTTTGCAAACTGTCCCCGCAAGGCGAGCCCGGGAGGCGGGCGCTGCACGAGCTCCGGCGCGCTGGGGAACCACGCACCCGCCAGCTGCCGAGCTCCCCTGGGCCCGCTGCGGGCGCTCCGTCTGCCCCTCCCGCCGGCTTTCACACAAGCCCCGCGTTTGCTTTCGTGCCCCGGCCGCGCCCGCCGTGCGGGCCCCGCGTTTGGGCGCAAGAAGCAAACGGCCCCAGCGCCCCCGGCCGCCCCAAGGCGCCGGGCGATGGCCAGGAACCACACCTCAGCGCGGGGCGGAGACGAGCTCGCCATGCCGGGGCCAGGTGTGAGTCCCCGTGTGGCCCCGCGACACACCTGAGGGGGTGCAGCAAAGCCCTGGGCATGGCCTAGTTTCATACGCGCTGCGCGCCCGATCAGTGAATCGCTCATTAACGACCGCTCGCTGCCCAGCAGAGCTGCACCCTTCTCCCTGGCCGGAGGGTCACCAGCGGGGCCACTGGTCTGACTCGGTCTGGCCTTCCTTATGCTGCAGAATATCCCCCCCCCGCCAGCCCCGCAGTGTTGTCCGCCTCTTGCATGCGGGGTGGGGGGGGGTTCTGCTCTCTGCCCCCCGGGTAGATCCTGTGGGGCAGCTGGACTTGTCGGCGGGGGGGAGGGGGCTCTGCCCACAAGTTGGGGGGCGGTGTCGGAAGAGTCATTAAAAAGCTATTCCAAGTGCCTGTCACATTCCTTTAATCCTCCCCCTTTCCCGGCCAAATGCCCCGGAGCGGCCTCCACCTGCACGCCGCCCCCCTCCCCGCGCACGTGAAACGCTCCCGCCCCAACCCCATTTGTCTCGACGCGTCACTGTCCCTTTAAAGCGGCCTCCGAGCGCGCTGCACGGGGACGGGCGGCAGGGGGCGGGGCGGGGCTGGAAACCACGCCCCCTCAAGGAGGGCCTCTCGGATTGGCTGCTTGGGAAGGGAGCTGGCTCCGCCCCCCAGGGCCCTGCAGTCTATAAGTTGCCGGCGCGGCCCGGTGCGGGCCAGTGCTCCTCGCAGGGTCCTGCCGCCGCCGGATTCCCCTCCCGCTCCCAGCCCAGCATGAAGGTCGCCAGCGCCGCCGCCGCCTCCCCCGGGCCCAGCTGCGCCCTGAAGCGGGTGCGGCTGGGCGGGGGCGCGGGCGAGGCCGTGCGCTGCCTGTCGGAGCAGAGCGTGTCGCTGTCGCGGGCCGCCGGCGGCTCCCCGCGGGGGCTGCCGCTGCTGGAGCAGGCGGAGCAGGCGGCGGCCGCGGCCTCGCTGCTCTACGACATGAAGGGCTGCTACTCGCGGCTGCAGGCGCTGGTGCCCACGCTGCCCCGCCACCGCCGCGTCTCCAAGGTGGAGATCCTGCAGCACGTCATCGACTACATCTGGGACCTGCAGCTGGAGCTGCAGCACCCGCCGGCCCGCGGCCAGCCCCTGGGGGGCGGCCCCGACGGGGAGCCCGGCGGCGCCGCCGAGGTGAGACGGCTGGGACCCCCTCCTGCTCCGGGGCCCCTCTCCCCCTTCCTGCTCCTCTGGCTGCGCGCCCTTCTGCCTGCTCCCGTCTGCCCTCTCCTGCCGTCTGACCGGGGCTTTTCCGTGCCCCCGCCCCCCCCCCACTTGTGCTGGGCTCCAGGGCCTCCTACTTGCCTCTCCTTCCCCCCCGGGTGCCCTGCTGCTCTGTCTGGCAGTGCCACTCTTTCCCGTTTGAGTGGCCTGACCAGCCTGCTGTGGGCTTCCCCGGAGCCGTGCTTGGGCACGGAGCTGCGCTGCTTTGGTGATATGGGTTCCCTTGGTCTGGCTCCCAGGCCGGGGGTGGCTCCCTGTGCAGCCAGCCCCTGGAGCCTCCTAACCCAGGGAAGGCTAATAAGGGTGAGGAGAAGGCTTGGGAAGCGTCTCTGTCTGTGTCTAGAAGGCTGTGACTGTAAAATGCCTTGCTTGGCCTGGTCTGGTTGTAGGAGGATTGGAGCGACCCCCAGCTGCCATCCCTGTGGGTCAGGCTAGGTCCCTATGCAGCATTAAGGTGTTGGCCAATGTGGCTTTTTTCTGAAGGCGTGAGATGTGGGGGGGGAGGGAAGCCTGCCATCAGGTGCTGCCCTGTGACCTGGAGACTGAGCAGGACCATCCCCAACTTGTGATTTACCCTTTGCCTCCTCTCTGTTCCCGCAGGCCGCTTGTGTGAGTGCCAGCGACAGGATCCTCTGCCACTGAGAGCCTGCCTGGGAGCATGGCGCACTCCTAGGGCTGAAGAGGAGCAGCTCTCTCCTGTCCCTCATAAGGGGGCGGTCTGGCCGATGTCCCCCCCCCCCACTCCCTAGCTCCACAGGAGTAGTCTGAAGGGAGAGCTGTGGCGAGCCTCTTGAAGGAGATGAGGATGCGGAGTCTGTGCTGAGCCTTCCTGTTCGCCTGCGAGTGGGGCCTTCTGGGATCCTGGAAGGAGGAACAGGAACCGGGACTGGGGCTCTTTGCAACAGCCCTGGCTCTACGGCTGCTGCTGCTGTGACATCAAAGACTCTTGAGACTTTTCTGTATGGGAGACTCTTAACTTTATAAAAAACAACCTAAACCTGTATCCTTCTCAGATTGCTGAGAATATTCCCTGTATTGTATATTACAATGATGCTACCGAGAATATTGTTCTACAATAGTTGGAGTTTTTGTTATTAAACAAATGCTGATTGTTTATGGAGAACTGTCTCCTTTTGTCGTTCCTGTGCCCTGGCTCCCCTCTGCCCCTGCCAGTCAATGGGGCCCTTCTAAACATGGCTTTAAATGGTGCTTTGCTGGACTTGGCTCTGTGACCAGAACTAGTAAATTGTAGGGCAGGGGGTGCAAACTGGTTAGTTACTGAATTACTTCGTAAAGGCCATGCCTGCATTCGTGTTAGCCTTGGCTTACAGTCCAATCCGAAAGCCTGAGCAACTACAGCCTGGGTTAGTCTGGTCATGAAAGTCCAGCTGTGGTGGAGTGAAATTCTGGACACTCTCGGGGGCAGTGTAATTATGCTGGCAAGGGTTGACTAGAGTGCCATGAACAAACATGTTGCTCCCTAGGTCAAGTGATGATGTCTGTTCTGTAATGACCTGCTGGGCCAATAGCAACCTTTTGGGTCATTGCCTGTGGGAGTGTGGCCTGGCTCCCTGGCAAAAGCGGTGACTCAGCCAGTTTGGGTGACTGTTCCAGCTGGGTTGGACAGAACTCACTTTATACTTTATCAGAGGTATAAGCATGTCTATTTTAACTGATCAGCTTAAATTTTCACAATTTTGGGAAACGGGATGGGGGGGGGGAACGGACACCAGAGGTGTTAACTAAAATGACAGCTGTTGAGATTCAGAAAGCTAACAGGTCATAACTTTAAAACCACATCACCCTCTCTGAAGTAAACAGCCTTAAATCAACCAGGAGTTCACACATTTGCCACTTATAAATTCTGATTATTAATGGAAATATCCTGTGTATGCACAGTGACATTTACCAATGAAATCAAAGCCTGGTTACAGCCTATCACAGGGGGAGGAGGAGGACACTTTAGTCCATCTATTCGCTGTCCTTTGGCAGTTTAGCTGAAGCTTTGTAATCTCCTGTATCTAAGCTTGCATCTGTGTTAACTGATAACCTGCCCCCTTCCAGTATCTACTAGGTTTAAATGGAAGTCTGGGATGCACTAGGGCTAATGTACACAAATTAAATCCCCTAACAGCCACACATCCATTGTATTCTGCAGAGGCTAATCCTCCCTTCCCTCAAAACTGTCATAAACGTCTCCCACCCTGCTTCTATTGGGTTTTAGGGTTTTTAACCATTAAACCATACCTTCGCCCCCCCCCCCCCCCCAATTAAAAGGAAAGCAGAGGTGCCAACCCTTCTGCCCAGCGCAGGTGCTGGGAGCCCTGGGGAGGGGAGCTAGCCCCTGTGCTTGGGGTGCTGGCTTGGCTCTGGGTGGGGGGTAAAAGTTTTGCTTTGAGGTTTCTGCTATTTAACAGGGACCCCCCCACACACACACTCACTCGTAGAGGAGCCCGGTGTTCTCAGTGCTGCTCCCTCTTCTGAGTTGCTCTGTTCTTCTTTCCCTTTTGGCTCGCTCCCAGCCCATCTGGAGCCTGGCTCAGCCTGCCTGTTTGTTAATGTTTCAATCAGCTGTGTGCTAAGGAATGTGCAGTTATTTAACCTGAACTTCCCCAGGTGTACACAGGCGCCTCTCTGTCTGAGGCTGCAGGCCCTTCCCAGGCAGGCGGCCTGCCTTTGGCACAGATCTATTAGACAAACACTCAGCCCCCCTCCCTAGCGCACACACGGCTGCCTTGTGGAGCTAACGTCCCACCCCCACAGCTGCATCTCAGCCCTGGGAACAGAGCAACATTGCACAA
Organism: Chelonia mydas; assembly: GCF_015237465.2. Lineage (NCBI taxonomy): Eukaryota > Metazoa > Chordata > Testudines > Cheloniidae > Chelonia > Chelonia mydas. Next base: position 2,707,226 of record NC_051253.2, on the reverse strand, counting down.
GAGACCCAGGGAGGGAGACACAGAGAGACGTTACACACAAAACTCCCTCTTTTCAACTGCTGTTTGGAAAGTAAATAGCTTAACCACTTACCAGCCACACCGAGCTGAGAACATACAGAGCAGCTCCCCTTAGCCTGGGCTGGTTCTTACCTGCTTTAGCATGTTAGTTAGAAACACTTCCACGACCCATTGAATTGGGGGTCCCAGCAGGAAAGAATCTGATCTCATACTTCTTTTTCTACAGTGATTTGTCTTCCTGGGTGCATGATCTGGCCTGTAGGCCTATGAGAATTGTGATACTGGCATGTATGGGACTACAAAAGGAGGGTCCTCAGGCATAGGGTACAGTAACTAGCCAAGGGCCAGAACCAAGGAGGTGACAGCTAAGTGTGAAGCAAGGAGATCCAAGAGGTGAGGGCATAGGGCTGTGAGGCAGGACACCTGAGTTCTGTTGCGAGTTCTGTCACTGATTTCTGGTGTGCCTGGGGAAGTAACATCACCTCCTCTGTTTCTCTAGCTAGGAAGTGGGAACAACGATCTGACCAGCCACCCACTGGTGGTACAAGACAGAATGTCTTGCTCTTTGTGAGGTGCTTTGAGATCCTTGGAGAGGAGGCACTAGACAAGTGTGGGTGTATGGTTAGAAGGTTGCAGGCTACTTGTGTGGTGGCACTGGCCTGGGGAGGTCTGGGTCTTGTGCAGACTCCCTGTGTGATTTTGGGCAAGTCACTTAATCCCTCTGTGCCCAAGTTCCCCCGTTGCTGATTGTGTATTGTCCTTTCTCCCATCCTCTGGCTGCCTGTTTCCACAGTCCGCTCTTTGGGGCAGGGACTGTCACCTAGCACAAGGAGGCTCTGATCTCAGCTTGAAGCACGAGTGTAAAACAAGTTGTTTCCTCTGCAGGCTGGAGCCCTCTCGGCCACTTTGAAGCGCTCTAAGAATAGCATGCTCCCCGGGAGGAAGGTGGGTGGCTGAATGGGACCGTGCAGCCAAGGGCCAGGGACAGAAGCGCAATAGCCCCCACCCCTGGCTCCCAGGGGCCCAGAAAAGGGCAATGAGTTTTCTTTTCATCCAAATCACCCCAGCTCAGAAGCAGCATCTGGTCTGCAGTGAGGTCGAGGCCTTACCCAGTTTTCCAGCTGGGTTGACTGAAGCACAAGGCAGTTAAAAGTGACTTGTTCGAGGTCATCCCTTGAGTCAGCGGTTCAGCCCTGTTTGGAAGGCAGGCTCCTCGCCTTTGCTGTGACCGCAGAGCTGAAGGGGGAGCTGCTTGGCCTCTTGCTGAAGCAGGAGGAGCTTGTGAAGGGCCAATCCAGCAGTGACCTCGCAGGGGCGAGGGAATGAGGGGTGCAGGGTGCTGCTCTCTCTTTGGAAACGCCAGGCCTGCCTGCATTTCCAGTGCATGTTGTTGCAAAACCTCATAAGCAGAGTTGTAAATAGACAGGCTCAGAAGGAGGAAATTGCATCAGAAGGGTTTTTGCAATTCCAGCCCCAGCTGCAGGGATGCCTCAAAGGGCACTAGACAGGCAAAGGGCACCACAGTCCTGACTGGTGCTGGCCTCTTGTATCCGGCGGGGCTGACTCACCCCACCCAAGCCTTCCGGGGCACCAGAGGCCCCAGCAGGGTTGATTTACTCACTGAGCATTAGCATGGAACGGACTTTCCTCGGGGTCCGTGTGACGTTCCGAACCGAGGAGGTGTAACCAAGGAGGCCCCATGGGCAGCTGGGTCTAGGGAGAACTCGACCCCCGTGGCTTCAGTGCAGGAGAGAGCCATGGCCCATCACCTCCATGTGCAAGGATACTGTACTCCGTGCACAGGGGTATAGGAGAGAGCCTTTGACTCCATTGGATGGGGGAGACCCTCGTCCCTGGGCGCAAGTGTATGGACCGATCCCTGTGCCCAGGTGTCAGTGTGCAGGCAAGTCACTGTTCCCAGGTCTGGGGTGGCTCCTGTGACTGTGTCCTAGGACTGCAAGTCCTTTGACCTTTTCCCTGGTGTGTGTGAAGGAGGGCATGCTCCCCCCACCCGTCCCATTCATTCCTGTGGGGAGTTTGCCCTGGAAGCCCCTTCTCCACTCTGGGGTTGGCTTAATTCAAGAGCCCTGGAGAGCTGGGTGGACTCCCTGGCCTCCCTCCTCAGCCAAACAGAAGGGAGAACGTCCCAGCAGTGTGACTGTCTCTTTTGAGCTTCCAGGAACGGCCTGACTTGCAGGCGGCCTCCTGGGCTCTAAGCTAGCTCTGCAGTGTGTCGGTATTCAGTGCCATGGTGTGAGCCGGGGGCTGTGCTGGATTTGCAGGGCCGTGCCCGGGGTGGCTGGTCAGGAGGGAAAGCGCAATCCAAGGGGCCCCTGAAGCTCTGCCAAGCTCCTGCACAAGTCAGGGAAGAATAGGAGGGTTAGTGCCATTCCCCTTAGCTACACCCCCGTGGTGTATGGGGCCTCGCCTGGCATTCCAGCGGGTGCTGCTCTGGGGGGGGTTGGCGCACTGCGCAGACAGGTGACCCGGAGCGTGGATCCTGTGGCTGGAAGGTGGCAGTGCTAATGACCGTGAGTGGGGCCTGGGCTGACTCTGAGCACCGGCTGCTAACCTGGCCCGTCAGCGCCACACACCCCAGAAGACCTCCCCATTCAGCCACTCACAGACCATCCAGCTGGCCATGAGGTGGGACATAGTGTCCCCCTCCCCAAGTTAGCTGCATGGAATATGAATCATCAGCACTTCCCTGGTGGAGCCTGCCCTGGTTAACTCCTCATCCGCTGGGCAGGCTCAGGACCTTGGCCGTAGGGAGCCAGGACAGTCGTTTGACTGGAATCCCCTGCAGGTTGCCACTTCGTTGGCCAGCTACTGCCTCTCGTAGCACTGATGGATTGAACAGCCCTAGCTCCTTTAGGGGGTGTGTGTGAGAGAAACGATGGGGTAGCTCTTAAGGATTTAGAGATCCTCCTGGCCCCCCTTTCTCTGCGCGGTTCTTAGCTCCTGTCCTTGCTGCTCCATGGCCCCGCTGGCGTACCAGGAATTCAGGGGGAGAATTTGCCATTGGGATGGTGTTAGTCTCTCCTGATTAAGAAAGCTGCAAGGGGGATGAGTGGTCAATTACATGAAAAAAAAAAAAAAAAAAAAAAAAGGCAAACACACCCATGTCTCAAGTCTGCTAAGGCCCTGTCTATGCTGGAGATACATTTTGCACCAAGGGAACGACCCCAGCGCAACTGCCAAGTGTAGGTGTGCTGCAGGCGTGTAAGAGGGGGAAGTTACCAGGGTAAGTGACACCAGGCCCAGCCCTGTTTTGTACTGATGCAGTGTGTCTGCATTAGGGGTTGGCCCCAGTGTCACTCCATCAGTGCTGACCCCATGCCAATTTCCCTGCTCCAGACAAGCCCACGGACTCAGAGGCAGGGCAGATGTCAGGGGATGCCTTGGTAGTTGGGGAGAGTAGGTGTGGGAGGAGGGCCGGGGTGTGTGTGTGTGTGTGTGTCAGTTTTGAGCCCTTAGCTGTTCTATGCATACAGCTCTGGATTTCACGCTATCTCTCTGCAGGGGCAGGCGTTACAAAACCTGGAGACTGAATAAATGAGGGACAAGCCAAGGCAGAGCGAGGCTCTGGCTGATGGGCCTGCAGGTGCCAAGCAGGCAATGAAGAGAAATGTGAGATAATTAGTCAGGGAGCAAGAAACCCAGCAAGGGACTATGTGCTAAATGGGACAGGCCTCTGGAAATGACTTATTGTTGGAAGTAATAATAACCCTAATTAACACTTCAATTTATACCCCACTTTTTGTCCCAAGGGGTCCCCAAAGTTCTTGGAAAACTTTGTATAGGATTAATTTAATTTGCCACTGAAATGCAGCCACCTCTCGGGTGGAACCTGGCAGCTGTTTAACAGAGCTGGGGATGTGAAGAAGGCTGCCAACTGGCAATGTGGACAGACAAGACTCTTGATCAGTTGTATTTCAGCTGGGTTAACTCCTGCTCCTCCCTAATGATCACAAGTGACCAGTGTGGCAGCTTTCATCTCAGGGATAGGGAATGCAACAGGTGATGCCGCTATTGTGCGGGAACACAGTTCGCGTCTCTCTGGAATGCAGCGTACGATCTTCCAGTCACCCTCCCATAGGAGGGGTACAAGGTGAGTGCCGGGCAGCAAAGGAGAAGCCAGGCCTGCCGATTCTAGAGCCTCTGGGATTCTCCAGGCCCTTGAGAAAGCAGCCCCAGCAGATCCATCACCCACACTAGAGTGGAGGGAATCTGAGCTGGGCTCTTCCTTGCACGGAGTAACAAACACACGGGACAAGATACCAGGGGAAACAATGGAAGCAATGAGGATACATGAGCTCGAGAGACAACTAGAGTCATCCTGCCACAGGCCGCAATCACAGGGTCTGCAGACCCGGAGGAAAGTGAGGCGCAGAGAAACGAATGGTAAGCATGTTGGACCAGATCCCTGTGCTTGTAGATGGAGCAGCTGTGTAAGCCCCCCCGCCGCACCCCCGGGCCCAGTGCCTCCTGAGGCTGGAGGCCAGCCCCCCTCTTGCTGTGAGCATCTCCAGAGCCTGCCCTCAGAGGAGCATGGCAGCGACTCCTGCTGGGGGAGGTTGGGAGCGCCCCCAGGGCAGTGTGTGCAAGCCCTTGCCGAGAGTGGGGCCTAAGGGGAGAGGCCAGGTCTGGAGTCACTCACAAGCAGCCAAGCAACAGGGAAGGGCGCTCGCCGGGAGTGAAAAGTGGCGGAAAGGTCCCAGGTTTGTCACAAATGTTAAAAATGCCCTGGAAAGTCAAAGTCCCTGATTCCCTGGGGTTCTGGCTTCTGTGAGAGTGTCTGTCCCTGCGTGGATGAGAGCAAGGGAGTGGTAAGAAACCAAGACCCTGCCCGAGCCCCATTGCAACTGGGGCTGTGGGGGGACGGGGCAGAGCAGCAAAGGTTCCAGCCCCTGGGTCAGGCCGGTTTTCGGGATGCCGAATCCTGTGCAATGGTGCCCTCTGGTGGATCCTCTATTTATGACATGCTGAAGACCATAAATGGGTGCTCAGCCTGGATGTAGTCCAACACCCATGCAGTGGATATGCTGGCTTTTCTCCTCTTCCAGGGAGCACAGTTGATTTCTCAGGAGTGCTGGGGTCCAGAGGATTGGACATGGAGAGGCACATCAGGAGAGCCGGCTTCTGTGCCTGTCTTGGCCACTGGCCTGGTGTCTGGGCCTGGGCAAGTCACTCCCCCTCTTTGTGCCTCGGTTTCCCCATTTGACAACTGTGGACTGTAATATTGACCCCCCCACCCCCACCCCCGCCTTTGTAAAGAGCTTTGAGCCTTGCTGGTGCCAAGGGCTCTGTGCATGCCCAGAATTGCACACAGGCCATGGGCAGTGATGAGCTGCCAAAATCTTAACAACCCGTTCCCTATAAAAAGTTCTGATTTAAGGGATGTGCCCAGTGATGAGCTGCCAAAATCTTAACAACCAGTTCCCTATAAAACGTTCTGATGTAAGGGATGTGCCCCAGTATGTATTTTTTGTACCCACAGGGTTACCATACGTTCGTATTTTCCCGGGAAGAATTTTTAAAATTTAAAAATTCCTCCCGGACGGTGATTTAAGAACCAAAAAGCCTGACCTGTCCAGGAAAACACGGGTGTGTGCTAACCCTGCCGAAAGCTCTTTGTTAAAAAGATGGGCCTGAGGTAGAAATGAGCTCCGTTTCCCATGTGTGGGGCCCCGCCACGCCCTGGGGGTGTGCTGGGGGACCAGATGTCCCAATTTTATAGGGACAGTCCCAGTTTTGGGTCTTTTTCTTATATAGGCTCCTATTACCCCTCACCCCTGTCCTGATTTTTCACACTTGCTGTCTGGTCACCCTAGGGTGTGCGTGTGTGGGTCCCAGCTGCTCCCTGCCCCCTCATTGAAGCAAGTGTGCAGGGTTACTGCCCTGGGAACTGCAGGGCACCAGTGGGCATGGGGCCAGCTGCAGACAGGGGCGTCGGACAGGGCTAGCTGGAGGCAGGGGGTGCGAGGCTGGCTGTGGGCAGGGCCGGGGGTGCGGGGGTGGCTGGAGGCAGGGGCTGGCTGCTGGCAGGGAGTGGAGGGGGTGGTTGGAGACGGGGCTGGCTGCGGGCAGGGGGTGGCTGGAGACAGGGGCTGGCTGCAGGCAGGGCAGGGGCTGGCTGCGGGCAGGGCAGGGGGTGGCTGCAAGCAGGGGGTGCGGGGCTGGCTGCAGGCAGGGGGTGCGGGGCTGGTTGGAGGCAGGGGGTGGCTGCAGGCAGGGCAGGGGGTGGCTGTGGGCAGGGGGTGCGGGGCTGGCTGCGGGCAGGGTGGGGGGCGCTCACGGGCGGAGCGGCTCGGAGCAGCCCAGGCCCAGCAGAGCAGCCGGGGACCCACCCGGCAGCAGCGGGAGCCCCGGGGCCAGGGGAGCAGCCGCAGCTCCAGGGCTCGTGGCCAGGGCCAGGCGGCAGCTCACGTGGCTCCCGGAGCGCAGCGCCCCCGGCGGCCGGAGGAGGAATTACATCACTTCCTGGTCGGGAGCCCAGCAAAGCCTCAGCGCCCCCTGCAGGGAAGCGAGTTAACAACCGGTTCTAAAGCGGCTTCCAAATGTAACCGCCGGCTCCAGCTCCCCACGGGCCATGGGGCTGCGGAGGGTTGGGAGACGGCACAATTCCAGCCCTTTCCTTCAGTTCCCTTTATTTTACTCATCTGGCCTCTGAACAGCATTGCCCTTGCTTTGCTGCCTGCCCTGCGCTACATTCGCGGCGGGGGATATTCACCTCCAGCATTGGCAGTGCTGAAGAGAGCAAAAGAGACAGCAAACGCAGCGGGGCGAGTCCGTTTCCTTTGCCCCAATCCCCAGAGATGCTGTTGTTCTCTTGAGATGTTCCAAGGAGTCCCAGTTTGCACCCTGCGGGTCATAGAAAAGATGGAGGATAAAACTCACACTGGGCGTCAAAACTGCCCATCAGACCCACCCCACCTGCTTATTCTGAATCCCAGGCTGCCAGGATGTGAGACCAGAAATACCATGATGGGTGGGGATGGCCAGAGATCCCAGGGTGGGACTGAGTGTGGGGAGAAAGTACGGGGGGGGGGGGTGTTTTCCTCCTCTGGCACAAGGCGAGGGGGGTGAGGTGTTTGGGGCCGGCCTGTTTTTGCGATGGAGCAAGAGGGGTGCTGGGGGTTGAAATAGCGGAGCCAGCTCCCCTGTACCCCAACAAGGGCTGAGCAGAGAGAGGGCTAAGGATGAGACGGGGGGCTGCTCAGAAACCATTTTCCTCAGGGCTCCTGGGATGATATGGAAGCTGGGCATGAAGGTTTTGGTTTCTTTCCCGCAGGCTGATGAAAGGGAAAGGGTTAGTGTGACCGTCCCCTTTGAAACCCAACACAATCGCTGCCGCTTTGTGGCTCCTTAAGCCCTTTTGTTGCTCTGCCAGGTGCAAAGAGCTCGTCTTTCCTGCCTCTGATGTCAGCGTCCCTGATGAGGTGGATAAAAGGCCCCTAGCTAGCTCAACATCACTCCTGCCTCTGCAAAATCCCTGCAGAGGGACGGCAGGTGGGAGGCAGGCGAATGGGGAGGGAAGGGGGCAGCAGAGTTGATAGGTGCTGGGCAGGGCCTGACCTTGCCTTGACCTCGCTGTTTGGCATTAGAGTAAGAGATGTGATCAGTGCTCAGCATTCGAGAGACATTCCTGGATCCGTGGGCCACTTTGCCTCATTGCTGGGACACTCGCGGCCTGTTCACCCCAGCTGGGGTACAAGGCACAGTCAACAGAAAAGACATGAGATACGCCTAGCCCTTGCCAGGGTGGGTTACAGCCCGGCCTCCCCACCTGCTGCAGACAGACGGGGAAAGGTGATTTGTGGGGCTCATTTCCTTCTCTGGGACTCTGTAATAAAAAGTGGGTGTGTCCTTCCTAAAAAGAGGTGTGGCCAAGTCAAACCCTCCCCACAGGCCACTCCCCTTGTTTAGATTTTCCCAAGCCTTCAGCTGAATGACTTGTATCTTAGATTAACCAAAGCAAAGGAGAAAGCACAAAAGTGCATGAGAGCACACAAAGCATGGGGGCAGGGATGTGCACCTGTGTGTGTGTGTGCGCGCGTGTGCGTGCACGCACGTGTGCCTGCCTGCCTGCCTGCCTGCATATGTGTGTTTGTGGCTCCACTGTGGCAGTCTGAGCTGAACTCAACTCTCCCCCCGCACAGCTGCATAGACAAGGAACAAGCTAAACCTGCCTGGGGCAAGTTGGCCATGCGCCCTTTCAGCAGGGGACACTGGCGCTCTTCTGCAGTGGTCACTGGGGGATGCTGGGTACCCCTGGCGGAAGGACAGTGGATTGCTGCCATATTGACACTAGTGGAACCTGTGTGCTTTGGGATTTGCTTGAATCGTTTCCAGGTCTGATCCCTGCTCCTGAAGGGCTGTTGGTGATTGAATGGACCCATGCTCTGCATTTCCAGGCACTTGGGCGTGTGCAGCTCTCTGTGGCATGCTACAGAGCAGAGGCATTTGCACCCCTCACTGCGCCGAGTCAGGTGAGCGTCTCCTGAGCTCTCCCGATTCACCCCACTTGACATGAGCTGTAGCCTCCCCGGTGGCTCTGGGCTGCATCCGGACACTGCACGCAGCTTCCACACTGCTACAGTCCAGCCTCCTGCTTCTGCTGCTGCTCCTGCCCTGCTCCCCGTCACCGCGACGCAGCGTTCACTGCTCTAATGTGGGCCAGCTGCTGGCAGTGGGGCTCCGGGAGCTGTGAATCAGGGGCATTTGGATGCATTTAGGTAAAAAAGGATTTTTCATCTGGCCTCTCTAAAGCCTCCCGCTCCCCCCCACTAGTGCCACTCTGGAAGACAGGAGTGTGCACGGCTGCCCTGGCACAGGCTCACTCTTAATTTGCTTCAAATGGGACAGTCGGGCCTCAGGATTCAAGTCTCCCCTGTTCAGCTTGTGAGTGAGGTGCACCCTCTGATGGAGGCAGCGTTTGAAGGGACCCCGACAAGCTGAGCCCTGGTCCCAGGGAATGTGCAGCTGGGGAGTCTGTAAACGGCACCGCTGCATTCCCGTGGCGTCTTGGCTAAGGTCCCGCTGCACCAGGAAAGGGGTCACCGTTGCCCACTCCGTCCCCCTCCAACTCCTCTTGATGCCTTGATGGCCCTCCCCTTGGATGAACCCCTCCTTCGGCCTCTGGTGCTCCTTTGGGCTGTACATAGGTGGCCTTGTTGTATTTGAAATAAAGAAAAACCTGCTGGAATTTTGCGCACGAGTTATCAGGCTCTGCAGTTCCTCTGTTTCTGCTGGCGAGGTTCAGCTGAGCCCAGCAGTCTGATGGGGAGGGATGTGAGTCTAATAAAACACACAGGGTTCGGGGTTTCACGGCAACTAGTCTGGCCCAGTGCGGCTGAGTGAGGCCTGATACCACCCGGTCAGGTAGAAGGACCTAGCTGTGTTTAATCCATGTCTCAGACTGAGCTAAAGGTTCAGATATGTCGGTCCTGGGCTCATTCCAGGCTCCATCGCAAGGCAGACCCCTGTTTGGGGATAGCCACTTTGTATCCTGGTCCACACACCCTTAGCTCAGCATCCCCCTCCCAGCCCCCAGCCGCATGCTGCCGAAGCAGCTCTGCGTCTCTTCTGACGTTGCTAATCTACCCAGTACGCCAGGGCTCCAGCAGAATCAGTCAGACAAGCCCTGAGTTCCTAAGGGAAGGAAAAGCAAGAGCACACGGTGAGGGTGGCGACGTGCACACAAAGGAGCCGTGGAGGGAACAGAGACAGTTCTCCTTGGCTGTTGTGCACCTGGGAAGAGCCCTAAGGGAAGTGATGTCTCTGGGAACGGCATTCTGGATGGGGAGCCACAGGGATGCCATGCAAAGGTGCTTGCGTTCTCCCCACTCCTGGAGCACACTCTGGCCAGCGCTCTGTCAAGCCAGCGGACTTCACTGGAGAGCAGATTCTAACAGGATGATCCATCCTGGGATTTCCCTATCGCAGGGACTGGCCACTTCTTTGCGTGTTGGGGACGCATGGCCCACTAGGTGTGAACCACCCGTGAGTCAGGCCATGCCCGCAATGCCAGGGGAGCAGCAGCAGTTCTTCCTAAAGCTCAGCTCACTCCTTACCCAGTTTGGCTGGCAGTGACTCAGCTGGAGGCGTGGGGACTGCGAGTGTTGTTGAGATTAGGAGCAAGGAAACCTGGCGCCTTTCTGGTTCAACCAGACCGTCAAGAACTTGGGAAACCTTGAATATCAACACAGGCTATAAGAACAGGAGCTGTCCTGGTGCTGGGACTTAGACCCACTGGAATCAACCAGTTTGGACACTGCAAGGACTTCTGAGCCAAGAAGCAAACAGGTATCAAGATCATCCCTTCTGCAGTGAGGTCTCGGTGAAGGTTTACGCCAGGATTTGGGGAGCCCAGCTGACTTGTGCTTTTAGGGTTTGTATCACTGGGTCAGAGACAATTCACTCATCTACCTGTGCAGTGCATTCAGGACCCGAAGGATAGACTAGGGGCTCGTCTTATCGGTTATTGTCTGTCCATAGTTGTGCGGAATGATTGGGTCAAGACATGCTGCATGGGCGACCCAGAGCAGGGGGGGATCTCAGCATAGGGAGGAAGAGTGAGTAAGCAGCCATGTGACTCCCAGGGGTTGCAATACCTGCCCAGGCTGCAGCAGGGACCACTGCTATAATAATAGTTTGCACATTTCAACAGGCACGCGTTAGCCAGCAAGAGGCCAGCAGGTGCATAGGTGATGCTGACCCCATTTTACAGCTCGGGTAATGAGGCCCAGCGAGGCCACGTGCCTTGCTCAAGTCACCAGTGTGTCAGGCAGAGCCAAGGATAGAAGCCAAAAGAATGGCTTTCCTTCTGCGGACAACGGCCCATGTCTGGTGACTGGCAGCCCTCTCTGGGCTTGGAGACAAGACTGAAAGTCAGGAGGGTCCAGGGAGGGTGAGTTCTGGAGATAGCCTCCAACTTTGTCAGGGTGGGATCACGCACCAGGGGGATGTTCTGGGGCAATATGGCTGGATAGTCCCAGAGAGCCTGTGCTCCCCTCCTTCCTTTCTGCAAGGAAACATGGGGAGTCAGGCAGCTCTAACCTGATTTGCTTCCTGCCCACAAACAAGGTGTGGAAAAGTCCCGTGTGTTTGTCAAGCTGGTAGGGCGTGGTATGACGCAAAGCCCTCTGACATTGCTGGAAGGCAGGTGGGCTTTCTGCTCATCGTGGAAAAGACGCTCTCTCTGGAAGCATCGTGAGTACGAGCTACGATTATTATTAAGACTGGGCAATTGCTTCAGAGGGTTCCTTATGGGGCAGTAATTCTAGAGGGGATGTGATTTTCCAGTTTAGGTTTTTTCCAGTCTTGGCTAGAGTCATTGGAGAAGGAATCCAGCCACTGACTCCACTCTAGCTGGTCTCTTCCTAGCGAGGCAGGACCGGGTGCATGCTGGTGTCCGTATTATCAGACGTGTGCAGTAGCTAAGCCAAGTCTTGTGTGGGGAGGAGGTGAGATTTGCCAAATGACAGATTCGAAAAGGCTGCGGGCTGCAGGAATCTTGGCACGACCGGTGCTGCTTTCTGCCAACAGGGAAGTGGGCATTCACAATCTAGGGGTCAAATCTTGGGGAACCGCTCCCACTGACGTCAAACCAAGAGATGAGTCAATGGCAAAACTCGCACTGACATCAGTGGGGCCCGGACATCAGCCTCTGGGGTTCACATGTGAGTGGTTATTATTCCTTCAAATACTTAAAATCCTACTCGAGGTGCCTTCCCAAGCAGGATGTCCCCCGCCAGAGCCAGGGACCACACCAGTAGGTACCTAGTCCTGGTATCTCCTGCTGTAGTGCTCTCTAGCTGAACTATTTCTGGGGTTCCTCTTCCCAGACACATAGGCACCATGGCCCAGGTCCTCAGAGATCCTCAGCACCTAACTTGCACTGATTTCCATGGAAGTCAGCAGCCTAAATACCTTTGAGGATCTGACCAAAGCCCATTGCGTCCCATGGATGTCTTCTCAGTGATTCCAGTGGGCCACCTGCACGGTCACTAGCTGGCATTAAGTTGCTCCGAGAGGTGACGGCTCCTGATCCTCCTGTGTCCAGTAGCTCTTCCCTTCCCCTTTCATTCACTTGGCAGGTATCTAGTTTGCTCTATGCAAGCCAGGAAGGGGAATTGCTCTGTGTGTGACACAGTTAGCAAAAGGGAAGGCCGCCCCCAGGATTTTCCCCAGTCTCCTCTCTTTCCTTTGGCTTGCACATCTTTTGGCCCCAGGGTTCATGGGGCTGGAATTGTTCGGTGTGAAGTAACTGACTTTGAGTTTAGCCCTTTGCTCTGTCTACGAGTCGCGTGTCCCCAGCTCCGGATTTGTGTCGATACATTTATTGGGCACAAGTGTTGGCTGAGCAGCTGATGTGACTCCAATGAACCTACGATTGGTCCCAAGCTGGTCACCTAGGCCACATCTATATTGGAACAAAAAGACATAGAGCTTGGCCCTCCCTGGCCCAGGTCAGCTGATTTGGGCTCGTGGGACTTAGGCAACAGGACTAAAAACTGAGCTCTGGGACCCTCCCATGTCATGGGGTCCCAAAGCCCGGGCTCCAGCCCAAGCCTGAACGTCTACATGGCAGTTTTACAGCCCTGCAACCCGAGCCTGAGTCAGCTGACCTGGACCAGCCATGGTGGTTTAGCTGCTGTGTAGATGTACCCTTAGGGCCATGTCAGTGGCTATTAGCCAGGCTGGGTAGGGATGGTGTCACTAGCCTCTGTTTGCCAGAAGCTGGGAATGGGCGACAGGGGATGGATCACTTGATGATTCCCTGTTCTGTTCATTCCCTCTGGGGCACCTGGCATTGGCCACTGTCGGCAGACAGGAGATTGGGCTGGATGGACCTTGGGTCTAACCCAGTCTGGCCATTCTTATGTTCTTATGATCCTTTGAAGTGCTGGAAGAGGGACCTGGGGGACATTGTGGACAGCATGATGGAGACTCTGCTCAAAGCACAAGTGCATTCGCAAACACGGCTGAGGTGTTAGGGTTCCTGAGGAACAGGACAGGGAATAATATTGAGAATATTCTAGAGTAGCAGCCGTGTTAGTCTGTATTTGCAAAAAGAAAAGGAGTACTTGTGGCACCTTAGAGACTAACCAATTTATTTGAGCATAAGCTTTCATGAGCTACAGCTCACTTCATCAGATGCATAAAGTGGAAAATACAGTGAGGAGATTTATATACACACAGACCATGAAAAAATGGGTGTTTATCATACACTTTGTAAGGAGAGTGATCGAGCTATTACCAGCAGGAGAGTGGGGTGGGGGGAGAAAAAACCTTTTGAAGTGATAATCAAGGTGGGCCATTTCCAGCACATTTCCAGGAGTTAACAAGAACGTCTGAGGAACAGTGGGGGTGGGAAGGGAAGGAATAAACAAGGGGAAATAGTTTTACTTTGCATAATGACTCAACCACTCCCAGTCTCTATTCAAGCCTAAGTTAATTGTATCAAATTTGCAAATTAATTCCAATTCAGCAGTCTCTCGTTGGAGTCTGTTTTTGAAGTTTTTTTGTTGAAGAATAGTCACTTTTAGGTCAGAAATCCAGTGACTAGAGAGATTGAAGTGTTCTCCGACTGGTTTATGAATGTTATAATTCTTGACATCTGATTTGTGTCCATTTATTCTTTTACGTAGAGACTGTCCGGTTTGACCAATGTACATGGCAGAGGGGCTTTGCTGGCACATGATGGCATATATCACATTGGTAAATGTGCAGGTGAACGAGCCTCTGATAGTGTGGCTGATGTGATTAGGCCCTATGATGGTGTCCCCTGAGTAGATATGTGGGCACAGTTGGCAACGGGCTTTGTTGCAAAGATAGGTTCCTGAGTTAGTGGTTCTGTTGTGTGGTGTGTGGTTGCTGGTGAGTATTTGCTTCAGGTTGGGGGGCTGTCTGTAGGCAAGGACTGGCCTGTCTCCCAAGATTTGTGAGAGTGATGGGTCGTCCTTCAGGATAGGTTGTAGATCCTTGATGATGCGCTGGAGAGGTTTTAGTTGGGGGCTGAAGGTGACGGCTAGTGGCGTTCTGTTATTTTCTTTGTTGGGCCTGTCCTGTAGTAAGTGACTTCTGGGAACTCTTCTGGCTCTGTCAATCTGTTTCTTCACTTCAGCAGGTGGGTATTGTAGTTGTAAGAACGCTTGATAGAGATCTTGTAGGTGTTTGTCTCTGTCTGAGGGGTTGGAGCAAATGCGGTTGTATCGCAGAGCTTGGCTGTAGACAATGGATCGTGTGGTGTGGTCTGGGTGAAACCTGGAGGCATGTAGGTAGGCATAGCGGTCAGTAGGTTTCCGGTATAGGGTGGTGTTTATGTGACCATCGCTTATTAGCACCGTAGTGTCCAGGAAGTGGATCTCTTGTGTGGACTGGTCCAGGCTGAGGTTGATGGTGGGATGGAAATTGTTGAAATCATGGTGGAATTCCTCAAGGGCTTCTTTTCCATGGGTCCAGATGATGAAGATGTCATCAATGTAGCGCAAGTAGAGTAGGGGCGTTAGGGGACGAGAGCTGAGGAAGCGTTGTTCTAAGTCAGCCATAAAAATGTTGGCGTACTGTGGGGCCATGCAGGTACCCATAGCAGTGCCGCTGATTTGGAGGTACACATTGTCCCCAAATGTGAAATAGTTGTGGGTGAGGACAAAGTCACAAAGTTCAGCCACCAGGTTTGCCGTGACATTATCAGGGATACTGTTCCTGACGGCTTGTAGTCCATCTTTGTGTGGAATGTTGGTGTGGAGGGCTTCTACATCCATAGTGGCCAGGATGGTGTTTTCTGGAAGATCACCGATGGATTGTAGTTTCCTCAGGAAGTCAGTGGTGTCTCGAAGGTAGCTGGGAGTGCTGGTAGGGTAGGGCCTGAGGAGGGAGTCTACATAGCCAGACAATCCTGCTGTCAGGGTGCCAATGCCTGAAATGATGGGGCGCCCAGGATTTCCAGGTTTATGGATCTTGGGTAGCAGATATATACCCCAGGTCGGGGTTCCAGGGGTGTGTCTGTGCAGATTTGTTCTTGTGCTTTTTCAGGGAATTTCTTGACAATTAACTTAGGCTTGAATAGAGACTGAGAGTGGTTGAGTCATTATACAAAGTAAAACTATTTCCTCTTGTTTATTCCCCCCCCTCCTCCCACTGTTCCTCAGACGTTCTTGTTAACTCCTGGAAATGTGCTGGAAATGGCCCACCTTGATTATCACTTCAAAAGGTTTTCTCTCCCCCCACCCCACTCTCCCGCTGGTAATAGCTCATCTTAAGTGATCACTCTCCTTACAGTGTGTATGATAAACACCCATTTTTTCATGGTCTGTGTGTATATAAATCTCCTCACTGTATTTTCCACTTTATGCATCCGATGAAGTGAGCTGTAGCTCATGAAAGCTTATGCTCAAATAAATTGGTTAGTCTCTAAAGTGCCAGAAGTCCCTCCTGTTCTTTTTGAGAATATTCTAATGTCTCTTCCACACAATGGCACCCCATGGCGCACAGGAGAGTGCAGAACTGGAGGGGTCCAGAGAAGGGTCTGGAGACTCTCCTCTGAAGAGAGATGGAACCAATTGGGGTCGCTGCCTTAGAGAGCAGACGAGTGAAAGGGGAAGGATTGTAGAATGATAGAAATGTAGGGCTGGAGGAACCTCCAGAGGTCATCTCAGTTCTGCCTCATGCTGAGCTGAGGCAGGATTAGGTGCACCTAGACCACCTCTGAGAGGGGTTTGTCTAACCTGTTCCAAAAAAAACTTCCAGGTGCTTCCATGACCTCCCTGGATAACCTGGTCCAGTGTGCCCCTCTCCTTAGAGTTAGAAGTTTTTCCTACTATTGAACCTAACCTGCAACCTAAACTGATTCCTTCTTCTCCTGCCCTCGGTGAACTTGCTGAAGAATTGATCACTGTCCCCTTTAAACTTCTATAAAATAATAAATGGCCTAGAGAAGGGAGATCGGAGGCATCTGTTCTCCCGCTCCTGTAATACTTGAACAAGGGGACAGCCTATGACATTAAAAGGTAGGAAATTCAGAACTGATAGAAGGAAATACCTTTTCACACAATGTGAGAGGAGATTGTGGAACTCACTGTCACAGACAGCCATTGAGGCCAAGAATTTAGCAAGAATCACAACAGGATTGGACATTTCATGGGTAACAAGAATATCCAGGATTAGCACAGAATGGTGGAAGGGCTATTAAACCTCCTGCTATTAGAGACTAGGATGAGAACCACCAAAATTGTAGATTCTTTGGAGCAGGGACTGTCGTTTTGTTCTGTGTTTGTCCTGGGGTGTCCCAGAAACGTTTCACACGGCATGCACAACTGAACCCCCGAGCATCGCCCCCCACCCCAGGGCTCCCCACCTGCCCTCTCCCAGCCCGCTCCCTCACATGGGCACTCAATGCAGCTCCCCATACTTGAAGCAGGTCTTGATGCGGTGGCTGAGTGAGACCTGCAGGTGGAGCAGAGGGGATGGGGCTGCAGTAGGTGGAGTGAGGCTGGGCAGGCCCCTGGCAGGGAGCCCTGGTGCAGGAGTCAGCCCCCCAGTAGGGGTGAGGAGATGCAGCCCTGGTGGACCCACCGACAGCTCCGTCACGACAAGGGGACGGAAGGGCCCAAACTGAGTGAGTGGCATTACAATCTGGTGCATGGAGAGCTCAGCACTGCTCGGGTTTGGGCCATGGCCCCGTCCTGGAGGGGCTGCAGGGCCAAATGGAGTGGGCAGTGGGGCAGCAAAGGCTGCTTCTCCTCACTGCTGCTATGGGGCCAGCTCCTGTACCAGGCTTCCCCCACCAGGGGTCTGCCCAGCCACCCCCGTAACATGCACGTGGACATCACTGGTTTGTACAGCACCTGGCACAAGGGGGTCCTGGTCCAGGCCTGGGCTCCTAGGCGCTATGGTAATACAGATAATAATACATTCTAACAGGTAGGGGCAGAGTATCCCCCATCCGCCACCTTCCTCTGCAGCGTCAGGTGCTGCCCCGTTAGAGTCACTGCGGTAGATGGACCTAGGGGTGATCCAGCCTGGCCATTCCCAGGGATTGTGTCATGGGATTGTTCGCTCCTGGAGTGTGAGCCCTCATCCTGGTCACATGATGTCAGCTCTGCCGCCTGCCTGAGAGACTGGTTGTTTTTAGGCAGGAGAGTGATTAATAACTAGCAAACAGTGAGCAATGAACCCCCAACACCTGCATGACTCCTCGCCCAGCCTGTGTGGAGTCTGTGTTCTTGCAAAGAGCAGCTGCTTCCCCAGCAGCTTGTGTGAGAAAAAAAACCTTTGCAAACAGGGGCGCGGATGGAAATAAGCAAATCAATCAGCCGGGCCTTTCTCTTGGTTTCCCCTTTGAGTCACCGTGTGGGGAAAGGACGGGGTTTCGATGGCAGGCCACAGGAACAGCGTCTTAGCGTCACGGGCAGTGCAAAAACCGGCTCTGTTGCAAGTATCAGTAACAGTGGGAAGCACAAAAGACAAAGTTTTCCTGCCGAGTCATCAGAGGGGCAAGCCCAGCTGGCCCCGTTACATCACAGCATGTCCTCTCCAGCCAGCGACCATATAAAATGCGGGGTCATGCCTTGGGTTTATCCCCAGGTGCGCACTTGGAGTGACGGGTCTCATCAGGAGCTGAGGTACTGGCTAGGGCTGTATTCACGGGTCCCCAGGCTGCCTTCACCGTCACATGGAGCTTGCCAAGCAGCTCCATGGGGAGAGAGAAAATTGGTTTCCCTGTGACGTGGCTCTTGCGGCAAAGGACCGGCCCAAAGTCAGGCTTTAGAGCTGAGCTGGGAACCCAGCCCTGGGAACCCAGCGCCAGGCCTGTAGCTTGCCCATGGGAAGCTCTGTGATGGGTCCTGGGAGCGCTGCGCCATCACATGCTGCTAGCCCTGAAGCTTTGTCTCCCTGCTCCAGGTGGTGAAGAGGATCCCAGCTCCGGGCCTAGAGGATGGTTTGGGCATTTGTCTTTGTTCTGCTGGGCGCTTGCACTCGGGCGGAGGGAACCAATGCCGGCCTGAAAGGCAGAGTAACGCAGAAGGGCCTGGAGTACGGTCTGTGGCTTTGCATAATTATTACCCTGTTTGTTTTTCACCGGAACTGTGGCCTGTGCTCCCAGCCTGGGGCTTCCTTGTGCAGAGACATCCCCAGGGCCCTGCTCTCCCTCTGAGCCAGAAACAGGGCCTGGTATCTGTCCCTTGGGATCCACGCTCTGGGAGCAGCCTCACCACTCCCTGCAGCATGTGCTGTATTAACCGAGGGGGATGACCTAACTCGGCCAGCCTGGGGAATGTTCCCAGAGCGCTCCTTCCCCTGCATGCTGTGGGGCAGCGTGGAGGGAGGATGTGTGACTGTCACCTCCTTCCTGTTCCCACAGCCCCTGGCTGCTCTCTGCAGTGCCCTGCTATGCCCCTGACTGCTTCCCGTGGGCCCTGCTATGCCCCTGACTGCTTCCCGTGGGCCCTGCCGTGACCCCAGCCTGCTCCCCGTGGGCCCTGCCGTGACCCCAGCCTGCTCCCCGTGGGCCCTGCCGTGACCCCAGCCTGCTCCCCGTGGGCCCTGCCGTGACCCCAGCCTGCTCCCCGTGGGCCCTGCCGTGACCCCAGCTTGCTCTCTGATTCAAGGTCAGCAGTTCGGCCTGGAGCTGGTGAAGTCCCTGCTGAAGAGGGAGCATGTCCCGGATCTGAATGGTTCATACAGCATCCCTCTCATCGGGGACGTGGGCTATTCCGTGTCCAGGTAAGAGCGCGTCTCCTTCTCCCTGGTGCTGGGGCCAGGAACGCACTCATTGCCTCCCCCACACAGAGTCAGTGGGGCTCCCAGGCCCTCTGCGCTGGACACCTTGGGCTCGTCCCTGGGACTCCTGGGTCCTTTGATGAGAGTTGCTCGGGGCTGGGCATGGGCTATGTGAGCTGGTTTAGGGCTGCAGGAGCTGCCACTCCACACATCTGCCCGTCCCTCCATCCGTATGGAATGAGAGAATGCTCTCCCACCATGGCCCCGACCCCCCAGGAGACAGGGGTGCAGCCATGAGGAAGGACGGGGATCTCAGCGGAGGGGTGTTCCCTCCCTTCCGTGCCACGGATCCCATCGGGACTGGCTTCCTCAGCTGCAGGGTCAGAGCCGGCTTGAGTTGAGCCAGCACCATGGTATTGGGGTAGGGTGGCCGAGCAGAGCAGGCACCAGCCAGGGACCCGGGTTCAATTCCCTGCTCCACCCCAGACTCCCTTGGGCTACATGCATTATATAAGGGGACTGTTGGGCCCGCACTGAAACTTAGTGCCGGTTTTTTGGTTGGTCCTCTCCCAGGACCAAAAGAAACAGGGAGGGCCAATGGGAAATCAGGACTCTGAGACTGGCAGTCCGCAGGGCCAATGGGGAGAGGCCAATGCTCCAGGTCAGGCTGATTGACAGGGCAGGCAGGCCAATGAGGGAGTCAGGAGGCCAGGGTCCCATGTAAGGTGGAGCGGCCGGGGCCAGAGGGGCAGAGCTAAGGGGAGAGCAGGAGCCCGTCTGGGCTGGGAGCAGGGCCAGAGCCGGGGCCGGGTCCGGGGCCAGAGGAGCAGCCCCAGGAGCTGAGCTGGAGCCGGAGCCAGCGTGTGAATGGGGCTGGGCTCGGTGCCAGGGCCGGGCACGTGAGCGGCTGGGGAGTCCAGGGGCCCCGGGCCCCAGGCCCAGCGCAGGGAGGCCCAAGGCCTTGCAGGCCAGGCTGGGAGGGGCTCGTGACCCCGATGTCCCTGCGCTCCCGAGATGGCCAGGGGCGGGGTGAAATGAACTCTGCGGTGAGCAGTGGGGCAGGGAAGCAACCGGTGCAGAGACAGTGCCCCGGAGTGGGGACACCCTGGCCCCTGCCCTACGTGCCCATGACAAGACTGCGGGCCCAGCCCCCCAGGAATCCTGGGCCCAGCCGTGTCAGGGTTAGGAGGACTCTGCCACATGGAGAGGTCAGGCAGGCCCCTGGGTAAAGGGAGTGGGAGCGAGGACTCAGATCTTTCGCTAGCCCATTTCACCGGGGTCGTGTATAAACCAGGAAAGTTCCCCACAATAGCGGGACCATTCCCCCACTTACAGTTAGATGGTGAGGTGCCCAGATGCTGTGGTGATGGGTATTTTAGCTGGCTAGACTCTCCCTGCTGGCCATCTCTGTCACAGTCTCACCTCCAGCTCAGTGTCTGTGGCCCCAGGACAGGTGCTGGGACTCTGAGCCATGAGCTGCTTGATAGGACCTGTAACCTTGGCCTCCAAGAACAGGCAAATGTTCCGCCCTCTGGATAGTGCCCACTGTGACTCAACTGCTGTGACTCCAAACTGCACCCGCGCGGCCAGGGCAGGAGCTCGATGCACCGAGCAGTTGGAGGCGCATTAGAAATTAGGCGCCTTGAGTGTTTTTCTTGAACTTCCTCCACTAACAAATCCTCTCAAAGCCCCATTGCCCTCGCACCTCGCCCACTCAGGCTGATCCCATCCCCGCATTCCCTCTGTGAGTGCCTCTCACCTCCTCTTAGCCACACGCTCCTTTCCACTGCATAGGTGATACCAACGGACCTGCTTCCTTGTCTCACACCCCACCCAGAGAGCTCTGCCCTGACTTGCTCTAGCACACACACACACAGATCTGACCTGCTTTCTCTCTCTCGCCCACACTCCCAGGATGAGCAACTGCAATAAATGTCCCTTTCCCCATGTTGCTAAAACCAGTGCTGCTCCCCGAGTGTTGGCAGTGGTGAGGAACGGAGGGACGTTCAGTCAAGCTCAGGGCGTGATTTTCCAGGATTCAGCACCCAACATGCCAAGTTGTCCTGAAAATTGTGGCCAAACACCCACCCACCCGCATGCACACACACACACATCCATATGCAGATGTGCATGTGCGCACACACACATGCTGACACACACACATGCCCCCCCCCACCCTTCCCAGACACACACTCGCAGTTCTGGTCAGTTTCTCTAGAACCCAGCAGCCAGAGAGGCTGTGAAGAGAGCAGCCCCAGGAGTCCATCTCCCACCCACACACACTGTGGAGCGTGGCACCGAGGTTCCTGGAAGTTCCCGAGGTCCCCATGACAAGCTGTTACTGGGGTGTTTGGGGGAGCGTATGGCCTTCGGGCAGTCAGGCTGATGGGTGTCTTTCTCTGCTTCGCAGGATCCAGATTCAAGAGCTGCAGCTGAATGAGTCGGTCGTAAGCTTCTCCGAGGGGACAGGTGTGAGGCTCGTGGTCAGCAATGCCCACATGCAGCTCAGCGGTGTCTGGCGAGTGAAAGTTCTGTTCATGTAAGGGTTAATCTGCCGCTGGGGCCGTGATGTGTGGCCATTGGGAGCCCTCCATAGCCCCAGGGACAATGGGGACCCCACCCCCACATTCCCCTCAGCTCCCCAAACTCCCATCAAGGGCCAGAGCCAGTTCAGATGCCATGTGCTATTCTCCACCATAATCAGAGCTGGGTCACCTCCACTGGGCGGGGGCTCTGGGGCGCGCACCTGCAGATGTGACTTCCCCAGCCTGACCGTGGCCTTGTGGGAAGGGCAGGGGGGCTGATGCTGGCACTAAAGATGCTGACACAGGGTCTGGACAGGGGCCAGTGTTGCTCAGGGGAGCAGTCAGACAGGGCCCGGCTTTGCTGCTGCTGTCTCCAGTGCCGCCCTGCGGTGCAACCCCAAGAGGGTGACGTTGAGCCCCCTTCCTGCCTGTGCTGAGAGCACTGATCCCCCGCCTGTGGGGCACAGCTCCTGCAATGGTTACCAGCTCCTTAGCCCCCCCCCCAGTGCCCGGCATTGGTTGCGGGCCCCAAGCCCTGCAGGGCCCTCATTTCCTAGCTCGGTCAATGGGTCTAAAAGGGTGTGTGAGTCCCTTTGCTAAAGGGACCAAGGGACGGGAGCCCCAGATGCCGTCTCCTTTGCGGACATATTGCTCCCCAGGGGCCATCGGTGACACAGCCTGGGGGGTGTTCCTGCTACCTGAGCCTTGGTGCAGGAGCATAGCTGGAAGGGAGGGAAAGGAGCAAGAGGGAACCTCCCCTCATTCATCTCCTCCCACCATGCCCTGGCTCCCCTCCGTGGCTGCACAGATACCTGGTGGGGGGCAGATTGGGAGGCACTGCTCTGGGGTGATGGAGCAGAAGGCAGGGAAAGGAGGTGACAACTCCGTGCCGGGGTAGTGGCACATTCTGGGCAAGGGTTGCTGAGTGCGGTTCGTAGGGGGGCAGGTGCCCCACAGGACCCACCAGCACAGCTGGCAGCCTTGAGCAGAGGCCAAGGACTGGATGGGTCGTGGGGGGACTGCTCCCCCAACCCCTGGAGGAGGTCCCTGCAGCGCAGGGCAGTGTGGGAAGCTGGCACTGCCCCTGCCCTGTCCCTCTGCAGGTACAGCTCTGACTCCGCTCTCCAGTGCCGTCTCCCTGGGGCTCTCACCCCTGCCTCTGGGCCCGTAGCTAGGGCAGACCGAGCTCCGCTAGCCGGCAGGTGCTAAACTGCCTTGTGCTTTCCTCCCTTCCCAGACCCGACAGCGGCTCCTTTGACCTGAGCGTGAGGGACCTGTCCCTCTCCGCCGAGCTCGGGGTGAGCAGGGATGACAATGGCCGTCCCCAGGTGTGGAGCACCAACTGCCGCTCCAGCATCGGGAGGCTGGATGTGAAGTTCCATGATGGAGCCAGGTGAGTTCTGGCTTTCTGAGGCCCTGCTACATCCCTTATGCCCCGAGCTGGGCTCAGCTAGGCTGCTTTTGCTGTCAGCCCCCTTACAGGGGGGCACTGTTGGTGGCGGGGGGGCCTGCGCTCTGCACATCACGCCTTCTCTATCCCACAGAGCCCAGGCCTTCTCACTGTCTGCACCTGGTGTAGAAAGCACCATGCTGAGGCTTGGACTGCAGGGCTGGCTGGGAGATGGGGGCAGGTTCGGAGCAGTCTTTTCAGAGGATCAGGTCATGTCTGTGGTTTTATTCCTCTAGGTCAGGGTGTCAGAGTCACTCTGCCGTGGGGGGCCAATCTACCTTTTTACTTATAGTCTGTGGCCAGGCTGATGACATATGGGGCACGTCCGTCCATCCCCACAGATCTCCCATTGGCCAATTGCAGAGTCGCACAAAGAGGGAGGTTACAATATGGCCCTTCTTTACTAACTGAACTTTGACTTGGCCAAGTCACTCTTGTCTTCAGCCTCAGGCCTTGGGAAAAGCGATGCAGGTCTCTGCAGGGCTGGCGTGCAGCCTGCCTGCCACATGCAGTTACCCAGTCGGAAATTGTGCAAACCAGGCAGACAGAGACACACCTAGGTCACTGAAAATCGGGGTCTTGGTGAGCCAGCGCCATAGGTATAAATGTCAGTATCCCCGGAGACGAATGGGGGCAGGTCATGTCCCCTAGAGCTGTGGTTTCAGGCTGTCTGCAGACTCAGGAAGATGGCACTGCAAGTGCTTGCAGTCAATAGTGAATGGAGGGCGGTGGAGTTTCATCCCAGGCTTTGAAGAGGTTGTCTGGTCAGAGTGGGATTTTCCAGTGCTTTGAGTGCTGCCTTAGACAGCGCTGGGAGTGTTACGGAGCTGGGCCAGCGCTGACTGCTTCGGGAGCTCCCACCCATAGCTATGCGCTAAGCACTGACTCTTCTCCTTCTCTCTCCCCACAGCTGGCTTTACAATCTGTTCACGGGGGCTCTCCAGGCACCCCTGCGGTATGAAGTAAATAGGCAGGTTAGTGTTTACCCTGCTGATAGCAGCTCCCCGGCCCTGTCTGCCAGGACTCGGGAGTTAGGAGGAGGGTGAGATTGGCTAATGCTGAACAAGAGTCTTCCTTCCTGGCCTCTCCCGCCAGGCACTAAACTCATTCGCTCATTGCCACTAGGGGAGCTGCTGAGTACAAGGTCCTTGTGGTGTGAGCCCTCCA
The DNA here is from genome assembly GCF_015237465.2 of Chelonia mydas. NCBI lineage: Eukaryota > Metazoa > Chordata > Testudines > Cheloniidae > Chelonia > Chelonia mydas. The sequence continues at coordinate 2,683,337 of NC_051253.2, read as the reverse complement.
AACACGGGTTATCAGCAGGGCTTGCTCCTACGTCTTCAGCACAGCTCCACAGACCTTTCTCGCTTGAGCTAACTCCACTCACTGGCAGCACTGGTAGGCTGTTATCCACTAGTGGATCAGGCCACTAGAGGGAGATGTTGGCCAGTGTGTTACACTTAGCCTTATTGTACCAGTGCTGGTCACTTCAGGCCTCCTGCTTAATGTACGTGGTACATGGGGTGAAATATGGTCCCACTACCATCCCTGCCCCTGTGTGTCATGCTGGACACCTCTTTGTCCTGGGGCAGTGGAGAGCAGCTCCTGGGTGGGGATTGTATCAGTGTTTCTATTTGAAACCCAGCTGAGAAACCCAAGGCCATTCTGTTCAGAGGAGAGTTCTAAGCCTGAGGAAGTGACAAGGAAAGGAAGGAAGGAAATTAAACAGGAGGTGACTAAAGTATCCACAAACCCTCCCCATTCACCTTATGGCTGATCCTGAACAGCTCCTCCATGCCCCCACAAGAACTCCCAGCCTGTTCTTTCCTCTGGGAAAGGGTTTCTGAACCTGTAACATTCTCTTCTTCCATCCAGCTCTGCCCTGAGCTCGGGAAAGGGATCAGTGATCTGGAACGAGTCCTGAAGACCATGCAAGGTAAGAACTGGGAGCCATGGAGACCTGTAGCAACATGGGGGGCAGATGGGATGAGTTATCTGAAAGCCTGAGAATTGGGGCAAATATCAGGGAATTCTTAGGTGTGGAATCAGGGTGTGAGGCAGCAGGACGGCTGAATCTGGGCCGAAACCTAGACTTTATCCAGGATGCGAATTCAACTCAGCTGATGATTAAGAAGAAATGAAAAAAGACAGGCTGGTCCCCCAGCTTTTTCTGGGGGGCATTGGGGTTGACTCAGACGAGCTGTCTGGACGTTATCGACTTGAGAGGGGATGGGAGGACTCACTGGTTTGGACTGTGCTGCAGTGTTCCTCTGTCTGTGGCTTCTCTGCAGTCTCAGCCCAGATCGACCCCTTTGCTGCAATTGACTACTCCTTGGTCAACAAGCCAGTGATTGCCAGGGATCATGGAGACATGGACCTGAAGGTAAAGCAGCCGGGCGGGGCACCAGACCCCCTTCGGGAAGGAGGTGGACTTCCCAGAACATTGTGGGTGTCTTCTGGCCGGGATCTGCTGGGAGCAGGACACCTGCCAAGCAGGAAAACGACGGCCTGGGCAGAGAGCAGCCGCGACATTTGTAAAGGGAAAATCTGCTCTTCAGGGGCAAAGTGGGAAAATCGAAATCTATGACTCTTCTGCTGGCATGTGCTGTCTACGCAGAGTGCAGTCCCGCTGGTTGGGCACTGCACCTCTCTCTAGGTGTGGGGGGAGCAGAGCTGCCAGAGCGACTTACCCCTCCATGGACCCGCACCTACCCCTGAACCCAGTCAGGCTTGGTTGCTCACCATTAGGGTTGATTGCCTGTCTCTGGAGTGAAGGAGCCTGCAGCTTCCTGCTTTTCTCAGGCCCCCTGTGACATCTCAGGCTAGAGGGACGTCAGATCATTGGCTCTCACCTCCTGTCTGGCCGGGCCAGAGAGTGCCCCCGTCCCCCTTGCACTGAGCCTAATGACTTGTGTTGGGCTAAAGCGGATCTGCTGTTCTGCAGACCGCTCTGGCACGTGCTGGCAGAGCCGGACACGTGAGGCTGAGTCCCAAATCCACTCTATTGACCAGCAGTTGCTGTGATTCTCTCCTGTGCAGCCCACCCAGCCCCGGGCCTGACCCAGCAGTCGCCCCATCCCCCGGGGAGTGGTGCGTAACATGTCCTTTCTCCATCCCCCCAGGGCGAGTTCTATGGCGTGGGCAAGCACACAGAGAGCCCCTTTTCCGCCGCCCCTTTCCTGCTGCCCGACGAGGGGGACCACATGCTGCTCCTCGGCCTCTCCGAGTTCTCGGCCAACTCGGCTGCGTTCGTCTACTTCACGGCAGGGGCCTTGCGGAAAAACTTCAGGGACGAGATGGTACGGCACTGGGACTGCCAGCGATGTAGGACGCGGAGGGGCCACTCTGCTTTCTGGGCTGGAGCAGAGGGGAGCTCTCTCCTCTCCCTGATTTGGCTAAGCAGTTCCCAGGACATCTCCCCCTTCCTCCATGACTGGTGCGGTGAACGCTCCCCCTGCTCTTTCAGCCCCAGAATAGGGTGACGCTCAGGAGCCCGTGGGCCCTGTCCAGCCCCCCCGGGAGACCCGACCTTTCCCGATAGCTGCATCCGGTCGCTGCAGGAGATTTTGCTATATGATTTCAGTGCTGTCTGGAGGGGAGGCTGTTTATCTACAGAGCAGGTACAGCACCAAAGCCAACGTGCCCCAGCGCTGCCCACAAGGGGACAGCACCTGTCCAGATTTTCCCAGGATCGTCCCTCGTTTGAGGTCGCTGACCTGTGAGAGCTGTATGGGTGCTCAGCGCAGGCTGTCAGCTGGCAGGTTTTTGGGCTCAGGATCATCCCGCATGTCCTGGGTTTTTGCATCTCAGAGGTGGCGGCCCTAGGGGAGTGAGAGCAGAGCAGCTCCGAGCAGAAGGCCACCCAGCCCACTGGCAGCCTCCCTGGCCCGTCCCGGATGGCATTTGCTCAGGCACTGGGACGTGCTCTCCCAGCAACCCGGTGTCTCATGTGTTTGTGTTGCAGATCCCGAAGCGCTCCCCCATCCGGCTGAACACAGGGAGCATGGGGCTGTTCTTCCCAGAGGTGAGTCAGCTGGGGCAGCCACTGTGCCCTCACCGCTGCGCCTGGCACAGGGGCAAACGCATCCCCACTAGCTGAATCTGGGTTAAACCCCGACCCTGTGGAGGGCACCAGGTTCATGGTTCCAGAAGGCTGGGCTCCCAGGCTGGCTCCCACATAACGGATGGGCTGTGCTCATCCTGGCTCTTCCTCAGCCCTCTGGGAGTTCAGATCCCTGCACACGAAGGAAGACGGGAAGGGGATCACGTGCCCATGGACGAGGGTCGGGGTCATGCAGTCCCAGAGGGTGTGGGTGAGGGGTCAGGGAACAGGGTCATGTACACACAGGGTTTGTGTCGCCCTCTGTACATATGGGGGGATGGGGCAAGGTTGCGGGGCTGGGGGAGGATGGTAGCCCATGCCCCGGGCGGCGGGATGTCTCTCTGGCTCGGGGCTGAGCACTGGCTGTTTCTGTCCGTCTCACGGGCCGCTCTGCTCCCTGGCTCAGCTGAAGAAGCTCTACCCTGACATGCCCATGGAGCTGCACCTGTCTGCCCGCAAGCAGCCACTGCTGACCTGTCGCCCGGACAGCCTGGCCCTGGCCCTGTTTGGTGCAGCCGAGGCCTTCGTCGTCCTGCCAAACGCCACCCTGGCCTCGGCCTTCCTGCTGGACCTGGTAAGCACTGGGCACACCCCTGGGCTGCTGCTGTGCCCACTCACCTGGCATCCTGGATCCCTCTCTCCTAGGGGCCCAGGTGCATTGGTGCAGGGCTGGCATGGCCCCAGCTCTCTGGCTTGAGGTTCGTGGGGTGTTGGGGAGGGCTGGTGTCCCGCGCTCTGGAGCTGGGATTCCGGGGGGTGGGGGGGAGGGGCATGGATATTGTGGGGCCTCCGGTGCCACATTTTAGCTGCTGTTGCTGATAACAAGAATCCAAGTAACGTCTCACTTTGTTGGCAGGATGCCAGCCTGGCGGGGCAGCTGCATCTTGACTCAGCCAAGGTCGGGGGCTCCGTGGCTCTAACTGAGTGAGTCTGGGGCTTGTCTGGAGCCTCCCCTCCCCTTCCCACAAATGTCCCAGCCAGGGGCCCACGCCCATGAGAGGTTATATCCCCTGGAGTTTATAACCCAGTCCTGGCCCCTCTCTGGGATTTACATCCCAGCTGGACACCCCCACCTCCAGGGGCTTATGTCTCAGCCCTGGGGGTCCCATTCCAGCTGGGAGCCCCACTCTACCCCCACTCCTCCCAGGACTGATAGCCATCCAGCGAGAAACCCAGCTCAGAGCCCTCCCAGCAGCGCTGCTTCTCCTGAGCTCAGCCTCCCCTTCGGTGCCCGGCCTGGCTCCGCGGGACACTGTGAGCCTCTACCGCTGTGGGGAGACCCCGCTCAGCCCTGACCTTTGTCTCTGTGTCTCCAACAGCTTCAGCATGTCCGTGGTGCGGTCCCACATAGGCTCGGTCCAGGTGAGCCATGCCAGCGGCAGGGCTGGGAGGGCGGCAGGGAAGGGCAGGACAAGGAGGTTTCCAGGGGCCTAAATCCTCAAGGGCGCCTCACACTGTGCACAGCCCTTGCTCAGGCAAAGCTGCCCCGGCACTGCAAGGGGAGATTGGCCTGAGGACCGCGGAGCGCTGAGCTCCGACTGCAAGTGTCAAATAACAGCAGCCAAGCAGGTCCCAGACAGCAGTGCAGCTAGAGTGCAGTGCACTGGGCGTGTGGACCACCAGCAGACCCTGGGCGTCAGCTAAAAGCAGGAGCCTCTTCTGCATGAGCTAAAAGCCCTATGGCCCTCAGCTAAGGCTGTCGTAGATTAATTAATCTCCAAGTGGTCTTGGGGCCACTCGATGGGACCGAACACCACACCCAGGAAGTGTGTGAGTTACACTTGTGCACACAGTAAACATACACATGCACACTTGAAGCCTGTCACTCACATTTGCATGTCACCCACTCCCACATACACTCATCCACAGCCTGTCACCCTCCCTCCTACAGTCGCTTTCACTCACATACAGTCTCTCCTTTCCCTTGTTCCCACACTTACCCGAGCACCGTCAGCACCCCACGCCTGGCCCTTGCACACACAGCTCCTCCCCTGCACTGCCCAGCTGGGTCACATGGTGTCCCCCGCACATAGACAGCTCCTGTGCCCCCTGGTCCACACAGACTGAGGAGCAGAGGGCACGGCCCCGCCGGCCCCAGGGAGCCAGGCTCTGCCCCGCGCCCCGCACGGCCCTGTCGGCCCCAGGGAGCCAGGCTCTGCCCTGCGCCCCTCACGGCCCCGCCGGCCCCAGGGAGCCAGGCTCTGCCCCGCGCCCCGCACGGCCCTGTCGGCCCCAGGGAGCCAGGCTCTGCCCCGTGCCCCACACGGCCCTGTCGGCCCCAGGGAGCCAGGCTCTGCCCCGTGCCCCGCATGGCCCTGTCGGCCCCAGGGAGCCAGGGTCTGCCCTGCGTCCTGCACGGCCCTGCTGGCCCCAGGGAGCCAGGCTCTGCCCCATACCAGCTCTCACCAGCTGGCTTTGTGTTCTGCAGGTGAAGACTCTGGAGACCCTGCTGAAGCTTGCGCTGCGGATGGTTGCATTGCCGATGGCGAACAGTAAGTCCTGCCGCATTTCCCCACCCCGTTTCCCTGCTCTCGGGATAGCAGTCCCCATCCTGGCCACCCTCAGGCTCTGGGTCCTCCCCCCTAACCAGGGCTCCTTTCGTCTCCCCAGAGAAGCTGAAGAAAGGATTCCCCCTGCCCAGCGTCTATAATGTCAGCCTGGTGAATCCCCGTGTCAAAATCAACCAGGTAGGGATCAGCCACGGCCTTGGCTCCATGTCGTACCCAGTGTCTGCACTGGGAACCCCCAAGCCCTTGGCCAGGGGTACCTTTTCAGACTGCGCGGGGGAGGGGGAGCATCTTTGACCATGATTCCAGGGGCTACCTGAAAACTCTAGTATTTTTTGGCAGACAACTTAGCAATTATCTGGCAGAGCACTGTTTCTAATTCCTATATAAAAGAAAGAAAAATAAATAAATATTAGCCCCACTCACCTCTAATACCAACATGTTCTGACATCTTGTGGCAAGTCACTTAAGGGATACTGGTTAGGTTTAAAATTTTAATGCATATTCTTACTTTGTTACTAACTCTGCGGGGACAGAGACCCCATCAGGACTCCTGGGTTCTACCTCAGCTCTGGGAGGGGAGTGGGGTCTAGTGAGTTACAGCAGGGGGAAGATACATCTGGATTCTATATAAGAACATCAGAATGGCCAGACTGGGTCAGACCAAAGATCCATCTAGTCCAGTATCCTGTCTTCCGACAGTGGCCAATGCCAGGTGCCCCAGAGGGAATGAACGGAACAGGAAGTCACCAAGTGACCCATCCCCTGTCCCCCATTCCCAGCTTCTGGCAGACAGAGGCAAGGGACACGCAGAGCATGATGTTGGATCTCTGCCCACCCTGGCTAATAGCCATTGATGCCTATCCTCCAGGAACATATCTAGGTCTTATTGGGAAACAATGGTATAGTTTTGGCCTTCACAACATCCCCTGGCAAAGAATTCTACCAGTTGACTGTGAAGACATACTTCCTTTTGTTTGTTTTAAACCTGCTGACTGATATTTTCATTGGGTGACCCCTGGTTCTTGTGTTATGTGAAGGAGTAAATAACACTTCCTTATTTACTTTCTCCACACCAGGCATGATTTTGTTAGACCGCTATCATATCCCCCTTAGTCGTCTCTTTTCCAAGCTGAAAAGTCCCCTTCTTACTAATCACTCCTCATACGCGTGTACCATACCCCTAATCTTTTCTGTTGTTCTTCTCTGTACCTTTTCCAAATCCAGTGTATCTTTTTTGAGGTGGGGCGACCACATCTGCACGCAGTATTCCAGATGTGGGTGTACCTCTCCCCATTCTCCCCATTTATTCCTATCTTTTGTTTCCTGTTTTAACTCGAGTGCCTGGCAATGCTTTCAGGATCATCTAATGATCCTTAATTTAATTTAATGACAAGCCTTTTGTAATCTGAATCACCCTGCCTCTGTCTGTAAACAAACTCCCTGCTCCAAAGGCAGAGGCTGGCAGCAGCACAGAACTCATCACATGGCCGTTACGAGGTCCAGCTGGGGCTAGAATGTGTGCTGTGAGCAGACCTCAGGTACAAAACTCGGGGGAAGGAACTAGCGCTCCTCTGCCCCCCCAAATGGTGCCCCTGGCCTTGGGTCCTGCAGGGGCCTTGCTCACACCTTCCCCAGCAGCGACCCCTGCTGGGGGGGGTCTCTGAGCCCATATGGCCAGTGCTCCTACACCAGACGTGAAACAACCCCACAGCGCTGTCATGAAACACGGACGGACTCTCATCCTGCCATTTTGTCTTCCCAGGGGTTTGTGTTGGTAGCTACAGATGTGCAGTACAAGGCTTGAGCTGCCGGGGCTGGGTAGCCCCCCTTGGAGAGAGCCGCTGCCCAACAGGAGAACGTGCAACCCCCCCCCATGGCTCCCCTCGCCCCCTGCATCCTGCTGCTGCCGACCCTGGAGCTGGCCTGGAGACCAGGGCCAGAGGGGGGGATTTTGTGTCACTTTAAGTAAAACTGAATTTTTTATGCACTCAGTCTTGTCATGTTAAAGCCTCCCCTCTGACCCTCCCCCTCCAGCAGTCCCCAATTGGTCCAGATCTTCCCCTCCCCACAGAGACCTTCCAGTCCCCCTAGCCCTGAACCCGCATCTCTGATCCGCCTGCTGTCTGGAGGGGAGGGGGAGAGACAGCTTTAAGCCCCCTTTGCACCTCCCTGTTCTGGGGCTGGCCCCTGCACAGGACAGCCCCTGGGCTGCTCTAACTCACGCTAGGCTGGCTACAGTCACCAGGCTGTGGCCTACAGTGTTGTGCCTCTCCACCCGTACCCCCATCTCCCCAGCCCTGCCTGCTGCACATCCCTTCCGTCAGGGGCTGCGCAGGAAGGGAGCCTAGAGCCACTGAGCCAGGGGTGGGTGGGTGAGCAACACGCAGACCCCTGCTTTACCTAAGCAGCAGGATTTCTGGGGCATGCTGTCCAGGGGCCCCGCACATCCCCCGGAGCTGGGGGTACAACGGATACGGCTAGCAGGGAGTGTGGGACGGCCCCCCCACAGCATAGCACCCAGCACTCCCTCACACGGGGCCCGGGGCCCAGGCCCCTCTCACGCACCCTGGGGCGACAGCAGGGCCGTGGGAAGACGGGAACACAAAGGGAACATTGGCCTGCAGCTGTGCTCAGGGCTGGGGCCCAAGCCGCACACAGGGTCACAGGTCACCAGCCTGCAACGGCCCCAGCACCGTCCCTGCCTGCATCAGGCTCAGGAGCCAGCGGGCTGCAGACCAGTGCCTCCAGCCCCCCCCCTTCCTCCCCTGCCTAAGCCTGCCTGCGTCAGGGACTCTTACAGCGTCTCCGGCTCTGGGGGGGCGTCTGTCTGGGAACTGGCCCCCTGCCAGCTTGCTGGAGGGATCCATTCCAGCCCACACAGTCCTGCCTCTAAAGTACTCGGCCGTGAGGGCGCTGGGTGGGGGGGGAGCTTGGGGGTTGAGCAGCTGGATTTCTGGGTGCCCCCTCGGAGGCTGCGCGCTGGCAGGCGGCGGGGGGCCCTGCAGGGTGGTAGGTTCTCCCACAATCCCACGTCCGTGCAGCTGAGTTGTTCTAGAATAAGAGTCCTGCTGGCCTGGGCAGTGTGTGCGCTGGCCCCGTGCCCAGAACCCTGCACAAGCTGCACATCGGGGACGCCTGTTGCCTCCATTTCCCAGCTGGCTGCTGCCCGCCCTGCCTCGTCCTGCAGTAAGTACACACGGCCCTGCGTGCTCCGGTGCCAGCGGGGCCGACCGAGGCAGCCGGAGGCCCAGCGAGCCGGCACTGGCCTCACGTGTGAGGCCGGGGGCTGCAGGATCCACAGCCTTTCGGGCCCGGGGCTGGGCCGCGAACGGAGGGGCCGGATGGTTCTTGGGGCAGGGATGCCGAGCTGCTGCCTCTGGTCTAGCTGCACCTTGGAGAGCGGCCTGGCCCCCACCCGCTGCAGAGGGCGACGGGCAGCTTTCACCCCGCTGGCTCGGGTGGAAATCGCCTGCAAAAGTGCCTGGCCCCCTCCCCATGCGCGCGTGGGGCCGATTCTGGCGGAGGGAGATGGGCTGGTCCCTAAGGCAGGAGCGGGGCAGTATCTGTAACTCCACAGGACTGAAGGGGCGTCCCAGGCTCCCCCTACACGCCTGGCATTTCGGGGCGGGGGGGGGGGAGGGGGAAATCCCTTCGGCTCTGACATCAGCGTCTAGTGCACTTGGGTGACCCCCCCGCCCCCGGCCACCCCCCCAGGTGGGAGCAGCCCCAGTTCCCCTGCCCCCAATGTTGGCCAAGGGCTGGGGGCCTTTGTACCATACCTGCGGGCCCGTCCCTGTACCTTTGCCCGTGTGATTTAGTCGTGTCCTGCTGGTAGAGGTCAGGCAGGACGGGGCCCTGCCAAGTCCCAGTTGCCTTATTTAGACCGTGGAGACCGAGGCAGCTGTGACGCCCCGAGCTGAAGGGCACAGAGCCCTCCCCGGGGCTGGGCACTGAGCAGCGAGGGCCCAGGTTCTGCAGCGTGGGGGCCATAGGCATGGCCAGTGCCAGGCTGGCATCGCGGGGGGGGGGGGGGGGGGCTGCCATTACAGGTAGGGCTGCCACCGCTGAGGTACAAAGAACCCGGGATCGTCGGGTGCCCATACAACCGGCCAGCTGGCAGCATGCGCTGAGCCAGCTGGCACACTGCCCAGCGCAGCTACCGCGAGACAGGGACGAGCCTGGGAAAACCTGGCCAGGTGGCACCCCTAAAGGCTGCTGACCCCCAGCAGGCAGGCCTGTGCTCCTGCCCGCCCACCGGGGGCGCGAGGCCAGCAGCTGCGCTCCTGGGCCCCGGGAGCTGGAGCAGAGGCTGGCGCTAGCAGGGGAGAAAGCTGGAGGCAGAGCGGCCTGGTGAATAACAGGAGAATGAGTCTTGTCAGGCCCGGGCTGGAGCGGCTTGTAATGAAGGCAACGCATGCCTTGCACGCCCGGCGCATGCACCCAGCCGGGAAGGGCACTCGCGGGCCGGGCCTGGGACGAGCTGTGCTGGCCCTGCTGGGACCAGGAGCAGGGACGCTCCGGCAGCCTTCCTCCAAGCCTCGACGGGCCCGTCCCAAATGCCAGTGCTCCCAACGCCCCCACTCAGGTCTTGCAGCTGGGGAAACTGAGGCACAGAGAGGGGGGCGTGCCTGGCCCAATGTCACCCAAGGAGTCAGTGGCAGAGCCAGGAACAGAACCCAGGTGCCTGTGCCAGCTCCCAGGGCTGCTGCTCGTACCTTTGCCCCCTGGAAGCGGGTTCGGGATACAATCCTGCCTCGTTCCAGAGCAGAGTTACCTGAGACGGGATCCTCCGCCCCTCCGCTCTGGGGACCAGGCCTCTGGAGCTACCTGTGCTGGGGAGGGCCGGCCAGCCCCAGGGACGGTCCCTCCCTCCCCTGCTACCAGGGGCACCGAGCGATTTGAGCCAGCTGGGCTCTGCAGCCCCCAGCCTTTCACCATGAGCCTGATGCTGCCATGGGGGAGGGGAGGGACATGAGCGCAGGGTCAGCCCACGTGGTGCCGGGGACACTGGCCAGCCAGGCTCCCGGCCGGCTGCCAATCGGCCGGCACCGGGGAGCAAAGGCTGGCCTTTCCTACGTACGGCCTGCTGGGGACAGCCCACGCGTGGCTAAAGGCTGTGGCGGCAGGATGCTGGGTGAGGAGATCGTGGATTCGAGCCAGACTGCGGGGTTCTCCTGCGTGAGGGGCTGCTGGGGCGGGTCCTTGGGGTGCAGCTGGGTGGCGCTCTAGTCTCCCCCCTTGTACGGCACAGCACAGCCCACCCTCGTGACAGAGGTCCCAATGCTTCGATCCCACAGATGCTCTCGCTGCCGGCCCTGCGCGTGGGCACCCTGGCCAGGAGAGGAGTCCTGGGCACTGCCAGCATCAGAGCAGCACATGGCCATAGCGGACATGGTAAGAGCCATTCCCTCGCCGAACGCCCCTGCAAGCCAGCTCTGGGGGCCCAGGGGAGCCAGTGGAGACTCTGACGGTCACCTCCTGCCTTTCTCTTGGGGGCAGTGGCAGGGGCAACCCCACGGGCTCTGTTTTCCCTGTCAGGCAGAGGAGGGAGACGGGTGCTGGAGCTGCGGCTCCAGCTGAGCTCCCTCCGGAGGGCTGCGTAAGCAGCCTTGCACGCGCCCTGGGGAACAGTGGATCTCCGCAGTGCAGGCCGGCCCACTTTGCAGCCTGCCTCCAGCCGGGGCTGCTGGCCCTTTGGAGGCAAAAACTCCTGGCCTCAGTCCCGACACTGCAGTTAAACCCCTGCGGCTGGCTCAGGTCAGCTGACTCGAGCTGGCAGGGCTCAGCCTGCAGGACTGTGAAACTGCGGAGCTCAGGCAGGAGGCTGGGCTCTCCGACCCAACGGTGCCCGCACAGCCCAGGGCAATTGTACAGCCCTACAGCCCAAGCCCTGCGCCCCGGAGTCTGCTGACCTAGGCCACATGGAGGTGTGTTGTTCGGTGTAGACCCAGTTATTCCCAGTAATACTCTGAGGGGCCAACTCTACGCTTCGGAGAACAGGGAGTGGATTCCTTCCTGATCCCTGCATGCAAACTGCTTCCACCCTGGAGCATGGGACTTGGTGCCTCTAACCTGGCACTTACCCAGCATCAGTATTCTCTAGGCCTCAGAGCACTGCACAAGCGCTGCATGGGTGAATTGTAGCCTGGATAACTGAACATTTTGCTCATAAAATGACTCAATTCTCTCTCAAGTCCTGCTCCGGTCTGAGGCCGATGTGCCCCAGGGCTCAGCCCACAGACCTGGAGGAACTCCTGGCCCTATTGAAGTCCTTGGGGGTTTTGCCTCTGACATCAATGGGGCCAGAATTTCAGCCCAGTGGCTGGAGCTCTTCGGTCAGTTCTCCTACGGCAGATATTTGCTTGCTCCAAAGTGCTCATATTGCAGCTATTTGTGATTCTTTCTCCCGTAGGGATGGGGCTACTTGCTAACTTCCTGGCTATCACAGCGTCCTGGTTCCGTTTAGCCCCGTGGGACCTAGCGACTAGAACAAACTCGGGTGTGTAGTGCTGGGGAAGGCCCCTGACTGGTAACCGGCAGAGACGGGATGTATAAAGTGGGCCTGGAAAGACAGTAGGCTTTACTCTTCTTCTTCTCCTTTCTGCATCTTTTTACATTAGAAATTAGGGTCCTATGTGGCCAAGAAGACTGAGTGGAGAAATGAGGCCACCCCAAGAATGAAAGTTGAGCAACTCTGCAGGATTGGGCTTTTTAGTCAGACTGCATCAAACGATAAGCACACATTTAACTTCAGTGCATAACTCACACTTGGGAGAAAGGAAGTCTTTGTTAAAGATTCAATTAAGGTGTGAGCACTTGCCCAACACATCCTTTAACACTACCCGCAAACTCAGGGAAAATCACAGGTCATCTACTCCAGTCCCCTGTGCTGAGGCAGGACTAGGTATTATCTAGACTGTCTCTGACAGGTGTTTGTCCAACCTGCTCTTAAAAATCCCCAGTGATGGAGATTCCACAACCGCCGTTGGTAATTTGTTTTGAGTGCTTAACTACGCTGACAGGTAGGAAGTTTTTCATGATGTGTAACCTAAATCTCTCTTGCTGTAATTCAAGCCCATTATTTCTTGTCCTGTCCTCAGTGGTTAAGGAGAACAATTTATTACCCTCCTCCTTGTAACAACCTTTTACGTACTTGAAACTTGCTGTTATCATGTGCTCCTTCGGTCTTCTTTCTCTGGACTAAGCAAACCCAATTTTTTCAATCTTCCTTCATCTGCCATGTTTTCCTTTAATTGTTTTTGTTGTTCTCCACTGGACTGTCTTCAATATGTCCACATCTTTGCCGAAGTGTGGTGCCCAGAATTGGACACAATACTTCAGTTGAGGCCTTATCAGTGCTGAGCAGAGCAGAAGAATTACTTCTCGTGTCTTGCTTACAACACATTTGCTAACACATCCCAGAATGGGTTTTGCAACCGTATCATACTGGTAACTCATATTTACCTTATGATTCCTATGACCCCAGATTTTTCTGCAGTACTCCTTCCTAGGCAGTCATTTCCCATTTTGTATTTGTGCAAATTGCTTATTCCTTAAGCGTAGTACTTTGTATTTGTCCTTATTGAATTTCATCCTATTTATTTCAGACCATTTCTCCAGTTTGTCCAGATCATTTTGAATTCTAATCCTGTTCTACAAATGGCTCGCAACCCCTCCCAGTTGGGTATCATCCACAAACTTTATAAGTGTACTCTCGATGCCATTATCCAAGTCATTGATGAAGATATTGAACAGAACCAGACCCAGGACAGATCCCTGAGGGACCCCACTCGATCTGCCCTTCCAGCCTGAATGCAAACCATTGATAACTATTCTCCAAGTACAATTTTCCAAGCAGTTTTGCACCCGCCTTACAGCAGGTCCATCTAGGCTGTATTTCTCTAGTTAGTTTATGAGATGGTCACGTGAGACAGTATCAAAAGCCTCACTAAAGTCAAACTATATCACAGCTGCTGCTTTCCTCCTATTCACAAGGACTGTTACCTGTCAAAGAAGGATATTAGGTTGATTTGACATGATTTGTTCGTGACAAAAACATATTGACTGTCACCTTATTTCCTTCTAGGTGCTTACAGATTGATTGATTGATTGATTGCTCCATTATCTTTCTGGCACTGAAGTTAAACTGACTGGTCTATAATTCCCCGGGTTGTCCTTGTTCCTCTTTTTATGCCCTTTTCCAGTCCTCTGGGTTCTCTCCCATCCCCCACAAGTTCTCAGAGATAACTGCTAATGGCTCAGAGATCTCTTCAGCCAATTCCTTGAGTATGCTAGGATGCGTTTCATCAGGTCCTGCTGACTTGAAGACATCTAACGTGTCTAAGTAATTCTTAACTTGTTCTTTTTGTATTTTAGTTTCAGATCCTACCCCACTTACCCTGATGTTCGCTAGATTAGTCGTCCGATCACTGCTAACTTGTATGGTGAAAACCGAAACAGAAAGGGCATTTAACGCTTCGGCCAATGCTGCGTTTTGTTATTGTCTCCCCCCACCCCACTCCCCAAATCCTTGGGTACTCCTGAAATCACCAGGGAAAAAAAAAAAAAAAAGACAACAAATGTTAAAAGCCTTGTAGCCACGCCTCTCACCCTGCTCTCCCTCCATCAACAAGTGGAAATTAGCCGCAAGCCCAATTCTCAGTCCCATGCTGGCCACCTGCAGCAGCTTTCAAGTGCTATTCCCAGTTTATCCACAAGATGGCACCAGTGCCCGTTTCCCACAAAGTGCTCCTTGTTTTACCCTTTTCAGAGCAGCAGCCGTGTCAGTCTGTATCCGCAAAAAGAAAAGGAGTACTTGTGGCACCTTAGAGACTAACCAATTTATTTGAGCATGAGCTTTCGTGAGCTACAGCTCACTTCATCGGATGCGTACTGTGGAAAATACAGTGGGGAGATTTATATACACCCAGAACATGAAACAATGGGTGTCACCATACACACTGTTCCAGCAGTTGACAAGAAGGTGTGAGGAACAGTGGGGGGAGGGGAGTATAAATGGCCCACCTTGATTATCACTACAAAAGGGTTTTTTTCCCTCCTGCTGGAAATAGCTCACCTTAACTGATCACTCTCGTTCCAGGGTTCAGAGTAGCAGCCGTGTCAGTCTGTATCCGCAAAAAGAACAGGAGGACTTGTGGCACCTTAGAGACGAACACATTTCTTTGAGCATAAGCTTTCGTGAGCTTCATGCATCCGATGAAGTGAGCTGTAGCTCACGAAAGCTTATGCTCAGATAAACGTGTTCGTCTCTAAGGTGCCACAAGACCTCCTGTTCTCTTCTCTCGTTGCAGTGTGTATGGTGACACCCATTGTTTCATGTTCTGTGTATATAAATCTCCCCACTGTATTTTCCACTGAATGCATCCGATGAAGTGAGCTGTAGCTCACGAAAGCTTATGCTCAAATAAATTGGTTAGTCTCTAAGGTGCCACAAGTCCTCCTTTTCTTTTTGTTTTACCCTTTTAACCCCTTAGGCCCTGCCCCGTTAACTAGTTGCTGTGCTTATCTTGCTCAGCTGGAGCATGGCGATAAGACTGGTCAAGTTCCCTGTAGAGCCCTGGACCGGGGCTGAGGTGACGCTGGTCAGACCGTGTACAGATGGACGCTCCCGCCCGGCTGGCCTTCCTACGGCACTGAGGAATGGGGGGGCTGGCGAAGAAGAGGGGTCAGGGCACTGGGGGCAGCGGTGGGGATGTGCTGGGGCTTTGCTGAGGCCAGTCTCTGCCATCTCTCTCTCCAGTGGCGACTCAAGAGGACATGTCGGTGCCCCGGTACTACGACAAGCGCAGCTCCCCGCTCCCCGACGTCCCTTACTGCAAGGAGCTGGGCGCGGAGCAGAAGGCCCTGAAGGAGAAGGAGAAGGGATCATGGAAGCAGCTGAGCAACGAGGAGAAAGTGGCCCGTAAGCAGGAGGGGGCGGAAGCCCTGTTGCTGGGGTGGGAACCGGAGAGGGGGGAGGTCATGGCACCAGTAGGGGGATGGTCTGGTCAGTTACCTCCCCCCATCCTCTCTGCGCAGCGTCCAGCTCCTGCTTGTGGGCTGGGGGGCTGCCTGGGGACCGAGCAGGCCTGCGTCTGGGACACAGCGGTGGAGGGACAGGAAGTGCTGCAGGACCCAGGGAACTGGGCGGGCCAGGGCCTCGGAAGCCAGTGAGTGTCCTGGATCGGTTAGGGGCGGGAGAGCGTGGTCTAGTCCTACAGGCCCTAGCCTGGCTGAGGGGCTTTGTGAATGTGCTGGGAACTGGGGCCTGGGGGCCACTTACAGATTATGTGCAGGGTGAATGCCCCATGCCCCATTCTGGCTGAGGGACGGAGGTGCTGGGCTCTTCAGGAGTGTTCCAATCAGCTAAACCATTGCACACACAGACATCATAACCACACCTCTCCTGACCGTGGTATTAGAGATCTCCCCAGCCTGGCATTACTGTAGGTCTGCTTCATTTAAAGGAAGGAAACTTGCATCGTCCATTGTCTTTGAGTGTGCGATTGCTGAGAAACATCCCTGGGCTCCCTCATGGTCTGTACCTGGAGCCCTGGGCTTCTGGCGTTGGTTGAGGTCAGCACTGGCATATGCAGAGTTGGATTCCCCCCAGATATCCCTAGCTCTGAGCCCCATTCTGCCAGCTGCAGCCTCCCCAACCCTGCTGACTTCAGCTGGAGCAAAGGGTGCCCAGCATCTGGCAGGGTCAGGCTCCAGTTATCAGAGCTCCCACATATGCCAGGCCTCCAGTCGGTGATCAAACCCAGTGCCAGTGGAAATTTTAACCCAGGTGTTTAAGTTGCTGAGGCCCAAAAGCCTCTGAAAAGTCAGAGCCAGGGAGTGGCTCCCTACCCTTCCGCTACCAACCTCCTTGTAACTTGCATTCTCCGCTCAGCCATTAGTTGACATACCAGGTAAACCAGCTGGTGTAATGCCTTAAATACACTGCTCCCCCAGCTGGAGTGTCTGCCAGGGAGGATGCTGTGTCACCCCAGAATTCTTGATCACAAGAGGAGCCAGACAAAGCCAGCCGGCAGTTTATCGATAGCGCTTTGTCCTGAGCAGGCAGTAGCCGAACAGTTAAATCTGTTCCAGGTCAATGCATCTGGTCACTGGGGAGTGAGCAACTATTGCACCCGCCTGCATCTGAGCTAGCCCAAGGAAGCTCTGTGCACATGACAACCTGCTGGCAACCCTTGTTTAACTGGCCTTTTACACCGGGACAAAACTTACAACCAAGAGCATGGAAACACTAAACCCCAGCCCCACCCCAAATCTGCGTGAAATACACAGGCTTCCTCGGTTAGATAGGAACCAGGGGTGGCTGAAGGGCTGGAAGTGTGGAAAGAGAATCCACCACATAGATGGATGCACATAGCCACAAAGGGCTGATACGTCGGCTGGGTAACAGCGGTAACCATGAACTGGGCTCTGTCCTGACCAGACGCTGCTTCCTCAGCATGGCTCTTAAATGTACACAGAAAGCTGTTTACAGCCGGGCAGAGCAACTTCCAGGGTCTTCCCTCCCCTATGCCGGTTCCCTACACCATGGAGAACTTAACCCTGGCCTTGGTGTTCTCAAGCATGTCAGTGCCTTAGAAATGCTAATGAATGGGCCCTGGGAAGCATCATCACCACTGCAAAGAAGCCGCAGGGAGGGGTGAAATTACTTACCTGATGTCAGATAGCCTGTAGGTGGCAGAGCCCAGCTCTTCTGCTCCCAGACCATGACCCAACCACTGCAGCCCACTCCATCTCCCTCTTGCCAGCATGGTTCTACCACCGTTTCCCTGGTCCAGGTGCAGACGGGTTTGTCTCTCTCTAACACCATCATATAGACTCTCCACGGTGCGTCTCCCATACAAAAACTCGTCCTCTTTTCAAGCACTGGGCCAGTTTCACCTTTGCTGCCCTCAGCAGTAGCACTAGTGTAGATGGGCCCTGCTGGCCTCTCCACCATGGTGCTTAACCCTGCTCAGAACTGTGCGAGATGAAGAGACCCCCAAGCCCTGGCTCCACCATTGGAGCTGCCCCAATGCTGACAGGAGAGCTCCCCAAAACAGACTGCTGTGCGCGGGGCTTCATGCTTACCCTGCTGGAAGCAGGAGCTGCCCCATTGTTGGGCCATCACAGACGGACGGCCTTGGAAAGCAGACATCTCTGCATTTGCCAAGCAGCAGGAGCCGTTATCCTGGGACAGCCCCTGCGATTTCAGCCCTCTTCCCATCTGGATTCATGGTCTAAAAGCTTAAACCGTGTCTCTAACCCGCCTGTTAACTGCTGTCCAAGTTCTGCCGGAGCAGGCCTGACAATCCACAGACAGCTCCCAGGAGGAAAGGCGGGATGGGACGTGCAAGGGACGGGGGCTCGGCCCCAGGAATAGCCTGTGGGAGCAGCAGATGGAATGAAGGGGGCAGAGGGGGCTCAGAGGTTAGCAGCCACCACAAAGCCTTTGCCAGAACTGTCTGTAGTTCCCTTTACAGACGGGATCTGGAGGCAACCTCTGGGCTGGAATGGCTGCGCTAACACGATCCCTCAAGCAGCCCCCGGGGTGGGTTAGCGGGACGGGCTGGGGTTCTCTGTGCCACCTTAGCCTCGCGCCTGTCTCTCTAGTCTATCACCTGAAGTTCAACCAGACCTTCGCACAGATGAACAGGCCATCCAACGAATGGAAGACGGTGCTAGGAGGCATGTTCGTATTCTTTGGCTTCACTGGATTAATCGTGTGGTGGCAGCGAGTTTATGGTAAGGGGGGATGGACCATATGCTTGTAGGACAACCTGTGGGAAGGCAAACGGGACACGGCTGGGAGGCTGCAGTGACTTAATCTACTGCCTATGTAGAGGCTCCCCCTTCAAATCCCACCCCCCCCCCAATAATTCTGTTCTAGGGGTGTCCCCATGTTCTGCTGCCCAGAACTTCCTGCCCCAGCCTGAGCTGGGATTTGTTAGACACGTCGTTCGAAACCTGGCTCTGCTGCCAACCAGGCCTGGACCTGCAACTGGCCACGTGCTCAGCACTGGGGTGGGGCAAGTACTAGCAGGGCATGGAACTGGCTGGGGACTGAGGCCCTGGCTTCTGGCACTGGGCATAAAGGGGCTGGAGATGGCGAAGCAGAGCTCGGCGGTAGGAGACGTCTATCCAGCTGGGCATGCCCTGGAGCGGGTCTGCTCTTAACCCTGCTCAGCCCAGGCCCTCTAGAGAACTGACAGCTAGACCCAGCTGCGGCATTGGTCCTCAGATCCCCTGAAAACCCCCTCTGGCCCCTGCTGCACTCACCCCCCGGTGCACACAGGCTGCAAGAGCCTGGAGGTTTTCTAAGAACCTTCTTTAAAACGGCACCAGGGCCAAACAAACCGCCGCAAATATTCTCCCTCAAACCCTTCCCTGGGGAAGCAGCCTGCAATGTAAGCCACCATTCAGCCGGCAGAGGGGGCCTGAGCCAGCAACTCCTAGGAGAGGCCTCTGGCCGCCCGCTGCCCTCGGACCACCGGGCAGTAAACAAGCCTGAGCCAGGCCAGCTTGTGCTTCTTGCTGAGGAGGGGCCAGAGGCGGGAGAGGGGCGAGCAGGGGACGGGTGCTGGGCTGGCCTGGTGCCCACGTAATGCCATGGAGCCAGCGACGGTCCCCGGCCCAGCCTGGCTGTGAACGGGGAGGGAAAGGGGGTGGGGGGAGGAGCACAAAGCCGCCTGTGAAATCGATGGGAGCCACCTGCGGCTGGAGCCTGGCCGAGTGCGGCCTAGGGCTTCGGCCAGGCTGATCCTTACGCCCCGGTGGGAGGGGAGATGTGGAATAACCTGGCCACGGCCCCGGTACGTCGGGTGGAGAACCAGGCAGGCTGGGTCCTGAGCAAACTGGTGCTCTAAGCTCTCCCCTCCCCGTGTCCCCAGTGTTCCCCCCAAAGCCGCACACCCTGACGGAGGAGTGGAAGGCTCAGCAGGTCAAGAGGATGCTGGACATGCGCATGAATCCCATTCAGGGCTTCTCCGCCAAGTGGGATTACGACAAGAACGAGTGGAAGAAGTAGAGGAGACCCTCTCCACCCTCACGGCCCGCCCCAGCCCAGGAAGGGGCCAGCGCTCTGGGGGAGAGCCGCTGGAGCAAAGCCACTCTTGCCTCTCTCCCCTACCCTCATCCTTTGCTGGGCTGCCACCCCCCCCCGACACCCTTGTGCCTTGTCTGAAGCGCTCCCTTTCCTGGTCCTGGGCAGTGAGCTGGCTCCAGTCTGTGCACCGCTCCTCCCGGTCCCACTGGGGGATCCGTCCCATGGCCTGGCCTGTCTCTGGTGAAGGAGCATTTGGCATTGTCCATTCCCTGCTCACGTGGAATAAAACACTACAGTAAATCCACAGTGTGCAGCTTCTGTCTTGTACCTGCCAAAGGGGAGGGGAGGGGAGACCCACTGTTCTCAGCCCCCTCAGAGCCATCCACTCCTGTCCCCCAGGGTACAGCGAGGAACCATTCAAACTTGTGCTGTTCCTTAAAGCATCACCTGGCCCACAGCAGGCCTACTGTCCTCTTGAGTTACTCGGGTTAAAAGGCTCTTCTCCCTTCCCCGATCTCCAGTTCTTATCTGCTGGGAGGCAGAGATCTAGGCCTGTGTTCATGTACGCAGAGGAGCCAGCCAGGGTGGGACCCCAGCCATGGGCACTGCAGGAACCCCAGGGCTCATGGGAGCATTTTAATGGAGTTCTGGGAGCCCAGACAGCTCCATTCCGTCTCCATGCACCCAGCCTGTGCAGCAGCGTTGGGCTCAGGCCTTACCCTTGCAGGCCGCTCCAGGTGAATCTCTGCAAGTGCGGTTCATTCATTTAGCACGTCACAGGACACATCTTCAGAGCTCCCTGCCAGCAATCCTTGTGGCTCTGGAGCAGGGCGAAACCTACGGGGCTTCTGCCTCTGCGCCCAATGGGAATAAGTGACTCACCTGAGGCAACGAAGGGCCAGAGCAGCTATTGGGACACAGGCATCTTTAGCTCCCAGGGCTGGGCTCTGGCAAACCTCCTGGTTCACAGAGGGAGGTAGGGCCACCCGGGCACCGCTAACCACGACATCGGCCTGGCAGGAGGGGCTTGGATAGGCGTTCTCCACTTGGACACACTGCATGGAAAGGGGTTTCCGTGCAGGCAGAGCAGAGAGGACACAGGTGTTTCCACACGACACTGTCTCCACCTGCCATCAGTAGGGCTGGAGCAACTAAGAGCAACCGGCGCCCTGTCTACAGTAGCGTTGCACTGGCGGGTGAATTGAAGACAGGGGAGAGAGGAGGGAGCAGCAGTAGCCGCCTTTGGCAGGTGCGCCTCTCAGCAGGGACAGGGCCCTCTCAGCAAGAATCACAGACTACACAGCTCCAACAACAGAGTTTATTAATAGGATTGAGCCTCCACCTGCAAATCAAAGCATTTCAAATGCCCGCCACAAGCTGTGTGGGAGTGACTTCCGCACACAAAGGATCAGGTGGGCCTAACCCCACACTGCCCGGCCAGCACCACCGTGAGAGGCTGAGTCAGGAGCTGAGAGTGCAAGGTGGGTTCTTAGTGTCTATGGGGACTTGCTCTCTTGCCCTGGTTCTCCTGAGGGGGGGGGAGAGGGAGGGAGGAGAACCACAATTCTTCAGCCCTGGGGCCTGCCCCGTGCAGAGTGCACAGCAGATGCCCTGCAGGGTGATGGGTAAGCACTGTCAACACACATAAATACAGACATACAGTTAACAAAAATAGTATTAGAATATTCACAAATGAATAAAACCTACTCTCGGGTATTTACAGCAGAGCACAGAAAATATGTACAAGGAGCAGACACCTGCTAGGCTGTCGGGCGTGGACGCTGGACTCCCAGGAGGTGGGGGGGTGTTTCAAAAGCCAGCTTCACGTTAATGCTTCAGGGAGATGAAATGCCAGACAGGCACTAGCAGGGCCCAGCTCCTCCTCAGCAGCTTGCAGGAGAGAACAGGAGATGCGGGGCGACAAGCGGCACAGAGTACAGCCCCGCCGCAGACCCATGTGGAGGGAGGGCAGGGCATGTCCCTGTGCTAGGAGCAGGAGATGCCATGCCCTGCGAGGTGGTGAATGCACACTGGAGATGGAATGGCGGCAGGACCAGCATTAGACCAAACGCTGCTGTTACTCAGGCAATCCCGAAAAACACGGCCGAGACTAGAGCCGGGCAGGTATCTGACCGAGTCTGCCGCTGCTGAGTGAGCGGGGAGCACTCCAGGGGAGTACCTGCCACCCTGGAGCTAGCAGGGGGCCATCAGCTGTCTCTGAATACTCTGGGGGGAGCTGCCCTGCTCACTGCTAGAGCGTGGCCAGACTCAGAACTCAGCTAAGTGGAACCATGAGGAAGGCGGGCGAGGCCTTCCTCCATCTCCAGCCCTTTTCTCCCTTGCCAGCTGGGCTGCCCCGGCCGTACTCTGAGCTTCGGCTCTATTCCAATGGCCAGGCTCCTCCATCTCCTCAGAGATCA
Organism: Chelonia mydas; assembly: GCF_015237465.2. Classification (NCBI taxonomy): domain Eukaryota; kingdom Metazoa; phylum Chordata; order Testudines; family Cheloniidae; genus Chelonia; species Chelonia mydas. The sequence goes on along the minus strand of NC_051253.2, from coordinate 2,661,566 downwards.
GGTTCCTACTTCCCCCCGGCCCAGGGAGGAGGATGCTACAGTTCCCTGCTCCTGCTGGTTCCCTGTGAGGCAGCACTTGCCCCCACCGCAGTCTCGCTTTATTCCTCCCAACCTGCCAACCCGCACAGTGATGAGGAAAGACAGACGGACTCTGCGGCTACCCCAGAGGGTGTGCACAGGAAGGGGGCGGGGCAAGCGGTTCCATCACTGCTGGGGCAACCCCACTTAACTCCTGCCAGGCCCTGAGCAGAGCAGTGTTTACTTCTGCCCTTGCTGCAAGCTACTTGGGCAGCAGCCACCGCGAGCTCTCCAGAGAGCGACGCTAGTAGAGGCAGGGAGCAATTAGAAGCCAAACGTAAACACCTTCCATGGCACTGCTGCTGACACAGTGTTTTTCTCTGTCCGTGAGTACCCCACCTGGCATTAGCTAGGGGACTCCAAGCAAGAAGAGCAAACTCAGGCATGCCTGGTCCCCAGAAGTGGGAAACCGAGTGGCTATTTCCTGCGCTTTGCAGCCCCAGGCCCATGCTTGGAGCAGCCACATTTAGCGACTGCCGAATGGAGCAGCTGAGCTGAGGAACGCGGGGTACCTGCTTGGAACGGTGGGGTGGGGTGCTCGGAGCATGTAGGGAAAAGTGGTAGCCTAGGGCAAAAGGGAAGAAGTCAGCACAGTGTAACTCGCTGCAGAAATCTACATTCATAGGGAGAGAACAGCATGAGGATCCCGCTGCACCCATGCCTGGGAACACCGAGCTGGGCCTGACGCCCGTCCCAGCAGAGTGCCCTGAGCGGGGCACAGCCAGCGTAGAGACGGGGCCTTCGGCGCTGGAGCCAGACGCAGCGGGAGAGCAGATTCGGGCACATGCAGCAGTGCATGGCTCTGGGAGGAGTCTCCTGCAGCACAGGGGAAGGATTAGGACCTTCAGGGCTGGGGAGACACCTACTGTAAACTCTACCTCTTTACTAGACGAAATGGTCTGAGGTCTGCTAAGGACAGACCTGGGGCCCTGGCTGCACCTAACCTTTTCCTACCAGCTCCAGGCGCCGCACACAACAGCGAGGCAATCGCAGCACCAGCTGACCTCACGAACAGACCGCCCAGGTGGGGAAGCTGCATTGATGGTTAACAGCTCCGCCTCCCTGCCACGCCCACAGCTGGACATGCAGGGCATTTCTGGAACACCCCTCCAAGCACTGGGGGCTTTTCCTAGATATGTACAAAGCCTGCAATGACGGTGGGGCTGTGTGGAAAGGGCGGTGCTTGCCCCTAGAGCCTTACGCTAAACACCTCCACACACACACACACACACACACACACACTTGTGTCTCCCCACTAGCCACCCAGGGGGAGCATGTTTCCACCCACCCATCCCTGCTGTTTGGTGACCTGGGGCACGGGCTGGGGTCCCCAGCAGCCTATGGGGAGCAGCCTGCAGAATAACTGCCTTGGTCTCAGGGCTTTTAAAACCAACAGTAAGTGAAGATTGGGATAAAAGGGAGATGGCGGCACATGGGCCAGAAGAGATCTGTGGGGCAGGAGTCCCCGCCCTTTGAGCCGGGCTGCGGGCAGGGGCGCTGCCCCTTGGAATGATCACGTTGCTCTGGAGTATAGCGTGATGGGTTTTTGCCATTTGCTGCGGGCCCAGGGGAGGAGTCAGTGTCCGGTTACTTGCGGCTCAGCAGAGAGCCCAGCAGGAGCACTCCTGCCAGAGTCGCCCCGGTCAGAAGCCACCTGTTGAACTGCTCCTGGCCTTTCCTGCTCTTGGCAGCAGCGTCATTCCCATAGAGATCCACAAAGCGCTCCTGTGGAGAGAGAGAGAGAGAGAAAGGTTAGGGAGCTGCAGAAGTGTGGGGGAGTAGAGGGGAGGCAGAGCTCACATTTAAACGCCAGACAATGACCAAACGCAGGCTCCATCTTGTGAGCAGGAGAGATGGGAGACGAGGAGATTCCTGAACTGCTGCTCCCCCGGGCACTCATCTAGGTCGGAGTCACAAGCCCTGTTCTCGAGTCAGGTGACTGCCCGAGGTGGGCCCTGCATGAGTTGGTAACAGTGTGAGGGCCCTGCACTGGAAAAGTCTGGCCTAGTCCGTCTAGTCTGCACTAGAAAAGCTTTGCTGGCCTTGATGTGCCAGCAAACCCTCCTGGTACAGACGCAGCTTATACCAACAAAAGACTGGTTGTGCCAGGAAAGCTTATACCGGTTCCCTGAATGAAACCCACAAGGTCATTCCCAAATGACGCCACACACCTCATTCACAGTGACTGGGCCTCCAGGCGCACACACCACGGCACCATTGCAAGCAGCCTCCTACGCTGAGCAGGGCATGAAATGGACTGGGAGATTCCCCCCAGGGGCGGGGGGGGAGGCTGGGCAATGCTGTGTTTCTTGTTCGCTGCTAGGGTGACCAGATAGCAAGTGTGAAAAATCGGGACAAGGGGTGGGGGGGTAATAGGAGCCCATATAAAAAAAAGCCCCAAGTATTGGGACTGTCCCTATAAAATCAGGACATCTGGTCACCCTATTCGCTGCCTCACCACATGCCAGTGACTGCTCCTTCACCCCCACACCTCTCTCTGCGTTGAGGAGAGCAGGTACTGACACAGATGCCTTTGAGCCTTGCTAGGCAGCAGACAGGAGAACAGCCTCCTGCCCTGCTCTGGAAGAAGCTAGCTGAGCAGCAGCCAAGACACCCAGGAAATTCAGCTCCCTTTTCCTGAAGTTCCCCCACACCTACCCTGGTCACTGCCCTACAAGGCTGCAGAAAAATGCAGAACATGAGGGACTTGTGTGGATTAAAATACCTATTAAGAGTCTCAAGAACTCTGTCAGATTCTGAGAACACTCACCAAGGACAAGACAATTGGATCCAATTTGCAGCACTGGGGAAAGAGAACAATGAGTGTGTTCCTGTTGCAGAAGGGTCTTGCAAAACACAGAGGAAGGGCATGTGTGCATCCACTTCCCAAGACACCGAAAATAACTCCAACGCTGAAAAAGAGAACGGGGAGCCTTGGGCAAAGCAACGAAAGCTACTGAAAGGCGTCGGATGTGGAAGTTTCCTTTGAGAATCACCCTAATGCCTAGACAAATTGGGCTACCCAGGTTTAAAAAGGAAACTATTTCAGAGACACGCTAAACGAACAGAGATCCTGCACCAACAACGTAACAAGGAAGAAAGCGCCCGCTACAAATACATTAGAAGCAAGAGGGAGACCAAGGACAGAGTAGACCCGTTACTCAATGAGGGGGGAAAGACAATAATAGAAAATGTGGAAATGGCAGAGGTGCTTAATGACTTCTTTGTTTTGGTTTTCACCAAGAAGGTTGGTGGTGATTGGACGTCTAAGAGAGTGAATGCCAGTGAAAATGAGGTAGGATCAGAAGAGGCTAAAATAGGAAAAGAACAAGTTAAAAGTTACTTAGACAAGTTAGATGTCTTCAAATCACCAGGGCCTGATGAAACGCATCCTAGAATACTCAAGGACCTGACTGAGGAGATATCTGAGCCATTAGCAAATATCTTTGAAAAGTCATGGAAGACGGGAGACATTCCAGAAGAGTGGAAAAGGGCAAATATGGTGCCCATCTATAAACAGGGAAATAAGGGGAATTACAGACCAATCAGCTTAACTTCAGAACCCGGAATGATAATAGAGCAAATAATTAAGCTATCAATTTGCAAACATCTAGAAGATAATAAGGTGATAAGTAACAGTCAGCCTGGATTTGTCAAGAACAAATCGTGTCAAACCAACCTGATAGGTTTCTTTGACAGGGTAACAAGCCATGTGGATAGGGGGGAAGCGGTAGATGTGGTATATCTTGACTTTAGTAAGGCTTTTGATATGGTCTCACATGACCTTTGTATAAACAAACTAGGGAAATACAACCTAGATGGAGCTACTATAAGGTGGGTGCATAACTGGTTGGAAAACCATTCCCAGAGAGTAGTTATTAGTGGTTCACAGTCATGCTGGAAGGGCATAACGAGTGGGGTCCCGCAGGGATCGGTTCTGGGTCCAGTTCAATATCTTCACTAACGATTTAGATAATGGCATAGAGAGAACACTTATAAAGTTTGCAGATGACACCAAGCTGGGAGAGGTTGCAAGTGCTTTGGAGGATAGGATTAAAATTCAAAATGATCTGGACAAACTGGAGAAATGGTCTGAAGTCAACAGGATGAAATTCAATAAGGACAAATGCAAAGTACTCCACTTAAGAAGGAACAGCCAGTTGCACACATACAAAATGGGAAATGACTGCCTAGGAAGGAGTACTGCAGAAAGGGATCTGGGGGTCATAGTGGATCACAAGCTAAATATGAGTCAACAATGTAACACTGTTGCAAGAAAAGCAAACATCATTCTGGGATGTATGGGCAGGAGTATTGTAAGCAAGACACAAGAAGAAATTCTTCTGCTCTACTCCACGCTGATTAGGCCTCAAGTGGAGTACCGTGTCCAGTTCTGGGTGCCACATTTCAGGAAGGATGTGGACAAATTGGAGAGAATCCAGAGAAGAGCAACAAAAATGATTCAAGGTCTAGAAAATATGACCTATGAGGGAAGATTGAAAAAACTGGGTTTGTTTAGTCTGGAGAAGAGAAGACTGAGAGGGGACATAACAGTTTTCAAGTACATAAAAGGTTGTTACGAGGAGAAGGGTGATAAATTGTTCTCCTTAACCACTGAGGACAGGCCAAGAAATAATGGGCATGAATTACAGCAAGAGAGATTTAGGTTCGCATTAGATGTTAGCAAAAACTTCCTTACTATAAGGATAGTTAAGCACTGGAACACATGACCTAGGGAGGTTGTGGAATCTCCATCCCTGGAGCTTTTAAGAGCAGGTTAGACAAACACCTGTGAGGGATGGTCTAGATAATACCTAGTCCTGCCATGAGTGCAGGGGACTGGACTAGATGACCTCTTGAGGTCCCTTCCAGTCCTATGATTCTATGGGTGCAGACTTTGCCCATTGTCTGCAGAGCCTTTGCTTTCCCATCTTGGCACCAGCAGCTCTCTGGCTGCCGCCACAAGGGACTTGTGCACTTTACATTCACACTTGCCGTTTCTGCCAAAGGCTGGCTGGATTGTTAAACCTGTTTAATCTTTACCATATAAAACATGTGTAATGGTTTAATGTAATGGTTTAATGTTTAATGTAATGGTTTAATGTTCCAGGTGAGAGAGGCCAGAACAGGTTCTGAAAGGGAAGCACTGTGTAACTGCACTGTGAATGCTCTCTCTTCAGTGCACGTGTAACCAATACAGTGCTCAGCAGCTGAGCTGCCATCTTACTGTTGGCTCATTTCTGGTTTGAGCTCCCCTCCCCGGGAAGGGTGGGGCAGAACTCCCAGTGAGAGATCAAGGGCGGAGCCCTAAACAGCCATCGGGTCAGGTCCCCAGACTGCAGCGTGAGCACATGGAGGCTGCCTAATGGCAGAGAGCCCTGGCCCTTCCGAGGGGCAGGATGGGTCAGCTCCCCCAGGCCTCAGTGACTCCTCCACAGATTGTGCCCCACTAGTGGGGCACGAGGCACTTCAGCTTCCTCCACAGAACAAGCACCAATTGCAGCTACTCCACCCAGCTGCCAGGCCTGCAGGCATTTACCCCTTCCACCAGGCGCACCGTGCCTACCGAGATCAGTGAACTACCCATTACACCCTCCCACCAACAATATCTTGGGGACCTGCCAGAGGCTGCCTTTCACCAGGGCCCAGCAGAGCACTGGCACTGTCAGAACCCAAAAGGAATCAGGAGTTTCTCAGCAGCCGAGTGTGTGGGAGAGGAGAAGAGGCGGAAGACTGGCATCTATGTTACCCCAGCAGGCCCTACTTATGTCAGCCTTCAGGCAGGGGCACTGAACGGACACACAAGCCCTGCGCTCCCCACCCTGAACTGTGTGTAAAGAGGACAAAGGGGGAAGCACAGGACCAGTCATGAGAGAAGCGTGTGTCAGGGAGGGGAGAACACCACGAGTGCAGGACAGGAGGCGCACCACGAGCACAGAGCGCGCTGAACTCAGGAAGGTGGGGGGTGGGCAGCAAGGAGACAGCTGAGCTTTGTCTGCTGGGGAGGCTGGACTGGGCAAACCATTCCATGACTGGAGCCCAGTTTCCTACAGTTACTCTAAGAACAAACTCCACATGTCTGTTATTGTCTGCTCTGTGCCCACTCCTCTCCTCCCACCCACAGCTAGTGCCCAGTGGGACACACCCGCCCTTCTGGCAGCAAGCTCCACCACAACCGTGCCCTGCATTCAGCATTATCAAGCTCCAGGAGTATTTCTGGGAAGCTGTGTGTTCTGGGACAACAAGATCCTTGGAGTTTCAGGGCACAGAGCAATCTGAGGCATCTACCAGGAATGCAGCCACTCACGGCTCTGCTCGGTTCATCCCAGCCCTGCACCTCCTGCCAACAGATGACAGGTTCCTGCCCCCCATCTGAATGTTGAAATACACGTAGATTTAAAGCGTGCCAGCACACGAGGCCACTGGAGCCCAACTTCTCCTCCCACGACAGAGAAGGGACAGGACAGAATCAGAGGGATCGTGTGGGGAGCAGCTGGGAAGGTAGTCAGGGGAGAGGGCAAAAGGCCACACTGGCTTAGATTTGGGGAGACCCTCACCCCCTAAGGGACAAACACACTCACCGTAACCACACCCACCCAACTGCATCAGTCCTGCACCACTGATGGCAGGATCCACCCTCTTCCCACAGTCCCCCGCCCTTCCCTTTGCAGGGTCTGAAGCCCTCCCCTTGCTAGGCCACGCAGCCTGAGCACCACCCAAGCCACAACTTCAAAGCACTGTGCGCAGTGATTATGGAGGGCTAAGGGGTTTTGCACTAGCACAAGTCTGCCCAGGGGGCTCGGAGGCTCATTCCCTGAGCTGCATAGACATCCTCACCCATCTTAGAGCCCCCCGAAGACATAGGCTAGCCCTGGGGCTGCATGGAGTTGAGAGCAATGCATAGAGCAGGGGCCCTGGCCCGAAGGGACATTTCCAGTAGTCACTGCAGGAAGGCAGCTTGAAGACATCCATGGCATCTCCTCAGTGAGACGTTCAGTCTGGCTAGAGAGCAGGACCTGACTGCACGCCCAACCACCCAGCAGAGCCTTGCACCAGCAAAGCTTGGTCTGCAATCCGAGAATGACTGAGGTAGGCCACACCCTCCCCTGAGCTGGTTCCCTGGAAGGGTCAGAGAGCCAGAGGGCTGGACAGGACCTCGAGAAGATGCCTTTCCAGGGCCGGGGAGTTTGCTGATAATCTGGGTCCAGAGCACATGGAAACAGCAGCAGCTCTGCTGACCCGCCCAGGACACTAACTCCTTCCCACCTATCGAGACACTCCAAATCTCCAAAATAAGCCCCACAAGCAGAGCACCAACCCCACCCACAGGTACAGGGCTGCAATGCAGCCTGCAAGAGGTTCTTCCCAATACGGCAATACAATGTGGGCCAAATTTGGGCACCCCATGCCAAGTGCAGAATTCCCATTGGAGTCAACAGGAGCAATGGGCATTCACAAGGCTTTTGTTTAGATACCTCAGTATTAAGCCCAAGTCTGACCCTAGGGAGGGATGGGGAGATGAGAAACTCCTGCTGCGGAAGGTATACTGCTGTAGGTGAACGGCACAGCTGTCCGTCAGAGGCCCTGGGACCTGCCAGGGCAGGTGCTCTAATCCAAGAGCCACAGCAATCCTGGCTCTCATGGAGCGAGGGGTCCAAGTTCAGTATGCAGCCAGACTACAGAAGAACTTTACCCCCGGCAGCCCTGAAGTTTATCAAGCATACCTGTCCATCAGATTAAAGCAGGAACCGGCCTGGCAAACATTTCCCAACACAGCATTCCAGAGAGCAGGGCAAATCTGAGGCTAGCTTTGTTCTTCTTCTAGCTCACTGGGTAAGTAAACAGGCCTGCTCCCCTGCTACGCACAAACTGCATTGCACAGAACTCAATACCAAAGAGGGCCAGCAAATGGGAATCGAAACGACAACAAACAACGGTAATGAGAGCTTGCAGCCGAGCATCTCCCCGCCCCGCCCCACAAGCAACTGATGGGCCCCAGACACAGATTTGCTCCCAGAGCACTGCATGAGAAGCTAGCTCTGCGTCCTGGATGAACCTGACCTGGGCTGAGGGCCCTTTTCTTCCCCCACAGGAGCGGGGCTTGTATTATATTCAGATTGCCCTTTTCCCAGCAGGATTTTCTCTTGAATAAATAAGGCTGCAGTAAGTCAGCCAGTCTGGAACAGCACAGATCAGCTTGGAGTGACCCTGTGTCTGTGTCACGCCTTATTGTGCGATGCACAGAAATCAGACAGGCGGCAGCTCACTGCTAAATCCCCTCCCGCTGCCTGAGCCTCTAGAGGGTTCTCCTGACTCCCACAGCTGTGCCAAGGAACTGCGCGGAACACCTGGTAATGTCCCCATTACCAACCACACAAGACAGCAAGAGACAAGCTGTGAGTGTTGCCATGGTCAGCTACGTGGGTTTCAGTTCCTAAGCTACAGCTGTGATTGACAAGTAGCTCAGCCAATTGCTTTTAAATTGGCTCCTCCCCACAAGTCATAGAAAATGCAGCTCACTTCCCCCCATTACTTAGAAGACGTGAAACATCCTCAAACCGTGTGGCTCCATCACAGCTCCTTGCAGAGTGTCCAGCCTTCCCAACCTTGCTGTGTGCACATGCTAAGGTTTTCACAGATGGCCAAATTCCAGCCTGGAGTAAGCAGGGATATGGGGATTTTCAGAGGCCCTGTGGCTTTGCACCTGCTTGCCTCCGGACTGAATTTGGCCTGAAGCCTCTCTCATTTGTCACAGACCCACCCTTTTGTGGGCTGCCACACGAGGCTGCTGCAGAGATTGATAAATGTGCAATTTCAAAAGCAAGTTTTTCAATGGCCTGTTTGGAACAGATGGGGGTCATGTAAAATCCCAAGCGACATCAATTCTTGCTGTGGCCTGGAGCAAATCGCTTACCCTCTCTGCCTCAATTTCCCCCTGTAAAATGGGGATCAGGCGCGTTAATGAGGACAAATTCATTCCCGTTTATATTGTGCTTCAGAGCACCTAATAAGTAGTTCACGCTACGGCCAGCTGGAAAGGGCCCAGATCCAGGTGTCAGAGGGTCTCTGTGGCTGCAGCTTCAGATACCCACTACTGCTGTTTCTCTGCTGGATCAGGTTGGTGACCTCTTTTCCCAAGTCAAACTCTTCACAACCCCCTTACATTCACTATAAAAGTCAGAGTAAAAACATGTAACAGTGATAAAAATAAGCCCCTATGGTGTATGTTGAGAGGCTCACAGAGAATAGTTGACCTTGAGGGCTCAGAGTGTGCGGGGAGGAACAAGATTTTTTTTTTTTAAAACCTGAGATTGTTATAAAGTTTTCAACATCTTGCGACTGGAGTCTCCTGTTCGCCTTTCTTGTCCCCCTGGGGGCCATGACCTACTGATTGCAAAACACTGCTCTAATGAAATGAAATATTAGTGGACCTTAGGCACAAAGCATTCCCTGGCCAGCACGGACTCCTGCTAACTTATACCACATGTCCCACCGTGCCAGTCTTATTTTTTACTGTTCTATTGGGAAGGATGAACCAGATGTGTGTGACTATAATTCCCATCCATTTAGAGGAACACAGAAGGCCGATAGACCTGAAGTGAAACCTATCAGCTTCTTTGGGCCCTGCAGTCCTGTTATATTGTATCCCCTGCACCATTGCTGTGAGGAGCAGACAGGCCACTGATATAAGAATCCTGCCCAGAGAGAAAGAGATCAGGATTCTTGTATATTTCCAATGTCCTACCTATTCACAGGTGGGAGCGGGAAGGTCAGCATGCTGTGTTTGTGATAATAGAGAAACCGAGCCCTGAATGTGTTGGCAGTTGTGCCCAGCTAACACATGGGGATGATGTGCAATAGTGCTGGAAAGTGGATAGATTTTCCCCTCCAGGACTGGCGTTTAAACGGTTGGGCATGTCAGCCTTAACAATGTCCCTTTCCACATACAGAAGGGAAAGAGAAAGCATGCAGCCTCCAAGCATCTGTCTCATGCAGAGAGCTCGAGATGGATGACAGGGAGCAGGCTCCAGATCCCAGGAATGGATATTTTAATGTATAAAGTGCACTGTGAACAAAGTCTCTTTCTATTGATAGATATTGAAAGGCAGCAGGAGTGGGACAGAACACTGCACGCTTCTGTGTACTTCGTGTTGGCTTGGGGGTTCACACGACACAGGCATCAGTGGGGGTACGCAAATACCATCACATAAGAAAGGTTTAGAAAAGGGAGATGCATCCCAGGAGCAGACAATCAAAATTTTGGCCTTGCTCCATGTGAGTGACAGTTCAGCTCCCTTCTGTACCACGGACACCCAGTTTCTTCCTATTGGGGTCATTTGCTATGACACACTCCCACTGATGTGTCCAGAGCACGTTGGGCTACAGGGTCAGAGGATTCAGAGTAACAGCCGTGTTAGTCTGTATTCGCAAAAAGAAAAGGAGTACTTGTGGCACCTTAGAGACTAACCAATTTATCTGAGCATGAGCTTTCGTGAGCTACAGCTCACTTCATCGGATGTGAAGATGAGTCAGAGGAAGCACTTTGCTCCCCAGGAATGGCTAGTTAATGATTCCCCAGCAAGATGCTGGGAAGGAATGCATAAGCTCCTCCCACCGCAAACAGCCATTCTGTGTGGATATGCGTGACCTTGCCACTCCCCAACCTCCATTCTGAGTGCATATATTGCCTCTCCCCCCTCCCCACCAAAGTGTCCCTGGTAACACAGTGTTTATTCAGAAGGGTCCATGCAGTCATTCTCTAGACTCACAGCCCAACAGTTCCCTGATCTGCCAGTTCTCCACTGGGGCTGCCTCACAAGATGACAGGGGGAAGTAAGAGACAAAGGCACTGTCTGGCCCTGGTCAGGTGCACTAGAGCCCTTTCCCTCCCTCCCTCCCTCCCGCTGCAACCCCGGATGCTGCAGTCTCTGTATCCTCTCAGGAAAGTGCCAGACCTTTGTTTTTAGGGTGACCAATATTGCTATGTTTGGGGGGCGGGGGAAATCAAGACCGTGGAGATCCTTTTATTGAGCCCAATGCTAAATAAGGAAAAAAATCCTTGTTCCCCCTACACTGTCCCCAAGCACTCTCTTGCCCTGCTCTAATAAGGCTTCCAGGAAGGGGGGTGCGTTGTCATCAGGCAGAGGATAGCATGCCTAGGTAACTGACAAGCTGCCATATTTGCATAGATTTGCAGCACTAAGGGATTTAGACACAATCACAGCACCAAAAACTGGCACAAAGAAACCAAGAAATAAGTCTTTCCACTTGGTAATAAAACCAACGGCCCCTCCCCCACAAGACACTGTGCAGCAGACACCCTAGCAAACAGAACTGCTACAGGGAGCTAGGGAGAGGTCACCCAGCATAACGAAGGGCCTTCGCTAGGGCCTGAGAGATGAAGCAGGCTGGCTTGGCAGAGTGCCGATAGGGCAAGCAGGCTGGCCTGGCATTTTGTTTCTAGTTTTGACAGTATCTGCCTCTGAGCTTGTGGAAATCCTTAGAATTCTTCTTGGAACTAGACTTGTTTTGAAACGCTTATTTCTAAGAAAAGAAAGTGTTTGCTGAGCAAGAGATAAATGGCATCTGGTGAATACATGGAGCTATCAGGCACTCCAGGCAGGGAGGGACAACAGTGGAGGAGCATGGAGCACCCCTCCTCTTCCTCCAGAACTGGACAACATGCAGCTGGCAGGGCACTGAGGGCCGCACAGCAGAGTGGCCCCCGTCCCTTTCCATGTTGATGTGCCTGGAGAAGCCAGAGAATTCTATGGAAGTCACTAATGCTCTCCATTCCAGCCACGCTGCATGGGGCTCTACCCCCATCCCACGCTCGGTTCCCAGACTCAGCAAGCCCAGACCGGGGGCAGGCAGGCAGAAGGGACAAGGCTGCTTTAGCTCAGGATTTGATGGACACACTGGAGACTAGCAAAGTGCAGGTTACCTTCCAGTTCATGCACTGACCCAGGGCCTCGCTTCCCTTATACCTGAGGTCTAGCCCCCACAAGTGTCAGTTTCAACCTCTTCAGTCCCCTGTTCTGGATCTCAGACTAGTCCAGACACGTCCAGATATTTCTAGCCTCCCCCAGTCACCTTTATCTGAGAGGAAATGTTTAGAATTCCTGAGTTGCTCAAACGATGACTCTCCGATAGCAACAGCACTTACAAAGAGGCTCACAGTCAGTCAGTACTGGCTTACCCCAGCCTCCCAAGGGTAGATTGTTTTACAATCTCTCTGCATTTCACACATCCCCTTCTTCCCCCCCACCCAAGAGGCAACAGATACACTAACAAGGATGGGGCAGTAGGTGACAGTGAAATATAATAGAAGCAATTATGCCAATAGGTAGTGAGGTATCACCTCACCTCCATGTCATCCAGGAACCATTCACTGGTTCAGCAGTGCAGTTCAGCATCTCTCTGTATTTGTTTTTGCCACCTTCACCCTCCCTGCTGGTCAGAAGACATTGTACATACACAGAATCAGATTCACAGCCCGTACTCCACTCCATCAGCTCCATTCACCACCTGACCCGGCACAAAAGTAGAAGGGATCCTCATTCCCCTCCACAGCGCTGAAAGCATGATACCCATCTTACACCTACACTGAGCTTGGCCTCCTGAAGGTCCCACAACACTTTGCATATCTATTTAAATGTGTAAAGCAGGCAGTTACCGATCACTTCACCCACCATAAAATGCAGCCACCTCTGGGGTGAGATGCAGCAGCTGTTTAAACAGTGCCAACAATGTCAACTGGGTGTGAAGGAGGTATCTCAGTAGATAACCATATTCTATCAGATTTGAAATTTGGCCAGGACACTGGCATTCACATCCCTATCTGGAGACTAGTGGGAACTAGTGCTTGAAATGTATCAGTAGTACCAACCCTGTGAGCTGGGTTAGTTTCATTCTCTTGTGTCTAGGTAACTATCTGAAACGCTAACACTAGACAGGTGGGAAGGAAATTAGTTGCACTCTCTATAGTGAAATTGGGGACAGGGCCAAGTGAAGCAGACCAAGTTCCTTTTTCAAGGTACAAGCAGGATTCAGCGAGTAGCAGTGATCCATGAGGACAGGTGAGGGAAGCAGATGTAGGGGATAATCCCTGTCTGGTCTCTTTGGGCAGCAACAGATTGTCTGAGCCATGGCTGGGATACAGAGGAGAGCAGGGCAGTTAATAGGGGAAAAAAGGGGTTTGGGTACCAAGAAAGACTCCTTGATGTGGCATGGCTGAAGTGTGCCAGCATGCGAATGGGTCACTTGGCTCTGTACAGCAGAGGAATCCCTCCGGTCGCAGAGGAAGTGTGAGCAGATGACAGGGAGGGACTCCTCTGCTGTATCTTTGCAGAGCTAGTCTGGGCAGGGTTCAGAAAAAAACTCAATGGCCTTTCATACAGAACATTCCATGTGGAGGAAACAGGCAACAGACCAGCCCAAGGGCCACACCTTCCACCTAGCAATGCCATTGCCACACCTGCTTATTTACAGCCCATGCCTGTAAGGCAGGGACTGTTCCAACCCAGTGACTAAACACACAGCGGGGTGACCACCATGCACACAGCTCTCTCTGCCACCCCAACAAGATCTGCTTGGGAAAGAGGGTCATAAAAGAGCAGTGTACCATTAGAGAAAAACAGCCCAAACAGTTCAGCAAATACACGAGACTTCTCTTTCAAGAGTCTCAAAGCACTGTCTAAATATTAGTTAGCTCTCAAAACCGTCCTATGATGCGGATCACTATTATCCCAAATAGGGAAACTGCACACAAAGCAGTTTAAGTGACCAGCCCAGAGTCACATGACAGTCTGTGGCAGAGCTGGGAACAGAATCCAGGGCTCTTGACGCCCAACTGCTGGTGTTTAGCCACAGGACACTGTTCCCCTCAAATGACAGGTTTCAGAGTAACAGCCATGTTAGTCTGTATTCGCAAAAAGAAAAGGAGGACTTGTGGCACCTTAGAGACTAACCAATTTATTTGAGCATGAGCTTTCGTGAGCTACAGCTCACGACAGAAGGCATCCGATGAAGTGAGCTGTAGCTCACGAAAGCTCATGCTCAAATAAATTGGTTAGTCTCTAAGGTGCCACAAGTCCTCCTTTTCTTTTTTCCCCTCAAATGAGGCGCTCGATGTTTCTGGTATACCCGTAACTGTAACTATAACAGCAGCTGTGTTACAGCTACAATACCTATGATGCACCCCAGCCACCGGGCAGAAGCTGCCATTAGAATTTGGATTAATGTGCATTTGGGAATGGTTTCATACAGAGACGAGCTAGACAAGGTGTGGAATAGGAAACACCCTGGTGCAGCAAAGCCCAGGAACAGCAGCTGCCCTTTACCCAACTCACCACGTGGGATTGGCATGTACAAACCTGCAGATGAAGCTCAATGGAGAAAAGCACTATCAGAAAAACTGAAAACAGGAGTATTCCCAAAGGCTGCTGCTAGAATCCTGTAAACACAGCTTAGCGGGTCCCCACGTGACTACTAGAGCCCAAGAGAGATCCCCGAGGTCCCCTGCTCTGTCTCTCTCCACCCTGGAACCGGACAACAGGCTGCAAACCTCACAAGCCCCCGGCATCTTTGTATAGCTGCTCAGACACCCCTCAAAGCCTGGACCTGAGTGTCAGGCAGCAGCAATGTCCAAGCGGTTGTAACTGCCAGTGGCACACAGCACCACCCTTGCAATCAAAATATTTCAGAAAATATGCCACCTTCCCCCGTCAGGAGAATCTGACATCAGAGAACAGGCCTCAACCCCTCTCCGGAGCTGCTCCACACACGAGGCTTTGCTGTTCCGCCCCTAGTGTTCTTTCAAGTGCTTTGTCAGTAACTCACTGCCAGCTTCCATGGCGAGTGGGGGGAGACACAAGCAGACTCTGCAGGTGCAAATGTTTCAGGGACTCCGTTTTAACTGTTATGCAAATGACTGACCTACATGGAAGCAGCTGGTTAATTTCAATTACAATAGCAGGGAATTCTGGGTGATGTGAACCCTGAGTCCTCAGCAATCGCTGTCAAACTCCACGATGTTGTGACCCAGAGCTGAGTAGAGATAAAACCTACCCCCCCCCCCCCACCACCACACACACACCAGGACACCAGCTAGCATTAGGTAAGGCACACAGGCTGTCCCAGTTTGCGTAAGGGCTCCACCCAGACTGGGTACTGGAGTGGGAAGTACAATAAACCTCCAGAGTTCAGTGCACACTATGGCCAAAGCCAGTACTTTCCTAAACAGAGACAGCCACTAGCACATTCCATTCCTAACCCTGCTGCCAGGGACGCTTGTCAAACTGGTTTCATCACCAGCTTCACAGAACCTACAATGTGCTTGCACCACTCGAGATGACAAGTGCTCACCAGCAATTTCAGCATTTCCCAAATGTGTCAGAGGGGTTATCCAGAGAGCTGCAGCCCCTCTCTTCATCCCAGGAGTCAGCCTGGCCTGCTCTGGGCATGGCAGAAGAGACTGGAGAGGACAGAAGTGTTCTCTCTATTGCGAGGCAATCAGCCATCAGATGAAACATTAATGCATAGCAAAACAAGAGCTGGCATGAATGACTAATCCACTTGCATCCAACTTTCATCAGTGAAAGTTATTCCCTCAGAATCATCGGGGCTGAGCCATAGACCAGAACCAGTACCAGGAACACACAGGAGAGGGAGAGCTGGGAACCATGAAGCCATAATACAAAAGCACAGTGAGGAACATGTAGGTCGAGCTGGATCCACGCAGGAGATTAGCACCTGCTGGGAATGGGATTGCATTTCCATGGACTAACCCATTTAATGCCTTTTGGAAAAACAGTCTCTATGCGGCTTCTCCCCACTGGACAGATGGTGTCTGAGCCCCAACAGGGCAGACCAGTCTGCTGGCCTTTGGTGAGAGAGGCACATGTTAGGGGCAGTGGGAAGACTCCTTGTCTCGTGTCAGAGCTATCTGAAGCCTAGAAGATATTAGGCTGCGTGCCTAGCGAGGCTGCTGTGTAACACAAGCACCTCCTTTTGGGGGAGACCATGCCTACAGCACGTGGGTGCCCAGAGAGAGGAACAGAGCCGCATTTTCACCCAGCCACACTCTTCGCCCCCAAGCATTAAGAAAGTTCCTGTATCCTGGTAGAACTGGGTATGAGGCAACAGTTTCTGCAAGGAGGTAGCTTTTGCAAAGACACAACCTTTGGGCTTCACTGGACCCTGACACCATGACCACATTCCTCATTCTCTGGAGCCAGAGCTGGGGCACGCCCTACAGCGCTCTCAAGCCCGTGACCAGAGTGCGATCTTGTCATTTCTTAGGCATCTCCCCCCAGACTGAGAGGTTCCATGCAAGAACATGCTCCCGTTCCTCTTGCTCCCCCACAAAAAACATGCCTTGGGAAAATGGTCAGGTTTGGGAAAAGACAAGAAATCAGGACCCGCTCCTCCTTCCACACACAGACCCACTCCAATTTTAAATAGACTGTCTCAGCCCCTCTCTCTTGGGTAAGTCCCAGGGACCCTTTGAGCAGAGCTCCTCCTCCCACACTGCCCTGGGATGGAGCTGGAGAAGGGGAGGGAGATGCATTCATTTAGTTCCTGTTAATCCATGTGAAATCTCAAGTGATTCAGCCCATGAAGTCACTTAGCAAGAAACCTCCTGACCAACAGGAACTACTGCAGCAGGAGGGCTCCTTTGCAGCACTCTGCTCTGGGCCTTGTCACACACTGGAAGCAAATAATTGTTTAATCCAAGAAGATATTGGTGAGCCACGTCATTTCAGGATGGAATAAGCATAACCAAGCGCTTATGGCCACAGGTTTACAGGCGTTCAAATCAGATGCCCTCGATACACAAAGCTGGGGCTTCACTTGAGGGATACTCGTGACCATCTGCACACAGCCTCCATTTCCTGGCCAGGGATCACTAGCCAGCACAGCTAGTCACTGCCTGAGACAACAGCGTTACCACACCTTTCCCGCCAGCGGAATGCCATTAATCTGCTCCCACTGAAGCCAATGGCAAAACTCCCATGGACTTGTGAGTGGGCCCAAGGTCATGTCCAAAACACCAGTGAAATGGTCCAGAAGGGGCAGAAACCATCCGAGTGGAAGCTGTCCTGCTGCTCCCCTCCTCTCCGCTCTGACCAGTCCCAGCATGCAGCAGTCAAACAAGCCCTTGCTCTAACTCCAGCACACACAATGGTAAGCCTGGCAGCTCACTCCCATGTGTGGCTGGGTGTTGAGAGCCCTGTGCTTCCCTCACCTTTGCTCTGTTTAGTGTGGAGCTCTTTGCTTCAGGGGAAGGACTGCACTGGTATCAACAGCAGTGGAGGAGGGAGAAAGAGGGGGAGGAGAGATCTTTCATTCTTCTCCCCCCTTTGTCCCCACTCTGTAAGGGGCCTCCAGGTGCTCAGACACCTGTGCTGTCAAACAGACAGTTCTGTCCATTGCCCCCTCTTCAGCCCAAGCATACGATTCTATTTCCAACCAACAAGTCAACCCAGCCTGCACCTGCTGCTTTCGTCACAGGCAAGGCACCTCACAGTACGCTATACATATCCATCCCTTCATGCACAGTTTACAACAGCAACAGAATCCTGCTTCAGAAGCTCTGGCTGCATGTTGACCTCCCTCGGAAGTCCATGTTACAGAGTAGCTCAGCTCCTCTGATGCAAATGTTACCTCCAAGTCTCTGCTTCCCAAGTCTGAATGGCAACTGGAGGCCAAGTACTTGGGGTAAAGAGAAACTGGCTGCTCTTTGTTCTATGATCAGGCTGTCCCATGGACTAGACCCAGCGTACTGCCCTTCTTTGTGCCTTCTGTTCCCTCTCCAGTCAGGTGCTGCTCCCCCAAAAAAAGGACACTGACACTTTCATACTGGGAGAGAGAAGAGGCTGCAAGTTAGTCCACAGGGTATAAAGCCTACTGCAATCAGGAGAGTAGATTCAACTCCAGGTTCATTCAACTCTCCGCTCCCTTTAAAAGGGGGAAAAACAAACACCACCACCACCACTGCATTCAAATAATCCCAGAGGCAGCAGGAACTTCTCTGGTTAAAACTCCAAAGAGGCCTTTGAATTCCATCCACTCCTCCCTCCCTCCCCTTGAGGCAGGTGCCAGCACTGAGGGCATTTGGGTCCCCATTAAAGGGATCCTAAGAGACAGCAGTGGATCAGTACACGTGAGCATGTGCCTGGGAGAAAACACGTGCGGATGTAAAGATGCTGGCTGCATGGAGGAGCTGTACTGGGCGTTTCTGCCTGGAGGTTGCCCTTCCCAGCACTGAGAGCTCCTGTATTTGCGCTCTATCTAAAATAAACACAAGGATAAAAATAAGTGAAATGCCTAAAAATAAAAAACAAAGCAAGCAGTTTTCTGCACCATAACTAGGTCACCCAGCTTGCCAGCATGCGAGTTGTGGCAGAAGGCACACAACCTTACAGGCCTCCTGAATTCAAAATCAACATGTCTCTCTTCAAATTTTCCCGTCACGAAACCCACACCTGCTCCCCAGTAACCCCCAGCTGGAGCCATCTGTTAACGGTTCTGCCCTCCAGTCAGCTTAGGCTGTTTTGCTTGTGTGGCAAACTGTAACCTTATCCCCCCACCTGAACGCTACGACAACGAACACTGCCCCAGAGGACACAACTGAAGCTGCCCTGTGCGTTCAGACGAGGCCACACTTCCTTCTTCAGAAACAGACCGATGGGTCTGATGCTGTGAAGTGGAGAGAGCTCTCGCAGGTCCAGCTTTAAGTGCACGCCACAGGGCAAGAAGGTCTTGTGCCAATAGACTGTCATTGTCACTGGCACAGCATAGATAGGACCAGGGGAGTTCTGGGAATGTTCAGAGACAAACTCTGGCCCTGGAGAGGAAAGCTAAACAGACAAGCCCAGGTCCTATCCCAACCAAGGCGATGTCTGTGAGGGACCAAATGCTTCCCTTCCCTGTTACCAATGTTAGTCTAGCCACTTCAGAACAAAGGGTTTTCCATGAGCAGCATCCCTGCCAGAAGGGGCAGCAGGAGAGGAGAGCACCGCCCAGCAGAGAGAAGGCCACTTAAGCATGCCCTGGAGGATGCCAACAACAGTTACAGCTCCTACGGCCATCAGTATACAGATCATCACAGAGGTGGGGAGACATCTCTGCCTAGCAATTCTGCTGTTGTCTCAGAAACAACCAGCATCAATCAGGGATGGCTCCCACTTTTGTCATCAGACTTTGTTAAGGTTCTCGGATGAGCCCATCCTCATTCCCACCTCCCCTCCCGATCCTGCCAATCCAGTTTCTCCCAGGACTGGTTAGGCTTAGTAGCTGCTAGGGAAATAGTTATTTGCCCTAGAGCAGCGCCCCTGGTTCTCTCAGAAGGGGACTCTATTCCTACAGCATTCCTACTTTCACTCAACAACATGGCTGGGGGGCGGGGGGGGGAAAGAGAGCAAAGAAGAGCTGCAAAGGCTCTGAAACATCACATCATGGCTCAGCCTCCACACCACCACACTGAGCCTCCACCACACTCCCCCCGAGGGCCTGCTGGGTGCATTCCCATTTGGATTATATAAAGGGAGGCTTATGTAGTTTCTGACATCCAGTTAGGGATCCAGAAACAAGGTGTGGCAGTGCATGTCAGGCACATGCATAGAAAGCAGCAATTTCCATGGTGTGAGTGGGGGCTCACCATTCCCAACCCCTCTGGCTGGGTCAGACAAGGCATCTCAATAGCACAGACATGCAAAGACCCTGAGCAGCTCACAGTCGGGGCCTGAACTCCAATTTCAAACAGCACCAGCAGACCAGGGGACTAAAGTTAACGAAAACAGCTGAGAATCGGTAACAGTGAAAAATAGTTTGGAAATGCATCTTGGGGTATTTTTAAAGTACTTTGTTTTTTGAATCCCAGGATCTCAGAGAACTTTACAAACATGAATTTTCACAGTCTACCCTGCAAAGTAGGGAAGTGTTATGCCCTTTTACTGAGGTCCAAAGGAGATAAGGGACTTGCTCTGAGTCACCGAGTAAGTCAGTGACAGAACAAGGAGGTGAGAGATCAGGAGTTCTGACATGCAAATTCCTGCTTTGATCACAGACCTTCAAAAATGTAATCAAATTGCACAACACAGAGAGAGACGCTGCATAGGTAAAAGATAGGGAGAGAAGAGAGGCAGAAACTGAGGAAGTGGGGTGAAGAGTGAAAGTCTGCAAAGATTTCTTTCCATCTTTCACTTTTTAGCAGGCAGGAATTCTGCTGCTGGGCTGGGACAGGAAGCAGCAATGGAAGTCATTCCAATGGCATTTCCTGAAGAGCTGTACAGAAAAGCCTCCCACCTCTGAATCAGTTTGAGAAGATGCCAAAGGTCTGCACACTGAGCAGAGATCTCAAACAATCCCACTGTTCAGACTGCCCCTATCTGCAACTAGCCACCCTCTCTTTCCACCTGGTACTGAGTTAGTCTTCTGCGGGAACTGATCATCATGATTGCAGGGAGTGCCTGGATACACCTTCCCTGCTCCACACAAGTGTGACTGAATCTGATGGAAGAGAAGACAGAATCTTCAGGGCTTCAGCTGGGAGAGAAGAGAACCATCTGGTGTTCAGAAAAATATTTATTTAACCCAGGCAGGTGATGCCTAGAGAGACATCTTTCCCCAGCCCTAGATAGCATGCAGAGTAGATGAATGGGTGGGATATTTGTTTGGAAGACAGGAGGAGCAAAGAAAATAGGGAAAGCCAGTTGCCTGATAATGCAGGAGCCTTACAGTTAGAGAGCACTTCTCTGTCACAAAGAGGGAAAACGTGCGTTCTCAGAGAAGACCCTAAAGCGGTCTGTGCACCTGGAGATACCATCCTTTGTCCAAGATGTCATACTAACAACTTATGGCCATTAAAGATCCCATGGCACTTCTGTATAAGAGTCTGAATATTAATTCTGGTACCCTAGCCACAGTCCAGTTTGCATAATTGTATTTGGCCCACATGGATTTCCCTTGTAACCTAATAAGAATACAGTATTCTTCTATTTTGGTATTTATACTGTGCTCATCACTGTGGTACCCAAGTACCTAGTCTTCATTCCATGTCTTCGAGCTGTTTTGCAGTGTTGCTGTGTGTGAAACGACTACATTCCACCCAGAGATAGCTGCATTTCCTTGAAAAATGTAGTGGATTCTATAAAGCTCTTTTAAACATACAATATACCTATTTGAATCAATGCTTACTCCAACAGGAGTTAATCTCACAGTGTTAACTACACACCAAATCTTGGTTATCCAAGCTGTTTGATCAGCCAGTGAACCTCTCACTGCCCGAGCAGAAAGGTCTAAATAGGCATAATTAAAGATACAAACTCCATTAGATGGCAATGGGAGTCCTACATGCTAGGAACAGAGATCAGCATACCAGGATAGGAGGGCTTGAGATCACATCTGGTTTGCTCATCCAACCCAAGCAGGGATTTAGCATCTGCACACAAAAAGAAAAGGAGTACCTGTGGCACCTTAGAGACTAACGAATTTATTTGAGCATAAGCTTTCGTGAGCTACAGCTCACTTCATCGGATGCATTCAGTGGAAAATACAGTGGGGAGATTTATATACACAGAGAACATGAAACAATGGGTGTCACCATACACACTGCAAGGAGAGTGATCGCTAAAGGTGAACTATTACCAGCGGGGGGGGGGGGGGGGGGGAGGGAGTGGGGGGGACCTTTTGTAGTGATAATCAAGGTGGGCCATTTCCAGCAGTTGACAAGCACTTCTGAGGAACAGTGGGGGGGAGGAATGACCATGGGGATCCGAACATGCATCCGATGAAGTGAGCTGTAGCTCACGAAAGCTTATGCTCAAATAAATTGGTTAGTCTCTAAGGTGCCACAAGTACTCCTTTTCTTCATGGGGAAATAGTTTTACTTTGTGTAATGACTCATCCACTCCCAGACTCTATTCAAGCCTAAGTAGCTTATGCTCAAATAAATTGGTTAGTCTCTAAGGTGCCGCAAGTACTCCTTTTCTTTTTGTATCCAGTTTGCAAATTAATTCCAATTCAGCAGCCACAAACTCTACCACTGAGTCCACTCGAGAAGTCTCTAAGAGAACAAGATGAATGCCTCGACATGGTTATTCCCAATCCCCACAGTGGAATGGCAATCATAGGAGTCAGAGTAACAGCCGTGTTAGTCTGTATTCTCAAAAAGAAAAGGGCGGGGGGGGGGGGGGGGGAGAGAGAAAACCTGGATTTGTGCTGGAAATGGCCCAACTTGATTATCATACACATTGTAAGGAGAGTGATCACTTTAGATAAGCTATTACCAGCAGGAGAGTGGGGTGGGGGGAGGTATTTTTTCATGCTTTGAGTGTATAAAAAGATCTTCTACACTTTCCACAGTATGCATCCGATGAAGTGAGCTGTAGCTCACGAAAGCTTATGCTCAAATAAATTGGTTAATCATAGGAGTAGACATGAAGAGGAGCAAAAAGTCTGACTGTAGAGTGAGATGCAATGTCTCAGGTTTTCTCTCTGAAAGCAGAGGGTGTATGCAGAGCACAACTTGCTGTCATACGACAAGTGTCTGTGTCATTTCCCATCATTCAAAAAAACCGACAATTAGAAAATAGACTCTCCATAATCATATTTTCTAGACGGTTTTCTCCACAAAGCACCACAAGACTCCATCCTGCTGCAATGCAACTCACCAGGACTTTGTCCAACCTGGCTACCATTCAGCATCTCGAAAATCTGGGTTGGGCAGGTCAGAGGAAGGGGGAAGAGGTTTCATCTAGTCCATCCCTCTTCCAGTGATGTCACATTTTTCAGACTTCAGATAATTCTATTGGCATTATTTTTCTTGAGAAACTATTCCACTGTTGCATACGACTAATAGTTCTTTCCAGTGAGAAATCTGAACCCTAACCTTTCCTTTGGTGAATCTTCACCCATTACTTCTCATTATACTCCCCTGAGCCATCCTCAGTTTCTTTGCCTCCTTGGTGTTTACATGTTAAGCATCCAGGAAATCAGTACTTTAGGGAACTGTCTGCGTTACTCCAATGGGACAAAGCTCAATGCCCCAGTCAAGAGACAGGACAGTCAGCATCAGCAAACAGAAGTATATTCTCCAGTTCCCACTTATTCATGGAATTGCACAGATGTTGCCAGAACCTTCAATTCCAGCCTTTACTTTCTGACCAGATCTCTATTAGAAATGTAAATGAGTCATTCATCATGAATCACGCCCAGCCTTTACAGAGCTCTCAGAAAAGCATTATTCACACCCACTCTAAAAAAGCAAGGATTTCACTCTGATCATGGCACCCTGGCCCTCCATCCCAAGAATCACAGCAGCTCTTTCATTTTCACCAGCACCAGGAAAGCAGGAACTCTTACCCGAAAAGACTGTCTGGTATTACTCCTGCCCTCTCTCAGGGATTGGCAGGCAGTAAAATGCTGTGATTCTCTAGAAAACAAATTTCAGAGTGGTAGGTAGCCGTGTTCGTTGTTTTTGCTGATACAGACTAAGAGTCCTTGTGGCACCTTGTACTGTATGTTCCACTCCATGCACCTGATGAAGTGGGTTTTAGTCCACGAAACCTTATGGTCAAATAAATTTGTTAGTCTCTAAGGTGCCACAAGGACGACTCCTTGGTTTTTCTAGAAAACAAACTATTCTGATACATACCAGGAGCAGGTCAGCCAGAACTTGCATTCCTCTGTTTGAGATTTGGCTATGGCACCTTTTTGTGAATGGGCCAGGCAATAGCTGCTCAGCATGCACCATACACACTGTAGGTGAGCAAACAGGACAGTGACAGAGAGATTACGCCATCATTGGGCCAGGAGGAGCACTCACTGGTTAAAGGCTCATGCAAGAACTACCTACGAAGAGGACAATGGTTTCTCTCTGCACCTAGAAGCAGGGGAAGGCGAAACAGAAGATAACCATAACCCTCCACCCCTATTAGGATGGCTGAACTTTTACAAACAGTTGTGATGCAATATTAACATTAGCACCAGTGTTAGCAGCAGCAGAGCTGAACAAAGGGAACAAGATTGGGAAATCTGGGGGTGGGGGAAGGCCTAGTGCTAACAAGGCCAAAAGCACCACCACTAAAGCTATCAAAGCTCCAGTCTGGTGTCTGGTTCGAAGCCCAGACTGTAATAGACTTGCATCCCACATCTTTTCTACAGCTGGCAGTGTAGAAGAACCTACAGAAACAGCCCAGACCTTCTCTTTGGGCATCATGGGCATTTGCACCGCCTCCCTGCACCAATGGCTGTGTCACATAGTTCGGCCAGCTTGCAACAAACAATACAAACCAGCCAGAATCACAATCAGGGATACCAGGACAGAGCAAAGCTGCTTCTCTGTCTGGCAAAAAAAACCAAACAAAACGGCTAATAGCCATCTTAAGAGCAGGAGCCAGTGGGTGTGTCAGACACAGAGGAATCCTGCCCTCATGCAATCTGCTGAACAAATATTTGTTTCAAACAATGAATTTGTGCTCAGACAAAAAGGAAGCACACTGTGATACTCGGTCGGGGTGGGGGAGGGGTATTGCATTCCCAACAAGCAGAGACCAGTGACTTTCCATCAGTGATTTAATCTAAATCTCCCAGGGAGTTCATTTACAAAATCAGATTGCATTATCGCCTAGGTCTCCAGGATACAACCCAATCGTCACCAGCAGCAACAGCCACAGAGACTGAGAAACCTCCATTTGATCACCCAATTCCAGGACTAATCTCTGTTTTTAAAAGCCAAAGCTGGAGAGGAGAGGGATGAAACCTAGCATTTAGCTGCTGCTAGGGTGATCTACAAGGCTAGAGAGCTAATGGGCCAGGGACAGCCTGCTGAGATGGTCAGTGAGAATCCTGGTTATTAACATGAAACAAAATTCAGGCTGTTTGGGTAGCCACAGCCCAGGCAGTGCCCCAGGACAACTGCATTCCAAGCATTCCTGGGCGCAACATCCTCCCTTCTGCCTCCACTCTTTTACTTTATTCTGGATCCAATGCTGGGCTTCCCTGAGCTCCAAGAGGCAGATCGAATTCACCTGTGCCAGGAGCAGGTGCAGAGCAAGGCCAGGCTGAAAGAACCTTGTCTCCATACTCCCCAGCACCTCCTCAAGTCTCCTCTAGATTTCAGGGTGGGCTACTGGTTGTGGCTTCGGGGCTGTGAAGGTGAACACAATTTTCAAAACCACAGCTCATCAATGGGCAAGGGAAACAATACTCCACTGCCAGTAGCTGAAGAAGTGATTTTTTACCCACAAAAGCTTCTGCCCAAATAAATCTGTTAGTCTTTAAGGTGCCACTGGATTCCTCATTGTTTTCGTAGTTGGAACTGTCCTCCCTGTCCAGCCAGTACTAGTACAGAGAGCCACCAGAATGCAGGAGTTAAAACAAGTCGTAAACTAGAGCATCAGGCCACATATCTCCCATTGGCAAAATCCCCTGGACACACCAAGTTCCACAATGCAAGCCATCTGGTGATGAGCAGAATAGACTGAGGGATTCAGTCGGAAACATCTACTCATGTTAACACAAATCCATTAAAAGGGTATGCAAGTTTGGTGCTCAGGAGAGCAGGGGGGAAACAACCATGATTGGAGCCAGGTATACAGCAGTAGGAGTTTTGTATGGCTCTCTTTACGCAGTTCTAGCCATGCACCTCAATTCTCAGACTACATGGAGGACAGATACCCAGGGAAAGAAGGCCTACTTTATTTGTGAGCAAATCAGAAGGTGAATTCTTGTCTCCAGAGGTGGAGGGCTAGCATATAATCCATCTCACTAGGCTGGAAAGCCCACCCCCAGCATTTTAGGATCATTGCATTAACAAAGGTGGAAGGAAGGTTCAGTCCTGAGCTGGGTTCCCAACCACTGTCGGACATGCTAAGGAACAAGGGGTTCCATCTCAAGAGCCAGCCTGGATTATGGGGCTGCCAAAACGGTTTCTCCAACATCCAAGGAGGCCGAGAAGAAAGAGTGATTCAGACATGCCTGGTTGGTGGGCACGGTATCAATTCTTTTTGCTCTGCCACAATGGAGTGACCCCTTGTGGCAAACCGCTAAGAATGTGCAGGGAAAGGCCCATTCCAGTTGCATTTGTTTCACTATGGACATCTATGACAATTACTAGCATGCACAAGGTGTTCAGACAGTTACATTTTAATCAGACTTGCACTATAGCTGCCAGTAAGGTCAGATGAGTGGGGAGCGCGCTCCCCTTGGAAGCGAGACATGTTCTTACCCAACCGCCATTCTCTTGGATCCAGGGATCTAGGTGGTCAGTCAGGTAAGTGGTCATCCATGAGACGATGCGTCCAACCAACACCTGCATCTCCTTGTCAACACTCTCCACACACAGGGCTCCTCCAAAGGAGAAAAAAGCCACAATGCGCCCCCAGTTCACTCCGTCCCGGAAGAGTTCATTCACCACCTGCTCAAAGCTCTGGTATGCCGTGCCAGGGGTGATGTGGAGCTGGGAAGTGAGGTCACTGAAGGCCCTCCGATACCTCAATTCAAACTCATCTCCTGCCTCTCTCAGCGCCTGCCTCACTCCAGTTGCTGGAACCCTTTCGTGGGCTTCAAGGCTGTTACTGTGCCCGACAGCCCCATTCACTATGTGGCTGGCACCCGGATGCCAGGATGGACTCCCATTAGGGACGCTTGCCATCTCAGCCTCTTCTGCAGACTCAGTCCTGATCTCATCCTCCCCCTCAAACCGACTCCAGCTGTATCCCCTCTGCGATAGCTTGTAGGAGAGAAAGTCAATCACTAATTCTCTGTTCGTGTTCGACATTTTCACATTAGGGGGATTCTCATGGAGTCCATGGTCCAGAACACAAGCTGACCAATGTGCTTACCAGGTCCAGACTCTGCTCTCCTCTGGAGTCAAGGCAAACATCTGAACCCTGAGCCGGCAATCTTCAGAGGGAAAAGAGAGGCAAATAAACTGTTAATACAACATTATACTCACATTTGGGGCATTAACATCCGTAGCTTCTTCCTAAATTGAGACCTCAAGTGTTTTTGCAGTTATACATTAGGCAGAACCTCAGAAAACTGTTGGAAAACCATCAATTTCTATGAGAACTAGGCTGAAAACCCTTGGACTTGCTTCTAAAACAGCCACAAGTCACATGCACATGAAATGCAATCAGTTCAGCCACCTCTACATGAACCAAGGAAAGCCTGAAAGCTCTTTTGTCACGTAGCTGTGCAGAAGGTTGAGAGGTTTCTACACCTCTGCATAAGGTCAACAAGGGCTCAGTGCCCAGCCAGCCACTGCCGATTAGTCTCAGTCTAAGCCTCAGAAGAAAAAGCAGCTCTTGCTGAAGTGATCATGCAACACTGCAGGCTCGACATTTGAAAGCAAAGAAAGAGGCTTTGGAGCCCCAAGAGCTCACCCTCTGCCTGTTCCTCCATTACCTTGATTGAGTGGTGCATGCAGCTCTGCTCTGCTGCAGGAACGCAAAGAACCCTCCCTCCCTCACGCCCCCTTCCTCCCCGCCTCCCAGAGAAGATCAAAGCTCTCCCTGATTTTTTTTTTTAAAGGGACCGGTACTACTGGGTGAGGTCCCTTGAAATATTTGCTTCTGCACTAAAAGAACAATGCAGCCCTCTCTCACTCCTGTCAAGTAACATTTTCCAACAATTAGACAGGCTCAGTCTAGAACAATAGCAGCTGCCAGCCTGCACAGGGACTTGTTTAAAGCTTTACAGCATCATTTTCCTTTTTCCATTCCAGAGAGGATTAGCCCTGGGTTGAGTTTCACCAGCTTCCAGGTGTATTGAAGGTGCACAGTTCCTCTTTGCTGGATTTGAGTGCCACTACAACCTTGGGGAAATCCTATAACAGACCCCTTATGTGTTTTACTGGGATCCCAGTTATAGGTTCACACCCTCAACCCTACTTTGTTAGAAAAAGTTAGGAGAGGAAGTCACATAATAGTTTCAGAGTGCCCATGAAAAGCAAGTAAAGGCTAGAAGCACATTAAATCTATGCTGTATTACTTCTGAGGTAGTTAATCATTGCAGAGGGAGGTTTCCAGGGAAAAGGAATGCATACAATCACATATACAAGTGAGAGAGACTTGGCACCCTTGAATTTTGAGGGAAACCCTGAAATATTACCAGAGAACCCGAGAGTAATAGAAGGACAAAAATAACCCTACAGAGACATTCTTTTTCAATGTTTTATCATCACAAATACACAGTCACCATGTAGAGGGGAAAGGGGGCCAGGGTTTTCTGTTATTCTAAATATTCAGCGCTTTTTGTAACCAATTGTATTAAGAAATCTTATTGTTTCACAGAGAAATCACCAGGTAGTCCAGTCACTGACTGAAGTTACTTTCATCTCAATACTCTTTATTAAAAGCATTTTATTCAGTTCTATGATTTTACTAGGAGCAGCTTCTCTCTGTCTCATTTCTACCCTGCCCTAGGTCCTACAAGGGGAAGCAGCATAGAGTGGCCTCACCTAAACCTCTCCTTTACACAAGGATCTGTAACAATAGACAAGATACATAGGCTCCCCATCAGAATACGGGTTGGAGAGAGAACATACATGCATGTTTCTACTCACCCTCTAGAGTAGCTGCTGGGAGAAAGCTCTGGCCTGGGAAATCTCAGTTCACTGCCCCTGTCGGACCAGCTGTAGAGGAGAAAGACAGCCACTGACTCAGCACGCAGTAGGCAGCTCCCTGACCCTCCCACAAGATGCATTGAGCTGCCCTGCTCCCCATCCCTCATGTCCCTCCCCCACTAGTCTTCTAACCCTTCCCTTGCCCCACCCCCTTTCCAGCCCCCAGATCTTTGGAACTCTATACATAGCAAGAGTCCCCTCCTGCTGCTGCCCTCTCTCTCAGGCATTTGTAGTAAGCCCCTCAACACAGCATCTAGGTGCCAAATATTCTTTGCTCAAAAAGAAAAGGAGTACTTGTGGCACCTTAGAGACTAATGAATTTATTTGTTAGTCTCTAAGGTGCCACAAGTACTCCTTTTCTTTTTGTGGATACAGACTAACATGGCTGCTACTCTGATACTTTGCTCAGACACCTTACATAGAGGTCCTAGGTTTTTATTGTTGTTTTGTTTTAAATTCATTCTCCTGCTTTCATCAGCACTGGAAGCTCTTAAAATCATCCTCTGAAAGCAAACAGGCTTGGGCTAGTTCTTATATCCTCTGCTGAGGAGCTCCAGTTGTTGAGATGGCTTTGCTCTTGCAAGTTTCATCTGGACTCTGTCAGCCAGAGCATTCCCTTGGCTTGGAGCACCATTTGTTTCACAGGGTCACAGATGTCAAGGTGATCTCAAAGATAATCAAAATCTAGTCTGTAGTGTTCCTTTAAAGAAAAGATTGCTATTCACCTGTCTGAATTATTAGTTGGGTTCAAAAAATAATTTAGATAAATTCCTGGAGGATAAGTCCACCAATGGCTATTAGCCAAGGTGGTGAGGGTATCACAAAACCTCTGACTGCTAGAAGTTGGGACTGGATGACAGAAAATGGACTGCTTGTTAATTGCCCTGCTCTGTTAATTTCTTCTGAAGAATCCGGCAGTGGCCATTGTGAGAAGACAGGCTATTGGGCTAGATGGACTATTGGTCTTGCCCACAATGGTTGTTCTTATATTCTAGAATGAACTGGGAGCCCCTGGTCTCTTTTAAGTCCCCAGGTGGTGAGCTCTTAGCAGTTTCTTTCTTTAAACAAAGTCTGCTGCATGCTGCACAATTTAGAATTTCTATGTATCCTTCATCTTCAGACCCGGGTGGAGTTACAGTAGTTAACTGAGAAGCTAGGAGAGAGTTGATTACAGTGATTAAGTACTCATCCAAAAGAAAGAGCTGCAATCTCCTGGCAAGGTGGTCTTTCTTGCCAGTGTTGCAATCTGTATACCTAGGAGAACCCAAGAGTTCATACTTCTTTGTTGTTTGGAGGGATACACGCCATCAACAGAGGGTGCAGAATTAGAACACACGGCATTTCATAAACTTTTCAGTGGGTCCCACATATATGTTGAAAAGGAGAGTGAGCATGATTAATTGCTGCAGGATCTGTTGGGATTAATGACGCTCACTCAGTACTATACCACCAACTCCTGATAGGTCTGGCATGTGAATCAGCAACATTTTTGGTCTTAGCCTGTGTTACTTTTTGGAGGAGGGAGGGAGGCTAAAGTTCCAGCACCCTTCATTGTGAAGAAAACCCTACAGATGTAACTAACTGATGCTGAGAGCTGGAAGTTTGTCCTAGTGATCATAACTTATTCATAGTCTCCTACAAGCATCCAGGGCTGACTGCTAGGACCCCGGCAAACCACTCTTGGGGGGACCCTCTTTTTTCATGGCTGTGGGAGAGGTACCAATTAGTTGCTGCTGCTGGCTCTATGCTACCAGAAACTCCCTCTTAGCTGGTTGCCCACAGAGGAATTGGCTTCTTTGCTGAGCAGCCAGTGTGATTTCTGAGCCACGAGTAGCAGCATGGTCTAAGCACAGGACTCCTGCCTTCCATACACCTAATCTCTTGGCTTTGGCAAAGTCACTGAAGAGTTCTGCCTTCCAGTTCCCTTGACCCCGAGCGATGGGGGGAAAGGACACGCACATGCAGAGGCTCAGGGGATGAATGAGGGACTATCCGCCCTAGCCCAAGGCCCTGCTGGGGAGAGCCCCCAGCCCTGGGAGGGGAACAAACAGCAAGAAAAAAAAGACACACTGTGGAGATGGAGACAGGGAGCCCCCCCATTTCCTTTCCCTTCCCCTCCCCCACCTCTGCCCCCCATGGCCCCGCCCCTGGGCTCAGGGGCGGGGCCAACAGGCATCCCCCCCATTGGCAGCACCCAGTTGTCACTCACGCCTCGCCTGCCCCCCTCCGCTCTCACCTCGGAGGCCGGCGAAGAGCCCAGCCCCCTGCTCCCCGCCCAGGAAGACGCCGGGGCAGAGATCGCTGGGAGCCCGCGGGGCCGGAGCCGCTTCAGCGGCCTCCTGCCTTGCCCTGCCCCTCCCCCAACGGCCACCTTGGCTGGGCTGGGCTGGGCTGGGCTGGGCAGGGCAGGGCGGGGCGGGGCGGAGAGGGGAGTGCGCATGCACCAAGGGGGTCTCACGCTGGGGGCGGGGACTTCCGGCCAGGCCTGGGCGTTAATACCCATGCGCGAGATGTGCTGCGCTGAGCGTGCGGCTGCGCACGCAGGACTGGTGAGCATGCGCAACCCAGCGGGCGGCTGTGACAGAGCGCAGGCTCGGGCGACCCCGCGTGCCCGCCCTGGGGAAGTGGCGCGTTAAAGGGACGGCGTCGCGCGGCCCGCTCCGTGCCCTGAGCGCCCCGTGAGGTCGCTGTGCGGCCGGCGGGCTGGGCCCTGTGGGCTTGGGTGTCCTGCCGGGGCCAGCCCCGCCTGCAGCCTACGGGGCCTCCACCCCCAGGCTGCATCAGTCACCTATGCAGGGCCACCAGGCAGCAAGTGCGAAACATCAGGAGGGGGGTGGGGTGTAGGAGACTCCTATATAGGACAGGGCCCCAACTAACGGCCCGTCCCTATAAAATCAGCACAGCTGGTCGCCCCACATGTAAGGGGTGTCCCAGCTCTTTCCCTCCCCAGGCAGAAAGAAGTGGGGGTGCAGTGGAGCCTTTCCATAGAATCACTAGGGGAGGCCCAGAAGGGCCCTCATTAGGTCATCTAGTCCCAGCTCCTGGGCTCACAGCAGGACTGAGACCATCCGATGAAGCGAGCTGTAGCTCACGAAAGCTTATGCTCAAATAAATGGGTTAGTCTCTAAGGTGCCACAAGTACTCCTTTTCTTTTTGCGAATACAGACTAACAAGGCTGTTATTCTGAAACCATCCCTAAGGTGTCTAACCTGTTCTTAAAAACCTGCACTGCTGGAGATTCTACAACCTCCCCGTAGGCAATCTGTCCTACTGTCCAACCTAAACCACCCTTGCTGCAATTTAAGACCATTGCCTCTTATCTCAGAGGTTAAGGAGAACAATTTTTCACTCTCTTCCTTGTAACAACTTTTTACGTACTCAAAAACTGATGTCCCCCTCTGTCTTCTTTTCTTCAGACTAAACAAATCCCGTGTTTTCAATCTTTCCTCATAGGTCATGTTTTCTAGACCTTTAATCATTTAATCTAGTCTCCTCTGGCTTTCTCCAATTTGTCTACATCCTTCCTGAAATGTGGTACCCAAAACTCAACATGATACTCCAGCTGAGGCCTTATCAGCATGGAATAGAGTAGAAGAATTATATCTCATGTCTTGCTGGGGTTTTTTAATTGCGTACATGCTACTCTGCATCTGTTAGCTCAGGCAGGTCACTGTGCGCATGATGTAATCCAGTGATGACTGTATGTTTCAAGTTCCCCTCAGTGCCTGTCTACAGCGGATATGAGTTGTTACAGTCCCCAGCTACAGTAGCTCAAGTTGTAACAGCTGATCTTTTCAGCTCTGGAGAGCTCCAGTTTAATTCTCAGTGTATTGGCCAAGAGGGGGGCTGGCACCCTGGAGTCACAGGTGCTGGAACTAGGGTGCTGCCACACTCCCTGGTTTCAAGTTTGTTTCTGTCATATACAGGGCTTACAGTTTGGATCAATGGCTCTCAGCACTCCCACTATACAAATTGTTCCAGCACCCCTGCCTGGAGTTTGCTGCAAAAGATGGGGAGGTTTGCAGTAGTCCTTATTCCTGGGTGAGTTCCTTACATATGTTCATTTTCGCCCCTGTAATGGTAGGCAGTCACCCGAGGAGTGTCCCATGCCAGTCCTGTGCAGAACTGCAGTTGCATCTCAGCCTTACTGTCCCATAGTGTACTTTCACTAAAGTCCCAAGAGGCTTATATATATTGCCCTGTACCCCTTCAGGCGTGTAGTTTATTTAATCCAATGGCAGAATGTGTTATGCATGTAAACCTCCACCCAAAGGGGACTGAGTTAGTTTTAGTCCATCCACCTCCTCCATACAGGCTCCTTACCACTGAGGCCTCTTGACCCAGGACCCTCTACTGGAGTCAGTGCCTCTTGTCATCAAGTACGAAAGGACTTCTCATCTAGGTTCAAGGTTCCTGCAGAGTTCAAGCCAAGGCAACCCTTCTCCAGAACAGCATATAATTCCTTTGCGAGCTGGAGTTCCCACTACTACCTGGTGAAATCCTCTTGCTGGCACTAGGTTTTGTTAGGGCTTGGTATTTACAGGTCTTTCCTTCCAGATCCTCTTCCTGCTAGGAGTACTCGTCCCCCGTTTATTTGAGCATGCTCGGGGGTCGCATAACTAATTCCAATAACAAACGAGACTCTGGCATGCTAACTAGTTATGCGACCCCCAAGCATACTCAGATAAATTGGTTAGTCTCTAAGGTGCCACAAGTACTCCTTTTCTTTTTGTGAATACAGACTAACACGGCTGTTACTCTGAAACCTTCCCCCGTTTTCTTTCCTAGTGAATTCTCTCACCTGCTTCCCTAGAAAGCCCTTTTCTTAGGAACTTCCTCTCTGTTCCCTGTCTGAGCCTTCATAAGGCCCTAGGCTGGGGGAGATCACGTGGCTCGACCCACTGAGTGGGAGGCAATAGGGGCTGGAAGGAAAGGGAGACATGGCACCCCACTGAGTTGGGGGAAGGGTTGGGTATGGGGATAGCCCATGTGCCAGTATCACCTCTAGTCTCCTGCCCTACCTCCATAGTTACCTCTGGGATTCACAATGGAATATTCCAGCCACCAAGGACACCAATTGCCCCTCCCCCGGAACGTAGTCAAACAGCGCCTTACTTACTAAAAGCTGATTGGCCACTTCAACCCCAGCGTTGAAAGTTCCTTCTCGGATTGGCCACGCACTCCGGCTCCCGATGCCTTCTGGGAGGTGTGGTTTCCCCGCTCGGCTGCCGTGCAAACCACCCTCAGTCTAGAGACTACATGTTCCAGAAGTCTCCGTAATGGCAGTTGGTGTCATAGGAGAGCAGGGCGGGCTTGTTTTCATCCGGGTACTCGGCTTCTTCCCGCCCCTTCCCGCGACTTGTCCAATCTGCACGGTCGATGGGGACGACAGCCCGCGGTGATTGGTGAGTTTGGACTAGGGACCGTTGTTCAAACTCGTTAACGGCGGAGCTAAGCGGTGTGGTGGAGACTGTCGAGCAGAAGGAGGCTGGGGTTGGCGGTAGCGGTGGTAGGTGGGTTTCGGCCCGGCTGGCTCCTGGGCAACGGGGCCCCTTCGCCTCTCGAGGGCTCGGGTTTTTCCCGCCGTCCCGGGCTGCAGGGGGGATGAGGCCCTAGGCCGCCTCCCCCGCGGCGGGCTCCTTCCCCGGCGGGGGTCTCCGCCTGTGGGGCGGGGCGGCGTTAGTGGGTCCCTGGGGGTGTCTGTCTTGGGGGCCCCGCGCCTTGCGGGCGCAGGGGCGAGCAGCTGGGGGAAGCTCAGCTCCTCGGGCTTCGTGCCTGGCTCTGAGCTCGGTGCCTGCTGCTAGGAGGGGCGGGCGGGGGTCCAGGCCCGTCTCTCAGCCCTGACTCAGCTGGCACGTTTGCCGAAGTTTTGACCAAATCAGAATGGGGGTTGGGGGTTAACAGTCAGAGGAGTGGAGATGTGGCTGCAGGTTTTGCATCCGGTCTGGGGTGGCCTGGTCCGTGGGGCGCTGGTTTCTGGTGAGGTTTGGGGGTGGGGTTCTTTGAAGGCCAGAACAAGGGTTTTGGGAAAGATGTCTGCCTTGATGGGGAGCACTTCCTGAATGTCCTGTCGTTATTTGATATGCTGTATGGGTTTTAGTGTGGGGTGGTAGCTGACAAGCAGGGGTTTTGTGATCGGTGGGTTTTTGCTGTATTGGAGCAGGTTCTTTCAGAGACTCATGGTAGCCTGTTTTACGATGCCATCTACTTCTTTGGTGGAATATGCTTGTTTGGTGAAGCAGTTTTAAGTGTATTAAGGTGTATATCCCAGACTTTCTTCTTGGAGCATGTTCTGTGGCACTCGGGTCCCACTGCAAGCAAAACATATACAGACAAACACTTATCTGGCATCAGACAGGTAGATTCCTTTAGCTATTAAGAACAAACGCTTTCTATTTTTGTTGTGTTATTGTGTAATTTTTCTTGTTACAACATAGGCACGTTTAAAAAGAGAATTTCAAAAGTCATTTTAGAAATAATTTTGTCAAAATCAACACATTCCTGTAGAATGGAATGTTTCTATATCAACAAATTGACATTTTTCCAATGGAAAAATATTTTCTTGGAAAACTTTCAACCAGCTCTACTCATGAGTTAGATTATCGTATTCTTAAACTCCTTTAGAAGGGTAACTTAAACCAAAGATTTTAGACAGAAATGTGGTTTACAAGCAAAACCTAAAACTACGGGAGTATTTCTTATTTTCCAGTCTTACTTTGCAGAATGCTGTCATGCACATGTATTATGGCTTTCACACAAGAGGGGAAAGAATTTTGAAAATAGGAATGTGTATTTTAGGGGGGGGGAAATGGCATGGGGACCCAGGGGCTTGTGTGGTATCAGAAGCTATTTATAACTCACTAATAGAAATCTTCTAGGTGTAGTATTTGGTATTTTCTAGCTAGTCTTGATGGCTAGACTTGTCTCTTCTGAACATCAATGCTGGTGTCAACACAGTATTGTTCTTGGGATACCACAGGACTCTAAAATAGTGTTTAATTGGTGGTCATAGAGCACTTGCCATTCTCTTTTGGCTAGAACTCATAAAAGAAGGTCTAGTGCAGAGGTTCTTTAACTGTGGTCTGAAGACCACTCTCCATTCGGGTGGTCCACGGATAGTTCCCTCTAAGATGCGCTTGCCTGGGTGGCCACACACAAGAGAATAAAGGGCCACCCACCTAATTAGTGGACCCACGCAGGTGTGGTTCCATTCATTAGGTGCCTGGACCCTGGAGAAGATGCACATGTCATGTGAGGAGGTGGCGTTGCGGGAATGGTGGGAGAATAGGGGGTAGGTGGGAGGGGGTAGTGGGGTGAGAAGTGGGGGTTGGGAGAATTTAGGACGTGCAGGGCTGCGGCGGCCAGAGAAAGAGGCGACTTTCCCCAGCTCCAGGGCTGCGGCTGCTGGGGAAAGATGGCCCTCCTTCCCAGCCTCTGCTCTGTGGCTGCTGCGGTGAGGGAGATGGGGAGAGACAACCTCTTATTCCCAGTCCCAGCTCAGGGGCTGTTGCAGCGGGGGAAGAGGGCACATCTATTGCATTAGAAAGGTAAGACTACTGATATTAAAATGAGTTATGTGCTTTTACTTGTAGAACAAAAAAAATGTATTTTTTTTTTTTCATATAGCACTTTTATCCAAAACGCTTTACACTGGTACAAACATTTGGAAAGATCATTAAGAGGTCCCTCAAGACCCTCAGCAATTTTTAAGTGGTCTGCGAAAAAAAAAGTTTGAGAACCACTGGTCGAGTTGAACTGCAGTAGCAGCTCTGCCATAGAATTCCCGGATGGCATTGAACCCCTCAGTGCCAATTGGCAAAGGGTTCACTGTAGTGTCAGCAACTTCTATGGGGCCTGCCAAACTCACTACACCTAACACATTGCTGTCCTATTATTTATATGTAAAGAATGTTGTGACTTATCAGTAAAAACTAGTAATGCACTGATCATTAGTATCATTGTTACCTGTATATATTAACGCTATGAGGAATGATGTATACCTACTGTATTATGCTTTAAAGTCTGTAACCAGTCAAAGGGAGAAACCAGTTTCTTCCAGACCAGAGGGAAGGGTAGTTATCTCTCTGTCATACGTAGGGCCCTACAAAATTCATGACTATGAAAAACATGTCACAGACCGTGAAATCTGGTCTTTTGTGTAGTTTTACCCTACACTGTACAGATTTTACAGGGGAGGCCAGCGTTTCTCAAACTGGGGGTCCTGACCCAAAAGGAGGCCGGGTGGGGGTTTCAAGGTTATTGTAGGGGGTTGTGGTCTTGCCACCCTTACTTCTGCGCTGTCTTCAGAGCTGGGTGGCCAAAAAGCCAGGCACCCAGCTCTGAAGGTAGCACTTCCAGCAGCAGCGCAGAAGTATGCGTGGCTGGAGAGTGGCGGCTGCTGGCCAAGGGCCCAGCTCTGAAGGCAGAAGCACTAAAGTAGAGGCAGCCATACAATACCATGCCACCCTTACTTCTGTGGTGCTGCCTTCAGAGCTGGGCTCTTGGTCAGTAGCTGCTGCTCTCTGGCCACCCAGCTCTTAAGGCAGTGCCGCCACCGCCAGCAGCAACACAAAAGTAAGGCTGGCAATAGCACGACGACCCCCCCCCCCCCCCATAACCTTGCAACCCCCTCCATTACCCCTTTTTGGGGTCAGGAGCACTACAGTTACAACACCATGAAAATTCAGATTTAAATATCTGAAATAATGAAATTTAGGATTTTTTAAATCCTATGACTGTGAAATTGACCAGAATGGACTGTGAATTTGGTAGGGCTCTAGTCATACATAAATTAAGCATTCTGAGCCAAATACAATGGGAGCTACATTTGCAGGTGAAGTAAACAGGAAAAACAAATTAACATGGGGATGAGAAAGCAACATGGTGTCAACATACTAGAGAACAAGCAGTGGGAATGCCTTTAAGAGGCTTACTGTACTGTAATGGGGTGCAAAGACAACACCCCGTGATCTGATTCACTGAGGAACACTGGCCATTTCCCTGGCGGAGGGGGGTGATTCTTGAAGAAATGGCTCCTGCTTGGTTTGACTGAAAACAGGCATGCTCTGCCGAAGGAGTTTGATGGAGAGAAACTGCTTTAGGCAAGGATGGTAGCCTAAGTTACTTTTTAGTCTCTAGAAACTATGTCATACTTCTGTTTTGTTTGTATCCAGTTCAGTTTCCGTTATCCTTACTCTGTATCACTTAAACTTTTATTCTTGTCTTATGTTAAATACACCTCAGTGCTGTGGTACTAAGCAAAGTGTGAAATTCAAGGTGTAAGCGTCTAGCTCTATATATTACTCCTGAAGGAATTCTGTGTGCGCCCCCCCCCCCCAAAAAAAAAATTATGTGCACAATATTTTAAAATTGTCAATAAATGTGGCTTCAGCATGGCAGTGGGGAGCACAGGTCACTGGCCGCACTGAGATAGGAGATCACCCTGAAGCCCCTACCTCCGCTGGTACAGGGACTGGGCAGTGAGGCTGCACCCGACCCTGACACAGTGCAAGGGCCGGGTCTGTCCCATAAACACCCTGGGGCCCTGCCTCTCTGTGCCAGGCACACAGGTGCTGGAACTTGGGATGTGGTGGGTGCTGCAGCACTCCTGTCTTGAAGGGGTTTCCATTATGTACAGGGTTTACAGTTTGGTTCAATGACTCTCAGCACCCCCACTATAAAAATTGTTCCAGCACCACTGGCCAGGTACACCAGGTGTGAGTGGGTAGACTCAGCCCAGCAGGATCCAAGTGTGGAGGGGCTTAGCATGGGGGGGATCCAGATGTGGGGTGAGAGGTTTCTGCATGGGGCAGTCTGTGTGCAGGCAGCTCAGTGGGATACCTGGATGCACATGGGGCTCATTTGGGGGGTGTTTCTGGGTGCAGGAGCAGTGGGACTGGGCAGGGGATCCAGGTGAAGGTGGTTGGGGCTCAGCGGGGGGGTCTGGGTGTGGAGAGAGGGGGCTCGGGGGGGGGGGGTGCATGGAGGTGGGGATTGGCGGGGAGGGTCTGGGGGGGGGGTCCAGGTGCAGCTGGTTGGGGCTCAGTGGAGTTTGGGTCCAGGTGTGTGTGTATGCAGGGGAGGGGCGGGGGAGGGATTGTCAGGGTGAGGGTTCGATTGACCTGGTTCATAGGGAAGCCCCAGCTGCTGCTGCTGAGGGGATGCCACATGCTGGGCTCTTGCTTCTCCCGCGGGGGCCCCCCCAATTCCCCTATCCCCATTTCATCCCCCTCCCCACATTCTCCTCGCTCCCCCCTTCCCTCATTTCCCCACACCCCCTTACCTAGCTCCACTGCAGGCACTCACTGTTGCACAGAAAACCTGAAGGTTTCTAGCGTGCAGAAGGGGTGCACGACTGGCACTAGGAGGCAGAGTTCAGCTGCAGAGTCAGGGGAGTCCATCAGCTGGGCAGTTCTGCGCTTGCAGAAATGGGCAGGGGGCTAGCAGCAAGTAACCCCGTGTGCCCCCCCCCCATGCCTCGCCTCTGTTTGGGGTAGGCAATCACCCCCAAAAAGGGCATGTATGGTCAAGTCCCCCCCCCCCGCCCCACAAACCGCCTTGCGTCTTCCCTTTTCTTTCCTGCCATTTTCTGCAGGGAAGCACAGGTATTCGGGGTGGGGGGTTCTGCGGGTGTGCAGTCCTGCAGAATTTCCCTAGGAGTAATGTATACTGTCTCTTGGCAAAAGCTTAACTAGTAAGTTTTGAGTGTCCAGTGATGGGGCTGGATGCTATAGGGAGAATGCCCTTCAGGGATAGGGGTATATCTTGTGTTAACCTGCAAAGCAAAATAGGACTGGCAGAGTCCTGAGAAGAGGGTTTGAGTGGTAGAGTAGTGCTGTACAAGAGCTGCCACAAGATAGACTCCCTCACACTCGAGGCAGGGGGTAACCAGATGACACTACGCGCCCTGAGAAAGTGTCTCAGTCGGGCAAGTTACTTACCTTGTCCTGGTCTTCCCATCTGTAAAATTGAATAATAAGATCTTGTAGGGATTTTAAGGCTTATTCCATTATTTATTGAAAGGCACTGTGATGTGACAGCAATGTAACAAGTTACTAACACAAGGTACGTGTCAAGACACAAGTTTTAAAAAAATATCTGGTCTTCCTTCAGTCACTCTCATTCAAAAGCAGTGTTGGATGCTTTTTGGCCATGTTGCCAGAATGGACAAAAACACCCCATCACACCGCTTTCAAACTGTCTATTGATGCACAAAGAGGTGCATATCCTGACCTTACCTGGTATTGCCCGGGGGCAGCCCCAGAGATTCATGCATTTGCAGGATTGAGCCACAGCTGGGAAATTTACTACACGATGCCTCTTGCTGTATCATCATTTGTGGTCTTTCTGGTTGGCACAGTCGTCCTCGATAGGCTATGCATGTTTGATGTTGATGAGTCTTGAAATTCAGAAACACTCTGGTTACAAAGTCTGGAACAAAGAACAGTTCTGGCTCTCCATAAGAGAGAGAGTCTTGTCTTTACTGACAAACTTAAGTCTATCCAATATTAGACTATTCTAAAATCTGAAGAGATGTGTACCTGCTTATTATGAAAACTGAGCACAGTGATTCTTTGTTCCTTATGCTCTAATCCAGTGGTTCTTAACCTGTTTACCTTTTGTGGGCTACATCCAATACTACCTGTATGGCCCTGAGAATGTCACATGGGCCACAGCTATGTGCTGACTGGGCCGCAGGTTGAGAACCAAAGCCCAGATCTTGCTTCCCTGGTTAAAGTAGGCAAATATGCTCAAAAATATCTGAGGCCATTGGCTACTGAACTTTGTAAAAATCCATGAGTTTATTGATTGCTTAATTATTTGTTCCATTATCTTTCCCAGTACAGAAGTTAAGCTGACTGCTTTGTAATTCCCCGGGTTGTCCTTATTTCCCTTTTTATAGATGGGCACTATATTTGCCCTTTTCCAGCCTTCTGGAATGTCTCGTATCTTCCATGACTTTTCAAAGATATTTGCTAATGGCTCAGATATCTCCTCAGTCAGGTCCTTGAGTATTCTAGGATGCATTTCATCAGGCCCTGGTGACTTGAAGACATCTAACTTGTCTGAGTAACTTTTAACTTGTTCTTTTCCTATTTTAGCCTCTGATCCTACCTCATTTTCACTGGCATTCACTATGTTAGACGTCCAATCACCATCAAGCTGCTTGGTGAAAACCAAAATGAAGAAGTCCTCAAGCACCTCTGCCATTTTCTGTTGTTCTCTCCCCCCCCGGCTCATTGAGTAATGGGCCTACCCTGTCCTTGGTCTTCCTCTTGCTTCTAATGTATTTATAGAATGTTTTCTTGTTCTTGTTTTGTGCCTTGGCCTTTCTAATTTTGTCCCTGCGTGCTCGTGTTATATGTAATTCATTAGTTCTTTGGAAAGTTGGGTACATCTCTGGTTGATTTTAGGGCTTGTCTATGCTTGAAAACTATTTTGGATTAGGTTTGGTTGTAAATTTTAAAGCGCAAGGGTTACTCTTGAATAATTGTGGCACTCTTATTCCAGAGTAAGAGTGCCTTGTTCCAGTTTAGCTTACTCCAAGGCAACCTTATTCTGAATAATTATGTGTTGACACTCTTATTCCAGGAGTAACTCCATGCATAGAAAAGCCCTTAGTCTGAACAGAAACTGACCACTTAAACTCTTGTCCTTTATGTACTCTATGAAGTGCAGTTCTGTAACTAACCATGTTTGTCCTTCACACATGCAGCATATGTTGGTCAACTAGCTGAGCACAGCCAGAGTGAGAACTTGGCAAAGTAGATGTGCCCCATGCCTGGCACCATAGAAAAACTGTCCTTTGATGAAAATGGTGTCAGCAGGTCACTTTCCCAGTGCAGATCATATGGGAGAAGAACTTGTCCTATTCTGCTATTTAACAATGTATTACAGGAAAAATTGAGGTGGGATGCCAGCCTTTACTCCTCTGGTCAGATGTTTTGGTTAATCAGTGTACCTGGGATTTCAAAATGCATATCAGCACCTTGCACAGTATACAAGTATATAAGCCACAAACTGACTAAACTCATCTTGGTTATAAATACTAGAATGACCGTTTCTAAGGAGTTGTCAAGTCATCTTAAATTCCATAATCTGCCTAGACTCAAATGGCAGAGTCCAGAGCTCAAACTGATGTGCACAACTCTGAGATGCTATTCTAGTAAACTACTATTCTGCTATAAATCTGACTTGGTTGGAGAATGGATGCGGAGTGTGAGGAATGGGAGAAGAGACCTATAAATGTCAATCTGAGCAAACTGTTAGATAAGGAAATGGCGTATCTCCGTCTTATTGGAGTCTAATTGCCAGCTCCGTGCTAGCTTTCTAAGAAATGTGTAGTGCACTATGTACAACTGGGGTAACGTTCCCACTTTATTAATGCTTGTCTGACCATCCTCTTAACCACATACATTTGCAGAACATAAGCATACTCCTAATTCGGGAACTGCCTCCCCATTATCAGGCAACATTCTCTAGATTTCTCACAGTAAGAACAGAAGTAACTTGTCTTCACAGTGAGCTGTTAACTTTACAGCAGTCTGACACTGGAATCTTGCAGTGGGTACAAATATTTGTGAAATTTGATGCCTGGTGCTCCAGTTTGGCAGATTGGCTTGTTTGGAGAGGGAAGAATGCAGATGACGCACTTGATTTAAAAAAAAAAAAAAAGTTAGTAGTGTTGACAGAAACCCAATCCTGATTAAGAGGGGCAGGAAGGCCTCCGATTCCAGCCATGTCTTGAGCTCAGTTACAGTTGGTTTTGGCCATGGCTTTCTTTTCTGCTTGCCTCTTATCAGTTTTTTAAGCTCTTGCCCTGACATTTCCACAATCATGTAGCTGACTCTTCTCTAATGACAACTTTCTCCCTAGCTACAGCACTTCTATGTTAGGGGGACTGGAGGTTTCTCAAGTATGCAGCAAATTTTGGAAGGGAGGGTCCATGAGTTGTAAATTACAATGGCACCTGCTAATAGTACTCTGATTTATACCCAGACAAACCTTCCTGCTGAAGGGAGCCAACCATTTTTAGGCATATATAAACTGCTCTGGACTGAAACATGCCTGGCTTGTTTAAGCAGTGAACTATTCTGTTCAGCTTCTGGCGATCAAGAATATCGCCTGCCTCCGAAGTGGTTGTGTTCATTTATGCAGCCGTTTGCAGTATGGTTTCCAGTGCCGCTGCGCGCAACCCCCTCCCCCCCCCGGCCAAAATATTTCTCTTGCAGCATACATATTGTCTTAAAGTTTGCATTACGAGCTCTGATGAAAGGACCAAATATCTTGTGTGCAAAATGTTAAATGGTTGCAATGTAAGTAATTGTAACTTCATTCTTGGATTACTCTTATATCCGAGAGTCTCTAAGACCCTGTCTACACTGGCAAGTTTCTGCGCAGTAACTTGCGAGGTATACACACTACCAAGCCACTTACTGCACAGAAACTGCGCAGTTGCAGCACTACAAAAAACCACCCCCAACGAGAGGCGTACAGCTTTCTGTGCTAGGCCTACAGCGCTGCGGTGCCAGTGTAGACACCGTGGTCGATTACAGCACTGCAATTGGCCTCCAGGAGGTGTCCCACAATGCCTGTTCTCGCCTCTCTGGTCATCTGTTTGAACTCTACTGCCCTGCCCTCAGGTGGTCAGCTGTCATCCCGACCCGTAAATTCCTTTGGAATTTTGAAAGTCCCCTTCCTGTTTGCTCAGTGATGCATGCAGTGGTCTCAGCACATCTTTTCAGGTGGCCATGCCTGCTCCATGCACTAGGCGATCCCCTGCATGGAGCAATGGCGAGCTGGTGGACCTCATCAGCATTTGGGGAGAGGCTGTCCAGTCCCAGCTGCGCTCCAGCTGTAGGAATTATGATACCTACAGACAGATTTCACGATGCATGACGGAAAGGAGCCATGACCGGAACACATTGCAGTGCAGGATCAAAGGGAAGGAGCTGCGGAATGCCTACCACAAGGCATGGGAGGCAGACTGCTGCTCCAGTGCTGGGCCTACGAGCTGTTGGTTCTACAAAGAGCTGGACGTGATACTCGGTGGTGACCCCACCTCCACTGCGAAGACGACTGTGGATACTTCGGTGGCTCACGTGCCAGTTGA
Organism: Chelonia mydas; assembly: GCF_015237465.2. Taxonomy (NCBI): domain Eukaryota; kingdom Metazoa; phylum Chordata; order Testudines; family Cheloniidae; genus Chelonia; species Chelonia mydas. The sequence continues at coordinate 2,617,743 of NC_051253.2, read as the reverse complement.
GAGTGGACCGAGTCAGGAGGAGGAAATCTTGGAGGGGGACCCAAAGGCAGAGGATGACTGAGGTCAGAGATGCATGCAGCCAGGAGCTCTTTTCTACCCCAGAGGAGGCTAGCCAGTCTCAGCTGTCTGATGTTGGCGAAGTGCAAACAGGAGAGGAGGCCCCTGGTAAGTGGATTTGATTTTGGGAATCGCAGAAGCAAGTTGTTGGGGGAAGGAGGGTTGCAGAAAGCAGGCTTGTCTCCTACCACATGCTTAGTCTGAGCAGCGACATAGGCTGCTGGTTGACTCCCTCACCTCACAGAAATCTACCTCAGAGATCTCCAGGAAACTCTTGTGGCGATACTGCCTCCCGCCGCTGCCGCAAGGTCTGCTGCAATCCGCTGCCGCAAGGTCTCCGGTAGAGCTGCTTTGTTTCTTGCCCCATTAACGGTAACTTTCCCACGCCACTGTGGAAAGTGTGGGGACAGGAATGATTATCAGGCCCACCGTACAGTGCTGGCTCTCCCCACGTGCCCAGTGTACAGCAGGGTCCGGGAAGACTGATTTCCCCTGTGGCTACTCACCATTTGGGGGGTCTTGAGGCTCATGTGTGCTTGCCTGGGGTCAGTCAGTTAGTGACAGGTGTGTGAGTACTGGTTGTGTTTTAAATCCCTGTTCTGTGTGTTGCAAACATTACTGCTTCTGTAAAATGTTGCATTTAAACTTCAGAGAGATGACCTTGGGAGCCCAGCCTCCCTCTTTGTTATCAGTGGCTGAACGGCTGCACAGAATTAGAAAGCGGCCAAGAAGAACTAAGGAGGACTTTCTGTGTGATGTTATGATGCACTCAACAGCCAAGAAACAGGAATTTGAAGGAGTGGTGGGACAGTGAGAAGAGGGACCGAAAGGAGAATGCAGCAAGCCAGAATGAAGCCACAGAGCAGCTCTAAAAGGTTATGGAGCGCCAAGCAGACACGCTCCAGGCGATACTAGCTCTGCAAACTGAGCAGCTCCATGCCTGTCCTCCCCTGCAGCTGCTGTCACAAAACTCTTTCCCATGCTCCCCCCCCAGACACCGCGAACACACTGTTATCAACCTCCTGGCTCCGGTCTATACCTGTGGTATTCCAGTCCTCTCCTGTGCGCCCGCCCCCCCAGTCCAGCACTGCGGACTCCCACTACTCACTGCACTCAACACCCATCCCTCTGCAGTTTGGCCCTGCTGAAGTACAGTACCTGTTGCACTGTACTCCAAAGGAGAAGGTTGGATGTGATCCCTGGACATACACAAATCTTTAGCCGTCCCAGGACCCCACCTCTCCTGGGACCTTCGCTTCCCCCATTCCCCTCACTGCTGATGTGGTTTTGTTTTTGTTTTGTTTGACTCTCTCCTCTGGTTGTTGTTTTTAATAAAAGGATTGTGTTGGTTTGAAAGCAATCTTTATTCTATTAATTGAAAGTAAAAAGAGCCCTGCAAAGTAGCATACAACTCTGTTAAACCCACATACTGCATCATCTGCACCAATCACCTCCTAGCATTACAAGCACTGCCCTCCCAGCAGAGCAGCAGATATTAGTGACTTTCAGCTTCAAATTGCTCCCTCAGGGCATCCCTGATCCTTATGGCCCTATGTTGCACCCCTCAAGTAGTCCTGGTCTCTGGCTGTTCAAACTCAGCCTCTAGGCGCTGAGCCTCTGCGGCCCAGCCCTGAGTGAAGCTTTCACCTTTCCCTTCACAAATATTATGGAACGTACAGCATGTGGCTATAAGCATAGGAATATTGTCTTTGGCCAGGTCCAACTTCCCACAGAGGCAGCGCCAGCAGGCTTTTAAATGGCCAAAAGCACGCTAGCAGTCATTCTACACTTGCTCAGCCTGTTGTTGAACCGCTCCTTGCTGCTGTCAAGTTGCCCTGTGTATGGCTTCATAAGCCATGGCATTAAGGTGTAGGTGGGGTCTCCCAGGATCACAGTGGGCATTTTGACTTCCCCTACAGTGATCTTCTGGTCTGGGGAGAAAGTCCCTGCTTCCTGAATAGGCCAGTGTTCCGGAAGATGTGTGCGTCATGCACCTTTCTGGACCAGCCTGCGGTAATGTCTGTGAAATGCCCACGGTGATCCTTAAGCACCTAGAGAACCACTGAGAAATACCCCTTGTGATTAATGCACTCGGTGGTAAGGTGGTCTGGTGCCAGAATTGGAATATGCGTCCCATCTATTGCCCCTCTGCAGTTAGGGAAGCCCATTTGTGCAAAGCCATATACAATGTCACGCATGTTGCCCAGAGTCATGGTCTTTCGGAGCAGGATGCGATTAACGGCCCTGCAGACTTCCGTCAACATGAATAGACTTTCCCACTCCGAACAGGTTAGCGATCGATCGGTAGCAGTCTGGAGTAGCCAGCTTCCGTGGTGCAATCGCCACGCACTTCTCCGATGGCAGGGCAGCTCTCATTCTCCTGTCCTTGCGCCGCAGGGCTGGGGCGAGCTCATCACACAGTCCCATGAATGTGGTTTTCCTCATCCAAAAGTTCTGCAGCCACTGCTTGTCATCCCAGACGTGCATCACGATGTGATCCCACCACTCGGTGCTTGTTTCCCGAGCCCAAAAGCAGCGTTCCACTGTGGTCAGCACCTCCATGAATGCCACAAGCCATCTCATGTCTTAGGTACTATGCATAAGTCACAATTCTCTTGCTTTTGTAGTTTAAGGAATAACTCCACTGCCACTCATGATGTGTTGGTCAGAGTGAGCAGCATACTGGTCAACAGTTCAGGATCCATTCCTGCAGCCCAAAAGAGGCAGGGCACCCAGTACACAGACCGTTGAAAGATGGCGCCAAATGCGGACGGAAGCACAGGGATTGTTGGGAATGCGAAGCAATGCATCACTGGGACAGGAGCCAGGATGCCCCTCGACCCTCCTCTGCCTTCCCACAAGTCTTAGCGGCATAAGAGAAAGAGGTGCTCTCTGGGCTAGTTGCCCAGAGAGCACCGCTCTGAATATGGCTGCAAGTGCCATAAGTGTTGCGCAGGCAGCTGACAGTCTGAACATACAACAGCGGTTTCCCTTCAACGCGCTCTGAGCGGCGCTATAACGCTGCCAGCGTAGACATGTCCTAATATTGGCACTTAAACTTGAAGTGTTGTATCATGTCTCCAACTTTTATTGTAATTAAAGTTAGGACTACTTTTTCTGTCTGTCAGTGTTTCTTTGACTAACCATAAGGTCTGCTGTTGGCATTCTGCATACATGGACAAACTTGTGAGGGCAGTGATGTGGCATTCTCCATGGGTTTACATTGCCATCCTGTATATATGCTTAAATAAAGAGACATTGCTGCATTGTTGCTTAGTGCACTTGTCTGTTTCTGTAGTATTGCAATTAAACATTCATTGTACAAAGGTGTGGTTGTACTGAGTGATTAATGTTGCTGAGAGTCCTTTTTTATGGAGGTGCTTAATATAATAAGATGGTAGCAGAACTCCCAAGTTGCTTATGAAGGCTACACTAAAGCATAGAAGATTTCTCTTGATCAGACTAAGGACCACAACTTGAAAAATGTGTTTGCCAGCAGTGAATGGGAAGATCTCCCTACCACGTGTGGTTGGTGGGGTAGGCGGGTGCACAGCAAAGCTATCACTTTTTGCAGAACTTAAACTTTCCATTCAAAATAAGCTTCTAGCCATTACAGCTGCAAAACTTTCAATGTGACCTGATGCCATGATTTTTATTTGACTCTCTAAACAACTACAGTGCTAAAGCTGCTGCTCTTGGTTTTGCCCAGCAGCAGCAGTAGATTTAAATTAACAAGACTATAGTGTTGCACTGCTGTTCAGAATCCTCTGTGGAATTGTGAAACTGTACATTCCTCCCGAACAAACTGGGAGAGGGAATAGAGTAGTAGAGACCTATTCTCTTCATCTGTACGGCAGCCAGGAGGCTATGTGGATGAAAGAGGACAGTTGGAGGACTAGGTGTGGTATCATCTTAAAATCTAAGCTTTAGACACTTACTAACATTGATCCAACAAATGGAAGACCCTCTGCAGGAGCTAGGGTCAACACTGGTAGAACACTCAGCATCTTCCTTCGCAACTTCTGTGGATGGAACCGTGGCTGGGCTTGTCCCCGAAGTGTTAGCCATTCAGCAATGTTCAGGGGCAATTTCTATATTCAGGGGTGTGGCATGATTCTTTCATGTGAATCTAGAGCTTTATAATAAGAGGGCAACAAACTTTAGATAAACCACTGTTCTAATTTGACATGAAAAGTAGATACAGATGCTCTGTGCAGTTGCAATAGTACCTAGTGCTTCTGAGCCCAAGTAGGAGTCCTGTTTGATGCATTCTGTCCTCCATCTCTAGAGATGCTTGATACTGGTGACTTTCAGGGTCTAACATTTCCACCATTGTGTGGAGCAGTAACAAGTCCTACTGTGATTTAGAGTAAATAACCTAAATTTAAAACTTTTTTCCAGTGATTAGTCTAAAACTGATTTGTGGTTGTACATGTGACAGACTGCTGGGGACAAGACTGCGGTGAAAATGTCTCATCCACAGTCTTCCTATTCCTATGATGCAGAAACTACCTACATCAACTTCAGGACTTTGAATGATGATGACGTGCAGAGTGTAGATTCATGGTTTGGTAAGTATCTTAGCGTTTGGGAGACTATGGTGTCTGCTTTCTGCTGAGGTGAGGCTTTGGGAAAAGAAAATGTCCCTGCCCTGGGAAACTCTCTTGCGTTAGGCTTGACTTCTACAGCAAGTAGGTTATGTTGAATTATGCAGTAAATGACATGTCTAAAACCCAAGTACAGTAAAATGCTATCCCTGATCAGAACTAGTGAGTTGATGATGACAGGCTTAATGAACATCATAATTACTTGTATACCATGTGGTATTGTTACAAATGCTTAATATAGAGTGTGTTGACAGTGTTTACTCTTTCACAGATCTGAAAGCCAGTTCAGAGAATGTCCCTCCTGCAGAGAATGTGGCAACTTTCTTGCAGCACAAGCCTGCCTCTTCAAAGGCTAATCTTCCTCAAGCTATTGTTTCACCAATGGTGAAATCCAGTAAGTTGGCACAATTCTGAAAAAATAACCTCCATCCACTAGAAGTTGAGAGGCATTGGTGCTAAGGGGCATAATGGCTTAGTCCAGCATGGTTCTGTGAGCTTGTTATGGCCTTCTTGGAAAGATATGACAGACATGTCTTAGTACACTTGCAGACTTGCTAGTTCACGAGTAAAGTTTAGAAATGCACTCTGGAGATGTGTGAAATTTCTTCCTGCCTTCTTAAATTTGTCTTCTCACCAGACTTTGTATTCGGTCATGCCTCTCTACTGTCCAATTTAGAGAGGTCTCTCAAAAACTCTTGCTTCTGGGGTTCTACGTTTAACTTTTTCCTCTTGTTTGTTTACACAGTCTCCAGTTGGGTTCTAATGCTAGAGATGGTGTCAACTCAAAACCTGGTGAACTTTTTATAAAGGATCTTACATCTGCACAAGACACCATACCCATTTGTCACCTTATAAACACACTTTCCTGGGTTAATATTACTCCCCTGCTGATGGGGAAATGCCACCAATAGATTCGCCTCCATCTCTGTATCCTCTACGTTTCCCCCTTAAGAGTTACCTGCCGGAGCCACTTGCAGCACACTTTATTGGGAGCACCCATGCTCTTTGGACCAAGACAGGCGTGGAGTATCCGTGTTTCAGAACTCTTTATCCTTTAGGTGTCTTCCCAGGAAACTGGGATGCTTTTCTCAGAGAGAGAGAACTATGTGAAAATCCCACTCAACAGCAGAATTCTTTGTAAAACAAGGCTTACTAAAATGTAGCGGGAAGGATTTGAAACAATAAGTTCTTATAATAACTAACGGTTGGCAAAAGTTAAACTAGATAAGGCATCTTTGTCTTAAGTTGCAGAAAAGAGAACTAAAAACTTACATATTTCAGAGACCAAACTCATAGGTCTGATTTTTTTCATTAAAATCCCTGTGTCCTTTTTTTCCCTAGGACAAGGGTGGTGTGTATGGTGTGTCTACGTTTCCTGATGGTCTGCTATAATATCTATAAACATAAGCCCTTGGCTTTCTAAACTATCTCTGTGGTTGCGTACTAACATCTCCTGAGGCTCAGTCTCTGAAAATGTTGGGAGGGGGCGGGAAGGGGCGGCCCTTCAGTCTGTTCTGTACAGGACCACCTTAGTCTATTCTCATTTAGCAAGCTTTCATGTGGTATTTTCTTTTACTCTCTTTTAGCCTATGTCTACATTACCACTTATATCGGTATAATTTTTGTCACTTGGGTGTGAATAAGCCACCTCCCAGTGATGTAAATTACACTGACCTGAGCGCTGGTGTGGGCAGCACTAGGTCAGCAGGAGAGCTCCTCCCGCTAATATAGCTACTGCTGCTCGTTGGGGGTGGATTAAGTCGACAGGAGAGCTCTCCCGTCAGCTACAGCAGCTACATTAGAGAGCTTACAACAGCGCAGGTGCAGCTGTGCCCCTGTAAGATGTCTAGTGTAGCCATAGCCTTAACCTGTTCAAAAGCAGAGACTAACTTCCCTGTTTCACCCAATTAGGTGAAAACCATGAGACAGAGGCAGGAGAAATGGCACAGGCAATGCTGAGACCACAGAATATTGTTGTTTCTCTAGCAGCCTGGAGAGTCCCCTCAAATGATGCTTCACCTCCTGCTCCTTCAGGAGCTTCTCAACGGTAAGAATGCTTGTCAGCTTAACCAAGTTCAGTTTGAGGCCTCGTGATGACCCTCAGCAGCAGCATGTCCAAGCTGTGTTCTGGGCTAGGTGGGCAACGATGGCATAGCAGTCTCAACTCTTCATGAGTGGTTCCATATAGATAGAACTGGAGACTGACATCAGCTTAACCCGCCATATACAGCACTGTGTGAGCTTGTCTGTGCTATTCTGTCAATGTGACGATTTCCTAACCCGGAGGCCCCATCTGTAGGGGTAAGAAGGTAGTTCAGTTTCATACCTGTTGGTTGAGATAGCCAGCTGTGCTGGTGACTTCCAGGATGTGTAGATATCTGGAATTGGACTGAGGCTGTAAAAGTCCCTTTGCTGATGGTGATACTCAGAAGTTTCTGCTGAGTGAGGCTGAGTTCAGACTTGCAACCTAGATGCGCAAGGTGGCTTTGCACCATAATACAAATAACAGGAGTGATTTAGGTTTCCAATTAGCAGTGTAACAATTAGCTGCTGTTAGTCTCCTCTGAATCATATCTGTATGTAGTGCTGTCTGGATTTCAGTGACTCTTTCCAGCAGATACTGAAATACACTATGTGGAACTGACTGTCTTTCCCAAAGACTGCATGAGAGACTTGACACTGTTCTTTCCTGCAGGAGGGTATCCAGAAGACTGTCAGCACAACAGAAGAATGCCCAGCAACGCAAACGTCAGGCCAAAGTCAAAGCAGAGAGATGCAATGTCACCTCCATCAAAAAGGAAGATGATCCACCCACCAAGAAACAGAAAATGTACATCACCAAAGTCCTGCTTGAGGCTGGGTGGTGGGAGTGCTGCTATTTATCTCTCGAATTACTTAGAGACCATGCTTCTGATAGGCTTCAGCCTAGATGAGGTGGACTTGCAGGCTTAGGTAGAGGTGATGAAGACCTGGTTCATGATACTAATTCCATAACAAATGAATCCAGTCATTTTGTTTGTGTTTTATTTTTCCCCCCACAAATTTGAGGAGGAATGCTGGGCGGGAGGAGGAGATATAGTGAGTGATATAACTTTGAGTTTCTTAATCCCTATCACTCTGGGCCCAGTGCTTCTGTGAACTGTCTTTAAACTTGATTCATGCTACTAGTGAGGATGGAGTCGAACAATTCTAGACTAGGAGAAGAGAATGCTTCTCAGATTCAGCTTAAATGTGACTCCACTATATGCTAGGAAACTTTGGATCAAGAAAACAATACACTAGTGCAGTTGTCACAGGATGGGATGTATGCCTCAGAAATTACTCTCTCCACCTAACAGAGGACAGTACCTACATCAGAGCCCATTCCAGAAGGAGAAGCTACATTCTGAAACTTCAGTAATTAGTCTTTCCTTCTGCAGCTTTAACAGAGTACCAGGGAAAACTAGACCACCTGTGCCATGGTATATGGCCAGGTAAGTTCTTCCTTGGGTTATCTTCAGATGACTAGTGAATTCACTAGGTGTTTGGGATGTCCAGTGCATGTTAGTGACAGCTAGAACCAGTGTTGCACTGAAAACACCGGCATCCAGGAATGGCTTGCTCAGTTTTGTGTTGATCTTTATCTATTTTTGTTACTGTAGCTCTAGCAGTAGAGAGAGAATGACTGAAGTATCAATGAACAGAGATCACTCCCAGAGCACTGAACTCTCCCCAGCCAGATCCAAGGGCAAGCTGACCATGCCTACCACACCAACAATGCTGAAGTATGTAGCTTTCCTGTGAATGGAAACAACCTCTTTTGTGCTAGTAGCTGTAATTTTAAAATATGACCATTTAAGGAAACCTTGTGGTCTCAAGTCTTACTATTATATTGGGGGTGGGAGAGGCAGTGTGCCCACAAGTGTTCTGAGCAAGCATGCAGTAACCCTCCAGTACAAATGAGGAGGTAGCCTCTAGGTGCCCAACTAGCTGTATGTGTACTCCTCGAGATACAAAATCAAAGACTGTAGTTAACCAGAAATTTAGGCTTTACTCTGTTGAACAGTGTCTCTGGAACTTGAGAGTTAGACTTCTGCACTGAAGTTACAACTCTGCTCTGTAGCTCTTCACTTGATGTGTCTGTGAGGTGGGAGTGCAATATCAAATATAAATGGGAAGTTATGCTTGTTGAGATCATAGAGGTTTGGCAAGGGTTCGTATCTCCTCAGGCTGCTGAAGAGGAGCAGGTAAACTTCCTGTAAACTTGTGGAAGTTGTTCACTCCTGTGACTGGGGTGCTAGTGGGGGCCAGCTGTGGTCACTCAATTAGGGTGAGCTGCAAAGAATGGGCAGACAATTCCCCAAAAGCTGGTGGATATTCCAACACTTAAATGTTCCAAGACAGCATAAAACAACTTCTTTATTACCTTACTGGTTACTCAGAAGTCCAAACAACACAGTTCTCTTAAAGGATCCAGCCTCAGGCCTCCATCCAGGTACCTAAGTCAAATATGATGATTTTTGAAAATCTTATTTCATTATATAAAAGAAAAGGTTCTACCAATCCCAAAGGATCGGACACAGTACCTTCCAGGTTATTGAATATTCCAGATCTTACCCAAATATATGCTACAGTCAGTTCTTATTAACTAAACTAAAATTTATTAAAAAAGAGAAGAGAGAGAGAGAGTATAGTTAAAAGATCAATATACATAGACATGAGTTCAATTCGTAAGATTTAGATTCATTGCAGAGATGCTGAGCTTTGTAGTTGCAAAGAGTTCTTTTAGAAATAGTTCATAGGTTATAGTCCGATGCCCAAATATCGTATTCAGGGTGTACCAGCATAAATGGGACCTCAGTCTTGCGACTCAAACTTCCCCTGATGAAGCCTAAGCAGATCTCAGATGACAGTATCAGTACCCAAGGATCTTTTATACAATTTAATGTCCTTTTTTGACAAGTTGGGATTTCCTCTGGGAACAAAAGGTAATTAGGATGAAGGGAGTCTATCACTAGTACTTAGCTATACAAATTAACATAAGGCCATTTGCTTGTTCCTCCACCATTCAGAGTACATTTCAAAGAAAGATGAATACCAGGATATTCCATGTTTGATTAATTTAAATGCTAGGATGTTCTTTTGATCTCTGGACTATCAGAATACAGCATAGACAGGGACAGTTGATTACATCGTTGACCCTACTCATATATATGTAAATACACCCAAACATCATCCCTCCACATGTCATTTGAGGGTTACTTATTTTGCAGGATATTTAACCCTTTCTGGCCATGCATCACAACTCCTCTTTTTACCTTTCTGACGTACTTCAATCTTTCAGGAGGAAGTATCTTTCTGGCAAGCTAAAGAGCACAGAGGAGCAGGAGCTGGAAAAGATGAAGCAATTGCAGCAGGAGACGATGGAGCTGCGCAAAAAGAATGAAGAGTCTCTGAAAGCTGCTATTGCTGGTTCAGGTAGGCTCTAGCTAAACATGGAAGCTTAGCATCCCATGCCCTCCTAGTGACCTGTGAGGGTGTGGCTATGGATAGTGCCTTCTGGAGGGAAATGTCAACAAATGGCCATTTCTAAGAACAAGGAACGCAGTTGGAGCCCCCTTAGCTGTTTGCTTCTCACCTTCCTTTCTTTGGTGGGTGTACTCTAAGTAAAATGCACTGATCCTGACATGGGAATCTGATCTATCCTGATTTCACTAACCCATCTACAGGTTATCTTGTGTCTTGTATAAATTCTAGTCTGGAGGGTTTGGGTTGTTGCATGTCATGGTTCCAGGAGCAGCACTTCCACTTCTCAGAGTAGAATCCCATGATTCAGCCCCGTTTTAGACTGGTTCCTTGGCAGGCGGCAGGACCCAACAGGGTTTGGCACCTGCCAGATGCTTTCCTTTGGGCATGTCCTCTGTATGAAAGCAGTGACTGTAGACAGCTTCTCCAAAACAAAACGGTAAAAATAACAAAAGGTTTACATACCTATCTTCTTACTTACGCTTATCACTTCCCTGAAGATTTGGGGCTTGTCTACATAGGGATACCCAAGAAAATTAATCCAAATTAACTAACCCACTTTAAATTCACACCTTTAAATTGCATTAAAACCCTATGTGGATGCTCTTGTTCAAAATTAAGGTGGCTTTAATTTGGTTTAGCTTAATTCACTTTTGTGCCAAATTAAGGTCACTTTAATTCTGAAGAAAAGCATCCACACAGAGACTTAATGCAATTTAACGAATCTGTTTTTTAAATTCACACCTTTAATTAATTTGGATTAATTTTCCTGAGTGTCTGTGTATAGACAAACTGTTAGATAGTCCTGACTTAACTCTGGTATCCCTGCTTTCTTCTTCGAGTGCTTATTCATGTCAATTCCAATCAGGTGACTCAAGGCCTCTGGTCTCAGGTGGAACTCACTCTCCACATCAGTGTCCGAGAACTGAGAGCGGTATGCCTCACGTCCTAGACTTTCCGAAGAGGAGGCTATTTCCTAGCTTTGGTGATACTGGTAGCTCCAGCCTGTCCTCACCAGCACTGGTACACATCACTCCCTGTCAAGTGCCATAGTTCATCTTTAGTAAGTTTTTTTGTATAGTAGGTAGTTGGGGTTTTTTACACACACCCTCCCAACTCCCCAGAGCCATGGTATGCCGCGGTCCCCAGGGTTTAAAACCTGTGAGGTCTGCACTAAGAGCATGCCAAAGAGTGACCCTCATGCCTCTTGTTTAAGGTGCCTAGGGAAAGGTCACCAAAAGGACCGGTTTAAGATTTGCCACGAGTTCCACCCCAGAACTATTAAAGAAAGGGAACAGCAGCTCAAAGCTCTCCTTATAGAGGCAGCTCTCTGCCCCCACTTGGCCCCGGGGTCAGGGGACCCCCTCACACAGCATGTCATTGTCAATGCAGAGCGCCCCAGTACCATCATCCTGGGAATTTGTGCCAAGAAATGACTGTTCCCGAGATGCTCGGCACCGGTATGGCTCCTCCTGCGGCCAATTGGGGCAGGCACCGATCTCAGTTGCTGGTGCCTTAGAAGAAAAAGAAGCTGGAGAGGGATCGTTCTCCCTGGGCCAGACCCAAGGAGCCGAAGACTGTGAGGCCTCAGTTGGGCCACAGCACCAGACCCCAGGCGGGGCCGCGTCGACTCCTGCCCAGGCAAGGCAGTTGAGTTGGGGCCCGCTGCACTTGCTGGACCCTAGTGGCCAGCAACTGCCTCTCCACTCGACACCGGAGGCTTTTGAGGCTGCTCAGGACTTGCTGCGCCTCACAGCACCCCCTAGCACAGAGGAGTCACCGGCATCGCTGGCACCACCCCAGCACCAGGTGCAATCAAGAGGGAAGCTGACTATGTCCCAACGTTCTCCTTCTCCATGGCACCCTCCGGCACCAGTTCCTCCGGGGAGAGAGCCCAGTCAGTCCCCGAGCTCCCAACAATCGGTTCCCCAAAGTACAGCTTCTCTGTGGTCTTCTTTTTTGGAGACCTTGGAGTCAGAGTCCAGGAGCAGGAGGTCCAGGTTGCGGCAGGATAGACGGGCTTACCCAGCACGATGGCCATCGCAATGGCAGAACCTATCACAGTGGCCCTTCTGGCCTCTCTGGACCTTCCACCAGAGCCAGGGAAGGAGCCAGGGGTCCCACTTAGCGGCAGTGTTGGTAGCTTCAGCCACCTTTATTCCACCTCCGGTCAATTGACCAGCCACTAAGCAGCCATCACCTGTGTCAACACCATTGACACTGGCTTAGACTTTGGCTCCTTCACCGGCAGCGGCTCCTGCACTGACAGCAGCACCAGTACTGTCATCTGCAGCCCCAGCTCTGAGGGGCATGGCGCTGTCCACGTCGGCACCCACCTGGGACCTCCTGGAGTCACAGGCCCCCTTGGCTGCTGACGGCAGCGATCAGCTGCCTTTTTCGGGGGCCTCCTCATTGTTGTTGCTGGACAAAGCCCTGGCAGGCACTGTCATAGTGCTGGGGCTTGAAGACAATAGGGGGTTGCAGCAGTTGCTGTGTTGGGTTGCCCAGGGTCTGGACATCAAGGCAGAGGAGGTAGTTGAGGATTCTGATCCCATGGTGGATATCCTCGCACCCTCTGGACCTTCTCAGATTGCCTTGCTGCTCATAAAAACCATTGCGGGCACTATCAAGACCCTGTGGCAGACCCCAGCCTCATTGCTACCCACAGCCAAGCGCAACAAACGGCGATACTTTGTGCCCTCTAAGGGCTACAAACACCTATATTCCCACCCACAACCTGATTCCCTTGTTGTGGACGCTGCCAATCAGTGCAATCGGCAAGGCTTCCAAGGCACCTCTCCCAAAAACAGAGAGGCTAAAAAAAACTCTACCTTTTCGGGAGAAAGGTCTATTGTATGGGTGGCTTTCAGCTCCATATTTCCAACCAACAGGCTGTTGTCAGGCGGTACTCTTATTATACCTGTGTGGCAATGGCATAATTTACGGAGCTGCTCCCCCTAGACTCCCGTGCCGAGTCTTCGGCCTTGGTTGAAGAGGGCAAGCTAACCTCCTGAGCTTCCCTCCAGGCTGTGGTGGACAGTGCTGATGCTACCACGAGAGTCATGGCTACAGGGGTGGCCATGAGAAAGGGGCTCCTGGATCCAGGTCTCTGGTCTCCCATGCTAGGTCCAGCAGACCATACAGGACCTCCCCTTTGAGGGTGTGACTGTTTGCCGAGAAGACAGATAAAAGGCTACATAGCCTGAAAGCTTTCTAGAGCCACCCTCAAATCCTTGGGCCTACACATTCCCGCCACTCAGTGGAAGCACTTCAGGCCACAACCTCCTCTGAGCTTCTACCAACAGAATCGTCAGGACAGTTCCTGGAGGAGGAATAGGAGCAGCAGGAAAAGGCCGCACCTGACCTCAGGCCAATACTCTGGCCAACACAAGCCTCCTTCTGGCCAGAGACAGGCCTTTTGAAGGGGTGGTTGAGGACGGCTCACCAGAGCAAGAACTGGATCCACCCCGCCTTATCTTTTTTCCTCACTATCCCCTTTCTACCATGCATGGTCCCATATCACTTCGGACCGCTGGGTGCTCCGCATGGTAGAGAGGGGATACTCCATCCAATGCAATTTAACAAATCCATTTTTTAAATTCACATCTTTAATTAATTTGGATTAATTTTCCTGAGTGTCTATCTGTAGACAAACTGTTAGATAGTCCTGACTTAACCCTGGTATCCCTGCTTTCTGAGGACTCTTGTCTTATCTCCACTATACCACAGTTCAGATCACAGATCAGATTCAGCGGTGTATCAGCGTGCACCAGAGTACTGCACTGTAAGTCCCTGTGTGTGGGCCCTACAGGTGCAAACTAAAAAACATAGTAAGAGGACCAAAAAAGCACCACCGTGGCTAAACAAAGTAAAAGAAACAGAGGCAAAAAGGCATCCATTAAAAAGTGGAAGTTAAATTCTATTGAGGAAACTAGAAAGGAGCATAAACTCTGGAAAGTGAAGTATAAATATTGTGACAGGGTCAGGCCAGATGTCTCCAGGAGAGTGATAGAAGGCAGATAGATTAACCCCAGGTTAAGTAGGTCCCTTTTCCCTGGGTAAGATAACAGGGAAGGTTCTAGAACAATCTGGAACTTTCTGGAAACAATTAAGGCAGACAAGCTGATTAGAACACCTGCAGCCAATCAAGAAGCTGCTAGAATCAATTAAGACAAGCAGGCTAATCAGGGCACCTGGGTTTAAAAAGGAGCTCACTTCAGTTTGTGGTGCATGCAAGGAGCTGGGAACAAGAGGCACAAGAAGCTGAGAGTGAGAAGGCGTACTACTGGAAGACTGAGAAGTACAAGCATTACCAGACGTCAGGAGGAAGGTCCTGTGGTGAGAATAAAGGTGGTGTTTGGAGGAGGCCATGGGGAAGTAGCCCAGGGAGTTGTAGCTGTCACGCAGCTGTTACAGGAGCCACTGTAGACAGCTGCAATCCACAGGGCCCTGGGCTGGAACCCGGAGTAGAGAGTGGACCAGGGTTCCCCCCATCCCTCCATCCCCCCAACTCCCTACTTGATACTGGAGGAGTTGACCTGGACTGTGGGTTCCACCAGAGGGGAAGGTCTCTGGCCTGTTCCCCGATCCACTAGGTAGATCAGCAGAGACTTCTGGGATTGTTGTTCTTCCTCTTCCCCATGCTGGCCAGGGATAAGGCTAACTGAGTGAATGGCAGATTTGAGCCACGAAAGTGGCCAAACTGAGGGCTGCCATAAACCTCTGAGGCGAGCAAATCTGCCAATAAGCGCAGGACCTACCAAGGCAGAGGAGGAACTTTGTCACAGTATATAATTTAGTCCAAAAAAGAATTTGGAGAACAGCTAGTCAGAGACTCAAAAAGTAATAACAAAAAAATTAAGTACATCAGAAAGCCTGTTAAACAACCAGTAGGGCCACGGAATGATCGAGATGCTAAAGGAGCACTCAAGGAAGATAAGGCCATTGTGGAGAAACTAAATTAATTCTTTGCATCAGTCTTCAGAGCTGAGGATGTGAGGGAGATTCCCAAACCTGAGCCATTCTTTTTAGGTAACAAGTCTGAGGAACTGTCTCAGATTGAGGTGTCATTAGAGGAGGTTTTGGAACAAATTGATGAATTAAACAGTAATAAATCACCAGGCCCAGATGGTAGGTTCTGAAGGAACTCAAATGTGACGTTGCAGAACTACTAATTGTGGTATGTAACCTATCATTTAAATCTGCTTATGTACGAGATGACTGGAGGATAGCTAATGTGACACCTATTTTTTAAAAAAGGCTCTAGATGCAATCCTGGCAATTACCGGCTGGTGAGCCTAACTTCAGTACCAGGCAAACTGGTTGAAACTATAGTAAAGAACATAATTATCAGACGTATAGATGAACATGATTTGTTGGGGAAGGATCCAGTTGTTGGGGGGTGGGGCCACCCCACAACAATCCATGCAGGCCCATGTCCCTGCTGCTGCTCTGGTCGGGAGGTGGCCAGGCACCCCCCGGACGGTTTCCTCCATGGCGGCTTTGCCCTGGGGCTTCCCCAGATGCTGGGGTGGTTCTGGGATCAGCCGCTCCAGCGCTGCAAAATTCACAGAGGTTGCAGAAAGTCACGGAAACCGTGACTTTGGTGAAAGGTTTCGCAGCCCTAACTATGGCTCCCTGTGTGGATACTCTGATTTCTGGAATAAGAGCTTTATTCCGTATTAGTGTAATCGACTTTGGAAGTGGATTGTTAATCCAGGATAAGAGCACTCATATAGGGAGTTAGTGAGGAATGGCTACTCTGCTTTAAATTCACACCTTACCTTAATCTGCATTAATTTCACTGTAGGCCTTAGTCTCCAGACCCTCCTCTTCCCCATAGTTTCAGGACTGAAGCTTTTAACCAAGCTTTTAACCATTTCCAGGTTCTTTAGTATTTAAGTGTTGGGTCTGGGCTGGCTACAACCATCATCTGCCTTCTTGCAGATGTAACTCTGCTTGGGTCTGTCAGATCTCTGCACCATGTAGCAGATGGCATGACCATAATTGAATGGACAGAGGTAGACACATCCACAAAAACAGATTTTCCACATTCTTAACAGCATGTTTCTGGAACCATATCAAATGGCATGTCTAAAGTGTATTGGGCCACAAATCTACCTGGAAACAAAGCTTAATTATCTTGTGAAATATAAAGGGCTGAGGAGGAGTTTGCAGGCCTGATATAATGCACATAACTGCTTAGAGAACACAGGTTTTGGACGAACATAAACTGCTCCTTCTCGGTATCAGTCTCATGGGGTTTTCTCCTTTTTAGGACAACCTGCGAAGAAAACCACGGGCCAGGTAACAAAGCCAGTTGACTTCCATTTCTGCACAGATGAGAGGATTAAACAGCACACAGAAAGCCAGCCTGGGAATGAATACAAGAAGCTGGATTTCATAGCAGCACTGAGAAAGCACCCTGCATCTCCGGTGAGAGGACAGGGCAGCAAGGGTGCTACCTGATTGTTCTAAATCTATTGGTGGCTCTTCCTGTTCTACTGTTTGCTAGTGTGGGATTTCCTGGTAGTAATTCACTGGGTGTGAATGTAAGAGGTCATGTGGGATGTGACAGACTAATAGAGGTGCTGTGGTCTTACTGAGCATCACCATGCTGGCTGTCAGCATCTCTGCAGAGTTTCCAATCTGGCCCATCCCAGAGCTTGTCGTATGTCCAGTCAGCTCACAAGTGGTGTAAGTGGAATCTGGAATCCCATCTATTACTCCAACAGGTTGAGTTCCCATGAGGCTCCAAAAAGAGGATCCTCTGAAAATAGAGTAGTATGCCTTCCCCAGTACACCTACTCTTCAGATCTCTGAGGTGGGAACTAAGTATTCTTCCCTTACAGGTGATTCCTTATCAGCAAGGCTATTACAAGTCCTCATCCCTAGTAACATACCAAGGATTCTGTTTCCAACCTGGAGTCTGTTTATTTAGCTACATCTGATTATCAGTGCAGTAGGGTCTATCCTCAGCAGTGCTGAGCGTGCACATCTGTTCAAATCAGTGGGAGCAGTGCTCTCATCTCTGCATGGATTCTCTTCTTTCTTCTTGCTGTTAAAGTAGTTTTGGGAGGAGAGTGCTTCAGGGGGTTCATCTAATATAAGCTGAAGATATTACTACAGTATCTGAGGTAGCAGACTAGAACATATTGAAGGAGGAGATTAGAATGCTTTAATCAGTTGGCATAGAGGATTAAAAGAATAATAGTACAAAGCCTCCCTCCTGTCTTGTTACATGTTAAGCATTGACACTTTCCCTTACTAGCTGGAAGATGGACATCTTACACTGGTGTAAGAGTGAAGCTTTTGTGGGGTGCCTTGTTTAGATTGTTACAATGACCAGCAACTTCTCTTTCCAGGCACGAGTGGTGAAGGGGCCCACTGTCCCCAAACCTTTCAATCTCTCCTGTGGCAACAAAAGGAAATTTGATGAAACTACATCAGAGTATGTCCCCCTTGCTCAGCAGATTGAAAACTTCCAGAAATGCACTCCCTCTCGTTACCATTTGAGGAGCAGGAGGACCAATGAAAGTAAGCTTTAGCAAAGTGGGCTAGCTGGTAACTTGTGTACCAAGATAACAGGAGCAGGAAGCAATAACTTGTTAAGGTTCTGCCTACTTTGTGTGAGTGTCTCTGAGCCTGGCCGTCTGCTCTAATTAAAATTTTTGTCTGTTTCAGTTCCAGCTATTAATTGCTAGTTTCTGTGGTTTGGATTTGTAGGTCCAATTCCAGTAAAGCCGCTGAAGGCCAGGCTTACACAGCCCAAAACTCCACTGCTTCAAACAAGACAGCGCTTCAGACCTGTAACTTGCAAGAGTGCAGCTGAGTTGGAGGCAGAGGAAATAGAGAAGCTCCGACAGTAAGTAGAAGCATTGTTTGGACACTGAAATATCCTATGTGTTATCTAAGGAACACTCCTCCTGGTGCATTATGTGCTTGCTTTTAGACAATGGTGGGCCCCAAACCAAAATGGAGTCACGTGCTAACTTTTCCTTAACACTATATCATAGAGCAACCTTTAACCAACCCAAAAGTCTCCAGGTGCTAAACTACCGCTTCTGAGGAAGAGTCTTGTGTAAAGCTATAAACAATAGTATAAATGGGCTTTATGTATCTAAATTTAAAGCAAAAGGATATAGGATTGATAATTTAATGTAGATATGGAAAATGGAAAGGACTCTAACTCTTAGTCAAGAGTTACTTTTAGTAACACTCCCCTAATAAGCAAGTACAATCACCAAGTGCGGTATAAACTCGCCTACAACCAGACTGGTGGTTTTTTCTTTTTGGTAGTTGAGTTCTAAAGTAAAAACACGTAGTCACTTAATACAGTGGGTAAGGTTGAGCCTGGGGAACTCCACGTTCAAAATGTGGTGAGTGGCTTAGTTGATCCTTGCTGACTCCTAGTAAGGAAGTAGAGCTATGCATAAGGTGAAGTATGCAAGGCTCAACTGTTGGTCACTGTTGCTGATTTCTGCTGTTGTGGCAAGGGAGAAACTACTTGTGACTGTTCTCTGCCTTGTTCTCTGTGTAGATTATTGTTCCCTCATTCTTCATGCAGGTACAAATTCAAAGCTCAGGAGCTTAATCCAAGGATCATAGAGGGTGGGCCAATCCTGCCCAAGAAACCCCCTGTGAAAGAGCCCACACAGCCTATTGGATTTGACTTGGAAATTGAAAAAAGGATTCAGGAGCGAGAGAGCAAGAAGCAGCAGAAGGAAGAGCATTTTGAATTCCATTCCAGGCCATGTCCAGCTAAAATCTTGGAGGATGTTGTGGTAAGAACTCTGGCAACACAAGCTCCACTCAAGCAATGAGAACATCTGAAGTAGCAGTAAGCTTCCATTTCAGAGCATACTTCCACATTTCTCTATGGTGCTGTACTGCAGTTAGTGTCTACCAAAGAGCTCCAAATATCACTTCACATCAGACACAAAGCTCCAACTTATGACTATCGTCATGACAGACACAGAGCCCTACCTATGACTATCCAGTCCCTTTAATTTTTTTTTCTTTCTTATTTTTTGGGGGGAGGGATTGGCCTGCTAAACCCAGGATTGTGAGTTCAATCCTTGAGGGGGCCATTTAGGGATCTGGGGCAAAAAAAATTGGGGATTGGTCCTGCTTTGAGCAGGGGGTTGGACTAGATGACCTCCTGAAGTCCCTTCCAACCCTGATATTCTATGATTCTAAGAACTACAGTGGGTTAATTTATGCCAGGGTGCTCCTGTGAAGTATTGCCTAGTCAGGGCTAAATTCTCACTTTAGTATCTCCTCCTGACAGGGTGTTCCAGAAAAGAAGCCCCTTCCTGTTACAGTTCCTAAATCCCCAGCCTTTGCACTGAAGAACAGAGTCCGAATGCCTACTAGAGAGGAAGAAAAGGTAACTAATTTGGGATGGTTTCTGGGCTCCATAGCATGTGGCAGCTGGGACCCTACCCTTCCCATAGCCAACCAGCAGTGACTTCATAAGCAGTAATGGGTGTTCTGGTTAAATGACTAAATGGAGAGACCCCCAATTAGCCTTCTTTCCCATGGCCATTACCTCCCAAAGGGAATCACTTTTATCTGTCCTACAGAGAAATCAAATCCTCTTTAGAAAATACATTTAACTGAGCAGACCTTTTATTTTAAGGGACATTGTTTGGGCTCCCGAGGTACTGAAGGTATGCCCCTTGCTGCTGCCACTAACTTTGTCTTCTTGGGGAAAACTACATGGCTTATAGCCTTCTTGGGGAGTGCGGACTCTGGCCCTGATGCTAATCTGCTGGGGAGGGAGGTGGGTGTTCAAGATTTGTATTTTTCCCTACAGTTATTCTCAGGGTAAGGGGAGCTTCTTCATAAGCAGGGTGAAGGCCTTTCTGGCTGAAACACCTTGGTGCTACCACGGTCTACCTGGGGAGACCCAGGGCCCTTGAGGGTGGATGGAGAAACTACAATCCAACCTTGTGACTATTCTCTGCCTTGTTCTCTGTGTAGATTATTGTCCCCTCATTCTTCATGCAGATACAAATTCAAAGCTCAGGAGCTTAATCCAAGGATCATAGAGGGTGGGCCAATCCTGCCCAAGAAACCCCCTGTGAAAGAGCCCACACAGCCTATTGGATTTGACTTGGAAATTGAAAAAGTAAAAGTAGAACTTAGTAATACTATGAACGATGCAAAATCTTGCTTGTTCCCCAAGAAGCCTCAAGACTGATACCTGCGTTAGAAGAAAAGGAGTACTTGTGGCACCTTAGAGACTAACCAATTTATTTGAGCATAAGCTTTCGTGAGCTACAGCTCACTTCATCGGACGCATCTGCATTGTTGTTCCTGTAGCAGTCTGTTACACTGTACTGTGCCTGTTAGTAGGAGAGGACAACGTGCCGGTCTTAAGCCCTTCACTTTTAGCAACACTACGAATCTCCCATCACCAAAAGTCCTAAATCTGCCATCAAAGAACACTGGTCAGAGGATGAGTGTATCTCTTGTGTTTCTCAGCCTGTCTCCTAATGCTGATCTCTCTTTAGGGAGAGGAGGTGGTCCCGGTGATCAAAGCTAACCCCATGCCACACTATGGAGTGCCCTTCAAACCTAAAGCCCCCGAGCAGAGGCATGTGGAAGTGTGCCCCTTCTCTTTTGACTCTCGTGACAGAGAGAGGTGGGTGCAAAAGGAGAAAAAAATAGAAGAGCTGCAGAAAGAGGAGGTGCGTGCTGGGAAATGTCTTAATTACTCCGTTTCCAAAAAAAAAAAATCCCGTTTCTTGCTTCTGGCAGAAATGCATGTGGGGTTTCATGTTCAAGCAAAACTGCTCATGTAGACTGACAAAATGGACAGCTTTTTGGAAACCTATTTTGCAAGGCCTCAAGAGAGTGCTACAAAATCATTGGGGGTGGGAGGGCTGGTGTTTCAGTTTCCCTGATAAGAGTAAATGGATCTCTAGGGAATATCTTCACCTGGGAAGATATTCCAACTGTCCATCTTAGTGTCCTTAAATCCCTGGAGGAAAATAATGGAATTCCTGTTTTTCTCTCCCTCTGTTCTTGGCCCAACATTCAGAGGACCCTTGGGAGCTGCCATTCTGGATCGATGCATTGGGCTGTGTGGTCTAGGGGCCAGTAACAGATGCTTCTGAGGAAGGTGCAAGAAATCCTTCAAAAGTCAGTTATGGAAAGGCAGGCCTGCAAAGCAAGCTTCTTCCTAACCCCATTAGTCTGATACATTTCCTGAAGCAGGAAAACCTTATTCCTCCTTTAAACCATTGGTTATCTTTTTAATCACTAATGCATTGCTGAATAACCTTATCCATGTAAATGCTCATTCCTCTTGAGTCAGCTAAATTTCTTAGGGTTTTCAAAAGTATCTAAGGGACTTAGGAGCCCATATCCCATTTTAAATTCAATAGGCGTTGGACACTTAACTTCCTTAGTTTCCTTTGAAAACCCTACCCTTGGCATCTCTTGTGCCAGTAAGCTCCAGAGGATGGGGGAGTATAGTGTTTCCCTTAATCAGTTTCAGATTTGCCACCTGAAAAGTAAGGGTGACCTTAATTCAAGCAGCACATCTCTTACCATTATTCAGGTTTGAATTTGTTTCTTGTAGGTACCAAAGTTCAAAGCACTACCCCTGCCTCAGTTTGACCACATCAACTTGCCACAAAAAAAAGTGAAGAATGCAACACAACCAGAGCCCTTCCATCTGCAGACAGATGAACGGGGAGCTACCAAGTCGCAGAATTGGCAGCAACAGGTAGGACTAATGGGACAGCAATTCTGTGGCACTTTGGGCCACAGCAACTCTTCAGAGCTGGGCCTGAAGAGTCTGGCTTCTATATCAAGTACTGATTAATACTTGTTGGCATCTAAAATCAGTTCATTAGTCACAGTGGTTCATGCAGCGAATTATCCTGCCTTGGGTTCAAGTCTCATCAGACCTTTGGTATTGTGACAAGCACCCCTGAACAGCTGTCACTTGCTATTTCCCAGGGCAGCTGTGCACAGCTGGAGCTCTCCTGTAGTCTGTTTGATGTTGGAATTCCAAGTGCTACAATAAAACTGACCATTAGCTTCTGAAGCTGCTCTCCAGGCAGCTCACTGTACAAATACCAAGCAGACAAGAGCTGCTTGGCTACATCTCTTCTGGGTTTAAATTCGCTCCATTTTCAATTACTGAATTGTCTAAAGTCTAAACTTTGTTCTCCATGCAGCAGTGAGTGGGGTGCATTTCAGTTACTCAGCTCCTGACAGGACCCCTTCTTCCCCTGCAGATCAAAGAAGACCTGAAACGGCAGAAGGAGGCAGCGTGTTTCAAAGCTAATCCAAATACTGTTGTGCACCAGGAGCCTTTTGTGCCAAAGAAGGATAGCAAGCCAATATCAGGTGGAGTTACATGCACTCACTGCACTGGCTTGCTGGCAGTCCAGGGCTGACGCATAAGTGCTGTTGAACTGCACTGGGAAAACCTGCTGATACCTTTTTAGTATCCACATAGCTAGTGGTACTTGTGCAATACTTAATCAACAAATTCTCTTAACAGCCTGAGTCCCTAGGGAAAGGGGGGGTGGGGGGCTTTCCTCTTCACTGCCCCATCTTCTGTTCTAACATGGCAGCTGCGTTAACAGCTTTGCAGTTGGCAGATAATGGTTACTAGCTTGGGATAAGGTACAGCACATGCAAGGAGCTCCCTGTAGAGACAGCTGACACTTCTGTAGCAGCTGCCAGTCTTTCCTTCCCTTCCCCTTTATGAAGAGGGGCAAAGCTTGGTTTGTGGGAACTGGGAGCTTTTGTCTGTTCTCTATCCTACAACAACCTTCTCCTTAAAAGCCTGTTTGTAAAGAACTCTTCCAAGAAGTGCCCTAGACCGGGGGTTCCCAAACTGTGGTGTGCATATCCCTGGGGGTATGAGAGATCTCTCGGGAGGGGGGGGGGGGGTACATGGGAGAAATTGTGTAATGGTGGACTGTATTTATTTAAAGGAGTACTTGTGGCACCTTAGAGACTAACCAATTTATTTGAGCATGAGCTTTCGTGAGCTACAGCTCACTTCATCGGATGCAAAAGCTCATGCTCAAATAAATTGGTTAGTCTCTAAGGTGCCACAAGTACTCCTTTTCTTTTTGCGAATACAGACTAACACGGCTGTTACTCTGAAACCTGTATTTATTTATTGCATTTTCAAACTAGGCAACTCTCCCATAGAGATTTAAAGCTTTGGCTATTTGTTATATAAAATACAGTCATTAATTTACTTCAAGATGTGCCAATGAAAACACAGACGCTGACACACACAGCCGTCACCTCCGATCACCATCAAGTGTGCTTCAGTTGCCCAGCAACTGTCCAGTCTAGCTGAGCTCAGAACTTAGTCAGGGGTGTGGTGGTTTTTTTGTTTGGTTTCGGCTGTATACATCGCACTATAACTGTGTGTGCACGTAACTGTGAAATATGGACAGAGGGCTAAAGACGGGTGTGTTAAGAGGAACACACACACCGTATCAGTGATGAGAAAGGTAAGGGTACATTGGCAGCTGGTAGCTCTGGAAGGAGATATGCAATAAGAAAAGTTTGGGAACCTCTGCCCTAGACTGACCAGCGTCTACATTCATTGGCCCATTATTAGAGAACTGATACTGTATCAGAGCATCCCAGATGCATAAAGCTCTTCCTTATACACTTGAAGCATGGTCCTCTAGAGGAGGAGACTTCCGTCTAATCCTAATGTAGCTATGCTTTGGGTGACTGTTGTGCCAATGTTGTTCCCTCTTTCTAAACTTAGAGAACCTTTCTGGTTCCATAGTTGCTGAAAGCTTTGAGCTAGCGACAGAAAAGAGAGCAAAAGAACGTCAAGAGTTCGAAAAGCGACTGGCTGAGTTGGAAACCGAAAAAGAGAAGCTTCACGAAGCGGCCAGACAGCTAGAGGCCGAGCGGGAGAAAGAAGAACTCGCCAGGCTGAGACAAGAACTGGTAAATGAGCAGGCAATTCCTGGTCAGGGGCTGGAACACAGACTGCCTGGGCTTATGAACTTGTCTGTCTTGGACATGCAGCAGCCAAGTGCAGTCCTGAGTCTACTGCTGTAATGACCTGCCAAGGCCCCGTCTCCTAAATTGGTCTAAAAACCAGTCCCTCTGGGGTATTATTGATACTTGTGCCAGATTGCTTTCTTTAACCTGGCACATCAGCACTTCCGGCCCCTAAGGGTACATGTACAGGGCTTGAATGGAACAGTAAAAACACCAAAGCAGGCTCCTACAAATGCACGTCCTGTTGCTTCGGGCAGGGTTCTCGCTCTTTTTCTTTGAGGCCCCCCCAACATTCTATAAAAACTCTACAGCCACCTGCGCCACTGCATATAAAAGCCAGGGCTGGTGTTCCAGGGTAGCAAACAGGGCAGCTGCCTGGGGCCCCGTGTCCCTGCAGCCCCCACAAAGCTACATTGCTCAGGCTTCAGCCTCCACCCCAGGTGGCGGGGCTCAGGGACCTGGGCTTCAGCTCCATGCGTTGGGGGTTCAGCTTTCTGCCCTGGGCCCCAGCGAGTCTAATGCTGGCCCTGTTTGGAGGCCCCCCTGAAACCTGCTTGAGGCCCCCTAGGGGGCCCCTGGACCTCTGGTTGAAAACTCCTCTTTAGGTTGTAGTACCCGGGCCACTGGAAGCACAGTGATTACTCTTTAGTGCCTAAACACAGATCCCTGACTGCATCCTCTTGGTGGTTGCTGATCTGTACTGTGGTAGAATTGGGATGAGTGTAATTAAAGCTATGGTACCTGACCCTTAGCGGTCCTTTTTGTTTTTATAGGTACACAAGGCAAACCCAGTTCGCAAGTACCGCAGTCTGGAGGTGAAGCCAAGTGACCAGCCTCTGACCGTGCCAAAGTCTCCGAACTTTTCAGACCGATTTCAGTGTTGATACGCACCAATGTGTCGGAGCCCTCCTTTCCCAGTCTCTTGGTGTAGAGAGAAAACCTGCATCTAACTTGGGACTCCTCTTAATGAATGCCTGTCTCCATTATTTTATTTTATATTGAGTAGCTTTAACAATTTCACAGAGGCAAGTGGCTGAAATGTGCTGTGCCTTGATGGAGATCACCAGTCATGTGGCTTCACTCAACATGTAGAGATGTTAATCTTAAAGACTGAGCCAGGTTTTAATAGTGTACACGAATTAACTACTTTGCGTACTTTAATAAAATAAAAGGTGTTCTGCTGGGCTCAATTCCCTTTTTGTGGAAGGGGTTCAGATGTGTCTTGGATTCAGTTGGTACACACCAATCAGGTGTTGGCCACCTCTTCAAGCTCCCACCTTGTTTTCCAGAATCTAAGATTGTTTTTAAAACAAATCTCCAGCTGTGAGTCTCAATATGAATAGTGTAATTCAGTAATGCCTTGGTCTGCAGACTCTGAAACCATAGCTGAGGTATGAACTGCCCCATTCATTTCAGTGGGTGCTCATTCAGATGCTGAAGGACAAGACACTTAATTGATGATCAGTAAAACAGTTAGCAAAGTAATGAGTGGGAATATCACATGATTATCCACACAATCTACTATGAGATACTTGCTGCTCTAGCCCTGTGAGTGGGCTTGGGAGTGTTTCACCGCGGGGGTGGGTGTGTATGGCCACCTCCCTTTCCCCCAATTCGACTTCTGCTTCAGCTGCCTTCTCAAGGGTGTAAGGGCTTCAGGTCACTGGGCCCTGGCCCTCTCCATGTGTAGGAGATGCATTTATTTCTGTGGGCTGAGTCTCCTAGGTGGTCTGTTGGCTGTGATAAGGCTGTACTGATGTGGGGTTGAGCCATGCAAACTCTTCCAGCAAGAGCAAACTCTCTAACCTTATCTTAAGGCAGTGGTAAGAAGGAAACAACTATTTCTAATGATGCCATCAGTGCAGAATTTTCCATCCTGGGTCTTCGCTCTCTAGCAGGAGACTGAGACACTAGACACGATCGATCCAGCTGGGGTCGATTTATCGTGTCTAGTCTAGATGCAGTAAATCGACCCCCTGAGCGCTCTGCCATCGACTCCTGTACTCCACCGCCACGAGAGGCGCAGCCGGAGTCGACGGGGGAGCGGCAGCAGTCGACTCACCGTGGTGAAGACACCATGGTAAGTCGATCTAAGTACGCTGGCTTCAGCTACATTATTCACGTAGCTGAAGTTGCGTAACTTAAATCAGTTTCCCCCGCCCCTCCCCCCCATGTAGACCAGGCCTGACTGAAGTCTCCTAGTTCTGGGAGCAGGAGTTAGCTCTTGGGCGGGGCGGGGCAGGGCAGCTCACCCATTAGTGCCATGGTAGTGGGATAAAACATGAGCCAGGCCCCATACTGTCTGTCTCCCTACTCCAGCAAAGCATAAATGCTGCCCTCCAAACATACTACACAGTTCCTTCAACTAAGTGGAAGGCAAAGTTCTCAGAGAAGCCAGTTCCATCAACAGAAAATAAATGTGCATTACAAACGAAAAGGCTCAAGAGACTGAAACTTATTTTTCTGAGAGGCTAATCTCAGGTGGTGTCTGAAGGAAAGGGAGCCCTGCAGGATGACTTCAGAGCCAAATCCCAAGGTAAGTAACTCCCCCTTCTCTGGAGATACCAGCTATACAGAATTCTTGCTCCTGGAGAGCAAGAAGCTCAAGGGATGTCAAAAGAGCACAGCTTCAGCAAGTAGCAATAAGCAGCCAACAATGTGTATGGGGAAGGTTTTGTCCTCTGTCTATGTGTAAAATCACTAACCCAATAGCTGGGGACTTTTCAGAGGAGCCTAACTCCTTTAGAATTTCAGCAAGTTTTGGGTGATCTTCAAAGGAGCGAAAGAGATGCTCTGGACAAATCCCCAACAGACATTTCCCTGTGCAAAGGGAGAATAAATAGAGGGCTGGAATACCAGAGTCGTGGCGGTGTCATGCTCAGAAGTAAAGGCAAGAGTGAATCCTGTACGACAACATCTTCAGAGATGTAGAATTGTAAAGTAGGTCTCTTCCTTCTGGTTTGCAGCCTCTTAACCTTGCTATTACTTTTACTTCAGTGACAGACCAAGTCCATATTATGACTGAGTAGCTGGGAACTACTTAGTTTTAAAACTTGGTAAGAACCTCTCCTTTCTGTTGCTAAAAGAGCTAGACTGTCAGCTGGCTGATAATTGGGCTGTTTAGTGTCTGTTTGCTTCCCTCCAGCCTTTCCGAATTGCATATTGGCTAGCTAATGCTGTGGCACTAACTTGGGCTGAAGTCAGACATGAGTCACTCTCTGGGAGAAGTCTTGGTACCTCTCTTCCTGGCAGTCCATTTAAATCTTGGCTATTGAATGTTCAGAGCATTTAGGATACACTTCCTCATAATCTTCCCAATAACTTCAGATCAACACTTGGTATTGCCTAGTAGCATGTGGCAACTCTGGATGATCTACAATGCCTGGATTTTTTCCTTCTTTTCCCCATTCCCTTAACGGTATCTGTCACAATATGTTCATAGCTTGCCTGGGGAAATCCTTAGTGCTGATAGAAGCAGTTAAGAAGCTGTTGACTACATAGCTGAGTTTTTTCTCAGCCAAGTCAGGCAGGCTATCTTAAGTTTCAGTGCAGCGGCTAGGATTCAGGTAGGGACGCTGTTCTCATTCTGAATCGACACCATCTGCCTCACAGCCTGCTGCGACACTCAATTTAGACCAGGTATAAAGTTTCCTGGGGAACAGACAAGGTCTGGCTGTGTGGAGTTTCTCAAGCCTATGAAAAGAGCATAAAGGTTAAAGTGTGTGGTGCTTAGAGCTGTGACGCTTGTGTAGCTAGGGAACTGGAGTGCTTGATGCCTTGCCAAGTATCCCAGGACACTCTGTTTTCCAACAAGAGCCAATGTGGATGCTGGCTCAAGTTCCTAAGTGGAAAAACACTTGGCATTTTCTTGTTCGTTTCCTGCTCTCAAGAGCAACCTGGAGCACTGTTATAAAAAGTCATTTTGAGGTGTGACTTTTTGTTCTTAACCTTGGACTCTCAAAGTGACAATTGGCCCAAGTGCCTGAGGAATCTGTGTCTAAACAGAATCCAGCTAGCATTCCCGTTCGTAGGTATTGACACACTCACTCATGAGCGCTGGGGTAGGGCGAGTAAAAACACTCTGCCCTCAACTTTGCCTTATTCCCTCTCCTCCCCCTCCAGTAACTACATTATATAAAAAAAGCCTAAGCAGGGAGGGGGTGTTCCTCTAACTGTGCCAAAAACCTGGGCCATCCTAAAGAGAGCGCCTTTCACGTCTTATCTATGTAAACGATCTACAGACTCCATGCTACCCATTGGTACTTTCTAGCACAGTTTAAAGGCTCCATCCTGTAACGCTCATCCTGCCTGCCTGCACAGCTTTGTCTGGTACTGAAAGATGAAAACTACAACTGCATTGCCTGTTGTCTGTACTCCTGGCTCTCATAGTGTTTGTTTTCCCGGAGCTTCATTAGGCAATCTCACAACTCTGTCACTGGCTGTTAAATAGACAAGCTCAAAATGGAGAGGAAGAGTTGAATGGAATAGCCTTGGACTGGTGTGTGTGCTATTCCATGAAAAGCAAAGTACCTCACTCTTCCAAAGGGGGTTTGGTGCAGGGACAGAGCAGACAATTGGGAAAAGATGCAGCAGTATGTGGCTGGAATGAGTCTTGAGAGGTGGCTTCTAGGTATCTTGGCTGCTGCTCTAAGGAAAGGAGACAATTTCTAACAGCATATTGGTAAGAGGCTATAGTTGGCTTAAATGTCCCCTATAGCCATCGAGTCCCCTTGGCAAGTTTTCCTGCTTGCTTGCCCACCCAAAACCAATAAAGTAGTACCCCTCTCAACATGCCTCTGGTGTGTACTCTGAGCTGTGAGTGAACTGGTCTTCTGGTCAATTGACAGCATAGCTATCATTCCTAGTCTCATACAAACTTAACTCTATAGTCCATGTGTGCAATGGAATCCATTGATGAAAGCTAAGCTTCTGCCTCATGTATAACTGAATTACCACCTTGAGTAACCTTCTACAAGTGGCAAGAGCTGGCCCTTCAGGAGCTTTAAACCAAGCTGCTCTGCAGGTCTCCTATGATTTCTGTTCTCTTCTGCAGTACCCTTGCTTCTGCAATAAAGGATTTAGGTCCACATCCTCAAACAGAGGTGGCTAGTTTCCACTTATTTCAGTAGAAGTTAGGAGCATAAATACCTTTTAAGGACTTGTGCCTTAGTCCTTTAACCGTGCTAGGCGAACCCTGTGCACTCTGCCTGCTTGGACATGCAGCCAGGGATGCTGAAACAGTGATGATGATGTGAACTAACTGCACAAACTACTGTGTCGTGTTAGCTTTTAAGCCTAATGATGCATCAAACTGTAACCACTACTAATCTTGTTCCAATCACTTTGGCAGAGAAGTTCACCGAGTCTCCACCCACCATTGATGTCAAAGCTGAGTCGAGTCGTTGACCCCTTCCTTGCCATTGCAGGGTTGTTCTTGCAGGCAGTTCTCCAGATTCATTTTTTAAATGACCTCACCAATAGAGCTACCACTATCTCAGCTGAGTCTCTCCCTCCCTTCCTTCCTCCCCCCCAGCAAATGTTTTCTCATTCCCATCTTCTCCTGTTAGCCAAAACTTTCCTTAATTTCCACCCCATTCTACATGTGCTGCTGGGCTGCAAGTGAGTTACCAAGGGAGGGGCCAGAGGACCAGCAATCAGGTTAGGAAGCTGAGTCCAGCTGGGAACTAACAGCATGACTGTGAGGACATAAGATTACTTCCACCTCCCCTTCCACTGAAAGGAATCAGTGCATCACAATAGTGGACAATACAGGAACGTGCTAGTACAGAACAGTTCATGGTCTTCAGTCCCTATGATGCCGTGTTGTCATGTGAGTTGGCCACCAGTTTTTAAAAAATACATCTTTTGCTTTCTTCCTGCCAGAGCTGTTCCAAATACTATAGCTAGGCTGTGACAAGTGGCTAACAATAGACTGTTGCCTTGAGGCAGTCAAGGAGCACCATGGAGTTAAATGTCTTTAGTGGTCAAGTGCAGTGTGTATGTTTGGTGTGATTGTAACAGCATCTCTCAGATATGGACCAGCCCTGCCTGTCACCTGGATACCAAAATGTGCTCTTGGAGTCTGCCTGAGCATGGTTTTTCCTTTTAAAACCTAATATTTTATTCACTGACAGGTTACAAAGATGATAAATTGCTGTCAAAGAAGTTCTGTCCCAGCAGTTGTCATGATGAGCCTTACTGGAAACCCAGTTGTTATGGGGCCATGTCCCATGCTAGGTTTGAATGCTGGCTGGGAGCAGAAGACTTAGGACAGCAACAGGAATGGGGACTGAGGGTCGAGAGAACAAAGTGAGGGATTGTGGCATATTTCTTCACTTGCCTTAAGATTCGTAGATGCACACGGCTGGTCACTAGACAGATTTGCATCAAACTACCATGGTGTGAACTGAAGCTGACTTACCTATTTTGGTGCCAGTCTGTGTAAATGCCATTAGTTTAGAATAAAACCCATCAAAATGGTTTGACTTTAGCAAAGTCACTTGAGTCACATTTGGTCTGAAATATGCATCCCCGCACAGACTTGGCCAAGGCCTAACTGACTAGGGCAGGTCTGGGCGTAGCTCAGTCCTTTGGGCTTGATCCTGCAGGCACTTGCTTGGTCCCATTTGAAGGGAATGGTCCTGAGCTGAGTAAGCCTTACTTATCAGAGGAAGGCTGTGCAAAATCATCTGCCAACAATCCCAAAGCTGGCTTCCTTTCATCCCAGGGCTGACTTTTCCTTGCCCGGTGGCCCAACTAGCCAGGCAGCAAGCTGCCTCTGCTCTTTCTGGCTAGAAGCAGGGCAACTGCAGCAGCCTGTTGGATACTTAGCCAAACCCATGCAGGCTTTCCTTGCACAGTCCTCCTGAGACTTTGCACTCTGCTGCAATTCCCTCTCCCCTCCCCCCCCCCTCAAAATCCTAACGTTGAGGCAGAGTGAAGGCCCCTAGATCTGCTGGATCCCTAACCTAAAAGGAAAGGGTGGTGCACAAGTGGAGAGGGAACAATGTAAACTGCCCCCCATAAACAATGCTCTCATCATTCAATACAGTCCAACCTGAATCCTGGCTCATCTGTTAGTTAAATCTTGACTCCCAGCACAAGAATTAGGGGACCTGCTGCCTACTTAGAAGCCTGCAGCATGGCAGAGCAGCATCACTTGGGCTCTGCTACCAGGCCTCAGGGCTCTGCATTGTTCGCTTTGAGAATGCGAGGGCATAGGGTGCCTGGCACTGAATACGAGCCCTGTCTCTTGGGAGTGGAAGCCATGAAGCTCTTTGCTGGGTTGGGCACCTTATAGCCTAGGGGCGAGAGAAGCTCTCATGGCTGGTGCGGAGGGCTGGCTGCAAACCCTGCCTCTCCGATATTAGGCACTGGGGCATCGGCTAGTTGTGCTGTAACTGAAAAGGTCATTCTTCATTGCCTCCAGTTTTCCAGTGCAGCTGATCAGGGAAGAGGGCAAGCCAGGGCAACACCTCTCCTAACCAGTTCCTTTTAAAGACCCTGCTCAGCGTCACCGCCTCCCAGGGCTGGGGATGTTTCCAGGCCCCTTCTGGCAGTTGAGCTTCATGCCAGGATCAGGAGTGACTGTGCAAATGAGTGTCTTCCTCAGCAGGCTTTAACTGCTTCCCTGCTGGAGGCTGAGGGGCTGAAGCTGCCCAGGCTGCCTGAGCTGTGTTATCAAGCTTCATTCAGCCCTGGGTGCTATTTGTACGCCTCATCCCACTCCCTGGGAGGTAGGGCAGTGCAATAAGACCCATGGTACATAGCCTGGGCCTCAGTTTCCCCCTAACTGACTGGCCCTAGATCACACTGGGACTAGATGTCCAAGCAGGGAATTGAATCCAGGTCTCTTGTTCTAGGCCAGCCTCTAACTACTGGACCATCCTCTCTCTCTTCCTCTGAGAACAGCCCTAGAGAAGGTTGCAGTAGGGCACAGCAGGCTCCTGAGGGGCATCACTTACGACCCAAACACCTCTAAAGGCCGTGCCCTATCCCATGGGGTCCGGCGGTCTCGGTCTTTGGCGATCACTGGAAGCTCAGAGCATTGTGGGAGTGCTGACGGGGTGCTTGCTACCCTTGAAATAAAAAGGCACGGACCTCCTTCAATGCTTCCAATCTAGCAGCAGACCCTACCTACCTCTGGATCTCCAATCTAGCCTGGTGCGTGCCGCATATTGTGGGCTGGCTCTGGCGAGGGGATCACCAAAGAGTTGGTGGCAAGGATGTGGTCTAAGGAGGGAGGGGAGGCTGTTTGGGATAGGAGAGGTATGTAACTAATCATATAACAGCTTAGAGTAGTGCCAGCCTGCACCGCCTACTGCAGCTTCTACTGAATCCACCTCTTCCTGCCCTCGGTGTTGTGTGCTACTTAACAGTGGGTACGTTCCACCCCAGAAGTAGCTGCCTTCTTAGTGATAGAAGAGGGAAGTTGAGTGCACTAGGTGAGAGGTGCTAGACGACCCTGAGTCAGGAGTTGTTGTTGACGTCGGCTCAGAAGCAGGCAGTGGGCAGCACGGTTATGTCTTGAGTGTCCGGTGCTCTTGTGAGGAGGCGAGGGAGGGAGAAGCTGGGGAGTGTTAACAGGGATGACTCAAAGCTTATGAACTCCAAGCAGGAGGAGGCTGGAGCCCCATCGGAGGAAGACTGCAGCAGGCAAAGGCCAATGTGTGGGGAAGCCAGAGGTAATCCCAGAGCTCTGATGCCCAGCCTCCACTGGGAACCTCGCCAGCATTGCAACAGCTTGAATTGCACCTTCCTAGTTGCCTAAGTGAGCAACAAGGCTTCTGTCCTGGGAGACTCTAGCCTCTTGCCTTCTGAGGTGCCCAAAGAGCTGCCACCCCTCCACAGCCACTGTCCTAACCGCAGCTGCTGCACCTTCCCATCCACTGTCTCCATGCACTGGTGGAACCTGCCCCGGCAAGGCCGGTAAGTGAATGCTGCCCCCTCCATTTTACAGATAGGAAAACTGAGGCACGATGTGACTTGCCTGAGGTCACACAGCGAGTGTGTCAGAGCTGCCACTAGAGGCTGGGGCTCCCGCTTGCAGTCCAGAGCTGCAGCCACTAGACCCTGCTCCCCATCTGATGCACCCACTACTAGCTCTTCTTTGCTTTATATCCAAAGGGTAAAAAGTCCAGGCCCCTGTGCTCCCCTTTGTTTTGAGGAGTGGAAGAAGCAGGTGTGACTTAGCCCCTTTCTTTACCCTGCACTTGCTGCCCTAGCATTCCTGGGGCCAGTGGGTGAGCAGTCAGCGTGTCTCCAGTTATTAATACTGCGCAATAAACCCAATAACCCTCCAGGGGTTAGACGCAAAGACTGGACACAAACCTCTAATTAAACTGCAAATTGTCTAGCTCCACCCACCCACCCCATGCTCCGTTCTCTCCGGGGGGGGGGTTAGTCTCTGGATCTTTGTTGAAAGGGCGCTTGAGCGTTTTACAAAACGGGAAGGGGACTATGGGCAGAGGGGGGGGGCTGCCTCCCACAGGGCCACACCCGCAGTGGGGTTTAGTCTCTCCTAGCTCCGAGATTTTAAGGCTCGCTAGGCTGGGCCATGACATGCGTTGGGTTCCCAAGTGAAGCTGGTTTCACTCCCGGTTTGCTGGGAGCGCTGGAGGGTTCCCCCGGCTCTCGGGACGGGCCTGCTCCTGACTTCAGCGTGGTGCCCCTGTAACTGGAGCGCTCCCCGGCCCTGCCCTGGGCTCGGGCTGGAGCTGGGCTGTGAACGCGCTGCCGGGCTACCCTGGGCCGAGCGGGTCATTAACAAGCTGGGCCGGGGCTGGCAGTGACGGCCGCAGAGCGCACCGCGGAGGGGCTCTGCGGGGCTGGTGCGTGGCTCCCGCTGGGCTCCCCGGGCGCCTCGGAAGCACCTCGCCGGCCGTGCCACGGCGCAGTTCGAGTCCAGGCGTGGGATCGAAGCCCCCCTTCCTGCGTGTACCCGTAACACGCTCAACAGGGCGCGGGGGGACCGCACTTTAGCTGTCCACGCCCCCCGACCCCTCTAGGGAAGGATCGTTTCCTGAGCGGGCGGTGGGTGGCAGAGCCAGGGGGCGGCTCTGGCATCTGTTCTCTGTTTGTTTGAATTCCCGTCTCCCCCAAGCCGGAGAGGCCGGGAGAAGAATGGAGTGTCCTTTGAACGCGCTCCAGCAGTGACAGGTGGCCTGAAAGGCGACGCGTAACGGTCTCCCCCTGGTGTAAAGGATACTTCTCTCCCCACACTAATCCGGCTCCGTCCCGCTGAGTATAGAAGGGGCCGGCTCCGTCCCAGCATTGGCACAGCTCGGATGCTGCTCTGACTGCCTGCTGCAACGGGGACCAGGTAAGCGGGCCCTCTGCCCCCCAAGGGACACTGCGTTTGGGTAGCCCAGGTCCGGCTCAGCGGGGGCTAGGGGCTGCGCTCTGCTGTGCCCGCCGCTCCCCGCTCCTCTCTGGCCGGCCAGGGAGTTCGCCGTGGCGACCCAGTGCCCAGCCCCGGGGGGAAGGAAGGGCTGGCGGGCTGCAGCCGCTGCCCCGGGGCTCGCCCTGCTCTGTGCTAAGCAGCCCTGGCTCCCTGGCTGGCGTGCGGGACTTGCTCTCCCAGCCGGAGGCTCCGCTCCGCGGGTGTCTGGATTCCTGGCCCGGGGGGCTGGGCGGCGCCGGCCCGGGGGCCAGGCACGGACAGTCCGCCGGGGGGGGGTGTTGCCGGGGGGCCCCGGTGCATTTGGCCTTTGACATTGCTGCCCCTCTCTCCAGGGCATGGCGGGGGGGTGCTAGGACTCGCGCTCCCGATGGCCGCAGCAGAAGGAAGCGCCGAGCACGTGCTGCGGAGCATGGAAGCAGGTAACTGGCCCCGCGAGCTGGCCGGGGAGGGCGGCTGGTCCCCCCAGGACACCGGGGAACCCGAAGCCTACACCGCGGCCTTTCCTGGGCAGGGTGCTGCGGGGGGGTCTCGCTCTGCTGCCTGGTGCGGCTCTGGCTGCTGCTTCCTCCCCCCGGGGGCTCAGTCCTGCGTGTGGCCCCGGCTAGCGCGGGAGCCTCGGACACCAAAGGCGGCGCTGCGGGCTCCCCAGGGCGCACGGGAAACCGCCCCACCGGAGACCTCAGGGCAGCGGCTGCCCCGTACCGGGAGGTTGGATTCCCCTCTGCAGGGAGGGCGGCCATGCCCCGCGACTGGCCCTTGGGCTGTCCTGGCCCCGCCCGGTCTGCACGCTCCGGCTGGGACCCCCCCAGCCTCGCAATTGCTGAGTCCCCAGCTGGTGCCAGCGCGAGAGCGGCCAGGCTGCGGCGCTTGCGAGCAAAACCCCTGGTGAAGGGCGCTGGGGAGCAGAGTGTAGCCAAGGCAATGGCGCGAGCCCCCCGCGAGCCCCAAGGGGGGGGGGGCTCAGCCCACCTGCCCGGCAGCCTGGGGCTTCGGGGCAGCAGGGGATCCCCACTCTGCAGGCAGCCGCCTGGAGACGCTCAGCTCCCTTCCTGCAGAGCTGCTTCCTCTTGTGCTGATCTGGCCAGGAGCCTGGGGGGAGCGGCTCTGGCCTTCAGCCTCTTGGGCTCTGTCTCCCAGTGAGCCCCAGGGGCCCCGCTCCGGGTGCGTGACGGGGGGGGCCCCTCGCCCCGCCAAGGTGCCATCGACCCCTTGTTGCAGGACAAAGGCAGCCAGAAGGGCGCGGGGCAGCCCTGTGGGATGCCCTCTGGAGCCAGGGGGTCGGGAGCGAGAAGGGAGAGCAGGCCTGTCTGGCCGTCTAGCGTGGGGTCTGAGCTGAGGGACCTGCCTGTGTAACGAAGGGTAGCTGAGACCGAGGATCTGGGTTTGTGGGTCTCTTCCCTGGGGGTGGATCAGCCCCCTCTGGGGAGCTATTGACTTTCTTCTCTTGTACAGAAGCCTCACCAAAGCCTGCAGAGATGCCCCAGGCTTTGGAGGGCCCCGCAGGGCAGCCAGCTGCTGCCACAGCTCCTTCGGAGGGGGCGCCAGTGGGCCAGAACGCCAGGCCTTGCACCAGCGTGGGGGAGGGCATGGCCCCCGGAGGAGCAGAGAGCCGCGCTGGCCAGTCGGCTCCAGCAACCTCGCAGCCAGCGGAGAGAGAAGGAGAAAAGACAGAGCCTGGAGAGAAGGGCGTCCCCATGGCTGGGAAGGGGACGAAGAAAGCAGTGGCCAAGGAGGAGGCAGAAAGCCAGAGCCAGCCTACGGCCTCCAAGCATGAGCCCCCAGCTCCCCAGCGGAGCCTGAGCTGCCCAGTCGGCAGCCAGAGGTAATATCTCACTTCTCTCTCTAGGAATCTGATCCCCCCAGGCAGCTTGGGAGGCTGGCCCTGCTGGTTTGGTGGAGCGGGGAGCCCCTAGCTTGTCTCCTAATGCCAGGGTCCCCTCCCTTCATCCTTCCTCCCTGCTCTGCACCCCAGTCCTCCACGTGTGCCTGGTCTGCAGCGTTCACACCAGGATGGACTCCCTAGAGAACCACATGCCGAAGGGAAGTCACCTGGTGGGACAGAGACTCCTCTCTGGGGAGGTGGAGCCTGTGCTCCCGCATTGGATGCTCTTCTGAGATCCCGGCCTCCCTGGGACTGTCTCCCCTTGGGCCCCACCCTGCAACCGGAGTCAGCCCGCTCCTGGGTGCAGAACATCCCTGACGGGTCCCAGTCTCTGGGATCCCCTTCCGCTCACCTGCTCGACCTTCTGCAGGGCTTCCCTCGCCCCCCCGGGCACGGGACCTTTCCGGGATGGGGGTGTTTCCTTACACGCGATGAGGTGCAGACCAGGGCGAGCAGCTCGGCTCCCTCTTCGGAGACGTTACTGGCGGGTTGGATCAGGTGTGCCAGGCCCACACTGCTACGTCTCCCTTTCAGGCCAGGGGAGGAGCCCCAGGCTGTGAAGATGGGAGCCGAAGGGAAGAGCCCGCGGGGTAGAGCAACTCCTGCCAAAGGCGTCAGCGCTTTGCCAGCAGAACCCAGCCAAGCGGAGGTGCCTGGCCCTGCTTCGGATGCCCCCAGAGACCAGACTTGTCCAGAGAAACCCACCCCAAGTGAGGTGTCCAGCCCAGCTAGCAGCAGTGGGGACCTGACCCCTGCAGAGCCCCCCAGCTCGGAGGGGCTACCCCACCCGGCTTCAGACGAGACCCCTGCAGAGCCCCCCAGCTCGGTGGGGCTACCCCACCCGGCTTCAGACGAGACCCCTGCAGAGCCCCCCAGCTCAGAGGGGCTACCCCACCCTGCTTCAGACGAGACCCCTGCAAAGCCCCCCAGCTCGGAGGGGCTACCCCACCCTGCTTCAGACGAGACCCCTGCAGAGCCCCCCAGCTCGGAGGGGCTACCCCACCCGGCTTCAGACGAGACCCCTGCAGGGCCACCCAGCTCAGAGGGGCTACCCCACCCGGCTTCAGACGAGACCCCTGCAGGGCCACCCAGCTCGGAGGGGCTACCCCACCCGGCTTCAGACGAGACCCCTGCAGGGCCACCCAGCTCGGTGGGGCTACCCCACCCGGCTTCAGACGAGACCCCGGCAGAGCCCCCCAGCTCGGTGGGGCTACCCCACCTGGCTTCAGACGAGACCCCTGCAGGGCCACCCAGCTCGGTGGGGCTACCCCACCCGGCTTCAGACGAGACCCCTGCAGAGCCCAGCTCGGTGGAGCTACCCCACCCAGCTTCAGACGAGACCCCTGCAGAGCCCAGCTCAGTGGAGCAGCCTCCTCCAGCCTTGGACAGCGCCGGAAATGTGGGGAAAACAGGCCCTGTAGCTGGGGAACAGCCACCTTCACCAGAGGAGGAGGAAGTGGAGCCCCCGCCCAGCCCCTACCTAACGCCAGACTTCGGGAAAGAGGACCCTTTCCAGATACTGGGTAAGGCTGTGCTGTCTCTTAGGCATGTAGGGTGGACTCTGTCCAGCAGAACGGGGGTGCCGGTATCTCTGATTCACCGCCCACCAGTGGTGCTCCAGCTACGGGTTCGCTTCAAACAAAGCTGACCTGTCCCCGAGCCAGGATCCTGCTGCTGGGATGGGAAGCCTTGAGCCCGCTCTGCATCTGGCATGTTCTTGCAGCTTTTCTTTGACACATAGCGCCATACCCAGAGAGAGCCTCTCCCTGTGATATCTAAGAGCAGGGCAGGAGTCCCAAGAGCTCCTGGGACGTGTCACTCAGATCTTTGCACCATCGGCATTGCCTGCCTAGGACAGCGTGTCCTGGAGCTGGGCAGATTGACAGTGCCGGCGGTGCGGGCGTGTTCAGAGGGAGGGCAGGCTGGGGCCCGAGCTGTGCACGGTGGGGAATGCAGGGTTGGACCATGGGGACCGGAGGGCCGGGAGCGAAGGGCTAGCTCTCCAGAACTGAAGTGTGGGTGGCACAGCATGGCAATGCCCTGGGGCTGGGCAGTGGGCCCAGGATCAGCAGAGCAGGAGGGGCAGTGCAGGGTGGAAATGTGGGGTGTGCATAGGGCTGGGGGAATGCAGACTGTGGCTTGAGGGGAGCTTGGCGGTCAGCGTGGAATCAGGGGTCTGTGCCTGCAGATGGGCTGTGAGGATCTTTCAGGGGCTGTTAAAGAGACCGGTGGAGTCCAAAGGGGTCTAACGGGGTTATGGAACGAAACTGGAGCTGCTGATGGGCTCGGTAACCTCATGATTTATTGTCAGGCTCCTGGGTGGTCTGCGGCACCCTTTGCTATTTATAAAGAGGGGGCCACGTGCTGTGACTTAGCCGCGAAGGGACAGGAGTGGGAGGCTAGGAGGTGCTGGCTGCAGGCTGTACCAGGCTTTGCCACTAGGTGCCGGCATCGCCCCAGGCGTGGATGAAGCTCTGGTTCCACCAGCCAGGAGGGAGAGGGGGGCTGCTTCCTGAGGATCTCCCCAGCCCCATAGGCTCAGCTGAGAAAGATGGAAGCAGCTGGGTGGTCCCATGTATCTTGTCTCCGCAGACGATATTCCTCCGCCGCCTGCTCCCTTCGCCCATCGCATTGTCTCCCTGAAATCCGGCACCGTGAACAGCATGTTCAACATCAACACCAAGGAGATGCTGGGCGGGTAAGAGCCAGCTGCCCAGGGAGGTGCCGTGGGGCTGGGAGACTGGCCTGGGGTGCACAGCCGGGCCCCAGCTGTGTTTTCTGTTTTGTGGGAAACTCCGTGATTTTGAAAATTTTGTTCCATTTAGAAATAGGGAGGGGAAGCTCCCAACCGTCGACATTTCCTGCAGAATGAAGTTTCCCAAACTCTCCCTTGGACCCATTGAAATAGTTCGCTCTGATGTCATTTTTTGAACCTTAAAAAATGCTTGTAAAACAATGGGATTGGGTTTTTTTCATTTCAAAAAGCCATTTAGAGACCAAATCAAACCGCTGTGCTCAGAAAACAGCGCTCTGGGACATTTAGATGCTTTCAAAATGTTTCCTTTGTCTTTTTTGAAAATAACCCAACTTTGTCCCCATGGCCGTGTCTTTCCAAATCTTCACATCTCGTCTGGTGATTTCAGTGAAACGTTTCCACCAGCGCTGCTCCTGGTGATGGCCCTGGCTTGCCACCACTCCCTCTCTGCCCACTTTGAGCCCACCCCCCGGGGAAGGTGACATGCACAGGGCAAATGCACGTTACTCAGGGTGAAGGTCGGGGCCAAACACAAGGGTGATAAAGTCAGGGAAGCTCAGCAGCGAGTGCCAAGCATGTGTTGTGTGTGGTACCCCCCAGGGGCCCTCTAGTGGTGCAGGAGAACAGGGTGGCACTACCCCATTCGGCATGGGCTGGTGCAGTCGCTCGCAGCCAGGCAGCATCTCTGCACCCTCCAAGCATGGTCCCAGTGCGGAGATGATCCTGCCCTGTCCGGCAGCAGCATTGCTGGCTCCATTCAGGAGGGAGACTTGTGCTCAGGCTGCTGGGTAGCCCAGCTAGCAGAAGGCACTGATGGGGCAGATGTTCATTTGGTACTTGGCATCTCATAGGGACAAGATGCCCCTCGCTTGGCTCCCCCGGGGCTGAAGTTTCGTCCCAGCTCAGTATAGTGGGTACAGCCCCATCTCTGCTACCCCTCTAGTGCCTGTCCAGGACCCTGTATGCCCCTTTTGTCCTGACCACAGAGGGAGAACCAGAGGTCACCAAATAAATTAATAGGCACCAGGTTTAAAAAAAATAAAAGGAAGTATGTCTTCACACAACACACCGTCAACCTATGGAACTCCTTGCCAGAGGATGTTGTGAAGGCCAAGACCATAACAGGGTTCAAAAAAGAACTAGATAAGTTCATGGAGGATAGGCCCATCAATGGGTATTAGCCAGGATGGACAGGGATGGTGTCCCTAGCCTCTGTTTGCCAGAGGCAGGGAATGAGCAACGGGGGATGAATCACTTGATGATTCCCTGTTCTGTTCATTCCCTCTGGGGCACCTGGCATTGGCCACTGTCGGAAGACAGGATACTAGGCTAGAGGGACCTTTGGTCTGACCCAGTAGGGCCGTTCTTATGTGCCTATTAGCCCACTGTCTAGTGCCCTGCCCTGCCGTGTGGGAGAGCTGGACTGGATCTGTAGAGTCCTGCCCGGTGTTAGCAAGGGCTGGGCATGCCGCGGAGTCCTCCTCCCTGGAACGGAAGTGCTGCTTCTTGGTCATCGGTGCCCTCTTGGAGGAAGGAAATCCAGGGAACAGCTCTGAGGGGAGCCTTGCTCCGGGCTTCTGGGGCTAAAACCAAGCTTTTCAGCTTAGGAACATGCCTTCTCCAGGCTTGGAAACCCCAAGAATCCAGTGACCCCCTGGGACTGAGCTTTAGTTCATGTGACTGGTCAGTTACCCTGAGAACTGGTAACTCACCCCCCTGCCCACTCCTTTCTATGGGGATGCCAGCAAATGGGCATTGTAACCACTTATGTCCCCGCTGAGTTTGGCCTCTTTGCAGCTAGCCTCTGAGCTTGCCCTCTTGCCAGATCATGCCCTTGGGTGGGGGGGATTGCAGCCTCTACTGTCTGCTTTTCTTTGCCCTAGGGGGAAGTTTGGTGAAGTTCGCACGTGCACCGAGAGAGGGACGGGGCTCAAACTCGCGGCCAAAATCATTAGGAAACAGGGCTCGAAGGACAAGGTGTGTCCTGAGTGTTCTGAGTCTGCCTGTGCACGTGTCTCTGTGTGGCTGTCTGCGTAGCCATGCATTAGCCCGGACAGAGACAGGCGTCCATCTGTGCACCTGGGGCTGTGTCACTGGGCGTGTACGTCCGTCAGTCCGCATGCACGTGAACCAGCATGTGACGGGGTGCGCCTGCGGCTGTGTGTGTTGGCCAACCGCCGGAAGGGGGTGCCACCTGGCCTGTGCTTGAGCCGGTGGCTTGGCGTGCTGACGCTGCGGGCGGTGGCTGCCGGCTCCCCTGGCCCTGCCTGCGCTCCGTGCGTTGACCCGGTGCGTGTCCCACAGGAGATGGCCTTGGTTGAAATCGAGGTGATGAACCAGCTGAACCACAGGAACCTGATCCAGCTCTACGACGCTCTCGAGATGCCCCGGGAAATCATCCTCTTCATGGAGTTGTGAGTAGCACCCATCGGCGTGGCTGGTGCGGGGCTGCGGCTGGCCGGCCTCCTGGGCGGCTTGACACGGGAGCTTCCGGACGGCGCCGCACTTGTTCGCCGAGGGTGGGGAACCTCCTTCCTCCTGGGCAGACTTGCTCAGCCGCCGTCCCCTGGTGCGAGTCACGGTGCAGTGACAGGTCCCAGCAAGGGCTCCTGCACCCCCCGTCCCCTGTGCTCTGGCTAGGGGATTCGCTGCCCAGGTCGTGCTCGTCTCTGCTTGCATCCCAGTTCCTGGTACCCCGCCTGGAAGAGACGATCTGTAGCCCATACCCCTGAAATGAAGGCAATCTCGGTAACCCCCTATCGCTCTGCCGGGATCTTGGCTAGCATAGTCTCTCCACTAACCTGCCTGGAACTAGGATGGGGAGCTGCCTGCCCCCGCCTCCAGCTTCCCTCTGGCTGTTCCCTGTCTGGGGTCTCCCTGCAGAATTCCCCTTCTCTCGCCCACCTGTACCCAGAACGAGTGGCCTCCTGCACTACCCAGTTCCTCTGCCACCCAACTTTGGCCAGGGGTCTCCTAGTAACCCACCCTCTGCCCCCCATGCCTCAGGAGAGGGGCACCCTCTGTAACCAGCACCCCGCTCTGCCTGTGCCCAGGCCTGGGGGAGATCCTGGAGTCGCGTAGGGGAGCGTTCCTATGCAGGGCAGAGCGGCTCGGCTGTAACTTGCCCGGGCCACGGTGGCTAGGGTCTGCTTGGCGCAGTCCGGTGACGCTGTGGCTGGTCTGTGTGCAGCGTGGAGGGCGGGGAGCTCTTTGAGCGCATCATCGACGAGGATTACCACCTGACGGAAGTGGACTGCATGGTGTTCGTAAGGCAGATCTGCGACGGGATCACCTTCATGCATCAGATGCACGTCCTGCACTTGGACCTCAAGGTGCCGCGAACGGAGGGAGAGAGGGGGTACAGCAAGGCTGCAGCTCCTGGGCTGGGGGGCTAGAGGGGAAACCTTTGCAGGGTTCTGAAGCTGGGCTGAAGGGCTGCTCTCGGTGAGAAGAGAGCCCCTGGCTGTGGGGCCTGGGTGCGAGGAGGGCGCACGCTGCCTGGGAGGAGCTCGGTACGTGAGAGCGTGACAAGCCCGGCCTGGATCATCTCTGGGGAGAGGATGAAGCCTCCAGAAGCAGAAACTTCCAACTCCTGAGCAGCAGGAGTCCCGCTGTTAAGTGGCGGGGGCAGCACTGGGCCCCCGAGGGAGATTCCTTCGCTTGCCCACGATACCGTCACCCTGGGCTCCGGCCTGCGGGCTGGCGAGGCTGGAGTCTTGGCTTTGCAGACCAGCCTGGACCAGGTCATTGTGGGTTGTATGCAGGTAGAGCCTTGGGCTCTGTTCAGACCCGGGGTCTGTTCCAGGTTCCAAGCTATTCAAAGGGCAGATCTCAGCGTGGCTCTAGGGGGGCTGGGGAACGCCGGGGGGATCTGTGTGCACGTCGCTGCAGCTGATCTGGGTGGGTCTAGGAGCAGGGTTAGCAAGGGTGACCGTGCAGCGTCTGTCTCTCGTTCAGTGACTACAAACCGCAATCTGTGCGTCCGCCGACATACTCTGATGTCAGGGGGCTGGCAGGGGCTGCCCAAGGAACAGGCTGGGAGAGGAGATTCTCTCTGACTTGCTCCCACGCAGCATGGCCCGGGAGACACTGGCAGTCAGAACTCGTGACGCAATGGCCTTGGTGGGACTCAGTGCTTGGGAAGGGCGGGGATTTTAACTCCTCTGGGGCTCTAAGCCACTCCAGTGCCTAGTAGGAGCTCGGGGCAAGGATGTTAAAGGTGCAATGGCCTCCACTGAGGTACAAGGACTGGCGCTGTACATGGTCTGGGAACCCAGCAGACTACATCCCTGATGCTTCTAAGGGACAGAGGGAGAAAACTGTCCTAGCCTCCAGCTGGCCTTTCTCCGTCAAGTGTCTCAAACTCCTCTGCGGGTGGCTCGTAACTGTACCCTGGGCTGGGGTAGGCAGGCGCATAGCCACGAGCTGGGTTCTAACCTCAGGAACTTCATCCCTGCAGCCTGAGAACATCCTGTGTGTCACCTCCACGGGGCACATGGTGAAGATCATCGACTTTGGGCTGGCACGAAGGTAACTCCCCTCCCTCCGGGACTGGGCTCGCTCCTTCTCTCCTGCTTTTCTCCCTGCCCGACATCCTCTGTTCTCCCTTCCCATGTCCCCTGGAGCTGGGCAAAGGCCACGCTCGGGGACCAGCTGCACTGGCCTTACGCCTGACCCTGCTGCGGGCCTTAGGGAAGGTCAGGAAGGAATCCCAGCGGGGTGGGGTGGAATCTGCAGTCTGGGCTTGGCAGCAGCTCTGCCGAGTCAGCCGTGCCCCGCAGGGGATAGCGGTTTGGGGCCGTTATAATAACCGGCTTGGTTCTGCCTCAGGCTGGGGCCAAGCCAGGACGTTTCTTCCCTGGGCTGGAGCAGCATGGAGCCAGGGTGACGTGTGGGCGGAGGTGGTGAATGTGAACAGGCGGGGGTGCTGGCACCAGGGCCAGTGCCAGGAGCTCTCACTGACCTGGCTCTTCCTGCCCATAGATACAACCCCCGGGAGAAGCTGAAAGTGAACTTTGGGACCCCCGAGTTCCTGTCCCCGGAGGTGGTGAACTACGACCAAGTCTCCTATTCGACAGACATGTGGAGTCTGGGCGTGATCACCTACATGTTGTACGTGTGGTGGGCACAGGTTGGGTGGCACTAGGGCTGGGGTAGGGTGAGAACCATTCTGGGCTTTAACTGTAGACGTGGGCCAGGCTGGCGGCAGAGCTGTGTGGGAGAGGAGTATGAGGCAGCTGTCGAGCCGAGGGCTGGCAAGAGAACTCCTGGGTTCCTTTCCCAGCTCTGCCACTGAGTCTTTAGGTGACCTCGGGCCAGTCTCTGAACCTCTGTGCCTCAGTTTCCCCATCTGTAAAATAAGGCAGGCCCTACCTCCTCGAGTGCCTGAGGCAATGTGGATAGAGGGCACCAGCTTTCAGGGCTGACCGTGCCCTTTGGCACCTCTCCCCAGCACTGACTGCCCTTTCTCAAAGGGAGTGGAAAGCCGTCCAGCGGCTGCTCGGAGCTGGGTGGCTGGAACATCTGGGAGGGGCGGGCTGTGCACGTGGACAGGAAATGGCTCACCTCTCCCAGCTGAGACAGGATGGGAACGCAGC
Source organism: Chelonia mydas (assembly GCF_015237465.2). NCBI lineage: Eukaryota > Metazoa > Chordata > Testudines > Cheloniidae > Chelonia > Chelonia mydas. The sequence goes on along the minus strand of NC_051253.2, from coordinate 2,572,931 downwards.
AAGATGCCAGCTGGGAACACACTGGTTCCTTTCTAAGAGCGCTGACCGCTGGCTTCCCTGCCTCTCTCCTCATGATCCCAGGCAGAGGGAGGGAGCGAGCGAGTGGTTTTGTGCAGAAGGAATTGGGAACCCGCTGAGGAAACAGGGCCTGTGTCTTGTCCCTTCCTGAGGCTCTCCGAGCACAGCTTGAGACCTGTGATGGCTCCCTCCCTCCTCTCTTCCCAGGCTAAGTGGCCTCTCCCCTTTCCTGGGAGACGACGACGCGGAAACCCTGAACAATGTCCTGGCAGCCACGTGGTACTTCGACGAGGAAGCCTTTGAGGGCATCTCGGACGAAGCCAAGGACTTTGTCTCGAATCTGATTATCAAGCAGAAGAGGTTTGAGTCGAGTCGAGGGCGGCCCAGAGCGATTGGGTCCAGCCAGCTCAGCTGGCATCAGGCGCACAGGCCTGGCAGTCCATCGCCTCCCACCTGGGGGCAAGCGCCCCCGCTCCTTGCCAGCGGGAGCACTCCTGGGGCCTGGTCTGGGGCAATGGCTGGATGCTCTGTCTGAGCCTTGCCAAGCTCGCTGGGGGTGCAGAGACAGGCAGCCCCAAGAGGACGACAGGGATCCCTGCCCCCATGTTGATTGACGACCTGGCCAGCCTCCTCTTGCCCGTTCCCCTGGCTGCACCCCGTGGTCACAGCAGGGGCCATGCAGCATTGACTGCTCAGCCGGATCCTGGCTCTGGGGAAGGCTTCTCATAAGCAGGGCTCTTGGAAGGAGGGAGGGGACTGGAGGCCTTTCCAAGCAGGGAAGGGAGGAGAGACCAGGCTCTGGTGCCTGGTCCTTGCCTCCACAGGGGATCTCTGGGTCAGAGGAGACTGACCCTGCCCCGAGGAGCCAGCCAAGGGTGCTAGGCTCACGTGGCCAGCAGCAGCCTCAGGGCCTGTGCAGGAATGTGACTGCACCCTCATTCCCCCCAGTGTGTTCTTGGGGTTAATTAACACAGGCCTGGGCCCAGCTACAAAGGGCAGCTGGCAGTACCCATGGGTCTCGGGTGGGGGGTGGAAAGCAGGAGCAATGCGGGGGGGGGGGGGGGGGGGGGGGCTCCTCGGGGCGATTGAACCCCACTAGGAGACAGGCGTCACCTGCATTCCTCTCCCCCGCAGCGGCCGGATGAGTGCGGCCAGGTGCCTCCAGCACCCCTGGCTGAACGACCTGGCTGAGAAGGCCAAGCGCTGCAACCGGCGCCTGAAGTCCCAGGTCCTGCTCCGGAAGTACGTCATGCGGCGGCGCTGGAAGGTATGAAGGAGGCTCCCCCTTGATCGCTGTGTGCAGTGGGGACAGTCCGTGCCGGGGGTGAGCTCCCTGTGCTGGGAGCAGGGGGTCACCGAGCAGGGCCAGCCCATGGGGCGGGTAGAAGTGCGGGCTGGGGCGCTGGCTCCCTGAAGGGAATGGGGGACAGGAGCACCCAGAGTGAGCACTCTGCCCCCACTTGAGTGCACAGAAGAGGAAGCAGAGAGCCATGGGGGAGAGTAGGATGGGGCAGGGTGGTTTCTCTGTGCCCTACCTCTGTCAACAGTATGGGGCAGCGAGGAGGGAGAGCTTGAGGGCGTCTGTGTGCCTTACGGCCTGGGGGAGCCACTGCACCGACTCTCACCGCCCCCAATCCCTGATTTCATGGATTTGTCCCTCAGGGTGACCCCCCCCAACCCTGACGTTAAAATGATGCTGGGGACCATTTTAAACATGACATTGACGTGTGTGGTAATTGCGTGGCGTACTCGAAATGGTCTCTGCAGCGAGGAATCATGCTGTGCTAAGGGATGTGGAGTTTTTCTGAAATGTCTCTTATTCCTCATGTGGTTCTTCCCTTACTTCCGTCCCCCAGGTCCTGTGTAAGGGGCACCCTGTGCGTGCACCCCACATCAGGGACTGCTCCTTACGTAGGGGTTCCTCTAGGATCTCTGTCCCTGATTCCTTGCCTGCCCCAGGGCTTGGCCACAGGAGGAATTGATGTCAGGATAGAGCGACTGCAATGGGGGGAGCCACTCCCTTTGCCTGCAGCCTCACCCCTAGCCTGGATCTGTGCGGTTGGTTCCCTCTCGGTGGGGACTGGGCTGCGAGGCCAGCAGCCCCCACCAGTCTCCTCTCTCCAGGGTGCTCTGCACTTTGCTTCTGTCTCTGATTCCATCCTGGCTGAGCGGGTGCCGGGAAGCCATGCAGAGGCACAGGGATGTCTGTGGGTGTCCAGCTTATTTGGGCTAAGAAATTTCTGAAAACCTTCCAGGCTTCTGAGCATGGGTGGCAGGCAGCTGGAAGAGTCACTGCTCAAAAACTGGCAGATGGTCAAGAGAAGCATCTCTGTGGCCTGGTGGAAAGAGATCAATGGATCCCCAGTGGCTCATAAAGGGATCCCCAGTGATCCTCTGGCTTTGAGACCCATTGCCGTCTACCACTTCCTAGCACGCCTGCGGTGTCCTGTGCTAGGAGAGTTAGGGACTGGAGTATCTAAAGTCCCCACCGCCAGGGGTCCTACACCATCCCCAAAAAAGGCCTCTTTAATGAGCGCTGTCCAGCCTCCAAATGGGGAATAACTTCTTTCTTGTTTCCCTAACAGAAAAACTTTATTGGTGTGTGTGCTGCCAACCGATTCAAGAAGATCAGCAGCTCGGGATCCCTGACAGCGCTGGGTGTCTGAGTGTGGGGCTGAGCTGGGTGGGATTTGAGCAACGCGTGAGTCAAGGCCAAAGGGCAATCCCCTGAAATCTGAGCTGTGCACTGAAGGCCTGCTCCCCCGGGCCTGCACAGGAAAGTGGCATGTAGTCCCTGCTTCTGGAGGCAGGAGGATCTCCACTTGGGTTCGGAATCAATCCGCTTCCCAAACACAAGGAGTTCACTGCTGGGGCAATGATTTGAGATATCCCAGTCCTGTACAGATGTGTAATTCCTGCTCCCACTGCAGTGAGATTACTGCTGGATCCCATCCTGCTGAGAGTCCTGCTCTAGATTCTGTCCCTGCCATGAGATTCCTTCTCTAGATCCTACCCCGCACTGTCACTGCTCTAGGGTCCAGACCACCGGGATAATGCTGCTCGGGATCCTGAACTGCTGTGAGCTGACTCCTCTCGGTCCTGTGCCCGGTGTGAGGCTCCTGCCCTGGATCCCATGCTGCTGCAAAGCTGCCTTTGTGGATCTCCTTCTGGTTCAATACCACCACCCTGGAATTCTCATTCTCTGTGACGAGGTGCCTGTAGGATATGCTACACCTTTGATCCCCTTTGAGATTACTGGTCTGGAGCTCACACAAGTGTGGTGTTGCCATCTGAGCACCCCGTATCCCTGCTATAGATTCGGTCCTGCTGTGACAGCTACCACTCGGCATCCCATAGGCTCCTGCTCCTAACCAACTGTGCAATTACCAGTCCAGGTTTCTTCTGTATCCCCTAGTGCGTCTGGATTGTTACTCTGAGTCCCATCCTCCCTTTGCTGCTATCGGCCTGGATCCTTTGCTGTCGTGAGACGACAGCGCTGAACTCGCCGAGCTGTGGAATTGCCAGCTGGAATCCCTGTGCACGGTGCGACCAGAGGTGCGGAGAGCACCTTGCAAACCCTAGACTGCAGCATCCTTAGACTCCACATTGCAATTCCCTGCGTTCTGCTGTTTGTGTTCAACTTCTGTTCTGCGACTTGCAATGGGACACGCAAACCAGCCTAATGAGTGGGGCAGGGTCCGTGCACCACACACCAGTCTCTACCTGAGAACCAAGATTCCTGCTCTCTGCCTCTGACTGCAATAGGAGACACACCATGGCTATGTCACAGGACTGCTGGTCACAGCCTCAGAATGCAGTGAGATCTGTGTACTGCTGCCTGGATCTGTGCTCCAGCTCCGGAGTGCAGGAGGAGTAACGTAACTGTGTGCTAGTGTCAGGATTTGCACTCAAGCCCTCGGAGTGCAGAGTGTACTCCCCGGCCCGCAGGTAGGATGCCTACTGCCAGCCTCTGGATCTGCTCACCGCTGGACTAGCATGCGAGGCTGCTGCTTGAGCAGAAACCCTCCTCTTCCCATGATCGGGGTCCTAGAAGCCGGCATGCAGGGCTGAGTTCCTGTCAGTGCTGGGAGGCTCCACGCACAGGAAAGGAGGAAGTGCAAAGCACAGATTTCAGGCGCGTTCCCCAGATGGAGGCCAGGGAAGAAAGAAGGAGGCTTTGTGCTATTTCCTAACCTCCCTGCCCTTCTGCGCTGCTAGAGAGGGGGAGAACACAACCTTCCCTTCACACGTCCCCCAGAAGATAAAGGCAAGAGAGCATCCTAATGCAGACCAGCTGGGCTCGCCGCTCCCCCTTGCACATATGAAAGGACTGCTTCAGCACTGACCACCAACGCACAGGAACTACCCTTTGCTCGCTGGGCCCAGGGACCCCCCGATGGGAGGAGAGTGTGGGAGCTCCCTCAGGTTCTGGAGTTTCCTTTGTGTTCCATCCTGAGCCTGAACCATTGAGCTCAACAGCTGGCAGGGCTTGGTCCGAGGGAAACCCCCTGCAGACCTGCCATCAATGTCTGAGCTGCCCGGAGGATCTAGGCCCCTCTAGGGTGGGGTGTAATGATGGGAGTTGCCTCCCCTGGGGATGCGGGAGTTCCTGTGTGGCTCAGTGTACTGACGTAGTAGCTAGGGGTAGGGATGGGAGGATCCTCCATGGAGTCTGTGCCTCTCTTGGGAGGGGGTTTGCAGAACGAGTCTGAGGCCACGCCCCTTTCTGCCCAAGTGAACCCCGGGCTTGGTGTCGTCCACGGGCGATTCGTTATGAAAAAGCAGGGTGCTAGCTAACGGGCAGCCTGTATCTGTCAGGCACAGAAACAGCCAGACAGCACTTGACCTAGCCCAAAAGTGCCTCACACAGAACATGGGCACTGAGCCACACCCTCAGCTGGGGTACACTGGTGGGACTCCATTGACCTCAGAGGATCTGCACCAGTTTACCCCAGCTGAGGTCTGTATCTCTTCGCTAAAACCCTTCTCCCTCTGCCCCATTTTCACCCTGGGTCCACTGGATTTCCTCTGCCCAGCAGAGCACAAACCCAGATGTTGGACTCCGGCCCCTGTGTGTGTACCCTCCTTAGCAGCAGCCCCCCGGTAGTGCAGAAGGACGTACGTTCTCTTGAGAGACGCCGGAGCTCTCGGCTTAATGTAAATAAATGTACAGGTCCGATGCCAAGCGCTTGTAGTGGATTGTGTTGTACGAGGTGGGAGGGGCTGGCTCTGAGCCCCAGGCTGCCTCATGCTAAGGTCTTCATGTCCCCGTCAGGAGCAGGCCCTGAGATCAGCGAGTGGGTTAAATCTTCTCACCTCCCTCAGCATTTCCTCCCTGCCCATGTGAAATGAGCAAATGATGCTGGGCCTTTACGGAACCCTTCTGCATTAGCTCTGCCTCCCGCAGCTTCTCTGGGGTGACCTGACCTATCTCCCCTGCTTTCCACTCACTGCCTTAGACTGAAAACAGCTTCCTGGCTACCAGCCAGCTGCGGTACCAGCCTGGGGCCTGGACCTTTGGGTTTCTCTTCCCTGCAGATGCTAGGAGAGCTGAGAATTGAACCCCGGCTCTCTGTAGATGCTCAGGATTCAGTGTCTCAGGTCCCTGGCTCCTGTCCACAGGGTGCCCTGGGCCTCTTTGCTGGGTGGGCGAGAAGCTAGGTGTTGAAGTGACCCTTGCATTTATTCTTAGGCCCTAGCCCTTAGAGCAGGATCTTCCTTCCACTGCAGCTTTGTGTCCCCCTTCTCAGGGCCCCAGCTCCCCCCCATCATTCCCTGCCCTGCTCCCTCAGGCTTCTGGCTGTCATCTCCCCTCTCCAGACACTCAGGGCACGAGGGGCCGGTGCTCAACCTCTCCGGTGCTGAGTGCGGGATAAGAATTTATATCCAATGGAACTGGGTCCCCAAGCTGCTAGGAGCGGGGTGGGGTACTCTGTATGCTGGGATGGGGGACTACGCGGGCACTGAATCTGCTCTCTGCTTAGCTGGAGAGCGGGGGCTTGGGGGAAACAGCAAAGGCCAGGCTCGTTACCATCTGCCCGTAGGGGGCCTGCGTCAAATGAGCTTGGGTCTCACTCCAGCTACCAGTGGGGTGGTGTCCTCAGCCCAAACCCCACCACCTTCCCGGCATCCCCAGCTGCGAGGACAGGGCTCCCTGCAGGTTGGAGCAGAGGCTAGAGGCAGGGCAAGGTGGGGATGTTCCAGCACCGCTGTCCGTGCTGTACCTATTCTGTGGAGGAGCAGAGGGCTGAGGGTCCAGGCCTGCCACCCTCACCTATACTTGCGGCCGTTATATTTACACACCAATAACCTAGCTGCCCATGGGGCTTCCTCCCCGAGCGTCCCTTGTCCCCATATGCCACGGTGAGGCTGTGAAGGGCAGGGAGCCCGCCAGGGGCTGAGTAGTGGGCTGTCCCTTTCCAGCCAGGGCTGAGCCGGTAACGTGCCAAGGCCGGCTGGCCAGGACTGGGGCTGCAAGCTGGCCTCCTGGTTCGGTGGAATATGCCCCCTGAGGCGCTGTCTGACGGGGATGTTGGATGCTGCTGTTTGAACGGGGCTGAGACAAAAGGGGATGGTGCAGTTGGGGGCTGGGGCTCAGGGGTGGGGGGTGTTACAGTGCTGGGGGGGGAGGGGGCTGGGCCGCTGAGCCTCCGTTACAGTACTCTGCTGAAAGCTGCCCGGGATGAGGTGTTTCCCTTGAATGCGGCGGTTGGGTCGGGGGCCCTGCCTGCCCTGGGCTCTGCGCCCACCCCGGCTGGCTCTTTGCTCTCTGATCTCGCCCGCTTCCCCCGCTCGCTGGCAGTCTCTCTTTCTCAGAGATGGGAGCAAGGCCCCTCTCTGTGAGAGACCAAAATGCGCCTCTCCCCTTGCCACCACGGCACCGGAAGCTGGCCGCTCGGGGCTTGGCAGCGCCACGTTCCCTGTCACTTTCACCACATCTCTCCCGCTGGCTAATGGAGCGGGAAAGGGGGAGAGGCTGTTTCCCACAGCTGGAATCAGACCGAGGAAGGAGAGTGAGTCAGGCCGGAGGCTTGGCCTTTCCAAGCATCACCTCCCTGGCAGCGCTCCCCTGCGAGACCAGATGCGGGTCTCCCTCCCTTTCCCTCTCATGCTCTGCACTGCCCTGCTGTGCGAGAGGTGCCTGGGTTGTAGGCGGAGACGAGGGGCCGTGCGGCCCTGAGTCAGGCACTGCTGCCCTTTTAGCCAGTATGGACTGGGCTCCAGCCTCCACCGCTGGGAGCTTCCCTGCAGCAGTGCCCAGCTGTGCCTCCAGAATGAGCTTTTCCCTGTGGGGGGGCTGGGTCCAGTTCTTTTCTCTCTCTCTCTCTCACAGGGGAGTCTCTGTGTTCCCTTTAGCCAGGGTTTGTCTCAAACCTTCTCCCCGGCCCTGCTGGAGGGCTGGCTGCACCAGGTGGCCAAACCTCCGGCTGCCCTAACTTAGGGTGTGAGGCCAGTGCTGGCCAGGCAGCGTGGGTGGGCCAGAGCTCTGCCCCTTTTGGGGGCCCCAGCTGTATTTCCACACCCTTCTTCCCAGGCCCCGGGTGCCTGGTAAAAGGGAGGGCAGCGTTTGAGGCCCCTGCGTGGGCGGTTTGAACAGAGCTGGGGCAAGCAGTGGTGGTAAGTACCAGTGGCACTGAAGTGGTTAAAGCTGCCTGTGAACTAAATTCCATCTCCCCTCCGGCCTAGGGAGTTTCCTCCCAGACCATTTCCTGCTGACAGCCTTTGACCAGTTCCTGTTGTGACCACCCTGCGGTCCTGGCAAACATAACGGCCCCATCTGCTTTGAGTTACACTCGGGGCTGGTGACGTCTCTTTCCTGTCTGGTCCCTGGCAGCTGAGCTCTGCTTGGGATTCTATCAGCCACCTTGGGGCCGGGCTGGAGGGACGGGGGGAGGGTGATAAAGCTCCTACCCTGGCAGACAGAGACCTGGACAGATGGACAAATAGACATTAAACACCAAAGGGTAGGGAACATGCAGACAGATGGCTGGATGGACAGACCAGCAGCCTGCCCTGTGTCCTTTGTCTTCCAGCATGGCATGGGGCTGCTTTCGTTAGCCTTTCCATCCTGAGCCTCCCCCGGGACCTTCCCAGCCCAGTAAGTGGCTTTGGGTTATTGATTCCCATCTCTCAGATGCGGAGTAACCCCAATTGCCAACCCTGCTCGGCTCCAGGCTAAAAATGGCCCGGCCCTGAGCCAGGGCCTGCCCAGGCAGAGAGGCAAAGCCACTGTCCCCCAAGGGCTGAGCCAGCGCACTCCTTTGCAGTGACTCGGTCTCTGGGCCCAGAGAAGAGGGGAAGAGCGGGGAGCACGTACTGGAGGTGAGCCCCCGTGGTGCCTGGAACTGGGTGGTGGGGTGGGTGTCTGCTTCTCCCGTATATAAAGCACATGTGCAGTGACATCTTGTCCCCGAAGCCATGGTGGCTGGGGGGGATGAGGGGCTGCTGCTGTGCAGTGCAGTCCCCCCCCCACAGGGGCCAAAACATTACTGGCCCCTTCAGAAAGCAACCTGGACGCTGGCTTCTGAACCGTCTGCTGGCGGCGTTCTTCCTACTTGCCAGGAGCCCTTGGCCCTGGGACCATCCCAGCCCAAGGAGATGTGACAGCAGAGGGGGAATTTCATGCTGTCACCACTTTGGGCTCCTAGCTGAGCTCCCGCAGCCCCCTACCCTGACCAGCTCCTGGGGCTCTGCACGTCTGACTCCCCGTGACGGGCGCACCTGCAGTGTAGCCCAAGGGCTCGGATCACTGGGGTGCTGCCGCGGTTCCAGCACTCCCTATCTTCTGCTGGCCCGGGGCAGGGATTGGTTTTCACGTAGCAAGCCCAAGGCTAGGCCAGAAAGGCCAAGAGATGGGGGTGGAGGGTCAGGTGACTCTCTGGGAAGCAGCTTGCTGCAGCAATGTGGGCCTTGGCATTACAGCAAGAGCCAGTGAGCACGCTCCAAAATGAGCATTCTGCTCCCCCCAGCTGCAGCTGGCCCGGCGCGCTCCAAGCCCGTTGATGCTGTGGTACGCGGTTTCTTGGATGCTTCTCCCACCCCTGGGACAAGGTGGTGGCGGTGGCTGTTTGGACTTTGGCTGACTTTGCCCTGCTGAAAGATGCTGGCAACTCAAGCCTTCTCTAGCCAGAGAACGGCCCCTGCCTGCATGGTGCCGGGGCAAGAAGGCACCGCTGCCACCTTGGAGACTCTCACCAGCCAATTTGTGGCATGAACCCCTAGATACAAGATTAACAGTCTCTTCTCCTTTCCCCCCGGACCCACAAAATCTACAGCTCACCAAAACTGTCAGCTGGGAAAGACGTTGAGCGATGGGGGCCCGACGCTGGATTTGACCCAGCAACCTTGGATGAAAGGTTCCCTACCGCATCACCACTGCCCTGAACCAACCTGGCCCTGCTCCTTTGACATGGTTCCCCTTAATCGAACGCACTCTCAACAGCCTGAGGCATGAGCTGCAGAACTGGCTGCTGAGGGCCCCCTACGGTCTCACCGGGCGGCCAAATCTGCCCCGCCAGCAGCAGGGCCAAAAGAGCCAAGCAAATGTGCTGGCCCCTCCTCGCCAATCGGGGCTTGTCTGCATGGGCGGCTAGTGCGAGATAAGCTAGGGGGTGAACTTCAAGCACAAGGACCATTCTGCAAGAGCCCCACTTGGGCACTGAGGGCTTGTCTAAACTTGGAGCTGTTCCTGGTTATCTCCCTATGAGGACACGCTTATTCCGGACCAAGAGAGCCTGATTCCTGATTAGCTGAACTCACTTTGGCCGCGTGTGGACAATCAGAAATAGCTATTGCACACTACATTCACACCCCACCTTAATCCACATTGACTTGCAAGTGTAGACAAGGCTGAAGAGTGCCTTTGTGCAGTTTAGCTGAATCCATCTGGGAAGTGGATTGAGCTAAAAGCCCCTCCTAGCTCCCCCACTGGGCGTTCTTATTTTGCACTCTCTTTGCACTTTGGCTATTTCCCTGTGTAGCTGAGCCGGCTGCCTGCTCCCCACGCTGAGCCCATCAGAGGGTGAGGTTAGCCCTGACCCCATCCCTACAGCTCCCAGCTGAAATTCAGCCCTGCCTCCCTACTTTGTTTCGTGCTGTGGTACTTTCCAAACCCTTGAAGGAGGCCAGTCCATGCTCCCTGGAATCCAGCTACATCAGAGTCTAATTATCTTAAACTATCTTAGCTGGGGGAGGGCTGAAAACACCGCCATTCCTCACCTCTGCCCCACTGGCTTGCTTTCCCCCTTTGCCCACTGCTCCCAAGGCTGTGGGGCCTCTGAGCCTGGCTGCAGGGTCTGACAGCCCCAAGGGCAGCAACACAGGAATGGGAGGAATTTGTGCAAAGAATCCTCCAGTGACTAGCCTGCGGGGCAGGAAATGGCTGGCTGGGGACTTGCAGCTTCCTGGGAGGCAGCGAGGAGGAGGAGGATGGGTAAGGCAGGCAGTGGGAGGGGCTGGTGCAGTGAAGGCTGATCCGGTTCCTAAGCCGGGCCGCACGTGCCGTGTCAGTGTTGGCGGCTAGGTCACTCCTGCAGCTGCCCTAGTGCCCCTTTGGGCCACGCTGCGGGGCGAGTGCTTCTCCCGCCCTGCCCTGCCCTGCCCTGCACGCGGTAGAAACGTGCCATTGTCTCTTCATCAGCTCTGCCCTCATCACTCTCAGGGCCTGTGCGGTGGCGGAGGGACCGTCACGGGTCATCTGCCTCAGCTCCAGCCTGGCCTAGGCCCGTCAGGTCGCCCCAGCCACGGTACTGAGGACCCCAGAGTGACGGCGTCAAGCCGCCCTGACCCCCAGTGTTGGCAGTGCTAGGTGGATATGGGGGGGAGGATACGGCAGGGGCCCCTGGGCTGCTGGTTTCGTTGTTTCCCCTACTTTGGTTGGTTTTTAACCTTTCCCCCGTCACTATGGTGCAAGCCTGTTACTCCCTGGCTCCTCCTCCTCCACATCCCTGGAGCCAGGAGGAGACCTCTCCACCCAGCCCCCTCCTCGGCTTGCTCACAACGCTTGTGCGAGGAGGTTTAACCGTGGTTTGGCCTGGTCCATGCCCCCGCTTAGCCTCCGTTCAGCAGCAGCGGCCTGGGAGTCTAGGGGCGTCATTTCCCTAGCGGAAGCTGTAGACCAGGGTGGCCCTGCCACTTTCTCCTGGTGATGCCGGGAGGGAGCCGAGAACAGGACCAGAGGGCAGCGATGGTGCCAGCACCTGTCCCTCCCATCCTGGGCTCTGAGCAAGAACGTGAGGGACGGCCCATGCTCTAGCCAGCAGGCCATGGCCCAGCACCTTCTTCTGTCTCCCCTCAGCCAGCTGGAGCGTTGATCCTCCCCATGAGACAAGGGGGAGAGGCCTCCTCAGCTGCCCCACCCTTGACCCCAATGGGGCTAGGCCACCTTACTCCAGCCAGAGCTCTGGCCCAGTACGTCAGGAGGGGCTAGAGTCAGGCTCGCATGCCAGGGCCAATCTGGAGAGGGGCTCAGCCAGGGCGCCCAGGCCCTGCCCTTCGCTCTGTCCGGTGACACCGGAACGTGTGCACGCACGTAGAGAAATCCCAGCTCCCCTCCAAGCAATGCAAACCCCAGCAGTGCCCAGCATCTCTCCAACATGCTGCCTGCTCCCACTCCCTCGCTTCTCTCCTTCCTCCTTGCTGCTGCTCTGCGCTCGGTGGGTGGGCTGGACAGATGCCTGCGTTCTCCTGTGCAGCCCTAGCTCCCAGGATGATTCTCGCCTCATCCGGAAGGTAGAACTGTCTGGGTGGGAGGAGGAATTGCTCTGTGCTGAGCGCTGGCTGGTCGGGGGTGACAAGAGAGCAGGGTGCGAGCGGCAGGTGTTTGAACCAGGAGCTCCAAGCACAACAGCTGGGATCAAAGTGTTCAGCTCCCGAGCCTCAGCTCCTGGAAGCGCTGCTCCTGGGAAGGGGACGAGAGGCCTGCATGGTTGCTAATGAACGAACGTGGAAAAGGAATCCCCCCTCCCCCCAGGAGAGAGCAGCCCCGCTCCTGCTCAAAGCTGGGCCTGTTGGCGAAGCTAAGGGTGAGAGAACAGAGCCCTGAACTAAACAGAGAATGACTTCCCACCCCACCCCAGGCATGAGCTTCAGGGGACTGCATTGGCAGGGTAGCACCAGAAGTCACTTCCCGCTAGCATGGCTTTGTTACGAGACAAGGTCTGGGTCTACTCCCAAGGCTGCTGCGAAACAAACCATCATTATTCCCCTTGAATTAAGGTCTCCCTAGGGAGGTTTAAGAACAACCGTCATGACGTGCTAGTGAGGACCTTGCCTGATGCACGACTGGCTGTAAGGCAGCCGTAGTGCGGGCGGGACTCAGTGTGGAGGTTGCTGGCTGCCACGCTGCAATGCACCACAGACGCTGCTGGCTCAGTGCCCGGGGGGTGTTGGTGCTGGGGTGGAATCAGACAGAGGTGACACAGGCGTGGTTGCCCACGGCAGGTTGCCGCGTCCTATGCTGTAGAGGGTGACTGAGGCAGTCACAAGAATGCGGCTCGGGCCAATAGTGCAGGATTCCCTGAGTTTTGCTGTAATAGCATGAGCAGAAGACCTGTGCCCAGACCCAAGTGAGGACATTCTGTCTGTGTGAGGTAATGACGAACCGTCTCCCCAGGGTACCGGCTGAATGGCGAGCAGCCCTGGCCCCTGGACACGGAGGCTCTGGGAGCTCTGGCAGGATGTTTTCCTTTCTTCGCGGCCTTGATGGGGCTTTCGAGGGTTTGAATCGTTCGTGGGTTTTACGGTGACTTGAGCAAGTAGCAAGGCTCTGAGGAGCCGAGTGCAGCACGCATTCACGCTCGCTCAGACTGGACTAGCCAAAGCACCAGAGACTAACACAGGAGGGAACAAGCCTGGCAGAGGGGTGGACTGTACCAGTAGCTTCCAAGTACTGACCCAGATATCAGGCCTGGTCCTGAAAACTTCTGCTCCCTCCTAGCCACCCTCCCTCGCCTAGAGATTCCACTTCCTAGCGCTATCCTGCCCCGCCTTAGAGATGAATATAGTGGCCAGCCCCTACCTCGCGATCTCTGCCTCCTCCAAGCCCAGGGCTGCTCCAACTGCAAAGAACCCCCAAGACCGGAGCAGCCCTTGGCTTTCCCAGGCACGGACTTATTGGGCAGCTCTTGTGAATTTAGTCACTCAGCAGAGAAAAGGAGCCAGGAGGCAGCTGGATCTTGGGGCTCAGCAGAGAGGGTGGGTGTTTACCATTATTTGAGACTATGGAGTGCGTGGAAAGGGGACTGAGAGGAAACTGATGACCAAAGAAGGAGGAGGAAATCTCTGGCCACAGGGGAGGAGGTGGCCAGCCATCAGAGAAAGGGGGTGAGGGCTGGTGAAGGCCTTGGCTACAGAGGATTAATAGTTCCTCTGAGGTGTGGTCTTTCAGGCCGAGCACCTATCAGCGTCCTCTCAGGCTGGGGAAAGGAGGGTCTGGCCGAGGGGTGAACCCTGGCATCTCACTCCAGGTTCCTGTTCTCAGCAAAATGCATTCCAATGCCCATGGCAACACTAGATCTGAATCCCTGCCCCGGCGCAGCTCGCCCGCCGGTGGGTGGGCACCATCTCTGCCCCATTCACTGCGGGAGGCCGGGAGCGCCCTGGCCCTGCCCTGTGTCTGCCCCAGCCCCACTCACAGCGCTGATTGGGTTTCACAGCCATTTGCCTCTGCTGCGTGATCTCACAGGGACTGGAGGTCAGACGTTCCCCAGCAGGAATGAGACACACACGGGAACAGCTCCAAGCTGATGTGCAAAGTCCCAGCCCGCCATGAACGCCGTACCAATCAGATAAGCAGCACTCACAGCCCGTACCACACGCATGCAGACAAAGCCCATGGCTCAGTTTTTGGGGTCCCGCCGAAAACTCACTCATCCACCCCCACAAGCCTGCGGCCTGTGGTGCCGGGAGCTCCCGCTTCTCGCTTATCTTGTGCTGCTCGAGATTTCAGCCTCTGGTGGAAACTGTGGGGGAGGAGGGTGGGAGAGAGAGAGGCAGCTGCCGGGTGGAAAGCACATTCCCAGCGACGATGCTGGAACCCCTCAGCTCGGGTGAAAGGCCTGGCCTGGATCTGTGGGAACCAGACGGCCCCTGGGCACGGCTCAGCAGGGCTCGCTTCCTCCAGTGCCCCCGGGGAATGTGAGAAGGAGGGAGCTGAGGTCAGACGTTCCCTTCACAGACAGCTTTTCAGACGCCAACATGATCTATGGCCCAAAATATTGTTTTTCACTGGGAAAAAAAAATGAAAGGGAGAAAATAAAACCTGGACCCAAGTCCCATCCTGCTCCTTGGATGACGAATCGCACCCCCTCGCTGCCTCTCCCCCTGGGCGCAGCCAGGATCTGGGGGGTGTCTGGGCTTATTCACAGGGGGTGACGCAGCTGGAAATGCATTTGGTCTCTGAGTGACGCCAGCCCCTCCCCTCCCCCACTAAGCCGAGTGCATGTTCTTTTTGGCTTCGGCTCTTCTTGGTGAGAAACTGAGGAACAGCCGGGGCCCATCACCTGGCTGGGCCCCTCACCCAGTCGGGCCCTGCCTCGTGGCTTTCCGGAGGAGCCAGGGTGAAAAGCAGACACGCCACGATAGGCTCCTCACTATGTATGATTCGAGTCGGCCCAGCGGGCCCTTGGAGCTTGGTTTGTTTCCTCTGATTCCGTTTCGTTTGCAGAATGGGCGAGGAGTGGCAGGGCAGGTGTATGGGGACAAATGGAGGATGAAGCGGGTTTGTAGGGAGCCCCACACCCCCCTCCAAACACACACACTCTTCCCCAGTGTTGGACCCGTGGGACAAAGTCCCACCCCGCGCAGAGTCCCAGCCTGGCAGTGCCGGCCACGGGCATCGCTGGGACATAGGACCCAGCACATCCTGTACAGACATGGTACGTTCGGCACCCCGTGTGGGAAAACCCTGTGAGAGAAAGGTGACTGCTCGCCCTATTCACGCAGTCTGTGGGGCTGGCTGCTGAACAGGTGGGCCGGGCACTCCAGGCCTGCAGGATTGAGCCCCATATGTGACTGTCTCCCCTTTTCTGCCCAGCTCCCTGTCTAGCCCCGACGCTGCCAGCCCTCTGGGCCTGGAGGTGCCACTGGGTTCGTTCAGCGTTGGGTCTCCTCCCCCACCCTCACGCTCCTTCGCTTGCTCTCCTCAGACCTCCCCCCTCGTCTGTCACCCCTCCGTTCACCACGCTGTCTCTTTGCCCTTCTCTTCCGATCACTTCTCCGTTCCGTCCTTTCCAGTGCCACTCTCTGCTCGTTCCTTGTCTCAGGTGCCATAAACCTCTGCCCTGCCCCATGTATGGCCTAGGGGGCATTTAGAGAGGGCACAGGCTCTGACGTTTCTGGATTTAAGAAAACAGGGGAGCAAATGTTTCTCTCCTCAATCTGTGGCTTGGAAAATAAGGCTTCTTGGGCTTGCCAGCCCTGTGTGTCTGCCTGTCCTGCCTTTCTCCAAAGGCACCAAACATAGACTGGGGAAGAGGCACTGATGCTGTGCTCAGCATCTAACCTGTGGAACTCACTGCTAGAAGATATTGTCAAGGCAAGTGCTTGGTGTGGGGAAAAATCCCAAGATTGCATGTCTATCTTAGGCCATTGCTATGTCGTTCAGACAGGATTATAAAGCAGCTGGTCACGGTTCTATTCACCCACTTTATGGGTGAGGAAACAACATTGAATGGTTCAGTTATCATCGGTGATCATGGGAAAGGTCAGTGAAGAACTGTCTTTGCCTCGGCAGGTACATTTTGATTGTTTTTCAAAGCTGCTGATACACACTCCTTGTAAGTTTCAGAGTAGCAGCCGTGTTAGTCTGTATTCGCAAAAAGAGCTGTAGCTCACGAAAGCTCATGCTCAAATAAATTTGTTAGTCTCTAAGGTGCCACAAGTACTCCTTTTCTTGTTACTCCTTGTAAGTGTGCAGCCAGCTAGTTCGAGGGGTGGGCCTGTGCAGACACACTAGCGAGGCTGACAGCCGGCTTAGCTAGCTTGCTTTGGGACATCGGGGGGCACTGCCTGACATTTCGCATCCTGGCATTATTAGGTGAGATTCTGGGGGTTTGCTGGCTTCTGAGGAAGGCTCTGGATGGGCTCTGGGTGT
The DNA here is from genome assembly GCF_015237465.2 of Chelonia mydas. NCBI lineage: Eukaryota > Metazoa > Chordata > Testudines > Cheloniidae > Chelonia > Chelonia mydas. The sequence continues at coordinate 2,556,820 of NC_051253.2, read as the reverse complement.
GGCCTGGGACAGAGATGCTAATTTCTCAGGTGCTGAGCAGAGTCTGTGGGCTTGTCTACACGGCAAGTTACTGTGCAGCAAGGCAGGGTGTGAATGTGCATCACACCAACATGCCACGCAGTAACATCCTGTGTGGTCCCTGCTGAAAAAAACACACGCTGGGCTTTTCACTGCATTGTAGCACTGTCCACACATGGCGGAGCTGTGCGGCAAGCTTGTTCGCTGTAGTCACGCCCTTGTGTGCCACTCAGTGACCCACCATGTGGACAAGCCTTGTGTCTGGTTAGACGCTAATTCAAACACATATATGGTGACTATTGAGGAGGACACGAGACACTCACCGGTGGTGCCAATGCTCATTTTATTGACAGTCTTGCAATATTTTGTGTTTTTTCTTAAAGCCCCAGCTCTTGGGGTCAGGTTATTACAAGAGACTCTCCACTTTCGTTTTAAAAGAGTAAATTTCTAGCCCTCACGCTTGCGGAGAAAAGCTTTAAAATGTAGCCCCTCAAGGCTCAAACCCTAGAAGGCAGAGACCCCACAATGTGCTGTTGTATAAAATCTCCTGATCTCTGATTTTGTTGGGCCTGGCTCTTGGGTTATGAATGCCAGGGGTTGGGGCAGACGTGAGACCACCTGCTCCGAGCAGCCTGGCAGGTGCTGCTGTGTTCGCCTGGCATTTCCTGGGGGCTGCAGCCCCAGGCTGGGGTGGCCCTGGCACGGTGTTTCTCACAGCAGCAGGCTGGGTTTCTGGAGCCTTCCTTTCCACACCGTGGTGAAGGAGGAAGGAATTGTCCTGCCATCTGCCTCGGGGGCGCAGAAGGGGGCTCAGCCAGCACTTGGCTTTGCCATGTGGCCCTGCCGGGGAGAGGCCAGAACAACTAGCCCTGTTTTCATTCAGGCCCAGGAGTGTTAGAAGATCATCCCTGGATGCCCCAGAAAGACCCTGGGGCTGTTCTTTCTCAGCCAATGCCTGTGGGGTGGTGGTGGCTCTGGCAACACGATCCCCTCTGTCCACTGGGTAATTCCAGCTCCCTTTCCTGGTTCGTGGCCAGGAACTCGGCAGTTTCAGCATTTCCCTGTTTGCCAGGTGAGGAGAGGGACCAGTGTCTCAGCCGGAGCAACAGAGAGGTCCATTCCTGCCTGCTGCTCACGAGGGGGGTACCCTGGCTAACCTCACGCTCTGTGTGCCATTCCCTAGGGCCCCGAGCTGAGGGGGTGACTTATTCAACCACTCTCTTGTCCGCCCCCATCCCACCCTGAAAGTCTGGAAACTTCTCCACGAATGCATCTCATCTCTGCTCCCTGGTATTGGAGCCAGGCAGACTCTCGGAAGGGGCCAGGCTGCAGCCCAGGGTGTGCATTGCTGCTGAGACATCAGCCCAGATCCTCGGCTGGGACCTGCTCGCACCCCCAGCAGGGAACCATGTCTAAGAACAGCCTGCCGCTCCGGGGGGCACCGTCTGGGGAGGAGTGAGGTGCTGCACACCCTCAGTGGGGGGAGAGGGAGGGGATTAGCCTGGCAAACACTTCTCAAGGGACTGGGGGCTCCCTTGCCCCCCAGAGTTTAGCTACAGCTGCAGCCAGAACATCTTCCTTTTCCTCTGACTCAGCGGGCAACTCGTGATTTAGGCCTCGGCCTCCCCACAGAAACCCTCAGACGTTGTAGCCCAGCCCAGCTCCTGCCCTGCTACTTGCAACCTTCAGCCTGGCACAAATATAGTCCTGCTGCCCACACGTCCACCCAGCACCTCTCCTGTGGAGTCCCACAGCGCGCAGTGAGTCAGACCTGTGTGTCACGAGTAAAGCTGGAAGAATGCTGCAAACCCACATTCACTTTCCCCTCTCCTGCTGCTGCTTTCCTCTCCGCTCTGAGCCGTGCCAGGGGCTGCTCCGGGGCTGTCCCGCGCTGCATCCTGTCGAACGCCTAGCCTGGAAGCTCTTTGGGTTAGGTCTGGGCCTTTCCGAGAGGGTTTGCAAAGAGCTTAGCAAGGTAGACTAGATCTCGGATGTGGTTTCTGCACACTCTCCCTGCCCGGGGGGGTTACGAACATGATACAACCCCCACCCCACCCCAGCCCCTGCCCAGGGAACTACTATTCCTGCTACCTGGAGGGTTTGGAGTGCTATTAACTCTGCCTGCTGGGTGACCCCTTACGCCCACAGCTGGCTGTTGCTCAGGCTGCGGTACAGAAACGCCCCATTCCCAGCATGCTGACACAGCTCCATCACACATCGAGCCCGCTGGCATCGAGGGGGCTGAACTCTGCTCAGGCCTGCGGCAGGGTGCAGGTAACACTCACACTGATCCCGAGGCAGGAGATGGGGCTCAGTTGCTTTCTGCCTCAGGCACTCACCTGGCCGCCATCACCGCACAATCTCCCCCCGTGGGGCGGGGCACGGCTCTTATCGCCAGCGTATAGCAGGGGGACAGATGAGCCTAAAGCACAGGGAATCTGAAGCAGAGCAGCCAGCTGCACCAGGGTCTCCCAAGGCCCAGACTTGCAGCCTATCCTCTCTGCGCCAGCCTTCCCCTAGCTGGCTCAGGGCACTGGCCTGCTGGAACTGCAGATGGGCGCGATCTCGCTCCCTCCACCCCACCCTTGTGTCCTGACAAATGGAGATCAGGACCTACGTTCACTAGGGGCAGTTCTGGGGGCAGGTGAGCGAGCCCCAGCCAGGGGATGGGGTGGTTGTGGCCCCTCCCAGCAGCCCAGGCCGGGAGGAAGGGGCAACATGGCTCCTGCCAGCTGAAAGTGGAACCAGCTAAAGGAAGTAGGATTCCTCCCCGCTATCCCCCGGGTGCAGAGGAAGCCATGTGCTGCCCCAGGAAGCGCTGTTGCCATAAGGGGCACTGCCAGGTGGGTGGCTGCAGCGAGCTCTGCCTTCATGGCTTAGTTCATTATTTGATTCAAAATCATTGTTAGGACGCCCTTTCTGCCCCCCGGCGAGTGCAACACAAACACCAGCCTACTCTGCCTGTGTCTGGGGTGGGCACGGCCACAGCGCTGGGCCTCGCAAGTCCCCGAGACGCACGTGTCCGTGTCCCTGTTTTACAGAGGTGGTCTCAGCCATGCCGAGATGGGCAGGCACTTTTCCAAAGGTGCCCATTGATTTTGCATCCCATCATCGCTGGGTGCCCAGCCTGAGCCACCTCGCAGGTGCCTGGTTTCCTGGAGCTGCCGAGCACCCGCCACCCTCTGAACGGCGGCCTCTTTACAGTGTCTCCATTTAGGCCAACAGCACTAGTCATGCTGGAAAATCTGGGCCACGGGCCTTAGCGCTGGGCCTAGACTCCTCAGTGGCGAGCTGGGATTTGAATTCAGCAGCTCATGACCTAGGTTTCAACCAGGAGCCTGCACTCCTCCCTCTAAGGAACAACCGCCCGAGACCCCATGTGACTCTGAGGTGTCTACCCTGGTGTGTAAGCCCCATTGCAGCACAGAGAGCCGACGGCAGAAACCTTCTTACAATACAAACCACGTGGGCCCCTTTAACACTCTGCTTTAGAGAGGCCAGTAAAGCCCCAGGGGCTGGGTCCCCGTGCCATGCTCCTGCAGGGGTGAGTGGAGAACACCGGTGGTGCCAAGAGGTGTAAATGACAAGTCAAGGTGCAGGGCATGGGAGAACCAGCTGACCCCAAGCAGCACCTTCTCCCCCCACCTCCACCTCTTCAGTCCCACCTGCCCTTCGCACGATGCTCCCGGGCCGCCGAGGCAGAGACACCGAGGCGAGACGCAGTTGGGGGATGTGTTTTATTCCACAAGCCAGGACACAGTTCCATTCAGCCCCTGTCTCCCATGCAGGGTTCTAGTTTCGTGGGATAACAGCCATGGCAAAAGGACGCTGGCAGCGGGTGGTACGGTACCCAAAGTGATTTCTCCTGGGAGCCAGGGTCCCTCTTAGCTCCATCAGGCAGTCACCACTGGGCAGGAAGCAGTAGGAGAGAATAACTTACATGGAGAGTCCCTTCCTTGGCGTCAGCTCTCCAAAGGGCAGGTGGAATGGCCAGGGGTGTCCTGGGCACAGCGGTGGGTGGCAAGAGAGGCTGAGAGGGCACAGTCTGTCCTGGGTAGGGCCTGTCACTCAAAGAAGAACATGCCAGGTGTCCTGTAAAGACAGTGGGGGAGTCCCAGCTGGTAACCATTCCCTCCTGGCAGGGAGAACGGGCTCCCACCCCACGACTCCTTCTGCTCCCCCTGCAGCTGGACGGCGGGTCTGAAGGGGGGCGGCTGGATGGGGGTCACGGGAGCTGTGCTCGGCGACGATGTCAAGAGGTGCTCCAGGGCCGAGTTGCACGCCCTCTCGTTCATGCAGAAGCTCAGCGCCTGCACCCGGCACTGGTAGTTCCCGCCCAATGTGTCAGAGCCTGAGCAGCCGAAGGAGCTGAAGACGGGCAGTGTCGGCTTGATATAGCTGTCTCCTTCGAAGGAGGGGAAGCAGGTTGGCGAAGGCTGCCGGCTGCAGGGCAGCGAGGGCTTGCTGGGCCCCAGCAGGGCTGGGAACACGGGGGCCACCTGGCTGAATGGCTGGGACAGCCCAATGGTGCACGCCCCAGACTCCTTACCCTCCTGTTCACTGTCGGGAGACACGGTCACGGCTGGTGTGGCTTGAGGCGGTTCCTTGATGTCTCTGGTCAGCTGGGGGTGCTGTTGGGTCACTCGCTCCCCCGGGGCAGTGTACGGGGGCTGAGCTATCTGGATGGGGGTCTGAAGCCCCCCAAAGACAGTCTCCTTCAGCCGGGGGCTCTCTTGCCCCTGGGTCTCCAGCAGGCGCCCCTCGAGGCCTGGGTAGCAGGGCTGCTTCTCAAAGAGCTGGGGTTTGGGCTCCGGCCCCTCCAGCGGGTACAGACACGCCTGCCTGGGTTTCTGCAGGTACTTCCTAGGGGTCAGCAGGCTGGCCTGGCCTGGCTGCTCTGGGCAATGGATGCTGGGCTCCTTGCTGCCCTGGCCACACTCCTTGGTACCCACGTGGACCTCCAAGGTCAGCGCCTGTCTCACTCCCGTCTGCCCCCCGCACGAGCTGAGCACCTGGCTGGCGGGAGCAGGGGAGGAGTAGTTGCCCTCTGTCTTGATCTCCTCGGCCAAGAGGGCCAAGGGCTGGGGGTTCTGCCGGGCCCGGTACTTGGGCTGTTTCTTCCGCGCCCCCTCCGCCTCGCCCTCCGGCGCCTCCCGCAGGCCGCGCTTCCTGGTGAACCGGCGCCGGCGGCGCAGGAAGCTGCCGTTCTCGAACATGTTGTAGCAGTCGGGGTCCAGGGTCCAGTAGTTGCCCTTGCCGGGTTTCTTGTCGTCCCGGGGCACCTTGACGAAGCACTCGTTGAGCGACAGGTTGTGGCGGATGCTGTTCTGCCAGCCCTGCTTGTTGTCCCGGTAGAAGGTGAAGCGGCCCATGATGTACCGGTAGATGCCGTTCAGGGTGATCCTCTTCTCCGGGGTGCTCTGGATGGCCATGGTGATGAGTGCAATGTAGCTGTAGGGGGGCTTGGTCGCCTCGCCCATCTGGGTGGGGGCCCCGCTGCCCGCACTCGGCCCATTGCTCTGGGGTGGCTCGGAGCTGGGGCATGGAGCTAGCACCATCCCCAGGTTGCCGCAGCCTCCTTGGTCGCAGACGGAAGGCAGGATGCGCAGAGAGGAGGCAGGGATGGGATACTCCAATTGCATCCTTCCCGGGCAGGGATCCCTCCCGTCCCGTCCCGTCCCGAGCAGCTGGCCGCTGCGAACTCCCAGCTCCGACTCCTGTGGAAACCCGGTTCCAACTCAGTTAAAGCTCCACTGCAGCCCAGCCTCCCGCCTCTGAAAAAGGCGAAAGGGGGCGGAAAGTCCCTCCTCTTGCCCAGAGCGGCATGGGGGCCACCTAGGGCGGAGCGAGGGGCAGTGAGAGCTGATAATCCATCTCCTGTTCGTTCTCCGAGGTTCCTGAGCCAGGCGGCTGGGAGGAAACACAACCAGGCTGCTGGCCGATCTGGCACACTCAGCATTGCTGTTCCCAGACAGAGTGGGTGGGAAGCAAGGGGGGGTGGAAGGGACAGGGAGGGAGGGAGGTGGGAGCTCAGTACCAGGCTTTCTGTCCTCGGGGGAGCCCTGGGGCAAGGCAGCCTGGGTTTTGTGCCCGTGTTCTCTCTGTGCATCCCAGTCTCTGACCCTCACTCACACTCCCTCTTTCGAGGGATCTTAGGGCTTTTTATCTCCCCTTACCCCCATCTTTTCTGGGGGTCTCAGATCTCCTGGGGATCTGCTCACGCATTTGCTCTCCCCAGCTACGTGCACTGGCTTTGTTAGCGAATGTTTAATGTCCAGTGCCCCCTGCCTGCCCTCCCCCACCCCCGGCAAGGGAGACTGGGGGAGGGAAGAGAATGGTGTGGGGAGACTTTGGGTTTTTTAGGGGATCCCCAAGGGGAGGAGGAAGGGGGTGCAGTGCTGGTAGTCACCTGGCTGGTTTTTGACCAGCCTGGCTGGTTTTTCTGTGCCCATGCCGCTTGCCAGTCGGGGGACGTGGCGTGCCAGGTTTTTTGTTACACACAGAGGTAACTTGGCAGCTGGCCACGTGCATTGCAGCGGTGCGCACACCCGGGTCCAGTGGCTGGGGACCGGTTTGGGGTGAGGTAGACCCATTGCCCAGGGGTGGGGCTTGTGGACAGTGGGGTCAGGCTTCTGGAGAAGTGCTGTGGGGGGAGGGAAGGTCAGGTTGGGTGTGAGGGGGCATGGCCAGTGGCCTGTTTTTCTGTGCCTTGGAGGTGGCACCTGAGAGGCAAGGCAAGGCAGGGTAGGGGGAGGCTGCAGGTGTGGGGGAGGCAGAGTGTCACCATGCACCGGGCTGCTGGGGTCACTGGCACCCTTGGTAAGAAGAAGCTAGTTTGTCCTGGCAGAATAAACTCCTCTAGGCTCCTGGCTCCCTCTGGCGGAGACTTGGGATGTTAATAACAGTAGCATTGAGCCCTTCCCTGGGTAGACTTTACAAAGGATTTCTACTGAAGTATCATTATCCCCATTTTACAGTTGGCGTGGGGAACCTGACGCATTGGGCAGTGCAGTGATTTGCCCAAGGGAACCCAGCAGGCCAGGGGCAGAGCCAGGACTTGACCCTAGACTGGGACTCAGTCGTGCTCAATCCACTAGGCCATGCTGCCTCCCAATCCCTGTTTCTGAGGCCTGGCTCCCTCCCACCTCACTAACCCAAGTGGCTGCTCTCTGCAGCCAGTCCCCGCCTCGCTCTGGGCCAGGAGCTGTCCCCAGGGCAGTCTGGTTCTCGTGTCCGGTAGCCCAGGCCCTGGCTTTGGAGCCCTTCGGGGGAGCATGCCCACTGCCCAGAGACCCCTTTGCAGGGAGCGCTGGTGATTTAACAGCAGGGAGTCAGCACCGGGGATGCTCCCGGCTGGCACTGGGCACCCTGGTGCAGTGGGGTTTTCTCTCTCTGTTGCTCACCCAGCTGTTTCCTGAGGTTTATGCTTCTCGTTTTCCCTGATTTACTCTCCACGGGGTCTCCTCGCTGTGCTCACCACTAAGCTCTACCCGTGGGGTAGCATCTGGGGGCCTCCCACCCTCTGACAGGCTCAGCCCTGCAAGCACAGCTGTGCCCATCTCTGGGCACTCCTGTGGAAGGAGTCAGTGACAGCCTCTCCCAGGGAGTGAATCTCAGGGCAAGCTCTTGCGGCCACACATTCCTGACTTTTCCAGCATTTCCCTGGTGTTGGGCCAGGTCCCGTCCAGGGCCCAGCTAACCCCACCGCTGTGCGACTGGTGCCTGGCAGTCAAAGGAGAAGGGACGGGGGAACGAGTGCAGTGCCTTGTGGGTAGGCTGGAGAATGAGCGAGTGGCAGGACGGAGAGGTTGGAGGGGAGGCGTGTGGAGGCCCCGTGAGTAGGACAGCAGGTGACGCGTGTATGACGAAGTGGGACTGTTCTTAATGTTTCCTCTGAATAGTGTGGGGGTGCCTCAGTTTCCCCTAGGCAGTTCTTAAGTATCTAGGTGGTGGGTAAGGGTGTATGATCACTGCAGAGCCCTAGAGGGCAGGTGTGTGCAGGGATCTGGACACAGAGAATGGCCGACACCCTGTTTCCTGGCCACTGATGGCCTGGGCCCTTCCCCGCTGCAAGGTGAGAGCTAAAGGGTTGGAGAACAAAGGAATCAGGTGACCTCCTGGCCCGGGAAAGGAACAAAGCCCAGAGGAGGAGGGGCTGGAGGGAGTTTTCAGTTTGGGGCTGGCTGAGACATGGAGTGAAGGGCAGACGTGGTTGTCTGGCTCACTGCCCCCCAAAATGGACCCAGCTAAGGGGTCCTGTTCTCTGCACCTACAAGCTCTGTTTTAGACCATGTTCCTATTGTTTAATAAACCTCTGTTTTACTGGCTGGCTGAGAGTCACATCTGACTGCGGAGTTGGGGTGCAGGACCCTCTGGCTTCCCCAGGAGCCCGCCTGGGTGGACTCGCTGGGGGAAGCGCACGGAGGGGCAGAGGAGGCTGAATGCTCCAAGGTCAGACCCAGGAAGGTGGAAGCCGTGTGAGCTGTGTGTCCTGAAGACAGGCTGCTCCCAGAGAGGAGACTTCCCCAGAGTCCTGCCTGGCTTCATGGGGAGCAGTTCCAGAGCATCGCCCGGGGACTCCGTTACAGCGTGGCCGGGGGAGCTGAAGCGAAGGCGAGCGGGAGCCCGGGTGGAGAGGGAGGCCAGGCGTGCAGGACAGGGACGAGGGCTGCCCCACAGGCAGCGTGTTAAGACTTGGCCTGGAACTCAACGAGCCCAGCAAGCCGCTGCTCTGCCTCCGGGTTGTACAGCAGGGCCAGGGGCCAAGGCGCCTTTGCTCCCCTGGGAAAGGACACGAGCAATCCAGGGCAGAGCCAGGTACCCGCAGAGCTCCCTCAGGGTTGAAGTTGATGAGAACAGGAGGGGGGGTGCTCTCACCGCGGAGGGGGTGAGTGCTGCTTACCCAAGGCAGGAGGAGGAAGGGGTGCTCCCCTGTGAGCTGCTCGTCACCCCCGCTGCCCGCCCCCTCCCCAGAAAGTCTCCCCAAGGCCATGTGGGGGAGGGGGGAGGACCCTTCTCTGCGAACCTCCACTCTCAAATTCACATGCTGGCTGCTGCAAGCCAAGAGGTGTCTGCTGAGGCGAAGCCAAGCGTGCTGGCTAGGCTGCACTCACGCTTGAGCCGGGGCGCCCCCCTCCCCTGTCTAGCCCCCGCTCTGTGCCCCTCTTGGCCAAGCCAAGAGCAAAGCTGAAATACACTGGGGGGGGGAACCGGCTCCTCTGGTGCTGCCCTTGGGCTTGCAGCTGGGGCTTTGACATGCCTGTGACCTTTCCTGGGAGGAGGAGTCCCTGCAGCAGGCTCAGCCAGTAACGATCCTGTGCCCATTTTCAAAGCGCTTTGCGAAGGGCGTTCAATCAGCCCAGTGATCGGGGAGGCAGTAATGTCCCCTTGTTACAGAGGGGGAAACTGAGGCATGGAGCGGGGATGTGACACACTCAAGGGCACACAGTCACTACCAGGGCTGGGGTTAGACATCAGGAATTCATGACTTCCAGGCCCAATCCATGCACCGACACCAGCCTCTCACCACAGAGGATGGAGCCATCCCAGGAGCTGGGCACTGAACCAACTGGGCACAGGGCTCCTCAGAAAGTTTCTTCAGGCCATGTCCCCAGGTGGCGAAGAGGAGCTCTAGGCCACCCCGGCATTGATCCCAGGAACCTGGCAGAGGCAGGCCAAGGGAGCGCACTCGTCTCCCAGCTGGGAGAGCCAGGCCTATGATCCCCTGGGGAATGAGCCCTCGCTTTAACCTCTCCTCAGACCCTGAGCTAATGGCTGCTGTGGCCCAGCCACTCCTGCCTGCTTTCCGCTAGATGGCACCTACCAGCCGCAAAGCCACTGCAGGGAACTCCTTCTCCTGAGCAGCCAGTGCCTTCCGCAGGGAATTTCAGTGCAGCTGCTCGGGCTAAACGCACCTTCCCCGTGGCACCAGCAGGGGCTACTGGGCCCTAGATTCAGTTTGGAGCTATTGCTCCCCAGCCCGGGGTGGGGGAATAGAGGTAAGTTTTACTGTCTCCATTTTACTTTATTGTCATCAGCTGCTCTGAACCCACTGTCCTGCCCTGAGCTCTGTGCTACTGACCCAGAGCGGTTTTATTCACAGCCATTTCGGAAGGGCAGGTTTCTAGGGTCACAGAACTAACCATCATCCTGCTTCAACCAGAGACATAAAATCACAGCTGCCAGGGTACAAAAATCAACACTTCTTCTGTATCAGCGTAACCCGCCATGTCCCAAATCCCGTGTCGTATTCCAGCAGAGCAATGTCACAGCTATCCTGCCACGCATTAGTCTGGGATGAAGTCCCCACGCCTGACCTCCGGATAAAGATCATGCTCCCCCCAGAGAGGGGCTAATGCCAATAGCTCTACAGGGCCGATCCCAGGGTTACCCCTGTCGATCTATCCCAGGCTCTAGTCCTTAGGTGCAGAGGCTGGCTGGGTCACTCCATGCTGTGTTATGCAAGGCTACTCCCGGGTTATAGGGCCTCCATTAGAGACAGGGCTAGTGGGGTGTGTGTGAGGTGGGCACGATCTTTTCCATGCTACACGAGCTCGAGTGTGAGTGAGGCCGAGGCACCTTGCAGGCTCCGTCTTCCTCTACTGGGGGCTCAGGGCTGACACAGCTGTTTCAGGATCTGGGTGATGTGGCTGGAAGCATCAGTGGCATGCAGCTGTGAGGAGTCGCGCTGTGACAGTGGCCCCATGCGCTGGGCATGAAGGAAGAGCTCCCGCGCAAACACGGGCTCAACCTGCAATGCAAGGGCGCAGTCGGGTCATTGCAGGCAGACAGGCCCTGCAGCACACCCCGGTCACCTCCCTCACTCCACGGCACTCAGTGGCTGCCTCGTTCTAGCACGCACCGACCTGGCAAGCTGACTGTGCACTCCTGCATGCCCAGCACAGGGTGTGCTGGGGTCTACGAAACCTCTGGGCGGCCGGAACTCAGGCTTCCTCTCCAGCCAGCCAGCATGCCCTGCAGCAGCCTGTGTCAGAGCTGCCGGGTGCCAGGTGCTGCTCTACCCTGCTTTGTTCCAGGGCTCAGGAGGATGATTTACAAAGTAAAACTATTTCCTCATGTTTATTTCCCACCCCCTACTGTTCCTCACACGTTCTTGTCAACAGCTGGAAATGGCCCACCTTGATTATCACTACAAAAGGTTTTTTTTCTCTCCTGCTGGTAATAGCTCACCTTACCTGATCACTTACAGTGTGGAGGGTAACACCCATTGTTTCATGTTCTCTGTGTATATAAATCTGCCCACTGTATTTTCCACAGTATGCATCCGATGAAGTGAGCTGTAGCTCATGAAAGCTTATGCTCAATTAAATTGGTTAGTCTCTAAGGTGCCACAAGTACTCCTTTTCGATTTACAACCCGCAGCTCAGTGCAATGGGGGACAGCCATGGAGACTTGGTTAGTAAAGAGCTGACGAGAGGGAGCCCGAACGAGAGAACTGGCAGCCCATGTTCCTCCCCCACAGAGGCACCGACTCCGGGGCTCAAGCACCATGGGAAAACATAGGGGGTGCTCAGCACCCACCAGCCACAGTGGCTCTGTGGCCCCAGGGCTGGTCGCTGATCAGTGAGCGGCTGGCAGGTGGTGCCCAGGGGAGGGGTGGAGAGGAGCTAGAGGTGGGTGGGCGGGGTGGAGACCTGGGAGGGGTGGAGCCAAGGCAGGAAGAGGCGGAGCAAGGGCAGGGCCTCAGGGCGGAGCAGGAGAAAACGAAAGTATGGACTTGTGCCCCACCCCAGAGTTCACAGGGGCCATGTGACAGACCCAGGACAAACAGCCAGCCAAGTCCAGCAGAACCCCCACTGCTGCCCCAGATACTCACATGGGCCATGATGAGCTTCTGAAAGTTCTGGCTTGGGGTGGGGGGATACTCCTCTCCGAAGCACAGGCGGATCTGATACTGGGGCATGGGCTCCCCACGACTCAGGTAGCTCCGTAGTTCTGAAACCCACAAGCATTTCCAGCCATGACTTGGAGCGCTCTCAATAGCCTGGCACACGCCGCCGGGGGCTGGGCAAACCCTGCCCAGGCGGCTGATGGAGACACGACAGTCCAAAGGGTCTGCACCGGGGGAGGACCCTGCAAGGTCACTGGTTCTTGGGGCACAGAGAGATTTCACTGGGTCATGCACAGTCCTCAGGGGGAAGGCATGGATCTCTTCGAGGGAGGGAGGGAGACAGCAGCAGGGGTGGGACTCATGCTAGTCCTCTCCCTGGGCCGTAGAGCCAGCGGGCTCCTTACAACTCCCAAATGGGGATCTCAGCGGGAAGAAACCTGTGGGTCATACTGGTTCATCCTGTCCCAAAGCTTTGACCTCCCAGGTCACTACAGATTTCAGAGTAGCAGCCGTGTTAGTCTGTATTCGCAAAAAGAACAGGAGGACTTGTGGCACCTTAGAAACTAACCCATTTATTTAAGCATGAGCTTTCGTGAGCTACAGCTCACGGATGCATCCGATGAAGTGAGCTGTAGCTCACGAAAGCTTATGCTTAAATAAATGGGTTAGTCTCTAAGGTGCCACAAGTCCTCCTTTTCAGGTCACTCCAGTGCATCGTAAGGCTACTCAGAACTCCCCGGCCCAGCACAGAGCGAGACCTCCTGCTCCTCAAACACGGGCTCTTAGCACGGAGCCCAAGGAGAAATGCTGCTGGCAGTACAGGGCACATAAGACACAGCTGAGTGGCTCTGATTCAACCCAGCACAGGCTAGCCGGGCACAGACATTCCAGCCAGTTCAGTCCCATATTCCCTGTTCTGTAACGTACTAGAGAACACGCGCCTCCCAGGCCCTGGTCACTGAGGCAAAGAGCAAGTGCCCAGTGACTAGGGCAGGACGAGGTGGACTGTATGCTCCTCTCCTCCCCCTGCCCTTTGCCCAGGTCTCCCAGCCTCCCCGAGCACATCACTGCCATGCCCTTGAGCTGCCCCCGGGCATGCTGAACGGGCACGTACGCTGCAGGAACTGCTGGGTGTCCAGGAGCTTGTAGGTTTTCTCCCTCTCCAGCTTGTTGGGGCGGTTGTTGTGAGGCGCCATGGGCCCGTTCCAGTACACCCTGCCCTGGCACTGCCGCTTCATGAAGACGCCTTCGGGGGCCACCCACAAGAGGACGCCCCGGTCCAGGTGGGGAAGAAGCCGTTCCAAGACGCCCGTCACGCCCGCCATCCTGCTGTCGCCGGTCAGCGGGCGGGGAGAGGGGAACTGGATCTGCTCCATGGAGGATGGGCCGTAGAGCCGCTCGTTGTCAGCCGGCACCAGGCGGTAGGTGATGCGGCAGCCCTCGGCAGTGCGGGTGGTGAACTCCTTCACCAGCACGTCGCGGTAGTAGAGGCGGACGTGCAGCCAGCAATCTGGGGGAGTGGGGGAGGGAAGAGGGGTCAGGAAGTGGGGAAGCTCCCAGGGACAATGGATGAAAGTTGGGGGCCAGTGGTCACAGGAACCCAGTATCTGGGTCACTGACACTCAGTCATAGCCAGGGCACTGAACGGGCCCCGCGGCCACTGATGGCCCTGGGCCCAGCTCCCCGGCTCAGACAGAGCCGAGCCACCTCCCGGCAGCAATCCCAGGGAACCACCTGGAGGCATGGACGGGGCTGGAAGGCAGCCCAGTGCTGCAGGGCTCTCGAGCGCCGGTTAACATCCCCTGCTCCACGCCGCCTCAGCAGCGAACCGCCCCAGCCCGCCAGAGGGGAGCGGTCAGTGTGCTGTGCTGCGAGGAGCTGGGGCCATGTACTCAGCGCTGCCCTGAACCACAGAGCAGGTCGGGGCCCTGCCCCCAGCTGAGCTGGGCGTTGCTCCTGGGGGGAGCTTGCAGCAGTGGAGGGTGGAGCGGGAGACCTGCCGGCTGCCTGCCTGGAGTTAGGTCAGGAGGTGTTGTGGAGGGGAGGAGGGATGTCAGTGCTGGGGCCAGCCCCTCCCAGACGTGGGCCAGGCCTCGGAGCTTAGGCACCATTAGCTGGAACGGCAAGCACCTGGTGCTGTGAGGGGCAAGTCCAGTTGGCAGGAAACCCAGCCGGGCCCAGCTTGCCCCGGATGTGAACACCCGCCCCAACGCGAAGGCAAAGCCAGGCAGAGCGGGATTTACACTCCCTTCCCGATTCTGGGCTGCTGCAGGGACCATCTGGTAAGTTAGAGCAGCCCCAGGGTTGCGAGCTGCTGCTCGGTGTTTGTGTTGGGGGAAGGGGAAAATGAAGGGCAAGCCCCTAATTCCCCTGTGTGAACATGCTTAACTGAAAAACCGGAATGTGCCTCGGAAGGGACAGAAAGCCAGGGGTCAGCCCTTGATCCCATGTCCATGCTGGAGTCCTGGTAGGTGTGTGCACGTCTCTCCAGCCAGGACTGGGATCCCAATGGCAGAGCCCCACAGAACCTCAGCACCCAAACTGCAGGAGGGCACTTCAGTTCCCGACGGTCTGGAGACCCCGAGCCCCAGAATCCCAGTGGTGGGTGAAATTCTGGCCTCACTGAAGTCAATGATTTCAATAGGGCCAAGGTCTCCCTCTCTGCCTCCCTCCCCTGTGCAGCAGAGGGGGGGATCCTGGGCTGCCCCCCTCCGCTCCTCTACCTGAGTTGTTGATGTCTGCAGTGGGGACGTGATTGGAGTTGGGATCACCCAGCTGTGGGCTCTGCAGAAAGCGAGCATGTGTTGGGCTCCAGCCACAGAAAACCCCTTTCACCTGATACCCTAGGAACAAAACAGAAACCGAGCTTGCCAAGTTATCCACTCTCAGAGACGGGCCTGGGGCAGTCAGTCCAATGCCCTCTCTTTGCCTCCGGAGAGCGGGGGAGTTTCTCATGAGCACAGCACTTGTTATTGGGTGCCCCGGCTTTTCCCAAGGGTGGGGGCAGAGAGCCCGAGAACTGGTGAGCTCCTCTCTGGCAGTCTCTATGCCCTGCAGGAAAAGCCATCTGGGGAGCAGCGGAGCAGTGCTCAGAATGGCCCATGTTTCCATAGATTCGTGGCAAATCTCTTCTCTCTCCCACCCGTGCAGCCCCACAGAACAGAGTAAGTGTCTGGCTGGGAGAGGGAGAGCAGGATTTAGATGTTCAGTCTGTTAGGCAACTGGGCAACAAACGCCCACGCCTGTAACTCCCTCCCTGTTCTTCCTCTCCCACCCCTGCTGTACTTTCCTCAGCCAAGTATGTGCCCGAGATCTACGGAGCATGGGGCTGCTCTTTCTGCATGCACCCGGCATTTCTGACAGCAGCCAGCAGGTTGATTATACGGCTCCCACAGGCAGCTGAAGGAGACTAACAACAGAAAATATTGTGCCCTTCATCCACGGAGCTCAAAGCACTTGCCAAACAGGGCTGGATCAGGGCCCTGAGCGCCCTGTCACGAAGTCCGGTTGCACTCGTTATATGGAGCAGTGGAATGAGGCACCAAGAGGTGACTAAGTAACTTGGCCAAAGTCAAAGAGTGCATTAGTGGCTGAGCTGGGAACAGAACCCAGGAGTCCTGCCTGTGTTCTTGAGCTCCATTCATTAGACGCACTCCCACAGCGGCTCTGAATCGGGAGCTGGAAACCCAGCCAGGCTGACAGCTCTTTGCTCGCTGCTCAGGAAACTCTTAAAAGCCCCTTGAAGTAAACTGATCAAAAGCAGGTTTCCAGGTTCTGGCCAACACACTACCCAGTTCCTTGTAACTCCGCTGCTCTTCACTGCAGAGCAGCTGTGTCCGAGGCAGTGCATGTCAGTGAGCGATGCCTGCATACGCTGCCGAAATTGTGCACCACAGCAAGCGTCACCCAGCATGTGCTGTAACTCAGTGGTTCTCAACCAGGGGTCGGAAGTACAGGGCCAGCATTAGGAGGTAGCAAGCAGGGCAATTGCCTGGGGCCTCACAGCACTGGGGGGCCTGTGAAGCTAAGTTACATGCTTCAGCCCCAGGTAGTGGGTCTTGGGCTTCAGACAAGGCTCACAAGTGAAAAACTCAAGGCTCAAGTATCACTGAATAAGTGAAATGTACGTTCGGTATTTATATTCCATTGATTTATTTTATAATTCTATGGCAACAAAGAGAAAGTCAGCACTTTTTCAGTACTAGTGTGGCTGTGACCCTTTTGTATTTTATGTCTGATTTTGTAAGAAAGTAGATTTAAGCGAGGTGAAACTTGGGGGTGTGCAAGACAAATCAGCCTCCTGAAAGGGGTACAGGAGCCTGGAAAGGCTGAGAACCACGGCTATAACTAATAACCCAAGTCAGTGCAGGGACCGGCCGAGGGTATGTTTCTTTCCCAGACTGCTGACAAGAAGCACTGAGTAAAGTGAACCAATTTAGCTCTGAGTTGGGGCATCATCTGTTAGTGTAGCTAGCATCCTGGCTGGAATATAGTTACAGAGATGGGCAGAGCTACCATGGTTTCAGATCCGGACCCAAAGTGAAGGGGTACTTGGATCGCAGGTTCTGGTCTGTGACCATGTCTCATAGTGACAGACCTCACTCAATTAAAAGGAACTCTGAAAAAGAGTAGGGGATTCCTGTAATCACTGGGGAACTAGAGGGTATCAGAAGCCACCCCAAGCCCTGGAGGAGTTTGGGCCCAGACTTTAAGGCTTAGGACCATCCCTGGTCAGAAGCAGTGAGGGGGGTGAATAAGAAATGAGTGAAACTAATCTTTAAAAAATCAAAAATAACATCTTTAGCAACTGCTCTCGTGGGTACTGGTAAGGAGATGAGAGGCTGGGAATGGACAAGTCCCCTTCCTTACCCCAGTCTGCCGGATGGCTTGGTAAGTGGGAGACCAGCGGGACTGGAGAAGTCTGGCAGGTCTCCATCAGATCCTTCTTCCCATCCTCTTCCAAACCTGAGGACATGCTAGTCTGGGAGGAAGAGAACAGAACCCATGAGAACAGGACGAAGGGAGGAGTCAAGCAAAGACCTGGGAACCAGGTGACCTGAGTTCCATTCCAGGCTCTCTGGACAAATCACTTCCCTGCTGTCCATGCCTCAGTTTCCCATGTGTAAAATGATGACAGTCCTTGCCTACCTCAAAGCAGTACTGCAAGGCTCTCAGCTAGATGTTTGTAAAGCTCTTTGAGATCCTTGGATAAAGGGAACTAGACAGGTACAAAGTATCATGAAATGAAAGTAGCCAGAGACCTGCGTGGGGACACCCGTAAAATACCAAGACTTGTTATCAAACCTGAAACCCATGTTCTCTGTGGGGCAGACAAAAGGAGGAAAGAGGACTGGACAAGAGAAAGGTCAGTGCAGATGATAACCTCAACCCACTCGCACCTTGTCTGGCCCGCAGTTAACTCCCATCTCCAGGTCCCCGGGGACTTGGTGGCTTGCCTGCTGTTCTTCTGGGGGAGGGGACTCCAGGCTGCCTTCCTTCTCTGCAGAGAGAACATGAAATCTGTTACTCGCCTGAGAGCAACAGAGCTGCTGCGAGAATACTTGCCCTCCCTGGGATCATTGCCCAGAAGAACACGACTTCATGCCCTTCCTTTCACTGCAAATTGTGGCTCCACCGTTGCCTAAGGAAACCAAACCCAGCACTTCCCCAGCTCCCAGCAACCTCGAATGAGCCCCGAAAAGCTGAGGGACGAAGTTTCCTGCAATGTGAACGTATTCTGTCTGCTAAGTGCTTGGCATTGCTGAGCTACGGGCACGCTCCTCGTAACCTGGACACGCGCCGTCTTCCCACAGCCGGCTCCAGGGGATGCTGAGGGATTGGAAGAGCCGTGCTGTAGAATCAGGACACATTTCCTCTGCCAACGCCCACGCCGGTGGTAGGGAGGGTTTGCTGCTGGAGGTTATTTCCTTCCGAACACGGCCATGCACCAGCATGGGCACTGCCCTGCCTACCTCCCGTGTGGTGCTGGGGATAAGAATGTCCCATTTGGCATTTAACAGTTCCCATCCCTCAGGTCCAGACCTGGGTGCTATCTGGAAACAAACTAATTTCCCCCAGGGCAGACTGGATCCTGGCAGAGGAGGGTTATTGGGAAGGGACCAGCGTAGGGAAGAGTGACTCTGGGTTTGTGGAACAGGAGGGGTGGGAAATGCTTCCCGAAAAGGAACAACAAGACTGTGGCTCCATCTCAAGTTGGAAGAGGCAACCTCCCTACCGAGGTCCCAGGGACGCCATACCGGGGTCTCTGGCTCCATCCGATAGGATCTGGTACACTTTGTACGGCTCTGAGATGTCCAGCTGGCTTCTTTCGGGGACCTCCTGAAAATCGGTGCTTTTGTTCAGGGCGCACCGGAGGCGGGTTTTCCAGGTGGAGGGATCTGCCTTTGTTCCTTCCTGGTACTTCCCCTTGTAGACAGCCCAGGCCTGCAATGCAAGGAAACGGGCAAAAGCTGCCCCGCACTTCACCCTGCAACCACGGGAGGTGCCACCCCCCCCCCCCCGAAGACTCTTCTGGGCAGGCCCATGACCAGGCAGGTCACAGCTTAGCAGGTGCCTAGCACGGCACAGGTGCATGCTGCCAGGCCTCCAGGAACGGCCTTTGAGAGAAGGGCACCAGCGCCCAGTCCGAGGGGCTGCGGTGGTGCCGGCCAGGTGTGGATGGCAGGAGGGCTGGGGCGGTGGCAGAGAGCCGGGGCTGGGGGGCGGGCGGTGGGCGAGGCAGAGAAGGGAGGCGCTGGAGCTGATGGTGGGAAGGGAGGAGGGGAGCAGGCGCTGAAGCGTCTCACGCTGCGATTCACCCCACGCCCCAGGGCCTGGCTGCAGGCTCCGACCTCTTTCCCCGGGGACCTGCAGCGCGGCCCCCCGCCGGCCCCAGGTGCCCGCCCGCCGCCCCAGGTGCCCGCCCGCTACCTTGAAGAGCGCCGCGTCCTGCTGCTGGCGATAGTCCTGCTTGGCGGCGTGTTTCCAGGGGATGCGGAAGATGGTTTTCTCGCGGTTCTCCCAGCGCAGCCCCGGGTACCTGCCGCTGTCGATCTGGGCGATAAGCCATTCCTTGAGCCGCATGTGGCTCCCTGTCTCCGCCATGTGCGCGGCCCTCGCCAGCCGGACCCTGCCTAGCGCCGGGGCCCTGCGCCGCTCCCCGCCAGGGCGCTGCGCCCGGGGCTCTCCGCGGGACCCCAAAGCGCCCGGCCTGGACACCAGCTCCGAGCCCTGCTCCCTGCTCGCGCGGCTCTGCCCGCGACCAGCCGGCGGCCCGCGGGCTGCTCGGCTGCCCCAGGCCCTGCCCTGCGCGCTGGCCGATGCCCGCGGGAGCTGCGGAGCCAGGCGGGCGCGGGGTGAAGCGCCCACGGGGTGCAGACACGAGCTGTGTCCCCGGAGAAGGCGCTGGAGCAGGCAGGACGAAAGCGAAAGAGCGGCGCCGGAGCGATTTCACTTTCTCTTTCCTGCGGGGGCTGCTTTCAGTTTTGTGTGAGGACTAAGGGGCTGGAGCCCCACGGCCCAGGGGATAAGGGGCTGGACCCCCCAGCCCCAAGTAACATGGGTCAAGGAGCACCCCGCTTTCCGGGGACCCTGGAACAGGGGCCCCCCAACCTCCAGGGGACTGGGATGGGGATTGTTCTCCCCCAGGTGGCATGGGGCTGGCCAGGGCTGGATTACCCAATAGGCAGACTAAGCACCTACTTAGGGCACCAGCAAAGCAGGGGGCAGGAAAAAAAGTGAGACTGTTTTTTGAAAAAAATTGATATTTGATATTTCAAAACAAGCATCGAAGAATCATCATGGGAAAAATCAGAACTTTGTTAGACTTCCTTACACTGCACTACACACTCCTCCCCCGTTTTTCTGTTCTCTTTTACCACACAAGTCAAGCTCGCCAAGAAAAAGAATTGGATTTGAGAAGGTGTGCAGACCTCTGTCAATCATTAGGAGACCCCTTACACACTTTACCCCTTACACACTTACACACTGCAATTTCCACAGTATGCATCGGATGAAGTGAGCTGTAGCTCACGAAAGCTTATGCTCAAATAAATTGGTTAGTCTCTCAGGTGCCACAAGTCCTCCTTTTCTTTTTGCGAATACAGACTAACACGGCTGTTACTCTGAAACCTTACACACTTTGAGGAATTCAGAGTAGCAGCCGTGTTAGTCTGTATTCGCAAAAAGAACAGGAGAATTTGTGGCACCTCAGAGACTAACAAATTTATTTGAGCATAAGCTACAGCTCACTGCATCAGATGCATTTGAGGAATGATTTTGAAAGATTTGAAGACCTATCAAAAGACAGCTTGCCTGGTACTAACTACAAAGAAGCCCAGTCCCGCAAGTGAATCAGGAAAAAACAAGCAAATAATAGCAGTGCAACAGAAACAGCATTGAATCCTAGAGACAAATTTCGCGTATCTACTTAGTACACAACAGTTGATACACTTGAAGCTCATATGAAGAGGAGAGCTGAAGTGTCCAAAGAAGTATCAAGTAGATTTTCTTTTCTAAACAATATGGACTTATCTGACGAACAATATTCACAAGGTTCCCAAAAGCTCGTTGACTCAGACCCTGCTGACTTGAACATGAATCTCTGCGGAGCAGTACGGCAGCTCCACTGTTATGTAAGTACAAAGTTTAATGAAACAGGAAAAATGAAATTCAGTCACACTGATCTTCATGACACAATATTGAAAGGCGGAATACAATGTGTATTTCCAAATGTAGAGATCGCACGATGTATTTTTCTAACATTGATGATTACTAAGCTCTCTGCAGAATGCTCTTTTTCTCAGCTGAAAAGAATAAAAAACCCTCAGAGAACAACAATGTGTCAGGGCAGACTTGATTCACTTTCCCTATTGTGTATGGAAGCGGACATGCTTCGTCGAGTCAGCTTCGATGAACTTATCCAGAATTTTGCAATCAGAAAATCTAGAAAGAAGCTGTTTTAATTTCAGCATACTTGTAAGTTTTGTGTCATTTCGAAAAATAAAATTTTATTTTACGGTATAGCATTGTTTTTATTTTGAATTATATATGAGGGGGGCACCATAATCTTTTCAGTGCTTAGGGCCTCTAAAGGTCTTAATCTGGCCCTGGGGCTGTCACTAGCCAGACGGCGACCCCTGGGTCAGGGCCTAGGTTCTAGCGCCCACGATGTTAGCTCGGTCCATACCTGTGTGGCTGGGACCAGGGCAAGGCTCAGTTACTGCTTCCTGCAGCCCGTAGAGCTCATGGGGGTTGGGAGCGCGGGTAGAACAGCACTGTCTATGCAGGGAAGGTCACGGCCTGTGACAGCTCTTGAGGAAGAGCCTGTCCTAACCCCATCCACCAACCTGAGTAGAGCCTGGCAGTGTAGCAGTCTCTCCAGGGGCTACCAACAATGGGTTGCCTGCTAGCTGTGGGTCTTTAAGAACAGGTGGGAGGACATTGCATGGCAACCATATGGAAACCTGGACCCAGACCTGGTTGTTGCCTGGCTCCAGGTTTCCCTGTATTTCCTGCAGCTCCTTGCTGAGGCTGAAAGCCAGAGGTGCTGGGTTATTATTGGTCTTCTCCTGTGAACAATCAGCTTTTTCATTTTTTTCATTTTCTATGCAGTAAGGAAAATGCAGCTGGTTTGGCCCTGTGTCAGTCACCAGCCGCTTATTGTAAAGCTACCGTTCATCCCTGTCACCTTCGGGGTTGTCTTGCTCCCCCACCCCCCAGCCTGAGGCTGTAACTGCGGTTTCAAAATGGGAAACAATGGAGCAAAATCTATAAATAAAAAGGTGACCTTGTCACTGTCAAGCAAGTTACCGAGAGACGGGTGCATTTGGGGCTATAGCTGGTAATTCGCTGACATGAATCATTGAGCCATTTCCAGCTAGTAACTGGATAATAACGGAAGGAGCCTCCCGCTGAGCCATGGGCATGGACAAGCTCTGAAGGTCAGGCCTGTTTGCCTGTTACTAATGTGTTGGTAATGGAAATACGTTCAGGAGCTGGAAGACGACCAGTGCTGGGCCGGGCCAGCGTATGGCATTGGCTGTGTCTTCATGGCCAGAAGCAGAACATTGCACAGCGAGAGAGCCCTGTCGTTTTTAGCTCGATGTAGCTAGTGTGACACAGCCATGCCCAGGTGGGTATATTGTTCCATGTCCAGCCATCTTCTAAATATTCCACCGAAGGGAGGACGTGGGGTCTCTGCTGAAAGCTAAGTCCTGGGCATTGCAAGAGGTTTGCTAGAGGGAAACAGTTTGAGAGCCACATAACACGTATCAGAGTAGCAGCCGTGTTAGTCTGTATTCGCAAAAAGAAAAGGAAAAAGTGGAAAATTTTCCACTGAATGCATCCGATGAAGTGAGCTGTAGCTCACGAAAGCTTATGCTCAAATAAATTGGTTAGTTTCTAAGGTGCCACTAGTACTCCTTTTCTTTTTACATAACACGTAGAATATTATGTTCCAAATCCACTGGGAATGCAACCTTTCACCTGACGAGTGGGAGGCTGAGAGCTGACCCAATCAACATGGGAACAGTGAGCACCCGTGGAGACAGCCTGTATTTACTGTCTCAGCAAGATGCAGGCTGGAGGGTTTACAAAGACAAATGAACCCCACGAGAGTTCTGGCTGGAGGGGGGCTACCTGGGCTAAGAGACAATAGTTGTGATTGTGTAAGAGCACCGGAAATGGCCCAAGTGGTTTCAGTTACAGAGGAGTGACTTGACCAGCCGGCGCTGTCTCATGAAAGTTGAGTCCTAGCTTCTGGAACTAGAACAGTGCTGCGAGAAATGACCCGTGGGTGAGAAATACCTCGTCAGACAGGAAGGTAATTTGTTATGAAGTACTGGCTACAGCTTGCAGTTTACGTTGTTCTTGCCCCGTACCCTCATGTTTCCAAGTCCTTCTCCTTGCTTTCAGCTGAATCTCTATTTCCAGCTCTGTTAAATGGTCCAAGGATGTCTGTCTGCCCCGGCACTTCACAGCCCTCATCATTCTCGGTAAGACTCGCTGGCCCATTCAGTCCTTGAGCAGCACCATCACCACTTAGTGCTGGTTCTGATGCTGGTTTGTGTGAGGTGGACACTTTGGCCCATAGAAATTTGTCAGAGCCCCACCAGACTTATTTGGCACAGCCACGTGACAGGGTGCGCTGACCCCTGCTGGAGCAGGGAAACAAGGGGTTAATTCCCAGCAGGGCCTAGCCTGGACCCTGTTACTTGCCATTTGGTGTGAGAAAGCTTTCAGCTGGTGGGCATTTAACCAGGAACAGGATGGAAGTGAGGGAAGAGCTTGCTCAGAGGGGAAGGGGACTGGACAGGAACAAAGCCAGAAGGCCTGGCATGCCCCAGGCCTGGACTCTCCCTGGAGAGGCTGCAGGTGAGAGGCTCAATCGCGGGTTCTGTTTGTTGGAAAGGCTGGAAGGAGCCTGCCAGGGCAGTCGCTGGCCTTTGGGGGCTGGGGCTGTAGTTTTCCTTGGGGTGTTTGTTCTGTCCTTCCTGGGGAGCCGGATGCTGCCGCTCCGGGGAGCCCTGCTCCAGCCCTCAAAGTGGCACATTTTAGTCATCACCAGCAACCGAGAGGCCGAAGGCTCGTGTCCCATTGGTGCCCAGCAGGGAGGTGCCATTGCTCGTCTCTGCCTGCCCTGGGCCTGGCTAGATGCTTTTCAGTTCTGAGTAAGAGAAAGTAGCCTGAGGTCTGAGGGGGCAGGTGTGGGGCTCCTGAAACCCAACCAGCTCATTTCAATGGAAATCACTGAAATGAATAAGCCATGGCACGCCCAGGCTGACTGACACCCTTGTGTTCCCCCATCTGTCCCCATGTCCCGTAGACTCCAGGGCTCTGTTGGTCTGGCTTCGGGGGTGCTATAGAGACCACTGGGCTCTGGAGACACTGAGACCTGCTCAGCCTGCTCTCCGGGGCCCCTGTGCATAGCTATGGGTGCTAATTGTGCTTGGGTTAGCAATGGGCCTCCCCACGCTGTTTAACTGGGCCTGACCCTGTGCAATGTGGAGAAGGGGCAATGAGCCTCTCTGCAACGGACCGTGCGGATGGACCAGCAAGAGACACCCCCACCCCCGGACTTCAGTAGGCTTCAGTGCTTCTTTGAAACATCTTTAAGTGCCAGGGGACCTGTTCAATCAGCCCTCATTAGCTGCCTCCCCTAAGGGAGCGAGACTCCTCCTGGGTCAGGTGGCAGCATGATGAACTCCTGGGCTTCACAGAAGGGCCGAGAACTCGGTGTGGGGCAGGAACCCCAGAGAGCAAGTTTAGCCTGGGAGTCAGCATTCTGTCCCAGAACAGAGAGACTTCACGGGAGCCCAGGAGGCTGGGTAGTAGGGGGAAGAACTTTGTGTTGGTCTGGGCTCTCGTTACGTGGAAGGAGTTAAGTTTTAGTGACTTGGCTGAAGGGCTGAGCCATGGCACCAAATCAAGCCTGTGTGGGGAAGGCTGAAGGGCCCCGCCGGGGAGGAGAAAGCTGAGGCAGGGAGTGCCTGCAGCAGCCCTACAAGGCAGGTGGGCCCTAGGACTAGGGTGACCAGATGTCCCGATTTTACAGGAACGGTCCCAATTTTTGGGTCTTTTTCTTATATAGGCTCCTATGACCCCCCCCATCCCTGTCCCGACTTTTCACCTTGCTGTCTGGTCACCCTACCTAGGATGGATGCCCAGGCAGACAGGATATGTTTCTGGAGCCCTTGCCACCTCTCTGGCAAGCCGGAGTGTTTCTGATCTGTTCCAGCAGGGTGGGTATTGTACATGGGACACTGCTGAGCCAGAGTGATCACTCTCCTTATGCAATGGGCCTGATCTGGCACCTCCACCCAATCCCACTGAGCGTCAGCTGTACCCCTGCCTGCCCCCCGGGGCCTGCTCCAGCTCCTCTATTTAGCAAAGGCCAGGGGAGCTTTCTATTGATGTCAATGGGACTGGGCTCTACATTGCCAGTGGGTTTGGATGGGTGTACCTGTGGGCAGAGCTAAGACCAAAGGATTTCCTGAAGGATTTGCCTGGCAACGAGGCAACTGCCCTGCAAGTGTCACAGGCCAGGATGCTTCAAATCCCCTACGAGTCACAAAAATGGGGCACTAGGAAAAGCAAATAGTAATAATGTGACAGGTTTCAGAGTAGCAGCCATGTTAGTCTGTATTCGCAAAAAGAAAAGGAGTACTTGTGGCACCTTAGAGACTAACCAATTTATTTGAGTATGCATCCAATGAAGTGAGCTGTAGCTCACGAAAGCTTATGCTCAAATAAATTTGTTAGTCTCTAAGGTGCCACAAGTCCTCCTTTTCTTTTTAGTAATAATGTGGAATCCCTCCCGTCTTGGTCTGGCATCCCGGTGCATTGTGTATCTCGATTGCAAGCTGCCTGGGGCAGGGGTCTTGGCTTTATGCTGTGATGTACACCCTAGCCACTGTACAGACACTGAACTGTGGGTAGTGACAGAATAAAGGCACCACTTTGGAGCCTGAATGTTTTGCCCTGCAGAACTTGCTGCTGCCATGGTGCTGCCCCCTAGGGACGTGGCAGATGTGCATTTCAGGGGGCTTGAGGGTGAAACTTCAGGTTAGGATCAATCCACTGTCACAGAGGATAAATGTTTGCAGGGAAAGCTTGCGCTAGTGACGGAAGGCAGGGGCCTCCTCACTGTTAATTTCTGCCTGCACGCTCACTCTGTGTCACATGGCGCATGGGGAAGCTTTCGCTTGCATGAATTGGTTTCGAGGTGGTTGGGTGGGGGAACTCGAGCAGCACAGGAAATCACTCTTCTTACCGCACTTACTACGGAGGGGAATTCCACCAGGCTGGTCTCTCTGACGCAGAGAAATCTCAGTTTGACTCAGGCTAGGAGCCAGTGTCCCGGCCAATTTCCAAGAAAGGAAGAACAGGCTAAGAGGGAGGTGACGGTGATGTGTATGGGTGGTGGGCAAGCATGGCTTTTGACTCCAGCATGGCAACACTTTACCCAGGTAGCTGGCATGACACACTGCTCTCTCCTCGACAAGGGCAATTCAGACCACTTCATTCCATCGAAAGGGAGTCAGTGAATTCATCATGTCTATTTCACTGAAGAAGCACTTATGTCTCTCCACCTCTCCTGTGAAATGTACTGTGAAGACCCCAAGGCATTAAACACCCCATTCCAGTAGCCTCCATAGATCAAATCCAGAGGCCAGGGGATAATCTGAGTCCATTAACTTGTCATCCAGCCACATATAAATTGGGGAGCGTTTCATACTGTACATGTTCTTATCAGCCAGGGATTTCATGTGTTCTCCTAATAGCTGAGGCTGTGACATACTGAACAGGAGAGATCTAATTATCCCTGGTCTGGATTCCTAGGCAGCATTGCTCTATTCATTGCAGGAGGAAAGTGGGGCTGCATAATAACCCTTATACTTTGTATGCTAATGAACTAGTGTTGCAAAAACGGAGTTAAATATTAACCCACAATTAATCCTGTCCTCAGCTGCACTTCAAATACACAAAATCACATCTACAAGTATAAACACATTTCTGCTTTACCAGAGAGGGCTGGATTTTAATAGTTTAGGTGAATACTGCCTGCACAAAATATGCCTAATTGGTAACTGTGTTTGACACTTTTGCATGCAAACTAGGAAAGTGCATACGCAAATACACCTGCTTAGTTATATGTGTGCAGCTCCCTGATCCAGGTGTGCAGCTGCATTATGCACAAGTTAGGTGTGCAATTGCATATGCACCTCTGTGTCTTCACTGGCTGAAAGTTGGGGCCTGAAACTCTATAACTGGCCAAGTAAAGCAAGTTCTACACTCATCTCAGCGGCATTTCTGCATCTGTAACATGAGAACTCCTGACAACTGCATCTGATCAATTCCAAAATTCCAGGGAATGTTCTAGGCATCCATGGGCAGAACCCTGTTGATTTTAGTCACAGTCGGAAAACCAGGGGAAATGGTGAACACGCTGCGCCCTTTGCATCAAGTTAGCACACCCATCAGCTTCAAATAGGTCTGTTAACCGACTATAGATCAAAGTACTAGGTGATGGTAGCCATTCACACCTTCTAGCATGATGCCCCCCCCCTCCCCCAGTTATACTCTAGTTCAAACCGAAATTAATTCAGGGAAGTCCAGTGTTGCCAGCTCTCATGTTTTAGTCATGAGTCTCATGATAATTATTGTTTTCCTTAAAGCCCCAGCACCTAGAGTCAAGTGGATCTGGGATGCCCTCAGCCTTCATTCTTAAAGAAAAAGTAAGTTTCTAGCCCTTGTGGCTGTGGAGAAAGCTCCAAAATGTGACCCCAGGGCACCCTACAGGCTCAAAAAGCAGAAGGCAAATAATAAGAACCCCACATCTAGTATGTTTACGTAATCTCAGGATTTTTGGTGAGCCTGAATCATGATTTTTGAACATGTGGGGCTGGCAATCCTGGAAGTCCTGTGGCCTGTGTTATACAGAAGATTAGACTAGATGATCAGAGTGATCCCCTTGGACCTTATAATTTACGCATTTCAGCTCAGCCCATCATCCCAATGGGTTTAACATGTTGACACCCTGAATGACTCCTCTCCCTGCCAGAAAGAAACTAAATAATAATGGCGAACATGCAATGGCTCGCCTGGGAGGAGAGAGTGTGGGACCCTGGCATGAGGAACATACCACCGCAGGCATGGGGGAATCTCTCTATGTACAAGTTATGAATTCTGGTTGATGCTTTGAAATTGCACGGAGGCATCCAACGTTACAGCAAGTGGAATCCTCCCTGTGCTGACAGGGCTGTGCCACAATATCTCCCAGTCCAGGGACAATGGAGGCTCGTTACGCCTGGATCGCTCCCATTCCAGTGGGAGCACCTCAGAACAATGGGATGGCTGAAATCAGAGAAACCAGCCGACCACGTTTGTCTGTGGAGCTGGAGTTTGAGGCCAAGGAATTTTCCCAGAAAGGGAAACCAAGAAACCACAACCATTAAAACCCCCAAAGGCTGAGGAATTGAAGAGGGGAACTCTGAGGAACCCGCAGAGATACAGGAAGTTTGGGTCAGTGGCTAGGAAGGAAGCACAGAGGGGCATGTTGAAGCAGAGAGGTCCCACGCAGTTGCATGACCTGCTATGGAAGAAGGAAACTCTCTGCACACGGGGGGACAGCGAGTGACTCGGAGGAGATGCGGTGTGCAGGAGGGACGAGCGACTGTTTTGGGAACTGTCTGCTTTCACTAGAGCAAAAAGAACAGGAGTACTTGTGGCACCTTAGAGACTAACCAATTTATCTGAGCATAAGCTTTCGTGAGCTACAGCTCACTTCATCGGATCTGATGTAGCTCACGAAAGCTCATGCTCAAATAAATTGGTTAGTCTCTAAGGTGCCACAAGTCCTCCTTTTCTTTTTGCGAATACAGACTGACACGGCTGTTACTCTGAAACCTTTCACTAGAGCATGTCCCGAAAGAGGTGAACTGTCAACCCCGAGGACCTACATGGCCGGAGCCTTGGGAGAGGGTGGGCTTAAACTGGGCAGTCAGCACAGGGCCTGGGGCAGCTGGGCTGCGGGTCCCATTTCTGTGAGGGGGGAACAGATGGAGGTTGCAGCCTACTCAGACCATGGGACACGTAAGAGCAGACGCCGGGCCCAGTGCGGTGGGACCTGAACACCGTAGCCTGGGGACTGTCCAGCAAAGGGAGGGCTGGGTGCCAGGGGCATGTCTGGTTTTCAGAATGTAACACTGCCTCTGCCTAGCATAAGAACAGGGCTGCTGAACAAGGGTGCAGTGTGGGCAACACAGAGCCTTTGCCTAGCACGGGCGCTCAGACTATGGCTATGCCTACGGTACGAGCATGGGGCGTGATTTGCCCCGCTCAGATACACAGACTCACACCTGGAGCTCGTGTGAGTACCAACAGCAGCGTAGACACAGTCGCACAGGGGCAGCAGCAAGCGCATATCCACTGGTCTCAGGAGGGTTTGCACTTGGCACTGCTCAGCCATGCCTCTGCTGTCGCTCCCTGTGCTATCCTGGCTACAATGCCCAGCACTGGCGTGTGTGCACAAGCAGGGGAATCACGCTCGTAGCTCACAGTGTGGGCATAGCCAAGGGCAACACCCATAGGAAAATGCTTGGCACTGAAGCATAGAAACCCAGCATGCTTATGGGGCACGTCAAGATGACTGGTATTCCATTTGTCTGCTGTAACGCCGAGGGAGGGTTAAGGCACCAGAGTCCTCGGTGCTGCACAGACATATAGGAAGAGAGAGCCCACGTCCTGAGGAGCCTGAGGCTACGAATCCCACCAGCTTCATGTGTCCCGCCAAAGAGCTCCTTGCACAGGAATCTCCCGGGTGTCAGACAGCAGCCGCCATTCTGATGATGTTCTGTCATCTGATTTTATTGGGTAACGTAGAGGCAGGACTATGGGGCCCAAAGGTGCAGGTTTGTTGGGTATTTAACTCCAGTGTGGCAGGGATAAAGTCAACGTCCTTTTGCTAGCCAGGCGCCTGGTGCGCTTGCTAGGTATGTCCAATTGCTTTGGCAGTCTGCACTCGGGAACACGGCTGTGTGAGTTCTTTATTCCACGCTTTTTTAGAATTGCACTTTCACACATGGGCCTCCGAGCTCTCGTCACCCAGGACTGAGATGGTGGGACACTGCTGCCATGGGAGGTGCAGTACTAGAGGTCAGGACAGAGGGTGAAGGGGGACACTCCTAAATAGAGTTGTTTTTACACTAGTTTATTAACTTTAATGTCCAAAATAGCTGGAATGATGTCTGGCTCTGATCCCGAGCTCTGTGCAGACAGAGCCCCATGCCTGCATAGTTTACTCTGATGTCCATGGAGCTCTCTGCAGATGCAGAGGTTCTCGTGGGTGAAGCTCTCTGCAGGACTGGGGCCATGGGCTGTGTAAGCTCTTCAAGGCAGAGAGTTTGTCTCTTTATTTGCTCTGCAAAGAACCTGGTGCACATTAGGCACTGAGTAAATAAATTAGCAGTAAGCATGAATAATTAATGTCCTAGTCCACTCTGCTGCAGCCGCACGGGAGCATTGGTGGCAGGGATGTTACATACTCCCAAAGGCTCTTTCTGGCTCCAGAGAGCCTTGCTCACTCCCAGCCTTCCCCAATCATCACACCCCCTTTTTCCGATTGAACTCTGCCCTGTGCTGAAATGTACATAAAACTCTGCACTGAGAAGAAGTTTATTAGGAAATAAGTATGTAAAAAGTCTTCAAACAAAATGGCTTAATATTGAGCTCTAGCAACACCTGGCCCTGTGTTAAATATTATTTGCCCCCTGTGGGAGACCACACCAGGATCAGAGGAAATGTAGTGCAACCCTGTTAACACACAATTCATCTTGATTTCTACTTAGCCTGTTGCCTACATTTGGACCTTTGCCTGCATGAGAGCTGTCTCCTGGCTGGTGTACTGGGTCTAATGGAAAACACACACGCACTTCTTATCAATCCCCCCAGGACAGTGGAAACCACTTGCTGATGGAAAAAGTTTCATCTATAAAGAGACATTCCCCCCACGCTTTATTTTATTTTTATGGGTTCAGTGCAGCATTTATTGAAGTATTAAAATCTGCTGCCAAAGTCCATCCCTGGCTGCTACTTTCCAATACAGTCTCTTAGCAGCAGGAAAATCCCCTCCTGCACAGCTGTTCTGATCTGACTCAGTGAGCTGGGGCTCAATGCTGTGTGCTCGAGGCCGTTCTCTTCACTGATGATGACAGTCAGCACATCTAACCCTCCCAGTGCCCTTTGTATATTTACTAACCAACCCTCACAGCAGCCTGGGAAACAGAAACATAAGAATTAACCCCCCCCACACGTTAGATGGGGAAACTGAGGCAGATGTTTGGTGACTTGCCCAAAGCCACAGAGGAAGACAACAGAGCTTGGATGGGAACCCAGGAGTTCCTGGCTCCCAGGCCTGTGCTTGCTCCACTGGACCGTACCTTTCCCCTGACATACAATAGCAGGGGTGTCCCTTTCCAAGCCTTGGTGTTTGTCAGTCTGATATGTTAGGCTATGCACTTTCCCAGAATGCCTTGCTTCCCTCCTCTCTGTGCCTCAGCTGGACTCACTTCAAACAGGTGGGGATGCAGGAGAATGTCTGCTTCACCCGCAGCAGAAAGGGAACTGTGTTCTTGATGTCTCTGCTCCTTGGCACCAGTCCCTGCAGGGGTCCATCTGTCCTGGATGTGCCTTCTCTGTCTGCTGGAAGCAGGAGCCTTATCTCCTCCTCGTCATTGAAAGTGTTGGCTCCATATCTCTGCTCCAGGCGTCTGTGAATCTGCAGGGTGCAAGGAGAACATCAGAACGGCCAGGTTGGGTCAGACCTAGGATCCATCTAGCCCAATATCCTGTCTCCTGACAGTGGCCAATGCCAGGTGCTTCAGAGGTTTGTGATGGCCCAGTTCAGCTGGGTCACAAAGTGCGGAATTCCTGAGGCTGAACATGTGCTGTAATATACTGTGGCCTATTCTCCTCTCACAGAGCTCCTAGACCCCTCTCCTGTCTCTCTCTTGCACTGAGCTACGTGTTATGGGCCAGATCCTCATCAGGTATAAATCTGGGTAGCTCAATGGAAACCAATCGCGATACTGATTTGCACCACTGAGGAACTGGCCCCAGTAAAGGGAAATGTATTGGCTCAGTATTTAGATGGGTGACCTCCAGGATATAGTGAGGTGTAACAGGTGTTGATGGCTCTGTAGGTGGTGCTTTTCCTTTGCCATCAGGAGCAAACCAATAACCCAGCTTGGGTTGCTGCAGGTGCCATATTTCAAATGGACAGAAATCCAAGGTCCTGGGAATTGGTGATCCTGCCACGTTTGATACAAGGGAGGCCGGGAGGCGATATGCACGGTACTGGAGGAGCGGGAGAGTGTACCGCTCCACAGAATTGATTCGGATTCGGTCTCTCCTGCTTTGCTTTCTCTTTTCCTACTGACCCTCTCCAAGATGCTGGTGATGTGGGAGCTCCACGTGTCCCTGCTGGCCCCACCTCTGCTTCAGTCAGTCCAAGTATTGGGCCTCCTTGATCTTCCTGCCTCCCTCAGAGAGCAGGGAGCTAAGTGCCACTCGGGGGAGTGCCCAGATGTTGATGGGTTCACAGATTGCAAGGCCAGAAGGGACCACTGTGATCATCTAGTCTGACCTTCTACATGAAACATCCCCCAAATCATTCCCAGAGCAGATCTTTTAGAAAAACATCCAATCATGCTTTTAAAATGGTCAGAGATGGAAAATCCACCATGAGCCTTGGTAAAT
Organism: Chelonia mydas; assembly: GCF_015237465.2. NCBI lineage: Eukaryota > Metazoa > Chordata > Testudines > Cheloniidae > Chelonia > Chelonia mydas. Next base: position 2,524,695 of record NC_051253.2, on the reverse strand, counting down.
TGTTCCAATGGTTAACTACCCTCACTGTCAAAAATCTACACCTTCTTTCCAGTCTGAATATGTCTAGCTTCCACTTCCAGCCATTGGATCATGTTAGAGCTTTCTCTGCTGGACTGAAGAGAGCATTATTAAACGTTTGTTCCCCATGTAGGTACTTGTAGACTGTAGTCAAGCCACCCCTTAACCTTCCCTTTCTTAAGCTAAGTAGACTGAGCTCCTTCAATCTATCACTCTAAGGTGTGTTTTCTAATCCTTGAAACATTTTCATGGCTCTTCTCTGAACCGCCTCTAATTTATCAACAGCCTTCTTGAATCGTGGGCACCAGAACTGGACACAGGATTCCAGCAGCAAACACAGAGGTAAAACAACCCCTCTGCTCCTGCCCAAGATTCCCCGGTTTATGCATCCCAGATTCACTCTTTTGGCCACAGCGGCACTCTGGGAGCTCATGTTCAGCTGATTATCCACCATACTACTTCCAAGGATAGAGTCCTTGGCCAGTGTTCTTTGTTCCTAGATGAATACATATCCATTTAGCCATATTAAAATGCGTATTGTTTGCTTGCATCCAGTTTACCAAGTGATCCAGATTGCTCTGAATCAGTGACTTGTTCTTCTCCATTATTTATCACTCCCCCAATTTTTGTGTCATCTGCAAACTTTATCAGTGATGATTTTATGTTTTCTTCCAGGTCACTGATAAAAATGTTAAGTAGCATAGGGCCAAGAACCGATCCCTGTGGGACCCCACTGTAAACATATCAACTGGATGACTATTCATTACATTTTGAGACCGATCACTTAGCCAGTTTTTAATCCATTTAATGTGTGCCATGTCAATTTTATATCGTGATAGTTTTTTTATCAAAACATCATTTGATACCAAGTCAAATGCCTTATAGAAGTATATCTATTAGTTTGACAGAATCTATTTTCCATAAACCCATGCTGCTTGCATTAATTACAATACCCTCCTTTAATTCTTTATTAATCGAGTCCTGTATCAGCCGCTCCATTACCTTGCCTGGGATCGATGTCAGGCTAGCAGGCCTGTAATTACCTAGGTTGTCCAGTTAAATGGGGCAAGGAACATGCCCTTGGTTTGTGCTTGTGGCCATGTGAGTGACCAATAGGAATGAAGTGGCAGGGCAGTGCAGAATGTCGAGCAGGCGGTGAGTGCTACCACGACCTGCTGGGGACCTGGTCCAAGCTGCAGGCTGCACTACCACAGTCAGAGTCTGGGTCCTATCGGCCTGGCGAGGTGCTAGCCCTGGTGGCCTGGCCATATGCTGTGTTTGGAAGGAGAGTGGATTGTGTGGCTCTCTCATTGGGAATCTCTCCCAGGACAGCCTATCTCTCTGATACCTTCCCCCACCATTGGATCCCACGTCTTGATCCGTCTCTTTCTAATGACCACCTTTTCTCTCTCTTGTTCCGAGCTCTCCCTTGCTCTTTGGGGATCCAGGTCCCCCTCTGGATTCTGAGTCCTTCTCTCCCTGGGCTTGCGCAATGCCTAGGAAGCGCTATATAAGGACTGACCACAGTTACCATGGCTATACGCAGCCTTCTGCTCTCACCTTTCGTGCAGGGCCGTGGCCGAACACCTCCAGCTGCTGCTTGAAGCCGGGGTTGGGATTGGCAATCGGTCGCACTGCTCTTACCGCCTGCAGTACCTCCTGCCAGCTTAGCTCCGTCACTGCCATGACATAGGCAACAACAATGGTGGTGCTCCGGGAGATCCCCGCAAGGCTGGAGTCAGAAGGGGGGAAAATCAGGGCCTTGATTTTGCTGTTTCTTCCTCATCCCCACCCCCACTCACAGCCATCCTCCTTCGAGCCCATCCCCACCCCTACCACCATGCCCTCCTTCTTTCTTCATGGCTACTTCTTCATGGCTTGGAGGGGGGAGGGATAGCTCAGTGGTTTGAGCATTGGCCTGCTAAACCCAGGGTTGTGAGTTCAATCCTTGAGGGGGCCATTTGGGATCTGGGACAAAAATTGGGGATTGGTCCTGCTTTGAGCAAGGGGTTGGACTAGATGACCTCCTGAGGTCCCTTCCAACCCTGCAGACGGGACACTTCCACCATGACCTCAATTAGATCTATACACACATTACAGCCCCTAGAAGAAGTGAAAACATGAGCCACTTCCTGGAGTCCTGCCCCCAAATCGGTTCCTCTTCCTCTCCATTACAACCGAAGCTAATGCTGCCCTATCTGCTTGGTAAACAGTCCCCTAACCCAACGGCATCCTTAAATCAAGCTGGGCTGGGGAGACACTCGCATGATCTCTGTCTCCAGGCAACACCCGAGTCCCAAGCGAGGTTCACCCACACGCAGAGCCCGTCAGCACACACTTGCTGTGTTTAGTAAGCTGAGCCCAGCATGTACAATCTGTTTTCTACAAAGCCTGGCCTTCTGTGGACTCTACTGCCCAGTCCATCTTCCCACTGCACTGTACTTGGGAGAATGCTGCACGAGGGTCATTGGAAGGGAGCATTACCAGTGAACAAGGCAGTTCCCTCCATGCAGGCGACAGTAGTGGATAAAACTGATACATTCTTTAAAGTGCTTCTTGCTAGCAGGAAAAATAAAATAGAATGAAGACTCCAGGCTAGGGTGACCAGATGTCCCGATTTTATAGGGAAAGTCCTGATTTTTGGGTCTTTTTCTTATATAGTCTCCTATTACTCCCCACCCCATCCCGATTTTTCACATTTGCTGTCTGGTCACCCTACTCCAGGCTGTGAAATAGGATTTTACCAGGAGCCGCAGGTGCCCCATGGCGCGCAGGGCAAGGCGAGCAAACTAAAATAGTGATCACTGCTTCTTTCCTAGGCACCATTCACAGCTGCTGATTTAACAGCGTGGTGCATCAGTGCTTCCAGAAGAAGTAGCCGTGCCAGGGGGCTGATGCTCCAAGCTATTCAGCGCACCCTGCAGCAGAGGGCTCCAAAGCAGCAGCTGCCAGGCTTCCGGAGGGCACCCGTGCTCTACGCACCAGTCCAGGCACAGCCGAGGACTGAGGGGCACTTTCCAGGAGTTAATGAAAATGAGCCAAACTCTGGCCTCAGGCAGCTTGTCTGTTTGAGCCCTCGGTTAGTGCTCGCATACCTCAGTGCTGGGTGCATCGCACACAACCCCACAGCCCTGCTCTGTTATTCATACCTCTCAAGTAGGACCCTTTTCCCCTCCTCCACCACCACCCCTCTTATTCAGCTAAGCATGCTACCCCTCCCTCGCAGGGGTCTGTGGCCACTGGATTCTCGAGTGGTGCCGTAACCGGGCTGCCAGCCACCCTGAGTTTAGGGAGCCTGTAACTAGCTTGTGACACCTCTCAAACTAAGCTCAGGCAGGGTGTTGCATTGTGACTGTGACACCGTCCCAGCGGTATGGTATGATTGTTTCATCCTACAGGACTCTCTGGCAAGGTGCCATCCTGAGTGTCCACTGGAGACAGCTGGTTTGAGGCCTCAGCAGTGGAGTTAGTGCCTATCCCCCAGTTTGTCCTGCAAACTCCAAGGTTCCCCGTGACTCTGATTCTGGAGCAGCCTTGGCTTGGCACTTACATGTTGGCCTCGGGTGTATCTGGCAGAGGAATGCGAAGATAAGTCATTTCCTGAAATGCACAAAATACACAGGTCAAGGTTAGGACCCCCGAGAGATCTGAAGGTCTTATTTTCCCAAAGGGCTGCCCCCAGAGCTGCTCACTCTACAAAGACACCTCTCCTTTAGCCCTTTAGTTACTACTTCCCTACCCCAACCCCAGCTTTCCCATGACAGTAAAGCAAGTACCACCTCCCTCTGCTCCTGAAAATACCTCCAGAGTCCAAGGAGCAATGTCCACTATCCATCTGGGAATGCAGACCACGGAATGAGTGATCAGGGAAGGAAATCAGTGACTTTGGATAGCGACGGGATAAACAGAGTTGAGGACACAGTGATCTCTAACTAAGGCCAAAGACCAGACAGTCCCTGATCATTTTGCTTTCTGAGCGTATCTTTGGGACTCTTAGATTTGGGGGCTATAGTCACAGGAAGGCTGAAGGAGCAACCCAGTTCCTTTGAGACTGCTGAAGGGTGGGTAGCTATCACTGTGGCTTTTCTTCTTGAGGGAGAAGGAGGATGTTAGGGGCAAGTGGATGAGTAGAAGGCAGAGGGGTGACGTTAGGGATTTAGAAACCTACCTGCAGTAGTGGCTGGGGAGATTCATGGATTGAAATAATGTGGGTGATCTTATTCCTGCTCAGTTGCTCCAAATCTTTGGCATCTGAAAGAAGGAAAAACACAATGAGATTGCAGTATGTACTTAGTTCTTACACGTCCCACGAGCATGCCTGCCGCACCCCTGCAGACAAATAAGCATGCACACACCTTGCTGCATAGAAACACATAGCTGCATTACACACACACACACACAGAGGTGCCAATACACACTGCAGGTGAGCAAATGCTGCCACAGCTGAAAACAACCTATAAATCCCTATATGCATGCACACACATTACACCAAAAGACACCTCCCTAAATGAACACACAGCCTGCCTGCTCACACCTAACTGAATTCAAACGCACCCCAACATGCCACAGTATTATGAACACATGCTTGGAAAAATGTGTGCAAACACACATGCAAATACATTTGCATACCTGCTTGCAGCATGCACACATCCAAATGCTCCCACCTGAAGGAACACACTCTTCCCCAACATGCAAACGTAGCATAAATACTAGCAGCTTGTATTGCTGCATGCACAATTTACCCCATCCATTAACAGCAGCAAAGGAGCTGAACCCACTTACAACATGTCTGAGAGTGGCCCCGTCGGCCTGAACTCTTTAATGTTTGAACTTATCTCAACGAACGATTGTTCCCCAATTCTCCTGACATACGCTCAGCTAGCTTTGTTGCATTTGTCATCTTTCGAATTGTACCTACCTGAATGAGGATTCCTAGATGTCCTCCCCTTTCCTACAGAACAGTGACCTAGCTTCTCTAACAGGTCTCAGTATTTTGTGGTTCTGGTCATTCGTTCAGGACCTAGGGTCAATCTTCTGGAAGGTGAGCGTGCTGTTCTGGCCAACGAAGCATCTTTGCAGCAGGTTTTTCTCTTATGATTTTAGCAACTGTTAGTTTGCAAGCTGCTAGTTAGACACTGCTTTTGCCCATCTCAAAGCTCTGGGATTCTAAATGTTCAAGTGGTATAAAGCATTGGCTTGTAGTTTAAAGCACCGTGTGCTAATGGCACTGTATAAATATTTAATACAATAGAGAATCTAAGAGAGTCGTTCCATGTCAGAATTCAAGGGGGGTGGAGGGGAGAGCAAGAACTACCCATCCCTTTATCTGTTTGTATTACCTTAGTATGGGGGTCTGGCATGATGGTACTTAGACTGACATGATTTTAATGTCCAGTGTTTTGTGACCTACCAGGACAGAGGATGCTTTCAGTTGGAAAACATGTCTCTAGCTCTGGCAGTTCACAAGATATTGAACTTTCAATCTATACCATGACTCCCAGTTTCTTGGTTGAGCAGTGCTCTTGTGGCACCAGTCCAAGACTGAATGTAGCAGGCCTTGGACTTGCTTTAACCCTTCTGGTTAACCTGGAGTCTGAGTATTCTGGATGCTGTCTACTGTAGATATTGGGCTCAGTACAGGATAAATGCGTGAAATACTCTAGTCTGTGATATACAGGGAGTCTCACTGCCTTTCGGGGTCTTCGTCCAAACTACTTTCGAATCCCCTGTGCATTGGACAAAGGCTTCTGAGAAGGCTTTTCAGTCAATGAACTGCCTGTCTTAATGCACAGAAACAAAGTCAATGGCCTTCTTGAGACAACTGAGTGTCCTATCAGATGCATCCTCTATTGAGGAGACTGTATCGTAGAAGATTAGGGTTGGAAGAGACCTCAGGAGGTCATCTAGTCCAACCCCCTGCTCAAAGCAGGACCAACCCCAGCTAAATCATCCCAGCCAGGGCTTTGTCCAGCCAGGGCTTAAAAACCTCTATGGATGGAGATTCCACTGTATCCTCTCCTAGCAAGGGCATGGCCTCGCTCATTGACGAGGCCTCTTCCACCTGTAAATCCAGAGATCCTATGAGTTACTGAGGCCCCTAAGGGGGAACAAGAGGAAGAATTGTCTTGTTTTCCCTTCCCAGATCTCCCGCTCTGAGCCTGTGGAAATAAATGGTTACACTCTGCTGCTCATGTGCCATTGTCATCGTAGAGAATCACAACACCTGCAAACACCACACAGTGAGATTTTGCAGCAGGCGGCCAGCTGGGTTTCTGACACCCTTCACCAGAGGGGAAACAGGTGACCACTGGTACACTGCATGAGCTAACAGGTTTCCCTGTCTACTGCTAGGTGTCTGTAGGGCAGAAGAATTGCCACCCCCAGTGCTGTGATATTTATAGCTGGTATCAAGATGTTGTGTCAGAGTGGGAGAGGCAGAGTCATGGTGTTGGAACGCAAGACACTCGGAGTCACACGTGGGTGGTACGACTTCATGATGCCCAGAGTCAGTATGGCGCTCTTTAACCCTTTGTGTGCTTGTCCTGACTGTCACCTTGCTCCCCGACATCCTCACAGCTGTGGTTCACGTCCCTGAATTGAACAAGAGCCCCTCCTACCTGTCTAGCTTTTTACCCCTCTCTCTGGGCACCACAGTTTCATGTTCCACCCCTGCACCGGGCTGAGAACACTGATCACACTGGGGAATAAAGCAGGTGAGAGGAGAGAGCCTTGAGTGGACAAGGGGGAGAGCGCCTCTCCCAAGCACCGGGGGAAGAGTGACAGATGGAGAAAAGGGAAGAGGGGATAGGAGAGCAGAGGTAGGTAGGAGAGTAGGCAGGGCCTTGCAGGTGAGGAAGTGGCACTTGAGTTAAATGCAAGAATCAGGAAGTGAGAGGAAGGGATTCTTGCAGGGGTGCTGACACCTCTCTGCCTGCCATGATGGAGACAATGCCTATGACAGAGTGACCCAGGAGCACAGGAAGCTTAATGAGATATGATGGTGCTTCTTAATCATGACCAAGCCAGGGAGAAATCTCTCTCCCACATCCATACAGTACAGAACAATCCCTGTCTTCTGTAGGACAAGTTGTGTGGTTGAGCATCTCTAGCTCCTATGGATGTCACCTCTCAGGATATTAATCACTTTGATACCAGTGCTTCTGGTCTAAATAAGCACACACAGTGTTGTCAGGGCCTGGAGAGAACAAGGCTCCCTCGTAATGGGGGACAGTGGGGCAGAGGACTACATACATGTCATGCAACACAGACTATCGGTAACTTTCCAGCTCAGACAGTTCTCTGGGTGCTCTCAGCAGTGCTGCTCACCTATGAAGTTCCCAAGGTAAAGTCCAGGGAGAACCTGCAGGACACAAAAGAGAAGATTCAGCCTGAAAGAGGGCGACTCCTGGTGTGTTGCATCCCTTCCCCACCCCCCCATCCAGCATTCAGACAGAGAGGAAGCATGTAGCATGCTTGCCTCTCAAAACAAGCCAAGAAGAACCAAAACAAACAAAGGAAACCACCACTCTGCACCACCAACCCTCCCCGTTCCTGGACCCCTGCCAGTGAAGTCACTAACAAGCTGCATGGATACTTTTCAAAGACACCATAATAGAAGCTCAACTTAAATGTATACCCCAAATTAAAAAAACACAGTTAAAGAACTAAAAAAGAACCACCGTGGCTTAACAACCATGTAAAAGAAGCAATGAGAGATAAAAAGCCATCTTTTAAAAAGTGGAAGTCAAATCCTAGTGAGGTAAATAGAAAGGAGCATAAACACTGCCAAATTAAGTGTAAAAATGTAATAAGAAAAGCCAAAAAGGAGTTTGAAGAACAGCTAGCCAAAAACTCAAAAGGTAATAACAAAATGTTTTTTAAGTACATCAGAAGCAGGAAGCCTGCTAAACAACCAGTGGGGCCCCTGGACGATCGAGATACAAAAGGAGCACTTAAAGATGATAAAATCATTGTGGAGAAACTAGATGAATTCTTTGCTTCAGTTTTCACGGCTGAGGATGTTAGGGAGATTTCCAAACCTGAGCCGTCTTTTGTAGGTGACAAATCTGAGGAATTGTCACAGATTGAAGTGTCACTAGAGGAGGTTTTGGAATTAATTGAGAAACTTAACAGTAACAAGTCACCAGGACCAGATGGCATTCACCCAAGAGTTCTGAAAGAACTCAAATGTGAAATTGTGGAACTGTTAACTATTGTTTGTAACCTGTCCTTTAAATCAGCTTCTGTACCCAATGACTGGAAGATAGCTAATGTAATGCCAAAATTTAAAAAGGGCTCTAGAGGTGATCCCAGCAATTACAGGCAGGTAAGTCTAACGTCAGTACCGGGCAAATTAGTTGAAACAATACGAAAGAATAAAATTGTCAGACACATAGAAGAACATAAATTGTTGGGCAAAAGTCAACATGGGTTCTGTAAAGGGAGATTGTGTCTTACTGATCTATTAGAGTTCTTTGAGGGGGTCAACAAACATGTGGACAAGGGGGATCCAGTGGCCATAGTGTACTTAGATTTCCAGAAAGCCTTTGAGAAGGTCGCTCACCAAAGGCTCTTACATAAATTAAGTAGTCATGGGATAAGTGGGAAGATCCTTTCATGGATTGAGAACTGGTTAAAAGACAGGGAACAAAGGGTAGGAATAAATGGTAAATTTTCAGAATGGAGAGGGGTAACTAGTGTTGTTCCCCAAGGGTCAGTCCTAGGACCAATCCTATTCCACCTATTCATAAATGATCTGGAGAAAGGGGTAAACAGGGAGGTGGCAGTTTGCAGATGATACTAAACTGCTCAAGATAGTTAAGACCAAATCAGACTGTGAAGAACTTCAGAAAGATCTCAGAAAACTAAGTGACTGGGTAACAAAATGGCAAATGAAATTTAATGTGGATAAATGTAAAGTAATGCACATTGGAAAAAATAACCCCAACTATCCATACAATATGAGGGGGGCTAATTTAGCTACAACCAATCAGGAGAGAGATCTTGGAGTCATCGTGGATAGTTCTCTGATGACATCCACGCAGTGTGCAGCGGCAGTCAAAAAAGCAAACAGGATGTTAGCAATCATTAAAAAAGGGATAGAGAATAAGAAGGAGAATATCTTATTGCCCTTATATAAATCCATGGTACGCCCACATCTTGAATACTGCATACAGATGTGGTCCCTTCATCTCAAAAAAGATATACTGGCATTAGAAAAGGTTCAGAAAATGGCAACTAAAATGATTAGGGGTTTGGAACGGGTCCCATATGAGGAGAGATTAAAGAGGCTAGGACTTTTCAGCTTGGAAAAGAGGAGACTAAGAGGGGATATGCTAGAGGTCTATAAAATCATGAGTGGTGTGGAGAAAGTGAATAAGGAAAAGTTATTTACTTGTTCTCATAATATAAGAACTAGGGGCCACCAAATGAAATTAATGGGCAGCAGGTTTAAAACAAATAAAAGGAAGTTCTTCTTTACACAGGACACAGTCAATCTGTGGAACGCCTTGCCTGAGGAGGTTGTGAAGGCTAGGACTATAACAGGGTTTAAAAGAGAACTGGATAAATTCATGGAGGTTAAGTCCATTAATGGCTATTAGCCAGGATGGGTAAGGAATGGTGTCCCTAGCCTCTGTTTGTCAGAGGGTGGAGATGGATGGCAGGAAAGAGATCACTTGATGACTACCTGTTCTGTTCACTCCCTCTGGGGTACCTGGCATTGGCCACTGTCAGTAGACAGGCTACTGGGCTGGATGGACCTTTGGTCTGACCCAGTATGGCCGTTCTTATGTTCTTTAGGATGTGACTCTGGGAAACTGCTGTTGCTTTTTAAAATAATCATTAATAATTAACAACAATTTGCATGTTGCTAGTGCTTTTCATCCGAGAACCTCAAAAGTCATTTATCAATTAAGTCTCAGACCCCGGGGAATTAGTACATAGTTTCCCCATCTCTAAAACAGGGATATAATAAGGCACAGAAGTTACAGGACTTGCCCGAGGCCAACTATGAAGTCAGTGGCACAATCAGGTACAGAACTCAGTAGTCCCCTGCTCGGACCACTAGATCACACTCCCTCCTCCATTTAGCCAAACAGTGCCAGTCCTGTAAGAAGTCCTTCCTTTTCTTTCTTTTTCTTCTGAAGAAAACTTGTTCCCAACACAAGAATAGCAGGCCAGTTTGTCACAGAATTTAGGACTGCATGTCAGACAATTGCATGTCTGATCTGTGCATGCAATCATGGTAATTGTGCATTCAAATGAGGTGCACATTTTGCACATGTAATTGTGCACCTAAACTGTCTGAAAATCTAAAAAGAAAAGGAGTACTTGTGGCACCTTAGAGACTAACCAATTTATTTGAGCATAAGCTTTCATGAGCTACAGCTCACTTCATCGGATGCATACTGTATTTCCCATAGTGAGAAGACATCTGTTGCAGACTTAATTTTGTTAGGGACAGAATGAACTTCCAAACCGTAGGTTGGAAACAAACACTTCTTTACCTCCCTTACTAATAGCACCTTAGGCTATTAGAAGTGAGACGTTTAAAAATTCAGTGTACTCATAACTTCTTTGTTTACATTTTTACATTTCTCTCAGCCTGGACAATGAAAACTAAAGGAGTCGTTTTCACTTTTCATAGAAATGTAAGGTTGGATAAGACCTTGAAGTCATTGAGTCCAGCCCCCTGTGCTGTGGAAGGACCAAATAAAGCTAGACCATCCCTGACAGGTGTTTGTCCAACTTGTTTTTAAAAGCTTCCAATGATCTTCCATGACCTCCCTTAGAAGCCTGTTCCAGAGCTTAACTACCCTTACAGTTAGAAAGTTTTTCCTAATGTCTAACCTAAAATGTCCCTTTCTGCAGATTAAGCCCATTACTTCTTGTCCTACCTTCAGTGGACGTGGAGAACAGCTGATCCCCGTCCTCTTTAAAATGCCTCTTAACATATGGAAGACTGTGATCAGATTTCAGAGTAACAGCCGTGTTAGTCTGTATTCGCAAAAAGAAAAGGAGTACTTGTGGCACCTTAGAGACATCCAATGAAGTGAGCTGTAGCTCACGAAAGCTTATGCTCAAATAAATTGGTGTCTCTAAGGTGCCACAAGTACTCCTTTTTTTTTTGTGATCAGATTGTCCTTCAGTCGTCTTTTCTCAAGACTAAAGATTCCCAGGTTTTTTAACCTTTTCTCATAGGTCAGGTTTTCTAAACCTTTGATCCTTTTTCATGCTCTCCTCTGGACTCTTTCCAATTTGTCCACATCCTTCCTAAATTGTGGTGCCCCAGAATTGGACACAGTACTCCAGCTGGGGCCTCATCAGTGCCGAGTACAGTGAGACAATTACCTCCTGTGTCTTGCATACAATGCTCCCGTTAACACACCCCAGAATCATATTAGCCTTTTTTTGCAGCTGCATCACATTGACAACATCCGATGAAGTGAGCTGTAGCTCACAAAAGCTTATGCTCAAAAAAATTGGTGAGTCTCTAAGGTGGTGAGTCCTCCTTTTCATTTTGCGAATACAGACTAACACGGCTGGTACTCTGAAACTCCTATTCAGTTTGTGGTCCGCTGTAACCTCCAGATCCTTTTCAGCAGTATGACCACCTAGCCAGTTATTCCCCATTTCGTAGTTGAGCATTTGACTTTTTTTTATCGTCAGTTTAAAGTTCTTGATGCTTCAGTGGTTGGTTTGCAAACACTGCAGGGGAAAGCTTAAAACTACAGTTTCACTTTTAAAAAAAAAAGTAAATTTGGAAATGTTTCTATTGACCTCATTGTTCAGAAGAGTTTTTTTTTTTAATATTTAAAATTTGGATGAAATTTATATAGACAATGTGCCTTTTACAAACTAACTTTCAGCTATCATAGAAATTAGATGCTAAGAGATTGCTGTAGTGAAAGGACACGTCTAAAGGGGAAACTGCAGTAGCTATGTATCCAAGAATGTCCTTATTACACAATAACGTGTCTCATTCAGTCCTACTCCTCCGTGAAATGCAATAGTTTGATATATTGCATCCTTCATCCAAATTATCACAAAACTCTTCGCTGTGCAGTGATAGCGCAGAGAGGGAGACTGCTTTAAAAAAAGAGTTAAGAATGGAGGTTCTTATACAGGCAAATAAAGTCACTTCCTTGCAACTTGGGAAAACTTCACTGAAGGGGAAGCAGTGGCTGCCCTCTCCGATAAGCTATGCCCTAGATATTGTATACAGCAAAGCCCGTGGTGTTAGAGCAGCTGCTACTGGGAATGCTGAGAAGCCGAGTGGCGCAGTACAAAGGTCACACCTTACAGATCTCTTGTCATGTGCTTATCTCATCTAGTTCTCTAAGGTGGTGTAGAACTTTTCTTTCAGCTTCACAGGGTAATGTCCTGGGCCGTGCACTGACCTCCTGGCCTCTCTGGTGGCATTGCTGTAATCTCCTGGGGAGGAATCCCAGGATCACCATTGATCAGCTCTGATGTCTGTCTACTTATTGCTGTCTTCCTAGGGTAATAGCACAGCTGCTTAGAAACCTTACTGACACTCCAGACCTGTACTAAGGACCTTGCCTACTGACTTACATGACTGCTAAAGAATCCCCATGTGGTTTCTTGTCCACCTTTGCTCAACCTGTAGTTAAGACCCATTTCTACTAGAGAAGCTGGTTTTTGCTGGTCCCTTAAAGTAGATTTCACTGTAAAATTAAGCATACACGAGGGTGCCCTGAAATCTAACATGAAGTGGCGCGTGGCTCTTGCTTTCCAAGAAACGGAGTCCAATAAAGAGACCTCGCACCCTAAAAGCTCTGAAAAGCCTGTCTCAGAGGGAACAGAGATCCACAAAACTAGTGTCTCAGAGTGTTTATCTTTACCTTGTTCATGCCATTTCCCATGGTGCAAAGCAATTACTGTGGAAGGCAAGGGGGGCGCAGGTGTTGTCTCTTGATGCTGTGGCACCGGCGTTTCCCCAGTTGAAATCTTAGCTGCCTCTGAAATGTTCAATGACAGGATGTCAGTGCTGGTCATGAAGAGATTTACACCTCCACAGTCACTGGTTTTTGTGGGAGTTTGTTTGTTTGTTTGTTGTAATAGTGGCGGCTTGCTTGTTTTTTCTCTTCACAGGCACCAGAACGGATCTCCTGGCAGCAGCTGTACATCTCAGGGGACAGAATAAATCTTCCCTGAATCCCACAGCCAGCCCCTTCAGAAGCTCTTCTCCCTGGATCTGCCTCCCTCCCAGATGGTGAAGCTACTCTTAAAGTGCCTTGTACCAGTTGTTCTCTTGCCCAGGGCAGAGACAATAGAGGAGAAACCCCACCCCTCAGCACTCATGTGGGAGTGCTAAGGCCATGCTGTCTGCTGACTTAGCGCTGCTGCTTTCCAAGCAGATCTGAACAAAGCCTCAGTGTTGGAGAAATAACAAAACCCTTTGTCCCCCTTGCTCTCCAGAAGGAAGGTCTGTTACGCCATGCAGCTGAATGCTCAAAGGGATGCCCACTCCTGCCTGTACCCCCCGGGGCAGTCAGTACTATGAGACCAGAACTCCTACCTCTCAAGAGAAACTTGCAGCTTGGCAGCAATTCCAGCTCTTGCTACTCACTCACACACAGGCAAAACTTCCCTTCCTCTTGGGTAACTTCTTGCTTTGTACTGCCAGGCGTGATAATGCAGCCACCGTAGAGTGGAATGCAAGGTCAAGGGATCACAGAGAGAAAGTGGCGATCAGGTACTGTCCATCAATGTCAGGGTGTCTGGGAACATACTGCGTTCATGAGTAGACTCCTTATTTACAGGCATACCTCAGACATACCTCCATCAACCCACTCCCCAAGGCATGCCAGCTGACAGCAGTAACCACCTGCCCTGTTTGCTATATGCTCATGCCCAGCAGCCAGAGGCATTCAGGCAAAACTCCTGAGCCAAACATTTCTGAACTTCGGAGGACTTTGGATCTGGTTGGGTGCTAGCCTGGGACTGAGACAATGGCGGTTTGATTTTCGCCACAGGTACTCCCTGTGTGACCTTGGGCAAATCCCTTAGTCTCCCTGTGCCTCCGTTCCCCATCGGGGGGGGGGGCAAATCCCTTAGTCTCCCTGTGCCTCCGTTCCCCATCTGGGGGGGGGGGGGCAAATCCCTTAGTCTCCCTGTGCCTCCGTTCCCCATCTGGGGGGGGGGCAAATCCCTTAGTCTCCCTGTGCCTCCGTTCCCCATCTGGGGGGGGGGGCAAATCCCTTAGTCTCCCTGTGCCTCCGTTCCCCATCTGGGGGGGGCATCCCTTAGTCTCCCTGTGCCTCCGTTCCCCATCTGGGGGGGCAAATCCCTTAGTCTCCCTGTGCCTCCGTTCCCCATCGGGGGGGGGGCAAATCCCTTAGTCTCCCTGTGCCTCCGTTCCCCATCTGGGGGGGGGGCAAATCCCTTAGTCTCCCTGTGCCTCCGTTCCCCATCTGGGGGGGGGGCAAATCCCTTAGTCTCCCTGTGCCTCCGTTCCCCATCTGGGGGGGGCATCCCTTAGTCTCCCTGTGCCTCCGTTCCCCATCTGGGGGGGCAAATCCCTTAGTCTCCCTGTACCTCCGTTCCCCATCTGGGGGGGGGCAAATCCCTTAGTCTCCCTGTGCCTCCGTTCCCCATCTGGGGGGGGCATCCCTTAGTCTCCCTGTGCCTCCGTTCCCCATCTGGGGGGGCAAATCCCTTAGTCTCCCTGTACCTCCGTTCCCCATCTGGGGGGGCAAATCCCTTAGTCTCCCTGTGCCTCCGTTCCCCATCTGGGGGGGCAAATCCCTTAGTCTCCCTGTGCCTCCGTTCCCCATCTGGGGGGGGCATCCCTTAGTCTCCCTGTGCCTCCGTTCCCCATCTGGGGGGGCAAATCCCTTAGTCTCCCTGTGCCTCCGTTCCCCATTGGGGGGGCAAATCCCTTAGTCTCCCTGTACCTCCGTTCCCCATCTGGGGGGGGCAAATCCCTTAGTCTCCCTGTGCCTCCGTTCCCCATCTGGGGGGGGCATCCCTTAGTCTCCCTGTGCCTCCGTTCCCCATCTGGGGGGGCAAATCCCTTAGTCTCCCTGTACCTCCGTTCCCCATCTGGGGGGGGGGGCAAATCCCTTAGTCTCCCTGTGCCTCCGTTCCCCATCTGGGGGGGGGGGCAAATCCCTTAGTCTCCCTGTGCCTCCGTTCCCCATCTGGGGGGGCAAATCCCTTAGTCTCCCTGTACCTCCGTTCCCCATCTGGGGGGGGCAAATCCCTTAGTCTCCCTGTGCCTCCGTTCCCCATCTGGGGGGGGCAAATCCCTTAGTCTCCCTGTGCCTCCGTTCCCCATCTGGGGGGGGCAAATCCCTTAGTCTCCCTGTGCCTCCGTTCCCCATCTGGGGGGGGCAAATCCCTTAGTCTCCCTGTGCCTCCGTTCCCCATCTGGGGGGGGGGAAATCCCTTAGTCTCCCTGTGCCTCCGTTCCCCATCTGGGGGGGGCAAATCCCTTAGTCTCCCTGTACCTCCGTTCCCCATCTGGGGGGGGCAAATCCCTTAGTCTCCCTGTGCCTCCGTTCCCCATCTGGGGGGGGCAAATCCCTTAGTCTCCCTGTGCCTCCGTTCCCCATCTGGGGGGGGCAAATCCCTTAGTCTCCCTGTGCCTCCGTTCCCCATCTGGGGGGGGCAAATCCCTTAGTCTCCCTGTGCCTCCGTTCCCCATCTGGGGGGGGCAAATCCCTTAGTCTCCCTGTGCCTCCGTTCCCCATCTGGGGGGGGCAAATCCCTTAGTCTCCCTGTGCCTCCGTTCCCCATCTGGGGGGGGCAAATCCCTTAGTCTCCCTGTGCCTCCGTTCCCCATCTGGGGGGGGCAAATCCCTTAGTCTCCCTGTGCCTCCGTTCCCCATCTGGGGGGGGGGAAATCCCTTAGTCTCCCTGTACCTCCGTTCCCCATCTGGGGGGGGCAAATCCCTTAGTCTCCCTGTGCCTCCGTTCCCCATCTGGGGGGGGCAAATCCCTTAGTCTCCCTGTGCCTCCGTTCCCCATCTGGGGGGGGCAAATCCCTTAGTCTCCCTGTGCCTCCGTTCCCCATCTGGGGGGGGCAAATCCCTTAGTCTCCCTATGCCTCCGTTCCCCATCTGGGGGGGGGAAAATCCCTTAGTCTCCCTGTGCCTCCGTTCCCCATCTGGGGGGGGCAAATCCCTTAGTCTCCCTGTGCCTCCGTTCCCCATCTGGGGGGGGCAAATCCCTTAGTCTCCCTGTGCCTCCGTTCCCCATCTGGGGGGGGGGGCAAATCCCTTAGTCTCCCTGTGCCTCCGTTCCCCATCTGGGGGGGGGGGCAAATCCCTTAGTCTCCCTGTGCCTCCGTTCCCCATCTGGGGGGGCAAATCCCTTAGTCTCCCTGTACCTCCGTTCCCCATCTGGGGGGGGCAAATCCCTTAGTCTCCCTGTGCCTCCGTTCCCCATCTGGGGGGGGCAAATCCCTTAGTCTCCCTGTGCCTCCGTTCCCCATCTGGGGGGGGCAAATCCCTTAGTCTCCCTGTGCCTCCGTTCCCCATCTGGGGGGGGCAAATCCCTTAGTCTCCCTGTGCCTCCGTTCCCCATCTGGGCAACAGAGATAGTGGCCGTAAGTGACGCTGTGAAGCTGAACCCGTCACGTATTGCGAGGTGCTTGGTAGGACGGTAAGGGGGGGACACGCTTCGGTCCTTGTGACTGGGACTTTATACCGCGCCGCACCCACTGTGCCTTTCGGGCGTTCAGCTCTTTGGGGCAGGGATCCCGCTGGCACGCTGCGGGCTGTACAGCTTCGTGCACCCGGCCCAGGCCAGGGCGGAAGGGCGCGGACGGGGGTGAGCCAGGCTGCAGGCAGGTTGGAATAACGTTGGGTCGCTCTCGCACCCAGCAGCTGAGGCTTTCAAAGCCACGTCCTGACACCACTGTGCCGGGGGTGTGTGTGTGGGGGGAGACACGTGATCTGCCGTTGTGAGGTGGGGAAACTGAGGCCGAAAGAGCCATTGACTGGACAAAGGTCTGACCCTCCACGGCAGCGGCAGGAACAGAACCCGTGACCCTGCAGTTCTTCCTCAGGCAAGGCGCCCAGTGGAGTCCATGGGGATTTGTCCGGACTCAAGGGCAGACAGAGGCTGTGGCGCTCCCGTCCCCCCGCCCCCGCTCGGAGCCCCCGGCCGCCCGGGCACGAGCCGCGGCACCTGGCCCCGCCCCCAGCGCGGTGGGCGGGGGAAGAGGTTGGTTGCTATGGGGACGAGACGCGCAAGATGGCGGCGGCTCGGGGGTGACCCCAACCGCGGGGAGGCGGCGCCATGGCGAAGAATAAGGTGAGGGCCGCGCGGCCCCCCCCTCCCCTCGGGGTCACGCGGCCTGGGGGGGGTCCGGCCCCCCCTTCCCCTCGGGGTCACGCGGCCTGGGGGGGCCCGCCCCCCTCGGGGTCACGCGGCCCGGGGGGGCCCGGCCCCCCTGCAGCTGGGCAGGCCGCCCCACGGGCTGGGTACACGCACTGTGCCCCCCCGGAAGCGCTCTCCAGCCTGGCTTGGCCCCGGACACCCTAATAGCAGCCAGGCCTGTACAAATCTAGGGTCCCCCCCGCCCCCCTTGTGACAGTGTTACTGGCGCTTGTCACTGGGGCCCTGCGCGGATACAGAATGTGTGTCCGCATCCAGCCCGCCATCCTCAAACATGGTCCGCGGGTATAAAGCAGATCTCCACCGATTTGCAGGGCTCTGCTTGTAATAGTTGGTGTGTGCCTTAAAGCCCCATCTCCTGGAGGCAAGTGATTACAGGAAAATCACAGCTTTCCTTTTTATTTTAAGGTAAGTCTCTAGCCCTTGTGGTTGCAGGGAAAAGCCTGAGAATGGGAACCCTAATAGGCTGAAATCCAGAGGGCAAATCAAAAGAACACCAAACGCATTTTTAAAAAATCTCATGAAGTGTTGGCATGGTTGTTATTTAAATGCCAACAGTGTGCTTGAAAACAGTCCCTGCTCTAAAAAGTTTGGGTCAGGTTCAGCCCTGATTGGCAAATGCTGTTTATGCAAGCATCCTAGTGAAAACTGTAAAGATGCTGGTGAAATTGCACAGGACAAAGTGCCCTCCAAGGGGCTGCCCACAACTTATTCTGCACCAGCCTTATTCTCCCCATTTAATTGTTATAAGTTATTTTTCTACTTGTCTTGTTGCAGAATGCAGGCCATAAAGGGTCTTATGGCTACCAGAAGCTGAAAGAACGGTGAGTGATTCTTTTTCTGAAGGGTAGATTGAATGACATGTTTGCATGTGGACACGAAGAGGGTGGGTATATGCTGTGTATTACTTCACATTTGTTTCTCATTGCGAGAACTGGTCAGTAGCCTTTGTGCAATCACTGTTCCCTCCACAACTATTCTGATAAACAGGGTTTTGCCTGCCTTTGATGGTCATGCTTCTTTTCAAATAGGAATTGGTATTGTCACTTCAGTCATAGATCCTCGGGCTTGTATATTCCTTACTAATATATGTTTGTGATAATGATTTGAGTTGGTTGGAAAAATTCTGACAAAACATTTTTTTGTCATAACTTAAATATTTTGTGGAGTCAGTGCAATTTTGACAAAGTTCCTCCGGCAACTAGACAGGTCTCAAAATATTTCCATCAGAAACTTGCCTGTTTTTTTGCCAGCTTGCCTGCCCAGCTCCTTGGCGGGCTGCTGGGAAGGATGGGTTTCCAGCGTCCATGAGTCTGGGGTAGCCCTCTAGGGGGATTATCTCAGAGTCTAGGACTTCAGGGCTCCAGGGTCTGCAGTTCCAAGCAGACTACCCCAGCGCCAGGGCTCCAGAATTTCAAAATGTTGGGGTTTTGTTCCAAATTGGAACAAAACTAAAATTTCAGAATCCCCCTGAAATGAGATCTGTTTCTCTGCCCAGCACTAATCATGATCTTGCATCATCCCAAAGAATCCCAAATGTAATAAACTGATGTTCAGACTGTGTAGGGAATCATTTCATGCACAACTAAAATGCAGCTACATCTGGGGTGAAGTACAGCAAATAGTTAACAGTGCTTGGTAACAGTGCATAACAATTTAGCACAAGAAACAGACAGTATCAGTTGAATCAGCAGGGGGAATTCTAGGTAAGCAAAATAATTACTTGAGATGGAACTTGACCAGGACACTGAAATTAACCCAAAGTTTCTTGGTGTTTTTAATGACTACGGGTGGTCAGTACCTTGTTTTTGTATCATATTTGAAAAATAGTACCTCCAGCACCATAGCACTTCATAACACAATTAGGGGCATTGATTATTTACAGACTTAGAGGAAAGAGTCAGTAGGAACATTTCTTGCAGCACACAGGTGTTCCTTGGTAGCTTACATCCAGTAGTGCATTACTGACCAACCTTTTACTTAATTTGCAGGGTTGGATGGGATCATGATACAAGGTGGTATGGCTGAAATGTAATTTTATCTAATATGTAGGCTATCTTATTGATTAGAGAAGCAGGTGTCAACCAGGGGTCTGAGGCCTTCTGGGGGTCCATAAGTCATTTCAGGGGGTTCCCAAACCACGGCGGGCAGAAGATCCCAGCCCCAGCGCCCTGTGGGGATAAAGCCAGGAGCCCCGAACCCTGGAGTCCTGTGGGGATAAAGCCCCAATCCCCCCCTTTCCACTCCGCAGGGCTAAAGATGGGTGCCCCGGTGGGCAGAAGCCCTGAGCCCCCAGCCCCACAGGGCTAAAGTCCAGCATCCTATGGGGCAGAAGCCCTGAGCCCCCCATCTTCTCCCCCCCCGTACCACCGCAGCTGAAGCCTGGAGCCCCACGCCCTTTCTGGAGTCTGCTGGGCCCTGGAAATTTTAGAGCATGTTGGGGGGAGCCTCAGAAAGAAGAAGGTTGAGAACCCCTGGATTAGAGGATAACTAGAAGGTCTGAACTATCAAAGTAAAAAGGGGAGTGAGATGCTCTGCACTTCAGGAGATTACATTATATTTACATATACTGGTTAAGGCATACATGAAAATGATTTTGGTTGTCTCAACATAGTTCATTTTAAAATTAATTTTCTTTATAGGCTTCCCAATGATGCTCGACACTATAGTATATAAACGCCTTGCCTATATTAATGAATTTATCTTCACAACACTTCTGTGAGATAGGGAAGTATTATTATCATTATAGTACAGATGGGGAGCCTGAGGCACAAGAGATTAGTGAGTTTCCTAAAGTCATACAAGGAGCCTGTGGCAGAACAAGGCACAGAATCCAGATCTCCATTTGTGGCAGGCTTGCTCTTGGACTTCATAGAGCGTATGGTGTCTTTTTTTCCCTCCCCACAGAGAACCAAGAGCTTGCATCCGATTCAAATGTGCGCTCACAAACACCATCTTAGATATCCTGCGCCAGAGACCAGGATGGGTTGAAGTAAAAGAGTAAGCTCCAGATTCTTTCCCTTTGCAACTGGTTAGCCTTCCCTATTCTTTTGTGATATTCAACTCTGGCTCCACTAGAATTTTCAACCAAGTTTGCAAATGTGTGTCTAACATAACTCCTTGTCAGTTCATGCTGAACTTTGTTGTATCGCTGCTGTGGACCAGGTCATATGAGTTCAGCATCCTTTCAACAAAGTGTGGTCAACCCTTTTTAGAACGAAGGCTGGTTGATTGGTTTGTTGAAGCTGAGTGACACTGTGCACATCAGCAGAACATTTGATCTCAATGCTGCTTCAATGAGGGAAGACGAAGCTGTGTTTGACCACTATTGTTAAATGTGGCTGAAAATTACAGTGCAGTACAGTCTCTTTTCTCTGCCAGTCTCTCTCATTCCTGCTTAATTTAGTATTGCGGTCATTTATCCTGTCTCTAGCTTTTTCTTTCTTTCACTGATTTGTTGTGTTTGAAGACTAGGAACTGCTGACTATAGTTTTTCAGTTTTAGTTCTGTTGCTATTGATCTGTCATCCCTTAAATAGGATCTTATAAATACAATTAAATAATGTAGTACTGACTTAGGGGGAAGACTGCCGCACATTGAATTTGTGGGAACTGACTTCAGTGGAGTTGCCTGGTTGTAGATGACTCTATTCTAAGTCCTGCTTCTGCTTTTCTAACTAATTGGATGATTTCAGTTGAACTCCTGGTAGTCAAGAATCAATATGATAACTGTTTTTTTTATACCTAATACGTTGGTATGTTCAGACCAAACCAGGCTTGGTTATAATGGGAACTATTAAAATTCAGAGCCTAAACTTTTAAAGAACAAAATAAACAAAATAATTGATTAATCATGTGTACCAAGGCTTTTTATTAGCCTGAAAAACTGCAAGGAGAGAAGGAAGCTGTGGTGGTGATGACAGGTGGTGGCTGTCAAGAAGGGTGGGTGTGGTGATGACCTAGAACTTAGTGCTTGCCTTACCGGCTGTGTCTCTGCCTCTTTCTATAGGGAGGGTGAGTGGGATTTTTACTGGTGTGATGTCAGCTGGCTTCGGGAGAATTTTGACCATACCTACATGGATGAACATGTTCGTATCTGCCACTTTCGGAACCACTACGAGGTAAGAAACCACTATGAGTGAAATATATGGGTCAGGATGGTTTTGAGGAAATAGTTTTGGAGAAATAGTCGTAAACTTCCATGGGAAAAGCTTGTTGATGGAAAATACCTTGGAATATTCCCTGCCATGAAACCTAATACCCTCCTGACTGCTGTGCTAACTCCTCCTCAGAATTTATCAACCTCTGTCACTCCAGGAAACAGAAGAGTGGCTCTGCCCAGGAACATTACACTAGATTTATTGTATTCCACATCTGATAAATCTCATGAAGGCTGAGCTGGACCATCTCAGGAATCCAGGACCAACTCTACACTACAAGGACAACTGTGTTGTAGCACAGTTCTTCCTTGGGACAGTTCTAGCATAGTTCCAGAATGTAGCATGTTCAGGGCTTTAGCAGAAGCAGAAACGCACGTAAAGTCCCATATGCACTACAAAATGGAACTGTGTTTTAAATATATGTGAGAACAATTGTATTGCAACCAGGTCATCTGAGATGATTGTATTTTCAGTATAGACAGGCCCTAAAACTTGGTGTTTACCTTGGAAATCAGCATAGCAGCTACACCTAAAGGCGTTAGACCAGAAATAATGCACTGGGGATTGTTACAGCTTCCCCTTGCTCCTTCTGAGAACTAAAGAACAAAAACAAAAAACCCAAACCAAAACCCATGCACACACCAACCATGCAGGCTCCTCCACAAAGAAGGAAAGAATCCCTAACTTTATCCATTGGTTTTCTCAGTTAGTTAACCTCCTGTGGCATCACTGCTGAGATCTATTACCAGATATCACCAGAAACATCTCATCTCCTGGGCAATTCAAGTGAAAGAAGAGTGATGATTAATTTGTGTTAACATTTGCAGAGTCTGCTCTTGTATTTCTCTTTCCACTCAGCTGACTCGTAAGAATTACATAGTGAAGAACCTGAAGAGGTTTCGGAAGCAGATAGAAAGAGAGGCAGGAAAGCTGGAGGCAACAAAATGTGACTTTTTCCCCAAGACCTTTGAGATGCCATCAGAGTACCACTTGTTTGTGGAAGAATTTCGCAAGAATCCTGGCATAACCTGGATTATGAAACCAGTAAGTATGGTCCTGTCCCAGGGGACAATTCAGAGGAGACATTGCTCACTTGGGTGTTCTGTGGGGAGAGAAGAGTATGCACACAAATCCATAGCAGGCATTGCTTAGCCAGGTGGTCACAGGCGCCGACTTTTATTTTTCCTGGTGGGTGTTCCACCCCAACTCTGCCCCCAAGGCCCGGCCCCGCCCCACTCCACCCCGTCCCTCGAGGCCCCACCCTCACTCTGCCTCTTCCTGTGCCCTCTCCCCCGAGGCCCCATGCCAGCTGTAGAACAGCTGAACAGCTGTGGCTGGTGGGTGTTGACCACCCCAACTATTTTTTTCCAGGGGTGCTTGAGCCCCGGAGCACTCTGGAGTCTGTGCCTGATTCTCTCCTCACTTGCAGCAGTGTAAATCAGGAGCAACCCCAGTGAAATCCGTGGACTTACACTGGTATAAAATTAATGAGCCACAGGTGGTTCACCAGCCCAGGAAGTAGTCTAATGAGTGGCGCTGTGATTCAGCAGCAGATATAAACCCAGTCTGACAAGCCAGAGAAGGCACGTCAGACTGGCAGTGCCAGCAGCAATCTGAAATGCACTTCTTGAATTGAAGAGGGTACTACGAAGGGGTAAGTCTAGCTGGCATAGCTATACTGGCAAAGGCACTATAAACAAGACCTGCATTAACCATGTTTTGGGGCAGTTAATTTCCCTTGTTTCTTGAGGAACAGGAGTTAGTGAGGGGCATGATTGGAGGGCACCTGTGGGAGGGAAATGATCTACCACTTTAGCTACGAGCTCTGCCCTCCTCCTGGCCCCACCATGCCCCCGGTAGGGCTGAAAGGGCCATGGGAAGAAAGGGGGATGGTAACTGATGGGCTGAGGAGCACATTCACCAGCTGGAGGCAGCAAGAGGAATAGCAGGGAACCCCAAACTTTGTATCTACTTCAGGGAGCTAGTGCAACGGAACAGGCTCTGCAGTACAGGAGTACTGTTGATGTGTGGAATGGCCCATTCACCTCAGTAGGGCGTGCTCAGATGAATTAGGATGCTCCAAAGAGATGAATAATCTGACACAATAACAACAAGGAGTCTGGTGGCACCTTAAAGACTAACAAATTTATCTGGGCATAAGCTTTCAGAGTAGCAGCCGTGTTAGTCTGTATCCGCAAAAAGAAAAGGAGGACTTGTGGCACCTTAGAGACTAACAAATTTATTTGAGCATAAGCTTTCGTGAACTACAGCTCACTTCATCGGATGCATGTAGTGAAAAATACACAAAGAACATGAAACAATGGGTATTACCATACACACTGTAACAAGAGTGATCAGGTAAGGTGAGCTATTACCAGCGGGGGGGCGGGAATGGGGGGGACGGACCGTTTGTAGTGAGAATCAAGGTGGGCCATTTCCAGCAGTTGCGGGGAGGGAATAAACGTGGGGAAATAGTTTTACTTTGTGTAATGACCCATCCACTCCCAGTCTTTATTCAAGCCTAAGTTAATTGTATCCAGTTTGTAAATTAATTCCAATTCAGCAGTCTCTCGTTGGAGTCTGTTTTTGAAGTTTTTTTGTTGAAGAATTGCCACTTTTCGGTCTGTAATCGAGCGACCAGAGAGATTGAAGTGTTCTCCGACTGGTTTTTGAATGTTATAATTCTTGACGTCTGATTTGTGTCCATTCATTCTTTTACGTAGAGACTGTCCAGTTTGGCCAATGTACAAGTACAAACTAACAGCAAAATTTTGTTTAAGTACCTCAGAAGCAGGAAGCCTGCCAAAATATCAGTGGAGCCACCAGATAATCGAGGTGCTAAAGGAGCACTCAAGGAAGCCAAGGCATTTGCAGAGAAGCTAAATGAATCCTTTGCATCAGTCTTCACTGCAGCAGATGTGAGGGAGATTCCCACACCCGAGTCATTCTTTTTAGGTGACAGATCTGAGGAACTGTCCTAGGTGGATGTGTCAATAGAGGAGGTTTTGGAACAAACTGATAAATTAAACAGTAATAAGTCACCAGGCCCAGATGGTATTCACCTAAGAGTTCTGAGGGAACTACTAATTGTGTTACTTAACCTATTGCTTAAATCATCCTCTATACCAGATGACTGGTGGATAGCTAA